>NC_057926.1:1204676-3704676 GCF_018873765.1 Telopea speciosissima | reverse complement strand
TCTGCTTCACAACTCCAATAGAAAGACAAGTAGAGTCCTTGATCAATCATCTCCATCACCATCAGGATTGTCATCACACCGTTGTGCATCTATCCTCCAATCTTGCATTGATCAAAGGGCAATTGAGCCTGGAAAACAAATCCACGCCTATCTTCTCACTGGCCTTGGCTTGAATACTGTGGTAGCTACCAAACTTATCAATCTCTACTCGGTGTGCAATTATTTACCATATGCACACTTCTTGTTTGATGGAGTTCCCAAGTACAATGTGTTCCTGTGGAATGTCCTCATCCGTGGCTATGCTTGGAGCGGACCCCATGAAGCTGCCCTCTCCCTTTACCAACATATGCTTAATTCTGGTCTCAAGCCTGACAATTTCACATTTCCCTTTGTCCTCAAGGCTTGTTCTGCCCTCTCTGCTCTTCAAGAAGGAAGAGACATCCATGGCCACGCCATTCGAATGGGATGTGAATTTGATATTTTTGTTGGGGCAGCACTTATTGACATGTATGCCAAATGTGGGTGTGTGGGGAGCGCAAGGCAAGTCTTTGATAAGATTCTAGTGAGAGATGTGGTCCTTTGGAACTCAATGCTAGCTGCTTATTCTCAGAATGGGCACCCAGCCAATGCCCTCCAACTTTGCCGTGATTTGGCAATGGTGGGTTTACAGCCCACTGTTGCCACTCTTGTCACAGTTATCTCGGCTTCGGCTGACATTGCAGCTCTCCCTCAAGGGAGGGAAGTCCATGGGTTGAGTTGGAGACATGGATTTGAGTCCCAGGACAAAGTCAAGACAGCCCTTGTCGATCTGTATGCCAAGTGTGGTTCAGTTCATGTTGCTCAAAGGTTGTTTGAGCAGCTCACAGAGAAGAGAGTCATCTCTTGGAATGCCATGATTTCTGGTTATGCTATGCATGGTCATGCCTTTGAAGCCCTTTCTCTATTTGAGGAGATGAAGGAGGAAGCCCAGCCCGACCACATAACATTTGTTGGTGTTCTCTCAGCTTGCAGTCATGGAGGTTTGATGGATGAAGGGTGGAAGTTTTTTAAGTCAATGGTGACAAAATACTTGATACAGCCCACAGTGCAGCATTATACGTGCATGGTTGATCTTCTTGGTCATGCTGGACGATTGGATGAGGCTTACAATCTTATCCAACATATGACAGTGAGGCCAGACTCTGGTGTTTGGGGTGCTTTGTTGAACTGTTGTAAAATCCACAGAAATGTGGAGTTGGGGGAGAGGGCTCTAGAGAAGTTGATTAATCTTGAACCTAATGATGCAGGCAATTATGTGATTTTGTCAAACATCTATGCTCAAGTTGGGAAGTGGGATGGAGTTGCCAAGGTGAGGAAGTTGATGAAAGAAAGGGGACTAAAGAAGAGCATTGCTTGTAGCTGGATTGAAGTTAAAAACAAAGTCCATGCCTTTTTGGCTGGAGATACTTCTCATCCTAAATCCGATGAGATATATGCAGAGGTGGAGAGGTTAAGGGGACTCATGAAAGAGGCTGGCTATGTTCCGGACACTGCACCAGTTTTCCATGATATTGAAGATGATGAGAAGACTGCCATGGTTTGTAGTCATAGTGAAAAGCTTGCAATTGCATTTGGACTCCTCAATACACCCCCAGGAACAAGGCTTCTAGTTACCAAAAACCTCCGGGTCTGTGATGACTGCCATGTGGCAATCAAGTTCATCTCAAGAATCACAGAGAGGGAAATTGTTGTTAGAGATGTCAATCGCTACCATCATTTTAAAGATGGTGTATGTTCATGTGGAGATTATTGGTGAAAGAACATGAAGACTGGTAATATGTTGATTATGTTCAGTTACCACTGCTCATATAGAAATGAATTGAGGTTGTGTCTGAGGTATGGATTTGCTAGTGATTGATATCTATGCTCCGGGTCATGGTTTTTTGAGGCCGTTGATTTGCTTGTTCAGGTTGTTGTGGAGGTTGACTAGTGACAACTTGAAAATGATGGGAACTTGAGTGATAGTTCTTAGCTAGTAGGACCGGTGTATGGCTGAACAAGAGCTGTGCCTAAGTTATACACAGTTTATTTGTGTCTCTTTCAAAGCTTTCACTTTGTGGGTATGGCAGGCCTAGGGGCTGTAGCAACCGATACATAGTTGATTCATTATTCTTTAAATTTAAGATTTTTTAATTCAGAGGATTTACTACTCCTAAAGCTAAATGCCCTCCAAATCTCTCTGATTGGATACATGGTTCCTTGGCATAACTATATGTTACATTGCTTTAGTTTCATCATTAAGGGTCTTTTTGGTATCATTTTTCATTTTGTTTTTTGTCTATTTAAAAAAGTCATTACTGAAAACCATTTTCAATCGAAAAATAAAAATTGTTTGGTAATTACTAAACATAATTGATTGTAGAATGAAAAATAGGTTTGTTATGTTCATGTGCAAATGATTTTTATAACAATTTTTTAAGAAAGGGCCCAAAGCCCATATGTAGTTTAAGTTGTAGGTGAAGAGATGCCCTCTTCACCCATCTTCCTCCCCAATCTAAACTTTATCATTGTCGTTTCTTTACTTCTGAAGTTGGAATCTATTGCATGTTTTGAATTTTCTAAATAAAAAACGGATTCCGGATTTCGAATTGTCCAAATGTATTTCAATTCTTTCCCGTCTCTTCTATCTTTAAACTTGTCGTGTTTGTTGGTTTCTAATTGAAATAATTTGGTAGCTGCTATGGTAACAATTTGGTTTTCAATGGATGAATTACATAATGTATTGTTGAATAATTGCTTTTGTGTTCCAGATTTGAGCTAATCCCACTTTAATGAAACAAATGAAAGGGAACTAAAATTGCATTTTGCTTCAGTCAGGCTGTGACTAGTTTAGCTAAAACCGGAACTAAAAATTTTTCCAGCACCATCTCACTTGCCTATATTACAGGAGAAAGCGTTGCAGCAGCAAAATAACCAGCTCATGAAGAAGGTGAGCTTCGTTTGTCTTCATAGGAGATATTCCATTGCGCTTCTACATTTGCTAATTTGGCTTTAGGGAAATACTGAAATGTGTAACAAAGTCCTGCATTTATATGTTTGTTTTGAAACAGCTCAAGGAGAAGGAAAAGGCACTTGCCCAACAGGGGCATTTGGGGCCTCAGAATGAGGACCAGAACTCAACTCCCTGCTGTCACAACCACTTTCTTCCTTGAACATTGGGTATTCTGTTGTCAAATTCGCAGGGCAAGGATGATGTGTAGGGCGGAGGCGCTAATAGGGCTGGTTTAGATATCACACATGGGCAAGGGTAGGAATCTGGTGCGGGGGCGTTGATGGGGCTGGGGCTGTATGTCGCACATGGGGCAAGGGCAGGGTGCTGGTGTGATAACTGGTTTCAGTGGCAGGTGAGAGGGCTCGGAAGGAGAAGAAGAGGAGGAGGTCAAGGGTTTGCTTTTCTAATAATAATAGCAAATATCCATAATAAAGTCTCAATTGGTTTTTCTGTTATTTTGATGTTTTGTAAATAGAAATAGGGTTTATAAATTGTACCAAACACTTGTAAAAACGTTTTTGTATCAGAAAATGAAAATGATACCAAAAAGACCCCAAGTAGAGCATTTGTGATTTTTCTTATTCTGTTTAATAGGAATTTGGTCTATTTACATTTACAAGATTCGTAATTTTTTTCCTATGAACCTGGGTGCCTCCATTTGGAGCATGTTTGGGAATTCTTTCGGGTCTTATGCTTTTGGAACCTAGGAGCCAACTATTTTTGGTTTGCAAATGGGCGGAAACAATATGTAGCCTCATGTTGGAATAATCACCTCCTCCAGCACTAGAAGCCAAGAAGCTTTTTTTGGGGGGGCATGGAGTTACAGGTTTATGTGACGCTCATGAGGTAGGAGACACAGATTATTCCAAACCAACGCCTCTGGTTGGTCCTAGCTCCTTGCTGTCTAGAAGCAAAAGAACCAGGTGACTTCCCAAACATGCACTTAGTGCACATGACAGTCTTCCCTGTTTCATAAGGACAAACCTTGAGAGAGTTACTATTGGGTTTCACTAATAACTTCTGTATGACTAAACCCCTTGATTGACATGCTTATCTTTCTAAATTTGAGTTGTCGTAGGCCTCCTCAAGGCTCTGCGTGTAAGTAGATGCATGGCAAATAACATGAATATTTTTATTTTTCGAAGGCATGGTGGGGTAAAATTAAAGGTTGAATTGCAGAGTATTATGACAAACTAGTCTCTTCAACCATCTTCTATGCAGCTTTCCTTTGACATATCAATATCTGGCTTTACACAGTCCAGAGCTAGGGCATAGACCATGAAAGTTATTGATAATATACATGTTGATGAATCAACCCTTGTGGCCATGCTAGGGTGTCAACATCCCAAAATTGGTTGCACAAATACCAAGGATTCTGATGGAATCACCATATAAAGACGTGAACCCTGCTATAGCGGTGCTGTTGTCTTAAGTAATTATCATTGTTTTGTCTTCTGATCAGTTGGCTGATGTGTTCACTAAGTCTCTTTTTTGTCCTGTTTTCCGGAAGTGTTGTTCCTAACTGGGCATGGGAGATTTGTATGCTCCAGCTTGAGGGGGATTGTTAAAGTATAATCCTATAGGAGTCATGAACCACGATAGGAGGTCTGTCTCTATCGTGAATGGGGTCCAATAGTTAGATTTGTTTGGGTGTTCTTAGGAAGCAGTTTACTATGTTTCCTTATTTCCTTGTAACTCTCTTCTTTCTATTTGCATATTATAAATAAAAGCATTAGTCAGCGAGCAATAGAACGTATACTCTAGTTCTATTGTTGATGTAGTTCTCCCATTCTTCTCCTTTGATTTCTTCTCTACTTTGATCTGTGCTTGACTGATTACTAAGTTCTTCTCCTTGCTACAAAAAGCAATTCCCCAATTCTCCATCAGTTACCACAGTTACATTATGCTAGTTTGTTGTGAACTTCATTAACTACATCTGAGAAGAACAAGAAGCAAACAAATTTGTTGCAAGATTAGGAGATGATGAAGCTATAGTTGAGAGGAAGAGGAGGATGTTGCTGGTCCTTCTACATTAATTCCTCACGGTAGTCAGTGTGACTGATCAAGAGATGACTAATCTAAGGAAAGATATTGCAAATCAGTTTGCAAGACATAATGGCCACGAGGAGATTCGATTTATAATGCATTCTTTTTTTGACATTTGGTTATGAGCATTCATTATGATCTTGATTACTCATTTATAACTTGCAGAAATATGACAAAAACTTAAATGCCTCCTTTGTGTTACTGAGGCCATTGTTGGATGATTATGAGGATATATGGTACATACAAAGAACAACTTTGGTCGTTATTATTACACATTTCTGTCAATGGGGATCATCCCCAATCATTTCTTTGGGTGGATGAGTACAGATCTAGACTTCACGCAAATCATGTAGTTCAAGCATATCCACATGTGTTTGATTCTGGGTGAGGGCAACATGGTCGCAGCGAATTTTTATCGTGTGCGGTTCTCTAGTGCCTCTCACAAGAGGAGGGTGGATCTCACCAAGGCAAAGTGTTTGGTCAGGTGCCCCGGGTGGGTCCCACCACCCCTCTTGTGAGAGGCACTAGGAAACCGCATCGGTCAGAGAACCGTAAACGATATAAATCTTGGTCGCACCCTAGTAGGCACCGCTGATTATTGTATATTGTTTCCGATTGCACCATCATTTTTTTTTCATATGGCTAATCTTGTTGACGGGCATTATTGTGATTTACACCGTTGTAATTATATTTCATTAATTATTCAACTTAAATGGAATGTGGTAATTATTGTCATTAGATAGAAAAGTAGCAAAATCTTGATTTGCCAATTATCAAATTTCAAACTAAAATTCAATTAAATATCCTTCTATGTATATCAATGTACTCGTACCTATTCAGCCATCTATGTAAAGGCATTTTCATAATTATCCCAATTAATGGAATAGTAATCGTGTTTTTATAATTATCGATTACAGTGGAAAATTTGATAATACAGATTTTTTTTAATTATTTGGGTTAAGTGTGAGGCAAATGGTTTTACGTAATTATCGGTTGTAGTGGTAAGAAGCAATTTGTAAAAGATTTTTCAAATGTTTATGTTATTTTTCTGTTCTAGGAACATTTTTGAAACATTTTTACCAAACACTAAACTTCAGCCAAAGAAAATTCTAACATAACGGAATTGAAAAAGAACACTTTTGTATCAAGAACATTTTGACGGAACCTATGTGCAACCAAACATACCCTTAGTAACTAAGGAGACCTCATGGAACTTTCAATTCAGTAGTTTGATGGAATTCAGACTTGGATCGAAGGGAGCAGAAAAGGGGAGGAACAACAACAATAACAACCAACTCAGCCTTATCCCAACTTAATGGGATCGGCTACATGGATCCAAACAGAACAAGATCATTGATGTTAGTAAGCGATCTCCATCCTAGCTTAAGAATATGAGCTTTGTTATGTGTCTTAGCTTTTTCTAATACCCAAACCCCCTGAGGTTATGGGAGAACAAATTTTATCCCAAGCAATTAAAAAAGCTTTTTACCTTTTCCTCTAATTTCATTCCAAAAATTAAGGCAAATAAAGTCTATAATTTTGAAAATTTTGAGAGGGAAAAAAAAGAAGACACAAGATAAGAAGGTATTGAGCTCAACACTCATTGTATGAGAACCTTACACCCTGCAAAAGAAAGTTGGTTAGATTTTTAAGTAGAAAGTCTGGTTTTCATTTTATGCACAAAACCTCTCAAATCTTTGACATTGGAACGAGAGTGAAAAAGATTAGTTCTAAGATAAATGGAGTTATTGGGCATCTCATTAATACCTATCAAAGAGCAACACAGACCTTTCTGAAGTTGGAATATTCTCACTGAAAAACATACCACTTTTATCTAGATTTGTTTCCTGACCTGAGAGGTCAGAAAATATATCCAGAATAACCTTAATGGTAAGGGATATCATCCACAATAGCTCTACAAAAATTAAAAGTATCACCAACAAATAAGAGATGGGAGATCTCTGAAGCTGATCTTGCCACCTTAGTGCTCCTAAATAAATCAAGGTCTCTCTAAGCCTTAAGTAACCGAGAGAGAACTTCCATTGTAGAAATGAATAAATAAGAACTCAAAAGGCATCCTTGTCTAATTCCCCTAGAAGCTTTAAAAAACTCAGAAGGACTACCATCCATTTTGATAGAGAATGAAGTTTTAGAAAAATAAGGGTGTCAATCAAGTTGTAGAAGTTGTCTTCTTGCTACTTACAGGGACCTTGGACTATTCTGTGGAATCAAGATTGCCAGGCAAGCCCTGGAAATCTTTCATCTGCTTTTTGCAGATGATACTTTCATTTTTTGCCAGGCTACGGCTGAGGATCTTCGCACAATTAAGGCTGTGTTGGACCTTTTTTCTGACCTTTCGGGCCAAGAAATAAAACCTAGATAAAAGTGGTCTTTGGTTTAGTAGAAATGTTTCTCCCACTGAAAGACTTCATTTATGTTCAGTTATTGGAATCAAAGAAATGGCTAAGACCTCTAAGTATCTTGGTACTAATCTTTTTCATTTCAGAATGAAAGTCAAGGACCTAAGCTTTATTGTGAATCGGGTGAGCAACAAACTGGTTTCTTGGAAGACTCATTTTTTTTTTTCTTTTCTTTTGTAGGCCGGCGTATGATGATACAATCAGTCCTCTCTTCCATTCCTTCTTACCTTAGATGTCTCTTATTGCTTGGGATAAGATTTGTATTCCTCGTTCTATGGGAGGCCTGGGTGTTCGAAAAGCCTCCATTATTAACTCAGTCTTGATGCTCAAGTTTAGCTGGTGTTCAATTACCCAACCATCTGCACTCTGGGCTAAGTTCTCAAATCCAAAAATTTTCCCAACAATTCAATTTTCAATCACAAGATAATGATTAAACATGGATCTTGGTCTTGGAACAGTATTGCCAAATCTATTCCCATTCTCAAACGTAGTACCATCGGCAAAGTAGGTAATGGTAAGAATGGGAATATTTACCTTATTCTCACTTTCATATTTTAATATGCGCAGGAATCTTTACACCAGGTATAGACTCCTCATCCTGGGTTTTTTTTTGCATTTTGTCACAAGGACGTTTCATTTTGACAGCTGCAGGATATTTTTCAGCCCATCACGATTTGGAGCCAGAGGTAATAGCGATTATGAGTGGCGTTAAGCAGGCGAAGGCAATGGGCCTAAGGATGAAAGAAGTCTGGATATCAAACAAAGCTTTGCCGTGTTTTGTCCCACAACCTTCACAGGAAGCTTGCTCGTGGGCTATCCTCCCTTTGGTTTTTTGAACTAAATACCAAAATTTTTTCTAACCGAGGATAACTTTTTAATTTTTTGGATGAACAAATTTACCCATCAGGCAATTCAAGGTCATATGACTTTTTGTTACTCTCAGGACTGTAGATTCTACTCTCTTTATCTAATATATTTTTCTCTTTCATAAAAAAAAAATCTCAAATAAACATTTCACAAAAGATGAGTCAAGGGGTTCAGATGAGATAAAACTGATTTTGAGATGAGAGGCAAACTCGTGAGCCATATCCTTTGGATTATCAATTCTAACTCCTTCATCGTAGAGTAGAAAGTCGATTCTTCTTTTTCAAAGGTTTAGTCTCGACACCGAATGGTAAAACCTAGTATTCCTATCTCTCTCCTTAATATAAATGTGTCTAGATTTATTGAGCCAAAAGGCTTTTCGGCATTTTGAAAGCCATTCAATCTAGGTTGAAAGTCGAGATAACTCAAAAACAGAAGAAAAACTATCTTCCATTATTGCATATTGATCCATAAGCATGGTTCTCAAATTATCAACATGGCTAATAGAGAATTGTTCCATCTCCAGAGAAGTCCGGCTATAGTGATAAAGAAGTAGATGGATCGAATTTGTTTTGAATAGTGGCATTATCATATTCGTATTCGATTATATTTGAAAGGATTAAGATAATATCCTAATAATTTTTGAACGGATTCGGATAGTTTCCAGATAGTGATTTTTTGAATACATATTCTCCTAAATGGATATGAATGCATCAAATAAGAATTTTCGACTATCTGTTGACATCTTTACCATTTTCTTCTATTCTTTTTTGTCTTCGATTTTGTTACGTTTTTTACTTTTCATTTTATCTTCTATTTATTTTAGTAAATATGTAATTCCACGTAGCACAATACATTAAATTAAATTAAATTAAAAGATATATATAAACCAATAGAAAATCTATAAAAAGAACATATTAACTTAACTTATAAAATTATAAAAATAAGAGAACAACATCCAATAAGATAACTTAATCGGATAGACGGACACAGATATAGTTAAGAAATTTTATTACCATCGGATTGCTAAACAAATCGGGTAATAATTGATCAGATAAGGGGATTATCATATTCGTATCCGATTAGTTTTCGGACAGATTCAGAATCTCCTCAACGGATACGAACGCGGATTGAATACGGATTTTCAAATATCCGGTGACCTCCTTAGGCTAAACAGACTGCTGAGACGTTAAACGTACTCCTTTTACAGAGTTTGAGAATTACTATTTAAACATCTTGTAATCTTCGATGCAAACTCAACTGAAAATCTGAAATGCTAATCAAACATTGCAAAAGCCTCCACTCTCATCTTCTGCTTAGAAATCCATTTGTTTCTAAATTTCAACTAGAATACCGTGCAACAGTATTCTAATAGTTGGTATATAAAGCATATTTTAGTAACTGGGATGGAAGCTAAAATCCAACAGCATTAATGAGACAAGGAGAATCAGAGAACTCAACATGCCCTATAGAAACCTTGAGGACACGGATAGGATAGAAAACCAAACATTTGTAAAATTAAAACAGCCGTTCAGAGAAACAGAGAATTTGTAATGGAAAAGACAATAGATGTGGCAAGATCTCTCGCACACAGTTTCCATTTTAAAAGTTCAAATCCTGAGAAATGAAAGGATGTGGAAGTAATAACCAATCCCTGAACCCAAAGAAGAAAACAACATTTAGTGCCATAACCATATATGTGTCATATACCCACACTCAGAAACAGCCACCAAGGAACAGACATCCTACAATAAAGATTTGTGGTTCACAAAAACATACTCTGAGCTTGACGCCTAATTTGTTTCCTTTGATAAAAATATATATACCTTCTGTAGCTTCCTTGAAGATACACTTTCACCCAAAAGGAAAATAAAAAAATAAGAGAGATGAGTTGGCCTTTTCCTCATTTCAAAAAGAGTAATATAAAACAAGATCACCTTGAATAAGAAAAGGATGAACCACCATCGAGACCTAAAGCTAAGTACAGGGCACTAAGAACCATATATGGGTTGACAACTACCACCACCAAATCACCAATTGATCAAGCTCTCCATTCCCAGATACAGCAATAATATCCCCCACTGCAGAAGTTAGCAAGCTCAGAAATCCCTATTATCATGATAATGATACAGGATAAATGCTGTTGACCAAAGATATATTCTCAACAACACTAAATAACTTGTGAAAGTGCAGATAAGTAATGGAACAGGAGTCTTGCCCCTTAAAATTAAATACCCCACTGACCATACAGTACTTACCAAATACAGTTAGAATGAAACTTATTTCCTTCACCGGCCATCTTGATTCGGAACCTGAAGCGTCGAGTCCATCTATTACTTTGATTTCATGAAATCTATGGCAGCCCCAATTCCTCTTTATATGCAAACAATGAATGCGAATTGGCAGCCCAATTGTAGCACACTAAGTATATTACAGTAGACACACCTCACATATGATTTTCTTGTGTATGCCTATTGTGATCCCTCTCTGCATAACCATTACGGCCCATCCTGTTTCCATCTTCCACAATATCATGACGACTATTGTGATACCCCATTGACCGATCGTACCGCCGTTTTCCCTCCAATCGTTTGTCTGGTGGACTCCCAGCCCTTCTCTTGCGACCATTCGACTTGGGTGACTGATATCCTCGGTCTGCATCATCGTATAAAGAGACTTCCCCTTCTTCTACATTCTCCACATCTGGTCCCTGAGATGGCTGCTCTTCCATTCCAGAATGATTTCCATGTCCAATATCATGGTGATCCTTCCCATAATTCTGATTTTCAGGTTCTGACCTGTTTGAAAGCTTAGACCAGCTTTGCCTCCTCTCCCGCTTGATCTTCTCATCCTCAGCAGCCAATTCAACACCATCTTCCAGCTCCCGCTCAATAAGATCATCTTCATCCATCAACTCCATTTTCCGCGCCACATCACCACGAGACTTCTTTCTTTTCTCCAGTGCTGCCTTTACCTTGTCCTTATCAATCTTTTTAATAGCATCGTGCGGAGACTGACCCACAGAAGCTTCTCTGTGATCCAAATTCCGACCACCTGAGCTGCTGGACTTGTATGGTGCAGCACCCTCATTTTTCCATTTCCCTGCTTCTGTTGTTTCACTTCTCCTACCATTTCTTTGTTGATCTTCTTCTGCACGTCTCTCTGACTCGAACTTAGACCTGTTTGAATCTCCCCCATGCTCCTTGTTGTAGGGCAACGACTCCTGTTCAGTATGCCAATGAACTTTAATTTCCCCATCTTCCTCGTGATCCAAAATAACACTTTTTGTATCCGAGTTACCATACTCAGTACTTCGATTTTGGGTACTTCTCTGAGGTCCACCTTGATCGTCAGCATGTGACTGATCAGACCCTGTTCTAGATGACGATGGCACTGAAGCTCCAGGCCTTGTTGTAGATACACCTCCAGCCTGAGCACTACCATTGGCTAAGGGTTCCTCATTGGGGGTTGGAGTTTTTGTCGCGGCCCGATGAGTAGCCCCAATTCCAGCACTTCCTTCAACTTCACTCCCCTGGGAAACTGGAATGCGGTTCTGTTCATATAGTTCCAACATTTGATTGCTAACCTCTGCAATAAACAGATGAACACACTGATTTATGTTAAAAAAATCCCACGATATTCATTCAGAGTCAAACAAGAAAAGCCACAGATGATACAGCAATACATAATGCATACATACATGTCAGTGAGACAACATTCCATATCTTCCATCTGAGATCTAGGATTATTTTTGGGGTGGAGGGTTGTTTTACAAGTAGTTTCAGACCAAAATTTGATATGATCCTGATTATCATTCAATCAACATATCCACAAGAATAGTATAGAAAGGACATGATCATCACACTTTGGTAAAATTTGGCAAAAAAATAACTCTATGGCGATATGCTATAAAGGATGAGCCTGTCCACCATTTGAAGCATATGCACCATCAGAAATATCACCACTGAACTTTGGTATGGTTTATAATTTTACTGTAAAGGAGGAGACCTTTCTATTCTACAACCCCAAGAATGACACTAACCCTCCAATTGGCGTGGGGTGACATCAAATTCTTGCCACCAGACCTTCTCGCCATCAGATGGAAGCTTCACTTTCAAGAACTTGGCAGCAAGGAAGATGGCTCCTGCTGCGATGTGGTGAGGCTTAAATTGCAGGCAGAGCGACGTCCGCAGCCTGCATGCCAATTCGTGGTTTGTAACCATGGAATTAAAACAACCGGGAAGAATAATATGAGAAACAGATTAGTTCTTGCATACCCATCATTGACAAAATTCCATGCTACTTGGGCAAGCGCATTCTGTGCAACCTTGAACTTTTTTATCGCTTCAACAAGAGGCTTATATGGGTGCTGCACATTGAGGTCAAAACCAAGAGTCGCCAGTACAACCCTCTCTCCAAGTAAAACCAACTCTTTCTGTTGTTCATAGACTTCCTGCAAATCAGATGCAGAATAGAACAATAAACTAAAATGCCTAACAATTGTAACCAGAACAAAAGACCTTTAGAAGAAAGAAAATTTAAGATCGCATCAGGAGGATGTAGTTTGAGGGTGAGGGGGGGAGGGAACGAATACTTAATTAATAACCTAACATCCAAAATCATTCTTGTAAGAGCCATAAGAATATGCAAACAGGAAGAAAGCCTAATACATAATTTCAAAATAGGACCCACGTCAGATTCGTCAAAGGATAATACTAGGTGAGAATTAAGCAAGGCATGGATCCCCTCCCCTCCACATGTCTATCACAATATTATGGTTCATCATGGTCAACAACCATTGCGGTATCTTAGATTTCCTCTTTCACAAAATACAAGAAATCAATACCAATAAGATTTCACGGTGTCATCATCAACAAATATGGAGAAAAAGGACGTAAAATTTTGAAAACATGTGAAAAAAGGTAGAAACAACCTCAAGGACAACTGCCAGAACGAGGAAGTACAGATATAAACAGGTACAACCGTACAAAGCACCCCACCAAGAGGAATGGTACCTTCTGCTTGATTTTGTGGACTGCAGCTGGATCCTTTTTATAAATAATTTCATAAGAAACTAGGATAACATCCTTTAGCGGCCGAGGAGTCTCCTCAACCTTTCCCGCAAGGAACATGCATACAGTTGCAATTGTCTGTAAAGTATTTTAGTAAGAAATTTCAATTAGAAAATGAAAAAAATTGCACAAAGAACTAGAAAGCATACAATCAATAGGCAATAAAGATGGTGAGAACATATAGAAGCCCAGAGGTCAAACAAAAGGCAAAAAACTAAAAAGGATAGCATGCAAAAACAACCATCTAGACCCCAGGATGACAAACGAAAACATCCCTACAACCTTCGAGACTAATGACCCCTCCCTGCAAGATGTGATACCTGTCAGCCAACTTCATTTTAACTTGAGTACCTACCCATGTCAGACAGGCCACAACATGGGTGAGTGTGTGGGAAGATATGATACCTGGTCCTTCATATCAACACCTTTTTAATTTCTTTTGATTCCGCCCCAGACGTTGCCTATGCTAAGTAAACTGTGCATACTCTTCCAAGCTTGCACAGAGTGGGATGGGTAGCACAGTTTCACAGTTAGATTTTAATGTGATGTTGCAAGTTCAAGGAGTGATTTGCTTCTGATTGAAGGAGCTAAAAGAGCGAGGGGAAGACCTAAACTGACCATAGGAGAAGTGGTGAGGAAGGACATGCATAGTCTAGGTCTTGCCCCAAGTATGACCTCGGATAGAGCCTATTGGAGGGCAAGGATCCATATAGCAGACCCCATTTAGTTGAGATTCTCCTGACAGGCAGGGTTGTGTCTCTTTCCTCTTACTAATCTTTCATCTTTCATTTGGCATTTTTCATTCTTCATTTCTCTTCTCTTCCCCATCTTTTCTTTCCCTTTTTTGGTCAGAACTCATTAATGTAGCTCTACATAGGGAAAGATCCTACTACAGACCAATTATCAAGGATCTAATAACAAAGGAATCAAGGGGTTGCTGATTCTGCAGTCTCAGTAGGACAGAATTGCAGTTTTAGGTAAAATCTAGGGTTAGGTTTATGAATATGGAGATGAATCTTATAGGGTATTGATGGCAAGGTCTAGGAGAAGCTATTAATGTAGGTTTTGATGATGTTTAACTAAAAAAATTGAATTTCAGAAAATTATGGTTAGCGTTTCGGGTTTTGGGTTTTAGAACTTAGGCTTAAACTAGGGTTTTTAATGGGATTTTTGGGCTAGGGTTGGGATCGAATTTTCCAGGTAGGGAGGGGAAGGTTCGATCCAAATATGGGAGGTTTTTATTGGCTGGAAGTACTATTTCTGGAATGTAGGTTTTTTTTGGGTTTCACAGAGACAAGGCAAGCTAGGGTTGGAGTGGGCCGATGGGGCTGCAAGTTGGATCGAGTGGAAGGGCTGTAGTATGGAGGTTGTGGTTTAAATTTGAAATAATTCTGATGGTCAAATATGGCTGGGCAGCAAGATCTAGGGTTTAATGGAATTCAAACAAAAGGGGATCGATGGGGGGGGGGATTAGAGGATTAGAAGAAGAAATTGGTGAACAAGTTGCAGCAGAAATCCACTGACAGCAGCTTGAACATGGTTGAAGGCTAGAACCACCTTCAGAGAAGAACCTCCCAGCCGTCACAGCGTAAGGAGTCACAGGAGATCCACCTGCCCTTCTTCCTTGATAAAACCACAAGGCAACACTCCAAGGAGCAGTAGCAGCAACAATCGGCAGCCAACCATTCTGTTTTTTTTTTTCAAATATCAACTGTGGGGGAGTCTCCCACGATTTACCTTTATTTATAATAAGGCCAATGGCCAAATCCTAATACAAATTAGATCCTTCCTTCATAAATCGTGGAAGGGAAAGGCTATAATTAAAAGCTAATAACTTAAAATACTGAAAAGACCTAATTGAGCCTACTAACTTATACTAAAAGACACTTGACTAAATAACTTAAATTGAACCAATTGGACCAATTGGGTGTAACCAATTTGAACCGGTTCAATTAAAAAACAGAAAATAAACTAAGTATGGAATGGAAAATACTAGACTGCAAACCTAAACTATGGCTCCCAAACTAAGCCCTAGTGTCAGGACTACTTCTTCTTCTTCTTCCTACGAGTGTGGGTACTTGGTGCTGCATCACTCATTTTTCCTAACTTTGTTTTGTTTGGATCCATGTAGGCGGCCCCATTAAGTTGGGATAAGGCTGAGTTTGTTGTTGTTGTTGTTGTTGTTGCAAGTTCAAGTTTCTTTTATATCATAAATTTCTTTGCTTACACAGAAATTGCATGTACTTGTTATCTATGATGCGGTCAAATACCATTACCCAGTTGCCTAATGTGTATTAGCTCCATCCCTGTACCCAAAATTTGAAGGTGGGATGACCATGAATCATTCCTCACATCCCTCACCAAACAGCGGCAGCAGCACCAGCACCAGAAGCCATATAAATAGATCAAATACTGTAGAACATCTCCAATAGATAAACTTTAAGAATATAATGATCCACACTGTTCATTGTATACTTGCATACTGTTAAGTAATTAAGTATAAGGTCTAGTAATGGTCTAGCAATGTTTACCACAGGTGTAAGGGTAGTTTAGTCATTGATATGTTATATTTTTTGTACATGTGTCGGCGAATATTAATTAAGGGTACATTTGAAATTTCTCAGCTTTAGTTATTATAAATAGGGAAGTGGTTCTTGGTACGGGAGTGCGGCCTATGCCAGCGCTCCCTGTGTCTATCTCTCCCTCCCTCAAAGACTCAAACAAGGGGCATGGAACTCTTTTTACATGGGGAGGAGAGAGATAGACACAAGGGAGCGCTGACGTAGGTCATGATCTCGGACAGTTTGTTTTCCCTTAAAAAATATAAGATGTAGCTACCGGTTTTCCTCTTCTCCACTATCTTTTTTCCTTTTTCATCTCCTTTGCTGGTTTCTTCTTTGTTTACTTTGTAACATGGAATTAGAACAACAAAGGGTCAACAATTTCAACCACCTTCCTATTTTGAGAGTGTTTTAGGGTTTTTTCTTTATCGTGATATGCAGAAAACACTGTTGCACTTGCTTATGATGAAACATCTTGTCAAAAACAAAATACGAAAGACAAGAGTTTTCTCATGCTGTTGAAGATATGGTGATGATATGCTGGTTTAATGGAGTTTTACTGCTGTGTTAATGATATGTGGCCTTGCCTACGTGAAGAGTTGTTGCTGATACATGATCTGTGGCTTTTCTGCTAACTGGATATGCTCAATTCTATCTATTCCGATTCTTGATTGGATTTATCTGATTAACAACATCTAACCAGCAGATTTAGATCATATTTTAGGATATAAATCATTGCATGGTAATCTGCCTTATGGATAAACAGATCTGTTGATTCCTAATTTTAGGGCTTGAAGTTTCTAAATCTGAACTGTGTCCATGGACCCAGATCAGAGCCTTGGATTTCACTGAAATTTTGGGCACATACTCTGATGGGTGAAAGGACTCAGATCAGACCTGTTGATGTTGAGTTATGCAACTTCTCTGATTCTGCCCTGTTCTTCCCTTATTGTCTACCCAGATGCTGGTTTCCTACTTCTGATCGTGTCACATCAAAGAAGAAAGGTTGTGTGTGCAGAAACTTGCTGTTTTGGTACTGAAATGGAGTTTGCTTATGAGATCTGACTTCTATAGGACTGAAGATATATTAAAAAATTAATCCTTTCTAGGATCATCAAATCCCATTTCTTGCAAGATTCCTTAACCTTCTATTTTTGTGACTTGTATATATCTGAAGATCTATACATCAGATAATGCTATAATTTTACAGAGCTGTTCTCCATGATTATTCTGCTCTTCGAACAGAGTTTGAGCAAGATAAGCAGTTGGTTTAAGTCTGATCTTGACTTTCTCCTGAAATAGAGTTCTCTTTCTTCTCTGGGGCTGGACTTTCTGAAGTCTTCTTCTTGCGGTATGAAATCTGCACTGCCAGTGATAAATATGTTGCTGATGGCTGAGGTTTTGCCTACAATATGTGTTGTTGCAGCATGAAGGCTTGGTTTTATGTATTTTCCTACTTGATGACCTGATATGCTATCTAGCGGTGTTTCTTTGATGACTCCTCTTGAAGTGGTTTACATACCCTAATACCGAACCCTAATCACTGCCCTAAGAGGAGTTCGACTGTAATTTGACCTTGATCTAACCTCTGATTTGTTAGAACCGGAAGTTCCTAACTTTAAGGAACTCTAGTTGCTACTTTTGAAACAGTCTGCAGAGCCCTATCAGGCCGTAGGACTTCATTCATATTTTCTTGATTTGTTCTCTTATTCTAGCCCTAACATAGATCAAAGCGCACGCAGATCAGATCTCCTTGTAGTATGATATGGAGGTTCTCTTTATTCTGATTTTTTTTCCTGCGATATGCATTGTGGTTAGCTGTTCTGTTCTACATGCTACTGGTGGTTACTATTTTGATCTAAAATAATTCCTGCCGTTTCATGGAGGTTGATTTGACTTATTCTACTCCTTGGAGATCTGGTCCGACCTGTCGGTTTGATATATTGTCAAGTGATCTTTAAAGATACTATTGCTGTGACGTGATCGTCTTTGTTCTCTTCCCCTGCATTATTTGTTCACATGTAGTACTACACGGGGGGGGGGGGGGGGGAGAGAGTTATTAAAGATTTCTTCTTGTCGAAGATTTTCAGGATTTTCAGGCCTGCAGCGATGAATTTTTTATCTTCTGTCACTAAACAGCTTTTACTCATTGAGTTGACTCAGTTGATGTGTTCTGCTTCACCACAACACCCTGGTTGTGGGGTCTCTTTTATTGGGTTTATCTTTCTTTTTATTGGATGTTTTAAGGCTGGAACACCATTACTAAGTTCCAAGCCAAGTTAATTGGATTTCCTAGTTTTAGGACTACACCTACACCTAGTGTGGGGTTGTTCTTTACCGAGTTGTTATTAGTTTTTAAACTCCTTTTTAGGATATGCTTGCTTACTTTAAGTCCTGTGGTGTTTACATATGTTTTGTGTTGGCTAATAGTCATTCCTCTGACCAATATGATTCAAGTTTATATGTTTCTATTTAAGCATGTAAGATTGGAAGCTCTTAGAGCCCCCCACGGTTTTTATGAATAAAGATAATGGCCTTTGCCGTAAAGAGCTGTGAGAAATAGATTCAGCTAATGTGAGAGACAGTAGCCACGTTAGCGGGACTCTGAGATCGACTGCAGTAAATCTGGTCAAGATCAGGTGGGAACCTAACCCTTTCCCTTACTCTTTTTCCTACGGTTGCAAGTACAGCTCTTGTTGTCTAATTTATTTCTTTAATTTTCTGGGGGATTCATCATCCTCATACTAAGGATTCATCAGCCTGTTCAGTGGGGGGATTACTTTAATTTTTGAACATCAGTTGTTTTCTGTTTTCATAAGTGGTGGTGCCCCTGTTTTTGGTGTTTTCCTGCTGCATCTGGGAGTTACACCAAAGGACATCTAACCCTTGGATTGGATTGATCTTTGGAAGGTTTGTTCCTCACTCATAGGGAACACACAATCCAAGTCATAGTTGTCACGACATCTAGGCAACCAAAGGCGTTGGAGAGGGACCAAAATCAAGTCGGCACCAACTAGACGACCAATGCGCCTGGATGCCTAGGCAGCGCCTTGACAACTATGATCCAAGTTTAGTTTCGATCTAAGCATTGAATTGAAAGTTACTGAAGTTCCTAAATTTCTGGTGTTTTACTTACTAGTTCTGAAACATATTCTGCATAGCCAACTTTACCATCAAATTTCTGCCATATTTTGGGAATGCATTCCACGCCATTAAAACTCCACTAGACCAGAACTTGAGGTGATCAGACCTTCAAGTTGGGGAATTGCCCCATCAAAAATCTCACATTCCCAAGTTGTTCACAATTAATTTTTTATGATAACAAACACAGAATGTATTTAACATTTATGTGAAGCTTTGTAGTCACTTATACTACCATCATTGAGAGCAACAAGACTTGAAAAAGAACAAAGATTGTGATGACAAGACAAGTCAAGCCTCTCAAGACAAGTTTCTTAAGCAAAGAACAAGATAAAGTTTCAAGACAAGGTTTCAAGATAAGTCAAGACAAAGACAAGTACAAGACAAGTCAAAGTCTCAAGAACAAGACAAGGCAAAATCTCAAGGAAAGAGATGCTCATGTAGTCGTATGCACAAAGATCATTTTTAGAACATTTACACACATACTTGCATTGCATGCATACATATTTATATGGACATTACCTAGACTACCCAAGGACTCTTTAAAAGACTAAAAATAGGTCTAAAGACCGTTGAGGTAAAAGCCCCAAAAGACCCAAGCCAAAATAGGCAAAACAGGGCTAGAAAAGCATCATTCAGTCTGACTGGTCCAAGAACCGGTCTGACCGGTTAGTGGCAAAACACATTGTTTCCTACTAGGTCTGCAACAGGGTCGGGTTGGGCCGGGCATTTTAAAACCCTAGCCCAACCCCGAGTCCCCTTAGCGGGCCCAAGCCCGCCCACTCGACTCAGGGCCTAAATACCTTGACCCTAACCCCGACCTTGACGGGCCAAGCCCGCCCAAGCCCGCCCGATTGGGTCGGCTTGGCCTAATGGCCCCGCAATAATTAAATTAAAATAACAAGTCTAGAGAAGATGTGAGAGAGGAGGCTTGAACCCAAGACCTTTTGGCGGCAAATGGTTTTTTCACAATACAAACTGCCAAATGCGCTAAGCACTAATGTATATAAATAATAGCTTCTATTTTTTAATAAATAAAGAAATTTCTTCAGTGCCAAAATCAAGGTAAAAAATCAGGGTCGAAATCAAGGTCGGGCTGAGCCCGACGTCTCAACCTGACCCGACCCGACCCTGACTCAGGGTTAGGAATTTCTGGCCCTAACCCGCCCTCAGGGCCAGAAATCTTATCCCAGGCCTTGTTCGGGCTCAGGGCGGGCCAGGGCTGGTTCGGGCCGACAGGGCCAAACTTGCAGCCCTATTTCCTACCGGGCTGACAGAGGTTAGGAACCGGTTAACCAGCTGGAGAATGTCCAGCTGGTATCAAGCCGGTTGTCCAACGACTATTTTTATAATGGCTAGTCAAACTGGTCTGACATGTTCATGAACAGGGCGACCAGTACAGCTAAAAAGTGATTGTAATTTGACCGTTAGAGATTCAAATCTCTCACCACTTTTGCCTATAAACAAGTCACTAAAAGCCAAACTCTACACACTATTCAAGGCATTGAATACCACTCTTGGAAGAGATTTTGAAATAGACTTTTGATTATTATTCTATTCCTTTTGAGTTGAGAGCCTTTATAATAATTTCTTGATTTGATTCAACTCAATCAATTGAAAGCTTGCATTGAAGCGATTGATCCTTCACATTGAAGAAGCCTTCGAAGAAATCCCATATTGCGTGCAAGCATTCATCTTCACATCATTTTTGCAAAGGGAAGTTTTTCTCCATATAGGTAAACATCGTTCCACAACCATTTCTTTACTGATTTGAATTTGGTTCTTAGTGCTGATTTAAGAGTTGGGTGAATTCTTGATCAAACTAAGGGCACATCATCCTAGACTGTATTTAGGTGGTTGCACGGATCCTCTTATCCTTAAAAGAGTTCCATGGATCCTCTTATCCTTAAAAGAGTTGCATAGATCCTCTTATCCTTAAAAGATTACGGATTCTCTTATCCTTAAGAGAGTGTAAGGCTGTTGTTTCCCACCTACTTTATTGAAAGGAAACATCTAGTGGAATTCTCTCTAGTGTTGGGAGGAGTGGACGTAGACTCTTGGAGTCGAACCACTATAAATCTTATCTCTTATGGGTTGTTTATTGCATTAATTTTTAATTGTGTAATTAATTTCAAAAAAGGACACAATCCACTAGATACAACCTATTCACCCCCCTTTGGTTGTTTCACACTTCAAACCCTTGGATTTGAGTTATTAAATTTCTCTTATTCTGGTTTTTAAGTAGCTGTTGTGATCCTGTCTATTGAGTTGCAGCCTAACACCTAGTTTATTGGTATCAGAGCCATAGCTACTTTAGGCTCTAATCCCTCTGAATCAAGAGAAGAGCAAGTATCAATGAGACAACTCGCTGATTTGATCAGAAGCTTATCTGATTGTATGGTTTCTCTAGAGCAATGTGTGGATACTATGTTACAATCTCAAAATAATCCAGAAGAACTGAACATATTCCAGCACCAGCCACTTCTCAGAACATCCATCGGTTCTTTGGCAGAATACCATAGAAGGCTCCCACACAAAAGGCACGACCAGTATCATTTAAGGATCATGTGAGGTCCTATTTTGAAAACACAGGTTTTCCTCCTGGACGCAATGATGTTTCACAGAAAGTAAAGATGGAGTTGAAGGAGTATGGTGAAAATTTTGATACACAGGTATTCCATGACTGGTTGAATGATATTGATAATTATTTTGACTACTAGTCAAGACTAAATTAGTTGGACTAGCAAGAGAATGTTTGAGACTACAAGAACGAAAGATGCAAGATCGAGGCATGACATGAGATGAAAGATGAGTTAAAGGGCAAGTATCTTCCATAATCTATCCATGGTTGAACAGAGGAAAAGTTTGAAGCATTGTTAGCACGGATAGGAGTTGAAGAAAGTGACATACAATTGATGTCAAAATATAAGCTTGGTGATGCAGATTCATCATCAAATAGGGCTTGTTTCATTGGGAATAAGTGTAGGGTTGGGATATATATATGTTGAGCCTTTATTCCCAAGGGTTTTCTATGTATTAGGCCACTTTAGTGGGCCTGAAATAGGAGTATATAGGTTGCATACGGGATTAGCCCAATACTTAGTTTTTATTTTGTGTTTTTAATCGAACCGGTTTAAATTGGTTGCATCCAATTGGTTCAATTGGTCTAATTTAAGTGAAGTGATCCTATTGGCTAAGAGGTTATTATATCCTATTGGCTACTAGGGAATCTTCTTTATTTTAAGTAGTTTTAGTTGTTTTAAGTCATTAGGACTCTATTTTGAGTCTATTTGAGTTTCCTAGTCAGTTTAAGTTGCCTAATAGGTTAGGAATAAGGTTAGGCCATTCCCTTTTAGTGTCTAAGTCTATTTTTGAGTCTTCTATATAAGTTTGTAAGGGAGGCCAGCATTGGACACGAATTTGATTAATGAAAAAGCTTTTGTTTGCTGCCATAGCTGCTGCTCTGCTCTGTTGAGTGAACCTTGTGAGTAATATCAAGGCTACCTTGTGGGTAATATCAAGGTGAAGGGATTGGTGGACTCCGATCGACTCCTTGCATCTTGTAGATCGGGAGGTCCTTCTTCTAGTTCTTCAAAGCTGCTACCATTGAAGATTTAATCTTTCAAGTAAGTAGTTTATTAATTCAGCATTTAACCTTCTTCTTCTAATCCTCTAACCTAAGCTCCATCTACTCCTATTATCATCCCTTCCATTAATCCATAGATCCATTAGAACCCTAACACCCTAAATCCAATTCTGCCCTAAATTGCAGAATTTTGTAACTCATCCAAACCCTAACTTCTTTATACCAAAATAACCCCCTAGACCTGCCCATTAATACCCTATAAACCTCTTTCCTAAAATCTGCCCCTAAACCTTAGATCTTACAAACAGTCCATTTTCATAAGGCATCCTACCCAAAACCCTAGAATTCCAACCTCAACCAAATTTGATCCAACTTATACCATTAGACTCATAAAATTCTGCACATCATTACCAAATAAAACCCTAAGTCGAAACCCTAACCATAACCCTAAACTACTTAAAATAAAGAAGATTCCCTAGTAGCCAATAGGATATAAGAACCTCTTAGCCAATAGGATCACTTCACTTAAATTAGACCAATTGAACCAATTGGATGCAACCAATTTAAACCGGTTCAATTAAAAACACAAAATAAAAACTAAGTATTGGGCTAATCCCGTATGCAACCTATATACCCCTATTTCAGGCCCACTAAAGTGGCCTAATACATAGAAAACCCTTGGGAATAAAGGCTCAACATATATATATCCCAACCCTACACTTAATCCCAATGAAACAAGCCCTATTTGATGATGAATCTGCATCACTTGGACAACAGCCAGAGGTCAGAAGAGCTATGGGTACGACTAGCGTATATGACATTCAAGATTGCTATCAAAGGTTTTCGAAGCAGAAGATTTCTTGAAGATTCCTATTATACCTTTAGGTAATCAAGCCAGGGAGGATAGGAGGCCATCAACCCTACTCGACCACCCACATAGACGGGTAGACTAAACAACACCCTCACAACTGTTAATAAAGGAAAAGCTCATATGACTGGAGGCAGCAAAACAAAGTACTATTACTGAATAAAAGTATCAAACAGGGCATTTTAGCAAATTTTGTCCTTAGAAACCAAGGAGTGCTAATGCTATTGTTGCACCTCTTGAAGCTGATGATGAAACTAAGTTTAATGAAGACTTCTCCCAGAGAAAGACATTGAAGAACAGCCCCTAGTTGAGCAAGATGAAGAAATGGATATTTACGGAAACAACATGGTCAACAGCATTTTGGTTGCTGAATCAAAAGGGGAAGAATGGAGGCGGCAATGCATTTTCTACAGTCAAATGACCAGCAAACCCAGAGTTGCACAGGTAACAGTGGATAGCAGCAGTTGTGTGAATGTGGTTTCCAATGCCTTTGCCCATAACGCTAGTTTGCAAAAAGAAAAGCATCCACAATCCTGTATGGTTTTAATGTAATTCTAGTCAATTTACATCAGGTTTCTCTTCCAAATGGTAGCATGTTAGAAGCCAACCAAAGGCGTTCCGTCCCTTTGAAATTGGGTTCCTACAATGAGGAAGTCTCGTGCGATGTCATTTCCATGCAGCTAACAGACATACTAGTTGGAAGACCATGGATTTATGACAATAATGTATTGCTTGGAGGAAAGAAGAATCAGTGCATCTTCACATTTAAAGGCGAAAAAATGTGTTAAACCCTTCAAATGTTTCAGCGGAGAAGGCAAAACAAAGCATGAAAGCCACGGTAAACCGGTGGAGAAACAAGAAAAGAAACTGGAGAAAGGGGAGTCTAGTGGAACCAAGCCACTAGACTACCTCAGCAAGAGTTCCTTCAAACCAGCAAAGAAACTGGCTTTATCTTGACTTTGGTTAAAAAGGAAAGCACCCCTCCACATGACATCGCTTATCCTAAAGCTATTCGGGACTTATTATCTGACTTTTCGGACTTAGAACTGAAGGAGCTTCCAGATGAGCTGTCCCTGATGCGAGACATCCAGCACGCCATTGGCTTTGTGCCTGGGTCAGTGTTATCTAATCTGCCCACATATCGCTTCAGCCTTACAGAACATGACGAGCTGAAAAGGCAGGTGGCTAGCTGTTGAAAAAAAGACTTTATTCAAGAATGTATGAACCCGTGCATTGTATCAGCACTCCTCGCACCAAAGAAGAATGAAATGTAGTGTATGTGCATCGACAGTCCAAGTGATTAATAAGATCACCGTCAACTACAGATTTCCGATCCCTCGATTAGATGACATGTTTAATATGTTGTCCGGTGCCAAGATGATCACAAAGATTGACCTGAAGAGTCGATATCACCAACTCCAAGTCCGTCCAGGCGATGAGTGGAAAATTGCATTCAAGACCAAAGAAGAACTGTATGAGTGGAAAGTCATGCCTTTGGTCTCACCAACGCGCCAAGCACATTTATGCGCATTATTGACTCAGGTATTGCATCCCTTTATTGGGAAATTTCTTGTTGTTAACTTTGATGATATACTAATATACAGCAAGGAGGACGAACATATTGAGCATTTCAGGGATGTAATGAGAGAACTTAGAGCTGAACAACTATATGTCAAATTAAAGAAGGTGCTCCCTTCATGCTACCCAAGGTTATATTCTTTCGAGAGGTGTAGAGGCTGATTCGGAGAAGATTAAAAGTATCCTAGACTGGCCAATACCCAAAGACCCTCACCGAGGTTCGAAGCTTCCATGGTCTTGCTTGATTTTATCGCAGATTCATATAGAATTTCAGCACCATTACCACGCCTATCACTGAATGTATGAAGCAAAGCAAAGGGAAGTTCGAGTGGTCAACCACGACTTTCCAATTTATTAAATGGAAGATGATTGAAGCTCCCATCTCACGGCTACAAATTTTGATTGGGTGTTCAAGGTAGCAATTGACGTATCAAATGTTGGTATTGGTGGAGTACTCATGCATGAAGCTCATTCCATTGCCTTCTACAGTGAGAAACTAAACAATGCCAAGCGACATTATTCTACCTAAACCTAGGAACTCTATTTAGGTATTGAAGCATTAGATACTCTATCTCGTCGATAAAGAGTTCATCTTATTCACAGATAACGAAGCTCTGAAATATCTCAATTCACAAAAGTCAGTGAGCAACCTACATGTTAAATGGGTTGCATATCTACAAGAGTTTGCATTTACACTCAAGTATAAGGATGGGAAAAAAAAATCATTGTTGATGCCTTGAGTAGAAACGTGTTAACATTACAATCTTTCTAAGCTTAGCTATAAGAATTTTTTGACCATCTATCTGATACTACAACAAGGTGGGAGGGATCCTAAATACTAACTCCATAATGGATACCTCTTCTTAGGGACACGACTGTGCATTCCTGCCTCATCCCTACAGAAGCACCTTAATACGGGAATTGCACGGCAGAGGACTTGGTGGACATTTTGATCACGACAAGACTGTTCTTCAAGTAGCCGACAGATATTATTGGTCGCACTTGTAGAAGGATGTGGAACATGGTATAGATGTCGAGTTTGTCAATTGATGAAGGGTACTAAGCAGAATATGGGTTTGTATTCCCCACTTTCCATTTCACATGCACCTTGGGACTTGGGTACATATTAGTATGGACTTTGTACTAAGCTTGCTGCTCTCACGGAAACAACACAATTCCATACTCGTGGTAGTCGATCAATTCTCAAAGATGGCACATTTCATTCCTTGTCATAAGACTTTCGATGCTAGTCTCATCGAATCCATTTTATTAAAGGAAGTTGTACGACTACATGGGTTGCTATAGTAGATTGTATCTAACAGAGATGTAAAGTTTATGAGCCATTGCTGGAAGACTATGGATTAAGACCAACACAAAGGTTCAGTTTTCTACAGCCTTTCATCCACAGGAAGACGGTAAAACAGAAATTGTAAACCAAAGTTTGGGTAACTTCCTAAATTGCCTAGTTTGTGACTATGAAAAGACTTGGCCGCCCATCCTTGACATCATTGAATTTGCTTATAACAGTTCGGTTAATAGGACTACGAATCGTACTCCCTTCGCAATAGTTCTCGCAGTTAAACCAAGGTGCCTTGGTGATTTTGTTCCCCTTCTGCCTCACACACACATTAGTATTGAAGCAGATGAGTTTATACGACATATCACTAAGGTCCATGCCGACATATGTCACCATATTGCCATTAGCAATGGTTCTTATAAAGCAACGGCTGATCATCATCAATGATGTATAGAGTTTCAGCCTAGAGAAATGGCAATTGTTCGCATTGCTCAAGAAAGGTTTTCCCCTGGCACCAACACAAAGCTCTACCATCGAAAATGGGCCAAATGCTAAAGTATTGGAATTGCCTGATGACATGGCCATAAGCAACATATGAGAATTGAGATAGAGAATATGCGGACAACAGATATATTGCCACTCGGAAGGGCGGTGGTTACCATTCCTTCCTTATTAAATGGAAAGGGCGTCCAAGAACCGACTGCACCTGGATACATCCTGACAACCTCAAGCATCTCAATCCGGACCTTTATGAGCACTATATGTCCCTTTCTCCTTTTGTCGGAAACAAATGTTTTCAAGCCGTGGGGAGAATTGATGCAGATCAACAGCAGGATAGGTACTTTAAAAGTAACAACAAAGGAGAAGGGCAGCTTCTACTCACTGAGTCACCTACTCAGTGAGTTGATTCAGGTTGAGGGTTCTGGTTCACCACAACACTCAGGTTGTGGGCTTTTATTGGGTTTATTTTTATTTTTAATTGGATGTTTGCAAGGCTGGAACAACATTAATAAGTTCCAAGCCAAGTATAATTGGGTTTCCTAGTTGTTTTAGGACTACACCTAGCTGTTATTTGTTTTTAAACTCCTTTATAGGATATGTTTGTTTACTTTAAGTCCTATTGTGTTGACACTTGTTTTCTATTGGCTAATAGTTATTCCTATGGCCAATATGAATCAAGTTTTTTATGTTTCTGTTTAACCATGTAAGATTATAAGCTCTTGGAGCACTTCCCCCCCCCCCCCGGCCGACAGTTTTTATGAATAGAGATAATGGCTTTTTCTATATGGATCTGTGAGAAGCAGATTCAGCTGTGTGAGAGACAGTAGCCACATTCGTGGGAATCTGAGATCGAATGGAGGGAATTGGGTCAAGATCAGGTGGGAAATCGGATCATATCCCTTTCCCTTACTCTTCTTCTTCCCTATGGTGGTAAGTAAAGCTCTTGTTTTCTAATTTCTTTTCTTTAATTTTCTGGGAGATTCATCAACCTCATACTAAGGATTCATCAGCCTGTTCCTTTTATTTATTTATTTATTTTGGGGGGGGGGGGGGGATTACTAAAATTTTTTAACATCAGTTGTTCGCTGTTTTCATAAGTGCCAGTACCCCCTTCCTTTTGGTGCTTTCTTGCTGCATCTAGGAATCTACACAAAAGGACATCTAGCCCTTGGATTTGGATTGGACTGATCTTTAGAGGGTTTGTTCCTCACTCCATAGGAAACATACAGTACAAGTTTAGTTCTGATCTAACCATTTGAGTATTGGACCTCACTCCATAGGGAGCATACAGTACAAGTTTAGTTCTGATCTAACAATTGGACTGAAAATTACTGAAGTTCCTAAATTTCTGGTGTTTTACTTGCAATTTTTGAAACATATTCTGTATAGCCTAATCTAACCATCAGATTTGTGTCATATTTTGGGGATTCATTCCATCCCATTATTTCTCCCCTCAACAAGAACTTAGGGTGATCAGACTATTGGATTTTGAGTTATTAAAATTCTCTAATTCTGGTTTTAAAGTAGCTGTGGTGATCCCATCAACTGAGTTGCAGCCTAAAACCCATTTGTAGATATAGTCAACTCCATTAGAAGTACCCAACTCCTTTCTTCCAATCAGTAGTTTTCTTCTTCTTCTCCATTATCTTCTTTTCTTTCTCTTTTCAATTGCTGGTTTCTTTTACTTTGTAACACACACACACACGTCTCAATGAAATTAAACTGTTCATACTTGGTCTACAACTTAACTCCACTGTTCATTCGAATGAATCTAATTTGATCAATGTTTTATTTTCTAAAAGTGACCCTATTAGCTCAAAAACATGTTTTTTAGAATCCATGAGATATAATCGATGACAATTCACATTTTGAGCTTGAAATGATATAGCAAATTCAATAGTGTTATAAAAGACTATAACAGCTGAATATCCATTGCATATAGTAGCCAGCTGATGTGGGCAGGTACCTAAATAAAACCAGAAGGTCATTGTATCACCAAAAACCAATATTTTTAAACTGCATGGGTCATTGGACCATTGAGACTAAAAGGTCGATGGCCCGATGGTTCAAATGATTCTATAGGTAACCCTTTTTTATGGTATATATATTACTTTTTGTGAAATATGTAACTACATGCATGAAACAGAATGCTGTTTAGTCTTTGGTACTTTAATAGAGAGGGCTTGGGTTTGACTCTCTCAAAATGCAGCCGGACAAATTTTTTTTTACTTTTTATAAAACAGGGTGCTCCTTTGGAAACAGCCTCTGCTGTGAAGCAGGGGGTAAGGCTGCGTACATTTGCCCCTCCCAGACCCTGCAGTAGCAGGAGCCTTGTGCACTGGGACACTCTTTTATAAAACAGGGTGCTCCTGAAGACTAGGACGGTTCAACGATCCAACCATCCAATCTGAAGAATCAGAAAACTAACGGTCCGAGCGTTAGAACGGACCACCCAGGCTGATTGGCCCATGGTCCGACTGCCCGATCCAGCATTCCATGGGAACACTGCCATTAACTTATACTCCCTCTGTCCTGCAATGATTGTCCTCCCTGAAATGTTTTGAAGTTTAAGGAGTGGTTACAGCATTAAAAACTCTCAATTACCAATATTGCCCTCCCATTACTTGTTTACTCTTTTCAAACTGGGCAGTACTAAATGAATGTGGTAGTCAATGCAAAGGGCAAACTTATCAAAAACTCATTATTTGATTTAAGACATGGACAGAATTCAAGACAGCCAAAAAATGGAACGACTGTCTTTGCCGGATAGAGGGGGTGGATAACAATCTAGATCCATAAATAAATCCTGCGCAAGGAACATGCACATAGATCAATATATTTGCTACAACTCCAGCCAGAATGACATAAAAAGTGAACTGTAGCACACAACAAAAACATATATAGATAAATTTGGAATAAAACCATAAGTACTCACCCTCCGATCATTCTTTGCATGAGATTGACGAAGAAAAAAACGATGGCAAAATATTATTGCTGTAGCTATTGTCACCTGGGGTCTGCATTAAAAGCAATTTCTTGTTATACATTTTTTAGTAACTCAAAACTCCTTGGCCACAGTTGAGCACAGCCACAATATAGAATAGTGGGAAATAACAAAACAGAATGAAGAAAAAGAAAAAAACTGTCTCATTTCTTCAAAACTGTACTCAAGGAGGTTCCTTCTATCTTTCACTATACCTACTCAACTTTAATGGCTCAAAACCTGCTACATGATTGGACGTGTGGTTCCATGTGGTTAGAAGGCCCCGCACCCATCTCAAAAAATTTCAGCTCAAAATGAGTAAGTAAACCTATTCAAAAATTTTATGAAATTGCTACAAGAGGGAAATAATGTAAAAATAAGAAATGGGTTTTTTTTTTTCAATTTTGTGACGCTACCTCTGCTAGTTGGGATTAAGGTTGTTGCGAACAAAATCACCCAAATGGGATGGATGGGCCCCCTTACCGCATGGACCAAACCATATACTTCCAAATGGCAAGTCATGGAACATTAACCTTCACTAGGCACAGAAAAGATATCTACCCTTCAATAAAATGCTGCATGTAAGCTTCCCAGCACCCTTTTTTTAAACAAACAAAAAAGAATAAGGCACATATAATTTGACAAGGAAAAAGTATAGTTGATACAGGGAAGTCACAAAAGGGGCTTATTTTAGTCAAACTAAAGTTGGTATAGGTTATTACTATATTGGAGTATAGTTCAATGAATTTTCCTTGTAATAGATTTGTTGGATGGGCCCATATTATGTGTAGTAATTAGGACCACAAGTTTTCTAATATAGTAATGAAATTTTCTCTGCTATTAAGCTCTGTCGATTTATGGTGAATGAGGATAGACTTCCTCTAATCCGAGTTAGATTATTAGAGCTTAGGATCGATTAAAAAGGGTTATTTTGGGTGGATTCCCAGTTACAACATGGCTTCCTCTAATCTAAGTTGGATTATTAGAGCCTATGTTGGATTGATGCAGCTACATATAGGGGTTTTATTTAATAGTCGTGTTTGTTTTTGCCAATTTTTATTTTAGCATTTATTTCTTTGTTAGCCAGGAGTGAGAATCCAAATTATATCTTGGAATTCTATTTTCGGTCTTAGAGTTAGAACACCTGACCGAATGAGGGCCGGCCAGGGACGGTGTTGTCTGGCTAGCGGCAGAAAAGGTGAAACCTGGCATCTTGTTTAGGAACTTTTCTCTCTCTTTTATATATTTGGATGTAGCCCACAATAGGATGATTGTATTGAATAGAAATTTCTGAAATTTTAAAGCTGTGATGTGATTGCTAGTTGCAAACCTATGCCTTCTCCGTCTTCCATTGTTTCAGTTCTGAATCTCTTTCTACGTGTGTTCTTCCTTATACCTCTGTTCTCTATTTCCTTTTCTGTTATTCATCTTCCTTCTTCCCTTCCACTGGTTTCTTTCTTTTTTTTTTTCTATTATGTCTCTTTACAGACATTACCCCTTTTTGGTGCGAGTTTTGAGATCTGTAAAAGAAAGTTTGATCTCTCTTGATTCATGCTCTTTTGACCTGAGATTCTGTGCATCAATACCTCTATCGTGGGCGACCTATCCTCTTCACTTTGGGCTCAAAGATTTTACAAAACAACCAGAACTGAGCCTGTAACTACCACCCAGGTTAGTTTCAGGGATTTCCTATTATTACAACAACAACAACAACTACTACTCGGCCTTATCCCAACTAAATGGGGTCGGCTACATGGATCCTATCAAAACAAAGTAGGGAAAACTAAGGCCTTCATGACGGAAAATAAAAGCAAGAAGAATAAAAATGAAGGAAAGAGATAAGAGAAGTGAGAAATGGAAAATGAAAGGAAAGTGAAAGTAAGAGGAAAGAGGATAGCCCAGAAAATTCTCTGTGACACATCATCATCAAAGTAAAGGGATATGTCAGTCACACCTCTCCACTTCATCCATCCCATCTTAATTCTCTGTGACACATCATCATCTATGTCACCTTCTTTGTTTATGGTAGACCCCAGATATCTAAAATAGTCACTTGGCGGTATCTCTTTCTCCTCAATTTTCACCATGTCATTATACATCATAGTGTGACTAAAATTACACATCATATACTCCGCCTTTGATCTACTAATTTTAAAGCCTACTATTTCCAAGGTTGATCTCCACATCTCTAACTTAGTGTTAATCCCAGCTTTTGTCTCATTCATCAAAACAATATCATCGGCAAAGAGCATACACCACGGGACCTTGTCTTGGATGTTCTTGGTTACTTCAACAATGATAAGCACAAACAAATAAGGGCTTAGGGCTGATCCTTGACATAATCCAACCGTAATTGAGAATTCCTTTCCCTGGCCTCCTACATATCTCACACTAGTCACCACACCCTCATACATATCTTTAATTACATCTATATATTTACTTGACACTCCTCTCTTCGCAAGAACATTCCGGATTATATCTCTAGGGACTCTGTCATAAGCTTTCTCCAGGTCAATAAAGACCATATGGAGATCCTTCTTGCTAGCTCTACATCTTTCCATGAGACTCCTCAATTGGTAGATAGCTTCTGTCGTGGATTTACCTGGCATAAAACCAAATTGATTCTTTGAGATATGAGTCTCTCTTCTCAGAAGGGCTTTAATAACCTTCTCCCAAAGTTTCATAGTATGACTCATTAGTTTTATGCTTCTTTAGTTCTTGCAGCTCTGAATATCACCCTTATTTTTGTAGATCGAAACCATAATGCTTCTCCTCCATTCATCTGGCATTTTCCTTGTGTTCATAATGCTGTTAAATAACTTGGTTAACCAATATACCCTACATACTCCTAGGGTCTTCCACACTTCTATTGGGATCTCATTAGGGCCTGGTGTCTTACCTACTTTCATCTTTTGTAAAGCTTCTTTAACTTCTGCCACACCAACCTTTCATACATATCTATGATGAGTGGTGTCTTGATGAATAAAGCAATCATCCGGTTCATTCAAACTCGAACTATCTCCATTTAGTAGTTCACAAATATACTCATCCCATCTCCTCACAATGTCCTCGTCCCTTATCAACACTCTTCCATCCTCCCCTTTTATACATCTCACCTAGTCTAAATCTCTACTCTTTCCTTTCTCTCATTTTGGCTATTTTATAAATAGCTTTTTCCTCTTCCTTTGTGTTTAAATGAATATAGAGCTCCTCATATTTCCTCGCCCTAGCCATCCTCACTATCTTCTTAGCCTCGTTTCTGGCCACATTATACCTCTTTTTATCTTTTGTTTCTTTAGTCCGTTGCCATGTCTTAAACCTCTCGTTCTTGGTCTTTATGGCTGCTTGAACCTCCTCATCCCACCACCAAGTCTCCCTAGGGCCTGATGCCTACCCTTCACTTCCCCTAGAACTTCTTTGGCAACCCTCTTAATATAAGTCATCATCTCGTTCCAGGGATTTCCTATTATTATTGCATCCAATTATTTGGCTCATTATCGAGTGTATTCATGAGGGCTGAGGTTTAGGAGCTTAATCCTAAAATTTCAGTTGGAATGGTTTCATATTGAGTGAGCTATCACACCTGAAATGAAGTTGGCTTACTGCTAGATTGTTTAGATCAGGAGGTAGGGGATGACCTATTCTTGATATTACAAATTAGGACGTAATTGTCCTTAATTACCTTAAACCCCTTTATTCTCTACTGTTGCTCTATTTTATTCCTTAGACCATTCTAAATACCATCCTTCCCTTTTGAACTTATTTACAATCGAGTCCTAAGTACTGTTGCTTGCCAAAAGGGTTCTAAACTGTTCCTAGTATTTACAAACTGTCCTAACTCACTTAAATTGAGTTATTTGTCACTTGTGGGCCCATAGAGACCTTAATTGGGGTTATTGAACCCGGGATCGCATTAATTGGGATCAAAACCAAATTTCTTACAACTTCTAACCATGACCGAACCCTCTCGCATCACCAACCCTGAGATCCATAAGCTATACAACGAATAATAGGAAAACCAGCTAAGTAGTGAAGCAAAATATGACAAGTTCATGGAAGAGACTTAAACACTCATGCTGAAATTCTTGTCTTTATAAAAAACCAAAAAGTGAGATGAAGTAGGACCATCTACACCAGTTCCTCAATTTGGAAATTTACAAATTCCAGATACACCTCCGAGACATCAACTTGAGCCAATTATTCCCTAGAATGTCACGCAACAGTTTTCTGACAAGGATTATGGCATCAAGGTAGAGGTTCCAAAGTTCAATGGCAGGAAGGGACATGAAGATTTTCTCCCACGAGTCCTTTCTAGATGACAAAATGTGAACTTATTCTCATCATATTCGCTGGGTAAGCTTGTTCGTGGTGGAATGATGTTTTGCAGTTGAAAATTATCAGACAACTTGGACCAGTCACCAATTGGGAGATTATGAAACAAATATTGAATGAAAAAATTGTTCCTCCGAATTTTGACAAAGTGCTCTTCCATAAGATGGTCAGCTTCCACCAAGGCAATAAAAGTGTGGATAACAACACCATAGTATTCCATTAATTGTCCTACCAATGCAGACTCTAAGAGATAGATCAGCCCCGGTATTAAGGTACATCAATGCATAGTTGCCAAGGCGTCCAGACGCCTTGGTTGCCTAGGCGGGCGCCATGGGCGCCTTGGACCCTCTCCACTGCCTTGGGTCGCCTAGACGCCGTGACAACTATGCATAATGGGCTGAACATAGAGATCCTATTAAAGCTTGCCAACAGGGACTTCAGATCAGCCGATGCGCAACTGTAAATGTCAAGACCGTTGAAGAAAAGTACAGTTATTTGAAGGACATACTAAAGACTTATTCAACCTATAGACCTATGCCCAAGAATGAAGAAAGAAAAATTTAGCCCTATAAGATTGACAAAAAGAAGCTAGAGGCCTCCAAAGGTAGTGACTGACTAAAGAATATTGTGTGCAGCAATTGTGGTGAGAAGGGTCACTTCAGTAACAATAGTCCCAACAAGTCCGGTCAGGCCGTCCTCTAACTATGGTCAAGAAAAATAATTACATGAGGTTTATAAAGGTTGTCCTCTAGATCCAAATGATGGCCCTAACGATGGTCATGATGACGAGGTTGAAGCTAACTCAGCTAGTCTTACTTCGCGAATAGACTACTAGAGAAGGCTCCCCTCTTTTGATAGAAGGGAAGTCTTACTTCGCGAATGGACTAGTAAAGAAAGCTATTCTCTTCCAACAAAAGGGTACTCTACTGTATGATGAGGATTTCACGCCAACAGAAACATGAGCGAAAGTGAACCTCATCTCCACAGACTTAGGGAACTTAACCTCCTGCAAAAACATCTTTTGAAGAAATTTTATGTTTGAGGTTTTAGCCCTAATGCTAGAAAAGAAGCCGTTGCAATCGTACGAGTTAATCTACAATTTGGGCCTATTTAGTACCAAGTACCTTACCTAGTCAGCCCCTAGCACATAGTGACATTTTCTTGGGACCGACCGTGGCAGCGTTAGGCTCCTACACTATATGATGGTGCACATAACACCATCAAGTAAAACAAGGAGGGTTTAACATATCTGATGTGGCCTCATAAATTGACTGATATGCCTCGGTGGTGACATTTTCTCTCCTATACTAATATGTTAGCATCTCCTCCCAACTCATGGAACTACAGTCCGATCGTCTTCGCCGAGATATGTGCCACCTCATCGTCAAATTCATTACAAGGGCATCTTGGGTTCGTGACTTAACTCGACGGAGTGGAATTCTTTTAAGAGCGGGAGAGTTAATGCAGCTACATGTATGGTTACTTTCGTCAATTTCCATTTGAACATTATCTCTTTGTTAGCTACATAGGAGTGAGTCCAAATTAGCTTGGAACTCATTTTCAAACTTTTGTTTAGGAATTTTTCTTTCTTTTACATTTGGATTTGGATGTAACTGACAATGTGATAATTGGATCGAATATAAATTTCCGAATTTTGAAGCTGTTATGTGATTGCTAGTTTGCTAACCTATGCCTTCTCCCTCCTCCATCGATTCAGTTCTGAATCCCATTCTAGGTGTGTTTTTCCTAATACCTCTGTTCTGTATTTCCTTTTCTGTTATTCATATTCCTTCCTCTTCCTTTTCTCTGGTTTCTTCTCTTTTCTTCCTATTATGTCTCTTTATTGACGTTACCCTGATTTGGTGTGAGTTTTGAGATCCGTAAAAGAGTTTGGTCTATCTTGATTCATGTTCTTTTAACCTGAGATTCAGTGCATCAAAGCCTCTGTTGTGGGCGACCTTTCCTGTTCACTTTGGGCTCGAAAGGACGACTCTGCAGTGAGATTTAGAAAGCAACCAGGACTGAACCTGTAACTACCACCCAGGTTAGTTTCAGGGATTACCTATTACTATTGCAACAGATTATTTGGCCTATCATTGAGAGTATTCATGAGGGCTGAGGGTTAGGAGCTTAATCCTAAAATTTCAGTTGGAATGGTTTCGTATTGAGTTAGCTATCACACCTGAAGCGAAGTTGGGTTACTGCTAGATTGTTTAGATCAGGAGGTAGGGGATGACCTATTCTCAAAATTACAAATTAGGACATAATTGTCCTTAATTACCTTAAACCACTTTATTCTCTACTGTTGCTCTATTTTATTCCTTAGACCATTTTAAATACCATCCTTCCCTTTTGAACTTATTTACAATTCAGTCCTACGTACTGTTGCTTGCCAAAAGGGTCCTAAACTGTTCCTAGTATTTACAAACCTGACTCACTCTAATTCAGGTATTTGTCACTTATGGGCCCATAGTGACCGTAATTTGGGGTTATTGAACCCAGGATTTGTTGTTAGTTTGAGAATGAACTGCTGTGCTGATGCTTAGATATTGATTGGTTTCTAATTATGGAGTCTACTTACTATTTTGGCACATACAATATCTCTACATCCTACCGTTGGATTGAGATCACATTTGGAGATAGTAATGTATCCTAGGGAGGTCTATTACTGCTGATAATTTGGAGCTGATTAGATTTATATATTGGGAGTAATTTCAGTGTTCAAGCTACTGGTTTGTGTAGCCCTTTGATTATGATAATGGGATTCTGGTTCTATGGTGGAATTAGATTGAAACCATCATGAGGTGATCTTTGCTAGCCTTCCCAAGTCCGCAGAAGAATTCCAATAAAAAATTTCCTATATTTGCTTAGTCTAACAAGCATTTTTAGCATACAACATGTACACCGGAAGGTATAAAACAGAATAGATTTGATGAAAGTACTTTTATCCCCAAAAGGCAGCTAGTTCCTTTTCAACCCTGCCAGCCTCTCATGGCACACTACTCAATTGATAGTTCCAACAAACCAGTGACCTCAGCCTGCTTCCGAATTAAAGGCCAAGAAACTTAAAAGGACATTAGTCACTTTAATATCCAAGAACATTGACAAAAAAAAAAATCATTTTATTCAAGATTTTCAAAATAATTTTTTCCGTTAAAAGTGATTCTTGCCAACTTGCTCTTTACCAAGGTTGATCTTCAGTCAAATGCACACATAAGAAATTTAGAAATCTTTTAAGATTCTGAATAGAACTACCATTAGCCTCACGAAAGAAAATTGTGATACTAGGAAAGGGAAGGGGGGAACCATATCTGTTGTTGGAATATGTACTCCAGAATACCGTGGGGGTATTCTGATCCTTTTGGGATAGTTTTTATGTTATTAAGTGTAAGTAGGCTATGTCGGTTTTAGTCCCACATCGCCTATTTTAGTCTCTTGTAACTTTACCCTCTATTATAAATAGAAGGGCTACCTATCAATTAATACAAGCAATTATTCTCTCATTCTCTCTTTTCTAGCCCACGATTCTGCCAACATGGTATCAAAGCTAGTCTGATCTAGGTTAGAAAAAGAGGAGAAAACCTTAATCCATCTCTTCAATCAACTTCTCCCTTCTTCTCCCTTTCTCGGCTTCTCCTTCCTCTGTTCTTCTTCCTCTCAACCTTGTAAAGAGGCAGCACTAATGAGGTAAACACAGCATATCAATGATTTAGTTGCTGCCCCCCTCCCTTTCTACCTTTTTTTATTAAAAAAAATTATGTTCGAAATCTGCTGGACCCATACCTGCGATATTGGAGCTGTCCAGAATTTTTTGGAGATCTGATTTCTACCTAATGAAGACTGATCCTCCATTGTTGGAGCCCCTCATGCAGCCTTTTTCAGCACTCTTCTACCTTATTCCATAGTCTTCCTTCCCTTTCTTTCTTTCTCTCCATCTTTTGTTCACTTTTCTAGCCTCCATACCCAAATCGATCTCAACTTGTCAGGGTTTTTTTCAAAACCTTGACTCCAATCAATTTTGGGGTTTCCCTTTTCAAATACAACTGATTTTTTAGGGGTGATTCCCTTCTACTACAAGCCTTAATCGACCTAAGTTTGGACACTTTCTGATGGCTGGATTTGTTTTTACAGCAAAACCTTCTCAACCTGCTATTTTTTGGTACCTGTTAAAACCCTGACTCAAATCGACATTAGGGTTACAGGTTTCAGATTTTTCTGATTTTTGGAAGGATGATTACTGCAACTACAAGGACCACTCGACCTCAGTCTTAGCCTCTTTCCAAGTGTTTGAAGACCCCTAATCCCAATCGATCCTCCTTTTCAGGGTTTTACAAAACCCTGACACATCGATTTTAGGGTTAGGGTTGATTGCTGCTGTTGGAGGTTTTTTGAGGTGTTTCTACCATCAAGAGGGACATTCTACTTCAACTATTCATGGCTTGAAGAAGTTATATTACACAAGATAGCTGTTGCCCTATTTTTTCTGCAATTTTTTGTGTTTCTCCCACTTAAAGATCAAGTCTCACTCACCAAGGAGATTGGTTATTCGACCTGGAGATCCATTCCCGCAGTTGTGGTCAGCATCTATTACCAGAAGACATCACCTTTGACAAGTCATCATCACTTTTGTTGAAGCCCCCTTCCCTACAATCGATCTTCACTTTTCAAGGTTTTTTTACAAAACCCTGACTATAATCGATCTAAGGGTTAGGGCAGTCCACTCTTGCTGATTTTTTGAGGAGAGTTTTATAACCATCAGAGGAGTATTCAACTCATATTTCAGCAACATTCATCAGTTCTTTTTGGAAAAAATTCAGGTTCATTCTTATGGCTCGGTTTCTCCAATCTTCAACCTATTTTTTTACTTGTTCCTATGTGGCTTGTTCCTATGTGGCCGGCTGCTTCAACTACCTATGGATCTGTCGGGTTCTTTATCGTATATTTGCTGGTTCTATTGAGCTTTACTACATATATTGCTGGTTTTATTGATTGGCTTCTGTAAGCATGACTGGTTTACATGTTACTACTGCCTTTATGTGGACTACTGCTGCCCTATTATTGAGACTGAGTATCCTACTATTGGAGATAGAATTTCTTTCATTATTGAAGACTTGAATCTACTACCCTGGAGATCAGTTTATTTGGGATTACAACAGTGTGTTCCACGGTTATTGGTTGCAACTACAAACCTATTTAGTTATGTGAAGCTTTTCTGGTTCATATCCGGCTCACTTTGAGAGCTTGATCCTAGCATTGTTCACAAATTCAGATCTGATCCAAGTTTTTTGTTGAAGCTTCTTATATCCATTGCTGTCCAAATATCTTTGTCAGTTCTATTTAGCATGTGGGAGTTTATAGTTTGGAATTTTGCACACTGGTACTTCCTTGTGTGAAGATCGATCAAGTTTTTGCAAAATGGTGCCTTCTCCTTCTACAAATTAGACCTGTTTTTTATAATTCAGATCTGATCATTGGAGATTGGCATTTTGGAATTAGTTTGATCAATTGAAAGAAGGTTGTAAATTACTGTGTTGCTTTGTCCATGGTTCGTTATCCCACTGCTTTTTTTCACTTCACCACCTCCCAAACCATACCTTTGGCATATACCCATAACCACCTTGGAAGTTTATGGTATTCTCTAAATTGCCATTTCTTCTCTTTCCATTACCCTTGGTACCTTTTGGAAAATTCTGGAATATTATGTTTTTGCCCTATCTCTTACATCATCTCTGCTATGTCCACGTGTACTACACGTGAGGGGGGGATTATGTACAGCATACTGCAGTCATTGCAGAAAGCAGAACTTGCAGGAACTATTGGTGCAAAACATAGAAGATCAGAGTTTTCACCATTGCCAATGGGTATCTACTATGTTATTAGGGTGAGTTTGCCGTAAGGGGGAAATTGGTATTAAAGTATTGAAGATGTTTGGCTATTGCCTGCCTATATGAGGTTCTACAGTTGGGTTATTTTTTTCCGCTGCTTGATTCATCTGCTCGCTACCCTAGTTACTTATCTTCAAGATTATCATTCAGAGATTCATCACTGGACAACAATAGAAGATTGGTGAAAGCTGCCTTTTTTGGAAGACATTCCAATCCCGGTTTGCTAATCAAGTCTGCCCAAGTTTTGAAGATCAATTTTTTTAAGTTCTTGAAGGTTTATTTGGGAGCTGCATTCGTCTTGAAGCTGGATTCTGCTACAACTTATTTTTTTCCCATTTTCTTCAAGTTGGGCATTAGTACCTTGTATGCGCCAACTTGAGGGGGAGTGTTAGCATTATTATGGAGTTCTTTTTCCTTTAGTTCAAGCTGGATTTTCTTTCTTTAATTCTTTGTATAATCCAGCTTGAGGGGGAGTGTCGGAATATGTACTCCAGAATACCGTGGGGGTATTCTGGTCCTTTTGGGGTAGTTTTTATGTTATTAAGTGTAAGTAGGCTATGTGGGTTTTAGTCCCACATCGCCTATTTTAGTCTCTTGTAACTTTCCCCTCTATTATAAATAGAAGGGCTTACCTATCAATGAATCTAAGTCATTCCATTCTCTCATTCTCTCTTTCTAACCCACGATTCTGCCAACATCTATCTAATGGATGCTATCGAACCAGTAAATCCAGTGTGAGAGAAGCACGCGATAGGATCCCATGTAAGGAATAAAACCAAAATTTTCAAAGGATTTTAAAAACCAAGAATCAAGGAATAAGATTCAAGCAAATTTCTGATCAAAGGCTCTAATCGGATGGGAGAATATAATATCAGAAATCATGATTGATCCAATGGTCAGATTCTTAGGATCTGAAGATTCCTACTTGAAGGAATTCCTAAATCTGAGAATTGATGAAAAGTTCAGACAAACAAGATTAGAGATTGATTTCAGTACCAAATAACAAACCTAATGACAGTCAGAAATCTGAAATCAAACTTAGAAAACTGAATTTGAAAATCGATTAAACTGAAATCAGACTTTTAGTAGAAAAGCAGGATATCAGTTTCAAGTTTGAAATTTGAAACCGTTAGAAGGAGCAGAACATAATGCAATAGAAAAGTATGGAAGCAAAAAAATGAAATTCAATGCTAGATATGAAGTATCAAAAGTCCTAGCTAGAGTAGGAATTTTAGAAACCAGAAAAGGATAAAATTTTTGTGCCAAGAACAAAATCAGATCTAGCAATTGATATGAAGAGAGAAGTGAATTACAGGAACTTACTGTAAAACAAAAATAGGGATAAGACATGATCGGGACGCTTTGGCTTTGTACCTAGACTATTTTGCCGATCTCGTAAACAGATCCCTTTTGATTTATGATTCAGGATCTTCAGGGAATTCATGAATAGCTAGGAGTTACAGTCAATCAGTAAGAAATTGAAAGTATCAATTCAAATAGCTGTGTCTAACTTACTTTGTAATCAATGGATAAAACGAAAAGAAAAGAGGAGAACAGTACAGAAAAAAAAAAAAACAGGTTTAGGGTATCAATCTGTTGAGCACAAGCTTTTGCGCTTTTGTTGTCATGGTTGTCAACACAGCCAGCCAGGAAGATCAGTTGAGCAGTGTGTTTGTGTTGGTATTCTTGATGGTTAACACACTTACTCAGTTGAGCTCAGATGCAGACATATTGATGGTCAATTTGAAGATAAGCAGAGTTTGCAAAGCTGGTAGTCTATGGAAGGTGACAGTTGACAGTTATTAGTTGGAAGCTACAGTGAGCAGCTTGCTTGTGGGATGACATTGACATGACTGGATAGCAGGCAATGGCAGACAGTTGGACAGTTGGTGTGGCTGGCAGAAGGTCTTGTGATGGCCAGATCAAAGCTGAACAGACATCTAGGTTGAGGTGTTTGCAAAGGTTGAAGGTATAGTGCAGCAGCTTGTAGTTGAACTTTGCATAAGCATTACCTTCAGAAGAGTTTGAGCAGATGGTATGGCAGCAATTAGTATCAGTGAGTGGCTGTGTTAGAGAGACGTCTCTGTTGGCATAGCCTGTGAGTTGGTTGATAACATGGTTGAGCTGGTAGAGTGAAGGCATCATGTATAGTTGTCAATGTCAGTGAGATGGATGGCTTAGCTGGCATAGCTAGCAGTTGGCATTGTTATGAGTAGAAAGTTGAGAGGTGCGTTGGTATGATGAGAATGCATGTTCAAGTCCTAGTGTGCATGAGGAAATGTTGCCAAAGGTGAGGAAGTGTTGGCGATGGTGAACAATGAAGTTATGCGAGGAAAACTACATGTTTATGTTGTAGCAGTAACTACGCAGATTTTTTGAGCTGTCCTTTAGTTGGAATTTGGAGGAACTCTAAGCATGAAAAATTAAGATCTTTGAGTTTTCTTCCCAACAAAATTTAAATCAGGTCAATCCGATATCGGGGTAGAAAGATATGGCATGGTCTTTGGGCATGACATGTAAACTCAAGGTAGCAGTGTCTGCATATCCATCAGGTTCAAGTCCAGTTTTGGGATCCATGCACTGATTCTGGTTTGTTGGTGTCTTCGTAAGAAATGTAGCACTTCAAGTCTTCTGTATGTAGAAAAAAGAATTAGGGAAATCGGAGCTTTAATAAGAAAGATATGGCAATTTCCATGGAAGGACGCACTTTCTGCTCAGTTTTGACATTGACGGTCTTCTGTGAGTCATACGACGGGCGTCCGTGGCCTGCTTCTATGCTAGTCAGTGGCTTATTCGTCTTAGGTACATATCCCACCGACTTCCTTGGGTTTAGGACGGACGTCGATGCCTGGAGTGATCCATGGTAGTAGTGTCAACATGTAATGTTTCAGGTCATCTGAGTTGTAGCCATTTTTGAGCATGTTCCAAGTTTGAAGAAGGCTACTTCTAAAAAAGTTGTAGATTATTGAATCTAATTTCAGATGTAAAAAGAATCAGCCCAATCGGAGTTATACAGAGGTACTAAGGGAGTTATGCCATCTGGACTGAGCAAAGGTCATTCTGCCAAATGCAACCAGTCTAAACCAAGCAGTTGGACCATGCATGGGATTAGGAGTATTGTGAGCCTATTTAAGGAAGTTTTGGAACTTCATTCTTATCCCTACCTATATGAAAAAGAGAGAAGAAACCCAAGGGAGAGAAGAGAGAATCTCCAAGAATACCTTTGAAGATCACCTTCATGCTGGTAACTGTTTGCTCCTTTGGAAGGGTTCTTCAAGTGCATCAAGCTCCATCAAAGGTTTTTGGGCTGAAAGAAGAGTGTTGGATTGTAGAGAAGAGAAGAAGAAGAAGAGGAAGAACAGAATTTGAGAGAGACTCCTTTTGTGTTCTTGCTCGAACAGATACTGTGCTCAAGTTGAGGAGAAGCAAAAGAGGAAGGACGAAGGCAAAGGAGTGCATTGGTGATTAGAGACGTCCGGCCTACAGCATCTCCAGAGGTTACCCAGTGTTGTAGGTAACCATTTGAACAAACCCCCATTGTATTGTATTTCATTGTAGGCTAGTTGTTTATGGAAATGCCTAGATGAATACTTGTATGTATTTGGGAGGGATTTGTATTTGATTGTGTTTGTATTTGGGGGCAAAACATATAAGCCCATTGTTATTTGTCTTCTGAGCGTCCAGTGGGGGCTAGACAGAAGAGAGGTTGTAGCCCCTTGATAGTTGTGGCTACCTAAAGCTAGCTATTGTAGCACCTTCACAGTTTTGGTTGTGTAAAGTGGAGTTGTAGCCCTAACCTTAGTTGTAGCAAGGGTGGAAGCCAGGGGTAGTGGCTCCAGGATCGTAGTGGCGATCAAAATTGTGGTTTGAGTATTGAGCAATATACGAAGCCGAGCATGGGCCAAACCATGTAAATCTGTGTCTCTGTGGTTTGCCTGTTATTTGGATTAAAGTGTGTGTTCTAAAAATTGGATGAGCATTACTTGGTAGGCCTGACCACATTGTGGTAGTGAAGTAGGTGTGCATAAAAACTTGTGTGATTAGTAAAAAGGCCAACGCCAACCAATCTGTTATTGACATAAGTGCATGTGCCTGTCTGGTTGAACAACTGTGACGCCAACGAGTGAATTGAGAGACAAAGAAGTTGGGTCAAATTTTTTAGGGTCACTGATTCAAACCCCTCCCACCCTCTGACACTTAGGACCAAAACAATCTCATATGCCAAGCTCAACAACTCCAAAACTCTTAATAAAAACTCATTTCCTTTACTCAAATCATCTCCAATTGATGTGGATGTATTACATATATCAAGATCTAAAATTCCTAAATTAACTCAAAAAAGGACTCCTAATCACTTTTTTAAACTGACTTTAAGTAAATAAACTCAAAACAGAACTCACAAAAGCTATTAAGTATCCTAATCTAACTCAAACACTTAATTTAACTACTAATTCTGCATAGTAACTTTACACCCACTTTATGGGCTAATAAAATAAGCCCATTACATTAAAAAGCCCAAAAAAAAAGCCCAAGGCCCATAGAACCCAACCATAGGCAAAAATAAAGTCTTTCGAGGACCAATTAGCCTGATTGGACACCCCTAACTGCATCACTGTCTCTCCTACTGGCAACAGCATTAATCAATTATTGGCTCTGGCCATTGACAACAATCAACCAAAAAACTTAACAACCAATGAAAGGAATACATTAATAATAATTGGAACATAAGCATATTCAAATCTTAAAGCATTGAATGATTACAGGATGGATCTGCAGAAACCAGTCAATTGGCAGCATTTGGAAAAACAAAAATAGCTGGCAGAAGGTTGAATTGTGGACATATTTGACTCCCTCTTATCAATACATCAACTAAAATTTAGAAGTACAAAAGAACAGATGCTTATATTGTAACTAAGCAGGGGAAAGGGTATAAAAATTTGGAGGGCAAAAAAGTAAGAACGTGAACTTACACTTTAAGCCTCATGCCCAAATCCTGCAGAAATGTACAGTAAGACTTGCGTAAATATGTCTCCTTCTTTAAGTCGATGCCATCTCTTCTGGATGACGAGTTTTCTTCAATTTCTTTCCTAGAGAAATACCAGCGACCTCCATCCTCGGGCTTCTCTTCAGAAAAGTTGTATGGCCCACTTTCAACCATTCCATGGTGTGAGGGATCTCCAGGTAACAGTCCAGCCATATGCACTAGTCCGTAACTAGGATACAATGGTTAAGATAACTCTCCTATATATGGAGCAGGCCTTTACCACCGACAGATGTGAACGCATAATCCAGTAGCTTCCTGTCCATGAACAATCAGAATATCAATAACATAGGAGCAGCTGAACCTGGTGCAATAGAAAACAATCACAATGATTGACATTGATCTAGGAAGGAATAACTACGCATAATAATATACAGACCCTATAGACTTCGAAACCGAATTAAAAACAAATAAATGCCAAAATACTTATCAAAGGGTCAATCATGACAAGGCAACAAATTAGCTTAGGAAGGGTTTACTACCAACAAGAAGACTACATAATCATTCAAACAATCCCAAACAACGTAAACAGTAACAACAATGGACTTATATGGAAACTTTAATTCAATCTGATAGCCCACCATGCAGTAATCATTTTCCATTGTATTCTTAAAGGTCCAAAATCATCCAACAAAGAGTGATTATTAATCATTTCTCTTCACTTCATTTGGCCACTGTAAAATCTGGGCTTAAATTTGACATGTGACAAGGGGAGGCTGGGAAGTGGGACGACCTCACTCAATGATATTTGGCCCCAACCACCTGTCACATGACAGATAATGCTCAGGTTGTACAATGGGAAGCAACTGCTCTGGTTACACTTCCATCTCCCTAGAAAATTTGGGGGGAATCCCAATTTAAAGAAAAAATTGTAGTTATTATGTAATGGTGTCATATAATTATATGCTATCATTATTTGGTTGATCAATTGATGATGAATTTCCTCTCAAAAAAAAAAACATTAAAAACCCTACAAAAATTAATATAAAGAGAAAATTACGTTTACCACCCCTGTAGTTTGAATCTATTACGTCTACCACCCCTGTAAATTAATCTATTTCAAAAACCTTCCCTGTATTTTGGAAAAACCTTACAACCTTACCTTTACCGTTAGATTAGAACAGTTAAGTGATGATGTCATCGCCCAATTTTAATCTAAATGCCCATATTACCCTTAATAAAGCCCCATTCCTTATTTACCCCCACTTGGAATAAAGTAATTTACCTTTTTACCCCCAAATCATCATCTTCTCAAACTGAAAAAAAAAACCCGAAAAAAGAGGACCTCTGCCTCCATTCCCATCGCCGACGTCGCCACCATCATCGCCAGCCATTCCCATCGCCGACATCCCCTCACACTGTGCCATGGCCACTCTTCCTCTGTGTTAGGAGAAATTCCCAACACGGGAAGGTTGAGTGAAGTAGAAGCAGAAGAAGACAAAGAGGATAGAGAGAGGATGTGAGAGGTGGGCTTATTCGTGTTGGTGGCGAGAGACTTGGAGAGAGTTAAACCAACAAACAAACAAATTCAAAGATTGAAAAAACCTAAACTACTCACAGAAAGAGAAATAGAGAGGAAAAGAGAAGAGGAACCATGGAAATTCATTGAAGCTGATGTTTAATCTATACATTGAAGGTTCAGAAAAATTGGACTCACAATTCAACAAGAACCCCTCTGCAGATCCATGGCAGAAGCTCATCCACCTGGCTTCCGCCTCTTTAATCAAAGCTAAACACCTAAAGAACTCTCAAAGCTTTGTTCTCTCTAAAACCCCTCTTTTCCAGTTTTCCCTCACAGCTATGGAGGATACTCCATTTCCCTCAGCTTCGGTACTCCACCTCAGACCGTCCCCTTTATCATGGACACAGGTAGTGATCTGGTCTGATTCCCTTGTATCCACCGTTATACCTGCATGAACTGTTCTTTCGTAAATCAAAACCCCTCAAGTATCCCAACTTTCATCCCCAAATTGTCATCTTCCGTCAAGATAGTGGGCTACGAAAATCCGAAATGCAGTTGGCTTCACAGCTCTGACGTTCAATCGAGATGCAGTGGGTGCGAACCCAATTCGAGAAATTGTTCACAGATCTCCCCTCCTTACATAATCACCTATGGTTCCAGATCAACTGGTGGTATTCTACTCTCTGAAACCCTCGATTTTCCAGAGAAAAAGGTACCCAATTTCATTGTCGGATGGCCAAAACCACTTCTTGTGCTAGGTGATGGAGATGGAGATGGAGATTGGAAATGGGAACGTTGGGTTTCTACTTCAGGTTTAGTGAAATGGAGAGAACAAATAGGAAGAGAAGAAAGCTTTGCGGTCAGTGGGTTTTGGCAAACAAATGGAAGATTAGAGAAATGGATTTGGCTGGGTTTAGTCTAGGGATATAGTCGATGGGTTTTGGGAAAAATAGGATGGAAGAAATGGGTTTCGGTTTTGGAAAGGTGTTGGAGTTTTGAAAATCAAATACAAGCAATGATAGAAATGGAGAAGAAGTCGTGTGAGGGTGCTCCGTCGCATGAGGTTGTGCCAACGAGAGGGTACTCCATCGCATGAGGTTGTGTCACCGTGAGGTTTCTTCGTTGCGGGGAGGGAAACCACAATCCCTGAGAGATGGAGGAGTGGATTTAAACCCTAAGTCACGTGAGGGTACTCCGTCGCAAGAGGTTGCGCCGGCGAGAGGATGCTTTGTCGCATAAGGTTGCGCCGCCGTGAGGTTTCTCCGTCGCGGGGAGGGAAACCACACCCCTGAGAACTCTGGTCATTCGTTCGTGAGAGAGCCAAAGAGGAGAGACGGGAGAGACAGACGTTGAATGGAGGAAAAAAATGAAGGGCAAAAATGTCTTTTCAAATTACTAACAGAAAGCACACAGGGATACAGACGTAATTTGAAAATTTTCAGGGGTGGTAGACGCAATAGATTCAAACTACAGAGGTGGTAAACGTAATTTTCCCTAATATAAATTACAAAATAAAGTCAAAACAAACGAATCTTAAACCATGATATATAATACAAAAGATACACACCAAATTGTGTAGGATAAATCCTGGTTACATTTGGCATTTTACAGATAACATAGTTTTTTAATTAACTATGTTAAATAACATTTCATTTGTTGCCAATTTTTAAAAAAAATAATTACCGCTCAAGTGATCTCCCACAATAAGTCAATATATAAGAGGCAAAAGCAAAGCTCAGTAGACAACACAAAAATAAGCAACTGGCCTTCGTGTATCAACAATGTCACAATTGTAGTTAAATTTGCAGAAAGAGGGTAGTTAATCTCAATCACAATCCTTTTTTTTTAAATTAATTTATATGGGTAGTAAAATGATAAGAGAATGTGTCTTTTGATAAGCCTTTTTCTAATTCAATAAGTGTAGTTTTATAAGCCCCTTTTTTTAATTCAGAAAAATTCATTCACACAAATTTGGATTAACAATGTGCAAATTTCAAAGCATAATTCAATCACAGACCGCACATGTATTGGTATGCATCCTCATACGAAGGACCCAAAACACAGGTCAGCAGGGAACAATTTCAATTCTTATGCCTGTGTTGCTAAATCCGGAGATCCTCCTAAAAGTCTTCACCCAAATCTTTCCCTGGCCATGCACACCTACGGCATTCGACAGCAATCCAACCACTACTGTGCATTCTCCCACAGTCCTGAATATTTAAAACTATAGTTTGCCACTTGGTGAACTCTGCTTGGGCTGAAATTTAACATAAGAACAGGGGATCCTGGGTCTACCTGTCCACAGAATTTGGGCCCCATTGATCTGCCACCTATCAGATATTTGGCCACTTTCATAAGCTTATCAAGGTTGCCCATTCTGAAATGTTTTACCCTTCAAAAGATTTCCTAATATTTGCTATTAGGTTGGGTATTTACTCTGTAAACAGCCTCTCTGCAAAAGCAGGGGTAAGGCTGCGTACATTATGACCCTCCCCAGACCCCGCCGTGGCGGGATCCTCGTGCACTGGGTACACCCTTTTTTTTTTAGGTTGGGTATTTACATGTAAGAGGAGGAGATGTTTTTCAACCAACATTATAAAACCGCAGTGGACTCTTTTAGGAAGTAATTATTTATTTGTAAGCTAAAAAAAATTTCTTCAAGTATTACAGGAAATAGCATATAAGTGAGTGAGTGAGTGAGTGAGAGAGAGAGTGTGTGTGTAAACAGGAATAAGTTTCCTTCTAAAATATAGTAGGCTTGAAAACCATATAATCATTTTACATGGTTCCTCATGCATCTAGTATTAGTTGATGTTTATTTAAAAACATGTTCAGGAGTATTTGTAGAGTTACTATTTATCTTGTTGGTCTTAATGTGGGAGAAATTGGAGTAGTCTTGTAGTTTACACCTGGAAATAAGCAACATGTAGAAATCGGCATCCTGAAACCTAGCCTTAACCAATAGAAATTACGGTATGTTAACATCCTCCCCCATTAAACCTCTACTTGTGCCAAATTTCAGTCCTAGCTTATTCACGTACACTCCAATGGTAGCCCTAAACTCATCAATTATCTCCCTCCATTGTTGCTGGCTGAAAATCCTACCCACACAATTTCCCCTATTGACTGGTTCTGATATAATATCTAAAAGAATCCTATCACATTCTTGGTACACCTACCATCACTCCCTTCCATACAAAACAACACATATCATAAGTGACAATCACATATCCACACACATACATGCACAAAGATATAAGCTGAAGTAAAACATCTGAAAACTAACTAATTCATGGTTTGATTCTTGTGATTCAGATCACTTTTAAATTAAACAGTCTTGATAATAGGAATCAAGTTTCCTGTGTCATGTAAAACACCAAAAACTAACTAATTACATACATTTGGAAGCATTACAACAAAAAGCACAACCCAATTACAAAAGCAAGCTACCCTTTCCTTTTCATATAAAAGTTTCACTTCAGCAAACAAAACAAACAATATTGGCTTGCCTTTCAACATTCTAGAAAGGTTTAGTTAGTATTAGGGAGAAAAACATAATGAGAATAAACCTTCTGAGTATCTCACTGTTATGATGAACATGAATGTCTACCAAGGATATGATTAACATACAAAAGTTTGTTTAAATAGGGGTTGGATAAGAGCTGCCACTCGCACATTTTGGTTGATTCCTATTTTGGGTTGTCCTTTATGAAATGAAGGAAATGGAAATCAAGAAAATTACCATGGAGGTTTAGTTTAGTTCACATTCCCTACACTTCTATTACTGGAAAAAGAAAAAAAAATGCAGTGGATAAAAATCTATAAATGCAATGAACTATAATTTAGCACTAACCATGCTACTAAAAAATTAGTAAAAACTTCCATATGGAAGTAACCCTTGAGGAGATGATTTCCACGTCTTGGAATTATCTCTTGAAGATGAAGTTGCATGCTCTGATGATAAACTATGGTCTTTTTCTCTTATTTTGGCTGGTAAAATACAAAGAAATTCATAAAATTGAACAGTATAACTATTATTGCCTTGAGATCAGAAACTGACATGTAGTAGGCACGAAATATGAGTGAACCAAATTCAATGAAATCTACTCAAAGTGCAATTCACTGCATCAGAATGTTACTTATATCGAATGGTTCAACACTTAGTCCATTACTTGCATCTACCATGTTTCAAAACCATAAAGTGAAACAGATGGATTTCTCCAATTCCCTTCATTTTATCTCCTCACCATGAATTCACAACTAAAATCCAAACTAACAGATCAAGGCATACTTAATGAAAGGACCACTCCTATCCACCCAAAATATGCCAAATCTCAAACAAGCCAGCCAACAGTTATAGGTAACAGGTAACATAAACCTTAATCGTTTAGCATAAGGCCAATCCAACCAGCATCCCAACAAAATCATCAAATACAGACAATAAAGTAACTAGAGTACCGTCACAACTGATATTCTAAAAATCTCAACAACCAAAAAAAAAACCACCGAATAACAAGTAGAAGAGGATTGAAAGGTAAACAGAAACTTCATACATACATTTCTGAACCAAAAAAAGTTACTTCATAAACAACAGAAGATGTATAAGAAAGAATGTCAGTGAGAGAATGGGATGTCAGAACCGACCTAATTGGCCCAAAAACCCTTTCAAAACCCTTACAGACAGGAGAAAAAAAAAACAGAACCCTTTCTAAACCTAGGTCATTGAGATTTGAACAAAAAAAAAAACCCTTACAAGTTCAAGATTCCACCTAATCATAAACCTAAAATGACAAAAGATCTCTCAATCTGACAACCAATTTGAATTTTAAACCCTACACCTAACTATTGAGATAAGGAAAAAAAAACATGGAACCAATGCAATGGTTCATCAAGAAACCCTTTTAACTTCGAAAAAGAAATATGCTCTTAATATTCTTGAAATAATGAAAACAGATTATAGTCATGCTTCATGTTGCATAAAGTCATATCTATAAAAGAAAAGGATTAATCGTACCTGATTAAGAGAATTATGGATCCAAACAAGCATGAAAAAGGGAACACGAGATTTTCGAATGAAGAGAATTAGGGATTTAGATGCAGTAGATGAGAGCAGGGTTGGAGCATAAAGCAAATAAGAAAAAAAAACCAAAAGTTGATCGAATCGCTTATCGTCTGCCGCGGAGCGAAGTTGCTGTTTGAGTTGCGGATAGCTTCCTCTATAGCGGCTTCTGCAGGTGGGAGAGCATATTGCTCTCAAGTTTCCTTTTGGGATTTTTTCGGTTCCTGTCGAATAGCTTTGGGAGTTTAGGGAAAAATCTGACTACCGATTTTGCCCTTGTGGTCTAGTTGAAGCCTGAAGGCCCTGAAGGGCGGATTCCCCAGTGGAATAATATCTGAGCTCCTTAAGGTTGTGTTTGGTTGGATGGAAAAGAAAATTTGAAGTCTCTAGTGTTTGATTGAAAAAAGAAACTAAAAGAAATTTTTTACCTATCCAAAAATAAATAAATAAATAAAAGAAATTTTTCATTGAATGTTTGATTAAAAAATTAAAATAAAATTAAAAAGGATAGTAGTTTTCTGTCCGAGAGTGTGGCCTAAACCAACACTCTTATATATCTATCTCTCTCCTCCTCAAAACAAGGGGGCAGAGGTGTCTTTTCATATGGGGAGGAGAGATACAGACTTATGGGAGTGTTGGCGTAGGCCACACTCCCGGACACAGAACATTCTCCCAATTAAAAAATATCGACATAATGCAACTCTGGTATGGATTTGAAGAAGACTTTCTTCTAAACTTGTTCACTCTAACTCAGTCAGTCCTTCGGACTGAAGTCGAGTCGAGTCAACTCGAATAATTAGTGAAGTTGAAAAAAAAAATGTATTAACATGAATTTTCAAAGAGATTTCAATGTAAAAGGGGTTTTCAAAGAGACTAGGTTGTGGGGCGGTTCATCTTTGGCGGATAGGGGTTTTAAAGGGGGAAAGAGACTGAGTTCTAGGGCATTCTTGTGTGTGTTGCAATGACTATGGTCAGCTCCTCAAGTTGCTGATGTGGAATCGATAATGGCTACAACAAGAATCTGATAGTTGGAGTCATGCAACAACAAATGATGCAGATTCATCGATCTGAAGTCAGAAAGCTCCATTTAAGATGATGGTGAAGACGAGTATTAGAGCTCCATTTTTGTAAATCTCATTATACTCCTATAACATCATCTCATTTTCCATGCGGTTTCTTCTGCTTCCAAGGCACTTCTTGCTCATCTCTTTTCTTCCTCTCTTACAATCAGGTGATTTTGTCAATGGCAAGGAATAGGCATGAGAGGAAGGTGTTGGAAACGAAAAACCCTTCTAGGGGTGCAAGTTTGGCCTTGATGGCACAAGCCCGCCCTAGTCCATCATGAGCCTGAACAGGGCTTGGGCTAAGATACCCTGGCCCTGAAAGCAAATCTGGGTTGGGAATTTCTAGCCCTGAGTCAGGGCTGGGCCAGACCAAGGTTGAAGCCTTGGATTGAACCAGGCCTGAACCCAGCCCAACCCTGTCTTCTTCTTTATTTTTTTTAATCTTTTGACAGGTAATTCCAAGAATCTTCTTCTTCTTCTCCCTGGCCTTGCCCAACCCCTGTATCTCCCTTCCCCCTCCCATGGTCAAGGCTAGCCCAGCCCGACCCTGAGGGCAGGTTAGGGTTGGATTTTTCTTACCATGAGTTAGGGTCAGGCCGGGTTTGGACCCAGCTAGAGGGACTTAGGGTTGTTTTGGGGTTTTAAAAAGCTCGGCCGAACCCGAACCTATTACAACCCTAACCCTTCCCAACTATGTCAAAGAAGCAGTAGCTTATGAAATCATGTTCATCTTACAAAAGCGTATACCACTCTCGGAATTTATGTAACACATGATGAGGACCATGGGACAAACGAACACAAGATCTTCACATGTCCTCCACCTCAAACACTCGGGGAGTGAGAGGGAACCAAAATGAAGAGTCACTACTAAATTAAGGTCTAAAGCCCATATAAAACAAAAAATGACTCCATAACCCAATAGGGGAATTAGTCTATACATCGTTCTGAGAATGGGTCTAAGTTACGGTCTGGGGAAGGTGTTAGGCACCCCAATCCGCTTGGTTATACCGGTTTCCTTATTACTTGGCCAAATTAAGTATAACACATGAACTATCAAACATAAAAAGAAGGTTTAGAAAACACATATCCAAAGGTTTCGCTGCAAAACAAAAGGTTAGCATACAAAAAATATGCAATATATGTGGAGGGAGCTAACAGGGGGCTTTGGGGGATTCCATGGCCCCAAGTAGCATTGAAGGGAGGGCGATTGTTATGAATTGTCTGGATGTTAGTAATGTTGATGCTACTACCAGGGAGATGGAGCAGATTGGGGAGTTTACTCTGACTAAACAAAGGAGAAATAGGAAGCAATTGAATGGGGTTCAAATTACCAAAAAATATGATTGATTAGCAATTTCTCATCGATGATCAATGCAAGTACTCTTCTGGAACTTTAGAGGAGTCAAGAAAGCCGCAACAAGGATGGCTTTAAGTAGTATGTTGAAAGAAAATCACTTAGATATATATATATTTTTAACCAATGGAGGAGGTGAGTAGATTTCCTTCATTGCTTTTTAACAAGTTGGGTTACTCTGTGAAAATTATTCATAATGAGAGATGCAATAAGGTCCTGAATCTATGCATTTTGTGGAAGGCATATGGATCATCCTTGTGTGGTTGCATTTTTTGAAACACATTTATTTTTCTGTGGATTGGTCGGGGGAAAATTGCTTCTATAGTTCATACAAATTGTTTCAAAGCCAGGCGAAGCGAGTTGTGGATGGACCTAGTCTCTCTATCAGTGTTATCTACTCCCTAGATTGTCCTAGGAAATTTTAATGCCACGTTGTAATCCCATAAGAAGAGAAGCCCTGACAGGTTTAATATGGGTTCGACTACTGAGTTTGGTGCAATGGTGGACTCTTTTATGGTTGTTTCTTTATAAGGGAGGAAATTTATCTAGTCAAATAATGGACGAAGGGGAAATGCCAGTGTTGTTCTTGATTGAAGTTTGTGTAATAATGCATAGATGAACTTCTTCCATAATTTCTCTCAAAGAATTCTTCAAAAAGTGTTGTTGGATCATTGACCAATTGTTGGGGTAGCTAGGGACATTCTAAAACCCTCGAACGGTCCTTTCTGGTTCCATAAATTTTGAATGGATCATGATAAATTTTTGTCAGTGGTGAAAGCCTCATGGAATGACATTATTGGAGGTGGGTCCCGTGTTTTTATTTTGGCTCAAAAGTTGAATATACTTAAATCTACTTTGAAGTCTTAGGCTAGAAGAGCTGTCACTAATGTTGATCTTGCTCTCAAGGGAGCAAAGACTGCCCTTAGATGACATCCAAGAGACCATTGAGTTTGGGGGTATGAATGATTTTCTTTTTGAACATGAAGAAGATGTTAAGACTATTTATTTGAAGGCATTAACGTCATGAGAATTTGTGGTCTAAGAAATCCAAAATGAAATGGATTAAATGTGGTGATAGGTATTCAAAATTTTTTAACATGTTTGTCACAATGTGTAGAGCCAGAAGTCTGATCAGATTTTTTATGGAGAAGGATGGTGGGGAGCTTCATAATCAAGATGAGTTGGTGTCTTACGTTGTGGATTTTTTTTTGAAAATTCTCACAAGGCAATTCCCCTGGAAGATGATCTTGAATTGTTATTGTGCATTCTAACAATTACTGATAATCTGGGTTTGTAAGCCATTCTTTTGAAGGAGGAAATTACTGCTGCAGTTTGGGACCTTGACCCTGACAATTCTCTTAGTATGGATGGATTTTTAGGAGCTTTCTTTCGGCATTCCTGGGAAGACATGGAGGTGGTGGATGTTTGTAAGGCAGAAAAAAATATTTTTTTAGTCATGACTTAATTCCTAAGGGAGTTAACAATAATTTATCGTATTGATCCCTAATGTAGAAGGTACTTGCACTTTGGACAGATTTTGCCCTATTTGTATGGGTAATGGGTAATATCTTTTGTAAAATTCTTTCCAAAGGTCATGGCTTTAAGGTTGCTATCTTCAATTATTTCTAGGTTGATTTTTAGGAGCATAGTGCATTCCAAAAAGGAAAATAATTTCTTCAAACATCAGTACGGCTTCGAAGTTGGCAAAGATAATACATTTGTCTACCAGAGGAGGGGGCATTGGAATTAAATTGGATGTACAAAAAGCTTATGATAAATTGTCCTAGGATTATTTTTTATTTAGTTTTATTTTTTTGCAGTTTTGAGGAAGTTTGGGTTTAGGAAAAACTGGATGTCGTGGTTGTATCAAATGTTTTACACTACCATTATTTTTATTCTATCTAATGGTGTTTCGAGAGGCTTCTTTGATGTACATAGGGGTATTCATCAAGGTGACCCTATTTCTCCATTGTTATTCATTCTGGTAGAGGAGGTTCTATGTAGGGGGTCTGAATCGATTCGTGATTGAGAAAAAGATTTTTGGCTTTCCTAGGCTGAGGGGAGCCTCTTTTCCTACACACCTATTATTTATTGAGGACGTTTTTATTTTTATGAATGGCTCTAACAGTTGTCAAGAATCTTAAAGTCATTTTGTCTAAATACCAAATTTTTTTTTTGAGAATAGTAAATTATTTATGACCAATCTTCATCCATCCCGAAGACTTCAAATTGCTTCCGATTTGGGATCTCTATTTACAATCTCCCTGCAGATACTTGGGTGTAGAGAATTTTAAAGGTAGGATAAGGATAGATTCTCTTTTTTCTCTTATGGATAAAATTAAAAGGTGCCTATCAGGATAGAAGGGGAAATTTTTATCCATGGCAAAGCGAGTTGAGCTATTAAAATTGGTGGTTTCCAGTATTCCTATTCACAATGTTTCGGTTTACTAGTGGCTAGATCATCTTATAAAGTTTCTAGAAAGATGGATAAGAAATTTACTATGATCTGATGATATTGAGTCTTCTAAAGCATCTGTTGTAAAGTGGGATTGTGTATGTAAGCCAAAAGCAGAAGGTAGAGTTCATTTCAGAGGCTACCTGATGTTAACTAGGCCATGCTTTGTAAACTTGGATGGTAGATCAAACATAAGGATTCCATCTTGAGTTAATTTTTTAAGGCTAAGTTCTTGAATCAGGACAGCTCATTAAAGCAATTTTCTTGTAATCTTTTATTTGGTCAGGTATTAGGAGAGCGTGGAATTTTGTGTCTCAACAATCGAGGTGGATTGTGGGAAATGACAAAACTATTAATTGTTCGATTTATGTATCCATCAAACCCAGTTCGGTCCGGTTCAATCCGATTTTTACTTTGTATTGAACCTTTATACATTTTGGTTTAATATTATCACATGCGATATAAACTTTTTGAGCATTATGTGTTCGTAAGTTTTACTTCAAATGGTAGTCCCGACTAGGGTTTGGGCTGGATACCCTTATCATATGATTGTTGCATTGGGTATGCCTAGACATGTGATGTTAGGGTACGAATGTGAGTATTCACATGTTCGATGTGTGTATTAGCAAAGTGTTGATCCCAGGTTGACACTGAGAGGGGGGTGCATTGTCTGGTAGACCTGGCCACACAGTGGTTGCGAGGTGGACATGCATGTGTGTTGTGGAATTGGTAATTATGGGATTGCCCCGGCCAATCAGTTTGCTTGAAGTCTTCTACATCGACGTCAACACAGGGTTGGAATTTAGGGATTATTTTTTACGAACACTGATTCACCCCCCTCAGTGTCAACCTGGGATCAACAAGTGGTATCAAAGCAAGGTTACCCAGTTAGAAAAGTTTAACAACTTTGGGATTGTGAACTGAGAGACTTTTAGATGGCTAAAAAAAATAAGAAGAAGTCTAAACCTTTGTTGAGTGATGATTCAACTTCAATGGTAGTTATCAAAAGATCAGACATGTGGTCAGTTAGTCAATTAGATACAGAGATTAATGAACCTACGTACATTCATTGTTCCTGATGGTTTAGAGCATCAAACTTTAGACGGTTCTTCAGAGTCTGAGGAGGAGCTTGAAGCGGTAGTTGACATAGAGGCAGAATTACTTAGTGCATTGAAAGACCTCAAGGATGAAAGAAAAAATAATAAGAAAATCACCAAGCAAGTTGAAGACCTTGATCAGAAAAATGTTGAATTACAGGCTCAGTTGGATGATCAAAATTCAGAAAAACCAAAGTACAGAAAATTAGAAAAAGAAAATTCTGTTATGAGAGAACTTGTGTCAGAACTACGGAAGAGAAGCACACCGTCTGAAGTTGACAGAGATAACCTGCAACAAGGTGAAGTAATTTTGAAGTTGAAAGCTGAAGTCAAAGAACTCAAGTTCATAGTGGAAGCGCTTGAAGGACAAATTATACGGAAAGATGAAAAGTATTGTGAACTTGAAGAAGAGTGTGTAGCACTGCAAGCACAGGTGGTACAGTCATAAGAAGAGATAAGTCTATTGCATGCACAGTTGAGTTACTCCCAAACATAAGATGACAACACTCCAAATGAGACACCCCATGCTTCTTCACCCAAGAAGCAAAGAAGAAAGATAAGACAACCCTAGGCTCAAAGATATGATAGATCCAGATACAACAGAAGAGCCAATTGTGATGGATTTAGAAGAACTTCACACAGAGATAAAGATGGCCGACTCCTACAGTATGGCATAGACCCACATCCTGGTTCACTCCCCACTTCCCTGGTTGGTGTTACAGTTGTGGTGCTTACGGGCACAGGATGTCAGATTGCAGATACATTATGAGGCACAAGAGGATCATAGGCAGGGACCATAGATCTCGAAGATTTTATAGGATTGTTGTATGTTACAAATGCTAGATGCTGGGACACGTGGATAAAAATTGCAAAACCAAACTGCCAGTTGTCCAATTTCAAGACAGAAATAACAGTTCAGAAGAGCTCCCAAGAAGACAGATAAGCAACATAGTCAAAAATCCCAAACAGTCAAGAAGAGGATTTGGGTACAAAAGCGAAGTACAGATGTTGAGCACATTTCTTTCCTTGAGCAGCTAACCCCCAAGGCACAAGAGAAATATAATGAGAAAATGCAACAGGAGAAGATCAAGGCAACAACGAACAGAGATTGGAGAGAAAAGAACAAGTTAGTAGCAAATGACAATTCATTAGTGGTAGAGGTAGACTTTAGAAAAATAGGTACATTAGTTGGCATGGCAACAATGAAGTCTATAGTAGGAAAGCTTGGTCAGAGGCAGAGCAGCCATGGTAAGAAGACAACTGAAAGGCAGTTAGAGCAGCGACATAGACAGAAGCCAAAGATAGTTGGAAAGAGTATATGGAAAGAGAAGAACACAGATGTACAAGTAGCATTCTTCACTACTCAGTCATCACCTAAGCTGGGTGTGGGAGTGAATACATCTCCCAAGCACTAAGGTGCATTCCGGTGCACATGGAGAGGGGGAGCTTACAAAATGCCATAATAGTGCCCCCAGGTGGACTCTGGTAATAGCAGTGGAGTCTTAGGTATGTAGTGCTTGGAATCATCATGGACATCACCAGTTTAGTTACTTTATTAATTTTTTATTTTGGATGAATCGTCATCATATGAGGAGATATATGATTATGCAGAGGAGAGAACAAAGTTGATGAGGTGTCAGTGATGAGGTATTTTGTAGTGTGTGTGGATGAATGATATTCATGTTGATTAAATATCTAGTGATGCCATGTGTAGGAGGAGTTCCCTATCTCTATGGGATTGGAAAAATGCAGTAGATACTCCCATAGTAGATTCTTCTGATGGTACATGTGTAGGGGGAGTAGGGGGAGCTTCCGTGCAGGGGGAGCATCGGTACCCTTTGTACTTGTTGTCAAAGGGGGAGAGAAGTGCATCACACAGTCAGGATGACTTTGTGCAGTGAGTTGCCAACAATTCCAAAGGGGGAGATAGTTAGTCCATTGGAGTGTGTAGAATGTTGTTGTCATTGTTGCCAATGTATTTGGTCATAGTGGTGTTGTGGCAGTAGCTATTGGTGGTTTGGAAGAACTGAAATGGTCAAACAGTCACCTACACAATTATAAGGGTATTTTGGTCATTTGGCAGGGTTACAAGGATACCCACACTTGTAGAATACCATTTAATAGCATATTGAGTCCTTATATAGTGTTTGGCAAAGGGGCAAAGCAGCAGGTGAAGGTTTCATTCTGTTAAAGTTGTGATTTCACAGGTTCATGCAATGGCAGTGACTTTAAGGTCATTTTTGAAAGGTTTAATGGCATTTATGGGTGAGGTGGTCTTCATGAGAAATGAATTTCGTTGAGTCATGGTTCCAACGCAACTGGTCTTGCATCATTTCAGTGGTGGACAAGAAAGTTACAGTTGTTTCCGTGTTGACATGCAAAAACGGAGCAAATCTGGAATAGGCAAAAGTTTATATACTTAGCCAAAATTTTTGGCTTATTTTTAAGTGCTATACTATAAATAGACGTTCTCCATTGTTTTGTTAAAACTCCAGAATCACCTCAAGCGTCGGATTGGTATCTTGCATCAGATTTGGATCATTAAAAGAAAAAGAAAGAAAAAGAAAAAAAAAGGAGGAAATAAAGGAAATAACTAAGGTGTAGTGAAGTGTGATGTTGGCATGACATCACCCCCATTTCTTATGAAGGAAGAAAATGTGAAAATCTCTAATGCATTTTTCCTTTTGTGCACGGTTTGTCACAAAGAATCTCTTTATTTACGATACTACCACTAGTTGCCAGTTTTGGAGCATCCAACTTTGGAAGGCCATATCTTGGTCATCCGATGTCCAAATGGGACAAAAATTTTTTGTAATTGGGTATTTTTTCGAGAGGAAGCCATTGGAGGGTTGAAACATCGTTTGAGTATAGAAAGTCGATGATATTACTATTTTATGCTCGATGACTTCGTATTGAAGATGGTTTGAGCAGTGGAGCGTACATAGACATGATTTCTATGCATCAGAGGCTTCATGATTGTTGGATTACTCTACAAGAGGTAATCCCCAATTGTAAATCCCCATTTTGAGTTTCTAGGTTGCATGTTTAGTTGAAAAAAACCTAGTTTGATTGTAAGCCAATATTGGCCAGTATATTGGGGGATTTGGTTATGTTATTTGCAATTAATTATTATAACTCTGTCAAGTGGGGGCTTGTACAGAGATTGGGGTAGTTGCCCTCATTTGTGTTGTTGCACAAATCGAAGCAGGTATTGTAGTTCCTGGGCTGTTGTTGCAGTAAAAAATTTGAGTAACGTATTGAGCAATATACGAAACGCTGGATAGGGTATTGCTCCGTGGATTTAGGCAGTTTGGCCGAACCACGTAAATTTGATGTCTTGTCTACTTTATTTTCCATTGCATATATTGGAGTGTGTTTGATTTGCAGAGTGGGATGCACTATCTGGTAGACCTGGCCACACAGTGGTTGCGAGGTGGACGAGCATGTATGTTGTGGAATTGGTAATTATGGGATTGCCCCGGCCAATCAGTTTGCTTGAAAGTCTTCTGCATTGACGTCAACATAGGGTTGGAATTTAGGGATTATTTTTTACGAACACTGATTCACCCCCCTCTCAGTGTCAACCTGGGATCAATACAAAGAATCTACTTTATTGATTCCCTCATGTATTACTGCCAGATGTAGGAATGGATAAACATGTGTCATCGAGACCCTTTACCTAAGGGAACCCTGTCGCTGCAAAGAGAAAGAGAGAAGGCTTCATTGAGTCTTTCATTTTTTTTTCAGAAGGTAATCCATCTTCCCATTTTCATGCTCTATTTCAGAGTCATTTGAATATAGGAGATTTGAGTTTTAAGGTTGTCTTACTATAGTGTATTGTTTTGGACAGATTCTGTCTGTTGTTAGAAAACGAATTGTAGTTCCTAATGGATGAGGATTTTGGGCCCCAATTTCGATGGGATTATGGATAACATGTAGATGGAATACTATTGCAAATTTGGGATCTGTCCAATTTCGTTTGATGTCCCATCTGAATGAAAACTTGGGACTAGTCTGCTGTCATGGCAGAATTTGAACTTGAAATTGGGAATGATGAAAGCTCAATTAATACTTGGTTTTTAGACTTGAAATTTGGTATAAATCATTATTTTTTTGTGTAGTTTCATACTAGAAAATTTTAGATTAAATTAGGTTCAGTATAGGGAAATTCTGTATCTTTTAATTCTGTTGCGCAAATTCTTGTTGAATCTGAGCACTAAGATTGAGACGCATGATTTAAATATAAAATGTGAAGATTTGGAGATGATTTTTTGTGGAGATCTTTGTCTTAAGGTAAATTGGTTCTCTGTAAATTTTGAGAGTCTCAAGATATTTATAAGTGGGGGAAATATTAGATTGTGAGGGTTGTCTATGTTTGCAAGTTGGGTACAGCCTTGTAGGGATACATAAACCTATTGATTTTGCTAATTATGATCTATGTAGGGGATATTTGATCGTTACTTTTATGATTCAAAGTGCAGTGAGAATTCACTTAAAACTTGCTAAGGTGAGTGAGACCCCGCAGAACCTATGTATTATTTTCATATATAAATCTCTTTTCTTTGATTTACTATTTTATGAAATTTCATGATTTGAAACAACATGACTATTTGTGCATAATTGTTTTGAAGTCTACTTTGAAGTACTATGCATGTTTTGAATTATAACTTGATTTCTATGGAAAAAATGCATGGTCACGATTTTATCAAAACCATGATGAGACTTGATATATATATATATATATATGACTTGAATGTAATACCGTTGGACTGCAACCCTTCCAACAGGGGATTATGTGTTGGGGTGGATTGTTGGGCACATGAGTGAGACAAGAGCGTGATATTTAAGGACATGGTCCGTTTCTGTGATCCAAGAGCTCGAAGATCACAATTCCACTGTGTTTGGGTATGTGGATCGAGTGGTGAGGCAAGAGCATGACGTTTAAGGAATGTGGTTTCCCCTCCACAGGAGCCCGTTACCGGTTCTGTGAGCCAGGAGCTTGAGTCCCATCCCGTTGATTATATTGGTGATATATTGATTGTTAGCAGTGCCACTTTATGAACCTACTGAGACTATTAATTGGAACTGGCGTTATGAACATTTGAACTCATGGCATGTTTTATTGGAATTTATAGTATTTGTAAATTTATACAACTTATGTTTTGAGATGCTATTATATTTCTAGATATGTATTTATTTATCAATATTTTATGTTCTGTTCCCCCTTACTCACTAAGCTTTTCCCAAGCTTACCCCTTTATTTAACCATACAGAGAACGAAAGTCAGGAGCCATGCTCATGTGATGAGTGCATTGCAGTTGTTGGAGGAGATGATACTCAGATTGGGGATGATTAGAACATTTATGGATTCATTTAAAATTTTTTATTTGGAAAGGTTGTAACAATTTTGGATTTGGATTTGACCTTAGATACATGGTTTATTTTAAGATTTGGATGGATGGATGCAATATGGATTTATTTTTACTTTTAGTTGTGGTGCCACCAACACCTTAGTTTTGAATATTCAAATTCATATTAACTGAATGCTGATTTTAATTGTGTAAGTCTTCCACTGTGTTATATGTTGGTATTGTTGAGGATTTATTTGAAGATTATGATTAATGGTTCAGTTTTGATTCATTTATCTAAAACCAGTTCGATCTTGTGGATTTGTGTGATGACCCTTACCCCTAGGCCAGTTTGGGGGCATTACAATGGTGATATCAGAGAGGAATTTTAGAGTGGAGCATGAATTAGAATGGGTGGTATAGGATCCCGAACATAGAGATATTATACCTAGGATTGAACCCCTATCAATAGGGTAGTTTGTTTTGGCTTCCTATGTACTGAAAATTTTGGTGTGGGAGTGATTTACTATTTTGAACTAATGTGTACCTCTTATTGTTAGATACAATGTCTCCCCGTAGAGGACTCCCACCTCCATTACCAATAACTGATGATTGCTTTGATTGATTGAAGAATTGTATCTAGAATTAGGAAATGAAAACTGAAACCTAGAACTTATTTCAGGTAAACTGAACATTTCTAACATATCTGCCAATGTATTATTTGACTCGGGTTCGACACACTCCTTTTTATCTAAATCATTTTCTGAGAAGATTAGTGTTGATCCTAGACCATTGAGACTTTTTTTATTGGTGACCCTACCATCTGGAGAGATTTTGATTGCAAACACTATGTTTTAGTTCTGTTTGGTTCAGATAGAGGGCAGAGACATGCCAACAAATTTAATTCTTCTGGACATGACATACTTTGATGTCATACTTGGCATGGATTGGCTGTTTACTTATCACGCCAGTATACAGTGTTATGAGAAGGAGATAGTTTTTAAACCCAAGGATGAGACTGAATTTAAGTTTAGTGGGTTGAGGATGGGTAAACCCGCATCACCTTTGATATCAACAATGCGTGCAAGGAAGTTACTTGCTCAAGGTTGCCATAGATTTTTGGCCTCTCTAGTTTATTTAAAGAAAGAGGAGCAACAGTTGGAGGATATCTATATCGTTAGGGACTTGGTAGATGTGTTCCCTGATGATCTTGTTGGGTTACCATCCGATAGGAAATTGGAGTTTGTCATTGATCTAGTGCTTAGTACGATGTTGATTTCTAAAGCACCATACCGAATGGCATCATTAAAACTGAAAAAGTTGAAAGATCAGTTGCAAGAGTTGTTAGAGAAAGGGTATATTAGACCTAGTGTCTCTCCTTAGGGAGCACTAGTGTCATTTGTGAAGAAAAAGGATGGGACCTTGAGATTGTACATTGACTACAAAGAACTGAACAAGGTGACCATTAAGAAAAGATACCCTTTACCTAGGATCGATGACTTGTTCGATCAGTTGCAGGGTGTAAGTGTCTTTTCCAAAATTGACTTGAGATCTGAGTATCATCAGTTGAAGATCAAGGGTGAAGACATACCAAAGACTGCATTCAGGACCCGTTATGGCCACTATAAATTTGTGGTTATACCATTTGGGTTGACTAATGCACCAACTGCATTTGTGGACTTGATGAACAGGGTATTCCATGACTTCCTAGACAATTTTTTTATTGTGTTTACCGATGATATTTTGATATATTCTAAGAATAAGGAAGATCATGAGGAACATTTAAGGACTGTACTACAGAGATTCAGAGAAAAACAATTGTGTGCTAAATTGAGCAAGTGTGATTTTTGGCTCGACCAAGTTGCATTTCTGGGTCATGTTATATCAGCTAGTGGGATTTTTGTTGATCCTGCTAAAGTCAAGGCAGTAACAGATTGGGCCAGGCTAACAACAGTTACTGAGATCAGAAGCTTTTTGGGTTTGGCTGATTATTATAGAAGATTTATTGAAGGCTTCTCCAATATTGCTATACCATTGACCAGACTTACCTGGAAGGGAGTGAAATGTGATTGGTTAGAGGAATGTGAGAAAAATTTTCAAGAGTTGAAGCACAGATTAGTGATAGCACCAATGTTGATTATACTAGTAGGACTGGAGGGATGGTTATTTACAGTGATGCTTCACACAAAGGTTTGGGCTGCGTGTTTATGCAACATGGCAAGGTGGTAGCCTACGCTTCGAGGCAATTAAAAAATCATGAGAAGAACTATCCCACACATGATTTAGAATTGGAAGGGTGACGTTCGCGCTTAAAATTTGGCGGCACTACTTATATGGTGAGAAGTGTGACATTTACACAGATCATAAGAGCCTAAAATACACAGAAAGAATCGAATATGAGATAGAGAAGGTGGTTAGAGCTAATAAAGGGCTATGATTATGACATTCACTACCACCCAGGGAAGGCGAATGTGGTTGCAGATGCATTGAGTAGAAAGTCATAAGGACTTTCAGCAGCTACTTTCACTGAGCAGATACAACTTCAGGAAGACATCAAGAGCCTATAACTAGAACTGATTGTCAGTTGCCCCACAACCTTATTTGCCAAATTGACTATCCAACCATCATTGATTGACTAAATTAAATTAGCTTAGACTACAGACCCTTACTTGATGAAAGTCAAAGGTGAAATCCAGGCGGGGAAACAAATATAGTTCCAATTGACAGAGGACGGGGTTGTGATGTGTGGTACTCGCTTGTGTGTACCAGATGACACTAAGCTGATCGAGGGAGTTAATTTTGAAGGAGGCTCATCATTCATATTACACCATTCATCCAGGCGGTACCAAGATGTACCGGGATCAAAAAGAACATTACTAGTAGAATAATATGAAGAGAGAAATTGCTCTATATGTGGAAAAATGTTTAACTTATCAGCAAGTGAAAGCTGAGCATCAGAGACCATCAGGATTGTTGTATCCATTGGAAATTCCGCAGTGGAAATGGGAACATATAAGCATGGATTTTATGACTGCACTACCAAAGACCCCTAAGGGACATGACTTAGTTTGGGTAGTGGTAGACCGTCTGACCAATTCGAAACATTTCATTGCTTACTTTATGAAGCATTCTTTGGAGAAGTTGACGCAGTTGTACATTAAAGTGGTGATCAAATTTCATGGAGTGCCAGTTTTGATAGTGTCAGACAGAGACTCGAGGTTCACGTCCAGATTTTGGAAGAGCATACATGAAGCCTTGGGGACAAGATTGAAGTTTAGTATAGCTTTTCACCCATAGACCGATGGGCAGTTAGAGAGACTGATACAGATACTTGAAGACATGTTGAGAGCGTGTGCTCTAAACTTGAAAGGAAGCTGCGAGAAACACTTGCTTTTGGTTGAATTTGCATATAACAACAGTTTTTAGGCAACCATTGGTATGGCCCCATACGAAACATTATATGGCAGGAAATGTCGATCTCCTCTTCACTGGAATGAGATTGGTGAACGGAAAGTTATGGGACCAGAATTGATACAAGAAACTTGGGAGAAAATACAACTCATACAGAAAAGAATCAAGGTAGCACAAGACAGACAGAAGAGCTACGCCAACACAAAAAGGAAGGAGCTGGAATTCAATGTAGGAGACAGTGTCTTCTTGAAGATTGCACCAATGAAGGGAGTAGTAAGATTTGGCAAGAAAGGGAAGCTTAGCCCCAGATTCATTAGTCCGTTCGAGATTTTGCGGAGGGTTGGACCAGTAGCTTACCGACTTGGACTACCCCCAACTTTAGCCGGAGTACATGATGTGTTTCACATCTCATTACTCAGAAAATATGTTGCACATCTAGCGTACATCCTGAGTTATGAACTGTTGTAGCTAACAGAAGACCTATCCTATAAAGAAACCCCTATTCGGATTTTGGATCGTACAGAGCAACTCCTACGGAACCACACCATATCATTTGTGAAAGTTCTTTGGAATAATGATGGCATTCATGAGGCTTCTTGGGAAACAGAAGATGATATGTAGAGAAAGTATCCACACTTTTTACCGATCTTGGTATGTAAATTTTGAGGACAGAATTTTTATAAGGGGGAGGGATGTAATACCCATGCCCAAAATACGGGATAATTTAGACTTTTCACTTTGTGTGCAGAAGCTATATCAGTGGAACAATGAAGGGTGAAATTTTGGACGTTAGTATGCACACTAGAGGTAAAAACCTTGCTAGTATTTTATTAGTGTTAGTGTAGGGTATGCTTGTTTTTTTATTTATTTACTTTCCCTATGCATGGTTATATGCTACCAATAGCCAAATATTTTTATTAATAAGTACATTATCATCAAAGAGAGGTTAGCCTAGTGGTTAGGACCATATATGGAATTAAAGAGGCGTAAGGATCAATTCTTGAGTGAAGCAATTAAGGGTGGTGCTTCAAGGGTGGATTTTATTTATTTTGCCTTGAGCAGCATGGTGGATTTCACACAATATTGACTTTTGACTTGAGGACTATAGATCGATTTTGAAAGGAAAAGAGAGATTCCCTTTTTCAAGGTATACTTGAGAAGTTGAGATAAAATAAAGGGAGAGAATTAAGAAACTTGAAGTTTTATTAAAAGAGAGATTCCCTTTGTCAAGGTGTACTTGAGAAGTTGAGATAAAATAAAGGAAGGGAGAGAATTAAGAAACTTGAAGTTTAATTAAAAGGGAGTTGAAACCTACTCCAAGAAATAAAGGAGCAAAATTAAAGAAGAAATAAAGAAGAAGAAATAAAGGAGAAAAAGAGAGAGGGAGAGAGAGTTTCACGCAAGAGCAAGAGAGAAGGCTTCATTGAGTCTTTCATTTTTTTTCCAGAAGGTAATCCATTTTCCCATTTTCATGCTCTATTTCAGAGTCATTTGAATATAAGAGATTTGAGTTTTAAGATTGTCTTACTACAGTGTGCTGTTTTAGACAGATTCCGTCTGCTGTTAGAAAAAAAATTGTAGTTACTAATAGGTGAGGATTTTGGGCCCCAATTTCGGTGGGATTATGGATAACATGTATATAGAATATTGTTGCAAATTTGGGACCTATACAATTTCAATTGAAGTCCCATATGAATGAAAACTTGGGACTAGTCTGCTGTCATGGCAGAATTTGAAACTGAAATTAGGAATGATGAAAGTTCAATTAATACTTGGTTTTCGGACTTGAAATTTGGTATGAATCATTATTGTTTTGTCTAGTTTCATACTAGAAAAATTTGGATTCAATTAGGTTCAGGATAGGGCAGTTCTGTATCTTTTAATTCTGTTGCGTAGATTCTGGCTGAATCTGAGCACTAAGATTGAGACGCATGATTTAAATATAAAATGTGAGAATTTGTAGATGATTTTTGGTGGAGATATGTATAAGTGGAGGAAATATTAGATTGTTAGGGCTATCCGTGTTTGCAAGTTGGGTACAGCCTTGTAGGGGTACATAAGCCTATTGAGTTTGCTATTTATGATCTATGTAGGGGATATTTGATAGTTACTTTTGTGATTCAAAGTGTAGTGAGAATTGACTTACAACTTGCTAAGGTGAGTGAGACCCCGCAGAACCTATTGTGAGGATCCGGGTTTTTTCCTCTTTCATACATCGGGGCGCTTGATGCACGCTGAGTCGGGGGTTTTATACATGGTCCTCTGATATGAGGGAGAAGGAATGCGTCTTCTTAGGAGTATGGTGTCAATTTATCGGGGGATGGGGGTCATACAATAAAATGAAATGGAGTTGCCACCTAGGGTTAGGGCCTAGGACCCATTGGTGTAGCCCTTGAAGGGCTACGAGACTTCGATTGGTCTGGTCAGAGATTCGGGGTAAGTGGTCAGGTTACAAGAGTGGGAAGGTGTTAGGCACCCACATCACCCGGATGAACCGATCTTTCTACTAAATGCTTATTTTCGAATATTCTCCCTTTTATGAATGTCCTATTCTCATATGTATGGTTAAATAATGATGCACAAACTATTTATTTAAATTAAACTATGTTACACTAACTACTGTTCACTACACGAGAGTATTTGAAAGGACTACATAGTACTGGAATTAAAAAGTTGACAGAAGTAATGTATACCTGTATGCTTTAAATAAATGCAATTATGCAAGACGGACCGTGTCCCCCAGCACAGGTGGGGGCAAAAGACTGGCTTTGTCCTTTCGTCAGACAGAGTAATGGTGTGCGGGTGTTGGATCTTAAGATCTGGGACAGAATAACGGCATTCCAAGGCTTTGGAAACTAGGGGCTCAAAGGCCAGACAAAGTGTCTACGCCACAGAAAGTTTCCTAGATTTGGGCAAGAAAGGGTCGAGGAAGCCGGACTCGGATAGCCCGGACTTCAGATAGAGGGACGAGGCTCGACAACTTGAAGTCAAATTGGGGAAGAGCCTTGAAACAAGGAAACAAAGAAAAAAACTAGAAAATTGGGGCTCTGGGGCTGCCCCCTCTCCCATAAACTTGGATTATGCAAATGAGGGGTGTGACCCCCTTTTATAGGCAAAGTTTGGGTTTGGCAGCGCCGCGAAAAATGTGTGGGGCCACATGGTGGGGCCGCGACAGAGCAAAAAAGGAAAAAAAATCAGATTTTTGGTGCCCACGGGGCCGCACAGCAGGGTCACATGCGCACTGGATGGGTATGTGGACCGAGGGGTGAGGTAAGAACGTGACGTTTAAGGAACATGGTTTCCCCTCCATAGGAGCCCGTTACCGGTTCTGTGAGGCAAGAGCCTGAGTCTCATCCCGTTGATTATATTAGTGATATGTTGATTGTTAGCAGTGCCACTTTATGACCTACTGAGACTATTAATTGGAACTGGTGTTATGAACATTTGAACTCATGGCATGTTTTACTGGAATTTATAGTATTTGCAAATTTTTACAACTTATGTTTTGAGATGCTATTATATTTCTGGATATGCATTTATCTACCGATATTTTATGTTAAGTTAGAGAAGTTAGAGAGCGCCCTCAAGAATGTCAAGGGCGTGGAGGTGCAGGTTGCTCGACACCGTAGGAATGTGCTTCTTCCTTGAGGCAAAAATACCTGAGAAGTTTAAATTCTGTTCCCCCTTACTCACTAAGATTTTCCCAAGCTTACCCCTTTATTTAACCATACAGAGAACAATAGTAAGGAGCCATGCTCATGTGATGATTGCATTGGAGTTGTAGGAGAAGATGATACTCAGATTGAGAATGATTAGAACATTTATGGATTCATTTACAATCTTTTATTTGAAACGGTTGTAATGATTTTGGATTTGGATTTGATCTTAGATACATGGTTTCTTTTAAGATTTGGATGGATGGATGTAATAGGGATTTATATTTACTTTTAGTTGTGGTGCCACTAGTACCTAAGTTTTGAATATTCAAATTCATATTAACCGAATGCTGATTTTAATTGTTTAAGTCTTCTGCTGTGTTATATGATGATATTGTTAAGGGTTTGTTTGGAGATTATGATTAATGGTCTAGTTTTGGTTCATCTATCTAAAACCATTTCAATCTTGTGGATTTGTGTGACGACCCTTACCCCTAGGCCAGTTTGGGGGCGTTACATCATCTCTAAAGGTAACCTTATATATAATCCATCATTACAGTTCAAGCAGAAAATGATCCGTAGCAGTCGACAGATCAAACCAATATAATTGTTGGACTTTGAGCCCATTTGATCCGGCACAAGACATATATAATTGGAACATTCTAGACTTTTTTTTCTTAATTAGTTAATATCATATCAGTACAATACCATATATAAATAGTTGTCATTCCAACCAAAAAAAGATAACAACAAAGATGTAAATCTTAATTTCTAACATACACGTCAGGAGAGTGTACTGCGAACGCTTAGACACAGTGGGTGACAAAATGACTTCACTGCCCGCTATGAAAGGTGGAAATCTCACCCCCATGATGCTTTTGGGTGCGCTCTCATTGGCCCGCAGGTGCCACACACCCTTCGTTTAGTAAAAGAGGTAAACTTTGCAAAGTTAGCATTCCGACCTGGAGCATAAAAAAAAAAAAAAACTATTTACTCGAAGAATGAAAATAGCTCAGGCCTTCCCCAGGTCATCTCTAAAGGTAACCTTATATATAATCCATCATTATAGTTCAAGCGAAAAATGATCCATAGCAACTGCTGACACATCAAAAGAATATAATTGTTGGACTTTGAGCCCATTTGATCAGGCACATGACATATATTTGGAACATTCTAGATTTTTTTCTCTTAATTAGTTAATATCATATCATTGCAATACCATATATAAATAGTTGCCTTTCCTACCAAAAAAAGATAACAACAAAGATGTAAATCTTAATCTCTATCATACACGTCAGGAGAGTGTACCGCCAACGCCTAAACACAGTGGGTGATGAAATGACTGCACTCCCCCCTCTGAAAGATGGAAATCTCACCCCCATGATGCTTTTGCCTGCGCTCTCATTGGCCCGCAGGGGCCACACCCCCTTATTTGGTTTAGTAAAAGAGGTAAATCTTGCAAAGTCAACATTCCGACCTGGAGCATAAAACAAAAAAAAAAAAAAAAAAACTATTTACTCCAAGAATGAAAACAGCCCAGGCCTTCTCTAGGTCATCTCTAAAGGTAACCTTATATATAACCCATCATTACAGTTCAAACGGAAAATGATCTGTAGTAGCTGACACATCAAATGAATATAATTGTTGGACTTTGAGCCCATTTGATCAGGCACATGACATATATTTGGAACATTCTAGAATTTTTTTTCTTAATTAGTTAATATCATATCATTACAATAATATATATAAATAGTTGCCTTTCCTACCAAAAAAATATAACAACAAAGATGTAAATCTTAATCTCTAACATACACATCAGGAGAGTGTACCGCTAACGCCTAGACACAGTGGGTGATGAAATGATTGCACTGCCCCTATGAAAGATGGAAATCTCACCCCCATGATGCTTTTGTGTGTGCTTTCATTGGCCCGTAGGGGCCACACACCCTTATTTGGTTTAGTAAAGGAGGCAAACCTTGCAAAGTCAGCATTCTGACCTGGACCAAAAAAAAAAAAAACTATTTACTCCAAGAATGAAAACAGCCCAGGCCTTCCCTAGGTCATCTCTAAAGGTAACTTTATATATAATCCATCATTACAGTTCAAGCGGAAAATGATCCATAGCAGCTGACACATCAAATGAATATAATTGTTTTTACAATATTTAAATGCATCCTTGCCATAACCGATGGATCTATCTTAGAGAAAAGATAAGAATAAAATCCTTGATTTAAGGGCTGATAATTAGGGGGAGACATGGGAGACATATCTTCTCTCTTTCCTTGATATTTTGAATTATTTCATTTAGGAAATTGGCATGTGTTTTGTGTGCAAGCTGAGCATTGGGAGAAGATAGGCCATGAGTCAGCATTGACTTGTTTTGGATTATGGTTCCTCTATGTACCACAGTTCCATGGTCTTGATGATCATGGACCGATTTTGAATCTTCATATGTCATAACAGACTTTGAGCCATTTGATCAGGCACATGAAATATATTTGGAACATTCTACAATTTTTTTTCTTAATTAGTTAATATCATATCATTACAATACCATATATAAATAGTTACCTTTCTTACCAAAAAAAGATAACAACAAAGATGTAAATCTTAATCTCTAACATACACATCAGGAGACTGTACAACCAACTCCTAGACACAGTGGATGACGAAATGATTGCCCTACCTACTATGAAAGGTGGAAATCCCACCTTCATGATGCTTTTGCGTTCGCTCTCATTGGCCGGTAAACACAGGGTCCACATCTATTCCCCCTCTCCAACTTTATAGAGCCTCTTTATCGGATTATAGAACAGTGATATATATGAATCGAGATTCGAATGGCAAATCAATTCCTGTACAGAGATAAACCATAACTTGACCATTGTTAGAAATTCAGAAATTCAGGAAACACAAGAATTTTAAAGATATCTCTTATAACATCCCATGGCCATTGTTAGAGAAATTCAGCAGTAACCTATAAGAGTTTATCCTTTTTCCTTCAAATACATTGTATGGTTCAGAACCCCAAAAATATGATAGCAAAGTCTTCCAAAATTAACATTATTGAAAAAGAAATATCATCAACAACCATGTATTCTCTTGTCTCTATATATATGTGTTTACAGAACAGGCTAAAACTTAACGCACACTACACAACGTTGGCAAGATACATAGTGAGCCAGGAGAAAAGATAACAATGTCAGTTGATTTCATTTCCAATGTTCTAGTAGAATCTGTAGTTTTTTATGCTTCTATGCTTCAACATGAGACCAACATATCCAACATACCCAAGGAATTCATATGGCCCGACGACGAGAAGTTCTCCGACAAGGCACGAGAACTCCCAGTTCCCTTATCGACATGGGTGGTTTCCTTTCTAGAGATCCAGTTGCTGTCATGGAAGCATGCAAGCAAGTTCGAGAGGCTTGCGAGAAGCATGGATTCTTCCTCATCATTAACCATGGTGTTGATGATAAGCATCTCGATGATGTTCATATGCATCTGAAGCATTTCTTAGAAATGCCACTTTCTGAAAAGAAAAAGGCTCGAAGGGAGTTTGGTGATTATATTGGTTATGCAAGTAGCTTTACTAAGAGGTCCACCACACGTCTCCCTTGGAAGGAGACACTCTCCCTTCGCCATGTAGCAGAAAGTAAAAGCATTGAAGAATATTTGGTGAATGTCTTCGGTGACAAGGAATTTGGGTAAGGAAAGCCAACACACCCCATTGCCACATTATGATTTTCATATGTTTGTTAATTTTGATGTTGTTCAAAAGTTGAGTAATTTAAGAGTTAGCTTTAAGGATCCAAATAAGTTTCCTTCTCTATTCCTTTTGTATTTTTAAAATTTATACGGATAAAGTTCTCTGTGGGAGAGTGTACGCCCTGCCCCGAGATACAGAGGGGCCAAAATGACCAATTTGGATCGTCTACTGTCGAGCTACCCAGCAAGACCCTACTACCAAGACACAGTAAGGTGGTAAATGATCGGCCTTACCCTCAATCGGGCAAGGCGCTCGGGCAGGGGTAAGGCGGTCATTTACCGCCTTGCTGTGTCTTGGCAGTAGAGTCTTGTCGGGGAGCTGAATGGTGGTACTGAACGCTTGATGTTGCTGTGTGCTCTCCCATTGGGCCCCGCATAGACAGGGCCCACACTCCCCTACAGAAAACTGTTGCCCTCATACATATCTTATAATTCCTATTTTCTCCTTACAACACCTGTGTCAGCTCCTCTTCTATGACCTGCCCCACCTCCCTCCCTCTTACTAAACACAAACAGGGGCAAAATGACCATCCTACCCCTTACTCAAACACGCTGCCCGGGTGGGGTCCACCCTTATTTGTGTTTGGTAGGAGGGAGGGAGGGAGGTGGGGTAGATTGTAGGAGAGGTGTCGGATCCGCATCACCTAGCAGCCAATACCCTCCCCCCAAAAGGGGAAAAGGAGCCTGTCTTGGTGTATGGCTCTTCATCAGTCATTGGCGATTCCAAATTGAATTGGATGGGAATCCTCGCAAATCGGTGTGCAAGAACCCTAGAATTGGTCCTGAGATAAAAAGAAACAAGGAATTTCTAGGGTTTTGGGGTTAGCATCGACCATGTCGGATTGATCCGATTCCTGACTCATAAAACCCTGGCCCAAACACAGGACCCATGAAATGACCCATTCAGAGTTGAAGGAAGAGAACATTAAATGTGAACTGTATATATGTATAACCTTCTTATCCTCTAATATTTGGTTATGTTCAGGAGGGTATTCCAGGAATTCAGTAATTCGATAGGCAACCTAGGTCTTAAGATCATGGAACTATTGGGAGAGAGCCTTGGGGTAGGGAGCTACTTCAAGAAGTTCTATGAAGACCATGATTTGGTATTGAGGCTTAACTACTACCCAAAGTGCCTAACTCCTCAGCACACTATAGGAACCAGGCCACATACCGATCCAATCTCTCTAACAATCCTTCATCAAGATGATGTCGCTAGTTTACAGGTATTGCTGGATGATGAATGGTTTAATGTAAGCCCCTATCCTGGATCATTTGTTATCAACATTGGAGATACTTTTATGGTAAGATTTTTTCCCTCTTTTTCCTAATTGCACAAAAATAATTAGAAAAAGTGTTTTCTGTTCGGGAGCATGGCCACGCCAATGCTCCTATGTGCCTATATCTCTCTCCTCTCCCTGTGCAATTACATCTTTACCCTTAATCTCAGGCTCTTACCAATGGGAGGTACAAGAGCATTGTACATAGAGCCATGGTTAACAATGAGAAGCCAAGGGTATCCCTTGCTTACTTTATGAACCCACAACCAGATAAGATTCTAAGGCCACCAAGCGAGCTGGTGGATGAGGAGAAGAATCCAAGGAAGTATCCTGACTTCAATTGGGGAGCACTGCTTGAATTCACTCAAAAGGAGCACAGGGTTGACACCAAGACCATTCATTGCTTCATCGAAAAGAAAAAAGGACTGAAGACATATTAAACCGAAGAGAACTCAAGTTCATTTCAATAACTTCCATACTTTGTTGCTTTCGTCTAGTTCATTGGAAATAAATGCTGATCTCCCGCTGGGAGGGGGGATGGGGCTTAAGATTTGTGTAATAAATTCTTAAAAATATGTACATTGTTCATTGTAAGTACTGTGGTTTTTTTTTTTCCAAAAAAATGTCATTTAGAGGCCCATTAACATTAGCAAATCAAGCTCTAAAGATGCAAATGGCCATGGATGAATCGTGCTTTATAGACCAAGCCAACTTGCAAAGAAGGGCCTTATTAATATCCCGGAGTCTTCGAATGCCCAAACTCTTTACTTGCCTGCCAATTTTGGACAGTGTTGAGGCAAATTCAATACCATATCTGTACAAGGGTGATCTGGTTATGACCTATTACAAGTTACAACCCTTTTAAAGTAGGAAAAAATTTTCATTTTTATTGTCCTTGAAAATTTATATCTTATAGTTTAATCATATGTCAAATTTTAATCAACAATAAAAAGTACTCTCCAATTGCGTAGTGAAGAGATATGACTTCCTTGAAACATGTCCATTAAGGAAACCCAGGAATTTTAAAGGTATCTCTTATCGGATCCAACTCCTCTACTTCCGCCTCCCTGGTACTGCCGTGCGCCCCCACACATAAGCACGGTGGAAAGTACCACCTTACCCACACTCGGGCAAGGCGCTCGGGCAGGGGTAAGGCAGTACATTCTGCCTTGCTTATGTGTGGGGCACACATGCCAGTAAGGGCAGGCAAAAATAGAGGAGTCGAATTGATCTCTTATAATACCCCCATGGCCATTATTAGAAATTCAGCTGTAACCTATTGGAGTTCATTCAATTTTCTTTCAAATTCATGTTATGGTTCTGAACCCCAAAAAAATGACAGCAAATTCTTTCAAAATTAACATTATTAACAAAGATATTAATATCATCAACAATCATATATTCTCTTCTCTCTCTATATATATACGTGTTTACAGAACATACAAAACACACAATACACAACGTTGGAAAGATAAATTAGTGAGCCAAGAGAAAAGATAACAATGTCAGTTGATTTCGTTTCCAATGTTCCAGTAGAATCTGTAGTTTTTGATGCTTCTGTACTTCAACATGAGACCAACATATCCAACATACCCAAGGAATTCATATGGCCTGACGACGACAAGTTCTCCGGTGAGGCACGAGAACTCCCCGTTCCCATTATCGACATGGGTGGTTTCCTCTCTGGAGACCCAGTTGCTGTCATGGAAGCATGCAAGCAAGTTCGAGAGGCTTGCGAGAAGCATGGATTCTTCGTCATCATTAACCATGGTATTGATGATAAGCAAGTCGATGCTGTTCATATGCATTTGAAGCGTTTCTTTGAAATGCCACTTTCTGAAAAGAAAAAGGCTCGAAGGGAGTTCGGTGATTACATTGGTTATGCAAGTAGCTTTACTGAGAGGTTCACCACACGTCTCCCATGGAAGGAGACATTCTCCCTTCACCATGTAGCAGAAAGTAACAGCGTTGAGGAATATTTGGTGAATGTCTTCGGTGATAAGGAATTTGGGTAAGGAAAACCAACACACCCTGTTGCCTCATTTTGATTTTCATATGTTTGTTAATTTTGGTACTGTTCAGAAGCTAAGTAACTTAAGAGTTAGCTTTAAGGATCCAAATAAGTTTCCTTCTCTCTTCCCTTTGTATTTGTAAAATTTATATGGAGAAAAGTTCTCTCAAGGAGAGTGTGCGCCCTGCCCTGAGATACACCGGGGGCAAAATGACCCCCACCCCATGAATGGTGGTAATGAACGCTTGATGTCGCCATGTGCTCTCCCATTGGGCCTTGAATACATAGGGCCCACACTCCCCTACCGAGAGCTCTTGCTCTCATACATATCTTATAATTCCTATTTTTTCCTTACAACACCCGTGTCAGCTTTCCTTCTACGACCTGCCCCACCTCCCTTCCTCCTACTAGACACAAACCAAGGTGAAATAACCACCCTACCCCCTGCTTGAACACCCTGCCCGGGTGGGGTCCACCCCTATTTTTATTTGGTAGGAGGGAGGGAGGGAGGGAGGGAGGTAGGGTAGGCTGTAGGAGAGGAGCAGGATCCACATCACCTAGTAGTCAATACTCTCCCCCCAAAAGGGGAAAAGGAGCCTGTCCTGGTTTATGGCTCTTCATCAGTCATTGGCAATTCCAATTTGGATTGGATGAGAATCTGCCTGAATTGTTGCGCAAGAACTCTAGAATTGGTCCTGAGATAAAAAGATACAGAGAATTTCTAGGGTTTTGGGGTTAGAATCGACCATGTCGGATTGGTGGAAATCAGGATCGCTCACGACTGATTCCAATCCAAATAGGCCAATTCATCGATCCGATTCCTGACTCATAAAACCCTGGCCCAAACACAGGACCCCATGAAATGACCCATTCAGAGTGGAAGGAAGAGAACATTAAATGTGAACTGTATATATGTATAAACTTCTTATCCTCTACTATATGGTTATGTTCAGGAGGGTATTCCAGGAATTCAGCAATTCAATGGGCAGCCTTGGTCTTGAGATCATGGAACTGTTAGGAGAGAGCCTTGGGGTAGGGAGCTACTTCAAAAAGTTCTATGAAAACCATGATTCGGTATTGAGGCTTAACTACTACCCAAAGTGCCAAACTCCTCAGCACACTATAGGAACCGGGCCACATGCCGATCCAATCTCTATAACAATCCTTCATCAAGATGATGTGTCTGGTCTACAGGTATTAATGGATGATGAATGGTTTAATGTAAGCCCCTATCCTGGATCATTTGTTATCAACGTTGGAGATACTTTTATGGTAAGATTTTCTCCCACTTTTCCATAATTGCACCAAAATAATTAGAGAAAGTGTTTTCTGTCCGGGATATGTCTATATGTCTCTCCTCTCTCTGCAAAATGACATCTTTGCCCTTAATTCATCTCAGGCTCTTACTAATGGGAGGTACAAGAGTGTGGTGCATAGAGCCGTGGTTAACAATGAGAAGCCAAGGGTATCTCTTGCTTACTTCATGAACCCACAACCAGATAAGATCCTAAGGCCACCAAGCGAGTTGGTGGATGAGGAGAAGAATCCAAGGAACTATCCTGACTTCAGTTGGGGAGCGCTGCATGAATTCACTCAGAAGGAGCACAGGGTTGGCACCGACACCCTTGATTGGTTCTTCGAATGGAAAAAAGGACTGAAGACATATTAAACCGAAGAGAACTCAAGTTCATTTCAATAACTCCCGAACTCTGTTGCTTTCATCTAGTAAATTGGAAATAAATGCTTATCTCCCACAGGGAGGGGGGATGTGGCATCAGATTAGGGTAATAAATTCTTAAAAAGACTTACTTTGTTCATTGTCAGTGTTGTGGTTTTTTAGCTAAAAGGTAATTTAGATGCCCATCGACATTAATAAATCAAGCTCTAAAGAAGCGACTGACCATGGTTAAATCGTGTTTTATTAATATCCCAGAGTCTTCAAATGCCAAAACTCCCTTCAGTTTTTAGTCTGTACACCATGTAATTATGTATTTGTCTGTAGACGATCATAGGATTACTATGGTTGCTAGGATTCAAAAGTAGTTTCACAATGTTACTATTACTGTACATATGCTTTTATTTTTGTAATTTAACTTTTTTTTTTTTCAAAAAATACCCACCAACTCGGATCCAGCTCCTCTCCCGAGAGCCCAACGCCCAGGGAATGTGTGGGGCATCCAGCAGTTGGGCTGTGCCACACACATCCCAATGATTGATTGGGCACACACCTGAATGTGTGCGGGACAGCCCCCTGGGCACTCCCTGGGCGCTGGGCTCCCTGGAGAAGAGCTCAATCTGGTACATCTTGAAAAATAGTTAATGGGACACAAATGTATATGAGATGAGTGACGTGTTTGACAAATTCTTAATGTTAGGGTTAACAGTGTATAACTTATTCAAACCCGTCTAAACATCCTAGTACTAGACTCGTGTTCCCATGCACGAGCCTTAATTTTTCTCAACCTGATGCTATCATGATTAGGTGTTGTAGGTTGACTTGCCTAACCATTTTGGACAGTGTTGAGGCAAATTCAATATCATATTAGTACATGGGTGATCTGGTTATGATCTGTTACAACCCTTTTAAAGTAGGAAAAAATTTTCATTTTTATTATCCTTGATAAGTTTATATAATCGTACATATGTCAAATTTTAGTCAACAATAAAAAGTACTCTCTAATTGCATAGTTCCTTAGATTTCAAGATTGGTTTAAACAAAAAAACTTAACTTCAAAATGTTATTTTATCACTTTGCAAAATTCATTTGGGTTATACATTTTGCAAGGACCTTGATTTATTAGTCCACAAAACACACTCCATGCATCCAACACTTGGTCTATAATCAGGTAGTGTTCTAGAGTTTCTTTTTGCGGAAGGATCGCTTGTGACCTATGACCACCCTTCGCTTTCTAGGTGTGCTAACTAAGCTTAGCGCCCTTATTTGGTTTAGTATAGGGGGAAAACCTTGCAGAGTCAACATTCCGATCTGAAGTACAAAATACACTATTTACTCCAATATCGAAAATAGCTCAGGCCTTCGCCAGGTCATCTCTAAAAGTAGCCTTATATATAATCCATCATTGCAGTTCAAGCGAAAACGATCCGTAGCAGCTGACCAATCTTTTTTTTTTTTTGGTAGAAAGCAACTGACCAATCAAATGAATATAATTGTTGGACTTTGAGGCCATTTGATCTGGCACATGACATATATTAGGAATATTCTAGAATTTTTTTCTTAATTAGTTAATATCATTACAATACCATACATAAATACTTGCCTTTCCTACCAAATAGATAACAATAAAGATGTAGATCTTAATCTCTAACCCATTTATACACACGTACGTCAGATAAAATTATCTTGGAGAAAAGTTCTCTTTTGGGGAGTGTACAACCCACGCTGATCGAGACATAGTTGGGGTGGGGGTGTGAAATGATTACCCTATCCCTTATGAAAGGTGGAATCCCAGGACCGAATCTTGTCCATGTACAAGTACTGTCCAAGGCCCTCTAGGGTCACTCACATGGAATCCACTCCTCCTGTGGGTTCCACAATGGATTCCATGTGAGTGGCCCTGGAGGGCCTTGGACGGTACTTGTACAAAGATAGGATTCCATGTGAGTCGCCTTGGAGGGCCTCTTTTGCATGCGTTCTCGTTGGGCCACGTCCCAACTGTAAATAATGTCCCAAGTCCCAGCCGTTTAAAGCTTTACCTAGAAGTCGTTCAAGTTTAATTTGAAAAGCTTTGGTGAAACAGTTTAACATGGTTTGAGCCTTTGAGGTATTATCCCATCACCCGATATCCCATGGTTTGAGATATCGGTATCATAATATCGTATCGGTGACAAGGTACGGACAAGGGGTAAAACAGTCAAAAATCCTCTTTTAATAGGAAATCGGGGCAATTTTGTCCGATACGACTGATCGTTGTCGATATCATAGCGGTATCGTATCGATTTTGCAAGTGACCGATACCTGATCCGATACCGTTCAATAAAACCATGGGTATTGTGGGTCACTGATCCCGATCAGGTTTTTATATCGGTATCAGTCCCTGCTTCCTTAAAAAAATTAGGTTTTTTTATACATTTTTGCCCTTGTTTGTACCGATCCACCAATACGAGATCAGCCAGGAATTTGTATTGGTCTCCACTGATACTGATACGAATCAGCCAATCCAAGACCGATTCTTAAAAAATGATCCCGATATTGTGCCATACCATATTGGTGAAATGGTACAAATAAAGGGTAAAATAGTAAAAAAACCCCCATATTTTATAGAAAATTAGGGGAAAACTTGTCCGGTATGACCGATTGGTGGGACCTGGATCCTGTCAAGCTGTGGCAGGGGCTGGATGGTCTAGCACCCCCTTCAGATTATTACATGTGGCACTAATAATATCGAACGGTCTAAAAAGATATGGAGATTTTTAAGCCAAAAAACCCAATGACTGCCTAGCTCAGTTAGTGAGCCATGGTGCGCTTCATGCCCATGCTCACTAAGAGGTCTCGAGTTCGAGTCTCCTGGCTGGTACCTTGACTCCCCCAGGTCACTCCCCCCTATGTATAACTATACATGTAAGCTCCCAATCCCAAAAAAAACCCCAACGATAGCCTTCCTTTCCACTCGACCCAATTTTATTTCTCGTTTCTCTTCTTCCTTTCCATCTCGTCAAACCAAGGATCCGAATCCTCTACTTCCGTCATGAGAACTTCCATCCTACTTCCCTGTGTTCATAGCGTGCCACGTGGCCTAACACAAATCCTACGGTTAATAAAATCCAAATTCAATTTTTTTTGAATTTCACACGTCTTTAAACCACTTTAAATCCCACTCAAACCGGTTTGTCCTGACTCGAACCAAACCAAACCCAACTCACTTCATAACTAAACTAGGGTTTTTAGCAAGCAAACAAAAAATCAATGGTTCGTTCTTCTCTTCTTCTTCCCTAAAACGAAAAGCAGAGCATGAGAAGCCCTAAAACGCCTGCAAGAGAAGCCCTAAAATGATCGCGGTTGCTTCACTTCCTGCAAGAGAAGCCCTAAGACTTCCAATGATAAATCGAGAATAGGGGTTTCAAGATCTAGGTCCATTAGGAAATTGTAGAGAAATTCTTCCAGACAAACCAAGAAGTTTGTTGTTCGATTGTTTCGAATGAGGTTGAGCATACTTTACGAAGCATCGATGGATGATTAATTCTGGGATTTTAATGGATTGGTTCAAAATTGAGAGAATCGACATATATATGTTTAGCATGGGTCTTTTTTCTTTGTTTATAACCCTCGTCTCTGTGGACTTATGGATCGAATCCCGAATCGAATCTGGAGGTAGAGGATCAATCGGTTCAGGAGAGTGTTTTGCTGATTTCTCCCCCAAATATGAAGATGGATTCATGGAAGAACGCCTTTTAATCTCTTAAAAGGATTAACGATCTTTCTGTTTCAAGTCAGACCCCTTTTGTAAATAATCATCAGCTCAGATCTTGAATAGAAGAAACATTTCATTTTGTACATTTTCATTTATCATCTTTTATGAAAGTTGGAATTGGAAGTTACAATTCATTTGTTCATTATCACCTCTCAGTGTTGGAATGGAGAAATCGCAACAAAAATAAAACTTGTGATATTCCTCCATTTTATCACAAACCTGCGAGCAGCTAAGGAACAAGCGAAGGCCTCTTCCTCGTCTCGTACTTAGAATTTGGTTCCAAAAGCAGTGTGGAAGCTCATTTGGATGGATGGTGATAGAAGTGAGGCAACCGCGGTCGTTTTAGGGCTTCTCTTGTAGGCGTTTTAGGGCTTCTCATGCTCTGTTTTCGTTTTAGGGAAAAAGAAGAGAAGAACGAGCCAAAATGGCTTGGGGATTTTTTGTTTGATTTGTAAAAACCTTAGTTTGGTTATGAAGTGGGTTCGGTTTGGTTCGGTTCGAGTCAGGGTTTAAAGTGGTTTACTCAAGACATGTGTGAAATTCAAAACAATTTGAATTTGACTTTTCTTAACCGTAGGATTTGCGTCAGGCCACATGGCGTGCTATGAATACAACGAAGTAGGATGGAAGTTCTCATGATGGAAGTAGAGGATTCGGATCCTCAAACCAAACGATGGGAATCTCGTGGAAAGTTGAAACACATTCATTCACAAAGCTCAGCAATGGAGACTCTGGCAATCAATTTCTTGTTTGAGAAACCCAGAAAGAAAAAAAAAAGTCTATTACAACGTGCAACTCTCTTCCATTAATGATTGAGGGAAGTGAAATACATAAGCAAACAAGAAGAAATTATTTACAGATTACAAAGACCATCAAGCATAAGGGATTCTTTCTTGGTATATGAAAATCTGGATTAATCGACATGAGATGATGAGAATGAATCACAGTAACTAAACTTAGCTCAGTTGCATGTTAAGAAAAAAACTGCACTTTGCCTTCAATATCATACTTATAAGCTTTTTCCCATCACAAATAATATATAGAAAGAGTAAGGGAAACAGAGCATGCAGGGACTCTAATTCTGCAAGTCTATGCAGCAACGACTGTCTCTCCTTTAGTGGGGGAGGATTCCGATCCAGCAGTAGTGGATGCATCTTTCTTCGAAGCCACACACTTCTCCTCCTTGCGTTCGTCTTGGTTCATCTGCTGTTGTCGATACTCTAAACTGCAAAACGCGCTATCTCCTCTCCTCTGCAAAATTTACAAAACCCCACTTTTTGAAATTAGTATTAATGGTTTCTCACTAGAAATAAATTAAAATTACTCTCAGAAATGAAACTGGTTTGTGATTAAAGGTTTAAAACCCATAAAGAATAGAGACAAAGAGAAGACCCAAAAAAAAAATTCCAGATCTCTCTATTGGGATTTCACCCAGAAGGTGGAAAGATATAAGATATAGATTTGTACATGTAGATGGAGATTTGCTTCTACAGTTCGCTGTTTGGTTTGAAAAGATGGAGACTTGCCTAATCATAATATTGTGCTCTTTCTCTTAGCAAGTTAAGACCAATCTGTATGGGGAACTTCTTCTGCAAATGTCTGTCTAAAATTATGGCTTCTAGGCTGTCCTTCAAGCTTCCAAGGTTGGTGTCTGAGGAACAAGGTGCTTTCCAGAAAGGTAAAATAATATCTTCAAATATTGGTTTGGCTTCGGAGCTAGGTAATCTCTTGTTTAGTGCAACTCGTGGTTGAGGTATGGCTATCAAACTTGATGTTCAAAAGGCTTATGATACATTATCTTGGGAGTTACTCTTTTATGTCCTTCGCAGCTTCAGTTTTTTCAGACTAGTGGAATAGTTGGCTTCATCAGATCCTTGTGTCAACAAAAATCTCTATTCTTCTTAACGGTGGCCCGATTGGTTTTTTCATTGTTGAGAGGGGTCTTCGTCAGGGTGACCCAATATCTCCATTGCTCTTCATTCTTGTGGAAGAAGTTCTATGTAGAGGTCTGAAAAAGTTTCTACACCAGAATATGATTAAATCCCTCCCTGGTCCAAGAGGGGTGCAGGTCCCTAGCCATCTCTTGTTTGCGGACGATATTTTTATCTTCATGAATGCGTCGAGCAGGTATGTTTCTAATTTAAATTCATTCTTGGGGATGTATAAAGAGTTTTTTGGGCATCGGGTGAATTTAGAGAAGAGTAAACTATTCTGGCCGATGTAAAACTATTTTGGTGAGTCTTAGCCGAGTTAACTCCATCTTCTTCGACAAACGTCACCCCCGGGACTTGCACATATCTGTCTTTATCATTTTAACGTAGATCATCTACTTTCTTTTGGCGACACAAGTGAACCTGAGGACCCAATTTCTTGTAGTAGCCGCACCTAGCCATCCCATCTTTAAATACCACCTTTTGTCAAAAACAAAATTCCTTCATAGACCCAGGCTCTCAGCACTCGACCGGGATCTCTTCAACACGAGAATCTGACTCACCTGCCTTAATCTCAATCAAGACTCTTGCGAATTGGCCAAGTAGGCCTTGTCTAGTACGCCGATCCAATGCAAGAGGTCTTTCAAATGCCTTCGCCATAGATAATAAAACGCTCTCATGGCAGTACTCAAGGGGAAGGTCCAGAAACCACACCCAAATAAGCTTTGGCGTCACGTACTTCTCATGGATGTTGAAATCTGGCTTCCAACATTGGAACCTGATCGCCTACCCCTTAAAATGAACTGAGCTTCTTCTCCATATCTCTACCATGTCCCCTTCTGATGAAAACTGGAAGATGACAAAACCCTTCCCTAGAGGATGCATTATAACATGACCCTTGAGATTCCACTGCGCCCGCGCCACCTTCCTCTGATCATCCAGTGAAACCAATTAGAAGTTAAGTTGTCCAATTAAAGAAAATAAAAATCTTACACAATTTGCTTCATAATCCTATTATGGGATGATAATACGAGTAATGCTACCTTCCTGAATTGACCCTGGAAGAGCATCGATATCAGGCCAAGAGCCTCCTCCTACAGCCTTAGCATAAGAATGCTTGGAGAAACTAGAAGGACCTGTAGCCATAACACCCTCTCTTAAACCTCCCAAAGCCTTTGCAATCTCCCTAAGCTGCTCCAGTACCTCCACCGGACAATGGTCCACACCCTCCCGATCACCATCATGCTCATCATCCTCACCCTCTCGCATCGCCACACACACAGACCTACCACCGCTCATTCTTCTTCTAATCGCAAAACCATCTGATACCAAAAAGTCTAGATACATGAACTTAATATTGCAATACATATACGATAATGTGTTAGGTACATGAAAATTTATAGAGACCCATGCGATCTACATGCTCCACAAATACTTTGGGTCGAAGCCCTTTTGTGAATGGGTCGACAATCATCTCCTTAGTACCAATATGCTCTGTCGTAACACGATGATCCATAGCGTTCTCTTTCACAAAAAAATACTTAATCTCCATGTGTCTACACTGACTCATAAAGCATGTATTGTTAGAGAACCGTATGGTTGTAGTATTATCACAGAAGATCTATATCGGCCTTTCGATAAATGGAACCACCCTGAGATCTGTAATAACATGTCGTGGCCATAAAGCCTGAGAGACAGCCTCATAGCACGCATCCACCTCTGCTTCCACAGTAGAGGATGCAGTCTTCGGCTGCTTAACACTTATCCATGACACTGCTCCGCCAGCTAGCAGAAAGATTCATCCTGATGTTGACTTCCTTGTATCTCCACACCAAGCATAGTCTGAATCTGAATATCCGACTAGTTCCAAGTTATCAACACGCCTATATGTCAGCATATGATCCTTGGTGCCTTGAAGGTATCTTAGCACTTTCTTTGCTATTGTCCAATGTGGCATACTAGGGTTCTTTTGGAGCCTTCCCAGAACTCCCACTGCAAAGGCAATGCCAGGTCTAGTATAGACCTGTGCATACATCATACTGCCAACTGTAGATGCACATGGGATGTTTTGCATCACTTGTTGCTCTAATACATTCGTCGGGCATTTTTCTGGAGTAAGTTTGTCACCCTTCACAATTGGTGCTACACTTGATGAACAGTTCTTCATTCTGAAATGTTCTAATATCTTTTCGATATATCCTCATTGGGACAATCCTAAGATCTTCCTAGATCTATCCCAGTAAATCTCCATGCCTAAGACATAGAAGGCTTCACCCATGTCCTTCATATTGAAATAATGAGTCAAAAACTGCTTCGTCTCATGTAGCAACCCAAGATCACTACTAGCTAAAAGTATGTCATCCACATATAGTCAAAAACTACTTCCTTCGGTCTTGAAGTAGATGCATTGATCTGCACGATTCTCCATGAATCCAAATACGGTAATCGTGTGGTTAAATTTCAACCCATATATGGACTTCTTGAACTTACAGACCAAGTGATCTCTCTTGTTTAACGAAAAACCTTCCAGTTGATCCATGTAAACCTCCTCCAAAAGGATTCCACTTAAGAAAGCCATTTTTACATCAATTTGATGTAGCTTAAGGTCAAAGTGAGCCACAAGTGCCATAACGATTCGAAAGGAATCCTTTCTCAAAACTGGTGAAAAGATTTTCTTATAATCAATATCTTCTCGTTGATTATATCCTTTCGCTACAAGTCGTGCCTTGTATCTCTTAATGTTACCATTGGGATCCCTTTTGGTTTTGAAAACCCATTTGCATCCAACTACAGGTGCATCCTCAGACAACTCAACAAGTTCCCAAACTTGGTTTTTATCCATAGATTCTATTTTCTCTTTCATGGATTTAAGACATAGGTTAGAGTCTTGACTATTCATGGCTTGCGAGAATGACGTTGGATCTACTTGAGTTCCTACTCCACCCTCACACTCTTGGAGATAGACAAGATAATCCAAAGGTATTGCTGATTTCTTTTCCCTCAAGGATCTTCTTAAAACTAATTCTTCAACATCTGTATTTTCATGTTGAACAATAGGATTAGCCTGAACAAAAAGCTCGGCAACAACTTCATTTTGACGAGGTACCAATCCATTATATGACCCTTCATTAAAGGGAATAAAGGGTATGTACCCTTCACTCTCAGCAGTGGAAATAGTTGTTGGAATAGGTAATTCATTGAACTCCACATTCCTTGACTGTGTACTCCCACTGTTGTTGCCATTCTCTAGAAATCTTGCATTCTTAGATTCTACAATGGTAAGCGCATGGGATGTGTAATAAAATCTATAACCATTTGACCTTTCTGTGTAGCCAATGAAAAATCCACTGATTGTGTTCTCATATCTAGTTTCCCTTCATGTAGGTTAATTACCCTCACTTCGGCTGGACAACCCCATATTCATGTATGTGCTTCCATCATTTTCAGAGCTCAGAAGGCATCTTTGGAACATCCTTGATGGTACCCTGTTCAGTATATACACTGTCATTTTTAGGGCTTCCCTGCATAAGGTTAAGGGTAGATTTGAATTATTGATCATACTTCTAACCATTTTCATAAACATTCTATTCCTTCTTTCGGCTACACCGTTCTGGTCCGGAGACCCAGGCATAGTAAACTGTGGTACTATACCTTGCTCTTGAAGGAATTTAGCAAATGGACCAGGTTATGGTCATCAATAAATGAGATGAAGTATCTCTGACCATTCAAACAAGGTGTGACAAACGGTCCACAGATATGCATGTATATGATCTCTAGTGTCTCAGAACTTCAATTAGCACCCTTCTTGATTTTGTTGGTCTGCTTTCCTTTGATGCAGTCCAAACAAACACCAAAGTTGGTAAAATTTAGAGTTTTAAGAACTCCAACTTTTACTAATCTCTTGAGTCTATCTTTTGAGATATGACCCAATCATTGGTGCCAGAATTTGGAAGAAATCATCAATCATATTTCGTTTAATGCCAATACTGCTATTTGAAGTAAGTAAATTACTTTCAAAACTAGGATCTAAATTTAAGAGGTATAAACCATCAACTAATAATCCAGTAGTAACAATAACATTGTATTTAAACAAAGTTAAATTTATTCCATCAAAATTAAACACGTAGCCATGATGTGCTAATTGTGATGTAGATACTAAGTTTCTTGTGAATGACAGAATATAAGAGGTCCTCTCTAGATCCAGGACATGACCAGTCTGTAGAATTAATCTATAGACACCAACAACCTCCACCTGAGATCGCACCCTATTTCTGAAGTATACACGAGTCTCATTTTCCTTTGGAGACCTCTCTAGAAATCCTTGCATGGTATTAGCAATATGGATTGTGCAACCCGAATCAATCCACCAATTATGATTGAAATCAACCAAATTAGATTCAAAACAAACATAACTAAATGACATACCTTTCTTCTCCTACCATCCCTTGAATTCTAGAAAGTCCTTAAAATGACCTCTCTTCTTGCAAAAAAAGCATTTGGGTTTCTTCTTACCTTGTTTCTTCATAAGCTTTTTCCCTTTCTTCTTGTGCGGAGACTTACTAGACTGCCCTTTCTCATAGGTTGTCAGGTGTGCACTTTCCACCTTCTCAGATCTCAACCTCTCTTCTTGAACACACATAGTTAATATTTCGTTGATTGACTATTTCTCCTTTTGTGTGTTATAGGAGATTTTGAAGGATCCATACTCTTTCGGCAGAGAGTTGAGAACAAAGTGCACAAGAAAAGATTTTGAGATGTCTATGTGCATAGCTTTGAGCTAAGCCGCTTTATCCCGCATCCTCATTATGTGCTCATGCACTCCTTTGCCTCCACTATATTTCAAAGAACAAAGTTGTCCCATCAGAGTGCTCGCCAGGGCCTTCTTAGAGCTCACAAACTGGTCTTCAATAGCCTTTAGGTAGTCCTTGACATTCCATTATCAAATAGTCTCTGATGCTTTTACTTACATTTGCTTTGATAAGCATCAGACTGAGACGGTTAGACCGTTCCCAGCGTTCATAGTGAGCTTTCTCTTTTGGTGTACTAAAGTCCAAGAGAGTTGCAGATTCATCTACATGGATTGCCAAATCCAAGTCCATACACCCCAGGGTAAGGAGAGCTTTCTCTCTCCAATCGGCGAAGCTATCGTTAATAAGCATAGGAAGTCTGAATTGATTATTAAGCAAAACTGCATATATACAAATTAAATAATATTTAATTACATGGCGTACTAAAATTAGTGCTAAAACAACCAATGTTATTTTCAGCCATAAACTAGTGTCAACTACAACCTTCCTGTGGCTGGACTGTAATTGACAAAAGTTTACACTTAATCAATAAGACTAAGGTACTTTACATCTATATAGGAGAACCCTGTACCTGCGGGCCATAAGAATTCCCCACCAAGACTCTAAGTATTCCGTCTTATCCCAACTTCATACTTGAAAACTAACACTTCCTTGTGGGTATTGTGCTCTTTTCACATATTAGTTGCAAGTTTTAGATACCCAGCCCTTATGTTTTCATATTTGTCAAAAGTTGATCTTTAGTGTGTTGTGGCAACGCCTGAAGACCAATAAGGGCAATTTTGTAAATTTGGCATCTTACTCAATTTATGTCATATGATTATGTCACACAATTGAGTTCACATTGGTTCAAAGTATTGTGTCCATTAAGAAATTAAATAGAGCTCAAAATAATGGAACAAATGCAAAAAGAAGATTCCAATTTGGCCTTAACAGAATACAGAATCCAAGCAAGCCTTTATAAAACATATCAGAACAAACATGGCCTAAGGTTCTTTTCACAAAAAGGCTAGGCAGACAGACCTTTGAACAAAACAGTAGCATGGAAAATATCCTCCCAATGGTGGTGCATGTTAGCATGTGGACCCGTGTATGTTAGCACCCACCACTCTGTTATAGGTGCATGTTAGCACCACAATGACTAAAGGTGTACATTAGCGCCCAATGTTCCTTGTGCAAGATAGCAAAATCCACAAACTTATTGTTTATAAAAGCATTTCAAAATAGATTTTGAATTTAATATTTTATAAACAACGGTTTTCTAAAACCACTTTAGCTTTGAGAGAACATTTTATAAACTCAATTATACGGTTTTCAAAACCACTTCAGTTTTCATTTTGGAAATGTAGCATTAATCACAATTTATTTCCTATCATTAATATATTTCTATGTTCACCATCATGGTCTCTCATTATTATAGTTCTATCATATATTTCTATGTTCACCATCATGGTCTCTCATTATGTTCACCGAAACATCAATAATACCATAACCAAAGTTCTCAATTTTGATATGAAATATTAATGGTCAGCAAAAGACTTTCCTTCGCACATGGCTGCAACCATTTTAGTGTGGCTATGTCCTACTTATATTTGTGCGGCCATGGTGCATGGCTTGTCAATCTTAAAATGGCTGCCTCACCATCATAAGGTGCGGCGCCGGCCAATACAAAGCACAAAAAATAAAATAACAACTTTATTATTGGCCATGTGTACGAACACTCTTTTGGCCAAGGTGAACAGTGGGTGGGGGCCCTGCTCTAATACCATAATGTTAGACATACAACAAGTGACAGAGTATTACTGAGTCCAATCCGTATGTAGAAATTCAATTGGACCTACCTTTGTTGCTTGCTCCCAGTCCCGCCATCTCGCTAATCAACCTTGGGAAAACTTAGAAAACCTTGACATAAGAGGTCTTTCTAGTTTGTTGGTCTCTTAGACAATGATAGAGCTTGATAGGATTTTCCTTCATATTTATAGCCCAAACCAGGTCTTTTGCAACCGTCCCATTACTCCCTCCTATCAAGGAGAGTAATTCAACAGTTCATAATCACTCATTTAACCAAAAACAAAAGAAAATAACTTAATAGTTACCATTACTCTCTTTAATAAAGGAGAGTAAGCTCATGTAAATAGTCACCATTACTCACTCTAATAAAAGAGAGTAACTTCATGTAAATAGTCACCATTACTCTCTCTAATAAAAGAGAGTAACTTCATGTAACTAGTAACTATTGCTCTCTTTACTAAAGGAGAGTGATTTCATGGTAATTTCATAGCTACCATCTCCCTTACGCCACTTAACCCATGACTATCCCTACCATAAGTAGAAATTATCTTATCCCAAAGTGGTTTAATGTGAGTTGATGTAGCACATGGGCTAGACCCACTAACAATGATATCTTTCCACTTGGATCCTCTTCAAAGCCAGCCCATGCAATACTCGAGATGATATCTTTCCACCTAGATCCTTTTCAACGCCAGCCCCTCCATTTCACGCTGGAGATGATATCTTTTCACTTGGATCCTCTTCAGCGCCAGCTTGTGAGATACTGGAGATGATATCTTTCCACCTGGATCCTCTTTAGCGCCAGCCCCTCCATCGCACGTTGGAGATGATATCTTTCCACCTGGATCCTCTTCAATGCCAGCCCCTCCATCGCACACTGTGACTCATCTTTCCTCTCCAGCGCGCTGACTTCATCTTTCTTGTCCAGCGCGGGCTGTGATTTCATTGTTGACTGTGACTTCATCTTATATATAGTGGATGATTAACATCCCTAATATCTCAGCTTGAGAGAGAGAGAGAGAGAAAGAGAGAGAGAGAGAGAGAGAGAGAGAGAGAGATGGAAGTCTCGTTTGTCAAGGTTTTTTGGAGCTCGGGTCTACTAGGCTTCTGTAGCTTGATCGGATATATCTTCAATGTTTTTTGAATGAAGCCGGAGAGCTTCGAGAGAAGCTTAGAAGGCAAGGAATCACAGGACCTCCACCTTCCTTTTTGTTTGGAAATGTTCTTGAGATGACAAGGATCAAATCAGAGGCTTTGAATATGAAGCAGGTTAGGGACCATGGAGATATTGTTGTCTATGATTACACTTCTGCTCTCTTCCCACATTTTGAACATTGGAGAAAACAATATGGTACTGTACGCTCACTATCTTTCTTTTTTCTTCTTCTTCTTCTGTGAAAATCTAAAAGGTTTGTTGTGATCAGGTCTAGTATACATGTATTCCTGGAAGGACGCTACACTTGTACGTGAATCACCTTGTTCTGGTGAAGGATATCAACCAAATTATATCTTTCGATATAATCCAAGGACTTTAAAAAAATGCAAAAGATTGCAATGCCAAGAAGAAGAAAAAGAAATCAAATTGCTTACTTTGCAGAACGTATTTGTCGAAGTCATTACGACTTGGCAAATGCGAAACTGATGAGGCTTACAACTTGGTATTTACTCTATAACCAATTTTTCTTTTTTGATAGGTCAAATTAATTTATTGAAAGGAAGAACAAAATACTTACAAGCGAAAGCCAAGGCCAATCGAACTAGGCCTCAAGGACAAAGTACAAGAGGCTTAGAGAAACAAAAACAATACAACACAAAATCAGATAACAAATTACATATTACAAGATCCGAACAAATTACCTATTCTCCCAAATCGGATGGACCCTCCATCTTTCAACTAGAAGCAAGTTCCTAGGAGTTCTTCTGCCCTTAGGGATATTCTCCTTACATCGGTCTTCAACATCTGCTCGGATATCACTAATAATAGAAGGGCTAGTCTTGGTCTTGTTCCTGAAAGTACGAAAGTTTCTCTACGACCAAATTGCTACCAACATAGAAACGAATTTGTTGAAGTCTTCACAACTCTCCCAGCCACGAACTGTTGAAGCTTGCAACTTGATGGTAAAGGATGTCCTTTGAAGCAAGCCAAAAGACATGTTTCTGGATAAAATCTACATTACACTACTCCTACAAATGAAAATAAAAGATAAAAGATAAAGACTTGTTGTGTTGATTTGTTGGGTCCCTTCCTTTGTTTTGATTTTCTCTTTTTATAGGCATCCATGACAGTTTTGGTGGTTTCTGTAGTTACTAGGTAGTTTCACAACTACCCATTTCTTTTTTGAAAATTGATTATAACCATCCTACTGACCGTTTGTTGGTTACTGCAAATTTGTTAGTCTTAGACCATTTTCGATCAATGGCCGTTTTCAGTCATTGACCGTTTTTTGACTGTTTTGTCAGTTACTGACCGTTTTTAGTCATTGACTGTTTTTCAGTCAATGACTAACAGGTCAGTCTTGACTGAAATAGATTTCCCTATTTCTTTATTGACTGAAATAGACCAAAAATAGGGTATAAAAACATACATAAAATGTAGAGTAAAGGAAAGATTGGATTGTCACTAGTATGGAAGGCTGAGAGAAGGAAATCACTGAATATGGAAAGAGAGAAAATGGAAACGAATAGAGCTCTTGCCAAGAAAGCTTGGCTGTGCTATGTTTGGATAATAGTGCTGAATGGGCTGGCGCGCTTGAGATGATATATTTCCACCTGGATCCTCTTCAGCGCCAGCCCCTCCATCGCACGCTGTGACTCATCTTTCCTGTCCAGCATGGGCTGTGACTTCATTGCTTACTATCCCCCATGAGAAAGAAGAATGCCCAGGAAAAAAAAACTCGTTGGAGTGGTTATGTTTTGATATCATATTAGATGAGCAATATTCTTTACTATTTGATATTACTCCAATTGGAGTATATATAGGGATTACACAAAGTGAGAGAGAGAGCTCACTAGATAAGGAAAGGTTATATGTGATATTGGGTTGCCATATATCAAGGATATGAGATCACTGGATTTACAAGGAAAGATTGGGTTGCCATATCAAAAATATTTCTTGCAATACTATGTGGATATCCATATCACATGTGACAATATTTAATTGCACAAATGAAAAGTGTGAGAGGGAGATAATACGCTCAATACTTACTGTGACTTCATCTTATATATAGTGGATGATTAACATCCCTAATATCTCAGCTTGAAGAGCTTGAGAGAGAGAGAGAGAGAGAGAGAGAGAGAGAGAGAGAGAGAGAGAGAGAGAGAGAGAGAGAGGAAGTCTCGTTCGTCAAGGTTTTTTGGAGCTTGGGTCTGCTAGGGTTTTGCAGCTTGATCGGATATATCTTCAATGTTGTGTGGATGAAGCCGGAAAGGCTTCGAGAGAAGCTTAGAAGGCAAGGAATCACATGACCTCCACCTTCCTTTTTGTCTGGAAATGTTCCTGAGATGACAAGGATCAAATCAGAGGCTTTGAATATGAAACAGGTTAGGGACCATGGAGATATTGCTACCTATGATTACACTTCTGCTCTCTTCCCACATTTTGAACATTGGAGAAAACAATACGGTACTGTACGTTCATAATCTTTCTTTCTACTTCTTCTTCTTCTTTTGTGAAAATCTAAAAGGTTTGTTGTGATCAAGTCTTGTATACATGTATTCAGCTGGAAGGACGCTACACTTGTACGTGAATCACCCTGTTCTGGTGAAGGATATCAACCAAATTATATCTTTCGATATAATAGGTAAACCATTGCAATTAGGAAAGACGGTTAAACCTTTGCTAGGTAATGGCGTTATCATCTCCAACGGCCATATTTGGTCCCACCAAAGGAAAGTCATTTCAGCCGAGTTATTCATGGACAAGGTTAAGGTACCTAATAAATCAAATTCATTTTCCCAATATTATAGGATCCAGATCCTCTACCGCGTGCTTCCCGTAGCGGCCTGAGCGGCGCAGACTGAGCTACGTGCGCAAAGACCGCCTTACCCCTACCCAAACGCCTTGCCCGAGCGGGGGTAAGGCGATTGTTGCACACGTGGCCCAGTCTGCGCCGCACAGGCCGCTACGGGCAGCTACGCCATAGACTATCTGAATTGAATATTATATACCTTTCTTGTAAGAAAAAATAAAAAGAACAAACAAACAAACTACTACTTTGCAAAATTTTTTTTCCCCCCTTTGTGAGTGTAGGGCATGGTGGGGCTAATGCTGGAGTTTGGGTTGGCATTGATGGAAAAATGGGAGAAGCGAGTAGTTGAATCTCAAGGAGGGATTGCTGAGATAAAAATTGATGAAGATTTGAGGGACTTTTCTACTGATACCATCTCTAGAGCTTGTTTTGGAAGTTCCTTCTCTCAAGGCAAAGCCATCTTCTCTAAGATCCGGGTCCTCGAAAAGATGTTGGCCGAGAAAGGCTTCCTATATATGGGATCTATTTTCAGGTATGTCATCTATTGACCGAATATAGAGTTATTGGAAACTCAATATTCGGTTTACTAGGCAAATCTTCTATTCTATGCATGCACATCTTCTATTTCATGCGAGTTCTTCCATGTATCTCTCTTGTAATCTTCCAATATCACATGTGATATCACTTGTCATATTTATATTGATTAGGGCTGTAATTATATATGGGAGTCTCCATTGTGAGAACAATTAATCAATGAATGATATCCTTTCTCAACAGTATTTATGCAAAAAATTTTGCTGCTACCCGGGCTTGCAGGAGAGTTTCTGCAACCCATGTAGAAGCAAAAACAAGAGAGCTCCTCTCTTTTTCTCTCTCTCTCTCTCGGATGCAGGCATACAATCAGTAGTAGAAGACATGGAAGCCATGCTCAATCACCCAAAAACCCTCCGACGGTCTGAAAGGATAAGGGCTCATGTTCAACGTGGCTAATTGGGCTGAGTGCTTAGCTGTTGCAATAAGGATTCTTACCTAGTTATCTTTCTATATTTTCTTAGAATCCTATTTAATATAGTATGATTTTATTCTATTTATTATGGTATGGGTATGTTCCTAGTTTAGTAAATCTCAATCGTTAGGCTTCGGGATTGAGATTGGATTGAGGAAATCCTATAATAAGACCTATTGAAATAAGGAAGAAAGCAGAATTGAATATTATTGAGTTGGATCTCCATTGGAGTACTCTGAGGAGCTTGCGAGTGTTAGGGTTTAGGGTTTAAGCACAAGGTTGCTTAAAGCATTACACCCTGAGTGTCTAGTTTGGAATACCTAGACTGCTGCCTCCAGCTAGTATTTATAGGAAAACTAGGGTTTAGGTCAGATGGGCTAATTACTAGATTCACAGCCTGAGTATTAATACAAGTAGGATTATATTAGAACATATGAAGGGATATTACATAAATACCTTTACAGCGAGTTCCCTTGTGTTAGCATGATTTGTCTCCTCCTAGCCCTGTTCGATCCAAACCTGAGCACGAGGCTGCTCCACTCTCTCTCTATCATAGTTGAGATTTCTTTCATTGATTCTATTCTCTCAATGGAGAGTTGAATATATAGTTACAACCCTAGCTGATCTATTTATGGCAGGTATGATCACATGTAATATGGAAGGAGATTCTTGAATGAAATAAGAGATATGAGTTCCCATGAATGAGAAACTCCTCTCTCTCTCTCTTCTCTCTGTATATATGTAACTTTTATTTTTTGCAGAAATCTACCAACCAAGAGTAACAGAGACATGTGGAAGCTAGAAAGAGAGATCGCAACATTGATATTGAAGACAGTAAAGGAGAGGGAAGATAAAACCTTGGCTAACCCAAGCTTAGACAAGGATCTATTACAAATGATCCTAGAGGGTGCTCGGAGTGATATGTTAAGCAAAAAAGAATCTAATCGTTTCATAGTTGATAATTGTAAGAACATCTACTTTCTGGTCATGAAACTACAGCAATAGCCGCAACTTGGTGCTTGATGTTATTGGGTTTATATCCCAAATGGCAAGACCGAATTCGTCAAGAAGTTTCAAACGTTTGCAGAGGCAGATACCCAGATGCCGATGCACTTACAAAGATGAAATTGGTATATGCGCATGCATGCAGTTACTTATATAACTTCATTACTCTGAAATTTTTTTTTTTTTTTTTACCCCGAACATTATTTAGGATCTGGGGAGGCCACTAAAATTTTATTAAAAAACCAATTAAAAATAAACATACAAAGGGGGACTTAACCGCCTTACCCCGGCCCAAGAGGAGAACAGATAGATCCAGATCCTCTACTGTCGAGCTGCGCAGACACAGCAAGGCAGAAATGACCACCTTACCCCTGCCTGAGCGCCTTGCCAAAGTTGGGATAAGGCAGTCATTTCTTGCCTTGCCATGTCTGCGCAGCACGATCCTGCTGGGCAGCTCGGCAGTAGAGGATCCAAATTGAGAACAGAACTCTCACAAGCTCATTCAAGCACCCAATCCCTGACAGACAAAAAATACAATATTCCTTACTGCAACTGATCATTTAGCTTTAATTACCTTGGCAGGTTGAGATGGTGATTCAGGAAAGCTTGCGACTCTTCCCTCCTGGAACGTTCATATCAAGAGAGACATTTAAAGAAATAAAGATAGGAGATTTCATTGTTCCAAAAGGCATACGATTGTGGACTCTGATATCAACATTACATCGAGATCCAGATATTTGGGGACCAGATGCAAACGAGTTCAATCCTAGTAGGTTCGAAAATGGCATCTCTGAAGCATGTAAATTTCCACAAACATATGTGCCATTTGGATCCGGGCCTAGATTGTGTTTGGGTCGGAACTTTGCATTGACAGAGTTATAGATTCTTCTTTCTCTTATGGTTTCCAAATTCTCTTTCACTATTTCTCCTAACTATCACCATTGTCCCACATTCATGATCATTGTGGTGCCCAAGTATGGGGTGGATCTCCTCGTAAGGAAAATATAAACTTGAAAATCATGTGGATGATAAGAAAGATGGTTTGGAATAATGGTTTGTTCTAGATAAATAATATTGGGCTCCTACTCACTTATTGGAGACCTATGATTTTAGGTTTGATAATTAGACTTTGTATGGATGGATGAAAAAAAAAAAAAAAAATCCAGTATTAAATAATAAGACAAAACATGGTTTGAATATGGTGACTTTTTTTTTCCGCTAAAGATCAGATTGTATTAATATAAGATAGAAGGAATGTAAAAAAGCACCTCAACCTGGACACCCCCAGATGAGGAACAGAAAAAATAAAAAAAGATCTAGCTCCCCCCACCTTCGGCAATGCCATCAACAGAGGAGCTGAATTCCAACAAACCTCAACAAAAATGGAATCTAGATTTCCCAGCTGCATCCCAAGAAAGTGCATCTTGCACCTACAAAGGTAGTTTGAATATAGTGACTTGGTTAGATGTAAACTTGATAGAAAAAATACTAGTGGAACTTGTCAATTTCTTTGAAATTGTCTCGTTTCATATACAAGTAGAAAACAAGGAGTTGTAGCACTTTCTACAGCTGAAGCTGAGTACATTACTTTAGGAAAGGAAGTTGTTGTTCTGAATTATTATGGATGAAGCAAACATTTGAATATTTTGGTCATGAATTCAGCAATGTCCACATATACTTTGACAATGTGAGTGCAATCTGTATTACCAAATTTTCAACACTCAAGAACAAAGTACATTGAGATTAACATCACATTATTCAAGATTAGGTGCAAAAAGGGATGTTAATATTGAGTTTATCAAGTCTGAAGATATCAAATTGCTGATATATTTACTACAAATCTCAGAGAAGAAAGGTTTTGCTTTCTTAGGGAAGGTCTTGGAGTTGGGAGTATTCTCGATTAAATAGTTTTACTAACATTACTTTATTTGCATCATAAGCATCATACAGACTAAGACATGAACATGATAAGCATTTTATTCCAAGTCATAAGCATCATATAGTCTATGTCGTAAGCATCAAATAGACTAAGACATGGCATAGGTATTTGCATACTTATGGCCTTATAGGTCCTGGAGTTGTTGAAAAAGACTCTTGATCTATATGTAAGTTTAGTTAAGGCCTGATAAGTCAGTATGTTTCACCGAAAATCTTTTGATCTATATGTAAGTCCAGTTATGGCCTCATAGGCTTATGATCTTATTGAAAAATTTTAAGTGTCTATGTGTAAGATCAATATTGTGAATCTCAACTGAACATACACCTGACATTCCTATTTTTGTTTTTGGAGATGTCAAAAGTGGGGAGAAAATGAATGATAATACTTTATAACGAAAATGATATATTCAGGGGGACAAAATCAATGATAATGTTGATGCGATGATGTGAAATGACTCATCATATCTATTCACCCAAATAGGGGGGAGAATATAAGAAAATATGAGATATTATACACGCTGATGTGATGATGTGTAACGACTCTTTTTGCTAGGAATCAACAATGAGATTTATTACGAAAGAATGAAAGAATACACCAAAAAGTCCAAATAGGCCAAAAAGCATAAATACATATGTCCATAATAAAAACCATACTACTTATCCAGCTTCAGCACGACCATCAACAGATTGGTAAAGGAGAAACAAAGCTGTCCAAAGAGGAGAGGACAACCTGCAGCAAGAATAGAATAACTTGCTGCAAGACAGCTCCCTCATATATATATATATATATATTATTGAATCATAAGATAAACAAAGTACAAAGGATAGAACTACCCCTATACCCCACAACATTGTTCATGACACAGTTCACTTCACTATTCACGTGAACAGTGATCATGTCACTGTTCACATGAATAGTGTCATAGACCATAAGACCAATTTATCCTGGAAATTCAACAGTAATAATATAGAAAGATATAGATTTGAGCAAGGAAGATGGAGAGATAAGGAACAAATAGAGAAAGTACATCATAAAAGATACTTCAGAAAGAGCGAGGGGAACATGAGAGAGAGAGAGAGAGAGAGAGAGAGAGAGTTTCAAAGGGAAAAGGAAAGAGGGAGAGAGTAGATAAAGAAGGAGAGATAAGGAGGGGGATGTAATAGATTGAGAGGAATAAAGAAACTATCTTTTTGACACTAATTAAGTATAAAAAAAATTAGAAAGGGTACCAATAATTTGGAAAAAATGAAAAGAACGGAGAGAAAAGATATGAAGAAGATATGGTGTTTAAATAAGAAAGAAGGGTAAAATAGTCGAATGAAAGATTTGCCACGAAACAAGGGTTCATGCACTTATATAATAATATAGTATGGTATGATATGATAAGATATGCTATGATATGATATGATATGGAACACGAAAGATGGAGAGATAAGGAACTAATAGAGAAAGTACATCTTAAAAGATATTTCAGAAAGAGAGAGGGGAACGTGTGTGTGTGTGTGAGAGAGAGAGAGAGAGAGAGAGAGAGAGAGTTTCAAAAGTAAAAGAAAAGTGGAAGAGACTATATATATATAGGAAAAATAACTCTACCTGGCAGGTCGCATGGACAACTGGCTCCTGTGCCTAGACACAATACTATCATTTCCCCATGAAAAATTCTTTGTGGGAAAGTGTCCCGCTCACTTCCAAACATAGAGGGGGACTGAAATGACAACCCCATCCCCCATGAAAGGTAGAAATCCCACCCCCGTGATGCCAACGTGTGTGCTCTTAGTGGCCCTTGCGTGCGTGCTAGGCTAGGGCCATGCTACCCTACAAAGATTAATGCTGACCCATATATGTATATATGTGGCAGAGCGTGGCCCAAGCGCACACACGGAGGCTACTGAGAGGGGCACAGAAGCATCTTCGGGGTTGGGATTTCAACCTTTCACAGGGGGCGGGGATGTCACTTCGGCCCCAATTGTGTCTGGGCATGGGCGGTACACTCCCCACATAGCACTTTTATGCCAGTTCAAAGCCCACTGGGAGAGAAACCAGAAATGACCAAATTCATTTGTACCAGAAGAGACATGACTTCCTTGAATCTGGTCTATGATGGAAACACAGAATTTTGAAGGTATCTTATTTATCACTTGGCCAACATTAGAAATTCTTCAGCTATAACCTGTTAGGGAGCATTCCTTTTTTTCTTTACTGGAGGCTGTCCTTAAAATAACACCATTAATTAGAGAAATCATCCAAAAATATCTTGTACATTTATAGCTATCACATTATAGGAGATTTGTAAACTAGTCTGTGAAGGAAACACAAGAATTGTAAAGGTATCTTATTGTTCACCCTGGCCATCATTAGAAATTCAGCTGTAACATGCGTGCACACGGGGGCATTGAGAGGGGAACAAAAGTATGTTGGGGGTCGGGATTTCAACTTTTCACAGGGGCGGGGATGTCACTTTGGCCCCCACTGTGCCTGGGCATGGGCAGTATACATCCCCATAGAGAACTGTTATGCTAGTTCAAAGCGAATTCGGCTCTCCTCCAGCCATGGCGGGAGTCAGAGGACTAGCTGCCCAGCAAAACAAGAGAATTTGGGTCATTTCACAGGCAGTCCTTCTTAAAAGAACACCATTAATAAGAGATATCATTCAAAAAAATCTTGTGCATTTATAGCTTTCACATTTAAAGAGATTTTTATACTGGTCTACGTAGGAAACACACGAATTTTGAAGGTATCTTATTGCTCACTGTGGCCATCATTAGAAATTTAACTACAATCTGTTAGAGATCAATTCATTTTGTTTTTTTCCCCTTTACTAGAGGTCGTCCCTCTTTTTAAAGTAACAACATTAATTAGAGATATTATCCAAAAAAACCTTGTGCATTTATAGCTATCACATTTCAAGAGATTTTTACACTGGTCCTATTGCTCACCATGGCCATCATTAGAAATTCAGCTGTAACCTGTTAGAGATCCTTCTCTATATATACGTGTTTACAGAACATGCAAAACACACAATACACAACGTTGGCAAGATACATTAGTGAGCCCGGAGAAAAGATAACAATGTCAGTTGATTTCGTTTCCAACGTTCCAGTAGAATCTGTAGTTTTTGATGCTTCTGTGCTTCAACATGAGACCAACATATCCAACATACCCAAGGAATTCATATGGCCTGACGACGAGAAGTTCTCCGGTGAAGCACGAGAACTCCCCGTTCCCATTATCGACATGGGTGGTTTCCTCTCTGGAGACCCAGTTGCTGTCAAGGAAGCATGCAAGCAAGTTCGAGAGGCTTGCGAGAAGCATGGATTCTTCGTCATCATTAACCATGGTATTGATGATAAGCAAGTCGATGATGTTCATATGCATTTGAAGCGTTTCTTTGAAATGCCACTTTCTGAAAAGAAAAAGGCTCGAAGAGAGTTCGGTGATTACATTGGTTATGCAAGTAGCTTTACTGAGAGGTTCACCACACGTCTCCCATGGAAGGAGACATTCTCCCTTCACCATGTAGCAGAAAGTAAAAGCGTTGAGGAATATTTGGTGAATGTCTTCGGTGAAAAGGAATTTGGGTAAGGAAAACCAACACACTCTGCTGCCTCATTTTGATTTTCATATGTTTGTTAATTTTGGTGCTGTTCAGAAGCTGAGTAACTTAAGAGTTAGCTTTAAGGATCCAAATAAGTTTCCTTCTCTCTTCCCTTTGTATTTGTAAAATTTATATGGAGAAAAGTTCTCTCAAGGAGAGTGTGCGCCCTGCCCCGAGATACATTGGGGGCAAAATGACCCCCACCCCATGAATGGTGGTAATGAACGCTTGATGTCGCCATGTGCTCTCCCATTGGGCCTCGCATACATAGGGCCCACACTCCCCTACAGAGAGCTCTTGCCCTCATATATATCTTATAATTCCTATTTTTTCCTTACAACACCCGTGTCGGCTCCTCTTTTACGACCTGCCTCACCTCCCTTCCTCCTACCAGACACAAACCAGGGCAAAATGACCGCCTTACCCCCTGCTTGAACACCTTGCCCGGGTGGGGTCCACCCCTATTTGTGTTTGGCAGGAGGGAGGGAGGGAGGTGGGGTAGGCTGTAGGAGAGGAGCAGGATCTGCATCACCTAGCAGCCAATACTCTCCCCCCAAAAGGGGAAAAGGAGCCTGTCCTAGTTTATGGCTCTTCATCAGTCATTGGCGATTCCAATTTGGATTGGATGGGAATCTGCCTGAATCGTTGCGCAAGAACCCTAGAATTTGTCCTGAGGTAAAAAGAAACAGAAAATTTCGAGGGTTTTGGGGTTAGAATCGACCATGTCGGATAGGTGGAAATCAGGATCGCTCACGACTGATTCCAATCCAAATAGGCCAATTCATCGATCTGATTCCTAACTCATAAAACCCTGGCCCAAACACAGGACCCCATGAAATGACCCATTCAGAGTGGAAGGAAGAGAACATTAAATGTGAACTGTATATATGTATAAATTTCTTATCCTCTAATATATGGTTATGTTCAGGAGGGTATTCCAGGAATTTTGCAATTCAATGGGCAGCCTTGGTCTTGAGATCATGGAACTGTTAGGAGAGAGCCTTGGGGTAGGGAGCTACTTCAAGAAGTTCTATGAAGACCATGATTCGGTATTGAGGCTTAACTACTACCCCAAGTGCCTAACTCCTCAGCACACTATAGGAACCGGGCCACATGCCGATCCAATCTCTATAACAATCCTTCATCAAGACGATGTCGCTGGTCTACAGGTATTAATGGATGATGAATGGTTTAATGTAAGCCCCTATCCTGGATCATTTGTTATCAACGTTGGAGATACTTTTATGGTAAGATTTTCTCCCTCTTTTCCATAATTGCACCAAAATAATTAGCGAAAGTGTTTTCTGTCCGAGATGTGTCTATATCTCTCTCCTCTCTCTATGAAATGACATCTTTGCCCTTAATTCGTCTCAGGCTCTTACTAATGGGAGGTACAAAAGCGTGGTGCATAGAGCCGTGGTTAACAATGAGAAGCCAAGGGTATCTCTTGCTTACTTCATGAACCCACAACCAGATAAGATCCTAAGGCCACCAAGCGAGCTGGTGGATGAGGAGAAGAATCCAAGGAAGTATCCCGACTTCAGTTGGGGAGCACTGCATGAATTCACTCAGAAAGAGCACAGGGTTGGCACTGACACCCTTGATTGGTTCTTCGAACGGAAAAAAGGACTGAAGACATATTAAACCGAAGAGAACTCAAGTTCATTTCAATAACTCCCGTACTCTGTTGCTTTCATCTAGTAAATTGGAAATAAATGCTTATCTCCCACTGGGAGGGGGGATGTGGCTTAAGATTAGGGTAATAAATTTTTAAAAAGACTTACTTTATTTATTGTCTGTGTTGTGGTTTTTTCGCTAAAAGGTAATTTAGATGCCCATCGACATTAACAAATCAAGCTCTAAAGAAGCGATTGACCATGGATAAATTGTGTTTTATTAATATTCCAGAGTCTTCAAATGCCAAAACTCCCTTCAGTTTTTAGTCTGCACACCATGTAATTTTGTATTTGTCTGTAGACTCTCATAGGATTACTATGGTTGCTAGGATTCAAAAGTAGTCTCACAATGTTACTATTAATGTACATATGCTTTTATTTTTGTAATTTAACTTTTTTTTTTTCCAAAAAATACCCACCAACTCGGATCCAGCTCCTCTCCCGAGAGCCCAACGCCCAGGGAGTGCCCAGGGCATCCAGCCGTTGGGCTGTGCCACACACATCCCAATGATTGATTGGGCACACACCTGAATGTGTACGGGATAGCCCCCTGGGCACTCCCTGGGCGCTGGGCTCCCTGGAGAAGAGCTCAATCTAGTACATCTTGAAAAATAGTTAATGGGACACAAATGTATATGAGATGAGTGACTTGTTTGACAAATTCTTGATGTTAGGGTTAGCAGTGTATAACTTATTCAAACCCGTCTAAACATCCTAGTATTAGACTCGTGTTCCCATGCACGAGCCTTAATTTTTCTTAACCTGATGCTATCATGATTAGGTGTTGTAGGTTGACTTGCCTAACCATTTAGGACCGTGTTGAGGCAAATTCAATATCATATTAGTACAAGAGTGATCTGGTTATGATCTGTTACAACCCTTTTAAAGTAGGAAAAAATTTTCATTTTTATTATCCTTGATAAGTTTATATAATCGTACATATGTCAAATTTTAGTCAACAATAAAAAGTACTCTCCAATTGCGTAGTTCCTTAGATTTCAAGATTGGTTTAAAAAAAAAAAAAACTTAACTTCAAAATGTTATTTTATCACTTTGCGAAATTCATTTGGGTTATACGTTTAGCAAGGACCTTGATTTATTAGTCCACAAAACGCACTCCATGCATCCGACACTTGGTCTATAATCAGGTAGTGTTCTAGAGTTTCTTTTTGCGGAAGGATCGCTTGTGACCTATGACCACCCTTCGCTTTCTAGGTGTGCTAACTAAGCTTAGCGCCCTTATTTGGTTTAGTACAGGGGGAAAACCTTGCACAGTCAACATTCCGATCTGGAGCAAAAAATACACTATTTACTCCAATATCGAAAACAGTTCAGGCCTTTGCCAGGTCATCTCTAAAAGTAGCCTTATATATAATCCATCATTGCAGTTCAAGCGAAAACGATCCGCAGCAACTGACCCATCTTTTTTTTTTTGTTGGTAGAAAGCAACTGACCAATCAAATGAATATAATTGTTGGACTTTGAGCCCATTTGATCTGGCACATGACATATATTAGGAATATTCTAGAATTTTTTTCTTAATTAGTTAATATCATTACAATACCATATATAAATACTTGCCTTTCCTACCAAATAGATAACAACAAAGATGTAGATCTTAATCTCTAACCCATATATACACACGTACGTCAGATAAAATTATCTTCGAGAAAAATTCTCTTTTGGGGAGTGTACAACCCACGATGATCGAGACACAGTTGAGGGGGTGTGAAATGATTACTCTATCCCCTATGAAAGGTGGAATCCCAGGACCGAATCATGTCCTTGTACAAGTACTGTCCAAGGCCCTCTAGGGTCACTCACATGGAATCCACTCCTCTTGTGGGTTCCACAATGGATTCCATGTGAGTGGCCCTGGAGGGCCTTGGACGGTACTTGTACAAGGATAGGATTCCATGTGAGTCGCCTTGGAGGGCCTGTTTTGCATGCGTTCTCATTGGGCCATGAGTGCCTCCAGTCGTTAGATCCGTGTTGGAGGCCGGGGCTAGTACACTGTAGAGGATTTCTTTCCGTGATATATATTGTTGAAGAATATTCTGATCCTTAATTAATTGATCTCCACAAATGGAGTTTAAATACATTACAAGAATGTGATCTTAGAGAATCACATGAAATAGGAAAGAGGAGATTGGAAAGCTGCACCAATATCACGTGTGATGAAATCTAATATTGCATGTGATATGGTTCCTTTACAAGAGAAAATATAATATGTTTCCATTCATGGATTGCTTGGACGGCACTATTGCATGTGCACTAATACACCCCCTCAAGGTGGAGAGTCGTAGCTACGAAGCTTCAGCTTGTCCCGTAAAAATTGGAAACGTGACGTGCTAAGCGGTTTGGTGAGCTAGTATGTCAACGATCTGATCTTTGGTGGAGATAACTGAACTGACAGTTGGCATTGGGCAAGCCGTTCACGGACAAAATGAAAGTCAATTTTCACATGCTTTGTTCTAGCGTCGAATACTGGATTGGCCGAAAGATACGTGACCCCATCCAATGGCAGTTCAAAGCCTGTACGGAGAGAAACCATAATATGACCAAATTTATATGTACCAGAAGAGAAATGACTTCCTTGAAGCTGGTCTATTAAGGAAATATGAGAATTTTAAAGGTATCTCTTATACCACTCCATTGGCCATCATTAAAATTCAGCTGTAACCTATTGAAGTACATTCCTTTTTCCTTCAAATCTATTATATGGTGCAGAACCCCAAAAAATGACAGCCAATTCTTCCAAAATTAACATTATTAATAAAGAAATTAATATCATCGGCAATTATGTATTCCTCTCTCTCTCTCTCTCTCTCTCTCTCTATATATATATATATATATATATATATATATATATATATGTGTGTGTGTGCTTACTATTACGGATATGAGTCCATCCTCATCTCCAACTCTTGACACTACGCTGACTAAGACTCCCAATACTGTTATGACGGAGGACACTACAAGAAATATAATTTTTGGCGACGGTTTATTACCGTCGTTAAAAATATATTTCCGTCGCTAAATACAACGGTGACGCTAACTTTCACCGTCGCCATTCCGTCGTTTAAAGTGACTTCGGGAAAATGGCGATGATAAAACTCCTCCCATCTAGCAAAATCATTTTTTACGATGGTATATATTTCTGTCGCTAAAAAAGTATTTTTTACAACGATTTCAGATGAACATAGTAGCCGACGTGTTTGCAATTACCGTCGCAAATAATCTACTTTTAGAGGACGATTGTATAAATACCGTCGCAAATAATCTACTTTTAGAGGACAATTGTATAAACCGTCAGATGAACATAGTTTTTTTTTGTTGTTTTTTTATTTCTCTATTTATATCACAGCAAAAAAAAATTTCCCTGTAATTATATCTATAAATAATATCCATTTCATAAAAAAACTATTAAATACAAAATCCATATAAACATTATTTTTTATTGCTTTCCTTTAAAACTTAAAGTGTCACCATTACTGTTAATCAGGATGATATGATGCTACAATAAAAAAAGTAGCTTGTGTAGCTCTAAAATGGTAGCTATTTAAAAACTCAAAGCGGGCTCTCAGATTTGCCTAAGACACCCTAAAAATCTTAATTAAAGTGCCGGACCGAAATCTTAATCTCTTCCATCTGCTTCTCGCTAGGGAAGGATTCAAACCCAAAATATGCTCAGGCATAAAATCATTTCTTTCTGTTTAAGACAGATAAACTAGATCTTGTGGGAGCACCATGAAGGGCACTTGTTTGTGAGAGACACATTGCAATTTTGCCAATGGATTTGTTAGATTATCTGATCCCCAGATGGCAGAATTCATAGTAAGTAAAACAAATCAGATGATCACTTACATTGGAGCCCTTGAAGGTGCCTCAAGCCAACTTCCCGGAAAAGTATGAGAGCCTTTGCAAGTGACATTGTCTCTACGACTGTATAGGGTGAAGCATTCGTAAATGGATACAAATCTACAAACATCTCCATATCTTCCTCTGTCAATTCTATGTCTTCTATCTTGTTACTATTACCTGAACCCCTCTTTGCAAAATCATCAGCTTAATTAGAACTGCTTTATGGCATCAATTTCTGTAGGAACAAGGATAGGGGCAAGAAAGCTTTCTCCTTTAACAACACAATAAAGGAGATTGAGCAAGCAAGAAGTATTTTGTAAGCATGTCCTTTCTTGTAAGATGGACAAACATCAAAATAAGTTGAAAATTTTATTTTGGATGGGAGAGTCATAGTTGAGGCAAACACAGCCGTCGTATAGAATGCTCTCCAAAGAAGGGCACTTCTCCACGGATCCACATCCTCTACTTCCATGTGTTGTACTTCCATCCTACTTCCACGATTTCTCAGCACACCACCTGTCTTTATGACCATCCAATGGCTGTACTTGAATTAATTCAAACTTTTTTGAAAATCTGATGAGACCTATCTGGACCACCATAAACCCCAAAAAACAACCCAACCCAACCGGCTCATCTCACTCAAACTAAACCCACTTTTAACCCAACCATTTTCACTCAAACTAAACCCCCACTCATCCCCATTTCTATTTGAACGAAATGCCCTAAAACTTTGAGTTGCAGAAGAACTCCATCGAAGAAGAACTCCATCGCTCCACTCAGGTGCAGGATGAGGAAAAATAGTTGTAAACCATAGTTGTAGAAATAGTTTAGTTCACACAGATTGCAGAGGGTCATCAACCATAGAGGCTGGATTTTACTCTCTTATTCTTCTCCTCTCCAGTTCTCTCATCTCTTATGTTCTATTTCTGCTGCTGCTACTTATAATAAAACATCATCTCCCTTTACCCTCTGTTTCTGTTATCTGGAATTTCATGTTTTTTAATCTATAAATTCTGATCTCTCTGCTGCAATCTCTTATCACATCTTCTATTCTAAGTAAACTGAACAGATTTGATCCCAACAACCAAAAGGATCAAGTATGGACCCTTCTCAACACCCTCATCAACCTTGTTTATTGCAACCATAAATCCAATTTCTTGATAGCATGAACCAGTAAAATCACACTCAGTCATCCCATTTCCATAGGGATGTAAATGGATCGAATTCGGTCGGATAGTGGCATTATCATATTCGTATCCGATTATATTCGGACGGATTCGGATAATATCCTATCGGTTTTCGGACGGATTCGGATAATTTCCGGATAGTGATTTTTTGAATATAGGTTCTCCTAAATGGATATGAATACGGATTGAATACGATTTTTCGACTATCCGTTGACATATTTACCGCTTTTATGATGAGGGTTAGGGTTGAGACTTAAGAGTTCAAATTACCCTTTCTTCTACTCTTCTTAGTCATTTATTCTCTTACGTTTTTAACTTTTGATTTTTTAATAGATACGTAATTCCATGTATCACATTGCATAAAACAATATATATAAACCAATAGCAAATCTAGAAAAAGAATCACATTATCTTAACTTATAAATTTATAAAAATAAGATAACAAAATCCAATGAGGTAACTTAAAAGGATAGACAAACACAGAGTTATATTTCAGATATTTTATTACCGTCAGATTGTTAAACGAATCGGATAATAATCGATCGGATAGGGGGATTATCATATTCGTATCCGATTAGTTTCGGACAGATTCGGATTCTCCTAAACGGATACGAACACGGATCGAATACGGATTTACGAATATCCATTTACATCCCTACATTTCCACCTCCCTCAAGAAACTTTGCACATGCTTGGTTTTTCCTCGCTTTGTCCTCAACCCAAGACCTTCACATAAATTGCATTTGTAGGTGTGAGAGGAACTATATCACAACCATTGTCCATTTCACTGGGAACAAATAAATAAACCATAACCATCCTAACACTGGAAATTGGCCCATCCTTTACTCAGCCCAGAACAAGTTTTAGACTATAGCATTGAAGATAATCATATTTATTAATGGTTTAATACTTATCATAATATAATTTCAAGGCTAAGAACAGGGGTGGGGCTGGGTTGCAGAAGAAGATGAGGGCAAGGCCACAAGGGCATGTTCGTGTTTGCAGAAGAAGAAGATGGGGGTTCAGTTTAACCTATCACAAAAAAAAAAAAAAAAAAAAAAAAGAAAAAAAAGAGAAGAAGAAGACAAATGGAAGATGGCGGAGCGGATGGAGAAAGGGGCAAACCAGAGTTTTGCCACAAGGGCATGTTTGTGTTTGCAAAAGAAGATGGGGGGTTTTTGGGTGTTCAGTTTAACCTATCAAAAAAAAAAAGAAGAAGAGATTATTCATCCACAGAAAGGGAGTAAAATGAAAAAATACAATTGGAGCGATGGAGTTCTTCTGCAACACAGAGTTTTAGGGCATTTCGTTCGAGAAGGGTGGATTGTGAAGTAGGGTTTCATTTTTTCTCCACGATGGTTGTCGAGGCTCAGATATACGCTGCAATGTCACCCATTTCTGATGTGGTTTAGGTAGAATTGGAGAAGAAGAGAGCGGGGGAAGAAGAAGGTCGAGATTTTGGGGAATTTGGAATTTCAAATCGTTTTGAAACCTTATCACTTGCGTGTAATGGGTTGGGTTTGGTTTTGGGTCGGTCGGGGTTGTTTTTGGGGTTAATGAGGTTCAAAACCCATTTGAAATTTTGGACTAACAGCCGTTGGATGGTTGTCAGTACAGGTGTCACTCCCAGAAATCGTGGAAGTAGGATGGAAGTACAAGTGAGGAAGTAGAGGATGTGGATCCCTTCTCCACCGGCAGAAAAATTTGTTGAAGTTGAAAGAATTGCTAATACATGACATGCATGTCAAAAGATTCATATAAAAGCATGATAGCAAGGAGCTGAACTAGCTAATATAGTAGTAGCAACGAGCAATTTATTTTTTCCTCTCCCTTTTTTATAGGAATCCATTAACCGTGATTTGATTTCAAAATTCAATTAAGAAACTAAAATCAAAATTCAATTAGGAAACTAATTCTTTTGAAGTGGTGTGGTGTAATACGCTCTTCCCAACTATAAATAATGTCCCAAGTCCCAACTGTTTAAAGCTTTACCTAGAAATCGTTCAAGTTTAATTTGAAAAGCTTTGGTGAAACAGTTTAACATGGTTTGAGCCTTTGAGGTATTATCCCATCACCCGATATCCCATGGTTTGAGATATCGGTATCATAATATCGTATCGGTGACAAGGTACGAACAAGGGGTAAAACAGTAAAAAATCCTCTTTTAAAGGGAAATGGGGGCAATTTTGTCTGATACGACTGATCGTTGTCGATATCGTAGCGGTATTGTATCGGTTTTGCAAGTGACTGATACCTGATCCGATACCGTTCAATAAAACCATGGGTATTGTAGGTTACTGATCCTGATCAGGTTTTTGTATCGGTATCGGTCCCTTCTTCCTTAAAAAAAAAAAAAGTTTTTTATACATTTTTACCCTTGTTTGTACCGGTCCACCAATACGAGATCAGCCAGGAATTTGTATTGGTCTCCACTGATACTGATACGAATCAGTCGATCCAAGACCGATTCTTCAAACCATGTTCCCGATATTGTGCCATACCATATTGGTGAAATGGTACAAACAAAGAGTAAAATAGTAAAAAAAACCCATATTTTATAGAAAATCAGGGGAAAACTTGTCCAATATGACAGATTGGTTGGACCTGGATCCTGTCAAGCTGTGGCAGGGGCTGGACGGTCTAGCACCCCCTTCAGATTATTACATGTGGCACTAATAATATCGAACGGTCTAAAAAGATATGGAGATTTTTAAGCCAAAAAACCCAACGATTGCCTAGCTCAGTTGGTCAGCCTTGGTGCGCTTCATGCCCATGCTCACTAAGAGGTCTCGAGTTCGAGTCTCTTGGCTGGTACCTTACCCCCCCAGGTCACTCCCCCCTATGTATAAATATACATGTAAGCTCCCAATCCCAAAAAAAAACCCAACGATAGCCTTCCTTTCCACCCGACCCGATTTTATTTCTCGTTTCTCTTCTCCCTTTCAAATGACTGTACGAAAAAAACACAACTTGGCAAATCTCCATCTCGTCAAACCAATGATCTGAATCCTTTACTTCCGTCATGAGAACTTCCATCCTACTTCCCTGTGTTCTTAGCATGCCACGTGGCCTGACGCAAATCCTACGGTTAATAAAAGCCAAATTCAAAATTTTTTGAATTTCACACGTCTTGATTAAACCACTTTAAATCCTACTCAAACCAGTTTGTCCTGACTCGAACCGAACCAAATCCAACCCAATTCATAACTAAGGGTTTTTAGCAATCAAACAAAAAAATCAATGGTTCATTCTTCTCTTCTTCTTCCTTAAAACTAAAAGCAGAGCATGAGAAGCCCTAAAACGCCTGCAAGAGAAACCCTAAAACAACCGCGGTTGCCTCACTTTTTACAAGAGAAGTCCTAAGACTTCCAATGACAAATCAAGAATGGGGGTTTCAAGATCTGGGACCATTAGGAAATTGCGAAGAAATTCTTCCAGACAAACCAAGAAGTTTGCTGTTCGATCATTTCGAATGAGGTTGAGCACAATTTACGAAGCATCGGTGGACGATTAGTTCTGGGATTTAAATGGATTGGTTCAAAATTGAGAAAATCGACATATATATTTTTAGTAGGGGTCCTTTTTTCTTTGTTTATAACCCTCGTCTCTGTGGACTTATGGATCGAATCCCGAATCGAATCTAGAGGTAGAGGATCAATCGGTTCAGGAGAGTGTTTTGCTAATTTCTCCCCCAAATATGAAGATGGATTCATGGAAGAACGCCTTTTAATCTCTTAAAAGGATTAATGATCTTTCTGTTTCAAGTCAGACCCCTTTTGTAAATAATCATCAGCTCAGATCTTGAATAGAAGAAACATTTCATTTTGTACATTTTCATTTATCATCTCTTATGAAAGTTGGAATTGGAAGTTACAATTCATTTGTTCATTATCACCTCTCAGTGTTGGAATGGAGAAATCGCAACAAAAACAAAACTTGTGATATTCCTCCATTTTATCACAAACTAGCGAGCAGCTAAGGAACAAGCGAAGGCCTCTTCCTCGTCTCGTACTTAGAATTTGGTTCCAAAAGCAGTGTGGAAGCTCATTTGGATGGATGGTGACGGAAGTGAGGCAACCGTGGTCATTTTAGGGCTTCTCTTGCAGGCGTTTTAGGGCTTCTCATGCTCCGTTTCCGTTTTAGGGAAAAAGAAGAGAGGAACGAGCCTAAATGGTTTGGAGATTTTTTGTTTGATTTGTAAAAACCCTAGTTTGGTTATGAAGTGGGTTGGGTTGGGTTCGGTTCGAGTCAAGGTTTAAAGTGGTTTAGTCATGACATATGTGAAATTAAAAAAAAATTGAATTTGACTTTTATTAACCATAGGATTTGCGTCAGGCCACATGGCACGCTAAGAATACAGGGAAGTAGGATGGAAGTTCTCATGACGGAAGTAGAGGACTCGGATCCTCAAACCAAACGATGGGAATCTCGTGGAAAGTTGAAACACATTCATTCACAAAGCTCAGCAATGGACACTATGGCGATCAATTTCTTGTTTAAGAAACCCAGAAAGAAAAAAAAAGTCTATTACAACGTGCAACTTTCTTCCTTTAATGATTGAGGGAAGTGAAATACATAAGCAAACAAGAAGAAATTATTTACAGATTACGTACAAAGACCATCAAGTATAAGGGATTCTTTCTACATCATAAAAGATACTTCAGAAAGAGCGAGGGGAACATGAGAGAGAGAGAGAGAGAGAGAGAGAGAGAGAGAGAGAGTTTCAAAGGGAAAAGGAAAGAGGGAAAGAGGGAAAGAGTAGATAAAGAAGAAGAGATAAGGACGGGGATGTAATAGATTGAGAGGAATAAAGAAACTATTTTTTTGACACTAATTAAGTATAAAAAAAATTAGAAAGGGTACCAATAATTTGGAAAAAATGAAAAGAACGGAGAGAAAATATATGAAGAAGATATGGTGTTTAAATAAGAAAGAAGGGTAAAATAGTCGAATGAAAGATTTGCCACGAAACATGGGTTCATGCACTTATATAATAATATAGTATGGTATGATATGATAAGATATGTTGTGATATGGAACACGGAAGATGGAGAGATAAGGAACTAATAGAGAAAGTACATCTTAAAAGATATTTCAAGGAGAGAGGGGAACGTGTGTGTGTGTGTGTGTGTGAGAGAGAGAGAGAGAGAGAGAGTGAGTGAGTGAGTGAGTGAGTGAGTTTCAAAAGTAAAAGAAAAGTGGGAGAGAGTATATATATATATATACTGGCTCCTGTGCCTAGACACAATACTGTCATTTCCCCATGAAAAGTTCTTTGTGGGAAAGTGTCCCGCTCACTTCCAAACATAGAGGGGGACCGAAATGACAACCCCATCCCCCATGAAAGGCAGAAATTCCATCCCCATGATGCCAACGTGTGTGCTCTTAGTGGCCCTTGTGTGCGTGCTAGGGTCACGCTACCCTACAAAGATTAATGCTGACCCATATATGTATATATGTGGCAAAGCGTGGCCCATGCACGCATGCGGGGGCTACTAAGAGGGGTACAGAAGCATCTTCGGGGTCGGGATTTCAGCCTTTCACAGGGGGGCTGGGATGTCACTTCGGCCCCAATTGTGTCTGGGCATGGGCGGTACACTCCCCACATAAAACTTTTATGCTAGTTCAAAGCCTATTGGGAGAGAAACCAGAAATGACGAAATTCATTTGTACTAGAAGAGATATGACTTCCTCGAAACTGGTCTATGATGGAAACACAGAATTTTGAAGGTATCTTATTTCTCACTTGGCCAACATTAGAAATTCTTCAGCTATAACCTGTTAGGGAGCATTCCTTTTTTTCTTCACTGTAGGCTGTTCTTAAAATAACACCATTAATTAGAGAAATGATCCAAAAAAATCTTGTACATTTATAGCTATCACATTTCAGGAGATTTGTAAACTAGTCTATGAAGGAAACACAAGAATTTTGAAGGTATCTTATTGCTCACTGTGGCCATCGTTAGAAATTCAGCTATAACCTGTTAGAGATCATTCCTTTTGTTTTTTCTTGCTTTACTAGAGGTCGTCCCTCTTTTTAAAGTAACAACATTAATTAGAGATATCATCCAAAAAAATCTTGTGCATTTATAGCTATCACATTTCAAGAGATTTTTACACTGGTCTTATTGCTCACCATGGCCATCATTAGAAATTCAGCTGTAACCTATTAGAGATCATTCCTTTTGTCTTTAACTAGATAATTTTCCTTTTTACACTGGTCTATGAAGGAAACACAAGAATTTTGAAGGTATCTTATTGTTCACCGAGGCCATCGTTAGAAATTCAGCTATAACCTCTTAGAGATCATTCCTTTATTTTTTTTCCCTTTACTACAGGTCGTCCCTCTTTTTAAAGTAACACCATTAATAAGATATATGATACTAGAAAATCTTGTGCATTTACAGTTTTCACATCTCACTCTATATATATATATATGTGGAGTTGTCCACAACCTAATAAATACTCCAGCCCGAGATAGCTACCATTCTACCAGTCCAGAAAACCAATACAATGGCGGCCATTGATAGCACTTCCATCGTTCCATTTCTCCAAACTCCTCCATCACCCCAGGAACAAAGCAAAGAGGAGCAACAATCTCTAGCTTTTGATGGTACTTTGTTTCGAAACATGGCTAACTTACTAGAGGGATTCATATGGCCTGATGAAGATAAGCCTTGTCTTGATGCACGAGAACTCCCAGTTCCGATCATCAACTTGGGCGATTTTCTCTCTGGAGATCCAATTGCTGTCATGGAAGCACCCAAACAGGTTCGCGAAGCTTGCGAAAAGTTTGGGCTTTTCTTGGTTGTACACCATGGCGTCGACAACCAACTTATCACTAATGTTCATCGACTTATGCAATTGTTTTTCGAGATGCCACTCTCTGTGAAGCAAAGGGGTCTGATGAAACCCGGTGATAGTATTGGTTATACCAATAGCTTGAATGGTAGGTTCTCCTCAAAGTTCCCATGGAAGGAAACACTTGCACTTCCCTGTTTGGATAATACTCACAGCATAGAAGAATACTTCCTCAATGTCTTTGGGAAGATTTTCAAGACTTTGGGTGAGTAATTATAAATAACTTGATCGACCCTATATATTTTGTTATGTATGTCTCGAATTCTTGTATTTGTTTCGAAGGTTGACCCCCTCCAACATTTTTGGTGGCAATCCGAATGAAACTTTTTCTAAGATATGTGATGGTAGCGGAGGGCTTGACCCAATCCGATAGAGGAGTATTTATATTCTTTACTCGCTTTGTTGTAACTTGAGTGAGATTTGGGGTTTTCGATTTAGGGTTTCTGGGAGAGAGAAGTAGTGCCGTTTTTGGGTGTTTTTTAGAGATCTTCGTTGTAATATCCTCTGGTTTGCATAGTGAAACATCTTTGCCTTCACTCTTGGACGTAGCAATCCATATTGATGTGTGAACCACGTTAAATCTCCGTGTCATCTTTCTTGGTTTTTGTTTTTGTTTGTGTTCTGTTGGCGTTTGTTCTAACATATATTGTTACGATTGATTCTTGTTATCATAATATATTTGTTGGGTATGTTCAGGAGGGTTTATCAGGAGTACAGCGAGAAGATGAACACCATTGGTTTTGGGATCATGGAACTGTTGGGAATGAGCATTGGGATTGATCGAAGCCACTACCCGAAATTGTTCGAAGACAGCGATTCAATACTGAGGCTTAACTACTACCCACCATGCCAAATGCCCCATCAAACACTTGGAATCGGCCCTCATTCTGATCCAAATGCTTTAACAATACTTCATGAAGATGAGGTTCGAGGACTACAAGTGTATGTAGATAATGAATGGTAGTACATAAGCCCTAATCCTAAAGTACTTGTCATCAACATTGGAGATACATTTAAGGTAAGAAAAAAATATTAAAGATACATGTTTAATTGTGTGGTGTTATTAATAGTAATAGTCAGTTTTTGTTTGGTTTTGTCTCAGGGTCTAAGCAATGAGATACAAGGGATGCTTGCATAGAGCAGTGGTGAATAATGATATGCAGAGGAAAACACTTTCTTTCTTTATGAGTCCAAAGCTGGACGAGATCTTGATGCCACCAAGTGAACTGGTGGATGAAGAGCATCCAAGGATGTATCCAGACTTCACATGGGAGATGCTGCAACAATTTGTTCTAAAGCACTATAGAACAGATATGAACACCTTTGATGCCTTCTCCAAATGGGTTCAAGATGGAAACAAGTGGTGATGATGAAAAATTAACCAGAAGGGGACTGTAGTTTTCTTTTTTTTTTAGAAATAAATCTCATTCTCTCTCGCTCTCTTCTAATTCGCTGCAAATAAAAGTTTCACTTGTTATCTCTCTCTCTCTCTCTCTAGTGGGGGTGGGACTGATGAGTAGGAGAATGAAGGGCAATATTGATGGCAGAGGAGAGAAGTGAGATGTAGGGTATTTGGTTAGCTTCTAAGAATACTTCGTCCTTGCTCTTTGTACTCTAGAGATCCTAATGTTTGTAATAAGGAATGCATGGATAGCTCTCTCTCTCTCTCTCTCTCTCTCTCTCTACAAAAATATTGGATTGAAATTGTGTATTGTATTCTCATAAGATGAATCAATTACATAGAATATATAGGATACAAGAGATAAGAATCCCACATGTAATAATAGGGTTAGTTTCCTTATCACACAAGGGTTACATTGGAAAGAGACCTAAACAATCTAGGAAAGCTAGTATAAGAGATTGATACAATCTGGGAAAGCCATTATAGCGTTCCAAGAAGAGGGAAGGCTACATTGGTCAATACACCCCCTCAAGATGAAGAGTCTGAGTAGCGGATCTTTAGCTTGTCCCATAAGAACTGGAACCGACTGGAAGGAAGAGCTTTGGTCAATGTGTCAACAATCTAGTCAGTCGTGGAGATAAATTGGACCTGAAGTTGCTTCTGAGCAACCTGTTCTTGAACAAAGTGAAAGTCTGTCTCAACATGCTTTGTGTGAGCATGAAAAACGAGATTGGCAGAGAGATAGGTGGCACCAATGTTGTTGTACTATAGCATAGGAGATGTGGGTTGAGAAAGGCCAAGCTCCATAACCAATGACTAGAGCCAAATTAACTCTGACGCCGCATCAGCCATGGCTTTATATTCAGATACAGTGGATGAGAGAGAGACTAGCTATTTTCTACTTACAAGATTGCCAAGAGATGAGATTCGGCCCTAAGAAGATCGCATAACCACCTGTAGTACGGCGATCAAAACTACTGCTGGCCCAACTTGCATCGATGAATGCCTATAGAGTTAATGTCGGGGAATGATCAAAGAAGAGGCCATAAGAGTTGGTACCCTTCAGGTAGTGCAGAATCCGCTTAAACAAACTCCAATATTCCTCTGTAAGAGAATGCATAGCCTGGCAAGCGTTATTAACTGAGAATGCCACATCAGGCCTGGTGAGTGTAACATATTGTAAAGCACCGACTATAGAGCAATAGTAACTGGCATCAGAAAGTGGAGCACCCCTTGTAGTGGATGATTTACTAGTGGTGGCCATGGGGGTTAAAATAGGCTTGCAGTTAGACATCCCTGCACGTTGTAATAAATCATTGATGTATCGAGTTTGAGTGAGGAAAAGGCCAGTGCGATGAGGAGTAGCCTCAACGCCCAAGAAGAAGTGCAATGGCCCAAGATCCTTTATAGAGAACTCAGTAGCTGGACCATGAAGCAGCCGTGTAATTTAAGCAGGAGAATTGCCTAGGACAAGCATGTCATCAACATATATTAAAGCATAAATAATGGTGGTACCCTGGTGTTAGATAAAAAGTGAAGTGTTAGTCTTGGAAGCAGTGAAACCATAATCAAGAAGAAACTTGGTCAATCTGTGGAACCAAGCCCGTGGGGCTTGTTTGAGACCGTAAAGAGAGCGGTGAAGGAGGCAAACATGAGTCGGCTTGGTCTTATCTTCAAAGCCAGGCGGTTGTACTATATACACCTCTTTAGAGAGCTCTCCATGAAGAAAAGCATTTTTAACATCAAGCTGCCGACTAGACCACTCATTAGAAACTTGAAGAGAAATGACAGTGCGAATAGTTGGTTGCTTCACTACGGGACTAAAAGTCTCACTATAATCAACACCCTCCTGTTGATGAAAGCCCTTGGCAACCAAAAGCGCCTTGTAGCACTCAAGAGACCCATCTGCCTTCCGTTTAATCGTGCATATCCACTTGCAACCAATGAGATTCATAGAGGAAGACTTGGGAACCAAAGACCATGTATTGTTCCGCAGTAGGGCGTTGAACTCGGCAGCCATGGCAGAGCTCCACTCAGGAGACCTGTTAGCCTATGAAAACTAAGTGGGTTCAAGGAGGAGGGGGTAGAGGCAGTGAGGGCATGCAGAGTAGGGTTAGGGGTACGAAGCCTCATAGGGTGAATAGAGGCTGGGGGTTTGTGGGAGGAATGGTGGGAGGGGCAGGACTGGTGGTGTATAGCTCTTGAATAGAGCAGGTACGGGCTGGAGGAGAGGGTGGAGGCGATAGAGGTGCCACCTCGGGTGTAGGAGCTGGTAGTGGGGATAGGGGTGTCACCTCGGGTGTAGGGGCTGGTGGTGGGGATATAGGTGATGAAAGCGGGTCAGGTAAGGGAACTCTAGGGGTTGGCATAGGTAAGAGGGGGGAAACACCCCACGGTGGGGAAGGGGGAGAGGGTGGTGGGGAAGATTGAAGAGGGGGGATAACAAAGGGGAAAACATTCTTAGAGAAGCGGACATGGCAAGCAAGCTAGGTGCGACCAGAAGTACGGTCAAGGCATCAGTAGGCAAGATGATTAGGGTTGTAGCCCCAAAACACACATGGAAATGAGTGATAGTCAAGCTTGTGAGAGTTATAAGGACAAAGAAACGGAAAGCATAAGTACCCAAAAACACGCAAAGGTAAGCGATTAATTAAGAAAACTACCGTGTCAAATAAGTTACGGTATAAATGGGGAACCGAATTATGGGCTAGAAGGGAGAGACCAGTCTCCAGGTACCAAGTCAGGTTACGGTTAGGTGGATAAGGCGGGGTAGGTAGTAAGGATGAGTTGGATGATGGAGGATATTGGGTATAGTGGGCAAAAGGTGTGGAGTAAGGCTGATAGTGGAAGGGAGGGGAGTTGCAATTGATGGGCTGGCCAGGGGGTTTGGGTTTGGAATAGCATTGGGCTGTATCATGAGTGTCCTGATTGCACCAATGGCACCATTGACAAAATCCCTGGGTACGACCACCACGGTTGTAGCGTCCTTGACCACCACAACCACGGTAGTGGCCACCACCCCCTCCGCCAAAAGAAGAGGAGCGTGAATCAGTGGTTGGAGGGGCACGTTGGACTGTATTCACTGAAGGAGAACTGGCAGTATTGCTTGAGTCAGTGAGATAAATCTTGGACAGCTTGTTTCCATACAAAAATTCGTGGCTGAGAAGCATGGAGAGGAGATCATCATATGCAATTGGGGTTGTTCGTGGGAGGAGAGAAGAGACCATATCACCGAATTCAATCTTCAAACCTCAAAATATGTGTAAATTGAAAGTACTTGGTTGAAGCGGCTGGCCAACAGCACTAAGTTCTTCAAAAATTGTCTTTACTCTTTGAAGGAATTGAGAGACGGAATCATCAAGTCTTTGTTGGAGATCTTGCATAGCCATCGTGAGAGACATGAGACAACTCTCAGAGGGCAAAGAATAGGCTGTAAGAAGAGTGTCCCACATCTCACGACTTGTTCCTTTTCCAAGGATCAAGGGAAAGACCTCATCGAAAAGGGAGGAGAGGAGAAGACTACGTATGAGGGCATCTTGATGGCGCCAAGTTTGAGCAGCAACAGGTTCCAGAGGGCAAAGAGTAGTGTCACCGAGGTAGCCAAGCAGTCCTTGCCCATCGAGAAAGGGTTCAAGTTGAGTACGCCAAAAGAGGTAATTTTTAGGTGTTAATTTGACTGAGATGTAAAGGTGTGCATGGTATAGAGAGGGTGCACCAAAGAGAGAGGAGGTAGTGCCGGAATCGGCAAAGACTTCATCGTCAGGCATGGTGGAGAAGAAGAAGAATGAAAAAAAAAATGCGCATTGGAGCTAATAGGCTCTAATTACCATAACAACAATATTGGATTGAAATTGTGTATTGTATTCTCATAAGATGAATCGGTTACATAGAATATATAGGATACAAGAGATAAGAATCCCACATGTGATAATAGGGTTAATTTCCTTATCACACAAGGTGATGCAGCCCTGGACCTGGACCATGAAGTTGACAAAGTGGAAGCCGCCACCTCACACCCCAAGGTTCTTCGAAGGTCAGCCCAGATCAAGGAGAGGCGTGCCAGGCATGGTCAGTCCCTGCAAGGATAGCCCTTCACTCCTTATTTCCCAATATTTTTAAGGAAAGAAGTTGCACCTAAGAGAGGGAAGATTTGGATTGATTTGGAATTATCTCAGTTGCTAAATAAATTATTACTAAATAAATAACGGATCAATCAGCTAACTAGTATATTGTGCTGATTAAAGATTGGATTGAATATTGGATTTCTGAGTGAGAGTATATGGGGTTGATTGAAGAGAAGATTGGATTTTGATTGAAGTAGTTTTGGCTGATTGGAGATTCTGATTGAAGTATTTTTGGCTGATTAGAGATTCTGATTGAAGTATTTTTGGCTGATTGAAGATTAGAGATTGGAATCTTTTCTTTCTTTTCTTTTCTTCCTTATTCATACTCAGCTCTAAGTCTATATATGTAATCCTCCATGATTGAATGAAGGCAGATTATGAAGTTTAATGAAAATTGCTCAGTTGAGTATTTGGAACTCTCAATTGGAGTTTCCGTTGCAATTTTTATTTTCTTATTCGATTGATCAACTCCTGGTCACGTAGAGAACGCGATTTCGATTCTCCCGATCCTTAGCTTCCAATGATGCTGCATTATTTGATATTCGAGCCTAGGATTGCCAGAGTGAAAGACTGTAATGGCACCCCGACAAGCTACCCTTACAGTCCCTGTCAAAAATATCAATGCATGAGAAGAAAACTTGCGTCAGTAAGAAATTGCTAACCTGCGTCTCAAGAATGAAGCGTTGAGGAAAGCTTCGGAACGTCCTCAAAGAGTCAAAAATCTGTTCGAATAAGGAGTACTCATTGACACAGCTATCCCGATTGGACTCCACCAATATGGGGTATGAACTTCAATGACAATGAACTGGAAACTACTAGTTCGGCTTCACAAATCGACATTGAAAGTGATCGATTTGTCACCCGGATTGATTTGACAGAACCTCCCAAGTTTGATGGGTACCAAGATGAGTGTGTTGACGAGCATGGCGGTTTTGAAAACCTTGAACCTGATTCTATTTTAGAAGCACTACACAGTGAGACAACATCATTAAATGAAATGATGAACATGGCAGCATATCAAGATCCATATTTGGAGCCGTTGCAAGTGCACAACTTTGTTTACTTATTCGCTGACGATGTAGCAAAAAAGATGAAAGGAGACACGTTCCAGTGGATCAACATTACCAGTACATATGATGATCCGTATTTGGTTGTTATTTCTTTCTCGTCTCTACATCAATTTGTTTAAGGTATAAGCATCATCAACAAACCATATTTTAATCCCTTTTATTCGAACCGTGAATACATCAATTGCTATCATCATCAAACTTGAAGTCGAGTTGCAAATTCTGTTATATTCAATTGGAGATATCACCAATAACTTTGCTTGGTTTCGGTTTGATCCCGGTGGGGTGATAACCATCATTGATCGGGGCAAGAATTCCAGGACGAATTATTTTCAACCAGGAGGGAATGATGTGGCCCTGGACCTAGACCATGAAGTTGACAAAGTGGAAGCCGCCACCTCACACCCCAAGGTCCTTCGAAGGTCGGCCCAGGTCAAGGAGAGGCATGGTCAGCCCCTGCAAGGATAGCCCATTCATTCCTTATTTCCCAATATTTTTAAGGAAAGAAGTTGCACCTAAGAGAGGGGAGATTTGGATTGATTTGGAGTTATCTCAGTTGCTAAATAAATAATGGATCCATCAGCTAACTAGTATATTGTGCTGATTGAAGATTGGATTGAAGATTGGATTTCTGAGTGAGAGTATATGGGGCTGATTGAAGAGAATATTTGAATCTGATTGAAGTATTTTTGGCTGATTGAAGATTAGAGATTGGAATGTTCTCTTTCTTTTCTTTTCTTCCTTATTCATACTTAGCTCTAAGTCTATATATGTAATCCTCCATGATTGAACGAAGGCAGATTATGAACTTTAATGAAAATTGCTCAGTTGAGTATTTAGAACTCTCAATTGGAGTTTCTATTGCAATTTTGATTTTCTTGTTTGATTGATCAACTCATGGTCACGTAGGGAACGTGATTTCGATTCTCCCGATCAGTAGCTTCCATTTAGGCTACATTACAAGGGTTACATTAGAAAGAGATCTAAACAATATAGGGAAGCTACTATAAGAGATTGATACAATCTGGGAAAGCCAATATAGTGTTCCAAGAAGAGGGAAGGCTATATTGGTTAATACTCTCTCTCTCTCTCTAAAGGTCAGCAAGATTATAAATTAGATAAAAAAAAAAGAGTTCAAGTGTTTAACATTCAGGCATGGAGTTCTCTCTCTCTCTCACAAAGATCAGATTGCATTAAAATAAAGATGAACCTACCAGATGAGGAGGCCTCTAGTCACCATATCCCCACTACCACAGGGGCTTCTTTTTGCAAAGGATGAGCAGCCCAGGCGGCTTTAAGGGGAGAGGGGGTTGGACTAAGGCTCCCATAGCCATTAGTAAGGATTGAAGAAACTAATGCCATACGATCAGCTCCTGCATATGGCATATTGTAGCCTATTGAAGCATCCCCATCTCTTTTAGGGATGCTTCAATAGCCCCCTTTGGGCCTTCCTCTCCTCCCCTTTGTGGGATGCTATTGTATCCCTTTCCCCTTCTTGAGTGCTTTGTATTCTTTGTGCTTTGTTGAATATAATCTTATTCACCCCAAAAAAAAAAAAAGATTAAGAAAAATGTGAATACAAAAGAATTTACGAGTGGGCATACCCAGCGGATTACAACCACAAGGCAAAATAGAGGCTTCCACTTTCGGCATTGCCATAAGTAGGAACCCTGCCCACTATCTATAAAATCTGAATATAGGCCTGTTTTGAGCATCAATAGCTAATTAATTCTTTCCTAACATGGCGAGGAAAGATGATCATATATATCAGATGATATATCATATTTAACCACATCCTTAGCCAAAAAATTTGCTATAGGGTTAGCCTCTCTGAAACAGTGAGAAATTTTCAAAGGACCAAAGATAGAAAGGGGTGTAGACAAATCTAGTCATACAGCACGAACCAAGGAATCTTCAGACTTGCATGATAAGACTTCTATTTCTGGGACATGATTCTATTCCAGAAATGACTTTCTGTATTTCTGTTACTGAACCATATTTCTAGGCAAAAAAACACGTTTGGTAACACATAATAATTTCTATTTGGCCAGAAAAGAAATAGAAACGCGTTTGTTATCCATACTCATTTTTGTTTCTAGATCTTCTAGAAATTTTAAAAAATGCCATTAAATACCCAAAAATTTAGTGGAGGTGGACATGGTGGTGGTTGTGGTGGGGAGAGGTGGTGGTGGGGCGGTGGAGGTAGTGGTAGAGGTGGAGGTGGCAGTGGTGGCGGTGGAGGTGGCGGAGTGGAGGTACTGGTGGTGGTTGCGGAGGTGGTGGTGGTGGTGGTGGTAGAGGTGGCAGTAGTGGTGGAGGTGGTGGCAGCGTCAATGGTAGTGGTGGCGATGGAGGTGGTGGCGGCGGTGGCGGTGGCGGTGGAGGTAAAATGGCAGTGGTGGAGGTGATGGTGGTGGTGGTAGAGGTGGCAGTATTCCTGAGAATATTTTATTGGTTAATAAATTAGTCGATGATGGGGATGGAGAAGAGGCCCTAGGAGACTATTCAGAAAAGGATGAGGGGTCTCCTCGGGGAGTCATGGTATGACCATATTATGGAGATATGGCAAGGTGATCATAATGAGAAGGAAGGGGAATTGGAAGGAGATACTGATGTTAGTGGAAGTGACTTACATAAGGGTATTGAGAGACTCAAGGGGGAGGGAAGATCTTCGATTCTAATATATTAGATGGTAATATTTATGTTGAAATCCCATTCGAGGAGGAAGGTTCTTTTATCAACCCCACTCAGGAGCTGCAAGAAAGGGTAAAGGCTCACTCTAAGAAAGATAGCAGGGTATCCCAGGGAATTAATTCAGGTAAGCATATTCCTAATCCTCCAAAGCAGCAACGGGGGCATGGTACTGGTAAAGGAAAAGGTGGGAAAGAGGGTAATGGAAGGAAGGATTCCAATAACAAGAGATGACAGCAGGCCCGGGGTTTGGTTCCTATCATTAGTTGTAGCAAGTGATCTTCTATTTGCTTCCTATTTTGGTTAGTGATTTGGTTTATTATTCTCTTTAGTTTTATTATGAAGATCTTATGTTGGAATATTCGAGGGTTGAATGCTCTTGAGAAACGCAAGGCAGTGAAGAATCTAGTTCGTAAATCCTCTGCTTGTATGTGTGTGCTGTTTGAAACGAAGATTAAGGAAGGCGCAATTGATTCCATGTTCAAGCCTTTGCTCCAGGGTTGGACGTTTACTCATGATTGTTCTCCGATCTTAGCTACTCGGATTTTGGTAGGCTAGAATTCTTCAATTCTGAAGGTGGACGTTGATCAAATTACTTTTCAGATGATCCATTTGGAAATCAAAGTCTTAGGTATGTCAATTGCCTTTAAGTGCTCTTTTGTTTATGGTTTTAATAATGCAGGGGGGGGGAGGCAAGAATTATTTAGGGACCTGAAGTCCATTGCTAGAAGTATCCAGGAGCCATGGGCGGTGCTAGGGGACTTCAATGTCATGAGAAATCACAGGGAAAAAAGAGGAGGAGATGGACTAATGCAACATGCTGTGGATGATTTTAATAGGTTTATTTTTGAAGTTGGTCTTCTTGAGATCAAAGGGAAAGGGGAGGAATTTACATGGTGTAATGGAAAAGGTTGGATGAATAGGATCAGTTGCAAATTGGATCGGGTGCTTATTAACACTTTGTGGCTCGACTTGTTGAGATCATCAAAGGCTGAATATCTCTCCTCTGGAGTGTCAAATCACTCACCTATTTGTTTGACTATCTTAAATACACAGAACTTTGGACCCAAGCCTTTTAAGTTCTTTAAATCTTGGGTGTCTAGGAGTGACTTTATTGATATGGTGTCCTTGGGATGGAGTGAAGAGGTATATCCAAACCTGAATCCCCTATCCAGCTTTGTGGCGAGGCTTAAAAATGTCAAGAAGACCTTAAAGAGGGGGAATAAGGATGTGGTTAGGAATGTCCACTCAAGAGTTAAGGATAAGGAGGAGTCTTTGCATTTCATTAGGCAATCTTTGAGGATAGACCCTTTTAATGATCAGCCGGTTAGTGATGAAAGGGAAGCAAAGTTATTATTATTGGAAGCTTTGAGGGAGGAGGAAGAGTTTCTTTGTTAGACAACGAGAATTAAATGGTTAAAACTTGGAGATGGTAATAATAGCTTTTTTCATAAAGCTGTCAACGGTAGGTTAAATGCTAACCAAATTCTTGAGGTGGTGAGAAGTGACGGGTCGTCTTCTCAAGACCCTTCTATTATCATAGCTGATGTGGTAAATTTCTTTTCTACTCTCTTTGGGTCGGATATGGAGGAGGATGTTTCATCTTCGATTTTTCACCTTAACCGATCTTTTGAAGCTTCTCATGGGGATTCCTTATTGTTTGAGGTGACTGCTGATGAGATAAAGCAAGTAGTGTTTTCCTTCAAGAACAGCAAATCTCCCAGTCCTGACGGCTTCAATGCTTGTTTCTTTAAGAGTGCATGGCTTATCATTGGCTTAGATCTTGTTGCTGCTATCCAGTGGTTCTTCATCCATTCCTATATGCCTCGGTCAGTGAATTTAACTTTCATTACTCTTATTCCAAAATCTGAAATGCTTGTGGATTTTAGTGGCTATAGGCCTATTGCTTTGTGTTTAATTTACAAGTTTATATATAAGATTTTGGCCGGTAAGAATTCAAAAGGTGGTTGGTCTTCTTATCTCCCCCAATCAATCTGCTTTCATTAAGGGGAAATCAATTGCCGACAACATTTTTGTTTGTCATGATGCGGTGAGAGGGATTACCTACAAACACTCCCCCCCTTCGGCCATCCTTAAGGTTGTCCTTCACAAGGCGTATGATACTTTGAGTTGGAGCTATCTTTTTTTAATGATGGTATCTATGAATTTTCCAAAGAGATTTATCATATGGATTAAACAATGTGTGATGACCCTTATGTTCTCAACTCTTGTGAATGGGAGTCCAGTAGGATATTTTGCTAACAAAAGGGGAATTAGACAAGGAAATCCATTATCCCCTTATCTTTTTACCCTTGCCATGGAACGGTTGTCTATGATGTTGAATCAAGTTGTTGTGGAAAGGAGGATGCAGCTTATCCCTAGATGTAAACCTTTGCAGCTATCTCATTTAGTTTTTGCTGATGATCTGATGGTATTTGCTAGGGCTGATTGTGATTCTATCTCAGCCATGATGGACACTCTTAGATCTTTTTCCATGATCTTGGGGCTTAATGTGAACCATTCTAAGTCCTCTATCATCGTTGGGGGGTGGATGCTCACATCCGAGCGAATCTGATTCAGATCTCAGGGTTTTCTAAAGCCCATCTTCCCATTAAGTATCTTGGAGTTCCTCTGATTTCTGGAAAGCTGAACGCATGTGATTGTGCTCCTCTTTTTGACTTGGTTAGAAAGAGATTGGAAGGGTGGAAATCAAGTTTCCTTTCTTTTGCTGGTCGTCTTCAATTAATTGTTTCGGTTCTTCAGGGAGGATATATATACTAGTTATGATTATTTGGATTGCCTGGTTTTATCATCAAAAAGTTGGAGTCAATGTTTTCAAATTTTTTATGGTTGGGGCCTTCTTTGGAGAGGAAGATTCATTACATTGCTTGGGATGACATCTATAAGCCTAAAAATGAGGGTGGATTAGGGGTGAGGCGCATCAAAGATATGAATATAGCAAGTATTATAAAACATATTTAGTGGGTCGTATCCAAAAAGAGACTCACTCTACGTGAAGTGGATTCGACATAGATAGTTACGAGTGGATTCTATATAGACTATCCAACCTACTCAGAACTGCTCTTGGGTTTGGCGGAAGATGATGAAGTATCGGGATCGGGTGGAACCTTTCATTCACCACATTATAGGGAATGGCTCAGGTACATTTCTTTGGTTGGATCCTTGACACCCTGTTGGGGTTCTTTTTAATAGATTTGGGGATCGTATCAGATCCAATACAGGGTCTCATAGATTGGCTTTGGTACAATCTATTCTGGTGGAAATGTGGTCCCATGGCCACCCCACTTCTTAGTCTCTCAGGTTGGTTTAGGGGTAGTTGGTCGAAATTAGAAGACTTATTCTCCTTCAAGAAGATTCTATCTTGTGGACTACCTCCCTTACAAGGTCCTTCTCTACAAAATCTGCTTGGAGTTTGGTGAGATCATCTTCTCCAAAGGTTGATTTGGCGGGTTCGATATGGTTCAGCAATTGTATTCCTAGGCATTCGGTAACAACATGGAGATGCTTGAAGGATGGGCTCCCAACCAAAGATCAACTCAAGAAATGTCAGATGATGGTTGCTCTGTATTGTGTTTTTTGTTGGGCAGGATTGGAGAATAGAGACCATTTATTTTTTGAATGCTCCTTTACTAGAAAATTATGGGGAGATATTTTGAGTCTCTGCTCTCCAGCTAGAAGGCCAGGGGCTAGTATTCTTATGGAAGCAAAGTGGATCACTAAGACTTTGAAGGGAGATTCGATTGGGTGCATCGCCAAATTGGCTTTTTGTGCGACAGTTGCGCACATCTAGAAGGAGAGAAATTTATGTCTTTTTAGAAATAAAATGAAGACTATGCCTTGTGTTATTAGAGATATCAAAGAGGACATCCAGGACTGGTGTAGAGAGGATATCCCCAAGGGGGGGAAATCTCCCAGGAATATGTTCTTAGTTCAAAAATGGGAAGTGCATCCTATGTGGGTTGGGGGGGAGTAATGCCCGATGGGATGATTGGAGTTCTGTTGTTTTTTTGTTTTGTTGTGCTCTTGGGGTCTTCTGGGTTGTGCTTGGCTTCGAGCCTTGGGTATAATCTTTAGTCTTTTTTTTTTTTGTGAAAATATAATCTTTAGCCTTGGATCCTTCTGAGGCTTGGGGAATTCATTCCAAGTCTTGGTAGGCTGACTTAGTATGTGCATATCTTTTCTTTTTGTTTTCAATAAATTGATTTATATATATATAAAAAAAAAAAAACCTCGGAAACTTCCCGTACAATTACCCATTAGAGGCTCCTGTGGTTCTACGGCTATGTGGAGGGGTCTATTTAAAGAGGGGGCAACTTTGCTTCTCTTCCTACTGACCTTCTCTCTCCACTTCTCTTACCCCCAGTACTGAAGTGCTGCCCAAAACGCATAGAGAATTGCAAAAGCCTCCCTCACATAGTGATACCGATTCCTAATCGATCCCGTATCGTTGGATTAGTCCATACCAATCTAGTGATACGGGATCAACTAGGAATCAGTATTGATTTCTACCAATATTGATACAAATCAATCAATCTGGCCGATCCAATATCGATAACTCAAACCATGCTTGGGCCAGGTCTTGTTAGAATCATGTACGGTTTTACCCTAAATCCCACCTACCTAAGTCACCTGACTGATCTATAAGAGAATCACGGATGAAAACAAGTCAATCCAATTGATTGTCATTTGTTAAAGAGATTTTCTTATTGAAACCCCTTAAGGTATCAAATAATTTATAATCCTTTTTTTTCTTTTCTTTTTCTTCAAGGTTATAATTCTGTCTTTTACAAGTGTACTTAAAAACAAATGAAAGTTAGCTTTCCAAATTATATAATAAGGGAAAAAGAACGCTGTCGGGAGTGTGGCCTACGGCACTCCCGTGTGTTTATCTCTTTCCTCCTTAACACAAGGGGACAGAGCTGTCTTTTCATATGGGGAGAAGAGAGATAGACTCACGGGAGTGTGGCGGCCACACTCCCGGACAGAAAACTCCTTCTCATATCATAATTAGTATGTTTTCGAAATATTTTGAAAATCTTTTGTTACTTTTCTTTTGTAGCATGGGTGCGCTACGGATCTTGTGGCGTGGCATCAGTGCTCACCACATGGACGATCTCCTATTTGGACGACGCAGATCAAGCTGGAAATCCGTATTTCAAAATAAAGAAATCTTCCTGTACATCGCATGTTTTACATGCTCAAGATTTCCAACTCGATCCACGTCCATGGTCCAAATGGGAGCTCATCCACGTGCTGAGCTCTGGTGCTACACTACAAGATCTATGGTGTACCTCTACGCTATAGAGGAGCCCAATACCTTAAAAATTAAGAACGGTTGAAAAAAAAACAAAGGATAATCAAAAGACGATTGCATGTTCTAAATACATCTATAAAGGTATCTCATTCAGAGATACCCTTTATTAAATCAAATACAATATCTTCTCCAATTCCTTTTGGAAACCCAGCAAAGCCATCAAATCTATTCTAAATAAAATAAAAAAGCTGTTTAAATTTCCTTCAAAGGTCTCTCAAGTGAACTGTTTTCCTTCAAAAGTCTGACCAAATTGCCAATTAGCCGGTGCAACATTGTTGGATTGAACCATCCTACCATCACTAGTAGTCACTTGAAATGACAAGCTTTGCCCTTGCAAACGAAAATTCGTTAACCAGTTTTGGCCCCAAATTCGTTTCATTTCTCCCCATCCAGTGTTAGATCCTTTAACCTTCACATCTATAATATCTCCAGCACCAGCAACATTGTAAACAAGAACAAGTATCCAATAAGGGTTTCCATTCATCTCGAATTTAATGCCTCCAGTCTTAAAGCATGGAACCCTGTGGTAACGGATAGGAACAATGCCTGCTTTATACTGAGCAATTTTCAGAAACATGGGCATGGAGAGATCAAAATGTCTTAGTGGTGGGTTACACCAGTGTTGAACATCAGGTTTGCTGTAGTTTGGAGGGCAGAAATTGGTAGCCGTGACTTTGATAGTTGCAGCCAAGCATGACTTGGTGTTCTTGAAATCGCACCTGATCACAAAACAGGCTCCACAAGTCTTGCCATCTTGGAAGAGGGCAGTGCTCAATGCCGTCGTCTCTAGGCCATAACCCTGCTTGAATAGATCACCATACCCGCAAGCGCCCTCTGTAGACATTACAGGAACCAAAAAAAAAAAAGAAAAAAATGATTCAGAATAGCCATGAAATTTGATTTTCTGGTGATCTTGATGCATGCATGGTACCTATTTATCTTAAGGGAAAAAGAACTCTGGCCAAGAGTGTGGCCTACCCAGCACTCCTATGGATCTATCTCTCTCTTTCCATATGAAAAGACAGTTCTGCCCCCTTGTTTTAAGGTAGAGAGATGGGGACACATGGGAGTGCTGGCATAGGCCACACCCCCGGACAGAAAACTGCATCCTCTTACAAGAGAAGCTAGGGAAAGCAAAAAGAAAATAGAATAAGAAAATGAAGTAAAAGCTATAGAATTATGAACCAACCACCCTTATCGGGCGAAGCAATCGACTCAACAAGCCTTGTAGGTAAACCCCAAGAAGCAATCAAGAACCTATTGAGGGGAGTAGCATGCATGTATGTACACGGTGTAGCCGGATTTCCCTGTTTCTACGAGCATCAGTGACAATGATTATTAAACTACAATGTGTTCCTATTAGCTCTGCCCTTTTATAACCCAAAAGTTGGCTTCTAATCATCCACAAGCATAGGAAATGAAGGAGAAAGTTTTCCTTCACCAGAGGGTGAATCTTCACCGCATCATTCTAGAGTTCACAAACCCCTAAAGGGATTTTAGTATGTTCCCCTAAAATACATTCCCGATACCCTCCCACGCCCAACTGAAGTCCTACTAGGGTTTCAAAAATCGGTGAATCAAATGGGAATCGGCTGATTCATGTTGGAATCATCACTAACTGATTTTGACTGATTTTTATCAATTTTGACCGATTTGATTCAGGAATCGACACTGATTGATTCGAATGTCAATTCTGAACTTTAAAACACTGATCCTCGCAGTTAATGAATTCCCATTCACCATGACTTACAGAAAAGAACTCCATCCAGAAATAAAGTTATCCCAAACATGCACAAAAACTAAAACACAAAAAAAAAAAATTGGAGGATTGGGTGCTCACGCATGGTTTCACTGCCAGTCATATCGCCATAAAATGTTGCATGGGCAGCATGCCATTCATCATCTCCGGTTGCAAGCCCTGCAATGTTGAGCAGAAGAATTCCCACGACCAAAAAAACGTAACCAGACTCGGCCATCTTCATTCTCTCGCTATTCACCATAGACGTCATAACCATTTACACTGGATGACTGGAAGGAGGAGTTACATGGTATGTGAGATTTATAGACTCCATATACTGACAATACCAGCTCAGAATATAATAGAAATGTTAAATGCCTGCTAAAATGGGGGAAAAGAATGAAATAAAATCTTTAATTCTTCAGAAGAAAGGAAATAAAAGGTTTCTCCGCTCCATAAAAATATAAGTTTCTCTTTTTGCCCGATAAATGCTATATTTATTCTGAAATTTGGATTCCTTATGGTCTTAGCTTGCCAAATTGATCAAATTTTATGGATCTTCAAGTTTTAAATTGTGTCGATGAATTTAAAATATGAGAGCCAAAACCAGAAATATGCCAACACAAACGTAAGGCCCTTGGGTTTATAAAAGCACTATATTCGACTAATAGGATTGCTCACATTACATGGAGCGTTTAGGTTTTCGACTAATAGGATTATTAATCGGAAAAAATAAATGGTGGAAATTGGAAATTGGGATTTTATAGGTGTCAACCAGTCGGTCTGGGTTGGTTTCGATCGGGCATTTTGGTCCCCTTCCCCACTTTAGGATCCTACATCATGACCGACCTATTTAAGTAATTGGTCTCCTTACGCTACGTATGGTCCTATTGATAAACCGTCAATTGGAAATTGGTCTTTTTTTACCCCTTGGTTTTCAAACGAAACTCAGATCACCCCCTGGTTTTTGAAAAAACTCAAATCACGCCCTCTACAGTAATAGTGTTAGTCTGTTGTTAGTTATTGATGTGAAAAGACTATTTTACCCTTGTATTAAAACATTAGAATTAAATTTACAATACTATCCTTCTTTCATCTTCAACATTGGTCAAGGGTAGTTTAGGGATTTAAATTGGCTGACATCATCACTTAACAGCATAAAACTAACGGTAAAGACTAATTTGTCATATTAAGGTTTAAACCAGGGGTGATTTGAGTTTTTTCATAAATCAAGGGGTGATCTGAGTTTTGTTTGAAAATTAGGGGATTTTTTTTTTTTTTGTTGATAGAAATTGGATATTGATCTTTAATCAAACTACCACTAATCAGGTTAAATGGGCTACTGAACCATTTATCTCTAAACGGATTATTAATTAAATGTTTCAATTTTTAAAGGCATGTATTCCCAAGATAATAGTCCAGGCATAGAGCTTAACGTTGTATGATTTGAACACTTGAGTAATGCAAAATGGTTCGTTCCAGTCTTTAATCTAGCTACTACTAATCAAGCTAAATGGGCTACTGAACCATTTATCTTTAAACGGGCCCTTAATTAAATGCTTCACTTTTTTAAAAAAGGTCTGTATTTACTAAAATAATAGTCCAGGTATAGAGCTTATTGATGTACGAATTGAACAGTTGACTACGGCAAAAGGGTTCGTTGATGATAAAGGTTTAGATTGATTCATCAAATTCATTTACAATAATAGCAATTCAGCAACAATCAAGCTTAATCAGGCTCTAAGGGAATTAGGCTGAGTCAAACTCTAGGGCCATTGGTCCGGTCGGGAAACTGTCAAGCTGAACTCTCGCACTAGGTACAACCGAGTATTATTCGGTCCGAGCTTAAGCCCGACACATTTAATAAATGGCTCAACCGGTCTCGGGTTTTCCTTGTCGGGCTCAGTTGAGCTAACTGGGCGGGCCTAGAATCAAGATCCCTAGTTGGAATACGGAGGTTCAGGATAAAGAAGGGCTACTAGGCGAATTTTCTGATATGATTGATGAAGATGTTCCATACCCGCCCATGTAGAATAGTTAATGTGTAGACCACTTGTGGGCACTTTGTCCATGGTTACATTGCAAGCATGGACTGGTAGTAGAAACGGGGGGGGGGGGGGGGGGGGGGGGGGGGGGGGGGGGGGGGGGGGGGGGGGGGGGGGGGGGGGGGGGGGGGGGGGGGGGGGGGGGGGGGGGGGGGGGGGGGGGGGGGGGGGGGGGGGGGGGGGGGGGGGGGGGGGGGGGGGGGGGGGGGGGGGGGGGGGGGGGGGGGGGGGGGGGGGGGGGGGGGGGGGGGGGGGGGGGGGGGGGGGGGGGGGGGGAGAAACTGTAGTTGTGCAATTCGAGGAAGTTCTTTCCATTGATCATGCTCTCACACAGGATAAAGACTCCTTTACTCTTATGATCATAAAAGATCAAGGAACACAAAGGCGATTCAGAAACAATAGGAGCAGGGGCTTCCTAGGAGGTCCACATAGGTAAGTATTGAGGATATTATAGTCTTTCTCTCCCTCATGCGATTTGGGATTTTCCAACTATGGAAACCGTATTGATGGTTGCTCAAGAAATCCTCACATATGATATCAAATCCATCAAGGAATGGCAACTTCCTTATTGGCTGAGTTTTCTTCTTAGCTATTTCCATATTCATTGTAATCTCTCCTTATTCTCTTACCTTGTAAACACCAACACATGCACTCTTTATATATTATCTTTATTAGAGAGAATCAAATCAATGCAAAACATTCTAATTCCTCAGCCCTAACATGGTATCCAGAGCACATTCAGCTCCACCGGGCTTTTTCTAAACCTGAGCGATATTTTTTTTTTCCCTCTGCATGGCTAAGGAATCCACATTCTCTTTGGCTTCTCCTGATATCGCTTCTCCCTCTACTGGAGGCCCTACTCCCATGTCATCTCTTCCCAATGCCCACAACTATATTTCCTTGAAGTTAACTTCTAAAAATTACCTATTCTGGCTGACTTAGATTGAGCCATTCCTTGATGGTCAAGGTCTTTTTGGCCATGTCGATGGCTTCACACCGTGCCCTACTGCTGCGGATGACGCTTCTCTTTGGCGTCGACATGACTCTCTTATTCGCAGCTTCCTTATTGCTACCCTCTTTGAGAAAGTTTTTCCATTGGTCGTTGGAAAGAAGAGAAACCAAGCTATCTGGCAGACTCTCTCCACTACATTCTCTGCCCCGTCTGAGAGTCGCATCATGTCGTTACATATGGTTCTTCTGGATCATAACCAGAAAACTCATGAAAGTGTCTCTGCCTTTTTACAACGCGCACAGTTTATATCTGTTGAGCTCAAGGCTGCCAGCGAAAATATTCGACCAAGCACCTTCAAATATGCATATTATTCGTGGTTTAAAGCCTGAGTTCCAAGCCATGGTTTCCTCTTTGCTTACCTGCACCAATGCTATTGAGTATGATGATTTGCATGCCATGTTACTTAGCCATGAATTTCTTCATGGTAATTCACTAACCAAGCTTACTCTCACAGACCATCCTACTTCTGCCCCCCTCCTTCTGCAAACACGGTTCAGCACAACAACCCCTCCACCGATGGGCGTCATACCTCAACTAGGGGTGAGCATTGGGGGTCACAGTGGTAGTGGTCCTGGAGGCCATGGTCGTGGCCGCTTCTATGGTCAGACTCAAGGACATTTTTGGTGTCATATCTGCCGAAGGACAAACCATAGCACTGATAGGTCCTACTATCGCCAACAATCTAATACCCCATCACCATCGTACCCTTCCCAAGGCCAATTCCCCACCGCTCATTACACCTACCCCGCCTCCCCTTCCTACTATGGTCATCCTAAACCACCGATTCTACCTGCACCACCTCCATCACATGCTCTTCCTTGGTACCCTGATACAGGCGCATCTCACCATGTCACACCAAATCTGAACTCCCTTTCGCAATATGATGAGTATAATGGTAATGACCAACTTCATGTTGGGAATGGTAAGGGCTTGTCTATTTCCCATCTTGGTTACACTTCTCTCCCCTCTCTTTCTAATCAATCTTTTCATTTGAATAATATGCTACATGTTCCTACTATCTGTAAACCTTTACTTTCAGTTAATCAGTTTACCCGTGATAATAATGTTTTTTTTTAATTTCACCCATCTCATTTTCTTGTGAAGGATCAAACCACCAAGTATACACTACTATCCGGACCGAGTAAAGGAGGCCTCTATGAACTTCATTCTTCTTCACCATCTGTCCACACCGCCATTCGTACTTCTCCTGAGTTATGGCATTGTTGTCTTGGTCATCCCCATGCCCGTCTCCTTTGCCAAATGCTCCAGTTTAATAATTTACTATGTCATTCTTCTAGTATTAGTTCTATGTGTTCGGCTTGCAATTAGGAAAAGCAAGTCATTTATCTCTTCCTATTACTGGTAGTAAAAGTCTTTTTCCTTTGGATCTTATTCATAGTGATGTGTGGGGTCCTTCCCCCACCCCATCTTGTATTGGATATCGATATTATATTATTTTTGTGGATGACAATACTAAGTTTATTTGGTTTTATCCCCTTTTGCGTAAATCATATGTTTTTAGTACCTTTATTGCGTTTCAGGCCCATGTTGAGTGCTTATTTGAACAAAAAATCAAAGCCATTCAAACAGATTGGGGTGGGGAGTTTTGCTCCTTACCCACTTTTGTTTACTACACATGGGATATCTCATCGCCTTTTGGCGCCTCATACACATGAGCAACGAGGGACTGTTGAGCGTCGCCACCATCACATTGTGGAGACCGGTCTCACCCTTCTTGCTCAAGCATCTAATCCTCAACTTTATTGGCACTTTGCTTTTGAGACTGCAGTTTTTCTCATTAGCCGTATGCCCTCCGCAGTTTTTAATGGTGTTTCTCCCTTTCAATTTGTCTTTCACAAAGTGTCGGATTACTCTTTTCTTCGTGTTTTTGGTTGTCTTTGCTTTCCATATCTTCGTCCTTATAATAAACATAAAATGGATTTTAGTTCTTCTCCTTGTGTCTTTTTCGGATATAGTTCGTCACATACAGGGTATAGATGTTTTGATCCTTCACAATACCGGTTCATTATAGCTCGCCATGTGCATTTTTTATGAGCAGTCTTTTCCATTCTCTAAATCGGTTTTAGGCCCTCCACCAGCCCCTAACCCCGCCTTACCCATTCCTTGGGCAGGGGCACCCTTGTGTGTTACCACCCAGACCAACACCCATATTGGCACACCCTTGCCATCCTCATCTCCCGCTTCCACGTCTGTACTAGCTCCAATTCCCTCCCCTATTCCATTGGCCGAACCTATGTCCTCACCACTTGCAACTACCTCTTCCACACTTAGCCGTACTCGCTATGTCAGTGAGTTATATGCCCAACCTGAGGATGTTCCTCCCACCCACACCATGACACTTTCACCACGTCCTACCCACCCTAATGCTTTATTTATTACTAATACTATTGATGCTTCTGTTGAGCCTACTTGTTTTTCACAGGCTTCAAAGAGTCCGGAATGGCGTTCTGCGATGTCTGATGAGTTTACAGCTCTATTGCAGAATGGAACTTGGTCTCTTGTACCTAAATCCTCTTCTATGAACTTGATTGGTTGCAAATGGGTGTTCCGCATCAAGCGCAAGGCTGATGGCAGTTTAGAGCGCTACAAAGTGCACCTTGTTGCCAAGGGATTCCATCAATAGCATGGCCTTGATTACAATGAGACTTTCAGCCGTGTGGTCAAACCCACTACTACTATTCGCAGTGTTCTCTCTATTATGGTTTCCCGAGGCTGGCCTATCTGCCAGTTGGATGTTCAAAATGCTTTCCTCCATGGCTAGTGGTAGGAGGAAGTCTATATGACACAGCCCCTCGAGTTTGTTGACTTGACTCACCCAGATCATGTTTGTAAGCTACATCAATCTCTTTACGGCCTTAAGCAAGCCCCCCGGGCTTGGTTCCATCGTCTTTCGGAGTTTCTTATTCATTTGGGTTTTAGTGGTTCTCTCACGGATACGTCTCTTTACGGCCTTAAGCAAACCCCCCGGGCTTGGTTCCATCGTCTTTCGGAGTTTCTTATTCATTTGGGTTTTAGTGGTTCTCTCACGGATACGTCTCTTTTTATTCGCCGCCATGGCTCACATGTTATCTATATTTTGGTTTATGTTAACGACATTCTTGTTACCAGCACTGATCAGTCTTATGTGGCAACTCTTCTTCAACAGTTGTCAAAGGAAATCTCTATTAAGAATCTTGGTGATTTGCATTTCTTTCTAGGTATTGAGGCTTTAAAGCACCCCAAAGGCATCCTTCTTTCTCAGTCTCGTTACATCAAGGATTTACTTCATCGGGCCACCATGACTGACTACAAATCCATCAGTACTCCAATGGCAACCACTACAAAGCCTGCTGATCAAGGGGCTGCTCTGATGCCAAATCTGACTGAGTATCGTTCCATTGTGGGTGCTCTCCAATATGTCACCCTGACACATTCTATTGTCTCTTTTGCTATTAATAAAGCATTTCAGTTCATGCAGGCGCCCACCATTGACCACTGGAAACTGGTCAAGTGCATTCTTCGTTATCTAAAAGGCACTCACACCCATGGTTTGTTGTTTGCACGTTCTTCCTCCCAGTCATTGCAAGCATTCTCTGATGCGGACTGGGCTAGCGATTCAAGTGATTGAAAATCCATGGGCGGTTTTCTTGGGCCGAATCTTGTGTCCTGGACCTCATGGAAGTAGCGCACTGTTGCGCGCTCTTCTACTGAGGCTGAATACAAGGCCCTTGCCAATGCCTCTGCTGAGTTAATTTGGATAGAATCACTATTTTTGGAATTGGGTTTCCCACTTTCTGGTCCCCCGATACTATGGTGTGACAACATCAGGGCCACATATCTCTCCGCCAATCCGGTCTTCCATGCTCATACCAAGCATGTGGAAATTGACTTTCACTTTGTCCATGATCGTGTCGCCAAGATACAGTTACAGGTGCAGTTTATCTCTTCCACAAATCAGTTGGTTGATACATTTACAAAGCCATTCGGTACGGACCGTTTCCATTTCTTGCGAGACAAGTTGAAGATTCGCGTCCAGAATCTCCACCTTGAGGGGGTGTATTGAGGATATTACAGTCTTTCTCTCTCTCTTGGGATTTGGGATTTTCCAGCTATGGAAACCGTATTGATGGTTGCTCAAGAAATCCTCACATGTGATATCAAATCTATCAAGGAATGGCAACTTCCTTATTGGCTGAGTTTCCTTCTTAGCTAGTTCCATATTCATTGTAATCTCTCCTTATTCTCTTACCTTGTAAACACCAACACATGTACTCTTTATATATTCTCAACATTGGAGAGAATCAAATCAATGCAAAACTTTCTAATTCCTCAGCTCTAACAATAAGCATCCTCTTCAAACTGTCTATAACGAAGGTTATATTTTAGAATGTGAGTGGTATCAAAAACAGCAAGGCCAAGACTACCTTGAAGAGTTGATGCAGGCCAGCTTTGCATCCTCTATTGTTGGGAATTCTTATCGGCCATCTCAGTAGTAAAAAATTAAGGGACCTCATTTAAAATATATATATATATATAAAAAAAATAAAAATAAAACCCCCTTCAATTATGGAGATACATATTTTTTTTGGTAAAATGGCGATACACTTAATTGGGAGGTTTTTATTATGGAAAGTACAGGTTCGACTATAGATATACACTTTTCTAATTTGAACAAGATTTTAATTATGCAAACCTTGGTTTACATAGTTTCCTATTTGAAGTGGTTCTTATTATGGAAACTTGGGATTACCCACGAAGGAGAAGTAACCTATTTGGTAGATTATTCCCCTAACCGATTTATATTATTTTGGGGAAATCCTCAAGTTGATATATTGTCCAATATTGACAAGTCAATATTGATTTGAACTTGGTTTTATTATGGAACTTTGGACTAACAAGTTGGATTTTAGGAGACTAGGGGTGTAAGTTTGGCCCTGTCAACCTGGCCCGCCCTGAGCCCGAACAGGGCCTGGGCTGGATTTTTCAACCCTGAGGGTGGGTTAGGGTTGAAATTTTCAGGCCCTGGGTCAAGGTTGGGCTGGGCCAGGGTTGAGGCCTCGAGCTAACCCCAGCCCGGCCTGGCCCTATGTTAGGTTATGCTTTACAATATATTGTTTACATTTTGTAATTTTTGTTTAGTCTGTTGGTTTATCAAAAAAAGGTTAATTATCTATTGAACAAAAATATTTACAATTTTAAGATTGGGCTAAGTTTTTGGAGCAAAAGAAGAGTCTAACAGTCAATTGAGTAACAAACCGATACCCAATCTCATATGTCTCATTTTTGTAATGCTTAGGATGATGTAAATGGCAAAAAATCAGGGTCAATCAGGGTCAACCCGGCCCGATTAGGGTCAATTAGGGCTGGGATGGGCTGGGCTGAGCCCGATAGGGTGTGGCCTGAGCTGAAATATCTCAATCCGACCTAGGGCCGGGTTAGGCTTGGGTTGACCTAAGAGCCTCAAGGTTGGGCTAGGGTTTTAAAAAAACCTAACCTGTTTCACCCCTATAGGAGACCATGGAGAAGTCGTCCATCTCCTCTCTATTGTAGGAGGGGGGAAAAAAATAGATTTATGGTTTGGGAGGATTGTAGAAATCGTGGACTATCCCTTGCTTTGTCTTCCTTCCTATATTTTAGGGAGTTATTATTGAAATATGTAAAAGAGGTTTGTCAACTTTGGGAATTAAGGAGAAAACTGATTTTGACTTCATTCCTAAACTATAGGAATTGAATTTTATCTTTGAAGATCACAACATTACTTGGAATGATTTAAGGAGAAAATTCTCCTTGACCGAATCAATAACCCCCTTAAGTTGGTTCTTTATTTTTGTATTACTTTGTGCCAAGGAATCTAAGATGATTAAGGGTTACACCTTGGTTAGGTTTATTTTCTATACGAAATCTCGGCTGTAGGATTTAGTAGCTTTTATTTTCTTTTAGGATTTGATCTCAGTCATAGGTTAAAAGCAATAGAGGCTAGAGAGTTAGGGTTTTCTTTTCTTATAAATTGTAAGAGCTATACTCATCGAGATACCGAAGAATGAAATTGAATTGAGTTTATTCAACCAGTGAGTTGTTTATCGGAACCTTGAAGTGTTCTATCCCACAACCCTAGAAAGTTAGGTTGAAGAGTCAGGTTAATTCCCTTTTGTTATTTCTCAATCTGAACTGCAAATTACTCTTTTCTTTGACATTATGGGAGAAAAGGTCTATTGTTTCTGTCACTCATGCAAGTAGCTTCTAGTTGTTCAAAAAAATCTATGGATGGACCTATGTTCTCTATATATTTCAACAATCTCTTGGGTGGTATTAAGTGACTTTAATGCTATTATTTTTTGTTTCTCATAAAAAAGGGGGGTCCGGGTGCTTTCAATATCGGGTCGACCTCTGAGTTCTCTACGATGCTTGACTCATGTTCTTCAATCAGCCTTTCGTCCTCTGATCACGAATTCACCTGGAGCAAAAACATAAAAAGAGGTAATATGGTGGTTGTCCTTAATAGGAGCTTTTGCAATGCAGCTTGGCTGGACTTTTATCCTAGTTCATATCAAAGGATTCTTCTAAGGTTTTCTTCGATCGAATCATTCTCCTATAATGGTTTCCTCAGATCAGTTCCTAAGCCTAAGAACTGCCCTTCTAGACTGTAAAGGTTTTGGAGGGATCATGAGGCTTTCACTGACACACTCAAGTCATCTTGGTCAATCCAAATATCAAGATCCCCAATTTATGTGATGGTTCAGAAATTAAGGTATTTAAAGTCATGTTTACGTAGATGATCTCGTATAGCTTTTCCAAATCTAGATGCAGAAGTTGTTAAAATGAAGATTGCTATTGTAGACTTTCAAGAGACGATTGAACTGATTGGATTGAATAATATGATATTTGATTGTGAGTCTGAAGCTAAATAGAATTATCAAAGGGCCCTATAGATGTAGGAGAAATTATGGGTAGATAAATCTATAATCAGATGGTTGAAGTGCGGCGATCGGAATACAAAATTATTCCATGTTTCATCCAAGATCATGTGAGCTAAAAATTATATACGGGACCTGAAAAAGGTAAATGGCTCTCTTATTTTTAATCCCTCCATAATTGGTCAATATATGGTCGAATTTTATAAATCATTCCATATGAAATCGGAGACTTATGCATATCCCAAGCGTCTATCTTGTATTCCTTCCATGGTAGATCATTCAGAAAATGAATCTAACTAATTTTGACTAGTCAACAATCCGACAACTCTCTTTCTTGGGTATTCTCCCTTCAAAGGTTCAAAACTTTGTTGAATGCCACCCCTATTCACATTTATACATTATATGCTGAGCATCCGGTGTATAGTCAGTCATGTCGGTAGGCATCAACCATTGGAGCACCACAAACGCAACAGTAAGTGACTCTCAAGTATGGAAAAGGAAATTACCAGAAATTCCTATTGCAAAGTACAATTGGCGGTAAACCATTTGGGAATTTCTATGGATGAATGTTCGACACTTTAAATCCAACATAAATGTCTAGCTAAAAGTAATGAGAATAACTATCATGGCCACGTATGACCTTATGGGTGAGAAAGCTATGAATCAGTCCATACTTCAAGGTTTTTATATTCCATAGATAATCATCTGGTGATTCCCTCTCGGATTGCTCGAGCCTCGGCTTCCTGAGCTGACCCTGCAATACCATATATAGTTCATGTAGACTAAAGAAAATTGATTGTTAAATATAAAAACTTCTGCCCATCCGGCCTCCTTGGAAAGATGGTCTAAGCTCCCATCAGTGATTATGATCCTACGGTCTTGCCCTTGCATTAATATTCCAAGTCCAATTTGAAACAAAGTCCAAAACATTTTGAAACAAGGGATAGATTAGACCTGAAGTTGGAACCTTGAAATCATCTAGATTGGGAATCCATGTTGAGTTCCAAATGTCTATGGAACTACCTTTTCCAACTCTCCAACAAATGATGTTTTACAAAAGAGGCAGTTGAGACCCTTCCAGATCCAGGAACCCTTAGGCCAAAAAAAATTCCTATCAAGAAGGGAATGCGAGTGGAAATATTTGGATTTAAGTATCTTAACCTAGAGACTGTCAAGTTGTGAGAAAAGATGCAAGCCAAGCCTTAGGATTAAGGCTATGTTATGGATATAGGATAATATAATCCGCATACCCCAGAAAACTTCGGAATGCAAATCGAGTTCTAGGGTACAATATGAATACTCTTCTTATGGTCTTGCTAGAATTTAGCATTTATCAAGTCAAGTTGCTTGCAGATGGATTTGGGAAAGAGAAAGCAATACATGAGGTAAGTGGGGATTAAATCCAATACAAATTTAATGAGAATTGTTCTACTAACTTGGGTGAGTATATTTCATAAAATTAAAATGGGAGAGAGTTCTCAACACCACCAATCATTAAAAGGAGCCCACAAAATCAAGCTGGAGAGAGAATGTCAAGAGTGTGAAAGGGCATGGAAAAGCATCCCTACACTGACAACAACGTGGGTTTTTTTTAATTAAAAGAATTGTCATTTTATTTGTAGTGAGACTTAATGGAATTTATGTAATTTTTTTTTCTTTGAGCATAGATTTGATACGCTTTCCCTCTTACTTACTATTGAAATGTTATGTGCCTAATGGGGGCTCACTCTAGTGTATGGGCGCTAGATTGTGTCAGCCCAGTATATAATAAATTAAAGGGATTAATTTAACGTATTCCATCAGCTTCGGAGCTTTTAACGTTTCGATCAAATACCTAACATAAAACTTCAACAATAAGATGTGTTGAAGATACTCGCATGAACTATTATGTTTGTCAAAGGGCAAATGGTCAATTTTTGTAGTTCCTATATTTACCCTGTAACATGCATCGTAGCGCTCAATCTTGCCAAAGACATTCCACCACCACCCACTTCATCAGTTTTATTATTATTGAGACTGCCTCATGAAAGACAACAACACTGGTCATCATGGTTTCAGTTTCCTCATCAAATCACATGTGGAATTTTTTTGTGAAATAGGGTAAAAAATTTAATTAAAAAAAAAAAAAAAAAAAAATAGCAGGATCCCAATGCCTCAAAAGCTACAACAGATTTAAATAAAATTATACTTATGTATTTCTACCACAAGGAACAAAATACATTGTTGAGCTCTATGACAAGGAGGAAGGGTTTATTCCCTTGTGGATTCAAGTTACTTATGTTCCTTCGGATTGCTTTCTTAATGATGCTATTAAACAGCTTGTTTCGTATGTTGGTAAAGCTCGATCTGGAGGTTTCCTTGAACCCCGTTGAGTTGGGTCTCCCTCCTTGGGCTGCTAGAGTAAAGGTTTTTTTTAAGAAACCATGTCCGATTTGTTTATCTTCTAAAATTCATAATCAATTTGGGAAAGTTTTCTCATTTGAGCTCAAGCTTATGAACTTTATTCTAATTTCCTGATCTGTGGAAGGATCTTTCATTCCTCGAACTTCTGTCTATTTCTGAAGGGCTCTTCTCGTACTCTCCTTCCCCCTTTTGGGCTACTTTGATACATCATTAACTCCCCTACTTCGATACATCTTTACCAAACTTCACGGGGGTTTAAGGTCCACAAGGTTCGTTGTGTTACTATTCACCAACATTTCTATTCTTCTACTATTCAATGTTCTTCTTATGGTTCTTCTCGGCTTGGTTCTAGACGGGTCTTTGTTCCTTATGATGTTTTACTTGGGACCAATTGTCAGAAACCTCCGGGGTTAGTTGAGGAGTGCCTTGATAGAGCTTTTGCCTCTTCTAATTGGTTGATTTATTTTTCTTTTGCCTCACTTTTCAAGTTATCTTCTTCGGGATCTGATCATATTCGTCTTCTTCTTCTTCAGACCCATATTATGAAGCCTTCTTTTAAGAAGTTATTTCATTACCAAGAGGCTTGAGCTTGTCATCCTAACTTTTGATCCTTTTGTTTTGAAAAATGGGGTTTCATGGTGGAGGATAATGTGATGATCAAATTAACTAGTCTTAGTAGGTTGTGGTCTGTTTAGAACCGCGATGTGTTTGGGCATATTGACCTGTTGAAGGTATTTTATTTTAATAGATTCTTGAGCTTAGAGGATTTGTTTAGGTCTTCTCTAGCGCTGGATGAGATGTCCGCAATTGGCTTACATCTTTGTTAGATCTTTGATGCTGAAGAGGCCTTTTAGTTGTAGAAATATAGGCACATTTATATTACAGTTGGTGATAGAAACACTAGGTTTTATCATGCCGTATCTAACCATAATCTTAGGAACTGTCATATTGATGTTTTTTTGATTAATGAGGAAGGTATAAGAGTGAGGATTCTCGAGGTATTGCTCGAGAGTTTGCTAACCATCTTCGGGGATTTTATACCACCTCAAACCTCTCAATCCATCATTTTTGGAATGTTTTTTGAATTTTAGGTTTTGATGACACTGGGTGTGATCTGAGCTATTTGTTATCCTTTGTGACGTATTTAATCAAACTAGACGGTAGTACTTTTGAAACTATTGAGCTTTCTCGTGGCATTTGGTAGGAATGCCCTTGGGTCTATCTTTAGTATTGCTATGGAAGTTTCTCATTTGTTGTTTGATGATGATATTTTCATCTTTTGTAGAGCTTCTACTGAAGTTATGTTGTCTATCAAGTCAATTTTAGATCTCTTCTCTGCTTTGTCTGGTCAAGATATTAATTTTGGAAAGAATAGTTTATTTTTTAGTACAAATATTCCTCCGATTGAGAAGCAACGGTTATGTTCTCTCATTGGGATTAAAGAAATGTATCGTGAGACTTTATATTTGGGTACCAATTTATTCCATCCGCTGGTCTTAGACATATTATGGAAAGAGTGGAACACCGTTTATCTATTGGGAAGGATAATTTACTTTCTTATGTGAGGCGTAAGGTTTTGGTTCAATCTGTCCTTGCTTCTATCCCAGCTTATACAATGTCTTGTTTTGCTTTCCCTCTAAGAGAATGCTGTAATTTGAACTCAATTTATTTGAAATTGCAGAATGGGGATAGGGGGAAGGCTAGGAAGCTTCACTTGATTTCTTGGGGAAAAGTTGGTTCTCCTAAGAGTATTGGAGGCTTGGGTTTGCATGACACTATACCCAAAACAAAGCCTTATTAATGAAATTGGGTAGAAGGTTACTAATTGAAGATTCTGCTTTGTGGGTTGAAGTGCTCAGGGCCTTAGGTGTTTCTACAGGAACTCACTGTTTGACAAAAAGGTTTTGTCCAAGAAAGGTTCTTGGAGTCGGAATAGTTTTGCTGGTGTGTTACAAGTCTTAAAATTTTTGGTTTATTTAAAAGTTGATAATGGTACAAAAATTCATTTCTGGTGGGATCCCTGGACCCTTCTGTTCTTGAGTTTAGTATCCCTTCTGATTGTCTCAGACGTGAGTCTCATTAGAAGGTGATCAGTGATTTCCTTGATGGGACTGTTTGGAATGTGGGATTGCTATCTTCTTGATCGCCACCTCCGATGGTGGAGGAGATTCTCAAGGTTCCTTTGTCTTTGGCTGAGGACCGTTGGTGGTGCTCGTTGTCTAGGGATGGTTTTTTTTAAACCAAATTGGATGCAAACTTTCTCTCTTCCTCTCGGGGCATGACTAGTGACTCAAATTTTGCTTGGTGGTGGGGGTTCTTTTAGAAACAATCGATGAAACAGCCTCTCTACGAAAGCAAAGGTAAGGCTCTGTACATTATGAACCCCCCCAAGACCCCGCAGTGGCGGGAGCTTCGTGCACTAGGTACACCCTTAGTCATTTTATTTTAGTGGCATTAGGTTTTATGGTGGCAGACCAGCAAATGGAAGCAACAACACAGGGCGCCCTTCAAGGACTTAAACAAGCTGCTACTTTGGGCTAGAACATTGTAGAATTTTGGTGGCCACGTAGGATCCAGTGGAGCTGCTACCTGAACCAGATATAAGGGTGTGGCCATGGACATTAGTTTCAGTTTTTATTTTTTAATATCTCCTTTTTTTGTAGGGATGTGGTTTTTTGTGTCGAGAACGATAATACTATTGTTAAGGCGTTTCAGGGTTTGGCTTATAAGGCCATTGTGCAGCAGATTAAAATCCTCCATGCAGTGTACTGCAGTTCAGGCTTGAGAGCTCGACAAGTGGAAGATGCTTCATCCAACGGTGCGAGGTCAATTGACCCAGTTTTTTATTTTTCTTTCTGCTCGAGCTCGGCACCACTGTATCTCTTTCCTGGTACAAACTTGTTTCAGAAATGGATCAAAGTTACTGAACTAAAGCAAGCTCCCTGCATATTGGCACTTCACCACTTAAAAAGAGGATATTCTTGAGATTTAAGGGATAGTATTCAAAGCATTAATTGATCAAGTTTACTATCTTAACATAAAATATATTCTTATAAGAAAACGTTTTAATTCATTCTTGTTGAATCCCCCCCCCCCCCACATTCACTGGGATAAATAATGCCAAGATAAGCAGATTGCATGCTCATCCCTCTTCTTTACTATTAATGCCAAAACAAGCTGGCTATGTTACATATATCAGACATTGAATATAGAAACATGCTGCTCTAACACTGTTGATCAATGGCATGATGGTATAAAAAGTTGGAGCTTCCCATTGATGGGGAATTCAGTAACACTGATAGAGTTCAATATTACAGAATATGACAGGAATCAACCAGAGACTGTTAATATACAGCCAACACAGAAAATCAATATCTATAGCCACTTTTGAATTTCACATCTGATAGAATTCTTTCAAAAGAAAAAAAGAGAAATGCACGAATAAAATACAATAACAAAAAAAAATGGAAAATTATTAAGTTTCTAAATGCTTGCAGATATCCTATAAAGAATATATCTGTATGAAGAACTAGGATTAACGAATCGGATTATTTGGGAACTAAACCTTTAAATGGAAAGAAATTTAATTTCCATGAGATTCTCGACTAAATTGTGTGGGACATTCTTTTATCTTAAAAAATTGAACCAAACACTTTTCACTTGTATTTTCTTGGCCTACCTCAACTCTGGTCAAGGAGAGGTCCTCAAAAAACCTGATATTTCTTCTTGATATTTCATCTTTCACTCTGGTTAGAGTACCAGAGTTTCTTCTGGCAGATCAATAACTTTTCCTTCTCCACACCATACTCAGTCTCTTCTTTACGGCAGCCCCATTTCATCCCCTTGGCAATGGTGCCTACAGCATCCACAAAATAGCTGGACTCCCGGATAATTGCATATCCATTAGGACGTAGGATCCGATCCATCTCCAAGAGCACATACTTCATCTCACATCTGCACCAGTCGATAATGTATTATAAAGAAGGAAACCAAAAGAATATACAGAGATAAGGCTAAGAGCCAAGCTAAAAAACACAAAACCGAGAGACTATCTCCCCACCTTCGGCAATGCCATCAACAGGGAGATAAGAAACCGCCACAACAGAAATTCAAAATAAAACAAAAGATCAGGGATAGACCAAGCGAAATCTCGGCCTGATTTAGCAATTCACCAAGGAAAAAAACAAAAGAAGAGCCAAAAAACGATTTAGCAGCATTGTCCCTGTTATTGTGGATGGTACATTGCATTTATTTTTAAAAGCCACCTAGTGGGCAATATAGACACCCTCAAGTAATTGATGGGTCATGCCAATTCTAGTTTTTCTTGATAACTGTTATGTTCCAAAACAAACGACATACACATTCACATTCTACAGAAAGAAGCATAGCTTATTCATCTATTTGATTAAAAATATGATGAAATCAAGGATCATTACCTGTGGCTTTCAGCAGTGAAAAGACCATCAAGGTGTAGAAGATCATATGTTCGAGGATATGTTGAGAATGCCTCACACCTGCCAAAGGACATAAAATAATAATTTAAAGCTACCATGCCCCATGCATCTTAACATATATATATAAGATTAATGAATCGGTTTTTATTACCAGTCATGGTAGGTCCCAATCAAACCCCTGTCGTAGACCACCGGCAGTGTATTAGGAGCATAGGAAGACACCACATTCATGACCCAGTGGGGATCATCAATTACTGCTGCTGCAAAGCCACCATATACTGTATTCATATCCATAACATTACGTATCTTATCTGTGCCAATAACTGGGAGTAATTTCTTGTAGTGCTTCACCCGAATCTTCCATTTACTGTCATCATGCTTGAATGCACCAGAACTCCCACCTTGAACAGCTGAAACTCGTTCCGGGGCAATGTTTAGCCGCTCTGGCCATTTTGGTACATATTTTAACCCTAATTTCTTTATTCTCTGATTTGGAACAACAACGCAAGGGCGGAGTGGAGTGTACCATGCTGAATCAGGTTCAGTACCATCATCACACTTTGGTGGGTAGACATCTGGAGCAGCAAGGCGATCATAGCAGCTATTATCTAAAGATTTCTGCCACACAGCAATGTCATCCTTTTTATTGTACAATGTGAAACACATGGATGTTAACAATTCCTGTAACTTCTCATAATCTGATCTCTGCTCTTCCACTGTTGTGTTCCATCCCCGCCATCGGTTCTCATAGTTCACTGGTGGACCAGACAGGATCCAAAAACCTCCAGGGCGAAGAATGCGGTGAATTTCAAGAAGGTAGATTCCACCTGGAAACAGAGCATTTCTTATGGTGAGTAGGGGACAATCAACCAAAAACATGGATATAATCCCCTCCCCCCCGCCTCCCCCCAAAAAAAAGGAGCTAATGAGAAATACATTGAAAACAGGGTAAGTAGTCGCAAGGTCTACTAATAGGATAGTGGTTGCACATCAGCATACTATTATATATAAGTTCGAATAACCAGTTAATTTTTAGTATTATTTTTTTACTTGACAAAAAAATACCCTTTATAATCAAATTTTTTTGTTTTAGACTTAAATCTCCTCTCACTCTCTCTCTACTCTGTACCTCTCTCTCTCTACACCTCTTCCTCCCTCATCCCTCTCTCTCACGTCCCTCACCCTCTCTCACGCTCTCATGCCACACCTCATCGTTCATGGGAGGAATCTCCTGAGCTTTAGTTCTCCTCGCTGTCTTTCCCAACCACACGTCCCCTCTCTCTCAAGTCCCTCCTCTCACTCTCTTTCTCTCTCTCTCTCTCTCTGTCACACAACTCCATTGTTCGTGGGATGAAACTCTTTGGAAACCAGTGAAAAACACTGAAAGATCACTTTGGGAAGTACGGAAGTGATGTGGAGTTTGTGATAATGTGAGACAAGAATACAAGAAAGCCATTACAAAGCGCTTCAAGACAAGGACGCCATACTAGGAAGAATGTATAGTTCTTACTCTACTGTCGTCACAACCCAGCTCACAATCTTCCTTGTTTCTCCTGTCTATTTTCTTTATTTATTTTTAACAAAACTTTTTACTCCCAAGAAAAAATAGAACTTCAATCGTAACAGTCTTTTTCTTTTTCTGTTTCTGTGGGCTGTGTTGTTATTTTGTTTGTTCATAATTTTCACTAGGTAGAGGTAAAAAAAAGTGGTGCGCAGGGGTGACCAACACCAATAACATCATACTCACCAACTCTTGAGCATACTCAAGTGTGGCACTGATTGACCATCCCATTGATCCATTCTGTGTCTAGAATTTGTAAGAATATAATACAATGCTCAACAGAGGCGGGCCTTGGTGCAACGGTAAGATTGCTCCTTTGCGACCTAGTGATTGCAGGCTCGAGTCGGAAAACAGCCTCTCTGCAAAGAGGGGGTTAGGCTGCATACCAGACTCCACAGTGGCGGGAGACTTGTGCACTGAGTACGCCCTTAATATGTTCAAGGAGCTTCTTACTGAATATATTCTTAAGTAGCTTTCACATGATCCAGTCACACATTATAATTATGAATATAAGTAGTTAGGACATATTGATAGGTGACCATGAATCTTCCACATGGAAGCTTACCACAGCTGTGCAGAGGGTCCCCCATCCAGTGGAGATTCCACATCACTGAATTGTCCAAGTGGCTCAAATCAGGGAGACACTCAAATAGCAAATAAGTACAGGTGACCACTGTAGAAATCTTTTCTCCCAAATCATCTCTCCATGTTCCTCAAATCAGAGAGGTCACCAATCACCATGTGGAGGGTTTTGTGACCGGATTGATGACCTCTCGATTGGGCACTTTGCCACATCGTTTAGTGCTTCTAGGATGAAATTTACATGTGAATAGAGGTTGCCATGGGGACTCTGTGAATCCCCTAAGTTTGTATATGAAGGATCCTAGATTCACAGATAGTACTGTTCCTTATAAAGTGAATTGTTAGAAGGAAGTGAATAACCTTGAAGTGACAAAAAAAAATAATCAGTAGTTACTTATAAGTAAACAATGAATCAAAAACATCAGTAGTGCACCGTCCAATTAAACATGTGAATATTAATGGCTAATTAAATTCCCTGGATTAGTTAAAACTACTAGGGTACTACAAATTGAGAGTTTGAATTACCAAATTCTGTCCAAGGGATAAGACATCTCGAGCAGTGAGCCATATCGAAAGAATTGGAAGGAAAGGGAAGACGCTGTGTCGAAATAATGCCCAATATTGCTGGAATGCCTCGTTCAAGTGCAAATTGGACTTGAGCCTCATGGTTATCTCTTGGTGCAAGGGAAACAGTTAGAATCCCACGATCTAGTAAATCACCTCCCCAGCTTGCAACCTATGAAATAAACAAATGCATCATTAAATATAAAACTGCAGTTTGCACTGAACTGTTATTCTAGCAAATATACGTTGTTTGTTGGGAGCTTCCATAATCCAAGAAATGACATTATATTGGAAGAATACAACTAAACCCATCTATGTATAAGTATATGGCCTGCACAAATGCCATAAAGGATGGTATAACAAAAACTCACTCCACATCCTGTATCAATCGCAGTTCGGATGGTTCCATCTTTCATTTCAGGAATCAAATCTTGCATCAAATCAACATATGCACTAACTCCATTAGGGAACATGGTACCTCCCCCAGGAAAGAGAAATTTCTCCCCTTCTTTCCTCAGCCAGTGCTGATTAGATTTTTGTTTGTTAATCCAATCATAGGGAACATTTCTGAAATCATACAATGTAAAATCAGGTCAGTTTATATGAAGCTCCATCCGAAGAATTGATCAACAAACATAATTTTTTAACTAAAAAGCCACAAGCATATGAAGAACTAAAATGCAAGCTACATTACCTGTACCAACATTCATTCCTGCTCTTTGGCCATCTAATTGGGGGCTTGTAGCCATCTGGTGGGGGCACCAAGCATTCTTTTTTTTCAAACACTGGAGGGCAGTGACGTTCCATAAAAGTGAGTCGATGACGACCATACTTCATCCACCTCTGTAATGAGAATACTTTATTAATGATGATACTGAAGATAATAAGAGAAACCAAAAAGATATATGAATTCAAACGTCAATCAGATACTGTGATGTGGGTCAAGATCAACAAAAGGCTACACAATTAAATCAGATGGGATACCTTTGGGTCAGTGCATGGGGTGTAATCTTGATAATCCTTGCTACATTGAGGAAACACTATAGATTCAATGCGAAGAGGAGTAGATGTAACTTCTATATGAGATTGAACGGGCCTTGCGACATCGTTTGTGAGGTATCGATTCTTCTCAGAGCAGAAAATACCACCAAGATAGAATGAAAACCCACATAGAACAACAAACATCAGAGTAATGGGAATCATCCTGGAACTTTTATCAGGGTAAGACCCCTTTCCATCTTTACCCTTCATGTTTTTTGAGGGTATCATATACCTGCAGGGAAGCAAGAAAAATAATAAGCTATGTACAACCGGGACACCACAATACATGGGAAATTGTCTATCAACACGGAGCATCCAATACTTCTGAATCAGGAGGAAGGACTTCCCTAACCATAATAGCGATTTTGAATGAGCACAATTAAAATTTTGTGGAATAGTATTAGATTAAAATATGCTTAAAAGTTATCCACCCCTTGAATTTCAAAGAATTTTCACCAATTATAATGAAAACTGTGAATCTGACTTTCAGTTTATTAGTACTTGCCAAACAATCAATTACCCACTGGATAAAGAACAGATTGTTAAACCACAACAATCTCTATTCTCCTCGAAATTCCAAAAATTCAATTTAAATTCATAACTAATCTAAACCAACTGGATTTCAAATTTGAGACACCAAGAAAGAAAAGAAATAACATTTTTCAGTCACAAAGCAGTTTGTTTGAAAGAGCTTCATTCTTTATAACCTTACTTTATCAAAAACCCATATGGACAGTATCTTTATTCTTAATAGGAAAGAGGAATTCAAAGCTTTAACCAACTACAAACACAAAACAATGATCAGATCAGCTTCTAATGCATCAATATACACATTCCAAAGAAAAATTTATGAAAAGTTTATGTACCAAAAGAGGAGGAAATGTGAATGGAACCCAGATCTACCCAAAACTGCTAGTCAATGCCAGTATTCAAGATGATAAAATAATTAAATATTTGTGATTAAGGTTATCAACTACCCACTGCCGACATGTTTTACTTTCTCCTTTTTTTCTTTTTATCCTTCAAGATATTGGGCCCCAATAAGAAAACTCTAACTCTAATAAGGGCCCTCTCCACTAGGTCAAAAAAAGTAAACAGTGGATCTCACCAAACATAAAAGCCAAAAGGAAATAGGAAGAAAATAATATTAGGAAACACTGATGTTTTCTTTATGAAGATAATTTAACAATGTCTTCAAGAAGAAGAAAGGTTTTGATTATCAAAAGCCGGATCCCCAATTACATGTCCTGAACACTCAAAACCAAAGCCGATCAGCCTATCCCCGACAATCAAATGTATTAACACAAATCTCTGGTAGAGAAACTTTATCTCAATAAGAAAACAACATGGGTAAAACAAGGGATCTACAGAAACACTAGGAATGGAGAAGCAAGAAAAAATTTAGAAGAAAAGAGCAGAACACCACCCCCCCCCCCAAAAAAAAAAAAAAAACCATAATGGATGCATCAAAGCACAGAGCATAACCCATAATGAAGAACCTCAATTTAAACAAAACTATAAAGAATAGAAACACCCTGCATTCCGAGAGCAACAAATACTAAGAATCAAATCTTCTAAAAAACTCCTATCCTTTTGAAATGCCTGCAACTAAGTTTTGAACTGCACAGCATTAAATAAAAGGGAGAAAAACAGAGACCCTGCAAACATGAAAAACAGAACATAAATTCTCAGAAATAAACCCAAAACGAGGTCGACCCATGAGAATCCAACTCGTACCCATCAAATATCTGATCTAGATCGGACAGAATAACTGAACAAATCACAGATAAACAGAGAAAAAAACAAAAATTCGAAAGAGAAGTACCTCTCTATTTCTCTATCTCTATCTCTCTTCAAAATCGTTCGTGTCCCTCACTATTTCTCTGTGTCTCCCTCTCTACTTTGTTGCTATCTTTAGCTCTGCAGATTTTTCTCTTGTCAGGGAGAAAAGAGAGAGAGAGAGACCTGAAGAAGGAGAGCCAAAGATAAAAGAGCTATATATATTAACTGGGATCTCTCACCCTCCCATATAAAATCATTAAATAAACTTTTTCCCTCCCTCCCCGCTGTCCTTTGTTTCTATTTCTTTATCTTTTCTCTTTTCTCTTTTCCTTCTCTCTTACTCTTCCATCTCTACGAAGCTTCAACCTTCAAGGCTTCAATCCATTCATCACCATCTCTCTCTCTCTCTCTCTCTCTCTCTCTCTCTCTCTGTGGAATGAGGTCATTGGTTTGCCTTCGAATCAGGTAAAAGGCGAGAGGGGAATGATTTCTAAGCTGAAATTGAAAATCTAAATGTCACTACCGATAGTGATATTTACATTTCATGACGACACATGACAAATAAATGAGTGGATCTTATTGAGAACCACAATAATAGGGAACGAGTCATAATTACCGAAATGCCATTCTTGTCAGTTTAATTCATGTTTCTTTGTATGGCAAATTTGTAAATTTATGAAACTTTGGAATCTACCTCTGACCAGGTTTCATTTACTGACTTCGGTTGAAATTTTAGGTTATGTTTGGATAATAAGAAGAAAAAAATTTTACTGTAAAAAGGTTAATCCAAAAATCTTATCTACATTTGAAGTTGCATTTAATTAATGCGCAAGAGTCGCTGATTAACGTAAGGGCCAATGAGAATGCAGGCATTAATACGAATGTGATTTTTTATTTCAAGAGAGATTGGGTGGTAATTTGCACATTCTTGTGTTTAAGCGCAAGAACCACACGATCAAACATCGTTCTTTTTCCCTTAATTAATATTAAAAAAATGACAATGCTTAGACTATTAAGAAAGTGCATGACAAGTAGTCAATCCTGATCATTCTCGAGGCATCTAATAATCGAACAATAGAACATTTTACTAAAATTTTAGGAAAAAAATAATACTATCAAACTACATATCGTATATCTATCTCTCTCATCCCTCCTATGAAATAACATATTTGCCCCTTGATTGTGAAAATGAAAGAAATAAAGAGAGGATCTTTCATCCAAAACTTTATAACTAACATAAGGCAAAGTCTTTTCAGTGTTTCATGTGGCAAGGTCGTGAAGGGATAACCTTAACTACGTAATGTGAATATTAGAAAGATTCAATTAAACAAATGCAGAAAAACAAGGTGCAATCAGGTAATTCATCGAACTCCAGAAATACCCCTCATCAATTTATGAAATTCTAAAGGACAGGTGGCAGTTGGGTATATGGCATAGACGACAAATGACATTAGAAAAAGAATTCACTAAGTAGAGGGTTGTTTCCACATACGACGCTTGTCGGTGGAAACTCTCTCTTCTTTTTCCGTCTTGGGAAATCTTTTCTTTTCTTTTCCATAATTTTCCCCTTGTTCAACTCCATAATATTTGCGGTAAATCCTCTGATCCGTTCCTTTCACCTCGTTTTTCTGTTACATTGACGATTGACCATTGGGAATTAGGCATGGAGGGGTTGACGATTGACCACTGGGAATTCGGTATGGCCTTATGGGGGTGGAGGGGGGGACTCCGACGAACCGGCTTGATCATTAAGGATAAGAAACAGCTAAGAATGAAGTTGACATTTTTTAATTTTTAGTAGGGTTTTTGGTGGACCTTCATCAGTTCCATTTTCTAGATAGGTCCATTCCATTTTCTAGAGAGGTCCATTTTCTCAAGTTCCTCTAATAGAGGGAGACCAAAATGATCATCCTACCCCTGCCCGAATATATTATCTGGGTGGGATCCACCCCTTTTTATTAGAGGAACTTGAGGAAATGGAGCGGGCAAGAAATGGAGCAGATAAAAATATGTTTTTGGTAATGCAATTGTCATCCCTAAGAATGTGGTTGACACTTGTTAGTGGGTGTTGGTGCAATGGTAAGGTAGTTCCATTGTGGTCACTGCCTCACTGGTCAAAAGAGGTTACGGGTTCAAGTAAGGAAATATCCTCTCTTCAAAAGCAAGGGTAAGGTTGTGTACATTATGACCCTCTCTAGCATGATTTTTAAAACTGCGTGTCTAATCTGATTTGGCCGATCCGATTCCAATTGAAGAAGCAACGATTAGGATCGGTGGTAATCGGGATCTATGTCAAACGATTCTCATCCGAATCAACCGTTCCATCGATCTAATTCTCAATCTTTAACTGTCATCATTAAGTAAGTTAGAATGGATTGGAGCGGTAAGCACTCAGGCTCCGAGGGCTTGGTTTTGAGCCTCAATTCCACACATCCTCCCCCCCCCCCTTTTATCCCTCTTGCCCCCCTCCTCATCTCACTTTGTAACATTGAAAAAAAAATAATAATTAAGTAAATAGTCTAATTAACCATCTTATGAAGTAATTTCAAATTAACAATGAATAAAATAAGCGGTAGTGAATTGCATTTGGCATTCATGGCTCCTAATTTAGGGTTATAGGAAATGAACTTTAGCTTTGGGCAAATATATATATTTTTAGGCGCAATCTAGATTATAAAATTGCTTTTAATTCAGCAATGATTATAGTGGTAGATTAAATTCATTCATAAAATACATTAGGGTCTTGCATCTCTTTTCTGTTTTTTTAAGTTGGGCGATTGGCATTAGGATTTCTAGTGGTTAAACACTCAAACTAAATTGGACCAAATTATAAGCTAGTGCATTATTGCTCGTAGGAATAACTTCGAATTCACGGTTTATGAAGGCTTTTTTATTTGGTCCAATTTTTTCTTAATTATGATTCAAGACTGCCTAGGTTTACAAGTTCTGCGGAAAAATATATTGGATCCACGGATCAATTCTAATACCTAATTGGTTTTTTGAAAAATGGTACCTGGCAATATTGGGGATAAACATTTTGAAGTTACTAATGTTCATTTATGATAGAGCCTATGGGCTGTTGTGTTGATGTGTCCATCAAATCCAATAAATTAAATTATTGAAGAAAGAACACTAACTAGGCACGTGTAGTGCATTGCCCTTACAACCAAACATAGTGGCTCACGAAATGACCGCCGCATCTCCATGGAAAAATGGAATTTTCCAAGAGCATGACAGTCATTTTGCACGTCCATATGTCTAGGCGCAAGGGCGTTCTCTTTCCCTTAAATTATTTAATTCATTTTATTATGTGTGATATTAAGGGATGATGGTTTTGTTAAGGTTTTCACCTAAAAGTGTTCACGATTAAGGACATAATTGGACATTCCGTTCATACAGTAGTTGCATTGCATATCTTGTGGAATGATGATTCTAAAACATAAGTGTGAGTGTATATACGTGTGCACACGTACATTGAACTGAATCACATGAGAATTTTAAGTGGTGTGTTATCAGATATATTGGATGACCTAGAGGAGGAGAATAGGTTATCACTAGTGGATTTTGTCTTTTTTTTTATTAGTCACTAACTTTGATAAGTTATGAATTAATTAATTTACAAATTGTAATATACTTAAACGAGGTACAAGGTTTATAGTGATTCAACTGCAAAAGTCTATATCCATTCCTCTTAATATATACTTGAGAGAATCCCACTAGTATTTTTCTTTCAATACAATGGGTGGGAAAATAACACATTTACAACTCTGTTTTCAAGGATAAGAGAATCCTTACAATCTCTTAAGGATGAGAGAATCCTTATACTAATCTAAGTTAAGTCTAGATTAAGTACAACAATGAATACCATCTAGAGTTACCTAATTCACATGCATATATAATAATGAAAAATACGATAGAGTTTGTGGTATAAATACCTATCAAAGGATGGTGACACTTTACCTTTTAAGTGATGGTGCACAATGATATAAATGCTAGTGATACATCTTAAATCTCCAAGATCACTCCTTTTGATGATGTGAGTTGGAGAGTGTGAAGACTTAAAAGCATGAGTTCTCTTGATGAAGAGCTTGAATTGAGAACTCAAGAACAAATTATACTTGAAAATACTTTGCATTCACTTCAAAAATATCTTTGATTGAATGGTAATTGAAGGTTCTAAAGCTACACATTTAGTACCTTAATTTTTAGTGTTTTTTATATAGCCAAAATTTTGAGTTAATTTGAGCTCCAACGGATATAAAACAATTATAATTTTGTTCTTCCAGTCGACCAAAGAATGTGGCCATTAGAGATTTACTGACAGATTGACCAACATGCTCTGGTTGATCAAAGCAGGTTGTCTGATTCGTACCGGCAACTTTCTGCTTCGTCTGGTCGAAATGTTTGTCTACCAGTCGACCGGTGGATCGACTGACAAGCTTTATCTGGCTTGTTTTGATTGCTTGTCTTTGGGATTTCTTCTAACTTCTTTGCCAACTTATAGTAAGGTCAATGAGGGGTATTTGAGTACCTCCTAGGGTCTCTAGAGAATGCATATGCTTTATGATGTGAGAATGCAAAGTACATTATGCAATTGTGTTCTAAACTGGATCTATGTGCATACGCGCATCTTCATGACTCCTTTGCTTTGTGGGTACTTGTACTTGAGTTTTTCAAGTGATGTGATGTTCTTCAATCTTCAATTAATCTTTTGAGTGAATGGCCAAGGTCTTTAAGTTTTTCAAATCCTATCTTGAGCTTCAAGACATTAGTATATTCATTCACTAAGACAAGACATTAGTATATTCGTGTGTTCGTTCATCAAAACAATTATCTGGAGAAGTGCATTTCCCAATAGGATATTTAAGCAATAAAATTCTCATAGGTAGCTTATGATTGATTGTCTGACCTGAGAGGTCCTTATCATAACAACTAAGTATTATGACTTTTAGTGTACCAATGGTTGATGTCTCTCGAATAATATATCATTGCACTGGATTCATTGTGTCGAATTGTATACGAAAGAGATGTTGAACACATAATTCACTTCTTGTAATGAAGAATATGAGTGAAAGTGTGTTAATACTTAATTGGAGGAAATCCGGATCCGGTGGCTCATTTTATAAATAGTTTATAGAAGTTTTTTAAATAATGAATTAATAATAATAATAATTTTCTATATATCTTTGAAATAATTTTTGTTCGATCAACAGTCCATATTCTCTCTACATGTTATTACAACAACCTAGGGTGGTGACAAGAATTTTAACAATGCCCTGAGCACTATTACGTGACATTATTTAATTGGAAGGACCAAAGTATAATTAATAATTTTTCAGGAGAAATTAGAGTTATTCAACTTTTGAATATAGTTGGAAAACCAGGTTTTCTGACTCGACTTGTTTTTTAGAAAAATCTGGTGAATTGGCCTTGTCAAACCCGGTCAAGGCGAGTCGCGTTTTTTAAAATTTTAATGCAATAAATATGTATATATTATAAAAAATCAGAAAAAATGCAAAAAAAATATGATAAAACCAAAAATAAAAAAGATAACAAATCAAGGAATCATATATCAACGCCTTTTGAGTTTATACCATTGAACAAGAGAAGGGAGTCAAGGAGTTAAGGATTTCTTATGGTTTAGAGAACAGATTTACTATTTTACTCAACTCATTTTCTAAGTGAACTGGCTTTATGGTCTTTTAAAAAGTAACTAAATTTGTCGAGTTTGTCATGACTTGGATACAAATATCAAGTCTTATTTAATTAGGATGATTTATGACATAGTCTCGTCATTTTTTACCTTGGCCTAGTCTACACAACTCTTGACTAGATTTTCCAAAATTTTGACTCGACTCGGACTATTCACCCTAGTCAAAATCCAATTTTCCAACTATGCTTTTTGATGTACATTAATTGGGAATTAAAAACATTATCCAATATTACATTAGAGGTGGATATCCCAATGGAATCCTACATCCTCCCAATTTAAGTAAACAATGGACTCCTTTGTAGTGTTATATCTTAATAAGAGTTGTTGACTTTTAATCTCCCTCCCCCCACCCTCAATAAAAAAAAAGTAAAAAAAGAGTTGTTGATTCAATATGATGCATTCTTGGATTAAGAGAGAGATTTTTTTTAAAATAAATAAACATTATTATTGAGTTTGTTTTACACTAATATACTAAAGAAGGGGGTTGGGATCCCACCACCACATTAATATATATAGGGACAGGATTCGTGCATAGGAGATCCCCCCCCACCCTATCGGCGGGGGGCCTTTGGTCATTTATATGTCCATCCAACTGTACTCAATGCAAACCGGGTATAAAAACTATTGCCATTATATATTGGGAAAAAGAACTTTGTCCAGGAGTGTGGCTTATGCTAGCACTACCATGAGTCTATCTCTCCCCTACCCATATGAAAAGACACACCTCTGCCCCCTTATTTTGAGGAGAGGTATAGACACATGAGAGTGCTAGCATAGGTCACACTCTCGGACAAAAAACTGCTTCTCTTATATATTAAGGAATTATCCCTACAAAGTTTCTCTCTCTCTCTCTCTGTCTCTGATAGCCTATAGCCTTCTTTCTTCTATATATATATATATATATATATATATATTTGGTAGATCTCTCCTCTAACTTCCGCTATTAGAGAAGTGTTGCTAAGGTTTTTGAACCCTACTAGTGAGTGAGTAAAAGGTGTGAATAATTCAATGTTTGTGGCTACGTTCCGTAGGTAGTATAGCGTGTGTCGTACTCAAGATAACTCTTTTCTTTTCCTTTTTTTTTGGTAAATAACTCTTCTGCTTTTCTAATGGTTGAAAATTTTTTACTATACTATACCTTTTTTTTTTTTGGTAATATATTATACAATATATACTAACATGAGGATTGATCTTATGAGAGTAGTCGCATTAAAATTTATTTTTCCATTAAATCATTAAATCGTCTCCACCATGTTGTACCTCAAAATTGTTTTAAACTTGTAAAAACTTAAATAAACCCAAAAGAAAAAGAATGGGAATTCTTATATCCCTATTGCTTTGACTCAAAAACAAATTTCTACAAGATTATTATTGATTAATGTATGACTTAAATTCGGTAAAAAATTTAAGGAAAAAGAATGCTAACTAATTGTGCAAGTGGTTACTAAATCCAGACATAGGAACTGTGAAAATACTGTTCAACCCCCAATGAAATAAAAAATTTCATCCAAACTAATGCTTCTGTGTGCACTCTTATTGACCTCCGGCTAGTACAGGGACTACACGATCGATTAGCATTCTCTTACCCAAACTTTAAATACTTAAAAGATTGACCGATCCAAATCCAATGCAAACCCAAACTCAAAACCAAACCCCGGTTCACTTGGGTTGGGGGTATTAAAAAGCGTTGAAGAGCTCAAGGTCAACGACTCCTTATTAAGGGTAAGGGAACATGTGAAGGCACACCATCATGATTCTATTTTCCAGAAAAAAAAAAAAAAAAATTAGAACAAGAAAAGAAAAGAGGAAAGAAAGATAGTCAAAGTGCATCTGTACTAATATTGTGAAGTGTAATGAAGACGGTGGAGAACGGTGGTCTGGGGTGTTTGCTTTAAATTACTAGCGAGTTGGTAGTTAAAGAATTATAAAAGTTGGAAAGACGACATTGGAAATGGTGGGAACAAGAAGGTCACACGGTTTCTGACTTTATGTTTCGTTACTGCAACTTCTTCATTAGAGGCAGAGAACCCTCATTGCTTTTTCCATTGCTGAAAGTCCACTGTACCATTTTTTAGATTAGTTTAAGGGAGAAGGAATGCTACTTGATCGCAACCCGTGTACGCATTTCTTGCATGGTTGTGCTCAGATTGTCAGACACATGGTCATGCAAAATGATTGCTATACCCCCACGGTGGTCATTTCACGCAACCATGTGTTTAGGCGCAGGAGCCACGCACTGCTCAAGACCAAGTAGCATTCTTTTTCTCTTAGTTTAATTAGTATATGACTGTGTGTTATGTGTCGATTCAACACAAGTTTTATGGATGAATAAATTTTGAAGTCCTTTGCTTTGCTTTTGGTGTGTATTTTGAGAATGCATTCTAATGTCAAATAATGGATTCCGAGAAATCATATCAAACACAAACCTTTTACAAAGTAGTTGTATATATAGTGCATTCTCTTTAACCACAATTTTAGAGTTGAAATCTTTAGGGGATGGGATGACTTGGATTCATAAAATGTTGTGGTTAAGAAGATGAGATGATTAATATACGTTGAATAAATAGTGGGTCTAGATATTTAAGATCATGAGTGGAAGATTAAGGTTGTGTCTGGTATGATTTTCTTGGAATACATACCAGACGCGAAGTAAGATTTCGATTTAATAGGAATTTTCAAAGGGAAAAATTAAACTTTTAAAAATTCAGTAAAGGGAAGTAGTTTTCTGTCAGGGAGTGTGGCCTACGCTAGCACTCCCATGTGTCTATCTCTCTCCTCAAAATAAGGGGGTAAAGATGCCTTTTCATATGGGGAGGAGAGAGACAGACTCATGGGAATGCTGGTGTAGGCCACACTCCCGGACAGAGAACTTTCATCCTAAATTAATAAGAGAAATAATTAGGGGTGTCAAGTGGATGGTTCGGCTGAGTTTTGGTCTGGCTGAATCAATTTCGATCTAGGAATGAGTGAGTCCAAAACTAAATTGCTAAGGAACTTTGGTTTTCGGTCGGTTTAAGTTCGGTAAGGTTCACTTTATTTTGGTTTTCTAGTATTGGTTTAATACTGGTTTAGATCGGTTGGTTTTTGGGCTTCAACCACAATGAAATCTTACATTCATAATCTATAACGAGGAAAGATTTGATAGTTTTCTTTGATAAAGATGAAGATGGATAGTTTATAAACATAGAAATATTATCACAAACTTGATCAGATTTTAAGTAGCAGACAACCAGAAATAAATGAGGAGTATTAGAGTATTTATGGAGATGTTATATATACAAAACAACCAGATCCCTACCAAGTTGGTCTAGAAAACATCATTAGAACCATATCATCACAGTAAGCCCTTTGATAACACATAATATAAATTTTAATCATTGGAAAAAAAAGACGATGATAGATCTACATTGTTCCTTCAGTTGAAATCTAGGTATTTACTATTTAGTAATCCTATCAGAATTGAAGCAAATCATGAACACAATACATCATTATACAAGTAAACCATTTTTATAAACTAAATTGTAGTCAGTGTTTCCCTTTGGCACCTAAAACCAATTTTCAATGAAAACTCAGACTATGGAGTAACTTGGAGTAGAGAAATTACCTGACATTTTTGTCAAACCTTAAAGAAGATGAGTTTGTATATTATGGCAAAAAGAACTATGTCCAGGATTGTAGTTTCTCGCCCAAACACAACATGGGACAAAATGACCATCCTGCCCCCCATGAAAGGCAAAAATCTTGTCCCTATTGATGCTTCCACATGCATATCCATTGGTTCCTACACTGGTGCAGGGGTCATTCTCCCAGGCAGAGAATGAATTCCCATATATTAAATAACTGAACATGATATCTTACAACTGATGGCTAACTGATTTCTTGAGTTTAAAGAAATTGCTTGTTAATAAAGGGAGAAATAACCATTTTTCATCTTTTAATGAGTATGAGTATTATTAAATAAGATTATTTATACTAGGTTTTTTTTATCGGTATTATTTAATTCAGTTTACAATCCAGATATTGGTCAGTTCGATGTGGTCTGATTTTCAGCCAATTCATCATACTCCAGTCCTAGCTAAACCGATACGATAAGGATCAATTCGATTTGTTCGGAGTTATTAGGTTTGACCAATTTGAGATGGCTTATAACACCCCTAGGCATGATGAACATACATGAGATGCATGCCAATAAACACAAAGGATAATTGATTGAATAAAATTTTGAAATTTGTCATCTGGCCAATTCACGTCATTCTTTAAATTTTGATATTCTTTAAACTTATCATATCATTCTTTCACTGGAAAAAGAACTCTGTCCTGGAGTGTAGCCTACGTCAACTCTTCCATGAGTCTATCTGTCTCCTCCCTATATGAAAAGACATCTCTATCCTCTTGTATTAAGAAGAAGAAAGATAGACACATGAAAATGCTGGCGTAGGCCACACTCCCGAACAGAAAACAACTTCCATTCTTTCACATTTCAATGATAAAATCATTTGCTTCAATATTCCTTTCCAAGTGGACCACTTGGACAAACTATAACCTTAATTATTATTTTATTTGATAAAAAAAGGGACAATGACATGGTTGAAACGGTAAATCAGTGAAATTGTATCCCATAGATTTCGTAAATTTTCATGTTTAGTTTAATAAAACAAGTAGCACTTTCTGGTTTTCGAGCACCAACATCCTCATATGCCATTTTGTTACAAACTGTTTACTTGGGCCATTTTGTTAGCCCAGTTCGAGTCGAACATCACAATAGAGGAACCAGAGCCGGTTTGGGTGGTCCTATTACCAGTGGTAGAGGTTGGAAGCGTGCTGCCCGCTTCTCGCCTTATGTCCCTACCCCCTCAAGTGTGGCAGACTCTGATTCCGCGGGATCCCGGAGTGTTCGGGCCCGCGAGGGATTATGAAAATTTTGAGCTGGAACTGTCAAGGGTTGGGGCAGCCCCTGACAGTTCAATTCCTAAAGACTTTAAAGTCTAAATTTTGCCCAGATGTTATTTTCTTAATGGAAACAAAGTCTAACTCTGATAGATTAAAGTTGTTGTGTAACTCGATGTTCTTTTCAAATTTTGCTACTGTTGACCCCATTGGCCTTAGTGGGGGATTATGTATTATGTGGAATGCAAATGTTGCTTTGCAGATTTCCTACTGCTCATCTCGGGTTATTGATTGTAATATTCGCATGATTGGGTCCAGTGACTGTTGGAAGCTCTCTTGTATTTATGGTCCTCCTAACTCTTCAGATAGGCCGGAGTTCTGGAGGCAGCTTACTGATCTAGGGAATTCTATTTCTTGTCATTGGTTGATATTTGGGGATTTTAATGAAGTTCTTTCAGCTGCTGAGAAGCAAGGTGGCCGGTTAAAATCTTCTCGGCAGATCTCAAATTTCCAATCCTTTGTTGATGAGTGTGGCCTCATGGACATGTGCTCATGCGGTCCTTTCTTTACTTGGTCGAACAGAAGGAGGGAAAATGATCTCATTAGGGAGAAGCTGGATCGTGCCCTGTGCTCCCTTTCTTGGAGGGATAAGTTCCCTGATGCGAGAGTCTCAGTGGAGCCGGCTTGTGGCTCGGATCATTGTCTCTTATTATTGAAATATTTCCTCCCCCACCTTCTGGGAAGCGGCTATTCAGATTTGAGGATAGATGGAGAGCTCTCCCAGGTTGTGAGAGTGAAGTTACTTGTGGTTGGAGTGATCGCTGGAAAGGATCAGATATGTTTAAAATTCACAAGAAAATTAAAGGGGTTCGATCTCGCCTAGCAAAGTGGAAGAAACTGCATGTTAATGATGTGGATTTGGAGGTCTCTAGGCAAATGAATGTCATTAAGGACATTCAGGCTATGAGTTGGCACCCTCACTTCACAGAGTTGGAATCGGATGCTCAAAAAGATCTCCAGTTTCTTCTTGACCAGCAGGAATCCCATTGGAAGCAGAAGGCTAGAATCTTATGGTTGAAGGAGGGAGATAGGAATACAAAATTCTTCCATTCCACTACACTTCAGAGGAGAAGTAGAAATAAGATTTCAAGATTGTTGTCTCAGCAAGGGGAGTGGCTTGAGAAAGAAGTAGATATTGATCATGAGATTTTTTCCTTCTTCAATAATCTCTTTACTTCGGATGGTTCACATAGCCTAGAGAGAGCTCTCCAATTTATCCACCCGAGCTTTACTGATGATATGAATAGAACCCTTTGTCTTCCTATCTCTGATGATGAGGTTAAAGTTGCAGCTTTCAGTATGAAACCCCTTAAGGCCCCTGGTCCTGATGGCCTTCCACCGGTGTTCTTCCAGTCTTATTGGCATATTGTGGGCCCTGAGGTGTGCAAGGCAATGAGATCCTTTTTTTGATTCGGGCTTCCTTCTTAAAGAGTTAAATAGAACTCATATCCTTCTTATTCCCAAGGTGAAGGAGGCAGAAAGAGTTGACCAATTCAGGCCAATCAGTCTCTGCAATGTCGTGTATCGCATTTTTTCTAAAGTTCTTGCCAAAAGATTGAAGAAATGTCTTGATCTAATTGTGACGCCCGAGCAAACTGCCTTTGTGGAAGGGAGGAGTATCTCTGAAAATGTTTTGATTGCGCACGAGGCCTTTCACCATATTAGGCACGTCCAGAGGGGGAGGAATTATTTGGCGGCAGTGAAGCTTGACATGAGGAAGGCTTACGACAGGATTGAGTGGAATTTCCTCTCTAGAATTTTACTTAAGATGGGCCTATGTGACAAGTGGGTTCAGATCATTAGCCAGTGTGTAAGTACAGTTTCCTATTCCTTCCTGCTAAATGGAGTCCAAAAAGGAGCTGTTGTGCCTTCTCGTGGTATTAGGCAAGGGGATCCTCTCTCTCCAAGCTTGTTTGTTCTGTGCACAGAATGCCTCACATCCTTGATTGCGGGAGCTGTGGAAGATGGAAGCCTAAGTGGGATGCGAATCAGGCCTGCAAGCCCTTTGCTTACGCATTCTTTCTTTGCTGATGATTGCCTTATTTTTCTCTGGGCCAACCATGGCTCTCTGAGAAGCCTTCGGGATGCTCTGTCTCTTTATTGTGAAGCTTCGGGCCAGGCTATTAACGGGCAGAAGTCCTCCGCCTCCTTTAGCCCCAATACTCCACAAAGGCTAAGGTGTATTTTTGCTAGAATCATCAGAGTGGATGGTTTGATTAGCCCTGGTACATATCTTGGTCTCCCCTCTGAGATTGGTAAGAATAAGAAGGCAGCTTTCCAACACTTGAAGGATAGAACCATTCCAAAGATAGCTGGGTGGAAGGAAAAGTTACTCTCTCAGGCTGGGAAAGAGGTTCTTATTAAGGCTGTGGTGACTGCTTCTCCATCTTATCATATGTCTCACTTTAAACTCCCTTGTGGTCTCCTCGATGACATTAGTAGAGCTAGCTGCAACTTCTTGTGGGGTCAGAAGAAGGAGGAGAGGAAGATTCACTGGGTGGGTAAGGACTGCCTCAACCTCCCCAAACTTGATGGAGGCCTGGGCATCAAAGATCTAAATATCCAAAATCAAGCTCTCTTAGCTAAGCTCGGGTGGCAGTTGCTTACTAAGGAGGGGTCTCTCTGGGCAAGATTGATAAAGAGTATCTACTTTCCTTCTTCTTCTTTTTTGATGGCACAGGTTAGTGGTAGGCCATCTTGGGCTTGGAAAAGTATCCTCCATGGAAGATAGCTTCTGAACAAAGAACTGATGTGGATTGTAGGGAACGGCCTTTCAATTCACATCTGGGATGACCCGTGGATTCCAGTGTTGGAGGGCTTTAGACTTCATCTTCCCCGCCCTCCAGATTGCCCCTTCCATAGAGTTTCTGATCTCATTGACTCCCAAGCTAAGTGGGATATTGTGAAGCTACGAGCTTTCCTTTTGCCTTTTGAGATAGAGTGCATTCTGCAGATCCCTATTAGCTCGGAGAGGTGTTGTGATACGCTTTGTTGGGGCCCCTCTACTACTGGTATTTTCTCAGTCAAGTTGGCTTATAGATTGGGTACTCAGCTCCTTCAGTGCTCTTCTAAGTCTGTGATGAAGGCTACCTCTACCCCAAAAGAGGTTTGGAAGTGTATTTGGAATTCACTTGCTCCTCCCAAAGTGAAGTCCTTCTTGTGGAAAGCCTGTTTGGGTGCTTTAGGGGTTTTGAAAAATCTGAGGCAGAGATGTATCGTGGACTCAGATGTTTGTGTTGGATGCGGACTTGATGTTGAATCGGTCGAGCATGCCATTTTGTACTGCCCACTGACCAAGCAAGCTTGGTTTGCATCAGTGGTTTCTTTGAGAGTGGATGCTCTTCCCTCTCTCTCTCTCTCGGAGTGGATCTTGGAATGGAGCAAGGGGCCGGGGACTTCGAGGAAGGATCGCAAGATTTGCTTTACTTCTCATGCCTTGGTGGCCTGGGAAGTTTGGAAGCTGAGAAATGCCCGTTGCTTCAGATCTTCGGTTCCATCCTTCAAGCCATGGATTGCCTCGGTCAATAGGGAAGTCGAGGATGTTCTGTCTGCCTCCGTGCATGTTTCGCAGTCGAAAGTTTTTGGGAGTTCAGTGGTGATTCCCCCCTCCCCTCCTGTGGGAACCTACTCCTTCTTTGTTGATGCGGCTACTGGTTCTAGCCCCAAGGCCCTTGGCATTGGATGCGTCGCTTTTGATCCGGGTGGTGAGTTGTGCTTGATTGCCTCTGAGCATTTTGCCTTGGCACCGGCGGTGGTTGGTGAGGCATTGGCAATCCGTTTGGCGCTCTCAATAGCTAGAAAGTTGGGAGTGCTCTCCATTCTGGTTTCGTCAGATTGTCTTTCCCTCATCAAATGCTTGTCCCCCTCCCCCCTTCCTTCTTCCCCTAGCTTCTCTTGTATTATTCAGGATATTTGTATCCTGAAAGCTTCTTTCTCTTTCTGTGATTTTGTTCATGTCAGTAGGGATGCAAATGGCTTGGCTCATAATATTGCTAAATGGGCCATCTCTAGCCCGCTAAGCTGCTTTTGGGAACCCCCTTTTTCTAGGGACCTTATGGACATTGTAACTCCTTTCTTGTTTCGGCCTAATGAATAGTTTTTTGGCACCAAAAAAAAAAAAAAAAAAAAAAAAAATACTAACATATTTATATGCGAAAGAAAATTTCCTTGAACAAACTGTCTCGATAAGTTTATTAAGGTGGTTGTTGCATGTGAAAACCTCCGTCGTCCCGTTTACCCACGGATGAGCTTGCAAAAATCGAGTGAGCGCAAGAGAGCCGGTGTAGTTCCGGCCTAGGATTCTCCGACGCTCAAATCAGGTCTCCAGTGCAACAACATAACAGCTTAGTAAAAAGTGATCTGAGCGTTTGAACTCCATACCTGGGTATTTATAGGATGAGATGAGGCGGTTGGAGGAGTCTTTGTATGGTAAGAGTCCTCTGTTAGTAGGGCTCTTCCACGCGGAGCGGAGTGGAGAGTTATTTTCGGAGTTGGTCTCTTAATGAGGTAAGAGTCCTTATGAAAGTGTGATTCGATTCCGCGAGGGATTGCGACCCGATTCGTATCCCATGATTGTTGGGACACACTGACGTGGCTCCGTGATCTCCGGTGCGCCGTTATTGAGGTTTCTAGAGAGCGCTCGGCCTCGGGTGGCCGTGGCCTGGGTGCTCGGCCTCGGACAATCGTGGCCTTGGTGCTCGGCCTTGGGTGGCCGTGGCCTCGACGTATGTGGCATGGAAATTTCCTTCGGTTATGCGGGAGCTCGGCTGAGTCATGGTGCTCTGTCTATGGCCAACTTGTGTGGGCTCGGCTCAGGGCTCTGCAGGCCTTAGCCTCGGCCATGGAACTTGGCCATGTTGGGGAGATCGTTTTCTTGCTTTGCGCTCGGTGTAGCGCCACGCACCAGGTGCTCGGCCTGGTTCTCGGCGGGCTAGTGCTCGGCCAGGCAAGAAATGAAGTGCTGCCTTTCTCCAGGTGAACGGTTCGGCCCGGCCTTGGAAGGCTCGGCTCGGTCCTGAGATTTGGTCTCTAGCACATCCACGTGACGACCTCTGGTTGGTTGGGAAATCTATGACTCATCAGTGGTCTAAATATCTAAATTTTCTAATAGGTACATGTAAAATTTCAATTTAAACAGAGTTTTTCAAGTGACAAATTAGAGTTTTGAAAATTCAAGACTATGGGATTTAATGCATAATAGTGGTGGGAATACCATAGCGCATTGACATACATACATATACATACCAATATATCAATGCATTCATTGAAAATTCAAAATGGGTTCCTCGCTTTGGTAAATTTTACCAAACTTATATCGTTCATATAAAATTTCATTTATAGATAAAGGATGAAATTCATTCAAGAAAACACGACATTGTGATTCTGCAATGGAAGCTTACATAGAAGCATCACCAGGGACAGAATTTCCACCTTTAATGGGAGCAAGAAGATCATTTCACTCCTTTGTGTCTAGACCCAGGAGTTACGTTGTCTTTTAGGGTTCTTTTTTCCCATTATTTTTTACCCATGATATTTTAAGATTAAAACTACAGAAAAACTCAACATGACTGAAATTTCTACCTATCATGGTGGCTTGACGGTCATTTCACGTCCCTCTATATCTAAGTGCAGGGACCACACTCCCTTTCAGGGTTGTTTTACCCATAAAATTATTTGGGGGTGAAGCTACATGTAATAGAGTTATGGATTAATGTAGTCAAAAGCCTAAGAAATATACAGGTGAGAGTGTCTTTAAGCCGAAAGGTAGTTTAATTGAAGAGTCCTCCTACACCTAGTAAGGGAATGCTTTCGCTGTTTTTATGGGACCTACTTAATGTACTTTGCTCTTTACTTCCCTTCAACTACAACTTGGGTTTTCAAATAGTGATCATCTACAAAAAACCATTGGATTGGAATCTCTGTACAAAGTTAAGCAGAGCAGACTAAAAAGGGGCAAGACACAGAGTTATAGGTTAATTAAAACCATGGTTCAGGTATCGTTCAATTTGGAAACTGATACGGTATTGAATCGGTAACGACAAGGATCAGTTGTATCGGATAAATTTTCCCTTGATCCTCCTTTAAAAATATATTTTTTGATCATTTTACCCCTTGTCCGTACTATATCACTGATATGGTATCGACACGGTATTGAGATCAAAAAGGTACAAAACTGGTACGGATCGCCTTTATTATCCGATCCCGATACTTATAACTATGATTAAAACACTATTTGTGTGTAATTGTTTTTCACCAAAAAAAGAAAAAAGTGTAATTGCTAGATAAATGGCCCTTTTATGTTGGATTGAAATTAGGGATGTAAATAGACAATCGAAATCCGAATCTGAATCCGGAATCGTATTTGTTTAGGGACATTCGTATTTGTTTAGAGATATCTGAAAAATAATTCGAATATTCCGATTAAAATCCATCCAAAAAAATATCCGAATACTTAATAATAAAAAATTAAGTAAAAAATGATTTTGAGGGTTTTTGAAGATTCAATAGATTCTAGAATATGATGAAACGAGAATCATGATCTAAGAGATATGGATTGAGAGTGAATTGTATTCGCTAGGGGGAAGAAGTTTCGGGTTACACAAAGCAGAGATGTAAACGGATGGTCAAAAATCCAAATCCAATCTGCATCCAAATCCATTTAAAGGTATCCGTATTCGGTCAGAGAATATCTGACTCCGATCCGATCCGATCCTTATCCGATCCGATCCGATCCAATTACATCCATAATTGAAATCAGAACACAATTTACACTTTTTTGTATTGGTGGGAATGAGATCCAGATTTGATTGATAGCTTTGTAAGTTAGTGTGGGAAGGTAGACTGCGTTAGTCATTACATCAGGTCGTTGTTTACTGTTTAGTGATTTATAGATGCATTGTTTAGTGATTTATAGATGCAATTGCTTGCTCTAAAAGTCTAATCAAATCAGTATCTTTTTGACAATATATAGCTACTTACGATGGTGGGTTGGCAAGAGATGGACTTATTAATTGAAAATCATAAAGGCAAGATAAATCAGATCCAACGTTTGGACGTAAACTTTAAAACTATTCTTATAAAAAGACCTTTGTTTTCTTGTATGGATAATGATGGGAAATAAAAAGAAAATAGATGTGACTCAAGGAAAGAAATTTATTTTCTCTTCTTAACCCAAAAAAAAAAAAAAAAAAAAAAAAAAAAAAGAAAAAGAAAAAGAAAAAGAAAAAAGAATTGAGAGAAAATGTTTGAAATCATAATTGTACGTGGACCTTATTTGTCATTACATCAATTGAGTTTGGTTATGCCACGGCCCACTCCTTATGTAGAGAGGAGACATTTATTTCATTACGGCTTCATTAACAACCAAAGTAACAGTTTTGGGGACTCCAAATTATGTAAATTTATTTAGAACATCATTTTTGAAGTGTGGAAAATGTCTAAGAGGTCTAAATTCTAAAATATATATATTTTTTTGGGTAATAAAAGTCTTTATTAAAATCAACTTGAAACATATATGGAAGGAGAAGATTGCATCTCCTAGATCCATGGAATGGAATTGAGTTAAACCGTTGTACACATCTCTGTTGGATTTTTAATTGTTTTTAAAATTAAAGATTCAAAATGCGATTTTGTTGGAGGGTTGTGTCCTTTTCTAATAGACACCTAAATAGCCAATGGATGCCTATTGGAAGACTTGTTTGAATGGCTAACAAATAAGCCTTATGAAAAAAGACACATATTTTGAGGGTATACCTCTTGGAGACATCCCTTAGTGGTGTCTCTGCCTCTCTTTATAACAATTGATTTTGAAAACATCTTAAGAAACATTTCTAGTTTATGTTTTCTTTCCCACCGTAGTCGGTCAATGTTGATGAGTTAGTGAATATAGCCTTTAAACACCCTTTGTAAACATTTGGAACTGCAACCTATGTGATTACATAGTTATTTTATCTTGGAGGTATAGGTGCATGTCAACTCGGATTGCAGAATTGAGGCATCTAAAAACCTTAAAGAGAGTATTGTTTGATGCGATTCAACTCTACCATTTATTGTTCAAGTTACACAAGAGGACGTGTATTGTTGATGCGGTGCGATAGTATCTACCATACCAATCAGATAAGTCTTGTATTTACTTGTTTTGTATTTCTAGTCTTATACTTGTAGCCAATGATATTTGATTCTTATAGTCTCTGACAATGCCCTCCAAATCAGGGAGTCAGTCAAGCTGTTAGTCTCCCATGGAAGAAAGTTGAAAATATAACATACATAATATGAAAACAAGAAAATAATATCCTCCAAGATTGATCAAATCTGCAAAGGCAAAAATGAACAATTATTTTGAAGATAAGAATAACATTCTTGTTGTTTGATCCAAATAACAAGTTCACAAAACCCTCCAAGATCGACTCTAGCATTGCCGATTGGATCCTATATCCCGACGGTTGTAACCGCTTCCTACATCCCAACAATTGTAACCACTTCCAAAATGGTTGTAATTGATCGTTTCCTGCACTTGTTCTGGTATTGAAAGTCAGGATTTGCTAAAATTTTGAAAATGTAACGACTATATTCCATTATACGTGACAAATGATTGATACTTCTTATTGAAAGTGAATATGAAGGGCAAGGAACACGCAGAAAAAGAGATATTGGTAAGGGTAAAGTGGAAGACATGTTAGTAAGTTGGTTTTGGGGAGAGATTAGATGGAATAAGAAGAACAGGAAACTTGTAAATCAATAAAATGAGTTAACATACCACTGCTTCCTGACATGGGACAACAACTGTATGTTTGCACCACCAAAGAAAGAAGAGGGATCTTCAATATAAGAAAATAGTGAAAACGTAACAGAGACTGAAAATAGGAGGAGGGAGAAGGAGAGGGAGAGAGAGTTCTAAAATGTTTTGTGAGTGGCTTGCCCGTGATGACTTGCTATAGATTTTTTTTCTAGTAGAAACTCACCGTAGTTGATGTCATCTATATACATATGTTGTTATCACTAGTTATATTATGCACGTGATTGGATATGGGTGGATTCATGTGATAGAGGACAATGAATGAATTTTTTCACTCAATAATTTGAATATGAAACAAACATCCGAAGTGGTGACCATGAGGGGTGACAAAACCCAATTCGACCCATTAACCCGACAGAAACACAGCCCGATTGGGATTTTAGGGTCATGTTCGTGTGAAGATTGAGTGACTCCAATAATTTTCAGGCCGTGTTTGGGTTGGGTCGTTGGGGGTGCATTTGACCCGAACACTAAGTTGACACGATACAAACCGACCCAATGCCAACCCTCCAGTGAAACTGTTCAGTTTGGTTAGCCCACACCCCCATGACATGCCGCAACACCTCATGGAATATTTTGAAGCATTAGGGTTTCAACTTGGACCGGCCCATAAAAAATATGGTTCATTGAACCGGAATTATATTGTAATGTGCCTAAGCTCGGTGCAATTCAAAATTTATAATCTGTCCCAACCCCCAACTGATGATCCGACTCGAGTTTGTTAGGCCTATGCTGGAAGTCTGGAACGATTCAATTTATTAGGAGTGTCAAACCTAGCTCGAACTGATTGAAACCAATATGATCGAGTTCATCAGATCATGTTTCGGATTGGGCTTTTGTTTCCCTGAACCAAATCAGATCAAACCAAAACCAATAAGACAACGAATCGAATTTTAAAAACCGGATTGAAATTGATAAAACCTGGTATGAAACCGATATTAGCCTGAAATTCATAAAAAATGCACTTTTTCTTCACACATTTCAATATATTTACAAGTTAACCCAAAATCGAACTAATAGTAAACTGTTAAGAGAAAACGTTACGAAATCGAAACCAACCAAATCAAAACCGGTGCACCCTATTGCGATAGAAAACTGGTCGAGCTGATGTGGGATGAAGGATCCTGCATAATCAATAGGTAAAGAGCACAAGAGAGTATCAGAGCGGACGCCAGGGAGCTCTCTGATGCTTAAGTAGTTTCTCTAGGAAACGATATGAATTTGCAAAGTACTAGCGCCAGAGAATAAAAATAGTTTGATCCCCTCAATTGGATGTTCACCTTTGTATTTATAGGGCAAAACTCTGTAACCTAACCTACGGGAGGTGGTGCTATGAGTCCAGTAATGGTAGATTGTCTCTTCTAGGAAGAAGAATCCTCGTAAGAGTCTAATATGATAGTATATTATAACAGAGGCTCGGGGCAAAGATCCTGATATGGTAGAATTGCTTGATGAAGAAGAAAAAGAAGAATCCAGGTATAATAAGGAATGTCATTGATCTTGAGAATCAAGGATGGTATTGGACACATGTCTCGCACCATATGTCAGCAGTTCAAAGATATTTAATAACTATCCTTATGGCCTTATCACACCCTTATTGGATCATATTTTGGACTCATTCATTCTCACATTAAATCGGATTAAACTGAATCGAAACCGGTGTAAACCAACCGATTGACAACCCTACAATTTAATTATTAGCAATTACACCGGGCTTGGCTGGCCCAACTGCATGTGCATACTTGGGTCTGTTCCATCGCTTTAAACACGACGTGACAACAAAGCACAGAAGCAAGTAGTCGCATGCACGTTGTCGCTTGTCGCTTTGGGTCCCCTCACCCCTCCCTTTCTTCCAAAGAAAGGATCGATCCATAGATCATGGTTGGCATCACCGACACCGACGCTCTCTCTCTCTCTCTCTCTCTCATCTCTCTCTCTCTCTGTCTTCCTGCTTGACTTCTTTATTCCTTGCTTCACCAACCTGTACTTTTTATGTCTTGATACGAAGCTGTTACAAGAATGGAATCTACTAATGCAATTTGGATTCTCTATTATTGAGCTGCCCGGTAGGAGCGTGCGCACAATAACCGTCTCAACCCTGTCCGATCACTTTGCCTGAATGGGGATAAGGCGATCATTACCTACCACATTGTGTTTAAGCAGTACGATCTTACCAGGCAGCTCGGCAGTGTGGCCCTGATAGTATATTATCTTTAACTCTTCCTCATCTTTATTCAATTATTTATCTTTTTCTTTTAAAATGGAATCTGTTAGTGTGTTATAAAATCAGATTCTTCCACTAATGGATATACTTTCCACATATTTCATACAAGGCTGTGATGTAGAGGATCAGATCTTTCCATGGTTACCTACGATTGATTATCTATAATATACAGCTTTTAAATGGATGAGAACATTGAAAGAAGTAAAAGGGTCGTACTCAGTGCATAAGGCTCCCGCATTAGCAGGGTCTGGGGGAGAGGTAGATGATAGGCAATCATACCTCCTTTATAAAGAGGCTGATTCCCAAGACTTGAACCCATGCTACTGCATTGGCGGTAACGAGACCTTGCCATCCCTGGAAGAAGTCAGCCATTTATTAATTAATTATTTCTTTATTAGTCGAAGTAATTAATATACTCCAATTATTAGCTCATCTGCTGGTCAATGGAGGTGAGCTTAGGTTTTCTGAAATAATTAAATAATGAGGATAGGGATTGGGTTGTATTACCTATGGTTTTGCTAAGTAGTATTTGTATGAATTCTTTATCTATGTACTGCATGTGTACTTAGGCTTTAAAAAATTCCTTATTGAGACAATGGGGGAAAACCGGAAAATAGTATTAAATAATGAAAAAATGGCCTCACTTGAGGTAGTCAATGATTTGGGGCCTTTGTTTAACAAAAAAAATAAATAAATTTTGGGGCCTTTGTGTTTTTTTTTTTGGGTGAAAATTCTTTTGTTACCATTGTGATTTGACGCGGATCTTTATCCCCTGCGAGGGTATAGTTCCTGTAATTCCTCTCATAGGGGGGGTGGGCGGAAATGATCACCTTACCTCCTGCCCGAACACATTGTTCGGGTGGGATCCACCCCCTTTTATTAGAGGCACTGGGGAGCTGTACCAGGTAGAGAATCGCAAGAGATAATTTTCTGATTTGACGTTGCGATGAATTCTTAGAATAGTGAATATCGTCAAGAATCTGATCCAACAGTCGGTGAAGCTATGAAATATCCGATCTGCATTGCTTGAATTGATCTTTGAGGGTTTTGAGGAGATTATTATAGAGAATGATAACAAGTGTGTGATTATATATTTGCAAAGAAGAATCACAACTTCATCTTTGAGGTTGAGATCCATTTTGGAGGACATTCTTCGTTTGTCTTCTTATAATGTTTTTTTTTTTCCAACTTCGTTTCAAGGGAAATTAACAGCTTGTCCGAGTCCCTGTCTAGGAAGGCATTGTTGGTAACATATATGAATTGATCCAATTCCGACCCCTAGATTCAAAAGATGTGTTCTACTCCTACCATGAGTGTTTCACATCGATAATGAATAAAATGTTTTTTATTTACACAAAAAAAAAAGAGTACCACCTTAAATCTTGATTCTCTATTGTCAAAGATCCAAAATACCCTTCCTTCTTTGAATTAGAGGGTTAAATCTTAGGAGTTAAAAGTTTTTTTTTTACCATCGTGAATATAAATGGTCCCTTTTTTTTTTTGGGATCACGTATTAAAGAAATTGCAATGATTTTCTTTTTTGTTAGAATCTGCAGTTTTGTTACGGATCATTGTTGCATGGTAAATCTCGAAAACTAAAGGATTACAAAAGGTGATGAAAGGGGGAGGGGAGGAGGGAGAAAGCCACCAGACTCGGGACAAAAATAAACCGGAGTCGCCTTTAGCTAAAAGGTGAGCCTCACGTACAACAGAATGAGAAATTAAAGCAAAGAAAATATCGGTAAAAGAATGAGATAAAACTAAATTAAACATCATCCACAACAAACATGGTGGTCCAGTCTAAAGAAGACGAAAATCGTTTAAGGACTAGCACCACAGGACGACAATCCAAGAGAACCATCATGTGGGTAATCTGTAAGCTATTACATAAATGTGAAGTTAACTAATGTCATCTGACATTTGATCCCAACCACTTTTTGGCTTCATTGATGGCAAAAAATCCTAAGATCCAAGCTTCATTCAATTGAACCTGGTTAAGCTAGAAAAAAACATTTCTATTTATGAAGGATCTAATTTTTTTGTCTAACATTTAACTTGTAACTGATTCAAAGCTACTACATCTCAAGCGTCTTAAATTGATTCAGATATGATCTTCTCTTTAAGATTTATATACCTTCCTTCCTAAGGGTTATAAAATTTATGTCCAATCTTGGAATTGGATTTTGATGGAAGTTATAGAAGGTGTCGGCCATTTCGGCCTCCTAAAAGGAAAATTTTCCTTCTTGAGGGAGGGTGGGGGTAATTAGGCCTCCATAAAGAAAACTATACAAAGAGAGAAAGATTCCCAGCAAGGAAAAGAACAAACAGATTCGTTAATATATATTCATGTATAGATTTTGATCTATTTCATATCAAACACATTTTTTTTGTTTGAAAATCAAACGAATTTTTTTATCTCACAAACTCTGTCGGTGATGAACCATGTTCTCATCTAATTATAACTAAGGTCAAGCAAAGTTTTACAACTCAGAATCTGGTATGGGGATGCCGAGATGTTAATCTTATATCTCCTACTTTATTTTATTTACTTAATTTTAAAAAGTAAGAGCCCCATTTGGTCACGTAGCACACGCCACCTCTGCACCTAGACATAGGGGCATGTAATGACCGCCACATCTCCGTGGAAAATGAAAATGATCAGGGATGTGACGGTCATTTTACGCACCGGCCTATGTGTCTGGACGCAAGAGGGGCGAGCGCTATGCGATCGGATGGCATTCTCTTTCCCTTAATTTTAATATTATTATTCTTTAGTAAGAAAAAAAAAAGTATAAGATTGATCTCCATCAATGTCGATTCGTATCAATTCAGAATCAATCGGACTTGATCAAGAATATGCAGGACTAGGGGATGAAGAAGCACCTCTAGATCCTGATTTGCTACACTCCCTTCATCAAGATTAAACAATGAGCTGGCTAGATATCATAGGCTATAAGAAATTTGATTTGATGTAATTTTTTTTAAACAATAGTTTATGTGGGTGAACCTATGGTTTGTGTTGAAACTTTTCCATATCATGAAACTGTTTTGTCACAATTCTTTACAATTAAACAATGTGTTTGATTGCTTTGATGCTTATAATTTCGTTTAATCTCACATTGTTTGGTGAATCCTTATAGTTCCAATAAATTATGTGCCTATATTGAAATTAAGAAGAAAAAAATGGCTTCCAATAGTGTAGAATTATACATTGTGTTTTAACAACTATATATATGTTTAATTGACCTACAAACTTAGAATCGTACGTGGGTTGTGGAATGTTCCAATGGGTAGAGGAGCGAAGACCTTGCTCTTCTACCCAGCATAGTCCACCTTCATTTGAATGTTCGAAAATCCTCTACTTCTGCAACTCCATCGCCTTCATCAAATTTTATCAAAGAATATTTGAAACGAGTAATTAAAAACTCAGAGAATAATACATGGATGTTGAGAGGTGTCCTTGGTGTATAAAATTGGAGATTAATACCACCTCCTAAAGCTTCAATCTCTTTTTTTTCTTATTGAAGTTTAAAACTCACCAGTTGGCTTGTGTAGTAAGTAATTTTAATGGTAATTTAATAATATTGTTTATACTTTTCAAAAATTGGTACAATTGTAATGGTATTTTCATAAGTATTCTAGGAAATATGCATGGTAATGGCATTCTTGTAATTTTTTATTATTGTGTGTTTGATGGTAATGGCATTTACAAAAATATTTGGTTTACTTATGAGGTAAATGACATTTCCATAAATATTGGCAACAGTGTTAATAAATTATTTTGGAACAGACTGTGAGGCCCAGACACATCGCTGAGTGCAATGTCCGTTTTACCCCTCCTCGGGTAAGGTGCTCAGATAAGGGTAAGGCAAACATTGCACGCGACGATGTGTCTAGACTGTGTTGGTGTTCCAACGTGCAAAAAGTAAGTAAGAGAAATAAAAGATGAGGGAAGAAGCTATAGAAGCTAAGCTATCAGCCTCAATATTGAGGTGACGAGGAATGTACGTAACGAAACAATACAGAGGAAACAGAGAGGAACTAAAACACAAATGTCCATGCTCACCAAGAGGTCTCAAGTTCGAGTCTCTTGGCTGGTATCTTATCCCCTCCCCGGTTCGATCCCCACTCCCCCTCTATCAACTATATATGTAAAGCTCCCAATTACCAAAAAAACACAAATGTCCTCCACCAATAGATTATTATTACAACTGTCCCATTAAGGGCTGCAACCATTGCCTGGCAGTCTGATGAAATAACCAAATGCTAGATTTTTAGGCACCACATAGGGAGTATAGCCTGTCATGGATTGCTTCAGCTTCTAAGGAAGTGATAATTAAGTGCAAGATAATCTAAGAATAAATATAAAAATAAAGAAATAATAGAGAGTGAGAGAGAGGAAATAGAAATTTGGGGTTTGCTTTGCGTCTGACTTAGGTGAGAAATCCTATCACATCTCTAAGAAATAAATTAGGGATTTAAAAGCATCTTACTAACAAATAGGGTTGTCGTTACGCAACTTCTATAGTTTAGTTACCACTTCCAGTACAATTCCTCCCACGTATTACAGGTCACTCCTTACATAACACAGGCATTACCAAATAACTGACTACAATATACTAAAGTAATAATCTAACCTTGATGCACCTAACTGGAAGAAACATAAAAACAAGAACCATGTTGAGATAACTCTAATTGGCCCCATTTAATTGAAATAAAACTGAGTTATTGTTGATGTCCTTGTTCTAAGGCTTTGGTCCAATGGGTGTCACATTGGTGTTTTGATCGTTTCTTAATTTTGAGTGTCAATAATCAGATTTTTTTTTTTGTCTAGTTTTTTCTTGCAGCTGAAAGTGACAATGTGATAATCTATAGGAATCCAACACGTGAATGGAAAATATCAGAGCAATAATAGCTGAGATTAATGAGTTCTTCCTTTCTATTAATGGTGGTTAGTTACAGAATTGGATTGGAAATTCAACCCTCATTTATTATGAAAGAATTTATAGGTTTAGAAAGGAAGATTTTTTTTTATGGGGTTAGTGGTAGTGGTAGTGGTAGTGGTGGTTCAAATTCAAACCAACATGGTCATGGGGTAAGGGAGTAGGATATTTATGGTGGAAACCGTTAGTGTCATGTGCATGCCATGTGAATTTGATTTAAGTGTTTGGAGTTTGAACAATCTTGACTGTGACCCTTCTAATTAAAACTAGGGATAAGAATCTTGTGCCTTCCTATCACATGTAAGGTATACCACTAGTATATCTATCTTTCTCCCAATATACATACATATGGGGTGCTGTTCTCAGTGCCGTAGCGCAGCCTGCGCCCAGGCACGTGGAAGTGGGTGCATTGACCACCCTGCCTTCCTGCACAGGCTGCCCATGTGTCTGGACGCAGGTTGTGCTGCGACACAGAGAACATTCTCCCTATATATATATATTCTAATAACAAACACCTCCTATTTCAATGGCCAAATTGGTGTCCAGAACAACTAATAAAGAATTTCACTAAAAAAAACAAAAATTAAAGTTTCTTAATGGTGAGTTTAAAGTAATAAAATTACAAAAAATTCTATTCCAATGAAATGACATCTTGTAATTTGATAAAATTTATAATAATTTTTATCACCTTTTACCCTTGTTTCAAAGTTAAAATTTAACAAGTGATTTTCTTTTTTAGTAGAACTAGAGGGACCTCCATGTGCATAACCGTGCAAGGCTTTCATTTGTATTTAGTTGTGATGACTTTCTAGTCTTTTTGTTGAAAGCTTATCAAAAAAAAAAAAATGATAAATCCCACAAATGAAATGCTCATATTGAGTAGAAGCCACGGAGACCCTCCCCCCCTATATTTTATCGGAGGAAGGAGGGATTCCCACACTACTAGTGACTAGTGTAGGACATCTCTCATGTGATAACAATAGTCACGTGGGTATGTAGGTTTTCATAAGAAGTTTCACTCTACCGATAGAGAACGGATCACCCACGATCGACCTAGGATTCACAAATTCCGCCTATAGTTTTTGTATGTTCCAAAATACCCTCTTGATACCTTTTCTCGCTCTGTCCCGCAATGTGATGAATGGGATCCCATTCACCATGGGTGGAGGGAATTGAAACTCAGTCCTTTATATAATGTCAGAAACAACATAATGTCATGCAATCTTGCCTATGAATATCTTGAATCACATATAAGATAAGCGAAAGTGATAAACAACATACCATTAAATGCCAATGGAAATCTTTTGTGGGATTGGCCTGTGTGTGCTATCTCTGATAATCTCCAATGGTTGTTGATGATCAATACTCATAGAGAGGAAGGATCTATAGTCCAATATTTATTAAGTAATATTGCCTCCCTCCCATTAAGGAAGTTGCTCAATCTTAGGATTTTAATTTCCCTTCAATTGACTAACTATTAATGGAATGAGTATCAATAATAATTAGATTCCAAAAGGACTTACCACAATAAACTAATGGGATAAGGATAATTCAACTTGGCTTGAAATTGGTCATGTGAACCACATTAATTGGATAAAATCCTTACAATCTCTCATTTGGACCATATGACACATTATAATTTTTTTAAAGCAATTTTGAAAAATATTTATTTGCAAGTCGATTTTACTTTTAGGTTCTGACGATTTAATACCTGTGTGTATTGTTCTTTAGAAAATGAGACTGGTTGACATCTTTTCTTATTGTGTTCCTCTACTGAGCGGATCTAGGCAACAAGATTATTGCGAATGAAAATTAAGCTTCTTCTCTTACTGATTTGATAAACACAATTATAAGTTTCTCTTTCTCCAAGTTGGATAAGTCTTTCTTTCTTTCTTTCTTTCTATTATTTATATTACTTGTTTATTTTTATGGAATGCAAAGAATCAATGTGTTATATCCATTAGTCGTCCAAACAAGATGAATATCATAAATTCTACCTAAAAAAAAGATGAATATCATACTCAATATTAACCGGTGGATATTAGATTTGAATATATTATCCTTAATTGCATCTCCTTCTGATGCACTTCCTGTTCACAATTTGCTATCTTTTCGGATTACCATGAAATGCTTCTATTTTATTCCTTTACTGTGATTTCTGATGGAAGTTTCAACAAAGATTCTAGTGAGGCTAGATGGGCTTTTGTTATTGCTTATAGTAATGAGTTTATCAATGTTTATCTGAATTTTGGACATGCAAGGAGTGCACAAGAATCAAAATCAAGGGGAATGCTCAAAGGATTGCTAGAAGCAAGCAACTTGGGAGCCACAACCGCAGATATTTGGACTGAATTCAAAGAGTTAGTAACCTAGATGGAGTTAGAAATGAATGGCTGGCCTTGGGAAATATTCCGTATTTTTGGACATTAAAACTATCACGAGTCTTTCTCTAAAATATGTGTCTTAAAATAGGATCAGGGACATATTTCTGTGGCTCATTTTCTAGCCTTACGGAGCATATTAGATAAACAATTCTACAACTGACAATATTACCTTTATGAATTTTTAGGGCCGGTATTCTCTATGGCAGAGCATGCCTCCTACGCATGTGTGGCAGCCAATGGGAGCACGCACAAAGGCATTAGATGAACGGGTCATTACAGCATTTCATGGGGGGTGAGCAGTCGTTTCGCTTTCCTCTGTGCCTGGACGTGGGTGCTACACTCCACAGGAAATTTTATTCCTAATTTTTAATATATGTTTTTCTTTCTTCATTAAAAAAAAAGAAAGATTTATAAAATATACTTTATGTTCTATTTAAAATTTCCATTTTCTACCCGGTCCATTTCCCCAAGGTCCTCTAATAGAGTTCAGATCTGCTAACCACATGGAGAAAGGTGGGGATAGATCTGAACCCTCCGTGGGGGTGTGGGACCCGCCTCTAGGGTGTGGAACCCCCCAGGCCCCCATGAAGGGGTCAGATCTGTCCCCACCCGTACGCTCCCATGTAGTTAACAGATCTGGATTCCCTCTAATAGAGGGTGGACCCCCTGCAGAGGGTCCCCCCCCCCACCCCTTCCCCACTCTATTAGAAGAACTTGAGGAAATAGACCAGGTAGGAAAATGAAGCAGATAATGATCCCCAAAAGGGCTCCTAAATCATGTAGATAAGTAATATGACAATTGTAACCATTGAATATCCAGAGAGTGGTATCGATTGGCCATGTCTCAAATTTTAGAACCTCAAAATGCTTTCCCAAATATTGGCATGTATCCCCATATGTTTCCATGCACATCTCTGAGCTGCTTGTAGAGGCTACTCTCTACTCCTACCCCCTTCTAACAAATCGTAACCTAAACCTGATTGGTGGATTCTCTACACAGCTAGCTCAAAGAATCCTCTCCCATTTTTCAAATCCTATATTTAGCTAATTGAAAAATTCCAATTGGCCTGAAACTTTACATGTGAGCAAGAGAGCTTCGGGTCTACTTAGTCTACAAAATTTGGATTACACATAAGCTACCACGTGACAGAAATTCAGTGCCCGCTTGGAGATTCCAAGCTGCCCACTTTGAGAACACTCCCCCTCAAAAACTTTATCCTTTCTGCCTATTTTACAAAGCAAACAGAGCCTTATGTGTTCTATAACCCAATAGTTGTTACAGGTAAACAAGGAAAATAGATCTATGTAACTAGCATCAGTGCGGAATCTGGAAGTGTGAGTAATGAGAAACAGCAAAAGAAAACACAGGTTCCAAGAAATCCAACATTCCTCTTCTTGCCTCCATGAAATTTATCTTTCTAAGAGACAGATTTTTCAAATGCCAAAACATAGCCACTGTTCTGACCCAAATACAGGTTGAATCATAAACCATGTTCAGCATGAGAACAAACTGGTCTGAGAATGTGCAGATCACCATGACATTCAGCCACAACATATTATGTTTCAGGCTCCAGCAAATGCGACCACACAATGTACTTGGATAGGCTATCAGCGCATGGGATCACAAGTTTGGACCTTCTAAGAACGGACATTTGCTAAAAGAGTCGAAAAACTAAGGAAACCTGACCAAGCTGGAAGAACGAGTTTTCACTGCTCCATCAAATGAGAGCATAGAAACACCTTTTATAAAACACAAATTAGGAAGCTGTCTCACAGTTTCTTGGTCACCACCACATGGTTTTCTTATTGGGAGAGGATAAAGGACCCGACCCTATGAATCTATCACTGACTCTCAGTTTTGTTCACCCACCAGTCCATGAACTTGACCTGAGCAACCATGGTATCCAACCTGTACAGTTGTAGCCAGTGGTTTGCAATTTCCTGTCCAAAGGTCCAACCAAAGACGGCTCCAGCTCCGAAGGACAAGGCAGCACCTGCCATTCAAAATTTTTTTTTTTGCTAAAAGTCAGCAGCGATTATAAATAAAAAAAGATACAAATAAAGATATATTTCCTAACGTGACAAGACAGCTAGACTGTTTCATGCTTGAAACTACATTGAATGATAGAAGCCAGAACAGAATTACAGCAGTATCCAGATGGAACATTAGATGACTTCTTAAAACTCTTCAAGATAACTCAACCTCTTATACCCGGTGAATTAACTTGTGGAATCCATGGTGTTTATCATATAGGTAAATACAAGGCCATGATCAATCCACATACAACACTACTGTTTCACACCTTCTGCACTCCAACTGCACCCCCCCCCCCCTCTTCTCCCACACATACACATGGAACAAGAGAAGCAATAAACTTAGTGAAACTGGTAGCAACATAAAAATGTAAGATAACGTAGAAGTATTGATGATACAGGAAACCTAGGGTAATGGATTTTCTAAACTGAACTAAATGAATGGTGGTGGGGATTAAGGTAAGAATGAATTGGGCTTTAAAAAATAAAAGAAATTATGGGAAGAATACGAAATCAGGTTACTATTATGGGACTGTGAACAGTAACCAAGGAAAACAAAGCAATAGAAAGTTTAAGAATCAACAGAATAATAGAGAAATACAGAAAACACAGTAAAAAGAGAACAGTAGTATAAAGCAGATAAGTATAGAGGATTTGATTGAAAGAAGAGGAGAATAAGAAAGATACCTTCAGTCACAACTGAAAGGAAAGCATCCAAAACTACCTATTAAACTCAAATTTCATCTAAAAAATATAAAAATTTGTGTACAAGTATTTTATATATAGAAAACAGGATTTCCTTACTCAAATATTCCTCTAACTTCACTCACTTAAAGACTTTATCTAACCAAGTCAGGAATCGTAACAGGACTCCCATCCACATTTTCCCTTGATAGAGTAAAAAAGAAACCCGTGACTGAAATAGAACAGATCGAACCAGCAACAAATCCAAAGAAGAAGATGGAAGGAGAAGAAGAAAGAAGAGATTTGGGAAGAAAAGAGCAAGCCGATTGGAAAGATTAGTAGTTTATTGGTACTCCAGTAGGTGCAATAGTTCTGCAACTGAATATTTCCAGACACAGATCATACTCAGCATAGGTTCAGACTTCCAATATATGAAAGTTTAACAACAGAATCTTGACTGCCAAATCTGAGAAGAAACTAAGCAATAATTAAGAGGATATGAAAAGAAATAGTTGGGTGACAAGTGGCTGGAAAACAGGGTATTTGCCCAGAACTAGAAACAAGGAGAAAAAAATGGAAAAGAAGAATAGAAAAGGGAACAAGGAAAGATCACACCTGAAAGGAGGCACTGAAATCTGCTGCTAGCAGGAAGAGAGGAATAAGAGAAGCTGTCGACCAGCAAACATGCATAGCTGCAACTTTAAAAGAAATCAATTCTATTAATTCCAATTAACTCTGATAATTGATGAATATAGATACAAATAGACTCAAGAGTCGAGAATAACCAAACTACTTCCATACGTATTCTGAAACAAAATTTGAATCTAATTTGGACTCTTAACTCCTAGTAACATTATCCATAGCAAACTCCCCAATAAAAATAAAATTTAAATTACCAAAATAAACCCATTAATTAAATAAAAACCCCTAAATATGTCTAGTGAACCAAAATCAAGGTTTGGACCTTGTTCTTCTTGGTCTGCATCTCCAGAATGGGTCATGCCAATCCATCCATGAGAGTGCAACTGCATCAGAGTGGCTATAACATGCGAGCATGTTTAAGGAAAAATAGGGAGATAGGAAAATGCCTATAAGTTGAAACCTGAGGAATAGATAATTAGATATTATAATTTATAGGTTCAGGGTTCTACTTGAACCTTAAAGTAGAACTTGAGAGTCAAATTTAAGAATTCAACTTGAATAAGCAATTTAGCAATATTACCATGAAAGAATTCTTAATAATGCTCAACTAGAATATGCACATGCAAGGGGGAGGGACTTTAAAGCAATTCTACAATGATGCGGCTTGGGCTGATATTATTAATTCGGGATTCTTGGGCCAGGCTAAGGCTGGGTTAAGGATGTAAATGGATCGAAATCGAATCGAAGATAACACTATCTGTATTAGCATCCAATTAGCTTTCAAACGGATTCGGATAGTTTCCGAAAATGAATTTTTCGAATATGGATTCCCCCCTAAACGGATACAAACACAAAGCAAATGATTTTTAACTATATCCCTAGAGGAGATTGGAGAGTGCTCATCAGCAATGATTTAAGTATCAGTATCGGGCATCGTATCAGACAAATGATTTTAAGAGACTTATCGTATTGTATCTGAGAGACGCAAGATATGCTAAAGATATGCATGGAAAATGGTCAAGAATGCATGGATGTGCTTATGATACATATAAAATATTTTTTTTGAAGCATAAAACACTTTATTATGCAATATGTAAATATAGATCAGCTTGATCCAATGATTTGAGTCATTTTTACCTAGATCCAATGGTGCATAACACACACAAAAAGTACGAAAAGCAATTTGAGCATACAAAAAAAAAAAAACAAAACAAAAAAGAGATCTGCAGCTTTACCACTTTTTAGCCCAAATCTGTTTCGATCCCTGATTTGAACAATAAAAGTCCCTAAAATTTGTTGAAATGGTGAAGATTAGAGTCATTTTTTATGTTAGATGACTTCCACTAACTCATATCAAAGAGAAAAACAAGTTTCCAAGGCCTTCAGTTGCTCTCAGTTTTGTATCTCACCACGGTTTCTATTTTGCAGGTTTAAAGGAGGCGTATCTTACCTGTATTGGACCGTATTGGACTGAATGGGTCCATATTGGCCCCATATGACAGAAACTTTTTTGAAAAATATGTATCATATCAATACAAATCCTGCTCGTGAGTTTAGAGAGAGCAACGCTGCAGTCTCACTGTCGGCGTTGAGCAGCGGAGAACTGGAGAAGACAGAAATTTGAGAAGACGAGAAGGTGAAGAAGAGTTGAATCCACTACCTCACTAGGGTTGTTGTTGAAGTGTCATATTGTAATTAAATAGATTTCCTCATGAATTTTTTTTTTCATTTAATTTCTTGTTTAATTATTTGTAATAGACAATGAGTTGATAATGGTATTTAGTATTCTAAAATATTATTTAAAAATTTATTATTTAATCAGATTTTTGGAATCAAATCTAAATGAAATTGTATCCGCATCCGATTAGCTTTCAAATGGATTTGAATAGTTTCCAGGAACCGATTTTTCGGATACAGATTCCCTTAACATGGATACAAACACGAATCAAATACAAAATTTTGACTATCCATTTACAGGGGTCAGTATCAGGGCTATGTGCCTAGGCTGGGCTATGTGTGACACCAATCAGGCTCAACCTAACTACAGTTCCACCCCTAATTCTGGACTTCCTCTCCTAGTTTACTGCTCTAGAGTTGAGCCAAACTTCGATAGACAGGTGAATCAAACAAATTAACAAATTAAGGAGAGTTCCAAATCCCCTCTGTCTTTCATGTCTTACCTCTCATATTTTACAGTAGTGAGACATCAAATTAGAGAGATATTTAAAGTTCTTCTTTCTCTATATGAGGGAAAGATAGATTGAGCAATTCGATCATCATCTCCCAAAATGTAAGAATAACTCTCCAAATAAAAAGGTGTAAGCAATATGGAAAAGCAGGACTAAAACAATACCATGAGGACTCCTAGAATACTTCCAAGCAATTCCAGCAGTTGAAATTGCTCCAATAATACTTCCTGTTGCAGCAAATTTTACTGCTTCCCTTGCAGTCTTCAGCTGAAATGGCAGAATAAAGGTCAAAATATGCATACTTTAATGAATTCAGACAACATATAAAACCAGAAAAAACATGTCACGAGATATCATCCATAATTATACATGCTCTATGGAAAGAAAGGAACTGAAGAGCATCAGATAGAAAGCCAAGATAACTACCAAAGTTATGTCAGGACATCTGGACTATTAAACATCTTGTAATAAGAAACAGATCTGCTCATGCCTTCGAAATAAAAACTTTAGTTTGGTTGCCACAAAATGAACTAGTATACATGCACATACAAAGTTAGAAAACAAGAAGTTTAGGGAAGTTACTAAAAAGATTATATAATTTCTGTACCAGATTGGAATAATGAATAGTTCACCTAGCACTCTATTCAATAAATTCATCCAGTCCTCCTGGCTCTGAAATCCAACTGATCTTGTCATTCAACAGCTCCATGTATTGCTGAACTGTGACTTTTTGTCCACAACCAGATTATATAGCCTCAGGAATCTAACAATGGCTTCTCCCATGCATCTATCCTCCCAAAACTAATATAGTCATTTAGAATAGCTTGGTTATAGCAGGTGCAACTTTTTACAGTATCTGATGTACTGTCTCTGACAGGGTATTATATATCCTATTTCTAATAAAACTTCTCTGTAATGACAAATTTATGCTGTTCAAGGTGAACGGAAATAAAGTTCTTCGATTTATCTTCTATTCTTTGTTAATCAACAACTGCAAGCATATTAGCTGTTCTTTGTAATTAGAATTTAGCTATTCATTGAGTTTTCGTTGCAATTTTCAGTCCAGTCCGATTTGTATTTCCTAATCTCAGCTTCTATATACTTAGCTGGGTCCATTACCAGCATGAAATCTATTTGTCCTGCATCACCCAATTAGTGCTGGTATCAGCCATAGCAATATTTGAAATTTTTTTACAATAAGAAAAGATATATTAATATATATATATTTGCCCAACTTTTGCTGCTCCAGATAAGCTTCCATTGCAAAATTTTCAATACTTGCTGTTACCACTTACCACCCCACTCCTGGCAAGCATAACCTCATATTGTTGTATAATGAAGAAAAGAATAAGGTTGTTGAATATCCATACCCAAAGATATCATCTCTAACAGTATCAACAAAAGATTGCACCCAAACTCAGCTCTTGCACAAAACAATCAATCTCCAAATCAACCAAGCTTCTTCTAAGGCCAGGCTACCAAATAATGTTCTTATTAGTGTGAACAGGTAGTGTGCAACAACGACATCAGTATGCTTGCTGCTACAGTAACAGGTTAAAAAAGATGTCCACTGGAGCTTCATGCTCATATCGCACACATCTTTCCTCAATTTCACTTCATACCATTGCCAACCTGCAGCCTAATCGCAACCTATATAGACCAATATTACAAAGAATACCTTTAAAAAGCTCATAACATGGTTAGATTTAACTCAAAGGTGTTCCAAGAGTTAAGAAGCCTTTATTTTTATTCAATAACCTTCCTCCGCAACGGTTAGGCTGCTCCATTGTGACCAAGTAGTCACAGATTCGAGTCTCTGGAAACAGCCTCTTGGTGAAGCAGGGGTAAGGTTGCGTACATTATGACCTCCCAGACCCCGCAGTGGCAGGAGCCTCGTGCACTGGATACGTCCTTTAACCTTCCTCAGCACGGTATTTGGTTCATTAACAGACCTCCAGATCCACTTACACAACACAGCAAAATCTCATAGGACCGACCTTTCTCACACTAAGCCTGTGTTTGGTATGCATTCTCAGAACACATTCTGGGTCTAGAATGCATTCTGGAGCAACAGAAATGCTGTTTGGTACTCGTTCCATTCTGAAATCTAGAATGGGGTCGAGAACGGGTTCTGCATTCTTGTTCCTGCTTGACCCATCAGTTGAACTCTTTTAAAACCTTTGTCCCCCCCTCCCCTAAATCACCGTGGCATGTTCGGATTGAATTTCCTTCAGGACTTCCAGTGCTTTCTCAGCATTGTTCTCCTGCCAGACTCCAACTATGCCGTTTATAATCAGGATTATGAAGATCACAAGAGGCTCGCCTTGGTCACCTAGGTGAGCCACTCGCCTTGGTCACCTAGGTGAGCCACTCGCCTAGGTCACCTAGGTGAACACCTTGGTCGCCTTATTGGTGTCGCCTTGCATCCAGGCCCCGTCCAACGCCTTGGATTGCCTAGATGGTGTGACAGCTATGATCTTTCCTTCCTTTCCCCATTGAGATTAAGTAAATTAGGTACTCGAAAAGAACAAACCTAGTAGGACTGAAAGAAGAGTATATCAATCTACGAAACAAAAAAAAAAAAAGAGTAGAATTTTCCAGTGCATTTTGCCAAAAAACAGATGAATGCTAGCATAGGGTTCTCAGGATTTACCATAGTTCAACAGCTCGGTGAGATCTCGCTGAGATCTCAAAAGTCTCGGGGATCTCAAGCTTGTCGAGACGAAAACATATCCGAAATGTCAAACATGCAAGGTCTCGAATAACTCGACTGAGATTTTGGCACTTTTTGTACCATCTCGCCGAAATGCTACAAACCCCCTTATAAAAGGTCAAGTCTCGACCAGAACTCTAAATTTCGAAACAGAACTCGACAGAGAAGGTGTTTTTTTGGCTAGAGAAAGGGAAAAACCGTGTTTTTTGATTTTTTGGCCACATCATCACCCAATGCTATTGGGATACACAACTAGGGGTTGCCACATTGTAGTGACCTATACCCTAGGATAGGTTACATGCAGTATGTAGATGAGACCATTACAGTGCAGCTGTGGAGGACTACTCTCGTTTCTTCTCAAACACTATGACGAGGCATTCTTATGTCATGTAGACAGAGGACAATGTACGTCATCTCCATCGGACTGTGAGTGGACTCAATCCAGCACGTCATAGTTCATATCAGTAGGCAGTCACTTGTTGGGAGTTGGGAGACTTGGGACGTGGAAGACTAGGGTGTCTATGACTCATATATTATTGTTCATTGTAGTTTGTAGTAGAAACTTTTAAGTCTTTAACTATTTCTTAAATTATTCAATATTATGTGTCTTCATCCATTATTGCATAATTTACTTGCCAATTATGCCTTATATCATTCAAACAATGTGTAGAATAGGGAATATTACATTCTTGGTTTGCCGTTTACTTCCAACCAAGTGTGCAAATCCAAAACACCAAATTGGGTGCTACCATTTTTATTTTTATTTTTTGAAGATTTAAATATGTTTATCAAGCTAAAACAAGCTTCCCTTAAAGTTTCGGAACCAACTATGGCTAGTTGCCCACAGAAGCATCATTCCGGGAAAAAAAAAAATTGCACAAACTTGCCGAGATCTCGGTCATCTTGACCTGGTCGAAACGAGTTTTTAAACCTTGGGGTCTGTTATTTTCTAATTTAGAGATGAAACCCTAACTTATAATGAAATCAATATTCAGCTTTTTCCTGAATGAATCTTGGTGTCTAATGCACGAAATACTAAGAGGAGATAAAGAAGTCAGTTGATGGAGAGACGGAATAACCGATTGTGGGCAGAGGCTTTCCTAATATTGAAAGATTCAAGGTCATGATTACCAGATATATGCAGAGCTTCGAGAGTCCTTAGGTTAGAGATAGAATCCTTCCCTCTGTACCTAGTTTTAGTTGGAAGCACAGCTCTCCTCTCTTCAAATTCCACTTTTTTTTTTCTTAATGTCATAGTTTTTACACCAAGGCCCTAAAATCAACAGGGTTCAAGGTTTTGCTATACCTTCCTGCATCACAACTCCATCAAAACCATGTCTAGAAGGAAGCTCCTATAGTTTTGTTATATTAGCATATAAAGATACAAAGCATGCAAGAAGCAAAAACACAACATGTTCAATAAAGACTTTTTGTTTTATAGGCTGGCAGATCACTTCTATATCATGGGACACAGAGAAACATAACAACATTTTAAAATCTTGTTTTGATGCCAAAAATCTTTGAATGTTTCAGTAAGGAGGAGTGATATGATTCAGATTGGAGGAAGAGCCAGGGGTAGGCCTTAAATGACTGGCATAACTGGTGAAGAAAGACATGCATAGCTTAGGACTGGTAACAAATATTGGGCTTTGAATAGAGTTGACTGGTGAAAGGTCCATGTAGCCGAACCCAATTAGTTGAGGCTGAGTTGAGTTGAGTTGAGTTTGACGTCAAAAACATAATGCAAAGAGGTGCAGTTTTTGCATGCCCAAGCCCAACCTGATATGGCATTTCTAACCTATTCAAGAAAACAACCATCAAAAAAATAAAATAAAAAACCTGAACCTCAGTTCAATGTTGAATAAGTCAGTATGCAGCTACATCTGAACCTCCGTAGATGAGTCCTACAGTCGGCTAAGTTTTAGCTGAATCAACATATACTGACCATCTACCCAATAGTAACACAGAAGGCACTTCGTATGCAGTTGTCATTTATTAATATTATCTCTTTCAACTAAAATCTCAGTTTTTCAGATTTGACAACATTCAGAACAGCCAACAACAACAACAACTCAGCCTTATCCCAACAACAACTCAGCCTTATCCCAACTAAGGTAATGCAAAAATCGACCTTGAACCAGGGAAACCAGAGGGAGATCGATTGCAGCCAGGATCAACCCAATAAGGATGAACAAACTGAATCACTGAAAAATAGAAACAAAAGGAAGGACACTAAAATAGAAACTAAATAAATTAAAAACTATTAGGCAAGAAACTAGAAACTACTATGGCTTTATATATCAGCCTTCTAAAACAAAATGAAGGACACTAAATTAGAAACTAAATAAATTAGAAACTATTAGACAGCAATAAAATCTGTTTTGTCTTGCTATATCTTCAGTGGGGGCCACAGAATCTCAATTATTTGCTTGGATTTCCTTCTCCATTCAAGGCTTATGGACCCATAACACTGTTCACATGAACAGTAGTTTGGTTACTATTCAAGTGAATAGTAACATTTTATCTTTTTTTCTTTTTGAAAGTAGTTCGGGCTGCTTTAGGTGATGCTCCATCGAACCAACAAAAACTTGCTTCATCATCAGAATAGGCTGCCTCTCACAGCAGTCGAATCCACAACCTTGTTGGGCTGGTTTTGGGACTTGTTCCTACAGGTACACCTTAAGGCTTCATTAACTTCCTCCACAATAACTTTTCATACATATCTATGACGTGTGGTGTTATGTTGGAAAATGTAATCGTCTGGGTCAAATTTCTACCCGACCTATTTCCATTTAGAAGGTCACAAATATACTCATCCCATCTCTTCACAATGTCCACATCCCTTACCAAAACTCTTCTATCATCACCCTTTATACACCTCACCTGATCGAAATCTTTACTCTTCCTTTCTCTCATCTTAGCTATCTTATATATAGCTTTTTCCCCTTCTTTTGTGTTTAGGTTGACATAGAGATCCTCATATTTCTTCGCCCAAGCCATCCCCACAATCTTCCTAGCTTCATTTCTGGCATCATGATACCTCTTTTTATCCTCTGTTTCCTTAATCCGTTGCCAAGTCTTATAACACACTTTCTTGGTCTTAATAGCTTCTTGGACCTCATCGTTCCACCACCAAGTCTCCCTAGGGGCCTGACGTCTACTCTTCAATTCCCCTAGCACATTTTTGGCAACCCTCTTAATATAAGTCATCATCTCTTCCCACATCGCATCGCTGTTTCCTTCAAAGTTTCACTTTCCTTGTTTGACCACATTATCAATAAATGTCCTTAGGTACTCTCCTTTTAATTTCCACCACCTTATCTTAGGGTGCATAGGTTCTATCCTCCTATTCTTCTAGACACTGAGACACATGTCCAGGGTTAGCAGCCTATATTGGGTTGTTAGGCTCTCCCCAAGGAGAACCATGCAATCCTACACACCATTCTGTCAATCCTTCTTGTTAGGAAGAAGTCAATTTGACTGGTATGAATTCCACTTTTACAGGTAACTAAGTGTTCCTTTCTTTTTTCAAAGAAAGTGTTCACAATGGTTAGATCATAGCTATCGCAAAGTCTAGGATAGAGATCCCCTCCTCATTCCTCTCCCTAACCCCGAAGCCTCCATGGACACTTTTATAGCCTTCACAATCGCTCCCAACATGGCCGTTCAGGTCCCTCCAATAATAATCGATCCATCCTAGCCAAAACCCTACACTAAATCATCCATGAGGTCCCAAAATTGGCACTTACTATTTTCATCCAATCCTATCTGGGTGCATAAGCGTAGACGATATTAACAACCTCTTTCTCCAACACTAGATTGATAGATATAATCCTATCACCCATTCTTTTGACCTCCACTACATTATTCTTTAGATCTTTATCCACTATTATCCCCACTCTGTTTCTATTACTTTGGTCTCCTGCATACCAAAGTTTGAAGTCGTCCAACACTTTAGCTTTGTTACCCTTCCATCTTATCTCTTGGATACAAGCTATATTAATCCTTCGTCTCCTATTAACATCTATCAACTCTAGGCTCCTACCCGTTAAAGATCCAATGTTCCAGGAAGCTAATCTAATCCAACGTTTTTGGGCTAGCATAATTCCACTCACTTGCCTTTGCCTACTTATCATCGCATCCAGGCATCGACGCAGCGCGTCGCATACGGGGGAGGCCCTAGAAGAAAGAGGACAGAAAGACATAAGAGCAAGAAAAAGATCAAAAACAAAAGGATCCATGCAAAAGGTGATTCGCCGAATATACTAAAGTGTTGGCTGCTGACCTGACTCACACCACTATAGAAAAATAAACATATTTATTAAAAAACTATAAGCAAAAGCTCCCAAATATTAAAACTATGCACATAGAACAAGACATAAATACTGAGAGATAGGCAGCTAACGGAAGAGCCAGGCAAAATGACAATGAAACAGATGAAATAAACAATGAAACAAATGAAAATATATAAAGAGTGAAAACCATAACTTCTCCTCCAAGAATTAAGTTCCAATTTTTTAAAACTCGGGCTTTCCTTCCTAAATATAGCAGTAAATTCTTTATGCATCCAATAATGATAGCTTGATCATCTAGAGTCGACAACAATCCCTTTCAATCAAAGAGAGGAAATATCTTCTTCCATAATGTCAACCCAAGAGGACAGAGACTGACTAAGGCACTATCCTTCCCAAACAAAAGAGAGGCAATACCATCAGCTTGGGCTCCAGAAAGCATTACCAGATCATTCCTCCATTACAGAGGAGTCCAGCTCATGTTCATGGCATCATCTTTTTTCCCGTGAATATTTTTTCATTGCAAGATTGAGTGCTGGTCAACTGAGTCAGACTTTTCAGCAAGAACTATGATAATGAAATTTTTTTTTTTAAATTATTTACACCTTTTAAATTTAAAAGCTTTTCAGAGAACATCTGATAAAAATACAGCCTAAACTGCAGAAGAGTATGCCAATGAATTTCTAAACTAGTATAAAACCCTATTGGAAGTTCAGGAAAATAAGAAAAACAACAATAAAAAAAGGTAAAAGTTCGTCAACAAAGTAAAATGAATTAACAGAAAGATGAATAACATAGACACGTATCAACAATAGAAATGGCACAAGCTATCAACTAAATAAAAATTAGAAGTATAACGAAGAATGCCCATAAATTGAATCAAAATGGAAATCAGATACAGATCAAATCAGACGGATCAAGAACGAAATTTACAGTTGGGCCGTGAACCGATTCGGAAGCGATGAATTCCTCAACATCGGAATCAGACCATGAGGGTATCGGCTTTTCGCGTTTAACAAACTTGCTGTAATTATCGAGGAAGGCAAATTTCTCGCCCCAATAGCCTTTCCAACCTTCCCAATGCCCCCGGAAAAACGAAGGCGATGAATCTGCTGGGGAATTTGAGCTCTCAGCCATAAGTTGAAATCGTTGTTCAGACCTCCTGGCCTCTTTTGGCTATTATGTTATATCCGATGTTTTCTCGATAGTTGGTAAATTGAGACCAGCGAATAAAATTTAGCAAACAACGGTTGCTACTTAGGACTGACTCTTGAGGAGTATGGATGATGAATGATGAGAATATTGAAGAAACCATGGTTTGTAATATCGGATCGGATCGTACAAAATCAGCTGGATCGGTCAAAATCGGCCGGATTGGAACAGTATCAGCCTCATGGTTCTGAATCTCGGATCAGATCCGTATCAGTCGAGGCCGATCTTGAGATTAGACCGATACAACAAGGTTTGACTGGATCGTTCCCTGGATCGGCCACCTCGGTTGGATTGATCGATCATATCTAATCCTTGATCGATCTAACTGAATATTTTTGTTTTTTTCAAAATTTTTAAGTTTTTTTGTTTATTTTTTATATTGTCTTGACTAATACCAACCGATATTGACCGATCCGATCTAGCTAATATCGGCCGATCCGATCTTGAAATCAAAACACCTGCCAACTTTGGCCGATACATGACCCGATCCATAAACAAACGATTTTGGGGGGGTATTTGACCGATCCCGATCCGGAAAGGTTTTCGCAATGACTGATACCGAGTCCGATACCTGGATTTTGAACCTTTGATCAGCCTAGAACCCTGAACCAATCTTGCCCTGTATTAGTGGATCGCTCCTGGGATCGGTCTACCAGTTCGAATAACCCGATCCATCCGATACACGTGACTTTTGAGTTTTTTACCCATTTTTTGAGGGTTTTGACCTTTTCTTATTTTTTTCCATTTTTTTTTGGGGTGGGGGTGGGGGTGGGGGGGGGGGGAGAAGAGAACGCATGTGCGATGCACGGTCCCTGGGCCCAAACATAGGGTCTCACAAAATAACCATCGCGGCCTCAAGAATTTCCGCCTTTTCATGGGGGCGTGGTGGTCATTTTCTGCGGCCCTGTGTCTGGGCACATTGGCCGCACACCGCACGCGACCAATTAGCATTCTTTCTCCCTTTTTAATTTTTTAATATTTTTTTCACTTATAGTCAAACCAAATCATGCAAAACTCCTTTTTTTTTACCGATCCTAACCGATTTGGATCGATATTGGCCTTGATCGATCCCGAGATTACGAACCTTGGGTGCAACCATGGTTTGTAGTATCGATCTCGGATCAGTATTGACTGAGGCTAATCCCAAGTCTTGACTGATCTTGGACCAGTATATTGGATTGGGGCGATGGATCAGGTGACCCGGACTCTGCGCCACCCCCCCTCCTTTTTGTGGTAATAAGGAATTTATTGGTCTAAGAGAAGAATTCATGGAAACCTCATTAAAAAGATGGGCCAACCGTGGAGTGGAATTAGGCTAGACTACCACTCTCTCTAATGATAATGCCCTCCGGGCTAGGGTATCAGCAACAAGATTGATACTCCTAGAGACAAATTCAAAAGAGCAATCAACAAAGAAAGATCTGATCTCCTGGATGTCCTCAACAATGGCACGAACTTCCTTTGGAGGGTTCATGTTGCAACCTTAGTGGATGGTGGCTGAGGCTTGATTATCTGTTTCCACAATAATCCTTTCAAGACAATCCGCCATCGCATGAAGCAAGCCTGAGCGAATAGATACCTTCACCTTGTAAAATTGAGGTAAACTAACATGGCTCAGAGAAGGCAATAAGGTTGCTCCCTACGGAGGGTCTAATTACAAATCTGATACCTCCCTTCGACTCATCCTAAACAAAGGAAACATCACAATTTAACTTGTAGATGCTTTCCGGAGAGGAGGTCTAACAATATTACCTTGGAGGCATTGATTAGGCCTTGAGATAGCAATCCAAAATTCATCAAAAACCCGAATGGTAAGAAGGCTAGTCTCCACTAGTGACATATTCATTTTGTCATGAATAAACTTGTTCCAAGCAATCCAAATGTGCCAATAAATGAAGGAACACAAGCTGATCACCGATTATACCTTTCTGCCGTTTCAGGACCAACCCCACATCTTTTGGCATTTTGGATCTATTGGAATTTGGTGGCGAAGCAAACCTTCCCCTATTGGTAGACCTAAAGCACACGCTCTCCACAGAAGGTTTTTGATCTTTGAGAGAGGATATTCCCCAAATTGCTTCCCATATTGACCTTGGGACCTAAGGAATCAAGGACCTTGAACCTGAAGCTTTCCCGCTGCTAATTGCCTTTTGATGATTGCACAGTGTGATAGGCTGTTTTAGTTGAGAAAACTCCATTTTTTGCTCCCCCCATACAAGTTTATCAGTGCGAGGGAAAAGGGGAATTTGCACTTTAATGATTTCTTGTATGTCTGGGAGGGGGAGGGGGGGAGTTGATGCAGCAAATTCAAATTCTAGGTCCGATTTTCTTGATTAATCAGCTCAACGACCTTGGTGATGAAATAATTTGGAGGGTTGGCATGCTTGATCTAAAACAAGGGGTATAGAGAAGCCAATTGTCTTCTTATATAAGAATGTCTTTACCATCACCAACCAACCAACATAAGCCTAATGAGAGAGCAGCTTAACCTGCCAGGATACTACTCTAGGCCCACGACGGCTTGGAACCCATCTTTGCCTGAAGAAAATTAGTGGTGGGAAAGTAAATGCTCATCATAAACTTACTCCAATTAGAGTATGGAGAGCTCCACAAGTGCCATGCCACCTTTGCAAGCAGGACCCGATTTTGCAACTTTGAGTCTCGGAAGCCTAGTCCTCTAGTCTCTGTGGATTGACAGAGCCTATTCTAAGAAATCCACTACATCTTAGATTTTTTATTATTTGAACCTTGAAAATAATCAGAAGGTGCCTTTTTTCAAGTGGTTGTGGTGGGAAGTGGGAAATTGGAAATGTGATGCAGCATAAGAACTCATTGATAAAGCCACTGACTTAAGAAGTGTTTATTTTCCAGTCGGGGAAAGCAACAAGTTCTTCCACCCTTGCAATCTCGAGTCTATTTTTGCCCTAATCTCCTTATACATATGCACCTTCGACATTCCAAACTCCAAAGGAAGACCCAGCTATTTCTTCAGACTGCACCCATATCGGATTTTGAGTATCTGGGAAAAAACCAATGTTTGATCCTTAGGACTGTATTTGAGCTAAATGTGATGGTGGATTTAGACTGATTAATTGATTGACCGCTTGTGAGGCAATAGGTATCAAGGCATCTCTTCAGTTCAAATATTTCAAGCTAACTTTAGAAAAAAGAAGACAACCATCAGTGAATAGTAAGTGCGAGATAGATTGAGATCGATTGCGCACCTTAATGTTGTTGATCAGCCCTCTACTCTCATCGTAGTAAAGTTTGCTATTAAGTGTTTGGACACTTAAGATAAAGATCTAGGGAGACAGTGGATCACCCTATCCTTTCAAGACAATCCGCCATCGCATGAAGAAAGCGTAAGTGAATAGATAGCTTCACCTTGTAAAATTGAGGTAAACTGACATGGCTCAGAGAAGGCAACAAGGTTGTTCCCCAAAGAGGGTCTAATTACAAATCTGATACCTCCCTTGACTCATCCTAAACAAAGGAAGCATCACAATTTAACTTGTAGATGCCTTCCGGAGGGGGAACCTACTTCTGGGAAGGAGGAGGAGGTCTAACAATACTACCTTGGAGGCATTAATTAGGCCTTGAGATAGCATTCCAAAATTCATCAAAGGCCCGAATGGTAAGAAGGCTACTCTCCACTAGTGGCATGTTCATTTTGTCATCAATAAACTTGTTCCAAGCAATCCAAATGTGCCAACAAATGAAGGAACACAGGCTGATCACCGATTACCTTTCTGTCATTTCAGGACCAACCCCATATCTTTTGGCATTTTGGATCTATTGAAATTTGGTGGTGAAGCAAACCTTCCCCTATTGGTAGACCTGAAGCACACGCTCTCCACAGAAGGTTTTTGATCTTTGGGAGAGGATATTCCCCAAATTGTTTTCCATATTGACCTTGGGACCTGAGGAATCGAGGACCTTGAACCTAAAGCTTTCCATTTGCTAATTGACTTTTGATGATTGCACAGTGTGATAGGCTGTTTAGTTGAGAAAACTCCATTTTTTGCTCCCCCCATACAAGTTTATCAGCATGAGGGAAAAGGGGAATTTGCACTTTAATGATTTCTTGTATGTCTGGGAGGGGGAGGGGGGAGTTGATGCAGCAAATTCAAATTCCAGGTCCGATTTTCTTGATTAATCAGCTCAACAGCCTTGGTGATGAAATAATGTGGAGGCTTGGCATGCTTGATCTAAAACAAGGGATATTAAGAAGCCAATTGTCTTCCTATATAAGAATGTCTTTACCATCACCAACCAACTAACATAAGCCTAGTGAGAGAGCAGCTCGACCTGCCAGGATATCACTCCAGGCCCACGACAGCTTGGAACCCATCTTTGCCTGAAGAAAATCAGTGGTGGGAAAGTAAATGCTCTTCATAAACTTATTCCAGTTAGAGTCTGGAGAGCTCCACAAGCGCCATGCCACCTTTGCAAGCAGGGCCCGATTTTGCAACTTTGAGTCTCGGAAGCCTAGTCCCCTAGTTGCTTTGGATTGACAGAGCCTATTCTAAGAAATCCACTGCATCTTAGATTTTTGATTATTTGAACCTTGAAAATAATCAAAAGATGCCTTTTTTCAAGTGGTTGTGGCGGAAGTGGGAAGCTGGAAATTTGATGCAGCATAAGAACTCATCGATGAGGCCATTGACTTAAGAAGTGTTTTTTTCGTAGTCTGGGACAGCAACAAGTTCTTCCACCTTTATAATCTCAAGTTTGTTTTTGCCCTAATCTCCTTGAACATATGCACCTTCGACATTCCAAAATCCAAAGGAAGACCCAGCTATTTCTTCAGACTGCACCCATATCGGATTTTGAGTATCCGGGAAAAAAACCAATGTTTGATCCTTAGGGATTGGGCTAAATGTTATGATGGATTTAGACTAATTAATTGATTCACCACTTGTGAGGCAATAGGTATCAAGGCATCTCTTTAGTTCAAATATTTTAGGCTAACTTTAGAAAAAGAAGCCAATCATCAGTGAATAGTAAGTGTGAGATAGATTGTGATCGATTGTGCATCTTAATGTTGTTGATCAGCCCTCTGCTCTCCTCATAGTAAAGTTTTCTATTAAGTGTTTGAACACATAAGATAAAAAATCTAGGGAGACAGTGGATCACTCTATTGAACTCTATGGCCAGGAGAGATGTCAACCCAAGGGATACCATTCAAAAGGATCTTATATCTTAAAGATCTGACACACAACATAGTCCATGAAATCCATTTCTTTGAGTAGCCTAGAGCATAAAGCATTTTTTCAATGAATGCCCAATGAAGTCTATCATACACTTTCCTCATATCTAATTTGATAGCAACCAACTTTATTTTTCATTCCTTCCTATTTCTGATATAATGGTATAGCTCATGGGCGGTGAAGTTGTTGTCAAATATTACACGCTCTGGCATGAAAGCAAATTGGGAGGGTGAGATACTTTGGTCCAAGTAACCTTGTAACCAAGATTCCATAATGCGAGTAATGATCTTCATGGTAACGCGACACAGGCTAATTGGCCGAAACTACCCAATAGACTCCGGAAATTTAACCTTGGGAATCAAATAGATAAGTGTGTCATCAATTCCATCCAGCAGAGACCACCCTCCAAAGAAGTCCTAAACAAAATCCACCACCTCTCTATTAACTGATTCCCATAATTTTTGGTAAAAGATTTGGGGCAGACCATCTAGCCCAGGTGCCTTCAAGGTACCAGAGAAAATTGCTCTTTTGATCTCCTCGATACTAGGAATACAGTAGAGGAAAGAGTTCACCTCATTGTCGTTTTTCTGCCTATTATTCATTCCAGGCGTGATTTCAACAACTACCAAACTTTTGTTTTTTTGGTAGAACAGCTACCAAACTCGCATATCATTTTTTAGTTGGGATTAATTCTAAGGGAAAATCTTTGCATTTTATGGGCTTGAATATGACATCAAGAGACATCTTCAATCACATCTCCTCCCAAATCGAGTCCAAGGTTTTTCATATCTTGTTGATTTTCTTTTCCATTTATATACATAATTCTGCTTACAATGGGTGTTGATTTTAACTCTAGACTATATGTAGCTTATGCCTACTAATTTTTCAAACATGTTTTGATTTATTGTATAATTTATATATGAAGAACACCATTTTCCTCTACTTATTGCATTTTTGGTTAAATTATAAAATCTTAAAAATACTTTTTGGATGGTAATGAGTTGAATGTATGTTGTAGATCCAACACGGATCTACATTTCTCATGTTAACAGTTTTGTGTTTTGGTGGATTTTTCCACCCAAAAAATCCCAAAAATCTATTCAGTTGATATTTGTAGTAAATAGTTAATTTAAAATAATTGAAGATGCATATGAGATCAGAGTATGTTGTAGAGAAAACCATGTAATGTACAACTTTGATTCTTTAATTGTAGTGTTTTAATGGATTTTTGGCTAAAAAATTGGAGAAAAATGCTCTATGGAAGATGACAATTCATATTTTAGTAAGTTGTAAAATAATTAAAAGTACAAAAAATTGAAATGACTAATGAAAATGATTTAGTGAACAAAAAGTGGTCAAGTTTCATATGCATATATAGGAGAAAATGGAAGCCATTGTCAATTATATATTGTAGTGCTCCTCTCATGTACATAAAAACATCGCTTTAATGAACGGCTTACACGTGGCAGAAGGCCAGTCAAAATGAGTTGAGCAAACCCAGGTTCTGGCTGACTAAAACTTGGGTCCTGGAAGACCAAAATGGGCAGACTAAAACTTAGGTCCTAGTCGACCAAAAAAAAAGGTGATCAAATTTTCTGCCGTTTCACTCATTCTGTGTTCAAGGGAGCAAGGGGTATCTGATGTACATAAAATTATGGCTTCAATGAATGGTTTACACATGGCAGATGACCAGTCAAAGGAAGGAGTAGGGCCCAAATTGATATATTGGCCCTTCGTGAGGTGGCATTAATTTAACGGTCCATTGGAGGGGGTGTCACTGAAAATTTCCCTTAAATCTAATTAAATAATTTTTCATTGTCATAATTAAAGAGATAATTATCCTATTATTATTTCCCAATAAATGTCCTGCATAATAACTCCTTTAATTTGCACATACGATCCTCCACTAAAAAATAACTCATAATGAACTACAGGACATGTAATTGTATACGAATTCATATCATTTAAATAATAGAGTAATATATTTGATAATATGAAAATAATTTTGTAGACAATTTATAGATATGCCAGGGAATCCAAATTCCAGGTCAATCGATCACATGCATCCTTTCTACTTGATATTCCTCAATCAAGGGTAGTGGATTTCATGTTGAGCATATCTTTCGTTCACGATGCGTCATTACAAATCTAGCGCACTGATATGTAGTCCGAAGGACAACCTTTTGGTGTACCAAAATCCGTGATGTAACATCTTAACGGTAAGGATCTCTTAGGTCAAAGGGTCAAACTAGTGACAGGTACGAATCTCATCCTTATATTAATTATAGATACTAACACATGTGAGATTTATACCAGAATCATTTAATATAAAATACATGATGTGTAATTACATTTATGTCCTAAAATTTAACATTTCTAGTGACATACAATGTAATGACCATATCAATGTTAGAACAAGCAAGGGTTTTGTCAAAACCCGAATCCGTCCCCATACAAATAACTAGAACACGATTGAATCAAAAGAGCAGGGAAAATCAGGCGTACCTTGCACCACGTTTGTTGATGTAGAAGAGATAAGAACCCATGAACAGTAGCAATCCGTCAGATGATGTTTGCAAAACAACCGTGATGGGGATCTTCTACAGTCTCGTAGACTCTCCCACTTGGTTCTCTCTCTTGTGGAGAAAAGAGAAAAAGTGAATAGAATAGTGACTGTAGGGACCCCATCAATAGTATTTATAATACTCCCCAAAATCCTAACCCATTTCCACAATGGGCCAGGCCGGTCCGGTCCATCTCAATAAAACAGTAGCAAGCCACGTCAGCCTTTTTATTTCTTGATCCCCATTCCGATAATTAATTAAGCCCACTCATCGCAATTTAGAAAATTCCTAACAATCTCCCACTTGGGCTAGATTAATTATAATGTCATCATTATCAGATGTGGCCATGGAATCTCAATACAACAATAATGCTACTAAATCATGATCCAATCAGCAAATATATCGATGTCGAGCAACAGCAGAAAATACACCTTAACATACGGCATATCACTTTCTGTCAGCGACAAACACGGATTTACTTACTAACATGAACCGTCTTGAGATAAATTTGTACAAGAAATGTCGTACACGTCTGTGATCACATAAATATCGCCAACATTCCTTGTGGGTCCTCGAACGTATCATGAGCATCATACGACTCATGGATTACCTTTGAACATCATCATATTCGTTGGTAATTGATCGACTTGGTTTACCACCAATCGAACATCCATGACTAGAAATAGCCGAACGACTTGGCTCGTTGCCAATCGAATATCCTTAGACCAAAATGGTCTTCAACACATCAAATAACATATGCATGCATACAAGTGCTATTCATCACATCAAGCAGAAACATTATAATCGAAACAAAACATATATCCCCAAGCACTCCCACTAAACAAGCATATCAAATAAAATAATATGAAACTCCCACTAATCAAGCAGAAATAAACAAATCATCAAAAGTCTGAAAACAAACATTCAACTAAAAGCGCTTGCATGAAATATTTTAATTTAACTAAAATTCATTCCCCTTTTCTGCTATCTTCTGCACCGTCCTTCTTTTTTAGTCAGGCCTTCCTTGCATTACAGTCTCTTTTCATGTGCCCCTTCTGATCACACCAGTAGCATGAAATTTCACCAACGCTCCTCCTTTCTTTATAATTGTATGGATGATACTTACCTTTCTTGAAAAATCTTGGATTCCCTTTCTTTGTTCCACTTCCAGATGCTCATTTGTTCTCAGTCAGGTTCGCACTCTCAATAATCATCTTCTTCGTGTTTCCTTCTTCTTGTGCGCAGATAGATATCCATTCCTTTATGGTCCATTTGTCCTTCTGAGCAGCATTCGCATACATATCTGGGAGAGATTTAAGTGTAAGATGCACCAAAAGTTCTTCTATAGGCATCCCAAGATCCCTCAACTTGTTCGTAGTGGAAGCCATCTTCAATAAATGTTCTCTGACACTCTCAGTACCATCGAATACAATCGACATAATTTGATTCATCAAATCCCCTTTCTCAGCCTTCTGAGACACCTCAAAAATAGCTTTTATCTCACTCAGAAACTCTGTGGTAGTATCTTTCACTTCAACACTGTCACGCAACAACTCAGGAATGGATTTCTTCATAACCAGTATGCACTTCCATTAGCTGTCACCCACTTTTCCATCTTAACTCTCCCAGCATTCGTACTCGCATCCGTCAAATTAGCAGGTTTTGGTTCTCGAAGAGCCATATCAAGGTCGAGCAGTCCCAGATTAATTTCTAGGTCCTCTACCCACCTCTTTTAATTGTTCCCAGAAAGAACAGGAATAGATGCCAAAAGACTATTTGGGAGAGACATCCTGTGGGAGAAAATTCATTCATGCAAATAAACAAGGATATATATAAATTCCAACAACAACATAATCATATTAAATCAGCTAGCAAATGCAAACAATTCATACAAACTACTAGCAAACACAAACAATGATAATCATCTCATTGCATTTTGTCCTCTCGGGTCAAATGCACATGTCTTTATAGCACCGTAAGTACTGCAAGATAGCAACAACTTTCGAAAATCTCCCTCCACCTTTGGGTGATAGAGAAACCCCTAGGTCATGCACTTCAATATCATAATAATTTATCGCACGCAATTACCCCGAGATGTCGATGACTTTGAGAAATTTTCCTCCACCTTTGTAGTTGGTGTTTCCATGAAAAGATCAATAGTTTTAAATCCCGAGCACCTTTGGGCAACATTTGGAACCCTTAGACCACTTTCCCTTCTAATCTATGTGCATATCACCTCGTCAATCTTTGGTAACATCGCCTTTGGGCTAATGTCACCTATTCCGCAGCTTTGCAGAGAACTATATAAGGATTCAATGAGACATTTTGGTGAATCACCATTTTATCCTCTCATAATTCCTCAACTTGATATGCAGCAATATATGTGGAAGTAAACACATTGATCGTCCATAATGTGTTGTGACATGCACATTCATCGTCCAAGTGGCGGTGGTCAACCTAAAATAGTCTCAATATACTCAAAGTAGCATAATCGTCAAAGCGAGGTCCCTTGAAGTATTAAACGTCCCAATACCCGGTACCAATAGGTTGGTTTTAAAATTCGAATAAGACAAGACCAACCGGAGCCCAAATCGATGCTCCACGCCCATTAAACCATGCATTCAAGATTATTAGAAAACATAAAACGCCTAAAACCATGGTCTCTGTTTATACAGAATGCCTTAGAATTACATATCCAAAGCAGAGAAGCCTGCAGAAAAATCGTGTCTCAAAATTCATCCAAACAAACCCAAAATATTTGATTTTCGCTAGTGGGAAAATCGGCGGTAACCAAACGTATGGTTTTGCCAAAAATCTAGCCAAAAATCCATTTTTTCCGTCGTCAAAAACCTTGATTCATGTTCTTAAGCGACAATCAATCGATCCTAGGTCCGTATAGTCGGCTCGATACCACTTGTTAGAACAAGCAAGGGTTTGTCAAAACCCGAATCCGTCCCCATACAGATATCTAGAACACGATTGAATCAAAAGAGCAGGGAAAATTAAGCATACCTTGCACCACATTTGTTGATGTAGAAGAGATAAGAACCCACGAATAGCAACAATCTGTCAGATGATGTTTGCAAAACAACCGCGATGGGGATCTTCTACAGTCTCCTAGACTCTCCCACTTGGTTCTCTCTCTTATGGAGAAAAGAGAAAAAGATAATAGAATAGTGACTGCAGGGACCCCATCATTAGTATTTATAATACTCCCCAAAACCCTAACCCACTTCCACAATGGGCCAGGCCGGTCCGGTCTATCTCAATAAAACGGTAGCAAGCCACGCCAACGCTTGTATTTCTTGATCCTCATCAATGATGGACCCGATAATTAATTAAGCCCACTAGTTGCAATTTGGAAAATTCCTAACAATAAATATATAGGATGTCTTGTCCTATCCTTAGTTGCGAACGGTTTTAGGTGAAAACCCATGGAACAAACTTATAAGTCCGTTAAATAATATCATGCAAAAACAAGTGAATTATTTATTCAATCAAATTCGGGTTTGATGGACATATATTTCCAATAAGTAAGGTTGTATATCTTTCCGTAAGTCATTCAAGATTTCATGTTGGGCATCTCTTTCGAATACCACCAAGAACTATGAATCTAGTACACTAATATATAGTTAAGAAAACAACATTCATTGGTGAGCCAAAACTCACATTGCGTAGCTACACCGATAAAGACCCCTTAGGTCAAGGGACTAATCGTATACTAGCAACAGGAATTTTGTTCTATATAAACCGACAATAACGCACATGTGGAATTTTTTAGTGATCTGATTCAATGTACGAACATTATGTACGGATCTTTATTGCCCCCAGTACTGGGGGGGTCTTGTGCGCAGCATGCGGCTGGGCACCACCCATGTATGCACGGTGGGGCCCAATACTGGGGGCGATAATTTTCCCATTATGTACACTCGCATTTATGCCCTTAAATCTCTATTCTTAGGTATATTCAATTCAACAATCATACGAACGGAATGTCCAGTTTCATCCCTAATCGTGAATAGTTTTAGGTTAAAATTTAAGTATTATCAAGACCCATAATTAAATCATATAAATTAAATTTTTTTTTGGGTAAATTATAAATTAAACAAATATAGATTTGATAGATACATTTTCAACACCTCAACCCGACCCGAATTCCCGCTTTATGGATAAAGGTTACCCCTTTTGGTTGGAAGGCTTGATTCCAAAGTATTGAATGCGACACTTACAGGAGAGTCCAGCAGGAGGCTGTCTTAGGGTTCCACACAGCAGGGAGCAAGAATTTCTTATTTCGAATGCCGTGAGCATTAAATGCACCACCGTCAGCTGGGTCGATACGTACCTTTCCCATATAACCAGGTAATGCCCCGCTACCAAATTTCCCCGGGCAAGCCGTGACGGCTTCAAGGGGAGCTGCCGGAGGGCCTAGGAAGTAGCCGGTATTGTAGGGATTGGTCACTACACCAGCTAAGGCGGAGGCGAATCCAAGAACCATTGAATCCGCACCAACATTCCCACTCGGTGGTGGCAATGGCATCATCTTCGGACCCTGAGCAGCGGCTTGGAATGGCCATGCACATGTGCCAGGGCACTCGATTTCCGGATTCCCAACAATAATGTACGACTGGGATAACTTCCCGGCACCTACCGTGCCGTGTTCGGAGCACTTGCCCATGCATAATCCCACGACTGAGACATCCTTAGCCGTAAAGATTACAGGCAACAAGCTCTTGTCACCACCGGTGGCTAGTTGAACAAGTTTCTGAATGAAGTCTTGGGTTATGATTTTGCCGATGGAGTAATTCTTGTCGGTTATCTTCTTCACAATCTGAACATTAATTTTAGGGCTTACATCACCTTTAGATGTAGGTTGATAACTCTCAATGGTACGCCACCATGTCGCGACGCTTGGTTCAGTGGGGACGGCAACACTGTTAAGAGATTTAACGAAGGTGGTGATGGTTTGTTTATGGACACGGCCGAAGTTGCCATACCAAAGAATGGCGAGTTTTAGATTGCCGGTGAGAAGAGGACCTCCATGGTATTTTAAGGGAAGGGAGCTGAGGTCGACAAATTTAGAGGAACCCAAACGAGGAAGAAGGACGAGAGAGAGAATAGTTAAACTAAGGATAGAGAGAGGGGAAGACGCCATTCTTACAACCTTGTGCCTTTTATTTTTTTAATATTTTGGCTTCTTCTCCCCCACTTCCTGTAGGTTCTTTGTTCTTATAGGTTGTGGTTATCCTATTTTGGTGATTCCATGGAGTGGAGACAGTAAAAATTTGCTGCAGTAATGTAGGTAAAAACGTAAGACAACCAAAAAGAACTGGGTTTGAGGAAATTGAGATGTGGATTTAGTTATTTTCATAAGTTTTTTTTTTTTTGTTATTTTGACAAATTAAAATGTGAATAAAGTACCTGTTCGGAGTTGGGACAGCACCTCAGTCTTATCCTCATGGGAATTGCTTGAGCTTACAACCTAGGGGTGTCAATTTAGGACCAAAACCGGAACCGAACTGATCCGGACCAACAGGAACCGGAATCGGACCACCCAATAGCTTATTGGGACAGATCTGGCCCTACTGATATACTATTGGTCCGGGTTGGTTTTGATTCGGGTCTCCCAATGGTTCTAGAACTGATAGCCCATTAAGAACCCGATAGCACCGGAACCGTTGGAACTGGATGATAACCAAATCGAATGGGAAATTAGAAATTTAAAATCCTAAAAGGCTTTAAATCATAACCTATTAATAATATTACATTGATTGTGACTCTAAGTGGCTCTCGATCTTTTGTTACTCTTTAAGTCATCAATATATGAGTTGAGTTTGAAATGGAAATCATGAACTCTTAATGCTGTCTCCTTATTTGTATATGCATCAATGTCTTTATTTTGGACTCTACAAGACTATATTTATGAATGATGAAACTCTCGTTATCCTAGAGAAACTTTCATTGTCCTTGTTTTGGGCTCAATAATGTTTGGAACCGATTAGGAACCGGAACCGGACCACCCATTAGTTAACGGTCTTGGGTCTCAGATTTGGCTCCGGTAAACTTATTGGTCCGGTTATGGTCTTGATACCTTAGAGCCAGAACTGCCAAGGATTCAGACCGATAGCCCAGAATCGGACCAATTGACAACCCTACAACAACCTAGGGTGTCAAAAAATCAGATCGATACCATTTAACTGATTGAAACTGGCTGGACCGACCAAGAAGACTGATCAAACAGGAAATAAATAAATAAATAAAGGGGGGGGGGGGGGAGAGTTTTGTATCCGGTTCCTACCAGAAAAACAGCCAATGGAAGCACATGTGAAAGCATCAACATAGGTGGGATTTCTACTTTTCATAGGGGCAAGGTGGTCATTTATGAGGGAATGAGTCTACGTGCAAGAACCATGATCCGGGACAAATCCTTTTTCCATATATATATATATATATATATATTATACTCATTTTTTTCCTATCTTTAAATCCAACTCATATATTCTATAAGAATCCTTCTCATCTTAAATTCAATGCCTCTCTCTCGTATCAATCCCAAATAAAGAAAATTTCATTAAAGTAAGACACCCTACAAACATAACTCCTAAATTTTCTCAACCTCTTGAATATCTTTCATTCCTTTCCTTAAACGGTATAACCTCTCTCTTTGTCTGTATTTTTTTTATTTATTTTGGTAATAAAATGATTTATTGAGAGCAAACTCGTGAGCAACCTAAAGCATCTTGAACACAAAGCTCATGGAGCCAGGGAGTGGAATTTGGCCATTCTATCTTACACGAGATTGATAGGGCTTTCCTGGCTAGGCTATCAGCTACAAACTATGCTCTGAAACTATCTCTAAGAGGTGTCGCAGTTCAACTTTATAAAACCTGCATTTGGAGTTTTCCACCTTGATTGGTGAGAAGATGGGTTAGAAGAGGCAATAGCTCCTTCAATCCTTCCCTCCCTCACTTCTAAATGAAATTCATCAAAAGCCGTTTGACTATACTATATCACTTCCTTCGGAGTTCAAGTTTTCCCATTGAACACCTTGTCATTACGTGCTTTCCATAACCCCCACAATAAAAGATGCCAATGAGATAGCCTCCCTTGTCCGTACTTTGTTTTCTGCAAAAATACTATCCCAGTCTTTAATCCAAAGATAAGTTTTGGATCAGAGACATTAGGAAGAGAGTATATTAGAGAACTTTCAAACCAAACAGCTCTTGCAAATTAAATGGGCATCAAAGAGGATATGATCGGCGGATTCCATTTGCTCATTGCACTGCAAACAAGATGTATCCAAATTTATATGCCTTAAAACAAAGCTTCGTTAGACACCACTCCTTGTGCACAAGCACGCCATAGAAAACTACGAATCTTCGGTAACGTTTGGCATGACCAAATTCTTTGCCACACCATATCAGAAACAAGGCAGTACATTGGGCATCTAGAGGAAGATGGCCTTCTTGAGGACTGATCATAGTCAATATTCGACAACAAGTGATAAGCCGATTTTACGAAGAACTGACTAGTCCGATTTTGGACATAAGGTCTTTGATGATCTCTTGGCCTATAATTATTTTGAGGCCTATAAGGTGCATATACCTTATGATTGGGATATTGCCTTTGTGGTCTTTGAGGTACAAATTCTCTTTGAGGTTTGTTAGACCTCCTTTGTGAAGTATAGTAAAAGGTATAGTTTCTTTTTTACTTTTGCCCTTGTGCTGTTCTCTTTTGGTCATGTGGAGAAGACATATAAAAGATTGAATTTTGGCCCTGGGTTGCTTTTGTCGTTGTTTGGTTTCCAGCAACTTTTTTTTCCCCATTGGCTTGAAATGGTTCCTTTCATAGCCAATAGCTTCTTTATTTTGAGGTCTTTTGTGGAAGGTTCCCAATAATGTATCCAAGGCCTTTTGACCTTTGATAAATGTATACAAAGTAGATGTCAATTCCTTGTTTTCCTTTTCTAAGGTAACAATGTATGTATTCAATCATCTACTTTAACATTCAAACTAGTTACTTCATGATCTAAGGATACTTTTGAAGGCTCTGGTTTACAACTAGTATTATACAAAGCTTCAAACTCTTTTTCAAGGTCATTATTATCTATGTCATCAATATCATCATATTCATCACTACAATTTGAATTAGAACTATGGTAGTCGGAGTTTACCTTATAGTTTTCTTCTTCGTTTTCATGATGAGTCATAAGTGCAAGGTTGGTAATTTCTTCATTTTGGTCATTGTAAGTTTCTGAGATAGGACTACAAACAAAAAGTTAGAATGGTCCATCCAGAACCGCTGAAGCTTGAAAGGAAAATATTTTTTCCTTACAATTGGCTCAGACATAATCAATAAGGGTTTATATGACAACGTCTCTGTTCCAAAATACTGTTTCTGAGTCAGAAATAGTTTTTTGTGTTTCTATGATTTTGGAGTGATTCTATATCAACAAATGGTGTATGGCAAAATTGGAAAAAAAATTTGTTTCTACCACTAGAAAAGAAAGAAATATGTATGGATTGCATATTAAGAGAATAATTTCTTCCATTTTGTGCTGGTGGTGGTGATGGTTGAGGAAGCGGCAATGGTAGAGGTGATGGAAATGGTGGTAGGTTGGTGGTGGTGGAGGTGGAGGTAGTGGCGGTAGCGGTGGAGGTGGTAGTGCTGGTGGTAGTTATGGTGGAGTTGGTAGTGATGGTGGTGGCAACGACGATGGTGGTAGTGGTGGTGATTCATGAATATCGAGTATGTATCATGCACATTTTTGCTTTCAGTTTATGTTTCTATTTTTTAAGACGGAGCTTCTTTTTGGTGTTTCTCAAAACCATGCTAGAACCATTTCTATTACCCGGTTCGTTTTAAAAAAAAAAACATAAAAATGGACTAGACAACACATATAGGATATTTTCCATTTCTGCCCTCCAAAAACAAAAAAGAACACTAGAAACGATTTTTTGAAAGGTTACCATACAAACACTAAAGGGCAGTGATTAGAACTAATTCTTGGAAGCGCTCGTTGGTAAGAGCTGTGAAAAAAATCCAACCATGGTTCATTACAAAAACTCCTATCGAAGACTGCTAAAATATTCCCTTTTCTTCTATTGTTACACCAAGTGAATTTGTTACCTCTAGATGGAAGAGCAATAAGAGAGCATGAGTTCATCATGGCTGCAAACTCAGAGGCGAAACCTGCATTGAAAGCATCAGGACCCCTATTTTCATGAGAAAACAATCTGGCATTAAAGTCTCCAATCACCATCGAAGGCACCAAAGCAACAAATAGAGAGCACAGTTCAGCCTATAGCTTGTGACGAGCAGCCCTGAAACAACTGGCATGAATGACAGAAATGAAAAACTTCTTAGAATTGAGGTCAAAGCAAACAGTAAGTTGCTGCTCTGAGAAGCTAATCAGGGATGGCCAAGGTAAAGAAGCCTTCCATAAGACTCAGAGATTAGCGGATTTTGCAGCCCTTTCAGTTTTTTTTTAAGGTCAGCAAAGGTTATATTAGAATAGGACAAGGATGTACAAAATTAGCGTCCAGAGTCATACACGGACAACGAACAAAAACAGAGACGTTTTTTAACTCCACCTTCGGGATTGCCATCAACAGAAACTGAAAAAAAAAAAAAACAAAACATAAGGACCCAAGGAGCCACCTTCGACATGGCCATCAACAGTTCCTCAAGCGCACACTCGAAAAAGGAAAATAATCCTGTCGATTCAACTTCCCAACAAAAAAGAACTCAATCCAAACTCAAGCGTCGAATCAGTATCTTGGTCTTTCTTGGCTGTCCCATAGAATGCCATGCCTAAAAAATCTAGGACTAGAGTTCCTTGAGAATGAGTTTCGTACGTGAGCACTTTTCTTTACTAGTGCATTGCCCACTGTATTTATTTCTTTGCAGCCCTTTCATTGTGGAGGAAATCCGCCTGAAAGCCTAAGCTTTGGAAGAATAAACCAGGGATTTTACAAGATCTGTACATAGGCTCTGTTATATACACCACATCCGGATCATTCGATTTAAAGCTTTTTAGGGTAATTTGAGCCCTGCTATTGAGAATGGCTCTCACATGCCAATAAAAATCTTTCAAGGTTGAACATTAGAGGTGGAAGCTATACGATAAGATCTACGAGGGATCTGCATAGGCTGAACAGAAAGTGTTCTTTGTACTCCACTTACGAACAGGCGTGAAAGAGGAGTCATTACTCATTAGCCAACAAAGCCTCATCCGCTCTCTGTATCTCATTAGAGTGAACACTACTTCAATATGAGAGGAAACCCCAAAAGTATTACCCTCAACAAGGTATTCTGACCTACCATCAGAATGGTCGTCCTCCTCATCCGAAGAGCAGAAAGAATCGTTCTCATCAGAACAACCCATCCCAGCTCTAGACACTGCATTGATCACAAGGGCAGAATGACGCATTCCAGAAGATGGAGCAGCAGCCGGAGGGTTCTTGTCATGCACACCGGCCAAGAAGCTATCTGCGCGAGCCAAAGAATCCCTAACAACTGAAGTAATGAGTTTGAAGATATTGATATAATTCCACACTAGAATTTGATTCTCCAACTGGAGAATATATAGAGTTTACATGAAGAGATCACCTCACTGGACTTATACAAGGTAGGCTTACATGCAATATTGGATTTCCAAAAATACGTACAAAGATTCAGAACTTGCAACCCAAAGAACGAATTCATATGTGATGATAAATCAATATCAAATTTGAAAAAAGTGAAACATGAGAGAGAGAAAGTGTGTGTATTGTTCAATATACCCCGTCAAGGTGGAGAGTCGGGAACCCGAATCTTCAGCTTATCCCTGAGAAATTGAAATCGGGTTGTGCCAAGTGCCTTTGTGAGAGTATCTGCAAGTTGGTCCAGAATAGAAATACACTGGGCTTGAAGTTGTTTCTTGGCTGCATGATCTCGAACGAAGTGAAAATCTATTTCAACATGTTTTACGTGGGAGTGAAACACCGGATTAGCGGATAAGTAGGTCGCCCCAATGTTATCACACCATAGTATTGGTGCGTCCAAAAAAGGGTAGCCAAGTTTATCAAATAAAGACTCAAGCCAGATTAAATCAGCCGAGGCATCAGCCAAAGCCTTGTATTCAGCCTCTGTTGAAGAGCGTGCCACTATTTTCTGCTTACAGGATATCCAAGATATAAGATTAGGGCCAAGAAAAATGGCGAAGCCACCTGTGGATTTACGGTCAAGATTGTCACCCGCCCAATCAGCATCAGAAAAGGCTTGCAATGAACAAGAAGCAGAAGGTTCAATGAGCAAACCATGAGAGCAGGTGTGTTTTATATATCTGAGAATACGCTTCACCATCTGCCAGTGCTCAGAAGTGGGTGCATGCATAAACTGGCAAGCCCGATTTATGGCAAACACAACATCAGGATGAGTAAGGGTTACATACTGCAAAGCACCCACAATCGAACAATACTCAGTAGGGTTGGATAGGGGAGTACCCTTGCATCCGATGCCTTTTGTGTACTAACCATGGGGGTGCGCACTGGTTTGCAATCAATCATGCCACTGCGGCAAAACAAGTCAGAGATATACCGAGATTGAGACAAGTGCAGTCCCTTGGAATGAGTGGTAGCCTGGACACCAAGGAAAAAATGCAAACTCCCAAGATCCTTGAGGGAAAATTCACAAAAAAGTTGTTGCAATAGATAAGATATCATGGATGGGTGGCTACCAGTAACTAGAATGTCATCAACATATATCAAATGTAGCACACATGGGCACCCTGAGTGCGTATAAAAAGTGAAGTGTCAGTCTTGGAACCACAAAATCCAAGAAGAAGTAAAAAATCAGATAACCGATGAAACCAAGCCCGGGGTGCCTTTTTAAGACCATAAATGGAGCGATGAAATCGACAAACATAGTTTAGATGGTTGGAGTCAGTGAACCCGGGTGGTTGAGACATGAAAACCTCCTCTTCCAACTGGGCATGGAGAAAGGCACTACTGACATTCAATTGGCGGACTGACCATCCTTGCGAGATGGCTATGGAGAGCGCAACGAATAGTGGTTGGTTTAATGATTGGGCTAAAAGTTTCACCTTAGTCATGCCCATATTGTTGGTGAAAGCCCTTTACAACAAGACGTGCTTTGTAGAGCTTAAGGGAGCCATCTGCTTTCTGCTTAATGCGATACACCCACTTGCACCCTCTGAGATTCAAATGTGGTTGGCATGGTACCAAAGACCAAGTACCGTTTTTGATTAATGCATTATACTCCTCTGGCATAGCAACGCGTCACTCAGGAACTTTAGAGGCCTGTGAAAAACAAGTAGGCTCAACAATATCATTAGTAACAACCAAAGCATGTGGCCATGGGTGAGGACACACAGATGTAGAGGGCAGCGATGTGGACGTGGAGGTGACGACGTACAGATCACTAATTAGACAAGTGCACCTAGGCGGAGATGGTGGGGTTGCCGTAGGTGAGGGTGTGGCAATGGGAGAGCCTAAGAGTGACGGCAAGGGTGAGGGGGGAGGCATCGGGGTCGCCGCATTGGGTGAACGATCAAGTTGAGGTGGTCATGGTGAGGGTACACCAGGCAGTGGCAGATGGCCCAATGGTGGAAGCCGAATAGGGGCAGCAGCCCAAGGGGAAGGTTATGAAGGACCCAGAGATGGCTTGGAGAAGGGAAAAGAATTTTCATCAAAACAAACGTGACGGGCGATTTAAATCCTATTAAAAGGAATGTGAAGGCATCTATAACTAGTATGGGATGGGCTATAGCCAAGAAACACACAAGGTAATGAGCGAAAATCCATCTAATGCCTATTATATGGGCACAAATAAGGGAAACATAAACAACCAAACACTTTAAGAAAATGATAATCCAGTAATTTATGAGAAACTAGTTGAAAAGGGGAAACACCATGGGAAAATGTCGAAGGCATTAGATATTGATCAAATAAATGGCAATTTCAAATGCAAAATTCTAGTAAATTTGGGGAATTGACCCATGAGCAAGAAGGGAGAGCCCTGTTTCGACAATGTGCCTATGATGGCTTTCGATAGCCCCTTATGTTCATGGGTATGGGGGCAGAAACCCTATGTGAAACACCAATGTTTTTGAAAAATGCAGGTAGAGTCCAAAACTCCCCACCCCAATCCGTTTGAATGGCCTTAATTTTTCTGTCAAATTGTCGCTCAATAAGAGCTTGAAATTGCAGAAAATTTGTGAAAACCTCAGATTTGCGAACAAGAGGATAAAACCATATGAATTTAGTGTGATCATTGACAAATAGAACATAAGATTTATGATCATACAAAGAGGATGTAGGGGATGGACCCCACACATCACTGTAAATTAAATCCAAAAGAAATAAACTTCGACTATCCGTAATAGATAAATAGAGATGACTGGCTTTACCTAATTGACCAGCCGTACAAACATTATTAATACATGACAAAAAATAAGGTAAATTATTTTTATTAAGCATATGACGAAGTAATCGCCCATTACGGTGTCCTAAACGACGATGCCAAATGTCAATGGAGGAACGAACAGCAGAATGAGCAGAAGGCTGGCTTGGTGGAGTAAGTTCATAAAGACCACCTTTACTCGATCCGGACAGTAGAGTGGACTTGGTGACCTGATCCTTCACAAGAAAATGAGACGGGTGAAATTCAAACTAAGCATTATTATCACGAGAAATTTTTTGATTAGAAAGAAGACGCTTAGATATTGAAGGAACATGAAGGACATCATTTAAATGAAAAGGGCGAGAAGAGAGAGAAGGAAGAGAAAAGAAACCAATGTGAGAGATTGATAAGCCCTTACCATTACTGATGTGCAATTGATCTTGCCCTATCATCAAACTAGGAAAGGGATTGGATGTCTGGGGTTAGATGATGGGACGCCCCCGTGTCAAGATACCATGGTAGGGCAGTTGATGGATGGGGGGTCGGTAACAATGGTAGACTTGGATGACCAAAAGTGGAAGAAGAAGGAAGATAAGAGGGATAGGTGTAATGGACTGTGGGTGGTGGGTTATTGGGATGGTAGGGTAGGAGTTGGGTGATGTTACCAAATTGTTGATGGAAATAGCATTGGTCTATTGAATGATTAGTGCGGCAACAAATGGAACACCAAAACCACCCAGGGTATTGACCACCATAAGGACCCCCACGACCGCGACCACCATAGCCATGGCCCCAACAGCCGCCACGACCCCCACGCTGAGCAAGTTGAGAACCAAAATTTGAGGTGGAACCTGAATGTTGAACTGTATTGGCAGTAGGTGAACTGGTTGGAGAAGTAGCATCACTAAGGGCAAGTTTCTTCAAAGAGAAGCCATGAAGAAATTCATGGCTGAGGAGCATAGCATGCAGGTCATCATAAGCAATCGGATCAGTCCTAGTAAGAAGAGAGGAGACCATGGACTGAAACTTGGTTCTCAGACCTCAAAAAATATGAAGATTAAAGGCACTGGGACTCAAGGCGTGACCCGCAGCACCTAGTCCGGCAGCAATAGTCTTGGCACGTTGCAAAAAATCTAAGACCAGTTCATCAGGTGTCTGTGTCAGATCTTGAAGGGCCATTGTCAGGGACATAATCCTGCATTTAGACGGAGAAGAGAAAGCAGTATGTAAAGTGTCCCAAATAGCTTGACTCGTTTTCTTGCCAAGAACTAATGGAAAAACTTCTTCAGAGAGAGAGGCAAGAAGAAGACTTCGAAGAATAGAATCTTGATGGCGCCAGTAAGCTCGGGCAACAGGATCTTCAGGACATGGTGTACTCCATCAAGATAACCAAATAGATTTTGGCCATCAAGAAAAGGTTCAACTTGATTTTGCCGAAACAAGAAATTCTTAGCGGTGAGTTTAATGGAAATATAGTGATGAGCATTGGAGAAGGGGGAAGAAGAAGAGGATAGAGGTAGTGGAGTGGTGGAAGGCACAACTGTGAAGGATTCAACTTCGTCCCCCATGAAAGAAGAGAGAAAACGTCCCAAGAGAAAGAAAAAAAAAAAGAAAGAAGAAATCTTGTTGGAGATTAGTTGGCTCTGGATACCATAATGAGTCTGAAGATATTGATATTATTTCACACTAGAATTTGATTCTCCAATTGGAGAATATATAGAGTTTACATGAAGAGATCAGCTCCCTGGACTTATACAAGGTAGGCTTACATGCAATATTGGATTTCCAAAAATACAAAGATTCAGAACTTGCAACCTAAGGAACGAATTCACATGTGATGATAAATCAATATCACATGTGAAAAAAAGTGAAACATGAGAGAGAGTTCAATATGAAGTGTCTTTATTGTTCGATGCAAGAGTTCCACTGTTGAAGAGTACACTAACTGTAAACTCCTTAGGCAGAGAAGGGTGTTGCAAAATAACGCCCAAAATAGCGTTTTTGCATAAGAAAAATGAAAAGAAAGAGAAGAACAAGCACACAAAACAAGATTTACGTGGTTCACCCCCAAGAAGGAAGGCTACATCCACGGCTGATAGAACAATTCCATTACTTCTTTGAAACAAATACAAATCCTCAACCTCACATCTCTCAAAGTGATAGCAACATTATGTAGGAAAACCCTAAGCTAGAAAGTATATAACTGCCCCTAGAGACCCACCCGGTCTAGTTCGGACCTGAACTGAACCAACATATGTCGAAATACATATCAAATCGAAGATCTCGATGAGCTCTATAGAAGTGAGTGCCTATGGCACTGATGTATGCACCTTTTGGCCATTCTGGCGCTATTCGAAGGCGAAATGGTCTGCCGGAGAATCACCACAACACTTTCTAGACTGAGAACAGGCTTCACCAATAACAAAGGGATCAAGACTCCAGCCCTTGCACCACTGGAGTGGGTATCACCATCCACCCTCAGATCATTAGCAATTGGGGAAGATGCGCTAGGGAGATTATACATCAAAAGATTCTAAGTGATCAAACAATTTGGATCCTCTACTACCGAGCTGCCCAGCAAGACCGTGCTGCCCAGACACTGTGAGGCGTGTAATGACCACCTTACCCCTGCCCAAGCGCCTTGTCCAAGTTGGGGTAAGGCATTCATTGCACACCTCACCATGTCTGGGCAGCATGGTCCTGCCGGGCAGCTTGGCAGTAGAGGATTTGGATCCGTGATCAAATCATTAGAATTTTAGCAAACGATCTAAATCTTGGAATTCTTGGAATAAGAGAAAACATCCAGCATGTAAGCTTATCCGATTAGATTAGCTAGATCAGGCAAACTTAAGTAAAACCCTAATCCCATCACCACAAGAAATATCTTGTGTCCTTCCCTTAACTTCCTAACATATAGAACTTCATCATCTCAAATATTCAAACCCAATAAGGTAAGGAGGAAAGAGAGAGAGAGAGAGACTTAAAAACAAAATAATGATAAGAAAGGAGATCAGAAGCATTTTTAAACAAAAAAAAATCAAACTAAATTCGATGACAATACTTTATTTGATATGAGAAATGCATAGATGCAGGAACAAATGCAGTATTATTTGCAGCCGATCTAGCTGCCAAGGGATGAGCCAGCTTGGATTGAGTTCCTAGCTAAGAAAGGTACAGGAACGTAAACTTGGCCTCTTATCGTATTAACTTTCTTGGTTGCATTCTTTCTAAAATCTGTTATTGAAAGTATTAGATGCTTAAGTTTAAGCAAATCAAGGTTCTCAATCGGTTCTTGCCACCAAGTCCCACCCTGTGTCTCTTCTTCCCGCTCCTGATCAAGGGCTTTACCACGCTTCTTTTCTATTTCCAACTGACTGAGAAGCTCAGTGATCTCTTGGTCGAGCTCCTGGATCTTATCGCTTCCTTGAAAACTGTCGTTCATAATCTGCGCGACATTTTCTTCAGGTAAAAGGTTTTGGATGAGGAACTTGTCTAATATGGAGTTGACGCATGGATGCCCAAAGGAGTATGCCTTGCCAGTCTCAGAGAAGACCAGTATGGCAACCTCAGCACCACATAGGATGGAAAGTGCGTTGGCCTTGTTGAATAGACCAAGTCTACGCTTTGAGAAGGTAACAAGTCGTGCTGGCTCATTATCAATCGTCTTCATCTCAACTTTCCTACTACTCATGGTTGCCTTCCTGGGCTTAGCTGATCAAAATAGTGATTTATAGGGATTTTCTTCCCCATCAAACTTACCGTCCTTGAAACTTACATCTATCTCTTTCCAAAAAAAAAAAAAAAAAACTTAGCTCTGTCTAGCTGTCCATAATTTAATTAAGGAGAGGGTTTCCTACAAGGGCAGTGTAAGAAGAAATCTGCACACTACAACCAATGAGGGATGGAAAATGGTATCATTCATATTAGGCGAATATGGAGCCCACATGATCAGAATAGGAGAGAGAAATCTTTTTCCCTTTTGATAATTAACTTTCTTTTTTTATTTTCTTCCTTATATAAAGATTGCATACCATCTTGGGCAAAAAAGATTACAACTATTGTAATCTTCCTCATAAATGCAAATAATGAAAATAGAATGCTCTTGGTTGGCATTTAAACGGCCCTTCCTCGCCATATCTAGAATAGGAGAAGGTATCTTAGCGGTATTTTTGTGAACACACTGGTAGATGTAAATTCGTCCACATATCTGATACTTTTCCTTTTTTTTTTTGCTAAAGATCAGAAATATATTTATTAAGAAAAGAATGAAAGAATAACAAGGCGAATACCAGACGTAGTTGGCCAAATTAAAAAATTAAAAAAGACACAAATTTTAGATCACACTTCCACCTTCGGAATGGCCATTAGCAAAGAATGAAATCCAAATCAAAGAAATCAAAAAAGCATTAAATAAAACTATATGGAGGCCTTCCTTGAGCGTCCTTGCTGATATCATTACAAACAAAACGAGGGGCCACATTCCGAATGGAATCAACTCTTGAGGCTGCCACAACTTTGCTAGTGAATCCGCAACTGAATTTTCCCTCTGAAGCAATGAGAGATCTCCAAGAGATTATATTTGGAAAACTCTTTAAGACTAACCAAGATTGAGTAAATGATAAAGGAATTAATTGATTCGAAACGCAAAACATAACCGAGCTTGAATAACATTCGACTCAAACTGATTGAGATAAAGAGCCTTGGCAATTTTTATCCCTTCCACTAATGCAACAAACTCAGCTCCAAAGTTAGCTGGAATATCCATATAGGTAAAGAAACATCTATAGAAAAACCCGAAGCATCATAGAAAATTTCCCCCAGCACCTGCATTTCCTAGGTTTCCTAGAGCACAACAATCCTTCACCACAAAAAAAGAAAAAAGGAGACAACAATCTATATTTAATTTAACCTTTCCATCTTCAGGCCTCTTCCAAACTACTTCAAGAATCTCCTTAGGCTACGTTTGGTAACGGTCTGAGTAAAGAACGGGTGTTCTTGACTAGAAACGGTCTTTGGCATTTTGGGTCTAGAACGTTGTTCTGTGTATGAAAATGGCCGTTTGGTAACGGTCTCAAGAACATATTCAGAACGAAAATGGTGTTTGGTAAAATATATTCTTCCAAATTTAATATTAATTACAATAATGTTATTTCCTTCTAAATTATACCAAAAAATACTTGTAAAATCCTTTTCTCTCTTACCAACCTTAGCATAAAATTAAAATAATCAAAATAATTATAAAAATATGTCAAATTTCAAAGATGCCATTAAAATTGGATTCTTGTGTGGATTAGTGTCATAATTGACTATGCTATGAACAATTGAATAAAAAGGGCCTTGGTGGATTCGAACCACCATCCCCTTGGAACATGCTCATGTTCCAAGTGCTCTACCAATTTCAGCTAAAAACCCATCAAGTAGAGCTTGGAATTTACAAGTAACCATGAGACCTTGCCACAAACCTTGACATTCATTTTTTTTTTTTTTTTTTTTTGAAGATGCAGTCCAAAAGTGATGACAACAGTGAAATATGAACCAGAAATTTATCCTGTTCCTTGAGCCATAGCTGATATCTGATAAATGGTGACACATACATCAAGCTAGTAAATAGTATTCACCACTCAAACTGCCCCCAAAGGCAATGCAAGCCCAGGCAATCTCTTGATCTGAAATTCTAGTCATCCTCGCAAGCCCTAACTCCTAAACTTCTATTAGAAAAGCTTACCTGGATGTAAAAATAGCTATTCTCAGCTTTGACTAATCTCATTTAGCCTATATATTTTGACAAATTTCATATATATTATGCAGTGGGAGTGAGTTAAATCCAATTCTCTAGCTTATTTGTTTGATTAAAAGTCATAGCTCTAATGTTTCTCCTAAATAAATAAAATAGTGTAAGGCTAGGTATGAGTTAACCATACCCCAGTCAGTATCACAGAAATATACCCAAAACACATACTGGTTCAGGTCTGATATCAGTATATATATATATATATATATATATAAACTCAACTCAGAAGGTAGCAGTAGGTAACAGTTATGCCAACCCTTAGAACCCCAACAAAGCCTAACGAATATAACAGATAAAAAAACTAATCCAGACAAGAAAACCCAGTAGGCAACAAGCCACGGGGAGTCTCAGGGTTTTAACAAAGTACAATATACAAAGGACTAGTGAATTCTCTCTCCTATGTTCGATCACCCTGGGGAGGTGCCGACACCTCCTAGGGAACCCCCTGATCATAGGCCTTGGTCCTCCCTTTTCTCTAACCTAAGCCCCTCATCTCATGATGGCTTTCCCCTCCACTTTGTTCATCCTACCATCATTGATGGCTCCAAAGCAGCCCACTATGAAGCTGATCTTCTCTGTCTTGAAGCTAAGAAATGGGGTAACTGCCTAGTTGGGCATTTTTTGGGTTCTCGACCTCCATTCCCTCTTATCAAAGCTTCCCTTTCAAAGCAATGGAAAACCAAGAGTGGTTTTGAAACCTACCTTCTAGACAATGGAGTTTTCATCTTCAAGTTTGCTGATGTAGAAGACAAAGGCAGAGTTCTAGATGAAGGCCCTTGGAATGTTGGAAGAAAACCTCTATTCCTCCACCAATGGAATCGCTACCTCCAACCGCATCGCCTCGACCTTAGCTCGCTCCCTCTCTGGGTCTCCCTCCCTGGGCTCCCTTTGCATTTCTGGTGTGAGGAGGGCCTTAGCGTGATTGGCTCGGTCCTTGGAAACCCTCTCTATTCCGATGGCAGAACCAAACTCCAGGATCATCTCGCCTTCGCCAGAATTTGTGTGGAAGTTTCGGCGGATGCTCCCTTGCCAACTTCCATCCTCGTTGTTGATGACGAAGGGTTCTCCTTCAACCAGGCTGTACATTATGAATGGACCCCTCCTCAGTGTTTATCTTGTAAGTTGTTTGGCCATTCAACCGAAAAATGCCCTGTTGCTGGGCGTGGCGCCTCCGCTAAAGATCCCTTTGCAGGAGCTGTCTCCTCTGTTCCGCCTTCTTCTAGTGAGAATCCCATCCATGCCTTGGATCTCTGCCCTAGCGGTACCTCAGCCGAGGTTCCTGGTTCGACAATCGTTCCTCCTGCTGTGACGGTTTATAGTCACAACGTCGTGGATGGGGAAGGAACCGAGTCCACAGTCGTCCCTGCTGTGATCAGAGTAGCGTGCCCCATAATCGTGGCTCCAGTTCTCCCTATTGCTACCGGAGTAGATGTCCATGCCTCTTCTTCGCTTGCTGCTGCTCTCCCCACCCTCTACCGTGGTTGGGGAAGAAGCAGTCGTCGTAGACCTCATCGAAAAGGTCTCCCTGCTTCGCCTTCTCCTCACCGGCCTTCTCTCTCTGCCCTAGTGGACCCCCACTGGCGGGAGTCAACGAGACAGAACAGGTTCTCTGCGATGATGTCACCTCCTCCCCCAAGGCGACCTCCTCTCTGCCTGCGGGTCATGTAGCCCTGTTGAATCTGCCATCCCTTCTGTCTCTATTGAGTCGTGCCCCCTTAGAGATTTCCCCTTCGCCTCTCGGTATCTCTGCCTTCCTCAAATCGCTGCCTAAGGGATTTTTATCCCCTAGGCCCTCTCTCTCCTCGATTTCTCCTCCTACCGATGTGGTCCCCCTCCCAATAGATGTTGTCCCCCTTGCAATCGATGTGGTCCCCACTGTGATGGATTCATCCCTTAATTCTGAGTCAAGAATTTCCAATTTATGTGGTCAATCTATTGACCCGGGTTAGTTGGCCCTCTTTGAATGGGGTTTGGCTCTTCAGTTTCGGTTGGGTGGAGCTTGTTTTTGGTGCGCTTTTGGTTGGGCTTTCGCCTTTGTATTGTCTTGCCTTTTGGTAAGGCTTAGGATTCCTTGGCTTGTATCTCCCCCCCCCCTTTTTCTTTCCCTTTTGGTAATTGAATTATTATTTCATCCAAAAAAAAAATATAACAGATAGTCCCATGCAAATAGAACCACAGGCAGCAGCTATATAACCCCCCATCACAGAACAGATCTTGGGTTCAATCAGAAAATAAATTCCATTCAAGAACCATAGTAATACAAGAAGAATAGGGATGAAGTTACCATTGAACTTAGGTATAGGTGGAAGGATTCAACCCTCAAAATATCAGGCAAAACTTATGGCTGAATCTGAACTTCTATCGATTCTTTATTAAGGTGACAAAATGGAGATTTCTTGTATCACACAACCCAGGTCTCAGAATAGGCCCAGACCTTGATTGAGTGGGGATCTCAAGGGGTGGATTTGATCCTCAAAAATTGGCAGACTTGGGAGAACCAAGGCTTCGAAGGTGTCAGTAGGAAACCTCAAGAAAGGGAAGCCACAGGAGGGGAAGTTCTTCTCACAACCAGCAACAAAGCCCAACAGTACTTAGGTTCTTCGATGGTTAAAATCAGCAACTCCAGCAGTAGGTTCCATGGTTCTCAGAAAACCAGAAAATAGAACTCAGAAAAGGGGATCGATTAGAAAAGAGAAAAGGAGAAGAAGAAGGATAGAATGGGTTGAGTCTCCCACTCTTCCCTAGGCCTCTCACTACCAAAGTGTGTAGAAAAACTTTTCTTTTCAAAACTCTAATCGTCCTTAGGCACTAAGGCTCTTAAGAGTATATAGAGCAGTATCATACTCCCAAATAAAAGGTCCAAACATGTATTGGATCCTTTGTTTACATTAAACTACTGAAAATAGAAACTAAAGATCTCCTAATAATATCCCATGCAAGGCAACCACTGTCTTTGATTTATCTCCCAAGCAATGGCCAGTATAGGCCTCATTAGATCTAGAAAATCTGGGAAATATCTTCTCAAGTTCTTTCCAGATATGCCTTTATGGGAGGGGAAAAAATGTCGTAGCTGGAATCATTAGAACATGATAAATTGTACAGTACAGAGGATGATTGTAAGCATGGCTTTTTCATTCATCATAATCCAAAAGTTAAAACAAAAAATAAAAAAAAAAGATGGGGGTGGGGCGACATCTATTTTCCAACGAAATTTCAAACTCAATTGTTCTCAGTCTAATAAATAAAGATGAAACCATTCATGTTGGAATTCTATTTTCTTTTCCTTTGTACATAAATTTCTTCTAGAAACGATGACTTCAATTCTGAACTAACCAAGTCTAAAACATAATACAATGTTACATTACATTGAACAAAAGGTTATATATTTCAAAAGCCCTAACAAATTTCATCAAAAACCCTATCATCCCTACCATCACAACAGCCCTATCATCCCTAACCATTATCCCTACCATCAGATCAGCCCTTCAACTGATGGTCTAATCTCTCTGAAGCCTCCCTGCACAATTGATGAACTGACATCTGTCTTCTGTTTACAGACTCTGTCCACAACTATCTTGGCCTCTTGTATGGTCTACCTAGCAGATGCATGTGCCTTCTATATGCCCTTGACTGAGGATACTTGGATGTGGAAACCTGCACAATCTAGAAAATTTTATGTTAAGTTTGCCTGAAATATTATCCATTCTTCATCTCCTAAGTTAGGATGGTCCGCTGCTATATGGGAGAGTTACTTGCAACCAAGGCATTCTCATTCAATTGGAAATTCATGAATAAGAAGCTTCCATCTGATGATATCATAGCATTGAAAGGGATCCCTTTGGTGTTTCGTTGCAATCTATGTTTGCATGCTAATGATAGGTTTATTCACATATTTCTGGAGTGTTCATTATTTATTGAAATGTGGACTCAATTTTTATGTCTTCAAAATTGCATGGCCGAACTTTACTTTTATTGGATAGCTATTTAGCTTGTGGAAGAGAAAATATGGTTTTTTTCCCCTTTGAAGCGCCTCAAGCTGGCGGGCTTTGTTTTGGTTGCAATGCATATTTGGTACAAAAAAAACCAAAGAAGGTTTGAAGGTAAAGGAAAAACTTCAAAATCCCTTACGAAACTTATCCTTAGAGAGCTTCAAGATGCATCTCCAATCTAATGATGAACTGTAAGATTAAGTAAGTAGAGGAGTTAATTATATCAACGTAGATTGGTGTAAATGTTCCTCCACAACCTTCGAATTAGATTATAGAAGTGCTTTGGGTAAAACTAGAATTTGGATGCTCCAAATTGATGGGTGCTCTATGGGCAATCCAGGCAAAGAGCACCCCAGGTCATGTTGCCACTGGAGGAATTTTAGGAATGATGTCGATTCTCCTAAAGGTAGCTTTAGAAATGATGTTGGTTCAATATCTGGGCATTCATACCAATTTCTTTGCTGAATTTGTGATTTCTTTATTGGTTTGCATTGGGTAGAGAAAAAATATTCGGACATTGTGGATTGAATGTGACTCCAATGCCGTAGTAATATGTCTCCTTAATCAGTCGATCTCATGGACTTTCATGCAGTAGTGGCTTTTCTTCAGACCTTGCCTTTCTTCCATTACTTGGAAGATATCTCATTGTTACAGAGAGGCAAATTCAATAATAGACAAGTTAGAAGGAAAAAAAAAAAAAAAGGAAGGTTGAAATGCATTCAAACACTTTTTGTTCTTCTCATCCAATGTTTATTGCTCAAGATATTCTTTTGAATTGTCAAGGGAGGCCCAGATATAGATTTATGCATACATAATTATCTCATCTGGCTTTGATTAAGGTTTTTTTGTTGATGGCAATGGCGAAGGTGGATCCCTAGCCAAAGTTTTTGGACTTGTTCCTCTGTTGATGGCAATGCTGAAAGTAGAGTAGCATGTCATTTTTCTAACTGTCTTTGTTTTCGTTTGGGAATGCCTAGACCTTATTCTTGTATATCCTTTCATCATTCTTTAATTTATCTTTTGCTAACCTGTGTCAAAAAAAAAATTAATTCATTGTTAAATTTACATTCATTTCAATAAAAAATATATAAAAGGGAAAGAAGCTGTTTGCATAAAAAGTGGGGAAAAAAAAAAACCGTTTAGAACCATTTATACCCAAACGGTTTATAAATGGTTTCAATTTCATTGTTTGAAATTGTTTATTAAATATTTCAGTTTCGATAGAGAAGTCATTTCATATGAGGAAGAGAGTGATACGCCGGTCAGAAGAAGAGAGGTGGAAGAAGAGAGAAGAATTTTAGGGAAGGAGAGAAAGACGAATATAGTAGGTTAAACTTGTATTCATTGCTTTGCCTTACTATTCTCTATCCCTTTATAAGAAAACAAGGTAATATTCTACTGATTTATTACAGGACCAACTACAGTAGTGGCCACATTGGCAATCATGTTGAAACGGCTTGGTTTTCTAATTGTCCTCTTAGGCCTGCTAGTGGTCAGTGGGCCCTCCTCAGATAATGCTCTATCATTTCCCAATCCTTCTAGAACAACCTTGTCCTCAAGGTTGAAAGTGGGATACAGTTGCTGGAACTGTTGCAGATCAATCCAAGTGGCCTCATTAGCATTCTGTGCAGTCCATTGGACAAGCAGCTGAGTGACGGGACGCCCCTGGAGGATAATTTGTCTGTGGCCCAGAACAAAGAGAGGTTGTAGCAGTGGGTGGTCATCAAGGAAGTGGGATGGAAGTGGGGATTCCTGACCAACTGGGTCACCACAACACAACTTCAGGAGAGAGATGTGAAAGACGGGGTGAACCTTAGCAGTGAGGGGAAGGTTTAGCTTATAAGCAACTGGGCCAATGCGCTTGCTGATGCGAAAAGGACCATAGTAATGTTTGGAGAGCTTGTGAGAGTGGCGGGGACCCATGGAGAGCTGTCGATAAGGCTGGAGTTTCACGAACACCCAATCACCAACAGCAAACACCTTATCGACATGATGTTTATCAGCCTGATTTTTCATTCAAACTTGGGCGCGAAGCAGGTGGGCTTTCAAAGCTGCGAGGACAGAGGTGCGACGTAGCAGTTCTTCGTCCAAGGAAGTGACGGTTGTAGAAGCAGCGATGTAGGAGGTGATGCTTGGGGGTGTGCGACTATAGAGGGCTTCAAAGGGAGTCATGCCAATGGTGGCATGCCAACTGGTGTTGTACCACCATTCTGCAAGGTGTAAAAAGTGAACCCATTGTTTGGGTTCATCACTGACGAAGCTCCGGAGGTAGGTCTCGAGGCAGCGATTTAGCACTTCGGATTGGCCGTCAGTTTGGGGATGTTACACAGTACTCATCCATAGCATCGTCCCTTGGAGACGAAAAAGTTGCTGCCAAAACTCGCTAATAAAAAGTCGATCATGATCACTGACGATGGACTTAGGAAATCCATGGAGACGACAAATTTCTTGTGAGAAAGTGGCAGCCAACTTGGAAGCCGTAAGGCCGGGCGAGAGAGCTATGAAATGGGCAGACTTGGTGAGGCGATCTACCACCACCAAGATCGTCGATTTGCCAACCGTCGGGGGGAGACCCGTGATGAAATCCATGGCAATGTCGTCCCAGACCTGCTGTGGAACCAGAAGAGGTTGAAGTAGCCCTTTGGGAGGAGAAGTATCATATTTCACCTGCGGGCAGACGTGGCATTGTGCCACGAAGTCACGGACATGTTGGCGCATATGTGGCCAATAAAAGGTGGCAGAGAGACGAATAAAAGTATGGTGTACCCCGGAATGGCCCCCAATTGGGGAAGCATGGAACTCAAGTAGAAGAGCCTGTTGAAAGTCGTGGGCCTCTCGGACAATCAACTTGTCATGGAAATAATAGAGACCTTGCCGGAATGAATAATCCTTCGCGAACTTGTGGGATTGGAGGGGAGTGAAGTGAGTGGGATCACTCCAAAAAGCGCCAAGGTCATCCACAATGGAGAAAACAGGGGTTGTGGAGGCGACTATAGCCAATAGGGAGACATCCTCGCGACGAGAGAGAGCATCTGCGGCATCATTTTGCTTACCAGGTTTGTACAGAATTTCAAAATCGAAGCCCAGCAATTTTGTAAGCCATTTCTATTGCTCCAGGGTTTGGAGATTTTGTTGGATGAGTGTGCGAAGGCTCTGCTGGTCCGTATAAATGACAAAAGGGCGACCCAAGAGGTATTGTCTCCATTTCTTGACAGCCTCAGTAATGGAAAACATTTCACGAGCATATGTGGAGGCATGCTGCATACGAGGGCAAAGGCGCTTGCTGAAAAATGCAATGGGGTGCTGATGTTGAGAGAGGATGGCGCCAATACCAATGGCAGAAGCATCTGTGTGTAATGTGAAGGGCAAGTCAAAATCTGGCAGGGAGAGGACGGGTACTGAAGTCATCGCCATTTTGAGGGAGTTGAATGCCATGGCAGTGGTAGAGGTCCAAGTGAAACCATCCTTGCGAAGGAGATCAGTGAGAGGTGCGGCGATCGTAGCATAACCTTTAACGAACCGACGATAATAGCCCGTCAAGCCCAAAAATCCCCGGAGTTGATGAACATTGACAGGGGTGGGCCACGAGACCATGGCCAAGAGCTTGGAAGGGTCAGCGGCGACGCCTGCTGCCGAGATGATGTGCCCCAAGTATTCCACCGATGGCTGTCTAAACAAGCACTTGTCTCGTTTAACAAAAAAACTATTGGATTGAAGGGTAGAGAATACCTGAGCAAGGTGGGAGAGGTGATCAGCCCAAGAGGAGCTGTAAACCAGTATGTCGTCGAAGAGGACGATTACAAACCGGCGAAGGAAGGGGCAAAATAGATCATTCATGGCTGCCTGAAAGGTAGATGGGGCATTCGTCAGGCTAAAAGGCATGACAAGGAACTCGAAATGCCTGTCGTGTGTACGAAATGCTGACTTCGAAATGGCCGAAGGGTGGAGCCTGATTTGGTGGTAACCGGCACGGAGGTCCAACTTGGAAAAGAACGACGCACCGTGGAGCTCATCGAGCAATTCATCAACTGTAGGGATGGGGTAACGGTCCTTAACCGTAATGGCGTTGAGCGCCCTATAGTCCACACAAAAACGCCATGACCCGTCGCGCTTCTTCATGAGCAGAACAGGGGAGGAGAAGGGGCTTGTGCTGGGACGAATGATCCCGTCATGCAACATCTCAGATATGAGGCATTCCATTTCGTGTTTTTGGAAATGGGGGTACCTGTAAGGGCGAAGGTTGATAGGGGCAGCCGCGGGATCCAAATGGATACGGTGGTCATGGGGTCGAGAAGGGGGAAGGGAGTGTGGGGTGGTGAAGACCCGTGCATGGCTATCCAAGAGAGAGTATAAGCCAGGGGGCGAAGGGAATGGTGGCTGGGTGGGTTTATGGCTGACAGAGATGTGGAAGAAGGTGGCAATGGATTTGGTTTGAAGGGAGCGCTATAGTTGGTGGAAGGACATTTGCATTGGTTTGGAGAAGGAGTCACCGTAAAGGCGAACAGGGGAATCATTGAGGAGAAATTCCATGGTTAAATTTCGATAATCGAAGGTGACCGGGCCCAATAACTCCAGCCATTGGACACCTAAAACCACGTCTGCCCCTTGGATAGGAAGTAAATACAAATCCACTGAGAACTGGTAACCATCCAATGAAAGTGGAACGTTCGAACATAACCCAGAGCATTGCAGTTCTTCACCATTGCCAACCATAACCTTAAGATGCTGGGAGGGCTGGACTGGGAGAGAGAGAAATTGGGTGAGTCGGGCTTGGAGAAAATTGTGGGTACTTCCACCATCGATCAAAATAGAGAGAGGTTTGCCATGGATGGTCCCGCAGAGACGAATGGTGCGAGGGGTGGAATGGCCTGCCAAGGCATGTAAGGAAATAGCAGGGGGGAAGTATCAGGAAACTCTGGAGGGTCGGGCGGTTCGAGCAAGTCGTGGTCTGCAATATCGGAGGGGTAAGAGTCGTCAACCTTAGAGAGAAGGAGCAAAAATTGGTTGCGCTGGCAACGATGGCTGGGGATGAATCGATGATTGCAGTTATAGCACAGTCCTTTGTCACGGCGAGCCTGCATCTCTACCGCAGACAATCGGCGAATAGGTAAGTGTGCGGGGTGGCCTGGAATGGCACTGGGGTTGGGTTTGGCTGGAACAGGTGGAGAAGTAGTGGAAGGCGGAAGGGTGGGGCGATGAAAAGAGTGCCGTGGCGCAGGAGGAGGAAGTGAGGAAAACTTATCTTCCAAGAGGCGAGCGAGGCCCAGGGCTATGGAAATGGTGGTGGGACGGAGAATGGTGAGCTCGCGTTGGATATCAAGACGAAGACCTGAGACAAAACAGTTAAGGATGCTGGCATCAGAAAGGCCGTGGATACGGTTACACAAGGACTCAAATTCCTGTTGGTAGTCAGTAACAGAGCCGCGTTGCTGTAACTTGAAAAGGGAACCCTCATGGTTAACAAATGTGGAGGGACCAAAACGTTGCTCGAGGGCCAACTTTAAGGCGAACCAGGAGGGCAACTGCTGGCTTCTAAACATCCACTGGAACCAACCCAGGGCGATGCCGGACATGTAGAATGAGGCGATGTCGACGCGATGCTCTTCAGGTGTTTGATAAAATGCGAAGTAGCGATCAGCTTGGAAGATCCAGTCGAGGGGGTTAGAGCCATCAAAGAAGGAGATCTTGACTCGGGGAAGCCGAGTGTGGTGATGCTCTGCGGCAGAACTAGCCGAGGCTAAGGCCGGTGGTGGAGGGGGTAACAGGGGTTGTGCATGGTCAGGAGCTTTCTCCAAGCGGGCAAGCTTCAGTAAGATCTCGTTAATCATGGTGTTCTGGTTGGTGTAGAGCTCATCTTGCTGGGCTGTGATGGTTTGGAGGGTAGCGGTGTGTTGTTGGACTGTGGTTTGGAGAAGGGTGAGGGTCTCATCGAGGGCACACTGTCAAGTTATGATGCCGTCGGCCATGGCAGCAATGAAAGCACCAAATGATACGCCGGTCAGAAGAAGAGAGGTGGAAGAAGAGAGAAGAATTTTAGGGAAGGAGAGAAAGACGAATATAGAAGGTTAAACTTGTATTCATTGCTTTGCCTTACTATTCTCTATCCCTTTATAGGAAAACAAGGTAATATTCTGCTGATTTATTATAGGACCAACTACAGTAGTGGCCATGTTGGCAATCATGTTGAAACGGCTTGGTTTTCTAATTGTCCTCTTAGGCCAGCTAGTGGTCAGTGGGCCCTCCTCAGATAATGCTCTATCAGAGAGATGCACACCAATGAGGGGTGGCAAAATGGTTTCATGAATAAAGGTAGAGAGGTCATTTTATATGAGAAAGGGAGAGATGGTGCTAACGTACCCTCCGCCAGTTGCTCAGAGGCACTTTCCAGTAAGATTAAAAGTTGAAGATGGTTAACGCAGCAAGGCTGAAGGTTGGAAAAGATGACAAACGCAGCAGGCATGGTTTTAGTTCGTTCATTGTATCGGAACATGAATTGGCCAGTTCCAAAACCAATACGATGCCAATATGTATCAGTCGGTATCAGTCGAATCGGACAAAAAGGTGCTCATTTTTGAATTTCTGCCAATACCAATGATATGTATCGATATTCTATCAGTATCCATCACAATCGATACTGATATCTGCCAATTTGATAACGATATATAAACCATGGCAGCAGGCCAGCTGGGTTGGGCTGTGAGCAACTATTGAAGGAATACAACCACAGTTTGAGGTATCGGTAAAGGATCATCTGAAAAGGACGATTTGTATCGGTATTGGTTGGGGATGATACCAATCCGATACTGAATTTTACTAATATTGTATTATTTTTATCCGCTTTGGTATCAGCTGTGTGTCATTACCCTATTGGTGTACTATTGATCCAAATCGATTATCGGATCCTTATCAGCAAAGACTGATGTCGTATCCGAGTTCGGATCATGTCCTTGTACAAGGACATGAGTTGTGCGGTCCATGTTCGTTCATTAGCCGCCATGTGGATTTCCACAACCTGGTACCTTTTCTTTCCACACCCCTTATTTATTTATTTATATTTTTTTTATAAAAACAAAATTTAATTAAAATTAATCAAAAGAAGTCCAACATACATCGATCAGCAGAATTAAAAATCCTAGCATGCGTTGCCAAGGAATGTGCATGCGAAATTAAAGATCTAGGTTGTTTTATAATAGTTACTGACCCAAATAATAGAAATAAAAATTGATATCAACAAGTAAATGAAAAAAATCCCAAGGCCATGGGTTTTTTTCTTGATTCATCAGCCAACTCTGCACTTCTTTCGAATCGGTCCAGATGATCAGGTTCCTGCATTCCAGATGTAGTGCCTTTTCTATTCCTTCACAACCCCTATTTATAACTCCCTCAAACTCCGCCCCTTCTTCTCTTGTTTATTAATGTCACTTCTATAATCTCTGTCTTTCAATTTTTTATTCATGTTTGAATTGTTTATTATTTAATTTTTTTTTTATTCAATCCTATTGCAATCCCTCTTGTCACCTAGTCCATTTAGTAATCAATATCGATTTTCACTTGAGTGCAATTAGAGTGTCTCATTGTTTCACTTGAGTTAGGAGGGTAAATTAATCATATAATTAGGAAAAGATCGCTGCCTGGTCAAGTGGCCCCTACACCAGCAAAGGGGCAATTGGAGCGAGCAAGGCATCACCATAGATTGGATTTTTTATTTCACAGGGAGTGGGTTGATAATTTCCCATGTTCTTGTGTCAGGGCACAGGATCCAGGATCCACACGGCGAGGCAGTATTCTATTTCCCTTAAAATTATTTGAATGTCCCCAATGATTTTCATTGCCTCCTTCCCTAAAGATGGAGAGAGACAGGAGCTCATTTCTACATCTTAAGAGTTCGACTACATGCTTGCAGAAGAGTGTTTTGAGACCAGGCCCAGCCAATTGAACTCACTCCTATATTTCTGCATCTCAAGAGTTATCACTGCAAATCCCACAACATGCTTGTAGAACCTGTGTTTTGAGACCAGACCCAGCCAATTGAATTCATTAGCACAACACCAAGTTTCAAAACCAGTTGACCTGTCAACATTTGTAAGACACCGAAGTTGTTTATGCTTTCATGCATCACTTATCAAGTGATTCATATTGGGGTGGAAGAAATAAAACAAATGAAAACATAAGCATAGATCATTATAAGTAAGAACATGTCGTTTTTCGTTTATTCTCTCTAGTTATTTTCTTTTTCCCTTCTTCCCCAACTGCAGCCAATGATATCTTCCTACATGTGGAAGTCTAGTCTTTCAAATGACTGAAACTAAATAAGATGGCTCAGCATTCAAAATCAGAAACAAACATCAGCAGAGGAAGTCTCAGCTGGCTTGAATGGAAGCAGGTCCCATTTAATCTCCTGTGCCCCACAGTGTCCAGATGTAATGCCACCAACCTGCCCTGGAGTGGGCTTGCCAACGACAACTTTTGTAGTCTCTCTTTGTGACAGCAACTCTGCCCTCTGAGCTATTGATTTCAGGCGGATCCGTTCAGCTCTGGAACCAATAACCTGACCTAAGATTGAGGCTGCAATGGTGAAAGCCATGGCCGTCTTGGGCATCAGAACGGACTTCCTTAGCATAGCTATGAATGGCACAGCTGCATGCACTGCAACAAACCATGATGGCGAAAATTTACGCGTGTGCTCCCTCCATATACCGAGCGGTACATTAGCTGCCATGCCCAATAAACCAATCACAAGCATCTTTGATGATAAAGCCTGGGGGCGGAGGGTCTTCACAAAGGACGTACGAGCCAGCGCAGCTCGGGCTGCAACTATTGCAGGTGGGCACTTAAATTTCATGCCTGGAGGTGGTTGAAGAGCTTTTGCAACAATTGGCACAACATGGCTTACAGCCCTGTAAGACTTAGCAATTGGGCAGTTACCAGTCTCAAGCCATTCATTACTCAGTGCCTCATGGTTTGAAGAGTCATTGCCCTGAAGATCCAAATGAACATATGTCAGACGCCTCAGTAGAATAAATCATTTGTTATCTCAATACATTATGAAACAGTATTTGTAACCATAAAATGGGTAGCATTAATCCACCTGCGCTTCTGAAGAAGGTTTCTTCTTCTTGGCTGAATTGGATTTTCTTTCCTGGTTCTTCCACATCTCAGAAAAGGAATTGAAGCTGAAGGGACCTCCTGGCCCAAATGCTGAGAGACTGATAGTAGCGGCTTTCGCTGCTAGGGGATTAAATGGGGCAGCAGTCTCAGGCTCAGGCTCCATATTCTCAGAATGAGAATATGACCTGCCTGAGAGGGGGACTACACCATCCTTCCCATGGAAAAGCCTAAATGCCATATCAAAGTTAGGACCATCTTCAAAGATTGGACCTTTGGCTCCCCGTCTCTGAAGAAGATAAGCACATGGATACAAGGTGTTATTTAGGCACAGCAACTTCATTATATCATCATACATAAATAAATGAAAAAAATAAACTCGTACAACTGGAATGTTCCACAGTGATTTTGCATAATAATGGTTAACCAAACGATAGATTACAAAAATATTAGATAGGATTCAGCACAAAGATACTCACAGGCAAGGGGAAATTCCTTGGAGAGAAGGAAAAGTTGGTGTGCTCATTAATGTTCCTTAGGAATGGACATCTTTGAATGTCAGGAAGATCATTGCATTGCTCATTCAACAGTGTCTCTTCACTTAAACCTTTAAAGAAGAACTCCATGTTTCCTTTTGCAGACTGGATTAGGCTGTAAAGAGAAACAGATAATTCAATAAGAGGCATATTTGCAATAGGCCCATTCCCAAAAAATTAGTAATTTTATTAAATAAATTAGTAGGAAAGGGACATTGAAAGTCTTTCTAACATTGTCAACAGCCATGAACAGAGACAAAGAGCATTCAATTTTTTATGATCAAATCACCATTGAAGAATAAGCACAGATCCCTGAAGTCCTTGAGAGAAATCAGAAGAGGAAAGTGGGTGACAACAACAATATCTAGATGATCTACAGTTTGTTTCACTTAATGACTAAATTTTGGTTCGATCACTATGACCCTCCTCAGACCCTGCAGTGGTGGGAGCTTCATGCACTGGGTACGCCTTTTTTCTTGAACTAAAATTTAGTCAGCCACCTCACCTCCTCAATGGATCAGTGCATGGAAACTGATTCATTTGATCACATTTAACAACTTATACTCATGCCAAGAATAGAAAAGCAGTCTTTTGACAGAAAAAGAAATGATTTAGCATCATAAAAGAAAGACAGTGCATCTTATGTTAGGTATTCAGTAGTGTCTACTGTCTACCCAAGAGAAGATTCATATATAGGTTGCCCAATTTAATTTACCAAGTTTTAAGGACACATGAACGGTCCAAATAATGCAGAACTAATTTACAGAATAGAGGGTTTATTTCCATGAGATATCTTCATTGATGGTACTGACACATACGATTCTTGTTATTTGTGGTGCTGACTCCAGCTCTTGAACAAGACAACAACAAAAACAACTCAGCCTTATCCCAACTAAATGGGGTCGGCTTAATGGATCCTTGCCCTCCAATCAGCTCTATTCGAGGTAATACTTGATACAAGGCCTGACACATACGATTCTTGTTCTTTGTGGTGCTGACTCCAGCTCTTGAACAAGACAACAACAAAAACAACTCAGCCTTATCCCAACTAAATGGGGTCGGCTACATGGATCCTTGCCCTCCAATCAGCTCTATTCGAGGTCATACTTGATACAAGGCCTAAGCTATGCATGTCTTTCCTTACTTCTCCTAAGGTCATTTTAGATCTACCCCTGGCTCTTTTAGTTCCTTCAATCTGAATTAAATCACTTCTCCATACTGGAACATCCTAAGGCCTCGGTTGAACATGGCCTTGCCACCTCAAATGACTTTCTCATAGCTTCTCATGTGTCGGAGCTACTCCCAAACCAGCTCAAATATGATCATTCCTTACTTTATTCTTCCTAGTTTTGCCACTCATCCATCTCAACATCCTCATCTTGTCACTCATCCAGCTCTTGAACAAGAATGGAAGTTAAATCCACCAAACATCACTTCTGTTCCTACATCTCCTATTCAAGTGTTTCAGCATTAATCTTGACCTCAAAGTTGTAAGGTTTTGAGTTTTTAGTTTCATTAGTGCATCACCTGAAACCATGGACCCCTATCCTTATAAACCAACCATTGTCTACATTTAAGCGGATGTGCTTAATTTTCACGGAATTGGGTGACCAAGCAAATGCATGTTCTTGACATCTTCTTTCTCTACTTCCTCTTGCTTCTATTCGAGGTCATACTTGATACAAGGCCTGACACATACGATTCTTGTTCTTTGTGCTGCTGACTCCAACTCTTGAACAAGACAACAACAAAAACAACTCAGTCTTATCCCAACTAAATTGGGTCGGCTACATGGATCCTTGCCCTCCAATCAGCTCTATTCGAGGTCATACTTGATACAAGGCCTAAGCTATGCATGTCTTTCCTCACTTCTCCTAAGATCATTTTAGATCTACCCCTGGCTCTTTTAGTTCCTTCAATCTGAATTGAATCATTCCTCCGTACTGGAGCATCCAAAGGCCTCTGTTGAACATGGCCCTGCCGCGTCCAATGACTTTCTCATAGCTTATCATGTATCGGAGCTACTCTCAAACCAGCTCAAATATGATCATTCCTTACTTTATCCTTCCTAGTTTTGCCACTCATACATCTCAACATCCTCATCTTGTTACTCATCCAGCTCTTGAACAAGAATGGAAGTTAAATCCACCAAACATCACTTCTGTTCCTACATCTCCTATGCAAGTGTTTCAGCATTAATCTTGAACTCAAAGTTGTAAGGTTTTGAGTTTTTAGTTTCATTAGTTCATCACCTAAAACCATTGTCTACATTTATGTGGATGTGCTTAATTTGCATGGAATTAGGTGACCAAGCAAATGCATGTTCTCGACATTTTCTTTCTCTACTCCCTCTTGCTCCTCCTTCAATAATAGGTACGGTGGTTTCAGGTCGGAAAAACCATCATTTCCTTGCAAAAAACATCCTCATGATTAAAATGATTTAAGAAATAAATTTAAAAAATGCCACTACTTTACAAGAAACCACCTTGGTTTATTTTACTGTTTTTTATGATCAGAATGGTTTCAAGAAATAAAACCAATCTTACTCGTAAACCACCATGTTTTTCTGTCCTTGAAAATTGCATTTTAAAGAAACCACTTCTAGTTTTGACAAAAACTAATTTCCACTTTGTTTCTTTTAGAAAACCAGTCCCTATTTCACTAAAATCTCTCTTGGTTTATTCACTCTATTATGCAACCTTTGTAATAGGTGAGGGGATTTTATCTTTAATTTGTGGGTAATTCATTTCAAAGTATTAAAAAAAAAAAAAAAAAGAAGTCACTTTGTACAATGCTTAAACCCCTCCGACAAAAGAAACCAAAAAAAAAAGGGTGATTTGATTTTTTTTTTTCCTTATTTGAAGATAAAGTACTTCTGCTTGAATAGAGAGAGAAAATTGCACCTCCCAGTGAAAAGAGAATTTCCCTTTTGGTCTCTCTTAATAAAAGTAAGGAAATTTACCTTTTTTTCCTTTTCGACTCACTTGCCCTTGCTTCATCACCACTAGCACTTCTTATTTGACTTTTATTTCAATTACTTGAGCAGAAATCTACTTGCATGGTCTGATCCATGACCAATCGTCAATAGCTTACTTAGGATGTAAGCAAGTCAGTTTTGAGCTTGGGTCCACATAGATACTAATCTAGGTCTGATTATTAATAAGAGATCGGAATCCAACTAAGACTTAGCAATAATGGATGGGAGAGCATCATGTAATTCTATTATGTAAAATAAGATAGAAGTATGAAATGCCATGGTTCGTGAAGGACTAATCACAAACCACAGGGTTCTTCGGCACTGAGGAAAATGTGGCATCCCTAGCTACCAATAAGAAAGTGGCTTTCCCTCCAAAGAAATGGAAACTATGACCTTCCAAAGGAATCTAACGAGACACTCCAATGCTCTCCAACAAAATGAAACTATATATATATATATATCTTTTAAGGGCTGCATTGGGCATACGAGGCGCTGGGAAAGATTGTATACAGAGAGAGGATGCAGAGCTTGGAAGAACATGGCATTAAAATGGGAGAGAAGAACAGGGCATTAAAATGAGACAAGAATATCAACATTAAAATGGGAGAGAATAAGAATATAGCGCTAAATGAGAGAAGAACAGGCATAAAACAGCAAAAGACATTATTGTTTGTGGTCAGAACTTGGAAGCTGTTGAGACATTTCAACTCTTGATGTAGTTTTTGTACATCAAGGACTGATTTCATCTTGGTTTTGGTTATTCATTTGGGATACAAAATAGGCAATACTTTGCTGGTATCTTGCATTTCCCTCTTTTTTTTAATCTTTTGATGATAAATCATGTTGAGGGACAAATTTTAGTCAATGCTCCTGTTAAAACTTAATTATGGTTGTTCATTTGCAACAGTATTTGGGGCTATAGTTGCTGTGATGTATTCGTGCATTTCCCTCTATTTTTGTACACTTCCATTGATAAACTGTGTTGATGGAAAAACATATTAGTCAATGTTTCAGTTGTTACCTGTTAATCACCTAGAAGGTTTTCTACTTTTTCCATCATTTTCACACGTTTCAGGTTTGGTTCTTATTATTAGGGTAAAACTTCTCAGGACAGCCCATATCAATAAGCTTATCTGGTCTAAATATCTACGACTTAGCAGATGGGGTGACCCATATTTTGTGGACAGGTAAACCCTAGACTCCCTACTCACATGTAAAATTTCAGTGGAACAGGGAGCCAAATGGCACAATAGCAGTTTGAAAATTCAGGACGATAGAAGAGCGCACAGTAGTGGTGGAGTAACATAGCCGTGCATCTCTCTCCATAGGAATGCATGCCAATACACATGAGCTGTATTTGATTGAATTAACTCTGAAATTTGGCACGTAGCTAATCCAAACCATCTATTAGCTATCCAATGGTCAGAATTACCATATCATCATTCCACATGGCACAATCAGGATGGACCACTTTGATAATAATATCCAAGTAGAGCACTCATAATGCAGGCTTGGTTTAAATTTGGACCAGATGTATTCGTTTGTGTTGGGGCTTAGTTTTTAGGTTTTATTGTTGTAATCGATTGAAATATAAAACCCAAAAGTGGGTTTTTAAGGGGTACATAGGAATTAATATTTTATTAGTGGATACCATGTAGGTGATAGTTGGGCATAGACTATCTTATACTTAAATCCTTAGTTGTTAGTCTCTGAGTTAGTTTAAAGCAAGGAAGGAATAGATACAACTCCTTCATTCAAGGAAAATTCAATGAAAGTATTGCAAGACACTTCAAAACTATATCTCTCGATATGATAAATCTCTATTAACGTTCAAATGTGCAAGTATGCAAACTCTAACGCATAAAATGGTCGTGATGAATAGAAGAGTTAAAAACTGGTAGTCATTATAATTGTTTGAGTTCCATGAGAAGTTTTTCAAAAAAGAAAAAGAAATAAATTAATTACTTAATGCAGGTCTTCCATCAGCTAAAATGCACAATACAAATTTAATGTAGAACTGGAATGAAAGTTCAACTTGTTCCAAAACAGGATCTGAATCAGGGGAAAAGAGGTTCAATTCGATGGGGTTAAGGCCGGGATGGTTTAATAAGATATGGTATAGTTCAAGGGTGAGGGTAATGTAATTAGAGGGAAATAGGTATAAGGAAAATAGGGAAGTCAAGGGGTGATGCAACAGATCTGCAGCAGGTAGTAACAATGAGTTTCAACTGGAAAGGGGATGTCTCTAATGGCGGGAATGCTTAAGAAGAATGAGAACAATGATTGAAGAGTAACCTCCTGGGCTTCCCACCGCAAGGAGTCAGCTTGGATCACACACCAGCTCCATCACCAAGGATCGAACACCATGGAATTACTTCAAAAGAAGCACAACTTAATAGCAATATTGGATGGCAAAACTTCTCTTCTTGGCTGAAAACAGCCTTACAAATATATAGAAGCAAAAAGCTTCCAAGAAAAGGACACCAAACCCAACTTTCCTAATACTTGACTTTAGGAAACCACCTACCAAACATTGACTTATTACTAACAACTATTGACTTATTACCACCAACTATCCACCTAATTTTGACATAAGAGTCTCCCTTTGACATTGGAGCCTTCCTTTGACAACACTTCCACCAATTATCCACCTACTACCCACACATAACACATGATCTTAAAACATAGATTGACTAAACCCAACTTGCATGGGTTGGGCCTTAGTCTTGGGTCTAGGCCAAGCCCATTAGGACTTGGGCCTATGATGTTGGTTCTGATCCACATCAATAGGCCTAGCCCATTAAGGTTGGGCTAATCTTCATCACACAGGCAGCAACCTTCTTCTTTTTCTTCCTTGAGTACACCCTTGGTTTTGCATCAAAATCACAACCAAAATTAACTTCACCGAACAATTGGTTACCACCTGTCTCACTTTCTCTTTGTAAAAAGAATACAACTAGAGACCTGAAGAGACAGTGAAATTTATTTTCTAACCGAAATTCAAAGAAGACCAAACTTAGCTAAATGGTTTTTACAACCTGAAGAGACGGTGAAATTTATTTTCTAACCGAAATTAAAAGAAGACCAAACTTAGCTAAATGGTATTTACAATTAGCCATGCATCAATTCTGCCAATTAGACCTGCACATTTAGTGGCCAATGCACAACTAATAGCTCAATAGTTTAGAAGAAGGAATTCTTTAGCCACTCAACTCCCAAAATGGACATTTTGAGCCCAAGAAACACCTCCACCTAGTGATCAAAAGTGATCTACTCTAACCCCTTTTTCATCAATTCCAAAAAAAAAAAAAAACAAAAGCCAAATGGTAATAGTTCTGTATTTTTCTTTTTTCCTCTTTTTTTTTAAATTTAATTCTCTGCATCATCCTATATCATGAGTCCTCTTTCTCTACTCATAGACATATAATATCTTTTCCAGGTTGGCTCCCAAAGTTTTCTTCTCTCTACTACTATTGATGACCATAAGACTGATGCCAATTCTGCTTAATATCCATCTCTATTCTTGAAAAAAGTCAACTTACAGTGCTTAGTTCTCAAGTTACAAATTAAACTTATCTTGAGTTTTTAGTCCTAAATAAATAAAGCATGTTTATACTGGACCAAAACATAATCATTTTGAGGCACTTGAATCAGGTCCTCTTTAAGGACTCTTTGAGATCCTGTGAATAGAACAGCTAAATAAACAGGCTCCAACAGGAACCAATTCACTAGGAGGCCCCTCATGTTGATGTTCTATCCCTTAACCGGGTCCAAATAAGCACCCATACTCACCTTGTATTGGAATGACTACCCTCTTTTTTCACTGATCCATTGTTAAGAAAACCAAACTTTCACTCAACATAATAATATGTTTCAAAGGCATATAGCAGGCTGCAGTGATCAATATTGATAAATTTTCTATGCTGACCATAGTCTTGCTTCAACTACAACCTGAAATTTAACAAATAGTAGCTCCAGGGCCACCTCATGTGGGTTAATATTTGCGGGTGAAGATAGGACTTGTTCCTTCAGTTAGAAGCCATGTTTACCAGTTACTCAATTTTTTTTTTCTTTCTTTTTTTCTAATAAGTTTCTTCTCTGTTAAACGGGCCAATTTAAGCTTTATTACTCCATGGGACAGCCCAAAGAAGTTGGGTTTTAGGAGGTTAATTTCATAGCCCAAGCAGCAAAGAGTGGAATTTGGAAATTAGGAGGTATGGACCTGTGTCTTGATGCCTCTCTATCACTGCATAAAGTCTGAACCAGGAGGATCATCAGCTGGCTACATGACTGATTCCAAACACGTACTGAAATTAATAATCTGTTGGGATCATCTTGGCCTTACCCTTTGTATACCAAATCTATTGGTAGGACTACCGTCTCTGTAATCACCAAAGGTGGATGGACCTCTCTCAATTTTTAGTTCAGTGCATTGTTGAACAAAGTGTAACAGGGACACTTCATTTCCCAGTACTAATTGTGTTGGATGCAATGTATTTGCTTCCATACTGTGTAAGTTTCAACCACTCTCATATCAGCTCAAATTGTACATGGAAACTGTGCCTATGTCCTAGCTAGTCTTATTGAATAACCCCATTTGTTTTTCAATCTAACTTTACCTGAAGCTCTACTACAACATAGAAATTATCACTTCTAACTCATGCTTACAGTACGACAATTCAATCTGCTACTGTTTCCACATCTCAGAAAGTGCATCTTCGCTTATGAAAAGAGCATGCATATTTACAAAAAGTATGAGTTAGTTAACAAGGTTATGATATTGACAAATTAAAGAGAGATCATTAACACTACAAACCCAAGACCTCATTAAAACATCAAGCTTTGTAATCACAAAGCAAGCAATCATTCTGCACTGAAAACCGTATAATTTCCTCAAACCACAACATATTAGGCAAAAGTTTTAACTGCAACCACTAATTTTTCGGTAAATTAGGGGAGAAATCATGAAAACTAAAAGATCAGAATTTGCAAGCAAGGATGCATGCTTACCCGTTCTACCTTCCCAATTGATGCTGGGCGCTATTGCTTAAATCTGCAATTAATCAGCAAAATAATGAGCAGAACTGATATTAAAAAAAACATAGATTGAATCAAAACAAACAGAAACTCATATTTTCTTGCTGAATTGAACCCCCCCAAAAAAGAATTATAAGTTGAATGAAGAAGAGATGGAGAGGATTTACCTGAAACGCTTCCGAACCAACGACGTGTGGAGAACACAGTTACCTTCAATCACAGCCTCTTATCAGCCGTTAGAAATCAAAGGCAATTGGGTTGAATATGACGAACGACCTTATCTCAGTCTTTAGATCTGTGCGAATAATCAGAGATCTTGGTCGCCGTTGAAAAGAGACGAGTTCTGAGCTTTCTCCATTCAGCATCTGTTACCATATAGAGGTATAAATGTATAATACGCGAGACACAGTTGTGTGAATTTTGACTTTTCGAAGAAGAATGTCCATTTTTTTTTCGTGATTATTGGTGGTAGTAGTTGAAAGTTGAAACACGGCGTTTGGACGGTTTGGTACAACAAATCATGTGATTTTGGAGGTTCACGTGGCTTATGTCACATAAAGATGCTGAGGATATTATTGTCATTTCACAAATTTAATGTGATCAAATGAACTAGGTGTGCAAGTTTGGGCCTGACAATCCGAGCCCACCCTAACCTGAACAGGGCCTGGGTTGAGATACCTTATCCCTGAGAGCGGGTTAAGGTTAGGAATTTCCAGTCTTGAGTTAGGGTTTGGTGGGTCAGAGTTAAGGCCTCAGGCTGATCTTGGCCCAGCCTAACTTAACCTAACCATCTCATCTTCTTCTTGTTCTTGCTTTTTTTTTTTTTCTTTCTTCTTCCTCTTTTTCCTTTTTTTTTATACCTTTATTCCTCCTCTTCTTCCTCCAAGCCGAGCCAGCTCATGCATCTGCCATTCCCGTCCATGCATCTCCCTTCCCCCCCATGGTCAAGGTCAATCAAAGTCAGCTCAGCCCGAACTTGAAGGCAGATCAAGGTTGGATTTTTTTGGCTTTGAGAATGGGTCAGTTGAATTTTTTTGATCATGAGTTAGGGCCTAGTCGGACCTGGGCCTAGCTAAGGGGATTCAAGTTTGGACTGGGATTTTAAAAGGCCCGACCCAACCTGTGGTAGTCAAATTATTCATCTAAACAAATAAAAGAAAAAGATTTTCTGCATGAATGTGCATAATGCACGGCTATGTACACAACCGTTGGATAGGGGATTAAGGTCCACGGTACATCTCTGCCCACATCTGACGGTTGTGTGTATGATGGTACACCAAACACGACTATGCAGAAAACCTCTCCCCGCAAAGTAAAATTTGCTATATTTTATTAGTGTGTAATGTTGACCAAAAAAGAAGTCTAGAATGTTGACCAAATACGCATAATGTTCCAGGCTTCCAGCCCACCTTGAAAGGAACGTGGATCATGGCATAATCGAGGAATGCCATTAGCAATGACGTTTAAATATTGAAATTAAAAATAAAAAAAAATGAAAATTTTTTCATTTCCGTCTCTCATGGGACAGGGAATAGAGTTTTTTTCTTTAAGTCAATTGAAAAGAAAATAATTCTCTCCAAATCCCTAAAAGTGTGGAGTGTGGTAATTTGGGATGGAGATAACACTTGGCAGTTCAGACATCCAATGATACTGAGCTAGCAAAGTAAGGAAGTAAAAAATCCAAAATTGATAAGCTCAAATGGTTGAATGTCCGAACTACCAAGCATCGACATCTCCACCCTAAACTAATGCTGCACATTGCACATTTTAGGGAATGGAAGAGGATTAAAATCCCAATTGAAACACGATTGAATATGTCTCAATCATAATTGTAAACCTTTTATATCAAATCGAGTTTCTCAAGTTAACAATTTACCAAATCAAATGTACCTTTAAATAATGTCAGTCAAAATTTTGAGGCTTGGGCAGTGCTTTTTGAATCCGTTCTCCTAAATGTACATCCAAATTATCATGGACCTGGAATGACATCTAGATGTGTCACGTATCTAGAAGTGTGATGTCATAACCTAAAAATTAGGAGAATGGATCAACTGCATGTACGTGCAGGTGAACGTACATCTTAGAGCCAATCACATGTTTATTTTGTAGAGATGAAATATGGCCAAGTTGGGCCGGGTTTCTTAAAGTCTTAGCCCATCCCTTAGTCCTAGTAGCTCAGCCCAAGCCCAACCTGGCCTTAGATTGGGCTAAGATATCTCAGTCCAGGCCCAACAGGGTTGGGCTCAGCCCAACTCGGCCCAATCTTGATTGACCATGAAATTTGATAGGGCCTGGTTGGCCCTCACTTGCCGTGCTTTTTTGCCTTTTACATCGTCATATGCATGCAAAAGATTAGGTCATATGTATTCAAAACATTAGAGACGTGATTGGGTCTTAGTTTGTTTCATACGCCATTGACTATTAGACTTAAGAATTTAACTTAATCTTAAAATTGTAAATATTTGTGTTTAATAGATAAATTAGTCTTTTTGTTTTTTGGTAAACCAATAGATAATTATAGGGGAAAGGTTTCGTACACGGTCGTGTAAACCGTGTATGAAACTTTTCTCCCCTTTTACTCTTTTTTTTTTATTGAAAACCCCCCTTTACTCTTTGTTTTTCCCCATAATTACTTTTCATTTACAATATTCTCTCTCTCCTGTATTCATCTCTCTCGTCTCTATTCACCTCGTCTCTGCCGTCAACTACCGGAGACGAAGAAGAAGAGGAACAGAGGAATATGGATCGCAGCACTGCAAAAGGTAGAATTGATTAGTTGAATAATGAAGTAAATCAAAGAGTGAAATAAACCACTTGAAATAGAAGAATGCTCTCCACTCTGAAATAGAAGAAGCTTTCCATCACCATTATCACCAGTCTCCTCTTCTTGTCCTTCCTTCAAGTCATCTTCATTTACTCTCTTGTTCTTCCTCCTCTTACCTTGCACATACCCAATTAGCAATGAAGCTAACACTACAGCAGCAGTCATCAGGCGGATTACAAGGGCCGCAATGCCACCAGAGCTAATACCAGAGCTTTCCCTGCAACTCCCCAGAGGAGACCCACATAGTCCAGGATTGTTTCCTTAAAAAACCTGGGCATCAAACTTGGACTCCCCTAGTGTCAGCAAAACCCCACTGAAGTTGTTATAAGAAAGATTCAATCTTTCAAGGTTCAGTCCAGCTAGACTCTGCGAAATCGAACCGAAAAGGAGTGATCCGCGAGATCGAGCTCTTTGAGACCATGAAACCCAGTTACAAATTCTGGAAATTCTCCTGAAAACTGGTTGTCAGTCAAATCCAAAACCTGTAAAGCGCCAAGTCGAGTTGGGTAACTTTGGTTCGGGAAGAGGACCAGAAAGATTTTCATTCACAATTTTCTCCCTCTGCCGCACCTTAAAACTTTCATTCACAATTTTCTCCCTCTGCCGCACCTTAAAACGCCACTTCTTTTGATTACTCCAGAGTCCAAGATCCCCATTAATGGAGTTCTGGCTTTTTTTCCTTATCCTCTCGATCTGCCTATGTGCAACCCTCAAACTATTACTCGATCTCGTTTCTCAAAACAAATCCAAGCAAACAAATCTCTCTCTTCCACCAGGGTCTCTCAAAGGACCCATAATCGGTAGTTTCCTCTGGCTTCAGGGTGGATTCTCACAAATTGAGCAAATCCTCTCCAACCTCGGCCACAAGTATGGCCCCATCATCACCCTCCACATCGGCTCACAACCATCGATCTTCATCATGAACCATTCCCTTGCCCATCAAGCCCTCAATGAGAACGGTGCCACCTTTGCCGACCGCCCACCCAGCATGTCCGTCCTTCGCCTCACCAACAACAACCAATAGTCCAACACAACATGAGAGAGATGAACAGAGAGGGGAGAGAGCGGTCCGATGATGCAGAGGTTTCCGCCGAGAAAGTCAGAGGTAGGTAGAGATAAGAGAGATGAATAGAGACGAGGGAATGGTGGTTCGATTTTGGTCTTCCAGTAGGCTCTCGTCGCTCCCGCACGTAGTTGCAGAGAGGAGGTGAATAGAGACAAGAGAGATGACTAGAGGAGAGAGAGAAAATTGTGAATGAAAAATAATTTGGGGGAAAAGCTAAAAGTAAAGGGAGGGGTTTTCATAAAAAATAAAAAAAAAGTAAAGGGGGAAAAAAGTTTCGTACACGGTTTACACGACCGTGTATGAAACCTTTTCCCATAATTATATACTAAAAAAATTGTAAAATATAAATAATAAATTATAAAGCATAACTAAACATAGGGCGGAGCTAGGCATAGCCCGAGGCCTCAACCCTAGTCCAACCCAACCCTAACCCACCCTCAAGGTTGAAAAATTCAACCCAGACGTTGTTCAAACTTGAGGTAGGCTCAGGTCGACAGGCCAAACTTACACCCCTAATATTTTGTTTTCATAAATACCCCTCCTCCACTTATAAATGGCAAAAATATGATAGATGATTCCCTCTCAGAAAATTGTCTCCTCAGGTTCTCTACCCAGTACATCCCTAGTGCCTCCATTAAGTGGGGGAGTTTGAGAGGAAGTTCAAGAACTTACCTTCGTCCGTAGAGATGGTCATACGTTTCAATTAATTAGTAAAATCCATGAAAACCAACAGAACAATTAATTAGTAAAATCCATGTAAAACCAACAGAACAATCGAGTATGTAACCTCTCACAGGGAGAATCAGAACTGAGTCTCCATTCTCCATTTGGATTGCATTGGAACTCACCATGGGTGCTTAGCTGTCGCGTCAAGAGAGAGAGAGAGAGAGAGAGTAGTGGGGATGAGACATGAATTTGGGGTTACATCTGGTAGAGGGCATTGCTAAAATTTTGGTTAAATGTGAAGTGAGGGAGAGGGGAAGAAGGATATTGAAGTGGGTGTTGCTCTTCTCCATTGGTAGCCATTGCTGCTCTTCTTTGTTTCTCTGTGCTTTAGTTTATCTTTCCGCTAAAATATTGGTTAAATGTAAGTGGGGTAGAGGGAAGAGGGGTATTGATTGGGGTAGAAACGAAGAATCAGATTTTATTTTACTTTGCTTAGGGATGATTGATAGGGGGATCCCTCTCCGATCACTAATTCCGGCCAACAACAGTCCGTGGGAGTTGCAGCGGCATGTCTGGCGGCATAATACGGAGACAGAAGTTGGTGAGGGATGCGGAGAAAGAAGAAGAATAATGTGGGCCCACTTCCGTCAATAATGGTAACCAGTTAAAAAATTATAAAATATGAAAAGGAAGAACAGATAACCAGTTTTTAGGTTATGACGTGGTGACCTCTGGACGTCATTCCAAGCCTCCAAGGTAGTTACCTCGGATCAGGATCGTCTCCAGGAGTAGGGAACGTCTAGGGCGCTGCCAGCCTTTGGGCTGTGCCGCACACATCCCTAAACATGCGTCAAAATGTGTATGACACAACCTGATCATTGGATACCCCCTGACAGTACCCTGGGCTCACGAGATGAGCTAAATTCACTGGCCCTGCCATCCTAGGATGCACACATCCAAAGGATCCAAACTTCGGCTTTTCAGCTCATGGGATAGGTTAGGTTTTTTTTTTTTGGGGGGGGGGGGGGGGGGGAGAGGGGTAAAAAGAGATCTTATTGATAAGAGGAGCAGTTACAAGCAGAGGCTTCGGAACTATAGAGGGATTGAAACCATTGAGTCGATAACGACCATTCCATTCTCCTCGTTAAAGGAATGGCTTTCCTTGCTAGGGTATCAGCTATTTCATTGATACACCGTGGAATATGATGAAAGGAAATAGTATGAAAAGAAGTGGCTAACTGTTTAGTGTCGTTGATCACTGCTAAGATTGAGGGGGGGGGATCCGCAGTTGAAGAATCAATAAGGAACTTGACCAACTCTAATTCCATTTGAACACTCAGGAACCCTTTCTCCTAGGCATGAATCAAGGTGCTGCAAATCGCAAGGCTAGGGTTAAAACATGAAACAATTTTAATTTGACTACTACAATTTTATTAAAAGTGATCAACATGAAATAAATTGAAATAGGTCAACTATTTCAAAATTTATATTTTACTGAAATAAGATGGAAAATGCAAACAAAACAATTTCTAAAATAGAAATCACCAACATGAAATTGAAATCATACCAAATCAGGCATTTAACCTCAATCCAGATCCACTAGACAAGAAAAAAAAGACCAAATTTTCGTTCAGCCATGATTAAGGGAGACAGGCAGCTTTTAATTAATGTTGTAACAATGGAGGGTATTTGGATTAGAATCCTCTCCAACACATTGGAGAATCCAATGAGTCATCCGACGGCTGGGGATGTGTGTGCATTTAGATGCACACATGCACACATCCCAACACATACCAAGCATGTCTAACCGTTGAATGCTCATTGGGCACAGGCCTCATTGGAGAGATCCAAATCCAAGTATTTTTGACCATTCGTAAATAGATAGGAGACTTATTCCCAATGATGTCCATAACCATGATGAAAGGAATTCTTTCTCCACCAAAAAAAAAAAAAAAAAGCAGCACAAGAATTTCCAAGTATTTTGATTAAAAAAAAAAAAAAAAAATTTTAAATAATAATAACGACAAAATGGTGGAGTTTAAAGATCAGACTCGAGTAAACGGTAAACCATCAGAGTTTGATATTTAAAGAAAGAAAACCCCTACTAAGCCAAATCCTGTCCATAGTCGAAAACACAGTAATTTACCATAGAAAAACAAGAAAACACAGTAACAGCACGACCAGTACAGCATGCAAGACTTTAGGAAAAGAGAATTTAAAATGCAAAAGCATGTACACTGGTAGGTAGCCCAAAAAGCCCACGAAAATATATAACAGGAATAAAAGAAAAGCGCCTCCTAGGGTTCCATGCTTTTTTTCACAGGATTTTGTTCAGGGATGAGAGCTACAGAATTGGGAGCAAAAGTAACTCTCCGATTGGTGAACAGAAAAACTTTAGTCAGCTTTTACCAATCATGACAGAAGGGGCAGCTTCATTTCCAGAACGCCAATGGAAATTACATTCTGATCAATTAACTCCTCCCCAATTAAGCATTGGCAGTGCATAAACTATCTTCTACAAATTTCACCATTAGAAAATTCAAAATCCTCCAACTTGTTGCTTTGGAACACCTCCATATCTTCCAGCAATACCACCGCTTCCATATGCCGAATTTACGGCAATTGGTCCAGGACAATCTCTTGCCCAGTGTCCAACTTGATGGCATTTGTAGCACTCACCAGAGGTACCACCGCTACTTCCTCCAGCAGAAGAAGCCCTATTGACAAAACCTCCTCCCATTGGTTGTCCTTGTACACTCACACTCGGGCAGTTCTGAGCAGTGTGGCCTGTGCCACCACAGCTGTTACAGTGTAGATACACACCCGTCGACACAGCTGAGCCCCTTGCACTACTGTATTGGTTTCCATACTGACCCACCTGATTTGCAGGTAGACCCATATCTCTACCAGCATTACTGTTAGTCCCCAAGTAATTCACCACAGGAGGCGCAGCAGACCTGACTCCCATGCCTCCATATCCAGCATGACTCATTGAAAAATCAGGATTGATAGTTGCTCTTGGGGCAAAAGCACTAGTATCCCCTCCTTCAAGCTTATCAATCGAAGCTAAAAGAAACTTGGATTCAGATGTATAATCAACTTTCTCAGCTTTGACCACAGTTGACTTAACACGTTGTTCATCACTGAATGTCTCCTCTTTCACTTTCAACTTGAATATAAACCGAGTAAATAGAACCTTACGTATAATCTCTGCAAATTTGTCATCATCCTGTTGCTCATGTTTTAAATAATACAAGTCCTTTGCAGATATACCCATGATCTCCTCACCAGTTTCCTGGAAGGCAGTAACCCATGTTAAACCTGTATGATCTTGTATCTGCATCTGAAGAATGTATCTATAGTCACATTCATCAACAGACTGATCACACCTATCACACCGCCATTTCCCATCTCCATTGTTAATAACCTTCTTGTTACACTGACGGTCCCCAATCATGATGGGACAGGCCGTGTAGCAGAAGTTATCAACCTTAATGAACGTAACCGTGACACTGATGGTGATCCAATCTGGCTTCTCAGATGTTCCTAGCTTTTCATCCTTGATCTGGGACACAGTCTTACGGACATCAGTCCTCCCAACTCCGGATGTTTCCCTTGAAATAGAAATAGAGGGAGCATTCTTTCCCTCATTGTGAAACCAATCCTTTAACCCGTGGGCTTCTGGGAAGTCTGGATCTATAAACAACTGACTCGTACCAATTGTCCCCACTGCCTTCCCATTGAAGTCATTGATTCTACCAGTTTTTACGGCCAAAACGGGAAATTCCCCAGAATCACGCATATCTTGCAGTCTCTGCCCTTCTGCATTGCAGAAATTCCCCCAGAGAGTTAACTCAACACTTCGGCCAGACATGTCCTTCAACTGGAGGGTCCTTTTGTAAGTCTCAGTTCCATTTTTCCTCATTATTGAAGTGGACGGATTGATGGAAGAAACTATTCCAATAACATCCACAATCGCATTGCTCTGCAGGCCTTCGACATCACTTATGGGGCGGAAATGGAATTGCTGTCTAGGTATTGAGTTGTCATCCTCAAAGCAGGGTTGTACAGTTGAAGTGCTTTCCAGGAAGATCTCATGGTCATTATTTAGGTGATTGAAATTCTTTTGAGCAGGTTTCAAACTTCCCTTGGAAATCATGTACACTTTCCCAGCCTCAATCTGGCTGTAGAACTGGTCAGCCACTGTGTTAAAGCAGGTTACCCGTATTTCTCCACCATCAGAATCAAGCAGATCAAAAGAGAAGACCTTTCCATCACCCCGAGGATTATTATAGTGCCGGAGGTCCCCCTTGGCTGTCACCCTGGCTTTAATTGTCCACCTACCTTGATAGGGATTTAAAGCAGCAATAGGGATTATCCGAGTAGGAGCTTCATTCTTGGCTATAGGTCCTCTGTTTGTGTACATTGGTGGTGGCTGATGATTTGAGGGCTGCATAGGACGGGAATAAGTATTCATAGTAGCCCGTGATCCTTCCACTTGGGCATTGCGAAAACTTTGGTTTTGTTCACTGTAACTCCCAGGTTGTGCTGAAACAGGATGGCCAGAACCAACATCTGTTTTGGGATACATACGAGTTCCATGAGGTGCAGAATATTGTCCCGAGATAGGATTTCCAGAATACGAACTACCATAAGATGGAACAGGTTCAGCTTTTGGAGTATGAGGAGCTCCACCAGCTCCATTTTGTCCACCTACTTGATCACTGGCAAGTGAACCAACCCCATATGATTGAGTATTCCCAGTTGGTACCCCAGACTGATTCACAGAAGGCTGGACAGAAACAGAAGGCCTTGCCGCTGAAGCAGGAGGACCGCCCGTAGCACCACCTTGAGCATATTGCTTTGGTTCTCCAATAGGATTGCACTTTTCAAGAATCACATCCAAATCAATGATAATAATAATCCTGATTGGAGTAAATGAGATCAGAAAAACAGCAAGTAAATAAAATTCTACTTGAAATAAAATAAATTATTGTCTGACAATAACAATTTATTAATCATTAAAGAAGAAAAGGTACATAGTAGACAATCAGATACATAAGAAAGCATAGAAGTACAACAACAAAGGTAGCCTCCTGAAAAGAACAGACCACCTAAACCCCACGATGCAATAGCATTATCATGGCTTACAGTTGACTGCCTATAATGGAGGATGCGTAAAGGTAGCATATCAGGTAGAGGAGAATCTAAAAAGGCCTTACAACTGGAGGAGCTTCCCAGACACCTCTATGAGTGATAGTACAAGAAAGAATCCTTCCCAACCAGATAAGTCATTCGGTAAGCCAAAGGTCAACAGTTCTTCATGGCCAAACCACACTTATTCTCCACCTTGTGGATGTGATTCTCAGAAGCCTACTCCAAAGTCAAGAACTGAGATACAGTGCTTCACATGCAATGTTTACGGGCATTTTTTTGCTCCACATCAATCGTCTGGTCGTCTTTGCTAATAAGGATGAGCTCATGGCCACTGCTTCAGAAAATAACGAAAGAAAGAGATAGCAAATTTGGAGGCAAAGCATGAACCTAGTGAAGGCAGCGGTAGTGATAGTGATGGGAAGCAACATCCATGCTACATTCTTCGTCCTCTTTTCGACACATAAAAAATATATGAAGGGGATGATTTGCACCGTAGCAGCATTTTTAAAACCAAGGTGAAATTCAACAGTGGCTTGTGCATTCTGATAATTGACAGTGGTAGTTGTACCCACGTTGTTTCTAAAGACGATGTTCGCAAGCTTGGGTTGAAGATAATCACATCTCAACTCCTACAAGGTTTCTTGGGTGACCAACAACAATCCTAAAATTAATGATAGGTGTTTGCTCACATATTCCATTGGTTTGTTGGTGTATATGGTACAGTCTGAAGTTCTACCTCTAACGATTTACCACATTCTCCTTAGGCAATTATGGTTATTCAGCAAAAGTGCGCAACATTGTGGATATGAGAATACCTATCCCTTCAAGCAAGATGGCCTCAAGATGAAACTTCTTCCCGAGAAAGACAACCCTGCCATTAAGCTCAAGCAAGGTTCGAAAACTCGGGTCTCGGTGCCAACTCGGACCCTTGAAAAACCGAGTCGAGTCGAGATCTCGGCGAGTTGTTGCACTTTTTTTTTTCTCGACTCGAAGCCTCATCTTGGTGGGTTTTAGACCTAGTTTGGGTCTGAAACTTGGTATTCAGCCTATTTTAGGCCATTTAAATACAATGGCACTATCAGATTTTGCAAAAACTAAGTCCAAATAGGAGTTTCAGTTAGTAGGAAAGCAGGACAGACACAGGACAAACACACTTATTTATGCCTAATATTATTTAAGTAAATGATATTGCATTTACTTAAGATATTATTCATAAATAAGCAACTACCCCCCTATTTGAATCCAATAAAAATAGTTAAAAAATCAAATTCCAAAAGAAAAAAAAATCAACCCCCCAGTTCAAGAACAAAAACTGGATTTTCGGCAGTAGGTGCAATTTTCAAACTTTCTAACGCAACTAGATTTTGACAACATTCGTGCAGACCGAATTAAGTTTGACCGGTACATAACCCTTTCAATATAAATCAGATTTTAGCAATCTTGGACTTGTTGGAAAGCTTTCCAACAAGTCCAAGATTGCTAAAATCTGATTTATATTGAAAGAGTTATGTACCGGTCAAACTTAATTCGATCTCATGCTAATCTTGTCAAATCGCTCGAATGGAAATAATTTTTGGACATCAAAACAAATGAATATTTTACCGCACTTTTGGTTTTTAGCAATGTTTTACCATAATAAGATTTATGGAATTTTTAGATTTGAGAAAAACCCCAGCATTAGAAAGTTGAAAATTGCACCTACCACCGAAAATCCAGTTTTTGTTCTTGAACTGAGAGGTTGACTTTTTTTCCTTTTGGAATTTGATTTTTTAACTATTTTTATTGGATTCAAATGGGGGGGTATTTTCTTATTTATGAATAATATCTTAAGTAAATGAAAAGCATTTACTTAAATGATATTAGGCATAAATAAGTGTCTGTCTTGGTTCCTGGCATAGATAGGTGTCTGTATACCAAGAATTTCCAGCAAGATCTCGAGATCTGGCACTCATGTAAAGGACCTAGATGGGCATTTTCCTATGTCAAACCGAGAAACTCGGAGATCTCGGAGAGATCTCGATATCTCGGAGAGATCTCGATATCTCGCCGAGAAAATGCACTTTTAGAATGCGTATGTGATCTCGACTCGATATTTTGAAAAACCGAGAAACTCGGCGAGATCTCGCGAGTTCTCGAACCTTGAGCTCAAGTGGACAGCTGGGTTGTTTCTCCTCTAGTGAGTTGTTTCAAACCGCATAATTGGTCTTTATCTGAAATGGACAGAATCAAGTTCTTTCCAGAGGAGAATTAATGCAATAGCATTATCGTGGCTGGACTGACATGACCCGATCTCGAAACCCCGACCAAGATGAACAAAACCCAACCAAGCTTTTGGTCTAATAAGGGTTGCTAGAGGATTTATTTTTTTCTTAGGGTTATTCTTGTAATTTGCATTTTTACTTGATAATAGGAGTTAGATGCATAGGAGATTCCAGTTTTCCAGCTTCTTTGTTTAAGTCTACTTCAATTTATTTGGTATACAAATCTATATATGTAACTGATTGATTGAGATTAAAGGAGTTGAATTAAGGAATGAAATTTTGATTGGAGTTGCTACCAAGGACTGGCCATGCTGTTTCCCTCCGCATCCTATTTCCCCATAGATCCTGTTATCCTCCCCCTTTCAGGTGAGTTCTCTCTTAACTCTCCTTCTTCTCCCTATTCCCTTTCTTCTTTGCCCTAGATGCAGGGCCTCCCCCAGCCAATAGGCCAGCATGCCTATTCTCCAAAAAATACTGCTGATGTGCATCTAGTGGCCTTGCTAGGAAACCATTAGAGTATCTCCTAGTTTTTAGTACTTGTCTTGTTGTATTCCAATGAATGATTATGAGCCTTTTCTTATTCCTAGGACTATTATTTAGTCTTTTTCAGTTACCTAAGTAGTAGTCTAAAGTCTAGCACTAAGTTTTAATTTTTGCGTAGGTCTTTTCAATTTGACTTCTTTGGGAATTTACCTGTCTTGGAATCCCAAAAGTCCCTTTACGGTATTTTGTAATTTCAAAAGGCATTTAGCCTCCAAACCTTGGGCTATACAAGAGAATCGTGGGAGCCTCTCTTGGCACCATGAATTAAAAATCCAAGAAAAATCTGAACTGTGACTACTCCTTTTGTGAGAGTTTTTCCTTGTGAGATGCAAAAAAGTTTGTGAGACTCAAACGGGATCAAGGTGGGACTCGTTTGATCATGACCTCAATGGGACTCCGACGGTTGGCAATTAGTGGGACTCTAGGCTGCCACCTATCTATCTTCATCTTCTGTTATCATCATCACCATCATCCTCATCATCTCCATCATCCATTTTAAAGCTGTCAATTGGAACGGTTCCAGGTATTCAATACAGATCTATACTGGCACCGGAACCAAAGGTGTCAAGCCCAATACCATCCCATTTAGTTAACAGGACCAAACCTAGGTCCCGGTCCCGATTATCAACAGGATGGGACTATATCAGTTCCTAAACGGTTCTAAGCCTGAAAGAAAAGGGAGAAAAACTTTAATGATTTCTGACAAGATAGTTTCATTAGTAGTGTTGTGGATCTTTTCACTATAATGAGATCTAAGGTATTCCTTACTTTTGAAAGCAACTTCCAATATGAAACCATGATGAATTGAATTTCATGGTTGTGCTTCTTCAATTTCCTTAAGATCACATATAAGCTTCTCAAAACGATGACTAATAATTAATAAGGATGAAATAAACAAGTCCATATACAGTTTTAGTGCTATCATTTAAACAAATTTATAGAAATAGAATTGAAGGTCTATCAGCTGAAACAACCATAAGAAAAAATGCCACCCAAATACATCAAACTCCAGTCATAAAACTTGAACAAAAGAACATGAAATATACCCTTTGAAAGGGTGTTGATAGTTCCGGTCCCATCCGATACCTAGCTGGTATTTCAATACTAGTACCATTGGGAATCCCATCCCAAAACCATGCCATCCAATTTATTATTCGGTACCAAAATCAGATCCCAGTACCATCCGTTTATTAATGGGACAGTCCAATACCGGGTTTTAGTGGGACAGATCTGGGCGGTTCCTATTCTAGTCCCAAATTGACACCTCATCCATTTTCACCTCCCATAGTTGTCATTCTAGTCCCAATCGATGTCAATATATGACTTCCATGCGCGCATGGCGTCCATGGCATCCATATGTTGGCATATCGTGATATTTTACATATAAAAGTTAGATTAAAATTTTTTTTTTAAACCATTTAATAGCTTAGATGCTTTGCTCCAAATCACATACACTAAAGAAAGACTATTGCTATCAAGCTTATAAATAGGTTAGCCTATCATTTGATTTTTACTATTGCTTTCAATTATTTGATAGGTTAATCTATATTTTCAATTTTTCATACTTTCATATACACTAATGGATATTAGTTACACTTTCATGAATTAAACCATAGTGGCATAGTATATTAGTAGTAGTGTAGTACACTTTCATGTTGATTTTTGATGTTATAGGACATATATTATAGCATACTAAATGACATTAAAAATACAGAAAATAAAAAATTAAACATGGTCGACATGCTCGCCATGGCAACGCCATGGCGGGCGACATGTCGATATATCGGCGTGACACCCTTCCACCGACTTGGATCGCCGTGACGCCGTGACAACTATGACCATCGCAGGTATTTTATTTTAAATCTGGATAATATTCTCTTCCAGAATTGGTTCTGGCGTGATAGCCTCCTAGGCTACACCACCCCTTGTTCATCTTTGTTTCTTATTCTTTATTTCCTGTTTTTATTCTTTGCTAGCCTACCCTACTATGAGCAGTAGTTTCAGCCCAGCGGAATCGAATCATACTCTCATCCCAAGGCTTCTCACCTTTAAATTTGGGAGCTGGAGGGCGACTGATCCTGTTGAATTTGAGCTCTAAAGCAAGTCGAATTAGTGAGTTGCAAAGTTGAGTTCAGAGCTGGTTCTCCCCCTTTCCGTTGGAATCAGTTTCAGAAACTAAAAATCAATACATACTTTTTTGGTAGTTGACAGTTCGGTTCACTAATTCTATGGGTTATTGGTTCTCTTAAGGTGTGAGTAGGATGTATGTGTATTGGCTAAGTTCCATTGATCAAAACCAGCACAGGTCTTCAATGATTTGTTGTTTCATCGTGGGTTGAAGAAGATACTGACTTTTTAAAATTACAGGTAAGCCCTTACCCCATAAAATTATTTCTGCTATTCCCATCCTTATTGTTAGTTTCCAAAAACACCCCTCACTTATATATTTGTTTCCAGTTAAGTCCATAACTCTGTTTACTCTTCACTTGTTGGCCCTGAACTTCACCATATTTTTTCAGTTTTTCCACTATACTCTAGAGTTATCTATTATTCTTGTGGGCCCATCCCAAAGCAGGGTTTTATGATCCAGGGTTGCATTACCCCAAGCCAAGACAATGATGGGTTCTAATTTAGGAATGGAACCCAAAAACAGTTTCATGGACTGACCCCAACCCAAGAAAACCATGAGTTCTAATTTAGGAATGGAATTCCAAAAACAGCTTCATGGATTGACCATCCTGGCTTAGCCAAATCATCTACTACTCAATTGCACTTCTTTGTTGCAGAATCAATGAATAGAACTATTATGGTGAACTTAAACAGGAATTTTGATGATAGGGACTTAGGGTTTCAGTTTCAGAGATTAAATGTAATTGTCATTCAATCTTGAGCATTCAATCCAATTTCTTTTTTGGAACGCCATGCTCAAGATAAGTGACAAGAGTAAAAAGAATCATTGTTACATGGGTAAAGAAATAGCAGCAAATTAAGGAAAGTCTATTGAGAACATAGAAAGTCAAATTAAAAATTGAGCTGGACACAAGGAGTGGTTAGGCAGCTTATCTGGATGTTTTACATTGGCTAGAGGCTTAACTCTGGTCTTATTTTCAACTTTCAGATCTGATGTCATGCCAATTAATGTCAATGTCACTACGTTGAAAATTGAACGCCACCGGTACACGTTAACTTTCACTTTATCAAGGAAAGCATTTTCAAGTAACCCATCGAACACCTATCAAGTTACCCAATATCAAACTCAAATTCTACATACTCCAACTAAACTGGGTCTTTGAAGAGAGCAACCATTAAAATTTGGCATGATCTTCACTTCTCCACTGGGATCTAAACTTGGACCATTGTCTTACTTTCAACTTGCAAGTGTGAAAATTTGCCAATAAATCGATGTCATTCCATAAGAATTCTTGAAATTTTCTCTATGTTAATCCTAAATAGTAATAAACAAGTCTTTCAATGACCTTTTGACTTAGTTTGGAAGATTTAAAGGCCACTGTATCGAGTAATATCCAAATACAAGCTCTATTTATAGAGGCAAAGACAAAAGCCAAGCACCTAAAAATAAGAATTCTAAATTCGTAGTAGTCCAAGATTCAAAGATTCCATGAACCAAAAGATGGAAATTTTATTAACTGCAAAAATATTGGATGACATGACATAATGAATTGATATTCGTCTTATTCATACGACTTGTGCATAAATTTCACGACTAATGCAATAACATATTCAGTATAAATTTTCACTCCAACAATATCCGTCATAAAAAACAGGTATGGAAAAGAGCACCCTACAAACCATATAGACAACACAAGGAAGATGATCTCATAAACCACCTTTCAATGAATTTATCTCCTTCCAACGAGTTAAAAAAGGGGAAGGAGCAGCGTTTTCCATAAGATCCTGCCATCAGCATTAAGCACCTTTATGGTGAGCTGCTAATTAACTCCTGCAAGCCCTTTGATTAGGTCCAAGCATACTGGAACAGAGGTTCGGAACAAATGCCAACCTTTATCTGAAAACTCAAAAGACAACTTTGCTGGCTAACAAATCCGGACTTGCTATACAGACGCTAGAGATAGGATAACTTCTTGTAGATGTCAAATAGTGTACAGTAAAAATATTTTCTAAGACAACAACCCACAACAGAGCAGAGACAACTAATAGAGATAAGAGTTGACAAAACTCTTTTAGCACAAACCCATCTCCCTCTTGAAGAGAGGGGGGGGGGGACTCCAGAATAATTCTCTTCAACATACCCTCCCAATCATTAATCCTCTTCAACGTTCAAATTCCAACTAAACAGGCTAGCAATTACCAATTAATAATCAATAATAAATACACAGATGAAAAGGAACAATTTCAATTCTTAAAAAATGAGAGTGCAACAGATGACCAACAGGAAAGAAATTTTCACAATCTGCATGGATACTCTCAAGTTTCTCAAATCCCCGGCCAAGGAGTGACAACAAGAATAAATTAAAGATAAAATTGGGGTTTCTTCTTTTTTTTTTGTGTGTGTGTGTATGTTGCAAGAAGAAAAATCAGTCTGGTGACCACTACTTCCTAACTCCTATGCTATTACATGTGTTTCTGGTTAAAGAATAAATTTATGCTTTAACAAACCAAAAGGCAACTCATATTTTCTCTGCAGCGTGTTTTTTCCCTTTAAGGAGTAATCGGATAGTCAGGGGAAAAGTTTACCAGAGTGAAATCAGAAGAGACACATACTAAGAACAATACCAAAGTGGACTAAAACGTAGTGTAACTAAACATATTCTCCATCCTGTCTACGAATACCAAAAGAAAACTTTTACAATAATTCAACTGACTGTCTAATATTTCTCAGAACCATTTATCTCTCTCTTCTTTTCTACAATACAATATACTAATGCCTCTCATTAATGCAGAAAAACAACGAATAAATTTCCTACTGATTAAAACAAAACCTTAAGGAACAACAAACTTCACATGATAGAATCTAAATCTAAAATTTCGGAAGAAATAGATTCTAAAACTCACATTCGACCCTGGATGACATTGCAGACAAACTGAGTCAACCTGACAATCGATCCTTTCTGCAACTTCCCGGATTTAACGAGATAATTCATCTGCGTCGCAAGCATCCCCTGTTGCAGATGTGAACCATCTGAAAGCAGTATCCGATACCGTTCGTTTGTGCTCTGCTGTTGTGTGTTCACTAGTCTGATGTCCGTAACTTGGAGAACAGGCTTCAAGTCAGTTTCTTGGGCCTCACCATTACAGAGCATAGCTATGGCACCTCCCGTCAGATTTACCGCCATTTTCAAATCAGAAACCCTAAACCAATATCAACATAAGCAAACGATATTTTTCAAAGCCAACGCTCAAGAGATTTAAGAGAGTCAAGAAAATCGATTCTTTTCTCCTCTTTCTCATTCAATTTTGATAGAAATATTTACCAGTTTGGCTGATGAATCCTTCCTTCGTCAAGGTTTTTGCACACGTTATTTGAATCTCTGCAATACGAAACAAATCAGATCTCAAAGACAAAACAGCCTTGGAGGATTGAATATTCAGACTCGAAGAGAAACCATAAGAACTCAAAAGTTCACAACGAGAGAGAGCGAGAGAGAGCGAAAATTTGAAAACCCTAGAAAGAGAGGTTCGGAACCGACAGGATTTAGAGGGAAACCGCGAAATCTATATTTTTTAGAAATTTGAGTAAGTGGCGACATTTTGAAGATAAAAAGACGGAAGTTTGAAAAAATACCTAATATGTCCCTAATTATTTATTATCGATTTAAATTCCTTAACTAATTCGCGAGCGTTCCAACCTAGCTTTTGTCCCTTGCATTATCGCCGTCGGATGCTCTTCTATAAATGCCATCAATGGTTTTGAATAGGTTTCTTCGTCTTGGTGATGTGGTCCCCAGTCAAAAAAAAATGTTTTAATCTCCCGGCATATTTATTTCCTAGGATTATACAATCTTGACTCCAATCAAACGGTGCTTAAGTAGAGTTTGAACATGCAATTTCATTATCACTGCCGAGTGACCAGATTTCAATCAATTGGCCACGATTTCTCGGTGATAGATTTGGCCATAGACCGCGGGGCTAGTTGTCACGTCTCTTCAAGAAAACTGGCGCCAACTTCTGCGATAGTCATGTCACTTCGTACCCAAAAAAATAAATATCACTCAGGAGGTTTGGGAATAAGTATCCAAGTACTAATGTAATAAAGTTGCCCGGTATCCACGTTAGCGTACACTAATTAATCGACACGTGTCCCAGGATCATGAAGGAGTAACGCCCCTCAACTATGGGCTGTTTTCACGTACATCCCCTCATCTTTAAAACTTTTCAAGCATACTACCTCACCTTTTTTTTGATGAAACTCCCTCATCTATTGAAAGTAAGTAAATTAGTCTATCAAATTAACCGTCGTTAGTTTTAAACGTTAATACTCACCCAATCATTTTTTTAGGATCAAATTGCCCAAATTAAAAGTTTGAAGATGAAAATACCCTTTTGTTTCTTTCTCCTCAAATTAAATGACTTTGCTGTCTTCCAATGTATATTTCTATTTTATCCCTTTATATTATTAAACAAATTTTTTTTTTTCAGAGAATCTCTTCCTTTATATTATCATCCCTCTTTATAAGGGGTCACATTTTTTTCATGTTGCCTTAATTTCTACCAAAGTGAACTCACATTTATAAGCTATATTTTGTTTTTTTGTTTTTTTTTTTCTCTGATCATCATGGCCTTTGTGGTTTTATTTTTCAATAATTAAAGAATGGAATGGAAAAAATAAGCATTTTTTGTTGTTGACCTGATGAAAATATCAAATTTCATTCTTCTTTGTTAAGAGGTGGGAGATGGGAGCGGTGCAAGGGAGTGATGGGAGGGGGTGGTGAAGTAAATTAATAGAGGTGGGGTGAGGCGGTACAGGAGAATGATAGGGTGAGGAAGATAGTAGAAATGGGGGCCGTGGGGGGTGGGGGCGGTACTGGAGAGATGTGCCCAACCCTATGGCAAACTAGGGAAAAACAAAGGCATAATTTATATTTAGTATTTACCCCTAAAGGGTATTTTCATCTCCAAATTTTTAATTTTGGCCCATTTAGTCCAAAAAATTGGTTAGGTGAGTATTACCGTTTAAAACTAACAGTAGTTGATTTGATGGACTAATTTACTTATTTTCAATAGATGAAGGGGTGTGTTTGAAAGGTTTTAAAGATGAGGGGGTGTATATGAAAACAAGCCATAATTGAGGGGCGTCCTTATATTTTCCCCAATAAAATAATGAAGGAGTAACGCCCCGTTATCTCCGTTAAATCTGCTTAAATGTCTTACTTGAATAAAAGAGGGCAAAATATAGGGACACCCCTCAACTATGGGCTGTTTTCATGTACATCCCCTCATCTTTAAAATTTTTCAAGCACACCACCTCACCTTTTTTTTTTTGTATTTTTTGATGAAACTCCCTCATCTATTGAAAGTAAGTAAATTAGTCCATCAAACTAATCATCGTTAGTTTTAAACGTTAATACTCATCCAACCATTTTTTTAGGACCAAATTGTCCAAATTAAAAGTTTGAAGATGAAAAAACCCTTTTGCTTCTTTCTCCTCAAATGAAATGACTTTGCTGTCTTCCAATGTATAATTCTATCTTGTCCCTTTTTATTATTAAACAAATTTTTTTTTCTCAGAGAATCTCTTCCTTTATATTATCATCCCTCTTTATAAGGGGTCACATTTTTTTCATGTTGCCTTAATTTCTACCAAAGTGAACTCACATTTATAAGCTATATTTTGTTCTTTTTGTTTTTTTTTTTTTCTCTGATCATCATGGCCTTTGTGGTTTTATTTTTCAATAATTAAAGAATGGAATGGAAAAAATAAGCATTTTTTGTTGTTGACCTGATGAAAATATCAAATTTCATTCTTCTTTGTTAAGAGGTGGGAGATGGGAGCGGTGCAAGGGAGTGATGGGAGGGGGTGGTGAAGTAAATTAATAGAGGTGGGGTGAGGCGGTACAAGAGAATGATAGGGTGAGGAAGATAGTAGAAATGGGGGCCGTGGGGGGTGGGGGCGGTACTGGAGAGATGTGCCCAACCCTATGGCAAACTAGGGAAAAACAAAGGCATAATTTATATTTAGTATTTACCTCTAAAGGGTATTTTCATCTCCAAAATTTTAATTTTGGCCCATTTAGTCCAAAAAAATGGTTAGGTGAGTATTACCGTTTAAAACTAACAGTAGTTGATTTGATGGACTAATTTACTTACTTTCAATAGATGAAGGGGTGTATTTGAAAGGTTTTAAAGATGAGGGGGTGTATATGAAAACAAACCATAATTGAGGGGCGTCTTTATATTTTCCCCAATAAAATAAGAGTCCAAGTAATGCCCTCACCTCATTGGGCTAGTCATCACTCAATCTCAAGCCAGTTGGCGGAGCCTTAATGCGACAATAGGCGCTGTGGTTGTCCTATTGCGCGGGGGGATTAGTAGGATCAATTTGTGCGGATACCTTTCATAATAAAAAATAAAGAAATAAAATAAAATAAAATAAGAATCCAAGTGTAGGTGCACGTACCTATCCCATTTTTGCCATTTACAAGTGATACTTCGACCAACTATTACCCCAACTTCTAACCGCCTGCCATGCACCTAAGCTATCAACCATCCATGAATCAAGACTTCTTTGCCTCTTGCCTTATCCTTACCACATCATCAAAATTTACCTTCTCAATCCATTAATCCTACATCTATTCCATTAAACCAAAACCTGAATAACTAGTCTATCAATTCCTATCAGCCTTGGCCCAAATACATTCCCAATACCAATCTGGTTCCTTACCTTTACCTGACTTCAATCACCTTCTTTATAGAACCCTACCGACCTTCTCAAATGTCACCATTTCGAACCAGGGAGTTGTTGATTCACATGAAGTCGTCTATCCAACCTTAGAGAACAACCAAAGCTCTTTACCTTCTGTTGAACACATGGATACTTAGGAGTATATTGTTGATCCTCCAACAGCATCTGATGTATGCGTCAATAGGTTGGATCGAAATTGATTAGTATTGGGTGTAATCGTACATTTGACTGACTTTTATTTGGTTATTTCAACTCACATTTGAAGTGGCAAGAGAAAGAAGGTGGTAAGCCGACCTCTATTCAGGATACCACTTCTTTTCAATCCATGCTTGATTCTTGTTATCTTATGGATTTGGTGAGTAATGGACCTTTCTTTACTTGGTTCAATCGGCGAGTGGGAAATGCTAATGTGAAAATCAGATTGGATAGTTCATTAGCAAATGATGCTTGGAGGCTCAACAATGGAAATGCAGCGGTATTTGTAAAATCTGCTATTGGGTCTTACCACTCTCCTCTTTTAGTTGATAAGGATGGAAGAAGATTTCATGGACAGCGGCCTTTTTGTTTTGAGGCCATGTGGTTTCGACTCCCAGAATGTAAGTCTGTGGTTGCCCAGGCTTGGTCTACTACTAGTAGTGGTGACACAACTCTTGTAATCCAACAAAAATTGCATCAATGCAAATTGGATTATAAGGCTTGGAATAAGAATGCATTCGGTAAATTGCATCACCGAATCCGGTCATTGATACATGAAATTGAGGCCTTGGAGTGTTTACCTTTGGATGATTTATTTGTGGAGGAAGAAGATTTATGGCGACAAAAATCAAGGGTTGAATGGTTGAATAGTGGTGATAGAAATACAAAGTTCTTTCATGCTACAACTAAGCAATGACGTCAACATAACAGAATTTGGAGTCTTCGTATGTATAATGATGTATGGACTCAAAATGAGGATGATATTTATAGCACTGTTATCAACCATTTTGAAGGTGCATTCATGTCTGAAGGTTTTGATATGGCTTCTATGAATTCTGTTCCTGAATCTAAAATCATCCAAAAATATTTACGAGGCTTGAGGGCCCGAAACTATTCATCATCCATACATTTCAAAAAACAAAAGAAAATCTAAAGAAAGCTACTACTGCTCTCCGCCGTCTTCGTCCTCCTCGGACCCGTCCTCATCCTCGCCGTCCTCATTCTCATCATCTTACTCTCGCTCTCTTCCCGATCCTCGTTGACTCTCATGCTTTGGTCGTCGACAAGATCATCAATCTAAATCCCCGGAGACTGTGGCACCTGAATCTCTACAGCTGGAGTAGGTTGAGCAACAGCCAGAGCCTCGTCCCTTTCTTTCTAGAGCCGATTGGCCGCCGCCTCATACCCCAGGATGTCGCCCTCTTGCGTAGCATACCAAGCATTAGCATTATTTCTGTTTTTTGTCTACTAACCACGCAGGCAATAACGAAAAGCAACAAACAACTCACCAGTTGAAGTATCTGCTTGCTCTGAAAGGCAACGAGTTCCTTCAAGCCAACGACCATCCCCAATAGGTCATCGTAGCTATAACCAGGATCCTACATTAGGAATCGGTGGTTAGACGCCACAAATGGAAAGAAAAGTGAGGTTTTTGAATAGTCAATATACTCATGAAGTCATAGCCGCACGAATTGCCAGCCACGACTGAGGAAGGTTGAGGAATGGGCACTTCCTTGCCCAAGCAAACAAACAACCAACCCGGCACCAGGAAGAAGGTATTCGACACCTTGTGCAAACACGTGACAGATGAACTGGCAACGGTTTCACCAACCAGAGGAAGTGTCGTCAGAGGAGGAGAATTGAACGAGGTAGTCTCACGGGTCAAGGCACCGGCAGCAGCAACAACATCCCTAGACTCATAGGGGTTCCACACCAGTAGGGGCCTACACACACTAGGTTAAGTTAGTAACCAAGATGCAAGTTGAATATTAAAAACACAAAAGACGATGAGAAGTAAGGACTTACCCGCGGACCAAAAGGAGTGAGTCAGACACACATCAAATCCTTCATTTTATACTCGTGGTAACGTCCCCACGAGTTCATCTCAATAAAGGGATGTCCGTCAATGCCCTCAAGTACCGTCATCTCCCTCTTAGAGAGTCTCTCCGGCTCTAACATTAAGTGAGGAGGCCACCTAGGAATACAAGGCCTCTCAACACCTAGCCATTGCCTATAGGCCCTATCCCCTGGGTACCAGGCATACCCAGAAGGCCTGACAAAGACCTTGCACCGAGGCACCAGTCTTCTACCAGCCTCCAATCAAGCCTGCACGCCCAGCTGAGAGAGTCAAAGGGCTACCACACCATATTCCATGCAAACACATCAGAGTCAGTACCAAATACAAGACAAGACAAAGGAAACAAAAAGATGAATATCTTACCTCTTGTGGGGAGAGCCGGTATAACATCTCCCTGACTATAGACACCATGACAGTCCTCTCCTCGGGACAGGTGTTATCTGCCAACCACATCCCAGCCCTCGAAAAGTAAGCGTCATCCCGAGTCCTCAACCTTGGAGCATGTACCCCCAGGTGGTCATAGCATGAGCACTGTAATCAGGACAAGAGAGTGTTAATACAGGTAACAGATCAAGTCAAAACAAATACAGGCAAACATAAGAAATACAAGAAGACGGTAAAACAATGGATTACCTCTGGTACAAATCAAGTGCCGCCGTATGGCCAAGGAATCCAATGTCCTCAACATATGGGCGTAGCCCGCCTTAGCCCAGTCAAAGGACTTCGCCTTCGACAAATCACGGAGGTACCACACTAAGGATATGTGGATCCTCATGCCACTGCTACTAAACAAGATCTTCCCCAACAAATAAAAGGAGGAAACACCTCATCAACTAGTCAATCTCGTCCAGACTAGAAGAGTCTATCACTATCTTCTTCTCCCAGTTGCAACAGAACCATTGCACTGCCGCCATTGACTCGGGAGGACACGAGCCGAGTTGCTTCTTCATGTCCTCCTCAATGAACGACCAGTCGCCAAGGCGCCCGGTCACTGTATCACCACTGAAGGACAGGCCGGTGTATAAGAAGTAGCAGACAGGGGTGATGGCCATCTCACCCACAAGTAAATGGAAAGTATAAGTGATGGGCCACCACCTCTCGAAGGCTTGAGCCAGCGATATATGGAAAGACCTGGTCTGCAAGAGAGCCAAGTCCTCGAAGCCAGCAGTTGCCACCCACTGATGAACACCACTGCAAGGCTGTCCATACCAGCTGAGAACAATCGAGGGTAACCCGTACTTGTGGTAGGTCACGGGGTCCTGCACATCAGAATAAGGCAAAGCTTAAAAATCCAAAGCGAGTAGTCACAAATCCTCAAAAAAGACAAACAAAAAGAAAGATTTTCAAGCAATGGTTCCCAAGATTGATCTGTCCTACACACCATGGAAATCCATAAAATCAACCTATCCTTGAGAAGAGTGAATGCCATTAATCCTCATGGAATCTAATCTAGGTTTTTGCCATGGATCAAGGTCAACGATAAATTCAATCAAGCAAATGAATAGACATGGATAAAACACCAAGCAATGGAATTTTAGATTCTCAACAAGTATCCGGTCTAAGTCAACACAAAGGATTCAAGCATCAGGCATAGGTTTCAAAGTGGGTTATCACATACACAAGAAACCAGGAATGAACCTAAGCTAGGGTCGATCAAATCCCCAGTAGACCCCAAAAAAATCAGCCGAGCAAAGCATGCAATCCGAAACAAAGGATCAAAAATTTTATCCCCAATGGAACATGAACACAATGAGCAATGAAACTTCACCCATACAAGGTTCATACAAGCATAGGCCTACGCCAAGCATACACACAGAGCATCCAAAATTCAAGCATAGAAAGGAACTAGAATCTTACCCTCGGAGGCTTCCACACGTTACTGTAGCTATGCGTGGGTGTATCCTAGAGGAGGTGGCCTTCATACCATGGGGCCCTTGACGTCTCCCCATAGTCATTCAACACATCCTCATCCGGGTCGATCCCCAGACGATGGGCCGCATCATCCTCTTCCCATAACACGATGCCCTAACTCCTTGGCTGTTTGGGAGTCGGCGCATCTCCCGAAAGCATGGGCCTCTTGCACTTATCTTGTCTAGACATAGCAAGGAGAAGTTGAAGGAACAAAGAAGAACGAGAAAAACTCACAAGAAATGGCCTCTCCTTGAAATTCCAATCGGATAGGAATGTAAAGGAGGAAGAGGTGATTGATTTAAGAGCAAGCTCACAAGATTTGGCCCACTAATGGCCTCACATGGCTCAAATGATCCAAAAATCCTCTTGGGAACCCTAAGAACTCGGAAAAGATAGAGTTGGAAATGAAAATGGAAGATGACTCTTCGTATTTATAACAACAAAAATCGCCCAAAATCAACATCGAACTGGGTTTCCCTCGACATTGACGCATTGTCGAGTCGAGCACTTCGATGTCAACATGGATTCTTAATATCGAAGGAGCCATTTTCACTGTTGAGTTGCACACTTTGCTGCCAAATTCAAAATTCGAACTAGTGGGTCCACCTCTATGGTGACTTGGCACCCTTGGCAAGCCAATACTCACCTTGCACGTGGCCCATAACCGCAATAAAGCAAGATTCCCAATCTCCAATCACGCCCGCACAATCGGAGTTTTCCAACTTGAGATCTCAATCAATATATCCCACACGCCTTTGCAACAACAAAATTACTAGTCTGCCCTCAACATTGCTACAGTTATACAACTACCTTTGGTAATTACAAAATTACCCTCACACCATACCTTATCAACGAAGAATTATTTCAAGAGTGCTTGTACTATAGGCGATATTCACATGCACCTTGCCCTATCAACGATAATATTTCCCAGTATGCCCATACCATGGCAGATATTGTTTACAACCCCAACGAAAGAGCCCATACTATCGACAATCTCGTCACCCAGCCAGCGTAGCCCGTACAATTGACCGCCCGAGCTTTATTACAAGTTTAATCAATGGAGCCACCTGCGTAGGTACACCTCTATCCCCCGTACTCTAGTGTCCCTGAGCAAGGCACTGGAGAGTTTTTGCTCAATCCGACGAAGCGAAGTGTTCGCAAAATCACTTCTTTGACCAACAATTGTTGCACAGTCTCAGTCAAAGAGGGGAATTCTGTAGACACCTCATTTTATCTTTCCCCTGGAGGTTTCCCATGACAATGATGAGTACCCTCCAGGGCTTAGAGCCGTTGTATCTGTGAATGTAGCGTCAGTGTGTACTACTCAAATCCGTTTACCAATCGTCGATTCCCCTTGCCAGAGCCCAAACCAGAGCCTCCAAGATCCTCTAGAAAGGCTAGCCCTTATCCAGACCCCTTGGAACAAGCCTGGCCTAGCACAAAACCTAGCCCAAATGGCCCATTCCTTCCCTATTGACACCAAAGCCTAGGTCGACAGTCAAAAACCCCAAGTCGACATAGACCCAACCTTCCATCAACATCGACATATCCTAGTTTACTGTCGAGCAGAGCATTCCTACCGTCTAACTTACCTCAACATTCAAAATTTTTATACTGATAGCCGAGCCATTCCCCTTGATGTCAAGTGTTCTTAATCGATAGCCACTCGATGTCAACTTTACCCCTCTTTGACGTCGACTAGACCCTAGTTCAATGTCAAATCTGTGCAAATCCGAGAAGCCAAAACTTTTCATGATTAGCTCCGATTTTGATTCCTTTTGCAACCAAGCCCAATTTTGGCAGCTTGTATGCGTATATTGGCTCCCTTAGGCCCAAGAAACATCCCCTAAGGCAGCTAACCAATTGCCCATACTCCATTGGCTCTTACCTTGACCAAACACCCACCGTCGATGCAAAGGCAGCCCCTTTTGACAATCGGATCAAACCCAGTATCCTTACACAAATTTGGGAGTGCACACACCCCTCTACATCTATAAATACACCCTCTCTCACGTTGAGGGGGATCCCTTGGTCACTACTCAGTTGGTCTTTGGTCCTTGGCTCCTCAATTGTGCAATTGGTCATCTCCCTCAATAGCCTTTGGTCCACCACTTGGCCTTAACCTATTGTCTCCATTGCCCATTGAGTTCTTACACTTGAGACTTCAAGATCAAAGCTTAGTATTTCATTTTACATTCTCCCCAAAAGCGTGTTATAATCCTACCCTACCTAGTAATAGAAAGGGACTGGCAAGTTCGGGCGGACTGGGGTGCCTAATACCTTTCCTGGACCATAACTTGACCCATACCCAAACCAACGGACCATTTGTCCCCAAAAAAGACGCTTTCATAAGAGTCTTACATTTACAATTCTGGGTCCTAGACCCTCCTCTATGTGGTGACTCCTTACATACAATTCACCCTCTCTCTCTCCTCCCCCAAAGAGAGATGAGGTGGAGGACACATGGCAATCTCCCACAATGGCCATTTTTGCTCACAAGTTCCCAAGCTTCTCCTCCTTCTTTTCCCCTTTTCTCTTTCTTCAGATTCTTCCCACGAATTTGGCAATGTGACTAAGCAAATAGGGGTTTTAGAAACTCATTTCCTCAAATAGACAACTTAAACTAAGGCCTGTTTGGATGGTCTATGGAAAACCCACTTTAAAATTGCATTAAACCCTCATTAAAACCATTTAAACCCCTCACTATGGTCCCACAAAGTATGAGAGGGTAAGGGAGGGTCCCGTAGCACCTAGGGTTACCTTAGGTTAGGTTAGCATCAAAGCTAGGTGGGTCCCATAGCCTAAGAATGCTATTTTAAGCATTTCTGGGCATTTGAGGCAGATGGACAGCTAATGGAGCATCTGCAGCCCATAGGCAGTTGATACAGCAGTGTGGCTCAGATAGGGGTGTCAATTTCAAACTCGCATCGGTAGAACCTGCCTGTCCCGACAGATGAAAACCTAAAACTGACACGACCGAATATAAACATGTCGGGCTTGAGATCGGCCCGATTATTATTCGATCGTTCCCAATCCGTGGTATGAGACCGACCGCACCGACCAAAACATATTTCCTCTTGATATATATATATATATATTATATGTTAAAAACGGACAATAGTCCAGACCCTTCTCATTTAAATTTAATGTAATAAGGCCAAAAAGGAACAACAATCCATAAATCCCATAATGTTGCATCACTCTGGCCCCACCACCTCATCTCAATTTGCTTTTTTTATTTTAAATAATCCCCATTCCCCAATACTCCCCACTACAGCTGTGTCTCCGTTCTATTTAAAATGACCATGACCCTCTCTGAAGGCATCTCTCTCCCTCTCTCTCTTGTCTCCCTCCCCTTCCAACTTCTCAAAGATGAAACCCTCAAAGTTCCCTGATGCAGATTTAAGATGGAATCGACTGTGTAGTGTGCAACGAGCCATATCCAACACCATTGTTGGTCATAGCCTCCCCCAGTCCGCCATCACCTTCGTATGCATAGCATGAGAGAAAGATAGGGCAATATGGTTTCTTTTGAAACCTTGGTTTCTCGTCTCATGTCTTCTACTCTTTCAGCAATTAATGGTGATTTCAAGATAAGTTCTTCAACTTTGGCATATACTTCCGATGTCCTCCAAGTATCCTTACCCTTGCTGATGCTGGCTTGCTTGTTTCCTTCGTCTCTTTGATTTTACAATTCCTTTTGTGCAACTCTTGGTTTTAGTAAGCGAGATACTCTCCCATAAATCGGTAGCTATTTGAAGAGTTTGATTTTAGCTTGCACCGATTATGGTCCGATGACCGACCGACCGATTGCTATTATGTCCATGCCTAACCTTTCAAGGCCCGATGACATAAAAGACCAGGAATGGTGGTAAGATTAAAAATGGTGGTGCCCGTTTAAGCCCAACCGTCACCGACCGGTTGACACCCCTAGGCTCAAGAGTAGGTGGCTAATAGGTCGTTGATGGGCGACTGATGCAGCTGCATGGTAGTATGATGGTCCCCTAGTCAGCCGGTAGGTACAACTCAAGCCCGGTGAGGTTTTGGGCTTCAAGCAAGGTTGAGGTCCTACTCAAAACTTGAAATGGGCTGCCAAGATAGGTCTAGGACTTCCCCTAAGTGGTTGGACCATATGGTATGGGTCACTAACCATGGGTCAAGGGTAGTTCTAGGTAAGATGTCAGTGTTACAAATAGGTTCAATTTGGCCTGATTCCAACTAGGCCCGGATTTTGGGCATGGGTGTTACAGTCTTTGTAAACATAGTGATTTATAGTAAGTTAATAGAAACATGTAAAGGGGCTCTTCAACATGTGGCAAAAACTCGATGAAGGGCGGTTTGGGTGTGATCTGTAGAGATCATACTGGGGCTATTTTGTTGGCTCGTTCCCTCCCTCTTCAGTTTGGTTCGATCATCCAAGGTGAAATGTTGGCCATCCGTAGTGCTTTGCTTGCTGCTTTGGAGTTGGGGTTGGATAGCATTGTCATTGAATCTGATAGTAATGAAGCTATTTTGATGGTTGGTGGAGAGCAAACCCCAATGTGGGAGGTGGAAGATCTCGTTTAAGATGTGCTTAGGCTTGCTTCTTCTTTCCCAAATATTGTTTTTTCCTTTTCTCCTAGGGCTATGAATAGTGTTTCAGATGCCCTGGCCAGGAAGGCCCTGTCACTTGGGTGTGTGACAGATTGGCCAAACTCCATTCGGTGGCTTCAGGATCTCTGTGTGACTGATGCTGCCGCTTGCACCCACCCCTCTCATCAATAAATTCCCCGTTTACCAAAAAAAAAAAAAACACGTGGTAGAAACCCAAGTACGATCATGGCAACAAAGCTATCCCATGCAACAAGTATATAAAGCCAGCGATACTACATATAGCACACCTTTGGATTAATGTACAACAAGGGGTGCAACACGGCAATGGCAACCGCCAGTGCTTGATTAAAAAAACTGAACCATAAAACCAAAAAGCATCTATTAATAATTCAATTTAAGAACATAAAAGGCAGAAACCTAACCCTGATGCCAAGTGTAGGGATTTGATTCCTTTCTATACACATAAACAAGATCTAGCTTAGCATGCTTGAATCACAAATTATAAATATGGGAACAAGGCATACCATTCACCACTGAATTGTTGATTCCTGTAAATGACATTTTTGAAGTCCCATAAATGTCCTACTGCGAGTTTGCAATTGCAATGATTATCGTCACTTGATGGAGACTGGTTTCTCCCTCTTCACCTTATCCGTATACTCACAACACAATGGGAATATGTGAATGTGTGGTAGAGAGGGGACCTTATCTCCTTATTTTATAGATAATTTCTAGCCTCCCATACTAGGAAGAAATTATAGGAGAGTATCACATTAGTCCAATGAGGGACGTTGCACAATGTCTATGCAAGGTCTAGGGGATTTGGTCAATTGCCCAATAAAATAGGGTAGGATTTATTTTACATTATTAAAATCTGAATTATCCTACATGGCTTCCATTGTTGAAAACGAATGAACTGGTCCCTAAAACAAATGGGGCTTCTACACCATATCATTGACATATCCGCTTTAGAAGCAAATTGAAAGATAACATAACCCTTCCCTAGCGGCACCATCTTCACTCTCTCCTTAAGATTCCAAGATGTCTTTGGGGCCTTTCGAAGATCATCCAGAGAGGATAAATGCAAATTCACACAACCTAGAAGAGCAAATCAAAACTTAAGGAGACTTGCCTCAAAGTCCTTCTTGGGGATCACAATCCTCGTAACGTTACCAATATGGATTGGATCCAACAGATCTTCAATATTAGGAAGAGCAACCCCCCTACAGCAGCAACATAAGACCTTCTTAGTGGCTGGATTGTGCCAGCCACATCACCACTCCCCTCTGTTGTAGTCTCCCCAGAGTCACCATTGATCTCACTAACTTCTCCTCCACCTTGTGCCTACCTAAATCGAGCATCCCCTTCTTCCTCTGCCGGAAAATCTTCATCTACCACACCTCCAACAATCACCGTCTCTCTCTCTCTCTCTACATCAAACACTCAAGCACGAAAAAAACTGCCCATCCCCGAATCTTCATGCTTGATTTGCCATACTAGTTTGCATATAAGAGTTGATTAACATTGCCCCTCTTTATCTCATTATCTTTCAATTATAGCTAAACCTCAAAAATTAAAGACCAATGCACTCCAGTTAATAAAGCTCAAATCAAATTAACTTAGGCTACGAGCTTAAATGACAAAATAAATATACCATTATGGCAATTTAAAAAGAAAGACAATATATTTATACAAAACCATTACAGAAGTAGTTATTCTCCTCATCGGCTTTCAATGACTGTTATGGAACATTCATTTAAAGAGTTAACATCACTTACATATGAACTCAAATTAATATTTACGAGGCTTGAGGGCACGAAACTATTCATCATCCATACATTTCAAAAAACAAAAGAAAATCTAAAGAAAGCTACTACTGCTCTCAGCCATCTTCGTCCTCCTCGGACCCGTCCTCATCCTCGCCGTCCTCATTCTCATCATCTTACTCTCGCTCTCTTCTAGATCCTCGTTGACTCTCATGCTTTGGTCATCGACGAGATCATCAATCTGAATCCCCTGAGACTGTGGCACCTGAATCTCTACAGCTGGAGTAGGTTGAGCAACAGCCAGAGCCTCATCCCTTTCTTTCTGGAGCCGATTGGCCGCCGCCTCATACCCCAGGATGTTGCCCTCTTGCGTAGCATACAAAGTATTAACATTATTTCTATTTTATGTCTACTAACCACGCAGGCAACAACGAAAAGCAACAAACAACTCACTAGTTGAAGTATCTACTTGCTCTGAAAGGCAGCGAGTTCCTTCAAGCCAGCGACCATCCCCAATAGGTTATCGTAGCTATAACCAGGATCCTACATCAGGAATCGATGGTTAGACGCCACAAATGGAAAGAAAAGTGAGGTTTTTGAATAGTCAATATACTCACGAAGTCATAGCTTCATGAATTGCTAACCACGACTGAGGAAGGTTGAGGAATGGGCACTTCCTTGCCCAAGCAAACAAACGACCAATCCGACGCCAGGAAGAAGGTATTCGACACGACCTGGCAACAGTCTCACCAGTCGGAGGAGGTGTCATCAGAGGAGGAGACCCAAACGAGGTAGGCTCATGAGTCAAGGCACCGGCAGCAGCAGCAACATCCCTAGACTCATAGGGTTCCGCACTAGTAGGGGCCTACGCACTCCAAGTTAAGTTAGTAATCAAGATGCAAGTTGAATATTAGAAACATAAAAGAAGATGAGAAGTAAGGACTTACCCGCGGACCAAAAGGAGTGAGTCAAACACACATCAAATCCTTCATCTTATACTCGTGGTAACATCCCCACGAGTTCATCTCAATAAAGGGACATGCGTCTATGTCTTTCAACTACTGTCATCTCCCTCTTGGAGAGTCTCTTCGGCTCCAACATTAAGTGAGGAGGCTACCTAGGAATAAAGGGCCTCTCAACACCTGGCCATTGCCTATAGGCCCTATCCCCTGTGTACTAGGCATACCCAGAAGGCCCGACAAAGACCATGCGCTGAGGCACCAATCTCCTACCAGCCTCTAATCAAGCCTGCACGCCCAGTTGAAAAGAGTCAAAGGGCTACCACACCATATTCCATGCAAACACATCAGAGTTAGTACCAAATACAAGACAAGACAAAAGGAAACAGAAAGATGAATGTCTTACCTCTGTGGGGAGAGCCGGTTTAACATTTCACTGACGATAGACACAGGGACAGTCCTCTCCTTGGGACGGGTGTTATCTGCCAACCACATCCCAGCTCTCAGAAAGTAAGTGTCATCCCGAGTCCTCAATCTTGGAGCATATATCCCCAGGTGGTCATAGCATGAGCACTGCAATCAGGACAAGAGAGTGTCAATACAGGTAATAGATCAAGTCAAAACAAACACAGGCAAACACAAGAAATACAAGAAGAAAGTAAAATAATGGATTGCCTGTGGTACAAACCAAGTGCCGCTGTTGCACTGGGTGAGCTGCATGGCCAAGGAATCCAATATCCTCAGCATATGGGCGTAGCCCACCCTAGCCCTGTCAAAGGACTTCGCCTTCGACAAATCACAGAGGTACCACACTAAAGATATGTGGATCCTCATGCCACTACTACTAAACAAGATGTTCCCCAACAGATAAAAGGAGGAAACACCTCGTCAACTGGTCGATCTCATCCCGACTGGAAGAGTCTATCACTATCTTCTTCTCCCAGTTGCAACGAAACCATTGCACTGCCACCATTGACTTGGGAGGACATGAGCTGAGTTGCTTCTTCATGTCCTCCTCAATGAACGACAAGTCGCCAAGGTACCGGATCACTGCATCACCGTTGAAGGACAGGCCGGTGTATAAGAAGTAGCAGACAGGGGTGATGGCCATCTCACCCATAGGTAAATGGAAAGTATAAGTGATGGGCCACCACCTCTCGAAGGCTTGAGCCAGCGATGTATGGAAAGACCTGGTCTGCAAGAGAGCCAAGTCCTCAAAGCCAGCAGTTGCCACCCACTGATGAACACCACTACAAGGTTGTCTATACCAGCTGTGAACAATCGAGCGTAACCCGTACTTGTGGTAGGTCACGGGGTTCTGCACATCAGAATAAGGCAAAGCTTAAAAATCCAAAGCGAGTCATCACAAATTCTCAAAAAAGACAAACAAAAAGAAAGATTTTCAAGCAATGGTTCCCGAGATTGATCTGTCCTACACACCATGGAAATCCATAAAATCAACCTATCCCTGAGAAGAGTGAATGCCACTAATCCCCATGGAATCTAATCTAGGTTTTTGCCATGGATCAAGGTCAACGATAAATTCAATCAAGTAAATGAATAGACATGGACAAGACACTAAGCAATGGAATTTTAGATTCACTACAAGTATCCGGTCTAAGTCAACACAAAGGATTCAAGCATCAGGCAGAGGTTTCAAAGTGGGTTATCACATACACAAGAAACTAGGAATGAACCTAAGCTAGGGTCTATCAAATCCCCAGTGGACCCAAAAAAATCAGCTGAGCAAAGTATCCAATCCAAAACAAAGGATCAAATATTTTATCCCCAATGGAACATGAACACAATGAGAAATGAAACTTCACCCATACAATGTTCATACAAGCATAGGCCTATGCCAAGCATACACATAGAGCATCCAAAATTCAAGCATAGAAAGGAACTAGAATCTTACCCTCGGAGGCTTCCACACGTTACTGTAGATATGCGTGGGTGTATCCTAGAGGTGGCCTTCATACCATGGAGCCCTCGGTGTCTCCCCATAGTCACTCAACACATCCTCATCCGGGTCGATCCCCGTACGATGGGCCGCATCATCCTCTTCCCGTAACACAATACCCTAACTCCTTGGCCGTTTGGGAGTCGGCATATCTCTCGAAAGCAAGGGCCTCTTGCTCTTATCTTGTCTAGACATAGCAAGGAGAAGTTGAAGGAACAAAGAAGAATGAGAAAAACTCACAAGAAATGGCCTCTCCTTGAAATTCCACTCGGCTAGGAATGTAAAGGAGGAAGAGGTGATTGATATAAGCCCAAGCTCATAAGATTTGGCCCACTAATGGCCTAAGATTTGGCCCATTAATGGCCTCACATGACTCAAATGATCCAAAAATCCTCTTGGGAACCCTAAGAACTCGAAAAAGATAGAGTTGGAAATGAAAATGAAAGGTGACTCTTCGTATGTATAATAGCAAAAATCGCCCAGAATCAACATCGAACAGGATTTCCCTCGACATTGACGCACTGTCGAGTCGACCACTTCGATGTCGACATAGGTTCTCAACGTCAAAGGAGCCATTTTCAGTGTCGAGTTACACACTTTGCCGCAAAATTCAAAATTCGAACTAGTGGGTCCACCTCCATGGTGACTTGGCACTCTTGGCACACCAATACTCACCTTGTACGTGGCCCATAACCACAATCAAGCAAGATTCCCAATCTCCAATCATGCCTGCACAATCGAAGATTTTCAACTTGGGATCTCAATCAATATATCCTACAAGCCCTTACAACAACGAAATTACCAGTCTGCCCTCAGCATTGCCAGAGTTGTATAACTACCTATGGTAATTACAAAATTACCCCCACACCACACCTTATCAACGAAGAATTGTTTCAAGAGTGCCCGTACTATTGGCGATATTTACATGCACCTTACCCTCTCAACGATAATATTTCCCAGTATGCCCATACTATGGCATATACTATTTACAACCCTGACGGAAGAGCTCATACTATTGGCAATCTCGTCATCCAACCAGCGCAGCTCGTACTATTGACCGCCCAAGCTTTACTACAACTTTAACCAATGGAGCCACCTACGTAGGTACACCTTGATCCCCCGCACTCTAGTGTCCCTGAGCAAGGCACTGGCTAGTTTTTGCTCAATCCGACAAATCAAAGTGTTCGCAAAATCACTTCTTTGACCTATAATTGTTGCACAGTCTTAGTCAAAGAGGGGAATTCTGTAGACACCTCATTTTATCTTTCCCCTAGAGGTTTCCCATGACGATGATGAGTACCCTCCTAGGCATAGAACCATTGTATCTGTGGATGTAGCGTCAGTGTGCACTGCTTGAATCCGTTTACCAATCGTCGATTTCCCTTGCCGGAGCCAAAATCAGAGCCTCCAAGATCCTTTAGAAAGGCTAGCCCTTACCCAGACCCCTTGGAACAAGCCTAGCCCAGCACAAAACCTAGCCCAAATAGCCCATTCCTTCCCTGTTGACACCAAAGCCTAGGTCGATAGTCAAAAACCCCGATTCGACATAGACCCAACCTTCCATCGACATCTATATATCCTATCGAGCAGAGCATTCCTACTGTCTAACTTACCTCAACATTCAAAATTTTTACACTGACAGCCGAGCCATTCCCCTTGATGTCGAGTGTTCTTCATTGATAGCCACTCGATGTCAACCTTACCCTCTTTGATGTTGACTCGACCCTAGTTCAATGTCAAATCTGTGCAAATCCGAGAAGCCAAATCTTTTCATGATTAGCTCCGATTTCGATTCCTTTCGCAACCAAGCCTAATTTTGGCAGCTTGTATGCGTATATTGGCTCCCTTAGGTCCAAGAAACATCCCCTAAGGCAGCTAACCACTTGCCCATACCCCATTAGCTCTTACCTTGACCAAACACCCACCATCTTGCAAAGACAGCCCCTTTCGACGATCTGGATCAAACCCATCATCCTTACACAAATTTGGGAGTGCACACACCCCTTTACATCTATAAATACACCCCCTCTCACATTAAGGGGGATCCCTTGGTCACTACTCAGTTGGTCTTTGGTCCTTAGCTCCTCAATTGTGCAATTGGTCATCTCCCTCAATAGCCTTTGGTCCACCATTTGGCCTTAGCATATTTTCTCCATTGCCCATTGAGTTCTTGCACTTGAGACTTCAAGATCAAAGCTTAGAGTCATCCATCTGGTGATTTTGGGGCTTGGACAATGAAGTGTCGCATACAAGGAGACAAGAGATGCCACTACAAGCGACAAAACTTGCTCTATATACGAATCTCCTGGGTCATGAAGGGAAGCCTCCACATCCTCTTTTGGGTCATCTCCTAACTAGGTAGGAGACACTTTCTTCTTAAGTATTTTGTTTCATTTACGATGTTTCTTATTGCTTAACTCGTTTTGCATCTCCGGGGGAGTGTGATCCCATCTCTTTAGATGGTGATCACACCTCTTTCTTCCCCTTTTCTCTCTTTTCATGTTGTGAATATTTTGCTTACATGCATAAATAAATATGATCCTCATCCCCTGTAGTCTAAGACTCCCCTATGCTTGCATTCACGTTATGTATATTTATATACAGTGCATATGTTCTCTATGCATCTTCAACCCTAACTTTCATGTTCATTCCCATGCTCTCCTTGCACGCATCTTAAATCATTTTTCTTTAGTTTTCATGCATCCATCATTCAATCATGTTTGGTTAGAGTCAATCATGCTTAGGTCACGTAGACTTTGAGTTCTTTATTTACTTTCTTGTATATTAATCCTTGCCTTGCAGCCAAACCATCGGGTATGTGATTCTTCACCCTTCTCTTGTATTTCACTTTCTTACAATTTTTCTTTCATTTTATATTCTCCCCCGAAGCATGTTATAACCCTACCCTACCTAGCAATAGAAAGACCGGCAAGTTCGGGCGGACTGGGGTGCTTAATACCTTTTCTAGACCATAACTTGACCCGTACCCAAACCAACGGACTATTTGTCCCCAAAAAGGACGCTTTCATAAGAGTTTTACATTTATAATTCCGGGTCCTAGACCCTCCTCTATATGGTGACTCCCTACATACAATTCACCCTCTCTCTCCTCCCCCAAAAAGAGATGAGATGGAGGACACATGGCGATCCCCCACCATGGCCATTTGTCCTCACAAGTTCCCAAGCTTCTCCTCCTTCTTTTCCCCTTTTCTCTTTCTTCAGATCCTTCCCACGAATTTGGCAATGTGGCTAAGCAAATAGAGGTTTTAGAAGCTCATTTCCTCAAATAGACAACTTAAACTAAGGCCTGTTTGGATGGTCTATGGAAAACCCACTTTAAAACTGCATTAAACCCTCATTAAAACCACTTAAACCCCTCACTATGGCCCCATAAAGTATGAGAGGGTAAGGGAGGGTCCCATAGCACCGAGGGTTACCTTAGGTTAGGTTAGCATCAAAGCTAGGTGGGTCCTATAGCTTAAGAATGCTATTTTAAGCATTTCTAGGCATTTGAGGCAGATGGGCAGCTAATGGAGCATCTGCTGCCCCCAGGCAGTTAATACAGCAGTGTGGCTCAGGAGTAGGTGGCTAATGGGTCGTTGATGGGCGGCTGATGCAGCTGCATGGTAGTATGATGGTCTCCTGGTCAGCCGGTAGGTACAACTCAAGCCCGGTGTAGTTTTGGGCTTCAAGCAAGGTTGAGGTCCTACTCAAAACTTGAAATGGGCTACCGAGATAGGTCTAGGACTTCCCCTAAGTGGTTGGACCATATGGTATGGGTCACTAACCATGGGTCAAGGGTAGTTCTAGGTAAGGTGTCGGTGTTACAAATAGGTTCAATTTGGCCTGATTCCAACTAGGCCCGGATTTTGGGCATGGGTGTTATAGTCTTTGTAAACATACTGATTTATAGTAAGTCATTAGAAAAATGTAAAGGGGCTCTTCAACATGTGGCAAAAACCCAAGTGTGTACAATCATGGCAATAAAGTTGTCCTATGCAACAAGTATACAAAGCCAGCGATACTACATATAGCACACCTTTGGATTAATGGACAACAAGGGGTGCAGCACGGCAATGACAAGCGCCAATGCTTAATTAAAAAAATTTAACCATAAAACCAAAAAGCATCTATGAATAATTCGATTCAAGAACATAGAAGGCTGAAACCTAACTCTGATGCCAAGTGTAGGGATTGATTCCTTTCTATATACATAAACAAGATCTAGCTTAGCATGCTTGAATCACAAATTATAAATATGGGAACAAGGCATACCATTCACCATGGAATTGTTGATTCCTGTAAACAACATTTTTGAAGTCCCATAAATGTCCTACTGCGAGTTTACAATTGCAATGATTATCGTCACTTGATGGAGACTGGTTTCTCCCTCTTCACCTTATCCGTATACTCACAACACAATGGGAATATGTGAATGTGTGGTAGAGAGGGGACCTTATCTCCTTATTTTATAGATAATTTCTAGCCTCCCATACTGGGAAGAAATTATAGGAGAGTATCACATTAGTCCAATGAGGGACGTTGCACAATGTCTATGCAAGGTCTAGGTGATTTGGTCAATTGCCCAACAAAATAGGGGAGGATTTATTTTACATTTTTAAAATATGAATTATCCTACATGGCTTCCATTGTTGAAAATGAATGAACTGATCCCTAAAACAAATGGGGCTTCTACACCATATCATTGACATATCCGCTTTTGAAGCAAATTGAAAGATAACATAACCCTTCCCTAGTGGCACCATGGTCATTCTTACCTTAAGATTCCAAGATGTCTTTGGGGCCTTTGAAAGATCATCCAGAGAGAACAAACACAAATTCACACAACCTAGAAGAGCAAATCAAAACTTAAGGAGACTTGCCTCAAAGTCCTTCTGGGGGATCACAATCCTCGTAACGTTACCAATATGGATTGGATCCAACAGATCTTTAATATTAGGAAGAGCAACCCCCTACAGCAGCAACATAAGACCTTCTTAGTGGCTGGATTGTGCCAGCCACATCACCACTCCCCTCTGTTGTAGTCTCCCCAAAGTCACCATTGATCTCACTAACTTCTCTTCCACCTTGTGCCTACCTAAATCGAGCATCCCCTTCTTCCTCTGCCGGAAAATCTTCATCTACCCACACCTCCAACAATCACCGTCTCTCTCTCTCTCTCTACATCAAACACTCAAGCACGAAAAAAACTGCCCATCCCCGAATCTTCATGCTTGATTTGCCATACTAGTTTGCATATAAGAGCTGATTAACATTGCCCCTCTTTATCTCATTATCTTTCAATTATAGCTAAACCTCAAAAATTAAAAAATTAAAGACCAATGCACTCTAGTTAATAAAGCTCAAATCAAATTAACTTACGCTACAAGCTTAAATGACAAAATAAATATACCATTATGGCAATTTAAAAAGAAAGACAATATATTTATACAAAACCATTACAGAAGTAATTATTCTCCTCATCGGCTTTCAATGACTGTTATGGAACATTCATTTATAGAGTTAACATCACTTACAAATGAACTCAAATTAATGTGATTCATGCCACGAATATATAAAGGCATTTTTGGAGGAGTAAGATCACTTGTATCATTACTAAGCATGAAAACTACTTTGGACATAGTTGGCCTGTCCACCGCATAATCTTGCACACAGAGAAGCCCTATATGGATGCATCTCAATGCTTCATTTGGATGACAACTATTAACTATTGTTTGATCAATCAATTGCATTCCCTTGCCTGAGTTCCATAATTGCCATGCCTGTAATACTCTCAAATGTCATTTATGAGAAATCAAGATAAAACAAAATTAAACGATTAATTGAAAATAGCATAAAAAAGGAGATTACTTAGAATGTGACTTACATAGCCCAAAAGGCTTAGATGTTCTTCATGACAAAAGCTACTATTTTTTACACCACTCACAATCTCTAGTAACATGATACCAAAGCTGAAGACATCTGATTTTTCAGAAAATATTCCTTCCAAGGCATACTCCGGTGCCATGTAGCCGCTGTATAAAACATTCAATAACACATCTTAATTAACATCTTATGATGCTTATAGTCTTTTGATTGTCTTATGAGAGTACAGGTTTGTGCTTTAAGATATATATTCAAAATAGATTTAAAGTACGGAAACACTTTGTTTAAATGGTCCTTTAAATGCTATTAATTTTATCTAAGTCTAGATTAAATTGACTTCATACTTACTATGTTCCAACCACTCTATTAGTATTTGCTAGATCCTGTTTCACGCCGAAGATCCTTGCCATGCCAAAATCTGAAATTTTTGGATTCATTTCTTCATCTAAGAGAATGTTGCTCGTCTTCAAATCTCGATGAATGATTCTTAACCGAGAATCACGATGAAGATAAAGTAGTCCACATGCAACTCCTTCGATAATCCTAAAACGCGTAGTCCAGTCCAATTTGGCCCGTTTTGTTGGGTCTAATCATCAATGATCAATGTCACTCAATAAATAATCTGTTGAACTACCAATATATATATATATATATATATCTTGAAAAATAAAAATTGTACTCACTTTTGGTTTTCATGTTTACCATTTGGCTAGGCAAAACTAGCCAGCCTTTGGAAGTTTATTATGCATATTTTGTAGGGGAAAAGAAGAAAAGGATAAGAAATTAGGAAGTGGTATAACAAACTTACCGAATAAGAATTTATCCAAGCTTTTGTTGCTTAAATACTCATAAAGCAAAAGCTTTTCTTCTCCTTCAATGCAAACACCAACAAGCTTGACAAGGTTCCTGTGTTGGAGTTTAGAAATTAAAATAATTTCATTCTTGAACTCTGTCATTCCTTGTCCTGAAGTTCTTGAAAGTCTTTTGACAGCTATAGCTTGTCCTGATGATAGATCACCCTGAAGGAATTATGAAATCAGAGAAAGGTTTTCCAAGAAGAGACTTTCCAATTCATATATTCTTGTAGGTCATCAGAATGTTACCTTATAAACAATGCCAAAACCTCCCTCTCCTATTCTGTTCCAAACTGAGAAGTTGTTTGTAGCCATTTTGACACTATCAAAGTCAAACAATTGGAGTTCTTGATCTTCTCCATGATTTACATGGGAAAATTGGATTTCTGGATTTTCTACATGTTGTAAATTATCTTTTACGAAACTTGGATATAGGGAGGATGAAGAACAACTCTCCATGGCCTTAACCAAATCAGATGTATTTGACAATTTTGTATTTGCCCCTGATTTCAATGATTCAAAGGACACAAAAAAAGTATTTAAAGCCACAAATATATTTTTGAATATAAATGAAAGTAATTTACATACTTTACCTTTTTGCTTTCGCTTGGATCGGTACAATACATACACAGTTGCAATTATGATGAATGTACATGTTCCAAAAACTGCTATGAGTACTATAGCAAGTGTATTTATTTTTCTTGGGTTGTCTGTTGGTTGAATTGCTTGGTTGACTGCAATTTTAGGAAAGAAAATATATTATAAAACCCATAATTTCATCTAATATAAAAATTATCTAGAACTCTGTAGATAGTCCATTAACCACATTCAATTACAAATTATACTTTGCCTTCTTACAAAAACCACAAAAATTAATTAAAGAATAATATTGTGTGGCTCAACTATTTGCAACTTTTGTAGCAAGACATCAATAAATTATGTATAGTTAAAATTTCATAGTGAAATAAATTAGGAAAAGAAATTTACATCTTTAATGCACCCTAGTACCATCCATCCATTAAGCACACAAGATGCTAAAAAGATAAAGAATATTAAGATCCTCTAGTCAGTCACGATTTACTCATGTAATGCAATAGCAACAAAAAAAGTTTTAAACATGTGAATTTTATGGATCAAAATGCTTAGCAGTTCAGAATAGAATGAATGGCTTAGGTTATAGTAACTTTATTATAGAATATAGAAAGGGTAAAATTACTTGAGATGTGATACAAAAAGGAAAATTCTATTCAATTAAAACTCTTAACATAAAAGGAGGATTTTGGTATCTTAAACAAAGAAACAAATAAAATCTGAGAATTTGCATGATTTCCTCCTCCATCTAGATGTCTTGTGTGAGGAGCTTATCAAAACAACCAATCTCATGCAACTAAATTCTCTCCTACTAATTTTTTACATGAACTAAGCGACTTTTATGTGCTTAAAATGGTAGCTATTTGAGTAGTTAATGCGGACAGATTTTAAATTCATTGACAATATGTCTATGCTAAATTCATGTTAGATTATAAATCCTTTATGAGGATGATAAAATCAGTTTTTCTTCTAAAAAATGTTTGATATGGATGATAGGAATAAAGAAAAGAGTCAATATTTTTCTATATTCAAATTATTTCTTTTTGTTCCCACATATTTTGGTCTTTCTATTATTTAGTGCGTGAAATGCTTGTTGGGGTTGGGAAAATAATTTGTCCAACTTTCTCTTTGAAAAGTGAGCAACGCATAAAAATGGTATATGTAAGATGAACAAAACACAAAATAAAACAAGCACATAAACAAAGAGGAGGCAAGAGATTTACGTTGTTTAGCAAAACCGCCAACTTCTACTATGAATTAAGAGAAGAGAAAATAGTACAACCCTTGCGATTTGACATCCAAACCTAAGCACCCATGTACCTCCCATCTCCCTTTCACTCTACATACTTTCACCTTGACTCATTGCTTAGTTCTTGTACACATGTTGCTCCTACATTGTACTTCTTGGACTCTCACTTAGATTCTCACATCTTGGCTCCTCACTTGGATCAACACTACTTTCTTTGGTAGACACCTCTATCCTTATATAGTGTTGGGGTTTTGTGTGTCTTGTATTTGCAGGTCCACACAATTATAATTGGTCTGTCTTTGTAATTGGACGGGTTTTGGGTCATCTCCCTCTCTCTCTCCAAGTATGTGTGAAAGAACCATTTCGTCAGCTGTAAGGTGAAGAGTTTTTAGCAAAAGGTTGATAATTTCTTGGAGTAGTTCAAAGAGGGACATGTAGCTGCTAATAAGAAAAGTAAGGCTTTTTATTTGGCAACTTGGATCGATTTTCAGTTGGAAGATGAAGGGCTGCCAAAGCAAAGAATATACTAACATTATTTTTCTCTCACCTAGTTTTCTAAGTTTCCTTAGTCTGATCTAGCATTCTGGGGCTACTTGCTGGGTTAGGGGACTATTGGGAATGTATTTAAAAATGAGTTTCAAAATACCTTATTCCCTTTTGAAAATTGATTTTAGTGTTTTCCCTCCTACAAGTTTTTTGAGGTTTTGTTCTCTTGGGAGTTGTTCTTAGGTACAACACTTCTGTGCGGAAAGATTAGTTCTATATTGGTAATGGATGAGCATGAAGTGACATTTATATATTGGAATTATAAGGGTGAGGATTCTTGAAGAGAGTTATCCCTCTTCCCTTTTGTCCATGGTTGGTCCAAGATGCTTCAAGAGAGGCATTAATATATAAAATAAAAAAAGAACATTGGTTGGTTGTGTGGCTCCTGTGCCTTGGCACAGGGAGCGTGCAAAGTTACTGCCTAACTTTCTTAAAATAAAAACCCCATTCGATTTGATGCCCTTGTGCATACTCTCATTGGTCCTTGCCCTAGTGCAAGGGCTACACAACCAAGCAACGATCTCTTGCCCATATATAAATATATTTTTTGATCTAGTCCGAATATGAATTTGGATTATTTTTGGCCGACTTCAAATAAGAATTTTCAATGTTGGAGGTTCCCATTAGGGGCACCGTTCGGGTTTTTCATGATGTCAGCACCATTCACTCTTTGTTTGACATTAATGGGTCTTTCATCGACTTCATCAGACACAATCTCCAATGTCGGCCCATTCTATGGATGTCGCCACCTATACCGGCTCGCCTACCTCTCTGTTTGATGCACGAGATATATATTTCGACGTCATGGGAAGGATGTTTGGCGTTGTTTGGAGTGTAGACAACACCAGCCATTCTGAAATGGTGCCTTCCAGTGTCCATTTCATGCCAGTAATGACTAGTTTTTGGTGAGACACATCTTTTTTGGAAAGATGCTTCCAAGGGGTTTTTTCTCCTCTATATATAGAGGTTGTCCCTAGCACTTATAAGATAATTCTAAGAGCATTTTATGAGCCCATTTTCCTCTCTCAATACAATCTTATTGTGCGTTCCGTTATCTACAAAACACACCTATGTTTTCCTGTTTTACCGATCATATCTTCAAGTTTTCTTCATTGATTTTGGGCACAATCGTGTAGAACTCAAAGGGGTGTCGTAGGAGAGTGAACTACAATTTGTGGAAGTTAAGGGACTATTTTATCTTGGAGACCCATTCACACATCTCCTGGTTGAACCATAGGAGAGTTTATGGTCTTTAGGACTACGTCAAGTGACGTGACTTAGCCCACATCTTACATTAACATCGCAATGTTTGCAATGATATATTATTCATCTTCGTAGAAAACTGAGGAGTTATTATTGAATACAGTTCAGATAAGTCTTTAATTCTCTCAATTGTCTTATTTTTACAATAGGGACCTTGGTACATATGTAGTTCCTTCTTCTTTTCCTAATTACTAAATTGTTTTCTTAAAAAAAGAAAAGAAAGAAGGTCAGAACAATATAATTGGATATGTATAACAATTATGCTTTTCTTGTTTGAGGCTTTGAGAAGAACAGTAGTTTTACTCCCAAAGTATGGAAATTTAATTCACAAGTTTTTTTTTTCCCCTAAAGATCAAATTTTATTAAGGAAAATAAGAAAGAATATACAAAATAGCCTCATACTGGATAGTCCCAGTAGATGACCAAAAAGGAAAGATCCAGGGCCCCCACCTTCGGCATTGCCATTAGCAGGAGAAACCTGGCCTCTAAATTACAGCTCAACAAAACCGAAACCTTGCTTTTCCAGCTGCATCCTAGCGAAGATCTATTCATAAGTTTTTAAAATCATTTTTTAACTAACTTCAATTTGTTTGGGTGAAAAAATCGCAACATGTACCTAGAGAACGATATGGACTTTTGTATAGCCAAGTAAGCACTTTCTTCTTCACATTTCATTGATGATGGGCCCAAAAGAAACATTGAGCATGTGTAGACCCACAAAGATCAAAGGTGCTCCACAAAGATCACCTTATGTGGTTTTTTTTTATTAAAAGACACTTGGACCATAACATACCTCATTGGTGAGAAAGACAAGGTAGTGTATTTTATATAAGCGAATGGTAGGGAAAGGTGAAGGCTCCACCCTACCTAGTTCATCAAAAAGATTAGGCTTTCAAGATGGAGAGAGAGGATTTTAAAATATTCCCCTCCCTTGATGACATGATTTTCTCTAGTGCTGTCAAGATTTTAGTAATGATAGTGGTGTTGGTATGATTAACCAGGTTGATCAATACACTTCATGTTAGGGCACATTTTCTATTTATAGTAAAAGTTAGGTTAGGGATCCCATATTGACTTCTTTCCCTTTTTTCCCACTATGGGTAACTTGGTTGTATGTTACTTTGGCTAGCAGAGGATATAATTTTCATGGTAAGAAGATGCCAGAGGTTTCCTTGTTATGTATCAGAGGTCAGGACACCCTTGGAGCTAAGTGTAAGTAGCGAGAGTGCTAGTTATAAATAAATAAATAAATAAAGGGGAGAGTGTTGTGCTTGATCGTGTTCTTGACTTTCAAGCCATAATAGGAGAACGCACCTAATCACACCAATTTTGAGAGATACTTGATGGCAACCTGCACTCGAAAAACTAAGATGACCAATGTTCAGATGCTTTACCAAGGCTCCTGAGTTTCTATCCTTCTAGATTGAAGATATTTTAGGACATGCATACATCTCTCACTTGGATGGTACACATACAATTACTTCAGTGATTACCCAACTTTTATCTATTGCATCTTGATTGATAAGGCATCCCCCTCAGGAGAGTGACTCTGATGAAAACCACGTCCACACCCATGTGACTGAACCTGACCAGCTCTATGCTCAAATGGACCATAGCCATGTTCTTGTAAGATCAGCCCAGATCCAAGCTCAAAGACTCAAGCCCAGCCTAGGTCCAAAACTGTCCAAAATAAAATCCAAAACTTTGCCTATGCAAAGTGTCAACTTTAAGGGTATGTTTGGGTTAAATAAATGATATCTTAAGAAAACCGTAAGAATGAAAGTTATATTCCTTTAAGTCCTCTGTCATGACTTTGGAAATCACCTCAATCTGAGTTATATCAAAGGAGGTCTGCATTTTCTACCAAGCACATGCAGTACAATCCACCTACCTAGGTTCCCAGTCTATTTCTTAGGCTAAATCCAACCTTGGACCTAGCCCATCCCCCTAGACGGCCTCCTTTAGACCTAACCCAAACCCCCTAGCGAGCCTACATGTGAACCTAATCCTTGACTAAACACTACCCCCTAGTTGGCCTTTTTTGATTGGGTGACTCTTCATCTCCTTAAAGTGTCACTTCAATTCCAAAGTGTATGATAATGTGGCAGCTCATCCTTCAAAGATTCTCTTGATTTACACAACTTCAATTACACTTCGAAAGTCCTTCTTGAAGACTACAAAGTCCCTCTTGAAGGCTACAAAGTCTCTCTTAAAACATGCTTCAAGGCAGGAAGAATCTTTGAATTGTTTACTAGGCTTTTTTTTGCTATGCTTGTAATCAATTTCAGCCATAGAAAAATTTAGGGTTAAGATTTGCAATACCTTTTAATGGTTCCTTTGTTTTCCTATTAAAGGACAATCTATTCTCATTGTAATGAGAGCTATGAAATGATATTTTGTTGAACGTTTCTATAGGCACTTCTCTTGAACATACTCGTAAGCTTAGTAATGTTCATCTCAGAAACTTTAAAGGATTTCTCTCCTTCCTAGAAGAGTAGGAGCTTTGGTCTTCACCTACATCCTAGAAGAGAAGTAAGTCCCTCTACCCTTCTCTCCATCCAAAATTTTGTCGTTACACCTATTGTCACTTCCAGCACAAATTCGGATACCTTCACTAGAAATATGAGAAAACTTTCTTTACCAAAGTATTAGAGCCATGAATCTTCTTTCATTTACCACTAGAATCAGGTTAAACTAACATTTATTAAGAAAATTAGTGACGTTTTTCTGAAGTCGCACAAAGCTGCAAAATGTTTCACAATATTTTGTTGCTTTTTGTGCTTGTGTAAACTCATTCTCCCGATCTTTAGTTAAATAAGGTTAGGCGAGGCTACATCAGACTCTCCCTCTAATGCTAAATCCATCTAGGTGCTTGCATTGCAACCTCTCAAGGGTTCCTTTTTTTTCCTATTAAAGGACAACCTATTCTCATTGTAATGAGAGCTATGAAATGATATTTTGTTGAACGTTTCTACAAGCACTTCTCTTGAACCAACTCTTAAGCATAGTAATATTCATCTCATAAACTTTGAAGGATTTTCTCTCCTTCGTAGAAGAGTAGGAGTTTTGCCTTTCACCTACATCCTAGAAGAGAAGTAAGTCCCTCTACCATTCCCTCCATCCAAAATTTTGTCGTTACACTGTTGTCACTTTCAGCACAAATTCAGATACCTTCACTAGAAATATAAGAACATTTTCTTTACCAAAGTATTAGAGCCATGAATCTTCTTTCATTTACCAATCGAATCAAGTTAAACTAACATTTATTAAAAAAATTAGTGACGTTTTTCTGAAGTCACACAAAGCTGCACATTTTTTCACAACATTTTGTTGCTTTTTGTGCTTGTGTAAACTCACTCTCTCGATCCTTAGTTAAACAAGCCTAGGTGAGACTACATCAGACTCTCCCTCTAAAGCTAAATCCATTAAGGTGCTTGCATTGCCACCTCTCAGATTTTAAACTATTATTGGAGTGTCTAAGAAGAATACTTATGCTCATAAGGACTCTTCTAACTTATGGTTCAAACCAATGAATGGTAACCCTAATTGATTTGTTAGCGTGTTGACCTGTACAGAGCACTAAGTAGCTTGCTGCCCATTCTCCAAATGTTGCGTAATGATTCATTGTACACTCCGGTGCATCGAAAAGGATGTTTGATGTAAACTTTATGTAAACCATAATTTTGTTTATGTATTCTAAGGAAGTTTATGTACACTTACACTTTGTTAAATAAGTATGCTTAAGTGGATATAAACAATGAATGATGGGTTGGGTATCTTTGTTTAGGTTGTAATCATTTCAGTTTTGTTGAACTGAAGTTTTCTAGAAAAACCATCTTCAAAAAAAAGGGAAAAAAAAAATCCAAAATTCCAGACTGGAGTCATCATCTAACACCAACAATCCACAATCCTTCAATCAAGTCAACTAAATAATATAATGTAAGGGCAGGCCTGTAAAAAGAATTGAAACAGAAGGAACATAATGAAAAATTAAGCTAACAGATTATAGCTTTAGAGTATCAATCAAAACTATGAAAAAAGCACAATTCTAGAACAACCTTCTCTCTAATTTTAATTTCAACTAGCTAAAAGAAACAATTAAGAATGGAAGAAAATAGGTAAAACTTCATCATAGAGAGACGGGGCCATGGCTTTGCCAAGTGTGCGTGAGTCATGGCCAAGCCCTACACATTCCTAGTATAAATCCCACTGATAAGAATAGCTTTTTTGTTTCCCAAAACACCTTTATTGTACGATATTTCCAATCTTGGTACTAAACTCAGAATAACCAATCATAGTTACACCAAATAAGACCCTTTCTAAAATGGTCAATATCTAACTTATTGTTACGTTTGCAATATCTGATCAACTATATAATATGCTACAAGGTAAACTTACATATTATATGAACACAGCGTTCTTTCACACCTCGACCATACAGCGGCGGCAACAAAACAGAATCCTGAAAATTCGCCTTCCAACTGGCGATTGGTCATCAACTGAATCTGTCATCGACAAGGCTTTTGAAACTCACTATAAGGAGATGTATACCTTTGAAGGTTGTCATAAAGAGGCCCTTGATTCAACCCTTCAAGCAATCCAATCGTGCATATCCGACATTGACAATTATACGTTATGTTCCATTTGACATGGCACCCTTGAAAGCTCCAGCTGCTGATAGTTTTCCCCCTCTGTTTTTTCAAACATATTTTTCAATCTCTATTCCTTTGTTGTTAGTGTTTTTTATACAAGATCCTTTCCTCCTCATTGCAATGACACTCTCATTACCCTCATTCCAAAGATGGGTAACCTGGAGGAGATTGATAACTTTAGACCCATCAGCTTATGTGGGGTCGCTGTTAAAGTGATTACCAAACTGCTAGCATTATGATTGCAATCGGTTTTGCCTCAAGCTATCTCAACCACTCAGTCAGTCTTTATACCGGGTCACCTTATCTCGGACAACATCATCTCAGCCCATGAAAATTTTCACTATGTGAAGAAAAAGAAGAAGGGGAAGAAGAAGTTGGTTGTTCTTAAGTTGGACATGAAAAGAGCATATGACAAGATAGAATGGCCTTTCCTTGGTAAAATTCTAACCCGCTTTGGTTTCGGTTCTAAATTTGTCTTCCTAGTTACGTCTTGTGTCTCTTTAGTTTATTATTCTATCTTGATTAATGGTGCTGTAAGATGCTCAATTCAGCCTTCGAGAGGTCTTAGAAAGGGAGATTCCCGTTCTCCAATTCTTTTCATCCTTTGCTCCCAAGCTCTAAGTAGCTTGTTTTCTAAAGCAGAAAGTGAAGGTCACATTCATGGCATTCGAGTTCTAAATCGAGGAGTACCCATCACCCACCTTCTTTTTGCAGATTATTGTTTTTTTTTTTTTTGTCAGGAGTAAGGCTTCAAGAACTTCACAACTTAAAAGATGTGGTTGATGTCTTCTATCGAGCCAGCAGGCATTCTATCAATAAGAAAAAAAATCCAGCCTTTGCTTTAGTCCGAATATTGCCCTCCGAATTAAGAGGTGGTTCCCAAGAATCTTAAAATTCCCATATGAGGATGGCCCATCAAAATATCTGGGAGTTCCTTCTACTATTGGGGTTCATAAAACAGAGGTCTTCCATGAGATTAATGACCGTATGTCCAAAAGAGTACATGGGTGGTCTCAACGCCTTCTCTCCTTTGCTGGATGTGAAGTATTGTTAAAGTCCATAGCTCTCTCCATCTTCAATTTTGCATCCTCTCATTTCATGTTACCGTCATCCATTCATAAGAAGATCCAAAGTACAACAACTCACTTTTTTGGACTGGAAATGATGAAATCAACAAAGTGCATTGGCTCTCACAGGGAAAATTGTGTCAAACAAAACAGAAGGGGGAATTGGTCTTAGAGACCCTTAACTTCAAAACAAAGCTCTTTTACCTAAGGCATCCTGGAGACTCTTTGCTGATCCAGAATCAGATTGGGCCCTGTATATGAAGGGGATTTACTTCACTAATTGCAGCTTTATCAAGGTGGTGGTTGGTCACAGTCCATCATGGGGGTGGAGGATTATCATGGAAGACAGGAAGGTTCTTGAACGAGGACTATTATGGCAGATTGACAATGGATTATCTGTTAATATTTGGAGGGACAGACGGGTTCCTTCGCTTCCTAGTTATATGATACCATCTTGCTACAGCAATATCGGATCTCATTCTCTCCATCAGCAATAGGTGGAATGAGGAACTACTCAATACACTATTTCCCAAGGATATTAAAGATGCCATTATGCATATCCAGCTTCCATTATTTCCTTCTGAGGATCGGCTAGTGTTGGGGGGGGGGGGGAGATAGGAGAGGCAAATTCATTGTTAAATCTGCATATAAGCTCTTGTGTAGTGAGGAGAAACAAAAGTTGCTGGCTATTCCTTCTCCATCTTCAAGAAGCCATTGGGCATCTACCCTTGAAGAGATCTAGAAATCTATTTGGCATTGCCGTTCCCTCCCTAAAACCAGGTCCTTCATCTGGAGGAGGTGCTGCCTTGATGGAAGCCGGGATCGGGAGAAGTGAGTTAATCAATCGAACAAAAGAAGAAATGGACCTGCTAGAACTCCAATCAAGTTCAAGGCTCAAACTAGAGCAATTTCATTAAACTTCATAATCTGTCCTCATTCAAGCATGGAGGATTACATATATAGACTTAGAGCTGAGTATGAATAAGGAAGATAGAAGAAAAGATTCCAATCTCTAATCTTCAATCAACCAAAAATACTTCAATCAAAATCTCCAATCTTCAATCAGCCAAAAAAACTTCAATCAGAATCTCCAATCTTCAATTAGCCAAAATCAGAATCCAATCTTCTCTTCAATAAGCCCCATATACTCTTACTCAGAAATCCAATGTTCAATCCAATCTTCAATCCAATCTTCCATCAGGCCAATATACTAGTTAGCTGATTGATTCTTTATTTATTTAGTAGTAGTTTATTAAGCGACTGAGATAACTCCAAATTAAATCAATCCAAATCTTCCCTCTCTTAGGTGCAACTTCTTTCTTTAAAAATATTAGGAAGATAAGGAGTGAATGGACTATCCTTGCAGGGGCTGACCATGCCTGGCACGCCTCTCCTTAACTCGGGCCGACCTCCTTGTGGTCCTTGGATTGATTAGGCTTAGTTCTGTGCTGCATCATTCTCTCCCGGTTGTAAAAGAGTTCGTCCTCAAACTCTTGCCCCGATCAACGATGGTTGTTGCCCACCGGGATCAAACGAAAATCAAGCAAAGTTGTTGGTGATATCTCCAATTGAGTACAACAAAATTTGTAACTCGACTTCATATTTGATGATGATAACAATTGATGTATTCACGGTTCAAAGAAATGAGGGATTAAAATATGGCTTGTTGATGATGCTTATTCCTTGAACAAATTGAAGTAGAGACAAGAAAGAAATAACAGCCAAATACAGATCATCATATGTACTGGTAATGTTGATCCATTGGAATATGTCTCCATTCATCTTCTTTGCTACATCATCAGCTAATAAGTAAAGAAAGTTGCGCATTTGCAACTGCTTTAAATATGGATCTTGATATGGTAGTGGCTAAGTTCGAAGTGACGAATTTTAGAGAGATTGAGGTTGGTGAAGCTATGGCCATTAGATGCAGTCTGTTGTAGGATATAGCCCAAGTTGTGGATCATTTAATCATTGAGTCCGATAACAAGGGAGTTATCTCCTACATCAATGATCCCCTGAAGCCAGTTCCACTCTATATCTAATCGGTTGTTAAGGACATAAAGCACTTATCCTCTTGTCTACTTCCTAGTAATTTTCTTTATATTTCTAGAGAGTCTAATGCTTTGGCAAAGTCTTTAGCTTGGAAGGCCTTGTCTATACAGTGTACGACAGTCTAGGCACATTCCACTCCATCACTAATGGATCTTTATAACCCATTAGTTGCGTGTTAGTCACATTCTAATGAATATATTTCAGTTTACCAAAAACAAAGTACACCACTAACATAATTTAGATAAAATATTAAAGAAAATCCATAGATATCTAGAATATTTTACATTAGGTTACCTATAGTCATGAGCAAAGAACTGAGTTTCAAACGACTAAAAGGGTGACCTTGTAGAAGTTTTCTATGTTTGCACATCTTGTAATTTAATATTTACTCAGAAGGTGCAGTCTAGTTTCAAGTCCACCTTCACGGATTCACCCCTCCCCTCTTGTCAGCCAATTGAATGTATATAATACCAATTTTATCTTGATAAAGAAAATGGTGAATAGGTGTGCATGCCACTTTGATATTTATGGACTATCCTACTCAAAAAAAAAACAAAAACAAAAACAAAAAAAAAAAACAAAAAAAAAACTATGATATTTATGGACCGCACACCTAGTTATGTTGGACACACATCCCAACACCTACAAACTCATGAGGATACGTGTCCAAGTCTTCCCTGCCATTGACTGCGTGGATGGAAAGAAATTGGACGCCCAAGTAGTTGAAGATGATCCCGATTCAGACCGGGACAAAGGATGACACATGCTAGGCACACAACAAGCCCACCCTCTTCCTTTCAATAAATGTTTGTTTTGATAGAAAAATAAGGCCAAATGTTCTCTGTGCAGCAACGCAGGCTGCACCCCGACACATGAGGGTGGGTGAAATGACCACCCTGCCCCCTTGAATGGGCAGCCCATGTGTCTGGGCATAGCCTGCGCTGCTGCACAGAGAACTTCCACCGAAAAAATAAATAGGAGACAGTTTTCATCACACAGCCGTACATGTGAGCATGTGATTGCGTAAGAGTTTCGAAGCATTAAATATGGATGAGGGGTTTATGACTTTTTCAACTCTTTGTAAGAGGGATACGACCGTGTATGAAATCTTTGACCAAATAAATAAATGAGAGAGAAAGAGAGAAAGATTACCTAGTTCTGAAGATGGAAGACGGAGAAAAAGGTCTTGCCCACCGGAAGAGAACTGTTGAACATCAATCAAGTCCGTGCTCCAAACCATACACCCAAGTCCACTAACATATGCATAAGCCAGACAAGAACAATTGTTGAGGCAACTACTATTGCATTCATTCACGTCATTAACTAATAAATATTCTGCAAGATCTGGCAACTTCACTCCTTCCAATTTCAGAAACCCTTCATGATCAGAACCAGAACCAGAACCAGAACCAGAACCACACTGTAATGGAGTACTTCTCCTGCACCCATCACTCCAGTTTCCATTTCTCCATTTATCAGAGAACTTGGGTTGGAATCCTCTCATACAACTACAAATGATTGATTCCGTCTTATTACAAATCCCAAAAGGCCCACATGTACCATAAACATCACATTGGCTACTGATAGCAAACCATACATCAACCCATTCCTTCTTTTGGTCATCCCAATCTTTTGTCACTATATTTCCTGAAGAATCAAGAACCTCAATCGAAATGTTTGAACTATCAGATGTGCTATACATGTAATACTCTCCTCCATTTCCGTCGCTGCTGAAGGTGATACCGTTAACGTAGTCTTGAGACATTCCCGGTATTCCGGTGAAGCTCCGCCCATTCCACTGACCGGAACTCCAGTGCTTGACTTCATTCGAACCATTCACGATGGTTGCAGCTGACCCACTCACGATGTATACTTGCTGTGCTTCTTGTCGATTCCGGCGCAAGAAAAACTTTCCCGGTGCCGGATTGTTTTCGCTTACCCAAGATGTTAATCTAAGACTTATTCCAAATTTGTCATTACCTCCAAGCTTCATGTTTGGGATTAAAGTGTTGGAGGGATGATCAAAACTATCCCAAAGTGACACATTTGATTGGTTTTCTCTAAGGATAAAATTTCCCATGTCATTTAGTATAGCAACAGTACTAGTATTACTGGACATAGTAGAAGAAGCATTTGTATACCAAATCACATTTTGTTTCCCATCTAAAATAACAAGATTACCTTCACTGTTGATGGACAAACTTCCATGGGAATCCAGAATCGGTTTCATGGCGTTTAAGACCCCAACAACTTGTGTGTATGAGGTCTTCTTGTACCAAATCCCGACGTATCGATTAGTAGAATTACCAGGACTGAAGAAACCTAATTCAAAGATGTCTCCAGATGATACTAAGGTTTCTCCATCTGTGATTGATTGATTTACACTGATGGTGTCTATTGCTATGCAATTTGGTAATAAAAATAAGAGAAAATATGGAAGAGAAGAAAGAAGAGTTCTCACTCTTGAAATATTGCTGAAGCCCATCTCAAAAGCTGCTCATGATGCCTTGCTAGGAATGATAAGATTCAGAGTTCCGAACTGAGCTAGATCGAATTTGTTATATTTCTGCTTGCCTCAAGGAGATCATTAACTTGAAAGATACCAAACCATCTGCATTTATTTCTTAATTGACAAGTTAACGTGGGATGATATGCTTAATAAGATATTATTTTAAATAATAAAAAATCTTTTTGTGACCGATATTGACGGACAAAGAAAGTTGTCCTCTCCATTTCTAGATCCACTATTTCCTCTCCATTGGCAAGAGTACGTGGTCTTCTCTTTCATAGGTTTGTTGGAAAGTTGCAAGTTAAACAATTTTGGAAGCTGAATTTTGGGCCCTTATATTTGGTGTGGATCATGTTCTCTTAATATTAAAAATATTATAGATTGAGTGTTGTATCTCATTGCTTCAGGGAGGCTAACCCAGTGGTGGATTTCTTAGCCAAATCAGCAGCCAGACTGATGGACTTATCCACTAATAATTTTTTGTCTCTCTCAAATCAGGAAGAGATTTTTATTGACGCTTAGCGAAGGCCGAGATTCTATTTTTTTTTTCTCGATAATATTTCCTTTTTATTTTATTTTTGAGTAATCTGTTTGTCCCTGTCATTGATGGCATTGTCAAAGTTGTTAGGGGTTCTTGGTTAGTTTGTAGTTGTTCTTTCTTTATCTTCTGGAGTTATCTTGTATCTTATTCTCTTTCTTTTGTTTTTTTTTGCTAAAGGTTAGCAAAATTTAAATTAAAAAAAGAAAAAAAATACAAGTGTTTTACGTCAAGGCATTCCCAGACGGATACAAGGAAACAAGAGATAGGGGATGTTGCGTCAAGAAATCACTCAGCGGTCCTTCGAGTGTCGTAACCTGCAAAAGATCCTTGGTGACAAAGGAAAACCGGTGAGGTTTCGGCCTAGGACTCTCCGATGCCTAAGTTAGATCTCTCTGAGCAAACAGATGAATAGTAATATTCAATATGAGTTAAGATGTCCCCTGATGGGGCTGTGTACCTTGCCTTTTATAGTAGAGTATGGTGGTGTGGAGAGTCCCAGTTGATGTAGAGTGTTTGCCATAGGTGATAGAGTCCTTGAGTAGCAGGGCTCCTCTTTGATAGGTTGTCTCCCATGAGACGTGGTGTCACGATAGACTTGGTAGTCGTCTTCCTGTAAGATGTAGTGTCCATGATAAACTTGGCATCTTTGGTGGATAGACCTCATCTACGTGGTAGATGAGGTTCCTAGTATATAAGTCCGTTTAGACTACGTGACTCTATAGGCGGTGGCCCATAGTCCTTGGTGATGCGATCTGTGTCTTGTTGATGGCGATGGTGACTGCCGTGTTCGAGGGAGACTGTGCCCGGGGATGACGTGTTCGGGGAATCCATGCCCCGGGGTCTTCATCCAGGGGGGTTGGCGCCCAAGGAGATCCCCGCCCCAAGGGGGTTGGGGCCCAGGGAGGTCCACGCCCCCAAGGGGGTTGGGCCCCAAGGGTGGCTACACCCGATGGGGTTCGTGCCCGTGGGTGTTGGTGGTCAGTGCCTACGGTTGGTCCTTCACTGGCCCTATTTTGGCTTCCTTCCTTGGACTGGGACACGTGGCGACCTCTTATTGGTTGGAGTGAATTTGGGGTTCATCATTTGCCCCCCACTCTCTTGGAACGGAGTGCTTAAGAGAGTATCTTCTGCATTCTTGTATCAATTTGGGGGTTCCCTGCGAACAATTTCTTCTCTGAGGGTGTGCTTATAAATAATTTGGTGAGGGAGAGGTTATGGGTTCAAACCTCTCCTCTCCCATTTTTTATCTCTTTTTCTTTTCTCTTTTTTTTCTTCTTTTTGTAGATATATGCCCTTGTCTATTTCTCCCTTTCCCTTTTTGCTTTCCATTTCTCTTCCTCTCTCTCTTGCTTTTGCTCTCTTTACTTTTTGCATCTTTCACTTTGGCTTGGCCTTGAGTTTTGTCACTATTCATTGTGCCCCCCATGTGTTTGTTCTTGGGTCACCATGGAGAGTAGTGTCTTCTACTTGCTTGCATGACTCTTCTAGTCTTGCCTCTGGACTTGGTTTGCTTCATGGTATGCATGGCTCGATGCTTGGCCCTTACCTTGGGCTCACACTAGCATGCCTAGCTTGCCTTGGCCCGCGTTTACCCATTGCCTAATGGGCTCGCCTCTGCTGCTCTATTGTCGCTCGCTCACGATCCGCGGTCCGCGCCTGTAGCTTGGCCGCGGTCCACGCCTACTCAGTGTACCTGCTGCTCGTTCGGCGCCCATCCCATGCGGTCCGCACCTGTCAAGGGGTCCGTGCCCGGTGTTTCGATCGGCGCCCTTCTGCCACGGTCCGTGCCCATCCGGGGTCCATGCTTGCTGTCTGATCGGCGCCCATCCGTCGTGGTCCACGTCCGTCAGGGGGTCCACGCCTGTTGTCTGATCGGTGCCCATCCGCCGCGGTTAGCACCCATCAGGGGGTCCACGCCTGCTGTCTGATCGGTGCCCATTCGCAGCAGTCCACACCAGTCAAGGGGTCCATACCTGCTGTCTGATCGGCGCCCATCCACCGCGGTCCGCTCCCTTCTCGATCCGCACCCCTCTGGTTCGCACCCATCTGGTTCGCGCCCCTCCTATTTGAGCTCTTCCAATTCGCGCCCTTTGCTCGGTGTTTGGTATGCTCCTTTCTTTCTCTTCTCTTTTTTTCTTTTTTTTTGGTTTGATTGGTTCTGCATTGGTGGTTACAGGTTGTCAACCCTTGCTTCGTGTTGGTTGCTTTGCTTTGGGAGACCGTCATTCTGAGTAAGTAGCTAGTAGCTAGTCTGCTTCATTGTTTGTCCATGTCTTCATCTGATGACTCTGTTTTGACTACGGTCGTTGTTGGATCTGTTGAGGAGTCCTCTTCAGGGTCGTAATCCCCCGCGGATACTTCTTCTTCCTTACCTTCCCCTGTTGCTAGTGATGGGGAGGAAGAGGTTTCTGGAGGTCCAGGCCCTAGCAGGGGTCGTAAGGCCTCCAGAGCTTCTACTTCAGTCGGTGACCCTAGGAGCAAGTTGGCTCATATTCCTAGCATCTTGACTTCTTCGGACTTGGCATCACTTCGTCAGGAGTACCATATACCCTCTGAGGTCGTGCTTCGCATCCCTAGTCCTGATGACTACGCTTACTCCGATCGAGCGGATGAGGTCTGCCTTTACCGTATCTTCTTCGCCTATGGTCTTCGTTTTCTTATCTCCCATTTTGTGGAGTTGGTGTTGGAGCACTGGGGTCTCACTCCTAGGCAGTTGTTGCCCAACTCTTGGCATGTCATTCTGGGCTTCTATGTGTTCTTCGCTCGGATGGGGCGTGCTGCCACCATTCCCCTGTTCTCTTACTTTTATGTGTTGAAGAAGGGGGAAGGGGGGTGTTACCACTTTGCCCGTCGTCTCCCTAGGGGGTCGCTCGCCACGCTCGATCCTCTGGTGGGGATCACCAGTTATGTGAAGTATTGGAGAGACCGCTTCTTTTTTGCCATGGTCCTCCGATGTGCCTTGCTATCTACCTGGGAGGTTATTGATGTCAAGGGGGTGAACCGCCCTCTTGAGTTGAGCGACTTTGAGCGCGACTCCCTCCAGTGATGTCAGGGATGCGACCCGTTTGACGTCCGTCAGCTAGATTCTGAGGCCTTCTTATGCCTTTGGAAGTTGAGCCCTGGTACAACATTTAGCTTCTTTGGTATTTTCTTATGTACTTTTCTTCTGTGCCACCTGTTGTCTAACTTGTTTTATGTTTCTTGATTGTATGTTGTGGTGTAGTGGATATTCGACTTGATCTTAGTGTCTTCTGCTCGGATCTGCGGAAGAGGAGTACTCAGACTGTTCCACTTGGGGTTGGTTCTTCTGCTGTTGATCCTCCAGTTCCTGCTTCTTCTCCTTCCAGGGTCGCTGGGACCAAGAGGAAGGGAGGCCCTGACCCCTGGCTCAGTGAGGACTAGACCATGGGTTATCCTTCTGCGGTCGTCTCATACTGTTGCTGCTCCTAGATCCTCTGCTCCACCCCCTTCTAGAGGCAAAGGGGTGGTCTCCTCTTCTTCTGATGCTGTTGCTGATCCGCCCACCTCCTCTCCTTTGGTGCTACCTTGGGATCTTCAGGAGGGAGCGACGTTGACCAGTCGCGGTGTATGCTGAGAGTGGCTGGATATGGGGAGGCTTCCCGGCGAGCGTTCGGTCCTATAGAGGTTTAGCGACACCTTCCTGACACAGTCCCTCTACCAGGACATGGCTTCTGTGAGTTGTGCTTCTCACTCTTTTGCTTTTGGTGTTGTTATTGTTCTTGTACTTGGGATGATTCTTTGTGGCTATGTTGCTTGCAGGTCCAACATCTTATCATGGAGATGGTGCTTCGCCTAGAGAGTCATGTCTTCCAAGAGATCCAGCTACACCGTAAGTTCCAGGGTTGGAGAAGGAGCTTCAGGAGCATAAGGTTGCCGAGGAGGAGGCCGTGGCACGGAGAGGAGTGTGGCTGAGGAGCTCAGGGTGGCATCTGTTGCAGCAGCCGAGAGCTCATCTAGAGTTCGTGCCCTGGAGGAGGAGCTTCGCGCCTTGAGGCGGAGTCATGAGGTTGAGGTGTCCGAGGCCAGGGAGCGAGCAGTGGCAGCTTATCAGAAGTCTCCTGAGATCACTGCGTACTTCCACAAGTACAATCAGGAGATATATGATGCCGGCATCCGAGACTTGGAGCTCCGCATTCTGGAGACGACCCCCTACTATGATTTCTCTGGGTTCTCGGAGGTCACCACGTTGTTGCCTGCGACTGCCGCTATGGCTCGTGCTTCTCCGGAGGGTGACGCTGTGGCAATGGAGGAGGGGGTGGTCTTGCCAGAGAAAAGTCTTGTTCGCCTTACTAAGGCTGATATGATGTCCCCCGTTGGGTCGGATGCCGCCCCTCCGTCTGATGCACCCTGAGTTGATAGGTGTTTTTTGGATGTTGAACTTTGGATTATGCTCTCTTTTGGATTGTATATACTTGACTTTTTTATCTTCTTCGATGTGGATGTTGCATATATGTGATCTTTGTTGCTTTGATGGTTCTCTTACCTTTGTAATCCTCAGTGGTCTGTAGTCCTTAGTGATGTTCACATCTTGGCGGTCTACAGACCTTGGTGGCCAACGGGCCTTGGCGGCATAACACCTCGGGGGCATAACGCTTTGGTGGTCTATGGACCTTGGTGGCCAACGGGCCTTGGTAGCATAACGCCTTGGTGGTCAATGGACCTTGGTGGCCAATGGGCCTTGCTTCAACGGGCCTTGGTGGCATAACGCCTTGGTGATCAACGAACCTTGGTGGCCAATGGGCCTTGGTGGCATAATGCCTTGGTGGTCAACGGACCTTGGTAGCCAACGGGCCTTGGTGGCATAATGCCTTGGTGGTCAACGGACCTTGGTGGCCAAGGAGCCTTGGTGCGGTGGCAGTGATTCAGTCGAGTAGTAGAAGACGAGTATTTTCGAAACCAACTCTTTACTTCAATAAAAAATGTTAAATTATTCTTGAAACAGTGATGTCATCTACTCCTATTGCTATTGCTACTACTACTGTTACCACTACCGCTACTATTTTACTGTTGATGTTGGTGGTGCTGCTGCTGTTACTTCTACTGGTAGTACTTCTTTAGGTGTTCTGAGTTCTAGGTACGGCCTACCTTCTTGCCCCCCAGAGTTTTCAAGCGGTATGTCCCTGGACGTATCTGCTTGGAAATTATGTATGGTCCTTCCCAGTTTGCTGATAGCTTCCCTTCTTTTCGTGACTGCGATGCACTTGACCTCCTTAGGACTAGGTCCCCCTGGTGAAATAACCTCTCTCGCACCCTGATGTTGTAGTATTTGGCTTTGCGCTGTTGGTACGCCATGTTTCCCAGGAGTGCCTTCTCTCGTACCTCATCTAGGAAGTCCAAATTTGCTCGCAGTCCATCTGTGTATATCCTTTCATTGAAGTGCAGTACTCTGTGGGACATGGCGAGGACCTCTACTGGTGCCAGTGCTTCTGTGCCATATGCTAGGTGGAATGGACTTTCCCCTGTGGGTGTTCTTACTGTGGTGCGGTATGCCCACAGGACACTCAATAGTTCTTCGACCCACTTCCCTTTGGCTCCTTCCAGTCTTTTCTTTATGTTATCTAGTAGGGTTCGGTCTGTTACCTCCACCTGACCATTGGCCTATGGGTATGCTACCAAAACAGGCCGATAGTCAATGTTGTAGCTTTGGCAGAAGGCTCTGAACTTGGGGTTGTTGAATTGCTTCCCATTGTCGGAGACTATGATTTTTGGCACACCGAACCTGTAGATGATGTTGTCACGGACGAACTTCTCCATTTCATTATCTGTGATCTTGGCCAATGGTTTGGCCTTTAACCACTTGGTGAAATAGTCAAAGGCGACCACCAAGTACCTGCGGTTCCCTGATGCTGCTGTGAAGTCTCCCAAGATGTCTGCCCCCCACATGGCAAAGGGAATGGGGTTGAGGATCGATGTAAGTTTGGTGGCGGGTAGATGGGGTACTGGGGTGAACAATTGACATTGCTCGCAAGCCTTGACGTATTGTATTGCTTGCTCTTACATTCTCGGCAAGTAGAGTCCTTGTCGAAGGATTTTGTAGGCTAAATGTCATCCTCCCATGTGGCTTCCACAGATCCCCTCATGTACTTCTGCCAGGGCATATTGGGCTCCCTTGGGTCCTAGGCACCGAAGCAGTAGTGTTGTGGCCCCCCTCTTGTACAATACTCCATCTAGGATGGTGTATTTTGCAGCTCTCATCCTTATCTTCCTTGCTTCGACCTTGTCTTTTGGTAAGACGTCGTTCTGTAGGTAGTTGAGTATAGGGTCCATCCAGCTAGGCCCTTCCTCAATTTCGTTGACTTGCTTCTCCTAGTATGTTGGTTCATGCAATATTTCCACATACACTACACTGGCCAGGTTTCTAAGTTCATCATTGGCTAGCTTGGATAGTGCATCGATGGTGGCATTTTCTGCCCTGGGAACTCGAACCATCTCGAACTTTACGAATCCCTTGATCAATTCCTGAGCACGTGCTAGATATGATGCCATTTGATCGACCTTCGCCTCATACTCTCCATTCACCTGATTTACCACTAGGTGGGAGTTACTCCGGATGGATAGGTGTGTGACTTAAATGGCTTTGGCCACCCAGAGTCCAGCCAGTAGTGCTTCGTACTCTGCTTCATTGTTGGATGCTGGGAAGGCGAACCGGAGAGCATACTGGATTCAAAATCCTTTGGGGCTGGTGAGTATGAAACCAGCTCCGCTTCCTGTGGCATTACTCAAACCATCCACAAACATCTCTCGTGATCCTCGGTCTTAGTCCTCTGGTTCCTCTGCTTCTACCTCAGTCTCCGGTAAGGTGCATTCGGCAGCGAAGTCTGCTAGAGCTTGGCCTTTAATGGTCGTCCTGAGTTGGTACCTGATGTCGTGTTCGATCAGTTCAACCGCCCAGGCAATCAACCGTCCGGAGATGTCTGGCTTGTGCAGTACCTTCTTCAATGGTAAGTTGGTGAGGACTGTGATGGTAAGGGCTTGGAAGTAAGGTCTAAGCTTCCTAGCCGCGATCACCAGTGCATACACTACCTTCTCAATCCTTGTGTACTTGGTCTCTGCATCAATTAAGACATGGCTAACATAATAGATGGGTCTCTGTATCTTACCCTCTTCTTTTAGTAGCACTGCACTCACTGCGACGGGTGTCGCAGCCAAGTAGATCTGCAACTCTTCGTTGGGTTCTGGGCGCCCAAGCAATGGTGGATTCTCGAGGTACACCTTCAGCTCTTCAAACGCTTTTTGGCATTCCTCTATCCATGCAAAGTCTTTAGGACTTCAGAGGTTCTTTAATGTCTTGAAGAATGGCAGACACTTGTCTCCCGACCGTGACATGAACCTTGAAAGGGCAGCAATCCTTCCATTCATTCTCTATGTTTCTCTGATTGTCCGAGGTGGTGCCATCTCTTGGATGGCCTTGATCTTGGATGGGTTGGCTTCTATTCCCCATAGGGATGTAAATGGATAACCGAAATCCGAATCCGAATTCGCATCCGTATTCGTTTAGGGGCATCCGTATTCGTTTAGAGATATCCGAAAAATAATCCGAATACTCCGATTAAAATCCGTCCGAAAAAAAATCCGAATACTTAATAATAAAAAATTAAATAAATAATGATTTTTAGGGTTTTTGAAGATTAAACAAGTTCTAGAATATGATGAAAAAAGAATCATGATCTAAGAGATATGGATTGAGAGAGAATTGTATCCGCTAGGGGGAGGAAGGTCCGGGTTACACAAGGCAGATATATAAACGGATGGTCGAAAATCCGAATCCGATCCGCATCCGAATCCGTTTAGAGGTATCCGTATTCGGCCAGGGAATATCCGGCTCCGATCACATCCGATCCGTATCCGATCCGAATCCGATCCGTTTACATCCCTAATTCCCCGTACTGAGACCATGAACCCCAAGAATTTTCCTGATGTCACCCTGAAGGTGCACTTCGTAGGGTTTAGCTTCATCTGGTTCCTTCTCAACACGGCGAACACTTCTTCCAGGTCGGTCAGGTGTTGGTGGGCTTAGACGCTTTTTATGAGCATGTCATCTACGTACACCTCCATGTTGCGCCCAATTTGTTCCTCCCACATCCTGTTGACCATCCTCTGGTAAGTGGCCCCTACATTCTTCAATCCGAACGACATGACATGTTAATAATAGTTCTCCTTGTCCGTTCGGAAGGCGGTGTAAGACTCGTCATCCTCATGCATGAGGATCTGATTGTAGCCAGAATAGGTGTCCATGAAACTTAGCATCTCATGTTCGGCGGTGGCATCGATTAGCAAATCGATCCTGGGTAGTGGGTACTCGTCTTTTGGGCACGCCTTGTTCAAGTCAGTGTAGTCGATGCACATTCTCCACTTCCCATTTGGCTTGGGTACCATCACCACGTTTGCGAGCCAGGTAGGGAACTTCTCTTCCCTGATGAACCCTGCTCTGCTCAACTTCTCAACCTCTTCCTTGATGGCTGCCTGTCGATCGAGGGTGAAATTTCTTCTCTTCTGGTGGACGGGCTTCCTGGTTGGGTCTACATGCAATCTGTGCTCTGCTATGGATCTGGGTATGCCTGTCATGTCTGCAGTTGACCATGCGAAGACATCCATGTTAGTATAGAGGAGATGCCCTAGTTCTTCTTTCTGCTCATTGCTCAATAATGAGCCAACCTGTACAACCTTGGAAGGGTCGTCTTTGCTGAGTGGCCGGGGGATGAGGTCCTCCACTGGTCTTCCTCTTTTTTTTATTAGTTCATCTCTCTGATCACTGACCAGGTTCTCTATGCATAGTGTCATCCCCCGTGTGTTGCCATTATTCTTCTTCACGAAGGTGGCATAGCAGTCTCTGGCCTTCTTCTAATCACCTTGAACTTCCCACACTCCGCTGTCAGTGGGGAACTTCATCTTCAGGTGGAGTGGAGACACCACACCTCTAAGGGCTATCAGGGAAGGTCGCCCTAAGAGGCCATTGAACGACACCATGGACTTGATGACTATGAAGTTTACCATGATGGTCACTTATCGAGGGTGCTCTCCAAAGGTGATGGACAGCTCTATGGTGCCTCTGATGGAGGCTGTGGGGCCCGAGAATCCATGGAGGTAGGTGGGCTCTGGCTTGAGTTGATCGTCTTCGAATCTGAACTTGTGGTAGGCTTCTAGTGAGAGTACATCCATGGACGCCCCTGTGTCTATCAGCACCAGTGCACGGGTCGGTTGGCTATCCCCACCTGTACTACCAGGGCGTCCTCATGTGGAAAGCTCACACCTTCCAAGTCATCTTTCGAGAAGGAGATCACCGTCTCAGTTTTGGTCATCTTGCTTGGCTTCTCTGCTACTCCACCGAACCTAGCAGGGGCTTTGGCCTTCCTGGTTGATTCTTGCCCCGGTCCTCCTAGTATAGTGAGGATGGGGGCTCCCTTGGTGTTGCTGGGCTCTGCTACCTCTCTTCTTTCGTCAGTGTGGTCTCTCTCCCTATCTTGGTTCGCTCTTCTTCCCTCCTTGGTTCTCTTTCTTGGTTACGTCCTTGATCTCCTTGCCCCGAACGGCCATCACGTCTCCCCTTCACGTACTTGTTCAAACTCCCTGCTTTCAGAAGGCCTTCTATCTCCCTCTTCAGTTGGTAGCAATCTTTTGTGTCATGCCCATAGTCCTTGTGGAAGAGACAGTACTTGTTGGGATTACGCTTCTCAGGTCCTGCTAGCATGGGTCGTGGCCATGGAATTAGGTCACGGTCCTGGATCTGCATAAGAATTTGGGACCTGGTGGTATTCAGCGGTGTGAACTCTGGACTACCTGCTCTCTCACTCCCCTCTGGGCGACGGTCACTTCTTCCTGTTGGGCGACCGCCCTTCTCTTGTCGATGTTCAGTCCTTGACCTCTTACTCTCTTTACGGTCGTCTGGTGCTGACCTCTTGTTATCCTGTGGCTTGGCTTCAATTGCCTTCTTTCGAGCTTGTACTATCTCGGCCATGTTGAAGAACTCGTTGCATCGATCCAGGAGCTCCTTCATAGTCCTGGTCTCATGAAGCACCAGGTCCTTGATCAACTCCATGTCTCGGATGCCCCCAGTCAAGGCAGCATGCTGGGTTTGATCGTCTAGGTCTCTGACTTCTAAGGACTCCTTGGTGAACCTGTTGACATACTCCTTGAGGGATTCCCCAGGGTTTTGTATCATGTTCAGTAGATTGACCGTGGTCTTCTTTTGCTTGACGCTGCTCTAGAAGCGGGTCATAAACTGTTCGCATAACTCTACAAACGATCCAATCGACCGTGGTCGCAGTCTGGAAAACCATGAAGTCGCTGCATCCTTAAGGGATGCAGGGAATGCTTGACAGGATACCGCGTCCGATCCACCATATAGCTTCATCATGCCATTGAAATAGTTGATGTGGTCATTAATGTCGGTGGTACCACTATAGAGTTCAAAGGTAGGTAACCTGAACCTGGATGGTAGTGAGGCTGACATGATCTCTTTTGAGAAGGGGTGTTGTCCAGGGATTGAGTGTGTCTCACCCTTGGTTTGCTTCTTTAACCCTTCTAGTTTCTCGTCCAACTCTTGGAGTCGCTTGTCTAACTCTTCGTCCCGTGCTTGTTCCCCATGCCTTACTAGTCGTTCATTGCACACTCGTTCTCGTCCTCTCCTGGAAGTCCCCTCCCGTCTTGACTGTTGGCGAGATGGTGAAGGGTCTTGCCATGATGAATCTTGTCTTGACCGCGAGGGGCTTCCTTCACGGTAAGTCTGGCTTCGCTCTGGTGCATGACTTCCTGCTAGTCGACCATCAAACACCGACTTCCGAATGGACCCTTCATGGTTAGGTACCACGGATCGTTGTGATGGTGTTCTCCCCTGATTCAACCGTGTTGGAGGATCCGTCGATCTCCCCCTAGGTTGGGAAGGCTCTCCCCGCTACCTGGAGTGCCTCTCTGATTGGTCATCCCTGGGAGGGGTCCTCCTGGGGCTCTATTCTCGTCGAGGGTCCGTTCTGCGACGGTGTGATGTCGCACGCTGCCTCAGGTAGTCATGAAAGAGTCGTTGATCCTCGAGGATCTGTTGTTGTAGGTCATTGATCTGACCCATAGTTGCTGGGGCATTGGGGTCAGTACCACCTCCACCACCACTTTGTTGTTGGGTTTGACCACCGTAACTTGATCATCGTCCGGGATCTCCCTCTCCAGAGAGACATGGTCCTGGTTATTGACTCTGCGACATGAGCTCTCTGGAGGAGGTGATCCATTCCCCTCCCTCGGGCCATTGTTGGTGGGCTCGCGGTGCCATGGTTGAATAGATATGGAAACTGGCTAGTAAAGGTGATGGCTAGCGTCGTTCCCACAGACGACGCCAATCTGTTGCGTCAAGAAATCGCTCAGCGGTCCTTCGAGTGTCGTAACCTGCAAAAGACCCTGGGTGACAAAGGAGAATCGGTGTGGTTCCGGCCTAGGATTCTCCGATGCCTAAGTTAGATCTCTCTGAGCAAACAGATGAATAGTAGCATTCAATATGAGTTAAGATGTCTCCTGATGGGGCTGTGTACCTTACCTTTTATAGTAGAGTATAGCAGTGTGGAGAGTCCCAGTTGATGTAGAGTATTTGCCGTAGGTGATAGACTCCCTGAGTAGCAGGGCTCCTCTTTGATAGGTTGTCTCCCGTGAGATGTGGTGTCACGATAGACTTGGTAGTTGTCTTCCTGTAAGACGTAGTGTCCTTGATAGACTTGGCATCCTTGGTGGATAGACCTCATCTGCATGGTAGATGAGGTTCCTAGTATATGAGTTCATTTAGACTACGTGACTCGATAGGCGATGGCCCAGAGTCCTTGGTGATGCGATCTGTGTATTGTTGATGGTGATGGTGACTGCCGTGTTCGAGGGAGACTATGGCCGGGGATGACGTGTTGGGGGAATCCGTGCCCCGGGGTCTTCATCTAGGGGGGTTGGCGCCCAAGGAGATCCACGCCCTAAGGGGGTTGGTGCCCAGGGAGGTCCACGCCCCCAAGGGGGTTGGCGCCCAAGGGTGGCCGTGCCCGATGGGGTTCGCACCCGTGGGTGTTGGTGGTCGGTGCCTACGGTTGGTCCTTCACTGGCCCTATTTTGGCTTCCTTCTTTGGATTAGGACACGTGGCGACCTTTGATTGGTTGGAGTGAATTTGGGGTTCATCAGGGGAAAAATGACCCTACAGAAAATAAAATCAGAGGGGTCGCCTCAACCTAATAGAATCAATATTTCATCTGACCCATAAAATCATCAGATAAAGCATCCCTAACAGAGAGAGGGAAGCTATTTACCGTCTGAGAAGATACTCCTCTTTTCGCTGCAATCTTTGCAAGGTATTCCTCTATGGGATTGGTTTCCCTAAAGCAATGAGAAAATTTTCAGGTGATATGATTCAAGAATGATACTAGAGCAATCCACTCTTGCATAATGAACCATATGCATGGGATGGATTTGGAGTGAACAACACTGGTAACATTCAATCCATAACTTTGAAATCCCTAGCTGTTTGGCCCTTCTAATGCCTTGCATAACCGCCTCAAATTCAACAACATAATTTGTTTTAGTTCCAATGAACAAACTGAAGGCTGAAATAATGCCATACCGGTCATCTATCATAATACCACCCGCACCAGCTCTACCTGGGTTCCTATAGAACAACCATCAACATTCATTTCGCCCACCTGTAGGGGGTCTACACCAAAAAACCTCCCTGATAACTTGAGGCGGCTTAGAGATAATTGGAATATTCAGCCTTCTTGCACAGATCTAGCATTGGGAATTGCTTATTGGAGTAGTGAAAAAAAAATAGCCAGTTCCCTTAACAGACTTAAAGTCATATGGAGGGTGTGGCCAACATATCATGATTTTCCATCAAATTTCCTATGGTTTCGTTCTAGCCAGAGAACATAGGGAATCAAAACCACACCAGTTAACCAAGCATCAGATATGGTATTCACGTTGGCTTTTCTCTTCCACAATCAAACGAATTGTCTTTCTTTTTTTAATACAAATGTTCTTTAGAGAAAAAAGAAAAAAAGAAACCGAGATTGATGGATAAAGAAAGTCGTAACTTTACTTTTTTTTTTTAAATTATCGTTTTTGTATGATACACTTTTTTTCACTTAGGATAAATCGTATCATTTCATTTGATTAATCGAAAACTATGCAACTTTTTTTAATATCAACAAAACTATGTCATTTTCAAATTAATTTGAAAATAAACTTTTAAAAATAAAACAAGAAGCAATTTACAATTTTAAATTCATCATTTTGATGACAATAATATATATCCAATAAATAATAATTCATCGTCAAAGGGATGCAATTGTTCGAACTGTTTGACTCAAGGTATCACAATATTGTGAAATATATATTGTATTGACATGAATTTATGTAGCCTAGTCTTCTGTTGGACCATCCATATATTTATGTCTATGAAATTACAAAGCAAGACCCCAACTAATCGAGTACATTTTAGGGGGAATTTCCTAGATCTACTAGATTAAAAAAGATTTACAAAACCAGTAGAGTAAATTATGGTTTACATTCATAAATTACTTGAGTTAAAAATATTTACCAAACCCCCATTGAGTAAAAAAAATTAAATTAATAACCCAAAATGCCCCAACATCCTTCTATCTCCTTCTTCTTCTTCTCCTGACGGAACCCCTCCCTGCAAGTCTGCAACCACTCCCTTGATCCCCCTCCCCTGCAATCCCGCCCCACCCGCACACAATCCCCAACCCTTCTCTCTCCCATATACCAGAGGCACTTCCCACAACACTGCTCTCTTTCTCTCTCTCTCTCTCTCTCTCTCTCGCGTCACAGTATCCATGAATCTTCCTTCCTCTCACACCCCATCTTATGAGTTGACCCACATCAGAGTTGCCCCATATATGCCAATAAAAATCAAGAAATACAAAAACAAAAATTAATTCCAATTGGGTTCACCTGTTCCTCCTATATATATATTAAACCTTTATTCAATCCTTTCCATGTTAACCATTAGAGATCTTTACCTCATTCTCTCCTCACTTTTCCCTCTCTCTTGACTCTCTTTCTTTCCTTAATCTCAACTGATCATCACATTGCTTTGGAGAATCCAAAAAAATGGATAGCAGTTGCATAGATGAGACCATAAGCGATTCAGCTTCTGCTGCTTCAGCATCTGTGTCACCGACAACGGTACTACCTTCACCGCTGGAAAACAATCCGCCGGAGAAACTATGCCGAGTCGGAAGCGGAGCAAGCGTCGTTCTAGACTCAGAAAGCGGAATCAAAGCCGAATCACGAAAGCTTCCTTCCTCTCAATAGAAAGGTGTTGTTCCTCAACCCAACGGTCGATGGGGAGCTCAGATATACGAGAAACACCGAATTTGGCTTGGAACTTTCAATGAAGAAGAAGAAGCAGCTAAAGCCTACGATATCGCCGCTCAAAGATTTCGAGGCCGGGATTGCAGGGGAGGGGGATCAAGGGAGTGGTTGTAGGAGAAAGTGGTTGGTTCCGTCGAGAGAAGAAGAAGAAGGAGAGAGAAGGATGTTGGGGCATTTTGGGTTATTCACTTAATTTTTTTTACTCAATGGGGTTTTGGTAAATCTTTTTAACTCAAGTAACTTATGAATGTAAAACATAATTTATTGTTACTATTTTTGCAAATCTTTTTTTAATCTAGTAGATCTAGGAAATTCTCCCTATATTTTATCTGCGTTATCGTTTGACTTGGTGAGAACCATCAGGCTTTCATCCGATTTGTTGTGTATTGGATGATGGATAAACGAGCAAATAGTATGTTTAAAGTGGCTCACTCAAAAGAATAGTATAAACATTTCGCACCAGAAGTATGTGCTCGTTACAAAAAAATTAAAAAGAGAAAATTTTCAGGGACACCCCTTGCATTTTGGCTTAATGACACAGACACCTCAAAAACTTTCAATATATCAACCTTTCCCTTGACGTGAAGCACCGTTAACTTGTACTGCAGAGTAAGCGAAGAACCAATCAACTCCAGAGCGCGCTAGCTGATCTACGGCGAAAGAAGTTTAAAAGTTGAAATGTCCATTTTAACCCCCTTACTTATATATATAAAAGCCTCTCAAAACATCTTTTTCCCTCTTCAAACCGTTGGAGACCTGCAACTCAGAGGGAGACGACAATCACCCACCTGCATGAGGCAAACTCCCGCCTCCTCAACCTGCGAGCTGAAACAAAGAAAATGATTGATTGCATACCCACCTACATAACTGAAGTGTGAATTGCTTACAAGCCCCAATGGCCGTTCAAGAGGTTGCTCTCTAACCTTCTTGTCTCTCCTCAGTATACACAAGAATGATGGTTGTTCTCGTGCGCATGTCAATCAAGGGTAGAATCCCTTTTCCTATTATATTCCCATAGGTAACTACCTACCATCACAGCAGTTACCCATTAGGACAGGGAATCTCACCATCTATTAGCAACTCACTTAAGTGATGTGGCATTTAGGTCACATAAGCTAACAGAAATAACAATTGGCCGGGTTCGATAGAATTTCGATCTACAAATATACATTGCCTTCTTCCTCTGTCATTCCCATATTTACGGAGATCGAAACCTCTGAACTGCGAGTCGTCCAACACACAAAACCATCGTCATCCTTTAGTCTTCACTGTCTAGTAATATAACAACATAAAAGGGCTGGTTTATTTAACCAAGGGAAGTAGGGATGATTTCTAGTGGTAACAATGATTGAATGCATCTTTTTTTGGGGTTTTAGACTTAAGGGTGTTATGGGCAGTTCACAATCTGATAAGGACCATCACTTAATTGTACAAACCTGATGGAATGGACTTAGTAGTAATAAAGTCAAAATGTAAAGGGTACTGTCTGTGATATATTGAAAGTTTTTGAGGTGTCTCTATCATTAGGCCAAAATACAGCAGGTGTCTGAAATTTTCCTCCTCAAAAAAGGAAGGTTCCTTCCAATACCCCACGTGTAGTTTAGGGCGTTGAAGGGGGTATTACGGTAACTCTATAAATAAGGGGTATTTAGGAAATTTTAGGAAATCAACATCACTGGCGTCAGTCTCTACCTCACTCCTAGATTTATCAGATCCAACCCCCATAAAGGATCAGGATCCTCTGCAGTACCGGCGGGGCGACAGTGCACATCCGATGGCACAATAGAGACCAGATGGCACACATGTCACACACCCACATCTGATACATAATAATACATTACTATAATCCGATCTACCCACCTCTACATAAAGCTCGTCCAATTGAAGTCTTCCCTCCACATCAGCACGTTTTGGAGAGATCACATGGGATATAACGCATGTGATAAGGTTGCGTGGAATGGGAAAGTCCATTTCCGCCATTAATGGAGCAGCAACGTTTCTCCCTTCCACGAAGATTGCTCCTGGAATTTCTGCGCGCAGCTGCCACTTCAGCCCTCTCTTTAGCATCAGCCGTTTTCTTATCTCTACAACTAGAGAGCTAATGCCCCGTCTTGTTGAAGAAACCACATCGCAGCGAAAGTCTTCATAAACTATCATCTACTTAATTAAAAATATACAGATCCAAAGACCTTGGTTGAGCTCTCTCAACCTGTGGGACCCGAGATTGGGATCTCCACCAAACTCTTGCGAAACCTCCCACCGAAGCAAGACGAGTCTGGCGAACCAAGGCCACTGGTCTACCCACCGTCTTTGGCCATAGATAACAAAATACTTTCATGCCAATATTCAAAAGGCAGGTCTGAAAATCTGATCTATACTAGCTTTGTAACAATCACTGTTGTTTATGAATGTTGAAGTCCGGCTTCCATCGTTGAAAATGAATAAACTGATCCCCAAAACAAATGGGGCTTCTACGCCTTATCATCGACATATCTCCCCTTCAGAAGCAAATTGAAAGATAACATAACCCTTCCCTAGAGGCACCATGGTCACTCTCTACTTAAAATTCTAAGACATCTTTGGGGCCTTGCGAAGATCATCCAGAGAGGACAAACAAAAATTCACATGACTTATAAGAGCAAATCGAAACTTAAGGAGACTTGTCTCATAGTCCTTCTGGGGGATCACAATCCTCGTAACGTTACTAGTATGGATTGGCTCCAGCAGGTCTTCAATATTAAGAAGAGCAACCCCCCCCCCCCCCGGGTACAACAACAGCATAAGACCTTCTTGGTGGCTGGATTGTGGCAGTCGCATCACCACTCCCCTCTATTGCAGTTGCCTCAGAGTCACCACCGATCTCACCAACCTCTCCTCATCCCCTTCCTCCTCCACCGAAAAACCTTCATCCACCCTGAACCTACAACAATCACCATCTCTCTCTCTCTTTCTCTACATCAAACACTCAAGCACGAAAAAATCTGCCCATCCCCGAATCTTCATACTTGATTTGCTATACTAGTTTGCAAATAAGCCCTTGATTAACATTTCCCCTCTTTATCTCATTATATTTCAATCATAGATAAAGCTCAAAAAAGACTAGTGCAGTACAGTGAATAAAGGTCAAATCAAATTAACTTACGCTACAAGCTTATATGGCAAAATAAGTATACCATGATAACAATTTAAAAAGAAAGACAATATATTTATACAAAACCATTACAGAAGTAATTATTCTCCTCATCGGCTTTCAATGACTGTTATGGAACATTCATTTATAGAGTTTACATCACTTAATGAACTCAAATTAATGTGATTCATGTCACGAACATATAAAGGCATTTTTGGAGGAGTAAGATCAGTTGTTTCATTACTAAGCATGAAAACTACTTTAGACATATTTGGCCTGTCCACCGCATAATCTTGCACACAGAGAAGCCCTACATGGATGCATCTCAATGCTTCATTTAGATGACAACTATTAACTATTGTTTGATCAATCAATTGCATTCCCTTGCCTGAGTTCCATAATTGCCATGCCTGAAATACTCTCAAATGTCAGTTATGAGAAATCAAGATCGATAAAAAAAACATAAAATTGAATGACTATTTGAAAATATATAGCATAAAAAGGACATTAATTAGAATGTGACTTACATAGCCTAAAAGGCTTAGATGTTCTTCTTCATCACAAAAGCTACTATTTTTCACACCACTCACAATCTCTAGTAACATCATTCCAAAGCTGAAGACATCTGATTTTTCAGAAAATATTCCTTCCAATGCATACTCTGGTGCCATGTAGCCACTGCATAAAACATTCAATAACACATCTTAACATCTTATAATGCTTATAATCTTTTTATTGTCTTATAAGAGTACAAGTTTGTGCTTTAAGGTATATATTCGAAATAGATTTAAAGTACGAAAAACATTTGTTGAAATGATCCTTCAAATGCTATTGATTGTACATATCTAATCTAGATTAAACAGACTTTATACTTACTATGTTCCAACCACTCTATTAGTATTTGCTAGATCCTGTTTCACGCCGAAGATCCTTGCCATGCCAAAGTCTGAAATTTTTGGATTCATTTGTTCATCTAAGAGAATGTTGCTCGTCTTCAAATCTCGATGAATGATTCTTAACCGAGAATCACGATGAAGATAAAGTAGTCCACAGGCAACTCCCTCGATAATCCTAAAACGCGTAGTCCAGTCCAATTCGGCTCGTTTTATTGGGTCTAATCACCAATGATCAATGTCACCCAGTAAATACTCTGTTGAACTATCAATGAATATATATATCTTGGAAAATAAAAATTGTATCCACTTTTGGTTTTAATGTTTACCATTGGCTAGGCAAAACTAGCTAGCATTTGGAAGTTTATTATGCATATTTTGTGGGGGAAAAAAGAAAAAGGACAAGTAATTAAGAAGTGGTATAACAAACTTACCGAATAGGAAATAATCCAAGCTTTTGTTGCTCAAATACTCATAAAGCAAAAGCTTTTCTTCTCCTTCAATGCAAACACCAACAAGCTTGACAAGGTTCCTGTGTTGGAGTTTAGAAATTAACTTAATTTCATTCTTGAACTCTGTCATTCCTTGTCCTGATGTTCTTGAAAGTCTTTTGACTGCTATAGTTTGTCCAAATGATAGATCACCCTAAAGGAATTATGAAATCAGATAAGGGTTTTCCAAGAAGAGACTTTCCAATTCATATATTCTTTTAGATCATAAGAAGGCTACCTTATAAACGATGCCAAAACCTCCCTCTCCTATTTTGTTCCAAAATGAGAAGTTGTTTGTAGCCATTTTGACACTATCAAAGTCAAATAATTTGAGTTCTTGATCTTCTCCATGCTTTACATGGGAAAATTGGATTTCTGGATCTTCTACATGCTGTAAAGAATCTTTTGAGAAACTTGGAAGTAGAAAGGATGAAGATGAACTCTCCTTGGTTTTAACCAAATCAGATGTATTTGTCCCTGATTTCAATGTTTCAAAGGACACAAAAAAATTATTTAAAGCCACAATTATATTTTTTAATATAAATAAAGGTAATTTACATACTTTACCTTTTTGCTTTCGCTTGGATCGGTATAATACATACACAGTGGCAATTATGATGATTGTACATGTTCCAAAAACTGCTATGAGTACTATAGCAAGTGTATTTAGTTTTCTTGGGTTGACTGCCGGGTTGACTGATGAGTTGACTGCAATTTTAGGAAAAAAAATAGATTATAAAACCCATAATTTCATCTTATATAAAAGTTATCTAGAACTTTGTAGATAGTTCATTAACAATATTCAATTAGAGAGTATACTTTGCCTTCTTACAAAATACACAAAAACGAAAAATAATATTGTGTGACTCAACTATTGCAACTTTTGTAGCAAGGCATCAATAAATTGTGTATAATTAAATTTTCACAGTGGAATAAATTAGGAAAAGAAATTTACATCTTTAATGGGCCCTAGCACCATCCATCCATTCAGCACACAAGATGCTAAAAAGATAAAAGAATATTAAGATCCTCTATTTAGTCACAATTTACTCATGTAATGCAATGGCAAGAAAGAAAGGTTTAAACATGTGAATTTTTATGGATCAAGCAGTTCAGAATAGAATGAATGGCTTAGGTTATAGTAATTTTATTATGGAATATAGCAAGAGTACAATTACTTGAGATGTCATACAAAAACAGAAAATTCTATTCAAATTAAAACTTCTAACATAAAAGTAGGATTTTGGTATCTCAAACATAGAAACAAATAAGGTCTGAAAATCTGCATGATTTTCTCCTCCATCTACATGTCTTGTTTGAGGAGCTTATCAAAAAAACCAATCTCATGCAACTAAATTCTCTCCTACTAATTTTTTACGTGAATTAATCGACTTTTATGTGCTTGAAATGGTAGCAATGAGTAGTTAATGCGGACAGATTTTAAATTCATTGACAATATGTCTATGCTAAATTCATGTTAGCTAATAAATCCATCATGAGGATGGTAAAATCAATTTATCCTCCAAAAATGTTTGATATGGATGAGTAGGCATAAAGAAAAGAGTCTATAATCTGCTATATTCAAATTTATTTCTTTTGTTCCCACATATTTTGGTCTTTCTATGATTTAGTACATGAAATGCTTGTTGGGGTTGAAAAAATAACTTTTTCAACTTTCTCTTTGATAGGTGAACAACGCACGAAAATAGTATACGTAAGATGAACAAAACACAAAATAAAACAAGCAAATACAGAAAGAGCAGGCAAGATATTTACGTGGTTTAGCAAAACTGCCTACATCTACAGAGTGAGATTTAACTTCCACTATGAATCAAGAGAAGAGAAAATAGTACAATCGATTTGATATCCAAACCCAAGTATCCTTGTACACCCTTCACTCATCTCCCATTCACTCTACATACCTTCACCTTGACTCCTTGCTTAGTCCTTGTACACATGTTGCTCCTATATTGTACCTCTTGGACTCTAACTTGGATCCTCGCACCTTGGCTCCTCACTTGGATCAACACTACTCTCTTTGGTAGGCACATGTATCCTTTTATAGTGTTGGGGTTTGGTGTGTCTTGTATTCTGCTAGTCCACAAAATTATAATTGGTCTGTATTTGTAATTGGGACGGGTTTGGGTCAATTACATGTATGGCGCTAGAATTATAATTATATGAGGATTAGAGTTTTGGGTTTCATATATTGTCGATCTGTGGAAAACCCTAGCAACAAGCAAAAGGGGAACATTTTGTGAGGTGGAGAGTGGTGTGGAGAGTTTTTCAAGAAATAGTGAAAAATCTCTGGTTCTCTCGTGTGGATGTAGGCAATCTTGCCAAACCATGGTAAATTTTTTGCGTTGTGTGTGATTGTTTGCTGGGGTTCTTCCTCATTGTTGCACATTCGTCCCCAACAAGTGGTATCAGAGAAGTTTGATAGATCATTGCAAGATGTGCATGGAGATATGTGAAAAGGACGGTGTGCCAGAAGAGGAAGAAGATAATACAGAGGTTTTTTAAAGTAAATTACATGTACCACCCCTTGAACTAGTCCGTAACTTATGTAACCTCCATGATTTGAAAGAAAAAAATATATGTACATCCCCCACTTTTACAAGCTAATATCAGATTGGTCCACTTCGTTAGTTGATTCCTGGTAAGTGATGATGTCATCAAGTTAGATTTTACAAAATGACCAAACAATCATTGAAGAAAGGCAAACTTACCATTTTACCCTTTAAGCAAAAACCTCAAATCAGAAGGGATACAATTTAGGGTTGATATTTATTCTCTACAAACACTTTCTTCTCCGACGAAGACATACCAACGACTTGTTGTTCTCCTAGGCGAACAATCACAATCTTCCTGAGGCCAAAAATCTCCAACAAAGACATATCGATGATCTGCTGTTATCTTTGGCGAACAATCCTGACAAACAATAATGCTGTTTTTCTTCTTTTTGGTTGCAGTCTTGTAGAGGTAATCAGTTTACATAGCGATAGTTGGCATAAACTATAGGAGCAATCATGGTTGGATGGGATCCAACTGCAAGGCTTGCTTTGGCCAATCAACCAACCTAATTGAGTTGACTCACAAAATAATCGACAGATTTGATTTGATGGTTGGGAAATTGGGAGTATGGGATTGGTGGGGTTGGGTTTAATTGGGTGAGTGGAGCCAAAGCTCTTATATTTTGAGGTTTTATGTTTTTTTAACTACCAAATGCCAATTCCAGTTTCCAAACCTAACCTAGCGAACCCAGCCAACCAATTCCACTTGACAGTACATTTATCAATAATTTTTAGAAGAGTCTTGGAGTGATGATGGAGATATCATTCTCACTACATCGTCAGGTATGGATAATTCAGATTGGATTTTAGATTCTGGTTTTCATATGTGTTTAGTCAGGGATCAGTTTGCCACATATCATGCATGTGAGAGTGGTATTATCAAAATGGAAAATAATGGGAAAAGCAAGGTTGTCAAAATTGTGACTATACAGATTCGCATGTTTGATGGGATTGTGCAAACTTTGATTGGGGTGAGGTATGTTCTAGATCTAAGGAAAAATCTGATTTCAATGAAACACTAGAATCGAGAGATTTTAAATGTTCATCTAAAGTTGGAGTTTTTAGGGTTTCAAAAGGGGGTCATGGTTGTGATGCAGGGACGGATGATTGGTAATTTTCTCAAGCTTATAGGGAGTATTGAAACAGATGGAGCTCCAGTTGAAACTTAGGCAAGAGGTACAAGTAGAGGACAGAGATTGCAAGTGGTTCAGGAGATAAACAAGTGCAAGTCTGAAAAGAAGCAGGTGATTTTCATTTCAGATTTGACGATCTCTCGGAGTGGGCTATAATTGTAGGAGAGGTAGACGCCCTGGGTAGGGGTGTAAGCCATGTCAGTTTAAGTATGGAGGATAGGAAAGGACACCCCAGGTCATGTTGGTTCGGGTACGATGGGTAACTAGAGATAATGGAGGAGATTACAGATTCGACAAGAACACCGGTCTTCTTCAGGGCAGCTTGTAGAATCCAAGCCAAGGTGGTGATTGTTGGAGATTGGTGTGTCTTGTATTCTGCGGGTCCACATAATTGTAATTATTCTATATTTGTAATTGGGACGGATTTTGGGTCAATTACATGTATGGGAGTAGAATTATAATTATGTGAGGATTAGGGTATTGAGTTTCCCTATATATTGTCTATGTGTTGAAAACCCTAGCAACAAGCAAAGGGGAATATTTTTTGAGGTGGAGAGTGGTGTAGAGTATTTTTCAACAAATAGTAGAAAATATCTGATTCTCTTGGGTGGATGTAGGTAATCTTGCCGAACCATGGTAAATTCATTGCGTTGTGTGTGATTGTTTGCTTGGGTTCTTCCTCGTGATTGTGTATTCGTCCCCAACATATAGGACTCTTTTTCTACCTTGTTGTTTTCTCTCTCCTTAGAGAAAACCCACTACACACTTCTTCCAAGGTGTCTCTTGGAAGACTCCACCTTGCTTAATGTCTTCAACCACCAACCACTTCCACTCCCTTAGAAGATTCATCCATATTGAAGACTCCACTCTTACACTTACTTGGAAGACTCCACCTTCTTGAAGACTCCAACTCCTTGAAAAACTCCACTGTTTGAAAGGCTCCACCTCCTCCATTCTCTTAGAAGACTCAACCTTGCAAACATCTACTCTCTTTCTTTCTTCTTCTCCTGGTAGAGAAAGTCAACTACAAACACATCCCCAAGTGACCCACTCATATGACACTTTCACACATGGACTTGGACCCAACATGGTCTAATACCATCAAATTCTCTACCTTCTCCACTAGCTCATCTAAATCATTGAACCAAACCTTCAACTGGTTTAGCTAAAAGCCACCAAACCCAACAATCTCCAGCTTGGATTTTATCGTAGTCAATTTGAAGACTTGTTGAAAAACCTTTTCAACCTCACTCATTCTTCACCCTTCACATCTCTAGTGCTAAAACCTTGAATGGAGCACCCTAATTGCTTCCACGCATTTTCACCCTGCACATCTCTAGTGCTAGTACCTTGAATGACTGACATCTCACCATTTCAATCGCATTCTTCATCCAACACATCTCTAGTGTTATTACCTTGAATGGTTGAACCTTCATCATACATGCCCCTCTAGTTCCTCGACCTCCATCTTCAACCCAAGGAGGAATCCTCTTCCTCAAACCATATTGTAAGAGTACCACCGCACCTTTCCTATCCTACAATATGCAACCTTCCCTTGGCGATTCAAGGTAACACTATCACCATTCTTTTTTTTGTCAAGAAATCTCCTCCTCTACTGTCAATAACATCGTGCTTTCTCACCATTAGCCTACTCCACCAACCCAAACTTGATCACCAACCATAGGCTCTAATACCACTTGTTGGGGTTGGAAAAATAACTTTTCCAACCTTCTCTTTTTGAGGTGAGAAATGCACGAAAACAGTATGTGAAAGATCAACAAAACACAAAATAAAACAAGCTCATATACAAAGAAGAGGAAGGAGATTTTTGTTGTTTGGCAAAACTGCCTACATCCACGGAGTGAGATCTAACTTCTACTATGAATCAAGAGAAGAGAAAATAGTACAACCCTTGCAATTTGATACCCAAACCCAAGCATCCATGTACACCCTTCTCTCATCTCCCATTCACTCTACATACCTTTACCTTGCTCCTTGTTTAGTCCTTGTACACATGTTGCTCCCACATTTTACCTCTTGGACTCTCACTTGCATCCTCACATTTTGGCTCCTCATTTGGATCAACACTACTTTCTTTGGTTGACACCTCTATCTTTTTATAGGACTCATTTTCTACCTTGTTGTTTTCTCTCTCCTCAGAGAAAACCCACTACACACTTCTTCTAAGGTGTCTCTTGGAAGACTTCACCTTGCCTAATGTCTTCAAACACCAACCACTTCCACTCCCTTGGAATACTCATTCTTGTTGAAAACTCTACCTTCTTGGAAAATCCTACTGCTTGAAAGGCTCCACCTCCTCAACTCTCTTGGAAGACTCAAGCTTGCTAGCATCCGCACACCCTCTTTCTTCTTCTCATGGTATAGAAAATCCATTACACACACATCTCCAAGTGACTCACTCATATGGCACTTGCACACATGGAGTTGGACCCAACATGGTCCAACACCAACAAGTTCTCTACCTTCTTAATTTGCCCATTTGGACTATTGAATCGAACCTTCAACCGATCTAGATAAAAGCCACTAAACCCAACAATGCTTTGTGAAACATCCAAGCCACTAATTGGGATACTTCTGATAGTTGAAGAGTTCAACCCAAACCTATGCTCTTCTAACAAACATCAAAGAATCTCATCAACAACTAGATAGATTGAACTGTTTAGTTATATGTAATTTTCAAACTCATCAAATTCTTCATAATAAAAAAAAAAAATCAGACTCTCTCTCTCCCCAAGTATGTGTGAAAGAACCATTTTGTCAACTGTAAGGTTATCTTTGGTTAGGTTGTAACCATTTCAATTTTGTTGAATTGAGGTTTTCTAGAAACACCATCCCAAAAAAAAAAAAAAAAAGAGGAAAAAAAAATTCTGAATTCTAGACTGGAGTCATCATCTAACACCAACAATCTACAATCCTTCAATCAAGTCAACTAAATAATAGAATGTAAGAACAGGCTTGTAAAAAGAATTAAAACAGAAGGAACATAATGAAAAATTAAGCTAACAGATCATAGCTTTAAATTATCAATCAAAACTATGAAAAAAAACACAATTCTAGAACAATCTTCTCTCTAATTTTAATTTCAACTAACTAAAGAAACGAACTAAGAATGGAAGAGAATAGGTAAAACTTTGTCATAGAGAGACGGGGCCATGGCTTATGCCGAGTGTGCGTGAGCCATGGCCAATCCCCACAAATGCACAATATAAAATTCGCTGATAAGAATAGTTTTTTTGTTACCCAAAATACCGGCCTTTATTGTACGATACTTCCAATCTTGATTCTAAACTCAAAATAGCCAACCATGGTTACACCAAAATAAGACCCTTTCCAAAATGATCATTATCTAACATATTGTCGCATTTGCAATCACAATCCTTGCATCTGATCAACTATATAATATGCTACAAGGTACACTTACATAATTTAGATAAAATATTAAAGAAAATCCATGGATATGTAGAACATTTTACAATAGATTACTTGAAGCCATGAGCAAAGAACTGAGTTTCAAACGACTAAAAGGGTGACCTTCTAGAAGTTTTCTATGTTTGCACGTCATGTAATTTAATATTTATTTTGAAGGTGCATGCTAGTTTAGCTGCTAAAGTCTCTAATAGCTAAGTTATAGGACTTGGATCAAGTCCACCTTCACCCTTCGGTCCCTTCCCTCTCCCTTCTATTACCTGGCCTGATCCTCTTGATAAAGAAAATGGTGAATAGGTGTGCATGCCACTTAGATTATTACTTATGGGCCACACACCTAGTTATGTTATGCGTAAGGGATGCTATTCTGGCCATTGGCCCGGATGGACACGCATCCCAACACCTACCAATACATGGGGATGTGTGTCCAAGTCCTCCTACCATTGGATGGTGGTAGGAGAGAAGTTAGATGTCCAAGTAGTTGGAGAGGACCGGACCAATCAAGACAAAGGATGAAACTTGCTAGGCACACTGGCCGCATGCGGATCTAGATCCTCTACAGTGCGCTGCCCGTAGCGGCCTGTGCGGCGCAGACTGAGCCGCGCTTGCAAAGACCGCCTTACCCCTGTCCAAATGCCTTGCCCGAGCGGGGGTAAAGCAATAATTGCATGCGCGGCCCAGTCTGCTCCACATAGGTCGCTTCGGGCAAATGGGCCGAGGACGATCTGAATTAGCCGCATGCCCAGCCTTTTACCTTTAATAAATGTTTGTTTTAATCAAAAAAATAACTAAGTACGTGTTAGACAGAGAGAGAGGGAGAGTACCTAGTAATGAAGATGGAACACGGAGATAAAGGTCTTCCCCACCGGAAGAGAATTGCTGAACGTCAATCAAGTCCGTGCTCCAAACCATACACCCAGGATCAGTAACGTACGCATAAGCCAGACAAGAACAATTGTTGAAGCAACTACTATTACACGTATTCAAGTCCTGAGCTGATGAATATTCTGCAAGATCTGGCAACTTCACTCCTTCCAATTTCAGAAACCCGTCTTGATCAGAACCAGAACCAGAACCAGAACTAGAATTAGAACCAGAACCACACTGTAATGGAGTACTTCTCACACACCCATCACTCCAGTTTCCATTTCTCCATCTATCAGAGAACTTGGGTTGGAACCCTGTCATACAGCTACAAATCACTGCTTCCGTCTTATTACAAATCCCAAAAGGCCCACATGTACCATAAACATCACATTGGCTACTGATTGCAGACCATATATCAACCCATTCTTTCTTTTGGTCATCCCAATTTTTTGTCACTAAATTTCCTGAAGAATCAAGAATGTCAATAGAAATATTGGAACTATCAGATGTGGTATACGTGTAATACTGTCCTCCATTGCCGTCGCTACTGAAGGTGATACCGTTAATGTAGTCTTGAGGCATTCCAGGTATTCCCATGAAGCTCTGTCCGTTCCACTGACCGGAACTCCAGTGCGTGACTTCATTTGAACCATTCACGATGGTTGCAGTTGAGCCACTCATGATGTATATTTGTTCTACTTGTTGTCGATTCCGGCGTAAGAAAAAATTTCCCGGTGCCGGATTATTTTCGCTTACCCAAGATGTTAATCTAAGACTTATTCCCAATTTGTCATTACCTCCGAGTTTCATGTTTGGGATTAAAGTGTTGGAGGGATGATCAAAACTATCCCAAAGCGACACATTTGATTGGTTATCACTAAGGATAAAATTTCCCTCGTCATTTAGTATTGCAACAGTACTATTATTACTGGACATAGTTGAAGAAGCATTTTTGTACCAAATCACGTTTTGGTTCCCATCTAGAAGAACAAGATTACCTTCATTGTTGATGGACAAACTTCCATGGGAATCCAAAATCGGGTTCAACCCGTTTAAGACCCAAACAACTTGTGTGTATGAAGTCTTCTTATACCAAATCCCGACATATCGATTAGTAGAATTACCAGGACTGAAGAAACCTAATTCAAAGATGTTTCCAGATGATACTAAGGTTTCTCCATCTGTGATTGATTGATTTGCACTGATGGTGTCTATTGCTATGCAATTTGGTAATATGAGAAACAAGAAAAAATATGTAAGAGAATAAAGAAGAGTAGTACTCACTCTTGAATTGCTGAAGCCCATGTTTATATCTCTCAAAAGCTACTCATGATAAGTAAGATTCAGAGTTCGGAACTCGATCGAATTTGTGATATTGATGCTTGCCTTAAGGAGATCAATAACTTAAAAGACACCGAACCATGTGTTTTTATTTCTTAATTGACAAGTTAGCATGGGATGATAGGAGTAATAAGACAGTTATTTTAAATAATTAATAAAAAATCTTGCTGTAAGACTGATAAAGTCGTAATTGGCTAGTGGTCTTCTCTTTCAGAAGCTTTTTTGGGAGTCAAGACAAAATTTGAAGAGAGTTTTTGGCCCTTGTATTTGGTGTGGAGCATGCTTGTTCTCTTATTATTTAAAAATTTTGGATTGACTTTGATTTTGCTTCAGTCTTTTTTTTTTTTTTTTGGCTATAACATCAGCAATGACTATATTAAGACAAAAAGAATGGTTCAGGATTAATGTGTAGGCATATTTGGGCGGGATACAATACATTGGAAACCCCCAACTCCGCCTACGACATGACCATCAGTAGAGAGGAGAATCCAAGATCAGATTGGGGATCCACCTTCGACATGGCCATCAGCAAAAACCCCAACCCAACCATAAATGGCATACAAATATCCAATTTTTGGCCCTTGTACTTGGTGTGGAACATGTGCGTTCTCTTAATATTAAAAAATTATGGATTGAGTGTGATTCTGTTTTAGTCTCAATTCTTGTTTTCAGCAGCTAATCTCCCTGGTTTGTAAAACAAAACTGGTTTGGGTTTCTTTCTTATATCTTGACTATTGAATGGAAGGTACCTCATTGCTTCAGGGGGGGGGGGGGGGGCTAACCCAGTGGCGTATTTCTTAGCCAAATATCTAGACAGACTGATGGAGTGATCCACTAATATTTTCGTGCCTTCCTCTATTCAGAAAGAGCTTGTTATTGACGCTCAGTAAGGGCTGAGATTCTGCTTCTTTTTTTTTCAATAATATTTCCTTTTGAGTAATCTGCTTCCCTCGTCATTGATGGCATTGCCAAAGTTGTCATGGGCTTTCTTGGTTAGTTTGTAGTTGTTCTTTCTTTATCCTCAGGAGTTATCTTGTATATTATTCTCTCTCTTTCTTTAATACAATTGTTCTTTAATTAACGAAAAAAAAGTAACCGAGATTGATGGATACAGAAAATCGTAACTTTGCTTGTTTTTTAATTATCCTTTTTGTATGATACACTATTTTTCCATTTAGGGTAAATCGTGTCATTTCATATGGTTAATTGAAAAACATGCATTTTTTTTTAATATCAACAAAACGATGTCATTTTTAAATTAATTTAAAAATTCACTTTTAAAAATCAAACAAGAAGCAATCAAAAGAAGGTTACAATTTTTAAATTCACCATTTTGATGACTACAATATATATCTAATAAATAATAATTCATTGTAAAAGGGATGCAATTCTTCGAATTGTTTGACTCAAGGTATCACAATATCTTGAAATATATTGTATTGATTGAATTTATGTAGCCAAGTCTTATATATGTTGGACCATCCATATATTTATGTATATGAAATTACAAAAAAACACCCCAACCAATAACATTCTTTCCAAAACATACCCCAACATGTGAAGGGGAAGTGGATCCCAATAAGTCTCCACTTTCAACAACTGAGAATTTTACCACTAGGCCATAGTTGTCATTCGAACTAGCCATGTTTATCTACTTTATCGTTCTCACTTGGTGAGAAGTATCTGGCTTTCATCCGATTTATTGTGTATTTACCGCAATACCCATGTGTAGTTTAGGACGTTGAAGGGGGTATTGTGGTAAACCTGTAAATAAGGGGTATTTAGGAAATTTTAGGAGGGGATGGGGTTGCCCGCATGCAGTTTCTAATTTAAGCTAATGTTGTGGGGATTTTTACTTCAAAAAGAAATATGAACATCTAGAATGTGGCTGTGGATTATCAGAGGAGGTGTTTTGGTGTCGACCCCCTAGTGGATGGGTGTTCTATCACTACAACAAAAAGGGTTTATAACTGCGTTTTTTTTTTGTAGTAAAAAGTCACAAAATTCGCAGCAATAGTTTATAGCTGTGGATCACCTGCGGTTTTCTATTAGTAGCTACAAGTGTCGTCGCTACGTCTGTAGCTGCGGATTTCCTACCACAGGAAAATGGTACTCTATAGCTGCTGATTTTTAGATGCGGATTTCTCCGCAACAAATTTATAATTACAGTTTTTTAGCTGCGGTTGTTTCCGCAACAAATCTATAGTTGTGGATTTTTCCGCAGCCAATCTATAGCTGGGGATTTTTCCGCTGCTAATATATAGCTACGGATTTTTTTGTTGTGAATTATTTTTGCAGCAAATCTATAACTGCGGATTTTATATAGCTACGGATTGAATGTGATTCGAGGATAGTTACTTTAGCCATTCAATCAAATGTCATCCTTTGGTTCATAATTGAAGATTGGAGACTTGGCGTACTCTAGAGTCATACTTGAAACACGTACATATCTTGGAAAATCTCCTACTTTTTTAGGGAGGCAAATTCAATAACGAACTTCTTAGTTAAATCAGGGGCAAAAAGAGGAGTATCCATGTCATTCGTCTCTAGTTTCCCTCCTTAAGGGATATGATGCTTGTTTAGATGACTTTATGGGGCGGCCAGATTCCGCTTTACGCCTCTTGTGTTAACTTGAGGTAACCCTATTTCTTGGCCTTGTTTCTATTGATGGATTTTCTCCACCAAGCTCTTTGTTTCTTGTATTCGTCTGGGTATGCCTAGACGTTAAGCAAGTGTATTTCTCTTCTTTTTTTTTTTATCAATTTAATTTTGCTGACCTTGACAAAATAAATAAATCTAGAAAGAAGCTGTGAGACAGAGTTTGTCACTATAAACTAATAAAATTACTTCCAACTTTATCATTGATATATTTGTTTAAATTTTTTTTTTTTTTTTTTTTTTGGTGAATAAGATTTATTAAAAACCCCAATAATACAGGGACACCAAAATTGACCAATTCTACCCAAAAAAAAAAAAAAAGACCAAATAAAACTATAAATATTAAAAGACGCCTATCAAGAAAGACCTAATACAATAAACAAGCAACAATAAGGAGCATCATTAGTCATGTAGTGTAGGAGTTTTCGAAAAGAAGACAGATGGGGATATTCAAAAAAAAATACGCGATGTGATGATTGCAGGTATTGTATGGATTATATTCCAAGTTTGATTTCATTTTTACTTGGTTGATGAACTAATCTCCTCTTGTTACCAATAGCTGCCTAGTGCAGTTGGTGAGCTGTGGTGCGCTTCATGTTAATGTTCACCAAGAAATTTTGAGTTCGAGTCTCCTGGCTAGTACCTTCCTCCTCCTTATTCCCCCCTCCTAAAAAAAAAACTAGTCTCCTCTTTTTTTTAAATCTCCTCTTTTTTATTTAAAAAAAAAACAACTTACCCCTTAAATTTTAGAGCACGTGATCCAAATCTCATCTCGCTATCAAATTTTCATTACTCTTTCTAAATTAATTTCTTGTATAGACACCCTAAAACTCAGACCCAACAACTAAACATTTTTTTTTTGCTAAAAGTCAGCAAATTATGTACTTGAACTAAACATTAAATAGTAAAAATATTAGACTAAATTTGTACTTGAACTTTATAATATATGTTATGGAAGTAACACTCTAAATAAAGGGTACTTATGTAAGCAACAAAAATTTGTGACATTTCGTATGCGTCATAAATTGCTTTTACTTGTCACCATTTTTGTTCAGGACAAGTGTGTCCATCAAACCAAATTATTGAAGCATGATATAATAATGGGCATTGGACGTCCTTAGGTTTTAGCCTAAAACTGTTCACGATTAGGGAGGGGATTTGGTGTCCCTTTCATATGGCTATCAGATTGTGTGCACCTATGAATAAGATTTCAGGGCATAAGTGTGAGTATATTGTCGTGCCCCAAATCCAATAAAAATTATGGCGTTGGCCCTCATGGGCCGCCGTGTGATAACGATTGATTGTCCTACTTCTTACATACATTCTACATCAGAAAAACTAAATCATAAAAGATTCTGGTTGCATTTAAGGATAATATAGGATCACAGTGATTGTATTACATTCCATTCTATCTACACAACATATACATTCATAATAACTAAAACATTGAGATAAATTGTGGCATTGACAGTTCACAATTCATGATTTACCAAAAAACAAAAAAAGACAGTTCACAATTCACAAGATCAAAGTTATTATATTCTAAACTTTGCTATATATACAAAATTATATATCAAAACTCATTGTATCATTCCCCAAGTATTCCCTTCAGTTACATCTCCCTATTACACAACTTTACGTTTTAAGATCATTGTGTCATTGTATTACATCTTCAAAGTACACTCATCTAACACATAATGATCAAAATATCACAAAAAGGTCTATTATGTCTCTAATCCACATGCTCCTACAGAATAAGTCTATAGACACCAACAAGCTCCACCTGAGATCGCATCCTGTTTTCAAAGTACACACGAGTCTCATTTCCCTTTGGAGGCCTTGTCTCTAGAAATCCCTGCAAAGTATTGGCAATATGGATTGTGCAACCCGACTCAATCCGCCAGTTATGATTTAAATCAACCAAATTAGATTCAAAGCAAACATAACTAAATGACATACCTTTCTTCTCCTGCCATCCCTTGAATTCCAGATAATCCTTCGTAAAATGACCTCTCTTCTTGCAAAAGAAGCATTTGGGTTCCTTCTTGTCTTGTTTCTTCATAAGCTTTTTTCCTTTATTCTTGTGCAAAGATTTACTAGACTACCCTTTCTCATAGGTTGTCAGGTGTGCACTTTCCACCTTCTCAGATCTTAGTCTCTCCTCTTCTTGAACACACATAGTCAATAATTCATTGATTGACCATTTCTCCTTTTGTGTGTTATAGGAGACATTGAAGGATCCATACTCCTTTAGTAGAGAGTTGCTTGAGAACAAAGTACACAAGGAAAGATTTCGAGATGTCTATGTGCATAGCTTTGAGCTGAGCCGCTATATCTCGCATCCTCATTATGAGCTCACACACTCCTTTGCCTCCATTGTATTTTAGAGAACAAAGTTGTCCCATCAGAGTGCATGTCAGGGCATTCTCAGAGCTCACAAACTGGTATTTAATAGCCTTTAGGTAGTCCTTGACATTCCCACTATCAGGTATTGAGCCTCTGATGCTTTTGCTTACATTTGCTTTGATAAGCATCAAACTGAGAAGGTTAGACCATTCCTAGCGTTCATAGTGAGTCTTCTCTTCTGGCGTACTGCAATTTGTGAGAGCTGCAGACTCGTCTACATGGATTTTCAGATCCAAGACCATACACCCCAGGGTAAGGAGAGCTTTCTCTCTCCAATCGACGAAGTTATCACCTGTAAGCATAGGAAGTCTCAATTGATTATCAAGCAAAACTGAATACATACAAATTAAATAATATTTAATTACAAGGGTACTAAAATTAGTGCTAAAACAACCCATGTTATTTTCAGCCACAAACTAGTGTCAACTACAACATTCCTGTGAGCTTGACTGTAATTGACAAAAGTTTGCTCTTAATCAATATGGCTTAGGTACTTAACATTTTTAGAGGAGAACCTTGTACCTATGGGCCATAAGAATTTCCCATCAAGACTCTAAGTATTCCATCTTATCCCAACTTTATACATGAAAACTAACAATTTCGGAGATTGTCCTCTTTTCCACATATTAGTTGCAAGTTTTAGATACCAAATCCTTATATTTTCATAATTGTCAAAATTTGATCTTTAATGTGTTGTGGTAACTCCTAAAGACCACTGAAGGGCAATTTTGTAAATTTGGCATCTTACTCAATTTAACTTAAGGTGTCATATGATTATGTCACACAATTGATTTTACATTGGTTCAAAATATTGTGTCCAATGAGAAATTAAATAAGGCCCAAAACAATGAAACCAATGCAAAAGGCAGATTCCAATTTGACCTTAAAAGAATACAAAATCTAAGCAAATCTTTATAAAACATATCAGAACAACATAACCTAGGGTTCTTTTCACAAAAATGCTAGGCAAACATATCCTTGAACAAAATAGTAGCATAGAAAAAATCCTCCCAATGGTGGTGCATGTTAGCATGTGGGCCCGTTGTATGTTAGCACCCATCACTCTGGTATAGGTGCATATTATCATCACTCTTGACTAAAGGTGTACATTAGCGCCCAATGTTTCTTGTGCAAGATAGTAAAATTCACAAAGTTACTGTTTATAAAAGCATTTCAAAACAAATTTTGAATTTAAAATTTTATAAACAACGATTTTCTAAAACCACTTAAGCTTTCATTCTGTAAATGTAGCATTGATCACAATTTGTTGTCTATCATTAATATAATTCTATGTTCACCATCATGGTCTCTCATTATTGTAGTTCTATCATTAATATTTTTCTATGTTCACCCAAACATCAATAATGCCAGAACCGAAGTTGTCAATTCTGATTTCAAATATTAACGATCAGCAAAAGACTTGCCTTTACACATGACTGTACCCATTTAGTATGGTTATAGTGCATGGCTCGCCAATCTTAAAATGGCTGCCACGCCATCATAAGGTGAGGCCAAAACAAAGCACGACAAAATAAATGACAACTTTAATATTGGCCATGTGTACAAACACTCTCTTAGCCAAGGTGAATAGTGGGTGGGGGCCTGTTCTGATACCTTAATGTAGACAAACAACAAATAACATGGTATTATTGAGTCCAATCTGTATCCAGAAATTCAATTGGACCCACCTTTTTCTCTTGCTCCCAGTCCCGCCATCTTGCTAATCAACATGGGGAAAACTTAGAAAATCTTAACACAAGAGGTTTTTCTAGTTTGTTGGTCTCTCGGACAATGATGGAGTTTGATAGGATGCCCCTCCATATTTATAGCCCAAACCAGGTCTCTTAAACCGTCCCATTACTCCCTCCTATCAAGGAGAGTAATTTATAATCACTCATTCAACCAAAAACAAAAGAGAATAATTTTTTTACCAAAAAAAAAAAAAAAGATAATAATTTAATAGTTGTCATTACTCTCTCTAATAAAAGAGAGTAACTTCATGTAACTAATAACTATTGCTTTCTCTAATAAAAGTGAGTGATTTCATGGTAATTTGGTAGCTACCACCTCCCTTACGCCACTCGTTCCATGACTATTCCAACCTTAAGTAGCAATTATCTAAAGATAATAACCCCAAAATAGTGTAAATGTGAGTTGATATGGCACATGGGTCACACCCGCTAACAGAGCCCACTTATGAATCGTTAAAAAACAATACATATAAGCTATAACTAAGAAAGAATAGATAAAATGATGCAATATTGACTGTTGGAAATCTAGGAAGCACTACAACAAAACACACTTGTACCTACGAATAATTAACTGCAGTTTTTAAAAATCGTAGCTATAAATGTGCTATAACTGCGATTTTTTGCATGTGCAATAATATGAGATACTTATTATTACGGTATTTAAAAATTGCAATAACAGATGACTTTGTAACTGTGGAAACAAATGTGCAGTTAAAAACCGTACTAATAAGCGGTATTGAAAACCGTAGTAACAGAGAACCCTATAAATGGGGAAACAAAATCACAATTAAAAATCGTAGTAATACGAGATACTTATTACTGCGGTATTTAAAACCGCAACAACAGAGGATCCTATAATAGCAAAAACAAAACCGCAACAACAGAGGATCCTATAATAGCAAAAACAAAACCGCAACTAAAAATCGCAGTAATATGAGATACTTATTATTGCAGTATTTAAAACTGCAGCAACATAAGACCCTGTAATTGCAGAAACAAAACCGCAGTTAAATTATTGCGGTTTTCAAAACCGTAGCAACATGGGACCCTGTAATTGTGGAAACAAAATTGCGATTAAAAACCGTAGTAATATGAGATACTTATTGTTGTGGTTTTTAAAACTGTAGCAACAAACGAACCTGTAACTCCGGAAACAAAACCACAATGAAAAATCACAATAATATGAGATACTTATCACTGTAGTATTTAAAACCGCAAATACAGAGGATCCTATAACTGTGGAAATAAAACCACAGTTAAAAATCGCAGTAATATGAGAAACTTATTGCTGCGGTATTTAAAACTACTGCAACAAAAGACCCTGCAACTGCAAAAATAAACCGCAATTAAAAGTCGCAGTAATATGTGATACTTATTGCTACGATATTTAAAAATATAGTAACAAAGGACCCTATAACTATAGAAATAAAACCACAGCAAAGTCAATCTCATCCAAACCCAATCACTCTCTCGCACTTTACTCTAGACTTTTGGTCTGCTGCATCACTGACACCGGTGAAGGTAATTTCTCTCTCTCTCCCTCTCCCCTACCCCTTCTCTGAGAATCCTCTTGCAGCCATATATTTCTTTATAACTACGGTTTTGTAAACCACGAACATGTAATAGTTTTTTTTTTTTTTTTTGATGAAACAAAGTGTAATCACACAAACCACACACCAATCCCAAAAGGTTAACCAACTTTTGGGACCGTGGAATGGCGGATATACATGTAATAGCTTTTAGAAAGGGTTTCTCACGTTGCTAGCATGGGAAGGAATCTAAACGCAATTAATGTTCTAGAAAAATGTATCATTCACGTGGAGGCCATATTTTTCAAATTAGATAAAAAATTAACTGGGCAAGAGATCACTGTCTGGTTGCATAGTCCTTGCATCAGTGCAGGGGTCAATGAGAGAGTGCATAACAACATCAACATGGGTTGCATATTTGATTTCCTGGAGGATGGGCCCACATGACCAGGTAGCGTGCTTTTTCTCAGTTAAAAATTAAATACTTGTGTGGAGTGGTGGAACCCTAACTTTTTCTTCCTCTTTTTTTTTTTTTTTTTTTTTTGGGGGTGGGGGGTAAGAGATCTGTTACTTGGTCATGTATCTCTTGCATTAGCATAAGTCCCATTGATATACAGTTTGTATATCTATTTCGTAATTCGAGCACGAAAATAGTTCTTCTTGAATGGGGAAGAATCGTTGCGATGAAGGAGACTGCGGGAGAAGAGATAACTCATAGACCAGAATTACTACAAGCACTTTTAGATAAAGGGGGGTTAACTAATGAAAAAAAGATGGAGGATAGAGGTGGGACCGAGAACAGGGGCCTATCTGCACCAAATCAATCATAGCTCCATCAATCCGTTGTTCATCGATAGACGAAGCTCTCTCTTTTTCTCTCGGGCCAAATGCAACAAAAGATGAGTCCTTTTTCCTTCTTGCGAACCACGGGAGCGCTTAGCACCTAGAGGAGCAAAGCTCATTTTCCTTCCAGTGTAAAGCGGCGCATAAAAAAGGGCTGGCCCATCAAAAGTCTGTTTTTATGAAAGAGATTATAAAAGCTCAGAAAATAGGAGAAACCTTTCTTTCCCGGCCGGGTGGATGGGAATGATTAAAACATTGAATCCAATTCAATCACCACCTAGGTTCCTAGAACAGGGGACAAAATCAATCTCTGGAAACACTCAGTTTGTGGAGAATGCCCCCTGGATGAATCTCATTGCAAGGAAACGGAAGTGGGCGTGTTCAATGGTTCAATGGTAAGGCATATCTAAAGTATGAAATAGGAGCGCCTTCTGGATAGGGAATAGTTGGAAGTAAGGATAAGAAGAGAGATATCTCTAAGCAAGCATAGGCTCGGATTGGAAAGCAGTAAGGTAAGTAAGGGAGCAGAGCGACTAATTTCTAAAAGAAAGAAAAGACTATAGGACTCAAGCGCCGCCTCAAAGTTCCTTGTTCTGATCTTGCCTCAAAGGCTGCTCTATCACTGACAGTAGTGACCAAGGATGGTATTTTTTAATCAAGCTTGAGATTGTTTGGACCGGCCCTGACTCGGGAGACCGAATCACTTCCTAGCAAATATGGTGATCTCCCTCTTTCAAAGCAAGAAAGAAAAATGGATAGACGTTGACTGATTAACCAAACGAGAGGGTTTGCAGGCAATGGCGACAAGGAAGGCAAATAAAACAACTCGCAGGGGAACAACGACTTTCTTACGTGCTTGCTTGCTGACTCGGCTCTTTATGGCTCGTTCTTTCTTTGTATTCCAGCAAACGGAGGGTGGTCTAGGATCAGCGCACATAGGGGTATCAATAAAGATGGGATTTTTTTATTTCAGTAGGGGTTGGGTGGTAACTCTATGCGCTATTGTGTCTGGGGTATGAGTAATGGTGTCAATAGGGCACCGTAACTGAAAATCGAATTACTGGACCACAAAAAATCGAAACCAACCCACCCAATAATTTATTGGGTCGGTTCTGGATCTACCGATAAGTTACTGGTCCGGTTCTAGATCTACCGATCAAGTTATTATCACCCAACGGCTCCAGAACTTTTAGAGACCAACTAGGAACCTTTGGAACCTGAACATGAATAAATCCACATCCTAACCTGATATATTATATAATTCTAAGGTCATGAGAGCTAATGTCAAGTTCTTTATTTTTTTACTTTTTTCAATTTGACTAGTACTACTTGTCTCATATACTATTTTACCAAAGATTTTAATTTAAAAGTCCATTTGAGAATTCTAGCTTAAGAACATGCCTTAAAATAATACTAATTTATAAGGTGGTGGTGCTCCTACTTATTAATTGAATATAAAACAAGACTAACTGTAATTTGAGAAAAATAAAATGATGGTAGATTGCATATCTCATGTGATTGAAATTCTAGTCCTAACCCGTTAAAATTGGAACAGTAAGAACCAGACCAATTGACACCCTTAGAACCACACGCCAAAGCAGCCTTAACTTTTCTGTTTAAAAAAAAAAAACTTTCCATTTTATTCCATTTATAAAAAAAAACTTTTCATTTGCGGAAAACATTTGCAGCTAAAAATCTGCAATTATAGATTTGCGATCGAAAATCCGCATCAAAATAATCCGCAGCTACAAAAGCACCCTTTTTCGCAGTAAGATATCCGCAGTATAGACGTAGCGACGATACTACTTGCTCCAAATAGAAAACCGCAGGCAGCAATTCGTAACTATAGGCTATTGCTATGGATTTTTGGACCTTTTACTGTGAAAAAATATCACAGTTATAAGCTCTTTTTGGTGTAGTGAAGTGGTCTGGAATGAAAATGTGTCGAATTTCAGTCTTAGTTTAGTGCTTTACCTTTACATGTAGAAAGATACATACACTTTCATGTATGTCCATGCATCCTTTTGGTAGTCTTAGATTTTTCAATGCTTTGGTTTCTCACTTGACAAACTCGATTATGACTGACACTGACATAACAAGGGACCTTTCTCCCAAAAAATAAAAACTTAACAAGGGACATTGCCACATTGGAACCTACATTGACCATTTATCGATTATATGGACTACATAGACGACATACTACATTGACCATAATACCTTGACCAACCATTTAAGTAAATGACCAAAAAGACCAAGTTGGAATTATTTATTCATTTCTTTTACCTTTCATAATCTATTTATATTAGATGGAGAGAGGTTTCATCAAAAAAACAAAAGATGCAGAAGGGTTTTAAATTGATAATTCTGACCATATGATTGCAACTTACGAATCGTCCAATACTGATTACCGATTTGAATCGGCCAGAATCCAGTGCCGATTCTGATTTTTGAAACCATGGGTTATATAGGTCAAAATTAAGGATTGATTCTTGGAGATTGAAAATTAAATATAATATTTTTTCTTCTAATAAAAAGAAGGGGATTTTCGAATCCGAGCTGGCGATCCGTGTTTAACTTTCAAAACAAAATTTTTTTTTTTTTTTGGTGAGAAACTTTCAAAACAAATTTGCACCGTAGAACATTTAAAACACCAACGGCCAAGATTCCTTCATACATCCCGCCACAATTTTGAACTTCTACAAATGCCACCCAAATCTTGGTTTCCAACATTCAAAAACTTTTCCCTTTAATTTCAGTTATCGATTAACTTTTGGTTTTTTTTTAAACCTGTGAGCTTCTGCAATCTCTCTAATGGCGTGTACGAAACAGACTGCAAGGAAATCCACCGGAGGAAAGGCTCCGAGGAAGCAATTGGCTACCTAGGCGGCTCGGAAATCTGCTCCAGCAACTGGAGGCGTGAAGAAACCCCACCGATTCAGGCCTGGAACGGTGGCTTTGAGAGAGATCAGGTACCAGAAGAGTACCGAGCTTCTTATTCGAAAGCTCCCATTCCAACGTTTGGTTAGGGAGATCGCTCAGGACTTCAAGACTGATCTTCGTTTCCAAAGCTCCGCTGTTTCAGCGCTTCAAGAAGCTGCGGAGGCTTATCTGGTCGGGCTCTTTGAAGATACTAACCTCTGTGCGATTCATGCGAAAAGGGTTATGATTATGCCCAAAGATATCTAGCTTGCTCGTCGGATTAGGGGTGAGCGTGCTTAAAATGCAACTCTCTCTGTTATTTTCTTGGTGAATCACTTACTAATGTTGTATAGTGAACCTTTTTGGGGTTCAGAGTTTGGGTTTAGGGTTTAATTCTCTAGAACTTTCTCTTTCTTTTAGCGGTTGGCGTATGTGGTTGATTTGTGATTTGGATGCTTTTAAGTGCAGAATAGAAATTTTGGAATTTGAGGTGAAAGTCTGAACCATAAAATACAGAGCAATGGATGTGCGTGAAAACAAATGGAAACATCAAATACAATATTTCCGGATCTTAATGGTTCTAGATCGGTATGGAATCGTTATTTAGATCATTCTGATCTGGATTGGCTGGAATCAGATTGATCTTTGCCAATCCTAATCCGGATTTGGGCCAATCTGGTCTGCTTTTTTAGTCCTTGAGCTCGATCAATGAGCTCAAAGACAGTCTCTTGGGATACTTAATTTTGGTACAAGAAACTGTTAAAATTCAATGATATAGAAAATGATAATTGAGAGCTAAGAGAAAAAGGAAAAGAAAAACTGATCCACTTTTTAGGAGAAGGGATGGAAATGGTGTGGTATCTTTGTCCCTTGAAACATTCGGAAAATGCAAAAATTGGAAAATGGTTTTTGGACCGATTTATCCTTCAGCCACAGTAAATGGAAATCCATTCACTGTTGAGCTTTATAGATCCACGTGGGAGAATATCAGGAGGGGATTTTGGGGAATAAACAAAAACCAATAGGGGTTTGTGAACCCTAGGGTTGAGTGGTAAATCGTCATTGCATGGTGAAGGAGAACTTTCTCTATTGTTTTTTGGTACTTTTTTCACATCAATTCCCATCCAACAATGTGAAGCCAAAGGTCATACTTGACACTCTAACGAGTGTCTTCCTCCCTCTTCTCTACTTGTACTCTCTCTTTTGCAATGATAAGAGATAAGTCATAAGGAGATCCAAGCTAAAAGCACTAAGAAAGCCAATAATATTTCAATTGTATCTTTGGACACAATTTTTAATCTCTACAGTTAAAAAAGCTCAAATCAAATTAACTTACATTACAACATTACATGACAAAATAAATATATCATAATAGCAATTCAAAAAGAAAGACAATATATTTATACATAATCATGACATAAGTAATTATGCTTCTTATCGACTTTCAATGGCTGTTATGGAACATTCATTTATAGAGTTTACATCACTTCCATGTGAACTCAAATTAATATAATCCTTGTTGTCACGGATATATAAAGGCATTTTTGGCATTTTGATTAATCGGTTTGCAATTATAATGATACATGTTCGAAAATGGGAGATAAGAGATATCTAGGTGAAACTATTAAGATGAAATATCGGCAAAGTTCTTGGATTCTCTGAGACCGACAAAATGACACCCAATCTAACTCGAAAGTAAAATTCCACGAGCCAACTTCCAGGCTGATTAACTTCCCATATTTGTAGGGTTCGTTATTATAATAATAAGTTTACGAAAATGGAAGATAGAGAACCGTAGGTGAAACTAATTTAGAGGAAATATCGGCCCGATTCTTGGATTCTCTACGGACCGGCGTAATGAGACCCAATACAAAAGAAAGTACTAAATTTCAAAGCGCCATCTTCCGGGCGGCATAATTGCGCCCATAATTGTTCGATTAACCATAAGAATATGAGTTTCAAAATGGGAGAAAGATCTCGTAGGAGAAACTAATTTAGAGGAAATATCAGCCCAATTCTTGGATTCTCGATCGAAAGAATGAGAACCATTCCAGCAAAGAAATCTTAAATTCTTGGGGCCAACATCTAGGCGTAAGAATGAGGTGTTTTAGAAAAGTGAGATAGAGATCTCGTAGGTGAAACTGATTTATAAGAAATTCCGATCCGATTCTTGGATTCTCCTGGACCGACGTAATGAGACCCAAATCCAGAGAAAGTAGTAAAATTCCTTGATCCCACTTCCGGGAAGAATTAATCAGCCCATACTCTTCCGATTCGCAATTATAACAAAACGTAGTCGAAAATTCAAGATAGAGATCTTTTGGGTGGAAACTGATTTAAAAGGTAATATCGGCCCATTCTTGGATTCTTAGGACCGACAAAATGCAACCCAATCTAACTAAAGTAAAAAAATTCTGGCGCCAACTTCCGGGCTTATTTTACTTTGCCCCATATTTTTCGTCTTCGCTTATTATAATAATAAGTCTACGGAAAGAAGAAAAGTGATCTCAGATGAAACTAATTTAGAGCAAATATCGGCCCAGCTTCTTAGGTCCTCCTGCCCAACAGAATGAGATCCAATCCAAAAGAAAGTACTTAAATTCTTAGGGCAAACTTAGAGTGAATATTTGTGCCCATATTTTAATCGTTCGGTTAGCCATTAGAATGTGTTTCAAAATGGGACAAAGATACTCGTAGGTGAAACTAATTTAGAGGAAATGTCGCCCTGTTCTTGGATTCTGGTGAACAAAAGAATGAGACCCGTTCAAATGAAAGTACTAAAATTCTTGGGCTCAACATTCAGGCGTAATAACTTTCGCCATACTCATATGGATCGCCATTATAATGATGTGTTCTAGAAAAAGGAGATAGAGATCTAAAGGTGAAACTGATTTAAAGGAAATTTCGGTCTGTTCTTGGATTCTCTGGACCGACAGGATGAGAGCCAATCAAATAGAAAGTAGTGAAATTACTTGAGCCAACTTCCGAGGAGAATTAATAAGCCCATACTCTTCCGGTTTGCAATTATAATGAACCGTATTCTAAAATTCACGATAAAGATCTTTTGAGAGAAACTGATTTAGTGGTAATATCGGCCCAGTTCTTGGATTCTCAGGACCGACCATATGAGACCCAATCTAACTAAAAGTAATAGACTTCCTAGACCCAACTTCCGGGCTGAATAACTTTGCCTATATTTGTGGAGTTCGCTATTATAATAATAAGTTTACGAAAATGGGAGATAGATATGACACTAATTTAGAGGAAATATCGGCCCGATTCATGGATTCTCTAGACCAGGCTGAATGACACCCAATCCAAAATAAAGTACTAAAATTCTTAGGGCTAACTTCCCGGGAATTTTTATCCGTTGTTGTGGTACAGCAAGCGAGCTTTACGCATCGTGCGTTACAGCAGCGGCCATGTGTGCACAGCGGGCCCCACCGGAACACATGGCAGCTGCTACGCCTCACGATGCGTATAGCAGCGGCTGCTGTACTTGAACGGCTAAAGGTCCACTTCGGCGGAGTAACCGCACCCATACTGCTCGGTAACCCATTAGAGGTGATACTAATTTAGAGGAAATATCGACCAATTGTAGGACTCTCTTGACCGAAAGAATGAGACCCATTCCTAAGCAGAAAGTACTAAAATTCTTAGGGCCAACATCTAGGCGGAATAATTTGCCCACACTCGTCCGGATCGCCTGTTCTCGTGAAAAGGAGATAAAGATCTGTAGGTTAAACTGATTTACAGGAAATTTGGGTCCAGTTCTTCAACTCTCTGCACCGACAAAATGAGACTCAATCCAGAAGAAAGTAGTAAAATTCCTTGATCCAACTTCCGAGCAGAATTAATTTACCCATACGCGACCGGTTTGCCATTATAATGATATCATTTCGTAAAAGGGAGATAGATATCTATAACCTAAACAGATTTAAAGGGAATATCAGCCCAGTTCTGGGATTCTCTGGATCGACAGAATGAGACTCAATCTAGATGAAATTACTAAAATTCCTTGAGCTTACTTTTGGGCGCAATAAATTTTCCCATATTAATCCGGTTTGCAATTATAATGATACATGTTCGAAAATGGGAGATAAGAGATATCTAGGTGAAACTATTAAGATGAAATATCGGCAAAGTTCTTGGATCCTCTAGACCGACAAAATGACACCCAATCTAACTGAAAGTAAAATTCCATGAGCCAACTTCCAGGCTGATTAACTTTGCCCATATTTGTAGGGTTCGTTATTATAATAATAAGTTTACGGAAATGGAAGATAGAGAACCGTAGGTGAAACTAATTTAGAGGAAATATCGGCCCAGTTCTTGAATTCTACGGACCGACAGAATGAGACCCAATCCAAAAGAAAGTGCTAAATTTCAAAGCGCCATCTTCCGGGCGGCATAATTGCGCCCATAATTGTTCGGTTAACCATAAGAATATGAGTTTCGAAAATGGGAGAAAGATCTGTAGGTGAAACTAATTTAGAGGAAATATCAGCCCAATTCTTGGATTCTGTCGATCGAAAGAATGAGAACCATTCCAGCAAAAAGTACTGAAATTCTTGGGGCCAACATCTAGGCGTAAGAATGAGGTGTTTTAGAAAAGTGAGATAGAGATCTGTAGGTGAAACTGATTTATAAGAAATTCCGACCCAGTTCTTGGATTCTCTGGACCGACAGAATGAGACCCAAATCCAGTAGAAAGTAGTAAAATTCCTTGATCCCACTTCCGGGAAGAATTAATCAGCCCATACTCTTCGATTCGCAATTATAACAAAACGTAGTCGAAAATTCAAGATAGAGATCTTTTGGGTGGAACTGATTTAATGGTAATATCGGCCCAATTCTTGGATTCTTAGGACCGACAAAATGCAACCCAATCTAACTGAAAGTAAAAAAAAATTCTGGCGCCAACTTCCGGGCTTTTTTACTTTGCCCATATTTTTCGTCTTCGCTATTATAATAATAAGTCTACTTTAAAGAAGAGAAAGTGATACGTAGATGAAACTAATTTAGAGGAAATATCGGCCCAGCCTTCTTAGGTCCTCCGCCCAACAGAATGAGATCCAATCCAAAAGAAAGTACAAAAATTCTTAGGGCCAACTCGGCGGAATATTTGTGCCCATATTTTAATCGTTCGGTTAGCCATTAGAATGTGTTTCAAAATGGGACAAAGATCTCAGAGGGTGAAACTAATTTACAAGAAATGTCGGCCTGTTTCTTGGATTCTTGAACAAAAGAATGAGACCCGTTCCAACAGAAAGTACTAAAATTCTTGGGCTCAACATTCAGGCGTAATAACTTTCGCCATACTCATATGGATCGCCATTATAATGATGTGTTCTAGAAAAGGGAGATAGAGATCTAAAGGTGAAACTGATTTAAAGGAAATTTCAGCTTTGTTCTTGATTCTCTGGACCGACAGATGAGAGCCAATCAAATAGAAAGTAGTGAAATTACTTGAGCCAACTTCCGAGGAGAATTAATCAGCCCATACTCTTCCGGTTTGCAATTATAATGAACCGTATTCTAAAATTCACGATAAAGATCTTTTGAGAGAACCGATTTAGTGGTAATATCGGATTCTTGGATTCTCAGGACCGACCATATGAGACTCAATCTAACTAAAAGTAATAGACTTCCTAGACCCAACTTCCGGGCTGAATAACTTTGCCTATATTTGTGGAGTTCGCTATTATAATAATAAGTTTACGAAAATGGGAGATAGATATCTGACACTAATTTAGAGGAAATATCGACCCAGTTCATGGATTCTCTAGACCGACGGAATGACACCCAATCCAAAATAAAGTACTAAAATTCTTAGGGCTAACTTCCACGGAATTTTTATCCGGCTGTTTACAAGCAGCGCAGCACGCATCGTGCGTTACAGCAGCGGCCATGTGTGCACAGCGGGCCCCACTTTGCGGACATGGCAGCTGCTACGCCTCACGATGCGTATAGCAGCGGCTGCTGTATTGAGCGGCTAAAGGTCCACTTCGTGCGAATAACCGCACCCATACTCGTTCGGTAACCCATTAGAGGTGATACTAATTTAGAGGAAATATCGGCCCAGCTTGTAGGACTTCTTGACCGAAAGAATGAGACCCATTCCGTGAGAAAGTACTAAAATTCTTAGGGCCAACATCTAGGCGGAATAATTTGCCCACACTGCCCTGGGATCGCCTTGTTCTCGGAAAAAGGGAGATAAAGATCTCGTAGGTGAAACGATTTACAGGAAATTTTGTCGATTCTTGAACTCTCTGCGCCGACAAAATGAGACTCAATCCAGAAGAAAGTAGTAAAATTCCTTGATCCAACTTCCGAGCAGAATTAATTTACCCATACGCGTCCGGTTTGCCATTATAATGATATCATTTCGTAAAAGGGAGATAGATATCTATAACCTAAACAGATTTAAAGGAATATCAGCCCAGTTCAGGATTCTCTAGATCACAGATGAGACTCAATCTAGATGAAATTACTAAAATTCCTTGAGCTTACTTTGGGCGCAATAAATTTTCCCATATTAATCCGGTTTGCAATTATAATGATACATGTTCGAAAATGGGAGATAAGAGATATCTAGGTGAAACTATTAAGATGAAATATCGGCAAAGTTCTTGGATCCTCTAGACCGACAAAATGACACCCAATCTAATCGAAAGTAAAATTCCTTGAGCCAACTTCCGAGGCTGATTAACTTTGCCCATATTTGTAGGGTTCGTTATTATAATAATAAGTTTACGGAAATGGAAGATAGAGAACCGTAGGTGAAACTAATTTAGAGGAAATATCGGCCCAGATTCTTGAATTCTACGAACCGGCGAGAATGAGACCCAATCCAAAAGAAAGTACTAAATTTAAAGCGCCATCTTCCGGCGGCATAATTGCGCCCATAATTGTTCATTAACCATAAGAATATGAGTTTCAAAAATGGGAGAAAGATCTCGTAGGTGAAACTAATTTAGAGGAAATATCAGCCCAATTCTTGGATTCTGCGATCGAAAGAATGAGAACCATTCCAACAAAAATCTTGAAATTCTTGGGGCCAACATCTAGGCGTAAGAATGAGGTGTTTTAAAAAGTGAGATAGAGATCTCAGAGGTGAAACTGATTTACAAGAAATTCCGACCCAGTTCTTGGATTCTCTGGACCGACAAAATGAGACCCAATCCAAGAGAAAATAGTAAAATTCCTTGATCCCACTTCCGGAAGAATTAATCAGCCCATACTCTTCCGATTCGCAATTATAACAAAACGTAGTCGAAAATTCAAGATAGAGATCTTTTGGGTGGAACTGATTTAATGGTAATATCGGCCCAATTCTTGGATTCTTAGGACCGACAAAATGCAACCCAATCTAACTGAAAGTAAAAAAAAATTCTTACGCCAACTTCCGGGCTTTTTACTTTGCCCATATTTTTCGTCTCGCTATTATAATAATAAGTCTACGGAAAGAGGAGAAAGTGATCGTAGATGAAACTAATTTAGAGGAAATATCGGCCCAGATTCTTAGGTCCTCTGGCCCAACAGAATGAGATCCAATCCAAAAGAAAGTACAAAAATTCTTAGGGCCAACTTCTGGGCGGAATATTTGTGCCCATATTTTAATCGTTCGGTTAGCCATTACAATGTGTTTCAAAATGGGACAAAGATCTGTAGGTGAAACTAATTTACAAGAAATGTCGGCCCGTTCTTGGATTCTCGTTGAACAAAAGAATGAGACCCGTTCCAACAGAAAGTACTAAAATTCTTGGGCTCAACATTCAGGCGTAATAACTTTCGCCATACTCATATGGATCGCCATTATAATGATGTGTTCTAGAAAAGGGAGATAGAGATCTAAAGGTGAAACTGATTTAAAGGAAATTTCGGCCTGTCTTGGATTCTACGGACCGACAGGATGAGAGCCAATCAAATAGAAAGTAGTGAAATTGCTTGAGCCAACTTCCGAGGAGAATTAATCAGCCCATACTCTTCCGGTTTGCAATTATAATGAACCGTATTCTAAAATTCACGATAAAGATCTTTTGAGAGCAAACGATTTAGTGGTAATATCGGCCCAGCTTCTTGGATTTTCGGACCGACCATATGAGACCCAATCTAACTAAAAGTAATAAACTTCCTAGACCCAACTTCCGGGCTGAATAACTTTGCCTATATTTGTGGAGTTCGCTATTATAATAATAAGTTTACGAAATGGGAGATAGATATGACACTAATTTAGAGGAAATATCGGCCCAGATTCATGGATTCTCTAGACCGGCGAATGACACCCAATCCAAAATAAAGTACTAAAATTCTTAGGGCTAACTTCCTGGGAATTTTTATCCGTTGTATGCAAGCAGCGCAGCTTTACGCATCGTGCGCTACAGCAGCGGCCATGTGTGCACAGCGGGCCCCATGCGTGCGAGACATGGCAGCTGCTACGCCTCACGATGCGTATAGCAGCGGCTGCTGTATTTGAACGGCTAAAGGTCCACTTCCAGCAGAGAATGCGCACCCATACTGTTCGGTTACCCATTAGAGGTGATACTAATTTAGAGGAAATATCGACCAAATTGTAGGACTCTCTTAACCGAAAGAATGAGACCCATTCCAGCAGAAAGTACTAAAATTCTTAGGGCCAACATCCAGGCGGAATAATTTGCCCACACACGTCTGGATCGCCTGTTTTCAGAAAAAGGAGATAAAGATCTGTAGGTGAAACTGATTTACAGGAAATTTGGGTCCAGTTCTTCAACTCTCGCACCGACAAAATCAGACTCAATCCGAAGAAAGTAGTAAAATTCCTTGATCCAACTTCCAGAGCAAAATTAATTTATCCATATGTGTCCGGTTCGCCATTATAATGATATGTTTCGTAAAAGGGAGATAGATATCTGTAAACTAAACAGATTTAAGGGGAATATCAGCCCAGTTCTGGGATTCTCTGGATCGACAGAATGAGACTCAATCTAGCTGAAATTACTAAAATTCCTTGAGCTTACTTTTGGGCACAATAAATTTTCCCATATTAATCCGGTTTGCAATTATAATGATACATGTTCGAAAATGGGAGATAAGAGATATCTAGGTGAAACTATTAAGATGAAATATCGGCAAAGTTCTTGGATCCTCTAGACCGACAAAATGACACCCAATCTAACTCGAAAGTAAAATTCCATGAGTCAACTTCCAGCTGATAACTTTGCCCATATTTGTAGGGTTCGTTATTATAATAATAAGTTTACGGAAATGGAAGATAGAGAACCGTAGGTGAAACTAATTTAGAGGGAATATCGGCCCGATTCTTGAATTCTATGGACCGGCAGAATGAGACCCAATCCAAAAGAAAGTGCTAAATTTCAAAGCGCCATCTTCCGGGCGGCATAATTGCGCCCATAATTGTTTGGTTAACCATAAGAATATGAGTTTCAAAAATGGGAGAAAGATCTGTAGGAGAAACTAATTTAGAGGAAATATCAGCCCAATTCTTGGATTACACGATCGAAAGAATGAGAACCATTCCAGCAGAAAATACTTGAAATTCTTGGGGCCAACATCTAGGCGTAAAAATGAGGTGTTTTAGAAAAGCGAGATAGAGATCTGTAGGTGAAACTGATTTATAAGAAATTCCGACCCAGTTCTTGGATTCTCCGGACCAACATAATGAGACCCAATCCAAGTAGAAAGTAGTAAAATTCCTTGATCCCACTTCCGGGAAGAATTAATCAGCCCATACTCTTCCGATTCGCAATTATAACAAAACGTAGTCGAAAATTCAAGATAGAGATCTTTTGGATGGAACTGATTTAAAGGTAATATCGGCCCATTTCTTGGATTCTCAGGACCGACAAAATGCAACCCAATCTAATCGAAAGTAAAAAAAAATTCTGGCGCCAACTTCCGGGCTTTTTACTTTGCCCATATTTTTCGGGTTCGCTATTATAATAATAAGTCTACGGAAAGAGGAGAAAGAGATCTTAGAGAAAAACTAATTTAGAGGAAATATCGGCCAAGTTCTTAGGTCCTCTGGCCCAACAGAATGAGATCCAATCCAAAAGAAAGTACAAAAATTCTTAGGGCCAACTTAGGGGAATATTTGTGCCCCTATTTTAATCGTTCGGTTAGCCATTAGAATGTGTTTCAAAATGGGACAAAGATCATAGGTGAAACTAATTTAGAAGAAATGTCGGCCCTGTTCTTGGATTCTGTTGAACAAAAGAATGAGACCCGTTCCAACAAAAAGTACTAAAATTCTTGGGCTCAACATTCAGGCGTAATAACTTTCACCATACTCATATGGATCGCCATTATAATGATGTGTTCTAGAAAAGGGAGATAGAGATCTAAAGGTGAAACTGATTTAAAGGAAATTTCGGCCTGTTCTTGGATTCTCTGGACCGACAGGACGAGAGCCAATCAAATAGAAAGTAGTGAAATTACTTGAGCCAACTTCCGAGGAGAATTAATCAGCCCATACTCTTCCGGTTTGCAATTATAATGAACCGTATTCTAAAATTCACGATAAAGATCTTTTGAGAGAAACGATTTAGTGGTAATATCGGCCCAGTTCTTGGATTCTCGGACCGAACATATGAGACCCAATCTAACTAAAAGTAATAGACTTCCTAGACCCAACTTCCGGCTGAATAACTTTGCCTATATTTGTGGAGTTCGCTATTATAATAATAAGTTTACGAAATGGGAGATAGATATGACACTAATTTAGAGGAAATATCGGCCCAGTTCATGGATTCTCTAGTACAATGACAGCCAATCCAAAATAAAGTACTAAAATTCTTAGGGCTAACTTCGTCGGGAATTTTTATCGTTGTTCAAGCAGCGCAGCTTTACGCATCGTGCGTTACAGCAGCATGTGGCACAGCGGGCCCCACTGCGGACATGGCAGCCGCTACGCCTCACGATGCGTATAGCAGCGGCTGCTGATTGAACGGCTAAAGTCCACTTCCAAAGTGAGTAACTGCACCCATACTCGTTCGGTAACCCATTAGAGGTGATACTAATTTAGAGGAAATATCGACCCGATTGTAGGACTCTCTTGACCGAAAGAATGAGACCCATTCCAGTAAAGTACTAAAATTCTTAGGGCCAACATCCAGGCGGAATAATTTGCCCACACTCGCCTGGATCGCCTGTTCTCAGGAAAAGGAGATAAAGATCTGTAGGTGAAACTGATTTACAGGAAATTTGGGTCCAGTTCTTCAACTCTCTGCACCGACAAAATGAGACTCAATCCAGAAGAAAGTAGTAAAATTCCTTGATCCAACTTCCGAGCAGAATTAATTTACACATACGCGACCGGTTCGCCATTATAATGATATGTTTTCGTAAAAGGGAGATAGATATCTATAACCTAAACAGATTTAAAGGGAATATCAGCCCAGTTCTGGGATTCTCTGGATCGACAGAATGAGACTCAATCTAGATGAAATTACTAAAATTCCTTGAGCTTACTTTTGGGCGCAATAAATTTTCCCATATTAATCCGGTTTGCAATTATAATGATACATGTTCGAAAATGGGAGATAAGAGATATTTAGGTGAAACTGATTAAGATGAAATATCGGCAAAGTTCTTGGATCCTCTAGACCGACAAAATGAGACCCAATCTAACAGAAAGTAAAATTCCATGAGCCAACTTCCAGGCTGATAACTTTGCCCATATTTGTAGGGTTCGTTATTATAATAATAAGTTTACGGAAATAGGAGATAGAGAACCGTAGGTGAAACTAATTTAGAGGAATATCGGCCCAGGCTTGAATTCTACTTGGACCTATTGCGAACGAGACCCAATCCAAAAGAAAGTGCTAAATTTCAAAGCGCCATCTTCCGGGCGGCATAACTGCGCCCATAATTGTTCGGTTAACCATAAGAATATGAGTTTCGAAAATGGAAGAAAGATCTGTAGGTGAAACTAATTTAGAGGAAATATCAGCCCAATTCTTGGATTCTGTCGATCGAAAGAATGAGAACCATTCAAGCAGAAAGTACTGAAATTCTTGGGGCCAACATCTAGGCGTAAGAATGAGGTGTTTTAGAAAAGCGAGATAGAGATCTGTAGGTGAAATTGATTTATAAGAAATTCCGACCCAGTTCTTGGATTCTCTGGACCGACAGAATGAGACCCAAATCCAGTAGAAAGTAGTAAAATTCCTTGATCCCACTTCCGGGAAGAATTAATCAGCCCATACACTTCCGATTCGCAATTATAACAAAACGTAGTCGAAAATTCAAGATAGAGATATTTCGGGTGGAACTGAATTAGAGGTAATATCGGCCCAATTCTTGGATTCTCGGACCGACAAAATGCAACCCAATCTAATCGAAAGAAAAAAAATTTTCTGCGCCAACTTCCGGCTTATTTTACTTTGCCCATATTTTTCGGGTTCGCTATTATAATCACAAGTCTACGGAAAGAGGACAAAGAGATCAGTAGATGAAACTAATTTGGAGGAAATATTGGCCCAGTTCTTGGGTTCTCTGGCCCAACAGAATGAGATCCAATCCAAAAGAAAGTACTTAAATTCTTAGGGCCAACTTCTGGGCGGAATAATTGTGCCTATATTTTAATCATTCGGTTAGCGATAAAAATGTGTTTCGAAAATGGGACAAAGCTCTGTAGGTGAAACTAATTTAGAGGAAATGTCGGCCCAGTTCTTGGATTCTGTTGAACAAAAGAATGAGACCCGTTCCAGCAGAATGTACTAAAATTCTTGGGGTCAACATTCAGGCGTAATAACTTTCGCCATACACATATGGATCGCCATTATAATGATGTGTTCTAGAAAAGGGAGGTAGAGATCTAAAGGTGAAACTGATTTAAAGGAAATTTTGGCCTGTTCTTGGATTCTCTTGGACCGACAGACGAGAGCCAATCAAATAGAAAGTAGTGAAATTACTTGAGCCAACTTCCGAGGAGAATTAATCAGCCCATACTCTTCCGGTTTGCAATTATAATGAACCGTATTCTAAATTTTAAGATAAAGATCTTTTGAGAGAAACTGATTTAGTGGTAATATCGGCCTAGTCCTTGGATTCTCAGGACCGACCAAATGAGACCCAATCTAACTAAAAGTAATAAACTTCCTAGACCCAACTTCCGGGCTGAATAACTTTGCCTATATTTGTGGAGTTCGCTATTATAATAATAAGTTTACGGAAATTGGAGATAGATATGACACTAATTTAGAGGAAATATCGGCCCAGTTCATGGATTCTCTGGACCGACAGAATGACACCCAATCCAAAATAAAGTACTAAAATTCTTAGGGCTAACTTCCGGGAATTTTTATCCGCTATTGTACAAGCAACGCAGCTTTACGCATCGTGCGTTACGGCAGCGGCCATGTGTGCACAGCGGCCCCACTGCGAGACATGGCAAGCGCTACGCCTCACGATGCGTATAGCAGCGGCTGCTGTACTTGAACGGCTAAAGGTCCACTTCCAGGGAGTAATCGCACCCATACTCGTTCGGTAACCCATTAGAGGTGATACTAATTTAGAGGAAATATCGATCCGAGTTGTAGGACTCTCTTGACCGAAAGAATGAGACCCATTCCAAGCAGAAAGTACTAAAATTCTTAGGGCCAACATCCAAGCGGAATAATTTGCCCATACTTATCCTGGATCGCTTGTTTTCGGAAAAGGAGATAAAGATCTGTAGGTGAAACTGATTTACAGGAAATTTGGGTCCAGTTCTTCAACTCTCTGCACCGACAAAATGAGACTCAATCCAAAGAAAGTAGTAAAATTCCTTGATCCAACTTCCGGCAAAATCAATTTACCCATACGCGTCCGGTTTGCCATTATAATGATATGTTTTCGTAAAAGGGAGATAGATATCTATAACTAAAATAGATTTAAAGGAATTATCAGCCAAGTTACGGGATTCTCCGGATCGGCAGAATGAGACTCAATCTAGATGAAATTACTAAAATTCCTTGATCTTACTTTTGGGCATAATAAATTTTCCAATATTAATCCGGTTTGCAATTATAATGATACATGTTCGAAAATGGGAGATAAGAGATATTTAGGTGAAACTGATTTATACAAAATATTAGCAAAGTTCTTGGATTCTCTAGACCGACAAAATGAGACCCAATCTAACCGAACGTAAAATTCCATGAGCCAACTTCCGGCTGATTAACTTTGCCCAAATTTGTTGGGTTTGTTATTATAATAATAAGTTTACGAAAATGGGAGATAGAGAACCGTAGGTGAAACTAATTTAGAGGAAATATCGGCCCAGCTTCTTGGATTCTCTAGACCGGCGAATGAGACCCCATCCAAAAGAAAGTGCTAAATTCAAAGCGCCATCTTCCGGGCGGCATAATCGCGCCCATAATTGTTCAGTTAACCATAAGAATATGAGTTTCGAAAATGAGAGAAAGATCGTAGGTGAAACTAATTTAGAGGAAATATCAGCCCAATTCTTGGATTCTCACGATCGAAAGAATGAGAACCATTCCAAAAAATATCTGAAATTCTTAGGGCCAACATCTAGGCGTAAGAATGAGGTGTTTTAGAAAAGCGAGATAGAGATCCAGAAGGTGAAACTGATTTATAAAAATTCCGACCCGTTCTTGGATTCTCCTGGACCGCAAATGAGACCCAATCCAGTAGAAAGTAGTAAAATTCCTTGATCCCACTTCCGGAAGAATTAATTAGCCCATACTCTTCCGGTTCGCAATTATAACAAAACGTAGTCGAAAATTCAAGATAGAGATATTTTGGGTGAAACTGATTTAGAGGTAATATCAGCCCATTCTTGGATTCTCAGGACCGACAAAATGCAACCGAATCTAACTAAAAGAAAAAAATTTCTGGCGCCAACTTCCGGGCTTATTTTACTTTTCCCATATTTGTCGGTTCGCTATTATAATCAAAAGTTTACGGAAAGAGGAGAAAGAGATCTGTAGATGAAACTAATTTAGAGCAAATATTGGCCCAGTTCTTGGGTTCTCTGGCCCAACAGAATGAGATCCAATCCAAAAGAAAGTACTTAAATTCTTAGGGCAAACTTCTGGGCGGAATAATTGTGCCCATATTTTAATCGTTCGGTTAGCGATTAGAATGTGTTTCGAAAATGGGACAAAGCTCTGTAGGTGAAACTAATTTAGAGGAAATGTCGGCCCAGTTCTTGGATTCTGTTGAACAAAAGAATGAGACCCGTTCCAACAGAAAGTACTAAAATTCTTGGGCTCAACATTCAGGCGTAATAACTTTCGCCATACTCATATGGATCGCCATTATAATGATGTGTTCTAGAAAAAGGAGATAGAGATCTAAAGGTGAAACTGATTTAAAGGAAATTTCGGTCTGTTCTTGGATTCTCTGGACCGACAGGATGAGAGCCAATCAAATAGAAAGTAGTGAAATTACTTGAGCCAACTTCCGAGGAGAACTAATCAGCCCATACTCTTCCGGTTTGCAATTATAATGAACCGTATTCTAAAATTCACGATAAAGATCTTTTGAGAAACTGATTTAGTGGTAATATCGGCCCAGTTCTTGGATTCTCAGGACCGACCATATGAGACCCAATCTAACTAAAAGTAATAGACTTCCTAGACCCAACTTCCGGGCTGAATAACTTTGCCTATATTTGTGGAGTTCGCTATTATAATAATAAGTTTACGGAAATGGGAGATAGATATGACACTAATTTAGAGGAAATATCGGCCCAGTTCATGGATTCTCTAGACCGACAGAATGACACCCAATCCAAAATAAAGTACTAAAATTCTTAGGGCTAACTTCCTGGGAATTTTTATCCGCTGTTGTACAAGCAGCGCAGCTTTACGCATCGTGCGTTCAGCAGCAGCGCCATGTGTGCACAGCGGGCCCCACTGCAGGCATGGCAGCCGCTACGCCTCACGATGCGTATAGCAGCGGCTGCTGTACTTGAACGGCTAAAGGTCCACTTCCAGCGGAGTAACTGCACCCATACTCGTTCGGTAACCCATTAGAGGTGATACTAATTTAGAGGAAATATCGACCCAGTTGTAGGACTCTCTTGACCGAAAGAATGAGACCCATTCCGGCAGAAAGTACTAAAATTCTTAGGGCCAACATCCAGGCGGAATAATTTGCCCACACTCGTCTGGATCGCCTGTTCTCAGGAAAAGGAGATAAAGATCTGTAGGTTAAACTGATTTACAGGAAATTTGGGTCCAGTTCTTCAACTCTCTGCACCGACAAAATGAGACTCATTCCAGAAGAAAGTAATAAAATTCCTTGATCCAACTTCCGAGCAGAATTAATTTACCCATACGCGACCGGTTCGCCATTATAATGATATGTTTTCGTAAAAGGGAGATAGATATCTATAACCTAAACAGATTTAAAGGGAATATCAGCCCAGTTCTGGGATTCTCTGGATCGACAGAATGAGACTCAATCTAGATGAAATTACTAAAATTCCTTGAGCTTACTTTTGGGCGCAATAAATTTTCCCATATTAATCCGGTTTGCAATTATAATGATACATGTTCGAAAATGGGAGATAAGAGATATCTAGGTGAAACTATTAAGATGAAATATCGGCAAAGTTCTTGGATCCTCTAGACCGACAAAATGACACCCAATCTAACTGAAAGTAAAATTCCATGAGCCAACTTCCAGGCTGATTAACTTTGCCCATATTTGTAGGGTTCGTTATTATAATAATAAGTTTACGGAAATGGAAGATAGAGAACCGTAGGTGAAACTAATTTAGAGGAAATATCGGCCCAGTTCTTGAATTCTACGGACCGACAGAATGAGACCCAATCCAAAAGAAAGTGCTAAATTTCAAAGCGCCATCTTCCGGGCGGCATAATTGCGCCCATAATTGTTCGGTTAACCATAAGAATATGAGTTTCGAAAATGGGAGAAAGATCTGTAGGTGAAACTAATTTAGAGGAAATATCAGCCCAATTCTTGGATTCTGTCGATCGAAAGAATGAGAACCATTCCAGCAAAAAGTACTGAAATTCTTGGGGCCAACATCTAGGCGTAAGAATGAGGTGTTTTAGAAAAGTGAGATAGAGATCTGTAGGTGAAACTGATTTATAAGAAATTCCGACCCAGTTCTTGGATTCTCTGGACCGACAGAATGAGACCCAAATCCAGTAGAAAGTAGTAAAATTCCTTGATCCCACTTCCGGGAAGAATTAATCAGCCCATACTCTTCCGATTCGCAATTATAACAAAACGTAGTCGAAAATTCAAGATAGAGATCTTTTGGGTGGAACTGATTTAAAGGTAATATCGGCCCAATTCTTGGATTCTTAGGACCGACAAAATGCAACCCAATCTAACTGAAAGTAAAAAAAAATTCTGGCGCCAACTTCCGGGCTTTTTTACTTTGCCCATATTTTTCGTCTTCGCTATTATAATAATAAGTCTACGGAAAGAAGAGAAAGTGATCTGTAGATGAAACTAATTTAGAGGAAATATCGGCCCAGTTCTTAGGTCCTCTGGCCCAACAGAATGAGATCCAATCCAAAAGAAAGTACAAAAATTCTTAGGGCCAACTTCTGGGCGGAATATTTGTGCCCATATTTTAATCGTTCGGTTAGCCATTAGAATGTGTTTCGAAAATGGGACAAAGATCTGTAGGTGAAACTAATTTACAAGAAATGTCGGCCCTGTTCTTGGATTCTGTTGAACAAAAGAATGAGACCCGTTCCAACAGAAAGTACTAAAATTCTTGGGCTCAACATTCAGGCGTAATAACTTTCGCCATACTCATATGGATCGCCATTATAATGATGTGTTCTAGAAAAGGGAGATAGAGATCTAAAGGTGAAACTGATTTAAAGGAAATTTCGGCCTGTTCTTGGATTCTCTGGACCGACAGGATGAGAGCCAATCAAATAGAAAGTAGTGAAATTACTTGAGCCAACTTCCGAGGAGAATTAATCAGCCCATACTCTTCCGGTTTGCAATTATAATTAACCGTATTCTAAAATTCACGATAAAGATCTTTTGAGAGAAACTGATTTAGTGGTAATATCGGCCCAGTTCTTGGATTCTCAGGACCGACCATATGAGACCCAATCTAACTAAAAGTAATAGACTTCCTAGACCCAACTTCCGGGCTGAATAACTTTGCCTATATTTGTGGAGTTCGCTATTATAATAATAAGTTTACGGAAATGGGAGATAGATATCTGTAGGTGACACTAACTTAGAGGAAATATCGACCCAGTTCATGGATTCTCTGGACCGACAGAATGACACCCAATCCAAAAGAAAGTACTAAAATTCTTAGGGCCAACTTCCATGGAATTTTTATCCGCTGCTGTACAGGCAGCGCAGCTGTACGCATCGTGCGGTGCAGCAGCGGCAATGTGTGCACAGCGGGCCCCACTATGAAGACATGGCAGTTGCTACGTCACACGATGCGTAAAGCTGCGGCTGCTGTACTGGAGCGGATAAAGGTCCACTTCCAGGCGGAGTAACTGCACCCATGCTCGTTCGGTAAGCCATTAGAGGTGATACTAATTTTTGAGGAAATATCGGTCCAGTTCTTGGATTCACTTGACTGAAAGAATGACACCCATTCCAGCAGAAAGTATTAAAATTCTTAGGGCCAACATCCAGGCGTAATAATTTGCCCATACTCGTCTGGATCGCCTGTTTTCGGAAAAGGGAGAGAAAGATCTGTAGGTGAAACGGATTTACAGGAAATTTTTGTCAGTTCTTGAACTCTCTGCACCGACAAAATGAAACTCAATTCCAGTAGAAAGTATTAAAATTTCTTGATCTAACTTCCGGGCAGAATTAATTTACCCATACGCGTCCGGTTCGCCATTATAATGATATGTTTTCGTAAAAGGGAGATAGATATCTGTAACTTAAACAGATTTAGAGGAAATATCAGCCAAGTTCTGGTATTCTCTAGATCGACAGACTGAGACTCAATCTAGCTGAAATTACTAAAATTCGTTGAGCTTACTTTCGGGCGTAACAAATTTTCCCATATTAATCCGGTTTGCAATTATAATGATACATGTTCGAAAATGGGAGATAGAGATATTTAGGTGAAACTGATTAAGATGAAATATCGGCAAAGTTCTTGGATTCTCTAGACCGACAAAATGAGACCCAATCTAACTGAAAGTAAAATTCCTTGAGTCAACTTTCGAGCTGATTAACTTTGCCCATATATGTCTGGTTCGTTATTATAATAATAAGTTTACGGAAATAGGAGATGGAGAACAGTAGATGAAACTAATTTAGAGGAAATATCGGCCCAGTTCTTGGATTCTCTGAACCGACAGAATGAGACCCAATCCAAAAGAAAGTACTAAAATACTTAGGGCCATCTTCCGGGCGGAATAACCGCGCCCATTATCGTTCAGTTAACCATTACAATATGAGTTTCAAAAATGGGAGAAATATCTGTAGGTGAAACTAATTTAGAGGAAATATCAGCCCAATTCTTGGATTCAGCCGATTGAAAGAATGAGAACCATTCCAGCAGAAAGTACTGAAATTCTTAGGGCCAACATCTAGGTGAAACTTTGGCCATACTCGTCTGGATCGCCATTATAATAATGTGTTTTAGAAAAGCGAGATAGAGATATGTAGGTGAAACTGATTTATAAGAAATTCCAACCCAGTTCTTGGATTCTCTGGACCGACAGAATGAGACCCAATCCAGTAGAAAGTAGTAAAATTCCTTGATCCCACTTCCGGGAAGAATTTATCACCCCATACTCTTCCGGTTCGCAATTATAATGACACGTATTCGAAAATTCAATATAGAAATCTTTTGGGTGAAACTGATTTAGAGGTAATATCGGCCCAGTTCTTGAATTAGCAGAACCAACAAAATGCAACCCAATCTAACTGAAAGTACAAAAAATTCCTTGAGCCAACTTCCGGGCTGATTAACTTTGCCCATATTTGTTGGGTTCGCTATTATAATAATAAGTTTACGGAAAGAGGAGATAGAGATCTGTAGATGAAACTAATTTAGACGAAATATCGGCCCAATTCTTGGGTTCTCTGAACCAATAGAATGAGACCCAATCCAAAAGAAAGTACTAAAATTCTTAGGGCCAACTTCTGGGCGGAATAATTGTGCCTATATTTTAATCGTTCGGTTAGCCATTAGAATGTGTTTCGAAAATGGGAGAAAGATCAGTAGGTGAAACTAATTTAGAGGAAATGTCGGCCCAATTCTTGGACCCTGTTGAATGAAAGAATGAGACCTGTTCCAACAAAAAGTACTAAAATTCTTGGGGTCAACATTCAGGCGTAATAACTTTCGGCATACTTATCTGGATCGCCATTATAATGATGTGTTCTACAAAAGGGAGATAGAGATCTAAAGGAGAAACTGATTTAAAGGAAATTTTGGCCCAGTTCTTGGATTCTCTAGACCAACAGGATGAGACCCAATTCAATAGAAAGTAGTGAAATTACTTCAGCCCATACTCTTCTGGTTCGCAATTATAATGAAACGTATTCTAAAATTCAAGATAGAGATCTTTTGGGTGAAACTGATTTAGTGGTAATATCGGCCCAATTCTTGGATTCTTAGGACCGACCATATGAGACCCAATCTAACTGAAAGTAATAAACTACCTAGACCCAACTTCCGGGCTGAATAACTTTGCCTATATTTGTGCAGTTCGCTATTATAATAATAAGTTTACGAAAATGGGAGATAGATATCTGTAGGTGACACTAATTTAGAGAAAATATCGACCCAGTTCATGGATTCTCTGGACCGACAGAATGACACCCAATCCAAAAGAAAGTATTAAAATTCTTAAGGTCAACTTCCATGGAATTTTTATCCACGCCGACATAAAGACAGCTGTACGCATCGAGCGGTGCAGCCGCGGCCATGTGTGCACAGCGGGCCCCACTGTGTAGACATGGCAGCTGCTACGCCGCACGATACGTAAAGCAACGGCTGCTGTACTTGAGCGGATAAAGGTCCACTTCCAAGCGGAGTAACTGCACCCATACTCGTTCGGGAAGCCATTAGAGGTGATACTTATTTAGAGGAAATATCGGCCCAGTTCATGGATTCTCTTGACCGAAAGAATGAGACCCATTCCAGCAGAAAGTACTAAAATTCTTACGGCCAACATCCAGGCGTAATAATTTGCCCATACTCGTCTGGATCGCCTGTTTTCGGAAAAGGGAGATAAAGATCTGTAGGTGAAACTGATTTATAGGAAATTTTGGTCCAGTTCTTGAACTCTCTGCACCGACAAAATAAGACTCAATCCAGTAGAAAGTAGTAAAATTCCTTGATCCAACTTCCGGGCATAATTAATTTACCCATACGCGTCCGGTTCGCCATTATAATGTTATGTTTTCGTAAAAGGGAGATAGATATCTGTAACTTAAACAGAATTAAAGGAAATATCAGCCCAGTTCTGGGATTCTCTGGATCGACAGAATGAGACTCAATCTAGCAGAAATTACTAAAATTCCTTACGCTTACTTTTTGGCGTAATAAATTTTCCCATATTAATCCGGTTTGCAATTATAATGATACATGTTCGAAAATGGGAGATAGAGATATTTACGTGAAACTGCTTAAGATGAAATATCGGCAAACTTCTTGGATTCTCTAGACCGACAAAATGAGACCCAATCTAACTGAAAGTAAAATTTCCTGATCCAACTTCCAAGCTGATTAACTTTGCCCATATTTGTCGGGTTCGTTATTATAATAATAACTTTACGGAAATGGGAGATAGAGAACTGTACGTGAAACTAATTTAGAGGAAATATCGGCCCAGTTCTTGGATTCTCTGAACCGACAGAATGAGACCCAATCCAGAAGAAAGTACTAAAATTCTTAGGGTAATCTTCCGGGCGGAATAACTGCGCCCATAATCGTTCGGTTAACTATTAGAATATGAGTTTCAAAAATGGGAGAAAGATCTGTAGGTGAAACTAATTTAGAGGAAATATCAGCCCAATTCTTGGATTCTGTCAACCGAAAGAATCAGAACCATTCCAGCAGAAAGTATTGAAATTCTTAGGGCAACATCTAGGCGTAATAACTTTGGCCATACTCGTCTGGATCGCCAGTATAATGATGTTTAGAAAAGCAAGATAGAGATCTGAAGGTGAAACTGATTTATAAGAAATTCCGACCCAGTTCTTGGATTCTCTGGACCGACAGAATGAGACCCAATCCAGTAGAAAGTAGTAAAATTCCTTGATCTCACTTTCTGGGAGAATTAATCAGCCCATACTCTTCCGGTTTGCAATTATAATGAAACGTATTCGAAAATTCAAGATAGAGATCTTTTGGGTGAAACTGATTTAGAGGTAATATTGGGCCAGTTCTTGGATTCTCAAGACCGACAAAATGCAACCCAATCTAACTGAAAGTAAAAAAAATTCCTTGAGCCAACTTCCGGGCTGATTAACTTTGCCCATATTTGTCAGGTTCGCTATTATAATAATAAGTTTACGGAAAGAGGAGATAGAGATCTGTAGATGAAACTAATTTAGAGGAAATATCGGCCCAGTTCTTAGCTTCTCTGGACCAACAGAATGAGACCCAATCCAAAAGAAAGTACTAAAATTCTTAGGGCCAACTTCTGGGCGGAATAATTGTGCCTATATTTTAATCGTTCGGTTAGCCATTAGAATGTGTTTCGAAAATGGGAGAAAGATCTGTAGGTGAAACTAATTTAGAGGAAATGTCAGCCCAGTTCTTGGATTCTGTTGAACGAAAGAATGAGACCAGTTCCAGCAGAAAGTACTAAAATTCTTGGGGTCAACATTCAGGCGTAATAACTTTCGCCATACTCATCTGGATCGCCATTATAATGATGTGTCCTAGAAAAGGGAGATAGAGATCTAAAGGTGAAACTGATTTAAAGGAAATTTCGGTCCAATTCTTGGATTCTCTGGACCGACAGGATGAGACCCAATCCATTAGAAAGTGGTGAAATTACTTGAGCCAACTTCCGGGGAGAATTAATCAGCCCATACTCTTCCGGTTCACAATTATAATGAAACGTATTCGAAAATTCAAGATAGAGATCTTTTGCATGAAACTGATTTAGTGGTAATATCGGCCCAGTTCTTGTATTCTCAGGACCGACCATATGAGACCCAATGTAACTAAAAGTAATAAACTTCCGGACAACTGGTTCAAAACTTGCATTTGTATCCGGTCCAACGGGCAGAATTGGTGGGGGTTTTGCTTGAAATGATCAGATCTTGACATGCATGCCCCAAATTTCATGATCTAAGTCAATATTAAGGTGGGTCCAACTAACCTTATTAATTAATTTGAAAAATCAACTCAAATTTTGGCATTTTATCAATCAAACCCAAATTTCATATTTAGGGTTTATGAATTGGCCATTAGAATCAGCAATTGTGTTCAATAGAGGAACAGCCATGACGATTCAGGTATGACTGAACCCAAACAACACTAAAACAGTAAGAAATTAGGTGGAACTTCCATTGTTTAAGCTTGGATTAAAAGCTTTAATGGCAGAAATCCATTTAGGCATGATTAGGCTTGAAGATTAGAGAAAGAGGTGGAAAGAGCATGGATTCATGGCTTACCTGCTACAACAGTAAGAAAAGGTGATGGCAGCCTTGCTTTTATGCTCCAATTCTCTAATGGAGGTGTCCAAGCTTCCAATTTCAAGTCCAAGATCAAAGCTCCAAGGTATATTCCTCTCTTCCCTTCTTCTTCTCCTCTTCTCTAGAGCTGAATCGGTTTTGGTTTTAGATGGTAGGAATGAAATAGAAGGCTAAGTATTGTACATATACTAAGTCATAACTAAGGCCTGTTTGCCATGGCTTACCTGATACAACAGTAAGAAAAGGTGATGACAGCCTTGCTTTTATGCTCCAATTCTCTAATGGAAGTGTCCAAGCTTCCAATTTCAAGTCCAAGATCAAAGCTCCAAGGTATATTCCTCTCTTCCCTTCTTCTTCTCCTCTTCTCTAGAGCTGAATCGGTTTTGGTTTTAGATGGTAGGAATGAAATAGAAGGCTAAGTATTGTATATATACTAAGTCATAACTAAGGCCTGTTTGCCATGGCTTAATAAGAATTGGTTTTAGGAATGTGATTTTCAAATCTAATTCTAAAGTTAATTAATTAGTTAATTCAAGTTTTTAAGTTATATCTTAAGTCTTTATAGGCCATGAAGGTGGGCCCGGGTGTGTTGGCACACAGGCAGTCCAGATCTACAAAGGGTGTGGGTCCCACTAGGTAAAAATTACTATTCTGCCCCTAATACACTAATTAATTAGAAATACAACATATATACATATAAAATGGGATTCTTACCTGGGATTCGGCCTAAGACAGAGAGAGGCTCCGTAGACCATCTATCCAGCATACCAAGCTTATATATTGTCTTCCGCTAGACACCTCAGACTCATTCAAGGCCAAGGTAGTTTGCCATTCGAAATGCCTTTATAGACGAGTCATGAGATTGGTTTGAATGTCTTAATCAAGACAGCCCACAACTTAGAGGCTAACATGGGCAATTATTGAACCAGAACTTGAAATCACACAGGTTCCAAAAGTTCAAATTTTAGCGGGTTTTCACAATAATAATATATTTACAGAAATGAGAGATAGAGATCTGTAATGAAACCTATTTAGAGGAAATATCGGCCTAGTTCTTGGATTCTATGGACCGAAACAATGAGACCCAATCTAGCTGAAAGTACAAAAATTCTTAGTGCCAACTTCCGAGCGGAATAACTTTGCCCATACTCGTCCGGTTAGGCATTATAATATGTATTTCGAAAAAGGAAAATAGGGATCTATAGGTGAAACTAATTTAGAAGAAATATCGGACTAGTTCTTGGATTCTCTGGACCGACAAAATGAGACCTAATCCAGTAGAAAATACTAAAATTTCTTGATCCAACTTCCAGGCAGAATAACTCTACCCATAGTCGTCCAGTTCACCACTATAATGATATGTTTTCAAAGAAGGGAGATAGAGATATGAAGGTGAAACTGATTTGGAGGAAATATCAGCCCAGTTTTTGGATTCTCTAGACAAACAGAATGAGACCCAATCTAGCTGAAAGTACTAAAATTACTTGAGCCAACTTCCGGGCGGAATAACTTTGCCCATTCTCGTCCGGTTCGCCATTAGAATATTATGTTTTCGGAAAAGGGAGAAAGAGATCTGTAGGTGAAACTGATTTAGAGGAAATATCAGCCTAGTTGATGGATTCTCTAGACCGACAGAATAAGACTCAACCTAGCTGAAAGTACTAAAACACTTGGGGCAAACTTCCGAGGGGAATAACTTTTCCCATACTCGTGCGGTTCGCTATAATAAAATATGTTTACAGAAATAGGAGATATTGATATGTAGGTGAAACTGATTTAGAGGAAATATTGACCCAGTTCTTGGATTCTCTGGACCGACAGTATGAGACCTTGTCTAGCTGAAAGTACTAAATATTTTAGGGCCAACTTCCGAGCAGAATAACTTTTTCCATACTCCGGGGGTTCGCAATTATAATAATATGTTTTCAAAAATGGGAGATACAGATTTGTAGATGAAACTGATTTAGAGGTAATATCAGCCAAGTTCTTAGATTCTCTGGACCGAAAGAATGAGACCTAATCAAGCAGAAGGTACTAAAATTTCATGAACCAATTTCCGGGAAGATTAACTTTGCCCATACTTGTCGGGTGTGCTATTATAATAATATATTTACGGAAATGGTAGATAGAGATCTATTGGTGAAACTGATTTAGAGGAAATATCAGCCCAGTTCTTGTATTTTCTGGACCGACAAAATGAGACCCAATCTAGCTAAAAGTACTAAAATTCCTTGAGCCAACTTCCGGACGGATTAACTTTGCCCATACTTATCGGGTTCGCTATTATAATAATATGTTTACAAAAATGGGAGATAGAGACCTGTAGGTGAAACTAATTTAGTAGAAATATCGGCCCAGTTCTTAGAATCTCTAGACCGACAGAATGAGACCCAATCCAACAGAAAGTACTAAAATTCTTAGGGCCAACTTCCGGGCGAATAACTTTACCCATACTCATCCGATTAGCCATTATAATAGGCATTTCGAAAATGGGAGAAAGATCTGTTGGTGAAACTAATTTAGAGGAAGTATCGACCCAATTCTTGGATTCTTTGGACCGAAAGAATGAGACCCATTCCAGCAGAAAGTACTAAAATTCTTAGGGCCAACTTCCAGGTGGAATAACTTTTCCCATACTCATCCGGTTAGCCATTATAATGTGTTTCAAAAATGGAAGATAGAGATCTATAGCTGAAACAGATTTAGAGGAAATATCGGCACAGTTATTGGATTTTCTAGATCGACAGAATGAGACCCAATCTAGCTGAAAGTACTAAAATTCCTTGAGCCAACTTCCGGGCAGAATTAATTTGCCTATACTCGTTCGGTTCGCCATTATAATGATATGTTTTCGAAAAAGGGAGATAGATATCTATAAATGAAACTGATTTAGAGGAAATATCAGCCCAGTTCTTGGATTCTCTGGACCCACAGAATGAGACCCAATCTAGCTAAAAGTACTGAAATTGTTTGAGCCACCTTTCGGGCGGAATAAATTTTCCCATACTCATCTGGTTCACAATTATATGATATGTTTATGAAAATGGGAGACAGAGATATTTAGGTGAAATTGATTTAGAGGTAATTTCAGCCCAGTTCTTCGATTCTCTGGACTTACAAAATGAGACCAAAACTAGCTAAAAGTACTAAAATTCTTAGGGCCAACATCTGGACGGAATAACTTTGCTCATACTCGTCCGATTAGCCTTCATAATATGCGTTTCGAAAATTGGAGATATTGATCTGTAGGTAAAACTAATTTATAGGAAATATCGGTCCAGTTCTTGGATTCTCTGGACCGACAGAATGAGACCCAATCTAGCTGAAAGTACGAAAAATTCCTTGAGCCAACTTCCAAGCGGAATTAATTTGCCCATACTCGTCCAGGTAGCCATTATAATGATATGTTTTCAGAAAAGGGAGACAGAGATCTGTAGCTGAAACTAATTTAAAGGAAATATCGGCCCAGTTCTTGGATTCTCTGGACCGACAGAATGAGACCTAATCTAGCTGAAAGTACGAAAAATTCCTTGGGCCAACTTCCGGGCAGAATTAATTTGCCCATACTTGTCCAGTTCGTCATTATAATGATATATTTTCGGAAAAGGGAGATAGAGATCTATAGCTGAAACTGATTTAGAGGCATTATCAGCCTAATTCTTGGATTCTCTAGACTGACAGAATGAGACCCAATCTAGCTGGAAATACTAAAATTCCTTGAGCCAACTTCCGGACGGAATGGATTTTTCCATACTCATCTGATTCGCCATTATAATGATACGATTTCGAAAGTAGGGGATAGAGATCTGTAGCTGAAACTGATTGAGAGGTAATATCGGCCCAGTTCTTGGATCCTCCAGACCGACAGAATGACACCCAATCTAGCTGAAAGTACTAAAATTGCTTGAGTCAACTTCCAGGCAGATTAACTTTGCCCATACTTGTCAGGTTCGCTATTATAGTAATATGTTTTCGAAAATGGGAGATAGAGATGATTTAGAGGTAATTCAAGTAATACCTCAACATTTGGGTTACAGTTAAAACTAAGTCGGTGGTGGTGACCCCATCTAGGAACTTTCCGGTCAACTTGAACCCAACAACACCAGGTAATACCATGCTCATGGGCTGACAATATTGGGCTAGTGAAGCATTAGAGGTAATATTGAAACAGAACTTAGTTGCACATAGATGCCCAAGAATCATGCACCTATGTATACCCAAGACATGGGTGTATTAGCAAAAGATTAATCCTAAAATAGCAGTGTAGTGTAAAAGCCCGGTGGTCCAAAAATACACTTGAATATGTAACACTAAAAGAGGTTTAGATTTCATCTGCCTGAATGATTACAGAAGTTAAATTCATAAATAAATCCACGACAATAAAATGCATATGTGAAAACATCCATATCCATAACCCCGAAATATATGGAGTTCAAAATAAAAATAAGGGTAAAGGCTGGGCATGCCGGCACTGTGCCCATCCTGAGTCTGTGTCTCTCCCACCCCCTAAGGAAATGACCTCCTGCCCTCCCCATCCCACTCTCTCCATTGGGCACAGCCGCTAGCTCCAGGAAAGCCAGCGGCATGCCCAACCCTCTCCCTAAAAATAAACTACGATTATAAGGCAAATATTAGGTAGAAAAGAGAATGCACAGGAAGTACGATAAGATATAAAAGAATCTAGATGGCTCTCTCAGAGTTTCCCTATTGACTGCAAATTTCAAGTTCAGAGCAAGTATAAGTGGCGGAACAATGTGGTATCCCATAAGAGTTCCTCTATCATAGTATGCACATGCATCCAAGTTTCCAAATGCAATGATTTGCTTTCTTTTCTTTGGATGAATACGCCAAGCCTGGATTTCCCCATGACTATTGTTATAAGTACAAGCATTTCCTTAGACAATACAAACTACCAGGTTTCATTGACAATTTTCTAAACATACCTGGCCAAGCATTGCTACCTCTGCTTCAATTCCTCCAACTCCCCATCCAGCAACTCCTAACCCATCGATCATAGTTGTATGGGAATCAGTTCCAACCACACTATCAGCGTACAGCAGGCCATCAGTGTTGAATACAACCCGATCAAGGTATTCCAGGTTAACCTGAGTTTCAATAGTAATTTACTCAGTATATAAATAAAAAAAATGATAACATTAGTGTGAGTAACACAAGATCATTTGAAAATTTCATATATTCTACTTATCAATTGAGAGAAGGAATATTTAGAGACAGAAGAAAGGAAGGAATTCCGTAGATCTGAAATCTAAAGGTAGAACCCATGTCATGTAACATTGCTATTTCCGATGATAGTAACTCCCTAACCTGATGCACGATACCAGAGCCTGGAGGAACAACAAGCATGTTATGAAAAGCAGTAGATCCCCATTTAAAAAAAGCAAATCTCTCCTTGTTCCTCTGGAATTCAAGATCCATATTTGCCTTCACTGCATTTTCTGATCTTGCTACATCCACCTGAACGGAATGATCAACAACAAGATCCACTGGAACCTGCATAAAATATCAATTTTTAGATGAAAGTTAGGAAACCTTCCCCCAAAAGAAAGAAAATATAAAATAGAAATACAGGAATAACAGGAATACATCTTACACTCAAAATATAAATGCAGCAAAAGGTCATCTAGAAAGAAGAAAAAAGAGCAAATTACATGCACCCCTCCTATAGTTTGAAACAATATCAAAACACCCCCCTAGTTTCACCTTTTACGTGCACCCCCCTGGATAATTAGGAGGCTTACAAATTAGCCCTTACCGTCAAGTTTAAACTGTTAGTTGTAGTTAAACTTTTGAAAAACCCTATATTACCCTTCAATTTATCCCATGGACCATTTTACCCTTATGAGACATAACCAGCCCAAACCCATCTTCCCTTTCTTCTCCGGCGAACTGCGAAGAAGAGAATCAACGCCAATGCTGCTGCTGCTGCTGCTATAAATCATCGTCAGTGCTTGCCGGTGCTGCTACTGCTGCTATTGAAGAGAGGAAAGTGAAGGTGTTGCTGCTGCTATAAATCCCCAAACCAAGCACTGCGCTCCACTGTCCTCTCTGGCTATCTTCAACAACATTTGGCAGCTCATACCATGGTTACTCTTCTCATCGCATGATACACAAAATGGAGAAGATAGTATTTTCAATAGGGGGAATTTCCTAGATCTACTAGATTAAAAAAAGATTAACAAAACCAGTAGCAGTAAATTATGTTTTACATTCATAAGTTACTTGATTTAAAAAGATTTACCAAACCCCCACATGAGTAAAAAAAGTTAAATGAATAACCCAAAATGCCCCAACATCCTTCTCTCTCCTTCTTCTTCTTCTCCTGACGGAACCAACCACTCCCTTGATCCCCCTCCCCTGCAATCCCGCCCCACCCTTCTCCTTTGAATTTGAAGGATGGGTTTACATGCAGCTTACCTATTCTGAGTGTGCTCTCTCCCTTTCCTCTCTCTCCTCTGAATTCTATCTGTCATCTTTTCCTCCTCTCGTCTCTTTCCCAGGTCCGATTCCCTTCTTTAATATTCTGTTTCACCATGTTTCTGCCTTAGTTCTTCCTACTCCTTTTTTTTTTTTTTCTGGTTCAATAATGCTCTTTTCTGCTATTTGCATTACCATGGGTTGGAACGAGTTGATACGACTCTTTGTTCCTAACCCCAAAAGACCTGAAACTGTGGGAGATCATTCCCCTCCCAAAAAAGATTCAAACCCATGATTCCTGGTCTTTACAAATTTCACTACTGTTGCATCTTTCCAACCTGCCATGTCTTGTGATTGTGTTGAACCAGTCCCAGTCGAAGCCTCTCCATTCCTATCTATAAATGCTATTCCAGGTTTGAATCAACCCATTAGGTCCAGGCGATCCCATTGATTGATTTACAGACCATTCCGATTAGAAATTAGAGGACTGCTATTGAAAGGAGAAGGGTGGGGTGGGATTGCAGGGGAGGGGGATCAAGGGAGTGATTGGTTCCGTCGGGAGAAGAAGAAGAAGGAGAGAGAAGGATGTTGGGGCATTTTGGATTATTCATTTAACTTTTTTTACTCATGTGGGGGTTTGGTAAATCTTTTTAAATCAAGTAACTTATGAATGTAAAACATAATTTACTGCTACTGATTTTGTAAATTTTTTTTTAATCTAGTAGGTCTAGGAAATTCCCCCTTTTCAATATCCCTAAAAATATGATTCACCAGGTAAGAATACCTCAGATTAGTATGAGTTTGTGTCGCGGTTCTACTAAAGGATGGTTGTTTATGTTTTCTAATGCATTGGATGGCCATTGTTTCTTATGAAATCCATTCACAAAAGCATGAATTCATCTTCCACCTTTCATTCTTGAACCCCCGAAATCTGTTCTTAATGTGATCTTGTCTTCCAATCCTAAGACCAGTAAAGATTGGATGGTGGTTGCCCACATAGCATCAAGGGAGCTATTCTTTTGTAAATCTAGAGGCAGGTCATGGTCTATTGGACCACGAAAGAGCAGATCTGAGTTTTCCTTTGATGATGGAGACATCATATTTTCTGGTGGTGGAGAAGTTTATGCACTTGGTCTGTTAAAGAGAGTTAGGGTTTTTTATATGAATACTCAAAACACACCTTCATGGGTGGAGGTGCGTCAAGATAATATGACCTTTATCATAACAACGACTCAATAGATTGCGGTGATGGGTATATAAGCTACCTGGTTGAATCAAATGGAGAACTGTTTTTGGTTGCAAGGTTCAGAAAAAGAGAGGAGATGGAGAAACTAACCTTCGCCGGAAGGTGGCTGGGCCAGGGGATGTCCATCGGAGAGGTCTTTACAACCTTCGCCGGAGATGGTGTGAAGGTAAAACCCTAAATCGATTTAGAGAATTTTCATTTTGGGGGAGAAGAAGGTCATGAAGGGTAAAATGGTAATTAACATAGGTCACTGAAGTATAAAGGGTAAAGTTGTCTTTTTACTTTCAAAACTAACAGTTCTCTAACACCGTGAATCATTAGGGGGTTTTTTGTAAAAGTGAAACTAGGGGGGTGATTTGATATTGTTTCAAACTACAGGTTGGGTGCATGTAATTTGCTCAAGAAAAAAAAAATCAGATTAAAAGAAAGTGGAATGAGTGACATTATTACAGAATCAAATTTTGCTCTATAATGTTACCTAGAAAGAAGAACAGAAGTAGTTCATTGAAGGCCATTTCAGTAATTATTAGTTCCTCACTGTTTTCATGATGGGGAAGATTTTGGATGTCCAACCCCAAAGAACTTACAAGGAATAACTATTGCAATGAAAAGGAAAAATATCACCACCTACCAAGGGCTTAATCTTGCTAGAATCACTGCCAAGCTTGTTAAATAGCATCCCTCATGCAAGCAAGGTCAACCACAGCAGGTACAACAGTAAATCCTAACCAAAAAATGTAGGTCATAAAATGTATTTGGCAGAAATGTAACAAATTAAAACTACTGTGCAGTTACATCTTCAAAAAACAAAACTACTACGTAATTAGCATAACAATAAACACCTGCAGAAGAACACGAGCAGGCTTGAAAGGAATCTCGACTTGTTTGGGAGAAGTATTCTCCCAATCAATAATTGCCGATTCAAGAAGGATCCTGACGGAGTACGGCAACTTATCTGTGATGCACAGAATGTAAAGATGAGTGGATTTCTAAGAGATTGTGATTTTGGGAACCTGATAACAATATAAAAACTCAGAGTATTTCAAACTTCAAATACGAGATAGCCTCATAACATAGAAGGTATCCTTCAATGCTGAAGAGAAACGGGAACTCATGAGGGGAAAGAAGAAAAAAGGAACGTCATGAAGTCCAAGACCAACCTAAAGGATGACAAAATATATAATTTGTACATAAGAGCAGAAGAACAAAGGGGAGAAGCGATAATGCCACTTGCCGATCCTTGGATCATTCAGAGCAGGTAGGCTATAGTACTTTCCAAACTCGCCACCCCCAGGCTTGGGAAGACTGGTTAAGATTTCCCTTGAAAGCATTCTCAGAAGCTGATCCAACACATATTCACAAACAGAACTCAATCAATTATGTCGATCTCTGGAACAGTATTAACTCGAGAATCTAATCATCTATACAAATCGTCTTTCTCTAGTAATACGCTGAGTTGGATTAGTTAATCCAATTATTTAAATAGTTCTCTCAACACATAAAAAGCATAAATCAGCGATGAATATCCATAAAAGAACTCTCATCAACCAAGGCACATTTTTAATCCATCTGGTCCGATTTCAAAACACTATTCAGAAATTAAAGCAAATATCCTCCAGGAGAACGAAACAGCGTAGCCAAAAGATAAAATTCATCAAATGAATGAAATTATAAGTTGAAAAACCGGTCTGCGTCGAAAGTCGTACCCATAGTAGCGATCTTGCGCTGAAAGAGTTCAATCACACGAGCAGCAGTCCTGGTCTGAGCCCTAAGACTAGCTGGAGATCTCCAATCAACACCGTGGCTCCAGCGAGGAACCGAGGATCGGATGGAACGGATAGCAGTGGAGAAGCAAAGTGATCGGGCTTTGATGAGAGAAGGAGAAGAGGAGAAATTAACGTTCTAGAGATGGAAGGCAAGGATAAGGATGATAAGAAACGAACCCTAGAGGCTCTGAGCAGCGCCGCTGACGAAGAAACGGTTATGTGAGAGAAAGCGAAAGAAAGGGGAGGGAAAGGAGAAAAAGGAAAGTTGATTTGAAAGACAGAAAAAAAATAACCGTTGAGATAAAATATCTTGAGGTGTTTTTTTTATTTTTTTGGTAGAAATATGTAGAGGTTGTTGCGTCAAAGACACGCAATCTGTAGTACCAGACACGTGCGAATTCGTGTCAGTTAAACTATGGCAACCTCCCCCCCCCCAAAAACAAAAGTAATGCGCTGTCTGTGTGTGTTTTTTTTTTCTCTTGGGGTAATAGTAATCTGGGTAATCACCACGCGGTATTTTATTGAATTTTTTGCCGAGCCAAAAGGATTTTAAATTGGAAATCGATATCATTGAATTAGTTCTAGAATTTATATTTTTTCTATCAAAAAAGAAAAACATCCTACAAACCCCCCAATCGGTATGCAATAAGCCAATAATTTATAGGAAAATTTTCATTGACACCCCCTCTGATAGCCCGTTAAATTAATGCCACCCCATTAAAGGTCTAAATATCAATTTTTGTCGAAAAACTAACCTGATTAACTGAGTTGAATAAATATGACTAAACCATCATTTACACTAAAAACATAAAAAACCCAGCCCCACTCTATTTTTAACCAAAAAAAAAAACCTTTCAAACAAAGTTGTAAAACAAATTGTTTGGAGTAGAGGCCGAACCCCTTAGATTGACGTTGCTACAAGTCTGATAATAGTCTGTTGTAAAATGAATTGTTTGTAGCTTTCGGAAATTGATTTTGGTGTTGACCTTGTAATGGATTAGGGTTTCAAACCCAGATGAACAATGGCTTCCAGTGTGAAATTAGATCTAAAGAAGATGATTGAAGAGCTGGATTTGTCCAATGTGGGGCGGGGGAGATTGGAGAGGGTGGTGGCGGGGTTGCAGCGGAGCGAGAGAAGTAACCGGCATTCTTTTGTTGCTTCACTGCTCTCAGCTCACCTCTTCTCGGTGTAGACGGTATCATGGGCTTCTCTAGCGAGGCCATCGGGCCCGATTTCGGGAAGAAGAGAAGGATCCATGGCCTTTGAATGGGACTAGGGAAGCAAATCAGACGTCTGATCTAGTCGATCTCTACTCCATTGCGTCAAATCACTAGCAGACGTCTAAGATCATCATCGTTTCCTCCTTTGTCCTTTTATTTCTTTTTTCAAATTTAGGGCTTGGATCGCACAAAGGTGTGACACCCTTGTCCCAACTTTGAAAGATAATGGATCAGAGGTTGGGGTTTTTCAAACCTACTATGTTGCAGGTCTACCCAATGCCATAAAAGCCAAGAAGATAACGATGAGATGTTAATTAAACTTAAAACTGGAAACCCAATTTAGATTTTGGTTTATGATGGTGGGTTTTGGTTGGATCTTCAGGATTCAGTTCTTTGCTTTCAGAAATAATGAGAAACTTATACTTCTCTATTCAGTGTCTTAATAAAAAAAACCCACATTTTTATGGGAGAGGTTTCAGGGTATGTGAAAGGGAGAAGAAGAAGAAGAAGCAAGGAGAGAATAGGAGAAAAGGGAAAGGGAAAGTGCACCTGTGTATGGGGTTGAATTGCTGAGAGCATGGTGGGGCGGGGGAGACTAGAGAGGGTGGTACGGGGTTGCAGGGGAGGGAGAGTATGAGCGAGAGATGGAGGGCTGAGGTGGTGGTGGTATTGGCAATGGCAGCGGCGACGGCAAAAAACAGCAGAAGGAGAAGAAGAAGGAAAGAAAAAGAAATAAAAACAATGGCAAAATTGTCTTTATAAAAAAACTAACATGCTGACATCATTACTTAACCGTTAAAAAGCTTTTTCCGCTTGTTTTTGGGTCAAAATTGATATATGGGCCCTTAGTGGGGTGGCATTAATTTAACAGTTAAATGGATTCTTTTTGGTTTAGCCGCTTAGGGGCTTTAACCTATAATTAACACAACTTGTCGGGCATATGTTAGGGAACTTAAATCACCTGCATGATACGCGGGAATGAACCTTGGATTTGAATCGTCGATTCAACACCTAAGGTGAGTGAGTTAGACACACGACTTAATTTGTGGAGTGTTTGATAGTTAGAAATTACGAATGCCATTCATGCAATTAAATTTGATTATTGATGATTATGCCATGATATGTTAGTGTAAAATTAATCATCACTATGTATGCGTTACTTGCTTTCATACTGCTTATATGTGAATGATTATGTAAGATGCTTCTGAATTTATATTTAATAGTTATGTGAATGGTATTGAATCAGGATCCGGGAGATGATAAATACTGGGTCCGGATCACCGCTGTTGCTGTATGTATGGAAATGGGATCAAGGAGACGATGGAAATGCCGAGCCTGGGATTGCCATACGAATAAAGTAGTTCATGCTCATATAGAACTAGGCTTTGGACATGGACTACAGGTATGGCCGTGTTTCCATGACTGTACTCGCGTACTCACTGTTGTACCTTAAATTCAATTATAACTGCTGCATTAGAAGGTAACTATTGCACTAGGTTGGAAACGGGCGTGTAACCGGCCGATCGTTTTCGACATTCACATTCCCTTACTATTACATGATTATGCGTATGCTAGAGGGGCCGAGAGGATAGTTGGGTCGACCATCATTCGGTACTGTGGACTCGACCTTTAGCATATACACATGTGTACTCTATCACGTATGTATGCTGGTCAGGTTGAATTATATCCAGTACTACAACCCTTGCTGACAGACGTTTAGGTGTCTGTCAAACCCATGGTTCCCAACCGCTTTCGGGGTAGCCCACCGAGAAGTTTGGGTGTCGACCGCCTTTCGGGCCGAACGCCAAGATGGGGTTTGAATTGGGGGTTTGCATACATACTCTTGGTGGAGTCCAGTACAGTAGGCTCCCAGCATAACTTGGGTCTGCCATCGCGAGGATACCATCCGCTTATGATACCGACATCGTGGATGCCACCTAGGGTGTTGTAATAGTATTTCACCTAACTTAGTTTGTGATGCTAGGAGGCAAATCGCAATAATGCATTCATGCATCATGTGAACTGTTCATTTCTTTACTTATGTGCTTGTTTGCATGGTTTAACTGCCCATTGGGCTTAGTGGAGCTCACTTCTCGAGAAAATATTCTTTTAGATGATGCAGGTACGTTGCAATCAATCAGCTCGGAGTACGATACTCTCGATGGTGGCTATGGTGATGTGTGGCCTCTGGAGTATGAGGAATACAAACCTAACTGTTGCTGTGTGGATTGAGTTTTGGCCTTGTGGCCTCTCTCTCTTTTGATACTTTTGTCTTTTTGTGTTATCCTTTTGTTTTTCCCTTTCATGACCGATGTATTTAGTTAACTTATGATGTAATCATAAGTCCTGATGGAAGAATGAATGTATGTATTAGATAAACTTTCACAGTTAATGTATGTATTATAACTTAATTTCCCAACTCTGATATTGTTAGTATTATCCTTTTCTTTTCTTGGATTGTATTTTTTACAGTGGGTTATTAGTTCTACGATACTGTATCAATGATCCTGGTGTGCGAGTAGAGCATAGGCATATGCTCTAGTCATGCCTTCCTATGATACAGGAATGGGGGCGTGACAGGATAAATAGAGTTTGCTAAGAGGCAAAACAAGGTGTTGAAAAATTAAGAGTTCAATAATGGTCAGAGTACTAATAGTCTTGAATAGACATACATAGAGATACATGCCAATACGAGGGAGGGTATTTTCTTGAATTATGCTTTGAAATTTCATATGTGGAGAATCAAGACCATGTCTTCTCTATTTAACAATCAAAATGGTGTGATCATTTTTCCATGTGGCGCAAATAAGTGCGCTAGACCAAGAATCCCACCTATACCTGCTAGATTAGGGGGATTTTGTCAAGAGTGAGTAGTCCAATTACCTACAGAATGATCTTTGTGACTTTTAAGACTTTCTTGTTCAATTTTTTAGGGTTGGAAATTAGTAAGGTTTTTATGTTTTTTATTTTTGGTAAAATGATATTATTTACTCATAGCTAGATAACTCCAATCATTCATCCACACTTAGGGAGCTTGTTAGATGAATCCAATCATTTTATCTACAATAGTGGGAAAATGGCTAAACTTTTCAGCATGGGCCACCTGATGAGCTGATCAAGGTGACCCAAAATTCTCTGCCACATGGCAAGTTGGATGGGCTCAAAATTTGATGGATAGTTACACCCTTAGATCCTTGCTTACACGCACAACTTTGGCCCAACGAAAGTTTGACAAGTGGTAAAATAAATGTTTGAAAATTCAGGGCTATGGGAAAGTGGATACCATGAATATACATGGTGACATTGTCTTATAAAATTGAGGGTACGAGATCGCCGTCGGGGCCTCTAGAGCATGTACGCGTGTGCTGATCAATGGAAGCATATGTACAAGCATCGTCTTGGACAAGATTTCTACCTTTTAGTGGGAATAGCGTGGTATTTTTACGCACTTCTATTTCTAAGCACAAAAACCACGTGGGCCTCCCAAATTATTAAAATAAGGGAAAATATCATCCCCCTCCCCTCTAAGTTTGCCTAATATCAATCCAGTACCCAAGTTTTGAAAAATATCTACCCCCTCCCCTACTTTATAAAGATTATATCAACTGTGCCCTAAGTATGTAATGGTGTTAACAAAAAACCTGTGTAAAGACAAAATAACCCTTTTTAATATCTATTGAAAGCATATGTCTTTCTCCCTTGCTTATGAAAAGACTATATTACCCTTTTATGTAGAGTTAAAAGGCAAAAGCCTTTCTTCTCCCTTGCAACACCCAAATCGAGAGAAAGAAGAAGGGGGAGAAAGACGAGAAGCTGAGAGATTGAAGAAGGGGGAGAAAGGCCAACAACAATGAAAATACATTTTCCATCTCAGATGTTTAAGCTTTGTTTCTAAGCCAACAAAAGTCAAATCTTTAAAAGACGATTCCTGTTTAAGCTTTGTTTCTAAGCCATGCTAAAGACAAGTCTTTTTACCCATTAAAACTAAGGAAAATACATTTTCCATCTCAGATGTAGGATCATCAATTATTGGAGCTGTACTCCTGTTTCCAAAATACAGTCATCAAGCTGTGCTATACACAGGTTTCCAACAGTATAACTGTAAACATAGAGTTAGACCAATGTATAACTGTAAACAGTTGCTGCAAAATACAAATTACAGCAAGGCTTGAAAGAGCAACCAGCACCTGCAACACCCTTCTTTTCGTCTGTTTTGCTTACAATTAGATGATGAAAGTAGCAGAGAGAAGATGAAGATCGGCGGCATGTGTTGTGGTGCTGCCGCTGCTACTGCTGCTATGATGGTGGTGCTGGCGTATTAGAGAGCGCTACTGCTGCTGCTATGGTGGTGGTGCTGGCGCTGCTGCCAGAAGAATACGAAGAAGAAGAGGATCTGCCAGAGAAGAAGAAACCAGAGAAGCAGAGGAAGAAGAAGAAACGGGACAGGCAGTTAGAGACAAGAAGAAGGTGGGGCCAGTTCGTTTGTTCGTCTTCTTTGTTTATTTCTTCATTTTTGGGTTGCAGGTATGAAACTGGCTTTGGCTTTTGGGGAAAAACGATGAAATGGGATTTGATTTTGAGAGACAAACAATAAAAAAGGCCTTTTGCTTTTGGGGGTAAAAACGATGAAAAAGGGAATTTTGGGATTGGAGGGGTAAAATTGGAATTAAAATAATTTAAGGGTAATTTGGGGTTTTAGATAAATTAGACCTATCCACGTCATCAGTTGGTGGTCTTTAGCAGTTAGAGTATGGTTGATATAATCTTTATAAAGTAGGGAAGGGGGTAGATATTTTTTAAAACTTGGATACTGGATTGATATTAAGTAACCTTAGAAGGGAGGGGGATGATATTGTCCCTTAAAATAAAAGTTGTAGAATTTTCTATCCTACCAATAGAATTGCCATTTTTCATTGTCTGGGGGAAATTTTCATTTGAAAATTCTAGACTGATACAAAGTCATTTTCTAAAATTTTGCAATTTTTTTTTCTTATTATTGGACTTTTTTGACATTTGAACTCATTGCAATAGAATATTTTCCATTTTAATAAGCCCAAGCTTTTTGAAATATTGGACACTTCTTGCATTAAGTCCATTTCATGCTTTTGAAGATTCCCATCTTCACTTTAATGATGGCCCATAATTAATCATTCCAAGAATTTGACCAGGATAAGTAAAAAGGTAAAAACTCTAATTTAATTTTAATTTTTCTCTTTTTTGATGTTATTTTATTTTTTATTAATTACAAAAGGCTGGGCATGCCAGATTCCCAGCGATGTGCCCAGCCTGAGTCTGTCTCTTCCACCTCCTATAGAAACGACTCTCCTTCCCTCCCCATCCCAACCTCTCCATTGGGCACGAACGTTAGCTCCAAGAATCGATATGGATGGACTGATATGGCTGATCAGATAAGGGGGTGTAACCCATTGCACGAGGCTCCCACCACTGTGGGATTTGAGGAGAATCAGAATGTACATAGTCTTACCCTTACTTTCGCAAAAAAGCTGTTTCATATCCGTGGCCACTTGATCACAATGAAACAATCTTATCGTTGCACCAAGGCCTGCCCTCTAGAGCGACCAGTGAGACCAATAATTAAAGAAGATAGTGTTTTATACAATGACTCCATTGTCAAATTTTTGTTGACCCCTTGCTCCCCAAATATTTACACAAATGGGCCCTTGAAGGAGTTGACTAGATGGAAGATCCAAAGTTGTAAATGGAAAAGGATTATTTAAATAAAGAAAAGGAGGGGAAAATGAATAGGGATGGCTTCTCTATAAATATCCTAATGCTTTGGTGTTCCAATGAAATTTCCCAAAAATATGAAAGTCAAGAAATTTTCCTTAAATAACTATTACATAATATATTTAATGGACTGTGATAGGATATAGTTGTAGTTGTTGATCATGTTTAATATAAGGAATCCAGAAATAGATTTGGACCCACTAAGATTGGTCACAGTCACATCTATTATCCACCTTTAGGCTCTAGCTGGGCGGGCCCTTGGCCCAATTCTGCTGCTCCCGGCTCATCAGCTTCTCAAGTCTCAATCAAGAATTTCCATAGTTGAGGAATATTGTAGATGGACTTGTGGTCACTACCACGTGAAGTTGCTGTAGAAGGGGATGAACAACATGAGGATTTACCAGAGGGGACTAATCGCTTTGCTGCCCTTCAGCAACTGGGACCTGAAGAGAGTTCTCGGATTGGTGTTGATGTTAGTTCTTCAATTCGAGAATGTGATCGCAGCCCGGGCAGGAGTGGCCCTTTGCGATGCTCCTCCTCTCCCCAATCTAATTGATGAAGTTTGGTACTTGGAATATCAAGGGGATGAATGACTCTGGTAAGAGAAGAGCAGTCTTGGATTGGGCTGCTAGTAATCATTTGGCATTCTTTGGTTTACTAGAGACTCAAGTAAGAAGTTGCAATTTTACCAGTTGTTTTCGTATGTTTGGTAATCGTGGGTTCATTAGTTGTGCAGATTTCTTGGTGAATTTGTTGCATTCCTCGCAAGAAGTTAATCTTTATTAGCGGATCGGATCTATTGGAGGAGATCACGTCGCCCTCCAAGCAAAGAGTTTTCTTTGATTTCAATCTCCTGTAATGGGTTTTCTTCCCTACAGGAAGAGGCTGCAAAGACCAAGTGTTATTCTGCTTAAGGGCCAAAAGTTCTGCCTCCATGGCCCGTTGCCAGTGGGGATATTTGATGGCATCAATAAAAGAAGTGGGTTCATAATCAAAAGAAATGGCAGTTAAAAACGCAAAATGCTTGGAAGAAAAATTAGAATAATTTAATGTAGTAGCTAGAGGAAAGGAAATATTATCTGTCAAGGAAGACGTGACAGAAGGGGAACCCGTAGTAGAAGCCACGGCCGAACAAACATAATCATCCAAACGAGCGGGACGAGTGTGGATACGGGCTGAGCGACGAAGAAGGGGTGCAGGGGAAGTGGAGGGAACGGGTGAGTGTGGTGGAGAGAGGGGAGACGTGGAAGAAGAAAGAGATGGTGGGGAAGGAGAGGTCCCGGTGGAGATGGGTGGGAGGGGAGCTGGTGGAAGGGAAGTGGGAATGGATGGGGAAGTGGGAACGGATGGGGAAGTGGGAATTGGTGGGGATGATGGTGGTGGGACATAGGGAATATCAGGGGAGGGAAGTGGTAGGACTAAGGGTGGTGGGGATGATGAAGGTGGTGGAGCATAAGAGAATTCGGTTTCGTGAAAAACCACATCACGTGAAACAAAAAATTTTTGAGACACAGGGTTGAAAACTCGATATCCGTTGCCAGTGGGGATATTTGCAGCCTCTTCCTGCAGGTAAGAAACCCATTGATTACAAATGGGTGTACAAGGTCAAACACAACGCCGATGGATCTATTGAGCGCTACAAGGCGCGTCTTGTTGCTAAGGGTTACACTCAACAGGAGGGGCTGGACTACACTGACACGTTTGCACCAGTCGCCAAACTTGTCACTGTACGAAGTCTTCTTGCCGTTGTTGCTATCCGTGGTTGGCATTTACATCGGTTGGATGTTAATAATGCTTTCTTGCATGGGGACCTACACGAGGATGTCTACATGCGCCTCCCCCAGGGTTATGGCAAACAGGGGGAGACCTGCTACTGCAAGCTTCATAAATCTCTCTACAGCCTCAAACAGGCTTCCTGTAATTGGTTCGCTACCCTCACTCGCTCTCTCCAAGCTGCGGGTTACCGTCAATCTTTGGCTGATTATTCCCTCTTCGTCAAGGCCACCAAAACCAATTACACTGCAGTTCTTATTTATGTCGACGACATCATTGTTGCGGGCAATGACTCTGTTGCCATCCAAGCCTTGGTCGCTTTTCTCCAGGTTCGGTTCAAGATTAAAGACTTGGGGACTTTAAAATACTTTCTTGGCTTGGAAGTGGCACACAGCCCCACTGGCATTTTTATAAATCAGCGCAAGTATACTCTTGACATCCTCATCGAGGCTGGCTTACTTGGTGGCCGACCAGTATCTTTTCCCATGGAACAGCATCATCACTTGGCATCTGACACTGGTAATGTCCTGTCCGATCCGTCGCCCTACCACCGCCTCATTGGGCGTCTCATTTATTTGACCATAACACGGCCTGACATCACATATGCGGTGACCACTCTTAGCCAGTTCATGCATCGGCCAAGATAGCCTCACTGGGATGCCGCCATTCGCTTGTTATGTTATTTGAAATCGGACCCGGGCACTGGTCTTTATTTTTCTTCTTTGAGTTCCCTACAGCTTACCGCATTTTCAGATTCAGATTGGGCCGCTTGCCCGATCACTCTCCGTTCTGTTACAGGTTACATCACATTTCTTGGCAATAGCCCGCTATCTTGGAAATCAAAGAAGCAGCACACGGTTTCCAGATCCTCTGCTGAGGCCGAGTACCGGTCCATGGCTGCTGCCACTTGTGAACTGGTATGGTTGCGCACTTTATTGATTGATTTTGGTGTCTTGTTGAGCAGTCCGATGCTCTTATTTTGTGACAACCAAGCTGCACTTCATATCGCTGCCAACCTCATTTTTCACGAACGCACTAAACACATCGAGATTAACTGTCATGTCATTCGGGAACGTATTCAATCCGGTTGCCTCACTACATCTCATGTCTCCACCGTTTTGCAATTAGCGGACATCTTCACCAAAGCACTCGGTCGTGATCAGTTTCTCTTTCTTCTTTCCAAGTTGGGCGTTTGCAATCTTTACGCTCCAACTTGAGGGGGAGTATTAGCGGATCGGATCTATTGGAGGAGATCACGTCGCCCTCCAAGCAAAGAGTTTTCTTTGATTTCAATCTTCTGTAATGGGTTTTCTTCTTGTATAAGGATTCCTTCTTGTATAAGGATCTCAGCCTTATCTCATGTGATAACAGTTATAACAGTTTCCTATTGAAACTTGTTATCGCATGTGATAAAGATTGTAATCCAACTTTCTATTTATACTCTATTTTATTCATCCCTGTAATCAAGTCATTCACGTCAATAGACAATTCCATTATAGATTTCACAATCTTTGTATCGATTCCCTTCCCACAACACTTTCTCTTTTATTGCAGAATGATGCTATGGGGAAGAAGTACTTAAGAATGTAATACATCTTGGTAATCTATAATATATAAGCTCCCTTTTAACCAAAAAAAGAAAAAGAAAAGAAAGAGTTAGACTCACCAGGGTATTCAAACAAGGAATCGGTATCTGAATCAAGTTCAACCAATTTTGGTTCAGTTCAAAATAGAACTGGGTTCAGCCTCAGCCAATTCCTATCCGAGTTGATAGATCCGATTCTGATTTTTTAAACCCTGGTTAGACCTTTCTAACAAAAACCCTGTCAGGAAACCAACATGTGTGATACAGGAGAAACATTGGTTGTGTTTACATGAATTTAGATCTGATATCGATGGAGATGTGAAGGATGACTCGGAATACCAACAAAACCACCCAATAAGGTTTTGTTTTTTCTTAAGCCTCCTAGACACTTCATGGGACCTTCCATGTCAAGAAATTGTTAGGCTACAAATATAGTCGGTTTCGGTCAGGCCTAATTGGTTCCCACTGATTTAAGTTTTTTCGCCGTTTTCATCTATTTAAGTAATCAGGTCTTGTAGACTAGGGCCTGATTATGTTCCTTTTAGGTCGGTCAGTTATTAATCTATAATCGGACTCAAGTATGGACTATAATCGTGCTTTAAACAGACTAACTCCTTCAAATTTATATTATTAGATCAATTGTACATTATCAAGGTTATTAAACTCAAAATTGGGATTTGAATCGGGTCCAACTGATGTTGATTCCAATTCAGTTGGAATTTATTAGGAATCAACTGAAATCAATCGGAACCTAGAAACACAATGAGAATTGACCGTTTTGGAAAAGACAGAACCTGATAGTAGCCCGATTACTAACCATTAACAAAAAACCGAACAAACCGCACCAAAATCAACCGACTCCGAAAACTTCCTTAATGGTTTGATTTCAGGTTGAGCTAATAACAAACCAAATCCGTTCAGTCTGGTTGGAACCAAAACGAATCAACCAATTGACACCCTTATTTGAATCGGGTCCAATCAATTCCGATCTAATTTTGTTCCAAATTGATTAAAATCGGTCAGATTCTGCATGAACCCTAGAAATGGAGTATGAACCGACCGTTCCGAAACAAGAGGAATTGGGATCAGCCTTCGCCAATTCCAATCCCGATCTAAATTGGCTCATTCCTCCGATCCCACTCTTATTTTAGAAACCGCTAATTAGACTTTCCAAATAGAACCCTGTCAGGAGACCAAAATCATTGTGTGATCCAATAGAAACTTTGCTTGTGTGTTTACATGACTTTAGATCCGATAGCGACGGAGGAGGACAGGAGGTGAAGGATGACTCAGAATACCAACAAAACTACCCAATAAAGTCCATTTCTTTCTCACGCCACATCATAACAGTGCCACTTCATGGGCCCTCCCATGACAGAAAATGTAAGGCTACAAAGTGGGCCACGAGTTGATGGGTCCAGACCATCTAACCGCTATTCTGATCACAAAAAGTCAGAAACAATGATTGGCGGTCCGATTGATCCATATCTCTTTATCCCAATTTTTGGCATTACACAGATAAATTATCAGCCATTTGGCTTTGAGCAAAAGGTGTTTCTACTAAATGGATCATCTGAAAATCCTCTACCGGTGGGGCGACAGTGCACATCTGACGATATAGTAGAGGCCATGTGTGTCATGTGTATCACCTAACCTCTACTATGCCATCGGATGTGCACTGCTGCTCCGCCGATACTATAGAGGATCTTGGTCCAATTGGATTATCTTTGGGATCCGTGGGCCTGTGGCATCTTATCCCTTGCTTTGTTTGGGGTTCCTTACTTCCAAACATGTTTTTTAATTTCGTTTCTTTCCATAAAACCTGTTCCACTTCGAGAAGGAAAAAAAGTTCCTTTACCTTATGTATTTTTTAGTTTAAGTTTACATGTAAAATCGTGTTTATTTAGACTATGTTTGGTAAATATCTGAATAGCGTTTAGAACTATTTTTTCGTTCTTTGAGAACCAAAAAAAAACACATGAATTTACGTTTGGTTTGTCGGTTCGTTTTTCTGGTCTTTCAGAATGGATCGGAAGGATTTTTGCCTGACGGTCTGTAAAGAACAAGAACGACAAATTGACGGATATCGAGCAAAACCCGTGAGCACTTTGGGGTTTGAGAAAGGTATCACTTGCGAAGAAAAGGGGAAGAGAGAAGAGAAGGATTCAGCCGGAAGAGTTCACGACCTGCAATCCCTTCAAGGTATGTTGCGAAGCCCTCTCTCTCTCTCTCTCGCTTCCTCCCTCACTCTCTATCTCGCTATCTTTCTGTCTCTCTCTGTCTCGCTCTCTCGCCATCTCTCATTCTCGCTCTCTCTCTCTCGCTCCCTATCGTTGAAGCTTGAGCCAGTCGACATGCAGATCTTCGTAAAAACTCTAACTGGGAAGACTATCACTCTCGAAGTCGAGAGCAGTGATACGATCGACAATGTTAAGGCCAAAATTCAGGTTTGGTTCTTTGCTTCAATTGTATCTTTTATTCTTCAAATTGTGCAGTTTAGATAGTGGGGTTTGGCTTCTGATTTCTTCACTGTTGGTAGAATTGGTTAGATTTTCTTCCATCGATCAGGCTTTTAGGGTTTATGAAGGAATTTATATCGCATGATTTATAAAATAATATCTTTCGGGGTTGGGGAGGGAAGCTATGTTGATTATTAAACCCGTCATAGGGCTTTGTGGGATTCTTTCTGTATTTTATTAAATCCGTCATAGAGCTTTAAAATTTTATAAAATTATATTTTTATTCATAGGTATTACTTCCATTATTCATTTAATAGTTAACTATATTACCTCAACATGAAAGACAAACGGGCTCAAGGTTTGTCCTTTGTTACATCTGGGTAACAGAGATTGGACCAACCAATCTTGAATACAACATCAGCATTATTCTATGCTGTTCTGTTATTGGACCAAGTTATCCATATAAACAGAATAGAGGAAAGAAGGATAGCTTGCAGAGGAGGAAAGAAGGTGAAGAGAAGTTTCTGGGAGTATAGGAGTTCAGTAGGAATCCTAGAGAGGGATTGATGGGAGAATGCTTGAGTGTTCTTGAAAATGCTTGATCTTAGTCCAATAACACTTCTATGATTTGGTCACAGTGCAGTTTTCGAACTACTCCAAGTTTTGCACTCCACTACCTTTGTTCATTTGGCTTTTCTATTACTTATTTAATGCATTTGTGCCACCACGTGATTCAACAACCATTAATCAAATCATTTACCTTTTCCTTTTGAGAAATTTACCCTTAAGCACCCATTTGAGAGATTTTGAAGTAACCAGCTCTTTTGAGTCTGGGGATTTCAGTTTTAAGTGAAAATAAGGAAGAACTCAGTAACAGAAATGGTGATTCAATCAAGAATTCCTCTTTACCTGTTGAAACATCTTGCTTTTTGTGGTAAATTTGAGGGCCCATGAGCCAAGTACTATGCTAAATTGCTTTCATAAGATCAAAAAAGTTTGTAATTTGATCAGATTGATCCTCACAAGAAATGCTCCAGATGTTCTTCTAATTTGATGGCAAGCTTTTTGTATAAGGAACCCAATTAATTTTGGTAATGCTGCAAAGCTACCAACTCCACATTACCCTTTTCTCTGTTTTTTTCTTTCTCTAGACTACTCTGTAAAATCTTTTCTATATATACCTAGAACCCATGGTACTCAACTTTCATAACAAACAGCCAGGAGAATTGAGATAGTCTCCTTTCACTTGTTAAGGTTTGCTTATTGAGGGAAAAAAAAAGCAAAACAATGTCTCTGTCTATGAGCTTTGTACTGTTTCTTTCACTTTTTGCCTCTGTCTATGAGCTTTATACTGTTTCTTTCACTTTGTGCCTTTGCTCCATTATGCTTCTCCCACTAGAACAATGGTGGGTAATTGTATCCACAGTTCTATGACCATTCATGCCCAAAAGCCCAAGAGATTGTGAAGTCAGTTGTTGCAAAGGCTGTTGCAAAAGAGACTCGGATGGCTGCTTCATTGCTCAGACTCCATTTTCATGACTGTTTTGTTAAGGTTCTTTCTTTATTCATAATCCATACTAAATGTGTCACTAGAAGACTAATAACATAACTTCATTGCTATCACCTCACCACCTTTTACTGTTTCTTTTATACATATAGTTCTTTTTTTCTCCTACTAAGCCTAATAGATGATTTCTGAATTATAGGGCTGTGATGGATCCATTCTATTAGACAGCAGTGCCACCATTATCAGTGATTTCTGAATTATAGGGCTGTGATGGATCCATTCTGTTTACAAGCTGACCAGATTGTATGTTTTTTGCATGTATAGACTGGTGGTCCTGGCTGGGAAGTACCACTGGGAAGAACACAGTAAATTAATTAAGAATACTTTATCCTGTGTACCCTAATCAATGAGTACTTGATGGGTCTTTAGCTCAAATTGGTAGAGCACTTGGAACATGAGCATGTTCCAAGGGGATGGTGGTTCGAATCCACCAAGGCCCAATTTTGATTCAACTGTTCATAGCATAGTCAGTTATGACACTAATCCACACAAGAACCCAATTTTAATGGCATTTTCTAAATTTGGCATATTTTTATAATTATTTTGGTTATGTTATTGAGATATTTTAATTTTATGCTAAGGTTGGTAAGAAAGAAAAGGGTTTTACAAGTATTTTTTTGGTGTAATTTAGAAGGAAATGACAGTATTTTAATTAATATCAAATAGCGAAGAACAGGTTTTACCAAACACCATTTTCGTTTTGAACGGTGTCCTTCAGACTGTTACCAAACGGTCATTTTCGGTCTCAGAATGCCGTTCCAGACCATAAACGCAAAAGAACGTTTCTAGTCAAGAACGGGCGTTATTTGTTCAGACATTTTCCAAACGTAGCCTTACACTAGGACCATGGCATGCGGTTTGGTAATTTCTTTTAATGTGTATCGGTACTTGACATGTTACATGTGCATCAATTAAGTATTAATTTTCTGCTTTCTAAGAAATGTGTGGTCCTCTTGGGGGTCTATTTTGGCCTCTTTGTGGGTCCCTTGTATGGTCCCCAATAGGCCCTTGCACCCAAAAAAAGAGAGTCATGTTTCCATTTTAATTTGATATTTTTAAATCTTTAGGGCGCGTTTGATAACGTTCAGAACGCCGTTTAGAACAGTTCTTTTGTTCTAAAAGATCAAAAAAACATCAAAATGCGTTTAGTTGTGTGGTTCGTTTTTTCGTTCTTTTAGAACAAACCGGAGGTTATTATCACCAAAAGAACGTTCTTTACTGACCGTCTCTGAGACGGTCTGCAAAGAACAAGAACAAATCGAGATGGACAAAACCCGTGATTTTTCAAGACGACGAAGGAAACTCATCTCGCTCTGCAACCCTAAGGTGAGATCTCTCTCTCTCTCTCTCACTCTCTCTCCCTCTCTATCTCTCGCATGCTCTGCATCTCTCTCTCGCTGTTTCCCTCTCTCTGTTTCTCTCTCTCTCTCTCCCTCTCTATCTCTCGCACTCTCTGCATCTCTCTCTCTTTCCCTCTGTCTGTCTCTCTCTCTCTCTCCCTCTCACTGTCTCTGTGTCGATCTCTCTGATGATTTATGCAATTTGTTTCCCATTTTGTCTCAGGAATTGGATCAGCACCCCTCAACCGAATGTGGTTCTGTTGTATGTTTTGCTGATCACCAAAAACCCATGATTTCTTGAAAATGTGAAAACACCCTTGCGATCTTAGGGAAAAGAAGGGGAAGAGAAAGGTAAGAGAAGGAGACCTGCCTGCAACTCTATAGGGGCTTCAAGGTAAGAACAAGGCTGTCATCTCTCTCTCTGTCGCTCTTTGTTTTTGAAGAGATGTAAAATCTCGTTTTGATTTGGGTTATCTCACATATCAAACTCTTTTCTCCCATTATGTCTCAAATATTGGTAGAATCACAGTGCTGTCACCCCTCTGGTGGTAGATCGAAGAATTTTGAAATGGGAAGGTATGGGTTTTATAGGGTTCTTGATGAAAATTTTTAGGGCTTTTGAAATCTTCTATAACCAATGATAGCCTACTGTATATCCTTCTCTCTGTGGAAGTAGGGATGGGTTTCATCTAAGCACTTTGTGTATTGAAATATTAAAAATGTTTTTAAGGATTGATGGTCACATATCACATAAATAAATGAAAAGAACTGATTTCTGATCTGCAGTTGTGCATGCTTATTTTTTCTCTTCATGGTTCATATGGATGGCCTCATTAATGTGAAATATTAAAAATGTTATCATTCAGCACTCTGAGATTAATCGTTGACTTATATAGTATTGCTAAAAAAGTTGATGCTGCTTTGAAGGTCTTCCATGATGTTGAACTTGTTTGTGGTGCAGTGTCAAAATTGAATCTAATGCTTTTATATTCGTCACTTCTGTGGACATTGGTCAAGCGTAGGAGAGGTTTGGATGCTATTGACATACTTGAAGAGATGATATTATCAGGGATTCTACCTGATATCCAGACATATTGTGGGTTGATGCAACACTTTGCTCTTGAAGGAGATTTGAGAATGGTACAGAGGCTGTTTGGAATGGTTAGGCAGAGCAGTATAAATCCGAATGCTTACATGTTTCAGTTACTTATCCGTGCTTACTGTAAGAGTGAGAAAGCAGCTCTTGTATTGAGGATTTTCGAAGACATGAGGAACTTGAATTTGATCCTTGATGCTGCCAATTGAAAAGCAATAGTCATGTTTCTAATCCTCCAAGCTACTAACAAATGAACTATACCATTTGATCCCTCTCTCAGCAAAAAATTGTAATAAATACTTGTGAAGAATCTTTGGAAGGAAGGTAAACTGAGGGAAGCTTCTGCTGTAGAGGAGCAAAGTGAGGAGATAAATGGTGTTCTTCCACTTGCATTACCAAGTCATGCATGGACTATGAGCTTTGCTGATCTGACAGAAGTTTACAATATTTATTCCAGTTGTTTTATGATGAGTGGTGTTTAAGAGTTATTACAATGACAAGTCAAGTGAAGCACTTAAAAGTGGTAAGTTTCCATTTCAATACAAATTGTTGTTGCTACTATTCGGTGGCCATTCTTGCCCTGTTTCCTTTTTGCCTTATTCTTCTACCGTGTGTATGTGCATATGCACACACAAATTTGCTGGATCAGGAGTGAGTTTGGAGATGTGTGTGCCGGTGTATGGGTGTCTGTTTGTGTTCTTTTGCCTCTCCATTAATTTCGTTATATTCTCAAAAAATGTGGTTTATTTCATTATTTACTTGAATCATTTTCCCATCATACCTAAAGCCAAATTCATCTGTTGAGTGTTTCTTTCCCTGGTTCATCTTAGCTGCTGAAATACCCTTTTGTCTCTGCTAATTGAATACTACTTGATGGGTTTTTAGCTCAAATTGGTAGAGCACTTGGAACATGAGCATGTTCCAAGGGCATGGTGGTTCGAATCCACCAAAGGCCCTTTTTATTCAAATGTTCATAGCATAGTTAGTTATGGCACTAATCCACACAAGAACCCAATTTTTAATGGCATCTTTGAAATTTGACATATTTTTATAATTACTTTAGTTATGTTAATGAGATATTTTAATTTTACGCTAAGGTTGGTAAGAGAGAAAATGATTTTACAAGTATTTTTTGGTATAATTTAGAAGGAAATGGCATTATTGTAATTAAAATCAAATTTGAAAGAACAGGTTTTACCAAACACCATTTTCGTTTTGAACACGTTCTTGAGACCGTTACCAAACGCTCATTTTTGGTCTCAGAATGCCGTTCCAGACTAGAAACGCCAAAGAATATTTCTAGTCAAGAACAAACGTTCTTTGTTCAGACCGTTACCAAACGCAGCCTTAGAATCTAATCTGAAAATTAGTTGGCATATGAGAAGAAAAAACATGGGAGTCTCTGTGATGGGTAAATCCCCATGAAAAAGGGGCAACTTTCGTGTAGTTTGTGATTGGATGTAACTGTTAAGATTTTCTCTCGGATAAATCTTTCTCTTAATAGATCTCTTCTTGCTCCTCAATCTTCGGAGAATGCGGCGTTGTATCATTGTAAGTTCTCTGTTCCGAACATTTCCTGGAAGTAGACGACAAGTTTTAAATCTTAATGCAGGCAAGGCATATCTCGTTTTTTCAGTCTTTTTCGCCACATCGCGTATAACGGGAATCGAACCCCTCTGCTGTTGGTTGAAGGGATCCAAGGATTAGAGAATCAAAATTGGATCGGCTGAATCAATCAATATTGATTCGTTGATCAGGCTCAACCACTCCCTTTCTAAAGTTTAGGGTTAGGGCATATTTTCGTCAATTCCAATGATCATATTTGATTCTAATCTAATGCAGATCTGAATTGATCGAGACCGATTCAGATTCAGATTCCAAGTTTTTATTCTTTGATTTGTACACCACACTGATAGCAGTACAATATCATCTACATAGAACCCACATGGCCAAAATAGAAGAGAAAATAATAAAGAACTTCCATTATGAGGGAAATAATAGGTGTTGTGGGGAAATTTTCCCCTCAAATTATAGAAGTAACTGACTTTTCTTTGAAATAATTAAGAGGGGAAAATAATTTAATAATAATATTAGGGAAAAAAAAATACAAATTCCACATGTTTTTTCACATAATGAGATGTGGGGTCCAGGCCATGACCCATGTGGACACATGTGGATGATACCATTCTTTGCATTACCATTGGTGTGATGCGTAGATTCCTTCCCATATTGATGTCACGAAAAATAATTTTAATAATAATAATACAATATAATATTTTTTTTTCAGAATAATACAATATATTACAATCATGGGGAATGGAGAATTGGAGAGTTATATTACAAAACGAATATCCCAAAAGGATCCCAAAAGCTATGAGACATGTCACATGTTAAGCAATTAAAAACGACAGGTTACAAAGCTCTCCTTTCTCGGTAGCTTTATAAAGGGGAATCCCCTTCTTTCTCTCTCTCCATTTAATAGAATGATGAAGGCTGAATGGTCATAGTCAATTAACAACATCATCATCATCCTCCACCTCATTCCCACTTCTGTTGAGCCATCCTGAGCTACCGGTCCGGTTCAAGCCCTGGTCCAATGCAAATTGGTCTGACCAAAATGCTGTATTTTCCATGCTTTAGCTCAAAACCATTCCTCAAAGGCTGATGAACTCATATAGTTTTGTACCTTGGAACTCTTAAAGCTTCAAACTTGTTAGGACCTACACCGTGAATCGATGGGGAACAGGGACCCGAGGAGTCGGTAGAATGTAAGCTTTGCCGTCTTTCATCAAGTAGAGCCGGTCGGGAGTTGTTCTATCAAATAACCTGTTGTCTGGGTTCTCTGCATAACACACATAACACAAGCATGTGGTAATGCCATTCCAATCCGAGTCTGTACATTTAAGAAACATATAGAGCAAAAGTTTAGACCCAATGAAAAGAGCAATGTGTTATGGTATAGAATTAATGACAAATCCTACCATGAGGTATCCGATGAAGAATGCAAGGAGTGACACGGTGGCCGTGTAGCTCCGGTGAAGTGCCCACGACCACGACGCAGTGACAAGGACACAAATGCAGCTGCTGCAAACTCCGGTCAAGAAGCAAATCGCGATGGTTAGATCAGAATCAACTATGGCTTCCATTCCTTGTCTCTCAAACAAAGTCCATGTATCCTGTGCTGCCCTCACAAATCCCTTCCCATATGCAGCTATCTACTCACCAACACATAAACATTCTTCATCCATCTAACATTAAACAATTTTTAAAGAACAATCAAGACAGGTTAATTAAAGTTGTTGTCAGTTGTGAGGGATTCATTAGCATGATCAATGGTGACCTCCATTTTTCTGTTTCAACTGGTGGATAAGGAAGGGGGTACACTTTGTACTAATGAGGCATCAAGTTTAATAGTCCGGTTCAGCCAATTGGATCAGGACTAAGTTTTCTTTCACCCGTGGAGTAGAGAAATCTCCTCTCCACTGATGATGTGATCATGTCATTGGACTCCTACGTCATTATTATACTCTCACCCCCTATTGTATCGTATTGAAAATACCCTTTCTCATGCTAATCCAAAGGGTTAGATGTACTTAGATGTAGAGATTCCGATCCTTTGGATTGTTAGGCATCAAACAACTTGGTTACAAAATTTTGCCTTTTCAACATCTTGTTCTAAGGTATTATTATGATTTTACCCATAAAAAATGATTGGACCGACTATTCCTTCAATTGTGGTATTCATTGACTGAGGCCTGCGATCGATATTCATAAGGGATCATGCACAGTAGGGGGTATGTTCGACCATTGATAAATAGAGGGGCAGATTTTTATGGTCATTGATGTGGATAAGTATGACTTTGAATAGACTTGGTTGGAGAAAGAAGATTCCATTTAGTTGGAATAAAACTGAGTTGAATAACTGCCACTTGGCAAAATCATTTTGGGCCAACGTTCTCAGATGAAGATTATTGGGATCTTGGGCTATGTTGGACAAGTTTGCCACATGGCAAAATTTATAGCCACCCAGCTAAGTGGAACTGAAAAACATATAGATGTGGTTTCTGCCTCTCATGGATATGTCCGGTCTAGTCTGGTCAAACCGGATAAACCTCCTGAACCAACCCAACTAAGAGGTCCTATGCCTAACATTTATAGTATGCAGTTATTGTCAATAAAGACCATCACAGAGACCAGCTGAAAGGTAAAATTGCAATTCAATGGTTCGTAAGGAAAAAGACTTGCAATAGTTATGCGTTAAGCTGTCAACATCAACAGTTAAGGATACCTGAACAAACGCCCAGCCATTGCCGTATCTGAAGATGGTCTCCATGACTCTGAGACAGCAATGAGCGCAAGAGAACATGAATTCATCTTCACCTTCAAGCAAATTGAGAGCTCGAGCCACAATTCTCAGAGCTTCGATCGCAGGCACAAAGAACGAACCCAGACAAGCACTTCAAAGGTTCCTTGACATGGCTCTCTGGAAGCAGAATTGGGTGTTCGATTGCATTCCTCTGAGGTAGTAAAGAGCGATAACCCGATGTTGGAATTTTAAGTTCATTTAAAATATTTTTATTCTTTATTAAAAGGTTTATTAGGGGGTTTTGTTGTTTCTTAATAGACACCTAAATGATCAATGAGTGTACTTATTGGAAGACTTGTTTGAATGGTCAACAAACAAGTCTTATGGGAAAATGCATGTTTTATGGGCATATCCTTTGGAGACACTCTTTGGGGGTATCTTTTCTTCTCTTATATAAAGAGAGGAGTATTGCCCATTTCTCTAATAATTTTTTAGAAAACTTCTTTTGTTTTTTCTCTCGGCTTTGTTTCTCTGTTGTTTATATCCAATAGAGTGCAATTCTTCGTGCCCTTAGTAGCCTAGTATTTGAAGTGCATCATTATTAGATAGCTTTAACCGGAACACTGTTTTATCTTGGAGGCTGATTCGCAAGGACCTGGCTGCACCATAGGGGACCTCTACAGTCTTAAGGAAAGTGACTTTTGTCACGACTCAGCCCCACCGTTTCTTTTATTTTCTTCACGTTTTTTAGGCTTATGACGCATTATATGGTGCTTGAGATTGTTGTCATTGATTTCGATTTGTCTACATTAAGATAAGTAATCTAACTTCTTAATTACATATGTAATGATATGTATGTTTTGGAAGATTATTTCCAACAATCTTAAGACTGTAGAATGTTTGATTACTTGCATTTCTGACTACCTTGACAAGCCCCATAAAAGAGAATGTTTCTCTATTGCATGCGTTGGTACATGATGTTATTCTCCGTTATTTACAAGATAAATCATGTGTAAGTATGAGAAGAAAGATAAAGGGCAATTTTCAAAGACGTTCTCATGGAGACCGTAAGTAGTTTTTTTTTTTTCTTTATTCGGATTAATTTGCATGAGATGTTTTATAATATAAATCTATACTTCTCACTCTTGGGTTCACGGCACTTGCCCCAACACATTCCATGGTCCAAATCAGAAGCAGTTAGAAAAGAAGTGGGAGAGTATACTGGATCAACACTTGGATGGAACGGAATTCTTATATTCTAAAGAACTTTATGCGTTGTGAGTGACTGATAGTGTGTGTATATCAAGAGTGAAAGAAAGATTAATGCTTGCTTACCGTGGGGCTTGTCACCAGCCATCTTTTCCCAAGAGATAGGGTGCCAAGGGTTTGGTGTATTGCCAATTTTTCCAAATCTATAATAGGGTCGGCTTGTTTATTACAACAATGAATGTAGGATTTGAGATCGTTGGGGGGTCGCTGTCCCTGGTTGGAATTGAGGCTGGTCGGGGCTACTTTTGTCGACCGGCCGCAACGGTTGAAAGGATTTGCAGAAACTTTTTTTTTTTTCCTCTTGAGTTGGCAAATCGGCTCTCACAGGTGCCTCCAGGAAGTGTCCACCGTCCTGAAGACGTACCTATTGCTTGCTCTCTTGGTCTTTTTGGTTTTTACTCATGAGAAGGGCTGTTAGAGATTAATGGAATTAGATTTTATGTGAATATTCATCCTTGTTTAAGAAATAATAATGGGTGTATATATAGGTGAAGGAATCCACATATTGGAAACTCAATCACCTACAATATACATTGTAATAATAAAAGATTACAATATTGCATTAAGCTATACAAGGAAGATTGAGAGAGATATCATAGGAGATTGCATGGGATTGTGATCTTGACACCCAAGCAACGCTAGGTATGGAAAGAATCGGTATAGAAAGAAATCGAATACGGTGGTTATGGTTTGTTACACCCCCTCAAGATGAAGATGTGAGCGGGCGAATCTTCAGCTTGTCTCTAAGGAAAGTAAACCTCGTCGTGCCAAGACCCTTGGTCAAGATATCCGCAATCTGATCTTTAGTGGAAAGAAATCGGACATGTAGATCTCGTTTGGCAACCTTGTCCTAAACAAAATGAAAATCGATCTCTACGTGCTTGGTCCGGGCGTGGAAAATCGAATTTGCCGAGAGATACGTGGCGCCGATATTATCGCACTACAAGACAGGTGCTGAGGATGTAGTTAGCCCAAGTTTGCCAAAAAGGGACTGGAGCCAAGTAAGCTCAGCACATGCATCAGCAAGGGCCTTGTACTGGGACTCAGTCGAGGACTAGGCCACGGTCTTCTGCTTTTTGGAACCCCAAGATATCAGGTTTGTGCCCATGTAAATAGCATAGCCGCCGGTGGACTTTCGATCATCACCATCACCGGCCCAGTCAGCATCAGAGAAGGCCTGTAGATCCAGGGAAGAGGACCTGGATATATGTAGTCCATAATCTTTAGTGTGTTTGAGATAGCGTAGTATACGCTTGATCATGGTCCAATGATCCTCTGTTGGACTGTGCATGTATTGGCAGGCACGATTCACAGAGAAGGCCACGTCTGGGCGTGTAAGTGTGATGTACTATAGGGCCCCCACGATGGACCTGTACTTTGTAGGATTAGAAAAAGGAACACCCCCTTGGGGTAAGAACTAGCTTGCAATCGGACATGCCAGCCTGTTGTAGAAGATCACCTATGTATCGAGACTGATATAATGTAAGCCCATCGGGTTGATAAGAGGCCTCAATCCCCAAAAAGAAACTCAATCTGCCAAGATCTTTGATGGAGAATTCTGACGCAAGCTGCTGTAATAAAGCGTCAATATGAGCGGGCTGATTTCCAGTCACCAAGATGTCATCGACGTACACCAATACATAGGAGGTCGTTGGACCTTGTGTATATATAAATAATGATGGGTCCGTCTGGGAAGACCTGAAACCAGATTGGATTAAGAACTGGGACAGGCGACTGAACCAGGCCCGAGGGGCCTGTTTTAGACCATATAATGACTTGTGTAATCGGTATACATGGGCTGGCCGATTTTCATCTTCAAATCCTTGAGGCTGAGTTATATAAACTTCCTCATTTAGAACATCATGTAGGAAGGCATTTTGGACATCAAGTTGCCGAATACCCCATCCATTACAGATTGCCAGAGTGAGCACTATTCGTATGGTTGTATGTTTGACAACAGGGTTGAATGTCCCTTCATAGTCCAAGCCTGGCTGTTGATGAAACCCCTTTGCCACTAGTCTTGCCTTATACCGTTCAATTGATCCATCAGCCTTTCTTTTTATCCTGTACACCCATTTACAATCGACCAAATTTGCATTAGTAGGGAGAGGCACCAATGATTATGTGCCATTTTTAAGCAATGCCACAAACTCATCAGACATGGTCTGGCGCCAATTGGGATCTTTCACAGCCTGAGTGTAACAAGTGGGTTCAACTAGTGGGGAAGGTTCAGGTGAAAGGGGTGTAAAATGGGCATGAGGGGCTGTGGTGGGGTCGGCATATAGTTCACTTAGAAGGCGTGTGCGACGTGGGGGAGATGATGGAGGGGTGGGGGAAGGGGAGGGTAGCGGGCTAGGGAACATAGGATTGGTTTCAGGTATAGGATTGGGTGGGGGCTGGTTTGATGGAGTGGGCGGAGTAGGTGGGTCAGGTATGACAGTTAGGGGTAGAGAGGCCCATGTGGGTGTGGGTGATGTAGGAGGGGAGTTTAGGTGGATTCGTAAAATGGGAATCTATGCTCATCAAACCGTACATGTTGTGCAATATAAATGCGCTGTGAGGCAAGATGCATGCAATGGTAGCCATGGTGATGAAAACTATACCCAAGAAAGACATAAAGAGCTGATCGTGGATCCATTTTGTGATTATTATAAGGACGAAGGAAAGGAAAACAGAGACACTCGAACACTTTGAGAAAACTATAATCGGGTGGATGGGAAGAGAGAAGCTGATAAGGGGAAAGGTTCCCAAGAGTGGGAGTGGGCATTCGATTAATTAAATAGACTGCCATTTCAAAGGTGTAATCCCAATAAAGTTGAGGGACTGAGGCATGGCGTAGAAGAGCAAGTCCAGTCTCAACAATATGGCGATGACGCCTCTCAACGGTGCCCTGTTGTTCATGGGTATGAGGGCAGGATACCTGGTGATGAATACGAAGATTGGCAAAATAAGAACTAAGAGAGCAGAACTCTCCCCTCAATCTGTTTGCACACTTTTAATTTTACTAGAGAACTGACGTTCAACTAATGCCTGAAATTCCTTAAACACAGGAAAAGCATCAGATTTTGCCTTAAGGGGATAAAACCAAATATGACGGGTAAAATCATCCACAAAAATGATGAAATATTTATGTCCAGTAGAAGAAATAACAGGAGAAGGTCCCCAAACATCACTAAAAATTAAATTTAAAATAGAACTATTATGATGGGTTGATTCACGAAGCGTCAAACGACTTAATTTGCCTATTTGACAGGCAGGACACAAATGCGAAGAGGAAGGGATCTTGACATCAGGAACCATAATATGAAGAGAACGATCATGAGGATGACCCAAACGTTGGTGCCAACGATCATAGGAAGAGAACTGAGCAACATTGGTGGATGGTGGATGTGAAGATGGCAAGTAGTAGAGTCCGTCTTTGCTAGGCTCCGTAAGTAGAATGCGATTGGAAGTCGGATCCTTCACATGAAAATGAGTGGCATGAAATTCAAAGAAAACGTTATTGTCAGTAGCAAACTTATTAACAGAAAATAAAGAATTAGAAAGTGATGGTACATGGAGAATATCAGAAAGAGTTAAAGAACCAGAAGGGGAAGGGATAGAAGAGTGACCAACATGAGATATGGGAATAGTATTACCATCACCAACCAACAAACCGTACTTACCATTATAAGGTACATATGATGAGAGAGACTGCAGATCAGGTGTCGCATGGTGGGTGGCCCTAGTGTCAGGAATCCAAGAGGCTATGCTGGAGTTGGTGGAGGGTGGAAGGTAATGTCCATGGATGGGTGGATAGGACGGTTGGGGTGGTGGTTGAGATGGGTAGGGCCGTGGGTTTTGGGGCACTGGTACATTGGTGTTGGTAGCAAGATAGGTAGATGGTGTGGTATTTTGCTCAGGCTGCTGTCCAATAGGCTTATGTTTGTAATAACAGGTGGCGGCCTGATGGTTTGTACGGCCACAAATCATACAGGGACTATGGGCAAAGGCATTAGAAAGCCCAAAGCCACTTGGGCCACGACCCCTGCCACGACCACAACCAATAGGAGTGACACGGCCTTGGGGCTATGTAGGGGTATTCGGTTTGTGTTGAGAGACATTGACTGATGCATTGGCAGCAGGATCAATGATTGCTTGGCGTGACTGAAGGAGGTACTCATGGCTCACAAGAAGGCCATGTAAGTCTGTATAGCTGATAGGATCCTTGCGATCCATCATGGTGGGAACAAGGGGTTGAAACTTTGCACGTAGAGCATGAAAGATGTGTAAATTGAGGTCCTCAGTAGGGAGAGGCTTGCCGGTAGCCCCAAGTTCATCAGACAGGGCCTTGGCCCTACTTAGAAATTGCATGACTGATTCTTCAGGCTTTTGGACTAGTTGTTGAAGAGCGGCATTAATGGCCAATATGCGTGGGGTGGAGGCATTGCTATAGGCAGCATGAAGGACGTCCCAAAGCTCCTTGCTTGTCTCATGTCCAACTGCTAATGACATGGCTTCCTTAGAGAGAGAGGAAATGAGGATACTGGAGCCAGTGACATAGCCATAGAATTGCTGGCCCTTTAGACAAGGAACAATTTGGGTCTTCCAATAAACGAAATTCTTTGAAGAAAGCTTAATAGATAGTATTTGGGATAGACTAGGTGTAGGTGGAATAGGGGATGAAGTGGAAGAAGAGATGGGAGTGGTGGGAGGAGAACCCATTTCGGCCAAGGGAGGGAGGACGTTGGGGATGAGAAGAAAAAAATAAAAAAATGAATCTCTTGCTCGGTGGAGCTAGAGGCTCATGATACCATAATGGAATTAGATTTTATGTGAATATTCATCCTTGTTTAAGAAATAATGGTGGGTGTATATATACGTGAAGGAATCCACATATTAGAAACTCAATCACCTACAATATACATTCCAATAATAAAAGATTACAATATTGCATTAAGCTATACAAGGAAGATTGAGAGCGATATCATAGGAGATTGCATGGGATTGTGATCTTGACACCCAAGCAACGCCAGGTATGGACAGAACCGGTATAGAAAGAAATCGGATACGGTAGTTATGGTCTGTTAGAGATGCGTTGGCCAATTCTTTCTTATTTTAAAGGTTATTAATGGGCCTTTTGTGTTTATTAGACATGGAGCCCATGTTAGGTTGGAAAATTGACCAGAACATTTATGGCATCCAAATGTAAATGGGTGAGATGGTCTAGACACCATTTCATGTCATATCTCACATTTGTTAATTGGTGATCAATTGATTTTATGAACTTTGCATAAACTTTGCCTAAGTGTGTGAGACAGGGCATAAGTTATGAAACTTTATGAATTTTCATAAGATCCTTTGGAATATTGAGATCTAATATGTAGGTTCTACATGTGGATAGATTTGGTAATTCCTTTATGATAAAAGTATTATGAAGGCATTTCTTTCTTCTACGGTATGGTTTTGTAATCCTGATATTATTTTCATAATGATGCAAGGGATTTATTGCCAGATTTATAATACTTCAAACATGTACCAAATTGGCTAGCTTAATTGATTGTCAATTAAGACAAGTGGCATTGTATAATGCACACTGGTTGAATACTTAATCTATAAGTATTTGTGTATGTAATTATGCATATATAAAATTACATAGGAGCATCAATATGAATGTGTGATATGCAAGAAAGATTGCATGGGTAAATTAGTATGGAAGTGTGGGGGTTATAGTCTCACGTTATAGTCTTCCTACAAAGGGCATTCTCATATTATTTCAGCTTGTATCTCTGAATGTGATAAATCCAAAATGTGGGGGTTATTATGAAAATGCGTATATTTACATGTTTAGTCTCTTCTTAAGAGATAAATAAAGCCAAGTAGAATGATTAATCTCTACTTGAAAATTGAATCTAATAAATATATTTAGATTAGGTTATATAAATAATTAGAACAATACCTTGGTTTAATGGTGGCATGTACAAACATGTGTTGGTGGGGTGATTTATAGAATCAATAATATAAACCTACGTTATAGCTAGGTACCACCATAATTTTACAAGTTTATGACTTGTAAGAAGGCCGGATTGAGAGCCACTAGGCTAATGATCTAACTAATAGATATATGGAGATGGCCGAAGCCGAATCAATGTAAGTCCTTATCCAAAAGGTAAATGACATGGTCAGTAGAGAAATAAAGACTAATATGTCTTGGTTATATATATCTGGTGAGGCTAAAGAAGGTAGCGCTATCAACTCAATATAGTTGAAACAAAAATGACTAATACTATTATATAGCCTCTGACCACTATTGTGGTATACGTCTAAAGGAATGAACCCTTAAGGCCTGTATCATAGGTCATGTGATGAACACCCAACCTATGTGAAGAAAAATATTCTTGAAATAGGTTCAAAGGGTACAAACGAAGTCACTATGAGACTTGTTTAATATTACTAAAATTTGCTCATTCTGGTTACATAGTAAAATAGTATCACCATAATGAAAGGAGGATGAGTTTTAGACTCTTAATTAGTCGAATCCTACTAAATGTTGGGGTGTATTATCTGTAGTGCACACTGGCTGACCTAAGTGGATATAGGAGGTCAGGCCGCAAACCGATGAAAATTTTATAGACAAATTCTTTAAGCATCCATGAAGCTGAGATGGGGACAAGGCCGGTATTATTAAAAATAAAAATGTCCATATAATTAAAAGGGAGCTTCACGAGGGTTGATTGGTAGGAGGTGGATGATAGGCTAGTCGGCTACACTAATGAGGAAAGGTTCAATAAGTCTGACTTCACCCATACTCTGTAGCATTGTTTATCAGACCTAGTGTAGGTTCAAGTCCGAAAGACATTTGCAACGATGCGTCTTACTATATCTAATTCACTCAATTGGATTTGTCGATTGTTTTGGATATTTTGAATCTATGGGGGATTATTGGAATTTTAAATTCATTTAAAATATTTGATTCAAAATATTTTTATTCTTTATTTAAATATTTATTAGAGGGTTTTGTCGCTTCCTAATAGACACCAAAATGACCAATGGGTGTACCTATTGGAAGACTTGTTTGAATGGTCAACAAACAAGTTTTATGGGAAAAGGCATGTTTTATGGGCATATCCTTTGGAGATACCTTTTGGGGGTGCCTTTTCTTCTCTTATATAAAGAGAAGAATATTGCCCATTTCTCTAATAATTTTTGAGAAAACTTCTTTTGTTTTTTCTCTCGGCTTTGTTTCTCTATTGTTTATATCCAATTGAGTGCAACTCTCTGTGCCTTTAGTAGCCTAGTATTTGAAGTGCATCATTATTAGATAACTTTAATCGAAGCGCTATTTTATCTTGGAGGCTGATTCGCAAGGACCCGGCAGCACCATAGGGGGTGTCTACAGTCTTAAGGAGAGTGACTTTTGTCACAACACAGCCCCACCGTTTCTTTTATTTTCTTCATGTTTTTCAGGCTTATGACGCATTATATGGTGCTTGAGATTGTTGTCATTGATCTCAGTTTGTCTACATTAAGATAAGTAATCTAACTTCTTAAGTACATATACAATGATATGTATGTGTTGGAAGATTGTTTCCAACACCCGACTTACAGTTAAATTAGCTACGTTTCTCATCACCTCTGCTATCCAAGCCATGCTCAAGATCAGAGCGATTTTGATTAATGGTGGAACGTAGAAATTAAGAGCTCCAACTATGGCAAAAACCCAAATTGATATCCACATGAAACACATCCCAAGCATCTAGTAAGTGGGTTGACTGAGATCAGAGAATTTTACAGCTGGTTCCAGCGATTTGGTGATAACTGTTGCATAGAACTTGGTTTTCTGTGTGATCCAACACACATAGAGGCCATTACCGATCGCGAAGAGTAGAAAGACAACACCAACGCCGTCTGTGGAAGCCCTCTGGAAGCAGAGAAGGAGAACCCCTACAACCATGGACGTGGTGAAGGTGCTCCAAAGTATGACATTAACCATGAAATAGGGCTAGTGTCTAATTGCCTTTTGCCACAAGAAGGCAAGAATGATGCTTAGAATAGTTGCGCCTTCAGCTTGGGGGAAACTAGTACTTAAACATCCTCTTCTCTTCTCTTGCAGTTTTTCCTTTTTCAAAGAGCCCCTGAGCTGCCTTGAATACAAGAAAACAGATTAACCCAACTGAGGCTACCATGTGGAGAAGAAACAGAAACAGAAATATTCGATTCGTATAAGCCCTTGAATTTAGAGTAGCCAACGTTTCCTGCTTACAGTAGAAAGAACACACACAAAAAACCCAAAAAAAAAAAATTAAAGTCAACAACTTGTAATACGAGAACAAAATCAAGCTATCTTGCAATCTATTTGACTTACTCGTGGAGTTTTTGATGTTAAGAATTTTCCAAATGCGATGTGTGGGCTTAATTAATTATCGGGTCGATTATTGATGGGGATCAATAAATACAAGGGCTGATGTGGCTTGCTACTATTTTATTGAGACGGATTGGACCGGCCTGGCCCATTGTGGAAATGGGTTAGGGTTTGGGGAGTATTATAAATACTAATGATGAGGGTTCCCTATAATTAGTATTCTATTCTCTTTTCTCTTTCCTCCACAAGAAAGAGAACTCTGTGGGAGAGTCTAGGAGACTGTAAAAGATTCCCATCGCGGTTGTTTGTAAACATCATCTGATGGATCGTTGCTGTTCGTGGGTATATTCTTATCTCTTTTACATGGGTGCCAGGTACGGCTTATTTCCCTCTCTTTATATTCAATCGTGTTCTAGACCTCTGCATGGGGATGGATTTGGGTTTGACAAAACCCTTGATTGTTCTATGCGAAGGAGGAGGAGGATGAGGAGGCTGTGAAGTAGGACGAGTTTGAAAACGAGCAGGTCGAACACCTTGAATGATAACTCTAAGAGGGTTCGACGGGTTCAAAGTTCGCAGCTTGGAGACTCTAAATTCAGTCGGAGATGATTCTGCAACCACCTTTTCCTCCAAACCCATATTTTCTTTAACGGGTTCCTTCACATCTCCGTTATCTTTCTCTTTCCCCTTCTTCTTCTCACACTGAAACAACTTTGCTTTCTTCCTCCATCACCTAAAGAAAATTTCAGAAAGATCTCTGCAACATTAAAAACCCCTGAAAAGAAAAACAGAGACACAGAGAAAGATAAATGGATTGTTTCAGCGGTTCTTACAACATCAGCTGCGCCCATCTCTGTTTAGAAATCTGTGGAAACTGGAAAGAGATGGTGGGAATGGAGTCGGCGGTCGTATCTGGTTGAATCTTTGATCTATTTTTCTGGCTCTGCTCAAGTTAATAGCTAAATGCTTAAGATTTTAACCCCAACTTCTCTCATTTTTGGTAGCTTTAACCCTTTTGAGGATCTCTCTACCAAAAAAACAAACCCTTTTGAGGATCTTGGTGTTAAGGGTTTCCCCATCTACATCCACACCTCTTATTGGCAGGGCGTGTAAGGAAATAAGGCATGCTTCTAAAGCACAGAGAACTGACAATAAAATTTTTTTTGGGGGGGGAATAAATGTAAGTGAAGTTAGTAAAACACTGAAACATGCGACGGTTGACGGCAAATAAATTAAGGACAGAAGCTTCATTTGGGATTCAGATCTTCTACGGCCTTGAGAGTAACAGCCATCGTCCTGGCTTCTGGGGTTAACACGTATCCTTATGAAAATCGAATGGCCAGTTTTAAAATTTTCAAATACTGTTTGTGAAACTCGGTTGATCCCAGCAATCCAGTCGGATCGGCCAGTCAAACCGAAACCACCCAACCTCGCGGACTTTGTCGGTTGATACGTGGGTATGGAAGCTCGTCTTCTTCCTCTCACGCTTCTGAATCCAAAGAAACCACCCAACCTCGCAGACTCTTCATTGGCATCCACGGACTCTCTTTCCACAAACCCCTTTCGTTTTCTCCATTATTTAGCACTCTTGCCTCCTCTTCTCCTCATTCCTAATTCAGTTTGAATTCTCTCTTATCTTCTCTTCTTCGATTTTATTCAAGTACTTGAAGATTCAGGAATGGCAGGAGAAATTGGATGGAGAAGGATTGATTGGAGAGCTTTGTAATGGGTTTTATTTATTGATGGGCCCTAACAAGGAAGTCATCACGTTTGAAAGCTTGAAGAGGAACACTAATTTACTAGGGTTGTAGGGTTTGAAAGATGATGAATTGTTGTCTATGTTGAGAGAAGGTGATTTGGATGGTGATGGTGGTCTAAATCAGATGGAATTTTGTATTTTGATGTTTAAATTAAGCCATGAATTGATGGAGGAGTCAGAGAGTTTGTTGGAAGAAGCTCTGATACAGGAATTGAAAAATCCGTAATTGGGTTCTTCGTTTTCCCCTTTGTTCTTTTCGTTTGTAATTTTTTTTTCTCTCAATACTTTTTCTCATTTGTTTTCCACTTTTTAGTGGCAATGAAAATAATGGAATCAAGCTTTGAAAATAGTGTTTCTTGAATTAGAGAAGTTGATAAATGTTCTTGAACAATTACAATTTGTAGACAATGGCCGTTGGAGAGGAAGGCTTCAAAATCCCCTTTTTTCTGCTACTCAAATGGAACCAGATGCGTGAGAGGAATAAAACCTTCAATTTCTGCTACTCAAATCAGAACCATATGCGTGAGAGGAAGAAGACTCGATTTCTGCTATGCACAAACCAGAACCAGATGTGTGAGAGGAAGAAGAGAGGTTTCCATGAGCGTGAGAGGAAGAAGAGGAGCTGGTTTCTCGAACGATTGTCCCTCTCTTCAAAACAAAACCCTAGTGGGTTTGATCGGTTTTAGTTTGCGACCGGTCCGGCTTGGTTTGCTGGGATCAACCAAATTTCACAAACAACATTTGAAAATTTTAAAATTGATTGTTTGATTTTCATAAGTACATGTGTCGAGCCCAAAAACCAGGGCAGGACGATGGCTGCTACTCTCAAGGCCGTAGAAGATCTGAATCCCTTTATTTGAATCCAATTTTCTTTTGTACCTAACGCTAAGTTTTGACCGTTGGTAGGCGGACTCGGACTTGACCCACCCATGTTGAACTCTCTCGTGAGTTGAGTTGAGTTGAGTTGTTACCGACTCATATCTTGTCAAAGGAGGAGTCTGTGTCACAAGTCATAACTTCTAGGTTTCATCCTTTCTCTAGAAGGAATTAGGAACCCTTGCAAAACTTTCGAAGGGACCTAGTTTCTTAAATATAGGGTGAAGAGAGAATCTCTTAATCCATAAGTTGTGTGATTTGGATTATTTTTTTCGTTGGGGGGGGGGGGTGGTTAAGGGCATTTGGATGAGACTTTGAAATAGTTAAATGAGTATTTTGAACCTTATAAAATAGGGTGGAAGGAATAATGAAACTCCAATGATTAGATTCTCTTCACCAATTCTTAAATGAAGTAGATAAATTCAGTGGCATTCATACTTGGCCGAGTGGTTTTCCCTACTAGTACAAAACTCGACCTTAGCCCCTTGCCCTAATTCCAAGTTTAAATCCTAATTTCACCCTAAATTCTAAAACCCAATACCCGAAACCCTAACCCTAATTTTCTGAAACTTCAAATTTTGTTTGAACCTTATCCAAACCTTCACTGTTAGCTTCCCCTAGACCTGCCTAGCATTACCATATAAAAATTACCCCCATTCCTCCAAACCTAACCCTAGAAATTGACCTAAACTCCTATTCTACTCTATTAGAACTGCAGAACCAGCAGCCCCTTTGGTCCTTTGTCATTGGATCTTGGATAATTGGCGTCTAGTAGGACTTTTACCTATCTAGAGCTACATTAAGTGGTATCACAGCCCATGGCTGACCCCATGGCTACAATGCTCGAGATGTTTTAGAAGCTTGTTGCTGAACAAAGGGCTGCAACTGAAGCCCAGAAGGCTACAACTAATATCATCATCGCTAGGTTGCAATGATTGGAAGAACAGAGAGTAACCCCTGACAGATACAACAAGTTACCCATGGATGAAGACAGGTACCAGCTCAATTCGGTGGTACAGAGGCTACCTAGTAGAGATGGAAATCCTAGATATGGATACAGAGGTCACAGAGATGGACCTAGAGGTCACAAGGATTACAAAGAAGACAGGGAAAGGTATAGAGACCACAAGGAAGCCAGGTATAGAGAACAAATTTTCATTGCCAAAGAAAGTTGAAGGTAAAGCTGAAGTAACAGTGAATTGTGATGAAAAGAAAGAGACCACTCCTATAGCTTCAAAGATGGAAAGTCAATATGTAGAAGATCTTACTGAAGTGGTCTATGTCGAAGAAACCAATGTAGGAAAGGCTGCAACAGCGGAAGATGAAGAGGTGGTTAATAACATTCCAAAGGAAAACAATGGCATTCAAAATGTTGTCCTTGAAGAGGTGGAGCTTGCGTCTAAGAAGGTTACTAACACTGAAGACTTTATAGATAGGGCATTCACGGTTGATTCAGAGGTCAAACACGTAGAGTTTGCCATGCCACCATGGTTCTTCGAAGAGAAAGCTCCACTCCTTGAAGACTTTATCCCTAATGTTCCCGCATCACCAGAATTTTGTTTGGGAATGATTAAAGCTGCTACTCATATGTTGTTTCCCCCTCATCACTGCAAAATCGAGGACGAATTTTTTCAAGCAGGGGAGAGTTGATGCAGATTCATCATCGAAATGGGCTTATTTCCTTAGAAATAAGTCTAGGGTTGGGATATATATATGTTGGGCCTTTGATCCCAAGGGTTTTCTATGTAATAGGCCACTTTAATGGGCCTAAACTAGGGGTACATAGGTTGCATAAGGGATTAACCCGATACTTAGTTTATTTTTCATGTTTTAGTGTTTTAAATTGAACCGGTTGAACCACTGGTCCAATTTAAGTGAAATGTTCCTATTGGCTGATAGGGTCTTATATCCTATTGGTTACTTAGGAATCTTTTTAGTTTAAGTGTTTTAATTGGTTTTTAGTTGTTTATTCGTACCCTTCCATGATTTAAGTGAGGGAAATGTTTAGATTGTATTAGGATTTGGCTATTAGCCTTTTATTATAAATATTAAATCATGGGAGGCTCCCCCACAGTTTGATGAATTAAAAAAAACATGTGTTTGCTGCCTTTGTTGATGCTGCTGCTCCTTGAGAGTGTTTATCCTTGTGGTTCTATCAAGGTGGAAAGGGTAGGTGGATCTCCTACGACTCCTTACGCCATGACGGCTAGGAGGATCTCCATTGAAGGTGGTTCTATCCTTCTCCATTATTCAAGCTGCTACTGCTGCTGCCATTGAAGACCTGCAACTTTCTCCTTATTTTCTAGAAGATTACATACAAGGTAATTTTTGAGAAAATCCTACCCAGCCAGATCTGACCATTAGACTACTTTAATATTCAAACCCTAGCATCTCCAACACTTCCCCTCCACTCGATATTCATCTCAGCCCCATCCAACCACCCAAACCGTAATTCCCCATTAACCTCCATTAATCCGAGAACCCTAGAATTTTCAGAACTAACACTTCCAGCCATCACTTGGACTTCATACCTTGGCCGAGTGGTATTCCCTACTAGTACAAAACTCGACCTTAGCCCCATTCCCTAATTCCAAGTTTAAACCCTAATTTCACCCTAAATCCTAAAACCCGAAACCCTAACCCTAACCCTAACCCTAATTTTCTCAAATTTGAAATTTTGTTCGAAACTTGTTCAAACCTTCACTGTTAGCTTCCCCTAGACCTGCCTAGTATTACCATACAAAAATTACCCCCATTCCCCCAAACCTAACCCTAGAAATTGACCTAAATTCCTATTCTGCTCTATTGGAATTGCAGAACCAGCAGCTCCTTTGGTCCTTTGTCATTGGATATTGGTTAATTGGCCTTTAATAGGACCTTTACCTATCTAGAGCTACATTAGGTTTCCTATTGCTCAACCTATGAAGATGTTTTGTGACAATCAAACTGCTATTTATATTGCAAGCAATTTAGTATTTCAAAGCACATTGAAGTTGATTGTCATTTTGTTCGGAATGCTGTTATGAAGAAGTTGATTTCTACTCCATTTATTTCGACTGCAAATCAACTTGGTGATGTGTTTTACCAAGCCGCTGTTTGGACCTACTTTTCGAAGAAATTGTTTCAAGCTGGGTCTGCGTGATTTATATGCTCCAGCTTGAGGGGGAGTGTTGAAGTGTATCGAGTTTATGGGGTTGAGGAGAAATCTCGATTAGAAGATTCCATTATTCTAATCAAGATTCCTCTCTACGTGGTTCTGTGGTTTTGTTGGTTTATAATTAGGTTTAGACTAGTTTCTATCTTCATTCTCTTATTGTAACTACGTGTTATAGTATGGATCCTAATCAGATTAGTCCTCTTTTGTAGTCTGGTTTATATCCAAATAAAGGCAGTGAGGGGAGGCTGTGTTGATCGATTATTCTCACAGTTCTCTTCCTCCCTCTGCTTCTCCTCTTCTCCTATTATCAGTTCTGGTTCTTTAAGCAAGTATTGAGTCACTTAATGAGTTCCAAGATTTCCCTGACTGGAATGGAGTGCTTACTTGTTTGAATCAAAATGATGTGAAAATTATGCAGATAAGTAGATGAATTAAACACATTAAAACTTTCCACAGCATTTGAAATTGTCAGATTCATTATCATATATAAACAACCTCAAAAACCAATAGTCAAATAAGATTTTAAGTCTGTCTTGGTGATCAGCACCTGAGAATTTGATCCTGCGGAGATCATGAACTGCTAACAGACACTATATGTTGAAAACTTCAAACTGATAAAACAGAGCTGAACCAAACTCGCACAATGACAATCCATAAAGATGTATGCGAGTCTCCTCAGAAGTCAGAATGATCACATATTGGACATCCACTGCCACCTCTTTACATTAGGTATGCCTGAACAAGAAGACATTTCAGAATCCAACCAAAAGAATGTTGCCCTTTTTGAGGAAGCTTTGCTTTCAATAAAAAGGAAACCCCATTGCCTTCTATTAACAGGAACCATGGGCCAGTGAAGAAGAGTCTTTGCCACATGATGAAGATTTAAAGGGGTGCAAAAGCACTCCTGAATCCTGATTAGTGTTACAACATAACCTTGATTCCAATCCTGGGAGGAGGCTAAAAGAACTTCTTTGAACAGCAAATGGTTCTCCATGCAACTTCATCCCATCAACACTCTGAAACTTAACAAACAAATGAAGGCGGTTACCAGTAATCCTGGCAAGAACATGACCCATGTTTGAAATGGTGGAATCGATGCTTATCTCGAACAATTATTTCCCTATTAGCAACGATTGACATGAACTTGATTGCGGAATGGCAATCAGCACACATGCGAAGGTTTTTCACAATCCTGATTAGTGTCCCATGGTGGGTGTTCATGAGACCAAACGCTAGTGCAAGCTTCTCACTATGGGATCTAACAGCAAATTCTCTCTCTTCTTCTTCCAGTTCATGCATCACTGAATCAGATTCTGGTACATAACCTGCTTCTCTGGATTTCCATATTAACTCATCAAGATATTGATAGATTTCAGTTGTCTGTGGATGGGACTTATCACCCATGCAAAACATGTGTGTCACAAAATTGATCTCTATTAAGCTATAGCCAACTTGCTTTTTAAGGCCTTTATGTATCATCATGTTTCTTACTCTTTCCACTCGATCCATCTTCCCTGCTGATGCATAAATGTTTGAAAGCAACACATAATGCCCAGGATTATCAGGTTCTAGTGTCAGTAGACGCTCGGCCACTTTCACTCCAAGATTGAAATTTTTGTGCATCTTGCATGCCCCAAGCATTGCTGTCCACACCGCAGGTGCTGGCTCCCCGGGTATCATCTCCTCAATGTACTGAACTGCTTCATTCAGAAAACCAGCACGTCCCAGCAAATCAACCATGCAAACATGATGTTCCATCCTCGGCGCAAACCCATAATCCCGGCTCATGCACAAGAATGCTTGGCGCCCCTCAATTACTAACCCTGAGTGCGCACATGCAGACAAGACTGAGACAAACGTGACATCGTTTGGTGGTGGCCCATGGTTTCTCATATGATAGAAAAGCTCGACGGCCTGGCTACCATAACCATGCATACCATATCCAGAAATCATAGCTGTCCAAGCCACAACATTTCGTTCAAGCATCCCATCAAAAACTTGTCGAGCTTTGGTCACATTACCACATCTGGCATACATGTTAATCAAAGAAGTACCTAGAATTACACTAACACTTAAACCATTGTCAACAATGTAATTATTCACCCATTGACCCAAATCAAGAGCTCCCAATTGAGAACAAGCAGACAACAGGCTCACCAGAGTAGCTGAGTCTGGTTCCACCCTCATTTCCAGCATCTGGTAGAACAATTCAACTGCTTCTTTAGCAAAACCATTTTGCTCATAACCAGAAATCATCGAATTCCAGGCAATGATGGTTCTTTCAGGCATTTTATCAAACACTTTTCTGGCAGCAACTAAATCACCAGATTTGGCATAAAAGGTTACAAGGGCAGCTTGGACGTAGGGGTCTGAACCAAACCCAAAAGCCAAAACATGAGAATGTATTACTTTACCAAGTCTCAGTGCCGCTATATCAGCACAGGACTTAATAATGGCTGTGAAGGTGTAATTTGATCGTAATAATTCAGCACGGTGCATACGTTGGTAGAATACAATCGAATCAAGAGGAAAACCAGATCTGGAAGAGACTCTGATGAGGGAGTTAAAGAGGAACGAGTCGGGATTAGGGACAAAGAAGAAAAGCTGACGAGTGTAGGCAATAGAGCCAGCAGAACAGGCCAAAGTTATCAACTTGGTGAGAAGGGCTCGGTTGTGGTGAAGACCAGAAATGATAATGTGGGCATGTACTTGCTGCAGGGGCCTGAGATGAGACCCTGCTTTTAAGAGAGTTTTGTAGGTTAAGGAGTGTAGAGGTGAAGATGGTACTGATACTTGGTGGGATAGAGCAGGAGCTAACTGCTGCTTCTGCACTTCTGGCATGCTATCTTTGTGCTTTCTTTGAAGCAGATGGCTCTCTTTAAACTCCCCACTGTTTTCCAAATGGCTGATAATTGAGGATTCTTTCTGCACAAGCAAACACTAAATGGACGCATCAGCCATTCTTTCTGCCCTCTTTAAACTCCCCACTCCATGGTTCTTTCAGGTATTCTATCTAAAACTCGTTATTTTTATATTTGATTCACCCATCACTTAATGTGATCCAACAATGGCAGCATCAGCCACCCATTGGTATGGATAGTTGATGGATACTCCCATGGGACTATTTTTCGTGGTTCCAGAAGGTCCAACGTCTTCCACTCTTTCCTCAGCTTGCTTGCATGTGGGAGCGGTGAGCGGGAGGGTTTTGTAACTGGTCTTGCTCTTTGTGAATGACAAAATTTGGAAGATTAAAGACTCTGTTTGGGTCGCCGAATCCCCTGAAGAACTGAAGATAAAGACTCAAAGAGAAGGCGTTGTTTACTTCACGAAGAGAAGAAATCTGGAAAGATGGAGGGAGTCCAGAAAGGCATAGTTTTCTCTCGAGCTTGTGAGTTTTGATTGAAGATCAACAACAGTATCGAAAAATCCAGGACTCACGAATTTGACAGTGAAACTGAAGATGATTATTGCTTACATTCCTCGATGACCTCACCATTGACGGAGAAAATTGGAGAAGGTCGGAGAAGTGGCCATTGACCGTTTTGGGGGTGTAGCTCATAGGAAAATTATCGTCTCCAATTCTCTATAGCTCGGTAGTGCGGCACTGCTAGTGTGGATGTTTGACATGTGTCAGTTTGAATATCCAACAATCCAAGCTCATTGATTATGTTAAGCTTAGATCGTTGGATGTCCAAGCTGCTATGTGTCAGACATCCACATTAACACTGTGCACTACTGAATTATAGGGAATTGAAAAAGATAATAATCCGTACCTCATATGGTAGAGAATGCAACTGCGCAGGTATAGATTGTGTGAGATCGATTGTAGTGATTAACGTCATTGGAGGGGAGCCTAGGTATTAGAACCATCTCCTACGCCCTGAATCCGATCTCATGGAAACCACTTTATGGACCCTACTTTGTGGATTCCATCATATAGGTTTAGAGGTGTATGAGATGGTTTTCGTAGAACTGAGCCGACCTCATTGGAGGGGATCTAGAATAGTAGACCACTTATATTCTCAGTTGGCAAGGACCAACGGCTCACAATTAAGAGGTCATGAATTGAACTTTCCTTGGGGCCTACCTATCAAAAAAAAAAAAAAAAAAAAAGGTGAAACTAACCATATTATGGGGTTGGTACCTATTTTGTGTTTTTATGTGTTTGTATTGGGTGTGAAATTGTGAATACTTTCTTTGGGAGCATGCATTGATTTTGAATGAGGATTTCTAGATGGACTTTTTGTAGATTTGTATTTCGGAAAAAATAAACTGTTTGGTTATCCTGATTCTGTGACGTGAATCTTTCTGAATGTTTGGTTACCCTGATTCTGTGACATTATTCTTCTTGAAAAATTGTTTGATTACCCTGAGTCTGTCAGGTGGATTTATCCTGAATCTATTTGAAAAACTGTTTGGTTACCCTGATTCTGTGAGTTGCCAAATCTTAAATTTAGAAGTACAAGACACTTTAATTAATAATTAAAAAATAATGTCATTACCATATTAATGTACCCAAATAATTATACAAAAATCTTACATGTAGCCACAATATCCATCTGAAAAATGAAATTCCACAGAAAATGATCATTCCTAATCTAAATCTTTCTCCTAGTCAGATTTGGAGTTTTGCTGTATGAGCCAAACTCCATAGGATTTGATCCATTGATTGAGATCCTCTCCCGGGCGGGACGATGTCCAACGCACATCGTCCGGCTGGGGAGGCCTCGATCCACACGCCATTGCACCGGGATGTGTGCGGTGGTGTGGATCGAAGCCCCCCAGCCGCACGATGTGCGCTGGACACCGTCCGGCGCACAAGTGCACTGAAGAGGATCTCAATCCTTATTTTTCCTGTTAGCAAGGTGGAGAAATGAACCAAGAATTCTCTTTCTTCATCATCAATCGGATCACAATTTGCGACCCAGAATTCTATTTCATCATCAATCCAATCACCATTCTTTTTTGTTTGATCCCTGGGTATAGTAAAAATTTCATACGTTTGATCATTTGCACCCGCTTCAAGCCCTAATGGAATGCATATTTTTCCTTTTTAGGTTTAATCCTTACAAGTAATAGGGAAGGGGAAAGCATAACTAGGTTTTTTAAGTCAATTCCAAGTTTTAAATGTCAATTACTAGAGATAATGCTCATCCTATTTCTAGTCCTTTGTCTCCAATTGAATACCATGAGTTGCTTAAAGATGGATCTCATAGTATAATTTGTGGTGGGAGTCAGATTAAGGAAACAAGTGGACCATATATGTTAGCATGTAGAGGTAATCCATCTTAGATAATGAAGCCTCGTTCTCTTTGTCTCTGTGTTGATGATTGGACTTCAATTTATGGATTGAGCTTTCCTCAAGCCATGGTGAAAGAGCCTTCCCCGATGGCCATCGTTGGCCTTGGATGGGTGCCAGCAACAGTGAAGGGAAATTTTTGGGCAGAGATTAATAATGATCCTCGATTTGTAGGTTTTTCCTTCACCCAAAAAACTTTCTTCTCGATTTCTTTTTGTTGTTGTTGTTGTGTCTTGAACCTGAATTATATAAAAAACACACTCAAACTAAATAAACTAATCTAAGCCACGACCACCCACCGTAATTTAGAGTCAACTTGTTATAAACCCACAAAACTGGGACTAAGCTCAAAAACTATAGAAATGGTCCAATATGATAGAACTCCAACACTGAAGAATAAAGGAATTTTTACACACAATAGTTGTCAAGCATCAATTTGTCAATTTCTGTAGGAATGCCAATCTACAGTCTCTGGAAGCCACCACTTAGAGCATATGTGAAATTTTGTTTTTTTTTTTTTTGGGGGGGGGAATAGAGCCACAAAATCACCAAATATAAACCATACATTTTGATTAATCAGTGGATTTGTGAAAAGAGTTTCACAAATATCAGATATTACTCTCTGATAGCGTTGTTCTTGTAGTGATAGACGGTATGGCCACTGGGCAACATAAAATCCCCTTGGTATATGCATGCCTTGGTATATACCACCTTTATCCACATTGAACTGCAAATTCATCAAAAAAAAAAAGAGAGAAAGAATTATATATGAACAAGCATTTAAGAATGGAAAAATACAATTGTATATGAACAAGCATTTAAGAATGGAGCTCTCATGAGCAATACAATTTGATTTAAATTTAAAGGAAAACAGAATCTTTCTAGGTATACGAACAAGCATTTAAGTATACTACATTATCATCAGCATCATCATCACTATTATGACAAGTTCCATTCTTCCCCCACCCCCTGCTTTAAGTTTAAAGGAAAACAGAATCATTTCAGTGTCATCATCACTATTACGCTAATATGAAACACAGAAATTTAAAGTTTTACCCTTCCTAGCTATCTTAACCCCCTTCTTCTTCACTGTCTACTCTTTCATCTTTTCCCTTATATCTCTATAAATTATAAATTACCTTCTCTATCTTCTAGCTTCTATAACCCAAATCTCCCTTCTTTCTTTGAACCCTAACCCATCAAGGTCCTCATCTCTTTCACAGTTTCACTTTAAAAGTCAGTGATGAGAGTGAAGAGTTTCATTTGATTATGTTCTCGATTGAGCACCAGGGTACATTATTCTTCATGGGACAATATTGTTTTCTGTGGACACAAGGAAGATCATTACACCATTCCACCAGACAATGAGTAACCAGATCTCTTATTGATGTACAACTCACCTCAACTTGAAACTCTTGACCCATTTCATCACACCATTCCATAAAAAGAAATTGAAATATATATTAAAAATGAAGAAAGACCATTGAATAGTACACCAATGTCAAAAAGTGTCACCATGGACAATTAATAGAAATTTCCCATTCAAGCATGTTTACATATGTTTGAAGCATTAGATTGCAAAAAAGAACATCCAAAGTGATTATTTGGCTTTGGACCCTATGACATATGGCAACCATGTCATCCTAATGGGGACTACAGTCACTAAACAGCAAGCTAACAATCTAACCCAACGATAGGATCAATAGGACTAGTAAACAGCAAGGTAGGCTCTTTGTAATAGTAATAGATAGTAAACAGGCCTACCAGCAAGGATAATACTTACGACTCTCGCCACTAGGGTATCCCAAATAACAAGATCAAGATGTTGTTCATAAAGGTTAAACAGCAAGGTGAGACCTCACTGCCAGCAGTAACAGATAGATCGGAACTTAATGAACAAGTTACTCTCAAAATAGAAACTTTAGACAACAGTAATATCAACCCAAAAACAAACTATTGCAGCCTTCAATCCAGCAGTCTGATGGATTCCAAACCTGGATCGAAGGTAACAACAAGGGAGGGGAATAACATGCTTAAACTTGGATTGATCTGATGGCTTGATCTGGAATCAAAGACTAAAATTTAAGCGATGACACTGTCAAAACAGGCCTATTGCAAACACTATTTGAACTGTTAAGGTTAGTTAACCAAAACTACAAGATCAAGTTAACCAACTCCAATTTTGTAGAGAAGATCTCCCCATTGGAAACCAATGAAAGATGGTTTGGATCTCAAGCTTGTTAAAGATGCTTGGATTTATTTAAGTGTACCAATCAACAAGTTTGTATACGAAAGTTGGGCAATTGTTATAGAATGGGAATGCAGAAAACCATCACATTTTGTTTAGTCAAAATTTTAGTCATCCAATTAAAGATACAAGGAGAAGTTAGATGATATTTTTCTCCTCTAGTTTCCATGTTCAAAACATTCAAGGCCAAAACAAAGGCTTAAAAAGCCAATCCAAAGGGGGAGGGGGTTTAAAACAGTCCCCACTGAAGCAAGGATTTCACACAAATTTCCCATTTAAAGAAGCAAGACCAAACAGAGTACTCACTAACAACAGAGTTGATTATTACCCTTTAAAATAAAGTAATTTCACCTGCATTGACTCAATCCAAGACAATACTAATTTATCATAGATAACAACTTAAAAATACTGCCCTAGAAGGTCACCTCCATACTCATTTATAGGGGAAATGGAAATGGAAATGGCAATATAATCTGATGCTATGGCTGAGTTGAGTTTGAGGGGGGGTTTTACCTGAGATTTAGGGCAAGAACAAAACCGTAGATTTATGGTACACAAGAACAAAATCTAATGCTTTAACGCAAAAAGAAATTCACAAGCTTGATTTGAAGGCCGCAAGCTCAATTTGAAGGTCACGAACTCGATTTGCAGGGCTGTTCTTGAGCTTCAGTTTGAAGGTCGCAAACTCCGTTTTTCATGGGGATGTAACGCCAGTTATAGGACAAAGATCCTGCAAAAATGAAACAAATCTTAGAGGGGTAGAGAGAGACAGAGCGCAGAGAGATAGAGAGACGGGCAGAGAGAGCTAGAGAGCAGAGAGAGACAGACATAGAGAGTGAGAGAGAGAGAGAGAGAGAGGAAGGAAGTACCTGCAGAAGATCTTCGAACGCAGCTCTTCAGGTCATGCTTGCAGAAGTTCTTCGAACGCAGTTCTTCAGGTCTTGCTCGCAGAAGATGAAGAACGCAGCTTTCAGGTCTCAAGAACCCTCATAAATTTTCCCGATATTTTGTAAATCTTGAGATTTATGCCCTTTTATACCCTGCCCTAGATTTGTGTTTCAATTTTGATTTCACCTCATGAGGTGAACTCTCAAGATTTCACTTTTTACACTAAATTGATGATTCTCGGGAATTTTAAAATCTGTGGAAGGTCATTTGCTTTTTTCATCCAAACGATTTTTCTAAATGAGATTCATGTATCCGGAAAATTAAATCCCAAAGATTTATCCAACCAAACGCGGTGTTTATAGCCCCCGAGGAAGCATCCATTGCTTTTAGATTGTAAGAATGGTTTCTGCTATAGAGTTTTCCGTCCTTAATTTGAACTTCATGTTCCTACCTGACAAACTTAGGTGTACGTATTGATCAGCCAGACAAGTCAGAATATCACCACATAGTCATAAAATATTCGACATAGTAAATTTATTTTATTCCATCTGATAGTTCTGTTTTTATTACAGATGCAATCACAAGCACAACACTATGTTCATCCCTCTACTGAAACTATTTAAGTACTAATCTGCGTCTCGTAGTTGCTGCCATTCATCTTCGATGTGCTCATGACTGCCCTATCTGGTTTCAAGCAGTAGCAGGTTTAGCAAGAGAGCCAGCTTCAGTAAGCAAGGGCACAAGCTTCCCCTCCTGGTGCTTTGCCATAGTTGCTGCAACCACCAGAAATCAGAAATCAGAAATCAGATATCGATTCATTGATGTTAATCTTTTAGGTTACGCCTGGCTGATCACTCCACTTGGAGCGAAAATTGATTATTTTGGTTTGCTCATAGCATCTGAATGCAAATGACATCAACAGAAGATGGACTCCATTCATCACTAGAATGTTAAAGAATGAAGGTAATGGTTTCCTTTCACACATTCTAATGAACAAATCACTATGGCAGAGAGAAGAGTCCATTCTGAAGCATCCGTTTATTTGTATCCATTACAAGGGAAATCAAAATGAAATGTTTCATTCCAGATGAGACCAAGCCTAATGAACCTGAAGGAAAATGGTGGAAGTTAAACAGGTCATACCATCGCAACCTCCAATGTGATTTCCACCAATGAACACATTGGGGACAGTCTTCTGTCCTGTCCATTCTTTGAGTGCGGACTGGATATCACTTCCATCACCTTCACAGGAGAGGAAAATAATTATAAGAAACATACAATTAGAATAGAAAGGAAATAAAGAACCATTCTCTTGAACAAATATACCATTGCCTCATGTAAACGTTTCTCAACATTAAGGCAGAATATCAAATCTTATGTTTTTTTTTCCCTTCGTAGTTCCCATCATCGAAGAAAGAAAGGTCCTCAATGATGGATAATGGGTGTAAGATCAGTAGAGAGGTGATACAGGTATCCCCCTTTACATCAAGTGAAAGCACAAATCTTCTCTACAATAAGTATCAGTGCCTCAAAGATGTCAAAGCAGACAGACGATAAAACCACTTTGGACATGCTGACAGTTCAAGTATTGGAATTCTGGTATCCAAAGAATGCGCAAGCTATCCCTTTATGCATTTTCATGCATACGGAATCTTACGTGAGTTTAAATTAACAACTATCCCTGCAATCCCACAGTAGTATACTCTTCAAAAGGGTACTCAAATCAAAGCAAACAGGGTCACAAAGAATCTAGTAATGGAAAAAGTCATATATAGGTATTAGGTTCACATTATAAACTCCAAAAAATCTTGCTTTGATATTCCTGTCAAGTAATTCAATAATCTAGAATGTACCCTATGGCATAAGATAACAGTATTTGTGTTCACTAATATATATTCCCACAAGGGGAAGAGCTGATCATCTTGCTAGTTTTGTAATTCGCAAATCATGGGATTATTCTGTTCCATCCTCAGTTTCATTAAGCCCGCTCGCTATTTCTATTTATTTTTTATGGTACTAAGCACACTCATTCAAATCTAGTGATACAGTGGGCACATATCCCAAAGAAGATATTGAATTAATCCCAGTCCCTACCCTCCCTTCACATGAGATAAAGATTCATTAAATAGCAATGCATCTAAAAGCTTCTATAAACAGCTGAAACCGGTTCACAGATTTAATCTACTAATACTTTTTCACAGCCAAGTTCTGATAACCAAAAGCAACAGATGAAATTTAAGTTGTGAAAATAATGGGAAGAACCAAGAGGAAGAAAGAAAATCTCTGAAGAGCTTTCTTTATGACAAAAAATACATATTCTGTAGTTTTATCAGATTGTTTTGTTATGATAAACCTGAAAAAAAATTCAAATGTTATCTGTGGCTTGAGTATGTTTGAACAAAAATATAGAAGACAAATATACTATATGGCATTTGAAGGAAGACTATATAAATGAATATATTTGGTTTGTAGTGCTGGTTGTACTCATAAAATACTCACTTTCTAAATCCAGTTCAACGACCTTGTAAGTTGCTTTTAGCTCCGACAGCAACTCCTTGACCCTCTTGCAATAAGGGCAGTGGGTCTTACTGCACATGTGACAAAGAGAAATGGAATGAGAGACTTGGACAGTTCCATCCAAAACTGTGAAGTAAATCAAAGATAAAAGATTTAATAAACAAGGTTTAGTATAGCTGCAAGGAGGCAAGGACACAGAAGGCTCCCTTCAGGCAAAACAGAATAAAATTTATGAAGTAATATCCAAGGAGAAGACAAATTTCCTTCCCTTGGACAGTCCAAACAAAGGAGGACATAATTCGAAGTAAAAAAGGAGAAATTATACCATCAAACAATAGCTGAGAAAGGGCGGGGGTGGAGAAGTAACAATTACAACAAGACTTTAGGATGCTTGGGTCACTACCAAAAGGGGTCTAGCCTTCAAAACATAACATACGAGATACTTTTGTTCATATAATTTTTAACCTATTAGTAGATAAACTTTTTTTCTGCTTACAGTTCATATGATTTCTACCTGATAAGTCTATAATCGATTTTTTACGTGTCCAATATTTTCACATTTCAGGGTTACTCCCCTGAATTTATCGATTTGAAACAAACTTCCACAAACTGAAAATTTTCAGATATAAAAAAATCTAACAGGTGGGATCATATTTTAATTCATTATAGACTGTTGTATGAAACTGTGAATGCTTAAAAACTTGTGATGCATCAGACAGAGAATAGGTTCTCATGTCTATATGACTCTATGCTTTGCTTGTTCAATTCCCAACACTTCAAAAGTAAATCAGTGGCAGTTGGGCTAACAAGAGAACCATCCATAATCGCAGCATTACACTTATGGGGGCTCCTTTCAGTGTTCCATTAGAATATGATTTCTTGCTTTGGTTGCTGAGAGAAATCTCAACAGTCCACAATTTATCTTGTTCTTACATTTACAGACACAATAACAACCCAGAACAACGAAACAAGAAACAACAGAATATTACTGGAGAAAAGCTCAAGAACAAAGTCTATAAAATGCAAAATCGAGGAGTACCCAAAAACAGATTCTATCAAAGCAAATCCCAAATCCAAAACAAATTAGAAGAAATTGAACCCAGAGAAAGAAAGAGGAAAGAGTACCCGAAGACCACGGTCGGATTTGATGAAACGATCTCCTTTGCCTTAGCCAACGCCATTTCAATCTTTAAAATCTCTCTTTTCTTTCTTAACTCTGAATTCTCTGGTTCTGCTCTGATCACAAAACAATCAAAACTCAGTTCTCAATATCTTCTACTCTTCCACAACCCTATCTTTATAGCTAACGGTTGTTACAGTTAAGTTAAGTGGACCCTACGGTGGAAGCTTGGCGGCTCCGAGTCTTGAAATCGTGGTCTATACGAATGACGTATTGACGTGTGGAATTGGTGGTTCCCCCTATCCTACGGCGAATATCTTCCCAGTTTCCACTCGATGCCCATCCGGCGACCATGTGGTTGACCGTTGTCCGAACGAGAAACTGGCTTTGGACCGGTTTTTTTTTGCCGGTCCATTGGATGGGTGACTACTGGATAGGGGCTCCTAGGTCTGGTGGAACCGTGAGTTTTTATCACCTGCAGTTCCCCTGCCCGGTACGGTTTTCTAGTGCCTCTAATAAAATGGGGTAGATCCCATCCGGGCAATGTGTTTGGTCAAGGGGTAGAATGGTCATTTCAACCCCCTATGTGAGGAACTACACAACTGTATCGGTCAACGAACCTCAGGAGATAAAGGTCCTATGTTCATTTTGTTGACTTTAACTAGTCAATGCGGTCAACTTTTTAAAAGATTAAAAGAGGAGCATTAAAAGTGATTCTTATTTATTTATTTATTTATTTATTTATTTTTGTGTTTTGTGTTTTGGGACAACACATGGACAAAATTGATGGGTAGGTGCAATTGTTTGTATTTTTATCTGCTTCATTTTTTGTCCGCTTCATTTTTCCAAGTTCCTCTAATAGATGTGGGTGGACCCCATTCAGGTAGGGGTAGGGTGGTCATTTTTGCCCCCTTCTATTAGAGGAGCTTGAAGAAATGGACCCGCCCAGGACATGGAGCAGATAAAGGTCCCAATTGTTCTTTCCACATGGAGCTGTGATGTTATATTTTTGATACTTGGATATCTAGGAAATGATTTAAATAGGTCACATATTATTGATGCAGCCTTACCCTTGCTTTCAGAGAAGTTTTTAGATTTGAATCTACGATCGTTAGGAGGCAGCTGGCAATGGAGTAACCTTACTGTTGCGAGGCCCACCCTTTACTTGCTAAGCCTTTTTTGTTTTTGGGTAGAACTTGATTAGCCTATATAGAATAAAACTTCACCAATCAAGGAGGGTTGAGTCAGGCAAATAAATGGGTAAAATCCTATCAATGTATGTCCATGCACCTCTCGTATGAAATAACATATTTGCTCCCTATTGTGGGGGTGGGGGTGGGGGTGGGGGCGGTCATTTCGTCTCCATCTTGTGTCTAGGTCCAGAGGCTACACTCCTGAACAGAGTCCTTTTCCCTTTAATTATATACCTTCTCATATATTAAGATATTCCCTTTATAATTTTTTCATTTCTTTTCAGTTTTAAAAGCTATTTGTAACTGATCCAGGTGTAACCGGACTTATTTACCCACCCCCACACCATTTACCAACATTTTAAGATAGGGTGTTTTTTTGTAGTTTTTCTCTCCTTCTTCTCCATTTCCAGCTCCAGCTTCGGCCCCTCCCTTCTAGGGGTTCCACAGTTCGGCTTCCTCTCTCCCTCCATCCCTCCCTCCTACCCCTCTCTGCTCCCCTACGGTTTCCTATGCCCATCCTAACCCCGTTGTCACCTGCAACTTATTGGTTTCGTACAAGATGAAACAACTGATAACCCCTGATACTTAGAATAAGAAGAACGACATGGTGGTGGCCAGGCAACTCCCATTACCGTAGTTCTATTCGGTGTCCCTGTCTTTATGATTCTTCAAAGTTGTATCGTGTCTGGGTCGCATCACCGTTTCGTACGCATTTGAATTGATCCATGTTCCACTTCTCTCTTCATCTTGGTATTTTCTCGAAATATTGGACAAACTCTTCTGCGCTCCCATCGCAACTCCCCGTCCCCGACCCTACCCTCCCCCTTAACTCCATGCCCCCTTCTCCCCCACCCAGTTGATTTGCATCCAAAAACGGATCTTCGTCTCACTTCTAAAGAAGAAGTTAAATTAGGAAAAATCACAACTAAATTGACACTGTAACTCTTGCAACCTTTGCTACTAAATATAAAAATCCATAAGTTTTTTTTCCATGTTGTCTAGTTTTTCCTTCATTTTTTAATTGACCAAAGATGATCCAGACCATATTCCTCAAAACCCAATCTCACTCACTGTTGCGTGTGGAAATCTCCGACGCTTGGTTTGCCCACGGATAAGCCTGCAAGGACCAAGTGATGAGCACAAGAGGGCCGGTGTGGCTCCGCCTAGGATTCTCCGATGCTCAAGTTAGATCACCAGTGAAACAGCGTAACAGCTAGTAAAAAGCGAGATAAGTAATAGAGCTCCATACCTTAGTATTTATAGAGGGAGATGAGGCGGTTGGAGGAGTCCTAGTATGGTAAGAGTCCTTGTTTGGTAAGGCTCTTCCCAGCGGAGCGGAGTGGAGTGGAGAATTTTCTTCGGGGTTGGAATCTTGTTAAGGTAAGAGTCCTAATGGGAGTGTGATTCGGTATCGCGATGAGATCGTGACTCGATTCTTATCCCGTGATTCCCGGGTGGTGCTTACGTGGCGCCGTGATCTCCGGTGGGGCGCTATGGTAGCCTTCGTGGAGAGCTCGGCGTCGGAGCCCGACCACAGAGGTCGGCCTAAGAGCTATGCCTCGGCCCGTATGACCTGAGGGTCATCATTAGTTGTGTGGGCTTTGCCGCGCTGTGGTGCTCCAATCGAGGCCAACCTGCGTAGGCCCTGACCATGGGGTCGGTGGGCGTGCAGCTCAGCCGTGATGGGGATTTTTGGGTGAGTACTGATCTGTCGTGCCGTGCGGCCAGAGATCGGCAGAAGAGCTCGGCCTTGTCGGACCCGTACAAGTTCGGCTCAGCGTCTGGTTGACTGGGAAGTGTTTGACGAGCTCGGCCAAGCAGTAGGGTTTACCCAAATCGGGTCAGCCTGGTCTTCCGCTTAGCTTGGTTCGGTTCTTGGTATGATCTCGGCTCGGCCATGTGGCCGCTTCTGATTGGTGGGGTGTTTTATGCCTCATCACTCACGCAATAACAAGTGGAGATGTCCACCAAAACTCACCTTTTTTTTTTTTTTTTTTTTTTTATCAATTTTGTATGCGTTTAGTTCACTTTTTGAAGGAGCACACCCAGAATGAAAATCGAGGAACCCATCAAATTTTCTCTATTTCTTCCCCTGTTTTGACTTTCTATCACTAGTTGGCCAACCTGAATCACATTTCCACCATTAAAGGCTAGCTTTAGAAGAGAGTAATTTCTTCTCTGTATGTCTATCTTTCACACTCCTCACTCTCTCCCTAGAGTTTCACAATTTTAAGTTCTGCAACAACGTTCTCACTGCAAGTTGAGAGGGTTTTTGCGTTGACGATATAATCGTGGAGGAGGAAGAACTAAAAAAAGAAGGTTTAACAACTAAGTGTGAAATTACAGTATTTGTCCCTCAATCCAAGTGAAAACACTTTAAGTTGAGGGATAAAGAAAGTCCGATTACAAATAGACGCACCCTTATTTTTTTTCACTGGATTTCAAATCTTTATCTAACTCTTTGGCCAACTCTATTTAGATTGAAACTTAACATACCAGTCCATAAAATTTCAAACCCATCCAACTATTTAATTCTCTCTTAGAAAATTATCATTTACTGGGGTTTAGTTCAAAAAGTCTTAGGTGTTCCACTTTCAAATAGACATGGTCTCTTCTTGACGTAGAAGCATGGCTGTTCAAAGTCTGGGTGGGTCATGGTCAAGTTTTAAATTTTCCAGTCTTGATCTTGATCGATTAGCCACTTCTCTTAACATTCTAAGGCAAGCTTCTTCTTCTTCTTCTTCTTCAACGGGAGAAAGAGAGGTGTTGTTCATACTGGATTCTATAGTCCATCAGAAATAAAACTCTTGAACGTTTTCAACCATAAGAATTCAACTTGAGAATCTAGTTTTAAGGCCGTAGGTCAAACGGACCCTTAATGCTTTGAATTTGCCAATCCTTGTTCAAAAATCAAAATTGACAATAATTGATGGGCTGTTCCAAATTTTGGGATCCGATCAAGTTCAAATTTGACAGTAAATGTTAGAGATTTTGAATTCACTTTACACCATAATGAAATCAAATTCTTCAAATATGCCATCTTGACTTACCACATTCACATTTTGATATGAATTCCATCTTGTTCATAGGGGAAATTTAATCAAGGGCAAGAGAAAGCTAATGGGTCGTGTAGCGCCTGCACTAGCACGGGGACTAATAAGAGCATGTGCAGGATCATTTAATTGAAGGAGATTTTTTAGTTCATTAGGGACTGAACAGTAATTTTACACAATCATATGTCTAAACGCAAGAACCACATGACCGATTAGTATTCTTTTTCCCTTTAATTTGAAAGTTTGTCACCAGCACCAAGGTAAAGTCATGGGTCAACAATCAACTAAAGCTAGCAATCTATTGGGTTGGGGGACTATTATAGAATATGAGGGCCTCCTCAAGCCTGGCCTAGGCATTGGGTCTGAACTCAAGCTCCCTTGCCATGTGGCAGAAATGAACAATTAAGGATGGAATAATATGATAGAGGGTTGGTCCCACATTATTTATCTTAGAAATTCCCAAAGAGAAACAAAAAACACAAAATTCTGAAACGAAATTGTGAAGTGTCTTTAAAATAAGTGAATTTAATGTTCTCTAAAATAATTAGAATTTCATTTACACTGGAAGGGACTCTGTTTTTTTTACACTATTTGTTCTGAACTGCCCAATGATGTATAATTCATTGATAAATTGAAACTTGGAACAATGAAAAGGATGTGTAATTTTTTACCTTTTTAGTATAATTCACTTCTTTTAAGAAGATAAAATCCTATGATTTTATGTGTACTCAAAACTCAAAAGGTGTACATAATTACAACTCTTGAGAATGACTTAATTGTAAGTCATAAATAACTTTGAAAGTTCTCTTGTACACGACTTAAAATGAAGTTTCAAGAATAAGACAATGAATGGGCAATCAAAAGAATATTACAATTTCTTAATTCACCGCTTTAGTTACAACAAGATTCAACAATTAATTAATAAATTTATTTATTTTTTTAAAATAAATTTCTTATTGACACCCCTTAAGGTCTCAAATAATTTGTAACTTTATTTTTTTTACCCTTATAGTTTAATACATTTTTTTCCTTTTAACCCAAAATAAAACCTATCATTTCATGTGTACTCATAAAGAGAGCAAAATAATGACAACTCTTACAACATAATAATTATGAGATAATGACATGTCACTTCCAATTAATTTTGAAAACTCTAAAATCTGCCACGTATGCTCCGAAAACGAAGGTAAATGAAATTAATTAATCACTTGAACCTCATAAATGTGACCGGGAATCAAATCGGCCAATGATTTTCCAAAAGCTTCATTCACTTCAACTACTCATCCGTCCTCGATACTTCTCTTCTTTTGGATCTCTGAATCCCTGCTAAGGAACCCCCTATTTGCTGCCACTCGGGCCAGGGTAGAAAAGCCGATAATGGCATCGGCAATTGCATGACTGTTATGGGATGGGAATGGTGATATAGCTCTTCCCACCTTGTCTGTTTCATTCATGGTAAACTGATTTACACATCAATTTTACATTCTGGTTAATTTTTATTTTTTTTGGGAGTGTCTAAAAAAAATAGCTCTTCCCACCTTCTCTATAGGTGATATAGCTCTTCCCACCTTCTCTATAGGTGTATTTAGAACTTTCCCCATTTCAATAAGTACTTGGAACCAGAGGCATGGCACCAAATAAAGTGAGGAAATGATATTGAATGTAGAAAACAAAGCATTAATCTGATCTCTGAGTATATCCACCATTCCACCTATGGCATGACCATGGTTGAATGGTGATCCTATGTTAACTGGACACTTCAAAACAGGAACAATTACACAGGTCTTACATTCCAATCAATATGGTGAGATTAACAGTACCGCATGCCTTACACCTCCACAATAACATCAATGATTTAGCAAAATCCAGACTTCTCTAAAAGCCAATTTTCAAACAGATGGCGAATAAAGGACAGAACAGAGAAAATGGCAGCAGCACATATTACAAAACTTCTCAATGCAGTTGCTAGTGTCTATCATTTCTTTATATATATATATATATATATGAGCACAATTAGGCTGTTAGCAGTAGCATCTACATAACCAAGTGAAAGTCTTCACACTAGCAAACATTCAAACTTTTTCGGTAAACATTTACATGAAGATAAAATGAAGATGCATAGTCATATTACAAATGTGCTGGGAATTGGGATTAAAACATTTTTTTTATCACAGATACCAAAGACCTAGAAGTTTGGAAATTTTAAGTTCAAAGTTGTAAAACAGATAACCTTCAACAATTCCATTTAAAACCATATGCATAAGATGTTCAGATCTAAGGTGGCAAACTTATGAGTCCTTAAACACGGAGAGAGCTCTCATTCCTTCTTCCCTATCCCATTAGCCATATTGTAGACTCCTCGTGCCTGGATGAAGGATAACACTTCTATGAATAAATCATCACAATAACAGCAATAACAAAACAAACATTGTAGAATTTTGGGCCATGTTTGGTATGAATTATTTATGTAAAAAAGCAAGGAAACAAACTCACAATGAGAAACAAAGAGGTAGATGCCAACGCAAGAGGAATGGCAACTGAGGTGACCTTGTCAAAGGGTCCTTTCAAGTATGTGTGTTTGCTAATGCTTTGGAAGTACTTCTGCTTCTCCATAAGCTTCTCCCTGGGTCTAAAAGGTGTCTCCGACATTCTGTAATATATTTAAAAGGAAAAATGAAAATTCATGAACTATCTGAGGATAGGATAACTAGTATAACTAGTATTCTTACAGGAACAACTTCACACCCCTGCTACAGTAGACAAACCCTTTTCTGTTTCATTCCCTAAATTTTTTACTTGTGCCAATTCAAGCATCAAGAACTGCATTCAGTGGCTCACATCCCTATCAAGATTCGCTACATCATAATTATTTTTATACAAACCAATAACAACCTTTGTTGGTGCTAGAAACAGCAAATAAATCACAGTTCATGATTCCTAAATTCAAAAAAAATATAAATTCAAACAAGGACCTTTTTGTTCTCAAATAAAAAACCCAAGATGATGCAACCTACAAAGTCTTTTTAATAGAAAATAAAAATTCAAAAAACTTTTCAGTTTGATCTGTACTAATGTAAACAGACCGTAGCATGAAGATAGAAATATCAAAGATTAGGCTACACAGAAATTTAAGTATCTCAGATAAAATGCTTTCAATGCCAAATTGGCAATTGGGCACCTCTAGTGAGTGCGCTTCGGTGGGATGCCCTAACTTGTAATGACCATGGTATTGTGCTTGTTGAATCTAAAATTGTGAACTTCAAGCAAGATAAGGATATTTATCTCCATCCCATTTAAGAAGGAAGATAATAATGCCTTTTTTTCAGCAGAAACAATTTAGAACCAAGTAATCAACAACTCCAGACATAATCTTACTCAAAGCAAGGAAGTAGTTTTCAGAACATTTTTCTGCATCAATAAACATATGGTCTCTGTCATATATACATACAACAATTCACATGCAGTATTTAAAGATGTCATTCTTAGCTAGATTCAGAAGTTGTTGGACTGAGACGGCCACTGAGAGGGGGATGAAACAGTGCTGCACAAAAAACTCAAACCCAACTTGTTTGTTCAACTAACTCATAGCTTCACTGGATCTCAAGCAGACCGGCACATGCGACCGCCACACACATACTCATACACTGGCACTCGAGCAGACCAGCACATGCAATGGTCACAGATCACACACCACTTTGCAATTCACACATACTCGTACACATACACACATACGGCTATCGCCAACCGGGGCTATCACCAGCCACACATCATACATCCCATCCTCCACAAACCATCTTGCAGTAGACGATATAGCAATGCAAATACACAAACACACCACAAGACAAGTCTTACATGGTTTGGCAATATGCCTACATCCATGGTGCAAATAACCGCTTGGGTTACAACCCAGATCTGGCCTCGGTACAATGCACAATACAGCAGTTTGACCGCACCCATGATCAGGAACTACAATCTCTAGTTTATGCATCTACAACTGCAAGGGAGCACCCACTCCCAATTTAGGTAGTACCTACTACCAAGGAGCACCAACCCCTACTAACGAGCATCCACTTGATATTCGATATCCACAACGGTTACAAGCAAATTGACTTATAACAATGCCCCAAATTAAGCTTAAAATATGATAGGCATTTCATCAAATACATTGCCTACATTCTAGTACATATGAATGGAATACAACAATAATGGTTATCTCCAACCAATGTCGATTCCCTCTTGTGCGGCTCACTTTTGTCAAGTCTTCTTCACCATCGGGCCTTCAATCAAGTCATCACTTGGGATGCTTGAAGCTTCTCACAAGAACTACAAACCCTCAGTTGTATTCTTCTTCTTCTTCTTCTTCTTCTCTTCCTTCTCAACACAACCCAATGCACTTTCACTCACAAGCCTCAACTCAACATATGAAGCTTCAATCAATGTTCTTGAGCAAGCCAAACACTCCTTGAGCCTTCTTCATACACCCCCGAATGAATCCTTGAAAACACAACACCAATTCTATACAAAGATGCTTGAAGCAATCAATGGAACATGGAGGATTGGGGATTCTTGGGTTCCTCCTCTTCTTTTCTTTCTCTTCTCTCTAGCTCAATAAATCTCTCCTATAATCTTTTTCAAGGAGACAAGAACTATATATAAACCCCAATGTGTTTTGCAATTAAAATCTGGCAAAACATGATTTCTAGGCCGCAACTGGCTAACTGCTTCGAGCAACTAGCAGGCCAGTTCGAGCTTAAGTACTCTATACTAGAATTGATCCTACCTCTGCTCACTCAAACGACCATAAATCTCTCTCCAAAGCTCTGATTGGCTTAATGCTTTTTCAATATGAAAGCTAACTAAAAGGGCTAAAACTTCCATGTTTACATCTTCAACTCAGGTTCAGTGCATGAGTTACAAAATTAAGCTTGAATCTAACGCATGTGCAAAAACAACTTCCTGAAGCAGACACACCATTTCTGATGATCAAGGCATAACTTCCAACTCCGATATCCGATTAATCTGATTCTTGAATGGATGGAAAGTTAACTCAAAGATCTACCTTTCTCATGTTTTGAGCTTCCATAGATTCCAAATAAAGGACAGCTCAAAAAAATTGTGACTTTACTGCCACAACACAAAACTTGCAGTCTTCAGATTTTCTCATTTCCCTTGCAACTTGTGTTCATCTTCGCACTGGCCTCTCCTTCACAACATACCATCCTTCACCTTCAGAAACACCTTCTCAACTTTGGAAGCATCACCTCATGCACTCAAGGACTTGCAACTGCCACTGACAACTGTATGCCTAGGACGACAGTGCAACTGCATCATGGCTTCCAACCTTGCTTCCATTGCTCACCAAATACAGTAGCTTGTATGCCACTGTCTGTTGTCACAGAAAAGTGCCACCTAAGTCAAACTGCCATCTGTCCATACAACTGACAACATTAACTCAACTGCTGATGCATCACAACTGACATTGTTCATACAATTGCACATGCCTCTTGACTTATATCTGACACTTTTAATCTCAAGGTTGTGATCTCATCTTCCTGCTTGGTGCAAATCTCATGCTGCTTGCTAAGCTGGGCTTCAAGTGCTTTGACTACTAAGTCACTCCTTTCTGCTACCAAATGGAGAATGCCTGGCTCCTCCAACTCCTCCAACTATGCTCGCAAGCCAGTAACGTCTTTAAACCTGCTGCACCTTTCATCTCTTCTGCTGACTTGAGCTTCTAGTTATTCAACAATGAATCTAGACTCTTTCTGAACTTCCAGACTCAAGATGATCTCATTTGCATTTCTGAGATCTATTGAAATAACGGAGTCTCTTCCTTTCTAAGCTCAGTTCATCCAGAGCTGCAATTAACTCCCAACTTCTGCTTCCAAATCCTCATCAACAAGCTCATCATAAAGTCTATCTACCACCGGTGATCTCATCCCTCAGAAGGATGAGCGCCCTTCACAAATCTGTATAGTTTATTATTTTGGGCTCTCCTTGAAGCACGGAGTCGGCTTCTTTCCTCTACAAGGATTGACCCCACACTCCAGCACTAAATAAGATGTTTGATCGGATATCATAGCTTGTGCCGGACACCCAACCATCACTCATGATCAATATATGTTAAACGTCACGTTTTTAGCTTTCTCGATGATTTTTGTTTAGTTTCGCTTAGCCCTGTTCCCTAGCTCTGGATCAGTGATTCATAGTTAATCCCCTTTCAATTGGTTCTATTCCTTCCTAATAGAAGGGTGTTATTCCTTATCAGCCACCCTGGGTCAATCACCCAGTGGAATTTTCTCTTAGTGTAGTGTAGTCCTCCCATGTTTAACAAGTAATCGCTTATCTATTCCCATGTGTCTTCACTACCTTTTCTATCTCGTTCATTTCCTAACTATGCTCGCCTGACCCACTATGAGGGGAACGTCCTTTCTTCAAAGGATGGTCTACTAGAAAGACCTGGAAAACCTCTTCCGACAAACGACCACCATTGTGCGTTAGCATGCTTTAAAGCGAGAGCACGCTTATAGGTTGTGTGTGCCTCACTCAAATAGGGGCTTTAGCTATAGTAGGGCTTTTAATTCTTGGCTTTGTCATATCTTGCCGGGAATGGATGGGAAGATTGGAGCAGTATCTTCATTAACCGGAAGGAATTAGTCTCCACTAGGGTCATTTGAATAACGAACAAGAAAAGGATCACTGTTTAGGTAGGCTAGATGGATGTGGTCCAATGGCTAAAGCTCTGCCAGCTTCTTGTAGACTGGTAGTCTCCTAGTTGTTTTTGGGTGGGATGTTTGAGTTTTTCTTCACCACTAGTGGCAACAAAGTTCTTGGTAATAAGCAAGGTTAGAGAACTCGCGAGATCTCGCCAAGTTTCTCGGATTTTCAAAATCTCGAGACGAGATTGCCTGCGAGTCTCAAAAGTGCAATATCTCGGCGAGATCTCAGTTGGATCTCGGTTTCGACCCATTATTTTAACCCACCTACCACTTAAATACCTTACCTAATTGGACAAAACTCGACATATCTCGGCGAGATCTCGGATCTCGGGTCCAGATCTCAGGTTGACCCAAAGTTGAGGCTTCGAGTTGAAAAAAAAAAAAATGCACCAACTCGGCGAGATCTCGACTTGTCTCGGTTTTTCCAAGAGTCGAGTTGGCACCGAGACCCGAGTTTTAGTACCTTAGTAATAAGAAAGGGGGAAGGAAGATCTCTACTCATTCATTCAATGCCTGCGGTGAGGCATGACCCACAACAAACGAAGGGGGAATAAAGGATAAAGAGAAGATCAACAGGTGGTAGATAGAACCGGCCTGTCCCGACCAATCAAAACCCGAAACTGACACGACCGAATATAAACATGCCGAGCTTGAGACCGGCCATATTGTTATTCGGTTGTTCCCAGTCCGTGGTATGAGACCGACTATACCGACCAAAACATATTTCCTTTTTGATATTTTAGACTTTTTACCTCCTTGGGTTGATACATATATATTATAATGATATATTATATGTTAAAAACGGACAATAGTCCAGACCCATCTCATTTAAATTTAATGAAATAAGGCCAACAAACGACAACAATCCATAAATCCCGTAATCTTGTGTCACTCTTGCCCCACCACCTCACGTCAATTTGCTTTTTTATTTCAAATTATCCCCACTACTCCCCACTATAGCCTGTATCTCCGTTCCATTTTTAAGAATTACCCTCTCTGAAGGTGTCTCTCTCCCTCTCTGCGGTCTCCCTCCCCTTCCAACTTCTCAAAGACAAAACCTTAACAGCTACCTGATGCAGATCTAAGACGGAATCGATTGTGAGTGTGTAACGAAGCCATATCCAACACCACTATTGGCCATAGCCACCACTAGTCCGCCATCACCTTTGTATGCATACTATGAGAGAAAGATAGGGAAACATGGTTCCTTTTGAAACCCTGGTTTCCCATCTCATGTCTTCTACTCTTCTGGGAATTAATAGTGATTTCAGGCCAAGCTCTTTTTGCATATGCTTCTGGTGTCCCCTCAAGTACCCTTACCCTTGCTGATGCTGGCTTGCTTCCTTCATCTCTCTAATTTGGAATTTCCTATGTGCAACTCTTTTTTTAGCAGGCGAGATACTCTCCCAGAAACCGGCAACAATTTGAAGAGACTGATTTTGGCTTGAACCGATTATGGCCCGGTGACCGACCGATTGCTACCGTGTCCATGCCTAACCTTTCAAGGCCCGATCACATAAATGGTCGGGAACGATTGTGCCCGTTTAAGCTCGAGCGTAACCGACTGTCACTTACTGGTTGACATTCCTAGGAAAAGGGTCACAATGCCCAAGTAGGCATGAATCTGACTGTTCCTAGCTGGCCTATCTTGTCTTTCTTTCGCAAAATTCGTCAATGAATCAATGTCCGCTAATGCAGCAAGAGGGACGTTTCAAGTTGGGCCTGACCCTTGGAGAAGAATTTCTGAGGGACGTTAACGTTCATACTATCGGCATACCTACTTTTCCAGAGTTTCATTCTTACAAACATACTCCTCAGGCGGGAACACGTTAGTTACAGCACTGCACGGGTCAATACCCACAGCACCTAGTTTCCATTGTTTACGGCTAGGACTACTGGGGTATCTAATCCCATACCACTCCCTTACTTACCTTACTACTTTCTGATCCGAGCCTACGCTTGCTTAGAGATATCTCTCTTCCTATCCTTACTTCCAACTACTCCCTATCCCCGGGAAATCTATTACGCCTTCCCACTATTCTTCTTATTCCTAAGCCTAAAACTCTGAAAACTTAGACTACAATTGATTCCTCCCTTCTACCATCGAGTTCAATCGTTAAGCGTAACAAGACTATATCGAACCAAACTCACTACCTTAGACCAAGCAGTCATTTTTTCCTTTGAAAAGTCCCATTCACTTTAAGGATGACAGCCTATAGGAGCACGGCTGAATCTTTCTTTTCATGGATGCTCCGCATGTGGTCCTTGACGCAAAAAGCTTCGCAGACCTTCTTCGCGCTCCTCTGTTCCATCTTCTTTTCAGACTAATAAATGCTTAATGAAAGTAGAAACTCTTCCCAAACCAATAAACTAGTTGTCATCTTTAGATTCATATGGCTCTCATGCTCATTGACTTATGGGACATTCCCATATCTTTGTTTGGTTTGAGCCTGCCCTCTCTTCTCTAGTGGATCCACAACACTGGTATAAGGCCATTTTATTCCCCGCTGCTGCCTGAAAAGATTAAAGAGGACAGCTTTTACCATTTGTTCTAGAATGGAAGATGACTCATCTTTACTTGTTGAAAACCCTATTGGTAATTTGGTATCAATGTACAACAGATAGTCCACAAGTAGCTCAAATCGAGTCATCATTCTAAGAAGAAAGAGCCATAGAACTCACGATACCCTTTACTAGTAAGGTTTTCTGTCTTTGGATCATTGGTTATAATCAAAAAAGGTTTTTCATTATCCCAGCCCAAAACCGTTCTAGTGCTTCAAATCGGATAGAGCCGATTGATGTTTGGGAAGTACAACTAGTTCCCCTTCGCAAGACTCTTTTTAGAAGCAGGGTCACATAGCTCTCACAGAATTTTTAGTATTTAAATAAGCCTCTACGAATCAAATTGGAATGTTCTTTCTCTCCAATCATTCTTTGTTTCTCCCATATCACTAAAGCCCAAGCAGTAACCTTGGGTAGAACATTTGAAGGCTCAAAAATTCAAATTGAATCAGTTGACCCCCACATAAATGTAATATTGAATGGCTAAGTTGAGCTTAGAAGAGACCAAAGAGAGAATTCGCATATGTTTTCCCTGAGTGCTTTCTTCGCATGCTCAAGACAACCATAAAAAAGGAATTTTCTCTCTCTCTCTCTCTCTCTCTCTCTCTCTAGAAAGTAGGGGTATTCTTCACCTAGTTTTGTCAACATCAGGCTATCTAGATCTTTAGCATCTCTGACTTTGATTTGACAATACAAGAGAAGTATATTACATGCTGCAAGTCAGGGCTTGACAAGGACTTTAATCCGCTGCTGTAATTGCAGCACTGCTGTACTCATCATGCGGCACTGCAAGTGCCATGTGTGCACAGTGGGCCCCACATGACACACATGGCACCTGCAGCTCCGCATGATGAGTACAGCAGCGCTGCAGTTACAGCAGCGGATAAAAATCCGCTTGACAACGCCTCACTCGGGCAATCAAGGAAACGGTCGCGAGGATCACTCTCACATTCACAAGCCAATAGGGCAATAGTTATTTTAATAATGATTTCTGAAAAGTTGCAGCAGCAGCTTTGAAGATTTATTTTTTCAAATTGTGAGATAAAGAGGAGCCCCACAATTTTATTTATTAACAAGGGCCAAAAGACCATACTCCTATTCAACCTAGAAGACTAAGAAGCCCCCTAGCCGACTCTATTACAAGACTATGTAGGGGGACACAAATTGTCACATGACTACTAAAACAATTTAAAAGGGAATCTATTTAATTCACTTAAATTGAACCACTGGCTCAAACCAGCTTTAGACCGGTTCAATTTAAAACACAAAAACATGAAAATAAAATTAAATATGGAACTAAAACAGCTAATCCCCTATGCAACCCTATTACCCATACTTTAGGCGATAAAAGTGACCTATTACATTGAAAACTCATGTGATCAAAGGCCCAACATGTATATAACCCAACCCTAGACTTATTCCTAATAAAACAAGCTTATTTTGGTGATGAGTGTGCATCAGATACACGATACCGATATTTAAATCTTAAAATCACACCGCCGATATGATACGTGGTACCGATACTTTAATCTTTGGTTCCAACCCTCTAATTTAGCCCGTTGTCCCACCCACAAATTCAAACCCTTGGATATCGGGTAGTCATCTTGAATGACAAAACCAATTGGATATTGCAAATTTGAAAGGGCAACTATCATGGTCCAACTGAACCTCCAACTAGCATGTGCAAGGCCATTTTACACTCATTCATTCTAATTTTCTAATTGCATTCAAAGTTTGAGGCAAAGCAACATGTTCTTTAATTCAAGATCATCAAGGTTCGTAATAAGCTAACAGTCAATTTGGTGTCTGATAATGGCTTTTAATAATAATGAGGTAAGCTCCTTTTGAGGGTTAATTTGGCATCTAACGTATATAACTTAAATTCTGAACATTACAAGACCAATCAATAGAGCCAATCTCACATTCTGTCCGAAACCATTTCAGTTCATTAATTTCTCAGGTCCCTAAACAATTCAACATCTAGCATTCCATCTCGCATACAAATTCACAGCTAACATGTTTACAGGTCTATAGAAAGTAGAAACACCAAAGCACCTAAACTCTGAGCAAAGAAGACCGAAGTTTGAACTATACAATGGTTAGATGGATAAGCATTTTCTAAAAAATTCCATGGCCATCCATCAAACCATTTTATTTACAGGCACACTACAGCTTAAAATTTCAATTCCGATTTCAGAAAATTCAAAAAAACATTTCCAAGATCCATTCTTTCATATAAAAGGGTGATTGAACAGAGTAAACCAAAAAACAGAAACTCACCTTTCACCGTTTCAGAAAATGGCCGTATATCAGGTGCATTTGAAAGAAAAAGAAAGTGAGGAAACCCAAAGTAAACTTTGAATCAGATTTTAGAACCAAAGCAATCTCAAACATGGTAACGGAGGAAAAAAAAAAAACTTTAGACAACTGAATTAAGAGTTTGAAACTCATTATAGTTTAACCTCGAAGAACCCAACGAAAAAGGGACACTAGTAGGCATAAAATGCGCGGTTATGATTTAGGGCTGGAAATCGATTGAGTGTAAACTTGAGAGACGAGGAGACAAATCAACGGGGCCAATAGTCTTCAAAGTTCAAACCCAAATCCGGTAGTAAACCCTCCAATTATAATAAAATCATGAACCTAGCACAAAAAACAAAAACCTAGTTTGTAAAGATTTGCAGTTCTATATAAATCTTATCAACACAGAGAGAGAGAGAGAGAGAGAGAGAAAGGTGATCGATACCTGGATCTGATGGATATAGATTAGAACTAGAGTCTTCGAGGTTGAGCAGAGAACCAGAGTGATTCCCTACTGTAAGAGTAGAAGTCTGTTACACTCTAGACTAATGGTGCTCTGATAGTAGCCAATCCTGAATCGTGATTGAGAAATATTGGAATCCACTTCGTGCTCTCTGTTCCGTCAAGATATTCGTAACGACTCGTTCGTGACATTTTGAATGAGTCACAAAAAAAATGCCATTAGAGTCTTAGAGATATTCTATCAGATTTTTTTTTTCGGTTATAAAAAAGATAATTATCAGATGGGTATCCTTCACTTTTTTTTTTTTTTTCGTATTTTTTTTGGGTTTTCTTCAAATGCCCCCCTCAAATTGCTCAAATGTATAAATGTACCCCTGAAAGTTTACTAATTTTAAATGCACCCTTACTTTCCGAACTTTGTAACAATCTAATCCAATCCGTTAGTCTGATACATTAGATGTTAATTTCAGGAAATCTAATGATCAAAATACCATTTTGATAAAAACCCACCAAAATTAAAGAGTAAAGTAATCAAATTGCCCTCATCTTCCCCAAATCGTTCAAGGAAGTATTCTTATGATGAGAAGCGATTTTCAGTTTTTTGAATTAAAATGAGATTAATTCAAGAAAAAAGATGGAAACTTCAATAATTAAACTTCTCAAACAGATTCTTATATCAGAGTTCAGTTCTTCCGAAAAAAGAAAAGGGTAAAGTACACGTACCCCCCTCTAATGCATCCAATATTCCTCGTACCCCCCCTAAGCGGCTCAATATTTTACGTACCACTCTTCAATATTCCACGTACCACCCCTGTTTTACACCCCAAATGCCAGATAGGTCCAATCTGTTAAATACCACCGTTAGATACCAAAATTTTGACCATTTTACCCTTTGCTCCATTTTCTTAAATCTGAAAAGACTTAACTACCCTTACTTATTTGTTGCCCTAAACTAATTGAAAATGACCATTTTACCCTTTGTTTTATTTTTATAAATGAAAAGACCTAATTGCCCTCATTTATGTATTACCCTAACCTAATTTGAAAATACTATTTTACCCTTAGATACTTGTTCCTAAAAACCCCAAAATGCCCTCATCTTCCCCAAATCATCTTCTTTTACATACCCACCACCGCCACCGCCACCACCACCACCACCACCACCACCACCACCACCACCACTGCCACCCAACTCGACAATCGACAATCGATAATCTCCGCTGCCGCCGTGAACTGAAGGGAACCCTTTTTTGAATATAATCTGGAACCCTGCAAGCCTGCTTCTCCTCGATCCGACACTTGCAACAACCGATCACTGAGACGAAGAACACCTTTGCTGAGAAGATGAATGGAGACCCACGTTCGATTGCAGAAATTTCAAGTAACAGCGACTGAGGGTTATTACAGACATATTAATACTTAAAATAAAAAAGGGGTGAAGAATATGAGAGAAGGGAGAAGATAGGACGATGGAGTTCTGGTTATGGGATTGGGGTAATCAAAGAGAAAATAAAAAACGTTTCCGGTGTTGGATTTGGGTTTGGTTGAGTGGAAAGAGAAAAGAGATGGGTGGGGTTTGATACGGAATAAAAACTAGAAAATACGAATTGAAGATAAAGAAGTGAGTTCGGTGGAGATTAGAAGAGGGATTTCATCTCTCAGAGATGGGTTTTTAGATGGAGAAGGGAGAATAGGGTATTGGAGATTGGGGTTTAAAGATGGGAAAACAAAAAACAAATGGATTTGGTAGGTCTCAGAAATGCGATGGAGATGGTAAGAAAAGAAATCAAAATAAAAGAAGGAGAAGTGGAGAAGAAGAAGACGATGTCGGACGAGAGTCTTCTACCCCGGCTCAGGGAAGCTTCGAGCTTTCTCGTCTCAGTGCTCCTTTTTTCTTTTACTCCCTCACTCTGCTGCTCTCTGTTTCTCTCATTTGTCTTAGAACCCCAAGCCAATGGTGGGTGGCAGTGGTGGCGGTGGCGGTGGTGGTGGTGGGTATGTAAAAGAAGATGATGATTTGGGGAAGATGAGGGCATTTTGGGGTTTTTAGGAACAAGTATTTAGGGGTAAAATAATCTTTTCAAATTAGGTTAAGGTAATACATAAATGAGGACAATTAGGTCTTTTCATTTATAAAAATAAAACAAAGGATAAAATGATCATTTTCAATTAATTTAAGACAACAAATAAGTGAAGGTAATTAAGTCTTTTCAGATTTAAGAAAATGGAGCAAAAGGTAAAATGGTCAAAATTTTGGCATCTAACGGTAGTATTTAACGGATTGGACCTATCTGGCATTTGGGATGTAAAACAAGATTGATACGTGGAATATTGAAGGGTGGTACGTGGAATATAGAGCCGCTTAGGGGGATACGAGGAATATTGGGTGCATTATAGGGCGTACGTGTACTTTACCCAAAAGAAAATTGATTGTTTGTCATACCTTCCTGTTCAAATCCAATCTAAATTTAATAAAATTTTGAATCAATTAAGCAATCCTTGTTTCTAATACTTCCGATCTAATAAAATTTTGAATCAATTAAGCGATCCTTGTTTCTAATACTTCGGATCTAACCCTACGCCATGGTTGATCACCAAATAAGTGTCCTCGCTAGAAACAAATTCTAAATCATCACCACTCAGAAAAAAAAATGTCGCAAACACTCCATAGAATGAAATTTCTCTCATTGAATGATCAAAACAATTCCTGAACGTAAGGTTCTACTTACTAGATGCTGTGTGGTACTTTTAATAGTGCGACACATGGAGATGTGGCCACCAGAGGTTTTGACCTTCCGAACCAACTCATTCTGCTGCTTCAAAGTCATCTACCCTGCGAAAGCTGAACGTTGGATTGCAGAAGTTGCCATTACTCCTTTCTGCTAGGGCTTCTGTTTTTCCCTAATTCCCACTGCAAGAAATCCTATTTTTGTCGAGAGTAAAAAATATGGTCCATAGCCAAATATCATTTTCTGCGATGGTTAATATAGTAGGATCCTACTACGAATTGCACTTCGGTCTCTCTCCTTTTTGCTAGGGCTTCTCATCTTTTTTGGATGATTTTAGGGTTTTTTCAATTTTTAGTTTCAAACCCTAAACGATTTGGGGAAGATGAGGGCAATTTGGTCACTTTAATCTTTAATTCTGGTGGATTTTTATCACAAGGGTATTTTGATCATTAGATTTCCTGAAACTAACATCTAACGTCCCAAACTAACGGATTGGACTAGATTGAAAGTTTGGAAAGTAGGGATGGATCTGGATTAGTAAACTTTCAAGGGTGCGTTTGTAAGTTTGGACAATTGGAGGGGGGCATTTGAAAAAAACCCTTTTTTTTAATGAGAGAAAGCAAAACCTATTAAAAACAAACAGAGCCACAGTATGAGATATCAAAAGCAAATGATAGTTTGTTCTCGTAAACCTGATAAATCAAAATTAAAGGGTCGGATATAACAGAAAAGGTCGCCCCTTGACACAAGTTGTGTATCTTCAAAAGGTGGTGAACAACGACCATGGCCAAGGGAAATGAGTTGGAGATGGAAGAAGGTCGGGGATCATTTGCTTCGAGCAGCATACTTCTTTCACCTTCAATCCATGGTTGGCAGTGTGCTCCCTGCAAGGATTCCAAATATTTTTGGTTCCAAAAAATTGTGATATTTTAAACAACCTACAGCAATGGAACTGAACTTTCCATTGATAGCAAAAATAGTAAGCCCAACCAACCATATTTAAATCGATGGCAAAAGATCCTGCACAAATTAACACAGGGAAATTGAAAACAAGTAACGGGTCCAACGATTATTAATATTGTCCAACGATTTAATAGGGTTAGGCTTTTCTAAGCCCTTGACAACCTTGTTCTTGGCATTCCAAATAAAGTAATAGGAGATAATAGAAACACTAAAGAACCAGTTCAGAGATAGTTTATCCAGGTTCCGGTTGAGGAGGGTGGTTAAACAAAAGTGAAGCAAGGATGGATGAGAAAGAAACTCAGTTCTTAACTCCAACGGGCCAGCAACCCAAACATACATAGTCAAATCACAAGAGAAGATAGTGTGCCAGTATGATTCAATGCAACACATAGCACTGGGTCGATCAGAATCCAATTTGATAGAGTTGCATTGTTAGGAAGTCCTGCATGCAAGAGACGCCCAAAAAATAATTTAAAAAGGATAAAGCTTAAGCTTCCAAAAAAATTTCCACCAGGCAGAGTAATTTAAATCATTGCCACAACACAAATTCAAAAGAGATTTGGCAGCAAGCTTGGTACTAAAATGGCCATCCTTGGTTAGGGTGTACCACCAACTGTCATCAGAATCAAATAAGTTAAGATTAAGAACATTAACTAGAAAAATTGTAGGGGAATGGAAGAAACAAGTAAATCATAATTTCACTGGGAGTTGTAAATGAAATCACAAACCTTAACTTGATGACAGGATCCTTGAATAGAAGGGGGAATGGTAAATCCTGGAATAGACGGGATCCAAGGGTAAGTCCAGAAATATGTGTCCTTACCATTACCAATCTTTCTTAAAGCAAACTGTTTTAAAGTCGGAAGAATAGAGGTGATGTTGTTCCAAGTCCAGGACCCTCTTTTTGACATAGTTTTGGCATCAAATAATGACGCACGAGGGAAGTATTTTCCTTTAAGAACCCTGGCCCAAATTGAGGAGTCATCAGATAATAGTCTCCAGCTTGCTTTCATCAAAAGAGCTTTATTGTGGATCTCTGCCTTTTTAAATCCAAGTCCACCCTTGGATTTGGGGATGCACATTTTATCCCAAGCAATAAAGCAACATTTCTTCTTGGTTCCAGATTTTCCAAGCCAAAAATTTAAACAAATTGAATCAATGCTACGACAAATCAGGAGTGGAAAAGCAAAACAATTCATGAGATACGCTGGAGTAGATGCCAAAACTGATTGAATTGAAACACTGGACCAGCGAAAGAGAGGAAATTTGACTTCCAAGTAGCTAACTTATTTCAAACTCTTTGAACAATGGAACCCAATTCCTTCACTTTTGATCCGTTGTGAAAAAGTTGACATCCCAAGTAAGAAGAATGCTTAGACATTTCACTAATGCCAATAACAGAGCAAGGATTAGCTCTGTCAGAAGGAGAAATATTGTGACTAAAATGCAATCCACTTTTGGCAAAATTAATTTCTTGACCAGATAAATCCAAAAAAAGGTCAAGAATAGCCTTAATAGTGAGAAGGTCATCAGTAGTTGCCCTACAAAAAATAAAGATGTCATCTGCAAAAAGAAGATGAGAGATCTCAGGAGCAAACCGGGCAATCTTAATGCCTTTGAATAAATTTAGATCTGGGTAAGTAGACAATAATCTGGAAAGAACCTCCATAGATAGATACGAGCTTAGGGGACATCCTTGTTGAATGCCCCGGGAAGCCCGAAAAAAAATCAAAAGAACTACCCTCAAGCTTAATGGAGAAGGAAGTAGAGGAGATAAGAGATTAGATTAAAGTACCCCATTGATCACCAAATCCGGCCAAGAAATTTTGAAAAGAGAAGTAATCAAACCCCATTCCAAACGATCATAAGCCTCAGATATATCAATTTTAATTGCAACAAAACTAGTCTTACCCCTAGTGTAGTTCATAAAATGAAAGATTTCCTGGACAATCACAATACTGTCAGTAATTTGTCGCCCAGGTATAAAGGCAGCTTGAAAAGGGGAGGTAAAAGAATGAAGATGGGGTTTCAACCTATTAGCTACAAGCTTGGCTAAAACTTTGTAAGTAACATTACATAGACTAATAGGTCTAAAATCCCCTAAACCTGCAGCCTTATCAAATTTGGGTATAACCGTATTAGACAAATAAGAGTATGATTTACTCCTCGGGGAATGAAAGCATTATAAAAAAACTGAGTAACAAGTTTAAAAAAAACATGACCGACCACATCCCAAAACCTCTAAAAAAACAGGCTTGTATGCCTTCTTTATTATAAGGGAGAAAATTAAATTTCAGAATAGATCATCAAATTTAGGGAAAATTACATCCCCTTCCCTGTACTTTGCCCTAATTACAACTTTCTCCCTTATATTTTCAATAACTACACCTCTCCCCTATAGTTTATAATCTATTACAAGCAGACCCAGGCTATTAGAGTCCGTCCGTTAAGTCGTGACATGAGTAAAGAGTAACACCTTTAATCCCCAAAATACCCCTCGGTGCATGTAACATTACCCTTTTACCCTTGGCATAAAAAATGATGATAATGCTTCATTTCATCTTCTTCTTCCTCTGAACTTCATCTTCTTCCTCCTAACCTCAAATTGTCGGCGATGAAACCAACTCCCATGACCCAAATCGTACTGCGCCAAGAGAAAGGAACATCATGGACCCTCAGTTGAAGAGCAGCAAGGACTCTCAGATCACTTCGTCAACTTCATCTTCTTCCACTGATTTGAGCTGAAGATTCTTGTCACCTGCAACAACTCTGTGCATGATTCCTAGTAACTCAAGGTACCGTGAAGCCTTAATCCATGCAATTGATTATACTTGGTAGAAGACCTAGATTATGCATGTCCTTCATCACAACTTCTCTTGTGGTCATTTTAGGCCTGCCCGGCCCTAACTCTTTTAGCTCCTTCAATTAGAATCATATCACTCCTTACTGGGGCGTTCCTAGGGCTCCGTTGAATATGATCCATACCACCTTAAATAACTCTCTCGGAGCTTGTCATTGATCGGAGCAACCCCCAAGTCCACTCTAATATGTTCATTCAGTACTTTATCCTTCATTGTTTTTCCACACATCCGTCTTAACATCCTCATCTCTGCTACACATAGCTTATCAATATGACACTTTTTAATTGCCCAACATTTTGCCCCATACATTATAGCCAGTCGTACAATAGTCCTATAGAACTTTCCTATAAGCTTTAAAGGAATACGTCGGTCACACAACACTCCAGACGTGTCTCTCCACTTCATCCATCTCACTTTAATTCTTTGAGAAACATCATCCTCTATGTCACCTTCGTTATTTATGATTGACCCCAAATATCTAAAATATTTAATTCTTTGTTTTTCAAATAAAAATGTTGGTCACCTTCTTTATCGTTTCACTTGAAATAACTTTTAGGAAGAAGACAAGAGACAATCAAAAGAATGTTATAATTTCTCACTTCATCACTTTGGTTATATTAGGATGCACCCAATGAAATAACCAATTTATACGTTGGAAGTTGGATGGGGATGTGAAGCTTAAAAGTAACTAAAATGGTATGATTCACATTTTAGAGGTATAGAAAGCTTATAAGTAACTAGAATAGTTATGGAACACACTATACTTGGCCATGGAATTGGTGGAATTACATTCTCTTGTTGGTAAAAATGCATGTCATTGTATAACTTGAGTCCCACTTCAACATATCATTTTGCATATAACATGGAAATTTTAGAATCAAAATCTTGATCTTCACGTTTGCAAAATCTTGATCTTCGCGTTTGAAAAATCTCCCTCTCTTAATGTTGTAAGTTTTAGCATATGTTTTTAACCAACCATTTTCGATATGGTCCCGTTTGTTACCAAGTAAAAGTTTTTTTTTTAATGTGACTTTTACTTAGTAACAAAAGGAGACTTAAAAAAATAGCTTTTGTAAGCTAGCCACAAGTAATGCTAAGTTCATTTCTCATGACTTGTGTATGTCCTTCCAGAAGAAAAAGATGAGATTCTAATTTAAGGGCCTCTTTGGTATCACTTTTCATTTTTGTTTTCTGACAATTGTTCATTTTTTCATGTGTTTGGTATCACTTTTGAAACTTGTCTTTAATTAAAATAAGGGAGAATGTTCTCTGTGCCGGGAGCGCAGGCTGCGACCAGACATATGGGGGTGGGCGCAATGACCACCCTACCCCCCTAAGTGGCAGGCCCATGTATTTGGGCACAGCCTGCACTGTAGCACAGAGAACATTCTCCCTTAAAATAATTGAAAACACCCCCAAAATGATAATAGACTCAAGAGTCTATTATGGATTATGGCCAAAATCTGTTTTTCCTTCATTTTTTCGCTCTTTAATGAGCATGTGCTTATAAGACCCAAATATGACGGGTAAAATAAACATATGATTGTTAAATTAGAAAGTCAAGTCCCTCCTCCTCCTCCTCCTCCTTCTTCTTCTTCTTCTTCTTCTTCTGCTTCTTCTGCTTCTTCTTCTTCCTATAGCAGCAGCAAGGTAGGGAGAAAATAAGAGAAGAGATCTCGGTGTTCTCTGACCTTCCATCCCAAATACCAACAAGATCAATCACAACAACAATAACGAATTGGATAAGATACTGCAAACATGGAAGCTAGAGAGAATCTGGGTGTGTCGAATTTTAAGTGGAAATTAATTACCAGATCCCAAAAGCACCTGTGGCCAAGAGAGCTGTTCATGTTCCCCAATGATCTTGGGGGGAAATTAGAGGGAAGTTGAGGTGGGCTCTGGTCTTCATCACAGTTCGAAGCAAGTTAGGGTTGTTGAGGAAGGTGGGAATTGAAGGGGATGAGGAGGTGTTGCTTCTGGGTCCAAATGGGTTACCAGATTCGGGAGATGGAGTTGAGGTCGTTTAGAGCGATGAGATGCTTTGGCGGGAACATAAGGTTGATCTCCGTGAGAATGACAATGAGGTGGTGGAGCGAATCGTGCACAGAAATGACGACGCCATTTTCACGAATTGGTTGATCAAGCCGCCTGCTACTGTAGAGTGTCCGAAAGTTTTGTAGTGTTTCAACCCCGCGAAAGGTTTCGTAACTTGCAGGTCGAATCAGAGTTTTGTAGTGTTTCAACCCCGCGATGTTTTGTAGTGTTTCAACCCCGCGAAAGGTTTCGTAACTTGTAGGTCGAATTTTTGTAGTGTTTCAACCCCGCGAAAGGTTTCGTAACTTACAGGTCGAATCAGAGTTTTGTAGTGTTTCAACCCTGCGAAAGGTTTCGTAACTTGCAGGTCGAATCAGGTCCCATCTCTCTCTCTCTCTCTCTCTCTCTCTCTCTCTCTCTCTCTCTCTCTCTGTAAGGGTATTTATGTAATATCCCTTCATATGTTCTAATATAATCCTGCTTGTGTTAATGCCCAAGTTGTGAGGGGCAATCTAGTAATTAGCCCATCGGACCTAAACCCTAGTTACCCTATATATACTAGCTGGAGGCAGCAGTCTAGGTATTCCAAACTAGATACTCAGGGTGTAATGCTTTAAGCAACCTTGTGCTTAAACCCTCACTTAACAATCTTAAAGAATTAGGATTTTTGTTTTTCTATGTTCAAGATCGATTTTGAATTTTCAGATTCACAATTCTGTTTAGAGATCGCATTACGTTCAAAGATTGGATTCACACTTTTGATATTATCTGCGATCGTTGGTCACGGTTTTAATTTGGAAGAAAGCTTCAAAATTGTGCGATCAACATTGGGTTCCCTTCTTCTAAGTTCTGCTTAGAAAAGAATCTGCAGATTTGGTTAGATTTTTGTCTTTTGCCAAAGTTTTTATTTGATTGATTAAAAAAAAAAAAGAAGAACCGTTTTTTGGTTTTCTTCAATCAAGGCTTTGATTTTGATATTCTAAGTCATCATTGATAATGACGCAACAGTAGTACTGACATCAATGGCTAGTTAAAAAGGAAAAGCTTAGGCAACCTATTGTATTGATCTGAAATTTGGAGGGGATCTGGCATTTTTTTTTTGTCTATAGCTTTTGTTTGATCTTTTGATTTGATTGAAAAAAAAAAAAACAGTATTGTTGATTTGATCAAAAAGAAGAGAGAGAAAAGGGCTTTTGCAAAATACGAATTTTGCAAAATTCGTTGGCAGAAAGTTTGCTATTTTCTATTTCCTTTGATTTGACCATTGAAAAAAAAAAAAAAAAAAAACAAAGGAAAGGTAGAAAAAGACAAAACAGAAGAAGACAAAAGTCAGAAGTTAAAAGAACTTGTGAGAATCTTATTTCCACTTGATTTTGGCTGTACAAAATCGAATCAGATCTACACCATTAGAGTCAGCACCAGCGCCGACGTCGTCGCACTATCGTGATCTTTTCTTTCGTCGCCTAAATCCAGGTTTCTTCATTCCAGGTGTGATTGTTCTTTGAAGCATTTATTTTTTATTTGAATTTTACTTGGGATATAAACAAATCACTTAACAATGGAGAAACATGCTGTTCCAATTGAGATGATCAAATTGGAAAGCTTTAGTGGCTCTGAGTTCAGTTCTTGAAAAAGGAGGACTCAGTTTGGACTGAAGTACCTCAATATTTTCTACACTATAGTAAATTCTTTTTCTGATTGTACGGACCTAACTGAAGCCCAATGGATAAGTGATGAGGATTTTTGCAAAGACTACCTATTGAACTGCCTGTCAGATAGGCTGGCAGAGACCTATAGTAAATGTGAGTCTGCAAAAGAGATTTGGGAAAACCTAGAAGCCCAATTCAAAAAGGAGGAGGACCTATCAAAAACTCACTTGGTTGACAAGTGTATGGACTTCAAGTTTCAAGAAGATAAGGAGATACTTCCACAAGTAACAGACTTTGAGAACTTGAGAACAAAATTGAACCAAGAAAACACCCATGTTGTTGATGCATTCTTAGTGGGTGCAATTATCTTTAAGTTACCCTCTACCTGGCATTCCTTTAAAACTGAGATGCATAGAAAGAAAACACAAGTGGGGCTGGATGATCTTAAACGGTTCATTAGAATCGAAGATGAGAACAGAGCCAGGAATAACTTGAAGATGGTGAAACAACAACAGGCATGGTTTCACAACTCAAGAAATATCCTAGGCAGTCCAAGCCACCTAAGAAAGAACCCCAACAGTTGGAGGCCAAAAAGACTAATTTTCAAAAGAGGGGCAAGTGCCGCAACTGTGAAAAGTGGGATCACTATGCATTTGAGTGTAGGGGTCCTAAGAAAGGGAACACTGACACACTACAGAAGAAAGTTCACATGTTGGTAGACAAGAGTGAGCCTACTAACTTTGTTGCCATGGTTGGCAAGGGTAAGGGGTTGGCCAGTACATCTTCAGATTGGTGGTTAAACTCTGGAGTGACTTGTCATGTTTGCAATAACAAGGACCTGCTCACTGATGTTGTTCAAGTAGCAGAGACTATCACTGTTGCAAATGGAGACGTCGTGGAAATGATTCAACAAGGGACCAGCGAACCTGGTTCTATCATCAGGTAAAATATTAACTTTGAAAAATATTAAAATCTTTCCTGGTTTTGAAAAGAATTTAATTTTCATTGGAATTTTGCTTGATGCTGGCATGTCTATTACTTTTAGTAGTGGTAAAGTAACATTGTCTGTTAGCTCTTTTTATTTTGGATGTGCTTATAATTTGAATGGTATGTTTAGGTTGAGTTTAGCTAATGAGACAATAAACCAGGTTAACCATAATTTACTTGATCCCAAAATACTACATTGTAGGTTAAGACATGTGAACTATAGGAAAATGCTCAAACTAGCTAAACCTCATAATTTACCATTAGACACTTCAATTAGATTTAACAGATGTGAAGTGTGTGCTCAAACCAAAATAACTAGAAAACCTTTCAGACCGGTTTCTAGGAGCACTCAACTTCTTGAACTTATACATTCTGATATTTGTGACTTTAAAAGCTACACAACTAGAAGAGGTCGGAAGTATTTGATAATATTTATAAATAAATTTTCTAGATATTGTCATTTATACCTGTTAAAATCTAAAGATGAAGCATTTGAAAATTTGAAAATTTTCAAGAATAGGGTAGAAAATCAGTTGAACTTGAAAATTAAAAGATTTAGAAGTGATAGGGGAGGAGAATACAAATTGACAGAGTTCAAGGAATTCTGGGCCTTTGCAAGTATAATCCTTGAAACTACTGCTCCTTACTCACCTCAATCAAATGGCATAGCTGAAAGAAAGAACAAGACGTTAACAGAGATGTTAAACTCCATGTTATTGACAACTGATATGTCCTCTTGCTATTGGGGAGAAGCAGTGTTGACTGCAAATCACATTCTAAATAGACTACCACATTCAAAATTGACTTCTGCACCTTATGAACTATGGCATAATCATCCTTGTAGATATGACACTCTTAAGGTTTGGGGCTGTATAGCTTATGTTAGGATACAAGACCCTAGGAGACCTAAGGTGGGAACTAGAACAAATACTTGTGTATATCTAGGTTGTGCAGAAGACAGTGCTGCAGATCGATTTTTGGATCTATCAACTAATGTGGTGATAGAATCTAGGGATGCTATATTCTTTGAGGATAAATTCTTTAGAGATAAAGGCCTGACCTTGCCTGGTCTGACTGAAGTGGTTACAGAATCACCTTTGGAATCTGAACCAATTATTTCTGACACTATTCCCACAATGCTCCTTGAATCAGAATCTAGAAGAGTATCTACTAGAGATCGAGTACCCAAGAATTTTGGTGAGGATTTTGTGACCTACCATTTAGAGGCTTATCCATCCACCTATAAGGAAGTGATAAGATCTAGGGACTCATTGTTATGAAAAAAAACCATTGATGAGGAAATGAGCTCTTTAATGCAGAATGAGACCTGGCACCTTATTGATCTGTCTAGAGGGGCCAAGACAATAGGGTGCAAGTGGGTATTGAAGAAGAAACTTAATCTGGATGGGTCTATAGCCAGGTATAACGTACGATTAGTAGCTAAGGGTTATAAATAGGTGAGAGGGATAGATTATTTTGACATCTATTCCCCGGTCTGTCATTTGACAACAATAAGGATTCTTCTTGCCATAGTATCTATTGAGCACTATGTTGTGCATCAAATGGATGTAAAAACGGCTTTCCTTAATAGAGACCTAACAGAAGAAATCTACATGAACCAACCTGAAGGGTTTGTCATGGAAGGTTCTGAAAAAAGAGTTTGTAAATTAAACAAATCTCTCTATGGTCTTAAACAAGCACCTAAATTATGGCATGAATAGTTTGACAAGACAGTAAAGAGCCTTGGTTTTCAAACCAGCAACTCAGATAAGTGCCTTTATTTTTTGTCTGAGTCAAACAAGGTCGCGATTATTTGCTTGTATGTAAACGACATGTTGATTCTAGGTTCTGATCTCTCTGTAGTGAGTGACATTAAAGAAACCTTGTCCAAAGAATTCGACATGAAAGATCTTGGTGTGGTAGACACCATTCTTGGGATGATAGTGAGCTTCAGTGAGCAAGGGATCACCCTTAGTCAGACTCATTACATTGAGAAGCTACTTTCTAATTGGGGATACAGTGATTGTAAACCGATTGAGACACCCTATGACTATAACAAACGGTTGAAATCTAACACAGGTGACACCGTGAATCAGTTAGATTATTCTAAACTGATTGGTAGTCTCATGTATGTAATGAGTTGCACTAGGCCAGACATAGGTATGCTGAGTCGTTTCACTAGTAATCCTGAAAAAGAGCATTGGGTTGCCCTATCGAGGTTGATGAGATACCTTAAGGGTACTCAAGGTTATGCTTTATGTTATACTGGACATCCTTCAACTTTGGAAGGATATTCTGATGCATCTTGGTGCTCAGATTTGGGAGACAGCAGATCCACCAGTGGTTATGTATTTACACTAGGAGGACCAGCTGTAGCATGGAAATCCAAGAGATAAACTAGTATTGCTCTGTCATCTATGGAATCGAAACTTTATGCTCTAGCTTATGCGGGAGATGAAGCAGAGTGGATAAATGATCTGATCATAGATATTCTATTGAGGAGTTTTAAGTTAAACTCTATATCTATATTCTGTGGTAATCAAGCAACAAAGACGATTGTGAATAACTCACTCTTTAATGGTAAGAGGAGACACATCAGACTGAAACATGCCATGCTGAATTATAGAATAGAACAAGGGATTATCATTTTGATTGATGTGAGATCGAAGGATAATACGGCAGATGCCCTTACAAAGGGATTGAACAAAGATCGACCATTCAAAACTACAGGGAAGCTGGGGTTAAAGACCATTTAGTCAGGTCTTAACCTAACCCAGTATTATTTTGAATTATTCGAATCTCATCTAACCTTGGTAAGCATTCGGGACAGTTTACATGTTTCAAATAACTTAGTTAAGTTACTCAGTATGGGGGTTTGTGAAACCATTCCAAACTTAATGGTGTAGCAAATTTTTATGTGAAGTCTCCTTACTTTGTTATTCCACAAAGGAATATGGAAAATGTCTGATATGTTTCAATGATATTGTACTAGTCTTTATGTCATTCCAAATTTAATGACATGTCTTTCATAGTATGGTATACCATTCCAAATTTGATGATACAACATAAATCTATGACTGATATGACGAGCACAGTATTTCAAATGAAAACATGGTATGGTCTTTATGATAGAGACTATATAGGATTGAGTTCTTGAAAAGAAACTTGATGATGATACTTATTGTTTTTTTATTTATCTTCAGCCATATATGAAATGTACTAAGTTCTTATTGTTGAACTAGATACTATTGTGCAAATGATTGAATTCATAATATCTTATGAAATTCATATTTGACAAATTATAGAGAATGGCGAAGATGGATGAGAACGATTGAATCTGGATCTCGATGAGGATGACTTACTTGATGAGTAAAGTCACATTGATTGCAAGGACTTTTTCTTTTGATTATTTCTTTTTGTTTAGCCACTTGCATGTGGAACTTCGGATTTATTTTTGGGTTTAGTTTTGATCTAAAACCCTAGTTTTATTTCTTGAAGTTTACTTATTGCTTATTTGATTTATTGGATTATTGATAGTCAATTTATTCAATTTATATTGATTCAATTACTGATTGAACAATGGTTCCTATACATGTGTAATGGATATATGTAGAACATAGGAGGAGATTGTAAGGGTATTTTTGTAATATCCCTTCATATGTTCTAATATAATCCTACTTGTGTTAATGCCCAGGCTGTGAGGGGCAATCTTGTAATTAGCCCATCTAACCTAAACCCTAGTTTCCGTATATATACTAGCTGGAGGCAGCAGTCTGGGTATTCCAAACTAGATACTCAGGGTGTAATGCTTTAAGCAACCTTGTGCTTAAACCCTCACTTAACATCTCTCTCTCTCTCTCTCTCTCTCTAATTTACTGTTTAGAGTTGATTTGGGAAAGAAGATAGGTGATGAGAGAATTTCTCCACTGATTTGTTAAAAAATGTAATAAAAATTATTTAGATGTAGGTAGCTATCAAACTTATTTTTCATTTTACAATCTATTATGTTTAATAATTACCAAACAGTTTTTCATTTTTGATCAAAATGGTTTATAGTAATGATTTTTTTTAAATAGGTCAAAATGAAAATGAAAAATGATACTAAAGAGAGCTTAAAAACCCAACATAGTTTTCTTTTTAATATATTTTATATAAAAGAATTAAGGTACTTTGAAAAATACATAAATTTTCAGCTCAAAATGTCATAGTTTAGAATAGAGGTTCAATAGAGCCTGGTTAGATCGGGATTTTTAAAACCTCAGCTTAACCCAAGGTGCCCTTAACTTAGCTCAGGCCCACCCCAACTTAAGGTTGGCTTGGGGTCTCAGCTCAGGACCATCCTTGCCGGGCTCAGCCCAACCCAACCGCCCTGATTGACCCTAATTGGATGGACAGGGGAAATTACAAAAATTAAAAAAATCATCATTCTAAATGAGGATGATAAATAAAATCAAGGGTGAAAAAGGATAAAAAAACAAAATATGGTTACCATACTCAATTGTAACCACTTCGGTTACAAACAACTTTACCCTTAAATGGAGACCATTTTACATCTTTGGGAAATTTTCATTATTATATAAGTGTCAAATAAATAGAAAATTGATTTTTATCTGGCTAACTGGGGTGCCTAACACCTTTCCTGAACCGTAACTTGATGGAATCTAGATTTTTTGGTCATACCAGTATATTCTTGGAGTGAATTTAATTGTGAGTCCTAGACCCTAATCTAGGTGGCGACTCATTTTTTTAGGAAGCCCCATTTTCTTTTGAAAGGAGCAACATTCTCTTTAATCTCCCAGTGGCGACTCAAATAATACTCCTAATTAATCAAGAGAGAGAGAGCCGGATCCACCACACGGTCGGTCTCGATATCGCCAGGTCCACCCATGGTTCTCACAATCAGATATAAAATTTTGATTATCCATTTACATCCATAACTATCTGCGTTGAGTAGAGGAAAACTAGAGAAGACGAAAACTCAACTATGGTTGATGTTGAAGGACTGAAGCCACTACCCACTAGTAGTGTTGATGTTAAAGGGTCCTATTTGAAATTACATAGATTAAAGACAGGCGGTTTCCAGCCATCCAAAGTGCAATATACTGAGCCAAGACTCCTCAAAAATCATTGGGTAATTTTCTTTATTTTTTGAAAATTTCTTCTATTTATTGTGATTTGCTTAGTGAAAATGTATTGTTTTGAATAATTAATTGCATTAATTACTCTTGATTTGCAAATATTCTCAAAAAATATAATATGTCTGTCACTATGTATGATCTGTACTAATTTTCCTGAGTCCCAAATACTTTATTTCGGACAGTTCTGCTCCTATGATGGTTTTAGCAACCCATGTAATGTGGAGTTCTATGATGTGATTTAGCTTCTATTTTCTTGCTGATGTTAAAGAGCACTTTTCATTTAGTATATGTGAGATTTTGTTTGACTCAATTCAGACTAATGGTTGTGTTTTCTAATTTTCTTTGTGTTCTTTCTAATTTAGCACTTTTGAAATTATAGAAAATTATAAAAAATGCATAACAATATGAAAAAAATGTGGAATGTTCCCTTCACTGTGATTGAATTTATAAACTCAAAACCCATTTATTTCATGCATGCATCATATCTCACATGCTTCCCAAACCCCCTTAGGACATAGATATCATTTATAATTTGTTTTCTAAAACCAAGAAAATGCAAACAACAGTTAACTTTTTTTTTTTTTTAATCATTTTCCTGTTTCCAGCAGCGTGATGTATCAAAAATATTTTTTTCCAAGTGTTAGTATAGCTTTTCATTATTTTATATAACTTATTCATATATATAAAGTTTATGTTCTATTTTGCATAATTAAGGTCAATATGCATAATTAAATTACCATGCCATGCCATGATGAGATTTGGCTATCCCATTGTTTTCATATGAAATTTCCGTATGTAGGACAATTTAACATATTTTTGAATATTTTAAGGATGCCTATAATATTTTCTAAATGTGAATTCCAAATTTTACCCTTTATGTATTTTCACCAAAAAATCATAAAAAATTAATTTTTTTTATGTATTTTTATGCAAGAAAAGTCAGGGGATGTCCCTTATGATATTTCACATAATCTATTGCAGTCACCCCTAATAGGTTGTCCCATCATACATAGTCTTCTTGCATTTCCTCTTTAGAGCATATTGGTAATTTCCACAAAACAATAAATCCTAAGCTTGCTTCCCTAGCCAATTCTTTGAGATCCTAGAACAAAAACACATTCAGTCACATTTCTAATCTTAAATCCCGGCTTTTAATCAGTTCCATACCATCTCTGAAGAATATAACCCAGATGCTGACTTACTTTGTAAAATTCAGAAACAAGCTGGTTGGATTTTTTATGCTGAAGAAGCATTCTAGATTCAAAAGTCTCGTCATCTCTATATTAAGGACGGAGATCGAAATACTAAATTTTACCATGCGGTGGCGAAGACAAACCTCAAGAAAAGAAGAATTAATTTTATTATGGATTATCGGGGGCATAAGGTGGAGGAACCTAAAGCCATTGCCCACTAGTTCGCTTCATACCTTAAGGATATTTTCACTTCTTCGAAACCTCTGGAGGCTGACTTTATTGAATGTTTATTCCCCCAAGTTCTTTCCAAGATGGACTTTGAAAGTCTAAGTTCAGCACCTTTATTGGAAGAAATTAAGAATGTTGTTTTTTCTTTGGGCCCTTTGAAAGCACCTAGAATGGACGGATTTTAGGCAATTTTTTTCCAGAAATGTTGGGATATGGTGTGCCCTGATCTTCTCAATCTAGCCCTTTCCTTCTTCAGGGATGGTTTCATCCCTCCTGGTCTTAACCACACTCTCATCTGCCTAATACCTAAGAGGGATGATGCCACCTCGGTGGAAGACTATCGTCATATTAGCCTTTGCAATGTTACCTACAAAATGTTTTCTAAACTGATGGCTAATAGACTTAAGGGTTCCCTTAACTCAATTATCTCCCTTTTCAAGCTGCTTTTGTGCCTGGCAGACAGATCACTGACAATGTCATTGTGGCCCAGAAAATTTTTCACTTTCTTAACCACACCAGAGGTCAGAGAAAGTATGTTGCTATAAAAATTGAGATGTCTAAGGCTTATGATAGAATTGAGTGGGGGTTGATAATATCCCTATTCAGATTCTTGGGTTTTGGAGAGAAGTGGTGTTCTTTGGTTAGCACTCTCATTAACACTACCAGTTTCTCCATCAAGTTGGATGGGAGCCCTTTTGACAATTTCAGGGTTTCAAGGGGTATTCGACAGGGATGTCCTCTTAGTCCATATTTATTTATTGTTGCCATGGAAGTCCTTTCCAGATTACTCACTATGTACCGAGACCTTAACCTGTTCCAAGGAATCTAGATATCTAGATCTGCTCCTAAAATTTCACATCTCTTTTTTACTGATGATATCTTCATATTTTGCCGTGCTGAACAGGAGGATCTAATAACTATTAAAGCCATTTTGGATCTTTTTTCAGATCTTTCTAGCCAAGAAATCAACTTTAAGAAGAGTGAAATCCATTTCAGTAAAAATGTTCCTTCTACTGAAAGGCGGTCACTCTATTCTCTTATTGGCATTTCTGAAATGACCAAGGATTCCATATACCTGGGTACTAATCCGTTCCATTGCAGCTCCAAAGTAAAAGAACTTAACGGAGTTGTCCTTCGGATGCAACCTAAACTTGCTTCTTGGAAATCTAATTGTCTTTCTTATGCAGGATGATTGGTCTTATTACAATCCGCTCTTGTTGCTACTCTGACATATTTAATGAATTGTTTGTTATTCCCGCTCAAAGTGTGTCGACAAATGGATTCAATCTGTCTTAATTCCTGGTTGGGAAGTTCTGAGGGTAAGTGGAAGAAATCTACTTGCATCTCTTGGGACAAAATGTGTCTCCCAAAAGCTTTGGGTAGTCTAGGATTTAGAAAAGCGGAACACCACAACAAAGCTCTCATTATGAAACTAGGTTGGAGGTTAATCACCGAAACCTCCTTAGTCTGGTCTAGAATCCTCAAAGCAAAATATTTCCCCAAGAAATCCTTTTTTGATCCCATGACCAGGAAAAGAAAGGGATCGTGAGCCTGGAATAGTATTGCTCATATCATTTCGGACCTAGCAAAATCGGTTATTAGGAAGGTAGGGAATGGAAAAATCACTTTTTTCTGGACCAACAGATGGCTTCCTTCTATTCCAGGTAATCTATCTGCGCTCTCTTTAATTCCTCTGGACAATAATATCTATACTCTTTCGGTTGATAAGTATAGGTTGGAGGAGAACTGGAATTCTGATTCCTTGAACCAAGTTTTACCATCAAACAGCATTTCTCAAATTTCCCTAATCAATCTCTCATTTCCCTAATCAATCTCTCAAACTTTGAGGATTTATGGTGGTATACAAAATCCAAAAAAGGCCTTTTCAATACTAAATTGGCTGCCACTGAGCTGAGTTATAATAATAAGAATAATAACCTGTCTAACATTGCTTGGTGGAAATTCTTTTGGAAGCTCAAACTTCATCCTAAATTTAAATCTTTCTTCTGGCGTGCACTGGATGCAAGACTCCCAGTCAAGGCTTCTCTATCAAAATGGCTTTCGATCAACTCTTCCTGTGCTCTTTGTGGAAATTGTGCCAAGTCATACTGGCACTTATTCATTTCTTGTGATTGGGTTAAGCATCTTTGGGTGGCGAGACCTCTGGGCCTGAGAACTAAATTTCTAGCTGCTCCAAATCTCCAAGAATTATGCCTCACTATTTTCCTCAATTTCAATTTAGATAAACAATCTTTAATTTGGATTTTTAATGTGTTTCTTATCACATGCTACTTCATCTGGAATTCCCGAAACAATGTTGTGTTTAGTACAAAAAAACCGAACCCAACCCGGGTAATGAATTTAATTATGCGTTACTTGTCTGATCTGAGGCTGTCCCCCCCCCCCCCCACTTTTCACCCCCTGATGTAAATAAGTATAATGAAATTTACTTGCCAATTTCTGTGTCCTATGACTTACCAAATCTAGACTTCCATGTCTTGATCTGTGTAGGATACTACATTCCTGGATTGAGTACTGCGGGATGGGCTTACATTTTTTTGACAGGAGGAAGATTTACTTTTTTTGTTGCAGGTTACCGAACTGCCTCCTCAGATCTGGAACTAGTGTTATATAGTATTCGGTCTGGCTTGGACCATGCATCAATTTTGGAGTTGAAGATTCAAGAAGTATGGTGCTCTTACTCTATGATCACCGATGTTCTTCCATCTGCAACCAAATCCGCCTGGCCTTGGAAGCATATTACAGACTTGCTTTATATTTCGAACTTATATAGTGATACTAGATTTCCAAAACATGGGAACTCTTTTTATATAGCTGCATCTACTAACTTGGCCTGCTATGCACAGGCCAAGAACATTGCATATACCCCTTTATATTAACCTAACTTTTTTCTTTTTCACCAAAAAAAAAAAAATCATAAACTACAAAAAAAAAATAATGAAAAATATTTTTAATGCATTGAATCTTATTTCAAATGATTTTAAAAAGTTTTCATGTGCATACATACCCATTCTAGGATTTCATCATAAAAGTGCATTTTCCTACCTTGTAGGGTATTTTGGTAATTTTGTCAAGTCAAGGGAAAATGTGATTTTGATTCTAGAATCCTGCATCTTTTGACAAAATAAAATGTTTTAAAACATGAATGGGTGTTTTCCAACACTTTTTGACAAAAAAGAAAACATTTATCATATTTATTATTTTACCTTTTAGGGGTATTTCAGTCATTTTGCAATTGACCTTTTGTTTAGATCTTTTGGGGGGGGGATTTCATCATTCCATTTCAACATCTTCGGCATAATTGTACATGTTTCAATATAAAAATTGCATTCTATGGAGTTTTTTGTGCATCCCATGCATCCTTGCCCTATAGGGGCATTTTAGTAACTTTTTCATTTTTCACTGTCAGATTTCCATTGAGTCTGTCATTAGATTATTCATGTTTATTTAGCATTGTTAAATCACATCGTAAGTATTTTGGACATTTGAGTAAAATTTCATACATTCTCCATGTACATTGGCCTTCTAGGGGGCAATATCGTCATTTGATCAATCCTGCATTTGATTTCATTATAAGTTGTATATATTGTTATTTCTCCAACATGCTAAACTTTTTTTTTGGTGAAATCCAACATGCTAAACTTAGGAATTAGGTGTTTAATTAATCTTTAAGTTGACCTTAGGACTTTGGCCATAGAGTTAAGATTTCTAACTTATGAAATGCATTAATTAGATCAATTAGGATCCATTATGTACTTAATTATATAACTTAAAGTTAGTAATTAGGATTAAGATATTAATTTTGGTTAGCATAATTAGGTTCATAAATCTTAACCAAGACAAACTAAATCTTTCAATATTAGTTTAATTAGGTGTATAATATGTATAAACAAGTGTGTAGCAAATAGTGTGGTTTAGGAAGACTGGTTGTTGACCAGACGATTGCTGGGTGCTTAACACCTTCTCGTCCTGTAACTTGAAATTTACCTAAAAATTTGGGGCAGATTGGCAATTGAGATTTGGAGTTAATTTAACTCTCTTTCTACGAAGGAAGGACACCATGTACTGGTCCTAGATCCTGATCTAGTTGATGATTCCTTTTCACAATCACAACATTCCCAATCACGCCCGTTCAGGTGCACTTGGATCATTTCCGATTTATTGTACCTACAAGCCATTGTTTTCTTTCTTCTAACATTCTTGGTTGATCCACACACACATATGACAACATGACAACAAATGGTAGGTTGACGTTGATACACACAACTACTAAAGTACCATGCATCTAGGTAAGTGGGCAAGTTACAAGATCTTTCCAAGGGAATGTAATTGCATCTGACCCACTGGACAATTGGACACACTTATGAATCCATTAAACACTACAACTTGCCAACTTGCAAAATGAGTCCTTGTAGATAGTAAGGGTGTCAATTTGGGACTGGAATCGGGAACCGTCCCAATACCGTCCCGCTAAAATCCGGTATCGGACCGTCCCATTTACTAATGGGACGGTACTGGTATCTGATTTTGGTACCGAATGATAAATGGGACGGGACGGTTCTGGGACGGGATTCCCAACGGTACCAGTACCGAAATACCAATTAGGTACTGGATGGTACCGAAACTACTAGTACTATTTAAAAAGAAAGAGTATATAAGATTTTTATTTTTAAAAAAAAAAAAAAAAAAAGGGTATAAGAATTACGATTCATTAAGGTTTCACTAATTGCCTTTTGAATACGAAGAGGAACAACAAGTCAACAGCCGTAGCTTGAAGTCTCTCCTCACAGAACCTACTACAGTGCTACTCCCTCCTCCCTCGACCAACTACCTCTACCAGGTTCTTCCTTTCTGCATTTCGTACTTCGTACCATACTACCGTGTGACATGTGTGATAAATAGAGTTTTATTTGGAAAAATCAAAGAAGAAACACAATGGGATTCTTCCATTTTGTAGGATTTCTCTAGATTTAAAAAAATGAGAAGCTTATTACATATAATCTTAGGGAGTTTGAAGAAGTAAAACTATGATTTCATAATTTAAGTTGCTTTATAAAAAGCAGTAGACAACTTAGATTTCATGATAGTGAAAAAATTCCACAACACTAATAAACCCGCCTTGTTAGAAACAATTAAACTTCTTCTCCCTTTTTCTACAGTGCCTAGAACCGTTTAAGAATCGGTACCGTCCCGTCCCACTAGTAATCGGGACTGGGATCTAGGTTTGATCCCGTTAACTAAATGGGATGGTACTGGGATTGATACTTTTAATACCGATACCGGTACCGTCCCATCCCAAATACTGGGACCCGTCCCAATTGACACCCTTAGTAGATAGTAATGGCTTCAACCGCAAGAAGTCGCATGGGTTGCAAGTCGTTGTTATTGATTTAGTCTAAAGATTTGACTCATAAAAGAGGCAAAAATTAACCACCAATTTCAACGGAAATTAAGGCATACAATCAATTTCCATATATTCATCCAAATTGAGTAGACCGGCCGGGGCACATGACAATAAATGGTAGGTTTCTCTCACCCCAACGGCCCAACTCCTTTCTCATCTTGTAGACTCGGTCAGAGATATCATCAACATGGGTGATAAGGTCTGGTCCACCAATTTCAACATAAATACATCTAAATTGACCTGGGGGGCACTACAAGACAACAAATGGTTGGTTGACCTTGATATGTAGAGAATAGATCTACTGCACGTATCAACAGATGGACGTACATCTCCAAGCCAATCATATTTTAATTTTGTTTTCATAAAAATCACTCCTCCCCTTGTAAATGGCAAAAATAGGACAGATCATTGGTTCTCACATTTACGTTCCCCTATTGGTACATGCAGAGGAACCCGAACTCTAATATGTATCCACTCGTTCAACACATCCAATTTAACGAAACATATTTATTACTCACAAGTCAAACTGGTGAATGGCGTATAAAAATTTCAATTTTGATTTTGATTTGATTTTACTTCCGTTCCCTTTCTCTATATTTCCCTTAACCATTGTTTTCTTTCTTCCACACATTCTTGGTTGATCCACACGCTTAAATAATACATTCAAATTGACAAGGGGGCACCACATGACAACAAATGGCAGGTTGATGCTGATATGTATCCACCCGTTTAACAATTCAGATCGTCTATGGCGTAGTGGCCTGTGCGGTCCAGATTGGGCCGTGCAAGCAATGATCGCCTTACCCCTGCCCGAGCAAGGCGTTTGGACAGGGATAAGGCGATCTTTGCGCGCACAACTTAGCCTGCGCCACTCAGGCCGCTACGGACAGCTACGCTATAGAGGATCGGGATCCCCCGTTTAAACACATCCATTTCAATGAAGACTTTTTTATGAGAGATAGAGAGATAGAGAGAGAGATGTATATATGTGGTATTTAAGCGTCGTTTAAAAGCACTTCAAGCAATGGATGAGTTCTTCAACGCAGTTTTTAGAGCTTTATAATGAGCTTAGTTACTCCTACAATTGATGGTACACGTAAGATGCCATGTGTCAGATCATGATTGGTTAATCAATTTCTGACAGATCTATTGTATGGGATGCGCAACTACTAAGGAAGAATTTAGTTACGTAAATCAGAAGAATTAGATTCCGTAGAACCATGGCTTGGTTTCTGGCATAAATATCTGTCTGTCCTAGTTTCAAGCCACATTTCCCTTAGTTTCGATTGATATATGTATCGAAATCAATGAAATATGATCGAAACTAATCGAATTCAAAGATTTTATAAAATCCCCCTTCAACTTGTCTCAAAAACCTAACTCGATGGTTTTGACAAGTTCGATCAAATTTTGTTCCATGGTTGCAAGTCATCTTATTGATTCAATCTAAAAATTTAACTCATAAAAGAGGCAAAAATTAACCACCAATTTCAGCGGAAATTAATGCATACAATTATAGTCGCATGGGTTGCAACTTGCAAGTCGTCTTATTGATTTAGGTTAAAAATTTAACCCATAAAAGAGGCAATAATTAACCACCAATTTCAGCGGAAATTAATGCATACAATTATAATTTCCATAAATTCATCCAAACTGAGTAGACCGGGGGGCACATGGCAATAAATGGTAGGTTTCTCTCACCCCAACAGCCCAACTCCTTTCTCTATCTGGTAGATTCGGCAGAGAAATCATCAACATGGCTGATAAGGTCTGGTCCATCAATTTCAAACGTATATCTAAGAGTCAATCACATTTTAATTTTGGTTCCATAAAAACCCCTCCTCCCCTTGTAAATGATAAAAATAGGACAAGTAGTTGGCACTCACATATATATTCACCTGTTGGTACATGTAGATGAACCGAACTCTCTGATATGTATCCACCCGTTTAACACATCCAATTCAATGAAACATATTTATTACTCACAAGTCAAACTAGTGACTCACGTATAAAAAATTTTGATTTTGATTTTGATTTTACTTCCGTTCCCTTCTCTATATTTCCCTTAACCATTGTTTTCTTTCTACCACACATTCTTGGTTGATCCACACGCATAAAGGGCAGGTTGATGTTGATATTTATCCACCCGTTTAAACACATCCATTTCAATGAAAACCTTTTTATGAGAGAGAAAGAGAGAGTATATTTTTTTTTGATAAACAGAGAGAGAGAGAGAGAGAGAGAGAGAGAGAGAGAGAGAGAGAGAGAGAGAGTATATGTTTAAACACATCCATTTCAATGAAGACTTTTTTTTTGAGAGAGAGAGAGAGATGTATACATGTAGAATTTAGACGTCGTTTAAAAGCACTTCAAGGAATGGATAAGTTCTTCAACACAGTTTTTGGAGCTTTATAATGAGCGTAGTTACTCCTACAATTGATGGGTATGCTAAGATGCCACATGTCAGATCATGATTGGTTAATCAATTTCTAATAGATCTATTGTATAGGGTACGCAATTACTAAGGATGCGTTTAGTTACTTATATCAAAAGAATTAGATTCCGTAGCATCATGATTCTGACTTTAAAAATTTGTTTGATTGTAATTAAATCAGATTCTACGGAATCTACGTAATTCCACATTTCAACGTTAAATGGATTTGTTGAGGAATTCACCTCAATTCTGATGAAAAAGAATCTATAAACATCAAATTGAGAGAAAGTATTGCATGGTTGCACGTCACCTTATGGATCCATCAAACACTACAATTTGCCCGTAGTACGTAATGGCTTCTATTGCAAGAAATTGCTTGGTTGCACGTCGCCTTATTGAGAGAGGCCAGGCAATTTCCACCAACATTGCTATCGATCAATTAAACGCCAAATTGACTCTCTTTTTTTTCCGGTAATGAATGCCAAATTGACTTAGACGAAGGGGCACATGACAATACAGGGTAATTACTATCACTACCCTACCTTAAACTTCATTTTTGTTACTATCCTGCCTTTAAACTTTTACATCTCTTTCTACCCTCATATTTTTAAATACCCAAATTATCCTTCCTTTTTACCTAGTAACCTGCTAATCTATTTAATCTACCATTCTTATTCTATTTTTATTTATTATTTTTATCATTAAAATAGTAAAAAATGGAAGCAGCCACCTACTTCTTCTCTCTCCCATTTTTACTCCATTCAGTGTTTTTTTTCCTTCAATTTTTCTAGTTAATTAATTTTTTATTGCCGTTCTATCCCATGGCTGCAAGGTTGAGGAGAGATGAAGATGGTCGTGTAGAAATCAATTGTAATGGAGAGGGAGGGTTGCCTTCTGTTTTTGTGAATATAAAGAGGGAGAACAAGAGTGACGACTCGAGAATCGCATTGTAGGTTAATAAAAAACAAAAAACGCAGAAAGGTAAATTGAATAAAAAGTGAAAGAGAGAGAAGAAATTGGGTGCTTTTTTTTTTTTTTTTGATGAAAAGTGGGGTGCTTTGAAGAGAGTCGATCTGTTCCATGGTTTTAGTACATGGTATCGGAATGGGTATTAGTAACCTGTCAAAACCGATACAATACCGATATGGTATCAGCTTGGATTGGTTGTATCGGACAAATTTACCCATGAATGTCCTTAAAAATGAGTTTTTTGATCATTTTACCCTTTGTCCGTACTGTGTTACCGATACGGTATCGGTGACTAGCAAAACCTGTATGTATCTCACGATACGGGCAATACGATACCGATACTTAGAACCATGATTTGTTCGAAGAAGAATGATGATGATGAAATGTTGAATAAAAAATTAATTAAATAGAAAAATTGAAGAAAAAAAATACGAATGGAATAAAAAATGGGAGAGAGAAGAAACATGTGGGTGCTTTCATTTTTTACTATTTTAATGACAAAAATAATAAAAAAATAGAAGAAGAATGGTAGGTTAAATAGATTAGCAAGTTACCAGGTGAAAGGGAAGGGCAATCTGGGCATTTAAAAACATGAGAGTAGAAGGAGATATAAAAGTCTAAAAGCAGGGTAGTATCAGAAAAGAAGTTTAAGGTAGGATAGTTTTAATAAATATAGGCTATGTGTAGGGTAGTGATAGTAATTGCCCCGACAACAAATGGTAGGTTTCTCTCAACCCAACTCCTTTCTCATTTTGTAGACTCGGTCAGACAGTCAGAGTCAGAGTCATCAACATGGTTGGCTGATAAGGTCTGGTCCAGCATTAAAGTCCCAAGTCTAGTATGATTGTCTGAGTATTTTAGGGAAATACCAAAATATTTTTAATGCATTGAATCTTATTTCAAATTATTTTAAAAAGTTTTCATGTGCTGTAGGTGCAGCAGATGGAGGGTCGCTGAGCGTGCACCCGGGGGAAAGAATGAAAATGGGAAAATGGGAGTCGCCACCTAGATTTAGTGTCTAGGACCCATGAATGGTGCCCCTCCTTCGCAGAAGGGGCGCTAAATTAACTCCAATGACTCAATGGATGGTCTGCCCCAGATCTCTAGGTAAGTGTCAAGTTACGAGCTGGGAAGGTGTTAGGCACCCAGCAACCGCCCGGCCGACGACCGGTCTTCCTAGACCAAACTCTGTTGTGTACTGTTGTGTTATACATATTATGCACCTAATTAAACTAATTTTTTTTTGAAGATTTTTTTAATAACTTGATTGAAATTTATGAACCTAGTTAGGCTAATTAAGATTAATGTTTTAATCCTGATTACTATCACTAGGCTAGATGGTTATGTACATTATGCATCCTAGTTAAGCTAATTAATGGATTTTACCTAAATTAGAAAACCTAACTCTATGATCTAAAACATGGTTGACTGTAAAAAAGAAAACCAAGTCTAATTATATCATGGAGAAGGACAATTCTATTGATAAGCAAAACAGCTTATAGGCCAAAATAGTCAAAATTATGAAAATACCACTAAAGGGCCAAAATATGTACAAAGGCATGAAATCATATTTAAATGTTGTAAATAAGCAAAACATGATTAAATAACATTAACATCATGCATTTGGATCATCAAGAGCACATGAAATGGCAAGGAAATGTGGGGTGGTAAAAATTACCAAAATGCCCCTGTTATGGCAAACATGTAGAAAATGCATGATAATTCATGAAAATGCTGACTTATGCTTAAAACATGTTTATTAAATGTTAAAATATGCGGCAAAAGTAACAGGAGCCTTTCCAGGGTCCTAAGCAAGGTTTGGTCACAAAATGACCAAAATGCCCCTAAGGGCAAAATGGCAAAAGTGTCAAAAGATACTTAGAATCATTGTAGGCATCGAAAGTGATGTTAAACATCCTAAAATGACTGAACACACCAAATGATATTTCCAGAATGATAGCCTAGGCCCACGTTTGGTAAATTACCAAAATGCCCCTAGAGGGCGCAAATGACTTTGTATGCATATCTATCAAGCATGATGGTCACATATGCATATGAAAACATCCTAAACCATTCTAAAACAGCATGTCATGCATAAACTTTCCTATTTTTCCAGAATTTTTCATTATAATTAGAAAAATGACATTTATACCCCTAAATGAGGTGGGAAATGTATAAAAATTATCAAACATGCATGTCAGTGGATAATGATTCCATAAAATCAAGCATGATGAAATATGCATTCCATAATTTTTTTGTGAATTTTTATGCATTTATATTATTTTTAATATTTTCTGAAATGCTAAAAAAGAAGGGAAAACAAAGAAAAATACAAAATCCCCATCACAGATCCGAATTGGATCAAACCAGAGCCCATTCCCACTAATCAAAACATGATCTTTAAAATGGTCATAACACTTTTGTCCAAATACCCACCCACAAGTTCAGATTTTACATAATCCGAAATCCTTTACAGGGGCAAAAATGTCACAAAAAAAATGATTTGGAGCTTGAGAAAATTAATGAATGTCAAACATAGTGACAAGCATCATCCCTGAAAATTTCATATTTTTATCACTCTTGAATTATTTTTAACATTTTTATAACTGAAAAACAACCTTTGTTGTAAAGAAAATCAAAACAAATACTTAGAAATAAGTAAAAAATATGGGAAAATACCCTTGAAGCGTGGAAGTGCCTAGGCTCAGCTTGAGTAACCTTGTGTGACCATAAATCGGAAACCTCCAAAAGCCGCTCCAAGTGTGGTTGTTCCGAATGGCAAAAGTGGTGAAGAAGGGGTATTTATGGAATTGTATATCAGTAATGAAGCATAACATATGGATGAGAAAACCATGGTTGGAAAGAGGGGATCAAGGACTACGTGAAGGTAATTTTTCACTAATTTTTCTCTGTCTCCAACCTCTCTAAAACACCTCCTATTTATAGGAAAAAAAGTGTTCGAGGAAAGCTCTCAAAGACCCCTGGGGCCTTAATGGCTGGGGATAAGGTGAGTGATGGGCTGGCTGGGCTTGCGTGTGCTCAGGCTTGCTGAGCAGCCTGGGCTTGCGTGTGCCTAGGCTTGCTGTGCAGCCTGGGCATGCGTGTGCCTAGGCCTGTTGGGCAGGTGGGCATGGGTGATGGGCCTTGTGTGGCTCAGCCTAAATGGTGGGGGTTTGTCCTCTGCCGACAGTCCAGTTGGGCCGGGTCAGACTGGGTTGACCCGGTTCGGGTCAGTCCCGTCTAACTCGGGTCGGTCAAAATGTTTTTTTAATTTTATTTTTCTCTCTTTCTGAAAGATTCCATTTTAAAGGCCCACATTCAAATATTGATATCTTCCAATCCGTGTGGCCAATTTTGACGCGTCACATATTGCCGCGAAGGTCTCAACCTGTACTTTTCATCCGTGTGATAAATATGGTTGGATTTTGCCTAAAAATAGCACGGATATCGAGGAAATCACATAAATGGTGTTTCACACCGATCAAGGTCCAAATGATACCAAAATTACATGAAATTTTACGTGTAAGCACAATATGACCAAATAAAGTTATGCAAATGATTTCAGGTCACATCGGGTGGCTCGGGTACCAAAAACCATACCAGGGGTAAAACGGTCATTTTCACAAAAGTTACCCGATTTGGCCGAAACTTTACGTGAAAACTTAATATGACCAAATGAGGTCATCCAAAGTATGTCGTACTAAATCGGGTGGTCCAGATACCGAGAACCGTGCCAGAGGCAAAACGGTCATTTTCATGAAAGGTGTTGGATTTGGGTGAAACTTCAAATGTGAACTTAAAATGGTTAAATACGGCTATGTTAAGGGTTTAGGCTCTATTTGGGACAGTTTGGTTACAAAAAGTGGGATAGGGGTAATTTGGTAATTCTTGCAATTCAGTCACCACACGAGTTACGTCCTTGACCATCATTGCCTAGACACACTTCCAAGGTGTCAAAATGTGGTGTTTACATGTGCATACATACCCATTCTAGGATTTCATAAAAGTGCATTTTCCTACCCTATAGGGGTATTTTGGTAATTTTGTCATGTCAAGGGAAAATGTGGTTTTGATGTTAGAATCCTGCATCTTTTGACAAAATAAAATGTTTTAAAACATGAATGGGTGTTTTCCAACATTTTTGGACAAAAAAAAAACTTTTATCATATTTACTATTTTACCGGGTATTGCAGTCATTTTGCAATTGACCTTTTGTTTAGACCTTGGGGGGGGGGAGGATTTCATCATTCCATTTCAACATCTTCAGTATAATTGTACATGTTTCAATATAAAAATTGCATTCTATGGAGTTTTTGGTGCATCTCATGCATCCTTGCCCTATAGGGGCATTTTAGTAATTTTTTCATTTTTCACTGTCAAATTTCCATACAGTCTGTCATTTGATTATTCATATTTATTTAGCGTTGTTAAAACACATTGTAAGTATTTTGGACATTTGAGTATAGTTTCATACATCCTCCATGTACATTGGCCTTCTAGGGGGCAATATCGTCATTTGCTCAAACATGCATTTGATTTCATTATTAGTTGTCTATATTGTCATTTCTCCAACATGCTAAACTTAGGAATTAGTGTTTAATTAATCTTTAAGTTGACCTTAGGACTTTGGTCATAGAGTTAAGATTTCTAACTTATGAAATGCATTAATTAGATCAATTCAAGAATATTCTATCGATACGGGAATGGCTGCGACTGAAGGTGCGACTGGTTCTGGGAGGGAGAAGCTGGGAGACGCCCCAGGACCCCGATGGACGCCAGACGATTGACCTTGGGAGATTTCTGGGCTTTCCAAGCCTACAGCCGCAAGTTGTGACGCCCCACCAATCCTATGCTCAGGCGTCCATTGCTCCCGGAGATTGAAAAGTTGCCGTCTCCGATCCGAGATGGGACGCTCACGAGGATTAAGATCCCCCAAGCAGCGTACATTGCCCAGTTAAATAAGCTGAAGTTTTCCCTTCTGGGACGTCTTAACTTCAGGTTTACTTCAATGGATAGGGTTCGAAATGCTACTAAGGCCTGGGGACTGAAGGAGGGAGTCTCTATGAAGTCTCTTGGGAAGGGATTTGTCATCTTCAGTTTCGATAATGTTGAAGACTTGACTACCTTATGGAAACGAAGTCCTATCCGAGTTGAGGGTCAGGTACTGCGTTTTCAACACTGGCGGAAGGATTTTCAGGTAGATGATTAAGCAATCACGAATAGATTAGCCAGGATTAGATTTCCTTGCTTGCCGCAAGAATACTGGCACGAGGACATTCTCCTCTCGATGGCAAAGGCGGTGGCAGACCAGTTGCCATTGACAAAAGAACAAAGGAATCCTTTTATGGGCATTATGCTAGAGTTTGTGTGGACGTCGACAACACTGCACCACGAGTGGAGGAAGTTTACATGGAACGAGAACAGGAGGGATCCCCAGATATGTATGTTTTCAAGCAAAAAATAATCTATGAAGATCCGTCGTCTCGATGCCATGGCTGCCGCCGCTATGGACATCGGGTGGAGACATGCCCCAACCGGGAAGATGCTGATCATGATGCCGAGGGTGGCATCCCTGGTGCTGATTATGTGGAGAACTAGGCTGCGCGCAAACACCGGCAAGCTTGGCGAGCCAAACCTCAGGCAAGGGAAGCAGTAGGAGACGAAAGGGAATTTGAGTTGGGAAAGGAAAGTGATCAGCCTGCGGATTTGGCGCCAGGTTTGGAGGGAACTGTTATTGGAGGTGTGGAAAATTAGGGAGTCCAGGCTATCTCTCCTACTTCCTCGAAAACCTTCTCTAAATCAGTGGTTGCAGAGACTCCATCATTGCATGTGCATGGTTGCGATAAGGGTCATTTGGTTGATATGGGTTGCTCGCCCCAAGCTGGGTCGTTAAACCGGGCTGAACCACTCCATTTTTCAAATCAAGGTGTAGCTGAGTCCTCTTCTTCAATTTTGGTCGAGTGTCGTGACAATGGAAGGATGGCGGTGGTGCTACATTAGGAAACTACTCAAGAAGATGCTATTGAAAATGCTTCTCCGTTTGTTGAAGCTCCAGGTAGAAGATCTTCTAGGGAGAAGCATATTGATCAGAGCAATATTCCGGATGGCATGCGGCGACGTGGAAAAGGACCATATGAATCTGGTATCATTGCTAGTAGTTTTGCTGAACAACGTGACACTGCGGCTAAGCGTCAAGAATCCTCACAAGAATTTTGATCATGCATTGCCTCTTTTGGAATATCAGAGGGATTGGAAATAACAGAGCAAGGGCTCATTTGAGGGTACTGATTAAAGATCAAAACCCTGATTTTTTATGCTTGGTTGAACCCAAGATTAGCATGATAAATGCCCAAAGCATTTCTTCACTTCTTTGGGAATGGATTTGGATGTATTATCAAATGACTGAGCACAAAAACCAGATAATATTTGGTTTCTTTGGATGATGGGGCTACAACGCCCATTGGTGATTCTTAATTCAGATCAACATATTTCCCTGCAGGTTGTTTATGGTGGGGTGAATAACATAATTACTGTGGTGCATGGGAGCTATTTCAGGGCTGCTCGTCGACATTGGCTCGTTATTGGGGATTTTAACTCTTGTTTATATGCAGGAGAGAAAAGAGGACCAGGGCGTTTCAACATTGGCTCGGCTGAGGAATTTGCTGCCATGATTGACATAGCTGCATTGACTCCAATCCCTTCTCTGGGGAGCAAGTTCACATGGTCCAATCATCAAAGAGTGGGGAACGTTTAGGCAGTGCTTGATCGAAGCTTTTGTAATGATGCGTGGCAACATAAATATGAAGGATTTATTCAACGTGTTCTGGTCCGGGGACCCTCTGATCATGCTCCCCTTGTTGTTTATAACGAAGCAGTGCCGCGGCCTTCTAACATTCTCTTTCGAATGCAACGCTTCTGGACAGATCATGAGGACTTTTTGGGTTTGGTGAGAAGATCTTGGGCTGAATCGGTGCTGGGTTCTCCCATCTTTGTGGTGCAAAGCAAGCTGAAAAGACTCAAAGGACCTTTGAGAGAATGGGCTAGGCAAGCCTTTCCCCATGTGGATAGGGAAATCGACCTCACCAAATCTAATCTAGAGGCAGTGCAAAGCCTTATTGAAGTTGATGGCTTTTCAGAGGAGTTATTTGCAAAAGAAGTACAGGCTAGAAGTGAGTTTGATCAAGCAATTGAGCTTCAAGAGAAACTTTGGAGAGAAAAATCGAGAGAGAAGTGGTTGAAATATGGTGATCGTTGCTCAAAATACTTCCATCTCTCCACCAGGCTGAGGCGCAATAAAAATTTCATTCGTGAAATTGACAAAGAAGATGGTTCAGTTGTGAAGGACTCAGTAGAGATTGGCAATCATTTAGTGGCTCCCTTTGAAATTTTTTTTTAAAGTGGGAGCTCGGCTAGGGATGCAGACCTCCTCTCAGTGATTCCCTCTTTGGTGACTGATTTGGATAATGCTATGCTGACCAAGACACCTACGCATGAGGAAATCAAAGCTGCTATTTTTGACTTGGACCCCTCTAGTGCTCCTGGTCCGGATGGCTACCCAGGAACTTTTTATAGGGTATGCTGGGACATTATTGGTAAGGATGTTTGCCGTGGTATTCAGAGCTTCTTCAGGGAAGGCATCGTGACTAAGGGAGTGAATTGCAATTTTCTTTGCTTGATTCCCAAGGTGGATAATGCTAGAAAGGTGGGGCAATTCCGGCCTCTTTGCTTGGGAAATTTCTTTTTTAAAATTATTCCCAAAATTTTAGCGACCAGGCTGTCTTCAATTCTGCACAAGATGATTTCCATTGAGCAAGGAGCTTTTCAGAAGGGTAGAGTTATCTTTGAAAATATTGGAGTAGCATCAGAATTGACTAATCTAATGGATGTTAAATGTAGAGGTGGAGGCATGAGTCTCAAACTGGACATCCAAAAAGCCTTTGACACTTTAGAGTGGAACTTTTTGTTTGATGTTCTCAATGCTTTTGGTTTCTCGCACATTTGGATTCATTGGGTGCACCAAATCCTACAGACAACCAGAATCTCAATTTTGATCAATGGAGGTCCAGTCGGTTTCTTTGGGATGGAAAGAGGATTGAGACAAGGTGAACCTTTGTCGCCTCTTCTCTTCATTATTGCAGAAGAGGTTCTATGCAGAGGGCTTACTGATCTGCACAATCGAGGTTGGCTTAAGGCTCTTCCAGGCCCATGTCAGGTGACAACCCCCACTCATCTTCTTTACGCTGATGACTTGTTTATTTTTATGAAGGCAGATCTAGCTAATGTTAGAAGAGTCAAGCATTTCTTTGAGAGCTATGGGAACTATTCTGGCCAAGTGATTAACCTTGCTAAAAGCAAGGTTTTCCATGGTCGAATTGCAGCGGCTAGAAGACTGAGACTATCTTCGGCTCTTCAAATTCCTGTGTGCAAGTTCCCTACAAAATACCTTGGAGTGATGCTGATGAAGGGAAGGGTCAAGAGAGACATTATCCAGCCTTTGGTTGATCAATTTAAACAAAGGCTAGCTTCTTGGAAGGGTCGGCTTTTATCTATGGCGGGACGAATTGAACTGGTTCGGACTTTTATGAGCAGCATTCCTGTACACAACTTCTCAGTCTACCTTTGGCCAGTGGGTGTTGTAGATGTCATGGAAAGATGGGTGCGCAATTTCATCTGGACAGGCGATGCAGACAGCTCAAGGGCAATAACAGTCCGGTGGGAGAAGCTGTGTATGCCCAGGAAAGAAGGAGGTCTTGGTGTCAGACGATTGCGAGATCTAAATTTGGCCCTGATTGCAAAGCTTGCGTGGTCCATTAAAGCGGAACAATCTTCTCTGTCAGCATTTTTGAGAGGACGGCTTATTCAAGCTGATGGTAAGCTCAAAGCTTCGGTTGGTACATCTACTCTACTTCCTGGTCTTAAGAAAGTATGGGAGTTTGTTCACTTGGCTGAGAGGGTGGAGGTTGGAAATGGAAACACTATTAGCTTCTGGTATGACAAATGGCTGGACAATTAAAGTATGGTGGAGCTTTTTCACCCTCTTCGGATTCCGAAAAACCTTAAGGCTGTTGTTGCAGATTTTTGGGAAGGAGATTCTTGGACTTTTCCTATAGTGCAAGATCCTGAGATACAAGATTTTTTTCACAAAGTGCAAGGCAGTGGGATCTCATGCCATAATGGTCCAAATAGAAGATTCTGGGCGCACACTACAGCAGGAATTTTCACAATCAAGAGTGCTTGGAATGCTTTGCGAATCAAGGGTGCTGCTGCTAGTTGGGCCACAACGGTTTGGAACACTGATCTACTCCCCCGAGTTGGTGTTTTTGGTTGGCATCTTGCTCATGCTGCTCTTCCAACTGATGATAAAGTGAGTCGCAAAGCTATTCCATTAGCCTCTAGGTGCGACCTTTGCAACGCGACATGCGAAACGATGCAACACCTGTCTCTTGATTGTAACTATTTGAGTAATGTATGGAAGGAGCTGCTCTATGAATTTGATCAAACATGGTCTGGCTTCCTCTCCATTGAACTGCTTTTCTCTTGGTGGCGCAGAAAAACTAAGAATGTGCCCCTTCCTAAGGCTTGGGGAGCCTTGCTGATCATATGTTGCCATAATATTTGGTGGGAGCGCAATAGACGCCGACACGAAAATGTGAGAAGAACCCCCACCGATTTGGTAAATTTATGCCTCAAAGATGTTGGGGAGAGCCTTAGAGGTAAAGGAGTGCAAGTTAAAATAGTCTGGGAACTTACCTTGACGAGAAAATTGAAGATTCCCACTCTTAGGCCGCTTGAAAGAAAAGTAATTGAAGTGAAATGGAGAAAACCACCATGTGGCTGGAAGAAATTGAACATTGACGCTTCATCTTGGGGAAACCCAGGCTCAATGGGGGTTGGAGGTATCTTTCGTGACCAATTAGGAGCTGCGCTAATGTGTTTTGCAGAGTTCCAGGGAATTGGGTCGAATTTCGTGGCAGAGATGGGAGCTTTTTCATTGGAATCAAGCACGCCAGTGAGCTGAGTATTGACAAACTATGGAAAGAATGTGACTCTGCAGTAGTTATTTCATCCATTATTTCACGCAAGATCCCTTGGAGTTTTATGCAAGATGGGAGGAAGGCTGCTGCTTATCTTGATTCTATTGAATGGCGCATTACTCATTGCTTCAGAGAGGCTAACTCGGCCGCAGATTCCCTAGCTAACCATGTGGCGAAAAGGAAGGTTATCAGTTGTTGGACTACCACACCTCACTTCATTTCTCAAACTGTATATTGGGAAGTGCTTGAACGGCCTTCCTATAGATTTACGTAGCCTATTTGTACATTTTTCTTCATCTAATATACTCTTTGCTGACCTTTAGCAAAAAAAAAAAAATTAGATCAATTAGGATCCATAATGTACTTAATAATCTAACGTAGAATTAGTAAATAGGATTAAGATATTAATTTTGGTTAGTCTAATTAGGTTTATAAATCTTAACCAAGACAAATTAAATCTTTCAAAATTAGTTTAATTAGGTGCATAACATGTATAAACAAGTATATAGCAAACAGTGTGATTTAGAAAAACCGATCGTTGACCGAAAGATTGCTAGGTGTTTAACACCTCCCAACCTGTAACCTGACATTTACCCAGAGATCTGGGGCAGATTAGCCATTGAGACTTGGAGTTAATTTAACTCCCTTTCTACGAAGGAAGGACACCATTTACTAGTCCTAGATCCTGATCTAGGTGATGATTCCTTTTCACAATCACAACATTCCCACTCACCCCCGTTCAGGTGCACTTGGATAATTTCCGATCTATTGCACCTACAAGCCATTGTTTTCTTTCTTCTAACATTCTTGGTTGATCCACACACACACATATATGACAACATGACAACAAATGGTAGGTTGACATTGATACACACACACTCTAGAGATAATCAATCACCCTTCAAGTGGAACGGGAGATATAAAGCGAGGCCAACTACTAAAGGACCATGCATCTAGGTAAGTGGGGCAGGTTACAAGATATTTCCAGGGGAATGTAATTGGATCTGGCCCACTGGACAATTGGACACACTTATGACTCCATCAAACACTACACAACTTGCCAACTTGCAAAATGAGTCCTCATTCATTTTGCAACTCACCCCCCTGAAATTTCTGACCAGCCTGAGGAGGTGTGTCAGTTATCTATTCTTTCTCACTTACCTAACTTTAAATTTCACGTTTTAATATGTGCAGAAGTTCAAATCCCAGGATCAAGTAAAGTAGGATGGACTTATCTCTTGTTGGCAGATGGCAAGTTTAAATTGTTTGCCACAGGTTCGATCAAATCTTCTCACAATTTGGAGCCAGAACTATGTTGTACGTATTCGTACATGGCTTGTTCATGCCTCCGGTTTAGGGTTGAAGATAAAAGAAATTTGGTGTTCGAATCAGCAGATCTCCGATCTTCTTCCATCTCCAAACATTAATCCGTGGCCGTGGCATCTCCTTCAGTATCTTTTGTATATCAGCTCAGTAGCCCAGGACTTGGACTTCAAATTTAGTACGATAGTAGATCCTTTGTGTTCTGCAGTAGTTTCTAATTTGGCCATTAAGGTCCTGAACTCTAACTCTCTTGTATATTCTTCCTTTTAATTTATCTACTTTCTTTATCATAAAAAAATATATAAAAAAAAACTTGCAAAATGAGTCCTTGTAGATAGTAATGGTTTCGACTGCATCGCATGGGTTGCAAGTCGTTCTTATTGATTTAGTCTAAAGATTTAACTCATAAAAGAGGTTATAATTAACCACCAATTTCAACGGAAATTAATGCATAAAATCAATTTCCATATATTCATCCAAATTAAGTAGACCGGGGGCACATGACAATAAATGGTAGGTTTCTCTCACCCCAACGACGGCCCAACTCCTTTCTCATCTTGTAGACTCGGACAGAGACATCGTCAACATGGCTGATAAGGTCTGGTCCAGCGTTAAAGTCCCTAGCTAGTCTGCACGACTGTCCGAGTCTGAGTTTTCGGTCCACTTAAAGATTGTTGGGATGGTTGATATAGAGTTCAGTTTCTCTGCTCGTATCAATAGGTGAATGTACATGTGAGAACCAACTACTTGTCCTATTTTTGCCATTTACAAGGGGAGGAGTGGTTTTTCTGAAAATAAAATTAAAATGTGATTGGCTCTAAGATATACGTTCACCTGTTGGTACGTGCAAATGATCCATTCTCGTTGATATATCTTCCCATTCAACACGACCAATTAGAAGTATACAACTGGTAAATGGTAACTTTGATGATCGATGTCTGAGTATTGGAAATATGACTTGCTAAGAAGTATTACCCATCCAAAGAGGGGCTTCAATCAGTCTCAGATGATTGCCAATTAATAAGGTCACCTATAAATATAATTTCAATGAAACCGCATATCTCATGGACTCGGACTTGGGTTTCCTCCAGCCGTAGAGGGAGCTGGAGGGTCCAGCCCAGTAGAAACAGAGAGGGGGGTTGGTCATTTTAGGGGGGGCACCTATGAAATGACCAAAATCTATGAAATGACCAAAAAACCCCTGTTTTGCTGGGCTGGACCCTACAGCTCCCGCCACAGCTGGAGGAGAGACAAATTGTATGGACTCGACGTAACTGACGGAAATAAGAGGAAAGAAGACTTAAGATCACTTCTAAGGTCTAGCTTTTTAGCTTTTGATAAAATATTATATACCGTTGGTGCTTAGCACTATCCTTTAAAAAGAAAACTTTTCCAAAAGACAAGCAACTCAAAATTGCATGGCTTCTGCATTAGAATCCAAAAAATTGATTCTGTTGACACTTTCATGAGCTTCTAGTTTTCATTCCTTTCTTTTGGAGCTCATTAAGGCTGCTAGAATCAGTCACCACCAATAAAAGGATGATCGTAGTTAGCATGGAACAACGAGACAGATCAACTAACTTTGTTCTAGTTCAACAAATCAATTGAAGATCCGTATGGAGCACTGGATCCTACACCTTGATCTAAGTGGTGACTCCCTGCTCATCTTGAAGACCTTTTTATGAGAGAGGGAAAGAATATATATGTTTAAACACATCCATTTCAATGAAGACTTTTTTATGAGAGAGAGAGAGAGATGTATAGATGTGGAATTTAAGCGTCTTTTAAAAGCACTTTCTTCACGAAAGGACTGGATGAGATCTCTATTGTATGGGGTATGCAACTACGAAGGAAGCGTTTAATTACGTAAATTAGAAGAATTAGATTTCGTAGAATCATGATTCTAACTTTCGAAAATTGTTTGGTTATAATTGAATCAGATTCTACGGAATCTATGTAATTCTATATTTCAACGTTAAACGGATTCGTTGAGATGAGGTGAATTAAGAACAAAAAGAATCTACAAACACCAAATTAAGAGAAATTATTACATGGTTGCATGTCACCTTAACCATCAAACACTACAATGTACCCATACTACGTAATGGCTTCTATTGCAAGAAATTGCATGGTTGCGCGTCACTTTATTGAGGGAGGCAATTTCCACCAACATTGTTGTCGATCAATTAAACGCCACATTGACTTAGATCAAGGGGGCACATGACAATAAAGGGGCAATTACTATCACTACCCTACACTTAGTCTATATTTATTAAAACTATCTTACTTTAAACTTCTAATCTATTACTATCCTGCTTTTAAATTTTTACATCTCCTTCTACCCTTATGTTTTTAAATACCAAAATTGCCCTTCCTTTCACCTAGTAACCTGCTAATCTATTTACTTACCATTCTCATTTTATATTTTTTTTATTATTTTTGTCATTAAAATAGTAAAAAATGAAAGCACCCACCCGCTTCTTCTCTCTCTCGTTTTTTACTCCATTCGGTTTTTTTTTTTCTTCAATTTTTCTATCTAATTAACTTTTTATTGCCGTTCTATCCCATGGCTGCGAGGCTGAGGAGAGATGAAGATGGTCGTATAGAGATCAATTGTAATGGAGAGGGAGGGCTGCCTTTTGCTTCTGCGAATATAAAGAGGGAGAAGAAGAGTGACGACTCGAGAATCGCATTGTAGGTTAATAAAAAATAAAAAACATAGAAATGTAAATTGAATAAAAAGAGGAAGAGAGAGAAGTGGGGTGGTTTTTTTTTTTTTTGGATGAAAAGTGGGGTGCTTTGAAGAGAGTCGATCTGTTCCATGGTTTTAGTACACGGTATCGGAACGGGTATTTGTAACCTGTAAAACCGATACGATACCGATACGGTATCAGCTTGGATCGGCTGTATCGGACAAAATCACCCATGAATCTCCTTAAAAATGAGTATCGTGTGCTACCGATACGATATCGGCACTGTATCGGTGACAAGCAAAATCTGTATGTATCCCCTGATATGGGTGATACGGTACCGATACTTAGAACCGTGATTTGTTAGAAGAAGAATGATGAGGATGAAATGTTGAATAAAAAATTAATTAAATAAAAAAATTGAGAAAAAAACAAAAAAAAAAACGAATGGAGTAAAAAATGGGAGAGAGAAGAAGCGGGTGGGTGCTTTCATTTTTTACTACTTTAATGACAAAAATAAAAAATAAAAAAATAGAAGAAGAATGATAGGTTAATAGACTAGCAGGTTACTAGGTGAAAAGGAAGGGCAATCTGGACATTTAAAAAATGAGGGTAGAAGAAGATGTAAAAGTTTAAAAGCAGGGTAGTATCAGAAAAGAAGTTTAAGATAAGATAGTTTTAGTAAATATAGACTACGTGTAGGGTACTGATAGTAATTGCCCCAACAATAAATGTAGGTTTCTCTCAACCCAACTCCTTTCTCATTTTGTAGACTCGGTCAGAGTCATCATCATCATCAACATGGTTGGCTGATAAGGTCTGGCCCAGCGTTAAAGTCCCAAGTCTAGTACGATTGATTGTCTAAGTAAATATGATGGTAATAAGAGGAAATACTTAATTAAAGATCACTTCTAATTAAGGTCCGCTTTTGGTGAAATATTACCGTTGTTGCTTAGCACTATCCTATAAATAGGATACTTTTCTCAAAGACATTAACAGAATAGTAGATACATACCCACTGCAACTCAATCAAAATTGCATATATGGCTTCTGCATTTGCATCCAAATATTTGATTCTGATGGCACTTCATCAGCTTCTACTTTTCATTCTCCTCTTTGGGAACTCATTGAGTCTGCTAGATTCAGTCACCGCCAGTGGAGGGAACAACGAGACAGATGATCAACTTGCTTTGCTCGAGTTCAAGAAACAAATTGTAGATCCCTACGGAGCACTAAGTTCTTGGAACCATACTTCTTCTATCCATTTCTGCAACTGGGTAGGGATCACATGTGGCCATCGTCATCAACAACGGGTTATCAGCTTGGCTTTAGATGGGAAGGGCTTGGGAGGAAACATATCTCCTTCCATTGGGAATCTCACATTTTTGCATTTCCTCAGCATTGAAAACAATAGCTTCCATGGCAAAATCCCCCAAGAAATTGGTAATCTGATTCGACTACAGTACATTTCTTTTTATAGCAATGCACTTGAAGGAGAACTCCCTACCAGGTTGGCCAACTGCACTAATCTTAGAGAAATTCACTTCTCCTACAACAATCTTGTAGGGAAGATTCCTGTTGAACTATTTACATCTTTGTCAAAGTTGGAGATATTTTCTATTAATTATAATGGTTTAACAGGAGAGCTACCAGCTTCTTTTGGTAACATTTCCTCCATCACAGCTATCTCTTTGGTTGGAAATGGACTGCAGTCCAGCATTCCAAAATCCTTTAGTCACCTACCAAACTTATACTTTCTATCACTTTCTTTCAACAACCTATCTGGTATGTTCCCTATCCCACACTGTAATCTTTCATCTCTTGAAATTATTTCACTCCGAACCAATCAACTGCATGGGAGCCTTCCAAAAGACATAGGCCTCACTCTTCCAAATCTCAAACATTTAAATCTTGCAGCGAACCTTCTCTATGGAAGCATTCCGAATTCCATCTCCAATCTTTCAGCACTTGAAATAATTGGTCTTGATGAAAACAGTTTTATTGGACCAGTCCCTAACAATTTAGGAGATCTTCAAAATCTTCAAAGATTCTTCGCTGGTCAAAATCAACTTGGAATAGGGGAAGCTAATGATTTAGATTTTGTAAATTCTTTGGTCAATTGTACACGTATAGAGATGTTGGACATAAGAGTTAATGGTTTTAAGGGTCCCCTTCCCAACTTTAAAGCCAATCTCTCTACACAGCTCTCAGTACTTCTTGTGGCAGGGAATCAAATATCTGGAACCATTCCTACTGGGATTGAAAATCTCGTCAACTTAACCTATTTGGGCCTGCATGTGAACTTTCTTGAAGGTAATATTCCGTCTGGTATAGGGAAACTTCCAAAGCTTCAAAAATTACACTTGGGTGAAAATAGACTTTCAGGACAAATACCTTCCTCTATAGGCAATCTCACTCTTTTGTACGAACTCAGTTTAGAAGCCAACAACTTGAATGGAAGCATTCCTTCTAACATTGGAAATTGTCAACAGCTACAGTCCCTAACCATTTCTAATAATATTCTCCAAGGGCCAATACCTAAACAACTCTTTCTTATTTCCTCTTTATCAACGTCTCTTGATTTATCTTATAATTCTTTGCTTGGTTCCTTACCAATTGAAATCGGTAACTTGAAGAGTCTCTCTATGTTAAATATCTCCAAAAATAGATTGTCAGGAAAAATCCCCTCCTCCATTGGTGACTGTAATAGTTTGGAATATCTTTATATGTGGAGTAATTTGTTTGAAGGAACCATTCCTCAATCTTTGACTCTTTTGAAGGCGATTCGAGATATAGATCTCTCACGCAACAACTTATCGGGGCAAATCCCAAAAGGCCTAGAGAAACTTGTAGGAGTGCAGAGTTTGAATTTATCCTTCAATAATCTTGAGGGAGAGGTACCAACAAAAGGAATCTTTGGAAATGCAAGTGAAATTTTTGTTAATGGAAATGATAAGCTTTGTGGGGGAATTGCAGAGTTACAACTGCCTACATGCACAAACCATGGATTTACGAAACGAAAGAAGTCCAAAGCTTTTAGAATAGATTTGGTGATAATCAGTGTGGTTCTTGGTTTTCTTTTGATATCTTCCTTTCTTATTCTTTATTGGAAAAGGAGATCAAAAAGTAAACCTCCATCCACATCATCAATCCATGACATGTTCTTCAAGCTTTCTTACAAAGAGCTCTTCCAAGCTACTGGAGGATTTTCTTCAGCTAATTTCATAGGTTCTGGTAGTTTTGGCTCTGTATACAAAGGGATTATCGAGCAAGATGCAACCATTGTTGCAGTCAAGGTACTGAATCTTCAAAATCCAAGAGTTTACAAGAGCTTCATGGTTGAATGCAAAGCATTAAGAAACATTCGTCATCGAAATATTGTCAAGATTTTAACTTCATGTTCAAGTCTTGATTCAAAAGGCAATGATTTCAAAGCCCTTGTTTATGAGTTCATGCCCAATGGGAGTCTAGATGACTGGTTGCATCTGCCAATGGAGGCACATGATCATTCAAGGAATTTAAGCTTTCTTCAAAGATTAAACATTGCAATTGATGTGGCTTCTGCATTGGATCACCTTCATTACCACTGTCATGTGTCAATTGTTCATTGTGACTTGAAGCCAAGCAACGTTCTACTTAACAGTGATATGACTGCACATGTCAGTGATTTTGGTTTGGCGAGGCTACTTTTAGAACCTGATGACAAGTCATCCCAGGCTCAAACTAGTACCATTGGGATAAAAGGTTCTATTGGCTATGTTGCTCCAGGTAAAAATAAAATTGTAAGAGTTATCAATTGATATATTAAATTTTTATTCTATAGTTCTAAATACCAGTTACTAAGTTGTTTATGTCTATCCTAATCAGAATCTATTGTTGGCTATTAAACATGACCCAAATGATGATTTAGAGAAGGGTCCAAATCTATAGATCCTATTTATAGGTTAATATTTAATCCAATTATTATTGGATTTTCATATCATGTTCTTAATAATTGATCTAGTATATCAATATACTTTTCTATCTTAATTAGATTGGATCGTGGTTTTATTCATATTCATTTAAATTAAGAATTCATTATACTACCAACACATTGGAACCTAGTATCTAATTGGACTGAATTTAGATTGGATTTTTTTTAATATAATCAAAAGAATTATGGTTCTTAAGTCGAAGAAATGACCATTTCACTTTCTACTTTCGAAGAATGTGTTCACAATTTTCATATTTCAAACTATAATTTCTTGTATTATATGAAAAAAATATGCAAATCTCTTAATATTATTATGCTAACAGCAAGAGGTTTCTAAATTTCAGAGTATGGCATGGGTGGAAGGGCAACTATACAAGGGGATGTGTTTAGCTATGGGATCCTTTTATTGGAGATGTTCACAGGAAAAAGACCAACAAATCAGATGTTTACTGGTAACTTAAATCTCCATAACTTTGCAAAGGCAGCTTTACCTGTAAATGTGATGCAAATTTTAGATCCCACACTCCTATCCAAGGAAGAACACAGAGAAGGAATTAAAGAGGGCGCTATCAACAGAACTGAAGGTGTTAGTCATAGGACAGATAAATTACAAGATTGCATAACATCAATCATTGAAATTGCAATCCAGTGCTCCGTGGAATCACCAAGAGAACGTATGAACATGAATGATGTTATGAGGGGACTACATTCAATCAAAGGGAAATTTTCTTGAAGCAAGAATCTATCAATACAGAGCAATTACGTCTGATAATAAGGTGATTCTGAATTGCTTATTTTTATATTTATTATGTTCTCTCAGCTGCTTAGTGCTCATGAAAAACTGGGGAAAAGAAAGTTCTAAATATTTCAGTAATGGTAGGCTGATCTAGAGTTATTCACACCATGGTTTTAAAAGCGATATTGATATCGATACAAATATGGTTTTGCCCTCAATTTTTATTTTAAAAAAATCATTTTTTTGGACAGATTTACCTTCAGTTAGAATCAGTTCACTAACCAAGATTAGGCATGTCAACTGATACTGATACAGATTGGCCGATAGGCCTAATCTTATACCATTTTTTTAAAACCATGATTTACACATGATAGTTAAGTTGGAAATTAGAAGAGTTTAAGACTGAATTTCAATCTTATCTGAGCCCAATTTGTATCAAGGTTATCTGGACAAGTACCTATATTCCAAACTCTCTTTTTTTTTTTTGGGAGGGGGGGGGGGGGAGGAGGGGAGCTTATGAAAGCAAAAAAAATCAAAATGGAGGCATGGCTCTGAAATTAGGTTGGAGACTCCTCACAAAGTAGCACTCTCTTTGGATTCAAAGTATCTAAAAGAAAAAGTTTTCCAATTTCATTCCTTTGAGGCTAGGTTCTCGTCTAATGCCTCTTGGTCACCGTAAATGATCTGCTTCTATTGGATGCAATGTCATCTGTTATCTGAAGCTCCCTCTTCACCCTATGGGGGAGGGGAGCTTATGAAAGCAAAAAAATTCAAAATGAAGGCAGGGTTCTGAAATTAGGTTGGAGACTCCTCACAAAGTAGCACTCTCTTTGGATTCAAAGTATCTAAAAGAAAAAGCTTTCCAATTTCATTCCTCTGAGGCTAGATTCTCTTCTAACGCCTCTTGGTCACTGTAAATGATCTGCTTCTATTGGATGCAATGTCATCTGTTATTTGAAGCTCCCTCTTCACCCTATGATTCTAATATTTTGATAGGAATCTGTTAGAAATGTTGTTATGCTATATCTTAGTAGCCTTTCAAGTATTTGGTGATAATGGATAACAATGGTCTTGGCATCTACAACTCTTGTGATAAATGTTTATAGCATGTTGATTGAATATTAACATTGTGTGCTCTTACTCTTTCTTTGATTTCAAAACTGTGATTATTCCTTACTCATACATCATCAACTCTAAAGTTGAAAAAACTATGATTTCTAGCATGCTTAGTTATGTTACAACTGGATGTTATTAAATATGGAGAGCTAGGAATATTGTTTGTTTTTAGCAAAACAGGTTTTCATCCTATGAGTATTATGAGAAGCAGACCTGATATTGTCAGCCCTTGGGAGCCCCTCAAAAAGGCAGATTTAAGCTAAACTTTGATGAAACTTTTGACGCATTTTGACAAACTAAGTTTGTGTTTGGTATGTATTTTTGGAATGAATTCCTAGTCTATAACACATTCTAAAGTGATAAAAAAAAATACTGTTTTTCTCACATTAGAATGCGTTTTAGATAATAAAAAAAAAATCGATTCCGAAAACATATACCAAACACAACCTAAGGCATCATATTTTGATTACAAAAATTCACTTGAGCTGTTTTGTGGCTGTGCAGTATGTGGAATTTAATGTGCAGGTTCAAGATTATCTGTAAGAGTGGAAATTACGGCTCTTCAATAAAGATTGCAGCAAGTCAAAAGCACAAATATTGAATGAGAAACTGGCGGGGTCTGATACAATTAATGGAGACAATGACTAATTAGTTTGATGGAAGTCAGTTATACAGACTGGCCATGGCTCTACTTTAACCTCATCACTTAGTTGTTAAAGAGCCTTTTATCATCTTTTCATTTTCTTTTTGTATATAATATGAGTAGCTCACTTTGTTAGCTACCTTATGTCATAAGGATAACATATCTCAGGTTTTTTAATGGTCTGGATTTGCTTTTCGAGCTTTTTGATGTGATGTGTTATTTCATAATTTGAGGGCTTGCATATATGAGTTCTTAATTTCTGTATTCATAATAGAAATCATTGTCTTCACATGAATAGAAAGGAGGAAAATATAGTTTTTGAATTTTTATTATGGGATTTCGCCTCCCTCTAATGGCAATAGAATTTGTGGCTTAGGTTATGGGTGTCAATAGGGATTGTTTCGATTAATTGGGACACGTGTCAACTTCCATCTTTCTAGAGCCAGGACCAAAAACATTCTAATTAATGATGCCAAACCTTGGAACCAGCACCAATTAATAATGGGATTGTTTGGTTTCGATTATGGTTCCTAATCGGTCCAAGATCATAATCAGTCCGAAGACCAAAACGCTACTCAATAGAGCCAAAGAAAAAAGTTTTTAGTATATTGACCTCATAAACAATTTATAATAAAATGAAATAATATAAATCCCATGGACATAGTGGCCCATTTTAATATGAATATGCCTGGCTCAAGAGAGTGAATAATGATTGAAACACCTAAACACCCATATATAAACTCCCATAATCAGTAACTAATCGCTTCTAACCAGTTAATTGATTTGATCCAGTTCTAATTCTAAAACATAAATCACTCTAATGACTAATAAGACTAGAACCAACCTATTAATAATCGTTTATGATCGATTTTGATTTTTAATTGGTCCGGTTCCAATTCCTATCGCAAATTGACATCCCTAGTTTAGGTGTAAATTGTAAACTTTATGTTCGAATGTCCAAATAAGCTTAAATGTTTAATATGCTCAATCTACCAAAGTACTTAATAGATCCAAGATTTAAAGGACGTCTTTGCTTATCAAAAGAAGTTCTTAATCCTTGCAACAACAATTCACTCGAATTCCCAACAATTCGGATGTGAGGAAGTCCAGGTGATGCTGGCATCAGGATCTAATTCACTCCATGAAAACATCCAAATCAGCTGAAATGTTTACATACTCAATCGACCAAATTACGTTATCGATCCAAGATTTAAATTAAGGACTTCTTATGTAATACACTGATTCATGATTGCTAATATTTATTCTATTTATTTGTCAGTTCAGCAAATTTGATACACAGTTATGGAAACTGGTGTTTTAGAGGCTTTTTGTAAGGTAATTATGTATTTTAACATTTTTGCTGTATTTTATGATTATATGATGCAATGTCTATGATTGATTTTAATGAATGATTTTGGTTCAATAGGTGGTTTGAACCAATGGTTTGAAGTTGGGTTGATTCTTGGTTCAACTCATGGTGTAATTTATGGATGAAAACTAGAGCACAAAATAATGGAGCTTAGAACCTAGGAGTACAAAATAAACAAGAAAGGAGAAAAGGGGTCCCCCTGACGGATGCCCCTAGTGGGGAGGAAGGAACCTCTCTCCGAACCATTAACAAGCAAGGAATAAGAAATGGTAGGTATGCATCTCATCACTAAATCCACCCATTTAGTATAAAAACTCATTATACTTAAAATCGCCTTAATAAAAGACCACTCCAATCTATCATAGGCTTCTCGCATATCTAGTACTTTAAGAACCAAAAATTTCTTCTTACCCCTTTTTATATAATTGATGTAATAGAAGAACTCATGCGCCATAAAATTATTGTCGAAGATCACATGGTCAGGTACAAATGTTGATTGATTGGGAGAGATGAACTATTGCAATGCACCCTTCAATCAATCTACCATAATTTTAGAAATTAGCTTGACCGCAACACCGCACAAGCTTTCAACAACAACAATCATAACCTTATCCCAACTAAATGGGATCGGCTACATGGATCCGATAGAGGCTATAGCAATAATAAAAATAAGAGAAGTAAAAAGAAGTGAGAGGAGTAAAAGGAAGTAAAAAAGAAAATAAGTAAAGGAAGAAGTCCAAGCAGTAGTTAAAGCAGCATCCCAGGAACATTCCCCTACAAGGGGCCGGCTATACGGGTCCTTGTCCTCCAAACAGCTTTATCTGCGGTCATACTAGGATCGAGCCCTACCACATGCATGTCCCTTCTTACCACTTCTCCAATAGTCAATTTAGGTCTGCCCCTACCTCTTTTAGCTCTGTCAAACTGTGAACTGGTCACTCTTCCTTACTGGTGCATCCATAGGTCTCTGTTGTACATGACCATACCACCTCAAGCGGCTCTCACGGAGATTGTCCTAGATTGGTGAAACTCCAAGTTCAGTTCTAATACAATCATTCCTTACTCTATCCCTCCTGGGCTTACCACACATCCTTCTCAGCATCCTCAACACCACACAAGCTTATGGGGTGAAATTGGTCGGCAAACTCTGGAGATGGGGTCTTTGGAATTAAACAAACAAAGGTTTTATTTAGCTCCCAAGGGCGAATAACTGTAGGAAAAAAAAAAAAAAAAAACAGTCAAAGATAGAATGGAAGAGATCTTGTTGTGTGATCTCCTAGAACTTCTGGAAGAAGATTGATGGGAACCTGTCCGGATCAGGGGACTTGAGAGGTCCCATGCATGCTATTAAGGGCCAAAGATATCTCCTCGATCCAGAAAAAGGAATTCATTTAATTCTTCAGAAATCACAGATGGGACCTTGTTTTGTGAAGGTGCGGAACTCTCAAATTAAGAGAAGTTATAAAATCCCCCAAAGGGAGGCAACTTCGATCAGCATCTGGATCCTCCAGGAGTTTTAGAAAAGCCAAAAAGCCTCGAAATGGGAGGAAGGATATGAAAGAGATCTGCAGTGGGAACCCTCAGACAGTTTGCGCTCTTCATAAGCTCTCCAAGTTCGAATTTCCAAATATGTAGTTTCTCATTGAGTCCAAAAGTCAATCAGAAAAAAATCAGCAGAAGACTTAAGTTCCAAAATAGTTTCTCAGTTAACTGGAATGGTGCTTCAGGAGGCCTTGCAATTCTTTGGCATCCATTTCCAAGTTCTATTTTCAGATGCCAGAATGATAGATGGTGAGGGAGTCTTTTGGGCAGAATCATAAGTTTTTCTTGACTTGTGTATATGGGGGGGGGATCCAGTAAGGGCTAATCAGCATGCAAAGGGTGTAGGACAGATTGATGGTTATGGGAAGCATTCGTCATGGTGAATGGCTTTGTGTCGGTGACTTCAACTCATACTTGGATTGGCATGAGAAAGAATGGGGAATCAAACTTAACAATTTAATTAGAAATATGGTGGACCATTGCAGTCTTATGGATCTTGGAGCGAACACCCCAACTTACACTTGGAATAATAAACGAAGGAATCAATGAATGAGAGAGAGAGAGAGAGAGAGAGAGAGTACTTGCAGATCTTTTCGAAAGACAAAACTTCCTTAAGACAAGGCGATGTCTATTCATGAAATTAGCCGTTCAATTACGTAGCACAACTAACGGTTTCAATTCCATGTGTATCCCGACAACTGATCATAACTGATAACTGAAAACTGGGTGTGGGCAATTGGGTGGGTGGGTGGGTGGGTGGGTGGGTAGGTTGACCCGTAACCCATTTAAAATATCATCTAAACTAAACACATTCCCAATCTCAATTCTCAACCCACCCACTACAAGTTTACAACCCATCTGACCCATTTAGTTTTAATTTTATATGATTTATGGAATATTAGTCTTACTAATATGTTTGACTGTGGCCAACCATACCATTCTTTAAACCCTTGGTTCCAAGACCCATCGGACCAACCGATCAAGGAGGTGGGTTATTATGATGGACCCAGATGGTTTAACCGGTCAAACCAACAAACGGTTGACTCAGTAACCCTTTTTTAGATAAAACCATTCATCTAAAGTGGGTCATTGATGGTCCAACCAACCGGGTCAATATTTTTAGAACAGTTTAACTGGGTTGAGAGAGAGATATATAAAGCTTTGTTATGGGTTAACTAACCAGTAAGTTAGTTTGGATTTAATGTAAACCATAAAGAGGGCAGGTTTCCTTGCAGACAAACCGGCATTTTTCCTGCCCTTGCTATATAGTAACTTCATCCCTATAGCTATAGATAGATTCCTACCTCCTATTTGATTTCTTGAGCACTCCATTTCCATTAATTATTAATTAACTGAAACCTTAAACCGGTGATGCGGAATTTATGTTTCATTTAATGATAATTCTTATTTCCTGCAACTAAATGCGCCGTGAAAACAAAAGGGTTAGTCTTTATGTCTCCCTGACTCCCTTCATTAGACTTTAGAAAACAAATAATACCCTTATGGCCTTATCCATTTGTCTCTTATCTTTCTATCCTATAAATAGCCCATAACCTCACTTTCACTTCTCCCATCAAATTCTCATTTCCTCTTTCTTTCTTGATTGACTGATTGATCACCCAAACTTCCATTAACTTCCCTATCTCACCCAAAAATGAAAATGAAGAAGCCCATGATTTTTTTTATCTCACTTCTCTTCCTCTTCTTTAGCCCATCTACTGGTACTGCAATCTATAATGTGGTCAGCTTGGGGGCTAGGCCCAACAGCAGAACAAACTCAGCCCCTGCGTTCCTTCGTGCATGGGCTAAAGCTTGTGGCTTTAGTAGCCCGGCCACAATCTATGTACCCCCGGGACGATATTATATGGGCCAGGCCCATTTTGTTGGGAATTGCAGGAACACTGATATTACAATACAGATCGACGGGACCCTTGTTGCTCCATCGAATTATCGTGTCATCGGCAATGCTGGAACCTGGCTTATGTTCGAGGGAGTCATCGGGGTTTCAATTTACGGTGGGACCCTTGACGGGCAAGGGAGCACTTTGTGGGCTTGCAAGGCTTCCGGAAACAATTGCCCAGAAGGAGCTATGGTATGTTAAAAAGTCAGCCCAATAGTTTGGACTGAATTTGAGCCTAGCCCACTTAGCAAATAAATATCTTGTCATAACATTTCTCTTCCCTTCCCTTCCTTCTTCTATGTTTATGCAGAATCTAGGCTTTACAAACTCAAAAGACATTGTTATCAATGGATTAACATCACTAAACAGTCAAATGTTTCACATTGTCATTGATCACTGCAAGAACGTCGACGTACAAGGGGTGACGGTCATGGCTGGTGGAAACAGCCTCAACACCGATGGCATTCACATAGAGATGTCAACCGATGTCACGATTAAGGGTGCCAACATCAAGACTGGGGACGATTGCATCTCGATCGGTCCAGGCACCTCTAACTTGTGGATCGAAAGCATTGCCTGTGGACCCGGGCATGGCATCAGGTGTGTGATGTTCTTAAATTTGTTGAATCTGGTTTCTATGGATCTCTTCATATCAAATAGCTAGAGAGAAGACTAAACATGTAGATGTGTGTTTTTTGCAGCATTGGAAGTCTGGGCCGGGCTCTAAAAGAACCAGGCGTGCAGAATGTGACAGTTAAAACAGTTGCTTTCACAGGTAGCCAGAATGGGTTCAGAATTAAGTCATGGGGAAAGCCCAGTTATGGATTCGTCAATGGTGTCCTTTTCCAAGATGGCATCATGAGAAATGTCGATAATCCTATTATAATTGACCAAAATTACTGCCCACATACTGAAGATTGCCCTGAACAGGTACAGCAATATGAGGGTAAATTTGGAAAACTAGTTTATAATTATCATACTTGACCATAAAATAACAAAATGTTGATCAATTGAACTGGGCCCCCATTACACTTCAGGTTTCAGCCCTTAAGCTGGACTTTGGGCCTATTGGGCCTCTTTAATTGTTGATATTTTCCTGAACTGTTTGGAAAGAGTTAAAATCATTCTATGGCTTTTCTCTCCTCTAATTTGAAGTTTCCAAATTCAACTAGTCTCACTAACAAAGATATGATTTGCAGGTTTCAGGGGTGAAAATTAGTCAGGTCACCTACAAGAATGTTCGAGGAACGTCGGCGACTGAAGTAGCTGTGAAATTTGATTGTAGTTCTCAGAATCCATGCAGTGGGATAGAATTAGAAGATGTGAATCTTAATTATCAAAATCAAATAGCACAATCATCTTGCACCAATGCAGTTGGCTATGCTTATGGTCTAATTAAACCATCAAGTTGTTTAAAATGATGTTTTATAGAGACATTTTCTGGATTTTGCAACAAGTGTCATCTGCAATTTTATTTGCCAAGTTACAGATTTGTTGGAAACCAATACAAAATTGTAAAAGGATTAGAAAGGGAGAAAATATTTTTATTGAAATACAATGCAATGGAACATCAAATGGCTGAATTCTTTCTCTCAATCAATCATGTTCAAATGTGCTTTTTAGTCATGTCCAACCAAAAAATATACCAAATGGTGAAACACTTGCCTAGTTCTTTGATAGTACTAGGAGCCAATATCTACTCACTGCGGGGTCTGTGGAGTATCATAAGGGTGGTCTAGGTTATATATGTCGTAACTTGAAAAGTTATCTCATTCTCATTACCTACTGTGGGTGAAACACAGGCCATTCACTCCGGAATACTAGAATTGAAGCAATATCTGAAGGTTGAGTCTGACAACAAGGATGTGATTTCCTACCTGCAAGATAGATCCAAGGCCTCTCCGCTCAGGTGCTTACTATCAGATCGATAATTGAGGATATCTGGCTTTTACATTCTTATTTTGATACTTGCAATTTCATGTATGTTCCACAGGACATTAACAGCATAGCTGACTCCCTGGCTAGGCCGGAAAGCCCTGTCATTGGCATGTATGACAGTTTAGCCCCTTTCTGATCCATGGATATAGGAACAATGTTGTCCTCCATCCATGAGCTCTTCACACTTGTTTGATAAATTTTCTTCAACCAAAAAAAAAAAACAAAGACCCCGCTGCGCTGAGAGACTGTTTCTCGACGTAAACCTACAACCACCAGATCGCAATGGAGCAACCTTACCATTGGGCCGAGATCTGCCCTCTATATCAAAGACACAATGCCGCATCCATTACTTGTAAAAAGATGAATTCTTTCTCATTAACAAAAGAATGAAGAAAGTCACTTCCTTTATAAAATACACAGATTCACTTCAATCCCACAAGTTGTTACAGCTTCACTTATTTTCATTATATATAAAAGATATAGGGAAGATGTAGAGGATGAAAATAAGGATCCTTACAGCCATCAAATCAATGGAGTACACTAAGAATTACAACAGTAGTACTGATCACTCAAGCCACAGCATATAAAAGTCCAATAAACACAACAAGAAAGGAATAGAAACGCAACAAAAAATTGGTAAGAGTTAGAGAGTAGCAATATAAGGTGGCATGGCACAACACTACCTAGGCACACTGGAAGCCGGATGGGACCTTCTTTCCACAGTAGTTCAATAGCAAGGTCAAGGAAACTGGGACATTGAGGTTAAGGCCCAAGATGTTAGCCTTGAGGGCAGTGCAAAGGCAAACAGCAGCCTCAAGATCAACCAGACCCTTGATGAGACTGCAGCAAGGGGTCTTGGGTGGTTTTCCAAATACTATGTTGACCAAGTTCTTCAGCACATTGGCACAAACACCAAACTTTAAGGTGTCCTTTGGGCAACTTCCCTTACCTGCAGGCTTAGGGCTTGGCTTAGGTGATGGTGGTGTGGGCTTAGGGCTTGGCTTAGGTGACGATGACTTTGGTGGTGGTGGTGGAGGTATTAGGCATTGGGAAGAGACCATAGTGAAGAAGAGAAGGTTGAGGGTCAGGAGAATGGCAGTTGATGCAAGTGCCTTATTGGAAGCCATATCTCAAGTACTCAAAAATGCTTGTGAGTTTGGTGCTTCTGTGAGATTAATGGTGAGGGTTAGTCTGGGTTTTATAGATGGAGAGTGTGAATTTAATATTACAATAGAACCCATGTGAAAGCACACTGGATTGGATCACCCAACACTACATAGCTGTGCTTGCAAGTGGAAGGACCTTATTATTAATTAGATAGAGAGATACAGCAAGCTTTGGAGCTTTCTGTATGTTTGTTTTGATTGATTAGAAATTTTTTCAGAAAATGAAAAATCACTGCCTTAAACAGCCAAGGAGCTGGTTTTGGTTCTAATGGTGTTTTTATTATAATCTTGAGAATTGGGGATAGAGAACAGAAAACAGTAATCATCAATTTGTTTGGAATTACGTGTGGATTAGCATTAATTTCAATAAAGATCTAAACACAGATTTGCTTAGAGGAATGGAAGAATATCAATTTGTATAATATATATATATGGTAAGGATGAAAGAGCACATGGGCATGGATATCTATAGATGTCCCTTGCCATTAATCAATTCAAACCAGAGCATGAGAATTTGGATCCAGCTAGAAGTACTCCAAATTGAAAAGGAGGCCGGAATATTGTAGATCATGTGCTCCCTCACTTACTTTCAACACTCAGGCGTTTGTAGTTACATGAACACAGTTTGTTCTTTGGGGGCCAAATTAATGCCAATTAATCAAGTTATTTCCAAAATGGCATGGGAGATTTTAGAAAAGGCATATCTATGACTTTTTTGTTTTTTTGAAACCAATAATGCCTTCATTAAGAATATAGAGAGTAAACAACGCTAGGCCAATGTGATGACTGTAACCATGGGGCTGTCAATTTTTTTTATTCCAGATGGGAAAGAGGGGAACAACTTCTTCAAGCATTCTTGACCTCTTTGTGTTTGCAGGGAATTGATACGTGCACAGATCTTGGTGGTGAGAAAATAAAAATAAAAATAGAAAAATAAGAGAAACGATAGGAGAGAAAATAAAGATTTGGCTTTACGGACGAAGCCGGGCGTCGTGGCGCAATTGGGAGGCAGTTAATCCTCTTATCAAGATAACTCTTAAGAAATAATGCAGGAGATAATAATCTGATAACTTTTTCATTCACAATCACAATTAAGGGAAAAATATCTCGGTCCGAGAGTGTGGCCTACGCCAGCACTCCCATGAGTCTATCTCTCTCCTCCTCATGTGAAGACATCTCTGCCCCCTTGTTTTAAGGAGGAGAGAGATAGACACGTGGGAATGCTGGCATAGGCCACACTCCCATACAAAAAACTGCTTCCCCACAATTAAATAGGGCTGCCAAGGCTAGCAGTTACATAACTGGACACCAGTAACCCACTACCGTGTGGTTATAACCCAACTCTTACACCAATTCTACTTGATAACTACTCAACATCATCTCCACCCTACATAACTACTAATAACTAATAAACACTATCCCATCTTACGTAACCCACCCATACCCGACAACGATTGGTGACGCGGTCCGGAAAGTGGAGGCCTTCTAGGTAATTATTCAAAACCTTGATTACTGATGAGGGGACCCCTGGTATTCGGGGTCAAAACAATTAACGTCGACCTTAGATAAGTCATGCTTGAGGGTCAGTGGTTTGGTTGACCACCAACACCATTTGTTGATGATTAAAATGATCCATCGGATACAAGTGGCCGGCATTGGTTCCGTCATGTTCTTGTGGCCCTCTCACCTGGTGGAATCATACCACTACCTTTCTCTATTTGGCTTGGTTTTCCGGATGGATTAGTAATTCTTTCCCTAACAAGAGGGGTTCCACCGTCAACCTAAATTAACTCTTTTTGGTACCCCAACTAAAACCTTCTCGTGTACTTGTGTTTACAACAAACTCTCTATCTAAGTGTTGATATCAAAAGACTTCCTTATGGCAGAGCCTGCTCTTGATATAGAGGAATTGCTGGGCGATTTCCTCAGCTAATTCATACTGATCACAAAGCTAAACATGTCGCGCCTACGTGTAGTCACGTCAATTGTATCTGTGACATGCAACACGTAGAGTCCCCCAGGTCCTGACTTGGCAATCGACAATTGGCATCAAAACTAAAGAAAAAAAGGGTTTTGCATCCACTCCAATAGAGAAACAGTGCACCTAAACCGATATTAATATCCTATACTTGACGAACGTATCAATTCTTCCCTCCTAAAAAACGTCCTTGTCCTCAAGGCCGAAATAAAGTACAAATAAAATTAAATAATTCCTCTCGAATCCCAAATCTTGGTGGAGTCTTCTCTACCTTTAAACCTCATTTGAAATTCTGCAGGGCTCGTCCTCACGACCACTTTCAAGAATTGATGAATTGGACTTTGTGCCCACGAGCTCTAAGGTTTGAGATGTAACGTGTCATGGCCAATTTCAAGTCGTTAAACGAATGAGGATATTTCCATATAGATCAGGGATGATCGATTTTCTTCGTCGTGCCTGGCTCTGATTCCATTTGATACATGCGCGGATCTTGGTGGAGAGAAAATTTAAAAAAACAATAGAAAAATAAGAGAAAAGATATGAGAGAAAATAGAGATTTGACTTTATGGACGAAGCTGGGCATCCTAGCACAATTGGGAGATTGTCAATCCTCTTCTCAAAATAACTCTTAAGAGATAATTTAGGGGATAATAATCTAGTAACCTTTTCATTCATAGTCACTATTAAATAGGGCTGTCAAGGCTAGCCATTACATAACTGGACACAAGTAACCCACTACCGTGTGGTTATAACCCCACTCTTACACCAATTCTACTAGATAACTACTCCACATCATCTCCACTCTACATAACTACTAATAACTGATAAACACTATCCCATCTTATGTAACCCACCCATACCCAATAACAATCACCTAAACTGATATTAATATCCTATACTTGACGCACGTAATAGGAATGGACTTTAGCAATTATACAATGGAATTAAAAGGCAATTTTATAGGATCGAGATGGAGAAGTAATGTTACTTAGAAGTCAAAATTAGGTTAACAATCTATATTACCGATCGAGTTTCCCATCACCAATGGTGAAGACTAAGAGAATTGCTCAATCCATGTTATTTGGCCTTCTGATTGGACTAAGAAAGGGTATTTTGGGCTTAAAAGGGTAGTCATAGATCAGCTCGATCACCGACCTATCGCTAATATAAACTAGATATGTATATCAACCAAGCAACGGATGAGCCTAATGGAGACTCACGCATGTGCCCAACATTCAAACCATAACTCTTACTGTGGGCGGGATCCATTGGATTCGCGGTCCCTTGGCGACATGGAATCTTGGATGGTTCATTTGTTATTGGAATTCATTAAAATGGGGTTTGAGATCATGCCACATTTAAAAATAAAAGGAGTCGCCACCTAAGATTCAGGCCTAGGGCCCAAAAAATTGTAACCCCGTCCAGAATGAGGGGATAGGGCTACTTGATTCCATATGATCTAGTCAGAGAGTCTGGGTAAGTGGTCAGGTTACGAACGTGTGAAAGTATTAGCACCCCATCTTGCCTAGTTGAACCAATCTTTCTACTAGATACTTGATTTCAAATTTTTCTACCAAATGATGTATTCTATTCCAACATGTAAAGCTATATGATAAATCAAATATATGAAAAGGAATTAAACATGATATTTCTTTGAAAGTGAAAATGCTAAAAAACTACTTTGATAAACAAAGATGTGAAGTGAGATAAATATGTTAAATCATGCATTTTTTGGAAGAGATTCTACTATATCCATTAAAGTAAAGCACTCTAATATTCTACATGGTGTCAAATGTAAAGAGGAAGCTAGAAACGTATACCTGCAAATGATGTCAACACAATGGGAAGAAAATGATAATACAAAATGGTATGTATTCCACGGCTTAGGTGGAGACGGACAATTGGTTTGCTTCACATCACTCGAATCTCGAGCAGAGTAACGGCTGTAATGGAGGTTTTTCTGATTCAAAGTTCGAGCAGAGTAACGGCTGTAATGAAAGCTTGTCTGACTTGAATTTTGGGTAGAGTTAGGGATGTAAACGGATCAGATTTGGCTCAGATAGTGCTATATCCGCATCCGCATCCGATTAGCTTTCAGACGGATTCGGATAGTGCTACAAGGATACGGACACGAATATAGATCGGATATTTTATCTGTTTACATGTAAATATATCTTTTTGGATAGCTATAGCCTATCCGTATCCGCATCCATTAGCTTTCGGACTGATTCGGATAGTGCTAAACAGATACGGACACCGATACAGAAATGGATTTTGGCTATTCATTTACACCCCTAGGTAGAGTAATGACATCTTTGAGGATTTCACGAGCCTAGTGCTTATTACTCGGGCAGAATGACGACACTATATGGGTATAATAACGGATAATAATAAAACGAATGTATGAGACAGTGAGATAATGGGTTCAAAACTCTCGAAATGTAGACAAAGTATGGTAAATCAAGAAACGAAGTAGGGTGATGAACAAAGGATGGATGGGAGGCCAAATGGAGGCACAAAAACCAAGAAAATGAGCAAAAGGGATAAAATCATGCTTCCCGAGGCCAAGGATACGCTTCCCATAGTGGGAAGATAGAGGGATCCGAGACTCAACGGCGGCGCAGAGTATGGACCGTAGCGCTGCCAAAGTACTCAGCGGCATCACTGAGAACGAATGGTCAATTTAGCGGCCCCGCCAAATCGGACCACTGACAGACAATACTGTTTGATTTTTTTTTTTTGGTGAGTTTTTTGGTCTTTGGGTCCTTTTTGGTTATATTTCTTGGGGTTTTTTTATGGGTTTGATTGTGAGTGAGATTCTTGCATTGTTCGTGTCTAGTTGTCGTCATCGTCATGGGAGAGTGGCGATTTCCAACGTCTATAGATTGCCCCTCTTCAGTCAAGAACTATGTCACAGCCGAAGGGCAAAGACAAAAAGATCGTCTGGAATTGCCACCCATGAGCATGTACTACCGGAACCTTGCTCAGGGGTGACGAGTTGGAAAACACGAGCAATAAAACCAAATCCGACAAATCGATCGATAAATCATGCAAGTTGCCTATCCCACGGCTGAAACCATATAAATGCTAGTCACATCAAAAACAATCATCAAATTGTGATACGTGAAAATCCAGCATCTCGTAGTTGAGCATAGGTGGTTCGACATTTTTTTAACCAGTCATATGGCATCATTCATCCAATGTGTGAGGCTAATATAGTACCGCTAGACCAAAATGTGTGAGGGTAATGTGGTGCCACTCAACCAATAGTATTAGGTTAATATGGTACCACTCAAGTGTGTGAGGGTAATCTGGTACCACTCGACCAAGAGGTGAGCAATTACTCTACTAGGGATGTGAGAGTGATTACTTCACTGGGGATAAGTAAAGTCTGGAATGATTTGACACCCTTCGACCGAGAGATAAATTGGGGAGTGATCGATCTTGTTTGGGATATGATTGCTCCACTTGGGAATAACGGTGTTATGATTCAACATCCTTTAGAAATGATCTAACGTCCTTGGGTCGAATAGAGAATGAATTAGAAGGAATTCATCATCCTTTGGTCGATCAGAGAATAATTCAGGAGTGATTCGACACCCTTTGGTCGATCACAGAATGATTCAAGAGTGATTCGACACCCTTCAATCGATTATAGGATATTTCGAGATTGATGCGACACCCTTAGTCCATCATAGGATGATTCAGGAGTCATTCAACATCCTTTGGTTGGTCACAGAATGATTTAGGAGTGATTCAACACCCTTTGGTCGATCACAGGATAATTCGAGAATGGTTCGACACCCTTCGGTCGATAACGAAACATTCAAGTTAAAATTTAGCAAGCCCAGAACTGGGTCGTCATTGATTACAAGACCCCAAAACTAAGTCAAACAGGGGTTAGAAAAGACCCAAGACCGAGTCAAACATGGGTCAAAAAGGGGCTAAAGGCCCAAGACCAAGTCAACTATGGTTCAAATAGGGTTGACGACCCCTTTTGTAGGTTTTTTCAACTAACGTTTTGAGACAGCATCATTCATGTCTTCATTAAGCTTTGACCCCTTGTCACTGGCACGGTTTCGTGGACTACAACCTAAATTGGTTGATCTAGAATTGATACGCTTGCTACTATTGTTGGCCAGAGACACAGGGGTGGAGCCCCACACAAATGAGCTTGATCCGACATTGTGGAATTTTGTTGGATGGCCTACATTAGTTTTTGAATTGTTCATGGGTCACTGGGCCTGTAGATCAAGCTATTATGCATCCTAGGTGACCTGGCTACACCGATGGTACATCTGTCGTGTACCTTGGCTTCAAGTCCCACCTCTATTGTTGGCATTGCATGGTGCAGGTGAAGGGATTCGTGATGGATTTGTAGGGCTTCGTTCAGGGTATTGGGTTCTCTGGCTGTGTTTAGGGTAATCTTGATTCCTTTCACCCCACTTTGAAGCTTTTGAAATTGCACTTCTCGTTGTTGTCATGATGGGTTGCTCTCTCTCTCTCTCTCTCTCTCTCTCTCTCTCTCTCCCATAGATGGCGTCGATCTGTTGCCTATAGAATCTACTCGGATAATTGGGATTGCTTGCAAAAGGATAAGAGCACTGAAGAGACCTGAAGCGGACTCCGAGAGGGGGGCTCTCTGATGCTTAAATTAGATCCGCGCAATAGTAAATTTGTAAAGGGAGTACGAAGATAGAAGTATGTTCAAATAATTCTGAATGAACCATAATTGGGGCCCCTTCTTTACTATATAAAGGAGGGGTGGTTGCAGAAGCAGTTACCAAGGCAGATGCAGAGTCCATGCGACGGTTGGTGCCTTTCCTCGTTCGGATATTCTTCTGTACGTGTCAGAGTAGATGTAGTCCTTGAGCTCGGCTCAGGTTTTGTACGAGAACCATCTTGTACGCCTCTGAGCCGACCTAATGAATCCACTATGTGGATTCCATCAGGTCGGCTTAGGGGCATACGAGATGGTTCTCATACAAGAACTTGAGTCAGCCTCGTAGTCCTTCCCTCGAATTGGGGATCATGCTCCATAGTCGGTAGTTGGTTGTTGCATGGAGTTCAAGGTTTGCTAGGGCCATGACACCCAAGAGTCTGTTTCCCAACAATTCTTTTCAACTGTGCTTTGACTTCCTACATTGCGTGGTTTTTGTCTACATGTCGTTCACCCGATGAGCAGTTATTTTTATGCACATTAGGTTCCTCAACTTCCTATCTTAATATCAGGATCAGATTCAATATAGGAATTTAATGGTGGAAGCTGGGGAGGCTGTGTTCAAGTTCAAGAGATTTTTATATATCTCTCCTTAACATTGGTCTAGGTAATTCAAGACAACAATCAGAATCACAAAACTGAAGAAATTTCAAGCCCTATTCCCCAAAGGCCCTATTCCCCAAAGCTTGTTTGTTGGCAATCTAAATTCTAAAGGTAACCCCATCTAGTCCCATCCAACCTATCAAAGCTACTAATTTTCCCAAGAGAACCCACACTAGGGCACGATAACAACTAACAATTAATTAGGAGAAAGAACGCTACCTGGTCGTGTGCCTTGCATGGCTCCCACACCTAGAAACACAAGGCACCTTGATCGACTGGAAATGACTGCCTTGCCCCATGCAAAAGCGGATATCCCAGGCAATCAAAGCACCTTGTGTGTCAAGGCGTGGGAGACCACACAAGGCACATGACCGAGTAGTGTTCTTTTTCCCTAATTTTATATGCAATTTATCCCAAAAATAAAAATGTTTCTTGACAATGTGCTACAAATGGCTTCCTTTCCTGAGAATCCTCTCCAACTTGGTTTGTAAACGCCATCCATGCAGTATCAATTCGTCCAACATCAGCAACTACAAAAAATGTTCCAGCTTTAGCAATGACAGATGAAATTTCAAGCTGATAAAATGTAATTTCTGGTTCCAGCTTACCCCACGTGGGTTTGCTTAGCTGGTTTAGGATGATATGCTTTGATCACGGCCTTCACGGGGTACCTAGGTAGGTTCAAGGGTTTCCTCGTTAGCCAAAAAAAATGTTCTGGTTCCAGCTTCAGGCGTAATGGAATGGATGTGAAAAGTTGAAACAAATTGGGGGTAATACTATAACTAATTTTTTTCTCCAACTCATGGTACGCTGGCTCAAGCTTGACTTCTAGTGATTGAAGGTGAAGAAATCAGACTGAATTTTGAATTTATCACATCTGTCCTTTAATTCAAGTGAATTCATGTTATACTAAAGAGCCTCTAAAGTAAGGTTACAATTCTGCTTGGTTACAAACAAAGACTCTTCCTCTATTGTCTTTCCCCTTTCTAAACCCTAACGGCACACACTTTTCTTAGGTGGGCGGCATGGGTTTTCATCCAAAAACAAAGTAGGTAAGTTGGATTCTCTTTCTCTTCTTTTTTCTCCCATTTTTCTTCTTTTTTGTGCCGTTAAGAGTTTTGAGTTTGCCAGTGTCATATGAATGAATGAATGAACGACACAAAGACAGAGGGTCGTTAGAAACTACAATTGAGACTTGATATTGAAAGAAAGAGAAAATCAAAAATCTCAGGTTCTCAGTTTCATTATGAGGAAAGCAGGGAATGGGGACCGGAGATGATGCCATTGAAAAAGGGTTAATATGAATAACGTTTTTATGGGTTTACAAGAAAAGGATCCTCAAGCCGAACTTGTTTTTTTTATCGAATAGTTAAACATGGTTCGGGAGTACACCTTTTAAACAGGATAATACGATACAACCGTATTATACGCAAATTAACTAATCTCAGGTTCTCAGTTTCATTATGAGGAAAGCAGGGAATGGGGACCAGAGATGATGCCATTGAAAAAAGGGTTAATATGAATAATGTTTTTATAGGTTTACAAGAAACGGATCCTCAAGCCGAACTTGTTTTTTTTTCGAATAGTTAAACATGGTTCGGGAGTACACCTTTTAAACAGGATAATACGATACAACCATATTATACGCAAATTAACTAATTATGCTCGAGATATTCAAACTCTATATGTATTTGTTCACAAATTTAAACATAGTTGTCAAAGGCGTTTCAAACGGTTTTTTATGGGCTGGACGGTTGGCCGCCTTTTATTAACTCAATAAGGCGGGTGCCCTAGGCGTTGCTCATCATGTTTTCTTTTTTAAAAAGGGAAAATTACATTTTCCACCCCTATAGTTTGAATCTATTATGTCTATTACCCCTAAAAATTCATCTATTTCAAAAGCCTCCCCTATATTTTGAAAAAATCTTACAACCGTACCCTTACCGTTAGATTAGAACAGTTAAGTGATGATGTCATCGCCCAATTTTAATTTAAATGCTATTACCCTTAAGGGGAAATTCTATAGGACAGTAATAAGACCAACAATGATTTATGGGGTGGAATGTTGGACAGTTAAGAAGAGTCATATAGATAAGATGAGTGTAGCGGAGATGAGGATGCTGAGGAGGATGTGCGGCAAGACCAGGAGAGATAGAGTAAGGAATGTTTGTATTAGAACCGAATTGGGAGTTGCACCAATCCAGGACAAACTTCGGGAGAGCCGCTTGAGATGGTTTGTTCATGTACAAAGGAGACCCACGGATGCACCAGTAAGAAAGAGTGACCAGATTCAATTGGAAGGAACTAAAAGAGGTAGGGGCAGACCTAAAATGACTATTGGAGAAGTGGTAAGAAAGGATATGCATATGGTAGGGCTAGATCCTAGTATGACCGCGGATAGAGTTGTTTGGAGGTCAAGGACCCGTGTAGCCGATCCCGCATAGGGGGATGTTCCTGGGATGCTGCTTTGACTAATGCTTAAACCCCCTCTTTTTTTTCTTTTTTTTTTGGCCCTTTCGGATCCATGTAGCGGACCCCATTTAGTTGGGATAAGGTTATGGTTGTTGTTGTTGTTGTTGTTGTTGTTGTACCCTTGATAGGTGTAAAATGACACTAATGCCCCCTTCTCCTTCCTCTTCCTCTTCTTCTACACCACCACCACCCACCATTGCCGCAACCACCACCACCCGCCATTACCACCATCACCGCCGTATGGCCAACAACCCAACTCTCTCACCTTCATTTGGTCCGAGTCTTTGCTCAACAAGAACGAATCAGCCCCAAGTTGTTCAATGGCTTCCTTCTCCTTGCTGGGAGATGGATTGATCATAGTCACCTTCACGCCAAAGAGAGGGTGAACCCTGAACAAGGTTTGGTGGACACGGTGGAGCCACCGTACCAACGACTGGATAAATACCGTAAGGTGTGTAATCTGGTGGAGAAGAGAGGGTGAAGGTAAAGCTAGAGTGGCGAGGAAGTAGAGGCCCTAGGGTAGTGGAAGACGAGGAAGAAAAAGAAGAAGCATGAGAGGTAGAGGAAGGGAAAGGTTGGAGGTTGAGTTGAGCTCTTGAACCAAACAAGATGATGGCTGCACAGTCATAAGCATGTGCTTCGTCTTCGGCAGTGGCGAAGGTACCAAGCCACTTGCGCGTTCGTTTACGAGGCTCACGGATCTCAACTACCCATTTACCCTAGCTTCGCTGCCTTACTCCTCTGTATCTGAATTTATTGTTATCGGGACCCCCTTTCCCTTTGCACTTCCTACTGCTGCTGCTACCAGTGTTTCTGTTAGTCTCTCTTGCGATTGGGTGTTTATCGTCTGCACCGTCCATAGCCCCTTTAGTTTAAAATCTTAAAAAAGAAAGAAACTGTGAAAACCTTCGCTACCTTGTTCTCTGGGACGGATTAATCGATGTGAATAAGTCTACAAGTTGGAGACTTGGTGTTCTTCCCTGCAGATGTTAAGGGCGGTGGTCATCTCTCTCTCTCTCTCCAACATATATTAGTACATCAGTGAACGACCTCCAATGTCCCCTAGACTGAGATGCCGATATAACTGATCGGCTATTGTGAATCAAGGAAAAAAAACCATTTAGGGTTTTCAAAAAAATAGAACTACCCGATTTTTCCTATTCTGTTTCACGATTTGGGGAAGGAGGGAATATTCCCTCTCTAATTTTTTATTCTTTTAATTTAAAAAAAAAGGTTTTTTCTTTAAGTATTAAAAAAGGGTAAAATTGTCATTTCCTTCCCAAAAACTAACAGAGTTAGCACTCAGGGGTACGAACATAATAAATTAATTTACAGCAATGGTAGACGTAATAGATTCAAACTATAGGGGTGGTAAACATAATTTTCCCTTTTAAAAAAAAAACTTATATTAATTTGATTCTATTTTTAATGTTTTTATTGAATGGTGTATATAGTTTTAGGGCTGATGTTCTCTGTGCTGCAGTGCAGCGCACCTAGACACATGGGCTGGGTATTCCTACCATTCAAGGGGGCAAGGTGGTCATTTTGCCCACCCCATGTGTCTGGGCATAGCCTGCACCCCCACACAGAGAACATTTGGCCATAGTTTCAATACACTACACATGCATTTAATTTTAGGGGAAATTGCCTAGATCTACTAGATAGAAAAAAGATTTACAAAATTGATAGATGTAAATTATGTTTTACAATTACAAGTTACAACCTTAATAAGATTTACTAAATCCCCATGAGTTAAAATAGTTAAATGAACAACCAAAAATACCCCCATTATCCTTCTATTTTTTCTTTTGTTTTTTCATTCAATCTTTTTATTTTTAATTAATCCCCACCTTTCTTTCTTTCGTCTCGTTCTCCGGCCTTTTCCTTCCTCTTCCTTTGATGAATGATCACGTCTGCAACCACTCAATCCTCCCTCCCCCTACAACCCCATCCCACCCTCCTCCTTGCAAATCGGCCCCGCACCATCACCGTCATCCACTGTTACACCCGCGCCCAAAATACACCCTAATATCCCAGGCCAAATTAAATTGTTACTGACGGGTGTGGCCACGATGACAACGGTCAACACCTGTGACCTTGGACCGTAACAGTCAAAGGGAAAGCTCAAATGCAAGGATTGTATTCACACCTTGATGGACGAGTGGACCACACAATGGGTAAGCTTTGGACCCTAAATGTGTGGTATACATACCCCTCGAAGTCCTTGATGTGTGGGCCAAAGCCCCACATCCTCTATTGTTGATTTCGGCCTTGACAGCAGGAACGGATCCACTGCTGGTGAATCCGTCCAATAATCCATCCATGCTATCATGCTGGTTTTATGTGTTTTCCGTGTGGGACCCACGTCCCTATGTCCCAGACCTCGGGGCTATGCCCCCGGACATGGTGGACCCTACCCTTGACCTTTGAATGTTGATTGTGCTATGTCGTGGGGCCCACAAGGCTTAACTAAAACAAATAATGCTTTTTCTTTTAATTAGACCAAGCCAAACAAGCCCTAGACTAAAACATATTTTTGGGCCTTAAGCTAAGTCAAACACACCCTAATTTATTGGACCTTAACACTTGGGGTCTTAAAGAAGAAACCAAACTGACCCTAAGGCCCAACTTAAGTTAAAATAGATTTTGGGGTTTAAGGACCTAGGCAAACGGACCCTAAGGTCCATTTTAATTATAAAGGAGGAAGCTCTTAAGCTTTTCCTCATTTCCCAAATCAGAAACCGTGGGAGAGAAAGGAAGAAAAGGAAGGAAAAGAAGAAGAAGGAAGGAGAGGAAGAAGAAGAAGAGAAGGGAAGGGAGAAGAGAGGAAGCTACTGTCCTCCCCTCCTATACCTCATCTCCTCCCTCCCCTCTTGCTGTCCGGGCAAGGAAAGAAGAAGGAAGGAAAAGAAGGAAGAAGAAGAAGAAGAAAAGGGAAGAAAGGAAGAGGAGAAGAAGAGGGAGAAGGAATGGGTAAAGAGGGCTCACCTAGCCTTGTCCTTGTTGCCTCCATTGAAGGTAAGCCATCTCTCCTTCTCCATTTCTCTATTTAGTAGCTTAGGGTTTTGGATTTTGGAATTTGGGTTTGGCTTGGGTTCCATTTGGGACCTAATGCTCTTATTGGGGACATGATTCTAGTCCCTTGGGATGCCTTTGCACACCCTTGCACCTCTCTTTGAAGTGTTACTCAACCAAACCTTGCAAACCTAGGTTTTTCACCCAAAAACCCAAGTTTGGGTTAGGTAATTGGGTATAGACCATAGATGGCTTAATGCATTGTGCCATTAAGGTTATTAGGACCCTAATTAACTTTAAGAACCATCCCTACAAGCCCTTGAAGCCATTGGGGGCCCTAGGGATCAATTTGGATGAAGTTCGGAGTTGAAAAACTCCTTCCTGCTGTGAATGGACTCAGCGGCGGATTCACCATCGTGCATTCTCCCGTGGATCCGCCCCTCTCGGGTGTGTCTCAGGGTTTGGACGGATGCACGGGCGGATTCACACAAGTGGATCCGTTCGTGAATCCGTCCGCAGTTGACAGCTTAACTATTGCTCAGTGTTTTGGCCATAACTTTGTCTATACATATCATATCTATACGATTCAAGTTGCGTTATAAAATAGACTCAAAGGGATATATTTCCTATGAAGGAACCTTGGACCCAATCCAAATAAAAGACCCTCAAAAGTGGACCCAAACCTAGCTGATATGTTTTGACAGTAACTTTAGAACATGATTGTAATCCGATGACTTCGCCACGTCATGGCTGCTTGTGTAAAACTTGAAAAGTCTTACTGGGGGCTAATTAACACCTAAATGCCCCCTAAATATACTAATCAAGTCACCTATTATGGTGCCAAGGTCTACCCTTGATGCCATCAAAACCCCTTGCTGTCCTAAGGGACTTGTGACCTCAACCTAGAAATGAAAAACCCCTAAGGTGATTCCAAAGCCTTGAATCCCCAAGACTAATGCCTAGGCTAGGCCATGGTAGCTTTGTTGGACCTTGAAGTGATCCTTTTGGATCCTATGGTCCCAATACCTTTAATGGTGAAAATTGGAAGAGAGAGACTTAAGAATTTCTTGTTCAAGCCTGAACAGATCCAGGAATGGACCTAGGCTGTTGCCTACACTCCTTAGTCCGTTCGTATTGTGTTTTGCTATATACAATAGTAACACTTGGGAACTCCTAATGGGATCCCTCCGCACATATTCTAATACTTGCTCTTGCACCTTTAGGCTGTCAAGTTCGTATGGGAGAGCGTGTACCAAAGCAAATACTAATAGACACCCCGAACATCATACGAATCATTAGTGAGTGGGGGTTGGACTTTGTTTGATCATTACATGATTCTATGCTATATTTTGTTGCAATCAAGTTACTTGTCATACTTCATGCATAACGCATATTTGCATTATTTACCTATGATTATGTTCATGTGTATGTTAATTGATGGCTATACATTGTAATTGTGTTGGAAATGAATGAGATGGTAATATGGTTATTTAATGTTTCCTATCATGTATTATATTTGGCCTGTCATGTGCCGTGTCATGCTGGTACCCGGGTGATAGATGGAATGGGACGTTGATGCACCCGAAATACCTCTCAATAAGATAGATTCATATAGCATTTTGCATATTGGAATTGTAATTTGTGTTAAAGGGATACGGGTGGTAGATGTGTAAGTTCCTACACCGTGATCGCCTTATTGATAATCCAGCTCGGGGATCGAGGGTGTGTTCCAGTACCATGGTTGGGATTATCGAAGGTTTGTTGGGAGACCGATGGTGTGTTCCGGGACCGGCAGGCTTCCACAAACGTAGTTAGGGTTATATCATTGGGGATCGAGGGTAAGTTCCGGTACCAGGGATATGACTCTACTATGTCGTAGATTAATGGTGTTGTATCATTGGGGATCGAGGGTAAGTTCCAGTATCAGGGATACAATTCCATTACTCTACACAGTATAACATTCATGCATACATTGCATCTCATCATCATCATCAACAATATTCATCATTATTCATATTGCATATTGTACTATTATGTATGTCGCATGACTATAAATCGGATCTGATGTGCAAGTCATCATTGGTGGTATGGGACGTCAAGGATGTTCGCTCATCAGGTTCGGCTTGCAGTCCCATATTTGTTGTGTGTGTGTGTAGTTCAATTTCCTGCTCATTGGGCTAGTGGAAGCTCATCCCTCGGGGAACCCTTCTTTTTAGATTGTGATGCAGGTTGTACAGTGCCGGTGGATGATAAAGTGTTGATCCCAGGTTGGCACTGAGAGGGGGGGTGAATCAGTGTTTTTCAAAAATAATTCCTAAATTCCAATGTTGATGTCGATGGAGAAGACTTCAAGCAAACCTGATTGGCCGGGGCAATCCCGTAATTACCAATCCCACAACACACATACACGTCCACCTCACAACCACTGTGTGGTCAGGTCTACCAGACAGTGCACCCCACTCTGCAGATCAAACACACTCCAATATATGCAATGGAAAGTAAAGTAGACAAGACACCAAATTTACGTGGTTCGGCCAAACTGCCTACGTCCACGAAGCAATACCCTACCCAGGGTTTCATATATTGCTCAATACGCTACTCAAATTTTTGACTGCAATAACAGCCCAGGAACTATAATCCCTGCTTCGGTTTGTGCAACAACACAAACGAGGGCAACTACCCCAATCTCTGTACAAGCCCCCACTTGACAGAGTTACAATAATTAATTGCAAATAACATAACCAAATCTCCCAATACAATGGCCAATATTGGCTTACAATCAAACTAAGTTTTTTTTCAACTAAACATGCAACCTAGAAACTCACAATGGGGATTTACAATCGAGGATTACCTCTTATAGAGTAATCCAACAATCATGAAGCCTCTGACGCATTGAAATCGTGTCTATGTACGCTCCACTGCTCAAACCATCTTCAATACGGAGTCATCGAGCATCAAATAGTAATATCGTCTACTTTCTATGCTCAAACGATGCTACAACTCCTTCCAATGGCTTCCTCTCAAAAAAATACCCAATTTCAAAAAAAAACTTCATCCCATTTGGACATCGGATGACCAATATAGGGCCTTCTAAAGTTGAATGCTCCAAAAATAGATAACTAGTGGCAAATCCATAAATGAAGAGATTCTTCGTGACAAACCGTGCACAAAAGGAAAAATGCGTCAAAGATTTTCACAGTCTCTTCCTTCATAAGAAATGGGGGTGATGTCATGCCAACATCACACTTCACTACACATTAGTTATTTCTTTTATTTCCTCCTTTTTTCCTTTTTCTTTCTTTTTCTTTTAATGAACCAAATCTGATGCAAGATATCGATCCGACGCTCGAGGAGATTTTGGAGTTTTAACAAAACAATGGAAAATGTCTGTCTACAGTATAGCACTTAAAAATAAGCCAAAAATTTTGGCTAAGTATATAAACTTTTGCCTATTCCAGATTTGCTCTATTTTTGTACATCGACACGAAAATATCTGTGACTTTCTCGTCCAATACTCAAATAATGCAAGACTAGTTGCGTTGGAACCGTGACTTGACGAAATTCATTTCTTGTGAAGACCACTTCATCCAGAATTGCCATTAAGTCTTTCAAAAATGACCTTAAAGTCACTGCCATTACATGAACCTGTGAAATCACAACTTTAATAGTATGAAACCTTCACCTGCTGCTTTGCCCCTTTGCCAAACACTATATAAGGACTTAATATGCTGTTAAATGGTGTTCTTCAAGTGCGGATACCCTTATAACCCTGTCAAATGACCAAAATACCCTTATAGCTGTGTAGGAGACTGTTTGACCATTTCAGCTCTTCCAAACCACCAATAGCTTCTGCCACAACACCACTATGACCAAATACGTTGCCAACAATGACAACAACATTCCACACACTCCAATGGACTAACATAAAGGACCCGATAAAAGATATGGATGTGAAAGTTGGTCTATGGCCGTTGATACTTCTTTTCTTCTTGTTGCTTTTAATATTGTACTTCCTTAATGTATGTGTCCTTCCTTTCTCTGTACTATCAAACAGCTTCTATTGTAATAACTTTTAAATGTAAAGATAATCCACCTTATGTATCTATTATCATCGTAGTTATTTCCCTAAATGAGAATCAGCAGTATTTATTACGAGTCTTCCTCTATTCTGATATTAGTTCTGATTCTCGTTTGTTGGACTGTGAGGTAAACCACCGCATCGAGATCCTGGTAGTGGTTAGGATGTTGGAAAGCATCCTAGTCATACCCCTTTTATAGTATTTTATCCCTTGTTGGAATGGGGGTGTGACATCCACCCCTTCCCTCCCTCCTCCCCCCCTCCCCTGCCACTGCCCCCCTTCTCTTCCCTGCAACTCCACCCTCGCTAAGCCCATCAAAAACATTTTTACCCTCAAAATTCATTGAGAAAAGGATTTTTTTTTATTTAATTAAAAGGTGGGAAAATACAGAGGAAAAGAGTAGCCGCACTTTCAATTTGACTAGAGATGATTAGTATTCGGTGGAAACTATCCAACAATGGTGAAGGAATTGTTAAGGAAGAAACAGAAAATAACGAAAATCGATTAATTTCAATTTTTAAAATGTATTTTTTTAACTAAAAAATGGAAAAGAGAAAGGAAGGAGTCGAATATGTGTAGGAGGAAGCATTTAAAAGTGGAAGAAGATGTTGTTGGGGTAAATTCCACACATTACCCATTATGGTTTTGATGATAACAAATAAGTTAGTTGTACTAACTCTTGTCTAAAAGATGCATAGATAAGAGCAGAGCATCAAGTGAGGGGGAGTACTCAATTCAAGAGATTAATGCTCAAAGCAAATTGAACTTGTCCAATCTTTCAAGACATCAAAGAATCATGAAGAATGGAGAACAACTTTTGAAGTCAAAGATCAAGACAAGTTAGAGGAACTCACTTTGAAGATACTCATGTAAAGAAGTGAAGTTCAAGACTTGAAGAAGTTTGAAGACTTAGAATTGTACTAAGTTGTAAATTCATTTGTTAAAGTCCATATGTAATGCACACACTCACGCATGCATACATGTAGTGTGACCCTAGGAGGTTGTTTTAGACACATCTCACTTGCACTAAAACCAAAAAAATTGGCCCGGACTTATCCAATGGAATCGACCCAAGTAAGTCCAATAAAGGACTTAATAATGTCAGCAAAAATTTTATGATCCAGCATACCGGATCATGAAACGGTATACCTGATCAGCTGTTGATCTCAGAAAAATGCTCACAGTAGCCTTCTGGAGTACGCCGAATTGTAATCCAACATACCGGATTACTGTATTACTATTATGATATAACCGTTACTCCTGTGTTTTAAAATGGAAGTTAGGTGATTCGGCATACCGAATTCCCATCCAGCATACCAAATTATTTATAAACTGTGGAATCCGAATGTTAATTGGATTCCTAATTGGTCCTAGGCCTCTGGCCTATAAATACTCTCTTGATTAGTGTTCTAAGCACAACAATTATCTACAATCAAGAGCTCTAAAAGAACAATTACTCCCTAGTGAGATTATACACTCAAGATCTAAGAGGATCAAAGAAGTTCAATCTCACTCTTGCTCCCTTCATACACATTTGCATTCAAGCTGCATAGATTGAAAGGTAGCACCTATTCTACTAAAGTTTGAGGTAATTCTAAACTAATTAGTAGTTCATTTCACTTTGTTTAAAGTTGTTGTTGAGTCCTCTTGCTCGGAATCAAGAGTAGTGAGTCCTCTTGCTCAGAATCAAGATTGGTTGAGTCCTCTTGCTCGGAATCAAAAGTAGTTGAGTTCTCTTGCTCTTAATCAAGATTTGTACGAGTCCTCTTGCTCTTACTCAAGATTTGATTTAGTAGAATTCTCTCTAAGGTGAGAGGAGTGGACGTAGGCAAGTATTGGCCGAACCACTATAAATCTCGTGTATCACTCTTTGAATTATTGCTTTTTTTATTGTTTGTCTTTACATTGGTAATTTGTTTTAATTTTCACATAGTTCTTTTAATTTTCGAACCTTCACCTATTCACCCCCCTCTAGGTGAATTCACAGATGTTGGGATCCGAGTTAAGTGTTTGTGTAGACTGTAGTTGTGTTGAACGAGGCTCTCTTGCGATGGTGGTAGTGGTGGTTGGCTGAGGATGAAATTGGGACTACTTAGGGTTTTAAATAAAGAACAAAGCAAACTGGAGGTCTATCTTCGATATGCAACTTTTCTTATTCCAGTAATATGAAATGGAAATATCTGTTTTCACTTCAAATATTTCCTACTGGTATAACATTTGAGTCAATTGCGAAAAATTCCCGATGGCATTGAGCGGCCTTCACATCTGTCTTCTTTCCCAGGTGAACTCTTATGCTAAAGAGGTCATGATCTTCCAAGGATAATAATTTCATTGAACGCGGACTGGTGAAGCTAATGAGAAACGATTTGTAACATTGATCTCACTTTAATGCTACTCCCACCCATCATTTTCAAGTAAGTCTTAGGGGAAAACAAAATTTGAGAGTTTCATTATTTTTAGAACTCGATTTTACGTGATTTTAGTGCTACAGTCGCACAGGGATTTGCAGAGAGAACGAAGTAAGCTGCACAGAGGCGGGGATAGGGACAAGAGGGAATAGGAATAGGGTGGGGCAGGTTTGCAGGGGAAAGAGGAAAATTGAGTGAGCAGGAGAGTGACGGAAGGAAGAAATGATGGGTGGGGGTGGCGGTGGTGGGGTTGCGGGGTTATGGGGGAGGGGGAGGGAGTAGTTGAGGAGGTGTTCGTCGTAGGAGGAGGAAGAAGAAGGGTGGATCAATAAAATATAAAATACCATTCTATAGATAGAATGATAGAATAGAGAAAATGATATTCTATATTTCTATGTAATGATAGAATAAAAAGAAAAAAAAAAAAGAAATTCTAATAATTCTAATATAATATTAGTATTAAAATATTAATAAAAAAGTAAGAAAATTAAACAAAGAAACAAAAAGGAGGAGAGAGAGAATGACAGTGATGAGGGTATTTTAGGTTGTTCGTTTAACACTTTTTACTCAAACGGGGATTTGGTAATACTCTTCAACGTAGTAAATTGTATTTGTAAAACATAATTTTCATCTATCGATTTTGTAAATCTTTTTGCTATCTAGTAGATTCCCTTTAATTTTATCTTGCTTAAAAAATGATATCATTTCTAATATTTGGATTGGATTGAATACTATATTAAGATACACCACTGATCACTGAATCATATCATATAACATAAGAGGTCGAGGTCGAAGAGAAGGTCGAAAGTCGAAACAAAGGTTTTAGAAAAAATAAATAAAAAAAAAAAAAAAATTGGAGGAAAAATCTCTCCAGAGGTGTGACTTAATTACACTTTCATCTGTAAAATTTGAAAAATTTCACGTAACTCCCTTGTGTTTCAATTTTAAAAAAAACACCTAGTCCGTACTCCGTAGACGTTAAACGTTAGAATTGTATTTTAATTGCCCAAAATGCCCACATAGCACCCAAATCGTTTAAGGTTTTAAAAAACCTGCAACTCATGGAAACCATCTTTGAGAAGCTGAGGTATCGAGCTTTGAGAAGGGTAGAAGAAAAATGAGGAAGAGGAGAAGAGCGGATGTGAGTGGATGACAAGCGGATGTGAGTCTTCATGGAAACCACCACCTCCTTTTTCTAATGCCCTTATCTGTATCCCATTTTTTAAAAAACCTGCAACTCATCCTTCTATTTCTTGTTTTGCTCTTTTGGCATCTGCAACCAACCATCGAGTGTGCATTCTAGAGTTTACAACATGACCTGAAGATCCAATAGTCAAGCTTCAAATCAATGGTTCGATTACTGATCCAAAAGCAAGCAAATCAGATCTGTCGGCCATAGTTGTTCCTATTTTCTGATTGAAGATTCAAAGGTCCATATCTCAGCTATCCTACTGCCAATAGGTCTGAGATTTGGAGGGCTGTTCCTGCTCCATTCAAGCAGCACTCGCCCTACTCTTGAAGGCCTGTCGAGCACAGATCAGTCTGATCTGGAATATCCTCCTGGTAATCATATCGGTCCATTGTTTTAGGGTTTTCTCTGCTGAAATTTCAAGCTGCAACTTCTCTGCAACTACTTCTCTGATCCAGTTCATATTTGAAGGGTTGGTTCGGTCCTTTGAGAGTTCCACTCGATCCAGGTTGGAATCATATTTGTTGGTTGAATCAGTACCTAGTTAAAACCCTAATTTTTTAACCTTCTATTTCTGATTCTACTCCTATTTTGGTGGTCTATTAACTGCTATTTCACAGCTAGTGCTGGGTAGTTTGGATCTGTTTTGAGGATTATCTTGAGGAGCTTTTTTGTCACAAATGCTGCTGGCACTGCTGGAGGAGACGAACAGGAAGCCTAACTCATCTTCCCTTTTTTTTAAGGGTAAAATACACGTACCCCGTATAATGCACTCAATATTCCTCGTACCCCTAAGCGATTCAATATTCCACGTACCACCCTTCAATATTCCACGTACCATCCCTGCTTTACACCACAAATGCCAAATAGGTCTAATCCGTTAAATACTACCGTTAGATGTCAAAATTTTGACCATTTTACCCTTTGTTCTATTTTCTTAAATCTGAAAAGACTTAATTATCCTTATTTATTTGTTGTCCTAATCTAATTGAAAATGATCATTTTACCCTTTGTTTTATTTTTATAAATGAAAAGACCTAATTGCCTTCATTTATGTATTATCCTAACCTGAAAAGACTATTTTACCCCTAAATACTTATTCCTAAAAACCCCAAAATGCCCTCATCTTCCCCAAATCATCATCTTCTTTTACATACCCACCCCCACTGCCACCGCCACCACTGCCACCCACCATTGGCTTTGGGTTCTAAGACAAATGCCAAATTGTTGTATTAACAAAATTTGGTATTTAGAGATTCTCAACGAGGACATTTCTGTGGCTGCTGTGGTGGTTGTTGTTGTTGATTTTCACCTGTTGATGGCTTCACCCTCCGATCTTCTTGTTGCAGACTACCCATTTGCTCAAGTCTCCCTCTTCCTCCACCCTCCTGCTGCATCTCTCTATCTATTTCTTCATGTACTGATTTCTTCTTCTTCTTCTCTTTCTCTCTCTGTTTGTGCTCTTCTAATACACTAATATATCAGAGGCAACAAAACAAATAGGTATGGTGCATCCAGATTTTGATTTTGGTGACACGGGATTTCTGGGGGAGGTGTTAGGTACTTGATCAATACGCCAAAAGCTCCGAAGCTGATGGAACACGTTAAATCAAGCCCTTTAACCTATCCCATACTAGGCTGGCCCAATCTAGTACCCAAACACTATAGTGGGTCCCATTAGGCACATAACAGACCACTACGCTTCTGTAGCTGTCGTCCTCGGCGGCTCTCACTCTAGGTAGCTTTCACTTTGGCGGTAGGTAGCCCTTTCCAAGCGGCTTCACTCTGCTCCAAGGTTTTTGCCTGGCGGCAAATAGCCCTTTCTCGACGGCTTTCACTCTACTCTAGGTAGCCCTTTCTGTGACTCGAACCCTTGACCTGGTGCCCAGCTCTGATACCAAATATTAGGTACTTGATCAATACGCCAAAAGCTCCGAAGTTGATGGAACGCGTTAAATCAAGCCCTTTAACCTATCCCATACTAGGCTGGTCCAATCTAATGCTCATACACTATAGTGGGCCCCATTAGGCACATAACAGGAGGTGCTTTGGCGGTTTTAGAATTAGAGAGAAGGAGAGTAAACCACTAACCTCAACGTGTCTACCTTCTATTCTCTAGTCTTAAAAGAATCTATGGAAAGAAGAAAACAACGGCGAGATCGTTAGCATTACCTGAGTACAGATTCCTCAACACCTTCCCTTACCCTCAATCCTTATCCTTCACTTCCTCCCACGAGTAACAAAAGCGGGGGGCCAAGTAATAAAGAAGCAAGATATCTATACTATCCAACAAAATCTTCAAGGATCTTTCTCTCTTTGCGATAGAAGAAGATCTCTTCTCTTGAACCCAAAGAGAGAGCAAACACAGAAATGGAATAAATTACTCTTCTTGCAAGGCTGATGAGAGTAGGTACTATCTCTGTGGGACAAGAGAGAAAGGGAAACGTCCAAATCCGTGAGGGAGAGATTACAGAAAAACGAGTTCAGTAGAAGTACAATCTGGGTTCCTTAGCGTCTGAGTAATCATAGTCACTCAAAAGAAAAAGGAAAAGGAAGGAAGACAGAAACCCATTTCATTCCATAGATCAAAAAACCCAACCCAACTCATACAACAAAACAAACACATATACAGGACAAAGACAGCGGAGACTGGAATGGAAAAAAAAAAAACTCAAAAAGGGTTCCCTTCAGTTCATGACAACAGCGACGGCGTAGGTGGCGGTAATTATCGATTGTTGAGTTGGGTGGCAGTGGTGGTGGTGGCGGTGGTGGTGGTGGTGGTGGTGGTGGGTATGTAAAAGAAGATGATGATTTGGGAAAGATGAGGGCATTTTGGGGTTTTAGGAACAAGTATTTAGGGGTAAAATAGTCTTTTCAAATTAGGTTAGAGGAATACATAAATGAGGGCAATTAGGTCTTTTCATTTATAAAAATAAAACAAAGGGTAAAATGGTCATTTTCAATTAGTTTAGGGTAACAAATAAGTGAGGGCAATTAAGTCTTTTTAGATTTAAGAAAATGAAGCAAAGGGTAAAATGGTCAAAATTTTGGCATCTAACAATGGTATTTAACGGATTGGACCTATCTGGCATTTGGGGTGTAAAGCAGGGGTGGTACGTGAAATATTGAACCGCTCAGGGGATATGAGGAATATTGGGTGCATTATAGGGGGTACTTGTATTTTACCTTTTTTTTTAATCCTAAACGATTTAGGGAAGTTGAGTTTTAAACTTAAACGATTAGGAGAAGATGAGGGTATTTTGATCAATTAAAACACAATTTTAACCATTAAACGTCTCCCGGTAGATCTAACACACTGGGTGTTTTTGTACTTAGCTTGGAAGGTAGGGGAGATGCGTGAAAATTTTCAAACCTCATGGATGAAAATGTAATTAATTTATACCTCAGGGGAGAGACGTGAAAATTTCCAAAAAAAAAAAAAACACAGAAGAAGAAAGAGAGAAAGAAGAAGAGAGAAGTCTCATAAGGAGCTGTCTGCCGTATCTGAAAGAAGAAGTTAAAGGAGCAGATGCTGCTTCCGTTGCCGCTGCCGCTGTTAGCCGCTAACAGGTAAGTCCTATGTGTTTCTTTCTCCTCTTCTTCTGGCTTATTTTTTTCTTCTATTTCTTCCGTCCTTCTCTTGTGTCCGTCTTCTTTTTGTTTTTTTTTGTTCCGTTTCTTTTTTTTTCTTTACCCCTATTCTGCCGCGGTTGCTTTGGCTGCTGCCGCAGTAGCTGCTACTCCTCCCTGAAACCCTTTTTTTCCTTGCATTTTTTTTTAAAAATTCTTCTCATTCTTCTTCTCTTCTCTGTTCCGTGCTGTTTTTTCCCCCATTGTCTCCTCTTCTGCCTTCTTCTATGGCGCAGTAGTGGTGGCTCACTGTCTGGCTTCTGCTAGTGTTGACCGGTGGCTTTGGCTGCTACCACGGCTGCTGCTGCTGTTACTGTGATTCCATGATTTAAAATTCTATGGTAGTTGAAAGTCTATGATTTAAAGTAAATTGTTAGTAATTTTGTATTAGTTATGCAATGCATCTGTTTGTATTTGTTATGCAATTATGTGATTATACGACTGATTCTGTGATTATGTGATTATGATCATTATGTGTTTCACTGATTTTGTAATTTTATAATTATGTGATTCAGTGATTTTTTAATTCTGTAATTATGCGATTCACTTATTTTGTAATTCTGTGATTATGTGATTTTGCAATTCCTTGATTATGTAGGTCAATTGCTCAATATAACCCTGAACATCAGCATCTAGGTTTGACCAACTCATACACACGTCTATACGGGCGCCTTGTTACCTAAGCGCTTAGGCAACCCTCCACTGCCTTGGGTCACCTTGGTGCCGTGACAAATATGAATTTAAACCCATCCATCACTTCCATGTAGCCAAAAAGGGGCACTCCTAAATTTTCTAAGGACCTACTCCAATTCTCTGAAGCAAGTACCTAAACCGGCCTTCATCTTTAGAGGAAAGCCATATCCAACCAAGAAATCCTTTCCCAAGAATTCAAGGAGTCGGCGGTGCCCTTAAATCCTCTAAGCCTTCAATGGTAACATGAAGGCTGAAGCCACCCTCTTAGAGGAACTAAGGTGCGTCGTCTTTTCATTTAGTTGGGCTGTTCTTGCTGAATCCAAAATCTAAACACATCAATTGTGTGAATTTTTGTGTTGTTTTCTTATTTTAATGATCAATAAAGGTTGCTTGTGTTCTTATGGCATATTTCATTCTGTTGCAGTGATACAGTTCATGGTTCATCCGAGGAGTGATGTTCATGTTTGGCAAGATAAATCTGTTTTACCAACAAATTAACATCTGGGTATTTGCTTCTGTGATGAGAAAGTGGAAAAATGCTATCTGTTAGGAAATTCAGGTATCGTTTCACTCCAACTTCCTCAGCTTTAGCTTCCTTGATAAACGATGGACAAGTCAAGAGCATCAAGGTTTCCCCATGTCGGCCCTGGGCTTCTCTGAGCCACAGGTCTCTGTTTTCGTTCATGGAATCATGCCCCTCCAACAGCTTAAAGATTCAAACTTCTGTTGTGAATTTAATGAATGGATTCATTGGCCTATCCACACCCTCTTTCTCTTCTATGGCTGAGAGAATCCTGGTCCAGGCCCGAGACCCGTCGAGACTATGTGCGGAACTAGGAAATGCACTTGATGAGAGCAGGTTTGATGATGCATGGAAGTTGCATCAGCAGTACATGCAAATGGAAGGGCTTCCTAGGAAATCTGTTCTGAACAAGCTTCTCACATGTTTTGCAGAAAGACAGGATCTTCAATGGCTTGAGAAAGCTTACAATTTGGTGGAACTTATTTTTGAGAAGGGTAAACCTGATTTGTTAGAGAAGGAGACTCTGATATATCTTGCTTTCAGTCTTGCAAAGCATAGATTGCCGGTTCCTGCATCAACTGTTTTGAGAAAATTGGTAGAAATGGAAGTATACCCACCTGTAAATGCATGGTCGGCTGTCATTGCCCACATGTCACAGATAGCACCTGGGGCTTACCTTTCTGCGGAGTTGGTTCTTGAGATTGGATACTTGTTCCAGGATAACAGGGTGGATCCAAGAAAGAAGAGCAACCGATCTTTGCTTGCTATGAAGCCTAACACTACTGTTTATAACATTGCTTTGGCTGGGTGTTTGTTATTTGGGACTACTAGAAAAGCCGAGCAGCTTCTTGAAGTGATGCCTCGAGTTGGTGTGAAAGCTGATGCTTCTTTACTTGTCATAATGGCACAAATTTATGAAAGAAATGGGCGTCGAGAAGAACTCAAAAAGCTTAAGGGACACTTTGATAAAGCGTGTAGTTTAGGAGATGTCCAGTTTCAGCAGTTCTACAATTGTTTGTTGACATGCCATTTGAATTTTGGGGACTTGGTTTCTGCATCTCAGATAGTCTTGGAAATGCTTAGGAAGGCAAAGGAAGCACAAAACTCACTTTCTGCTGCAACCCTTGTGCTCCAAACAGCTGGCACGGCTAAATCCTTTCCTCTTGAACAATGTTTTAGAAAGAGTTATAACCCTGCAACATCAGATGGTTTATGTGATCCTAGATCAATTGAACACCTTGTCCCACCTTTTGAAGAGTTCTCTAGAGAGAGACATTTTTTGAAACTCGAAAATGAGGCCAAAGAAACACTTGATGTTTTGTTAGCGAAATTGCACACCAAAATTGAGCTGGTTACATCTGAAGGTGGTATTCTCCGACCGACAGAGAGAATTTATGCCAAACTAGTTAAGGCATTTCTTGAGGCAGACAGGGTTAAGGATTTGGCCGAGTTTCTAATCAGGGCAGCAAAAGAGGATGTCCCAGTCTCCACTGGGAATTGTGCTGTCATTCATGTGATTAATGCGTGCATCTCACTTGGGTGGTTAGACCAGGCCTATGACCTTCTTGATGAAATGCGATTTGCTGGTGTAAGAACTGGCTCCTCTTTGTACTCTTCCCTCCTAAAAGCTTATTGTGAAGCAAACCGACCAAGAGAGGTCGAATCTCTTCTAAGAGATGCTCGTAAAGCTGGGATCCAGCTTGATTCAAGCTGCTATGAGGCAATGATCCAATGTAAGGTTCTTCAGAAAGATACCCAAGGTGCTCTTGATTTATTCAAAGATATGAAAGAAGCCAAGATATCAAAATCTGTTCATCAAGAATTTGAGATGCTAGTGCAGGGTTGTGCAGAGAGCAGGGAAGCAGGGTTGATGGCGAAGCTATTGGAGGAGATTAAAGAAGGGCAGAGGGTAGACTGTGGGGTCCATGATTGGAATAGTGTAATCCATTTCTTCAGTAGGAAGAGATTGATGCATGATGCTGAGAAGGCTTTGAAGAAAATGAGGGCTCTGGGGCATGTCCCAAATGCACAAACTTTTCATTCAATGGTCACTGGATATGCTGCTATAGGGGGTAAGTACCTGGAAGTAACAGAGCTATGGGGTGAGATGAAGGTTCTTGCTGCTTCTAGCTCAATGACGTTTGATCAGGAGCTCCTGGATTCCTTACTTTACACCTTTGTGAGGGGTGGGTTTTTCTTGAGAGCAAATGAAGTTGTGGAGATGATGGAGGAAGGGAAGATGTTTGTGGATAAGTACAAATACAGGAACCTCTTCTTGAAGTACCACAAAACTGCTTACAAGAAGAAGGCTGCTCCGAAGATCCAGACAGAAGCCCAGTGCAAGAGGAGAGAAGCAGCATTGACCTTCAAGAAATGGGTTGGCTTAGTCTAATTTCCAACTATATTGGACTGCTCGAGTATGAAGCTGTTGGTCTTTTTCAATTGCAACAATAAGCTACTGTCAACTTTCCTAAACAAGGTCTGAAGGTGAAGAATGTGGAAATGTATAATTAACCTCCTCGTATCTTGCCAACCCCACTAGCATATTAGAAGAGATGTTACCTCCTCTTGGCTAAGTGGCTACCATGAGAACTTGCTAACATAGGTAATTCACCAAATATGAACCCTTTCCTAGCCATGATCATGAGCTTTTACTAAAAATGTACCAATTTCTGCAGCTTCTCCATTCACTGAAAACCCATTGTCCCTGTCAATTTCTCATGTGATCAGATCTTAGGAAAGTGATAATAAGTTAGATTATGTTTCCCTTTAGTGATTGATAAGGTTGGATCCATTTTGGTGCAGTTTTGAAATTCTGATACTGTGATTGGACAATAAAGTTGTTTTGTATATATATATTTTTTTGTGGATTAAGAGCTTGTATAAGAGGGGGGGGGGGATTAGGGGATGGGGATAGGCCCCAAGGTGGTTTGAACTCATGACCTCTTATTTGAAGAGTTGGTCTTTTGCCAACTGAGCTGACCCCCTGGGGTTTGTTTTGTATTTTTTTTAACACTAAAATGCCAAGATAAATTGATGACTGTGAATAGTGAAGTGTATAAATCATTAAATCAAATTAATAGAAATGAAACAACTGTGAAGGATGCAGTTCTGTGGCTGCATGTCATGTGTACATAAAGGCTTTTTTATTTGTGTACCCGCTACTTAGTCCGAGAGGGACAAGCAGAAAAAGAATGTATTAGAAGACAGAGATTTGGAGAACAACTTGAATGATCTAATCGATCATCCAGCCCCCTATTTATATTAACCTCAAATCATAATCAAAGTAGGAGTCCCTCCCCAGTCCTATTCCTATTAGGAATTCCTACTACAACTAGGAATCCCAGAGATCGGATAGAGGGGAGAGAACAGAAATAGAAATACATCATAAACAACTAATAAAATAACTAAAATAATAAGGACTAAGTTACCCCTATCGGGTAAAGTAGCCCATCTCAACACTCCCCCTCAAGTTGGAGCAAAGATGTCGATCATGCCTAACTTGACTAGATTGGGATGAAACAATTTCCCAGACAATCCCTTGGTGAAGATATCATCAAGTTGATCAGTAGATGTCACAAAAGGAATGCAAATCAGCCCAGGTTCTAACTTCTTTTTGATGAAATGCCTATCCACCTCAACATGCTTGGTACGATCATGCTGTACTGGGTTGTGTGCTATGCTGATGGCAGCCTTGTTGTTGCAGTACAACATCATAGGAAGACGAATAGGAACACCAAGATCTTGTAGCAAACCTTTAAGCCAAAGTAACTCACAAATACCTTGTGCCATAGTTCGAAACTCAGCTTCGGTACTAGAACGAGCATCTACATTTTGCTTCTTGCTACGCCATGTGACAAGATTTCCACCTACAAAGGAGCAATACCTAGAAATAGACTTGCGATCTGTAGAACCAGCCCAATCAGCATCAGTGTATGCTTCTATCCGTAGATGACCATGTATAGACAGAAGAATTCCTTTTCCAGGAGCTGGCTTCAAATAGTGCAAGATACGAAGAATAGCCTCCATATGAGAAGAGTAGGGATCATGCATAAACTGGCTTACAATACGCACGGCGACAGCAATGTCAAGACGAGTGTGTGAGAGATAAATCAACTTCCCTACAAGTCTTTGGTACCGGCCTTTATCAACAGGCTCACCCTCGTTCTCCTTGAGTCGAACAGTAGGATCCATAGGAGTATCTGAAGGATGGCAGCCTAGCAACCCGGTTTCAGCCAATAAGTCTAGGACATACTTCCTCTGGGAGAGAAAAATGCCTTTAAAAGATCTAGCCACTTCAATCCCAAGAAAGTATCGTAGTTTCCCTAGATCTTTAATCTCAAATTCTTGTCCAAGGAAGGTCTTTAATCGTTTGATCTCATCACCATCATTACCAGTAACCACTATATCATCAACGTAGACTATAAGAACAGTAAGTTTTTCACCAGCCCCCTTTATAAAGAGTGTGTGATCAGCATTACTCTGCTTATAGCCTACAGAAATCATGGCCTTGTGGAACCGGCCAAACCATGCTCGAGGTGACTGCTTCAGCCCATAAAGTGCACACTTCAGTTTACACACTTTTCCTTGGTTTCTGTCACAAGAGAACCCTGGTGGAATGTCCATATCCAGTGCTCCATTTAGGAAGACATTTTTTACATCTAGCTGCTGTAAATCCCATCTTAGGTTGACTGCACAAGATAATAACACACGAACAACATTCAACTTTGCAACAGGTGCAAAAGTTTCTTGGTAATCAATGCCGTATGTTTGAGTGAACCCATTGGCCACGAGTCGTGCCTTATACCTATCCACAGTGCCATCCACCTTCTGTTTCACCACAAACACCCATTTACATCCAACGGTTTTCTTCCCAGGTGGAAGAACCACAAACTCCCATGTGTTTTTTTTTCTTCAAGGCTTCCATTTCTTCCATCATAGCTGCCTTCCACTTTCCATCTGATAGAGCTTCCTGCCAAGTGTTAGGAATACGAACAAAAGAAAGAGAGGAAACAAAAGCACGAAAGGATGGGGAAAGGGAATCATAAGAAACAACATGAGATATGGGATGCTGAGTGCAGGTTCTGACACCTTTGCGAAGAGCAATAGGTAATTCAGGAGAAGGAACATTACCAGGTGGAGAGGCAGATTCTGGATCCGGGTTTGGCAGTTGGATGGGTGCTGGAGCAACAGTTGATTGAACCTTCTTATGTTTCCTTGCATAGGTCTTCACAGTACTGTCATCAATCCTCCTAAGAAATTCACTAATGGTCCTCTGGATAGGAGTCTGAACAGGGGTAGATTGCTCCCCCTGAATAGAAATAGGCTCCCCCTGTATAGGAACCTCTCCCCCTGACTCAGGGGGAGTACTAAGGGCAGGCTGAACTGGTTCAGACTCGTGGTAAACAGACTGAAGTGGAGGTGGAGAGTCAATAGTCAGCACATCTTCGCTAACACTCTCCCCCTGAAGAGGTGAGGACAGATAATATGGAACACTTTCATGAAAGACAACATCCATGCTGACAAAAGTCCTGCGGGATGGAAGGTAATAACATTTGTACCCCTTTTGTGTAGCAGAGTAACCCAAGAAAATGCAGCGGAGACTACGTGGGTCAAGTTTACCAGGGGACCGGGTATCCTTGGCATAACAAACGCAGCCAAATACTTTAGGTGGGACTATAAAGGAAGAAGAGCCAAGTAGTAGGTCAATAGGGGCTTTGGAAAGAAGAACCCGACTGGGCAGCCTATTTATTAAATAGGCTGCAGTAAGGACAGCATCCCCCCAGTAAAGGGAAGGGACATTGCGAGCAAACATAAGAGCCCTAGCTACTTCCAAGAGGTGGCAGTTTTTTCTCTCAGCCACACCATTTTGTGCTGGAGTGTCGACACAGCTGGTCTGATGGAGGATTCCATGGGCAGCAAGGTATTTTTAGAACTGACCTTCCATATACTCTATCCCATTGTTACTCCTCAAAATTTGAAGAGTGGCATTAAATTGGGTCTTAACCAATTGATGAAAGTGCTGAAAACATGTAAAAACTTCATTTTTTGTGTGCATAAGGTATACCCAAGTGAACCTGGAATAGCAGTCAATAAAAGTGACGTACCGCCGATGTCCAGACAGGGAGGCTTTCCTACTAAGACCCCACACATCAGTATGAACAATATGAAATAAGGAAGATGATCTTTTATTAGAAATAGGATAAGTTGAACGTGTCTGTTTAGCTAAGACACAAGGCTCACAAAAAAAGTCTTCCTTATTACAGTCTTTAACTAATGCTGCAAATAAATCTGATAAAGTACCTAAAGGGGGATGGCCTAGCCTAGAGTGCCATTTGTGTAATTCAGAAGAGAAAGATGCCGAAGGTAAAGCCTGGGAAGTTGTAGGATCACCATTAAGCAGGTACAATCCGCCATGCTCTTTACCCGATCCAATCGTTTTCCCCGAGTTCAGTTCCTGAAAAACACAGTGAGTGGGAAAAAAGGTCACTTTACAATGCAGAGATTTAGTGATACTGCTAATGGAAAGAAAGTTAGTTGTAAATTTGGGAATATGCAACACAGAGGACGGGGTAAGGGAAGGAGAACAACTAATGGATCCTTTCCCTGAGATGGAGGAGAGGGATCCATCAGCAATTTTGACTTTATCCTTACCAGAAGCAGGAGAATATTTATTAAAAAGGCTGGAAGAACCTGTCATGTGATCAGTAGCACCGGAGTCTATGATCCATGGAGTGGAAACTACTGATGCACAATGTCCAGCAAAGGAAATACCTGTACGGGCAAAGAAGGAACCTGAATTGGCAGCAGATGTAGTAGAGGCAGCGGATGTGTTCAACATTCGACGTAGAGCCTAGAGTTCTTCCTGGGAGAAACCGATGTCAGCAGTGGGAGTTGGAGCTACACTTTCAGTGTGGTTGGCTTTGTTTTTAGATTTAGCACGACCACGTTTGGCCTCAAAATCCGCAGGCTTCCCATGTAATTTCCAACACTGAGCCTTAATGTGATATGGTTTATGAGAATGCTCACACTTCACAGGCTCTTTGGTGATAGTAGCAGCAATACTGTCAGAAGAAGTAACAGGGGTGAAACCAGCAGTCTGTAAGGCTGATCTTTCAACAGAAGGACCCGTCATCATGGCAGCCTGATGTGTCGCCTCAGTAAGAACATAAGAGAAGGCTTGCTCCAATGTAGGGAAAGGCACCCTACCAAGGACTTGCACACGGATGGGATCAAAATCAGCATTAAGACCGGCCAGGAAGTCATAAACACGAAACTTATCCACATAGGCTGAATAAGCAGTAACATCAGCAGCTGTACTGGGCTGAAAGGGGGCATAGTGATCCAATTGTTGCCACAAACTTTTTAGGATAGCATAGTACTTAGTAACCGACAACTCCTTTTGGGTAGTAGATTGGAGTGTCTTTCGAATGTCATACACCTGTGCATCATTCCCCAACTGGCCATAAGTACCCTTAGCAGCAGCCCATATCTGTGCAGCTGTGTCAAGAAGAAGATACTGGCTGGAAAGCTCCTGCGGCATGGAATTCAAGACAAAAGACATGACCATAGCATCATTGGCAGCCCATCGGGTCTTGGCAGTGCCCTCTGCAGTAGGCTGTTTGGAAGTGCCATTAAGATGCCCACTGAGTGCCCTACCAGCCACAGTCAAGGAGATAGATCATGCCCATATGAGATAATTTGTTCCATCAAGTTTAAAAGATGCAGCATAAGGGAGGAATTCTGTCCGCGACTGAGAATCAGTTCCAGAGTTGGCCGTGGTCAGATCTGAGTCCCCCATAATGTAGATAAAATAGTGGCAGCAAACTGTAATAAAAAACTTGATAGATGAATCCCTTTTGCAGCAAACTACAGGGATTAGGAAGGCAGAAACAAGCAGCCCTAAATCCAGAAATCGATAAGCAGGGTTTTGAGGAAAACCCTAGTGGAGAAAATCGATTGGGATCTAGGGGTCTTCAGGAAAAAAATACTGCAGAAATATCTGAGAATGTTGATGAAGATGCGCTAAAAAACAATCAGTCCACACACAGACAGAAAAAATCCCAAATCGAAAATTGGCAGGGTTTCTCAAAAAAACCCTGAAAGTATATCGATATGGGAAGAGAGCTGCACTGCTGGGCAGAGAAAAAAAGAGACAGCAGCTGTCCAAGACCTGCAGAGATGGATCCCAATAAGAAAAACCAGCTTCAAGGCCAAAGGGAGACTGATCTTCAAGAGGGAGAACTCCAAAAAAAATCGCAGACTGTTGGGCAGCAGCTACCAAACCAAATTCTTCTTAAATCATCAGTTGGAGAGGTGATTTAATTAGGGCAGCATCTATATCACAGATCACCTCATTAGATCTGCCCTAATTGGAGAAGAAAAAAACAGAAAAAAACTGAGAAGTGCGAGTGGAAGTGGAAGGGAGAAGGGGATAGTGGAAGAGGATGAAAAAGGAGAACAATGGAGAGGAGGCGGGGGGGGGGGGGGCTAAGAAACAAGCACGATCAGAGAGCCTGCTCTGATACCATATTAGAAGACAGAGATTTGGAGAATAGCTTGAATGATCTAATCAATCATCCAGCCCCCTATTTATATTAACCTCAAATCATAATCAAAGTAGAAGTCCCCCCCCAGTCCTATTCCTATTAGGAATTCCTACTACAACTAGGAATCCCTAAAATAGAGATCGGATAGGGGGGAGAGAACATAAATAGAAATACATCATAAACAACTAATAAAATAACTAAAATAATAAGGACTAAGTTACCCCTATCGGGTAAAGTAGCCCATCTCAACAGAATGCCTCAATTAGACCCTCAATGTATTCTTGTATTTTCCTAGGAGTGTACAAGACCGCAGTGACTTCTTGAGTGAATCTGGTCTCTCCAACCTTCTGTTCCAATTTCCTTTGTCTGCTGATAGCTGTCATCAACATACCAGTGGCATCTACCTTGGCTATCAGCAATTCAGGGAATCGTCTCAATTTGCCTCAGCTTGGGGACACCTAATCAGTTCAAAATGCTGGTGTTAGTTGTTCCTGTTATTGATGATTCAGTGATATGCTAATTAAGGCAACTGTGTTGGACTTGTCCTATTTTCATTTCATTTAAGCTTGGAAATATGGTGTATTACTTTAAGTATATTTTTCTAATGGTACTGTCTAAGTGACACCTATATAGGTGTATTTAGAATTTGACACCTTTTAATTGCCCTTTGTCTTAGTCCCAAAAAATTCTTTTAGTTAGGGGGGTAGGAAGGGGTTTTCAAAAATAATTTTAAAGTGATTGATCATAATGTTATTGTCAAAAGTTGTCATTGTCTTGCACATTTTCCGAATACACATGTGAAATGACAATATTTTCCCTCATTCAAAAAAAATATATATTTTATACTAAAAGGGAAAAATGTAAGGTTATAAATTATTTGACAGTTCAAAAACTCGGCGAGATCTTGAATATCTCGAGAATCTCGAGCTTCTCAAGACGAGATGACATATCAAACACAAAATATGCACAGTTTCAAATAACTCAACCGAAATTTCGAAAAATTTGAGAATCTTGGAGAAATCTCAAATATTTTGAGAATCTTGACCTCCTTAGTACTCATGGTATTGTATTGTTGGGACTTGGGAGTTGAGACGTGGAAGACTAGGGTAGTAAGGTTTCTATGACTTATGTATTATTCATTGTACTTGGGTTGGATGTCTATGTAATAAGCATTGTGAACACTTCACTGTATCTTGTGGTTTGTAGTAGAAACTTTAAGTCTTTTAAGTATTTCTTAAATAATTATTCAATACTATGTCTCTTCATCCATTATTGCATAATTTACTTGTTTTACTTCCCAATAATGTCTCATATCATTCAAATAATGTGTAAAATAGGTAATATTACATTACGGATTCAGCCTTTACTGCCAACTAAGGGTGCAAATCCAAAACACCAAATTGGGTGGTTTTTTTTTTTTCCCCCTAATTTGAAAGATATGTTTATTAAGCCTAAAACAAGCTTCCCTTAAAGTTTCGGAGCCAACTATGGCCAAATGCCCACCGAAACATAATTCTGAAACCAAAAAACAAAATGCATTGTCTTGCCGAGATCTCAAGAATCTCGACCTGGTCGAGATGAGTTTTCGAACCATGGTGTCAATAAGAAAATCCCTTTTCTAATTACCTTACGTTGCATATAGGATTTCAAGTAGTACGAATGCATCTGGGATTTGGTAACTTCTAATTGTTTATGGACTCCTAATAGCTAATGCTTGAAAAAAGTAATACATAATGCTTTGAGGGCTGCGCTTAACTCCTAACTTAAACTCCTAATGTGACTTGAGGTATAAATTTTGTATGAATAGTAAATATTGCAGTTTCTATAAATAGTAAGTTTGGGATACTATGAAAAGTAAATATTGGATTACTGAAAATAGTAAAATTCATATTTACTAAAAATACTAATTAATGTATCTTCTAAATGTCGTAAACTAACAAGGCTAAAATTAAAATGTTACTGCATACCTCCCCCTGTTTGGAAAAAACTTGTCTACCAAAAAAAAAAAAAAAAGAAGAAAAAACTTGACCTTGCTTTATGAAGAATTCTCATAATATATGAGCAATGGAAGCATAAACAGCAACACTTGGAATCTGCATCACCTAGATAGACCCCTATATGAAAGGGGCAAAGTTCTAGCTTTCAGTTTCTAGACAGGTTTTGACCAGGCTCGAAACCGAAATATTTCGACCGAAAACGAAATTTCGGTCATTACCTGGACACTTTTTCCAGCAAGTTTTGAATGGTGGATTTGAAGGGCCAAATGGCCAAATTAGATCCTGAAACTTGTTTAAACCCAATTTTAGACCCTCTAAACATACTGGAAACCTTAGATTCTTTATAAAATCACACCCAAAATGGTAGTATGGCTTCAGACCTTAGGTTGGTAGTATACATTGTTTACATTCTCTAATATGGCCTATTCCACACAATGTTTAGTACTAGAACACATGTAATTCCAGTAATACAACTTAAATATATATTAGGAATGAATAGGATAAAATTATAAACAGTTTCATAAATCATAGATCATACATGGTTCATAACAAAGAGTCAAGTATATCGGAGCCAACAATACATGCTGGTCACCCAATTGCCCTACCTAGAGTCCTAGACTCCTAGTACCAAAATGAGTTCTGAGCAGGATCAAAACCACTAGAATGTTCCTGCTGCTGCCGAATCAAATTATCCTCCGATTGCATCACAAAAGCTGGCCATGTCATAGTATGACGGAAGAAACGCTCGAATATTGCACAGATCTTCCAACAACGCAGCAAATTGTCGCTTTCACTATGTCCCTGCCCATGTATTTGTTCCAACCTTATACAACAGTGATTTGGCCAAGAAAGCACCAAAACTGGGCTTTCCAAGCTTCTGAATTAAAACTAGGCAAAATGAACGAAATGGGTCGAAATCTCTACCCATTTTGTTTGAAAACTGGGATTTCCAAGCTTCTGAATTAAAACTGGCATATTGCAGGTTTTTGTACTTGATTTTGATCCTGAAATAAAGGTTATTTATCAAACAAGGGGATAAATTTTACCCATTCCTATAATTCCAGATTTGTATTTTGATAACATTGTAACTAGATTATGTACATGTTTGCAAAAAATGGCTCTCTATTGTCTACATCTCACTTGCTAACAGGGAATAATTGTTCTTCTTTTTTATGACTGAGCTAGCGTAATCTTCTAATTCCTATAGTGAGTGGAAAACTTGAAGAGTTATTTGCAATGCATTGCACTCTATACTTGTGAGATGCTTACAAATAGGTGAGTCTGCTTTCCTGGTGGTGGTACTAGTAGTTCATAGTTGCATTAACAGTTGTAGCAATTGCAGTTTTATTGTTTCTTGTTTTGGATAGTAGTATGAATAACAGTAGTAGTGAGTTCAGTAAAGGTTCAATGTGGAAGGGTGGGGAAGTAAATGCTTTTAATGTTTGGATTTCTGGTTGCCATGTTTACTGCTTTGAAGTTGGGAGTACCAAAAGCTGATTAGGACTTTTTGTTTGCTTAGTTACATAGTGGTACTATTAATATTATTTTGGCTTAAACAAATCAAAGGCCATGTAGTGAGTTTAAGTTTCCAAATGTGTATAGTAATTCAAATTGTCCCTTGAAATGTAATCCTGGTTTGGGTGGGAGTATGATATTTTTAGAGATACTTAGTCTACGGTCTATGTTTGTTTGGGTTTGCTCATTACTATGGGTGTTGCACCAGTATGATTGCTGAGATCTGAAGAACTAAGGTTGACAAAACCTCATTTTTTCCCATGTAGGTCAATTTTGGGTAGGATTCTGATTCTGGATTCTGGGCAAGAACCAGAATAGGATGGATATGGAGACATGTTTGCCTTGATTCTAGGTATCAATTCTAGAAACTGAGCTCAGAATTTCCCTGATTATCACATTGGTTGAAAGATGAATTCTAAGATTCTGGAGGGAATTATCATAGAATTGACAGGAAGGAGTAAGGTAGCACCCAATTTGATCAAAATCAAAGCATTTCCGCAAGGGCTGTTGGTGTTCTCTGCTAGGGCATTGACTACCAGGAGAAATCTAACCACCTTCAATCTCCCACCTCTTGCTTCTTCTCAGGTAATGGTCGGACTCTCCCTCTGTCTCTCAATTTCTTACCCTTTCCTGCTATTGAATAGTGCAAAGTTGATTGTGTTTCTCTGACCATGTTTCCCCTTTTTTGATTCCCCCTTCTTTATCTTTCTTCCCCTTTCTTTTGTGTGTGTGTGTGTGTGTGTGATGGTGGTGTTGGATATTTGGTTTCATTTGCTAAAAGTCAAGCTTTTCTGCTTTTGTTCCTTGCTTACATGCACAAGTTGGGGTTATGTTTCTGTTTCTTCTATCACTTTTTACATAATTTTCTGTTTGTGTTGAGTTCATCCTTGAGATCTTTTTGTTGAATCTGGTTGGGTTCAAGTATCGGTTCCAAATTTTAGATTTCAAGCTAAATCCAAAGACTCACCATATTTTTTTTAGCTTAACAACCAGCACATGCGCAGAGTAGAAAAAGAAGAAGAAAGAAAGGAGAAGAGAAAGGCAATTGGTAGTTAATTCTACTGATCTTCCCAGCACCTTTATTTATAAGAAAATGTCAGAATATTACAAACAGCCCCTTGGGTACCTTAACCAGAAACTTTATTGTAAATATCCAGTTACAATAGACAATAACTAACAGAGACTTTTAACATCCCTCATATTGGATGTGCCAATGAAATATTGTATTATGGACAGCAAATGTTAGGATCTGGTAATTAATCAAACAATAAATTTGGTGTCCCTGCAAGATTTTATTACCACTTCTAGAGTATCTGTTGGATTTCAACTGAACCCAATCTATTTAATGGGTGTTTAGTTTAATTTGTGGGAAAGTTACTCTTACTCCCCTATACTTGCCCTAGAATTACTCAAAACTCTCCTACTCAGAATTTTTTGTTTTTTGGGTGAATTTATCATATCTAATTCTAGAAAATTTTTTCTGATTCCCCTGAAAAAGCAAACTTCCACCTCTCTTTCTCCCTTGATACATAAAATTTCTAAATACTCCTCTGAGCCCCTCAGCCTCCTGCATCTCCCAACAACTCCTCAGCCCCAAGGCCCCCCTCCTTGCATCTCCCACAGCCCCTCTCACAGCAATCTCTCTCTCTTTCTCTCTCACACGCGCACACACACACACACACACACACCCGATTGAGATCTGCCATACAGTCATAGTGATCAATTATAGGAGTCAGCCTGAAGATGATTATCATTCTATTGAAGAGCTTCTCCCCTGTCATGAGTTCCAGAGCTTCCTCATCACAACCATTCATGGCTAAACTGCACATCATGGCATTCTGTATACATATATCTATTGGATTTCAATTGAATCCAATCTATTTAATGGGTGTTTTGTTTAATTTGTGGGAAAGTTACTATTACTCCCCAATACTTAAACCTATAATTACTCAAACTTCCTTGCTCAGAATTTTTTTTGGGTGTATTTATTATATGTAATTCTAGAAATTCTTTTTTGATTTCCCTTAAAAAGCAAACTTCCATCTCTCTTTCTCCCTTGGTACTTCTAAATACCCCTCTGAGCCCCTCAGCCTCCTGCATCTCCCGTCATCCCCTCACCCCCATGCCCCCTCTAATGTAGTCCTAGGTTTGAAAAGTCAAACTAGGAGCCAATCAACCAGGATCTGATCTGAATAGGTAGTTCGGCTAGTTCAAAATAGGTGAAAATTGTGAAATTAGGGTTAGGGTTTGATGGTCAAAGCTTTCTAGCTCCTTTCCACCATCTCTTGAGGCATGGGGTGCGCACGTTTGGCTCCCGTGGCGTAGGTTAGGTCTTGGGGTTTTTCGAGGTTTCTGGTTTGGGGATGCCTCCTCATGAGGATCGCCCTGCTGAGACGAGGCTTGGGGGCCCCCCTGAGGGGTCTCGACCTTCGTTTTCCTCTGTTGTCTCACAGTCCCTCGCTCCGCCTGTGGTTCAAATTGAGTTGAAGAAGCCCGCATCTTTTTATGGGGTTCCGGTAGTGTTCTTCTCCAAAGAAGAGGTGGCTCTCTCGGAACGTGCTTTCACTTCTCTGATCGCTAAGTGCAGCTACGGGCGTCCCACTCTTTTCGTCATCAAGGAGTTCTTGCAGAAGAGATTTTTTCTTCAAGGCGACGTGGTGGTCTTGGTGTTGGATCGGCGACATGTTCTGCTGCATTTCTTGATCGCCTTTGATTTTGTCAAAACCTGGTTGAAGGAGCAGGCCCATATCCAGGGCTATCTGCTACGTTTTATGAGGTGGACGTCGAATTTCACCCCAGGCTGGGAGTCTCCGCTTTCGCCGGTGTGGGTCTCGATGCCTGGATTGCCGGTTAACTTCTATCAGGGTAATTTCCTGGCTTCCATTACAGGCTCGATTGGCAGGGTGCTCAAAGTGGATGGTGCGACGGTAAGCTGCACTCGCACCGTGGCAGCGGGGGTATGTGTCGAAGTGGACTTGAGGGCCTCCCTCCCCTCGCAAGTTTGGGTTGGTTGTGGCTCGGGCGGGTTTCATCAGAAGATTGTGTTTGAAAGGTTGCCCGCATACTGCTGCATCTGCTCGAAGATTGGCCATGATAAAGAGGTTTGCAGGAAGGCTCTAAAGACATCGTCAAAGTTCTCTGGCCATGCTCCGCAGGGGGTACCAAAGGAGTTCAGGGGTCTGCTCCTTGCGAGGGGGTGGTTATTGCGATAAAGGTGGCTGAGCGCAACGACTTGGGGGTCTTTATTCCTACAGGAGAGGGGCCCTCACGACCTGGGGTGTTAGCAGCTTACGGTGGTTCCAGTGGGAGGGGAGGTAGGTGGAGAAATACAGATTATTATGCTGATGTTAATCGAGTTGGGTTGCCAGGTGTGGCTGCCACTGTGGTCGAGGTTTGGGCGAGTGATGTGGAGGAGGAGGGGGGCCGCTGTGGCTGCCATTGCAGTGGAGGTTCAAGAGTGTGCTGTGGAGGAGGGACGGAGGCCTGCTGTGGCCGTTAAAGTAGTGGCTTGTACCACTGGTGTGCTGGGTACCGAGAAGGAGTCTTCGTCAGCTCTGGCCGGCTTGGATGGCATGACAGATTTGTTGCTCTCGCAGGTGTGTTCTGGTGGGGCTGGAGGCCTTATGGGCAAGCGTTCTCAGTCGGTGGATGTGGACTCACGTCCTTATTTTGAAGGGAGTTCTGGGGTGCCCACTGGCAGGGATGACACACAGGTGGATGAGGTTCAGGTGCCTGACATGGATCGGGAGGCGTTGCTGGAGAGTTTCAAGGCCTTCCAGGCCTCTCTTGGGGGAAGGGTTTGCAGGGCGCTACGGAGAGCTGATGCGGAGGATGCTGCTGCTCCTTTGGTCTCCCCTATAATGGAGGGGGGGCCAGCGGGCCACGGACTCCGCCGCCAAGGTTTATAAAAGGCACTTGCGCGTTCAAAGACGGTTGCCTACTGCTGCACGGTGGGAACAGCTTGGCTATAAGAGAGTGAAATAGAAGAGGGGCTCTCGGCATAAGCATGGTGGGGGCCAGCGATGTGTCACAAGGTCCATGGGACCGGCCGGCTCACTTCCCATGACTCCCTCATGAATTGTCTCTTCTGGAATGCCAGAGGGGTTGGGAACAAGCCTACAACGAGGTGTTTGAAGACTTTAATCAATCTGCACAATGTAGACATTGTTGCCATCGCTGAACCAAAAGCACAGCCTTTAAAAGCGTGTTTGATTCAGAGGAGGATTGGCATGGATTATGTACACCTATCAGAGAGGATCTGGATCTTCTGGAGGGATTCAATACAAGTCCAGGTGGTTGCGGAGGAGGGGCAGTTTGTCTCTTTGGACTGTTTGATGGTAAACTCGGTGCGGTTCCTTGTCACCTTTGTTCATGGTTTATGCTCGGTGGTGGAGAGAAGAGTGTTGTGGGATGGTCTTGCTCAGTTTTCTGATGGCACTGGGCTCCCTTGGGCGGTTGGAGGAGATTTTAATGCCATTTTGGCGTCTCATGAGAAGGGGGGGGGGGGGAGGCCGGCATGCTTGATGGCAATGGATGAGTTTGGAGATTGTGTCAGTGCGGCAGGTCTCATTGGTATGGGCTATGTAGGCAACATGTTCTCGTGGTCTAACAACCAGGAGGGTGCAAGCAGGGTTTTGGCAAGGCTAGACCATTTTTTGGTTAACTCGGCATGGATGTCAGTGTTCCCTAGGTGTGAGGTGGCCCACTTGAACAGGGTGTGCTCAGATCATACGCCTCTTTGGCTTTCCTGCTCTTCCGCCAGGAATCGGTCCTTCTCAGGCTTTAAATTCCAGCAAATGTGGTTACACCATGTAAACTTTCAGGAGTTTGTTAAGACTCTGGGGGGGTTCCTATTGATGGCTCTCCTCTAGTGGCATTGTTTTTGAAGTTGAAACGCCTGAGGGGTTCCCTTCGTACCTGGAATAGGGAGGTGTTCGGTAATGTTCACCAGAAGGTTAGGGATGCAGAGGATGCGGTTAGTAGGGCGGAGGTGACCGCGGACCAGGACGCAAGCCCTCAGACTCGGGAGGCCTTGGAGGAGGCCAGGAAAGGCCTGGAGGGGGTCTTGTTGCAGGAGGAGATATTCTAGAAGCAAAAGTCCAGAATTTCCTGGTTGAAAGAAGGGGATAGGAACTCTAAATTTTTCCACACTATGGTCAGTGTTCGATGTAAGCAGGGGGAGATCCGGAGGATCAGATCTAGTAATGGCTCTTGGGTCACTAGTCAGGAGGGGGTGCTGGAGGTCGCGGTAAACTACTTTTCGGACATGTTTACCTCTCAAGACTGTGTTATGGATGAGGAGTTGCTGTCTTCTATTCCTCAGGTTGTGTCAGAGGAGGATAATGCCGCTTTGCTAGCCCCGCCTTCTTTGGAGGAGGTGAGGTTAGCGGTTTTTTCGCTTTCTAGCGATAGTGCCTCGGGTCCAGATGGCTTCTCTAGGCATTTCTTTACAGCTTGTTGGGAAGTAATTTGTTATGATGTCTGGGCGGCAGTGAAGGACTTTTTTGGTGGTGGGGTTCTCCCAAGAAGCTACACATCTGCTAATCTGGTTCTCATCCCAAAGAAGGACTCTCCTGAGGTAATGTCGGATCTACGGCCCATTAGCCTCTGTAATTTCTCATATAAGATTATTGCCAAGATCTTTGTCTCCAGGTTAACAGGTTTACTCCCCTATTTGATTGCGAAGGAGCAGGATATTTTTGTACAGGGGCGGAGCATACACGATAACATCTCAATTGCTCAGGAGGTCACCTTGGACTTGAATAGGAAGACACGAGGGGGAAATGTGGTTTTGAAGTTGGACATGGCTAAGGCCTATGATAGGCTGGAGTAGAAATTCCTCTTCTCGGTGCTTGCTAGATTCGGTTTCGCAGATGCCTGGATAGACTTAGTAAGGAAGACGGTGGAAAATTGTTGGTTCTCTATTGTGCTGGGGGGCCAGGCGTCTGGCTTCTTCAAGTCTACAAGGGGGGTGCGACAAGGGGATCCCCTATCCTTGACATTGTTTATTCTTGCTGAGGAGGTTCTTAGTAGGGGCATCACAAACTTGTTTGCTGAAGGCCGGGCAGCCTTCTTCTTGCTTCCACTTGGATGTCCTGGCATCTCCCACTGTCTTTATGCGGATGACACTATTATCTTTACCAGGGGATTAAAGGCCTCTCTTAAGCAGATCATTGGTTTTATTAGCAGATATGAGGGTTTTTTTGGGCAGCTGGTCAACAGGCAGAAAAGCTGTTTTGTGGTGGGGGACAAGGTTTCGGGGGCTAGAACCCGTATGGTTGGTGCGGTAACTGGTTTCCCTAGGCGGTGTCTTCGTCTAACCTACCTTGGGGCTCCACTTCATTCGGGCTGGCTGAAGAGCAATTTCTTTGATGATTTGATTGGCAAATTGAGAGGTAGGGTGGCTGGGTGGAAGGGCAAGCTACTATCTACAGGTGGACGGGTTACCCTGTTGCGTCATGTGTTGTCTTCTATTCCCCTTCATGTGCTTTTTCTGAAGCCCCCAAAGGCGGTTTTTCGACGGATCTATGGTATTCTGGCTGATTTCCTCTGGGGGCAACTCGGAATGGGGAAAACGCAGGCACTGGGTGGGTTGGAATAAGGTGTGCAGGCCGCTGGAGGAAGGAGGATTGGGGATTAGACTGCTGGAGGAGGTTGGCCTCTCCCTTAGGCTGTATTAGATTAAGTGAAGAAGAAGAAGAGAGGAGAAGGAGAAAGAAGAACTGCTCTGTTGGGACTGCAGTCGTAAGGAAGACTGCCCCCAAAACATATATTAATAAATAGGGTAAAAGACAAAAAATAGCAAGAGACAAAAATACCCCCAATAGGGGAAATCGTGAATAGGGGCTGACGCTATTCCCTATTCACGACTCCCCCTCTCTCCCTTACTTCTAACACTCCCCCTCAAGCTGGAGCATAGATGTTAATCATGCCCAGCTTGGTACAAATATAATTCACTCTCATACTTTCCAAAGACTTGGTGAACAAATCAGCAAGTTGCTCCCCAGTGCGAATATGGCGAGGGGAAATAAACCCTTGCTGCAGCTTCTCACGAACAAAATGACAATCGACCTCAATGTGTTTCGTTCACTCATGAAACACCGGATTCTCAGAAATATGAATAGCAGCCTGACTGTCACACCACAACAGCATAGTAGAATCATCACCAAATCGCAGTTCCGTCATCAACTGTTTAATCCACATTAGTTCACAAGTGCCATGAGCCATAGCCCGATACTCCGACTATGCACTAGACCGAGCTACTATAGTCTGTTTCTTGCTCTTCCATGAAACAAGGTTCCCTCCAACAAAGACACAATAGCCCGAAGTAGACTTTCTATGCCCAATCCGCATCAGTAAATCCTTCAATCCTTCTATGATTATGATTAGAATACAAGAGATGACAATCGAGATCCTTCTTAATATATCTCAACACCCTTATAACTGCCTCCCAATGAGCTGTCCTAGGGGTAGACATAAATTGACTCAGTACACTGATAGGAAAAGAGATGTCAGGTCTAGTCACAGTCAAATAGTTGAGTTTCCCTACAAGCCTTCGATACTTCTCTGGATCATCCAGAACATCCCCATCCTCTGCCATGAGTTTCACATTTGGATCCATAGGAGTATCCAAAGGCCTAGAGCCCAGTAATCCTGTCTCTGAAAGTAAATCAAGTACATATTTTCGCTGTGAGAGTGAAATCCCTTTCCTTGAGTGAGCTACCTCGATACCCAAGAAGTACTTTAGTCGTCCCAGGTCCTTAGTCTGGAATTACTGTCCCAAATATGTCTTCAAGCTCTCAATACCTAAAGAGTCATCCCCTGTAATAACAATGTCATCTACATAAACTACCAAAAATATCTTCCCTGCATCTGACTGCCTGAAAAACACTAAGTGATCACTCTCAGAACGAGTCAAACCAAACTCCAGTACAACATCTGTAAAACAGCCAAACCAAGCTCGTGGTGACTGCTTCAGCCCATACAAAGATTTCCTCAGCTTACACACCTTACCAGACTCCCCCTGAGCAACAAAACCAGGAGGTTGCTCCATATACACCTCCTGAAGGAGGTCCCCATGCAAGAACGCATTCTTGACGCTTAGCTGAAATAATGGCCAGTGATGTATAGTAGCCAAGGAAATTAAAATGCGGACAGAAGTAAGCTTTGCAACCGGGGAGAAAGTATCCAGATAGTCCACACCATACACCTGGGTATAGCCTTTAGCAACAAGACGGGCCTTCAACCGAGCCACAGAACCATCAGGATTAACCTTCACCACAAAGATCCAGCGACAACCGATAGCAGCATGTCTGATTGTCCTTCAGAGCAGATAACTCCTCAGTAATGGCAGCCCTCCACCCAGGGTGAGCCAAGGCCTCTACCACTGACTTAGGAATAGGATAACTGTCAATAGTAGATAAACAAGCAACAAAAGAAGAGGACAAACGAGCATAGGACACAAAACGATCAATAGGGTGTTGGGTACAACTGCGAACCCCCTTACGGGTAGCAATAGGAACATCAAGATCAGAAATAGGAGGTACAGTAACAGAGGAGGAAGTACCTAAAGTAGGATCTGAAGGCGAGGATAACGTGGTAGATGGTGCTGCCTGGGTACTATATCTCTCCATAGGTGTAATGCGATGTGTCGGTGCATCAGGTGGGCGCCGACGAAAAACATCCAGTGGTTTGGTAGGAGGTGGCACCGTAGGCAAAGGATCCTGCACAGGAGAAGAATTATCGACAACATAAAGAGGGAGATCATCGTCCATCTCCGAAGCAGGCAGTGAGGATGCAACAAATGGAGTAGATTCAAAAAAGGAGACATCAGCAGTAACAAAGTACTTTCGCAAATCAAAAGAATAACACCGGTAACCCTTTTGGGTTTTAGAATACCCCACGAAAAGACATTTAAGAGCTCTAGGATCCAACTTAGAGCGACCAGGACGATGATCCCGAATAAAACAAATACACCCAAAAACACGTGGTGGTAAGACAAACAACGGATGGGAAGGGAACAACAAAGAATATGGAATGCCACCACCCAAAACAGAAGAAGGCATGCGGTTAATGAGATAACACGCAGTCAAAACAGCATCAGCCCAAAAAACTTTAGCCACTTTCATCTCAAATAAAAGAGATCGAGTAACTTCCATCAAATGTCTGTTCTTCTTCTCAGCTACACCATTTTGTTGAGGTGTATCCGCACAAGAGGACTAATGAATGATCCCATGTTGAACCATAAACTCATTAAAGGGAGCAGAAAAATATTCTTTTGCATTGTCACTTCGAAGAACTTTCAAAGAGGTAGTAAATTGATTCTGAATTTCAAGCACAGAAGTACAGAAAATGGAATATAATTCAGAACGATCCTTCATTAAATAAATCCAGGTAACTCTGGAAAAGTCATCTACAAAAGTGACAAAGTAACGAAAACCCAACACAGACGAAACAGGACACAGACCCCACACATCCGAATGAACTAAAGAAAAGGGTTGAACAGCCCTGTTACTGACTCGAGGGGGATAACTTACACGGTGAAGTTTCCCAAACTGACAAGACTCACACTGCAAACTAGACAAGGATTGAAACCGACTATCTAAAATCTTCAAACTCTGCAATGAAGGATGACCCAAACGACAGTGAATCTGATGAGGAAGTGCCATACTCGAACACGCCACAGTGGATGCGTCGTCAAGAAGATACAGTTCCCCAGATACGCGACCTCTACCAATCATCTTCCTCGATTGGAGATCTTAAAACTCACAATAATCAGGAAAAAAGGTAACCGAACAATTGTTAGCTTTGGTAAATTTTCAAACAGATAATAAATTGAAAGGAAATTTGGGCAAGTAAGAAACGGAAGACAACGACAAAGAGGGGGTAACATGCACAATGCTTGAACCCCGAACTTTAGCAAGAGACCCATCGGCTAACACAACATCAGAAGAAGATTCACGAAATGAAGAAAAGATACCTGATGCTCCAGTCATATGGTCCGAAGCACCTAAATCAATGATCCAGGGACGAGAAGTAGATGATAGGCATGCAATAGCATTACCTAGCTGAACTAGGGTAGCAGTGGAGAACTGAGATGACTGAGAATTCTGAAATTGAGTAAATCGCTCATAATCTTCATCAAACATAGTCACTGTTTTACCCTCAGGCTTGGAAGGAGGAGTAACCACCAGATCACTGCTGGCTGCATTCGCAAATTGAGGTGGTTTACCATGAAGCTTCCAACAGAAGCGCTGAATGTGACCAGCTCTGCCACAATGATGACAAGTGCGCACCTGTCCTGAAGTCTCTGAAGTACCAGATGTGGGTGCTTTACTGTTCCCTGACCCACGACCACGGCCACCACCACTGCTGTCCGTACCTGTCCCACCACTAGGCCCACGGTTGGGAAGGGCTGCAAGTGCTGAACCCTCATTACCATGGGTGGAGTCTTGGCTGTTCTCACGAGAAACCTGGAAAAGGCGAGCAAAAGCCTCTGGAAGTGTGGTGATTCTATCCCCACCAAGAATTTGAGACCGTACTAGTTCAAATTCTTTTCGAAGTCCACCCAAAAATACCATAACAGCCAGCTGCTCTTGCTATTGCTGCATCTCCTTCACATCAGACGTGAGAGGAAGAATGGAATTCGGCTCCTCATATAGTCACTTGAATTCCGCAAAATATTGGGTTACACTCAAAGTCTTCTGATCCACTTTATAAAATGCTTGGGACAGGTCATAAATCCGAGACAAGTTGTCCTTCCCAGAATAGAGGACATTCAAGTATTCCCATAAATCCTTTACTGTGTCAATGTGAGTGACCAGGTCTGCAATATGATTATCCATTGAGTTCAACATCTGACTCAATATGCGTGCATCCACTGTATCCCATGTTGTGTCACCTTCAGGCTTTGGCTTGGTGAGATGATCCTATTGATCAAGCCCCGTCAAGGCCAATCGAACCACCTTTTTCCATTGCTGAAAATTAGAAATTCCTTCAAGTTTCCTTTCGGTAATGCGATGAGAAGAGGAGGACAGTTCAGTCACAGTCGTCTTTGCATCACCCATGCTTAACTAAACACCTTGACTCTTCACAGAGCAGTCTTGGACAGAGGACAGCAAGCACTTCTCATCTTGTAAACACTTCTGAAATTCACAGAGCAGTCTTGGACAGAGGACAGCAAGTACTTCTCAACTTGCAAATACTTCTGAAATTACAAACAGTTCTGTAACTGTAGGACAGCAGGGTGATATGATCTTCAATCACTCACAACCAACAAACACCAGCCAGCAAGAAGATAAGAACTTCAATCAACCATGAAAAATTCTGGAATTGATTTTTGTAGTGAAATCAATACACCATAGAAGATAAGAACTTCAATCAACCACGAAAAAATCTGGAATTGATTTTTGTAGTGAAATCAATACACCAGCCAGCAAAATAAATACCCTCCAATAAATCGATTCAGAAAAGAAAGAACAATATCAGTCTCCAAATCACAAAACAGCACCTGAATCGATCTCAACCTTCATACATACCAAAAATTGAGACCTAGTTCTTTTATGTAAACTCTGCCAACAAAAATTGCTTTTTTTACTTGCCAGCTTTTTAATGGCTCAATACCTATGGATGAATCGGTTATGAAGGTCGGTATTCCCCTGGCTTCAAAGTGCAACTGTTGTGGGAGCCCTAGAAGGGAGTCAACAGATCATTGTCTCGTCTCTGGTAGGACTGCTACTAGGGTTTGGAGTTTTTTCTCGGGGGTCTTTGATGTCCCAGTCGTTCTTGCACAGGATGTTAGAAGCCGGATTTTAATGTGGCATGAGTCGGCTAGTTGCAAAAGTCTCGCGGACTACATTGCTGGGTTCCTGCCCTCCTTGATCGTGTGGGAGCTTTGGAAGGAAAGATGTAATAGAAGGCATGGGGAACGGATGAGGCCGGCCCGGGGTATCATTGGCAGCATAGTGGCTTGGGTGAGGTGCCTGCCATTGCCCTCCAAGCTTGGAAGAAGTTCATCGATGAGGGGGCAACAAATTCTTGGCATCTTTGGAATTGCAGCCCCTCCACCTAGGATAGCTCGGCCTATCCCGGTTTATTGGTGCCCCCCATTTGTGTTGCTGAAACTGAACGTGGATGGGGCATGTAGAGGGAACCCTGGTGAAGGTGGAGGAGGAGGGATCATAAGCGACAGCAAGGGTGTGGTCCTGGCAGCCTTCGCTAATTTCTATGGCCCCTGTACAAACTCCATTGCTGAGCTGCATGCTTGGAGGGATGGTTTGAAGTTATGTCAGGAGTTGGGTCTCGTTGGGGTGGTGATTAACTCAGACTCTATCTCCACGGTGCGCATGTTTAACCTCAAAAGGTGTGGTTTATGGCAGGGATGGTACTGGTTTTAGGAATCTTTGTTGCTGATTGACTTGATCAAACCTTGCATTTCTTTTGCATATAGGAAGAGCAATAGGGCTGCGGACTGGCTGGCAAATCATGCTTGCGATGGCAGGCTATCCACCACGTTCCGTCAAGGCAACTTGCCCCAAGGAGACTTCCTACGTATCCTGAGGGAAGATAGGTCTGGCTTGCCTGTGCTCAGGCAGTAGTGTGTCATGTTTCTTTATTCTTTATTCGTTATTTGGTTAGGGGTAAGGTGGCATGTCCCCCCCGTGTATTCATTCATTTTTTTTGGAACTTAATAAAATTCTAGAGGCTGCCCCGGGTCCCAGATATTATTCGGGTTAAAAAAAAAAAAAAAGGGTTAGGGTTTGATGGTAGGGTTAGGTCAAGTTGATGTAGGGGAGTCTTCCAGTGAAGGTCTCGTTAAGTTTTAACAAGTCTAGGGTTGCTAAACAAAATCAGCAGCAAGTTTGGTTGGGTTAGGGTTAGGTTGTTGACAAGGGAATTATGTGGATATATAGGGTTTGGTTGTTTTGAGGATTGGAAGAAGAATGGCTAGGGTTTGGGATGATTCAAACTTACTGTTGTTAAGCAGTACTTGGGCAGCAGCTTGTTTGAATGGAGGATCCTTGAAAATCAAAATTTGAACAGTGTTGAAGAACAAAGAGAGCTTGAACGAACCACCCGGGTTTCCCACCACAAGGTGTCAATCGGATCGAACACTTATTCCTTCAAACGAATCACCCGGGCTTCCCACCGCAAGGTGTCGATCGGATCAAACACCAATCCCACCAGCCTTGATCAAACACTAGACAAAATTCTTCAATGGAGAAGAAGAGCAGAAAAAAGTTTTTCACTATTCAAAATTCGTGTTCAATGCTTTGCCTCCTTACAACCTTATAAAAAGACTCAAAAATAGACTCCTACACTAAAAAGGAAAGGCCTAACCCAATCCTTAACTAATAAGGTAGCCTAAACTTAGTAGGAAAGTGAAATAACATAGGAAATAGACGCAGAACATGACTCAAAGTAGAACTAGGATTCCCAATTAGAAGAACAACTCAAATAGGAAACTAAATATCTAATAATAAAAATAACACCAAAAATCAACTCTCTAAGCCAGCAGTCCATATCAGCCCCTAAATTACTATTGACGTGAACAGTGTTGCATGAACAGTGACGCGAGTTACTGTTCACGTGAACAGTAACTTTTTTTTTTGGTGTGGTCTTCTTCATGCTTCGATCTACATCACCTTCCATGCATCTCCCACAGCCCCTCTCGCAGCAATCTCTCTCTCTCTCTCTCACACACACACACACCTGACTGAGGCCTACCATACATCCATAGTGTTCAATTTTAGGAATCAGCCTGAAGTTGATTGTCATTCTATTGAAGAGCTTCCGCCTCTGTCATGAGTTCCAGAGCTTCCTCATCACAACCATGCATGACTAAACTGCACATCATGGCATTCCATATACATATGTCTCTACAAGTAGATGCAGTAAATAGCCGCCATACCCCATCTATGTCAAAAGATTTTGCTTGCATGTGTACCAAAGCTTTTGTTAGAATGTCATCTGATTGGGTCCCTTGCTTGTCTATGTAAGCATAGATCCGCTTGCCTAAATCAAAGGCTCCTGTATGGCTGTATCTGCACAGATTGAAACAAGGTTAACCATGGTTACTTCATAGCGCTTGATGCCTTTGTTCCTCATTCAAGAAAGATATTCAAAGGCTGATCAAGGCATTTATCTGACATGTATGCAGTGATCATAGCAGTCCATTCCATGATATCTCTTCTTCCCATGTCATCAAAAAGAGGTTTTGCACTTCTTATCTCACCATACTTCCCATTCATGTCAACCAGGGCTGCGGCAAATGCAACAGATATGTGAAAACCATTTCTCAGAATGTAGTCATGTAACTGTGTACCCAGATCCAAAGCTCCCACAGACCCACTCCCTAAAACCAGACTGAGCATTGTGATCTCATTTTGAGCCACTCCTTTATGCATGTGGACCAAAAGTTCCATTACCTGATCTAAGTTGCTGGAGTGAATGCATCCTGCAATCATGGTGGTCCATGATATAATGCTTTTTTTGAGCCAGACCATCAAAGAGTGTTTGTGCATGAAGTGGACATGGGTGCTGCTGTTAAACCCTCCCGTAAAGAGAGAATTTCCCATGTACTGCTCCTCGGCTTTCATCCCCACTTACGAGTCCATTGGCTGGTTGTCCTGCATCGAAGGAATGTGAACCATGTAGTTCATATAGAGAAACAGAGCAACCGGGAGGAGAGAAACAAAGCAGGGGAGAGATGAAGAAGGTTAAGGGACTTGGAGGGGGTAATTTAAGGATTTTAAAGTGTGGAAGTTTTCTTTTCTGGAGGAATCAGAAAAGAAGTTATGAGTAGGCGTGTTTGAGTAATTATAGGGCAAGGATTGGGGAGTGATAGTAATTTTTCCTCAAGTTATTTTTTGCACTTGCAAAAAGGACTATGAATCCATCTTTTTGGCTCTTTCTCTATAATGCAGCCCTAATTTTTCACTTTATTCCTTTAGTTTGTGTGCGCACAGCTAATTGATTTGAGTGCAGTTTGCTCTGATATTACATGTCTATTGAATTTATGATGCATGGTCTTCCTTCTTCAATTCACTTGTGTTGCCATTCTCCATAGATACTTTTCCGTCCTTTACAATTTGATCACATACTAGGAATTGGAAACTGTTGGTAGAAGCTGTTATTTCTTAGCTTGAGAAATTTAGCGCTGATCATTTATACTAGCAGTTTTTATTACTGATCTGAGAAAGTCTAATAGCAACCCCGCCCATTTCTTTTGCCAGATTTGGTACCTTTGCTTTGTATACTTTCTAACTATATATATTTGTGATGATTTTATTTTATTATAAAAAATTCAAAGGTGGTATGGCTCACCACATGTGCATTTGGGGATGTTGTTGTTCTCCTGGCTGTGTGCATGCTCTAGGGTCTTGCAAATCTGTAGCTCAATTGGCAAAGCACTTGAGATGTGGTACAATATTATGTACATTACCTGAATCATTGGCAGGGAACAATGAGTTGAATGAATGAGCTGAATAGGATTATGGAATTTAATTACGTAATAAATTTAGCAGATGTTTCTGAGTTTGTATTATATGATATGATTTTTGTTTGACCTTTTTCTCCTCTAGCTTTTGTTTCATTACAAGTTAATACCTTACCAAGGGTAATGCCTGTAAGGTCTGTAAACAAGTGAACTCGTACCCATCTTAGTGGTTCCTTGATTGTTTCCTAATTTTTGGTGTGTGGTATGTGATCAGAGCAGTGTTCTGGCTGGATCTTGGTCGGGATTGTGGGTTTCCATTCACTAACATTAACTAGTTCTTGGGGGGAGATTTTCGTTGTTCTATTGGGTCTTACAATATATTCTATAATGTCTATATTGATTGGTCAATGGTGAAGGTACCTTTGTGAAGTCTAGGGAGAAAAAATGTTTCATCACCACAATGCTTCATGCTTAATTCCTATTTTATGAGGTTGTGCTCACTTTAGCTCCGAAACAAACTCTTCTATCTACATCCCCAAAGCACTTCACATTTAGGTTGTTTTTGTAGATTACTCAAGAATGAGATCAGTGAATCTATATGTTCTAATCTGATGTAGGAGGGTTTGTGTATGAGTTGTAGTTAGTTAAACTTGAGTTAGGCCTTAGATTATTTAATCTTTAGTTACCTAATTGTTCTTTCTTATGATTCCCTGTTTGCAGGTCAAAGACTATATTAGATGTGGGCTTGGAGAAGAAATAAGCATTATTTATGACTGCAAAGAAATAGCAACATAAGTAGCGAAGCAGCAGTATTATGTTCCTTTGGTGTGGATTAGCATAACAAGTACCAACGATCATTTCCTGATCCAGATCTTCTACGGCGCGGGCTGCCCGTCCTGCCGTGCGGCGCAGACACAAGGCAACGCACATTGACTGCCTTACCCCTGCCCGAGCGCATTGCCCGAGCAGGGATAAGGCAGTTAATGCGCGCCGCCTTATGTCTGTGCAGCACAGGCAGGACAGGGCAGCGCGACGTAGAAGATCTGTGTTGATCATTTCCTGCCACATTGATAATTGCGACACCAACCCATGAATTCCTTTTATATAAGAGTATCTGATCAGTCTCCTCAAATGGCTCCTTTACAACACTGATTGTAGAAGGTTTCTATACACTAGCCTCCAAGTTATGCCACATGGCATATTAGATAATGTGGAATTTTGCAGATATATGTAGGCCCATAGGAGTCCTACTCATAAGTCTTAGTTCCAATCCAGGATATGCCATTAGAAGGGGTTTGGGTATATAAGAATGTCTGAAATTTGATGTGTGGCCAATTAACACGGTTGCTTTAGCTATCCATATTATTGAAATTGCAACATCACTTTTAAAATGGCAAATTTTGAGTGGTGTTGTAGATATACCCTCCACACCTGCTTGTGTAGATATATTTTAATTTTTAGGGTACAAGTGAAAGAGAGTTATAGCTGCGTCCTAATTCGTTATTGCGGGATAGGGATGTGGAACCAAAAGAAGAAATTTGTTGCTTTATTTATATTTATTTTTAGACAAAAAAATATTTCTTTTTTTCTTTTTGTCCTTCACCAGACTAATGAGATGTAAGGTCTCCATATGGTTGAATTGTACCACAAGATTTGACACAACCAAAGGTGCGATTGGCAACATTTTCGTTTCGCAGGAGTTTTTATGTGATAAGAGAGAGCACTTCCTTACCACAAAAAAAAAAAGATAAGAGAGCACTTCTGTAAGTTTTTGCTCTTGGTGAGCACTTTGGTGAGAAAAGTGCGGAAATTTATCCTCTCCAGTGCGGTGTATTGCTCAGTGCATCGTACTTAAGAATCCAACCGTACACTCAACACTTGAAAGGATAAAAAGATGCCACAGCCCATGTTTTTATGGTTGGATTCTTAAGTGGTGCACTAGGCAAATCACCGCACTTGACAGGATAAAAATCCGAAAGGAGCAGGTCTATTTACTCTAGGAGTGAAAAATAATTTTTTAAAATGCTGCTCTATTTCTACTTTGATAGCCCTTTCACTTTGTGGGGGGCAAATAATGGATTGGTACTACTTAATGTGCTTTCCAATGTTTTTTTTTGGGTTCTTCTAAAGTAAAAAAGCACCAGAAAAATTCTACGAAAGTGTTTCCAAATGTGGTCCAAATGGCCAAACCAGTGGACACCTTGCCTAAGTTGTCACCCTTTGCATTGTGGTTAGGTCTTCAAATGTTTATGGTGGAGACTTTGGATCGAATTCTACCTCATATGGAGGGTTAGGTTTGGAGGGCAATGGAACGGGACGAGTTATCCTTATATCTAGGGATGTCAAAAATCAGATGGACCCGATTGTTTTGATTTAAATTGATCAGTCGAACTACTTATCAGTTAGGCATTTGTTTGCGTCAGGTTCCTCTCCTTGGAGGCATTCGCCCAATGAGTGTTCAATGAGGCATCCGTCCAATGAGCGCTATTGAGCCCAGCCATCGGATACTCATTGGGCTGGCACACCCATTGGGGAGGAGTAGAATCCCATTTGTTTTGGTTTTTAGAAACCACTAAAAGATTAAAACCAACTGGACAGATCAATATGATAGACTGTTTGGACTAAAATAAAAAACAGATAAAAACTGGGAAAAACCCTATTATATAAAAAATCAAGACCATACCAGACCGATTGACAGCTATCGGTTGCAATTTGTTTTTTTTTTGGTAGATTAAAACACCTTATTGATCTAGTTTTGGTCTAACCTAATATATCTTAAAAAACTGATTGAAACCAAACCAGACCGACCGCTTGACACCCCTAACTTGTATCAAATCAAAGGGTATCCTATTTTTTTTTTTATAAAAGAGATTTATTAACGAAGGATCAATGTTTCAATACAGTCTGAGTACAATTTATAACAAATACAAGGAGGAGCGAAATCAAGACAACAGAGATTATGTTGTGATTCAGCACCTAGCGATGCAAGGCAATCTGCAACTGAATTGGCTTACCTAAGAGCATCATTGAAATGGAATTCTTTGAACATTGGGATTAGCTAGGAGCAATCGGTGATAATTGGGGCAATTCTCCATGGTGTGGAATGAGTTCGGCCACTAAGGATTTGCACCACAAGGAAGTTGTCACTTTCCATAACAATCTTTTTGAAGTTGAGAGAAAGGGTAGTTAGGAGTTCCTGTCGATCGGCCATCACCTCTGCAACAAGAGGGTAGTTCCATCCAATGCCTTCAAAAAAATAGAAAATGAATGAGGAGTTGAAGCTACGGCAAACACCTCCAATACCTGCTTTACTCGGGTTGTCTTGACTTGCACCATCCACATAGAGATAAGTTGGTGGACTCCATTTAACAAGTCGAGTCACTCTTCTTAGTTCGAATTGGAAATCAAAAACTATTTCTCTTTCTCCTGAGATAGATCTTAAAGTGATCCCTCTTGGGTTGAATCTTTGTTGTCTAAATATAAGATCTGAATAGCCAATCCAAATATTCCATATGACACTACAGCAGAGTGCAATTTTGAGAATATTGTCTTTGCTGAAGTTATTTTGATTGATGATTGTTGTGGAGATGGGCTGATCTCTATATTGAGTAAGCAATCCCACTTGACGCCATATTTGCTAAATCAAGTTGTATCCTAGGAACAGGTGATCGTCCGATTGAAACCATTTCCAAACTTGTCAACGTCCAAACCCTTGACATAAAGTCTTCCAGAGTCAACAGTCGGAGCATATCAAGTGTTGTTTTGAGCAAGATGGGTCAATTAAGACATCTATATATGTCTCGTGGGAATATACAAGGTCCATCAAAATTGGGAATCTAACAAAGTTACAAAGTCGGGCAGTTGGATTGGTAAGATTGGCTTGGAAAGGTTCAGAAATCTTAAGACATTAAAAGTAGTAGGGATCTCCAGTTCAACCAAGTGGTCAGATTCTATTACAAGCAGACTACCCAATCTTCAATTCTTGAGTTTAACTGCTGATGACGTCTTCCCAGAGTTGAACTTCTCAGATAATGTGCCTCTTTATGAGCTGAATCTGTCAGGAAAGTTAGAGAGGTTACCAAACTTCCCTCAAAGCATCACTCACATACATTTGCATTTGTCCGATTTGATGGAGGACCCAACGGCAAAGCTAGAGAAGCTGCCCCACTTACAAACTCTTGTACTGTTCTCGGGAGCGTACAAGGGAAATACAATGATCTGCTCTGCAAGAGGGTTTTCTGAGCTCAAAAAACTAGAACTACTGTGGTTGAATGAATTAAAAGAGTGGAGGCTAGAGGAAGTGGGAATGACAAACATCAAGCATCTAAAATTCATTGAATGTTTGCAGCTGGAGACCCTTCCAGAAGGGTTACAGCATCTGACCACGCTCGAGGAATTGACAATGAAAAAGATGACTGAAAAGTTCATGGCAAGGATTCTCCCTAAAAATGTGGGAGAGGATTGGTACAAGATTCAACATGTACCATCGGTGTTACAAAGGACATCCTCACCCAATGTGAATCGAAAGCATCGTCGTATCGGAACCCTAGCTTGCCTGTTGTTCAAAAAAGAGAGCATGGTCGGATTAAAAAAGGTCTTAAAAGAAGTACAGATATGCATGGCAGAAGTAAGTTGCAACTTAACTTTAACATTATTTTCTCCTCTATCCATTTGGTAAATCAAAGCCTTTAAAGTTGTATTATATTTCTGAATTACTGAGTCCATCAGAGCATTGTTTCTCTAGAATTATATTACTTTTTCAAAATTAGATGTACTATGTCCAAATGTTACAAATTCTGAGTTTCTATGATTATGAAAGCTCTTAACAAAATCTTTACAAGTATTTATGAAATATATAACAAAAACAACCACCCAAATCTCTTGGGAACTCTTGACGATTATATGGACTTGAGGTTTTAGATGGTTCCAAGTTGAAAGCTCTTCTGTTGAGAAGATTTGGGAGGGGAACCTTGTGATGTAAGATTTTCCCCCAAATGAGATGTTGAGTCTTTGGAATTGTTGGAAGATGCCACACTTTGAGCCAGAATGATTGGGATGTATGAATGAAACCATTGATTGGAATTTGTATGCAGAGGCCACTGTAAAATTACCGTTTGAAGTAGCAATCTAGATGAATTTGTCTTTTGTTGAGAAAATATGAATGGAAATAGGAATGGAAATATAGATGATTCAGTAGGCAAAGTCTGGTGGCCACCAATGAAAAATCAAATCTCGCCTCCATGAGTTGGTGTGAGAGTCGATAAGGTGGGTTACTCTTTGTGGGGCATCTCTTGGAAGGGGAAAAGGAGCTGCCGAGGGTGGGTAGTTTGGTATCCAATAATCATGGCATGGATCAATTCAACACCCATTACCCACTTGCATGAATAGTCCTTTGCGGAGAAGATCTCTGGTTGAACAAATAGATTTTCAGCCCCAAGAAGCTGCGGTAGGTTTTCTTTCATCAATCTACCCCAAAGAGAAGTAGGGAGATGAGGAGTTTCCATGCTTTCTTAGCCAGTAATGCTTGATTCATAGGAGTAGAAAGTTCGACGTTTAGTCCACCAAAACTTTTTAGTTCGCAAATAGTGCTCCAAGAAACCCTTAGAATCATTGACTTGCTACCATTAGACCATAAGAAAGTTCTACTAGTTGAGTCCAAAGACTTGTACACTGAGGATGGGACCTTGAAACAAGACATAACATATAGTGGCATAGTGGACAAAGTAGATTGAACCAGTGCCAACTTGCCGGCTAGACTAAGATATTGTGATTTCCAATGTTGTAGTTTCTTAGACACTCTAAAAATCAGGTTCGAGCAATGTGATTTAGAAAGTTTTCCATTGATGTAAGGAATACCTAGATAAGTATCGAGGGCAGAGATTGGGTTGATCGAGAAGAAATCTCTCAACTATCTTTTGATGGTGGAATCCACATATGAGCTGAATTGAGCTCTGATTTTGTTTTGATTGATTTCTTGACCTGAAAATTTGTAATATTCTTCTAGAACTGCATTAAGGGTCTTTTTGTTATCTTTTCATTTTGTTTCTGACACATAAACGTTTTTACAAGTGTTTGGTACAATTTATGGACCCTATTTCCATTTACAAAACATCAAAATAATAGAAAAACCATAATAGAGTTGAGTCCTTATTATGGATTTTGACCAAAAATCCTTCTTAGTCATTTTTTCGGTACTTTAATGAGCATGTGCTTATAAAGTCTCAAAGTTGAGGGTAAAGGAGAATGACTCCTTTAATTAGAAAGGCAAGACCCCAGTCCCCCTTCCTCCACCTCCTCTTCTTCTTCTCCGAACAAGGAATTTAGGGGGAAAAAAGAGTTGCGTCATTTGATCGCCGCTCATGGCAGCCGACCGAAGCAACAACCTGCCTCGAAACCCTTTGGTGAACATTCGCAAGGCTTCAACGACCAAAACGCCGGCAACAACCAGTCTCTGCTCCGCAAAGTTCGTCGTCATCGTCGAGTGCTACTCCTCTCGGTCATTCTGTAATTCCAATCGTCAATAAACTCCAAGACATATTCGCTCAACTCAGTAGAGCACATCCATGGTCGAGTTGCCTCAAGTCGCCGTTGTCGTAAGACCCTGATTCGTGATAAGTTTTTAGTCGATTATGGTATCTCTTTTGGATTTTTTCCTTCCTCTGCCGATGCTTATCCAAATTCCATGATTCCAAGTGGAATCCATTCCCTGGAAGATGGGAGTGGGGCTATATGTCGTATCTGGGAAACTTGGCTTATTCCAAGTTAATAATAATTTGTAGAAAGGGTGAGACATCAAATGTTTTTACTCTCATGACGCCATGTTAATAATAATAATTTGAAGAAAAGGTAAGATGGGGGTTGTATGTTTTTCTCTTTTGGAGTTTTTCCTTCCTTAGCATGCTTTATAACCATTTTTGCAGAAAGGGCCCAAAGCCCTCAACTTGTTGACAGGGATTCTTTCTCCAGGTTGCTCCGCAGGGTGTCCATAGCAGAGTCCAAACTATATACTCAAAATGTTGTATCTAGGATAAGGAGGGTTTCAGATTGGGGATGAAGATGGATGAAGAGGGTATCTCTTTCCCCTATTTAAACTACATATGGGCTGGGTCCTTTCTTAAAAAATGGTTATAAAAATCATTTGCATATAAGCATAACAAACGTATTTTTCATTCTACAATCAATTATGTTTTGTGGTTACCAAACAGTTTTTATTTTTTTTTTATCAAAATTGATTTTCAGTAATGATTTTTTTTTTAAATAGGCCAAAAACAAAATGAAAAATAATACAAAAAATAGCCTAAGAGCTCCTGCTTCAGTCATTGTAGCTTTCCCAAAAAGAGGTACCCTATCTATTCAATAGGCGAAGCTGTCTACATGGTTGAGTCAATGAAACCACCTATTTGGGATTGAGCTCCTCTCCAGGGAGCCCAACACACCCAAGGAGCATCCAGCCGTTGGGCTGTGCCTCACACATCCCTAGGTGTGCACCGAGATGTGTGCGGTACAGCGCAACCCTTAGATGCCCCCTAGGTACTCCCTGGGTGTTGAGCTCCTTGGAGAGGTGCCGAATCCAGCTATTTGTGTAAGGGTCAATCTGGTACCGAAACTGTGTACCGCAATCGATACCGTAACCGTATTACCGTATCGTACCAAAAACAATTCGGTATGGTACCGATATGAAAAAATGGTACTCGGTACGGTATGATATCGGTATGAAGGTTAAAACCGTCGGTACATATCGATACCATACCGTTTTACCGAATACCGGTACCGTACCGAATTAAAAGCTATATATATAATTATATGTCTATATATATAAAAATATATATGTATTTCATATATTTAATAATTTATATATACAATATAACATATTAAATATAATATATTTCAATATTTCATATTATATGTAATAATTTTATTAATTTATATATAAAAATAACATATTGAATACCATATATAGGTATAATACCGAATACCATACCGCATAAAAATTGTATCGAAACCGTACCGAGTTGGTACAATATCGGTATGGAAAATTCACCATTTATCCGGTATGGTATGGTAACGGTATGGAGTATTTGACTTCTGTACCATACCAAAACCATACCGAATACTAGTACCGTACCGGATTGACACCCTTATTTTGGTGGCCACAGGTTATGTTCTTTTCACGTTATAACCCTCCTTATTCACTATATTACTCACGCAGCGTTATTTGGTATAAAAATAGAATAAAGGGGTTGTTTTAGTAATTATCTATGTACTAGTGACCAATGCGCGCGCGCTCTCTATCACCCATGGTATAGTTAACACGGTGCCATAGACAGGACCCCTCACAAATCGGAAATCACTAGAAAATAGAAAACTAGAAAGGCTCCACGCAAATTACAAATTCAAATTTTGAAAAGAGGAGAGAAGCAGGGAAGCAGCCATGGCATCTGGAGGCATCAAAGGCTATTACAGACAGAAGAAGAGCGGCGTTAGTAAATCACCTGCAAAGCCCAAATCGAAACCAAAGTCTTCCACCAAGAAATCTTCAAAAGCCGCTGCAAGCTTAGGTTCTGATGGTGCTCAACTATCCGCCCTCATCTCTCACGGTTCCCTCGACCTTCAAGGTCCTTTCTTTCTCGCTATCCTTCACTCGCTCTCTGTGGTGTTTTCTCTGTTTCAATTGTTCTAACTATCTATGTATGGATTTTTGTGTTTTTTTTTATTTATCAAAATGGAAGAGATGGGAAGTGAAAGGGAAAGATTAGGGTTTTTATTATAATGCATGTTTAACCCTACAAATAGACTGTTCAATTTGTGGGTTCAGAATGATTTTATGGTCGAAATAGATAAATGCATTGTTGGATTTTTAGGGTTTCGTTATGGGTTATTTTTGTTTCCTGGGAATTCCTCTGCTAAGGGGTGGTTTTGATTAGGGGATTTCTATAATGCATGAAAAAGAAATGCTAATTCATTGTTTCTGTTTTTTATTTTAGGTGATTATGACGAGAGTGAGGATTTGTTGAGGCAGTTTGACATGAACATGGCGTACGGGCCCTGCATTGGGATGAGTCGATTGGATCGATGGGAGCGTGCCAATAGTCTTGGTTTGGATCCGCCAAAAGAATTGGGTGATCTTTTGAGAGGAGGTAAAGTTGGGGTAGAATGCTTGTGGGATGGTCGTGTTTAGGAATTTAGAGGTTATGCTGATGAACCAGTACTAAAGAAATGACTGTCTTCGGTGGATTGTACAGTTACTGGCTGTACTGTGGATTGCTCTTTTGCTTATGAACTAATGTTTAATGTTGCTAGACTATTTAGAGAAAAGTATGGAGACGTTTTTAGTTCAAAACACTTCTTATTTATGTATGTAGTTTTCTGGGTTTACTTTCTATGAAGTCCAAGTTTTGTCTAGTTTTGAACATGCAGAGGGATTATTTGGTGAGTTTCTCCTCTTGGTTTGATTGGTAATTGCAAATTCAAGGATCAATAGTGATACTGGTGTAATGGTTTATAATCTTTACGATTAATTGTTGGGAATTGAAACTCATGCTTGGACTAGTGGCATGCATTTGGTACTCTAATTACCAAGTTATCATTTTGATGCAACTGCTCCATGCAACTCTTTTACAATGCCTAACTTACATGTGCTCCATTGCTGTATTTTAACCGTCCTTATGTCAGTTGATACTAAGCAATTTCAATTTGTCTTGGATTTGTTTTGGGGAGTGGGGAAATGATCTAGATTGAGGATACATAAAGCTTCTAATCCCATGAATGTGGCATTGAAACAGAGACAACTGCATTTCCATGTCATATAAGGTGGAGGGATGAGTTGCATTTTCCCTTTCATCGTGACTGCTATTTCTTTTTTTAATATCTGGAAATGCATCATTGCTTTTGTCTATGAAGAACTAGGAATTTATTAAACTATTATGAGCTATGTATGGAGATATTTTTATCTCATAAATCTAGTGTGTAACGTTCGTGGTTATCTTGATTTATTTTCTATGAATGGCAATCTTTTTTGTCCAGTTTTTAAACATATAAAGGGGTTATTTAGAATAGTTTCTCCTGATATTATGCTGGTTGCTAGCTGGAAATTCAAGGATCAGTGGTAGGATACCTGCTTTGGCATAATGATTTTTACTATTTACAATGGTTGTCGACCTTTAAACCAGGCTTTTACTAAACTGATGCATTAATAATTGTACTTTATATGACATGATTTTAGGACAATTGCTCAATTTTTTTTAGTGATGCCTGCCTTTCATTTACTCAGGTGTTGCACATCAATGGGTTTTACATCAATTGAAACTAAGCATTCCCATTTTGCTTTGGATAGATTGGTGGTGTTTGATCCAGTTTGTGTAGATATATAGCTTCTAAAACAATGAATATGACATCAAAAAGGAAGAGGACTGCATCTCCCTGTCATAAGATGGTTGGGTTGTATCTTCCATTTTATCTTGAGTGTTAGGTCTGTTTTTCTCTATAGGAGTACGGCATCTGTTAGAGAGTTTGATCTAGGAAGTCTATAGCAGAGGAAGTTGCTAGAGGTGAAATTTCTTGGGAGCACCCTTATGTAGTGACTTACCTTGTGACGTAGTCAGGTGCTGTATTGCTTTCATATGATCTATTGTACTCTCATGTTCATAAAAGGGATTGTACATCAATTTGATCATCATAAGCAATTATTCCTGGAAAGAAAATAACAAGTCTTATGGTAGCTCAGTGAAAAACCGAACAGAGTATTAGTCCTTGTACTAATACTTACATGAACTCCCTTGGGGAAGCTAGATGATTCTTACCAGGAAAGAGAAGAAAAATTGGGGAATTAGAGAAATGGTTTAGCCTTTAAGTCAGACTTAGTATTGGCCCATCAAACACCAGAGTGTCTACTAAAGAAATTTATTTCTTTTTCGCGATGACTTGTAAAATGAAGTATCTTTAAAGTCAAACTACTTGTGTTGTTGCATGGCCCAACTTAAAAGCATCTCGTGTGTTTGACTTTTGAGAATTTAGATATCCATGTGGTAATGTACGTAGTTATAATCAAATCTATTAGATCAGCTAGCTATTTGTTTGTGTTGCTATTCATCTAAGCAAACTTGTAGATACATGTACCACAGGTATTGATGATATGGCATTTTGATGGTTGGATAGATGTGGAATCCTTTGAAAGATGGAATGCCAAATTTGGTGACTGTTTTAATTGTTTAGGTAGAGCCATAAATGGGGTTTTCATAATGGTCCCTGTTCTTAAAATAATCATAAACCAATTCTTTTCTAGTGTATGCTTCATTTTTGCATTGTGGAAGATTGATGTGGCAATTCTGACCTTTGGGTACCTAAGGAATGGTGTGCATTGACCATGTGTTAAGTTTCAGAATCAAATTAGCAAGCATCCTTGTGTGTCCGTGCATGCCCAATGTTACTCTTACCAGTTACCACTATTGTGTCCACTCCATAGTCCTGGAGTTGCAAAAGCACAATTTAGCCACTTGGAAAATTCTGATTGGGCTGAAATTTTACATGTAAGCAGAGGACATTGAGGTCTATCTGTCCACATAATTTGGTTTCCACCTAAACTGTCGCATGAGACAAATATTAATGAGCCAGGAGATAACTTTTTACGCAAGCTGCTTAAAGAATCCTTATCCCACACACAAAAAAGACCCGTTCTTTTACATTTTTTTTTGCTGAAATTAATAACAATGAGGTTACATCTTTGTTTCCTGGAAGTTGAAATTTGAAATATGAAACAGTCCCTATAATTTGTGAGGACTTCCATACAAAGTGAAAGGAACAGAGTCCATAAAAGGTAGAAAGGTTAAAGTAAATTTTTGGCCATTAAATGGAGTTTCACACAAATTGAGTCACAAAAATAGATAGGAACCATTTTACAACCACTATGGTTAAGGAAATAATTGAGACAACATCTATGAGCCAGTCATCTCTTATAGCCCCCATGATGTTGAAACATAAGTAATCAATATGAACATCACCTCAAATTGTATCAGCATGCAAAAAGGGAATCCATCTGTGATCTAATAAATTAGTACATAGGACAGAATAAACCCTGCACAGTTAGCAGCCCCAGTTGATTGGCAAAATCGGATAAGGTTGAGTTAAGTTCAGCTAGCAACCTCTATCACATGAAGGAGAGAATCCTAATAGCAGGAAGGCCTGCAAAGTTGATTTCAATGTCTCTGGTGGTATTGTTCCTATAGTAATCGATTAATATATCCTTTACATCCTTCATAATTTGATCAAAATAGGACATTCTGGTTTGGTAGGTTGCTGTTGCAATCAGAACAAGAATCACCAACAACATATTCTTCACATCACTTTTATTTTGGGGGGATTGGGAGCTTTATATGTATATATTTTATTTTTTATAGACGGGGGGGAAAAGGAAGGAGGAAAGGTACCAGCTAGGAGATTCAAACTCGAGAACTCCTGGTGAAGCGCACCACAGCTCACCAACTGCACTAGGCAGCTGTTGTTCATTCTTCACATCACTTTCGAGTGTCTTCCTTCACCCGTGTTCTACTGCTTCACCACACATCTCTTAACACAACATCATGTAGATGTTGGATTACATCCACCTCTCTTGTGTCCACCATTACAGCCAAGGATTCTCCAATTTGCCACAACAACAGATGTTCATCGATTTTTAGCTTGACTTGCAACAATCTGTCTAAAGAGATCCAAGCTCTCTTCGGTATTGCCTTTCTAACACCATTATGGCAATGACCCAATAATAAAATCCCCATCATATTGCCAATAGGTTGAGATACAATTATTGATAAAATCATTTCACCTTTCCAAATAGCTTTTGTTTGAGGTCGACAGATCATGTAATCATAGGCCATGCAACTTTTGACTTTCTTAGTTTTCATAAAGGTAAGCATGGCTGGACATGTTTAAGGCTTATGATAAGCGGGAGTTTGGCTATCTTAAAGCCATTTTTGAATTCATAGGTTTTAATCAACATTAGTGTGATATGATTAGTTACTTGGTGTCTACATGTTCCTAGTCTATTAAACTTCAGGATATTAGTTTTGGTTTCTTTGAGCCGTCTAGGGGTATCCATCAAGGTTGTCCTTTGAGTTTCTATTTGTTTATTTTTTACGATGAAAATTTTTTTTGGACTTCTTTCATGTGCATTGTGAGCTTAGTTGTTGTGGATGATATTTAGCATTTGTGTAATAGTTTTTCTTTCATTTTTTTCTCGCTTTTGGTGTTCTCAGTCATCTCCTATTCTTTTCGGATAATTTCATCTAATAAAATCTCTTTCTTTTTTTTTATCCAAAAAAATAAATGAGGACAGCTACTAGCGAAACTAGCTTGAGGCTAGTGCAATTAAGCCTAACCTTGAAGAGGTTTTGAGTTCAAGACCTCTTGTTTCTTGTCTAGTTCAGGAACCCCCCCCTCTACTCTACAAGCGGCTCCCACGATGAACTGCGAGCACTAATTTACCAAACATCAAGGATTTGTAGTGTAATTTATCGAAAAATTTAAGCTACACCACATGTCAATGTTTTTTAAATTTGGATGAATCGGCTGATTGATTCTGCCGATTCGACTTAAAATCAACCATGCAAATCCCGATTCATCCCAATTATTCACTAATTGAATCAGAATGATTTAGATGATTCTAATTGTCCGTCCGACTTATTCCGAAATTATTCAAACGATTCAACTCGGAATCGATGGAGATGAATCTCATACCCAATTCCGAGCAGTTATGAAACCTTGCCACAAGTGTCAATTTGCAAATGCTGGTTCTTTGCGTTTTTCAATAACCTTTTCCCACTAGAAAGAAAGAAAATTTTAACTTTTAAGCATCAATTTTGAATTTCATGGTCGAAAAGAAACACCCCTGCAAAATCCGCAATGGGGCCACACAATAGCCCACAAGGGCCCAGATAAAAACTCACAAGGGACCAGCAAGGGCCCAATGGGCCACACTTATGTACAACAACAACTACTGCTATTACTTAAGAGTGTCAATTGATTCTTTTTTCGATGGAGATCAAGATACAATATGTGGAAACTGAAACTAAACCGAATAGGAGCTTGTGCTTTCAAACGATTTCAGTTTTTTCGGTTCGATTCAAAGATACAACATGTGGATCAAAACAAACCGAATAGGAGCTTGTGTTTCCAAACCAGACCGAACTGGCACGATTCGGTTTTTATTCAGTTCCTTATTTAGTTTGACCCAGATTGTATTCAGTTTGAACCATATTTTAGGTGTTTGGGTGAACTTTTTACATCTTCACAACAAAAGAACTCATTGTTTGTTAGGACCATAATCCACCTAACTTTTTCCAAACATTAAAAATGGAATAGAATTTATCATCCACATTATTTAAGATATTCAAAAAGAACATCCCTAATTTATTTGGTTCAAAAATGGGTAATTTGGTTCAATTCGGATGGTTTCAACCTTAAAACAAAAACCAAACCAAAAAAGATTCATGTTTTGAAACCAAAACCTAACCAATTTGTTTTAGTTCAATTCAATTTGGTTTTAAATGGCCGATTTCTATTTCAATTTCAGTTCTCAGTTGACACCCTTACTATTACTAGAGAGGGGGGGGGGGGGTAGGAGGGTCGGACATGCGACTTTCCCTGGATTTATGCTAGTAGACCCCACTGGCAAGGAGCCTACTCCATTGTTGATGTTGTAGAAATAGTACTATTTCAGGTTAATAAAATCAGAGAGAATCAAATTGAAGTTAATCAAGCCTTAAGAAAGATGAAAGCTGGCAAAACATCAGGCCCAGATGAGATTCCAATTGAAGTTTGGAAAACCCTAGGAGGTTATAGGGTTTGTTGGTCAACCAATCTGTTTAATAGAATTATGAACACAAGAAAGATGCTTAATGAATGAGGGAGAAGCATTGTAGTCTCGATCTACAAAAATAGAGGAGATATCCAAAATTGTAATAACTATAGAAATATAAAGCTAATGAGTCACACTATGAAACTGTGGGAGAAGGTTATTGAAGACCGTTAGAAAAGAGAGCCTCATATCTCGATGAACCAGTTTAGATTTATGCTAGGTAGATCCACGGCAAAAGCTATCTATTTATTGAGGAGGCTCATGGAAAGATATAAAGATAGCAAGAAGGATCTCCATATGGTCTTTATCGACTTGGAAAAAGCTTATGACAGAGTCACTAGAGATCTAATCTAGCATGTTCTAGTGAAGAGAGGGGTGCCAAGTAAATATGTGGATATCATTAAAGATATGTATGAGGGCGTGGTGACTAGTATGAGATCTGTAGGAGGTCAGGACAAGAAATTCTCAATTAAGATTGGATTACATCAGGGTTCAGCCTTAAGTCCTTACATTTTTGCTCTTATCATGGACGATATAATCAAGAGAATCCAAGACAAGATCCCATGGTGTATGTTTTTTGCCAATGATATCGTTTTGATAGATGAGACAAAAGAAGGGATTAACTCAAAGTTAGAGCTTTGGAGGTCAATAGTGGAAACAAGAGGCTTTAAGATTAGTAGAACGAAGATGGAGTATTTGATGTGTAATTATAGTCACACCATGATGGATACTGATATGGTGCGAATTGAAGAAAGAGAGATACCGCAAAGTGACTATTTTAAATATCTAGGGTCTATCATAAATAAAGAAGGTGACATAGAGGATGATGTTTCACAGATAATTAAAGTAGGATGGATGAAGTGGAGAGGTGTGTCTAGAGTACTTTGTGACCGACGTATTCCTTTAAAACTTAAAGAAAAGTTTTATAGGACTGTTGTTAGACCTACTGTGATTTATCGGACAGAATGTTGGGCAGTTAAAAAGTGTCATATTGATAAGTTTTATGTAACAGAGATGATGATGTTAAGATGGATGTGTGGAAAAACAAGGAAGGATAAAGTATGAAATGAACATACTTTATCCTTTAAAGCTTAAAAGAAAGTTCTATAGGACTGTTGTTCGACCTACCATAATGTATGGGGCAGAATGTTGGACAATTAAGAAGTGTCATATTGATAAGCTTTGTATAGCAGATATGAGAATGTTAAGATGGATGTATGGAAAAACAAGGAAGGATAAAATATTGAATGAACATATAAGATCGAACTTGGGAGTTGCTCCGATCAATGACAAGCATCGAGAGAGTCGTTTAAGGTGGTATGGTCATATTCAACGGAGGCCTTGGGACGCCCCAGTAAGGAGGAGTGATATGGTTCTAATTGAAGGAGCTAAAAGAGCTAGAGGCAGACCTAAAATGACTATAGGAGAAATGGTGAGGAAAGACATGCATAGTCTAGGGCTTGTACCAAGTATGACCTTGGACAGAGCTTATTGGAGGGCAAGGATCCATGTCGCAAACTTCATTTAGCTGAGATTCTCCTGACGTATTGGGGTATACCTCTTTCCTCTTACTATCTTTCATCGTTCTATTTATTTCCTATCTTGTATTGCCCTTTTTTTTTTTTCATTTCTCATCTCTTACCCCATCTCTCTTTTCCCATATTTTCTTTCCCTTTTTTAATTAGAACTTTGTTTTCCCTACTCAGTTTTGTTTGGATCCATGCAGTCGACCCCATTAAGTTCAGATAAGGTTGAGTTTGTTGTTGTTGAAAATCAGAGAGAATGGAGATCTTGTGAGTGGTTGCACCAAGTAATTGACATATCTAACAGGGCTCCATTTTATGTTTCGGGAATTCAATTGACAGACATCTTTAAGGCCCCGTTTGTTTAGACGGGAGGTGGGGTGTGACTACTAAGAAAATGGGACCCACATGTTGGTGGGGGTGTTGATGGGTGAAAATGTTGAGGTAAAGTTAAAAGAAACGTTACTATAGCATGCCACCCACCTTGTTTGGATGGGTGGAAGCATTTCGAGAGAGGGGTTTGCAGAGAGGGGAGAGAAAGGGTGAGATGAGGGAGAGAAAGAAGGGGTAGATGGATAAGTATAAGCTTGGCATATCAATCGGTATTGCAAAGAGGAGGAGAGAGAAGGATGTGGAGGGATAAGGATAAGCTTTGCACTCGGATTTGCAAAGAGGAGAGAGAAGGGCACAAAGGGAGTTTTGGGGTGTATTGATGAAGCCGATTGCAGATTGCAGATTGCAGATTGGGAAGCATTTCAGGGGTATTATTGGAAAATCGTAGGTTGTAGGGTTATTGCAGGTTGGGAGGTATTTCAAAGGTATTGTCGGGATATCATAGGTTGCAGGGTTTGGTGGCGATGGGGGCTAACAGTTGGGGGCTATAAGGCTCACAATGATGAGGTTGCAAGCGATGGGGGCAGATTGCCTTTTTCTCGATATTGCCCTGAACTTGTACATAGAAAGCTTCTTCAAAAGAATCTGCTTATAGTTGCCTTATTTGCCTTGCTATCTCGCAAGAAAATTTCTCATAGCGATGGGGTTGTAGCCTTGTAGGGCTCACAACGATTGGATTTGTGTGAACAAAGATGTGCAAGCGACGGTAGTTCAGACCATATTGCAGATGGAGCCTCAAGGGTATACAAGGGTTGGGATTCTAGTTCAGGGTGCTATCTCAAGATGTGGAGGGGTTGGGGGTTTTAGGCTTGGTAGATGGGTTCAGGGTGCTATTTCTAGGTGTAGTACTTGGATGTGGCTTCAATGCTGGTGTAGGTGTTGGCAAATGACTTGCAGGTCTACGTTGCATAAAGAGCAATGAGCGGTGCAATGCATAAGGGCAAAGGTTGGGATATAGGGGATTCCGGTGGTTCAAGGGATGAGATGTCTGGGCAAGGGTGGGTGTTGTTGGGCAAGGGTGCGATGGCGGAGCTTGTAGCGATGGGTAGTGTGGTGTGTTGCACAGTGCACTGGTGTTATCACACCAGCTCCAACCCCTGTGCAACCCTATCCCTAGAAATTGGCAAAGTTCTACTAAATTGGTGGGACTTTGTAAAGGAGTGGGACGCGAGAAACTGTCGACTAGGTAGACGGACAATAAAATTTGAACTTTTTGGTTGTCTACTCCTTTTCCCACCCCACAAAACCAAACAACCTAAAATCCCATGCTTTGGGAAAAGTTTGTATAATTATCACCCCATCAAAACCTTCTAATCAAACATGCCCTACAAGTGAATCTTGCAGCATATAACATTGTTGATTGAGTCACACTTATGAGTTATTACCGCTCCTCAAGGATCGAGCATTTCCAATCTAGTTGAACCATTCTTGTTGCAAGATTTCAATGCTTCGGTAAATTTGTAAAGTTGTGTGTTTCCATGTTCTTTTCAAAAAAGTTTCCTTCACGAAGGTGAAAGAAAACCTACAAATCTAATGTCATCATTACTCTCCCGACCCCCACCCTTTTCCTTTCGACCCTCTCCCCCTATATGTATGAAATTGAAAATGCCCGTCATTATTTCTCTATGCCATTCAAAGTCAATTATTGCCATTGGTGAGGGAATACCTCACTCACCATGGCTTGAAGAAAACTTGGAAGGTGAATATACACGGAAGATTCTCTCATCAATTCCATCAAACAAGGGGTGCAGGGACTTTTATGTCATTTCAAATTGGCATAAATGCCAATCTAACTGCATTTAATACAGGTTAAGCACATGCATGGCCGTGCATGAAACTTTTGCCTATATATATATAAGGGAAGTAATTTTGTGTCTGGGAGTGTGACCTACGCCAACACTCCCATGTGTCTATATCTTTCTTCCTTAAAATAAGGGGGCAAAGCTGTCCATTCATATGGGGAAGAGAGCATGGTTCAAAATTTCATGATATTTCGGTGATATATCGTTTAATTTCAAAAATTTCAACATGTCCGAGACGAAATGGCTAAGCGAAATGAAAAAGTATAAGATTTCATCGAAATTTTGGACCATTTCGGCATATTTCGACGATATACCGAAATATCACCGAAATGTTACAAAACCTCGCATATGACTCATTAAAGGCCCCCTATAAAATTCATATTTCTCTGCTAACGGTCGAAATATCGACCGAGAGCTGGGCAGAGGCTCTTTTGGGGGGGGTGTTCTTGTTTTCCACTCTTCCAACTTGGATTCTAAGCGTCTTCCAGCTTGGTCTTCATCTTTTTCGACAGATCATCGCTAGAAACACGTTGGAAACACCTCCTAGCAAGATTGTGAAGGTTTTTTTCACTGTTTAAGGAAATTTTTTTTCCTCTAAAACTATTTTTTTGAAAATACTATGTTCAAGAGTTGTTGGATGGTGATGATATTGATATATGTTAGACATTGGAGGCCGATCTATAACCTCCCATTGTCAAAAAAAATTTTACATATGTATTCAATATCGTATTCTTTTAAATTACATATGTATTGGAAGTTGAAAGTTGTAAAAAATTTGACACGTCTTTTTTTGTTGTAAACTTGTAATGCAGCTGAATGGTGGGTGTTGTATGGGGAATCGACTGAGAATTTAAGGAGAATAGCAATTAAGGTCATTGTCCAAACATGTTCCGCATCTGGCTGTGAGAAGAATTGGAGTACATTTTTGCTCATCCACTCTAAAAGGATCAAACCGCTGACATCATGACCAAGCCGCTTGCTATTTTCAGGTTTTGTACTCTGCGATCCAAGCTTACTGTGGCTGCTCCCCAGTTGCGCTTGAGGGGGTGTAATAGTGTATGTAACCTGGACACCTCTTCCAACTCCAACGGAAAGGCTAACTAAGAGATAGATGCTGACCTCACCTTCTCTATCTCCTAACCTGTAAAACACTTTCCTATTCTTATCCCATCTCTTGTATCACCTTATCAAGTGTAACACTACAGAGTTATATAAATATAAGGAACTCAACACGAGCTAGTGTCAGAAACCAGATTACATACAATTACAAGAGGCACAACAAATTGGGTTCCTATCTGATTTAGTGTATGTGCATTACAACTTGAGGCTGAAACCACAACACATACGCATGGGACATGAGGGACAAAGGGGCACTATTGACCTCGCCGACATCTTTCATGTTGACTCAGACGATGAGGACCCTATTGTGGATTGGGTGAGGGATAGAGGTGAGTCGGTGTTGGATCAGGAGGGAGGTAGGTCAGGCCCCATGATAGCTTCTGAGATGGGTGCTGATGTTGATGACTATATGACTGACGAGGGTCAAATACATGCACGGGAAGCATCACCCATGCCATTCCAACCCACAGGTGGCAATGGTGATAAGAATGATGACTGGTCCAGGTCCTCAGGTGGTACTGGTAGGAATCAGAGTCAGACTCAGACTGGAACTGATGGAAGTGATGGTGATGGTAATGATGATGACAGTGATGATGATAATGGTGGTGGTGGTGGTGGTGGTGGTGAAGCATTTGATGAAATGCGAGAGCATTATGTGGTAGACCAGCAAACGATGCTTGTAGAGCCAGTCTGATTCACCGGAGAAACACAATTTGATCATGCCACACAAGATACAGACCATGGTGCACGAGAGACCGCACCTGCACCCGCACCCTCATGTACCCCCTTATCATACACCAGGAAGCGTAGGGGTCAGCAGACACAGGCTGCTGATTATATGGATATTGATGAGTTATCTAGCTCTGTTGGGGAATTGAGTATGGGTGATAGGGAGGGAGGATCGAGTAGACATTGGTGTGGCCCATCTTTTGACGCACATACCACTCCATCGTCATCGGATTATAGTGCATCACAACCTCAAGGTGGATATGGATATGGATATGGGCAGTTCGTTGGGGACTGTGACTCCCAATCCTAGTATCGGCCCCAAGGACGTACTGGATTATCTTTTGTGGATAACATCTTTTCATACCCTAGCTACCCAATTCACCAACCATACATGTTGCCAGCGCCGACATCACATCATACTGGATCAGTGGGTAGTCATGGTTCTTCTTGACAATCACAGATTGATCACCAATATCCTAGGATAGGTTACCTTCAGTATGTTGATGATTCCATTTACATAGCAATTGTGGATGACTACACTCGTTTCTTCTCCGAAACTATACCGTGGTCTATATATGTCCTTCAGACAGAGAGCAATGGACGTCAACTCCAGCGGAGCATGAGTGGGGTCGATCCAGTAAGGCATAGCAATTATTATTAGGATTTGTTTCATGACAGTTGTGAGCCTTGTGAGTTGTGACTTGTGACTTGTGAATTGTGAACTTGTGACTTTGTGTATTGACTATTGAGTATTGAACTAATGATTTTATGCACTTATGAATTTTTTAGTTTAAAGTTTAAATTAAAGGCTACATTTGACTTTATTTTTTTATTTATTACTTCGTTTCAATTTGTTATTATGTCTATAAGTACGAATATAATGTGTATTTAACTATTTAATCATCAGGGTCCGGCCGTATACTGTCACTCAACGGTGCAAACCCAAAACACCACTTTGAGTTCACTTTTTTGCAATATGAAGGTTTAAATGTGTTTATTTAGTATTAAACCTTAATATGGCTAAAAACCCACCGGGATGGACTACTAAAATATGGAAGAAAAAATACCATATTTCGATGAAATTTTGATATATTTCAAATATCTCAACCAGCCCGAAATGGCGAGATATCGCGAGATTTTAAGCTATGGAAGAGAGAGATAGACTCATGGGAGTGCTGGCGTAAGATGGCAAGAAAAGAAAAGGCATAATAAGACAAAATCATGATTTTTTGTCATCCAAACATAGCTTAAGAAGCTGTAAACTTACTTTTCTGTTCTTTATTTTACTTTCAAAAGTAATTTAATGTAGAGGTAATCTTGTGACATTGACAATGACAATTTTTGAAAATGATATAATAATGTCATTTGCAACTTATTTTAAAAATTCTTTTTTACCCATAATTAAAATAACTTTTAGGAATAAAATAAGGGGCAAAAATGATTTTCCATAAAATGGGTGAACCCTTTCGAATAGGGAAAAAAGATTTGAAAATTTCTATTTTATCCAATTTTGATTACCAAGATTTTATATATATATATATATATATATATATATATGGGTTGATGTTCTCTGTGCTGCAATACAGTCTACACCAAGACATATGGGCTGGGTATTCCTGCCATTCAAGAGGCAAGGTGGTCATTTTTCCCACCCCATGTGTCTGGGCACAGCTTGTGCCTCCGGCACAGAGAACATTTGGCATATATATATATATATATATATATATATATATAAGAGAATAAGCATTCACTTCAATAAGTAAAGAGGAACCTAGGAGTATCAGGTGTACGGATTTTTATCGTCTCAAGTGCATGATCCATAAGTGTACGTCCAATGCACCCCGGGGAGATCAACACATGACAAGTGACCATCCAACAGTCAATTTTGAAAGCCCAAAAAATCACCCCAAAACCTTGGTTTTCGAAGAAAACACTTCTCCTCTCTCATGATGTGACAACCAACGATCAAACCAGAATCCGTTCTCTCCTCAGATTTGGCTCTTCTACGGTGCAGGGGTACGCCGGACATCTTCTGGTCTTCGTCCGCACCTTCCTGCTACTGCTGCTCCCCCGCTGAACCTCCATTCTCGTCTTTGTTCATACCTTCCTGCCACTGCTGCTCCAGCAATCCTGCCTATGTCTCCATTTTCGCTATTTCTCAACCTGATGTCGCTGCTCCCGCTATCCTCTGTACACGCATTGTCGCCCCTGAAGGTAAAAAATTTGGTACATTGACTGAACAATGCTGTGTACACGCATTGTCGAAACCTTAAACCATGGGATAATGAGATTCCCTCGATCCTAATACAAAAGGCGAATCCATTTCCCAACTAACAAATTTGGTACATTGGCTGAACATATTAATTGATAAGAAAGGCATAGCCAATACCTCAAAATATGGCATTTCTACTGCCAAACAACGTGATTGTGATTGCTAGTTTCAAAGGAATACATGTTTGAAGGTGGTGTCTTCCCATTTTTCTAAAGCAGAAGTTACCATCTTAAAATTGGCTGACAAACCATTTTGGAAGCGCATTCCTGTTTTTTTTTATTATTTTTTTATTATTATTTGAATAGTTCATTTTCTTTGCAGATGCATCAAATCCACTGAAGGTAAGTCACTAAGTCCTGGTTATTTGCATCCACCATTTGACGAAATATGGGTAAGGATGCAAACAAGATGAAACACAAAATTCAGATATAATCAAATGAAAATTTATATATGTTATGCTCTCCACGATACAAATTTGTAGAACGACGAACCCAGTTTTTCGATTCGGAGGATAACCAATTTGATTATTTGCAATCATGTGATTTAGCCCAAGAACTCTATATAGAGTTGGATCAGCATATGCTTTGACCAAAACTGTCTACATTGGAAGAAACTGTAGAATATGTAATCAAGAACACAGACATGCTATAATTTCAAGAAGAGAGAATATTTTGCCACCTAAAAATCACATAAAAATGTCTAAACATTCCAAACCCATTAGGCCATTAGGCAGCCCTTAATGTGATAGAGATCAGGTTATGTTGCAAGTTGTAATAAGAGAAATATAAGATTATAATAATATTGCTCTGGGAGAGAGGGGAAAAAAAAAAGAGAGATTAAATCAGAACAAACAATGTTAAAGCTTGTATAACTATTTTTTTCTTTCGTGAACTTAGAGTAAACAAGTTCATTTAAATTTGGACTGCTGTTTAGAATACAACTACTCAAAGCAGATCATGTTAGCAAGAACTGGTGAAAGATGGAAGTTAAACAGTCTACAGTAAACTCAGTCTAAATTCATTTCAAGCTACTAGGATGGCCAAACCTAGCTAGACACAGAAAGCGGGATAGGCCTTACGGCGCTCTGGATCCGGCGGAAAGCTGTGCGGACTCGTTCCTTTAAACTCTCATTCTCACAATCAACTTCTCCAGTCTTCACATCTAGGCATGCCACATTGCCATCAACAGTCACCAGAATATTCCCCTCCTCTCCTGCCTTGACATCTCCAAATAAAGACACCAACAAAGCATGGATTACCTTTTCTGCTGTCTTTGCATCCTCACTTTTACCAGTCTCTGCTACTGCTGTTACCTTGGGAACCTCACGTGTGATGTTCAGTATCACAGCAACAACTGAATCAGAGACCATGTCGCTAATTGGGTCTGATGCCCATTGCAATGATACATGTCTTTCTGATTCTTGTTTAACTGTCACCCGATCATGCACTAGCACTGCTGGGCCCTCAGACTCTTCATTTGGGAGAGACTCTACACTATCATATATCTGCTTGAGTCTGTGCTTTATTACACCAAATGCACCAGAGTAAGGCACAGAAATCCTCTGAGTGATGTTGGCAGTGGATAGCTGAGAAAAGACATGGAGATCTTCGGATGCCATTATCTGATAAGTGAAGCCTTTCTTGACTAGTAAACCACTAACTGTTTCACCAGCTTCCGGAGTTTTTTCAGCCAGTCGTCCAATTGTTTTGGCCATTTTCTCCGAGTTGAAATACATTTCAACAGATTGGCAGTTCTTTGGGGACATAATTTTGATGTTTCGGTCGGTAAACTGGGTGACGAGCTTCTGTTTGAGCCTCCCCATTTCAGTGGCCTCTCCATGAACAAGGATTATATTAGGAGGCATGAGCTCTTTCAAGAACGTACTTGTCTGGGCAAAATCAGCATGGGCCGAGAAGGAAATGTAGTGTACTTGCATATTGAGAGGGGCAGTGAGGCCATTCATGAGAGTGACTTCCTTCGGTTCGTTGATAATAGTCTTTGCCAGGGTACCCTCAACAACATACCCAGGAATCACACATGCATTCTTCTTATCAGCGCACCACATATCAAAAAGTTGTCGTGATAAGCCACTCTGCAGCCCACTTGGGCTTGCCATCACAACTGATGGCCCAACGTCTTCAAAATTCTCAATGCTTTTCAAAGGTGAGATGTGCTTGAAGTCAAATGGGTTTGAATTGGCAAACTGAGTTCGGATCCTCTCGTTCATGGCATTGATGTACGTCTGATAGACAGCCATGCACCTCTTGGCTAGAGGAGAAGCATAGTAGATCGGAATGTTGTGAAGTTCAGGGTGATTTGACCAGTACTCATCAAGGATGAGGAGGAGTTCCTGGGCCCGGCCAAGTGCAAATGCTGGGATGAGGACACGACCTCCCTGAGAAATGGTCGAGTGGATAACATCTGTGAAGCGTTTCTCCCTCACCAGCCGAGGCTGGTGAAGTTGTACACCATAGGTGGATTCAATTATACAGATATCAGGGGAAAACTGAGGGATCTCAGCTGCACGGAGATGGCGGTCTTCCTCCCTTGAGTAGTCTCCGGTGTAGAGCACTCGAACTCCTGCAATGTCAACCATGAACATGGCAGCACCAAGGACATGACCAGCAGTGTAGCACCAGAAGCGGATTCCATTCACTTCTAGTGTCTGGTGGAAGTCAATAACCTGCAAAAGGGGAGATTCCAAATTTTCAAATTTCTAATTTAACTTAGTGTTATAAATGGTGATGCAGATATGCAAACTTACAAAATTTGCAGAATTAATGACCAAGTAATAAAAATGCATTTCAGCATTTGCTATTCCATCCAACAAAAATGGACTTTTTAAAATTCTAATAAAGGAGAAAATAACTGGCAAGCCCAGAAGTCCAGAGAAAATAGAAGATAACAGAATTCTCTCTGATGCAATAAAAATACATACACCAATAGAAAATCTTAACAAATGGCTCACAATCAGTAATAAAGAAACAATATTGCTGCCTAAACTAAAAGGAGAGAACAACATGCAGTTACATAAGGGGACAAATAGTTTAAATAGTTTACACACAAATCAGGTTACTTGTTACTTGTTAGACACCGTTCATTTGACACCTGAGTCACCTGACATTCCAAACCAAGGAAATTGTCTCTGAAATGGTAACAGTGGAGCTTTATCAGCTTCTAAAAATCCACCTAGAGGCGTGGCCATAGATTTGTCACATATAATCTTCAGATGATAACTTCTTGCATCGCACTTTTGCAAAACACACACAGCTCTTGATTGAGTACAACAGCCAGAAAAGAAAGCTCATAATAAACTGGCTGAACTCTCTCAAAGCATTATATACAATAGCTTACAATTGTAACCTTGGTATGAAAATGGAAAACAAAAGATCAGTTTTATTTTTTGACACATAATGACAAACTTTTTTTTTTGGATGAATAACATAATGACAAACTAAAATGACCATGTGCTTAAGAATATGGTGAATTCAATTTATAAGATTGTTTCAGAAACCAAGACAACCTTTTGAACTATTCGGAGGTTGATGACAAAATGAACAACTTAACTGATGCGATCCCAGGTTCAATAACCCTGATTATGGGTCACTATGGGCCCACCGAAGTGATGAACGGCTGTAAATTTAATAGTAATGGCAATTCTGTAATGTTTTTGAAGTTAAGGAATCGATAAAGGAGGACAATAATTAGGAATAATTGATGATTAAAATTAAAAAGGGAGGTGCATACTGGAATTTCAGAAGAAAGAAAAGAATAAAGAAGTCTACCTTAATAAGGAAGGATAACTGTAAATACCAGTAAATATGGTTTTAATAAATAATAACAAAAATAGAGAGGAGTTCCTCTTCTTCTTCACAATGAAAACAATAAGCCAGCAGAGATGAGATCTCTCTCATTTGGGGCTCGTTCAATCCGAGATTTTAGGGATAAGATCCACACCGTCAATCCCTCTCAAATATGGATATTTATCAAGTCGAAAGAGCAAGCAGCAAACAAACTAAATTAGTCTGCAATCAGATTTGGCGATATGAACAGGAACCAACAACAAGGTGAGCCTGAAACTCCAAACCAATATTCAGTTCAATCCTCAAACTGTACAGGTTGAATTGCCCTTAGGGGAAATCTACAATCCATCGTTACGTGGGCTGTAAGTATCGTCAAACAGAACAGGGAAGAATGAAATAAGAACAAGGAAGAACGTATAAGAGGAGGGTGAAGGAAAGAGAAAGCTCATGCTTGGGGTTGAGGAAGATGAAAGAAAAGAACAGAACAGCAGTGCCACTCCACGGCCATGAGAGGTAAATCCAAACTCAAATTTCATTCCCAAAACCAAATCTGTCGATGGATTACAAGCACAGACATATATAACTTTGTAAGACTGACTCCTAATCAACAACTAAAACTGACTAAACCCAATCTCCTAACCTACCAAATCGATAGACAAAGCAAAGGATAAAATAAATATGAAGTAACAGAACAACAATTCAGTCATATGCCAACTAAATGGGGTCAGTCAAATGGATTCTTACCCTCCAATCAGCTCTGTTTGTGGTCATACTTGATACAAGGCCTAAGCTATGCATGTCTTTCCTCACCACTTCTCCTAGAGTCATTTTTAGGTCTGCCTTTGGCTCTTTTAACTCCTTCAATCTGAATCAAATCACTCCTCCGTACTAGAGCATCTAAAGCTCTCTGTTGAACATGGCCATGCTACCTCAAACAACTTTCTCATAGCTTATCATGTATCAGAACTACTCCCAAACCAGCACTAATATGATCATTCCTTACTTTATCCTTCCTAGTTTTGCCACACATCCATTCAACATCCTCATCTAAGTTACACTGAGTTTCTATATGAAGCTTCTTAACCACCCAACATTCTGCACCATACATCATGCTGGTTGTATAATTGTCTTATAAATTTTCCTTTAAGTTTTAAAGCAATACGTCGATCACACAACTCTTCGAACGCACCTCTCCACCTCATCTATCCTACTTTAATTATCTATGAAGCATAATCCTCTATATCACCTTCTTTATTTATGATTGAGCCCAAAATCCCAAATACCTAAAATAATCACTTTACGAAATCTTCCCCTCACCAATTTTCACCACTCGTTATCCGTCTTAGTGTCACTAAAGTTACACACCATATACTCCATTTTCGTTCTACTTATTTTAAAACTTTTGATTCCAAGGTTGATCTTCATAACTCCAACTTGGCATTAATCCTTGCCATAGTTGTCGTGGCGACGCCTTGGCGTCCAAGCACCTTACTCTCACCTTGAATTCTGATGTCGCCTTGTTGGTGTCGGCTTGGTTTTGAACCCCCTCAATCACCTTGGTTCGCCTGGGCGCCTTAACAACTATGATCCTTGCTTTTGTCTCATCCACCAAAACAATATCATCAGTAAAAAGCATACACCAAAGAACCTCATCTTGAATGTCTTTGGTTAAATCATCCACCATAAGCGCAAAAAAATAAGGGCTTAAACTTGATCCCTAATATAACCTCATTGTAATTGAGAATTCACTAACTTGACACCCCACAGTTCTTACACTAGTCACCACACCATTCTACATATCTTTAACCATGTCCACATATTTACTTGAAACACTTATATTCTCTAGTATTTGCAAATTAACTCTCTAGGGACTGTCATAAGCTTTTTCTAGGTCAATAACGACCATATGGAGATCCTTCTTGCAATCTCTAAATATTTCCATGAGTCTCCTAAGTAAATAGCTTTTGTTGTGGATTGTCCTGGCATAAAACCAAATTAATTCTCCCGTAATAGTAGTTTCTTATCTCAAGTGGGTTTCAATAACTCTCCCATAATTTCATCTTCTGACTCATTACTTTTATGCCTCTATAGTTGTTGCAACTTTGAATATCACCTTTATTTTTATAAATCGAAACCACAATTACAACAATAATATCACCTTTAGTTTTATGGCTCTATAAGAAATTAGAAAGATAACCATAATTAACCGTGTGTATAACTACATCATTAACCCTTGAGTAAATGGGGTCACAAGGAGGTTGGTAGAATGGTCTCTTGGATCCCCTCAAATACCCATTAATTAAAATTAATTAATGCTTCCATGGATTCCAGGAAACAAGCAGCAATCGGGTTGATTGTGTTCAATTGCGTCAGAGAACCAATAAGTTACAAAGCTAAATTCATAGGTTTAAAACAAACAGAGTCAATAGAAAGAAGCTTTGGCGGGTGGCCCCAGCTTCTGGCTCTTTTGATCAGGCCGTCTTGGGGAAGCAACTCCCGAAGCAGGGGAGCCACTCCTAGACCAGCAGAATTAGATGAACGAGCTAAAAGACCGATTGCAAGCCCTACACTAGTAGAGAGGTCTGCTCTAGCCCCTCACCATAGGTTCCCACAACGCTGAATAAATCTCTTGTTAAAGGCATGCCCTCATTGCTCGCTAAAATCAGAGCTAGGACACCCAGAGAAGAAGTTGAGACAGTGCTTAATCTTGCCAAGAGAATCGGTTCCGTAGATTCAAAAACACAATCAATTGTGTAGACAATAAAACATCCACGACAAGGAAGATATCCATCAGATGGTAGCCGAGGAAGTACGCGAAGCCCAAGCTTCTCACACCTCACGAGAGGAGGAATAAACAGCTGATCATCTTTACTAAGGGCCCATTCAAAGATATCTTAAGCTGGCACAACAGAATCAATCTAACATATTTGCTAACATTGTGACAGACAATAGTTGGAGGATGCACCTCTAGACAGTAATTCTTTTTTGTTTTTTGTTTTTTGTTCTCTTTTCCAAAGGGAAAAGAAAATAAGAAAAATAAAAATCAGTGGAGCTACACAGAGACAGATATTGGGTGTCCAACATGGAAGATTCTGAACAAATGGAGCTTCCTTGCTACACAATACCAAAGCTCCTAATCTTCGGAACTATTCAAAAGCCAAATCACCTGAATACTTGATACGACCAATACAAATGGAGTGAAGAAGTCTAAAAAATAAAAAAGTAGGAAGATACCGGCGTTGCAAGTTTACCAGATATGAGCTTTTTTTAAGGTTTGGGTAAGAGGGTTAAAAACATTAATCATAAAAGTAAACATACCTCAATCTTGTCCATGGATCGGAGAATATCTTGTTCATCGTACAACATATCTTCAACCGAAACTTTGCTGACTTTAACATAATCAGATAAAAGAAGCTTGTATATGGCTTTAGTTGCATGAGTCATAAAAACACGGCCTTTGAAAGTGGTCTGAAATATAAATTCACACATTTTAGCTTATTGGCAAGTAGGTGACATGAAATATTCATTGAGATCAGTAACATACCTTCTCCAAAAAATATGGAAGAGAGGCTGCATGATCCAAGTGGAAGCTGCACATGGACAACAACCTACAGTGAGCCTATCATTTATGAAACAAGGTTTCAAAGTAGATTTTAGACACTTGGATTAATTCAATAAACAAGAAAGCTGTTTAAAGCCAAAACGGCCTTTGGTAAGCCACGGAGCAAACACAAACAAGTATGTAAGATATGGTAACTTTGGAAAATATAACAAACTAACTCATCCATCGTGATGATTACATTTCATAAAAGCATTGTGTAAATGACATGCATATATATATATATATATATATATATATATATATATATATATATACACAAACAGAGTAGACACTTCATATATCCATAACAAAAAGAAATGGTAAGATTCTATGAACTAAACTCGATCGACATTTGTTCGAGCAAAGGAGGTCCCTCTCATAATGATTCATGAATAGATTACAGCGTGTTTGGACTGTTGGAATCCAAACAGTCAATAATTCTCCATTATACAGTTTGATTTGACAAACCTTATGAGTAATATAGGAGTTCTAACCATGAGAACTAAAATTGCCACCAAGGGAATAGCGGCAGCTTACACTCTAAAGAGCTATGGAAATTGCCTCATTAGCAGAAAAGTACATACCTCCAGTCTACAACTAATTTATCCTGATGTATAAACCCCACTAAGCCAAACAAGCAATACCAACCGAATCAAATTTCCCTTTTTTTCACCCTTCATGACCCTCTTTTTGGGCTCTATCTACGACCCTCTTTTGGGGCTATATATAGAGGGTGGACCTTGGTGCAACGGTAAGGTTGCTCCATTGTGACCAAGTGGTCACTGGTTTGAGTCTCTGGAAACAGCCTCTCCGAGAAGCGGGGGTAAGGCTGCGTACACCCTCCCTAGACCCCGCAGTGGTGAGAGCCTCATGCACTGGGTACGCCCTTTTTTATAGGTCCTACACTCATGTGGTTTGAATATTAACTATGCTTCCAAGTTCACCTAAGAACCGTTAAGTACTAAGAAAAATCAAACTTGGCTTTATTTCTTTTTTCTGGGGAAAGAAGTGGTATATGGACGAGAATCAACTAGGTCAACTCCACAAGTTTCAGGTTAATCAGAACGTTCTAGAACACAGACAAAGTTACACAAATTAAGTTACTAAAACATGAACCTGCTAAAGATCTGATCCACATTATTGTATCAAACTTTTATTCCTCCATAGCCATCAAATCTTTTAAACTTCTTTACTATCACTACTTCAAAGAGAATTTCAAAACCATAAAAGATAACAACTCCCAGCTTCTAGTTTACTATATATCAGATTCACAATCAAACTGCAGCCATTTATAAAAAATTCTAAACATGGTAGATTACGTAGCATTAATATTCTGCTTAAAAATGGTAGACAAAAATGAATATTGAAGGGGCAAAGCTGCATACTGGGTAACAAGGAGCACGTCAATGGTTGAGGGATCGATCTCATCGAAGTACGGAAGAGCAGCCATGCCCGAGTAAGCAGGATGAATTCCACAGTCAAACTATCAACCAACAAGTGAAATAAACGTCAATCACCAACATTACAATATTACATAACAAAAAGGAAAACTAATAACGCATGATCAATTACAAACAATAGACAGTCCATATTTTGCATACCAAAACAGTTTTTCCTTTGAAAGACATGTACACGCAGGATCTGCCCACTTCATTCCCGGCCCCCAGAGGGGTAATAATAAGCTGGTCTCCTTCTCGTATTACAGAAGATTCTCGTCTCTTCAGAGACAGCGCTGTTACTGTTGATGTCATTTTGTGCAGTGCCTTCTAAGTGCTCCAGTGAAATTCTGCAAAAACCCAAATTATCTCTGTGAAGGTCTGTCGCAGCCAGAAACAAATTCTGAGATAGGGAAACAGAATACAGACATTGATTCCCAGTTAAGACTGATTTCTTCAAGAATCCCCAAAGCAAACTAAGAAAAACTGCCCCAATATACCAAGAATTCAACATTCGTTGCCAGTGTTAGAGCAACAAGAAAAAAAAAAATGCGAACCAATACAGTCCATTGTAGCTGAAGATTCAAAAGACCTAATAAAAACCAAGTTCACACTCTAATTCGTTTGTTCATTCAACAATAGAATGAAAAGAGTAAAACCCTACATCTTATCAGAACCGGGAGAAATAGAGAGGCCTGAATCCCCCTGCTACTTAAACATCTCTGATTTTTCTCTAATTCCAGAATTTTAGTTTTCAAATGGTGACTGTGTTTTCTTTCCCTCTCTTCTTACTTCTTTTTTCTCCCTGGCTATGGCAGAATGGCGTTACATCCTCCATTAAACCACAACAAATTACATATATTGTTCCGGGTGTTGAAATTTTTGACACGCAGAGATTTCAAATTTTATTATAAAGCTCATGATAATTTGGTATGTTCTTTCTTCGATCTGGGGTCGAGAAAAGTGCCCCTTCCCCAGAAAAGCCCACTTGAAATATCTGAGAGAGAGAGAAAGAAAGAGAAGAGAGTAATGCATCCATCTGAGAAAAAACTTACAGGATAGAGGCCCTGACTGACTCGACGGAGACAGAGAAGCAAAAAAGGGGGCACCGGGGCACGGGCTCGCCGTAGAAGAGGAGCAGTGAGCCAGTGAGTCGCCTTCCCGTCGCTGCAATCGCCGATGGAGTTCTACAATCTGGAGTTTCAGTCCTTTGCTTCAATGCTTGGTTTCAAATTAGTCGATAAGTCGATTTATTCGTAGGGAATTTGGGGGTTAGGGGTTTAGGGCAAAAGGAATCAATTATTTTTTTTTAATTCGCGTTTTATTCGTATTTCACTCTTATCTTAAAATCCGTGTATTAAACGCTTTTAAAATTACACGTTTGGGTACACGTATAAAACGTGAATTTAGAAACTAAGCTAAGAATACCCTAGCGTCAAGTCTCAACTGTCCAATTTTTGTATGCTTGCTCCTTTGAATCAATCTCATTTGAAAAATGGCCAAATGTGATAATCTGAAGCTTGAAAAACAAATTGCCATGTTCTTCGCCAACCTTTTAGATTTTCAAAGTAAAAATATTCAAGCAATTCGACAAATGAACAAAAATCACAAAGTTTGAATAAACAAGCTAAGCCTAGATTCACTAGGATAATCAGTTAATAAATACCTAAAAAGGGAAAACGCAAAAAGAGGGTTTGGAGGGGGAACTCGACTCAAGACAAGGAGAAAAGTAGCAGGGAGTTAACTCTCAGATGCACGGTCTCTCTTTTAAAATTTTTTTCCAGAAGTAGACCAGAAGAAGAACGAATGTAATTGCTAGGAATACTCAGAAATCTCCTACCTTCTTCCTCTTTTGCTCTCTTGGCATCTATTGGTTCCTCTATAATCTGGATTTTTCTGCCCAGGTTCATTCCCCCTTCAAAAATCATGAGAGCCATAGAGATTTTTTTTGAGATCTTGGTTTATTACTAAGATATCAAGTCTCAGTTTCCTTTTCCAAAACAAATCTCTCTTACCCAAAATCATGAATATCTTCCCCGCCATCCTTTCCAAAACGTGGGAGATTTTCACTTTATGGCTCTTTTGAAAAGGCTCACCGTCTTATTTGTCGTTGCCAATGTTCTTTGGTGGGCTTTGGATCATCTCATAGTCATCGCCGTTCGTTTGTCTTATGGGGTTACACCTCAGGTTGATCACAGATCCAAAGTTGGAATTCGAAGGGTTAGGGCTCCGTGCATTGGAAAGAATGAAAATTGAAGAGAACATCTGACATTGGGAATGAGAATCTAGAGAGATTATTTATCTTTCCTTGTAAGAAATGCTCTCTCTTCCCGCCTCTACTCTCCCCTCAAGCGTCCTCCATTTTCACTACCTTAAGGAAATCTTCCCCTTGTTTTTTGTTCTCTTTAAGGGATTTCTCCTTTTATTTTCAAAGCTCTCCTGGTTGGTTCTTTTGCAAGGATAAAACACTAGCTCAATTATCTTCCCTGCTAGTGTGGGCGTTGGCCATTGGGGAGGGGTGGGCATTGGATGTTGGAGAAGAAGGGGGTGGGAGGGCATGATGGAGATGGAGTTGGGGAGGGTAAGGTACAGAAGAGGGGCGAGTGCAGGGGAGAGGGGTGGGAGGAAGAAGAAGGATGTATTTGGTTTTTTTAACTTGTTGACATCACTACTTAACAGCCGTTGACTAACGATAGTGGTGTGTGTAATTTTTTTTTCTAAATCAGGGGAGCCACTGATAAGTTCCATACTTCATGCACATCAACCCCTTCGCCCTATACCCGCGGTAGCATCCCCATGAGTTTGGCTCAATGAAAGACTGTGCATCGACGCCCTTCAAGTACCGGTTCATCTCCTTCTTGGAGAGTCTCTTCAGCTCAAGCATGAAGCGAGGAGGCCTCGTGGGAATACAAGGCCTCTCGACACCTGGCCACTGCCTATAAGCCCGGTCCCCCTAGATACCAGGCATACCCAGAAGGCCCGACGAAGACCATGCGTCATGACACAAGTCTCATAGCCGCCTCTAGTCGAGTCTGCACACCCAACTGGAGAGACTCAAATGGTTGCCACACAACCTGTCAACACAAACACATTCAAATCAGGATCAATATCAAGTCTAGTGCAAGACAGTGAAAACAGAATAGGCAAAGAAAGATAAAATCTTACATCCTGTGGAGAGAGCTGGTCCAACATCTCCCTGACCACCGACACTGGAACAGTCCTCTCCTTGGGATGAGTATTGTCAGCCAACCACATCCCAGCTCTGGGAAAGTATGTGTCATCTCGATACGTCAACCCCGAATCCCCAGATAATCATAACACCAGCATTGTAATCGAAACAAGGAACATTAGTACAAGCAACAGATCAAAACAAATACAGACAAGCGCAAGCAAAATACAAGGAACAACAGATTACCTTTTGTACAAACCAAGTGCCGCTGACACACTGGGTGCGCCGCAAGGCCAAGGAATCCAACGTCATCAACATGTGGGCATAGCCTACCCCAGCCCAGTCGAAGGCCTTCACCTTCGACAAATCTCTGAGATGCCACACCATGGAGATGTGGATCCTCATACCGCTGGTGCTAAACAAGGTGTTCCCCAGGAGATAGAGGATGAAACACCTTGCCTGCTGATCCAGCTTGTCGCGGTTGGAGGAGTCAGTCACCGTCTTCCCCTCCCACTCGTGCCAGAACCACTGCACCGCCATGTTCGAATCTGGGGGGAACGGACCCAAGCTGCCTCTTCAACTCCTCCTCATTATACTCCCAGCCGCCAGGGTGCCCCGTCACCGCCTCACCACCAAATGAGAGGCTCGTATACAAGAAGTAGCAAAGTAGTATGATCACCATCTCACCCACAGGCAGATGGAACGTGTGGGTAGTAGGCCACCACCTCTTAGCCAAGACCTGAGCTAGAGACGTATCGAAAGACCTAGTTTGAAGGAGAGCTAGATCCTTGAAGTCGGTAGCCATGACCCACTGATGAACAACGCTGCAAAGCTGGCCATACCAGCTCAAGACAGTCGTACGCGACCCATACTTGTGGTAGGTCATGGGTTCCTGCACAAAAATAAGACAAAGTTCAAAAATCAGTTCCAAAATCCCCAGTGAGTCAGGCAAAAATTACAAGCAAAGGTTCTAAGATGGCTTCATCCCACACAGCGGAAATCCATAGAATAACCTAAAACTCAGAGTACCTCAAACAAATCCTGGCTATCAATGAAAATTTTTGATGAAGCCAAGTACAATTGGGAATTACAAGCACAATAGGCAATAAGAGTTCAAAATCAAGTTTTACAAGCCCTAATCCAATGGACGTCGACAAGTCAATCAACAAAGTTCAGAAATTGGAAAGGCCTGGAAAGTAAGCCAAGTGACATCCATGCCAGAACTAACATAGGCCAGGAACTATGTTAACACTGGTTCCAAAATGGGTCACCCCAGAACCTGAGTTAGGGGTAAACAAATCCCCAAGAGTCAACCAAGAGTGCTATTAATCCAAACAAGGAAAAACACATCGACACATGCCTAGTAAACAGAATCAACAGAAGCCAAGATCACATAAGCACAGGTTTCAAATTAGATAACCCCATGGATCAACCTAAGCTAAGGTCGCCTTTCCCCAGTGGATCCCAAAGGTCCAAACAAGGATCGACACACAATTGACACAGTGGATTAAACACAGTCCCGACATCAGAACAATCCAACAAAGGTTTCACATGCTAGACAAAGCAATCAAATAGGTTTAATGACATCAAGCAACACAAAGCGACATGACATTCCAAAATTACAAATATACTAATGAAGCATAAAGCATGATACAAGCAAGTACCAAAATCCAAGCATGAATTGTTCGAATGCTTACTCTGAGTGGCTTCTATGCATTGTTGCATATATGCATGGGTGTCTCACAGAGGAGGTGGCCCTCATACCATAGAGCCCTCGATGTCTCCCCGTAATTGCCCAAAACATCCTCATCCAGATTGATCTTCCGGCGGCAAGCAGGATCATACTCTTCCCGTATCACAATGCTTGAACTCCTTTGCCTCTTGGTAGGAGGAGTATCACTGAGCAACATAGGCCTTTTGCCCCTATCTCTATTGGACATGGTGAAGAAGAACAAAGAAGAAGCGAGAAAGAACAAAAAAATCCAAGAAAACCCTGGCTTCTCTCACAAATCCACTCAGATAGGAATGAAGAGAAGGACAACACGATCAATTCAAGTCTAAGATTGCACAATTTGGTCCACTATTGATGCAACACGGATTCAAATTGATAAAAAATCACTTAGAAACCCTAACAACTCAGAGCAAACAAAGATGGAAATGATTTTGAAATGAGACTCTTCGTATTCATGATAGCATGTTTCGTCCAGATTCAACATCGAACCACCCTTCCCTCGACATCAACACACTATCGATGGGAACACTTCAATGTCGACGTGGGATCTCATTGTCGAAGACATTTTTACTGTCGAACTAGGTACTTTGCCGCCAAATTTTAAAATTTGAGCCAATGGGTCCACCCCCCATGGTGACTTGGCACCCCTAGCACGCCAATGTGCACCTTACACGTGGCCCACACTCATAATCAAGCAAGATTCTCAATCACCAATCACGCCTGCACAACCGGCGATTACCAAACTTGGAATCTCAATCAGTGTATCCTACACGCCCTTGCACCGGTAAAATTCCCAGTCTACCCTCACCATGGCCAGAGCTGTACAGCCACCTGTGACAATCACAAAACTACTCTTGCATCACACCCTATCAACGATGGATTTATCCCCACGAGTGCTCGTACTATTGGCAACCTTCAAAATACCTCGCCCTGTCAATGGCGAATTACTCCCCAAGTGCCTGTACTATTGGCAATAATCACATGCACTCTTGCCCTATCAACGACAATATTCCCCAGTACGCCCGTACCATGGCAGTTACTGTTTATAACCCCGACGAAAGCGCCAGTACTATCAGCCAATCTTGTTATCCCAGTCAGGCAGCCCGAATTATTGGCCGTCATAGCTCTACTACAGTTCAATCGATGGAGCCACCTGTACAAGTACGCCTCTATCCCCTACACTCTAGTGTTCCTAAGCAAGGCACTGGCGAGTTTTTGCTCAAATCGATGAAGCAAAGTGTTCCGCAAAATCACTTCTTTGACCTACAACTGTTGCAGAGTCTTAGTCAAAGCGGGACATTCTGTAGATACCTCATTTTATCTTTTCCCCCGGAGGTTTCCCATAACGATGATGAGTACTCTCCAAGGCCTAAAGCCGGTGTATCTTTGGATACAGTGTCAGTGTGCAATTCCTGAATCTGTATACCGATCGTCTATTCCCCTTGTCGGAGCCCAAACCAGAGCCTCTAAGCCCTTCAAGAACCCCTGGAAAGGCTATCCCTGACCCAGACCCCTTGGAACCAGCCTAGCCCAATCTAGAACCTGGCCCAAATAGCCCATTCCATGCATGTCAACACTGAAACCTGGATTGAAACTTAAAGGCTCCGAGTCAACATCAAGCCCACCTGCCATCGACATCAAGCCATGCCCTTTCACTATCGGGCAGAACATCTCTAGTGTCTAACTTGCTTCGATACTCAGAATTCAATTTTAGACAGCCAAACACCTGCCCTCGATGTTGAGTACTCTTCATCGATAACCACTCGATGTCAATTTCACCCCACTTCGATGTTGACTCGGGCAATTTCAATGTTGAATCTTTGCAAATTCGAGAAACCCAAACTTGCCATTTTTAGCTCCGATCTCGTTTCCTTTTGTGACCAAGCCTATTTTTGGCACCTTGGATCTCAATCTTGGCTCTCTTAGGCCCCAAGAAACACTTCCTAAGACAATTAAATACTAGCCACCCATCTATTGGTCCTTATCTTAACTTTACACCCACCGTCGATGCAAAGACACCCCACTTAGACGATCCGGATCAACCTAGCCATCCCTACACGAATTTGGGAGTGCACACACTCATTTACATCTATAAATACACCCTCTCTCATGTTGAAGAGGGTTACATGAACTTTAGTTGGTGATTCCTTGGTCCATAGTGCATTGAGGTAGCCCTTACATGCATACTTAGCCCCTATTCAAGAGCTTTGAGTATTTAGCCTTTGACCCCTCACTTGGCCTTAGCCTATTGCATCTCCCACCTCTTGAACACCACGATTTTCCACTTGAAACTTCAATATCAAAGCCTAAGGACATCAACCCGGTGATTTCGATGCTTGGCCAACGAAGCATTCGAGTACAAGAGACAAGAGAAGCCTTACAAGCGGCGATACTTGCTCAACGTACGAACCTCCTGAGTTACAAAAGGGAAACCTCTACATCTTTGTTTCTATCTCCTTCTACTAGGTAGATCTTTCTCTATTTTATCTCACCTTGCATCTCCGAAGGAAAGTGATCCCATCTCTCTAGATGGTGATCACATTCACTCTTTGTTGTCCTTATTACTATTATGTTGTATTTTATCTCCATGCATGCATCTCCTCATGATCCCCATCCTATGTAGTCTAAGACTCCCTCATGCATACATTTGCATTAATCTCTTCGCATGCCATGCACACATGCTTTCATGCTTATGGTTCTTCATGCATGTACATTACACTATCATCTTCGTTCTCATATTTGTCTCTTACTCTTGTTTAGATTAGAGTCAATCATACTTAGGTCCCATAGGTCTTTGAGTCTTTTCTTTATTTTTATGTATACTGACCCTTGCCTTGTAGCCTAACCTTTGGGTATGTGTTTCTCTACCTTTCCTTGTATTTTACTTTCTTACAGTTTTTCTGTACTTTGCATTCTCTCTAAAGCATGTTATGACCTTACCCAATTGTGCCTAGTAATAAAAAGACCGGCAAGTCCGAGCGGACTGGGATGCCTAATACCTTCCACGGATCGTAACTTAACCCGTACCCAGACCAACAGACCCTTTGTCCCCAGAAGGGCGTAGCATGAGAGTTATTATAGTATAATTTTTGGGTCCTAGACCCTCCTTTAGGTGGCGACTCCCTACATTCAATTCACCTCTCTCATCATCCCCTTAAAAGAGGGATGAGGTGGAGGACACGTGGCGATCCCTCGCCATGACCATTTGTTCTCACAGGTGATCCTTGTGATGATAAAACCCCAGCACGACCTCCAGCGGTAGTGTCTACCTGCAGCATACCAGTATCCAAATGGTCATCCTCATGAACTTCTTCTTCCACATCGCTCCCAGGGAGGTCAAACATCCTCATCCTCTTCAGGGAAGCCTTGTTGATTGGCTCTATCCCCTCTCTACCTACTGCCTCCCAAGTAAAGTCAATCCTAAAAACTAATGCACGAATGCTGAGATGGTCTTTATGATATGAAGAAACGTCACAAAAAATTAAAATAGAAATAAAAACATCATTTAAATCGGATTTGAATAATATATGCTACTTTTACCCAAATAAGTAATAGTGACATACACATCTTCTCATGCAAGATGAGACCAAAATAAACAACCAAATGGAAGAAATAAAAAGTAAAAGTGGAAGGAACATACCTAATATGAATAAGAACCAAAATATTGTGGTGGATGGCACTCACAACTCAAGTGGAGAGCCTAACTTCTTTCTTACACTCTAAACTTGAGTTGCAATAATAGGGAGTATTTGCACTCTCCAAATTTGTTCTCAAAACGTGGGGGAAGGGCCTATTTATAGGCTTAATCAACTAGGACTCTAAACATTAATCCTAGTAACACTAAACTACTAATTTAAGAAACAAAACATTCCTAAACTAGGAAACATATTCTCGATGGGACATTCCCCCAAGTTGAGAATCTTCAACACTTTAATACTCCCCCTCAAGCTGGAGTATACATATCAAAGGCTTCAGCAAGGACCAACAAAAATATATATTAAAGGCACACAAATCATTAGCAACATCAGTAGATAATAATCATCGTGTCGAATAAATCTAATCAGCAACGAGCAAAATATGTGGTAGTGAACACTAACCGCAATCCATAATATCATACCAGCAACAACAATATCAAAAGCACTTCACAAAGAAGGCTAGCAATAGGTAGTATTTCACAAAGAAGGTTGATAGTAGGTAGTCATTTTTTTTTAAAAAAAAAAAAGATAAAAGTGCATCATCCCACGACTATATCAAAAGACCTTCTCAAGGAATGCAGGTTGTAAGTAGTATTCTGCTCAAACAAAGGCAGATATAAAGCCTCAAACAGAGGTCTTAGATTTTATTTTTATTTTTTAAAAACTCCAATGATAAATGGGTAGTATAAGTTACTGCGGACCATATAAGCAGTATGTAGCATTTCACAAAGAAGGTCGATAGTAAGTATTAAAAAAAAAGAATAAAAGTGCAACATCCCACAACTACATCAAAAGACATTCTCAAGGAATGTAGGTAGTAAGTAATATTCTGCTCAAACAAAGACAGATATAGAGCCTCAAACAGAGATCTTAGATATTAAAAATAAAATAAAAAAACCTCCAATGATAAATAAATGGGTAGTATAAGTTACTGCGAACCAGACAACATCAGGTTATTGCAGACTAAATAAACAATATTGGTTACTGTGGACTAGATAGGCAGTATAGGTTATTGCAAACCATATAGACAGTATATGTTACTGTGGACTAGAAACCATCAAGTTATTGTAGACCAAATAAATATGAATTTAAATTATTATAAAATATCATATTCACATATAAAGTTGTTGTTGAAGCCACGAACAAATAATGATAGTAATTTTTAGATAAAAATAGTCTTGAGCTAATGACTTGAGCAGATAAGGGAATAATAATCTTCAATAGTAGATAAGAGAATAATAATCTTCAATTTCTCCCTCATGTGTAGTATTACACGTGAATTTATAATGACCACCAATAATCAACATCTCAAAGGATGAGCATCATAAAAAAAATAAAATTTTTTATTGCATGCTCTGATACCCTGTAACCTGAAATTTCAGCTAACAAAGATGAAAAAATAAATAGTCAAGGTTTGTTGGGACAGGTTAGGTAATTATGGCTTTGTGGTTTGCCCATAAGGGACTTTTAGCTACTGTATGATCCAATTGCTTTGACTCTAACCCCTCTCTCTCCTTCTTTCTACTTCTTCCCACTCAATTTTTATTTACTCAACTTCACCTACTGGGTAAGTGTGTTGCATCACCCCATGTAGGTACGATTTTGAGCATTGATGCTTAGGAGGTATGTGTTTTCTCATCTTCAAGACTTTGTTGACAAACCTGATACAGTTTGGTTTCTATCTCCGTTTGCTTTTCAGTTACCTTCTCTCATACTATCTCAGGTGCTTTTTTGGTGAATAGTTTAGATCCTGATTTTGGATTCTTGCTCCGGCGTTATGGCTTGATGTATGGTTAATCCTTAACTGGGCCATACGCCTTGCTGTTGTTTTTATTTCTTTTGTTGTTTCTTTATCTTTGTTATATAGGATTAAGCGCTTGTCAATCCCCCAAAAGACATCTTGTGAGGGAAGGTGTAACTTTATTTTCTTATTGCACACCAGCCAGCACGCATCGCTCCGCCTGAGTTGGGATCTGGACAGAGCATTTTGGGTACATTACACCCCAACAATCTCCCCCAAATGCACACCCAATAACAGAGCACCCATGACACCGGGGAGACTCAAACTTGCAACCACGTGCTCTGATACCAATTATAGGATCAAGCGCTTGTCAATCCTCCAAAAAACTCTTTGTGAGGGAAGGTGCAACTTTATTTTCTTATTGCACACCAGTCAGCGCACATCGCTTCGCCCGAGCCAGGATTTGGGCAGGGCATTTTGGATACATTACACCCCTAACTTGTTAAGCTGTTCTTTACTTTTTCATTGGTCTCTGCTTAATCCTTGATTGGGGTTTTACAAATAAGGCCTCTACTCCTTTACCTGTGTTTGTTGGTCCGGTTTGTTCTAATCCAATGTCTAGGCGCTTCCCCTCATCAAGACCTCCCGGTGGACAGCGTGGCCGCCCATATAGTGGGAGACGATCCCCCTTTTCTGGTTTTGGGTCTGGATGACATGAATCTCTACCACGCTTCCACCCTACAGCCGCTGTAAAGGAATTATATGGTGATGGGTCAGGTTTGACTGCTATTGAATCTCTGGTCTCTAATTGTTCTTCTCTGCAGTTTGGTTACAGGGATAAACATTTGCTTTTTGGTTTTCCGATGGGCCTTCCCAAGTCTTCTAATGATTATTTTCTTAATCAGTTTATGAGCATTTGGAAACCTATTGGAGTATCTGGTATTACATGGCTGGAACATTGTAAATTTGTGGTGGAGTTTAATTCCCATGCAGCTCATGACAGGCTACTGGCCCTTGGCCCCTGGTGGTGTGGAAATACCTTAATTAACCTTGTTATCCATCCTCTTGAAGATGAGCTTTTCGCATTTCAACGTGATGTTGTACCTCTGTGGGTCCAGGTTAGCCCTCTCCCACTGGAAGCCTTTTCGTTTGAAACTATTAAACAAGCTGTCGCCTGTGTCGGTAAAGTACGAGACTTGTTTTTCAACACTTCTGAACTGGGGTTACCCTCACATGTAGCCCGGGTTAAAATACTTTTTAAATGGAGGAGACCTGTCTGTACCCATTCCAAAATTAGGAATATGAGGGGATTTGTTACCTGTGTTCCTAAAATACGAGGTGTTTAAGATTTATCGCATTTCTGGAAGAATTTGCCATGATGAAATAAATTGTCTTTCCAACCCTAGAAATGAGATCCCTAGTAAGGCCATGATGGTCAGTTTCTACAAGCAAGCAATTACCCCACCCCTTTGTGTAAACTTTTTGGGTATGGAAGTTCTTAAGGATCCGACCAGGGATGGAGAGGAAAGAGCTCCTTCCCCTAAGTTGCCTTATGATCTTAGAGATTTGGTGCCTTTTGGTAGTGATGAGTTTAATGCTGGTACTCCCTTGCAGGGGCCTTCGGATCCCTAACCGAATACTAATTTCATTCTTGGGAGTGAACATGTTGACTTGGGAACATCCCTGGACCAAGATCTGGTTATTAATGATTTCAGCAACACCAAGCTTGGATTTTTCTGACCTTTTTACTGCTAAAGTGAATGTCTCAAGGTCGGTGGGGTTAAAACCTGTGGATGCCCCTTTGGATTTAAACCATCTGGACTTTGACCCTTCTTTTGGGATTACCTCTAATCCTATTCGGAATTTTGAAACGAATTTTACTGAACCGAAGGTTTTGATGAGGGAAATGCCTGCTTACCCTAATCCTAAAAAGAGGAAATTTCTTCCACCTTTCCCCCCTTCTTCCTTTGAATCAGAGATCTCTTCTTTCAAATCCTTGTTCGAATTCTCCCTTGCTGCATCACACGATCCTTCTACCTTTTTGTCTTTGGCCAGGGACTTTATCAATGGTTTTGAAGATGATCACTACAATGTTGGTTCTAGTGTTACCTCCAATGATGGCATTGCGTGAGAGACTGTACCTGGCATAGCGGTGAATGTCTACACACAAAACCCGATATTCTCCTTCACTTCTTACCAACAGTTTTTTTATTACTTCTTAGTGTTTTTTATTATTCTTCTTAGTCTAGCTGTTTGTCTCCTGGATCTAAACAATCGGGCTTTACGTCGTGTTTTCCATCCTCGCAGAGGTTTCTAATTTTGTAGGTGTTCCATTTCTTATCTGTTTGTTTCTTTTACTTTGATACTATGCTGATCATATCTTGGAATGTTAGAGATTTTAATAACAACTTCACTCGCAAATGTTTATCGTTTCATTTAAATAAATTTAAACCCGATATTGTTTTTCTGTGTGAGACAAAGTGTGTGGATCATACATGTATTAAGCTTAAACCCCCTATGACGGATTACAAATCTATCAATTACATTAATAGCTGTGGTGCTAGGGGAGGCAAGGGAGGGTTGTGGGTTCTTGCTAAAAATGAGGTTTTGATTTCTGACTCCTTCATTGTTGTCAACTTGATTGGAACAAAAATTAAATGCCCGGGGGGATTATTTTTCTGGTTAATATGTATTTATGCCCCACCTCAACCTTGTGCCTGAAATTAATGTTGGGAGGATCTTTCTAATTTTGTGTCCTCGCTAGATTGTATGTTTGTGTTATGGGGGGATTTTAATGATATCCTTGACCCCTCTGAGAAGATGGGGGAAAATCCATTTCAACCTTCTACAACAATTGGGAAACGAAAAGAACTTATAGCCGCTCATGCTCTTGAGGATGTTTGTTTTTTAGGGTCTAAATTCACTTGGTCAAATAAGCAGAAACCTCCAAAATTCATCAAAAAATGTCTTGATAGAGTACTGGCTTCACCAGCATGGCTCGACTGCTTTCCCCACGCCTCCATTTCAAAACTATCACCTATAGGGTCTGTAAAGAACTGAAGATATGGAGAAAATACTGTGTGTTTTCATTGAGATATATCATAGTATATATATACAATTGTGAAGGAGCAATATCCTCCTTGATCTAAGGTGATTGATCCTTTCATGGATGCAATCTTATCTACAACTAATTACAACATTGTGTACAGCAATTACAAGGGAAGTAGGTGAAAGAGTAGGTGAGACAATATATGGAATGTACAGTCATTGGAGCAATCCACAGCTGTGAAGAAAATACCGATAATACTCCCCCTCAAGTTGGAGAGTGCAAGTTATAGATCAACTTGCGAGTGAGGGGGAAAAAATCGGTGTGGCCCAAAGGTTTGGTGAGGACATCCGCAATCTGGAATTTAGATGATACATAAGCCGTGGATAAGGTACCTGATTGGATCTTGTCCCTGATTAAATGACAATCAAGTTCGATGTGTTTCGTACTCTCGTGGAAGACGGGATTGGATGCAATATGTAATGCCGATTGATTGTCACAATAAAGAATAGCTAGATGAGATGGGATGTTGAGGTCACATAGGAGAGACTGAATCCATGTGATCTCACAAGATGTTGATGCCATAGCACGGTATTCTGCTTCAGCTGAGGAACGGAAAACCATCTGCTATTTCTTGGACTTCCATGATACTGGGCTGTGACCCAAAAATGTGCAATAGCCAGTAATGGAACGTCGTGTGGTGGGACAAGAACCCCAATCAGCGTCACAATATGCCTTCAAGTGTAAGTCGCTAGAAGATGATAGAAGAATGCCAAAATTGGGACAAGATTTAATGTAGCGAACAACACGAAGAGCCGCTTGCCAGTGTGGTTCTCGAGGAGAGCTCATGAACTGACTGAGGACATTGACCTAGTAATATCAGGTCGGGTTATCGTTAAGTACAATAGACGACCAATTAACCGACGATTAGAAGCCTGGTCTTCAAGAAGAGTTCCATCATCTGGGGTGAGCTTAATGGTAGTATCCATAAGGAAATTACATGGCTTGCCCCCGAGTAATCCAACATCAGTGAGGATGTCCAGAGCATATTTGCATTGAGAAAGATGGATCCCTTGCTTGGCACGAGCGACCTCGATGCCAAGAAAATACTTCACTGGCCAAGATCCTTGATTTGAAACTGAGAATGAAGGTATGTCTTCAAAAGAGCGATGGCTACAAGATCATTACCAGTAATAATGATATCGTCTACATAGACGAGTAAAGCAGTGACTGAGGAAGGGCGAGAACATGTAAACAAAGAGTAGTCAGCCTTGGATTGGATGAAATCTGCCCGAGTCAGAGTAGTCGATAATTTGGCAAACCAATTCCTCGAGGCCTGCTTAAGTCCATACAAGGATTTGTGTAAACGACAAACCTGATTCTCCCCCTGTCTGGCAAAACCCTGTGGAATGTTCATATACACCTCCTCATCCAAATCGCCCTACAGGAATGCATTGTTGACATCCATCTAGTGCAGGGGCCATTGGCGAACAGCCGCAATAGAGAGTAAGCAACGTACTATAACATGCTTGGCAACTGGGGCAAAAGTCTCATTGTAATCAAGGCCCTCAGTTTGGGTAAAGCCCTTGGAAATAAGGCGCGCCTTATATCACTTAATGGACCTGTCAGAGCGGCGCTTAATTTTGTATACCCATTTGCACCCAATTGATTTCTTTCCTGGAGGCAAATCAGTGATACTCCGAGTACGATTGAGTTCTAAGGCCTTTATCTCAACCACCATAGCCTCTTTCCAGTTGGGATCTTTGTTTGCCATTGTGAAAGAAGTTGGTTCCTGCTCATTAGAAAGAGAATAGAGAACGGCACAGTGGGAAGAATTATAATGTTCATATGATAAAAAATCTGATAAAGGGTATGGTGAACCTGAAGGATGTGACGCAAGTCATGGAGAAGAAGTTGGGAGCGGGTGCACATGACCGCAGTAATAATCCTTCAATCTAGTGTTGGGCTGACGAACGCGGATGGAGGGAGGGCGAGTGGTACTCTCAATGGGGACAGGGGTAGGGCTTGGTGTAATGTTAGGGCTGCCCGATGAAGGTTCGGTTGGTGGATCGGGTGGGGTAATATCCGAAATGGGTATGGGTAGAACAACTGAGGAGTCGTTAGGAGGAGCTAGAGGGATGGGGCTAGCATGTGGAAAAATCGACTCGTGAAAAATAACGTCCCAACTCAAAAAATATTGATGGGTGGTGAGGTCAAATAAACGGTAGCCTTTTTGGCCTTGGGGATAGCCAAGAAAAAGACACTGTCGCGCACGCGGGCCAAATTTGTCATGGTGTAAATGGCCAGTGGAGGCAAAACATAGGCAACCAAACACCTTGAGATGGTCATAGGTTGGGGATTGTTGAAGAAGAACTTGGTAGGGAGTGACACCATTATGAAGAGGGGTAGGGAGGCGATTAATTAAATAAATCACGGTAAGGAGGCAATCCCCCCAAAAAACCTTAAGGAGGTGGGCATTGAAGCGAAGAGCACGAGCAACTTCAAGGAGGTGGAGGTGTTTGCGTTCCACCACTCCATTTTGTTGTGGGGTGCCGACATTACTATGTTGGTGAGAAATACCATTGTTCAAAAAAGATTGCATGGGTTTAGAAAAAAATTCTAATCCATTGTCGGTGTGGATGCACTTAATAAGATGATTGTATTGGGTGTTAACATGGGCATAAAAATTGCATAAAAGTTGAAAAGTTTCAGATTTAAACTTCATTAAAAAAGTCCAAGTACACCATTTTGAAATGGTGAAGACTGTTCAAAGAAGAATGCTAGGTGAAAAAGGCAGTTCAAAAATCTGATACTGATAATAGGGTCGGGCCACAACCCTATTTTACTTTCCACTACTGGCTCCCGACCTAGCTACAAGACAGTGTTTCATTTCCAAAGAAGCTTGGATCCACCACCCGGAGTTCCCAACTTTCTGCTCGAATACCTGGAACCATCTAAAAGGAGAATCACTAGAGGTTAAGCTTAGTGCTCTCTCAAACAAATTAAGAAGCTGGAACCGTCAGGTCTTCGGGCATGTTGACATCCTCAAAGATTAGTTGATGAATACATCTCTATCCCTTTCAGAATTGAAGTTGCCGAATGAGTTTGAGTTGGGAAAAATTCAAAATCAACTTAAATGGATCTTTGATGCTAAGGAAGTCTTTTGGCTTCAAAAATCAAGACATATGTACATCAAAGATGGGGACTGCAACACTAAATTTTACCATTCGGTAGTAAAGGCTAATTTGAGGAAAAGAAGAATTGAGTACATCTGGGACGAGAATGGTCATAGACTGGAGGATCCAAAACTGATGGCACAGCTCTTTGCAGAACATCTAAAAGATGTCTTTACTACTTCTAATCCTTTTGATGCAGGATTCGTGGAGTGTTTATTCTCGTAGATTACAACACCTAGAGAGGTGGAATCTCTATGTTCTCCACCATCTATACAAGAAATCAGGAAAGTGGTCTTCTTTTTTGGACCCCTTAAATCCCTAGGTATTGATGGGTTTCAGGCATGTTTCTATCAAAAAATTTGGGATTTGGTAAGTCCTGATCTTCTCTCTTTTTCTACTCAATTCTTCACCGAATCTTACTTACCACTTGGAGTTAATCATACTCTTATTTGTCTCATTCCAAAAATGAACTCGGGGGTAAGGATTGGAGACTTTAGACCCATCAGTCTTTGTAATGTCTCCTATAAGATTTTATCCAAATTAATTGCTAACAGATTGAAAGGTTTCGTAAATAAAATCATATCTCCATTTCAAGCCGCTTTTGTTCTTGGAAGACAAATAACTGATAATATTGTGATGGCACAGGAAATCTTTCATTTTATGAAACACACAAAAGGCAAAATGGGGTATGTTGCAATCAAAATTGACATGTCCAAGGCTTATGATAGGATTGAATGGGATCTTATCTCTTCTTTGTTTAGATTTCTCGGCTTTGGGGAGCATTGGTGTAAATTAATCTCGACCCTCATGACCACATCTTCTTTTTCTATCAAATTAGATGGCAGTCCCTTTGAATTCTTTAAGGGCTCCAAAGGAATCCGACAGGGATGCCCTCTGAGTCCTTATCTCTTCATCACGGCCATGGAAGTCTTGTCTAGGCTTTTTCTAAGTTATGGGAAACTAAATCTTTTTAAAGGGATCAAGGTCGCTAGATCGGCACCGGAGATCTCCCATCTCTTGTTTGCTAATGACTTGTTTGTTTTTTGTCGGGCTTCTCATGAAGATCTTCTTACTGTCAAGGCCATCCTCGACCTTTTTTCAGATCTCTCGGGCTAGGAAATAAATTTCTCAAAAAGTGGTATTCACTTTAGTACGAATGTGCTAGGTGTGGAAAAATTGGCCCTTTGTTCTCTTCTTAGTATTTCGGAAATGTCCACAATGTTGTGTATTTGGGTACTAATCGTTTTCATGGTAGATCCAAAATCAGTTTTTTACATAGAATTGTTGGTTCTATGTTGAGAAAATGCAAAAGAAAATGTGTATTTGGAAATCCAATTTCTTATCTTATGCAGGTCGTAGGGTATTGGTTCAATCTGCTCTGGCCTTAACCCCAACTTATTTAATGAATTGTTTTCTATTCCCTCTCAAAATCTGTCATTCCATTGATACCATTTGTCATAATTTCTGGTCGGGTAATCTGGGGAATAAGAAAAAATCCACCTTAATTTCTTGGGAAAAATTGTGCACCCCCATCAACCAAGGAGGTTTGGGTTTTCGGAAGGCAGCAACTCACAACAGGGCTCTGCTCATGAAACTAGGCTGGAAACTGTTGGCTGAGCCTTCTTCCATATGGGCTCGAACCCTTAAAGCCAAATACTTTCCCAATTCATCCTTCTTTGATCCCAAAGTTAGGAGAAAGAGAGGGTCTTGGACTTGGAATAGCATCAGTCATATTATCCCAACCCTCCAAGGAATATCAATTAAGAAAATTGGGAATGGTGATACTACCTATTTCTAGACTGATCCCTGGATCCCATCCTTAAGAGGTAATCTCCTTCCTTCTTTGCAGAACCTGGAACTGAGAAATGCTAAGGTTGCTGATTTTGTGGTAGACTCTAGATGGAATTCTAACCATATAAACTCTTCAATTCCTGTGCATGTGTCTTCTCATATTTACAAGATCTCTTTATCTTCTGAAGAAGACAGATGGTGGTGCACTCTTGCCAAGAATGGCTTATTTAGTACTAAACTAGTTGCTAAATCTTTGAGTTCGTCTGATTCTTCTGATAATCCTGTTAGATCCACTTGGTGGAAATTTTTTTGGAGATTAAAAATCCACCCTAAATTTCAAATATTTTTCTGGCGACTTTTAAATGCAGGTCTCCCAATTAAGGAGGTCATTTCGAAATGGATTCAGATCGATACAACATGTGCCTTTTGTGGATGTGGTGTTGAATCCTACTGGCACCTATTCCTTTCATGTGATTGGACCAAACGCATCTGGGCGGCTGGGCAATTAGGGCTAAGGACTGAATGCATTACGAATTCATCTCTCGAAAATTTCTGCATTTCAACTTTGTTAAATCGGTCTCTAGATAAGAATTCTTTACACTGGTTCTTCAAGGTGTTCATTATCATGTGCTATTTTATTTAGAACATGCGAAACAAGGTGGTAATAGGACAAGAAAATCATAATCCAAATTGGATTATTAAACAAACGAATTTATGGTTCTTTTCTAAACATTTCCCCCCCTCCCCCATCTTTCATCCCACGATGTAAAGGTTGATAGATTAGATTTAATAGAGTTGCATTCTTTATCCATCCCTTATATTACTTACCCTGTCTTAATCTGTGCAGGATACCAGAATTGTGAAGTAAACTCAGCAATGGTTGAGTATTATTCTACTTAACGGGACTCTCACCTTTTTTGTGGCAGGGTTCAATAAGTACAATTGTGAATATGAATAAGAAGTAATTAGTATTAAAAATGGGCTAATTATGGCAAGGAGTTTGGGGTTGCAGATTAAAGAAGTTTGGTGCTCCTCTCAAGAGATAGCTGATCTTCTTCCATCTCCATCAACCAATCCTTGGCCGTGGACTTTACTTAAAGATCTATTGTATATATATAATCTAGGCCCCGACATAAAATATACTACCTCAACTCACTCTTTTTGTCACATGTTAGCTAGTAACCTTGCCAGGTCAGCTGGACTGACCAAATCTATGTATATATTCTCTCGTTAGCTTTTATATATCTTTCTTTTTTTCATCAAAGGAAAAAAAAAAAAAAAACCCTAGAATTTCAGCAATCAAGACAGATAGCAACAAAAAATGTAGAAAAGAAATCATCGACAACAAACATAGCACATAGCAAATATCTCCTTCAACCTTCGAACAACAATCAGGGCAAAAAACCAAAGGAACTCCAATCTCAGTCGCAAACACTCAATCTTCATAACAAATATAAGAAACCATATTGAAGAACAAACGAACCGAAGGATTAAAGAAGAAACGAGAGCAGCCAGATCTCACAATGCAAGTAAGCATAAACTGATTTTTTTTTCCTCCTCACACAGTAATCAAACATAAGACGCTCCTTTTTTTTTTCTTTTTCTTCTTCTTCTTCTTCATCATCATCATCGCTCTGATACCATGTAACAATGTAGAGAACTAAATAGAAAATAAAGAAGACTGGAGAGAAGAGAGAAAAGAGCCAAAATAATGGAGTAACCCAACGATAGAATCAGAGTGTCTTCTACTGCTGAAGTTGAATTTGTTTATAATCCAATAATAGAAACATAAGTTGAGTAAAAAAGGGAAAAGAATAAATCAACTAGGATTCTAAGCACTAATCCTAGTAACACTAGGAAACAAAACATTCCTAAACTGTGAAACATATTCTCGGTGGGGCATTCCCCCAAGCTGAGAATCCTCAACACTTTAACAGATTTTATATATTTTTTATTCTAAAAATAACAATCAAATACATGTTACAATGACTCAAGCCAGCACACGAGTTTAGTTCTTTGGGGATCTTCGCTTATTCGGATGCCTTAATTAATCATAATCTGCTTCATATTTGAGCTTGGCTCACCTATAACCATGACTTGCTAAAAATAAATATTTTTCCAACAACGTTACAACAATGGACTATACTCATGGATGTTCTTGTGGATCAAAAACGCGGTTGTGGCATGATGAATCGCATGGATAAGGACAATCGATCTTCTGGAAGGGACTTCGGTCATGATACCAGTCACCAACTGCCTTTGAAATTGGCTGCAAAACATAGTTTTATACATGAATCAGATAAGAATTATGTTAACAAGCAAAACTTCACAGAGAGCGAGAGAGAGAGATACCGTCTTTTCCAGTACAGGAGAATCGGCCCTTAACCATGTCTCCTGCATTTCAGATTGGCAGTGAGCATAACAAGAGTTAATGAACATGCCTCTTGATGAGGAGCTCCCCAAACCAGACAATGCCCTTAAAAAATCCACTCTGAAACCTGTTAAGCCATGATGTTAATTCATCAGTAAACAAAATTGTTCAACTTACAATAACCTGGAAAGACGTGAGTACTTCTCTGTCACTATGGAAGTTTGGCAAGGACAACCCCTCCCCTTGCCAACCCAAAATAAAAGAGGGGGGGGGGAGAATCTCATTCACTTTAGGCTGGCCATCTGTAGGCAATTTGGAAAGCCTACTAATTTGACTATGGAGGACCTAACCGTATAAAGAAAACCTTAAAGATTATGCACATTAGATTAAAGAACAAGGAAGGTTCAGCGCAATGACCCTGCATGGTTTCTAGTTGACTGGATGAGCATTTCTCTATATCAAGCTTGCAGCTGTGCCACTGTCCATGGGGATCAGCAACACCTGGTGCCAAGATGTTCTTTATCTGGAAAGAAATAAGGATTTGAAATCAGCAAGTGTTCAGTTTGCATTTCTTTTAAGTAAAACGCAGGAATTCATCGATGATATGGGAAGAGATGCAGATATAAGTATTTAAGTTCTTCTATATATAGCACTAGATGTTGCAAACACACCTATGAAAATTCTTACCTGCCATGAATCATAGGCAGCATTTAATAAAAATAGTGGCGTCTTGATCTGTTGTGCCATGTATTGTGGGAAGAAACACTGCCATTTGGTTTGGATGCATAAGAAAAATGGCAAGAAGTTGACATCTTGATTCAAAAACGAAAATTACAACAAGAAGATCAAATATTGTTAGAAAAAATATACCTACCATACTTGGTTTGAGTCTTGAAGTGCAAGACACAGGAAGATTCTTCGCTGACCCCTAAAGACAGGAAATAAGGTCAGTGTAAGATATGTTAAAGAAATAAAATTTATGAAACTGAGCAGAAGTTAACAAAAAAAAATGATTCAACAAGATAAAAGGCATGGAAGTCACATCCAGTAAGATAAAAGGCATGGAGGTCACAAGTCACACGAATATGTGAAAATCATCATCATAGAAGGAGGCAAATGCAAAAAGAATAAGAAACATACATGAGTTGTAACCACTTCATCATAAAAGCCTTGAATATGTTGCGCTCCAGAGACATCTTTCCTGCCATGCATCCTTTCATAGTCAGTACGGCAAAACAAAGAAAGAACTTCAGTTTTTCTTTTTCCCAACTTTCAACCATATCTATTTTGCAAGTAAATCACCGAACAAGGTCCAAATTATGAGCTTACGCATTAATAAAATAACCAGCATCCGCAAGGCATTTTACTTTGGTAGGGATAGGTAGGAGTGAGCGAAAGTTATCACAATGGAGAATGGAGGTCAACCCACCAGATGAACAGCCAGAAAGAAGAGCCTGTAACCAACTACATTTTACTTTATTAAGGTCAAGGAGACACCACATAAATGAGGGGAAGCAAAAAGGTGGATCATGCCGATATTCATACATTTTCAGCATTTTTCATCCCTTTTGCTAATAGATCTTCAATGACAGCAACAAAAACCCTTGCGCCTCTAAAGTGAAGATTGGTTGCCTGATAACAAGGAAGTTACCCGTATAGAAAATGCTCGTAAATATATAGAGTATTAAGATATAGACTATGAAATTTCAGCTACAATAATGATCGAAATCAGAAAAAAAACTCACGGGATTCACAGCCTCCACATCTCCAGTAAATGATGATCCATCACAGTACCGGACTTTGATTTTATTCCAATTATAGAAGTCTGAACATTGAAATCATGTTTCAGTCATTTTGAAGGAAAGGATTCAAATGGTATCGAAATCAAAAGCATAAAAATAAGATAAAAAAAAATTTGGGCCACAGTTTCAAAAAGTACCTGGGTTAAATTGTTGTTTGTTGCTCAGAATGCCAGAGAAAACAATTTGCTTCACCATTTGCTTAGATGAACCTAAGCGGGTATTCTTCCGATCAAGGCATGTTGTGACATTGTTGCACCAGCCTCCACCCTGAAAAGTAACATTAGGGAAACAGAAAGAGGATAGGGATCCGTAAATGAACAAGCTATACCACCTTGACTCAACTTAACAAAGCCTTTTCTAACTAGATGGGTTGGCTACACAAATCCTGTTTTACCACTCAAGTTTGTTTAAAGCCATGTTGTTGTAGCCTTTTCTAACTAGATGGGGTTAGCTACACAAATCCTGTTTCACCACTCAAGTCTGTTTAAAGCCATGTTGTTGTCAACAAACACCATTCAGATTTTTCTAACCACTTCTTCATAAATCAACTACCAATAACCTTGCCAGCTAAATGGGAGGATCCAAGAGAAAACCTAATACGTAAAGTAGCCAAATGATTCTAAAAGGGAAGTATAAATTTTAATTTCATTACCATCAGGTTGCAACCAAAAAAGAAGCATAAATTCAGAATTGCAGTACTTTCAAAGGTACTCCTTACATAACTTGGTGGCCCAAAAGTTTTAAGGAGGGTCAGGCATTTAATCAAGAAAATTTTGGGACTTAAATACTAGACGGTACTGAAAGAAACTGTTAAGCTGTTCAAGCATAAGAAACCGTAGTTTTATGACCCTGAATCCAGTTATACAGAAGGAGTAATCAAAATCACACATTTTATTTCCTGTCACCCAACTCCATAGATTTTTCAATTCGTTTGACCAATACAAGTGTTAATTGATACAAAGTTCATCATACACATCAACTGAGTTTGGAGTTCAATAGTTGAGATTTTGATAGGACTGACCTCAAAATGAACCAGCCAATTGTTAATCCCTGCACCAAATCCTTTATCAAAGTGATATGCTGGTGGGCTCCCATCCAAGCACACTGCAACAATTTCAATCTCAAAATGCAACGTAAGCAACCCAACATTTAGTCTATCAGTATAAATAAACAGGAAGTCTCAATTAGTAGTAGTTTTTCTGTAAAAAGTCCCAATTTCTATGCATCATCATAAGAAAACGAAACAGAAAAGTTACAATTCTCAAGTATTGATATTATACATCCATACCTGCTCCTTTTGCTACAGCATTTTCATTTCCAACAAAAGTTATTCCAACGTTGAATCCATCTGCTTTCAGGGTGATCAGAATGCAGATTAGAAGGTTTAACCATCCAGATAATTTTGCATCAACCATCCTGTATGGTGCAATCAATTATCAAAACAAGGCAGGTAGTAAAGAAGAAGAAGAAGCATACCAAAAAATAAAACTTAGCAGGCATATATATATGTGTGCAGCTATAATGAGAAATTCAAATCATAAAAAATGTTTATAAAGAAGGGTGTAGGACTATTTCTAATCTCTACTTGGGCGTTCCTGTCAAGAAATCCCATTAACTTGAGAAATAAATAAAGTATGTATTTCCTTTGGAAGAACAGAAATTGCTAGATTTTCCAATAACCCATTTCTCAAGTCAGCAAGAACAGACCAACTGCTCTCCCGCCGGATAAAATCCAATACATTATGCCAGCTGAATCCAACCCCCCCCCCCTCCCCTCCCCTCCAACAAAAAAAGTACTTATAATAAGAGTCTTTCCTCCAGAAAATCACCATTAAGCACTGACACGGGCACTCTCGAATCAAAATATACAGAAAAAAGTTCAGTAATCGTATATTTCTCAATGCGTCCATGCATACAACCATCTATCCACAAAAGGATTCATGATTATTAACAAATAAGAACATTAAAACTAATCTCACTAAAAAAAATGTTATTTATTTTTCCTCTTTTGGTAAGGGAGCAATACAAAAGAGTTGGGGGGGGGGGGGGGGGCAAATGGAAAAGATGAAAAACGCTTCTCTCTTCAGATTCATTCTGGTATTGCACAAAATTGATAGAATACTTCTCAGAAGTATGCATTGACTCTATAAAAAATTTCAACATCGATTCTGTAAACATGGAAAGACTAGCAATAGCAGATCCATTAACATTGCAGAAACTAAATAGAACAGAGAAAAGAAAATTCAGATTTCTCATGTAGGTACATTGAAAACAGAATGCTGCCCAAGTTTCTCCAATGACTTTTCACCGCCAATACTAGCGTAAGAGACTAAAAAATCACTCTCTCTACCTGGAAAGAAGATCCTCACTCCGCTGAAACTGACACTAAACCCAGTTCAGTTTTCCTGTTCGAAGCTCAAAAAATCCGATCCAAGAAATCGAATTTCTATAACAACTAAACCAACCACAAATTATAATTTATAGCAAACCAAGGGCTTTCCCAAAGTACCCAAAAGAAATAATATTTTTTCCTGTAAAGAAACGAAGCTGTTATTAAGTAATGAGTTTCAGTGAGAAAGCGAGCTTGAGCACAGAACCCAAGTACCGACACTCATTCGCTTCGATTTCTATTTTTTTTTATTTTGTAGAAATTCGCTTAGATTTCTTAATAACACCATAATTTAGTCTCTAATATATACAAACTATAGTTACTATAATATATATCATACTGGAAAAATGCTTCAATAGCGAATTATGATAAGCCACGCAGAAACCTCACAGTCAATCCCATCTTTATTATCTCCCCCTTTTTTCCGTCTGTCTGCAATGAATGTGGGACCAATCCCTAAAGCTCACAGTCCTCAGAAAGGGAGAGAGAGCGGCGAATGCGTTTGCGGGGGAAAGTTGTTCATGATTTCCGTGGGACCAAAGTTGAACTGTGTGAGTTATATGGTTGACGGTGATGTATGGATTGTGGACCCATGGAAGGTGGGTGTTGTTGCACTGTGGTCCGCCGGTTCGTTTTCTATAGGTAGGGTCTCAGCAGATATAGTTGTTTGTAGCTGTCATCCGATAAAGATAGACAGGGAGTCAGGGACTGGTATGGATCTATTCATAATTTTTGTGGATTAGATTTCTTTTGAATTCTACCAAAATAAAATTTCTCTAAAAGATCATGTGTCTATGTCTCTTCTCCTCAAAATAAAAGGGCAGAGATGTCTTTTCATATGAAAAAGAGAGAGATAGATTCATGGGACTCTTTCCCATATATTATTGAGGAAAGACAACATTTCTTGGTCCTGTTCAGTCCGTCGCAGCTCCTATGTTAGACACAGGATCGTGTAAAAGACCATCGCACCCCTAGATTTTCCACTTTTCTATGACGGTGCAAAAGTCATTTCCTTTGCTCTGTATCCGAACACAAGGGTCATGCACCGCACATGATAAAGGAGCATTCTTTCTTCCATATTATTGTTAATAAAATGATGGTACAACGGACTCTCTGAGGACAACTCCTACGCCCAAGGACTGGTATGGATCTATTCATAATTTTTGTGGATTAGATTTCTTTTGAATTCTACCAAAAAAAAGAATTCTCTTCAAAAGATCATAAGTGTCTATATCTCTCCTCCACAATATAAGGAGGCAAAGATGTCTTTTCATATGGGGAGGAGAGAGATAGACTCATGGGCTCCCAAATAGAGTTCTTTTTCCCATATATTATTGAGGAAAGACAACACTACTTGGTCCCGTTCGGTTCTTCGTAGCTCCTATGTTAGACACAGGATCGTGTAAAATGATCGTCGCACCCCCAGATTTTTCGCTTTTCTATGACGGTGCAAAAGTCATTTCCTTTGTTGTGTCCGAACATAGGGGTCGCGCACCGCACACGACAAGGGAGCATTCTTTCTCCCATATTATTGTTAATAAAATGATGGCGCAAAGGACTCTGTCCGTGAGGATGACTCCTACGCCCAGACAGATGATGGGCTAAATGACCATGCTGGCTCTATGAAAGATGAAAATCTTACCTATATTGATGCTTTCTCATACAATTCCATTAACTCGTGTTGCGGCTAGGGCCATGCTCTTGGACAGAAAACTCTTTCATAAAATGATGTAACCATTTCTTTGTACTCAATCGCTACAAAAATCCTCTACCAAAAAAAAAAATCACTACAAAACTCGAAATAGTCAACTTAGCCCAGCTTGATCCCAAATTCCCAAATGTTATTGATTCAAAGCTGGGGAATGTGTATTGGGTGTGGGTAACCGATCCGATTATCAGTTGCTTCGTCCATACCAGCTGTTTCGAGCATAAAACTTGTAAATTCTTCATTTTTTAATGCTTTAAATGTCCAACAATGTGATTTGTCGAATGGAAAGCCAGATTTATTCATTAAAATAGTCCGGATCAAACCTTCTTCTCCAAATTGCTCCATTGATATATCCTTTGATCTGTGGCTTTTTCGGGGAAGGGTTCTCTGAGCAAGTACAGTACTCTATATCTTCTCATAATGATTTTTTTGTTTAGAGAAATTATCAACGTCACCCCTTGAGATTTATCAATATACACGAAATATGGAAATATAAACTGCTACCCGTATTTTAATAGGGTAACCTATGAAATATAATTTATTAAATTACCCTCTACACTAAAACAAAAAAAATTTTGAAAAATTAGTCAAATGTGATAATCTGCTGACATCACTACTTAACAGCCGTGATAAGCTAGTCAAGCGCTTAAACCACCATTACGCCTTCTCAACCATCCAAATACCCTATCTTCAACTATCCAATTTTTGTATGCTTGCTCCTTTTAATCAATCTCATTTGGAAAATTGATCAAATGTGATAATCTGAATTATGAAGAACAAATTGCCATGTTCTTTGCCAACCTTTTGCAAATGGAAAAGATGAAAATTGCTTCTCTCTTCAGATTCGTTATGGTATTGCACAAAATTTATAGAATCCTTCTCAGAAATATGCATTGAATCTATAAAAATTCAACATCGATTCTGTAAGCATGGAATTGAAAGACCAGCAATAGCAGATCCATTAACATTGCAGAAACTAAATGGAACAGAGAAAAGAAAATCCAGATTTCTCATTTAGGTACATTTAAAATAAAATGCTGCCCAAGTTTCTCCAATGATTTTTCACCACCAATACTAACGTAAGAGACTAAAAAATCACTTATCTCTACCTTAAATGAGATGAAAGAAGATCCTCACTCCGCTGAAACTGACACTAAACCCAGTTCAATTTTCCTGTTCGAAGCTTAAAAAATCCAATCCAAGAAATCGAATTTCTATAACAATTAAACCAACCACAAATTACAATTTATAGCAAACCAAGGGATTCTTGGGCTTTCCAAAAGTACCCAAAAGAAATAATATTTTTTCCTATAAAGAAACGAAGCTGTTTTTAAGTAATGAGTTTCAGTGTGAATGTGAAAGCAAAACTCAAGAACCGACACTTATTCGCTTAGATTTCTTAAAAACACCATAATTTAGTCTCTAATATAAACTAACTATAGGTGTATAGTTACTATATTATATACTATATATTGGAAAAATACTTCAATAGCGATTCGAATTCTGACTTAGTGATTACGTAATTATGATAAGCCACGCTGAAACCTTGCAGCCAACAATCCCATCTTTATTATCTTTATCTCTTTCCGTCTGTCTGCAACGAATGTGGGACCAAAGCTCACAGTCCTCACTCCTCACAGACAAAGAGAGAAAGAGAGAGAGCGATGATGCGTTTGCAGGGGAAAGTTGTTCATGATTTCCGTGGGACCAAAGTTGACCTGTGTGAGTTATACGACTGACGGTGATGTGTGGGTTGTGGACCAATGGAAGATGGGTGTTGCATTGTGGTCCGCCAGTTTGTTTTCTATAGGCTCCGGAGAAATAGTTGTTTGTAGCTGTCATCCAATAAAGAAGGACAGGGACTGTCATGGATCTATTCATAAAGTTTTGGGTTTTCTTCGGCTGTGCTCAAATTGTCCAAACGTATAATTGTATAAATGCCCCCTGAACTTTCATTAATTTCAAATGCACCCCTATTTTGTAAACTATGTATAACAATCTAGTCTCTCGTTAGTGTGGGATGTTATGTTTTAGTGTCTGGCATTTTTTTAATATGGTTAGACCATTCTGCCCTTGATAGGATAAAGTGACAAAAATGCCTTTACCTAAAAAAAAAATCTGCAATTCTTCTTCCCTAAATTGTTTAGGATTTTAAAAAACGGAAAAATTGTAGTTTTTTTTGCTGTTTGAAGATTGGATAGATTTGCAATTCACACCTTACCTCACTCAACGGCATCTCTCTCCCTCTCTGTTTCTGTCTTACCTTTTCACAATGTGGATTTTCAATCTGTTCCATACCCAGGTAAACATCATTGATTTTAATTTTATCATCCCTCGATTTATTGTTTTTCTGTTGATTCTATTCGTCTTCTTCTTTATTTGAGTAAATGGTAATCCAAATTTCCCCTTGATTCCTTGCTAAAGGGAAGAACTACTTTGTTAGTGGGAGGAGTGTTGAAGAGCTTGGTACGGTAAAAACAAATTTGTTTGTTAACTGGTTGGTTCTTTCTTGGTTCGATAAAAGCAACTTGTGAGCCACTCACCAAGAATGGATAAATAGATTAGCAAGGGCTGCATGATAACATTTTTGTTTCTTTATTTCTCTATTTTTTTGTTTCTGGGAACAAAAAATTATAAGAAATCCGTTTGTTAACACCGGTTCATTTTTTTGTTCCTAGGAATGAACCGAGACAAAAAAAATTGCTAAGAAATAGAAGAAAAAATACTCCAATTTGCAGCTTCTTTGTCCCAGAAATAAAAAGAAGAAATAAGGGGGAATTGCTCTTTAATGAGCACATGCTTTATTTGATGGGCAAAGTAATAATCTCATGTTCAAAACAAAACACCATCATCAATGCAACTTCAACCACCACCAACACCGCCACCACTACCACCACCACCACCACCACCACCACCACCACCTTCGCCACCGCTGCCACCTTCACCACCACCACCTCCACCTCCACTGCCACTGCACCTCTGCCATCGCCACCACCACCACCACCGCCACCTCTACCACCTCCACCACTACCACCACCATCGCCACCACTGCCACCACCACCACAACCTCCACCTCCACCCCCACCCCCACCTCCACCGCCACCACCACCTCCACTTCCACCGCCACCGCCACCGCTACCACCGCCATCACCAGCTCCACTACCACAACCACCACCACCGCCACCATGTCAACCTCCACCAAATTTTTGGATATTTAATGACATTTTTTAAATTTTATAGAAATTCTACAAATAGAAATGATTGTGCATAACAAACTCGTTTCTATTTCTTTTCTGACCAAGAAATAGAAATTATTATCCATTACCAAACATGTTTTTTTGCCTAGAAATATGGCCCAGTATCAAAAGTACAAAAAGTCAATTTTGGAATAGAATCATGTCCCAGAAACAGAAGTGTTAGCATGCAGGCCCCAAGTTACCAGGTGAAAAAGAATGATAATTTGAGTATTTAAAAAAATGAAGGGAGAAGGAAATGTAAAAGTTTAAAAGCAAGGGAATATCAGAAAAGAAGTTTAAGGTAGGAGAGTATTAGTCAATATAGACTAATTGTAGGAGAGTGATAGTAATTGCCCTTTCATTCTTTTATGCTCTAAAAATATCCAACAATGTAATTTGTCAAATGGAAAGCCAGATTTATTGATCAACATAGCCCGGATCAAACCTTCTACTCCAAACATCTCCTTTGATCTTTGGCTTTTTTGGGAAAGGGTTCTTTGAGGAAGCAGAATACTCTACACCTTCTCACAATGATTTTTTTTTTTCAGGAAAATTATCAGTGCCACCCCTTCAGATTTGCCAATATTTTAAGGTACCACGAAGGATGGAAATATCAACCGTTACCCAGATTTTTTATGGGATTAACCTATGAAATGTAATTTACTAAATTACCCTCTACACTACAACAAAAATAAAAATTGGCCAAATATGATAATCTGCTGATATCACTACTTAGCAGCACTGATAAGCTAGTCAAGGGCTTAAACCACCATTACGCCTTCTCAACCATCCAAATACCCTAGCATCAACTGTCCAATTTTTGTACGCTTGCTCCTTTTAATCAATCTCATTTGGAAAATTGGCCAAATGTGATAGTCTGAAGCTTGAAGAACAAATTGCCATGTTCTTCGCCAACCTTTCAGATTCTCATACTATAAATATTCAAGCAAATTGACAAATGAATAGAAATCCCAGAGTTTGAATAAACAAAGCTAAGCCTAGAATAATAGTAAATAAATACCTGAAAAGGTGAAATGCAAAAAGAGGGTTTGGAGGTGGAACTCGACTCAAGAGAAGGAGAAAAGTTGCAGGGAGTTACCTCTCAGATGTATGGTCTCTCTTTCAAATCGTTTTCTGGAAGTAGAACTAGAAGAAGAACGGATGTAATTGCAGGGAAATGTATTTAGAAATCTCCTACCTTCTTCCTCTTTTGCTCTCTTGGCATGCATCTCTTGGTTCCTCTATAATCTGTATTTTTCTACGCAGGTTCATTCCCCCTTCAAATCATGAGAGCCATAAAGATTTTGTTGAGATTTTGGTTTATTGCTGAGATCTCAAGTCTCAGTTCCCTTTTCCAAAACAAATCTCCCTTACCCAAAATCATGAAGATCTTCCCTGCCATCCTTTCCAAAACGTGGGAGATTTTCTCCTTGTAGATTTTCTGAAAGGGCTCACCGTCTTATTTGTCGTTGTCAATTTTCATTGGTGGGTTTTGGATCATCTCACAATCGTCGTCGTTCATTTCTCTTATGGGGTTACACCTCAGGCCGCTCACAGATCCAAAGTCAGAGTTTGAAAGGTGTTGGTGCTTTTCCAACACTCTTACAGCGCAGGGATGGTGTAGGTGCGGGAGTGCCAGAACCTTTGACACAGGCTCAAACGAGGCTAAAATTGCCTTATCTGACTTTCAACTAGGGAATTGGGTTCCCTCGTGCCTAAGTAACTCTAAGGACCTTTGTGTTAGACGAAAGGGTGTAGGTCTCAATGGAGCTCGGAAACAACAAGAACAAAAAGGGAAATATGCAAAATACCCAAAAAGATAAATGCAGAAAGATAAACAACTCAACTTAAATAAAGGAAATGATAAGCATTAGGTCATACCGTTACACAGAGGCAGATAAACTCCTGACTCCTCACTACATATAACTCAATGGCTGAAGAATACATCTCCCAAAATGCAATAAACTAAAGAGATTGAATAAAAGATAAAAGTGCTGAGTTGTTGCGTTGTTGTGTGTCCTCCTACATGGCAGTTGCCACAACTGCAATAACTCCATGACCCTCTTCTCTTGTCGCCATGTGTCCCCCATGATCTCCTGGTGGGGCATCTTATCACAGAGCACGCCTCTTTTCTTGAGCCATTCCTAGGTACTGTGGGTCCCAGCCATCCAAATGTTTTTAGTGAGCCTATATACCGTCCAGGTTCTTCCTTTACCCTACCACATGGCCGCCTCTCTTAGCCCACCCCTGGCTGAGAAATAGGAACCAACACTTTGCGAAAAGCTCCTTGGCAATTCTATCATAACCGTCACATCTACGAGGCCAAGGCCCATTGCTAGCACGTGTCTCTGGCCCTAGGCATGGTTCCCTTGCACCGTGTCCTGCCTACGTGGCCACTTTTCTTTTGGACTATCCTTGGCTAAGAAATAAGAACCAATAATGCCCCTCACAACCTTTTTGGATGACGCCACATGGCCTGAATCCCAAGAGGTTGTGTTATGAGGACATCTTTCGAGCTGACCCTTTTGAGTTTCCTAAACGTATCCCAACTCCTAACATGGCATTTAATCCTCCAGCCATCGAGGCCAAAAAAATAGGTGCCATGTCACGCATCTTGCTCTTTTGAATTTAAAAAAAAAACAAAGAGCACTCCAACGTGTATCTCTTGGTGTCCGTGATTTCCATCCTTGAGCCGCCCTGGCCAAAAATCCAGGCATCACGCTCCGTGATTCTGTTTGTAATGATGCCACGAACGATCACTATTCCCCTCCTCTTGAATTTTGAAATTCAAAAAGATGATTTGATAGCCTTCAAGTCTAGTCCTCTTAGGGTTTCCATCCTTTAAAACCCCCAATCATTTTCCCTACTGTTCAGCCTCTTCTTCCTCCCAACCTTCTTCTCCATTCTCCAGGTTTCCTCCTTCGCTTTCCAAGTTCTTACGAGTTCCACTCACCATCATGGAGAAGCTCCTGCTTGTACCTACTATCACCCACAGAGAGAGAGAGAGAGAGAGAGAATTGGAGAACATCATGAAGGAGAACCAAGCTTTGCTTCCTTCTTCGTCTCAATTCGAGGTACTCATTCCTAACCCTGAGCCCCCTTCTTTCAAGTTAGGCCCTGCACATCCTTCTTCTTCAGTCTCCGTCCCCAATTTCCCAAAGCACTCTGAGGAAGTAATCCTCTTCCATTCCTCCAAACCTTTTGGTCCTAAGCCCAAACCCTTCAACCGACTATGTCCATCACACCTTCCCGACTGGGAAAACTGGGTAGATCGTACTACTGAAATTAAATGTGAGTGTTTGTCCAAACTGGGATCCTTGAAGCCATTGGGTTGTTCAACTTCCCAATCCCTCTAGATCACTCTTTGTTACAGGCCGCCCTTCATTTTTGGTCCTACTCCACCAACTCCTTCCACTTTCTTGTGGCTCGATGAGCCCTACTCTCTTAGATGTAGCGGCTAACAGGCCTTAGAGCCGTAGGGGAAGAGTTCAATGGCACATCTCTGGTGACCCCCCGATAAACATGGGGCTGAGATGCAATAAGACCTTGACCTCTCGAGGAAATCTATCTTTGGTATGTATCTATTTGTTTAAAGGAAGACAGAAGGTCCCATCACGGAATTTGAATTTACGGCCTTTCTCTGTTTTTGGATCTGCCGCTATCTGGAGTGCATCAAGTCAAATAAAGTAGCAAAAACCTATCTTCGTCAGGCCAACACCTTAGTCCAAGGCTTTGTGTCGATCAACCATGTATATGTAATAGTGTTATGTACATAGATGGGGAATGTTGAGTGTTGAATGGTTATTTTTTTATTGTATGTATTAGTGAGTGTTATTATCGTGTGTGTTAGTGTTATACCTGTGCCAAAACATGCCTAGTTTGAATTTTCAATAGCTCTCAGTTCTGTCAGTGTGTAGGCTGCAAATGTTGAGTAACTACATAGAATTATTGTTAAAGTAGCAAAGAGATATTTGGATCGTGGTAGATGGGTAGAGTATCCCCCATTCCCGTAGAGATGGATATCCAAAACCACTGTCGGATAACTGATCCAAGGTAATTACCCTTGACTGTTTTGCCCTTGATTACTTGGTAAGATATTGATAGAAATGCCTTGCATGGAGCCCCATAAGTGCCTTTGAGAGTGGGGAAGACACTGATGGGTTTTTAGCTGGAACAGAGCAAGGAATGGCCAACCGGCTGTTCAGCATGGGTTGACTCAGATCAGCTGACCCCTTCTGTCGCCTAGTCTTGCTATCCCAAAATTGGACTACTATCTGTGGGACCTGGTGTTCCATGTTAAATTCTCTCGTGTGCCCCAACTTAATGCGAGACCTACCTTTATCTTCATACCCAATTTTAAATCAAGGTGGCAGGTCCACGGGGTCCAATTGGTTAAATAATCAGTTTTGACCAATTAGGCATGCAGGCAAATAAGCCTCAGTGGCCCTTGCCTATAAGGAAATGAGTCTCTAGGGCTCATTATTCCTACACCAAAACCGTGGGAAAGAGATAAAGAAAGGAAAATAAGGAAAGGAAGGAGAAGAAGAAGGAGGAAGAGGAAGAAGGAGCTCAGATTGCCAGTGTTGCTGTCCAAGCTAAAGTCCAAGTAGGAACTCTAATTTCCACCTTTTTCCCTTTATTTTCAAGGTTTTACAAACCTAGGGTTTAAGGTTTTTGGTTGGGTTTCAGTGAAAACCCAGTGTCTAGCAAGGAGGCCAGTTGGAGTGTTGTTGTGTAAAGGTTTTTCTTCTTCTTGTATACTCCTATTTTCGTTCCTGACCAATTCCGAGGTGATTTGGGTGAAAACTGCCCAAACCCTAGCTTTTAGGTTTTGACTGGAGGTTGGATCATATCTCCGATTTTACCCAGGTGAAATGCAATGCAAATAGACTCTGTGCGTAGGCAGAGTGGTACCCTACAATCTCTATAAAGTGGAAATAACCTCGACAAAAGTGTCAGATTACATCTGAGCTGAAGAACAGCTCTTGGACCACCCATCGGTCGATGGCTAGGTGATCCACAGGTCGATGACTACATCAACCAGTGGGTACAATCTGGTAACCCAAGCTTCTTCCAAGGTCGCCGGTTGATCATTGGTCTTACCACCGGTCAATGGTCTCATCAACCAGCTGGTTCCTAGTGTGGAACTGTACTCTGCCCTTTTGGGAAACCTTTGGGCACTCATCTAATATTGGATCTAACATCTTGATAGCATAATTAGGGAAAACTTAATACATCGGTGAGGGCGTATCCAGGATTCGATTGGGTGTCAACTCGGGTTGTATTCCCCAAATCTTTGAGACAAGGTGAGTGGATGTGGTTGATTTCTTTTGCAGAGTGTTTCTTTAATTGCTTTATGTATTCACATTTCATTCATTTCAATTATGAACTAATGTCCATATAATTATGTTTGTTTATATGCTATGAATGAGATGCATGTTTATTGTTGGAAATGGGATCCAGTATGGCCAAGGTGGATTTCGGTACCGGGATCGCCATACTTATGTTGCATTAGACTTATTTATGTAAATGGGATGCGGTGTGGCCGATGGTTGAGCCGGTACCGTATCTTCCACGAATAATGTATGCGTATGTGTATGTTAGTGGAGACAAGTTGGGTAGTGTGGCCAAAGGGAAATCCAGTACTAACATTTTGTTCTCTGATATATATATGTATGTATGTGACACCTATCATACTAGATGCATATAAACGTGAACTGTCATGATATATTTGCATTTGTAGTGCTAGTATGTTGTTTATCCGTGGTATGAAACTCGAATTTGTTACATACTTATATAGCATCACACTAGGATCTATCATGCATTGACACCTAGATTGAATGGTGATTAGGGTGATTACCCAGTGCTACACTCCTTACCAACAGGGGGCAAAGTGTTGAATGACCGATGGTTGTGTCCGACGTACTAGAACACCATTCTCGAACTTGGTAAAGGCTAGTGAGCTCCGGCACATATAGGGGGGTTTGCTGTGCAGGACATACACGTGTATGGAAGGCTTCCAAACGCAATCAGGGCATCATTGGGAGATTAGGCACTTACCGGTCCAGTGGTACCGCCTGTGTTGCAGTAGCATGTTTACCAGAAACCTAGTTTTGTTATTAGGTGGATAATAATCAAATGAATACACACACCGTATCATTTATTGTTTGTGCATACTTGTATGCCCCCATCCCTCATTGAACTTAGTGAAGCTCACTCCATGTGGACACCCCTTTTTAGACTGTGATGTAGGTTTTTCTGTGCCGGTGGGCACCAATGCTTCTTCCGCTATTGCTGTCTATAATGATGGTTGGTGGACTCCAAAGCCCAATGGACATGGAGCTGATTGTGGAGATGATGCATGTGCTTACGGGGCACAATGACTGAAGATGTGGTTCATCTCTTTTAGTTGTTGAAATATTGTATTTTGATGTAATACTTGATGTAACTATTACATATGTCTTGTTAAGAAGATGAACAAAGGATAAACTTATTTATTTTAATATAATATAACATAGTAGATTCTAGAATCAAATTTATTATTATATTTCTATCTTCCGTTGCTCTGATTGCTGATTATTGTTTTGGACTGTGAAATAATATACTGTGTTTGAGATCCTGGTAGGCTGATTAGGATGATGGTAAGCATCCTAGTCACATTCCCTGGGTTTCTGGGAGCGGGGTGTGACAGTTAGTGGGTTAGTGTGCATAGAGTTGTATGGGGGTTATTTCTTCTAAGTAGTTTAGGAAATTATCAAGGTAGTGGCTAGAAGTTATTATCGAAATGGGATGCTTAGTTGTACACGGTAGTTATCTTGTATGCTTATTTAAATATGGCTAGAGGTAAGAAAAATTAAGCCTTTGAATTCTAAATTATCTCTAGATGTTATCTTGAGAAAAGATTGGCTACTTCCCAATAAACCAAGACACTTTTGTTGCTTTGTCCGTAAAGCAAGCCTATATATATATATATATATATATATATATATATATATATATATTTTATCTATTTTGCACCTTAATTTATTTTTTCTTCCTTACTTTATCACATCACAAAACACTGCACATATCAAATACTATAATACTTTTTTCCCCTTTTCCAAAATGATCCCAAGTCTTTTAACGTTGTCACCTTGCATTGGATCTACCCAACTCAATCATCAATCATTCAAACAGTTGTTTTTATTTTGGGAGAGGGATCACTGCAGCATCAGAGTATAGTTTCCTATTAATAAAGGGGTGGGTGATAGAATCATTCAATAATGGGTATTGGAGTGAGAGTATAGGATCCATGGGTGAGATGAGAGAGAACGTGCATAAGAATCTTCACATTGATATCGTGGGGATTTTTTTATAATAAAAATAAAATCAAAAAATTTTAATTCATGATTTATTTGTGTTGCTGGCCAGTGGCCATGTTTTTCAAATTGTTTAATTTCTTTAGTTTCCATCAAGCATGAGAGTTGGAAATTTTACTAAGAGTGATTTTCATTTACCATAGGATCTAGGGATGGTACACTGCCACTACATCACGGAGATCTATTGCTGCATGCTAATCAATACTTTAAGGTTTAAGCTAGAGGTGCATGATGATCAGGGTTTTAAGAATTGGGAATTGGATCGGTGAATGTAACCTATTCTCACCGATTTGATATGATTGATAGAAATTCCCTATTTTTGGATCTGAGGACCGATTCCGGTCGATTTCAATGCAGTTGAAATCCTCACTTTACCTGATGAAGAACATTCTATACATATCTCTAGCTAAAAAACAAGGCCGTACACAATGCACAAGGCTCCCGCATTTAGCAAGGTCTGGGGAGAGTCAAATGTACGCAGCATTACCCCTGTTTCTCGAGAGGATGTTCCAGGACATAGATATCTCTAGCACTTTGAATAATTAATGTTTCACCCTTTCCATCCATCCACCGATCCACGTAGCACAACTAGATGACCTATACTAATATCAACGTCGAAAGATCTACGGTCACCATTCCAGCCTCTTCGCTTCCCCTATATTATGTTGTTAATAAAGGATACATACATATACTCTCATGCTTTCGTAATTCTTGTCCTGTCCGGTTCCCTGCTTGGTACAGTTGTCCAGTTCTTCTCATAGAGAGGTGGAAATGACGACTTAACCTCACTCGGGCAGGGGGTTAGGTCGTTATTCCGGCCCCCTATGAGAGGAACCGGACAACGAACCGGACAACTGTACCGGGCAGGAACCGGAGACGATAATGATCCCATGCATGCTTTCTACCCAAAAAAAAAAAAAAACTAGATGACCTATACTAACATCCGCGTCGATAGATCAAACGGTTACCATCGTTTGATTCACTTAAACGGTTGGCCATTGGTCATTGTTCACTCGGATTCCAAATACAAATATAAACGGTCACCATTCCAGCCTCTTCGCGTCCCCTAGATTCTGTTGTTTAATAAGGGATACATACATACAAGCTGTAATGCTTAAGGCGTTCCCTCTGCTTCCCCGCCTCTTCGGTTCCCCTGTTCGAAGGTATTGATTTATACCATTTTTATCATTTTATTTTTTCTTGGAAGTATTCTCTCAGAAACCTTAAGGTTTTCTTTCTAGGGTTTACGCTTCTTGTATCTATCCTACGAAGTTCGACAATGTATCTTGCTACTTATTCTCTTTTTTCTCTTTCAAATTCAATGAGATTAGCGGTATAAGTTTAGTTTTTATGCAGTTGTTGTGAATCACTGCCTGTCCATCTACTACAGATGAAATCTAATAACATCCAATTTGTTCAGAAGCAAAGTAGCTATTGAGACTAGCATCCAATTTACTCTGAATAAATGCAAGTAGTAGAGCTATATATACAGTTCTGGCTGCAACACAACCAATACAGGTCACTTAGTGGTATGTGGCATATTATTTCTCACACCACACATATAACATCTGTCAGCAAGACAAGATTGGAATTGAGGCCTTTTTTCAACTCAACCTTCTTACCCCCCTCAAAAAAATAAAAATCCTGCTTTGAAATTTGAACGTCTAATAAAGTTCCGTTTTGTTTTTATTTGAGTTTAAAGGTAGGAATATTAGTAAATTGTGTAGGAATAAAATATCATGGGCAGCAAGTATAAGACTAGAAATACAATAAACAAATAGTAAATACAAGACTTATCTGATTGGTATGACAGATAGTATCGCACCACTTCAATAATACAAATCCTCTTGTGTAACCTAAACAATAAATGGTAGAGTTGAGTCGCATCAAACGATGCTCTCCTTAAGGTTTTTAGATGCCCCACTTCTACAATCCGGGTTGACCATGAATCTATACCCCCAAGATAAAACAACTCTCTAATCACATAGGTTGCAGTTCCAAATGTGATTACAAAGGGCTTCTAAAGGCTATATTCACTAACTCATCGATACTGACTGACTACGGTAGGAAAGAAAACATGTATTTAAAATTGCTTCTAAAGATGTTTCCAAAAACAATTGTTAGAGAATGAGCAAGACATCCTCTCTTTATATAGGAGAGGAAGAGACACCACTAAGGGATGTCTTCAAGAGATATGTCCCAACTCATGTCTTTTCCCATAAGGCTTGTTTGTTAGTCATTCAAACAAGTCTTCCAATAGGCACCTATTGGCTATTTAGGCGTCTATTAGGAAAGGACTCAACCCTCCAACAAAACCGCATTTTGAACCTTTAATTTTAAAAACAATTAAAAATCCAACAATTTGGAAGGTTTATAGCAATCCTGGATTTTTATGATAACCTTATTGTGGTCTATTAAGATTAGTTGGCCAATCATGGTTTTACAGTATAGTTCTTATGTTTTTGAGTTTGGTGTATAAAAGGAAAATTATTAGAGGGTTATTCTACTTTACTCTCACCGTGTTTTTGGTCATAGTATTGCTTTGGACTTTTTTTAAAAAAAAAAATTCTAAGGTTGCTGCAATTTATATGCTCATCCATTTGGAGGTTTGGAGATTGATTTATGGTGTAAGAATTGTTCGAACATTAAGTTTTTATTTGAAAGATTTTATGGTTCTTGCTAGTGCTTCTCTAAAGAAGGTTATTATTATTTTTTTTGTCACATTTTGAATATTTCATATAAGTGGTTATGATGGTTCTATGAGTAAAAGTTATAGAAATTAATTTTGACTACTCCATTTTGCTTCATGATAGATATTGATTAATGAATTCTGTTACAGGATTTGTATTAGCAAAATGAGCTCTCCAGAGCTGCCACTATGTCCAAAATTCAAATCTCTGGAAAATGAAGAAAATAATATAAGAGTAAACTCTGATGGTATGTACATATTTTTCTAGTTACTTACTTTCTCTGCCTCGTTCATAATATAGATACTCATAGGAGTAATTCTAGTTGTAAATTCATGAATGCATCATGTCATTTATAACTGACTGGAAACAAGCTGAATCATATCATTTATTTGTTTACATTTTTCTTATTTCTGTATTGTTTGGCTTTGGATTGTTTGTATTCTTTTGAACCATTAATGGATTTGTTTCTGGTAACAGTGCTGTTAACCTGTTACAATCCATTATTCCAATATTGATATACATTTTATTTATTTTGGCTCCTCTTTTTTTTTCTTTCATTTTAATGTTTTCTTTTGCAAGTAAAAAGCAATTCTAATGAAAAAAACTTTCCATTATTTGAATTAGGTAAATTTTCAGTAACCAGAAAGTGGCTCTATAAACTGCTCTTAACTTTCGTTCTTATTCTCAGTACAGAAATGGTTTCACATGATCCATTCTTACTCAGTGTACATTTCTTATTAAACATTTTCAGTGGAATAGGGAGAGACTAACTCAAGATTGTTTTGAACACCATGTGAGATTTAATTTTGGAAAGAAGTTTAACAAATGCTGGAGCTTATGATGTATATTCTAAGTGCGTTGAAATGTTATGTTCCAGGCTTCAGATTCCGTGTTGTCTCATATAACATTTTAGCTCAGGTATGCTAGTCTTTCCAAATCATTTGTAAGATGTTTTTCAATTATTTTGGTGCATGTACAGTATGCTATTCTTTTATTATTTATATATGTAGCATAATAGGTAGTGTTATCACTTATTTATCCATCTTGAGATTTGTACTGATTTCTCTGTTGTTAAACATCTTTACTTCCTTTTACATTTTGTTGTGCCAATTGTTTAGTTTCTTTGTAGTTGAACCCACTTGTAAGATATTATAGTTAACTGGTTTTTATTATATACTTTTAATGAGATTTGTTCCAACCTAATCCATGAAAGAAGAACAATCATAAAATATTTGAGGTTGACGTGGACAATAAGATTTATCTTACCAAATTATTGATTAAGAAATCTTTCAGAGTGGTTAATTATGCATCCTTTTCTTTTTGTGGGTAAGACGGTGGCTTATTAATGGATGAAAAGAAGATTTGTGCTAATACATATCTTTTTAGGGTATTGCTAGCCCATGACCAAGTGCTAATTTTGGTGACACTAGTCCCCTTAGTTCCTAGTGACAATGTCTAGTGATTGTATTGGTTGTCTTTATTTTTGTACCGAATTCTGTTTCCTCAAAGCTTGCAAACAAAGATTCTATTTTAGATCTGTTACCAGTGATTGTGTTAGTTGATGCTTCTCAGTTCTCACTCATCTACGTAATCAACCTATGTCAAGTTTGTGAGGGTACTGGCTCATTGTTTTGAGCAGTTGACTGTTTCAATGGTGGTGGGTCCATAGTTCTTCTATGTAATAATAGCCTTTTCAATTTCCAAAAGATTTCGTAGCTGAGAAATTCCTGTTAAGATGAGTCACTAGTTTTTGTAATTTTTGTTGGTTTTTAATTGAAGAATCTTCTTGCTGGTTAGAATCTTTAGTCTCCATTTTTGTTTGGGCATAATGTGCCCCAACATTCTCCCTTCCTCCAATTTCTTGTCTAGGTTTCTGCAATTTTCTTGTCAACCTTAATCTAGTATGTAGCACAAAGTTCACAGATAGATGATATAGACTTTGTCGTGGTAACTGGAAATGTTGAACACAAGGTTTAAAGTATCGGTATTGCGTATTGTATTGGTGGGTTGATTTTAAGAGACGTATCATATTGTATCGGAGATACATATCGCACACTACAGATTCACATGAAAATGGTCAAGATACACATAGAAACACACTTTTGGAGCAAAAAACTATACACATAAGCAATATTGCAGTTTGTTTCCTTGATTTGATTCGTTTTTCATCAAGGAATCAAAGCCCCAAGCATGATTGAAGATGTCACAAAATTGAAGTTTTGGGTGAAAAATTGCCAGTCCAGGTGCTGTTAATGCTTTCTGGTTTCTGCGATCATGATTCTGAATTCACATGTGCCTTTTAATGTGCGTATCACAATCTATTGCATTGTATAACACCGTATCAGCCGATACAATGCGATACGTACCAATACTTTAATTTTTTTTCAACCCCTAAATTAATAGTATCGGTATGTATTGATTGTATCTTATCGTATTGGCCGATACAATATGATATTGATCGATACCAATTTTTTCAAAAACAAAGAGACGTATCTCATTGTATCGTATCGATACCCTATGATACCAATACTTATCGGCCGAGACAAGATGGTGCGATACTCTAAACCATGGTTGAACATGCCTGCCTAGTGTGATATATCTGTTACTGTTTTTGGCCCACATTAAACAGATCGAGCAAGTTTGAATTGATGTAGCATTAAAACTTATTAGTCCGAATGCATCATGGAGAGTAACAAAAGTCCACCCGATTGTTAAATGAGTTGGGCTTTGGCATGGTTCAAACTCAATCCAAAACCCACATAAATACACTCAAACCCATTCTGTTATCTGGTTGACATGCTTTTATTATAATTAGAGTGGTTTATTTTGCATAAATTTGGTAACTCACATTAAGGATATTTTTAAAATTTTTTTTAATAAAAGACATTTTTGTCAATATATATGCTTGACTCTCTGTAAATTATACCCATGGTCATTCATCGGGCTACTGATGATGTCAAGCAGGGCATTAATGTCTTCTCAGCACCTCACTCCCCCTCCCAAATGTCTCTCTTCACCCCTCCCTCTCCAGCGACTCTAGTTTTTGTAATTGCTGTTGATTTTTAATTGAAGAATCTTCTTGCCGGTTAGAATCTTTAGTCTCCATTTTTTGGCATAATGTGTCCCAACATTTTCCCTTACTCCAATTTCTCGCCTAGGTTTCTGCAATTTTCTTGTCAACCTTAATCTAGTATGTAGCACAAAGTTCACAAGTAGACGATATAGACTTTGTGGTGGTAACTGGAAATTGTTGAACCTGCCTGCCTAGATGATATAGACTTTACTTTCCCAAGATATTCTCAACGGCTGTATTCCTTGCCCTTCCCAACATGTTTCTCCCTATAAATACTTGTTTTTGGCGAGCCCCCTAGTGGTGAGTCCTGAAGAGACCCTAAAGTTAAGTGGATCTAATGTAGTCCTAGGTTAGTAGAAGACCAACTAGGAGTCAATAAATTTGGATCCGTTATGAACAGGTGAATCAGATAGGTCAAAATAGGTTTTTGGTGAAATTAGGGTTAGGGTTTGATGTATGGGTTATGTCAAGTTGAGTTAGGGAAGTCTATCAGTGAAGGTCCTGAGATGTTTTGATGGAGTTAGGTATTTGAATGAACAACAAGGTTAGGGTTTCGGGTTTTTGAAAAGAGGAAAAGATGGATTTTGCTAGCTGGTTTGATCTGGGCAGAATTTAGGCATTGGGAAAAGTGAAAACAAAAAGGGGGAAATGTAGGGTTTGGGCTGTGAGAGGATTAGAAGAAGAATTGTTGGGGATGGGGTGATTCAAACTCATTGTTGTTGCAGAGAATCGTTGGCAGCAGCTTGTTTGAATGCGGAACTTGAGTAAAAATTGAATCTTGCACGTAGAACACCAAAAGAAAGCTTCAAAAGAACCACCCGGGCTTCGCACCACAAGGTGTCGGTTGGATCATACACCAATCCCACCAACGAACCACCCGGGCTTCCCACCGCAAAGTGTCAATTAGATCAAACACCGATCCCACCACCATTGATCAAACACAAGACAAAAATCTTCAATGGAAGAGAGCAGCATAAAGCTTTTTCATTATAAAAAATCGTGTTCAATATTTCCCCCCTTTACAACCTTATATAAAAGACTCAAAAATAGACTCCTACACTTAAAAGGAAAGGCCTAACCCAATCCTTAACCTATTAGGTAACTTAAATTGACTAGGAAACTGAAGTAGACTCAAAACAGAGTCCTAATCCAGTACCACTAAACACTTAAAAGAAAACTACTGAAATCACTTAATTTGGACTAGTGGTTCAACCGGTTCAATTCAAAACAAAAAAAAAAACATGAAAATAAACTAAGTATAGAGCTAATCCCGTATGCAACCTATGTACCCCTACTTTAGGTCCATAAAATTAACCTATGACATTGAAAACCCATGGGATCAAAGTCCCAACATGTATATAGCCCAACCTTAGACTTATTCCTAATAAAAGAAGCCCAGTTTGATGATAAATCTGCATCAGGATCTCTTTGGCCCTTATTATCCTGTACTTTTCTTTATTTTCTAGTTTATTTCGATTCATCTTTTTTGAGCTGCATCAACTTGGTATCAGAGCAAGTTTCAAAATATCTCTGAAAATCAAGAAGATGATGGAGAAGGTTGCCAAGGATTGTTTCGTCGCTTCAGTAGATTGGAGTAAACTTCCAGTGTTTGACGAAGAGCAACGGAAGGATTACCAACATCGATTTGACGCTTGGGAAAATGGTGGCTTTTTCAAACTTTAGGACGAGTTCTTTCAAGCAGGGGATTTAATGCCCTCGCATCACCTCGCTCTCCTTCTCCAACATCTCTCTTCACCCGTCCCTCTCCCTAGATTCTTTATTTTCCAAAGGTATTCTCTATGGCGGCTATTGTCTCTCCCCTCCCCAAAGTCTCTTTCTCATCCTATAAATACTTGTTTTTGGTTTGAGGAAAAGAGGAGTTGATAATTTGTATTTTTGGTATATGTGTAGTTGTGTCATGGTTAGCCCTCATTTGAGTTTGAGTTTTTGTAGTGGTGAGTGAGTCCAATAGTTGGGTGAGTGCGTCTGCAAGAGACCAAAAAGTTTGTGGTCCACTCTGACCCTTAGTATCATATATGTATCATATATTTTTCTTTATTTTCTAGTTTATTTTGAATCCTCCTTTTTGAGCTACATCACCTGCCCTTAGTGAAAGTCATGAGAGCTCTACCGTAGTATGGTTCTAGATTATTTTCTCAGCTTCACCGTAATACGACTTGAGTCAACTCAACTCAACTTACCTCAGCCTTATCCCAAATTCCCAACTAAATGGGGTTGGGTACATGGATCTTTCCCTCCAATCAGCTCTATTCAAAGCCATACTTTGTTACTAATCCTAACTCCTAAGCTATGCATGTCTTTCTTCACCACTTCTCCTAGAGTCATTTTAAGCCTATCCCTGGCTCTTTTAGCTCCTTCAATCTGAATCAAATCACCCCTCTGTACTGGAGCATTCAAAGGTCTCCGTTGAACATGTCCATGCCACCTCAATCAACTTTCTTACAACTTACCATGTATCAGAGCTACTCATAAATTAGCTCTAACTTAATCATTCTAGTTTTACTACTCATCCATCTCAACATCCTCATTTCAACTTCATTCTAATATGCTAAAGAAATCTATCCTTATTAATTGTTAATCCTTTAAAAAAATCAGTTCCCTGTATCCATTGGTCCGGTCAACTCTCCCACTCATTTAGCCCCATTGGGTTATAAGTGAAGTGAGAGAAATAAATTTGCAGTGGTAAAGTAAAACAAAATGAAAAGCAAAGAAATTTTGAAAGAAACTTTCAATTGGGGTCTTTGGTTGGAAGTATAGTTGATTAGTGATATGAAAATGAGTGGGTCCCACAATGGAGACTGGAGAGAAGTAGGAGCTGTAAAAATTTCAGTGTATTTTGGTGGAAAAGTGAAGTAAAACTTAGTTACCACATGTAGTATATTTTGAGTTAATTACACAATTAAACTTGGTAATGGTTGGAAAAAAAATTCATTTTGTTGTTTTGATTTTAATTAACTTCTAACCTAGGTTCCAACTTTACTTAAAAGAGTCCACTTTCCACATGATTGAAACCAGAACTAAAACTTAGTTACCACATTTAGTATGGTTGGAAAACATTTCATTTTTTTTGTTGTTTTGATTTTACATAAATTTCTAACCACGGTTCCAAATTTAGTTAAAAGACACCACTTTCCACATGGTTAAAACCAAAATTTTTCATCAAAATGTGTGAAATGGGCTTGAAAATCTGGTAAAGATTTTCAAATTCTAGGAATATGCGGGAAATCTTTTGAAATTTGTGAGTGTAAGTTCTAGGGATTCTTATTTAAACATAAATATACCTTTAGCAGCTATTAGAAGCCCCCAAAAAGAGAAAACCCCGAAGTGGTTTTATGGTTTCAAAACGGTCGTGTGGTTTTTAGTGTTTTTATCAATATAAGTTAGTTTAAACAATATGATAGGTATATCACACAAATTCACTTGAAAACAATGGATTAATGTTATAAGATGTTACTATATAATTTCATATAAATTGTTTCATTATCTATTTTTCAACAACCATATGAAAAAATATTGGTCTACTAAAAAAGGATAACAGCACAAGTATGTTCCATAATGTTATTATATTTACCTTTTATAGTCCTTCAGTTTGCTTTCTCCCTGGGATGCTTTCCAATGGTGACTGGTTAGAAAAGAAATTGGCAAACCCTTGCCTCACCTACGCCTTTACTCCAATAGGGGGGGGGGTGAGGGGGCCTTAGTCGCCCTCCTGATGTTCCATACTAGAACATTAAATTGGATCTGTGGTCTTAACTTTGGACCTAGTTTATTATGTTCATGTTTAATTTCTCCTTTTTTTTTCATGTTTGTGGAAAAAAAACAAGAAAAATAAATTTTGGGTAGAAAATACAAGTCTGTATTTCTCTTTAAATATTCTTCTATTGCTCTTGTTGATGGTATATGGGAGAGAATGCAGGAAGAGACCTATTCGGCCAGATTTTCTTTTAAAAGAGTTTTAGGTTTCCTACCAATTTCACACATTTCTCATGTTTTGCACATTTCAATGTTGTTTTGACTCAAAATGGTCTTGACTTAGAATTTTAGCCATTGGGGGGGGGGGTTCTGTGTCATAAGGGAGTGATTGACTTTTCTAAATATAGTTATCAAGACATCGCCTAGGCGGATGCCTTGGTCCGCCTTTTTGGTGTCGCCTTGATTTTGGATCCTCTGCAACGCCTTGCCGTCTTGATAACTATGTTTCTAATACATGTTCTGTAATACTGGCATGTCCCCACTAATTTATTTTACTTTCTGGATTATAAATTTTGTTATGTTCACAGAAAATTTTCAATTTCAGACATTTCATTTTGGTTATTTCATCCAAAATTTCGTATTTTTTTTTCAATGTATTTTGTTTCGACCCTTCAGCAAACTGAAAGTATTGTACAAAATTTTGCAAAGTTCAATTTAAATTTCAAATATTGCCTCTAACCAAACAGTGCCTTAGTGACCATATTTGGCTGCTGTGCCTTTTCTCCGGAGGTCATGTGCATGTTATAAAAATACTACAGACTTTTAGAGAATAGGGATTTGATCATTAGACAATTAGAGTCCTCTTCCTTGGCACAGTACCCTCTTTCCTATCTGTTTTATATTTTATCCCATTCAACAGAGAGAGGGGCCAACATAACTTGATATTCATCACCCTCTGAATGTGCTCCAGCAAAAATGGTGAAGAAGGTTTTTTTTATTTATTTTGAGTGCTTATTTTTTTTTGTTTGGCCCTCTGTTGACAGGGAGAAAAAAAAGAAGAAACAATGATGAAGACAAACTGATAAACATTGTATTTGTCTTCAAAACTGTTGTTCTGTTTCCAGAAACAAAAATATACAGAAGCGCAGCATTTTCAATAAATTCATATTATTTAACATAGAAAGAATCCACTCTCTGCTCACAATTAAGACAAAAAGACCAAAGCCAATCAAATAGTCACCTGAATTGATCTCACTAGACCCCAAAAGTCAGAATGATGAGTATACCTGTCGTCATAAATAAGTTTTCCTTTTTGTCCATACTCTCTCCAGTGATGGACAGACATTCACAATGAACACTGTCGTTGCGTTTAGGGAAAACTACACTAAGCGATAACCTTAATGCTCGATCTATAAAGCCATGGATATGATTTTAAGAAGCTGATCAGTGACCACATTTCATAATGTCAGAATTCTTAAACTATGAGTCTTCATAGTTGTATCATTTCCATTGAGAGCTGACAAAAAAATTTGAGGTCATCTTAATCTTCAGGTTTATGTGAAGAGCTCTTACTTTCCACATTCTCCATCACCTTGCCTCAAGTAAGACTTCTATTCATCTGTATACTTTCTTATCCGTATTTTGTCATTTCATGCTATTTCGAGCTTTGAATTTCATTTGACATTGATGTGCCACCTAACACATAAGGTTGGCACATCATGGATGTACAGATATAGTTGGTGCTGAGATATTGAGAACAATTATTTTTTCCTTTTCTTAATTGAGATATAGTATCAGGTTATGGATACTTTCAATTATGTCTGACACAATAATTTAAAGTGTCCATAGAAGGTACAAAAGATGGATTAGTAAGCAACTATAGTAGAGGTAGAAGGTTTGGATGAGGTTACCTGTGTGCAAGCTTAGATGGTTGTATAAAAAACAAAACAAAATGACGATTCAGCCTTATCCCAACTAAATGGGGTCGGCTACATGGATCCATGCTCTCCAATTAGCTCTGTTTGAGGTCATATAGAATTAGAATGTTTCATTGTTTGGTTGAGGTGAACAGGTGGTGCTTTCCGTTATAGTTCAAAAACTCGTTTCGTTTCGGTCAAAATTTTGAATATTTCGGTTGAGTCGAAACGAAATGCAACATTGAATTGAAAAAAATGCAATATTTTGAAAAGTTCAGAAATTTCGGTCATCTCGTTTCGGAAATTTCCGAAATCTCTGTCATTTTACACCCACAAAAGGCCAAGCAAAACTCATTGAAAAAATACCATATTTCGACGAAATTTCGGTCAGACCGAAACACCGAAATGAAACCTTGAGAAAAAGTAAGGTTTTCTTTTTCCTAAACAGTTTGTGTCCATAAATAATTGAATGGGAATTTAAATAGGGAAGGCTCAGGAAGAAAACCCATTTTTCCATTACGCACGGAATCTGAAAGCTAGATGTTGGAAGGAGGCTTAGTTTTGGATTTGCTTATACTTTGGAAAGATAAGGGAAGGCGTTTTTGTTCACTTTGTACCCATTCGAACCTAAGCGGTTGATTACTAGGAGAATTTTGCTCCAGGAGCAAAGATGAAAATTTTCTGGGTCGTCCAATCTCTAGCAGCCAATTTAGACTACCACTTCATTAGTTTGATATGGAACTGTGTTTTAGCATTGGGACATGGAGGAGGAAATTCACAAGAAAGTGCCATAATGTTTCTCCTTTCATATGGAGATAGCGCCAAAGGAGAACTATGTAATTGGAAGAAAGCTCTGGCCTGAAGCAATGCTTAAGGGCTTCGTTTGAAAAGTTCAAGGTTTTTATTTGAGTTTTTTTTTTTGATCCCTTCTTAATGATTGTTCATAGACCAACTATTTGTTGGTGGGGGGAGGGGGTTGGAGAGTCTTGGATGCGAGACATGCCAAAGGTGCTTGCATTCTACAAGCAGGGCAATACCGACTGCGCTAGGCAGTCGTTGGCACCAACAGAGTTGAATTGACCATACTCGCTTTGTCAAGCATGCACAGGAAAAGTGAGTTTAAGATAAAAGATCCTGGAAAATTGAGATGCACCATGGAACTAAACTAGAAAAGCTCAAGAAAGATATTGTCATCTCTTGGAGAATTTATTTTCTTCATAACATGGAGGCGGTTACAGTGTGTAGAGCAGCTGCTATTATTATTATTATTATTATTTTTTTTGGGGGGGGGGGGGAGGGGGTGGTTGTTGGGGCAGAATCACAGATTAAGTTAATAAGTGTGATCCTCTTACTATTGTTGGGTAGTTTTGTTGTGTTGAGATTCATCGTTGTAGTACTTACCTAATAGCACCTAGTAGCTTGAGCTTTTGGGATTAGCTGTAATAACATGGTATCAGAGCCGGGTCGGTTGTTCGATCCCTGGTATGTGCGAGGGGTTTTGTGTGTTGTACTCCTATGCTTTTTGTGCCTTGGTGTCACATGATGGCACCACCACGTGATGATGGTGTCATACTGTCATGTGCAGAGCCGTGTGTGTGGGCCTGAACATGCGGTGGGAGGGGGGCTGTTGTATTGATATACGTTGTTGTAGTCCTTACCTAACAACTCAAGCTTTTGGGATTAGCGGTTGTAACAAGTAGATATTACATGCTTGAAAGAAAATTCATCTCTCTAAATCTGCTGGATGCTACATATAGTATAAGTTTTGTTGTTTGGCTTATGGACAAGCTTTGCCTATGGGTGATCCAGTGGGATCTCTGCCCAGCTATGGCATCTTTTTGTGGCTTTATGAGCCAGTCAGTTGCACATGTGGGTCACTTCTTTTTGGTCTTTTAGGTATTCCCCCCCCCCCCCAATATTAAGTAAAGTAGGAGTTGAAGGTGTTATCGGCATAGTTGTCGAGGCATCACGTAGGCACCAAGGTGGTTTGTGAGGGTCAAGGCACTTTATATTGCTTTATTGTCTAGGTGCCCTAACTCAAAATAACTCAGGAAACAGGGCCAGAAAATGGGAAACCCAAGGAAAAGGGTTTAAAATGAAAAAAAAAAAAAAGAAAACAAAAAAGAATAATGCGAAAGGGATGATGAGATGAAGCAGCAGATGCTTCTGCTGGAGAAGACTGAAGCCCCAGCAGCTTTGTGATCGGATGTGCATCTCAGTTGTGCTTATCTTTAGTAATTTTGGTTTTCTTAGGATCTCTTATTTAGTTTCCTATTTGATTTCAACTTGTATTCAGTTTCCTTTCTTATCTCAATCTCCTTTGCTTGCTACCCAAGCATCAGATGTAATATAAACTCTCTCATTCTTGAAAGCACAATTAATGAAAACTCTAAGAGAACACAAAAATCAGAGGCTTGGTGGAGCTGTTTGCTCTGATACCTTTTGATAATTCTGAAAGAGAGTTGGATCCAGGATGAGATACGATAGACGACCCGCATAAGGGCTAGGGCTATTCACCCATTGGTTTACCCCAACATTACCCACCTGTCCGAATGTTGCTGAGCAGTTTTTGGATATCAAACGGACCTCCACAGAAGGTCTAGATAAATGAATTTTTTACCGTATAAAGAATACTTTTCCTGTATTTCTTTGTTTTCTACAGGAACAATGCCCCCTAGAACCGTATAGGAGGTTTTCTCCTTGTACGACTCAAGAAAGAATGATTCAAGGTCGGCCAGTGAGACGATGGGGGGATAAGCTTCATCGTCGAGAAGGAAACAGCCCGGATCACCAGCTAAGGCCCCTAAATGACTGCCCAGTGATAAAGAAGGTAGGGGTGCAGAGACAGCTAGGAGGTTTGCCTGCCTTTTCATTGGGATTGATTCTTGTTTGTATATCCTTATTCTATATTCCATCGAACATCCATTTTGTAGCTGCTGCACAACTCCTTATTTATGTGGGAGCCATAAATGTCTTAATCATATTTTCTGTGATGTTTATGAAGAATGGATGGTTTTGTGCCTATTACCAGTTCTTCCTCCCGAGTTGAAACCGATCATTCAGATAGATGGGCGTAAACTAATGAGTTCGGATATTAATGAACTCTATAGAAGAGTTATTTATCGGAACAGTATCATCTAATGAAAGGTTATCTAAGTCCAACTTTAATTGGCCTCAATTAATCCATCGTTACTGCCCAGAGGAGAAGTAATTGGTAGGGAAACCTTGTTCCTTGGAAGATCTATCTAGTGTCTGGTACTGCATGGTTCCACTCTGCAAGAACTCCGAATCATTCTCTTGAAGCTCATCCTCTTTATGATAAATGATCCGCTTGCCCCAAAATGACCTGGCCCAATAGGGAAATCCCAATTCATTGGGTCTGTATCATGTAACTTATTTACAAATGAAACTATCCTTGAATCACTATGGATTTTAGTAAAATTCAACCTTCTCAACTCCTGAGCAATTGCACCAAAGACTCTACTTCCTTTTGGATTTCCTTCTTGATCAATGACAACTGCTGCATAGTCATCATATAGCTCCACATATAGTCCCTCGAACCGCATTTTCTAAACGAACCAGAGCCAATCTCAATTGATCTTGTAAGAGATTTGCTACAAAACAAATACGTTTAATTTTCAAGTGATTCATATCGTCAAGTGTACCCATTCCAAATTTCATTCCAATCAAATTTTCTGCAACTGTCTCGTTACCGAGGACCTTGTTTCAAAAAAATACGCTGTCTTGGTGCTTAACCGGGATTAACTAGTAAAAGGCCTAAAGCCGGAAGTGATCCTACAAACCAATCTCGTTCTGGGAACGTTGATTAATTTTTTTGACCATCGTGCAACTAGCTGCTTCAGCTTCACCCACTCGAATTTTCGATATTCCTCTTTATTTCTCATCAAACGAATGGCATCTTCTTTTGGAAATCCTAGCTATTCTTAGCATGATATTGGGGAATCTCATTGCTATTACTCAAACAAGCATGAAACGTATGCTTGCATATTCATCCATAGGCCAAATCTATCCATTTATGGATGGAGTTTCAACAGTAGCTAGGTCTAGAGGCGAAAGAGAGTACTTGAGTTCTCCAAATAACCGCGGCTACTGGCACAGAGTTAGCCGATGCTTATTCCCCAAATACCATCATTGCTTCTTCTCTGGGAAAAGATGTTTACAACTCGTGGGCCTTCTTCCTCCTTGCGGCATTGCTTCGTCAGGCTTTTGCCCATTGCGAAAAATTCCCCACTACTGCCTCCCTACTGGAATCCAGTACCAGTAAAAGTAAAATAATGTATTATTACAAATAATAACTAATGGGAGAGGGGAAAGGAAGAAAGAGAATCCAGGAAGGACATCAGAATTGCAGGGGAAAAAGAGAAGAAACCGTGAGAAGAAGAAGAGGGGGGATCAGAGTTGCAGGGAGAAAAGAGAAGAAGAAGGAGGGGGGGAAGGAGGGTGCACACGCACACAACCAGAAACTCAATTCATTCTTTCCATTATTCAATTCTGTTCTCATTCCTCTCAAAATACATTCTTTTAAAAACTCCTTTCCCTCCCTCATTAGTATCCCTTGGATGATCCAATTGGGCCTGGGCTTGGGCTAGGGCTAGGGCTAGGGCTAGTAGGAGCAGCCCCCAAATGTCCTGCATCAATAACTTTTCAATCAAACAACTTCAAAACCGAACATGAAACTTTGATTTAATTCAGCTCCTTTATGGAAGATGGATAAACTCCCTGTTCTAAGGCGTGACTGAAATTAAAAAAAAATCCGGAATCCAGTGGGATCTTCGTAAGGTTTATCATTGTGAATGTTACGACAAATTTGATTGGGAAATTTAATGGCAAAAAGAAGGAGATTCATTAGCTCGTTTTTTTGATATTTAGAATTGATTGGTTGTACATATGACGATAAAACCCGAACAGTGTTTAACTTTGCAACTAGGGCAAAAGTCTCCTGGTAGTTGATCCCATAGGTTTGAGTAAACCCCTTGGCCACAAGTCTTGCCTTGTATCTATCTACTGACCCATCCATCTTATGCTTGACTATAAATACCCAATTACAGCAGACTTGTTTCTTGCCCGGAGGAAGTCCCACTAACTCCCATGTCTCATTTTTGGATAAGGCTTTTATCTCTTCCATCATGGCTGCTTTCCACTTTGGATTTGCAATTGCCTCCTGCCACTTTTGTGGAATTGAAACTGAGGAAAGAGAAGACACAAAGGCACGATATGAAGAAGACAAAGAATCATAGGAAACAACATTGGAGATGGTATGTTGGGTACAAGACCTAATGCCTTTACGAACATCAATAGGTAATTCAAGAGAAGGATCCTTACCAGATGGAGTAGCAGACTTTGGATCAAGGTCTAACGATTGGGGAAGAGGTACAATAGTGGTGGTAGTCTCAACTTGCTCCTTGTGCTTAAGGATCCTGGTATCAGGATTTAAAGTATCGGTGCGTATCGTACTGTATCGGCCGATATGTCTTGGTATCGGTCGGTGTCGATACGATACATATTGATACGTATCTATTTAAAAAATAAAAAAAACAATGTATCGATATGTATGTATCGACCGATACATGTTGATATGATACGATATGATGCAATATGGTCGATACGTACTGTTTTCAATTTTTTATTATTTTTTTAAATGTATTGGTACGTATCGATATGTATCTATCAATACGTACCGATACGTATCGATGCGTATGGATACACATGCCTTTTTTCATATTTTACATCAAACACGAACCAGAATCCCCAAAATATGTCGGGCCAGATCCACAAACTAAATCTCAACTTTTTCTCCCTTTGGGTCGTGCCACAAAATATATCGGGCCAGATCCACATCGCACTTGAATCCTTGGAATACAAGGCATACTCAACACTTGAAAGGGAAAAGGTAGGTTTTTTTTCAAAAACTTTATCTTTTGCTTCAAATCTTGCATTTTATTTCTGTTTTTTTTTGCTATGATTCAAGGAGAATAGGTTTAACTAACTATTAGATACATGCTTTGTATACATTTGCAAAGATTTGAACTCAAATCCACCATTTTTCACCCAAAACCGAAAATGGCTTCCTTAAGGGTCAGTATTGTGGTTATGTTCGGTCAGTACACAACATCATCCTAGTTGCTCTTATTCTTGAAGACCCTTACAGACATGAGTTTGATCCACCCCGACATTCTTCATGGCAATAGAGTGACTATGCATGTAAGAAATCTCATCTTTTATAACAATTTAGAAGTGCGGCACTTGTCTGGTTATACATTATTCACAATTCTTAGTGTATATGCATGATATATGACATATATTACTTGTTTATATTGTTTTTTGTGTAAAAAAATGTATTTCCATATGTATTTTGATCATTTTCATGCGTTTCGGCACCGATCGATACGTATCTCCGACACGATACATCTCTTAAAATCGCCCGACCGATACGATACCCGATACCGATACTTTAAACCTTGCCTGGTATAGACTTTATCAACAAGAATCTGACTCACAGGTCTTCGAACCAATTGCTCCCCCTGAACAAGAACTGAACTAGAGGCTGGAGCAGGGTTGGAGGAGATGGCTCCCCCTGAATAGGAACCGGTAGTGTAGCAGGCACATCTTCAATACCTGAATCATGCTCCCCCTGAAGAGGTGGTTGAGAATAATATGCCCGGGATTCATGGAAGTATGTTCATAGTGACCAAAGTACGTCGGGTAGGAGGGTAATAACACTTTTATCCTTTTTGGGTAGCTGAGTAGCCCAAAAAGATGCACTGAATGCCATGAGGATTAAGCTTGCCATGAGGGTGATGGTTACGAGCATAGCAAACACAACCAAATATCTTCGGCGGAACAACAAAAGAAGAACCTTGGAGAAATGTTGGTAGATGCACGACCATCAAGAGCACGGGTAGGCATGCTGTTTATCAGGTAGGCAGTGGTAAGGACAACATCACTCCAGTATTGAGAAGGAACTTGCCGTGCAAACATAATGGCCCGAGCAACTTCCAAGAGATGATGATTCTTTCTTTCAGCCACTCCATTGTGGGTAGGAGTGTCGACACAGCTGGTTTGATGAAGTATTCCATTATCAGCCAAATATGTTTGGAACTTACCCTCCATGTATTCTCTGCTATTGGCACTACAGAATTTTTAGAGATGCATTGAATTGGGTCTAAACCATATGATGAAAGAGCTGAAAAAATCGAAAAACCTCACTCTTGTGCTGCATCATATACACTCGAGTGGTACGAGTATAACAGTCAATAAAAGTAACAAACCATCAATGACCAGAAATGGATGCACGACGGGCATGACCCCAAACATCAGTATGAACTAAAGCAAAAGGAGAAACATTTCTTTTATTCAAAGGAAAATAACTGGAACGAGTCTGTTTGGCTAAAACACAAGCCTCACATAAAAACTCATCCGGTTTACAATCTTTGACTAACTGAGGAAATAAAAAAAGCTAAAGTTCAAAGAGGAGGATGGACGAGCCGCAATGCCATAGGTGGAGATTAGGAGACGAGTCTGAGTGTAACTGATGAGTTGGAGATGAAACTGGCGGAAGAGAAGTCTAACTCGTGTCAAGTAAATAGAGACCGCCATGTACCTTACCACCCCCAATCATCGTCCGTTTCACCAGATCCTGTATGACACAATGAGAAGGGAAAAATGTTATTTTGCAGTTTAAATATTTGGTAAGACTACTAATTGAAAGAAGATTAGTAGAAAAAGAGGGAACATGCAAAACGAAAGATAATGTAATGGTAGGAGAGCAACAAATGGAACCCTTTCCAGATATAGGAGAAAGGGAACCATTAGCCACACAAATAGTGTCTTTCCCCAAAGAGGGAGAATTCTGGTGAAAAATATGGGAAGAACCAGTCATGTGGTCAGTAGCACCGGAGTCTATAATCCAGGGACTAGAGACAGCCGATGCACAATGACTATTGACTTAAATACCTGAAGCAAAGTGAGAACTTGAAGGGGCAGCAGGTGCAGATGCCGGAGCTGGTGAAGCTGAAGAGGCCTTTAGCATGCGACGGAAAGCTAGAAGTTCATCCAGAGTGAGACCAATGTCTGTAGAAGGGGCAGCATCAGTAGTTCCAATGTGATTAGCCTTGGACTTGGACTTCCCACGACCATGTTTCGCCTCAAAGTCAGCAGGTTTCCCATGTAATTTCCAGCAAGTAGCCTTAGTGTGATAGGGTTTGTTGCAGTGTTCACATTTTACCGGCTCCTTGAAGGCAGCATTACCACCATCGGTTATGGTAATGGGAGTAGGCCTGGAATCAGCTTGTAAGGCAAATGTATCAATAGTAGTGGTGTGCAACATAGCAGCCCTATGAGTCTCCTCAGTATGAACCAAAGCAAAGGACTGCTCTAATATAGGGAAAGGAGATCGGTTAAGCACTTGCACACAAATGGGATCATATTCAACATTCAGGCCTGCCAAGAAATCATAGACACAAATTTTGTCCACGTGTTTGCGATAGGCGGCAATATCAGCTGCATTGGAAGGCTGAAGATCTGAGTAATGATCCTATTGCTGCCATAAACTCTTTAGTGCAGCATAGTATTTAGAGATTGACAATTCCTTCTGCATGGTGTCATGAACCTTCTTTTGAATCTCATACACCTGAGCATCGTTCCCTACCTGCCCATAAGTCTCCTTGGCAGCACTCCATATTTGATGGGCTGTATCCAATAATAAGTAGTGTTGGAGAGGTCAGGTTGCATAGAGTGCAGCAAATAAGACATCACCATAGCATCATTGGAAACCCATCGATCTTGAAGAGGACCAGTTTCGGCTGGGTTTGTGTTACTGCCAATAATATGCCCAGTAAGTCCTTGACCGGCAATGGTCAAATAAGTAGATTTGGACCACATTAAGTAATTTGTTCCATCAAATTAACAGGAGCAGCGAAAGGTAAATACTCCGTCCTTGTCTCTGTCAATTCCAGATGTAGCAGTAGTAAGATCTGAACCCGACATACTCAACAGAACCAGCAAGAGATGGATAATTCAACAGAACCAGCAAGGTATCAATGCAGCCAGCCAAAGAAGAACCAAAAAAGGAGATCGATATTTGGAGAAATCGGTCCAAGAAGAAGAAGACCTGAACTTTTCAAAAAAACTCAGATATGTGGCTGATAATAGGGTCGAGTGTTCCTCTGGTATGAATAGAACTCCCCTCAACAAATTAGCAAGAGGTGACAACCCTAACCCTAAAATTGATAAATGTCAGGGTTTTAGAAAACCCAGAAAATTGAGATCGATGTAGGGTAGGGGGCTTCAATTGTTGATGATGACTTGTGATAGACGTTGTCCAAGGCTGCCAGAATGGATCTCCAATACGAACAATCAATCTTCAGTGGTAATCGAGACTTGATCTTCAAGAAAGAGGAATCTCAAAAAATCTCAAAAGAGAGGGAAGCAGCATCTATTGCAAAAAGCTTCTTTATATCATTGATTGATGAGGTAAGATGGAGGGCAGCAACTAGATCATTCGATTACCTCCTTAGTGCTGCCCTATAATAAGGGTGGAATTACAAAAAAAAAAGGAGAAGAAGAAGAGACCAAGAGAAAGGGAGAAGATGAAGAGAAGGAAAAACAATGGGGGGGGGGGTTTGTTCTGAAACCTAGATCAGATTAGTTAGCTCTTATACCATGTTAGCAGAACAATTTAGGATGCAATGCTTGACTGATCAATGTGATCATCAAACCCTTGTTGAGAGAATAACTAGTTGATTAATGCTTAAGTGATTAATCCTATCACTTAGCCCTTTATTTATAGTAATAGAATCAAAGAGTACAACTCCTAATCAAATAGGAGTGCTAATAACAGAAATAGAAACAACTAGGAATGCACACTCCTAGTCAAACTAGGAGTGCTCCCCTTGTCTATTCTAATAGAGATCGACAAGGGGAAAAATACAGAAATAAAAGGCAAATTACAGAATAATAAAAACAGAAAATAAAGAGGGAGAAAGTGGGAAAAAGGACCAGAATACCCCTACGGTATTCTGGCCCATATATTCTAACACTCCCCCTCAAGTTGGTGCAAAGATGTCCCACATGCCCAACTTGGCTAGAAAAGGACGAAACACTTTGCCACTCAGACCCTTTGTGAACACATCAGCCAGTTGATCAGTAGACTTCACATAGGGAACACAGATTAGTCCAGCTTCAAGTTTCTCCTTGATGAAATGTCCACATGTTTTGTACGATCATGTTGGACAAGATTATGAGCGATGCTTATGGCAGCCTTATTGTCACAATATAACATCATTGGAAGTTGGACAGCAACCCCAATATCTTGCAACAACCCTTTAAGCCACAACAATTCACAGATGCCATGCACCATCGCACGGAATTCAGCCTCAGCACTGGACCTAGCCACCACATCCTGTTTCTTACTACGCCAGGTGACGAGGTTACCTCCTACAAAAGAGCAATATCCAGCGATGGACTTCCGATCACATGAGCCAGCCCAATCTGCATTAGTGTATGCTTCAACCTTCAGATGACCATTGGAAGATAAAAGAATTCCTTGTCTCGGAGCATACTTCAAGTATTGTAAGATGCGAAGAACCACCTCCATATGAGAAGAATAAGGGTCATGCATAAACTGGCTGACCATACTAACTGCAATGGCAATGTCTGGCCAAGTGTGAGATAGGTAGATAAGTTTGCCGACCAACCGCTGATAACGACCTTTGTCAACTGGTGTGCCTTCTTTCTCCTGGAGTCTTGTCGTAGCTTCTATGGGAGTGTCTGAAGGATGACACCCTAGCAGCCCAGTTTCAAATAGTAGATCCAGGACATACTTTCTCTAAGACAGAAATATGCCCTTTGAAGAGTGAGCAACCTCTATCCCTAGAAAATATTTTAGAGTCCCCAGATCATTAATTTTAAACTCACGGCCAAGAAACAGCTTCAACCTTTTTATCTCATCACCATCATTGCTGGTCACTACAATATCATCAACATAAACTATGAGGAGAGTAACCTTATCACCCATACGTTTGATGAACAAGGTATGATCAGCATTGCTTTGCTGGTAGCCCACTGAAAGCATAGCTCTGTGAAATCTACCGAACCAAGCTCTTGGTGACTGCTTCAAGCCATAGAGTGCACGCTTCAGTTGACAAACCTTACCCTTGGTAGCAGGACTTGAAAAACCTGGAGGAATGTCCATATATACCTCTTCTCTTAGTTCACCATGGAGGAAGGCATTCTTCACATCCAACCGCTGAAGATCCCATCCAAGGTTCATAGCACAGGATAGCAATACCCTGACAGTATTGAGTTTTGCTACTAGTGCGAAAATCTCCTGGTAGTCAATATCATATGTCTGAGTGAAGCCTTTAGCAACTAGACGTGCCTTGTACCGATCCACTGTACCATCTGCCTTCTGCTTGACCACAAACACCCATTTACAACCCACTGGTTTTTTCCCTGGAGGAAGAGCTACAAGATCCCACGTATTGTTTTTGTTCAATGCTCTCATTTCTTCCAACATTGCTGCCTTCCACTTCCCATCTGTAGATGCTTCCTGCCAATTTTTAGGAATGAAAACAGAAGAAAGGGAGGAAACAAAAGTACGAAAAGAAGGAGAAAGAGAACTATAAGAAACAAAACGGGAAATAGGATGTAAAGTGTAGGACCTGGTACCTTTGCGATGTGCGATGGGTAGATCAGAAGAGGAGGACTCACCAGGAGGAGGATCTGGATCCTGAGGCGGCAACTGGATGGGTATCGGTGCTGCACTAGACTGATTCTGCCCTCTGTTAGAACTTCTCCGGTTATAAATGAGAATGGTGGAATTGTCAATGGTCCTCTGTACTGGAGTCAGCTCCCCCTGAGTAGGAACATTACCACCACCTATTTCCAAGGTCTCCCCTTGTATTGGAATCCCCCCAGGTGAAGGGACAGCAGCCTTGGGAGGCTGGACAGCAACTTCGGGAGGCTGGACAGCAACCTCGGGAGGCTGGACAGCAGTTATGGGAGGCTGGTTGGTGGCTATAGGTGATGCTGGTTGGTGGCTCTGATACCATGTTGAGAGAATAACTAGTTGATTAATGCTTAAGTGATTAATCCTATCACTTAACCCTTTATTTATAGTAATAGAATCAAAGACTACAACTCCTAATCAAAGTAGGAGTGCTAATAACAGAAATAGAAACAACTAGGAATGCACACTCCTAGTCAAACTAGGAGTGCTCCCCTTGTCTATTCTAATAGAGATCGACAAGGGGAAAAATACAGAAATAAAAGGCAAATTACAGAATAATAAAAACAGAAAATAAAGAGGGAGATAAAGTGGGAAAAAGGACCTGAATACCCCTACGGTATTCTGGCCCTTATATTCTAACAACCCTAGCCCCCTCATACCCGACTCTACTAGCTATGGGGGAAAAAGCCCAAAATACCCTTTCGGGTTACATTACTCAACATTATAAGTGTTACAGTTGAACTAAGTTTAGAGTGCAACTTCAGCCATATGCTATGATCCCAAATCAGACCGCGTAGTCATTCTATCTAGTCAATTATCTTTCAATCATGCAATGAAATTTCAGATATAAGATTTTAATAATTGTGACCAGTGATCGTGGGTCAGTGTGCTGAACTTGGGATGATAAACTGCCCAAATGTGTCAGAAAATAAATATTACTTGCTAAAAACATCGATATTGTTTTATAATTTCTTATGAATTTACTATTTTATATAAGGAAAAACCCTTATTTATGTCACTCTCCTAGGTGATTATTTGACTTCTGAGGGCCCTGAGCCAAATTGAAAATCTGGGTTGGCAAGTTATGGTTCCAGGCTTCCTGCACACCTATATCAGGAGCGCATCAATCGGGCTCTTAATTACTTCCATTTGGCATTTGATTGGGGCCCATATTTGGTGGAGTTGTCTGCATCATCACCCATGCATGATTGAAATCTTAGCCCGATCCTATGTCCCCCATGTATCATTGTAGAGGTTTAAAAAAAAGTTTGAAAAGTCTATGAAGGGAACTTGACATAAAATAGGAAAAGCCCATATATGATCAGCCATATGGTTGAGAACTTGAGATAGGCCATCGAATTTGACAGGTAGGCCTATTGGGGAGGTCCCCAAATATATCCAAGAACAGGCAGAATTTTAAATCATTAGTCCACGTGGCTTAAAAGTGGCAAGTTTGATGGAAAGGGTTCAAAGTACAGGCGTGATGCAAACATTTTTCCCTTAGTTCATAGGTTGGATTTTTTCTTGTTGGGATATGGAAATTCTTTAGGTGTCCTTTCTTTCTGTAAATTTTTCTTTAGTTATCAAACGGCTAGGTGATAATATTGGAATAGTTGGAATTTGTAGGATGTAAATATTTTCATATAATATTGATTGTGTGGCGGTTCATTTTCCATGTTCCTTTTAGCTGCAATTATAAAGGTTGTGCTACATGTAAGTAGGTATTAAAATACTTCTATTCTTGTAACAGGTGGAAAGCTCGTTCCCAAGCAATTTTGACTGTTCTTAAAAGTCTTGATGCTGATTTCCTCTGCATACAGGTCTATACTGCTTTCTTTTCTCCCACCGTGTTTAAATGAAAACCTAATTTTTCCTCACAATGCTTGCTTGTTCATTACCATTGTGTTTCGAGTTTTTTCTCTCATTATGCACCCCTGAGTTTCCTGTTGATCTGGTCTTTATTAAAACACATATTTCACCAGGAGTTAGATGAGTATGATAGCTTCTACGAACAAAATATGAAGAGTCTTGGGTATTCAGGAATCTATGTTCAAAGAAGTGGACAGAAGCGTGATGGGTGTGGGATTTTCCATAAGGGTAACAGGTAAACTCAACCACCCTCTCTCTCTCAGCAATCATGTTCTTGTGGCTATGCAAATCCGTTGTCATTTGTCTTGGAAAGTAGTTTGAGGCTGGATAATTTCTTTTTGGATGTCTCACACCTAATCTGGGTGGTTGCACCCCATGTAAAATAGTCATAACCTTGGCACAGTCTGCCGGGGCTGGTTGGTCCTAATCTTTGGCATTTTTCACACGAATGACTGCCCTCAGCCTTGAACCCACATCTTCATGCTGCTAGCCCAAGCCTTACCATTGCTCCCAGCCCCCCTGCTACACCCCATTTTCAATGAGAAATTTATATCTAAAAGGCACCTTGACAACTTATCCACTCAATGTTTTTGTTCATTTACTCCAAATTTATGAGTTAATAAGGTTTGAAATATGATAAAACCTACCTTTACACAGGGCCTAGATATCCTGGGCTAAAAGTAGATGGTGGAGGAAGCCCTTAGGATGCATTCTTGGGAGATGCTGTTAAAACAGAGAAGCTTCCTTGAACATTTTAAGAGCCAAAATCATAGATGACAATCATGACATGAATTATTTTCAAAATTAATATTTTTTCTTATACTTTTAAAGTTTTGAGCAACTTTGTGCATGCAATCATATGTAAACTAGCTTCTGGACCATGTTGGAAGTTATTGTAATTATCTTTGAGGAGGATAAGAATCATAAATTGCCTAAGAAGAATTGGTGACCTTAACTCCTGTTGAAAATAGGGAGAAGAGATTTCCTGATGTATGTGATATCTAAGTTTTAACAAGTCTCTTATTCAGTGCAGAAATGGTCTTAGAGGAGAAAATAGAATACAATGATCTTGTAGACTCGGTCAAAAATGGAACTACAGTTAGCGTGAATAGAACATCTGATGCACTGGTTGGCGGGAATGAAGAGTTTGTACCCCATGCTGAAGGTATCTTTAGAGCCCATTAACACAACTCTTTCCCTCTGGTTTTTACTCGACTCCTGTAACTTGGACACTGCTGTTTCTGGAAAACCTGGAGCTCCAACATTAAAGAAATGTGACACAAAGTAGAGGTCATGCACATTATACATGATTTTGTTCTTTTCCTATACAGGGATCAATTGAACTCTCTCTCTCTCTTTGATTGCTTTTAGTTGGGTTGGGGCTTACTGTGAACTCTTTTTTCATTGGTACAATATTTTAACAACAACAACAAAGCCTTATCCCAACTAAATGGGCTTGGCTACATGGATCCTTGCTCTCCAATCAGCTCTATTCGAAGTGTTGCGAGATTAGAATTAAAAAAAGTTAATTCTTGGATGTCTAAGGCTGACTCCAAGCTCTATATTTATAATAATCCAAAACATTACATGGACAAAATTGCCCTTACATACTAGAATGAATAATAAAGAGCAATAAAGAGGTAAAAAGACCACGGTATTCTGGTGTACATAATTCAATACTCCCCCTCAAGTTGGAGCAAATTTGTCAATCATGCCCAACTTGACTAGAATAAGATAGAACAGCTTCCCAGACAATCCCTTGGTGAAAATATCAGCAACCTGATCAGTAGACTTCATAAAGGGAACACAAATCAACCCTTCTTCCAATTTCTCCTTGATGAAATGCCTGTCCACTTCAACATGTTTGGTTTGATAATGCTGTACCGGGTGGTGTGCAATGCTGATTGCAGCTTTGTTGTCACAGTACAACATCATAGGAAGATGAACAGGGACACCAAAGTCTTGTAGCAAGCCTTTCAGCCAAAGTAACTCACAAATGCCCTGTGCCATAGCACGAAACTCTGCTTCAGCACTAGAATGAACCACCACATTTTGCTTCGTGCTACGCCAAGTGACAAGATTGCCTCCTACAAAAGAACAATACCCAGAGATAGACTTCCGATCAGCAGAACCAGCCCAGTCAGCATCGGTATACACCTCTATCCGTAGGTGACCATTAGGAGATAGAAGAATGCCTTTTCTAGGAGCTGACTTCAAATAGTGAAGAATCCGAAGAACAACAGCCATATGAGAAGAATAGGGGTTATGCATGAACTGACTTACAGTACTCATAGCAACAGCAATGTCTGGATGTGTATGTGAGAGATAAATTAGCTTCCCCACTAGTCTTTGGTACCGGCCTATATCAGCAGGTTCACCCTCCTTTTCTTTGAGATGGATAGTAGCCTTCATAGGAGTATCGGAAGGGTGACACCCTAACAAACCAATTTCAGTCAATAAATTTAGGACATACTTCTTTTAGGAGAGAAAGATGCCTTTAGAAGCTCTAGCAACTGCAATCCCAAGAAAGTACCGTAGCTTCCCTAGATCTTTAATCTCAAACTCCTGGCCAAGAAACTGCTTCAACCGGTTGATCTCATTACCATCGTTGCCAGTAACCACAATGTCATCCACATAGACTATAAGAACGGTGAGTTTTTCACCAGCCCTCTTTATAAAGAGAGTGTGATCAGCATTACTCTGCTTATAGCCCACAAAAATCAAGGCCTTGTGAAATCGCCCAAACCATGCTCGAGGTGACTGCTTCAGTCTGGAAAGTGCTCGCTTCAGTTTGTACACTTTACTTTTATTACTATCACAATAAAACCCTGGTGGAATATCCATGTACACCTCCTCACCAAGTTCTCCATTTAGGAAGGCATTCTTCGCATCCAGCTATTGTAGATCCCATCCAAGATTTGCTGCACAAGATAGCAAAACCCGAACTATATTCAACTTTGCAATAGGAGCAAAGGCAACAGGAGCAAAGGTCTCCTGGTAGTTGATCCCATATGTCTGTGTGAAGCCTTTTGCAACTAGATGTGCCTTATATCGATCCACAGACCCATCATCCTTTTGTTTGACCACAAACATCCACTTACATCCCACTGGTTTTTTCCTTGGAGGAAGGGCTACAAGATCCCAAGTATTATTTTTCTTCAAAGCGCTCATTTCTTCCAACATTGCTGCCTTCCACTTTCCATCTGTGTAAGCTTCCTGCCAATTTTTAGGAATGAAAACAGAAGAAAGTGAGGACACAAATGCACGAAAAGATGGAGAAAGAGAACTATAAGAAACAAAGCGAGAAATGGGATGTTGGGTGCAAGTTCTAGTACCCTTGCAATGAGCAATAGGTAGATCAGAAGGAGAGGTCTTACTAGGAGGAGGAGGATCTGGATCCTAAGCCGGCAACTGGATAGGTATTGGTGCCATAGTGGATTGATGCTGCCCTCTTTTGATACATCCTTTTGTATAGGTGATAATGTTAGAGTTGTCAATTCTCTTCTAAAATTCACTGATGGTTTTCTGGACTGGAGTCAGCTCTCCCTGACTAGGAACATTACCACCATTATTCCCTACGAGCCCCCCCTATAAAGGATTCCCTTCGGATGAAGGGGCAACAGTCGATGGAGATGGGGCAGCAATCACTGGAAAAGGGGCAGCAGCTAAAGGAGATGGGGCAGCAACTAAAGGAGATGAAGGAGATGGGGCGTCAACTAAAGGAGATGAAGGGACATCTAATAGAGGAAACACATCTTCACTGAGCTCTCCCCCTGAAGAGGTGGTGAAGAATAATATGAAAGACCCTCATGAAAAACGACATCCATATTGACCAGAGTACGACGGGAAGGAGGATGGTAACACTTATAACCCTTTTAGGTTGGAGAATAACCCAAAAAGATGCACCTCAACCCACGAGGTTCAAGTTTGCCTAGAGATCGTGTATCCCTAGCATAACACACACAACCAAATACCTTGGGAGGAACCACAAAGGAGGAACGTCCATGTAAAATCTCAGCAGGACTCCGGGAGTCAAGGACACGAGAAGGTAACCGGTTAATGAGATGGGTTGCAGTGAGGACAACATACCCCCAATATTGGGACGGAACATGTCGAGCAAACATTAAAGCTTGGGCTACTTCTAATAAATGACGGTTCTTCTGTTCAGCCACACCATTTTAGGCTGGGGTATCAACACAACTGGTTTGGTGAATGATCCCATGATCAACAAAATACTTTTGAAATTGTTTTTCTATATACTCGTTTCCATTATCACTTCTCAAAATTTTGAGAGTGCCTGGAACTGAGTTTGAACCATTTTATGAAAATGCTGAAAACATGAAAACACCTGATTTTTTGTATGCATAAGATAAACCCGTGTGTGTCTAGAGTGATAATCGATAAAGGAAACAAACCAACGATTACCTGAAAGGGAAGTCTTACGACTCGGGCCCCAAACATCAGAATGCACCAAATGGAAAAGTGAAGAACTCCTTTTATTAGATATGGAATAAGTTGAACGTGTCTGTTTGGCCAGAACACAAGCCTCACAAAAAAAATTGGTCTGATCACATTTTTTGACCAAAGTAGGAAATAAAGATGCTAAAATTCCTAATGGAGGATGACCTAGTCTAGAGTGCCACTGGTAAATTTCAGAAGAGACTAAGGAGTTTTGATGTGGAGATGGTAATGGGGGTGGAGTGAGACGACCATCATCAAGCAGGTACAAGCCACCATGCACTTTACCTAATCCAATCGTCTTCCCAGAGGCCAGGTCCTGAAAAACACAATGGGAAGGAAAAAAAGTTACTTTGCAGTTAAGGTCACGAGTAATACTACTAATAGAAAGAAGCTTAGTAGTAAAATTAGGAATATGCAAAACAGAAGACAAAGGAAGAGAGGACGTGCAGTTGATGATTCCTTCTCCAGAGATGGAAGAAAGAGAACCATCAGCTACTTTGACTTTGTCTTTCCCAGAAGTGGGAGAATAACGATGGAAAAGACTAGAGGACCGGTCATGTGATCTGTAGCTCCAGAATCAATGATCCAAGGATGGGAAGCTACTAAAGCACAATGACCACCAAATGAAATACCTGACCGAGCAAAGTTTGAACCTGAAGGAGTAGGTGAATTGGCAGTAGCTAACAGAGAAATCCTTGAGATCGACTTTTTCAGGGTTTTGAAAAAAACCCTGATTTTGGTGAAATCGATGGAGGGCAGATTGTAGACAAAAAACCACCAGAAAGAGCTGAAACTTGGATCGAGTGTGCTTCTAATAGGACTGAAGTACTCCTCCAAAGAACAACCTCAATGGGAACTTGAAACTCCTAGATCGATATTTGTCAGGGTTTTGAGAAAACTCTAAGTTGGTGAAAAGAAATTGATCTAAGAGGTCTTCAATTCTATTGGAGATAGGAACTGATCCAAAGAAATAAACACTGCCGCAGTTCTTGAGTCTTCAATGAGGTAGATTGGTTCCTTGGAAAGAAGTGGAAGCAATCCAAAAAAAACTGAAGCAGCAAATATCGCAGGTAACAACTGGAGTTGGAACTTGTCCCTATTGATCAAAAAACCTTATCATAGGATGAGGTAAAGGAGGGCAGCAACTGGATCTGTCGATCACCTCATTAGTGCTGCCCTAGTGGGAGAATGATGGAGAGAGAAGATCAAAACAGAAGAGGGGGGTGGGAAGAAGAGATCGAGGGTAAAAGGGAGAAAGGGGAAATCGAGAATGGAAAAAATTCCCTAATTCAAACCTGCTATGATGCCATGTTGCAAGATTAGAATTAGGAAAAGTTAATGCTTGGATGTCTAAGATTGACCCCAAGTTCTATATTTATAATAATCTAAAACATTACATGGACAGAATTGCCCTTACATACTAGAATGAATAATAAAGACCAATAAAGAGGTACAAGTCCTATGCTATGCATGTCTTTCCTCACCCCTTCTCCTATGGTTAATTTTGGCCTGCCCCTGGCTCTTTTAGCTCGTGCAATCTGAATCAAATCCCTCCTTTGTACTGGAGCATCTCGAGGCCTCCGTTGCATATGGCCATACCACCTCAAATGACTTTCTCGTAGCTTATCCTATATCGGAGCTACTCCCAAATCAGCTCTAATATGGTCATTCCTTACCTTATCCTTCCTAGTTTTGCCACACATCCATCTCAACATTCTCATCTCTGCTACACTTAGTTTATCTATTTGATGCTTCTTAAGTGCCCAACATTGCACATCATACGTCATAGCCGGTTGTATGGTAGACCTATAAAATTTTCCTTTAAGCTTTAAAGGAATACACTGTTCACACAACACTCTGGACTCGCCTTTCCACTTACATCCATCCTAATTTAATTTTATGAGCAACATCATCCTTTATATCATCTTTATTTATGATTGAGCCCAGATACCTGAAATAATCACTTGGTGGAATCTCTCTCTCATCAATATTTAAAACCTCATAAACCGTCCTAGTGTAACTAAAGTTACACACCATATACTCTGTTTTTGTTCGACTTCAGACCTTTTGATTCCAAGGTTGATCTCCAAAACTCCAACTTGGTGCTAATCCTTGCTCTTGTCTCATCCTTTGAGACAATATCATCAGCAAAAAGGGCTCAAAGCTGATCCTTGATGTAACCCAATTGTAATCGGGAATTCACTACCTTGACCCCCCACAATTCTTACACTAGTCACCACACAATTATACACATCTATAATTATCTCCATGTATTTACTTGACACCCTTCTCTTCTCCTATATGTGTCTGATTAACTCTATAGGGACTTTGTTGTATGCTTTTTCTAGGTCAATAAAAACCATATGGAGATCCTTCTTGCCTTCTGTAAATCTTTCCATGAGCCTCTTAAGTAATAAAATAGCTTCCATCGTGGATCTTCCTAGCATAAAACCAAATTGGTTCTTTGAAATAAAAGTTTCTTTACTCAGATGGTTTTTAATACCCTCTCCCATACCTTCATAGTATGACTCATTAGTTTAATGCCTCTATAATTATTGGCATTGCAGCTTTGAATATCACCTTTATTTTTTTTAATCGGGAGCACAATGTTTCTCCTCCTTCATCTGACATTTTGCTTGTGCTCATAATCTTATTAAACAACTTGGTTAGCCAAGATAAGCCACAAATACCTAAGCTCTTCCACACTTCTATTGAGTCTCTGTTTAGGCCTGATGGCTTGCTTATTTTCATCTTTCTTAAAGCTTCTTTTACTTTAGACACCCTAATTTTGCATATATAACTATGACATGGGGTGTTTGTATGCGTACTGTAGTCTTATGGGGCACTATCACTCCGAATGTTTTCATTTAGTAATTTGCGAGAACACTCTTTCCGTCTTTCTGTATTGTCTTCATATCTTGGTAGAGTTCGTCTTTCTGTATTGTCTTTATATCTTGTTAGAACTCTACCATCTTCACTTTTAATACATCTAACATGGTCGAAATCTCTACTCTTCCTTCATCTCATTATAGCTATCTTATAGATAGTTTTTTCTCCTTCCTTCGTGTTCAGATTGTTATGAAAATCTTCATATATCTTTGCCTTTGCTTTCCCCACAATCTTCTTAGCTTCATTTTTGGCAGTTTTATACCCTTTTAGATCCTCTCCTTCCTTGGTCCTTTGCCATGTCTTAAATCTAGCTTTCTTAGTCTTAATGGCTGCTTGAACCACCTCATCCCACCCCCAAGTCTCCCTAGCGACACGACAGTTTCGTTTCGTTTCCCCTATGACCTCTTTAGCTACTTTCTTAATACCAGTTGTCATCTTGTTCCATATTGTATTAGTGTCTCCCTAAAAGTCCCACTTTCCTTGTTTAACCACTTTATTAGTAAATGAATTTAGGGAATCTCCTTTTAAGCTCTACCACCTTATCTTAGGGCAAATAAACTCTCCTATCTTACGCTTCTGCCATTCTGCGTAATGAGGCACATATGGGATCACCAATTTATGTTGAGTGGTTGGGCTCTCTCCAAGTATAACCTTACATTCCTTACAAAACTATGTATCAGACCTTCTAGTTAAAGAAGAAATCTATTTGGCTGATATGATGCCCACTTTTGTAGGTCATAGATGCTCCTCTCTCTTTTCAAAGTAAGTGTTCACAATGGATAAATCGTAAGCCACAGAAAAATCTAAACTGAGATCTCCTCCACATTCCTTTCTCCAATACCATAACCTCCATGTACGCCTTCATGGCCTCTACTATCTCTCCCTACATATGATCATTCAGATCACCTGCTATAATAACCTTTTCTCCTTGACTAAAACCTTGCACCAATCCATCGATGTGTTCCCAAAATTGTAACTTACTACTTTCATCCAATCCCACTTGGAGTGCGTAAGCGCTTATTATATTGACAACCTCTTTCTCCAATACAAGCTTGATGGATATAATCCTATATCCAACTCTTCTAACATCCACATCATTCTTTAGATCTTTATACACTACTATGCCCACTCCACTTTTATTACTTTGTAGACACTGAACTTTATCACCCCGTGACGATGATGACAACAGGACACGGACAAACATTGGTATCTCTCTCAGGAAGGATTCTTGCCCCTACATCTAAGCCAAATCACCCTGACATACTTAAAAATGACTTATAAGACCCTTTTACCAAATGCTGAAGGAGGTACTGCTCACCTTCCCCGACTACGGGAGGAAAAAACCCAGAATAACCCCTGAAAGCCCATAAAAAGCCCAAAACCTGAGTGCTGAGGGAATGCCTTAAGTACGGCGCCGCAGAAGATTTCCACGGCGCCATGGAGTACCAACACGGCGTTGCGCTTTATGGGTGCCCCCTATAAATAGGAGGGTCCCCCTCCCCCCAAAACAAGGAAGAAATAGAGTGAGGGAGATGGTCCCAGCCCTGTTTTCAGCCCTTTTTCCCTCTTTGAAGTCATTTTTGAGTGATTTTGAGTGAGGGTTCTCCAAAGCCACAGGTAGATCCTTCGATTACCCTCTCCAGCTCAGTTTTAGAGCATTCTTAGGCCCTTTCTCCCCAGTTTGTCTCTTCCGAGAGTAGGGATCACTCTGGCGATGGCGATGGCGATGGGTAGATCCTTCGATTACCCCGCCTAAGAAGTGATCCTACTAATTATCTATTCCAACCATTATTCTGTCTGTATATAGATAACGAGGATCCCTTATACAGCCGTTGCTCTGCCCGAAGTCTGAGTAACGAAACCCATCTCATATAGTCCTTATTATGGCCGTCAAGAGAGAGAGGCAGGCTGATCATCCGTCTCCCCCTGAGCCGTGGGACATCCCATATTTTGCATTTGGTACATTTTCATTCATTTCTTTTATTGCTTCATAGGTATCTGTCTCTTTCCTTCTTATTATTTTTGGCACAATGTAGACCATTAAAGTAGTTCACTTTAGTGTACATAGTAATTAATTTTTTCCTTTGTCATGTTAGTGCATCATAACTTAGTTTTGCATGTTGGTGTATGACGCATTATTAAGGGAGAATTTTCGAAAGGTTGCATCTAGTAGAAAGACCGGTTGAACCGGGCGAGATGGGGTGTTAATACCTTCCCACGCTCGTAACTTGACCACTTACCCCTAATCTCTGACCAGACCATACGGAATCATGTAGCAAATTTCTGCTCACCTCGGATAGGGCTACACCCATTGGGTTCTAGGCCCTAATCCTAGGTGGCGAGTCCATTTTTTTTATGAAGCATGATCCCAATCCCTATGATGATGTATCAAAATGATACGCCATAATCCATCAAAGGCAAATCCTGTCGCCATAAGGCCGAGGAACCCCCCCCCATCCGAGGACCGCGGTACTTACATACTTTGATCTCCTGTATACCATAGTAAAATCATCCAACTCCTTAGCTTTGTTCCTTGCTACTGGTTAGAAACTTTTCATTGCTCGCTATGTTATGAGCTGTGTCATGTTAGACTACTTGCTTACAATGAACTTTTGGCAGGTTCACCACCAAAGAATGGACTGAGCCACACTGTAGATCCTAATGATCCTCATGTAAGACTGAAACGTGATTGTGTTGGGTTGATGGCAGCATTTAAACTCAGGGATCCTTCTAACCATTTTGTCATTGTGGCAAACACACACCTTTACTGGTAAGTTTCTTTGAATTGTAGTGATTTATTTATCATTGTTGTCTCTTTTGTTCTTATACCCAACTGTTTGGTAACCCTCCTTACTTCAAAGTCAACTTAATGAGCTCTCACAAAGATTGGGATACATTGACTGTTCTTGCTGTTTCTCTACTACTTTTAGTCTCTCTTGGAATGTTTCTTGGTTGCAGGGATCCAGAATGGATTGATGTCAAGATTGCACAAGCTAAATATCTTCTATTTCGCTTGGCGCAGTTTAAGAAAATTGTTTCAAATAAATTTGATTGCACACCTTCGGTGATTCTGGCTGGTGACTTCAATTCTACCCCTGGTGATATGGTTTGTTTTCTATCAACATTTTTATCAGTTATTTTGATTTCCATATGCATGCTTGTTATTCTGTTTCGTATCGCATACTCATTTCTATCTTCCTTTTGAAATGTATCCTGATACCATAAGCGACTATGTAGAGATTCCGTAAGGGACATTGTGTAGTAGTGGATGAAGTCTACTCTAGATTATAATGGAGTTGTACTCAATTTAATGATGTCCCAAAATCTGCAAGGCAACCTTGTATATATGGGAGAGAAATATTGCTGAATTATGTTGTCGTCATTTATTTTACATTTGTAATCATTATTGATAATGGAAGTATATTACTGGTAATACTCCAAAGCTGTACAAATAAGAGGATTCCTTACATAAAATTTTCTTTAGAATCACACCCAATAGGTATTCCTTTTAAAATAACCAATCCTTAAGTTACTGTGATAATTTATTTTGGTCTTTCAGGTCTACCAGCTCCTCATTTCCGGGAACTCATCAGCCATTCCAGTCCCAGAACATTCTGAAGAGGCACCGATTCCCTTATCTAGTGTCTATGCATTTATAGGAGGAGAACCACCATTCACAAATTGTACTCCTGATTTCACAAATACTCTTGACTACATATTCTTTTCCCCTACAGAGGGCCTGAGGCCAGTCAGCTTCCTTGAACTTCCAGGACCGGAATCTTGTGATGTAATTGGTGGATTGCCGAATCACCACCATCCAAGTGATCATTTACCCATCGGCACTGATTTTGAAATTATTAGGACTTGAAACAGCCAAGAAGTTCTCACTTGCAATCAGTTTAGATATGATCTAATTTTATATGCGGAGGGGAAACAGGTTCTATCCTTTTTCAGGTGATCTCCTTGGCTTGGCAATTTCAAATATCTGTATCATTAATTTTGTTAAGCTTGACTGATCAATAATAGCATTGTGAGTGTTGTATTGCTTTACTCATTGGCCAAGTAGGCTGGCCATTTATTTGTTTATTTATTTTGATGGGCAAGAATTTATAAATTTTTATGGGATAAAGACCAAAAACCTGATCAAATTGATCTATACCCACCTGATCTGAGATCTTGCACCCACAAATGCAAGCACAGGTACATACTTTACCATGTCAGCAGTTGGCTTTTCTTCTTGGTTGTTTCTCAGTTTTCATGGAGTTCCTATGATGATATTGCCACATCTTAATATACGAAGGCAGGCTTGGATAGTGCAACTGGTAACAGTACAACTGTTGAAATTGATGCTGTATATGTTTAATGACTCTTTACTGCATTCTCTTCTTTTCCAAACTTGTATGTTGGCACACATCAAGGCTGTTTTTGGGGTAGTATGGTGAGTTTTACACTCCTTGTGGAAGGCAAGCCAAGGAAAGCTGGACTTTCCACTTGGGTGTTCTCTAGATTGAGATGTCAAACTTATCGCAACCCAATAAATGAATGACACTTCAACACGACTAGAAAACTTGAAAGCTAGGACCAGAAACTCAGTTTTATCTCAACCAAATGGGATGGTCTACCTGGATATGCAAGGACCTAAGCTATCCAAGTCTTTCAAACTAAATGGGATGGGCTACCTGCCTCTAATAATTACAAACCACAGTTATGCCGGCCATCTATGACAAGTCCAAACGCTGAAATGGGTTTCACAGTTTTTGTTTTTGTGTTTTTTTTTTTCTTAAATAAGAAAAAATACGGATCCAGGCTAGTAAATTTTTTGATTAGGGGTGCCCAGAGTGTTAGAATGGTAGTTATGAGGGTATTCATGTAATGTTATGTAACTATGACATTTGTTGTAATCCTAGCACTTATAAGGGGTATGTATGTAAATTTATGGTTATATTGGTTATATGTATACATGAATTTTTTTATTTATTTTTTGGTAAGATGAATTTTTGTTTAGCAAATTCTGGTCCAGGTATTCCGATCACTGTTATGCATTTGAATATAATCTTGAATTTTTTAAAACTCAAATTTTCATTTAGCAAATTCTGATTGGGTTGAAAATTTCACGTGTGGGGCAGAGGACCTTGGGACATTCTTGTCTATGGAATTTGGGCTTCACATAAAGTGCCGTGTGACATATATTTAAGACCCACTTGGAGATTCTTTTCCAAACGGGCCGCTAAGGCTTCATTTGGTTGCAAGTAAAGAGAAGGAAAGGAAAGTGAAATAAGTTTTGAAAGTAATAGGAAAATGACAATAATGGTTTCCAAGCGGGGTGGTTAAGCTCCATTTAATCTATTCTTTTTGAAAGATCCCTGAAGATAAAATGCAAGGTGGATATGGAGCAACATGGAAAGAAGATGAAAGTGATAACCTATGAGAAAGGTATAATAAGAGGAAATAGAGTCAGTTCCTTGAACGTGCGTAGAGAGAGCACGACAAATCTCGAATATGCGAGGTGCATTGAGGAAATAGAGTCAGTTCCTTGAACGTGCGTAGAGAGAGCACTACAAATCTCGAATATGCGAGGTGCATTATGGAGAGAATCGATCCCGAAGATCAATCCAAATGTCATGTGCAGAATCAAGCCATAAGATGTTGTGACTAATAGAAGAAACAGTGGAATGCACGAGCCAAAACCTCACCATGCTATTACAACGAATCCAATGGACAAAATCTGGAGAATCCGAGGTGGGAGCGGTGAGAGAACCATCAATGAAACCAACTTTATGCTTGGCCTCAAGCACCATTAGCATAGCACGGTGCCAAGTCGAAAAATTGTCGTCGTTCAAAAGAGGGGTGACTAAGGAGGCACCTGGTTGATTGTTGGAATGAAGGAAGTAAGGAGAAGAGACCGACAAAGTAGCCGGAGTGGTGAGAACCACCGATGCATCTGGAGAGCCCATGAGGAAAAAATAAAAGGGAAAGTTTCACGGATACCCCTTGTAAGTGAATCGTACATCACAAACACCCTAACAATCCTAAAATATCAATCTTTCCCCTGATGTTAAGCACAGTTAGCACCCAAAGTTGAAATGTCCATTTTAACTCCATTAGTTATTTAAAAAATAATATCTCATTCCATCTTCTTCTCTCTTCTTCCCTATCCTTATTGTTGGAGAACTGCGGCAAAACCATTCTTGGGCAACCATCACCTGCGCCAACTCCAGCTCCGGCGACAATCAACTTTGGCTTATATTGTGCATTTTTGGATTTGCAAACAGGAAAATGGGTACAATGGTTTCGATGCTTTGTGTTTGCTGAGTTCATGTTGGTGGAGATTCTGAGATATGGTGTTGCAGAAGAGGTTGGACTACGGATTCAATGACTACCAAGTGTCTACCATGCCCCAAGCATCAAGATCAGTTAGGGTAACCATATGTTACAATTTTATTGTTGTAATCTGGAAAATGGGAGAATGACTTGTGTCAATGTGACACACAACTCATTTTATTTGTAATAATAAGAAGAATGTTCTAGAAAAGAGTACAAGACAAAAGTACCTCCATAAGACAAAATTATCCTTGTACTCATATTATAACACTCCCCCTCAAATTGGTGCATAGATGTCAATCATGCCCAACTTGCTAACAAAAAAACTAAACATCTTAGTACCCAAACCCTTGGTAAACACATCAGCAAGCCAATCATTCGAAGGAACAAAGGTAATGCATACTTGATCACTGTCCAGCTTCTCCTTGATGAAGTGACGGTCTATCTCCACATACTTTGTTCTATCATGAGGAACATGATTATGAGTAATGCTAATTGCAGATTTACTATCAGAGTACAATCACATTGGCATCTCAACCTGAATTCCAAGGTCTTGCAACAACCCTTGGAGCCAAAGAACTTCACACAAACCTTGGGCCGTTGCCCTAAACTCAGCCTCGGCACTGCATCGAGCTACAACTGTCTGTTTCTTACTCCTTCAAGTGACAAGGTTACCTCCCACATAAGTATAGTAGCCCGAAGTGGAACGTTTATCATCTGGAGAACCAACCTAATCAGCATCTGTATAGGTTTCAACCTTCATGTGACCATAAGGAGAAACTGAAATCCCATTTCCAAGAGCAGCCTTCAAATACCTCAAAATTCTATAAACTGCATCCAAATGAGTAGGGTAGGGATCATGCATATATTGGCTTACCAGACTTACTGCAAAGGCAATGTCTGGGCGAGTATGAAACAGATAAATAAATCTTCCAATTAATCTCATTGGAACCGCTTCCTCTAAAAGGCTGACGTTGTAGGAAAGGGAGAAAACAATATGTATATCATACAAGAACTCTAATACGGTGGACTATCCAAAAGGGGACACGGGTGGATAGGCTTGTCAATCAGTACGGTTTCGGTACTTTAGACACCTGATTTTTGTCACCCCCCTGGTGATGACGATACACGAAGGACCGACGACTTCTGTCTCAGACACACCAAAAAATATAAAAGAGAGTGTGTGGAATTGGCCTATGGAAAAGCCCATTGATGCCAAGTCCATAAGGGGATGCCACATGACATTCGAAAAGAAATAAAAAAAGAAGGGTAAAAAAGATAAATAAGAAAAAAAAAGAAAAAAAATCTTAACCTATTATAGGGGAGGGTAAAAAAGAAGAAATAAAACCCTACCTCATTAAAGGGGAGGATAAAAAAGAAATATAAAAAAAAAGAGAGAAAATCTAAATCAAAAAGAGGGAAAGGGTAAGATGGAAAAGAAAAAATATATACCTAAACCCTAAAAAGAGCTTTAAAACATAAAGAGAAGGATTTAAAAAAAAAAAGGGGAATCCGTCATTCAAAAGTAGGAGAGAGAATTGAAAAAAAACAAAGAAGAAGAAAGAAAGGAAAAAAAAAAAAGACAAAAGAGAGGAAAAAGCCAAAAATAGGGTGGAGAAAACGGATTTCAAAAAAAGAGGGGAAACAGAGAAGGTAAACCACGAAGGGAAGAACCAAACAAAAAAAAACGCAGAGAGTTAAAGAGAGTGGAAAACAGGGAGAAACGGAGAGAAAGGAGAGTGAAGAGAGGGAAATAGACTGAGAAAGGAGGCCAAGCCTCCCTGAGCCTGAAGGGGTCCAGCCGCTGCATCACTTTCTCTGCCTTCTTTCTTATTCCACTTTCTATCTTTTATTGTTTTTTGTTTCTTCTTTCTTACTCTAGCCATGGCCATCGGATCTCATCTACCTTCATTCTATTTCCATTTTTTGAACCCATCGATTGAAACCCATCTTCCATTCCTCTAACCCATCCATTTCCATTTCATCTTCCATTTCCATTTCCATTTCCATTTCCAAATCCCATCTTCCATTCCTCTTTTCCCTTCCACTAACTTAAGCCCCACCGTCCCATCTCTTCTCCATTTAAACCATTTTGCTTACTTCTTTATCCCACTTTTTCCTATCTACCCCTTTAACAGAACCTATTTCTCTCTCTGGTTTCTAAAATCTCAGTCCAATGATCGGTTGTCACAAGTGATGGATCGAGGAGGAGCGAGCTAGCAGGTTCCAGATTTTGTTTCTTATTACAGTCCTATTTTACTTTGTTCCCTTTATTTTTCTTGTAATTAAATACCTTCCCCCATATTAGCTCCCAATCTGTATTAAATCCTCACCCCCTCTCGTTCTATCTATTGGTTCGTGACCATCACAAGTTGCCTCTGCAGATACGGAATTCATATGCACTTCAGGTAATGCACTTCATTCTTCTTTATTTCTTTAAATTCGTTTCTGCTTGAATGTTGCAACCTTTTTTTCTCTCTTTCTGATTTATTCTTGAACATTACTATTCTGTTTTGCTTCATTCGGTTTGTTCTGTTCTTGATATGGTTATTGCATATTATAATTATCTACTATGCCCCCATCTTCTCGGTTTTAATATGGGTCTATGTTGCTCTGTTTTACTTGATTAATGTCTGTCGCCATGCCTCGATCCCTCTACTATTCTGCCCATTTTATCTTTAATCAGAATGTTTTGATTCCATATCATCTTTGCAATGTTTGATGTTGGATCTTCTACCCTCTGTCCCTTGATTATTTTTGTGTTTTTGGTATGGCCGAAATAGCATGAACCTTTGGGTGTAAAAGGTTTTAAAATTCTGCTAGTCATTTCTTTATATTTGAATCAGGGTTGGATTCTTGGATGATACAAGATATGGGCCCATGGGCTAGGCCAATCTGGCCTTAAGTTCTGTTAGGAAATGTGGAGTTTCAGATTTCAAAATTTGCATGTTTTGGATTTGGCTGAATCATAGGGCCAAGATGATGTCCGAACATCTTGGGGGATAAGACACCATGGGTTCCCAGTCCTAGATTCCGCCGAGTTATTAATGCTCAGTTTGGTTGCAAGGGAAATTAAAGGGAGGGGAAGGGAAAATTTTCAAACCTAAAAAAAAAACTTTTGTAATCATTACCCCATGTGATTGTATAAACTACTTAAATTTCTTTCCATATCTAGTAAAGATACATTTTACATGTAATATTTATTTTACATTTTAAACCAAAGGGAAATGGATGCAAAGTAAAGTGAAATTTAATAACCAATTATGGCATGATTTGGAGTTAGATATATTGTCGCATGGTGTCACATGGGGTAATGATTAAAAAAGTTCTTTTTTTTAAGTGAAAATTTTACTTTCCTTTCCTTTCCTTTAATTCCCCTTGCAACCAAACGGAGCCTAAGGTTAAAGTGTATTGGATTTCAATTTTCTCAATTTGCGAATGGTCGGATCTAAATGGGTCAGGCAACTTTTTGTTTAATTCTTTGGTTCTGATTAAACCAGCTTAGATTTGGGGTCCATGGCTCATTCCCCCCATGATATTGTCCTTGTCCTCAAGGACAAACCGGCCTAGATACAACAACAAACTCAGCCTTATCCCAACTTAATGGGGTCGGCTACATGGATTTAAACAAAGAAATTATGGAAAAGACAGTTTTAACCAAAAAAGAAAAGATGGTAGAGGAGAGATGGGGAAAGAGATGAGCGGTGTAAAAGGAAAAAGGACAAAAGAAAGATGGGAAACAAATAGAAAAATGAACGATGAAAAATGAAAGATAGTATGAGGAAAGAGGCACTGCCCAACCCGTTAGGAGAATCTCAGCTAAATGGGGTCTGCTACATGGATCCTTGACCTCCAGTATGCTCTGTCCGAGGTCATACTTGGAACAAGCCCTAGCCTATGCATGTCCTTCTTCACCACTTCTCCTATGGTCATTTTAGGTCTGCCCCTAACTCTTTTAGCCCCTTCAATCGGAATCATATCACTCCTCCTTACTGGAGCGTCACTAGGCCTCCGTTGAATATGACCATACCACCTTAAACAACTCTCTCGTAGTTTGTCATTGATCGGGGCTACTCCCAAGTCCGATCTAATAAGTTCATTCTGTACTTTATGCTTTCTTGTTTTTCCACACATCTATCTTAACATCCTCATCTCTGCTACACAAAGCTTATCAATACAACACTTCTTAACCGCCCAACATTCTGCTCCATACATCATGGCCGGTTGAACAACAGTCCTATAGAATTTTCCTGAATACGCCGGTCACACAACACTCCGGACGCACCTCTCCACTTCATCCATCCCACTTTAATTCTCTGAGAAACATCATCCTCTATGTCACCTTCTTTATTTATGATAGACTTCAGAAATCACTTTGCGATATCTCTCTTTCCTCAATTCGCACCATATCAGTATCCATTATAGTGTGACTAAAATTACACATCATATACTCCGTCTTCGTTCTACTAATCTTAAGGCCTCTTGCTTCCAACGTAGATCTCCAATGCTCTAACTTAGCGTTAATCCCTTCTTTTGTCTCATCTACTAACACGATATCATCGGCGAAGAGCATACACTACAGGACCTCGTCTTGAATGATCTTGGTTAGTTCATCCATGATAAGCGCAAAAAGATATGGGCTTAAGGCGGATCCCTGATGTAACCCAATCGTAATTGGGAATTCCTTGCCTTGCCCTCCCACTGATCTTACACTAGTTACCACACCTTCATACATATCTTTAATCACCTGCACATATCTACTTGACACTCCTCTCTTCACCAGAGTATGTTGGATTAAATCTCTAGGACTCGGTCATAGGCTATTTCCAGGTCAATGAAGACCATATAAAGATCCTTCTTACTATCTCTATACCTTTCCATGAGCCTCCTCAATAAGTAGATAGCCTCTGTTGTAGATCTACCTGGCATGAAGCCAAATTGGTTCACCGAGATAAGACACTCCCTTCTCAAACGGGCTTCAATAACCTTCTCCCAAAGTTTCATAGTGTGATTCATTAGTTTTATACTTCTATAGTTGTTGCAGCTCTGGATATCACCTTTGCTCTTGTAAACTGGGACTACAATGCTTCTCCTCCAATCATCTGGCATCCTCTTTGTGTTCATAATTCTGTTAAAAAACTTGGTTAACCAATATACCCCACAACCACCTAGGGCTTTCCGTACTTCTATTGGAATCTCATCAGGGCCTGGAGTCTTGCCAGCTTTCATCTTTCTTAATGCTTCTTTAACTTTCGCCACACTAACCTTCCTAACATAGCTATGAAGTGTGGTATCCTTTTGACTAGAGTACTCGTTTGGGTCGTTACTACACGGCCCATCTCCATTAAGTAGGTTATAGATATACTCATCCCATCTCTTCACAATGTCCTCATCCCTAACCAACACTCTTCCATCCTCGCTTTTGATACACCTCACCTAATCAAAATCTTTACTTTTCCTTTCTCTCATCTTAGCTATCTTATATATAGCCTTTTCTCCTTCTTTTGTGTTTAGGCTGATATAGAGATCCTCAAATTTCTTCGCCCTAGCCATTCCCACAATCTTCCTAGCTTTGTTTCTGGCCTCAAAATACCTCTTTTTATTGATGCAGATCAAAGCTTGAAGAAGAGGACAAAAATAAAAGTCAGAAAATACTGTTCACGAATTACTGTTCACGTAAACAGTGATTTGGGTTGATATGGACTTCTGGCGTGAAGATTAGGTGTTGGATTGGTGGAATATTCTGGTGTTAAGTTTCTATTTTCTTAGTTATTTGTTTCTAAATTAGAGATTCTATTTTAGTTGCTTAGATTTTATTTAAAAATTCCTATTTAAGTTAGTTTCATGCTTGTAATCCAAGTCTCAGCCTTCTAAGAGACTTGCTATTTTATTGTTTCTATTTTTATAATTTCCAATTTTAGGACTTGTCAAAGTTTAAACTTTCTAATTTTTGTAACTTGAGGAGCAAGTCATTACTACCTATTTATATGTAAGGCTTTTAGAAGCCAAAGGGACGATTTGAATAGTTGAAATAAAAAATTGCTTTGAAGCAAAAGATTCTCTTGTCCAATGGCTGTGACACAAAGGGCTGGGGGCATGGCTGAGAGAGCCAAAATCCTAGGGCTGAGAGAGCCTCCTTATCCCCTTCTCTCTTCTTCTCCTATCCTCTACTACTTCTCTTATTTGATTCCCTACTGTTCCTGCTGTTGTGTGACTGCAATCAAGTGCTGCAACCTGCTACTACATCTGTAAAGATCTAGAGAGCATCCTAAAGAAACAACTGAATCTGCTGTTGCTGTCCAGAGGCAAAGAAGGTCACTTTCCTCACTTGCGACTGCATCAGTTCCTTATTCACTGCTGCTGATTCGAAGGTCTTGATCTCGACACTCTTCCTCCCAATCAGAGTGATACTTGGAGGACTGTTTCATGCCCCTAAGGAGCCCACTAGACTTCAATCTTGAACCCTGCTACTGTTCCTTTCATTGTATCGATCCTGCTACAATCGATCTCCCGCTGGTTTCCCTGGTTCAAGGTCGACTGTTGCATTATTTGATATCAAAGCTATGGCGGAGGGAAGCTCCAACCAAGCCTCAATAGATCCACCTCCCTTCATTTTCAAGACCCGAGTTCATCTACCCAATGGGAGCACAGCCATATTATGTGTTGATGAGAGTCTATGTGACAACATTATTTCACAATCCGTGGTGGATATGTTGTCTCAGACAGGAAAGATTTGCATCATGCCTACAGGTCAAGTCTTTGTTGAATTTGGGTGTTCCTCATACCATGACGGTGCTTAGTGTCAGCCAGTACCATCTCCAAAGAGCTTTATTGCAGTATGTTGTGATTGGTTGGACGAGCGACAAGGTTGGATTGAACCTAAAAACAACACATGTGTCCTACCTGATCGATACCATCTATACCATTGTTTTACTCTAAAAGGGTTACAACCAAAGGTGACAACGACGACGGTACAGCCACAGGGAACACCGAACATATCAACTCAAAAGCAAGTAGCAGCGACTGTGATTGAAGTTTCACCAACGGCTGATGCACCAACAGAAGATTCTACTAAGACGGTCTGTGTTGAAGAAATTCAAGAACATATAACTAACAAAATTCAAGTAGACCAAGCTACACCAGTGGTTGAGATCGTGGTTGAGAAGCTCAGCCATCAAATTGATGTGGAGATCAAGAACACACTGCTAGAAGACGAACTAGAAGACGATCTCGTGGACACATCTAAAGACGTTGAAGTGGCACACATGGAGTTTGTCATCCCCTTGAAGTATCTTGAAGAGCGACGTCCTTGCCTCAATGACTACATTCGTACATCCCAGGAATCACCCAAATTTTCTACGGATTGAAGATGGATGTGCACCATACTAAAATCACCCTAACATTCTACAAAATTCGAGGGCGAATTTTTTCTAAGAGGGGGAAGTTGATGTAGATCAAAGCTTGAAGAAAATGACAAAAATAAAAGTCAGAAAATACTGTTCACGTGAACAGAGGGACATACTGTTCACCTAATTTTCTATTTTAGTTTCACTGTTCACGAATTACTGTTCACGTGAACAGTGATTTGGTTTAATATGGACTTCTGGTGTGAAGATTAGGTGCTGGATTGGTGGAATATTATGGTGTTAAATTTCTATTTTCTTAGTAATTTGTTTCTAAATTAGAGTTTCTATTTTAGTTGCTTAGATTTTATTTAGAAGTTCCTATTTCAGTTGATTTCTATTTTAGTTTCATTGCTTGTAATCCAAGAAACACCTTATAAGAGACTTGCTATTTTATTGTTTCTATTTTTATAGTTTCCAATTTTAGGACTTGTCAAAGTTTAAACTGTCTAATTGTTGTAACTTGAGGAGCAAGTCATTGCTACCTATTTATATGTAAAGCTTTTAGAAGCCAAAGGGACGCTTTGAATAGTTGAATGAACAAATTGCTTTGAAGCAAAAGATTCTCTTGTCCAATGGCTGTGACATGAGGGCTGGGGGCCTGGCTAAGAGAGCCAAAATCCTAGGGTTGAGAGAGCCTGGCTGGTGAGAGCCGAATCTCTTTATCCCCTTCTCTCTTCTTCTCCCTCTCTCCCTCTCAGACCTCACCCTTGGCCCACCCGAGAACTCATTTACAGCCCAAATCATTTTTTACCTATAATCTCCCTATCTTTCAACCCCCAACCCATCTTTATCAGAAAACCTATCCCAACCCTGTTCCCAATTCCTTCTCCTCCCAACCAACCCTCTCCCGTTCCACTTTGGTTCCCCTCCTTTCTTCCATTGGATCCCCCTACCACCATCCCCCTTTAGCTCCATCCTTGTCCCCCCCTCCCCTACCCAGCTAACCTTATCTGCTAAATTTCACCCTTTCCTTCCTGGGGTGGCTTTACCTCTTCCCTCTCGTCGGCCTTTAGTGAGCAGCCCGGCTGTCGCCTACACCCGTAGGCGACACAAGAGCACCCCTCCTAGGACTTCGCTGCCCCCTTTGCCTTAGTTTCCATAATGTCTGGTTTTATCTGGAATGTCCGTGGCCTAAACTCTTTGGCCAAGCATCTTAAGCTTCGTTCCTTCTTCAACTCCTCCAATTCGGGCTTCTGTGCTCTCCTTGAGACTCGCGTTCTTCAGGATAATGCTCCCCGCATCGCTGCATTCATTGCCCCCTCCTGGTCCTTCCTCTCCATCTACTCCCACTCGCCGTCTGGGTAGATCTGGATTCTCGGGGATCCCTCCAAACTCCACATCTCCCTATCCCACTCTTCCTCCCAATTTGCCCATCTTTGCTTAACTTTCCACAATTCTCCCTCTCCCTTCTTTATCACGGTGGTTTATGCTTGCAACCAGGCCACCGACCGTCTGTCCCTTTGGACTAATCTCCGGCTTCGATTCCCTTCTTTGGGGAATAGGTGGTACTTCAATGTTGTCCACTCCCAACTTGAAAAATTGGGCGGAAGGCCTATTGATCTTTCGGCGGTCGACCCTTTCAATGACTGCATTGAGGATCTCGGCCTTGATGATCTCCGGTGGTCAGGTTCCCCTCTCCCTTGGCAAAACCGTCGTGTAGGTCCAGACCGCATCGCCTGCAAGCTAGATCAATTTCTCGTCAATGAAGTCTGGCTTTCCTCTCTCTCCCATTCCCATGCCTCTTTTCTCCTCCAAGGCCTCTCTGACTACTGCCCCTGCCTCATTTCCCTCCAGCCATACTCCTCGTTTGGTCCCAAAACCTTCAAATTCTTCGATATGTGGACGTTCCAACCCCAATATCTGCCCACCATCAAGAAGGCTTAGAGAATCCCGGTCTCATCCCATCCGCTCCCTCTAGTTGCCCTGGCTTGGAAGCTCCGCAACACCAAATCTGCTCTTCGGAGGTGGAATCTCTCCACCTTTGGAAATCTTCCTTCCAGGCTCTCTGCCTGCTGGTCCAATCTTTCTCTAGTCCAATTTAGGCTCCAGTGCGACTCCCTCTTTTGCCGCCGATGAGAAGAGACTCTCTAAAGTGCTATCCTCCCTCTCCCTCCTCGAGGAAAGCTTCCTACGCCAGAAATCTCGCTCCAAATGGTCAGTGCTTGGGGACTCGAACTCTACCTACTTCCACCGCATCCTAAAAGCTAGGCAGAACTAGAACTCCATCACCCTTCTTGTCACTCCTGATGGAACCTCCCTCACTTCCCCCACCGATATCAAAGAGGCTGCCTCCTCCTTCTCCACTCTCTTCAACCCCTCTCTCCTATCCCCCCTGGGCTCATCGATAAGTTCATTCCCCCCACCCTCTTCAATTCCCTCATAGCCATCCCCTCTGATGATGATATCTCCCAAGCTATCCTTTCCCATAAGCCCAACAAGGCTCCTGGTCCTGATGGTTACATAGAAGAAAGCCATCTGCAGTTTCTTTTTCAAGCCTGGTCAGCTAGCTCAGATCAATCAAACTTTCATCTGCCTTATCCTTAAAAAGGATGAGGCCACCTCTCTGACTAACTTTCGGCCCATCTCCCTCTGCAATCTCATCTATAAGTTCATTGCCAAGATTCTTGCCAATCGGATTAAGGCAGTCATTCCTTCCCTTGTCAGCCCCAACCAATCGGCCTTCATTTCCGGACGGAGCATTGCGGACAACATCATTCTCTGTTCTGAGATCGTCAGAGGCTTCAACCGCAAATCGCAGTCCCCGGCGGCTCTCCTAAAAAGTGATCTCCACAAAGCCTTTGACTCCATCCGTTGAGATTTCATCTGTGATGTGCTCTCCCTCATGGGCTTCCCCCTTGTTTTAATTCGTTAGATTCATGCCTGTATCTCCTCCCCCTCCTTCTCTGTCTTGGTCAACGGCTCCTCCGCCGGCTTATTCCGCTCCAAAGTTGGAATCCGCCAAGGTTGCCCTCTCTCCCCTTTCCTCTTCTCCCTTGCCCTGGAAGTCCTTTCTAGGAGCCTCCAAAGCAAAACTGATCTCCACCTCATTCCTCCTCTTCCAAAATGCAAGCATATCAACCTCTCCCATCTGGCCTTTGCCGATGACCTAATGATCTTCTCTAAGGCTACTCACTCTTCTATCTCTGCCATTATGGACTCGCTCCATCTCTTTGAGTCTCTCTTTGGTCTCCGTGTCAATCTCCTAAAATCCAAAATCTTTCTCTCTGGTATCCTGGACTCTACTAAAGAGTCCCTCCGCTACTTTACTGGATTCTCCATTGGCTCTCTCCCAGTGATTTACCTTGGCCTTCCCCTGATTCCAGCCAGACTCTCGAGCCATCACAGTATTCCTATGCTCGACAGCATTTGTAAGCGTCTCCAGCTTTGGAAAGGCAAGCTTCTTTCCTATGCTGGAAGACTGGAATGTATCTGCTCGGTCCTCTAAGCTTCCTACATCTACTGGACAAGTATCTTTAACATCCCTACTCCACCATCAAGGCCATTGAGCGCATCCTCTGCGCCTTCCTTTGGAAGGGGACTGATACCCCCAGATTTCTCCACCCAGTCAATTGGAAGTCCATCTGCCTCCCAAAATCCGAGGGTGCTCTGGGCCTCCGCTGTATCCGTGACTCCAACACGGCGGGCATCCTTAAGCTCCTCTAGAGAATCTCTTCCCGTCAGGATTCTATCTGGGTTTCCTGGGTCCATTCTCATCTCCTTAAATCTGACTTCATCCGGACTGTCTCCATCCCTGCTGACTCCTCTTGGATTTGCCATAAGATCCTCTCTCCCTTCGCCCCCTTGCCCATCGTGGAATCTCCTCTTCCATTGCTGACGGCATCTCCACCTCTCTCTGGCTTGACCCTTGGCATCCTCTAGGGATCCTCTATAACCTTCTTGGCCCCAGAGCCATCTATTCCTCTGACCTCCCCAAGGCTGCCTCTGTCTCCTCACTCATCTCCTCTGGTTCTTAGACTCCTCACCCCCCCCCTCAACCCCAGATCATCTCTCAGATCTGGGCAACCCTTCCCCCGTTGCAGCACTCGAACCCCCCTCGCACGGAAAAGGTCATCTAGCTTCCCTCCCCCAATGGTCTCTTCTCCTCCTTTTCTGCTTGGAAACTTTCCAGAGACCCTAGCCCTTCTGTCCCCTGGCACAATTTAGCCTGGTTCAAAGGCCACATCCCCTACCATAGCCTAACCGTTTGGAGAGCCCTCAGACTTTGCCTGCCTACCCAAGCCTTCCTCATACACTGCACTATCCCCACCCCCCCTCTTGCAACCTTTGATGGATTGGCCGTGAAGATATCCCTCATCTCTTCTTTGACTGCCCCTTCACCTCCACCATTTGGAAAAAGGTCTTGTCCTCTATCTGCCCACGTAGCAGAAGGATCCGAAGTTTTGACCGTGAATGGCTCTGGTCGCTCAAGACTTTTCCCAAGAACTCCATTTGCGACACTATCGGGAAGCTAGTTTTTAGCACTACTATTCACCATATCTGGATGGAAAGGAACCTCAGGAGATGGACTTCCAAATCGAGATCGTTTGATGTGATATGGAAAGCCATCTCCTTCAATGTATCTTCCAAGCTCAGCTGTATCCGTCAGAGGCATTCCACAAACAACCCTAGGAACAGGCATATTTTAACTTTTTGGGACCTTGATATTACCCTTTTGCGGTCTTCCTCCTCTGCGTAGGCTAGTTGATCCCCCCCCCTTTTTTCTTTTTCTTCTTGTTCTCTCCCTTCCCCACCTTCTTCCCCTTTTTTGTATTTTTTGTTCTCTCTTCCCTGCCCCCTCTCGGGGTTCGGTAATATACTTATTTACCAAAAAAAAAATTCCTTGAGCCAACTTCCGGGCTGATTAACTTTGCCCATATTTGTCGGGTTCGCTATTATAATAATAAGTTTACGGAAATGGGAGATAGAGATCTGTAGGTGAAACTAACTTAGAGGAAATATCGGCCCAGTTCTTGGATTCTCTGGACTGACAGAATGAGACCCAATCCAAAAGAAAGTACTAAAATTCTTAAGGCCAACTTCCGGGCGGAATAACTGCACCCATGATCGTTCGGTTAGCCATTGGAATGTGCTTCGAAAATGGAAGGATCTGTAGGTGAAACTAATTTAAAGGAAATGTAGGCCCAGTTCTTGGACTATGTTGATCGAAAGAATGATACCCGTTCTAGCAAAAAATACTAAAATTCTTAGGGCCAACATCTAGTCGTAATAACTTCCGCCATACTCATTCTAGGAAAGGGAGATAGAGATCTAAAGGTGAAACTGATTTATAGGAAATTTCGGCCCAAATCTTGGATTCTCTGGACCGACAGGATGAGACCCAATCAAGTAGAAAGTAGCAAAATTACTTAAGCCAACTTCCGGGGAGAATTAATCAGCCCATACTCTTCCGGTTCGCAATTATAATGAAACGTATTCGAAAATTCAAGATAGAGATCTTTTGGGTGAAACTGATTTAGTGGTAATATCGTCCCAGTTCTTAGATTCTCAGGACCGACCATACGAGACCCAATTTAACTGAAAGTAATAAACTTCCTAGACCCAACTTCCGAACTGATTAACTTTGCTTATATTTGTCGAGTTCGCTATTATAATAATAAGTTTACGGAAATGGGAGATAGAGATCTGCAGGTGAAACTAATTTAGAGGAAATATCGACCCTGTTCTTGGATTCTCCGAACTGATAGATTGACACCCAATCCAAAAGAAAGTACTAAAATTCTTAGGGACAACTACCAGGGAATTTTTATCTACTGTTGTATAGGCAGCACTGCCGTACACATCGTGCAGTGCAGCAGTGGCCATGTGTGCACAGCGGGCCCCACTGTGCAAACATGGCAGCTCCTGCGCCGCACGATGCGTCCAGCAGTGGCTACTGTACTAGAGCAGATGAAGGTCCACTTCCAGGCAGAGTAACTGCGCCCATACTCATTCGGTTAGCCATCAGAGGAGAAACTAATTTCGAGGAAATATCGGCCCAGTTCTTAGATTCTCTTGATCGAAAGAATGAGACCCCATTCCAGCTGAAAGTACTAAAATTCTTAGGGCCAACATCCAGGCGTAATAGCTTTGCCTATACTCGTCTGGATCGCGTGATTTCGGAAAAGGAAGATAAAGATCTGTAGGTGAAACTGATTTACAGGAAATTTCGGCCCAGTTCTTGGACTCTCTGCACAGCGACAAAATGAGACCCAATCGGATAGAAAGTAGTAAAATTCCTTGAGCCAACTTCCGGGCAGAATTAATTTGCCCGTACTCGTCCGGTTTGCCATTATAATGATATGTTTTCGAAAAAGGAAGACAGATATCTGTAACTTAAACTGATTTAGAGGAAATATCAGCCCGGTTCTGGGATTCTCTGGACCGACAGAATGAGACCCAATCTAGCTGAAAGTACTAAAATTCCTTGAGCTAACTTTTGGGCGGAATAAATTTTCCCATATTAATCTGGTTTGCAATTATAATGATACGTGTTCGAAAATGAGAGATAGAGATATTTAGGTGAAACTGATTAAGAGAAAATATCGGCAGAGTTCTTGGATTCTCTAGACCGATAAAATCAGACCCAATCTAACTGAAAGTAAAATTCCTTGAGCCAACTTTGGGGCTGATTAACTTTGCCCATATTTGTCGGGATCGCCATTATAATAATATGTTTACGGAAATGGGGGATAGAAATCTGTAGGTGAAACTAATTTAGAGGAAATATCGGGTCAGTTCTTGGATTCTCTGGACCGACAGATATGACCCAATCTAAAAGAAAGTACTAAAATTCTTAGGTCCAACTTCCGGGCGGAATAACTGCGCCCATAATCGTTCGGTTAACCATTAGAATATGTGTTTCGAAAATGGGAGAAAGATCTGTAGCTAAAACTAATTTAGAGGAAATATCAGCCCAATTCTTGGATTCTGTTGACCGAAAGAATGGGACCCATTCCAGCAGTAAGTACTGAAATTCTTAGGGCCAACATCTAGGCGTAATAACTTTGGCCATACTCGTCTGGATCGCCATTATAATGATATGTTTGAGAAAAGCGAGATAGAGATCTGAAGGTGAAACTGATTTATAAGAAACTTCAACCTAGTTCTTGGATTCTCTAGATCGACAGAACGAGACCCAATCAAGTAGAAAGTAGTAAAATTCCTTGAGCCAAGTTCCGGGGAGAATTAATCAGCCCATATTCTTCCGGTTCGCAATTAATGTGAAACGTATTCGGAAATTCAAGATAAGAGATCTTTTGGGTGAAACTGATTTAGTGGTAATATCGGCATAGTTCTTAGATTCTCAGAACCGAAATATGAGACCAAATCTAACTGAAAGTAAAAAAAAAAAATTCCTTGAGCCAACTTCCGGGCTGATTAACTTTGCCTATATTTGTCGGGTTCGCTATTATAATAATAAGTTTACAAAAATGCGAGATAAATATCTGTAGGTGAAACTAATTTAGAGGAAATATCAGCCCAGTTCTTGGATTCTCTGAACTGACAGAATGAGAACCAATCCAAAAGAAACTACTAAAATTCTGAGGGCCAACTTCTAGGCGGAGCAACTACGCCCATACTCGTTCGGTTAGCCATTAGAGTTGAAACTAATTTAGAGGAAATATCGGCCCAGTTCTTGGATTCTCTGAACCGACAGAATGAGAATCAATCCAAAAGAAACTACTAAAATTCTGAGGGCCAACTTCCAGGAGGAGCAACTGCGCCCATACTCGTTCGGTTAGCCATTAGAGGTGAAACTAATTTAGAGGAAATATCGGCCCAATTCTTGGATTCTCTCGACCGAAAGAATGAGACCCATTCCAGCAGAAAATACTAAAATTCTTAGGGCCAACATCCAGGCATAATAACTTTGCCCATACTCGTCTGGATCGCCATTATAATGATGTGTTTTCGGACAGCGGAGATAAAGATATGTAGGTGAAACTGATTTATAGGAAATTTCGGCCTAGTTCTTGGATTCTCTAGACCGACAAAATGAGACCCAATCCAGTAGTAAAATTCCTTAAGCCAACTTTCGGGCGTAATTAATTTGCCCATACTTGTTCGGTTCGCCATTATAATGATATGTTTCCGGAAAAGGGAGATAGATATCTTTAACTGAAACTGATTTAGAGGAAATATCAGCCCAATTCTTGGATTCTCTAGACCGACAGAATGAGACCCAATCTAGCTGAAAGTATTACAAAACCTTAAGCCAACTTTTTGGTGGAATAAATTTTCCCATATTAATCGGGTTTGCAATTATAATGATACATGTTCGAAAATGGGAGGTAGAGATATTTAGGTGAAACTGATTAAGAAGAAATATCAACCTAGTTCTTGGATTCTCTAGACCGACAGAATAAGACCCAATCTAGCTGAATGTAACAAAATTCCTTCAGCCAACTTCCGAGCAAAGTTAATTAGCCCATACTCTTCAAGTTCGCAATAATAATTAAACGTATTCGAAAATTCAAGATACAGACCTCTAGGTGAAACTGATTTAGAGGTAATATCGGCCCAATTCTTAGATTCTCAGGACCGACAAAATGAGACCCAATCTAACTGAAAGTAAAAATATTCCTTGAGCCAACTTCCTGGCTGATTAACTTTGCGCATATTTGTCGGGTTCGCTAATATAATAATAAATTTACGAAAATGGGAGATAGAGATCTGTAGGTGAAACTAATTAAGAAGAAAAATCGGGCAAGTTCTTGGGTTTTCTAGACTAACAGAATGAGACCCAATCCAAAAGAAGTACTAAAATTCTTAGGGCCAACTTCCCAGCGGAATAACTGTGCCCACAATCATTCGGTTAGCCATTAGAATGTGTTTCGAAAATGGGAGAAAGATCATTAGGTGAAACTAATTTAGAGCAAATATTGGCCCAGTTCTTGGATTCTGTTGACCGAAAGAATGAGACCCGTTCCAGCAGAAAGCACTAAAATTCTTAGGGCCAACATCCAGGCGTAATAACTTTTGCCATACTCATCTGGATCGCCATTATAATGATGTATTCCAGAAAAGGGAGATAAAGATCTACAGGTGAAGAAGATTTGTAGGAAATTTCGTCCTAGTTCTTGGATTCTCTGTACCGACAGAATGAGACCCAATCCAGTACAAAGTAGTAAAATTACTTGAGTCCGGGGAGAATTAATCAGCCCATACTCTTCCGATTCTCAATTAGAATGAAACGTATTCGAAAATTCAAGATACAGATCTTTTGGGTGAAACTGATTTAGTGGGAATATCGGCCCAGTTCTTGGATTCTTATGACCAACAAAATGAGACCCAATCTCACTGAAAGTAAAAAAATTCTTTGAGCCAACTTCCGGGCTGATTAACTTTGCCCATATTTGTCAGGTTCGCTACTATAATAACAAGTTTACGGAAATGGGAGATAGAGATCTGTAGGTGAAACTAATTTAGAGGAAATATCAGCATAGTTCTTGGGTTCTCTGGACCAACATAATGAGACCCAATCCAAAAGAAAGTACAAAAATTCTTAGGGCCAACTTCTGGGCGGAATAACTTTACCCATAATCGTTCCGTTAGCCATTAGAATGTGTTTCGAAAATGGGAGAAAGATCTGTAAGTGAAACTAATTTAGAGGAAATGTCGGCCCAGTTCTTGGATTCCGTTGACCGAAAGAATGAGACCCATTCCAACAGAAAGTACTAAAATTCTTAGGGTCAACATCCAGGCATAATAACTTTCGCCATACTCATCTGGATCGCCATTATAATGATGTGTCCTAGAAAAGGGAGATAGAGATTTAAAGATGAAACTGATTTATAGGAAATTTTGGCCCAGTTCTTGGACTCTCCGGACCGACAAAATGAGACCCAATCCAGTAGAAAGTAGTAAAATTACTTGAGCCAACTTCCGCGGAGAATTAATCAGCCCATACTCTTCCGGTTCGCAATTATAATGAAACGTATTCGAAAATTCAAGATAGAGATCTTTTGGGTGAAACTGATTTAGTGGTAATATCGATCCAAATCTTGGATTCTCAGGTCCGACAAAATGAGCCCCAATCTAACTGAAAGTAAAAAAATTCCTCGAGCCAACTTCTGGGCTGATTAACTTTGCCCTTATTTGTCAGGTTCGCTATTATAATAATAAGTTTAAGGAAATGGAAGATAGAAATCTGTAGGTGAAACTAATTTAGAAAAAATATCGGCCCAGTTCTTGGATTCTCTGGACCGACATAATGAGACCCAATCCAAAAGAAAATACTAAAATTCTTAGGGCCACCTTCTGGGCGGAATAACTACGCCCATAATCGTTCAGTTAACCTTTAGAACATGTGTTTCGAAAATGGGAGAAAGATCTGTAGGTGAAACAAATTTAGAGGAAATATTAGCCAGTTCTTGGATTCTGTTGACCAAAAGAATGAGACCCATTCAAGCAGAGAGTACTGAAATTCTTAGGGCCAACATCTAGGCGTAATAACTTTGGCCATACTCGTCTGGATCGCCATTATAATGATTTGTTTGAGAAAAGCGAGATAGAGATCTGAAGGTGAAACTGATTTATAAGAAATTTCAACCTAGTTCTTGGATTCTCTGGACCGACAGAATGAGACCCAATCAAATACAAAGTAGTAAAATTCCTTGAGCAATGTTCCGGGGAGAATTAATCAGCCCATACTTTTCCGGTTCGCAAATATAATGAAACATATTCGAAAATTCAAGATAGAGATCTTTTGGGTGAAACTGATTTAGTGGTAATATCGGCACAGTTCTTGGGTTCTCAGGACCAACAAAATGAGACCCAATCCAACCGAATGTAAAAAAATTCCTTGAGCCAACTTCAGGGCAGATTAACTTTGCCCATATTTGTCGGGTTCGCTATTATAATAATAAGTTTACGAAAATGGGAGATAGAGATCTATAGGTGAAACTAATGAACGGGTTCTCTGGACCGACAGAATGAGAACCAATACAAAAGAAAGTACTAAAATTCTTAAGGCCAACTTCTAGGTGGAAAAACTGTACCCATAAATGTTCGGTTAGGCATTAGAATGTGTTTCGAAAATGGGAGAAAGATCTGTAGGTGAAACTAATTTAGAGGAAATGTCGGCCCAGTTCTTGGATTCTGTTGACCGAAAGAATGAGACCCATTCCAGCAGAAAGTACTAAATTTCTTTGGGCCAACATCCTGGGGTAATTACTTTCGCCATACTCATCTGGATCGCCATTATAATGATGTGTTCTAGAAAAGGGAGATACAGATCTAAAGGAGAAGCTGATTTATAGGAAATTTTGACCCAGTTCTTGGGTTCTCTGGACCGACAGAATGAGACCCAATCCAGTAGAAAGTAGTAAAATTACTTGAGCCAACTTCCGGGGAGAATTAATCAGCCCATACTCTTTTGGTTCGCAATTATAATGAAACGTATTCGAAAATTCAAGATAGAGATCTTTTGGGTGAAACTGATTTAGTGGTAATATCGGCCCAGTTCTTGGATTCTCAGTACCGACAAAATGAGACCCAATCTAACTGAAAGTAAAAAAATTCATTGAGCTAACTTCCGGGCAGATTAACTTTGCCCATATTTGTCAGGTTCGCTATTATAATAATAAGTTTAAGAAAATGGAAGATAGAGATCTGTAGGTGAAACTAATTTAGAGGAAAATTCGGCCCAGTTCTTGGATTCTCTGGATTGACAGAATGAGACCCAATCCAAAAGAAAGTACTAAAATTTTTATGGCCAACTTCCGGGCGGAATAACTGCACTCATAATCATTCGGTTAACCATTAGAATATGTGTTTCGAAAATGGGAGAAAGATCTGTAGGTGAAACTAATTTAGAGGAAATATCAGCCCTGTTCTTTGATTCTGTTGAGTGAAAGAATGAGACCCATTCCAGTAGAAAGTACTGAAATTCTTAGGGCCAACATCTAGGTGCAATAGCTTTGGCCATACTCGTCAGGATCGCCATTATAATGATGTGTTTGAGAATAGCGAGAAAAGGATCTTAAGGTAAAACTGATTTATAAGAAATTTCGACCTAGTTCTTGGATTCTCTTGACCGACAGAACGAGACCCAATCAAGTAGAAAGGACTAAAATTTCTTGAGCCAAGTTCCGGGGAGAATTAATCAGCCCATACTCTTCCGGTTCGCAATTATAGTGAAACGTATTCGAAAATTCAAGATAGAGATCTTTTGGGTAAAACTGATTTAGTGGTGATATCGGCCCAGTTCTTGGATTCTCAGGTCCGACAAAATGAGACCAAATCTAACTGAAAGTAAAAAAATTCCTTCAGCCAACTTCCGGGCTGATTAACTTTGCCCATATTTCTTGAGTTCGTTATTATAGCAATAAGTTTACGTAAAGGGGAGATAGAGATCTGTTGATGAAACTAATTTAGAGGAAATATCGGCACAATTCTTGGGTTCTCTGGACCAACAGAATGAGACCCAATCCAAAAGAAAGTACTAAAATTCCTAGGGCCAACTTCTGGGCAGAATAACTGTGCCCATAATCGTTCGGTTAGCCATTAGAATGTGTTTCGAAAATGGGAGAAAGATCTATAGGTGAAACTAATTTAGAGGAAATGTAGGCCCAGTTCTTGGATTCTGTTGACCGAAAGAATGAGATCCATTCCAACAGAAAGTACTAAAATTCTTAGGGCCAACATCCAGGCATAATAACTTTCGCCATACTCATCTGGATCGCCATTATAACGATGTGTTCTAGAAAAGGGAGATACAGATCTGAAGGTGAAACTGATTTATAAGAAATTTCGGCCTAATTCTTGGATTCTCTGGACCGATAGGATGAGACCCAATCAAGTAGAAAGTAGTAATATTCCTTGAGCCAAGTTCCGGGGAGAATTAATAAGCCCATTCTCTTCCGGTTCGCAATTATAATGAAATGTATTCGAAAATTCAGGATAGAGATTTTTAGGGTGAAACTGATTTAGTAGTAATATCAGCCCAGTTCTTGGATTCTCAGGACCGACAAAATGAGACCAAATCTAACTGAAAGTAAAAAAATTCCTTGAGCCAACTTTCGGGCTGATTAACTTTGCCCATATTGGTCGGGTTCGCTATTATAATAATTAGTTTACGCAAAGGGGAGATAGAGATCTGTAGGTGAAACAAATTTAGAGGAAATATCAGCCCAATTGTTGGGTTCTCTGGACTGACAAAATGAGACATAATCCAGAAGAAAGTACAAAAATTCTTAGGGCCAACTTCTGGGCAAAATATCTGTAACAATAATCGTTCGGTTAGCCATTAAAATGTGTTTTGCAAATGGGAGAAAGATCTGTAGGTGAAACTAATTTAAAAGAAATGTCGGCCCAGTTCTTGGATTCCGTTGACCGAAAGACTGAGATCCGTTCCAACAGAAAGTACTAAAATTCTTAGGGCCAACATCCAGGCTTAATAACTTTCGCCATACTCATCTTGATCGCCATTAAAACGATGTGTTCTAGAAAAGGGAGATAGAGATCTAAAGGTTAAACTGATTTATAGGAAATTTCGGCCCAATTCTTGGATTCTCTGGACCGACAGGATGAGATCCAATCCAGTAGAAAGTAGTAAAATTACTTGAGCCAACTTCTGGGGAGAATTAATCAGCCCATACGCTTCCGGTTCACAATTGTAATGAAACGTATTCGAAAATTCAAGATAGAGATCTTTTGGGTGAAACTGATTTAGTGGTAATATCGGCCCAATTCTTGGAATCTCAGGACCAACCATATGAGACCCAATCTAACTGAAAGTAATAAATTTCCAAGACCCAACTTCCGAGCTGATTAACTTTGCCTATATTTGTCGAGTTTGATATTATAATAATAAGTTTACGGAAATTGGAGATGGATATCTGTAGGAGAAACTAATTTAGGGAAAATATCGACCCAATTCATGGATTCTCTGGACTGGCAAAATGACACCCAATCCGAAAGAAAGTACCAAAATTTTTAAGGCCAACTTCCAGGGAATTTGTATCCGCTGTTGTACAGGCAGCGCTGCTGTACGCATCACGCGATGCAGCCGCGGCCATGTGTGCACAGCGGGCCCTACTGTGCAGAAATGGCAGCGGTTGCGCCGCGCGATGCGTACAGTAGTGGCTGCTGTACTAGAGCGCATAAAGGTCCACTTCCATACTCGTTTGATTAGCCATTAGAGGTGAAACTAATTTGAGGAAATATCGACCCTGTTCTTGGATTCTCTTGGTCGAAAGAATGAAACCCATTCTAGCAGAAAGTACTAAAATTCATAGGGCCAACATCCAGGCGTAATAGCTTTGCCCATACTCGTCTGGATCGCGTGTTTTCGGAAAAGGGAGATAAAGATTTGTAGGTGAAACTTATTTATAGGAAATTTCGGCTCAGTTCTTGGCCTCTATGCACGGAAAATGAGACCCAATCTAGTAGAAAGTAGTAAAATTCCATGAGCCAACTTCCACGAAGAATTAATTTGCCCATACTCGTCCGGTTCGCCCTTATAATGATATGTTTTCGAAAAAGGGAGATAGGTATCTGTAACTTAAACTGAGTTAGAGGAAATATCAGCCCAGTTCTGGGATTCTCTAGACCGACAAAATGAGACCCAATCTAGCTAAAAGTACTAAAATTCCTTGAGCTAACTTTTGGGCGGAATAAATTTTCCCACATTAATCCGGTTTCCAAATATAATGATACTTGTTCGAAAATGAGAGATAGAGATATTTACGTCAAACTGATTAAGAGGAAATATCGGCAGAGTTCCTAGATTCTCTAGACCGACAAAATGAGACTCAATCTAACTGAAAGTAAAATTCCTTAAGCCAACTTCCGGGGAGATTAACTTTATCCATATTTGTCGGGTTCACTATTATAATAACAACTTTACGAAAATGGGAGACAAAGATCTGAAGGTAAAACTAATTTAGAGGAAATATCGGCCCAGTTCTTGGATTCTCTGGACTGCCAGAATGAGACCCAATCCAAAAGAAAGTACTAAAATTCTTAGGGCCAACTTCCGGGCGGAATAACTGCGCCCATAATCATTTGGTTAACCATTAGAATATGTGTTTCGACAATGGGAGAAAGATCAGTAGCTGAAACTAATTTAGAGGAAATATCAGCCCAGTTCTTGGATGTTGACGGAAAGAAAGGGACCCATTCCAGCAGAAAGTACAGAAATTCTTAGGGCCAACATTTAGGCGTAATAACTTTGGTCTTACTCGTCTGGATCGCCATTATAATGATGTGTTTCAGAAAAGCGAGATAGAGATCTGAAGGTTGAACTGATTTATAAGAAATTTCGACCCACTTCTTGGATTCTTTGGACCGACAGAATGAGACCCAATCCAAGAGAAAGTAGTAAAATTCCTTAAGCCAACTTCCGGGGAGAACTAATTAGCCCATACTCTTCCGGTTCGCAATTATAATAAAACGTAGTTGAAAATTCAAGATAGAGATCTTTTGGGCGAAACTGATTTAGTGGTAATATCGACCCAGTCCTTGGATTCTCCGGACCGACAAAATGAGACCCAATCTAACTGAAAGAAAAAAAATTCCTTGAGCCAACTTCCGGGCTGATTAACTTTGCCCATATTTGTCGGCTTCGCTATTATAATAATAAGTATATGGAAATGGGAGACAGAGATCTGTCGGTAAAACTAATTTAGAGGAAATATCGGCCCAGTTCTTGGATTCTCTGAACCGACAGAATGAGACTCAATTCAAAAGAAAGTACTAAAATTCTTAGGGCCAACTTCCGGGTGGTATAACTGTGCCCATAATTGTTCGGTTAACCATTAGAATGTGTTTCGAAAATGGGAGAAAGATCTGTAGGTGAAATTAATTTAGAGGAAATATCAGCCCAGTTCTTGGATTTTGTTAACCGAAAGAATGGGACCCATTCCAGCAGAAAGTACAGAAATTCTTAGGGCCAACAAGGCGTAATAACTTTGGCCACACTCGTCTGGATCGCCATTATAATGATTTGTTTTACAAAAGCGAGATAGAGATCTAAAGGTGGAACTGATTTATAAGAAATGTCGACCCAGTTCTTAGATTCTCTGGACCGACAGAAAGAGACCCAGTTCAGTAGAAAATAGTAAAATTCCATAAGCCAACTTCCGGGGAGAACTAATCCGCCCATACTCTTCTGGTTCGCAATTATAATGAAACGTAGTTGAAAATTCAAGATAGAGATCTTTTAGGTGAAACTGATTTAGTCGTAATATCGGCCCTATTCTTGGATTCTCAAAACTGACAAAATGAGACCCAATCTAACAATAAGTAAAAAATTGCTTGAGCCAATTTCCAGGCTGATTAACTTTGCCCATATTTGTCGGGTTTGCTATTATAATAATAAGTTTATGGAAATGGGAGATAGAGATCTGTAGGTGAAACTAATTTAGACGAAATATTGGCCCAGTTCTTGGATTCTCTGGACCGATAGAATGAGACACAATCCAAAAGAAAGTACTAGAATTCTTAGAGCCAACTTCCGGGCGGAATAACTGCGCCCATAATCGTTCAGTTAACCATTAGAATATGTGTTTCGCAAATGGGAGAAAGATCTGTAGGTGAAACTAATTTAGAGGAAATATCAGCCCAGTTCTTGTATTCTGTTGACTGAAAGAATGAGACCCATTCCAGCAGAAAGTTTTGAAATTCTTAAGGCCAACATCTAGGCGTAATAACTTTAGCCATACTCATCTAGATCGCCATTATAATGATCTGTTTGAGAAAAGCGAGATAGAGATATGAAGGTGAAACTGATTTATAAGAAATTTCGACCTAGTTCTTGGATTCTCTGGACCGACAGAATGAGACCCAATCAAGTAGAAAGTATTAAAATTCCTTGAGCCAAGTTCTGGAGAGAATTAATCAGCCCATACTCTTCCGGTTCGCAATTATAATGAAACGCATTCGAAAATTCAAGATAGAGATCTTTTGGGTGAAACTGATTTAGTGGTAATATCGGCCTAATTCTTGGATTCTCAGGACCGACAAAATGAGACCAAATCTAACTGAAAGTAAAAAAAATCCCTTGAGCCAACTTCCGGGCTGATTAACTTTGCCCATATTTGTCAGGTTCGCTATTATAATAATAAATTTACAGAAAGGGGAGACAGAGATTTGTAGGTGAAACTGATTTAGAGGAAATATCGGCCCAGTTCTTGGGTTCTCTGGACCGACAGAATGAGACCCAATCCAAAACAAAGTACTAAAATTCTTAGGGCCAACTTTTGGGCAGAATAAATGTAGCCATCATCGATCGGTTAGCCATTAGAATGTGTTTCGGAAATTGGAGAAAGATCTGTAGGTGAAATTAATTTAGAGGAAATGTCAGGCCCAGTTCTTAGATTCTGTTGACCGAAAGAATGAGATCATTTCCAACAGAAAGTACTAAAATTCTTAGGGCCAACATCCAGGCGTAATAACTTTCGCAATACTCATCTGGATCGCCATTATAACGAAGTGTTCTAGAATAGGGAGACAGAGATCTAAAGGTGAAACTAATTTATAGGAAATTTCGGCCCAATTCATGGATTCTCTAGACCGACAGGATGAGACCCATTCGAGTAGAAAGTAGTAAAATTACTTGAGCCAACTTCCGGGGAAAATTAATAATCCCACACTCTTCCGGTTCACAATTATCATGAAACGTACTCGAAAATTCGAGATAGAGATCTTTTGGGTGAAACTGATTTAGTGGGAAAATCGGCCCAATTCTTGGATTCTCAGGACCGACCATTTGAGCCCCAATCTAACTGAAAGTAATAAACTTCCTAGACCCAACTTCCGGACTGATTAAGTTTGCCTATATTTGTCGAGTTTGATATTATAGTAATAAGTTTACGGAAATGCGAGATAGATATCTGTAGGTGAAACTAATTTAGAGGAAATATCGACCCAGTTCAAGGATTCTCTGGACCGACAGAATGACACCCAATCCAAAAGAAAATACTAAAATTCTTAAGGCCAACTTCCAGGGAATTTTTATCCGCAGTTATACAGGCAGCGCTGCTGTACGCATCGCGCGATGCAACAGCGGCCATCTATGCACAGCGGGCCCCACTGTGCAGAAATGGCAGCTGCTGCGCCGCGCGATGCGTACAGCAACGACTGCTACACTGGAGCGCATAAAGGTCCACTTCCATACTCGTTCGGTTTGCCATTAGAGGTGAAACTAATTTAGAGGAAATATCGGCCCAGTTCTTGGATTCTCTTGATCGAAACAATGAGACCCGTTCCAGCAGAAAGTACTAAAATTCATATGGCCAACATCCAGGCATAATAGCTTTGCCCATACTAGTCTGGATCGCGTGTTTTCGGAAAAGGGAGATAAAGATCTGTAGGTGAAATTAACTTACAAGAAATTTTGGCCCAATTCTGGTTCTCTCGGCACCGACAATGAGACCCAATCCAGTAGAAAGTAGTAAAATTCCTTGAGCCAACTTCCGGGCAGAATTAATTTGCCCATACTCGTCCAGTTCGCCAATATAATGATATGTTTTCGAAAAAGAGATAGATATCAGTAACTTAAACTGATTTAGAGGAAATATCAACCCAGTTCTGGGATTCTCTAGACCGACAGAATGAGACCCAATCTAGCTGAAAGTACAAAAATTCCTTTAGCTAACTTTTGGGCGAAATATATTTTCCCATATTCATCCGGTTTCTAAGTATAATGATACGTGTTCGAAAATGAGAGATAGAGATATTTACGTCAAACTAGTTAAGAGGAAATATCGGCATATTTCCTGGATTCTCGAGACCGACAAAATGAGACCCAATCTAACTGAAAGTAAAATTCCGTGAGCCAACTTCGGAGCTGATTAACTTTACCCATTTTGTCGGGTTCGCTATTATAATAATAAGTTTACGAAAATGGGAGATAGAGATCTGTAGGTGAAACTAATTTAGAGGAAATATCGGCTCAGTTCTTAGATTCTCTGGAGTGACAAAATGAGACCCAATCCAAAAGAAAGTACTAAAATTCTTAGGGCCAACTTCCGGGCGGAATAACTGCGCCCATAATCATTTGATTAACCATTTGAATATGTGTTTCGAAAATGGGAGAAATATCTGTAGGTAAAACTAATTTAGAGGAAATATCTGCCCAGTTCTTGGATTCTGTTGACCGAAAGAATGGGACCCATTCCAGCAGAAAGTACAGAAATTCTTAGGGCCAACATCTTGGCGTAATAACTTTGGCCATAGTCGTCTGAATTGCCATTATAATGATGTGATTTAGAAAAGCGAGATAAAGATCTGAAGGTGGAACAGATTTATAAGAAATTTCAACCCAGTTCTAGGATTCTCTGGACCGACAGAATCAGACCCAATCCAGTAGAACGTAGTAAAACACCTTGAGCCAACTTCCGGGGAGAACTAATCAGTCCATACTCTTCTTGTTCGCAATTATAATGAAACGTAGTCGAAAATTCAAGATAGAGATCTTTTGGGTGAAACTGATTTAGTGGTAATATCGGCCCAGTTCTTGGATTCTCAGGACCGACAAAACGAGACCCAATCTAACTGAAATTAAAAAAATTCCTTGAGCCAAGTTCCTGGCTGATTAACTTTGCCCATATTTGTCGGGTTCGCTACTATAATAATAAGTTTATGGAAATGGGAGATAAACATCTGTAGGTGAAACTAATTTAGAGGAAATATCGGCCCAGTTCTTGGATTCTCTGGACTGACATAATGAGACCCAATCCAAAAGAAAGTACCAAAATTCTTAGGGCCAACTTCCGGGCGGAATAACTGTGCCCATAATCGTTCGGTTAACCATTAGAATATGTGTTTCAAAAATGGGAGAAAGATCTGTAGCTAAAACTAATTTAGAGGAAACATCAGCCCAGTTCTTGGATTCTGTGACCAAAAGAATGAGACCCATTCCAGCAGAAAGTACTGAAATTCCTAGGGCCAACATCTAGGCGTAATAACTTTGGCCATACTCGTCTTGATTGCCATTATAATGATATGTTTGAGAAAAGCGAGATAGAGATCTGAAGGTGAAACTGATTTATAAGAAATTTCGACCTAGTTGTTGGATTCTCTAGATCGATAGAACGAGACCCAATCAAGTAGAAAGTAGTAAAATTCCTTAAGCCAAGTTCCGGGGAGAATTAATCAGCCCATACTCTTCCGGTTCGCAATTATAGTGAAACGTATTCGAAAATTCAAGATAGAGATCTTTTGGGTGAAACTGATTTAGTGGTAATATCGGCACAATTCTTGGATTCCCAGAACCGAAAAATGAGACCAAATCCAACTGAAAGTAAAAAAAAAAATTCCTTGAGCCAACTTCCGGGCTGATTAACTTTGCCCATATTTGTCTAGTTCGCTATTATAATAATAAGTTTACGGAAAGGAGAATAAAGATCTATAGGTGAAACCAATTTTGAGGAAATATCGGCCCAGTTCTAGGGTTCTCTAGACCGACGGAATGAGACCCAATCCAAAAGAAAGTACTAAAATTCCTAGGCCCAACTTCTGGGTAGAATAACTATGCCAATAATCGTTCGGTTAGCCATTAGAATGTGTTTCAAAAATGGGAGAAACATCTGCAGGTGAAACTAATTTAGAGGAAATGTCGGCCCAGTTCTTGGATTCTGTTGACCGAAAGAATGAGATCCGTTCCAAGATCCATTCCAACACAAAGTAATAAAATTCTTAGGACCAACATCCAGGCATAATAACTTTCGCCATACTCATCTGGATCGCCATTAAAACGATGTGTTCTAGAAAAGGGAGATAGAGATCTAAAGGTGAAACTGATTTATAGAAAATTTCGGCCCAGCTCTTGGATTCTCTGGACCGACAGGATGAGACCTAATCCAGTAGAAAGTAGTAAAATTACTTGAGCCAACTTCCGGGGAGAATTAATGAGTCCATACTCTTCTGGTTCGCAATTATAATGAAACGTATTCGAAAATTCAAGATAGAGATCTTTTGGGTGAAACTGATTTAGTGGTAATATCGGCCCAGTTCTTGGATTCTCAAAACCGACCATAGGAGACCCAATCTAACTGAAAGTAATAAACTTCCTAGACCCAACTTCCGGCCTAATTAACTTTGCATACATTTGTCGAGTTCAATATTATAATAATAAGTTTACGGAAATGGGAGATAGATATCTGTTGGTGAAACTAATTTAGAGGAAATATCGACCTAGTTCATGGATTTTGTGGACCGACAGAATGACACCCAGTCCAAAAGAAAGTACTAAAATTCTTAGGGCCAACTTCCAACGAATTTTTATCCACCGTTGTATAGGCAGCGCAGCTGTACGCATCACGCGATGCAGCAGCGGCCATGGGTGCACAGCGGGGCCCACTATGCAGACATAGCACCTGCTGCGCCGCACGATGCGTACAGCAGCAGCTGCTGTACTGGAGCGCATAAAGGTCCACTTCCATACTCGTTCGATTAGCCATTAGAGGTGAAACTAACTTAGAGGAAATATCGGCCATTTCTTGGATTCTCTTGATCGAAAGAATGAGACCCATTCCAGCAGAAAACACTAAAATTCATAGGGCCAACATCCAGGCGTAATAGCTTTGCCCATACTCGTCTGGATCGCGTGTCTTCGGAAAAGGGAGATAAAGATCTGTACGTGAAACTGATTTACAGGAAATTTTGGCCCAGTTCTTGGACTCTCAGCACCGAAAATTAGACCCAATCCGGTAGAAAGTACTAAATTTCCTTGAGCCAACTTCCGGGCAGAATTAATTTGCCTATACTCATCCGGTTCGCCATTATAATGATATGTTTTCAAAAAAGGGAGATAGATATCTGTAACTTAAACTGATTTAGAGGCAATATCAGCCGAGTTCTGGGATTCTCTAGACCGACAGAATGAGACCCAATCTAGCTGAAAGTACTAAAATTCCTTGCGCTAACTTTTGGGCGGAATAAATTTTCCCATATTAATCCAGTTTCCAAGTATAATGATACGTGTTCGAAAATGAGACATAGATATATTTAGGTCAAACTGATTAAGAGGAAATATCGGCAGAGTTCCTGGATTCACTAGACCAACAAAACGAGACCCAATCCAACTGAAAGTAAAATTCCTTGAGCCAACTTCGGGGCTGATTAACTTTACCCAAATTTGTCGGGTTCGCTATTACAATAATAAGTTTACGAAAATGGGAGATAGAGAGATCTGTAGGTGAAACTAATTTAGAGGAAATATCGGCCCAGTTCTTGGACTCTCCGGATCGACAGAATGATACCCAATCTAGTAGAAAGTAGTAAAATTCATTGAGCCAATTTCCGGGAGAATTAATCAATCCATACTCTTAGGGTTCGCAATTATAATAAAACGTATTCGAATATTCAAGATAGAGAACTTTAGGTGAAACTGATTTAGAGGTAATATCGGTCCAATTCATGGATTTTCAGGACCGACAAAATTCAACCCAATCTAACTGAAAGTAAAAAAAATTCCTTGAGCCAACATCCGGGCTGATTAACTTTACCCATATTTGTCGGGTTCGCAATTATAATAATAAGTTTACGGAAAGAGGAGATAAAGATCTGTGGATGAAACTAATTTAGAGGAAATATCGGCCCAGTTCTTGGGTTCTCTGGACCAACAGAATGAGACCCAATCCAAAAGAAAGTACTAAAATTCTTAGGCCCAACTTCAGGGCGGAATAATTGTGCCCATATTTTAATCGTTCGGTTAACAATTAGAATGTGTTCCAAAAATGCGAGAAAGATCTGTAGGTGAAAGTAATTTAGAGGAAATGTCGGCCCAGTTCTTGGATTCTGTTGAACGAAAGAATGAGACTCGTTTCAAGAGAAAATACTAAAGTTCTTGGGGTCAACATTCAGGCGTAATAACTTTCGCCATACTCATCTGGATCGCCAATATAATGATGTGTTCTAGAAAAGGGAGATAGAGATCCAAAGGCGAAACTGATTTAAAGGAAATTTCGGGTCAGTTCTAGGATTCTCTGGACCGAAAGAATGAGACCCAATCCAATAGAAAGTAGTAAAATTCATTGATCCCACTTCCGGGGAGAATTAATCAGCCCATACTCTTCCGGTTCGCAATTATAATGGAACGTATTCGAAAATTCAAAATAGAGACCTTTTGAGTGAAACCGATTTAAAGGTAAAATCGGCCCAGTTCTTGGATTCTCAAGACCGACAAAATTCAACCCAATCTAACTGAAAGTAAAAAAAATTCCTTGAGCCAACTTCCGGGCTGATTAACTTTGCCCATATTTGTCGGGTTCACTATTATAATAATAAGTTTACGGAAAGAGGAGATAGAGATCTGTAGATGAAACTAATTTAGAGGAAATATCGGCCCAGTTCTTCGGTTCTCTAGGCCAACAGAATGAAACCCAATCCAAAAGAAAGTACTAAAATTCTTAAAGCCAACTTCTGGGCGGAATAATTGTGCCCATATTTTAATCGTTCGGTTAGCCATTAGAATGTATTTCGAAAATGCGAGAAAGATCTGTAAGTAAAACTACTTAAGATGAAATATCAGCCCTGTTCTTGGATTCGGTTGACCAAAAGAATGATACCCAATCCAGTAGAAAGTACTGAAATTCTTAGGGCCAACATCTAGGCGCAATAACTTTGGCCATACTCGTCTGGATCGCCAATATAATGATGTGTTTGAGAAAAGTGAGAGAGAGATCTGAAAGTGAAACTGATTTATAAGAAATTTCGACCCAGTTCTTGGACTCTCTGGACCGACAGAACGAGACCCAATCAAGTAGAAAGTAGTAAAATTCCTTGAGCCAAGTTTCGGGGAGAATTAATCAGCCCATACTCTTCCGATTCGCCATTATAGTGAAACGTATTCGAAAATTCAAGATAGAGATCTTTTGGCTGAAACTGATTTAGTGGTAATATCAGCCCAGTTCTGGGATTCTCAGGACCGACAAAATGGGACCAAATCTAACTGAAAGTAAAAAAATTTCCTTACGCCAACTTCCGGGCTGATTAACCTTGCCCATATTTGTCGGGTTCGCTATTATAAGAATAAGTTTACGGAAAGGGGCGATAGAGATCTGTAGGTGAAACTAATTTAGAGGAAATATCGGCCCTGTTCTTGGGTTCTCTGGACCGACAAAATGAGACCCAATCCAAAAGAAAGTACTAAAATTCTTAGGGCCACCTTCAGGGCGGAATATTGTGCCCATATTATAATCGTTCGGCTAACAATTAGAATGTGTTTCGAAAATGGGAGAAAGATCTGTAGGTGAAACTAATTTAGAGGAAATGTCGGCCCAGTTCTTGGATTCTGTTGAACGAAAGAATGAGACCCGTTCCAAGAGAAAATACTAAAATTCTTGGGGTCAACATTCAAGCGTAATAACTTTCGCCATACTCATCTGGATCGCCAATATAATGATGTGTTCTAGAAAAGGGAGATAGAGTTCTAAAGGTGAAACATATTTAAAGGAAATTTCGTGCCGGTTCTAGGATTCTCTGGACCGACAGAATGAGACCCAATCCAATAGAACGTAGTGAAATTACTTGAGCCAACTTCCGGGGAGAATTAATCAGCCCATACTCTTCCGGTTCGCAATTCTAATGAAACGTATTAGAAAATTAAAGATAGAGATCTTTTGGGTGAAACTAATTTAGTGGTAATATCGGCCCAATTCTTGGATTCTCAGGACCGACCATATGAGACCCAATCTAACTGAAAGTAATAAACTTCCTAGACCCAACTTCCGGGCTGAATAACTTTGCCTATATTTGTGGAGTTCGCTATTATAATAATAAGTTTACGGAAATGGGAGATAGATATTTGTAGGTGACACTAATTTAGAGGAAATATCGACCCAGTTCATGGATTCTCTGGACCGACAGAATGACACCCAATCCAAAAGAAAGTACAAAAATTCTTAGGGCCAACATCGAGGGAATTTTTATCCGCTGCTGCACAGGTAGCGCAGCTGTACGCATCGTGCGGTGCAGCAACAGCCATGTGTGCAAAGCGGGCCCCACTGTGCAGACATGGCAACTACTACGCCGCACGATGCGTATAGCAGCGGCTGCTGTACCTGAGAGGATAAAGGTCCACTGCCAGGCGGTGTAACTTCACCCAGACTTGTTCGGTAAGCCATTAGAGGTGATACTAATTTAGAGGAAATATCGGCCCAGTTCTTGGACACTCTTGACCGAAAGAATGAGACCCAATCCAGTAGACAGTACTAAAGTTCTTAGGGCCAACATCCAAGCGTAATAATTTGCCCATACTCGCTAAGAAAGCCAGTTTTCGGAAAAGGGAGATAAAGATATGTAGATGAAACTGATTTATAGGAAATTTGGTCCAGTTCTTGAACTCTCTGCAGCGACAAAATGAGACTCAATCCAGTAGAAAGTAGTAAAATTCCTTGATCCAACTTCCGAGCAACATTAATTTGCCCATACGCGTCTGGTTCGCCATTATAATGATATGTTTTCGTAAAAGGGAGATAGCTATCTGTAACTTAAACAGATTTAGAGGAAATATCAGCCCAGTTCTGGGATTCTCTGGATCGACAGAATGAGACTCAATCTAGCTTAAATTACTAAAATTCCATGAGCTTACTTTTGGGTGTAATAAATTTGCCCATATTAATCCGGTTTGCAATTATAATGATACATGTTCGAAAATGGGAGATAGAGATATTTAGGTGAAACTGATTAAGATGAAATATCGGCAAAGTTCTTCGATTCCCTAGACCGACAAAATGAGACCCAATCTAACTGAAAGAAAATTTCCCTGAGCCAACTTCCGGGCTGATTAACTTTGCCCATATTTATCGGGTTCATTATTATAATAACAAGTTTACGGAAATGGGAGATAGAGAACAATAGGTGAAACAAATTTAAGAGAAATATCAGCCCATTTCTAGGATTCTCTTGACCGACAGAAAGAGACCCAATACAAAAGAAAGTACTAAAATTCTTAGGGTCATCTTCTGGGCAGAATAACTGCGCTCATAATCGTTCGGTTAATCATTAGAATATGAGTTCCGAAAATCGGTGAAAGATCTGTAGGTGAAACTAATTTAGAGGAAATATCAGCCCCATTCTTGAATTCAGTAGACCGAAAGAATGAGAACCATTCGAGCAGAAAGTAGTAAAATTCTTAGGGCCAACATCTAGGCGTAATAACTATGGCCATACTCGTCTGGATCATCATTATAATAATGTGTTTTAGAAAAGCGAGATAGAGATTTGAAGGTGAAACTGATTTATAAAACATTCCGACCCAGTTCTTGGATTCTCTGGACCGAAAGAATGAGACCCAATCCAGTAGAAAGTAGTAAAATTCCTTGGTCCCACTTCCGGGGAGAATTAATCAGCCCATACTCTTCCGGTTTGCAATTATAATGAAACGTATTCGAAAATTCAAGATAGAGACCTTTTGAGTGAAACTGATTTAGAGGTAATATCGGCCCAGTTCTTGGATTCTCAAGACCGACAAAATTCAACCCAATCTAACTGTAAGTAAAAAAAATTCCTTGAGCCAACTTCCGGGCTGATTAACTTTGCCCATATTTGTCGGGTTCACTATTATAATAATAAGTTTACGGAAAGAGGAGATAGAGATCTGTAGATGAAACTAATTTAGAGGAAATATCGGCTTAGTTCTTGGGTTCTCTGGACCAACAGAATGAAACCCAATCCAAAAGAAAGTACTAAAATTCTTTGGGCCAACTTATGGGTGGAATAATTGTGCCCATATTTTAATCGTTCAGTTAGCCATTAGAATATGTGTCGAAAATGCGAGAAAGATCTGTAGGTAAAACTAATTAAGATGAAATCTCAGCCCAGTTCTTGGATTCGGTTGACCAAAAGAATGAGACCCATTCCAGTAGAAAGTACTGAAATTCATAGGGCCAACATCTAGGAGTAATAACTTGGGCCATACTCGTCTGGATCGCCATTATAATGATGTGTTTGAGAAATCTGAAAGTGAAACTGATTTATAAGAAATTTCGACCCAGTTCTTGGACTCTCTGGACCGACAGAACAAGACCCAATCAAGTTGAAAGTAGTAAAATTCCTTGAGGCAAGTTCCGGGGAGAATTAATCAGCCCATACTCTTCCGATTCACCATTATAGTGAAACGTATTCGAAAATTCAAGATAGAGATCTTTTGGGTGAAACTGATTTAGTGGTAATATCGGCCCAGTTCTGGGATTCTCAGGACCGACAAAATGGGACCAAATCTAACTGAAAGTAAAAAAAATTCCTTGCGCCATCTTCCGGGCTGATTAACTTTGCCCATATTTGTCGGGTTCGCTATTATAAAATTAAGTTTACGGAAAGGGGCGTTAGAGATCTGTAGGTGAAACTAAGGAAATATCGGCCCTGTTCTTGGGTTCTCTGGACCGTTAGAATGAGACCCAATCCAAAAGAAACTACTAAAATTCCTAGGGCCAACTTCTGCGCAGAATAACTGTGCCCATAATCGTTCGGTTAGGTATTAGAATGTGTTTTGAAAATGGGAGAAAGATCTACAGGTGAAACTAATTTAGAGGAAGTGTTGGCCCAGTTCTTGGATTCTGTGGACCGACAGAATGACACCCAATTCAAAAGAAAGTACTAAAATTCTTAGGGCCAACTTCCAAGGAATTTCTATCCGCTGCTGTACATGCAGTGCAGCAGTATGCATCGTGCGGTGCAGCAGCGGCCATGTGGGCACAGCGGGCCCCACTGTGCATACATGGCAGCTGCTACGCCGCACGATGCTTATAGCAACGGCTGCTATACTTGAGCGGATAAAGGTCCACTTCAAGGCACAAAAACTGCACCGATACTCGTTCGGTAAGCCATCTAAGGTGACACTAATTTAGGGGAAATATCGACCCAGTTCTTGGATTCTCTTGACCGAAAGAATGAGACCCATTCCAGCAAAAAGTACTAAAATTCTCAGGGCCAACATGCAGGCGTAATAATTTGCCCATACTCGTCTGGATCGCCTGTTTTCGGAAAAGGGAGAAAAAGATCTGTTGGTGAAACTGATTTACGGGAAATTTGGGTCCAGTTCTTGAACACTCCGCACCGACAAAATGAGACACAATCCAGTAGAAAGTAGTAAAATTCCTTCATTCAACTTCCAGGCAGAATTAATTTACCCATACGCGTCCGGTTCGCCATTATAATGATATGTTTTCATAAAAGGGAGACAGATATCTGTAACTTAAATAGATTTAAAGGAAATATCAACCCAATACTGGGATTCCCTGGATCGACAGAATGAGACTCAATCCGGTTGAAATTACTAAAATTCCATGAGCTTACTTTTGGGCGTAATAAATTTTCCCATGTTAATCCGGTTCGCAATTATAATGATACATGTTCGAAAATGGGAGATAGATATTTAGGTGAAACTGATTAAGATGAAATATCAGCAAAGTTCTTGAATTCTCTAAACCGACAAAATGAGACCCAATCTAACTGAAAGTAAAATTCCATGAGCCAAATTCCGGGCTGATTAACTTTGCCCATATTTGTCGAGTTTGTTATTATAATAATAAGTTTACGGAAATGGGAGACAGAGAACTGTAGGTGAAACTAATTTAGAGGAAATATTGGCCCAGTTCTTGGATTCTCTGGACCGACAGAATGAGACCCAATAAAAAAGAAAGTACTAAAATTCTTAAGGCCATCTTCCATGCGGAATAACTGCACCCATAATTGTTCAGTTAACCATTAGAATATGAGTTTTGAAAATGGGAGAAAGATCTGTCGGTAAAACTAATTTAGAGAAAATATCGGCCCAATTCTTGGATTCTCTGGAGCAATAGAACGAGACCCAATCCAAAAGAAAGTACTACAACTCTTAGGGCCAACTTCTGGGCGGAATAATTGTGCCCATATTTTAATCGTTCGGGTAGCCTTTAGAATGTGTTTCGAAAATGGGAGAAAGATCTGTATGTGAAACTAATTTATAGGAAATGTCGGCCCAGTTCTTAAATTCTGTTGAACAAAACAATGAGACCCGTTCCAGCAGAAAGTACTAAATTTCTTGGGGTCAACATTCAGGCGTAATTACTTTCGCCATACTCATCTGGATCGCCATTATAATGATGTGTTCTAGAAAAGGGAGATAGAGATCTAAAGGTGAAACTGATTTAAAGGAAATTTCGGCCCGTTCTTGGATTCTCTTGACCGACAGGATGAGACCCAATCAAATAGAAAGTAGTGAAATTACTCGAGCCAACTTCCGAGGAGAATTAATCAGCCCATACTCTTCCGGTTTGCAATTATAATGACCCGTATTCGAAAATTAAAGATACAGATCTTTCGAGGGAAGCTGATTTAGTGGTAATATCGGTCCAGTTCTTGGATTCTCAGGACCGACCATATGAGACCCAATCTAACTGAAAGTAATAAACTTCCTAGACCCAACTTCCGGGCTGAATAACTTTGCCTATATTTGTGGAGTTCACTATTATAACAATAAGTTTACGGAAATGGGAGATAGATATCTGTAGGTGACACTAATTTAGAGGAAATATCGACCCAGTTCATGGATTCTCTGGAACGACAGAATGACACCCAATCCAAAACAAAGTACTAAAATTCTTAGGGCCAACTTCCAGGGAATTTTTATCCGCTGCTGTACAGGCAACACAGCTGTATGCATCGTGCGGTGCAGCAGCGGCCATGTGTGCACAGCAGGCCCCACTGTGCATAAATGGCAGTTGCTATGCCACACGATGCGTATAGCAACGGCTGCAGTACTCGAGCGGATAAAGGTCCACTTCCAGGCACAGTAACTGCACCCATACTCGTTCGGTAAGCCATCAGAGGTGATACAAATTTAGAGGAAATATCGACCCAGTTCTTGGATTCTCTTGACCGAAAGAATTAGACCCATTCCAGCAGAAAGTACTAAAATTCTTAGGGCCAACATGCAGGCGTAATAATTTGCCCATACTCGTCTGGATCGCCTGTTTTCGGAAAAGGGAGATAAAGATCTGTTGGTGAAACTGATTTACAGGAAATTTGGGTCCAGTTCTTGAACTCTCTACACCGACAAAATGAGACTCAATCCAGTAGAAAGTAGTAAAATTCCTTGATCCAACTTCCGGGCAGAATTAATTTACCCATACGCGTCTGGTTCGCCATTATAATGATATGTTTTCGTAAAAGGTAGATAGATATTTGTAACTTAAATAGATTTAAAGGAAATATCAGCCCAGTTCTGGGATTCTCTGGACCGACAGAATGAGACTCAATCTAGTTGAAATTACTAAAATTCCTTGAGCATACTTCTGGGCGTAATAAATTTTCCCATATTAATCCGGTTTGCAATTATAATGATACAAGTTCGAAAATGGGAGATAGAGATATTTCGATGAAACCGATTAAGATGAAATATCGGCAAAGTTCTTGAATTCTCTAGACCGACAAAATGAGACCCAATCTAACTGAAAGTAAAATTCCATGAGCCAAATTCCGGGCTGATTAACTTTGGCCGTATTTGTCGGGATTGTTATTTTAATAATCAGTTTATGGAAATGGAAGACAGAGAAATGTAGGTGAAACTAATTTAGAGGAAATATTGGACCAGTTCTTGGATTCTTTGGAGCAACAAAATGAGACCCAATCAAAAAGAAAGTACTAAAATTTCTTAGGGCCATCTTCCGTGCGGAATAACTGCACCCATAATTGTTCGGTTAACCATTAGAATATGAGTTTTGAAAATGGGAGAAAGATCTGTAGGTAAAACTAATTTAGAGAAAATATCGGCCCAATTCTTTGATTCTCTGGAGCAATAGAATGAGACCCAATCCAAAAGAAAGTACTAAAATTCTAAGGGCCAACTTCTGGGCGGAATAATTGGGCCCATATTTTAATCGTTCGGGTAGCCATTAGAATGTGTTTCGAAAATGGGAGAAAGATCTGTATATGAAACTAATTTAGAGGAAATGTCGGCCCAGTTCTTGGATTCTGTTGACCAAAAGAATGAGACCCGTTCCAGCAGAAAGTAGTAAAATTCTTGGGGTCAACATTCAGGAGTAATAACTTTCGCCATACTCATCTGGATCGCCAATATAATGATGTGTTCTAGAAAAGGGAGATAGAGATCTAAAGGTGAAACTTATTTAAAGGAAATTTCGTGCCAGTTCTAGGATTCTCTGGACCGACAGAATGAGACCCAATCCAATAGAACGTAGTGAAATTACTTAAGCCAACTTCCGGGGAGAATTAATCAGCCCATACTCTTCCGGTTCGCAATTCTAATGAAACGTATTAGAAAATTAAAGATAGTGATCTTTTGGGTGAAACTAATTTAGTGGTAATATCGGCCTAGTTCTTGGATTCTCAGGACCGACCATATGAGATCCAATCTAACTGAAAGTAATAAACTTCCTAGACCCAACTTCCGGGCTGAATAACTTTGCCTATATTTGTGGAGTTCGCTATTATAATAATAAGTTTACGGAAATGGGAGATAGATATCTGTAGGAGACACTAATTTAGAGGAAATATCGACCCAGTTCATGGATTCTCTGGACCGACAGAATCACACCCAATCCAACAGAGAGTACTAAAATTCTTAGGGCCAACTTCCAGGGAATTTTTATCCGCTGCTGTACAGGCAGCGCAGCTGTACGCATCGTGCGGTGCAGCAGCGGCCATGTGTGCACAGCGGGCCCCTCTGTGCATACATGGCAGCTGCTACACCGCACGATGCGTATAGCAGCGGCTGCTGTACTTGAACGGATAAAGGTCCACTTCAAGGCACAGTAACTGCACCCATACTCGTTCGGTAAGCCATCAGAGGTGATACTAATTTAGAGGAAATATCGACCCAGTTCTTGGATTCCCTTAACCGAAAGAATGAGACCCATTCCAACAGAAAGTACTAAAATTCCTAGGACCAACATGCAGGAGTAATAATTTGCCCATACTCGTCTGGATTGCCTGTTTTCCGAAAATAGAGATAAAGATCTGTTGGTGAAACTGATTTACAGGAAATTTGGGTCCAGTTCTTGAACTCTCTGCACCGACAAAATGACACTCAATCCAGTAGAAAGTAGTAAAATTCCTTCATCCAACTTCCGGGCAAAATTAATTTACCCATACGCGTCCGTTTCGCCATCATAATGATATGTTTTCGTAAAAGGGAGATAGATATCTGTAAGTTAAACAGATTTAAAGGAAATATCAGCCCAGTTTTGGGATTCTCTGGATCAACAGAATGAGACTCAATCTAGTTGAAATTACTAAAATTCCATGACCATACTTTTCGGCGTAATAAATTTTCCCATATTAATCCGGTTTGCAATTATAATGATACATGTTAGAAAATAGGAGATAGAGATATTTCAGTGAAACCGATTAAGATGAAATATCGGCAAAGTTCTTAAATTGTCTAGACCGACAAAATGTGACCCAATCTAACCGAAAGGAAAATTCCATGAGCCAAATTCCAGGCTGATTAACTTTGGCCATATTTGTCGGGTTTGTTATTATAATAATAAGTTTACGGAAATGGGAGACAGAGAACTGTAGGGGAAACTAATTTAGAGAAAACATTGGACCAGTTCTTGGATTCTCTAGACCGACAGAATGAGACCCAGTCAAAAAGAAAGTACTAAAATTTCTTAGGGCCATCTTCCGTGCGGAATAACTGCACCCATAATTGTTCGGTTAACCATTAGAATATGAGTTTCGAAAATGGGAGAAAGATCTGTAGGTAAAACAAATTTAGAGAAAATATCGGCCCAATTCTTGGATTCTCTGGAGCATTAGAATGAGACCCAATCCAAAAGAAAGTACTAAAATTCTTAGGGCCAACTTCTGGGCGGAATAATTGTGCCCATGTTTTAATTGTTTGGGTAGCCATTAGAATGTGTTTCGAAAATGGGAGAAAGATCAGTAGGTGAAACTAATTTAGAGGAAATGTCGGCCCAGTTCTTGGATTCTATTGAACAAAAGAATGAGACCCGTTCCAGCAGAAAGTACTAAAATTCTTGGGGTCAACTTTCAGGCCTTATAACTTTCGCCATACTCATCTGGATCGCCATTATAATGATGTGTTCTAGAAAAGGGAGATAAAGATCCAAAGGTGAAACAGATTTAAAGGAAATTTCGGCTCGTTCTTGGATTCTCTGGACCGACAGGATGAGACCCAATCAAATAGAAAGTAGTGAAATTACTCGAGCCAACTTCCGAGGAGAATTAATCAGCCCATAGTCTTCCGGTTTGCAATTATAATGAACCGTATTCGTAAATTCAAGATACAGATCTTTCGAGGGAAACTGATTTTGTGGTAATATCGGCCCAGTTCTTGGATTCTCAAGACCGACCATATGAGACCCAATCTAACTGAAAGTAATAAACTTCCAAGACCCAACTTCCGGGCTGAATAACTTTGCCTATATTTGTGGAGTTCCCTATTATAATAATAAGTTTACGGAAATGGGAGATAGATATCTCTAGGTGACACTAATTTAGAGGAAATATCGACCCAGTTCATGGATTCTCTGGAACGACAGAATGACACCCAATCCAACAAAAAGTAGTAAAATTCTTAGGGCCAACTTCCAGGGAATTTTTAGCCACTGGTGTCCAGGCAGCGCAGCTGTACGCATAGTGCGGTGCAGCAGCGGCCATGTGTGCGCAGCGGGCCCCATTGTGCATACATGGCAGCGGCTACGCCACACGATGCGTATAGCAGCAGCTGCTGTACTTGAGCGGAAAAAGGTCCACTTTAAGGCACAGTAACTGCACCCATACTCGTTCGGTAAGCCATCAGAGGTGATACTAATTTAGAGGAAATATCGACCTAGTTCTTGGATTTACTTGACCGAAAGAATGAGACCCATTCCAGCAGAAAGTACTAAAATTCTTAGGGCCAACATGCAGGCGTAATAATTTGCCCATACTCGTCTGGATCGCCTGTTTTCGGACAAGGGAGATAAAGATCTGTTGGAGAAACAGATTTACAGTAAATTTGGGTCCAGTTCTTGAACTCTCTGCACCGACAAAATGACACTCAATCCAATAGAAAGTAGTAAAATTCCTTGATACAACTTCCAGGCAGAATTAATTTACCCATACGCGTCCGTGTCGCCATTATAATGATATGTTTTCGTAAAAGGGAGATAGATATCTGTTAGTTAAACAGATTTAAAGGAAATATCAGCCCAATTTTGGGATTCTCTAGATCGACAGAATGAGACTCAATCTAGTTGGAATTACTAAAATTCCTTGAGCATACTTTTGGGCGTAATAAATTTTCCCATATTAATCCGGTTTGCAATTATAATGACACATATTCGAAAATGGGACATAGAGATATTTCGGTGAAACCGATTAAGATGAAATATCGGCAAAGTTCTTAAATTCTCTAGACCGACAAAATGTGACCCAATCTAACCGAAAGGAAAATTCCATGAGCCAAATTCCAAGCTGATTAACTTTGTCCATATTTGTCGGGTTTGTTATTATAATAATAAGTTTACGGAAATGGGAGACAGAGAACTGTAGGTGAAACTAATTTAGAGGAAATATTGGTACAGTTCTTGGATTCTCTGAACCGACAGAATGAGACCCAATCAAAAAGAAAGTACTAAAATTTCTTAGGGCCATCTTCCGTGCGGAATAACTGCATCCATAATTGTTCGGTTAACCATTAGAATATGAGTTTCGAAAATGGGAGAAAGATCTGTAGGTAAAACTAATTTAGAGAAAATATCAGCCCAATTCTTGGATTCTCTGGAGCAATAGAATGAGACCCAATCCAAAAGAAAGTACTAAAATTCTTAGGGCCAACTTCTGGGCCGAATAATTGTGCCTATATTTTAATCGTTCGGGTAGCCATTAAAATGTGTTTTGAAAATGGGAGAAAGATCTGTAGGTGAAACTAATTTAGAGGAAATGTTGGCCCAGTTCTTGGATTCTGTGGAAGAAAAGAATGAGACCCGTTCCAGCAGAAAATATTAAAATTCTTGGGGTCAACAATCAGGCCTCATAACTTTCGCCATACTCATCTGGATTTCCATTATAATGATGTGTTCTAAAAAAGGGAGATAGAGATCTAAAGGTGAAACAGATTTAAAGGAAATTTCGGCTCTTTCTTGGATTCTCTGGACCGACAGGATGAGAACCAATCAAATAAAAAGTAGTGAAATTACTCGAGCCAACTTCCGAGGAGAATTAATCAGCCCATAGTCTTCTGGTTTGCAATTACAATGAACCGTATTCGCAAATTCAAGATACAGATCATTCGAGGGAAACTGATTTTGTGGTAATATCGGCCTAGTTCTTGGATTCTCAGGACCGACCATATGAGACCCAATCTAACTGAAAGTAATAAACTTCCTAGATCCAACTTCCGGGCTGAATAACTTTGCCTATATTTGTGGAGTTCCCTATTATAATAATAAGTTTACGGAAATGGGAGATAGATATCTGTGGGTGACACTAACTTAGAGGAAATATCGACCCAATTCATGGATTCCCTGGAACGACAGAATGACACTCAATCCAACAGAAAGTACTAAAATTCTTAGGGCCAACTTCCAGGGAATTTTTATCCGCTGGAGTATAGGCAGCGCAGCTGTACGCATCGTGCGGTGCAGCAGTGGCCATGTGTGCGCAGCGGGCCCCACTGTGCATACATGGCAGCTGCTACGCCGCACGATGTGTATAGCAGCGGCTGCTGTACTTGAGCGGATAAAGGTCCACTTCAAGGCACAGTAACTGCACCCATACTCGTTCGGTAAGCCATCAGAGGTGATACTACTTTAGAGGAAATATCGACCCAGTTCTTCGATTCTCTTGACCGAAAGAATGAGACCCACTTCAGCAGAAAGTACTAAAATTCTTAGGGCCAACATGCAGGTGTAATAATTTGCCCATACTCGTCAAGATCGCCTGTTTTCGGAAAAGGGAGATAAAGATCTGTTGGTGAAACTGATTTACAGGAAATTTGGGTCCAGTTCTTGAACTCTCTGCACCGACAGAATGAGACTCAATCCAGTAGAAAGTAGTAAAATTCCCTGATCCATCTTCCGGGCAGAATTAATTTACCGATACGCGTCCGGTTCGCCATTATAATGATATGTTTTCGTAAAAGGGAGATAGATATCTGTAACTTAAACAGATTTAAAGGAAATATCAGCCCAATTCTGGGATTCTCTGGATCGACAGAATGAGACTCAATCTAGTTGAAATTACTAAAATTCCATGAGTATACTATTGGGCGTAATAAATTTTCCAATATTAATCCGGTTTGCAATTAAAATGATACATGTTCGAAAATGGGAGATAGAGATATTTAGGTGAAACTGATTAAGATGAAATATCGGCAAAGTTCTTGGATTCTCTAGATTGACAAAAGGAGACCCAATCTAACTAAAAGTAAAATTCCCTGAGCCAACTTTCGGGTTTATTAACTTTGCCCATATTTGTCGGGTTCGTTATTATAATAATAAGTTTACGGAAATGGGAGATAGAGAACTGTAGGTGAAACTAATTTAGAGGAAATATCGGCCCAATTCTTGGATTCTCTGGACCAACAAAATGAGACCCAGTCCAAAAGAAGTACTAAAATTCTTACGGTCATCTTCCGAGCAGAATAACTGCGCCCATAATCGTTAGGTTAACTATTAGAATATGAGTTTCAAAAATGGGAGAAAGATCTGTAGGTGAAATTAATTTAGAGGAAATATCAGCCCAATTCTTGCATTCTGTCGACCGAAAGAATGAGAACCATTCCAGCAGAAAGTACTGAAATTCTTAGGGCCAACATCTAGGCGTAATAACTTTCGCCATACTCGTCTGGATCGCCATTATAATGATGTGTATTAAAAAAGCAAGATAGAGATCTGAAGGTGAAACTGATTTATAAGAAATTCCGACCCAGTTCTTGGATAATCTGGACCAACAGAATGAGACCCCATCCAATAGAAAGTAGTAAAATTCCTTGATTCCACTTCCAGGGAGAATTAATCAGCTCATATTCTTCCGGTTCGCAATTATAATGAAACACATTCGAAAATTCAAGATCTCAATCTTTTGGGTGAAACTCATTTAGAGGTACTATTGGCCCAGCTCTTGGATTCTCAAGACCGACAAAATGCAACCCAATCTAACTGAAAGTAAAAAAAAATTCCTTGAGCCAACTTCCGGGCAGATTAACTTTGCCCATATTAGTCGGGTTCGCTATTATAATAATAACTTTACGGAAAGGGGAGATAGAGATTTGTAGGTGAAACTAACTTAGAGGAAATATCGGCCCAGTTCTTAGGTTCTCTGGACCGACAGAATGAGACCCAATCCAAAAAAAAGTACTAAAATTCCTAGGGCCAACTTCTGGGCAGAATAACAGTGCCCATAATCGTTCAGTTAGCTATTAGAATGTGTTTCGAAAATGGGAAAAATATCTATAGGTGAAACTAATTTAGAGGAAATGTCGGCCCAGTTCTTGGATTTTGTTGACCGAAAGAATGAGATCCGTTCCAACAGAAAGTACTAAAATTCTTAGGGCCAACATCCAGGCATAATAACTTTCGCCATACTCATCTGGATCGCCATTATAACGATGTGTTCTAGAAAATGGAGATAGAGATCTAAAGGTGAAACTTATTTATAGGAAATTTCGGCCCAGTTCTTGGATTCTCTAGACCAACAAGATGAGACCCAATCCAGTACAAAGTAGTAAAATTACTTGAGCCAACTTCCAAGGAGAATTTTCAACCCATACTCCTCCAGTTCGCAATAATAATGAAACGTAACAAGAAAGAGATATTTTGGATGAAACTGATTTAGGGGTAATATCGGCCCAGTTCTTGGATTCTCAAGACCGACCATATGAGACCCAATCTAACTAAAAGTAATAAACTTCCTAGACCCAACTTCCGGGCCAATTAACTTTGCCTATATTTGTCGAGTTCGATATTATAATAATAAGTTTATGGAAATGGGAGATAGATATCTACAGGTGAAACTAATTTAGAGGAAATATCGACCAAGTTCATGGATTCTGTGGACCGACAGAATGACACCCAATCCAAAAGAAAGTACTAAAATTCTTAGGGCCGACTTCCAGGGAATTTTTATCCGCTGTTGTACAGGCAGCGCAGCTGTACGGATCGCGCGATGCAGCAGTTGCCATGTGTGCACAGCGGGCCCCACTGTGCAGACATGGCAGCTGCTCTGCCGCGCGATGCGAACAGCAGCAGCTGTTGTACTGGAGCGCATAAAGGTCCACTTCCATACTCGTTCGGTTAGCCATTAGTGGTCAAACTAATTTAGAGGCAATATCGGCCTAGTTTTTGGATTCTCTTGATCGAAAGAATGAGACCCATTCCAGCAGAAAGTACTAAAATTCATAGGGCCAACATCCATGCGTAATAGCTTTTCCCATACTCGTCTGGATCGCTTGTTTTCGGAAAACGGAAATAAAGATCTATAGGTGAAACTGATTTATAGGAAATTTCGGCCCAGTTCTTGGACTCTCTGCACCGAAAATGAGACCCAACCCGGTAGAAAGTAGTAAAATTCCTTGAGCCAACTTCTGGGCAGAATTAATTTGCCCATACTCGTCCGGTTCGCCATTATAATGATATGTTTTCAAAAAAGGGAGATAGATATCTATAACTTAAACTGATTTAGAGGAACTATCAGCCCAGTTCTGGGATTCTCTAGACCGACAGAATGAGACCCAATCAAGCTGAAAATACTAAAATTCCTTGAGCTAACTTTTGGGCGGAATAAATTTTCCCATATTAATCCAGTTTCCAAGTATAATGATACGTGTTCGAAAATGAGAGATACAGATATTTAGGTCAAACTAATAAACAGGAAATATCGGCAGAGTTCCTAGATTCTCTATACCGACAAAATGAGACCCAATCTAACTGAAAGTGAAATTCCTTGAGCCAACTTCTGGGTTGATTACTTTACCCATATTTGTCAAGTTCGCTAATATAATAATAAGTTTACGAAAATGGGAGATAGAGATCAATAGGTGAAACAAATTTAGAGGAAATATCAGCCCAGTCCTTGGATTCTCTGGATCGACAGAATGATACCCAATCCAAAAGAAAGTACAAAAATTCTTAGAGCCAACTTCCGGGAGAATTAATCAGTCCATGCCCTTCCGGTTCGCAATTATAATAAAATGTATTCGAAAATTCAAGTTAGAGATCTTTAGGTGAAACTGATTTAGAGGTAATACCGGCCCAATTCTTGGATTCCCAGGACCGACAAAATGCAACCAAATCTAACTGAAAGTAAAAAAAATTCTTTGAGCCAACTTTCGGTCTGATTAACTTTGCCCATATTTGTCGGGTTCGGTATTATAATAATAAGTTTACGGAATGAGGAGACAGAGATCTATAGATGAAACTAATTTAGAGGAAATATCGGCCCAGTTCTAGGGTTCTCTGGACCAACAGAATGAGACCCAATCCAAAAGAAAGTACTAAAATTCTTGGGGCCAACTTTAGGGCGGAATAATTGTGCCCATATTTTAATCATTCGGTTAACAATTAGAATGTGTTTCCAAAATGGGAGAATGATCTGTAGGTGATACTAATTTAAGGGAAATGTCAACCCAGTTCTTGGATTCTGTTGAACGAAAGAATGAGACCCGTTCTAGCAGAAAGTACTAAAATTCTTCGGGTCAACATTCAGGCGAAACAACTTTCGCCAGACTCATCTGGATCGCCATTATAATGATCTATTCTAGAAAAGAGAGATAGAGATCTAAAGGTGAAACTGATTTAAAGGAAATTTCGGCCAACTTCTAGGATTCTTTAGACCGACAGGACGAGACCCAATCCAATAGAAAGTAGTGAAATTACTTGAGCCAACTTCCGGGGAGAATTAATCAGCCTATACTCTTCCGGTTCGCAATTATAATGAAACGTATTCGAAAATTCAAGATAGAGATCTTTTGGGTGAAACTGATTTAGTGGTAATATCGGCCCAGTTCTTGGATTCTCAGGACCGACCATATAAGACCCAATCTAACTGAAAATAATAAACTTCCTAGACCTAACTTCCAGGCAGAACAACTTTGCCAATACTTGTGGAGCACGCTATTATAATAATAAGTTTACGGAAATGGGAGATGGAATCTGTAGGTGACACTAATTTAGAGGTAATATCGACCCAATTCATGGATTCTCTGGACCGACAAAATGACACCCAATCCAAAAGAAAGTACTAAAATTCTTAAGGCCAACTTCCACGGAATTTTTATCCGTTGCTGTACAAGCAGCGCAGCTGTACGCATCGTGCGGTGCAGCAACGGCCATGTGTGCACAGCAGGCCCCTTTGTGCATACATGGCAGCTGCTACGCCGAACGATGCGTATAGCAGTGGCTGCTGTACTTGAGCGGATAGGTCCACTTCCAGGCGGAGTAACTGCACCTATACTCGTTCGGTAAGCCATTAGAGGTGATACTAATTTAGAGGAAATATCGACCCAGTTCTTAGATTCTCTTGACCGAAAGAAAGAGACCTATTCCAGCAAAAAGTACTAAAATTCTTAGGGCCAACATCCAAGCGTAATAATTTGCCCATACTTATCTGGATCGCTTGTTTTCGGAAAAGGGAGATAAAGATCTGTAGGTGAAACTGATTTACAGGAAATTGGGGTCCAGTTCTTGAACTCTCTGCACCGACAAAATGAGACTCAATCCAGTAGAAAGTAGTAAAATTCCTTGATCCAACTTCCGGGCAAAATCAATTTACCCATACGCGTCCGGTTTGCCATTATAATGATATGTTTCGTAAAAGGGAGATAGATATCTGTAACTTAAATAGATTTAAAGGAATTATCAGCCATGTTCTGGGATTCTCTGGATCGACAGAATGAGACTCAATCTAGCTGAAATTACTAAAATTCCTTGAGCTTACTTTTGGGCGTAATAAATTTTCCAATATTAATCCGGTTTGCAATTATAATGATACATGTTCGAAAATGGGAGATAGAGATATTTAGGTGAAACTGATTTAGACAAAATATCAGCAAAGTTCTTGGATTCTCTAGACCGACACAATGAGACCCAATCTAACTGAACGTAAAATTCCATGAGCCGACTTCCGGGCTGATTAACTTTGCCCATATTTGTTGGGTTCGTTATTATAACAATAAGTTTACGGAATGGGAGAGAGAGAACTGTAAGTGAAACTAATTTAGAGGAAATATCGGCCCAGTTCTTGGATTCTCTAGACCGACAGAATGAGACCCCATACAAAAGAAAGTACAAAAACACTTAGGGCCATCTTCCGGGCGGAATAACTACGCCCATAATTGTTCAGTTAACCATTAGAATATGAGTTCCGAAAATGGGAGAAAGATCTGCAGGTTAAACTAATTTAGAGGAAATATCAGCCCAATTCTTGGATTCTGTCGACCGAAAGAATGAGAACCATTCCAGCAGAAAGTACTGAAATTCTTAGGGCCAACATCTAGCCGTAATAACTTTGGCCATACTCAACTGGATCGCCATTATAATGATGTGTTATAGAAAAGCGGGATAGAGATCTGAAGGTGAAACTAATTTATAAGAAATTCCGACCCAGTTCTTGGATTCTCTGGACCGACAGAATGAGACCCTATCCAGTAGAAAGTAGTAAAATTCCTTGATCCCACTTCCGGGGAGAATTAATCAGCCCATACTCTTCCGGTTCGCAATTATAATGAAACGTATTCGAAAATTCAAGATCTCAATCTTTTGGGTGAAACTGTTTTAGAGCTAATATCGGCCCAGTTCTTGGATTCTCAGGACCAACAAAATGCAACCCAATCTAACTGAAAGTAAAAAAAATTCCTTGAGCCAACTTCCGGACTGATTAACTTTGCCAATATTTGTTGGGTTCGCTATTATAACAATAAGTTTACAGAAAGAGGAGATACAGAACTGTAGATGAAACAAATTTAGAGTAAATATCGGCCTAATTCTTGGATTCTCTGGACCAACAGAATGAGACCCAATCCAAAAGAAAGTACTAAAATTCTTAGGGCCAACTTATGGGCGGAATAATTGTGCCCATATTTTTATCGTTCGGTTACCCGTTAGAATGTGTTTCGAAAATGGGAGAAAGATCTGTAGGAGAAACTAATTTAGAGGAAATGTCGGCCCAGTTCTTGGTTTCTGTTGAACAAAAGAATGAGACCCGTTCCAGCAGAAAGTACTAAAATTCTTGGGGTCAACATTCAAGCGTAATAACTTTCGCCATACTCATCTGGATCGCCATTATAATGATGTGTTCTAGAAAAGGAAGCTATAGATCTAAAGGAGAAACTGATTTAAAGGAAATTTCGGCCCGTTCTTGGATTCTCTGGACCGACAGGTTAAGACCCAATCAAATAGAAAGTAGTAAAATTACTTGCGCCAACTTCTGAGGAGAATTAATCAAATCATACTCTTCCGGTTTGCAATTATATTGAACCGTATTCGAAAATTCAAGATACAGATCTTTTGATGGAAACAGATTTAGTGGTAATATCGGCCCAGTTCTTGGATTCTCAGGACCGACCATATGAGACCTAATCTAACTGAAAGTGATAAACTTCCTAGACCCAACTTCCAGGCTGAATAACTTTACCTATATTTGTGGAGTTCGCTATTATAAAAATAAGTTTACGGAAATGGGAGATAGATATCTGTAGGTGACCCAAAAATTTAGCGCAAATATCGACCCAGTTCATGGATTCTCTGGACCGACAGAATCACACCCAATCCAAAATAAAGTACCAAAATTCTTAGGGCCAACTTCCACGGAATTTTTATCCACTGCTCTACAGGCAGTGCAGCTTTACGCATCTTGCGGTGCAGCAGCGGCCATGTGTGCACAGCGGGCCCCACTGTGCAGACATGGCAGCTGCTACGCCGGACGATGCGTATAACAGCTGCTGATTTACTTGAGCGGATAAAGGTCCACTTCCAGGCAGAGAAACTGCACCCATACTCATTCGGTAAGCCATTAGAGGTGATACTAATTTAGAGGAAATATCGACCCAGTTCTTGGATTCTCTTGACCGAAAGAATGAGACCCATTCCAGCAGAAACTACTAAAATTCTTTAGGCAAACATCCAGGTGTAATAATTTGCCCGTACTCATCTGGATCGCCTGTTTTCGGAAAAGGGAGATAAAGATCTGTAGGTGAAACTGATTTACAGGAAATTTGGGTCCAGTTCTTGAACTCTCTGCACCGACAAAATGAGACACAATCCAGTAGAAAGGAGTAAAATTCCTTGATCCAACTTCCGGGCATAATTAATTTACCCATACGCGTCCGGTTCGCCATTATAATGATATGATTTCGTAAAAGGGAGATAGATATCTGTAACTTAAACAAATTAAAAGGAAATATCAGCCCAGTTCTGGGATTCTCTGGATCAATAGAATAACACTCAATCTAGCTGAAATTACCAAATTCCGAGAGCTTAATTTTGGGCGTAATAAATTTTTCCATAATAATCCGGTTTGCAATTATAATGATACATATTCGAAAATGGGAGATAGGGATATATAGGTGAAACTGATTAAGACGAAATATCGGCAAAGTTCTTGGATTCTCTAGACCGACAAAATGAGACCCAATCTAACCGAAAGAAATTCCATGAGAAAACTTCTGGGCTGATTAACTTTGCCCATATTTGTCGGGTTCATTATTATAATAATAAGTTTACAGAAATGGGAGATAGAAAACTGTAGGTGAAAATAATTTAGAGGAAATATCGACCCAGTTCTTCGATTCTCTGGACCGACAGAATGAGACCCAATCTAAAAGAAAGTACTAAAATACTTAGGGCCATCTTCCGGGCGGAATAACTGCGCCCATAATTGTTCAGTTAACCATTAGAATATGAGTTTCAAAAAAGGGAGAAAGATCAGTAGGTTAAACGAATTTAGAGGAAATATCAGCCCAATTCTTGGATTTTGTCGACCGAAAGAATGAAAACCATTCCAGCAGAAAGTACTGAAATTCTTAGGGCCAACATCTAGGTGTAATAACTTTTGCCATACTCATCTGGATCGCTATTATAATGATGTCTTTTAAAAAAGAGAAATAGAGATCTGAAGGTGAAACTGATTCATAAGAAATTCTGACCCAGTTCTTGGATTCTCTGGACCGACAGAATGTGACCCTATCCAATAGAAAGTAGTAAAATTCCTTGCTCCCACTTCCGGGCAGAATTAATCAGCCGATACTCTTCCGGTTCGCAATTATAATGAAACGTATTCGAAAATTCAAGATAGAGATCTTTTGGGTGAAACAGATTTAGAGCTAATATCGGCCCAGTTCTTGGAATCTCAAGACCGACAAAATGCAACCCAATCTAACTGAAAGTAAAAAAAATTCATTGAGCCAACTTCCGAACGGATTAACTTTGCCCATATTTGTCGGGTTCGCTATTATAATAATAAGTTTACAGAAAGAGGAGATAGAGATCTATAGAAGAAACTAATTTAGAGGAAATATCGGCCCAGTTCTTGGGTTCTCTAGACCAACAGAATGAGACCCAATCAAATAGAAAGTTGTGAAATTACTTTAGCCAACTTCCAAGGAGAATTAATCAGCCCATACTCATCCGCTTTGCAATTATAATGAACCGCATTCGAAAATTCAAGATAGGGATCTTTTGAGGGAAACTAATTGAGTAGTATAATCGGCCCAGTTCTTGGATTCTCAGGACCGACCATATGAGACCCAATCTAACTGAAAGTGATAAACTTACTAGACCCAACTTCCGGGCTGAATAACTTTGCCTATATTTGTGGAGTTCGCTATTATAATAATAAGTTTACGGAAATGGGAGATAGATATCTGTAGGTGACACTAATTTAGACGAAATATCGACCCAGTTCATGGATTCTCTAGACCGACCGAATGACACCCAATCCAAAAGAACGTACTAAAATCCTTAGGGCCAACTTCCAGGGAAATTTTATCCGCTACTATACAGGAAGCGCAGCTTTACGCATTGTGCGGTCCAGCACCGGCCATTTGTGCACAGCGGGCCCCACTGTGCAGACATGGCAGCTGCTACGCCGCACGATGCATATAGAATGGCACCTATACTTAAGCGGATAAAGGTCCACTTCCTGGCGGAGTAACTGCACCCATACTTGTTCCGTAAGCCATTAGAGGTGATACTAATTTAGAGGAATTATCGACCCGGTTCTTGGATTCTCTTTACCGAAAGAATGAGACCCATTCTAGCAGAAAGTACTAAAATTCTTAGGGCCAACATCCAGGCGTAATAATTCGCGCATACTCATCTGGATCGCCTGTTTTCGGAAAAGGGAGATAAAGATCTGTAGGTGAAACTGATTTACAGGAAATTTGGGTCCAATTCTTGAACTCTCTGCACCGACAAAATGAGACTCAATGCAGTAGAAAGTAGTAAAATTCCTTGATCCAACTTCCGGGCATAATTATGGCACCCATACGCGTCCGGTTCGGCATTATAATGACATGTTTTCACAAAAGGGAGATAGATATCTGTAACTTAAACAGAATTAAAGGAAATATCAGCCCAGTTCTGGGATTCACTGGATCGACAGAATGAGACTCAATCTAGCTGAAATTACTAAATTTCCTTGAGCTTACTTTTGGGCGTAATAAATCTTCCCATATTAATCCGGTTTGCAATTATAATGATACATGTTCGAAAATGGGAGATAGAGATATTTAGGTGAAACTGATTAAGATGAAATATCGGCAAAGTTCTTGGATTCTCTAGACCAACAAAACGAGACCCAATCTAACTGAAAGTAAAATTCCACGAGCCAACTTCCGGGCAGATTAACTTTGCCCATATTTGTCGGGTTCGTTATTATAATAATAAGTTAACGGAAATGGGAGATAGAGAACTATAGGTGAAACTAATTTAGAGGAAATATCATCCCAATTCTTGGATTCTCCGGACCGACAGAATGAGACCCAATCCAAAAGAAAGTACTAAAATTCTTGGGGCCATCTTCCGGGCGGAATAACTGTGCCCATAATTGTTCGGTAAACCATTAGAATATGAGTTTCGAAAATGGAAGAAAGATCTGTAGGTGAAACTAATTTAGAGGAAATATCAGCCCAATTCTTGGATTCTGTCGACCGAAAGAATGAGAACCATTCCAGCAGAAAGTACTGAAATTCTTAGGGCCAACAGAATGAGACCCAATCCAGTAGAAAGTAGTAAAATTTCTTGATCCCACTTCCGAGGAGAATTTATCACCCCATACTCTTCCGGTTCGCAATTATAATCAAACGTATTCGAAAATTCAAGATCTCAATCTTTTGGGTGAAACTGATTTAGAGGTAATATCGGCCCAGTTCTTGGATTCTCAGGACCGACAAAATGCAACCCAATCTAACTGAAAGTAAAAAAAATTCCTTGAGCCAACTTCCGGGCTGATTAACTTTGCCCATATTTGTCGGGTTCGCTATTATAATAATAAGTTTACGGAAATATGAGATAGAGATCTGTAGATGAAACTAATTTAGAGTAAATATCGGCCCAGTTCTTGGGTTCGCTGGACCAACAGAATGAGACCCAATCCAAAAGAAAGTACTAAAATTCTTAGGGCCTACTTCTGGGCGAAATAATTGTGCCCATATTTTAATCGTTCGGTTAGCCATTAGAATGCATGTCAAAAATGGGAGAAAGATCTGTAGGTGAAACTAATTTAGAGGAAATGTCAGCCCAGTTCTTGGATTCTATTGAACAAAAGAATGAGACCCGTTCCAGCAGAAAGTACTAAAAGTCTTGGGGTCAACATTCAGGCATAATAACTTTCGTCATACTAATCTGGATCGCCATTATAATGATGTGTTCTAGAAAAGTGAGAGAGAGAGATCTAAACGTGAAACTGATTCAAAGGAAATTTCGGCCCGTTCTTGGATTCTCTAGACCGACAGGATGAGACCCAATCAAATAGAAAGTAGTGAAATCACTTGAGCCAACTTCCGAGGAGAATTAATCAGCCCATACTCTTCCGGTTTGCAATTATAATGAACAGTATTCGAAAATTCAAGAGAGAGATCTTTTGAGGGAAACTGATTTAGTGGTAATATCCATCCAGTTCTTGGATTCTCAAGACTGACCATATGAGCCCAATCTAACTGAAAGTAATAAACTTCCTAGACCCAACTTCCGGGCTGAATAACTTTGCCTATATTTGTGGAGTTCGCTATTATAATAATAAGTTTACGGAAATGGGAGATAGATAACTGTAGGTGACACAAATTTAGAGGAAATATCGACCCAGTTCATGGATTCTCTGGACCGACAGAATGACACCCAATCCAAAAGAAAGTACTAAAATTATTAGGGCCAACTTCCAGGGAAATTTTATCCACTGCTGTACAGGCAGCGCAGCTTTACGCATTATGCGGTGATGCACCGGCCATGTGTGCGCAGCGGGCCCCACTGTGCAGACATGCCAGCTGCTACGCCGCACGATGCGTATAGAACGGTAGCTGTACTTGAGCGGATAAAGGTCCACTTCCTGGTGGAGTAACTGCACCCATACTCGTTTCGTAAGCCATTAAAAGTGATACTAATTTAGAGGAAATATCGACCCAGTTCTTGGATTCTCTTGACCGAAAGAATGAGACCCATTCCAGCAGAAAGTACTAAAATTCTTAGGGCCAACATCCAGGCGTAATAATTTGTGCATACTCATCTGGATCGCCTGTTTTCGGAGAAGGGAGATAAGGATCTATAGGTGAAACTGATTTACAGGAAATTTGGGTCCAGTCCTTGAACTCTATGCACCGATAAAATGAGACTCAATGCAGTAGAAAGTAGTAAAATTCCTTGATCCAACTTCCGAGCAGAATTAATGCACCCATACGCGTCTAGTTCGGCATTATAATGATATGTTTTTGTTAAAAGAGAGATGTAGAGAATGCTTGAATGATTAATTCGATCATTCAGGCCCTGTTTATATAAAGAACAGAATTACAACTGAAAATAGAAACTTAACTCAATCCTAGTCCTACTAGGAATTCCTAATACAACTAGGAATCCCAAACTAGGACTCGGTTGGGGAAAAACAATAAAAGGAAATAAAAAATAAAGAAAAAGAAACATAAATAAAGTGGGACTAACCACCCTAACTCGACTAGGACTAATCCTAGTAAGCTAGGACAGGTAGGACCAATCCTAGTGGAACTAGGACTGCTTACCCCAATCGGGTAAGCAGTAAGCAGCCTATTTCAACACTCCCCCTCAAGTTGGAGCAAAGATGTCGATCATGCCCAACTTGACTAAATTGGGATGAAACAATTTTCCAAACAATCCCTTGTGAAGATATCAGCAAGTTGATCCGCAGATGTCACAAAAGGAATACAAATCAGCCCATCTTCGAACTTCTCTTTGATGTAATGCCTATCCACCTCAACATGCTTGATACGATCATGCTGTACAGGATTGTGTGCTATGCTGATTGCAGCCTTGTTGTCACAGTACAACATCATAGGAAGACGAATAGGAACACCAAGATCATGTAACAACCCTTTAAGCCAAAGTAACTCACAAATACCCTGTACCATAGCTCGAAACTCAGCTTCAGCACTAGAACGGGCAACAACATTTTGCTTCTTGCTACGCCACGTGACAAGATTTCCACCTACAAAGGAGCAATACCCAGAAATAGACTTGCGATCTGCAGAACCAGCCCAATCAGAATCAGTGTATGCTTCTATCCGTAGATGACCATGCGTAGACAAAGGAATTCCTTTTCCAGGAGCTGGCTTCAAATAGTGTAAGATACGATGAACAACCTCCATATGAGAAGAATAGGGATCATGCATAAACTGGCTTACAGTACTCACGGCAACAGCAATGTCAGGACGAGTGTGTGAGAGATAAATCAACTTCCCTACAAGTCTTTGGTACCGGCCTTTATCAACAGGCTCCCCTTCTTTCTCCTTGAGTCTAACAATAGGGTCCATAGGAGTATCTGAAGGATGGCAGCCTAGCAACCTAATTTCAGCTAATAAGTCTAGGACATACTTCCTCTGGGAGAGAAAAATGCCTTTAGAAGATCTGGCCACTTCAATCCCAAGAAAGTATCGTAATTTCCCTAGAACTTTAATCTCAAATTCTTGTCCAAGGAAGGTGTTCAATCGTTTGATCTCATCACCATCATTACCAATAACTACTATATCATCGACGTAGACTATAAGAACAGCGAGTTTTTCACCAGTCCTCTTTATAAAGAGTGTGTGATCAGCATTACTCTGCTTATAGCCCACAGAAATCATAGCTTTGTGGAACCGGCTAAACCATGCTCGAGGTGACTGCTTCAGCCCATAAAGTGCACGCTTCTGTTTACACACTTTTCCTTGGTTTCTGTCACAAGAGAACCCTGGTGGGACGTCCATATACACCTCTTCATCCAGTGCTCCATTTAGGAAGGCATTTTTTACATCTAGCTACTGCAAATCCCATCCAAGGTTGACTGACTGCACAAGATAATAACACACGAACAGTATTCAACTTTGCAATAGGTGCAAAAGTTTCCTGGTAATCAATGCCGTATGTCTGAGTAAACCCCATGGCCACGAGCCGTGCCTTATACCTATCCACAGTACCATCAACCTTCTGTTTCACCACAAACACCCATTTGCATCCAACGGTTTTCTTCCCAAGTGGAAGAACCACAAGCTCCCATGTGTTATTTTTCTTCAAGGCCTCCATTTCTTCCATCATAGCTGCCTTCCACTTTCCGTCTGATAGAGCTTCCTACCAATGGGTAGGAATACGAACAGAAGAAAGAGAGGAAACAAAAGCATAAAAGGATGGGGAAAGTGAGTTATAAGAAACAACATGAGATATGGGATGCTGAGTGCAAGTCCTGACACCTTTGCGAAGAGCAATAGGTAATTCAGGAGAAGGAATATTACCAGGTGGAGAGGTCGGTTCTAGATCCGGGTTCGCCAATTGGATGGGTACTGGAGCAACAGTTGATTGATCCTGCTTATGTTTCCTTCCATAGGTCTTCACAGTACGGTCATCAATTCTCCTTTGAAATTCACTAATAGTCTTCTGGATAGGAGTCTGGACCGGGGTAGGTTGCTCCCCTTAAATAGAGATAGTCTCCCCCTGTATAGGAACCTCTCCCCCTGAGTCAGGGGAAGTACTGGGGACAGGCCGAACTGGTTCAGACTCGTGGTAAACAGATTGAAGTAGAGGTGGAGAGTCAATAGTCAGCACATCTTTACTAACACTCTCCCCCTAAAGAGGTGGGGACACATAATATGAAACATGTTCATGAAAAACAACATCCATGCTAACAAAAGTCCGGCGGGAAGGAGGGTAATAACACCTGTACCCCTTCTGGGTAGCAGAGTAACCCAAGAAAATGCAGCGGAGACTACGTGGGTCAAGTTTACCAGGAGACCTTGTATCCCTGGCATAACAAACGCAGCCAAACACCTTAGGTGGGACTATGAAGGAAGAAGAGCCAAGTAATAGCTCAATAGGGGCCTTAGAAAGAAGAACCCGACTGGGCAGCCTATTAATTAAATAGGCTGCAGTAAGAACTGCATCTCCCCAATAAAGGGAAGGGACATTGCGAGCAAACAAAAGAGCTCCCACCTCCAAGAGGTGGCGATTTTTCCTCTCAACCACACCATTTTGGGCTAGAGTGTCAACACAGCTGGTCTGATGGAGGATTGCATGGGCAGCAAGGTATTTTTGGAACTGACCTTCCGTATACTCTTTCCCATTGTCACTCCTCAAAATTTTAAGAGTGGCGATAAATTGGGTCTTAATTAATTGATGAAAGTGCTTGAAAGCAAGAAAAACTTCATTTTTGTGTGCATAAGGTATACCCAAGTGAACCTAGAATAGCGATCAATGAAAGTGACATACCCCGATGGCCGATCGGGGAAGCTTTCCTACTAGGCCCCCATACATCAGTATGAACAGTATGAAATAAGGAAAAGGATCTCTTCTTAGAAATAGGATAAGTTGAACGTGTCTGTTTAGCCAAGACATAAGGTTCACAAAAAAAATCTTCCTTATTGCAATCCTTAACTAATGCTGGAAATAAATTTGATAAAGTTCCTAAGGGGGGATGGCCTAGTCTAGAGTGCCATTTATGTATTTCAGATGAGAAAGATGCCGAAGGTAAAGATTGAGTATGTGTAGGATCTCCATCAAGCAGGTACAATCCGCCATGCACTTTACCCGATCCAATCGTCTTCCCCGAGTCCAACTCCTGAAAAACACAGTGAATTGGAAAAAAAGTCACTTTACAATTTAGGGATTTAGTGATACTACTAATGGAAAGAAGGTTAGCTGTAAATTTGGGAATATGCAACACAGATGGCAGGGTAAGGGAAGGAGAATAACCAATGGATCCTTTCCCTGAGATGGAGGAGAGGGACCCAACAGCAATTTTGACTTTATCCTTACCAGAAGCAGGAGAATATGTATCAAAAAGGCTAGAAGAACTTGTCATGTGATCAGCAGCACCGGAGTCTATGATCCATGGAATGGATATTACCGATGCAAAATGACCAGCAAAAGAAATACCTGTATGGGCAAAGAAGGAACCTGAATTGGAAGCAGACGTAGTAGAGGCAGCGGATGTGTTCAACATACGACGGAGAGCCTGGAGTTCTTCCTGAGAGAAACCGATGTCAGCAGTAGGAGTTGGGGCTACACTTTCAGTGTGATTGGCTTTGCTTTTAGACTTAGCACGTCCTCGTCTAGCCTCAAAATCAGCAGGCTTGCCATGTAATTTCCAACACTGAGCCTTCGTGTGATATGGTTTGTGACCATGCTCACATTTCACAGGCTCTTTAGTAGTGGTAGCACCAACACTGTCAAAAGAAGAAACGGGAGTGGAGGCAGCAATCAGTAATGCTGATCGCTCAACTTTGGGAGTAATCATCATGGCAGCCCTTCTTGTCTCTTCACTGTGAACATAAGAAAAAGTTTCCTCTAAAGTGGGGTAAGGAATCCAACCAAGGACTTGTACCCAGATAGGATCATAATCATCATTGAGGCCAGCCAGGAAATCATAGACCCGAAACTTATCAGCATTGGAATGATAGGCAGTGATGTCAGTAGTAGTAGTAGGTGAAAACCTAGCATAGTGATCCAATTGCTGCCATAAACACTTGAGGGCAGCATAGTATTTAGTGACAAACAGCTCCTGCTGAGTGGTATGTTGGAGTGTCTTCCGATGTCATACACCGAGCATCATTACGAACGGCCATAAGTTCCCTTGACAAGAGTCCAGATCCGGGTAGCGATGATCAAGGAGTAGATATTGACGGAGAGGTCAATGGTCATAGAATTCGTAATAAAGGACATCACCATAGCATCATTGGCAGCCCATTTAGTACGGGCAGCACCTTCTTGATAGAGGGTGTGTGGTGGTGCCGATAAAGATGGCCATGAGTCCCCTACCAGCCACGGTCAAGGAGATAAATCTGGCCCAGATGAGGTAATTTGATCCCTCAAGTTTAATAGCTGCAGCATAAGGGAGAAATTCTGTCCGCGGCTGAGAATCAACTCCAGAGTTGGCCGTGGTTACATCAGAGTCCGCCATATTGTAGACAAAACAGTATAAAAACTGAAAGATGAGTCCCATTTGTAGCAACAAGAACCAGCCCTAAATAAAAAATCGATAGTTAGGGTTTTGAGGAAACCCTAGAAGAGAAGTCGATTGCAGAATCTGTCTTCAAAGTTGATGCAGATCTGTGCAACAAAACTGCCCACGCAGAGAGGAGAAATAAACCAGATCAAGAAGCAGCAGGTCTTGAATATTTGTTCAAAAAAAAAAAAAAAAACCTGGAGAGTGATATGGATATATGCCTCAATGGTAGGAAGAGAAACAGAGACAGCAGCTGTCCAGAAAAACCTGCAGTGTTGGATCCCAAGAAAACCAGCTAGTAATTGTAAGAGAATCTGATCTTCCATAAGGGAGAACTCCAAAAAAAAATTTGCAGAAGTGTGGGCAGCAGCTATCGATCAAAGAACTTCTTAAATCATCAATTGTTGAGGTGAAAAATTAGGGCAGCATCTACAAATCACCTCATTAGATCTGCCCTAAGTGGAGAAAAAACCAGAAAAAGAGAAGAGAGTTGAGTGGGTGGGGGGGGGGGGGAGATGGAGATCGAGTGATAATGGAAGGAGGGTGGGGGGCTAGGAACCAGGCTAGATCTGAGAGACTAGCTCTGATACCATGTTAAAAGATAGATGTAAAGAATGCTTGAATGATTAATTCGATCATTCAGGCCCTGTTTATATAAAGAACAGAATTACAACTGAAAATAGAAACTTAACTCAGTCCTAGTCCTACTAGGAATTCCTAATACAACTAGGAATCCCAAACTAGGACTCGGCTGGAGAAAAACAATAAAAGGAAATAAAAAATAAAGCAAAATAAACATAAATAAAGTGGGACTAACCACTTCAACAGTTTTCATAAAAGGGAGATAGATATCTGTAACTTAAACAGATATAAAGGAAATATCAGCCCAATTCTGGGATTCTCTGGATCGACAGAATGAGACTCAATCTAGCTGAAATAACTAAATTTCCATGAGCTTACTTTTGGGCGTAATAAATTTTCCCATATTAATCCGGTTTGCAATTAAAATGATACATGTTCGAAAATGGGAGATAGAGATATTTAGGTGAAAGTGATTAAGATGAAATATCGGCAAAGTTCTTGGATTGTCTAGACCGACAAAACGAGACCCAATCTAACTGAAAGTAAAATTCCATGAGCCAACTTCCGGGCTGATTAACTTTGCCCATATTTGTCGGGTTCGTTATTATAATAATAAGTTTACGGAAATGGGAGATAGAGAACTATAGGTGAAACTAATTTAGAGGAAATATCGGCCCAATTCTTGGATTCTCTGGACCGACAGAATGAGACCCGATCCAAAAGAAAGTACTAAAATTCTTGGGGCCATCTTCCGAGCGGAATAACTGTGCCCATAATTGTTCGGTTAACCATTAGAATATGAGTTTCGAAAATGGAAGAAAGATTAGTAGGTCAAACTAATTTAGAGGAAATATAAACCCAATTCTTGGATTCTGTCGATCGAAAGAATGAGAACCATTCCAGCAGAAAGTACTGAAATTCTTAGGGCCAACATCTAGGCGTAAGAAGAAGGTGTTTTAGAAAAGCGAGATACAGATCTGAAGGTGAAACTGATTTATAAGAAATTCCGACCCAGTTCTTGGATTCTCTGGACCGACAGAATGAGACCCAATCCAGTAGAAAGTAGTAAAATTCCTTGATCCCACTTCCGGGGAGAATTTATCACCCCATACTCTTCCGGTTCGCAATTTTAATGAAACGTATTCGAAAATTCAAGATCTCAATCTTTTGGGTGAAACTGATTTAGAGGTAATATCGGCCCAGTTCTTGGATTCTCAGGACCGACAAAATGCAACCCAATCTAACTGAAAGTAAAAAAAATTCCTTAAGCCAACGTCCGGGCTGATTAACTTTGCCCATACTTGTCGGGTTCCTTATTATAATAATAAGTTAACGGAAATATAAGATAGAGATCTATAGATGAAACTAATTTAGACTAAATATCGGCCCAGTTCTTGGGTTCTCTGGACCAACAGAATGAGACCCAATCCAAAAGAAAGTACTAAAATTCTTAGGGCCAACTTCTGGGCGGAATAATTGTGCCCATATTTTAATCATTCGGTTAGCCATTAGAATGCATGTCGAAAATGGGAGAAAGATCTGTAGGTAAAACTAATTTAGAGAAAATGTCGGCCCAGTTCTTGGATTCTGTTGAACAAAAGAATGAGACCCGTTCCAGCAGAAAGTACTAAAATTCTTGGGGTCAACATTCAGGCGTAATAACTTTTGCCATACTCATCTGGATCGCCATTATAATGATGTGTTCTAGAAAAGGAAGATAGAGATCTAAAGGTGAAACTGATTTAAAGGAAATTTCGGCCTGTTCTTGGATTCTCTGGACCGACAGGATGAGACCCAATCAAATAGAAAGTAGTGAAATTACTTGAGCCAACTTCAGAGGAGAATTAATCAGCCCATCCTCTTCCGGTTTGTAATTATCATGAACCGCATTCTAAAATTCAAGATAAAGATCTTTTGAGGGAAACTGATTTAGTGGTAATATCGGCCCAGTTCTTGGATTCTCAGGACCAACCATATGAGACCCAATCTAACTAAAAGTAATAAACTTACTAGACCCAACTCCCTATATTTGTGGAGTTCTCTATTACAATAATAAGTTTACTCAAATGGGAGATAGATATGACACTAATTTAGAGGAAATATCGGCCCAGTTCATGGATTCTCAGGACCGACAGAATGACACCCAATCCAAAAGAAAGTACTAAAATTCTTAGGGCCAACTTCTTGGGAATTTTTATCCGCTGTTGTACAGGCAGCGTAGCTTTACGCATCGTGCGCTGCAGCAGCGGCCATGTGTGCACAGCGGGCCCCACTGTGCAAACATGGCAGCTGCTACGCCGCACGATGTGTATAGCAGCGGCTGCTGTACTTGAACGGATAAAGGTCCACTTCCAGAAGGAGTAACTGCACCCATACTCGTTCGGTAACCCATTAGAGGTGATACTAATTTAGAGGAAATATCGACCCAGTTCTAGGACTCTCTTGACCGAAAGAATGAGACCCATTCCAGCAGAAAGTACTAAAATTCTTAGGGCCAACATCCAGGCGGAATAATTTGCCCATACACATCTGGATCGCCTGTTTTCGGAAAAAGGAGATAAAGATCTGTAGGTGAAACTGATTTACAGGAAATTTGGGTCCAGTTCTTGAACTCTCTGCACCGACAAAATCAGACTCAATCCAGAAGAAAGTAGTAAAATTCCTTGATCCAACTTCCGAGCAGAATTAATTTACCCATACGCGTCCGGTTCGCCATTATAATGATAGGTTTTCATAAAAGGGAGAGAGATATCTACAACCAAAACAGATTTAAAGGGAATATCAGCCCAGTTCTGGGATTCTCTGGATCGACAGAATGAGACTCAATCTAGCTGAAATTACTAAAATTCCTTGAGCTTACTTTTGGGCGCAATAAATTTTCCCATATTAATCCGGTTTGCAATTATAATGATACACGTTCGAAAATGGGAGATAAGAGATATTTAGGTGAAACTGAATAAGATGAAATATCGGCAAAGTTCTTGGATCCTCTAGACCGACAAAATGAGACCCAATCTAACTGAAAGTAAAATTCCATGAGCCAACTTCCAGGCTGATTAACTTTGCCCATATTTGTAGGGTTCGTTATTATAATAATAAGTTTATGGAAATGGGAGATAGAGAACCGTACGTGAAACTAATTTAGAGGAAATATCAGCCCAATTCTTGGATTCTGTCGATCGAAAGAATGACAACCATTCCAACGGAAAGTATTGAAATTCTTAGGGCCAACATCTAGGCTTAAGAATGAGGTGTTTTAGAAAAGCGAGATAGAAATCTATAGGTGAAACTGATTTATAAGAAATTCCGACCCAGTTCTTGGATTCTCGGGACCGACAGAATGAGACCCAATCCAGTAGAAAGTAGTAAAATTCCTTGATCCCACTTCCGGGAAGAATTAATCAGCCCATACTCTTCCGGTTCGCAATTATAACAAAAAATAGTCGAAAATTCAAGATAGAGATCTTTTGGGTGAAACTGATTTAGCGGTTATATCAGCCCAGTTCTTGGATTCTCAGGACCGCCAAAATGCAACCGAATCTAACCGAAAGTAAAAAAATTTTCTTGCGCCAACTTCCGGGCTTATTTACTTTGCCCATATTTGTCGGGTTCGCTATTATAATCACAAGTTTACGGAAAGAGGAGAAAGAGATCTGTAGATGAAACTAATTTAGAGCAAATATTGGCCCAATTCCAGGGTTCTCTGGCCCAACAGAATGAGATCCAATCCAAAAGAAAGTACTGAAATTCTTAAGGCCAACTTCTGGGAGGAATAATTGTGCCCATATTTTAATCGTTCGGTTAGCCATTAGAATGTGTTTTTAAAATGGGAGAAAGATCTGCAGGTGAAACTAATTTACAGGAAATGTCGGCCCAATTCTTGGATTCTGTTGAACAAAAGAATGAGACCCGTTCCAGCAGAAAGTACTAAAATTCTTGGGGTCAACATTTAGGCGTAATAACTTTCGCCATACTCATCTGGATCGCCATTATAATGATGTGTTCTAGAAAAGGGAGCTATAGATCTGACGGAGAAACTGATTTAAAGGAAATTTCGGCCCGTTCTTGGATTCTCTGGACCGACAGGTTAAGACCCAATCAAATAGAAAGTAGTAAAATTACTTGCGCCAACTTCTGAGGAGAATTAATCAAATCATACTCTTCCGGTTTGCAATTATACTGAACCGTATTCGAAAATTCAAGATACAGATCTTTTGATGGAAACAGATTTAGTGGTAATATCGGCCCAGTTCTTGGATTCTCAGGACCGACCATATGAGACCTAATCTAACTGAAAGTGATAAACTTCCTAGACCCAACTTCCAGGCTGAATAACTTTACCTATATTTGTGGAGTTCGCTATTATAAAAATAAGTTTACGGAAATGGGAGATAGATATGACACTAATTTAGAGGAAATATCAGCCCAGTTCATGGATTCTCTGGACCGACAGAATGACACCCAATCCAAAATAAAGTACTAAAATTCCCAGGGCCAACTTCAGGGGAATTTTTATCCGTTGTTGTACAAGCCGCGCAGCTTTACGCATCATGCGCTGCAGCAGCGGCCATGTGTGCACAGCGGGCCCCACTATGCAGACATGGAAGTTGCTACGCCTCAAGATGCGTATAGCAGCGGCTGCTGTACTTAAACGGCTAAAGGTCCACTTCCAGGCGGACTAACTGCACCCATACTCGTTCGGTAACCCATTAGAGGTGATACTAATTTAGAGGACATATCGACCCAGTTCTAGGACTCTCTTGACCGAAAGAATGAGACCCATTCCAGCAGAAAGTACTAAAATTCCTAGGGCCAACATCCAGACGGAATAATTTGCCCACACTCGTCTGGATCGCCTGTTTCAGAAAAAGGAGATAAAGATCTGTAGGTGAAACTGATTTACAGGAAATTTGGGTCCAGTTCTTCAACTCTCTGCACCGACAAAATGAGACTCAATCCAGAAGAAAGTAGTAAAATTCCTTGATCCAACTTCCGAGCAGAATTAATTTACCCATACGCGTCCGGTTCGCCATTATAATGATATGTTTTCGTAAAAGGGAGATAGATATCTGTAACCTAAACAAATTTAAAGGGAATATCAGCCCAGTTCTGGGATTCTCTGGATCGACAGAATGAGACTCAATCTAGCTGAAATTACTAAAATTCCTTGAGCTTACTTTTGGGCGCAATAAATTTTCCCATATTAATCCGGTTTGCAATTATAATGTTACATGTTCGAAAATGGGAGATAAGAGATATTTAAGTGAAACTGATTAAGATGAAATATCGGCAAAGTTCTGGGATCCTCTAGACCGACAAAATGACACCCAATCTAACTGAAAGTAAAATTCCATGAGCCAACTTCCAGGCTGATTAACTTTGCCCATATTTGTAGGGTTCGTTATTATAATAATAAGTTTACGGAAATGGGAGATAGAGAACCGTAGGTGAAACTAATTTAGAGGAAATATCGGCCCAGTTCTTGAATTCTATGGACCGACAGAATGAGACCCAATCCAAAAGAAAGTGCTAAAATTCTAAGCGCCATCTTCCAGGCGGCATACCTGCGCCCATAATTGTTCACTTAACCATAAGAATATGAGTTTCAAAAATGGGAGAAAGATCTGTAGGTGAAACTAATTGAGAGGAAATATCAGCCCAATTCTTGGATTCTGTCGATCGAAAGAATGAGAACCATTCCAACAGAAAGTACTGAAATTCTTTGGGCCAACATCTAGGCGTAAGAATGAGGTGTTTTAGAAAAGCGAGATAGAGATCAGAAGGTGAAACTGATTTATATAAAATTCCGACCCAGTTATTGGATTCTCTGGACCGACCGAATGAGACCCAATCCAGTAGAAAGTAGTAAAATTCCTTGATCCCACTTCCGGGAAGAATTAATCAGCCCATACTCTTCCTGTTCGCAATTATAACAAAACGTAGTCGAAAATTCAAGATAGAGATCGTTTGGGTGAAACTGATTTAAAGGTAATATCGGCCCAGTTCTTGGATTCTCAGGACCGACAAAATGCAACCCAATCTAACTGAAAGTAAAAAAAATTTATGGCGCCAACTTCCAGGGTTATTTACTTTGCCCATATTTTTCTGGTTCGCTATTTTAATAATAAGTTTACGGAAAGAGGAAAAAGAGATCTGTAGATGAAACTAATTTACAGGAAATATCGGCCCAGTTCTTGGGTCCTCTGGCCCAACAGAATAAGATCCAATCCAAAAGAAAGTACAAAAATTCTTAGGGCCAACTTCTGGGCGGAATAATTGTGCCCATATTTTAATCGTTCGGCCAGCCATTAGAATGTGTTTCGAAAATGGGACAAAGATCTGTAGGTGACACTAATTTAGAAGAAATGTCGGCCCTGTTCTTGGATTCTGTTGAACAAAAGAATGAGACCCGTTCCAACAAAAAGTACTAAATTCTTGGGCTCAACATTCAGGCGTAATAACTTTCGCCATACTCATCTGGATCGCCATTATAATGATGTGTTCTAGAAAAGGGAGATAGAGAGCTAAAGGTGAAACTGATTTAAAGGAAATTTCGGCCTGTTCTTCGATTCTCTGGACCGACAGGATGAGAGCCAATCAAATAGAAAGTAGTAAAATTACTTGAGCCAACTTCCGAGGAGAATTAATCAGCCCATACTCTTCCGGTTTGCAATTACAATGAACCGTATTCTAAAATTCAAGATAAAGATCTTTTGAGCGAAACTGATTTAGTGGTAATATCGGCCCAGTTCTTGGATTCTCAGGACCGACCATATGAGACCCAATCTAACTAAAAGTAATAAACTTCCTAGACCCAACTTCCGGGCTGAATAACTTTGCCTATATTTGTGGAGTTCGCTATTATAATAATAAGTTTACGAAAATGGGAGATAGATAAGACAGTAATTTAGAGGAAATATCGGCCCAGTTCATGGATTCTCTGGACCGACAGAATGACACCCAATCCAAAATAAAGTACTAAAATTCTTAGGCCAACTTCCTGGGAATTTTTATCCGTTGTTATACAAGCAGCGCAGCTTTACGCATCGTGCGGCTGCGCAGCGGCCATGTGTGCACAGCGGCCCCACTGTGCGGAACATGGCAGCAGCTACGCCTCACGATTCGTATAGCAGCGGCTGCTGTACTTGAACGGCTAAAAGTCCACTTCCAGGCGGAGTAACTGCACCCATACTCGTTCGGTAACCCATTAAAGGTGATACTAATTTAGAGGAAATATCGACCCAGTTTTAGGACTCACTTGACCGAAAGAATGAGACCCATTCCAGCAGAATGTACTAAAATTCTTAGGGGCCAACATCCAGGCAGAATAATTTGCCCACACTCGTCTACATCGCCTGTTTTCAGAAAAAGGAGATAAAGATCTGTAGGTGAAACTGATTTACAGGAAATTTGGGTCCAGTTCTTCAACTCTGCTCCAGGACAAAATGAGACTCAATCCAGAAGAAAGTTGTAAAATTCCTTGATCCAACTTCCGAGCAAAATTAATTTACCCATACGCGTCCGGTTCGCCATTATAATGATAGGTTTTCGTAAAAGGGAGATATATCTGTCACCAAAACAGATTTAAAAGGAATATCAGCCCAGTCCTGGGATTCTCTGGATCGACAGAATGAGACTCAATCTAGCTGAAATTACTAAAATTCCTTGAGTTTACTTTTGGGCGCAATAAAATTTCCCAAATTAATCCGGCTTGCAATTATAATGATACAGGTTCGAAAATGGGAGATAAGAGATAATTAGGTGAAACTGATTAAGATGAAATATCGGCAAAGTTCTTGGATCCTCTAGACCGACAAAATGACACCCAATCTAACTGAAAGTAAAATTCCATGAGCCAACTTCAAGGCTGATTAACTTTGCCCATATTTGTAGGGTTCGTTATTATAATAATAAGTTTATGGAAATGGGAGATAGAGAACCGTAGGTGAAACTAATTTAGAGGAAATATCGGCCCAGTTCTTGAATTCTATGGACCGACAGAATGAGACACAATCCAAAAGAAAGTGCTAAAATTCTAAGCGCCATCTTCCGGGCAGCATAACTGCGCCCATAATTGTTCGGTTAACCATAAGAATGTGAGTTTCGAAAATGGGAGAAAGATCTACAGTTGAAACTAATTTAGAGGAAATATCAGCCCAATTCTTGGATTCTGTCGATCGAAAGAATGAGAACCATTCCAACAGAAAGTACTGAAATTCTTAGGGCCAACATCTAGGCGTAAGAATGAGGTGTTTTAAAAAAGCGAGATAGAGATCTGTAGGTGAAACTGATTTATAAGAAATTCCGACCCAGTTCTTGGATTTTCTGGACCGACAAAATGAGACCCAATCCAGTAGAAAGTAGTAAAATTCCTTGATCCCACTTCCGGGAAGAATTAATCAGCCCATACTCTTCCGGTTCGCAATTATAACAAAACGTAGTCGAAAATTCAATATAGAGATCTTTCGGGTGAAACTGATTTAGAGGTAATATCGGCCCAGTTTTTGGATTCTCAGGACCGACAAAATGCAACCGAATCTAACTGAAAGAAAAAAAATTTTCTTACGCCAACTTCCGGGCTTATTTACTTTGCCCATATTTGTCGGGTTCGCTATTATAATCACAAGTTTACAAAAAGAGGAGAAAGAGATCGGTAGATGAAACTAATTTAGAGGAAATATTGGCCCAGTTCCTGGGTTCTCTGGCCCAACAGAATGACATCCAATCCAAAAGAAAGTACTGAAATTCTTAGGGCCAACTTCTGGGCGGAATAATTGTGCCCATATTTTAATCGTTCGGTTAGCCATTAGAATGTGTTTCGAAAATGGGACAAAGATCTGTAGGTTAAACTAATTTAGAGGAAATGTCGGCCCAGTTCTTGGATTCTGTTGAACAAAAGAATGAGAACCATTCCAGCAGAAAGTACTAAAATTCTTGGGCTCAACATTCAGGCGTAATAACTTTCGCCATACTCATCTGGATCGCCATTATAATAATGTGTTCTAGAAAAGGGAGATAGAGATCTAAAGGTGAAACTGATTTAAAGGAAATTTCGGCCTGTCCTTGGATTCTCTGGAGCGACAGGATGAGAGCCAATCAAATAGAAAGTAGTGAAATTATATGAGCCAACTTCCGAGGAGAATTAATCAGCCCATACTCTTCCGGTTTGCAATTATAATGAACCGTATTCTAAAATTCAACTTAAAGATCTTTTGAGGGAAACTGATTTAGTGGTAATATCGGCCCAGTTCTTGGATTTTCAGGACTGACCATATGAGACCCAATCTAACTAAAAGTAATAAACTTCCTAGAACCAACTTCCGGGCTGAATAACTTTGCCTATATTTGTGGAGTTCGCTATTATAATAATAAGTTTACGGAAATTGGAGATAGATATGACACTAATTTAGAGGAAATATCGGCCCAGTTCATGGATTCTCGGGACCGACAGAATGACACCCAATCCACAATAAAGTACTAAAATTCTTTGGGCCAACTTCCTGGGAATTTTTATCCGCCGTTGTACAAGCAGCGCAGCTTTACGCATCGTGCGCTGCAGCAGCGGCCATGTGTGCACAGCGGGCCCCACTGTGCAGACATGGCAGCTGCTACGCCTCACGATGCGTATAGCAGCGGCTGCTGTATTTGAACGGCTAAAGGTCCACTTCCAGTGAGTAATCTGCACCCATACTCGTTCGGTAACCCATTAGAGGTGATACTAATTTAGAGGAAATATCGACCCAATTCTAGGACTCTCTTAACCGAAAGAATGAGACCCATTCCAGCAGAAAGTACTAAAATTCTTAGGGCCAACATCCAGGCGTAATAATTTGCCCACACTTATCCGGATCGCTTGTTTTCTGAAAAGGGAGATAAAGATCCAGAGGTGAAACTGATTTACAGAAATTTGGGTCCAGCTTGAACTCTCTCGCACCGACAAAATCGAGACTCAATCCGGAGAAAGTAGTAAAATTCCTTGATCCAACTTCCGAGCAAAATTAATTTATCCATATTGTCCGGTTTGCCATTATAATGATATGTTTCGTAAAAGGGAGATAGATATCGTAAACTAAAATAGATTTAAAGGAATTATCAGCCAAGTTAGGATTCTCGGATCGGCTGAATGAGACTCAATCTAAGCGAAATTACTAAAATTCCTTGAGCTTACTTTTGGGCATAATAAATTTTCCCATATTAATCCGGTTTGCAATTATAATGATACATGTTCGAAAATGGGAGATAAGAGATATTTAGGTGAAACTGATTAAGATGAAATATCGGCAAAGTTCTTGATTTCCTCTAGACCGACAAAATGACACCCAATCTAACTGAAAGTAAAATTCCATGAGTCAACTTCCAGCCTGATTAACTTTGCCCATATTTGTAGGGTTCGTTATTATAATAATAAGTTTACGGAAATGGGAGATAGAGAACCGTAGGTGAAACTAATTTAGAGGAAATATCGGCCCGATTCTTGGATTCAATGGACCGACGAGAATGAGACCCCAATCCAAAAGAAAGTGCTAAAATTCTAAACGCCATCTTCCGGCGGCAAAACTGCGCCCATAATTGTTTGGTTAACCATAAGAATATGAGTTTCGAAAATGGGAGAAAGATCTGTAGGAGAAACAAATTTAGAGGAAATATCAGCCCAATTCTTGGATTCTGTCGATCGAAAGAATGAGAACCATTCAAAGAGAGAAATCTGAAATTCTTAGGGCCAACATCTAGGCGTAAAAATGAGGTGTTTTAGAAAAGCGAGATAGAGATCTGTAGGTGAAACTGATTTATAAGAAATTCCGACCCAGTTCTTGGATTCTCTGGACCAACATAATGAGACCCAATCCAGTAGAAAGTAGTAAAATTCCTTGATCCCACTTCTGGGAAGAATTAATCAGCCCATACTCTTCCGGTTCGCAACTATAACAAAACGTAGTCGAAAATTCAAGATAGAGATCTTTTGGATGAAACTGATTTAAAGGTAATATCGGCCCATTTCTTGGATTCTCAGGACCGGCAAAATGCAACCCAATCTAACTGAAAGTAAAAAAAATTTCTGGCGCCAACTTCGGGGCTTATTTACTTTGCCTATATTTTTCGGGTTCGCTATTATAATAATAAGTTTACGGAAAGAGGAGAAAGAGATCTAAAGAAGAAACTAATTTAGAGGAAATATCGGCCAAGTTCTTAGGTCCTCTGGCCCAACAGAATGAGATCCAATCCAAAAGAAAGTACAAAAATTCTTAGGGCCAACTTCTGGGGGGAATATTTGTGCCCCTATTTTAATCGTTCGGTTAGCCATTAGAATGTGTTTCGAAAATGGGACAAAGATCTGTAGGTGAAACTAATTTAGAAGAAATGTCGGCCCTGTTCTTGGATTCTGTTGAACAAAAGAATGAGACCCGTTCCAACAGAAAGTACTAAAATTCTTGGGCTCAACATTCAGGCGTAATAACTTTCACCATACTCATATGGATCGCCATTATAATGATGTGTTCTAGAAAAGGGAGATAGAGATCTAAAGGTGAAACTGATTTAAAGGAAATTTCGGCCTGTTCTTGGATTCTCTGGACCGACAGGACGAGAGCCAATCAAATAGAAAGTAGTGAAATTACTGGAGCCAACTTCCGAGGAGAATTAATCAGCCCATACTCTTCCGGTTTGCAATTATAATGAACCGTATTCTAAAATTCAAGCTAAAGATCTTTTGAGAGAAACTGATTTAGTGGTAATATCAGCCCAGTTCTTGGATTCTCAGGACCGAACATATGAGACCCAATCTAACTAAAAGTAATAAACTTCCTAGACCCAACTTCCGGGCTGAATAACTTTGCCTATATTTGTGGAGTTCGCTATTATAATAATAAGTTTACTGAAATTGGAGATAGATATGACACTAATTTAGAGGAAATATCGGCCCGATTCATGGATTCTCTGGACCGGACGAATGACACCCAATCCAAAATAAAGTACTAAAATTCTTAGGACCAACTTCCGGGAATTTTTATCCGCTATAGTACAAGCAGCGTAGCTTTACGCATCGTGCGCTGCAGCAGCGGCCATGTGTGCACAGCGGGCCCCACTGTGCAGTCATGGCAGCTGCTACGCCTCACGATGCGTATAGGCAGCGGCTGCATACTTGAACGGCTAAAGGTCCACTTCTGGCGGAGTAATCGCACAAATACTCGTTCGGTAACCCATTAGAGGTGATACTAATTTAGAGGAAATATCGACCCGATTCTAGGACTCTCTTGACCGAAAGAATGAGACCCATTCCAGCGAGAAAGTACTAAAATTCTTAGGGCCATCATCCAGGCGAATAATTTGCCCACACTCGTCCTGGATCGCTGTTAAAGAAAAGGAGATAAAGATCAGTAGGTGAAACGATTTACTGAAATTTGGGTCCAGTTCTTCAACTCTCTGCACCAACAAAATGAGACTCAATCCAGGAAGAAAGTAGTAAAATTCCTTGATCCAACTTCCGATCAGAATTAATTTACCCATACGCGTTCGGGTCGCCATTATAATGGTATGTTTTCGTAAAGGAGATAGATATCTATAACCTAAACAGATTTAAAGGGAATATCAGCCCGATTAAGGATTCTCCGGATCGACGAATGAGACTCAATCTAGATGAAATTACTAAAATTCCTTGAGCTTACTTTTGGGTGCAATAAATTTTCCATATTAATCCGGTTTGCAATTATAATGATACATGTTCGAAAATGGGAGATAAGAGATATTTAGGTGAAACCGATTAAGATGAAATATCGGCAAAGTTCTTGGATCCTCTAAACCGACAAAATGACACCCAATCTAATCGAAAATAAAATTCCATGAGCCAACTTCCGGGCTAATTAACTTTGCCCATATTTGTAGGGTTCGTTATTATAATAATAAGTTTACGGAAATGGGAGATAGAGAACCGTAGGTGAAACTAATTTAGAGTAAACATCGACCAGTTCTTGAATTCTATGGACCGAGAATGAGACCCAATCCAAAAGAAAGTGCTAAAATTCACGCGCCATCTTCCGGCGGCATAACTACGCCCATAATTGTTCGGTTAACCATAAGAATATGAGTTTTGAAAATGGGAGAAAGATCTCAGTAGGAGAAACTAATTTAGAGGAAATATCAGCCCAATTCTTGGATTACATCGATCAAAGAATGAGAACCATTCAATAAGAATCTGAAATTCTTAGGGCCAACATCTAGGCGTAAGAATAAGGTGTTTTAGAAAATCGAGATAGAGATCTGTAGGTGAAACTGATTTATAAAAATTCCGACCCAGTTCTTGGATTCTCTGGACCACGAGAATGAGACCCAATTCAAGAGAAAGTAGTAAAATTCCTTGATCCCACTTCCGGAAGAATTAATTAGCCCATACTCTTCCGGTTCGCAATTATAACAAAACGTAGTCGAAAATTCAAGATAGAGATATTTTGGGAAAAACTGATTTAGAGGTAATATCGGCCCAGTTCTTGGATTCTCAGGACCGACAAAATGCAACCGAATCTAACTGAAAGAAAAAAAATTTTCTTGCGCCAACTTCCGGGCTTATTTACTTTGCCCATATTTGTCGGGTTCGCTATTATAATCACAAGTTTACGGAAAGAGGAGAAAGAGATCTCTAGATGAAACTAATTTAGAGCAAATATTGGCCCAGTTCTTGGGTTCTCCGCCCCATGAGAATGAGATCCAATTCAAAAGAAAGTACTTAAATTCTTAGGGCCAACTTCTGGGCGGAATAATTGGGCCCATATTTTAATCGTTCGGTTAGCCATTAGAATGTGTTTCGAAAATGGGACAAAGCTCTGTAGGTGAAACTAATTTAGAGGAAATGTCGGCCCAGTTCTAGGATTCTTGAACAAAAGAATGAGACCCGTTCGAAGAAAGTACTAAAATTCTTGGGATCAACATTCAGGCGTAATAACTTTCGCCATACTCATCTGGATCGCCATTATAATGATGTGTTCTAGAAAAGGGAGATAGAGATCTCAAGGTGAAACTGATTTAAAGGATATTTTGGCCTGTTCTTGGATTCTCTGGACCGACAGGATGAGAGCCAATCAAATAGAAAGTAGTGAAATTACTTTAGCCAACTTCCGAGGAGAATTAATCAGCCCATACTCTTCCGGTTTGCAATTATAATGAACCGTATTCTAAAATTCAAGATAAAGATCTTTTGAGAGAAACTGATTTAGTGGTAATATCGTCCTAGTTCTTGGATTCTCAGGACCACCATATGAGACCCAATCTAACTAAAAGTAATAAACTTCCTAGACCCAACTTCCGGGCTGAATAACTTTGCCTATATTTGTGGAGTTCGCTATTATAATAATAAGTTTACGAAAATTGGAGATAGATATGACACTAATTTAGAGGAAATATCGGCCCAGTTCATGGATTCTCTGGACCGACAGAATGACACCCAATCCAAAATAAAGTACTAAAATTCTTAGGACCAACTTCTATGGAATTTTAATCCGCTGTTGTACAAGCAGCGTTGCTTTACGCATCGTGCGCTGTAGCAGCGGCCATGTGTGCACAGCGGGCCCCACTGTGCAGACATGGAAGCTGCTACGCTTCACGATGCGTATAGCAGCAGTTGCTGTACTTGAACGGCTAAAGGTCCACTTCCAGGCGGAGTAACTGTACCCATACTCGTTCGGTAACCCATTAGAGGTGATACTAATTTAGAGGAAATATCGACCCAGTACTAGGACTCTCTTGACCGAAAGAATGAGACCCATTCCAGCAGAAAGTACTAAAATTCCTAGGGCCAACATCCAGACGGAATAATTTGCCCACACTAGTCTGGATCGCCTGTTTCAGAAAAAGGAGATAAAGATCTGTAGGTGAAACTGATTTACAGGAAATTTGGGTCCAGTTCTTCAACTCTCTGCACCGACAAAATGAGACTCAATCCAGAAGAAAGTAGTAAAATTCCTTGATCCAACTTCCGAGCAGAATTAATTCACCCATACGCGACCGGTTCGCCATTATAATGATATGTTTTCGTAAAAGGGAGATAGATATCTATAACCTAAACAGATTTAAAGGGAATATCAGCCTAGTTCTGGGATTCTCTGGATTGACAGAATGAGACTCAATCTAGCTGAAATTACTAAAATTCCTTGAGCTTACTTTTGGGCGCAATAAATTTTCCCATATTAATCCGGTTTGCAATTATAATGATACATGTTCGAAAATGGGAGATAAGAGATATTTAGGTGAAACAGATTAAGATGAAATATCGGCAAAGTTCTTGGATCCTCTAGACCGACAAAATGACACCCAATCTAACTGAAAGTAAAATTCCATGAGCCAACTTCCAGGCTGATTAACTTTGCCCATATTTGTAGGGTTCGCTATTATAATAATAAGTTTACGGAAATGGGAGATAGAGAACTGTAGGCGAAACTAATTTAGAGGAAATATCGGCCCAGTTCTTGAATTCAATGGACCGACAGAATAAGACGCAATCCAAAAGAAAGTGCTAAAATTCTAAACGCCATCTTCCGGGCGGCATAACTGCGCCCATAATTGTTCGGTTAACCATAAGAATATGAGTTTCGAAAATGGGAGAAAGATCTGTAGGAGAAACTAATTTAGAGGAAATATCAGCCCAATTCTTGGATTTGTCGATCGAAAGAATGAGAACCATTCCACAGTGTCTGCAATTATAACAAAACGTAGTTGAAAATTCAAGATAGAGATATTTTGGGAAAAACTGATTTAGAGGTAATATCGGCCCAGTTCTTGGATTCTCAGGACCGACAAAATGCAACCGAATCTAACTGAAAGAAAAAAAAAATTCTTACGCCAACTTCCGGGCTTATTTACTTTGCCCATATTTGTCGGGTTCGCTATTATAATCACAAGTTTACGGAAAGAGGAGAAAGAGATCTCTAGATGAAACTAATTTAGAGGAAATATTGGCCCAGTTCTTGGGTTCTCTGGCCCAACAGAATGAGATCCAATCCAAAAGAAAGTACTGAAATTCTTAAGGCCAACTTCTGGGCGGAATAATTGTGCCCATATTTTAATCGTTCGGTTAGCCATTAGAATGTGTTTCGAAAATGGGAGAAAGATCTGCAGGTGAAACTAATTTACAGGAAATGTCGGCCCAATTCTTGGATTCTGTTGAACAAAAGAATGAGACCCGTTCCAGCAGAAAGTACTAAAATTCTTGGGGTCAACATTTAGGCGTAATAACTTTCGCCATACTCATCTGGATCGCCATTATAATGATGTGTTCTAGAAAAGGGAGCTATAGATCTAAAGGAGAAACTGATTTAAAGGAAATTTCGGCCCGTTCGATTCTCTGGACCGACAGGTTAAGACCCAATCAAATAGAAAGTAGTAAAATTACTTGCGCCAACTTCTGAGGAGAATTAATCAAATCATACTCTTCCGGTTTGCAATTATAATGAACCGTATTCGAAAATTCAAGATACAGATCTTTTGATGGAAACAGATTTAGTGGTAATATCGGCCCAGTTCTTGGATTCTCAGGACCGACCATATGAGACCTAATCTAACTGAAAGTGATAAACTTCCTAGACCCAACTTCCAGGCTGAATAACTTTACCTATATTTGTGGAGTTCGCTATTATAAAAATAAGTTTACGGAAATGGGAGATAGATATGACACTAATTTAGAGGAAATATCAGCCCAGTTCATGGATTCTCTGGACCGACAGAATGACACCCAATCCAAAATAAAGTACTAAAATTCCCAGGGCCAACTTCAGGGGAATTTTTATCCGTTGTTGTACAAGCCGCGCAGCTTTACGCATCATGCGCTGCAGCAGCGGCCATGTGTGCACAGCGGGCCCCACTGTGCAGACATGGCAGTTGCTACGCCTCACGATGCGTATAGCAGCGGCTGCTGTACTTAAACGGCTAAAGGTCCACTTCCAAGCGGACTAACTGCACCCATACTCGTTCGGTAACCCATTAGAGGTGATACTAATTTAGAGGACATATCGACCCAGTTCTAGGACTCTCTTGACCGAAAGAATGAGACCCATTCCAGTGAAAGTACTAAAATTCCTAGGGCCAACATCCGACGGAATAATTTGCCCACACTGCAAATGCGGATCGCTGTTTTTGGAAAAAGGAGATAAAGATCTCAGAGGTGAAACTGATTTACAGGAAATTTGGGTCCAGTTCTTCAACTCTCTGCACCGACAAAATGAGGCTCAATCCAGAAGAAAGTAGTAAAATTCCTTGATCCAACTTCCGAGCATAATTAATTTACCCATACGCGTCCGGTTCGCCATTATAATGATATGTTTTCGTAAAAGGGAGATAGATATCTGTAACCTAAACAAATTTAAAGGGAATATCAGCCCGATTAAGGATTCTCTGGATCGACAGAATGAGACTCAATCTAGCTGAAATTACTAAAATTCCTTGAGCTTACTTTTGGGCGCAATAAATTTTCCCATATTAATCCGGTTTGCAATTATAATGTTACATGTTCGAAAATGGGAGATAAGAGATATTTAAGTGAAACTGATTAAGATGAAATATCGGCAAAGTTCTGGATCCTCTAGACCGACAAAATGACACCCAATCTAACGAAAGTAAAATTCCATGAGCCAACTTCCAGGCTGATTAACTTTGCCCATATTTGTAGGGTTCGTTATTATAATAATAAGTTTACGGAAATGGGAGATAGAGAACCGTAGGTGAAACTAATTTAGAGGAAATATCGGCCCAGTTCTTGAATTCTATGGACCGACAGAATGAGACCCAATCCAAAAGAAAGTGCCAAAATTCTAAGCGCCATCTTCCAGGCGGCATACCTGCGCCCATAATTGTTCAGTTAACCGTAAGAATATGAGTTTCAAAAATGGGAGAAAGATCTGTAGGTGAAACTAATTGAGAGGAAATATCAGCCCAATTCTTGGATTCTGTCGATCGAAAGAATGAGAACCATTCCAACAGAAAGTACTGAAATTCTTAGGGCCAACATCTAGGCGTAAGAATGAGGTGTTTTAGAAAAGCGAGATAGAGATCTGAAGGTGAAACTGATTTATATAAAATTCCGACCCAGTTATTGGATTCTCTGGACCGACCGAATGAGACCCAATCCAGTAGAAAGTAGTAAAATTCCTTGATCCCACTTCCGGGAAGAATTAATCAGCCCATACTCTTCCTGTTCGCAATTATAACAAAACGTAGTCGAAAATTCAAGATAGAGATCGTTTGGGTGAAACTGATTTAAAGGTAATATCGGCCCAGTTCTTGGATTCTCAGGACCGACAAAATGCAACCCAATCTAACTGAAAGTAAAAAAAATTTATGGCGCCAACTTCCAGGGTTATTTACTTTGCCCATATTTTTCTGGTTCGCTATTTTAATAATAAGTTTACGGAAAGAGGAAAAAGAGATCTGTAGATGAAACTAATTTACAGGAAATATCGGCCCAGTTCTTGGGTCCTCTGGCCCAACAGAATAAGATCCAATCCAAAAGAAAGTACAAAAATTCTTAGGGCCAACTTCTGGGCGGAATAATTGTGCCCATATTTTAATCGTTCGGCCAGCCATTAGAATGTGTTTCGAAAATGGGACAAAGATCTGTAGGTGACACTAATTTAGAAGAAATGTCGGCCCAGTTCTTGGATTCTGTTGAACAAAAGAATGAGACCCGTTCCAACAAAAAGTACTAAAATTCTTGGGCTCAACATTCAGGCGTAATAACTTTCGCCATACTCATCTGGATCGCCATTATAATGATGTGTTCTAGAAAAGGGAGATAGAGAGCTAAAGGTGAAACTGATTTAAAGGAAATTTCGGCTGTTCTTCGATTCTCTGGACCGACAGGATGAGAGCCAATCAAATAGAAAGTAGTAAAATTACTTGAGCCAACTTCCGAGGAGAATTAATCAGCCCATACTCTTCCGGTTTGCAATTACAATGAACCGTATTCTAAAATTCAAGATAAAGATCTTTTGAGCGAAACTGATTTAGTGGTAATATCGGCCCAGTTCTTGGATTCTCAGGACCGACCATATGAGACCCAATCTAACTAAAAGTAATAAACTTCCTAGACCCAACTTCCGGGCTGAATAACTTTGCCTATATTTGTGGAGTTCGCTATTATAATAATAAGTTTACGAAAATGGGAGATAGATAAGATAGTAATTTAGAGGAAATATCGGCCCAGTTCATGGATTCTCTGGACCGACAGAATGACACCCAATCCAAAATAAAGTACTAAAATTCTTAGGGCCAACTTCCTGGGAATTTTTATCCGTTGTTGTACAAGCAGCGCAGCTTTACGCATCGTGCACTGCAGCAGCGGCCATGTGTGCACAGCGGGCCCCACTGTGCAGACATGGCAGCAGCTACGCCTCACGATTCGTATAGCAGCGGCTGCTGTACTTGAACGGCTAAAAGTCCACTTCCAGGCGGAGTAACTGCACCCATACTCGTTCGGTAAACCATTAGAGGTGATACTAATTTAGAGGAAATATCGACCCAATTCTAGGACTCACTTGACCGAAAGAATGAGACCCATTCCAACAGAATGTACTAAAATTCTTAGGGCCAACATCCAGGAAGAATAATTTGCCCACACTCGTCTACATCGCCTGTTTTCAGAAAAAGGAGATAAAGATCTGTAGGTGAGACTGATTTACAGGAAATTTGGGTCCAGTTCTTCAACTCTCTGCTCCGACAAAATGAGACTCAATCCAGAAGAAAGTTGTAAAATTCCTTGATCCAACTTCCGAGCAAAATTAATTTACCCATACGCGTCCGGTTCGCCATTATAATAATAGGTTTTCGTAAAAGGGAGATAGATATCTGTCACCAAAACAGATTTAAAAGGAATATCAGCCCAGTCCTGGGATTCTCTGGATCGACAGAATGAGACTCAATCTAGCTGAAATTACTAAAATTCCTTGAGTTTACTTTTGGGCGCAATAAAATTTCCCAAATTAATCCGGCTTGCAATTATAATGATACAGGTTCGAAAATGGGAGATAAGAGATAATTAGGTGAAACTGATTAAGATGAAATATCGGCAAAGTTCTTGGATCCTCTAGACCGACAAAATGACACCCAATCTAACTGAAAGTAAAATTCCATGAGCCAACTTCAAGGCTGATTAACTTTGCCCATATTAGTAGGGTTCGTTATTATAATAATAAGTTTATGGAAATGGGAGATAGAGAACCGTAGGTGAAACTAATTTAGAGGAAATATCGGCCCAGTTCTTGAATTCTATGGACCGACAGAATGAGACACAATCCAAAAGAAAGTGCTAAAATTCTAAGCGCCATCTTCCGGGAAGCATAACTGCGCCCATAATTGTTCGGTTAACCATAAGAATGTGAGTTTCGAAAATGGGAGAAAGATCTACAGTTGAAACTAATTTAGAGGAAATATCAGCCCAATTCTTGGATTCTGTCGATCGAAAGAATGAGAACCATTCCAACAGAAAGTACTGAAATTCTTAGGGCCAACATCTAGGCGTAAGAATGAGGTGTTTTAAAAAAGCGAGATAGAGATCTGTAGGTGAAACTGATTTATAAGAAATTCCGACCCAGTTCTTGGATTTTCTGGACCGACAAAATGAGACCCAATCCAGTAGAAAGTAGTAAAATTCCTTGATCCCACTTCCGGGAAGAATTAATCAGCCCATACTCTTCCGGTTCGCAATTATAACAAAACGTAGTCGAAAATTCAATATAGAGATCTTTTGGGTGAAACTGATTTAGAGGTAATATCGGCCCAGTTCTTGGATTCTCAGGACCGACAAAATGCAACCCAAACTACAAAAATTTTCTTACGCCAACTTCCGGGCTTATTTACTTTGCCCATATTTGTCGGGTTCGCTATTATAATCACAAGTTTACAGAAAGAGGAGAAAGAGATCGGTAGATGAAACTAATTTAGAGGAAATATTGGCCCAGTTCCTGGGTTCTCTGGCCCAACAGAATGACATCCAATCCAAAAGAAAGTACTGAAATTCTTAGGGCCAACTTCTGGGCGGAATAATTGTGCCCATATTTTAATCGTTCGGTTAGCCATTAGAATGTGTTTCGAAAATGGCACAAAGATCTGTAGGTTAAACTAATTTAGAGGAAATGTCGGCCCGTTCTTGGATTACTTGAACAAAAGAATGAGAACCATTCCAGAGAAAGTACTAAAATTCTTGGGCTCAACATTCAGCGTAATAACTTTCGCCATACTCATCTGGATCGCCATTATAATAATGTGCTCTAGAAAAGGGAGATAGAGATCTAAAGGTGAAACTGATTTAAAGGAAATTTCGGCCTGTCCTTGGATTCTATGGAGCGACAGGATGAGAGCCAATCAAATAGAAAGTAGTGAAATTATATGAGCCAACTTCCGAGCAGAATTAATCAGCCCATACTCTTCCGGTTTGCAATTATAATGAACCGTATTCTAAAATTCAACTTAAAGATCTTTTGAGGCAAAACTGATTTAGTGGTAATATCGGCCCAGTTCTTGGATTTTCAGGACTGACCATATGAGACCCAATCTAACTAAAAGTAATAAACTTCCTAGAACCAACTTCCGGGCTGAATAACTTTGCCTATATTTGTGGAGTTCGCTATTATAATAATAAGTTTACGGAAATTGGAGATAGATATGACACTAATTTAGAGGAAATATCGGCCCAGTTCATGGATTCTCGGGACCGACAGAATGACACCCAATCCACAATAAAGTACTAAAATTCTTTGGGCCAACTTCCTGGGAATTTTTATCCGCCGTTGTACAAGCAGCGCAGCTTTACGCATCGTGCGCTGCAGCAGCGGCCATGTGTGCACAGCGGGCCCCACTGTGCAGACATGGCAGCTGCTACGCCTCACGATGCGTATAGCAGCGGCTGCTGTATTTGAACGGCTAAAGGTCCACTTCCAGGCAGAGTAACTGCACCCATACTCGTTCGGTTACCATTAGAGGTGATACTAATTTAGAGGAAATATCGACCAAATTCTAGGACTCTCTTAACCGAAAGAATGAGACCCATTCCAGCAGAAAGTACTAAAATTCTTAGGGCCAACATCCAGGCGGAATAATTTGCCCACACTCGTCTGGATCGCCTGTTTTCAGAAAAAGGAGATAAAGATCTGTAGGTGAAACTGATTTACAGGAAATTTGGGTCCAGTTCTTCAACTCTCTGCACCGACAAAATCAGACTCAATCCAGAAGAAAGTAGTAAAATTCCTTGATCCAACTTCCGAGCAAAATTAATTTATCCATATGTGTCCGGTTCGCCATTATAATGATATGTTTCGTAAAAGGGAGATAGATATCTGTAAACTAAACAGATTTAAAGGGAATATCAGCCCAGTTCTGGGATTCTCTGGATCGACAGAATGAGACTCAATCTAGCTGAAATTACTAAAATTCCTTGAGCTTACTTTTGGGCACAATAAATTTTCCCATATTAATCCGGTTTGCAATTATAATGATACATGTTCGAAAATGGGAGATAAGAGATATTTAGGTGAAACTGATTAAGATGAAATATCGGCAAAGTTCTTGGATCCTCTAGACCGACAAAATGACACCCAATCTAACTGAAAGTAAAATTCCATGAGTCAACTTCCAGCCAGAGTAACTTTGCCCATATTTGTAGGGTTCGTTATTATAATAATAAGTTTACGGAAATGGGAGATAGAGAACCGTAGGTGAAACTAATTTAGAGGAAATATCGGCCCAGTTCTTGAATTCAATGGACCGACAGAATGAGACGCAATCCAAAAGAAAGTGCTAAAATTCTAAACGCCATCTTCCGGGCGGCAAAACTGCGCCCATAATTGTTTGGTTAACCATAAGAATATGAGTTTCGAAAATGGGAGAAAGAACTGTAGGAGAAACTAATTTAGAGGAAATATCAGCCCAATTCTTGGATTCTGTCGATCGAAAGAATGAGAACCATTCCAGCAGAAAGTACTGAAATTCTTAGGGCCAACATCTAGGCATAAAAATGAGGTGTTTTAGAAAAGCGAGATAGAGATCTGTAGGTGAAACTGATTTATAAGAAATTCCGACCCAGTTCTTGGATTCTCTGGACCAACATAATGAGACCCAATCCAGTAGAAAGTAGTAAAATTCCTTGATCCCACTTCTGGGAAGAATTAATCAGCCCATACTCTTCCGGTTCGCAACTATAACAAAACGTAGTCGAAAATTCAAGATAGAGATCTTTTGGATGAAACTGATTTAAAGGTAATATCGGCCCATTTCTTGGATTCTCAGGACCGACAAAATGCAACCCAATCTAACTGAAAGTAAAAAAAATTTCTGGCGCCAACTTCCGGGCTTATTTACTTTGCCCATATTTTTCGGGTTCGCTATTATAATAATAAGCTTACGGAAAGAGGAGAAAGAGATCTGTAGAAGAAACTAATTTAGAGGAAATATCGGCCAAGTTCTTAGGTCCTCTGGCCCAACAGAATGAGATCCAATCCAAAAGAAAGTACAAAAATTCTTAGGGCCAACTTCTGGGGGGAATATTTGTGCCCCTATTTTAATCGTTCGGTTAGCCATTAGAATGTGTTTCGAAAATGGGACAAAGATCTGTAGGTGAAACTAATTTAGAAGAAATGTCGGCCCTGTTCTTGGATTCTGTTGAACAAAAGAATGAGACCCGTTCCAACAAAAAGTACTAAAATTCTTGGGCTCAACATTCAGGCGTAATAACTTTCACCATACTCATATGGATCGCCATTATAATGATGTGTTCTAGAAAAGGGAGATAGAGATCTAAAGGTGAAACTGATTTAAAGGAAATTTCGGCCTGTTCTTGGATTCTCTGGACCGACAGGACGAGAGCCAATCAAATAGAAAGTAGTGAAATTACTTGAGCCAACTTCCGAGGAGAATTAATCAGCCCATACTCTTCCGGTTTGCAATTATAATGAACCGTATTCTAAAATTCAAGCTAAAGATCTTTTGAGAGAAACTGATTTAGTGGTAATATCAGCCCAGTTCTTGGATTCTCAGGACCGAACATATGAGACCCAATCTAACTAAAAGTAATAAACTTCCTAGACCCAACTTCCTGGGAATTTTTATCCGCTGTTGTACAAGCAGCCCAGCTTTACGCATCGTGCGCTGCAGCAGCGGCCATGTGTGCACAGCGGGCCCCACTGTGCAGACATGGCAGCTGCTACGCCTCACGATGCGTATAGCAGCGGCTGCAGTACTTGAACGGCTAAACGTCCACTTCCAGGCGGAGTAACTGCACCCATACTCGTTCGGTAACCCATTAGAGGTGATACTAATTTAGAGGAAATATCGACCCAGTTCAAGGACTCTCTTGACCGAAAGAATGAGACCCATTCCAGCAGAAAGTACTAAAATTCTTAGGGCCAACATCCAGGCGGAATAATTTGCCCACACTCGTCTGGATCGCCTGTTCTCAGGAAAAGGAGATAAAGATCTGTAGGTGAAACTGATTTACAGGAAATTTGGGTCCAGTTCTTCAACTCTCTGCACCGACAAAATGAGACTCAATCCAGAAGAAAGTAGTAAAATTCCTTGATCCAACTTCCGAGCAGAATTAATTTACCCATACGCGACCGGGTCGCCATTATAATGATATATTTTCGTAAAAGGGAGATAGATATCTATAACCTAAACAGATTTAAAGGGAATATCAGCCCAGTTCTGGGATTCTCTGGATCGACAGAATGAGACTCAATCTAGATGAAATTACTAAAATTCCTTGAGCTTACTTTTGGGCGCAATAAATTTTCCCATATTAATCCGGTTTGCAATTATAATGATACATGTTCGAAAATGGGAGATAAGAGATATTTAGGTGAAACTGATTAAGATGAAATATCGGCAAAGTTCTTGGATCCTCTAGACCGACAAAATGAGACCCAATCTAACTGAAAGTAAAATTCCATGAGCCAACTTCCAGGCTGATTAACTTTGCCCATATTTGTAGGGTTCGTTATTATAATAATAAGTTTACGGAAATAGGAGATAGAGAACCGTAGGTGAAACTAATTTAGAGGAAATATCGGCCCAGTTCTTGAATTCTATGGACCGACAGAAGGAGACCCAATCCAACAGAAAGTGCAAAAATTCAAAGCGCCATCTTCCGGGCGGCATAACTGCGCCCATAATTGTTCGGTTAACCATAAGAATATGAGTTTCGAAAATGGGAGAAAGATCTGTAGGTGAAACTAATTTAGAGGAAATATCAGCCCAATTCTTGGATTCTGTCGATCGAAAGAATGAGAACCATTCAAGCAGAAAGTACTGAAATTCTTGGGGCCAACATCTAGGCGTAAGAATGAGGTGTTTTAGAAAAGCGAGATAGAGATCTGTAGGTGAAATTGATTTATAAGAAATTCCGACCCAGTTCTTGGATTCTCTGGACCGACAGAATGAGACCCAAATCCAGTAGAAAGTAGTAAAATTCCTTGATCCCACTTCCGGGAAGAATTAATCAGCCCATACACTTCCGATTCGCAATTATAACAAAACGTAGTCGAAAATTCAAGATAGAGATATTTCGGGTGAAACTGAATTAGAGGTAATATCGGCCCGGTTCTTGGATTCTCCGGACAGACAAAATGCAACCGAATCTAACTGAAAGAAAAAAAATTTTCTTGCGCCAACTTCCTGGCTTATTTTACTTTGCCCATATTTGTCGGGTTCGCTATTATAATCACAAGTTTACGGAAAGAGGACAAAGAGATCAGTAGATGAAACTAATTTGGAGGAAATATTGGCCCAGTTCTTGGGTTCTCTGGCCCAACAGAATGAGATCCAATCCAAAAGAAAGTACTTAAATTCTTAGGGCCAACTTCTGGGCGGAATAATTGTGCCTATATTTTAATCATTCGGTTAGCGATAAAAATGTGTTTCGAAAATGGGACAAAGCTCTGTAGGTGAAACTAATTTAGAGGAAATGTCGGCCCAGTTCTTGGATTCTGTTGAACAAAAGAATGAGACCCGTTCCAGCAGAATGTACTAAAATTCTTGGGGTCAACATTCAGGCGTAATAACTTTCGCCATACACATATGGATCGCCATTATAATGATGTGTTCTAGAAAAGGGAGGTAGAGATCTAAAGGTGAAACTGATTTAAAGGAAATTTTGGCCTGTTCTTGGATTCTCTGGACCGACAGGACGAGAGCCAATCAAATAGAAAGTAGTGAAATTACTTGAGCCAACTTCCGAGGAGAATTAATCAGCCCATACTCTTCCGGTTTGCAATTATAATGAACCGTATTCTAAATTTTAAGATAAAGATCTTTTGAGAGAAACTGATTTAGTGGTAATATCGGCCTAGTCCTTGGATTCTCAGGACCGACCAAATGAGACCCAATCTAACTAAAAGTAATAAACTTCCTAGACCCAACTTCCGGGCTGAATAACTTTGCCTATATTTGTGGAGTTCGCTATTATAATAATAAGTTTACGGAAATTGGAGATAGATATGACACTAATTTAGAGGAAATATCGGCCCAGTTCATGGATTCTCTGGACCGACAGAATGACACCCAATCCAAAATAAAGTACTAAAATTCTTAGGACCAACTTCCTGGGAATTTTTATCCGCTATTGTACAAGCAACGTAGCTTTACACATCGTGCGCTGCAGCAGCGGCCATGTGTGCACAGCGGGCCCCACTGTGCAGACATGGAAGCTGCTACGCCTCACGATGCGTATAGCAGCAGTTGCTGTACTTGAACGGCTAAAGGTCCACTTCCAGGCGGAGTAACTGCACCCATACTCGTTCGGTAACCCATTAGAGGTGATACTAATTTTGAGGAAATATCGACCCAGTTCTAGGACTCTCTTGACCGAAAGAATGAGACCAATTCCAGCAGAAAGTACTAAAATTCTTAGGGCCAACATCCAAGCGTAATAATTTGCCCATACTTATCTGGATCGCTTGTTTTCGGAAAAGGGAGATAAAGATCTGTAGGTGAAACTGATTTACAGGAAATTGGGGTCCAGTTCTTGAACTCTCTGCACCGACAAAATGAGACTCAATCCAGTAGAAAGTAGTAAAATTCCTTGATCCAACTTCCGGGCAAAATCAATTTACCCATACGCGTCCGGTTTGCCATTATAATGATATGTTTCGTAAAAGGGAGATATATATCTGTAACTAAAATAGATTTAAAGGAATTATCAGCCAAGTTCTGGGATTCTCTGGATCGACAGAATGACACTCAATCTAGCTGAAATTACTAAAATTCCTTGATCTTACTTTTGGGCATAATAAATTTTCCAATATTAATCCGGTTTGCAATTATAATGATACATGTTCGAAAATGGGAGATAGAGATATTTAGGTGAAACTGATTTATACAAAATATTAGCAAAGTTCTTGGATTCTCTAGACCGACACAATGAGACCCAATCTAACTGAACGTAAAATTCCATGAGCCGACTTCCGGGCTGATTAACTTTGCCCAAATTTGTTGGGTTTGTTATTATAACAATAAGTTTACGGAAATGGGAGATAGAGAACTGTAGGTGAAACTAATTTAGAGGAAATATCGGCCCAGTTCTTGGATTCTCTAGACCGACAGAATGAGACCCCATACAAAAGAAAGTGCTAAAATTCAAAGCGCCATCTTCCGGGCGGCATAACTGCGCCCATAATTGTTCGGTTAACCATAAGAATATGAGTTTCGAAAATGAGAGAGATCTGTAGGAGAAACTAATTTAGAGGAAATATCAGCCCAATTCTTGGATTCTGTCGATCGAAAGAATGAGAACCATTCCAGCAGAAAGTACTGAAATTCTTAGGGCCAACATCTAGGCGTAAGAATGAGGTGTTTTAGAAAAGCGAGATAGAGATCTGTAGGTGAAACTGATTTATAAAAAATTCCGACCCAGTTCTTGGATTCTCTGGACTGACAGAATGAGACCCAATCCAGTAGAAAGTAGTAAAATTCCTTGATCCCACTTCCGGGAAGAATTAATTAGCCCATACTCTTCCGGTTCGCAATTATAACAAAACGTAGTCGAAAATTCAAGATAGAGATATTTTGGGTGAAACTGATTTAGAGGTAATATCAGCCCAGTTCTAGGATTCTCAGGACCGACAAAATGCAACCGAATCTAACTAAAAGAAAAAAAAATTTCTTGCGCCAACTTCCGGGCTTATTTTACTTTTCCCATATTTGTCGGGTTCGCTATTATAATCAAAAGTTTACGGAAAGAGGAGAAAGAGATCTGTAGATGAAACTAATTTAGAGCAAATATTGGCCCAGTTCTTGGGTTCTCTGGCCCAACAGAATGAGATCCAATCCAAAAGAAAGTACTTAAATTCTTAGGGCAAACTTCTGGGCGGAATAATTGTGCCCATATTTTAATCGTTCGGTTAGCGATTAGAATGTGTTTCGAAAATGGGACAAAGCTCTGTAGGTGAAACTAATTTAGAGGAAATGTCGGCCCAGTTCTTGGATTCTGTTGAACAAAAGAATGAGACCCGTTCCAACAGAAAGTACTAAAATTCTTGGGCTCAACATTCAGGCGTAATAACTTTCGCCATACTCATATGGATCGCCATTATAATGATGTGTTCTAGAAAAGGGAGGTAGAGATCTAAAGGTGAAACTAATTTAAAGGAAATTTTGGCCTGTTCTTAAATTCTCTGGACCGACAGGATGAGAGCCAATCAAATAGAAAGTAGTGAAATTACTTGAGCCAACTTCTGAGGAGAATTAATCAGCCCATACTCTTCCGGTTTGCAATTATAATGAACCGTATTCTAAAATTCAAGATAAAGATCTTTTGAGAGAAACTGATTTAGTGGTAATATCGGCCTAGTTCTTGGATTCTCAGGACCGACCAAATGAGACCCAATCTAACTAGAAGTAATAAACTTCCTAGACCCAACTTCCGGGCTGAATAACTTTGCCTATATTTGTGGAGTTCGCTATTATAATAATAAGTTTACGGAAATTGGAGATAGATATGACACTAATTTAGAGGAAATATTGGCCCAGTTCATGGATTCTCTGGACCGACAGAATGACACCCAATCCAAAATAAAGTACTAAAATTCTTAGGACCAACTTCCTGGGAATTTTTATCCGCTATAGTACAAGCAGCGTAGCTTTACGCATCGTGCGCTGCAGCAGCGGCCATGTGTGCACAGCGGGCCCCACTGTGCAGTCATGGCAGCTGCTACGCCTCACGATGCGTATAGCAGCGGCTGCTGTACTTGAACGGCTAAAGGTCCACTTCTAGGCGGAGTAACTGCACAAATACTCGTTCGGTAACCCATTAGAGGTGATACTAATTTAGAGGAAATATCGACCCAGTTCTAGGACTCTCTTGACCGAAAGAATGAGACCCATTCCAGCAGAAAGTACTAAAATTCTTAGGGCCATCATCCAGGCGTAATAATTTGCCCACACTCGTCTGGATCGCCTGTTTTCAGAAAAAGGAGATAAAGATCTGTAGGTGAAACGGATTTACAGGAAATTTGGGTCCAGTTCTTCAACTCTCTGCACCGACAAAATGAGACTCAATCCAGAAGAAAGTAGTAAAATTCCTTGATCCAACTTCCGATCCGAATTAATTTACCCATACGCGTCCGGTTCGCCATTATAATGGTATGTTTTCGTAAAAGGGAGATAGATATCTATAACCTAAACAGATTTAAAGGGAATATCAGCCCAGTTCTGGGATTCTCTGGATCGACAGAATGAGACTCAATCTAGCTGAAATTACTAAAATTCCTTGAGCTTACTTTTGGGTGCAATAAATTTTTCCATATTAATCCGGTTTGCAATTATAATGATACATGTTCGAAAATGGGAGATAAGAGATATTTAGGGGAAACTGGTTAAGATGAAATATCGGCAAAGTTCTTGGATCCTCTAGACCGACAAAATGACACCCAATTTAACTGAAAATAAACTCCATGAGCCAACTTCCAGGCTAATTAACTTTGCCCATATTTGTAGGGTTCGTTATTATAATAATAAGTTTACGGAAATGGGAGATAGAGAACCGTAGGTGAAACTAATTTAGAGTAAACATCGACCCAGTTCTTGAATTCTATGGACCGATAGAATGAGACCCAATCCAAAAGAAAGTGCTAAAATTCTACGCGCCATCTTCCGGGCGGCATAACTACGCCCATAATTGTTCGGTTAACCATAAGAATATGAGTTTTGAAAATGGGAGAAAGATCTGTAGGAGAAACTAATTTAGAGGAAATATCAGCCCAATTCTTGGATTACTGTCGATCGAAAAGAATGAGAACCATTCCAAAGAAAGTACTCGAAATTCTTAGGGCCAACATCTAGGCGAAAGAATAAGGTGTTTTAGAAAATCAAGATAGAGATCTGTAGGTGAAACTGATTTATAAAAAATTCCGACCCAGATCTTGGATTCTCTAGACCAACAGAATGAGACCCAATTCAGTAGAAAGTAGTAAAATTCCTTGATCCCACTTCCGGGAAGAATTAATCAGCCCATACTCTTCCGGTTCGCAATTATAACAAAACGTAGTCGAAAATTCAAGATAGAGATATTTTGGGTGAAACTGATTTAAAGGTAATATCGGCCCAATTCTTCGATTCTCAGGACCGCCAAAATGCAACCGAATCTAACTGAAAGAAAAAAAAAATTCTTGCGCCAACTTCCGGGCTTATTTACTTTGCCCATATTTTCGGGTTCGCTATTATAATCACAAGTCTACGGAAAGAGGAGAAAGAGATCTCTAGATGAAACTAATTTAGAGGAAATATTGGCCCAGTTCTTGGGTTCTCTGGCCGAACAGAATGAGATCCAATCCAAAAGAAAGTACTTAAATTCTTAGGGCCAACTTCTGGGCGGAATAATTGGGCCCATATTTTAATCGTTCGGTTAGCCATTAGAATGTGTTTCGAAAATGGGACAAAGCTCTGTAGGTGAAACTAATTTAGAGGAAATGTCGGCCCAGTTCTAGGATTCTTTTGAACAAAAGAATGAGACCCGTTGCAGCAGAAAGTACTAAAATTCTTGGGATCAACATTCAGGCGTAATAACTTTCGCCATACTCATCTGGATCGCCATTATAATGATGTGTTCTAGAAAAGGGAGATAGAGATCTCAAGGTGAAACTGATTTAAAGGAAATTTCGGCCTGTTCTTGGATTCTCTGGACCGACAGGATGAGAGCCAATCAAATAGAAAGTAGTGAAATTACTTGAGCCAACTTCCGAGGAGAATTAATCAGCCCATACTCTTCCGGTTTGCAATTATAATGAACCGTATTCTAAAATTCAAGATAAAGATCTTTTGAGAGAAACTGATTTAGTGGTAATATCGGCCTAGTTCTTGGATTCTCAGGACCGACCATATGAGACCCAATCTAACTAAAAGTAATAAACTTCCTAGACCCAACTTCCGGGCTGAATAACTTTGCCTATATTTGTGGAGTTCGCTATTATAATAATAAGTTTACGGGAATTGGAGATAGATATGACACTAATTTAGAGGAAATATCGGCCCAGTTCATGGATTCTCTGGACCGACAGAATGACACCCAATCCAAAATAAAGTACTAAAATTCTTAGGACCAACTTCCTGGGAATTTTTATCCGCTATTGTACAAGCAACGTAGCTTTACACATCGTGCGCTGCAGCAGCAGCCATGTGTGCACAGCGGGCCTCACTGTGCAGACATGGAAGCTGCTACGCCTCACGATGCGTCTAGCAGCAGCTGCTGTACTTGAACGGCTAAAGGTCCACTTCCAGGCGGAGTAACTGTACCCATACTCGTTCGGTAACCCATTAGAGGTGATACTAATTTTGAGGAAATATCGACCTAGTTCTAGGACTCTCTTGACCGAAAGAATGAGACCAATTCAAGCAGAAAGTACTAAAATTCTTAGGGCCAACATCCAGCGTAAAATTTGCCCATACTTATCTGGATCGCTTGTTTTCGGAAAAGGAGATAAAGATCGTGAGGTGAAACTGATTTACAGGAAATTTGTCCAGTTCTTGAACTCTGCACCTACAAAATGAGACTCAATCCAGTGAAAGTAGTAAAATTCCTTGATCCAACTTCCGGAAAATCAATTTACCCATACGCGTCCGGTTTGCCATTATAATGATATGTTTCGTAAAAGGGAGACAGATATCTGTAACTTAAATAGATTTAAAGGAATTATCAGCCAAGTTCTGGGATTCTCTGGAGCGATAGAATGAGACTCAATCTAGCTGAAATTACTAAAATTCCTTGAGCTTACTTTTGGGCGTAATAAATTTTCCAATATTAATCCGGTTTGCAATTATAACGATACATGTTCGAAAATGGGAGATAGAGATATTTAGGTGAAACTGATTTAGACAAAATATCAGCAAAGTTCTTGGATTCTCTAGACCGACACAATGAGACCCAATCTAACTGAACGTAAAATTCCATGAGCCGACTTCCGGGCTGATTAACTTTGCCCATATTTGTTGGGTTCGTTATTATAATAATAAGTTTACGGAAATGGGAGATAGAGAACCGTAGGTGAAACTAATTTAGAGGAAATATCGGCCCAGTTCTTGGATTCTCTAGACCGACAGAATGAGACCCCATACAAAAGAAAGTGCTAAAATTCAAAGCGCCATCTTCCGGGCGGCATAACTGCGCCCATAATTGTTCGGTTAACCATAAGAATATGAGTTTCGAAAATGGGAGAAAGATCTATAGGAGAAACTAATTTAGAGGAAATATCAGCCCAATTCTTGGATTCTGTCGATCGAAAGAATGAGAACCATTCCAGCAGAAAGTACTGAAATTCTTAGGGCCAACATCTAGGCGTAAGAATGAGGTGTTTTAGAAAAGCGAGATAGAGATCTGTAGGTGAAACTGATTTATAAAAAATTCCGACCCAGTTCTTGGATTCTCTGGACCGACAGAATGAGACCCAATCCAGTAGAAAGTAGTAAAATTCCTTGATCCCACTTCCGGGAAGAATTAATTAGCCCATACTCTTCCGGTTCGCAATTATAACAAAACGTAGTCGAAAATTCAAGATAGAGATATTTTGGGTGAAACTGATTTAGAGGTAATATCAGCCCAGTTCTAGGATTCTCAGGACCGACAAAATGCAACCGAATCTAACTAAAAGAAAAAAAAATTTCTTGCGCCAACTTCCGGGCTTATTTTACTTTTCCCATATTTGTCGGGTTCGCTATTATAATCACAAGTTTACGGAAAGAGGAGAAAGAGATCTGTAGATGAAACTAATTTAGAGCAAATATTGGCCCAGTTCTTGGGTTCTCTGGCCCAACAGAATGAGATCCAATCCAAAAGAAAGTACTTAAATTCTTAGGGCCAACTTCTGGGCGGAATAATTGGGCCCATATTTTAATCGTTCGGTTAGCGATTAGAATGTGTTTCGAAAATGGGACAAAGCTCTGTAGGTGAAACTAATTTAGAGGAAATGTCGGCCCAGTTCTTGGATTCTGTTGAACAAAAGAATGAGACCCGTTCCAGCAGAAAGTACTAAAATTCTTGGGATCAACATTCAGGCGTAATAACTTTCGCCATACTCATCTGGATCGCCATTATAATGATGTGTTCTAGAAAAGGGAGGTAGAGATCTAAAGGTGAAACTAATTTAAAGGAAATTTTGGCCTGTTCTTGAATTCTCTGGACCGACAGGACGAGAGCCAATCAAATAGAAAGTAGTGAAATTACATGAGCCAACTTCTGAGGAGAATTAATCAGCCCATACTCTTCCGGTTTGCAATTATAATGAACCGTATTCTAAAATTCAAGATAAAGATCTTTTGAGAGAAACTGATTTAGTGGTAATATCGGCCTAGTTCTTGGATTCTCAGGACCGACCAAATGAGACCCAATCTAACTAGAAGTAATAAACTTCCTAGACCCAACTTCCGGGCTGAATAACTTTGCCTATATTTGTGGAGTTCGCTATTATAATAATAAGTTTACGGAAATTGGAGATAGATATGACACTAATTTAGAGGAAATATTGGCCCGTTCATGGATTCTCTGGACCGGCGAGAATGACACCCAATCCAAAATAAAGTACTAAAATTCTTAGGACCAACTTCCTGGGAATTTTTATCCGCTATAGTACAAGCAGCGTAGCTTTACGCATCGTGCGCTGCAGCAGCGGCCATGTGTGCACAGCGGGCCCCACTGTGCAGTCATGGCAGCTGCTACGCCTCACGATGCGTATAGCAGCGGCTGCTGTACTTGAACGGCTAAAGGTCCACTTGTAGGCGGAGTAACTGCACAAATACTCGTTCGGTAACCCATTAGAGGTGATACTAATTTAGAGGAAATATCGACCCAGTTCTAGGACTCTCTTGACCGAAAGAATGAGACCCATTCCAGCAGAAAGTACTAAAATTCTTAGGGCCAACATCCAGGCATAATAATTTGCCCACACTCGTCCTGGATCGCTTGTTTTCGAAAAAGGAGATAAAGATCTCGTAGGTGAAACCGATTTACAGGAAATTTGGGTCCAGTTCTTGAACTCTCGCACCGACAAAATGAGACTCAATCCGGAAGAAAGTAGTAAAATTCCTTGATCCAACTTCCGATCAGAATTAATTTACCCATACGCGTCCGGTTCGCCATTATAATGGTATGTTTTCGTAAAAGGAGATAGATATCTATAACCTAAACAGATTTAAAGGGAATATCAGCCCAGATTAGGATTCTCTGGATCGACGAGAATGAGACTCAATCTAGCTGAAATTACTAAAATTCCTTGAGCTTACTTTTGGGTGCAATAAATTTTTCCATATTAATCCGGTTTGCAATTATAATGATACATGTTCGAAAACGGGAGATAAAAGATATTTAGGGGAAACTGATTAAGATGAAATATCGGCAAAGTTCTTGGATCCTCTAGACCGACAAAATGACACCCAATCTAACTGAAAATAAATTCCATGAGCCAACTTCCAGGCTAATTAACTTTGCCCATATTTGTAGGGTTCGTTATTATAATAATAAGTTTACGGAAATGGGAGATAGAGAACCGTAGGTGAAACTAATTTAGAGTAAACATCGACCCAGTTCTTGAATTCTATGGACCGACAGAATGAGACCCAATCCAAAAGAAAGTGCTAAAATTCTACGCGCCATCTTCCGGGCGGCATAACTACGCCCATAATTGTTCGGTTAACCATAAGAATATGAGTTTTGAAAATGGGAGAAAGATCTGTAGGAGAAACTAATTTAGAGGAAATATCAGCCCAATTCTTGGATTCTGTCGATCAAAAGAATGAGAACCATTCCAGCAGAAAGTACTGAAATTCTTAGGGCCAACATCTAGGCGTAAGAATAAGGTGTTTTAGAAAATCGAGATAGAGATCTGTAGGTGAAACTGATTTATAAAAAATTCCGACCCAGTTCTTGGATTCTCTAGACCAACAGAATGAGACCCAATTCAGTAGAAAGTAGTAAAATTCCTTGATCCCACTTCCGGGAAGAATTAATTAGCCCATACTCTTCCGGTTCGCAATTATAACAAAACGTAGTCGAAAATTCAAGATAGAGATATTTTGGGTGGAACGATTGATTTAAGGTAATATCAGCCCATTCTTGGATTCTCAGGACCGACAAAATGCAACCGAATCTAACGAAAGAAAAAAAATTTCTACGCCAACTTCCGGGCTTATTTACTTTGCCCATATTTTCGGGTTCGCCATTATAATCATAAGTTTACGGAAAGAGGAGAAAGAGATCTCTAGATGAAACTAATTTAGAGGAAATATCGGCCCGTTCTTGGGTCCTCTCGGCCCAACAGAATGAGATCCAATCCAAAAGAAAGTACTTAAATTCTTAGGGCCAACTTCGGGGGAATAATTTGGGCCCATATTTTAATCGTTCGGTTAGCCATTAGAATGTGTTTCAAAATGGGACAAAGCTCTGTAGGTGAAACTAATTTAGAGGAAATGTCGGCCCAGTTCTAGGATTCTTTTGAACAAAAGAATGAGACCCGTTGCAGCAGAAAGTACTAAAATTCTTGGGATCAACATTCAGGCGTAATAACTTTCGCCATACTCATCTGGATCGCCATTATAATGATGTGTTCTAGAAAAGGGAGATAGAGATCTAAAGGTGAAACTGATTTAAAGGAAATTTCGGCCTGTTCTTGGATTCTCTGGACCGACAGGATGAGAGCCAATCAAATAGAAAGTAGTGAAATTACTTGAGCCAACTTCCGAGGAGAATTAATCAGCCCATACTCTTCCGGTTTGCAATTATAATGAACCGTATTCTAAAATTCAAGATAAAGATCTTTTGAGAGAAACTGATTTAGTGGTAATATCGGCCTAGTTCTTGGATTCTCAGGACCGACCATATGAGACCCAATCTAACTAAAAGTAATAAACTTCCTAGACCCAACTTCCGGGCTGAATAACTTTGCCTATATTTGTGGAGTTCGCTATTATAATAATAAGTTTACGGAAATTGGAGATAGATATGACACTAATTTAGAGGAAATATCGGCCCAGTTCATGGATTCTCTGGACCGACAGAATGACACCCAATCCAAAATAAAGTACTAAAATTCTTAGGACCAACTTCCTGGGAATTTTTATCCGCTGTTGTACAAGCAACGTAGCTTTACGCATCGTGCGCTACAGGCAGCTGCCATGTGTGCACAGCGGGCCTCACTTTGTGCGGACATGGAAGCTGCTACGCCTCACGATGCGTATAGCAGCAGCTGCTGTACTTGAACGGCTAAAGGTCCACTTCCAGGCGGAGTAACTGTACCCATACTCGTTCGGTAACCCATTAGAGGTGATACTAATTTTGAGGAAATATCGACCTAGTTCTAGGACTCTCTTGACCGAAAGAATGAGACCAATTCCAGCAGAAAGTACTAAAATTCTTAGGGCCAACATCCAAGCGTAAAAATTTGCCCATACTTATCTGGATCGCTTGTTTTCGGAAAAGGGAGATAAAGATCTGTAGGTGAAACTGATTTACAGGAAATTGGGGTCCAGTTCTTGAACTCTCTGCACCTACAAAATGAGACTCAATCCAGTAGAAAGTAGTAAAATTCCTTGATCCAACTTCCGGCAAAATCAATTTACCCATACGCGTCCGGTTTGCCATTATAATGATATGTTTTCGTAAAAGGGAGATAGATATCTATAACTTAAATAGATTTAAAGGAATTATCAGCCAAGTTCCGGGATTCTCCTGGAGCGATAGAATGAGACTCAATCTAGCTGAAATTACTAAAATTCCTTGAGCTTACTTTTGGGCGTAATAAATTTTCCAATATTAATCCGGTTTGCAATTATAACGATACATGTTCGAAAATGGGAGATAGAGATATTTAGGTGAAACTGATTTAGACAAAATATCGGCAAAGTTCTTGGATTCTCTAGACCGACACAATGAGACCCAATCTAACTGAACGTAAAATTCCATGAGCCACTTCCAGGCTGATTAACTTTGCCCATATTTGTAGGGTTCGTTATTATAATAATAAGTTTACGGAAATGGGAGATAGAGAACCGTAGGTGAAACTAATTTAGAGGAAATATCGGCCCGATTCTTGGATTCTACTGGACCAGCGAATGAGACCCCATCAAAAGAAAGTGCTAAAATTCAAAGCGCCATCTTCCGGGCGATAATTGCGCCCATAATTGTTCGGTTAACCATAAGAATATGAGTTTCGAAAATGGGAGAAAGATCTATAGGAGAAACTAATTTAGAGGAAATATCAGCCCAATTCTTGGATTACATCGATCGAAAGAATGAGAACCATTCCAAGAAAAAGTCTTTGAAATTCTTAGGGCCAACATCTAGGCGTAAGAGTGAGGTGTTTTAGAAAAGCGAGATAGAGATCCGTAGGGTGAAACTAATTTATAAGAAATTCCGACCCAGTTCTTGGATTCTCTCGGACCACGAGAATGAGACCCAAATCCAGTGAGAAGTAGTAAAATTCCTTGATCCCACTTAGGGAAGAATTAATCAGCCCATACACTTCCGGTTCGCAATTATAATAAAACGTGAGTCGAAAATTAAAGATAGAGATCTTTTGGATGAAAGCGATTTAAAGGTAATATCGGCCCAATTCTTGGATTCTCAGGACCGACAAAATGCAACCAATCTAATCGAAAGTAAAAAAATTTCTGGCGCCAACTTCGGGCTTATTTACTTTGCCCATATTTTTCGGGTTTTATTATAATAATAAGTTTACGGAAAGAGGAGAAAGAGATCTAAAGAAGAAACTAATTTAGAGGAAATATCGGCCCAGTTCTTAGGTCCTCTGGCCCAACAGAATGAGATCCAATCCAAAAGAAAGTACAAAAATTCTTAGGGCCAACTTCTGGGCGGAATATTTGTGCCCATATTTTAATCGTTCGGTTAGCCATTAGAATGTGTTTCGAAAATGGGACAAAGATCTGTAGGTGAAACTAATTTAGAAGAAATGTCGGCCCTGTTCTTGGATTCTGTTGAACAAAAGAATGAGACCCGTTCCAACAGAAAGTACTAAAATTCTTGGGCTCAACATTCAGGCGTAATAACTTTCGCCATACTCATATGGATCGCCATTATAATGATGTGTTCTAGAAAAGGGAGATAGAGATCTAAAGGTGAAACTGATTTAAAGGAAATTTCGGCCTGTTCTTGGATTCTCTGGACCGACAGGATGAGAGCCAATCAAATAGAAAGTAGTGAAATTACTTGAGCCAACTTCCGAGGAGAATTAATCAGCCCATACTCTTCCGGTTTGCAATTATAATGAACCGTATTCTAAAATTCACGATAAAGATCTTTTGAGAGAAACTGATTTAGTGGTAATATCGGCCCAGTTCTTGGATTCTCAGGACCGACCATATGAGACCCAATCTAACTAAAAGTAATAGACTTCCTAGACCCAACTTCCGGGCTGAATAACTTTGCCTATATTTGTGGAGTTCGCTATTATAATAATAAGTTTACGGAAATGGGAGATAGATATGACACTAATTTAGAGGAAATATCGGCCCAGTTCATGGATTCTCTAGACCGACAGAATGACACCCAATCCAAAATAAAGTACTAAAATTCTTAGGGCTAACTTCCTGGGAATTTTTATCCGCTGTTGTACAAGCAGCGCAGCTTTACGCATCGTGCGTTACAGCAGCGGCCATGTGTGCACAGCGGGCCCCACTGTGCAGACATGGCAGCTGCTACGCCTCACGATGCGTATAGCAGCGGCTGCTGTACTTGAACGGCTAAAGGTCCACTTCCAGGCGGAGTAACTGCACCCATACTCGTTCGGTAACCCATTAGAGGTGATACTAATTTAGAGGAAATATCGACCCAGTTGTAGGACTCTCTTGACCGAAAGAATGAGACCCATTCCGGCAGAAAGTACTAAAATTCTTAGGGCCAACATCCAGGCGGAATAATTTGCCCACACTCGTCTGGATCGCCTGTTCTCAGGAAAAGGAGATAAAGATCTGTAGGTGAAACTGATTTACAGGAAATTTGGGTCCAGTTCTTCAACTCTCTGCACCGACAAAATGAGACTCAATCCAGAAGAAAGTAGTAAAATTCCTTGATCCAACTTCCGAGCAGAATTAATTTACCCATACGCGACCGGTTCGCCATTATAATGATATGTTTTCGTAAAAGGGAGATAGATATCTATAACCTAAACAGATTTAAAGGGAATATCAGCCCGATTACCGGGATTCTCCGGATCGACAGAATGAGACTCAATCTAGATGAAATTACTAAAATTCCTTGAGCTTACTTTTGGGCGCAATAAATTTTCCCATATTAATCCGGTTTGCAATTATAATGATACATGTTCGAAAATGGGAGATAAGAGATATCTAGGTGAAACTATTAAGATGAAATATCGGCAAAGTTCTTGGATCCTCTAGACCGACAAAATGACACCCAATCTAACTGAAAGTAAAATTCCATGAGCCAACTTCCAGGCTGATTAACTTTGCCCATATTTGTAGGGTTCGTTATTATAATAATAAGTTTACGAAAATGGAAGATAGAGAACCGTAGGTGAAACTAATTTAGAGGAAATATCGGCCCGATTCTTGAATTCTACGGACCGCGGAATGAGACCCAATCCAAAAGAAAGTGCTAAATTTCAAAGCGCCATCTTCCGGAGGCATAATTGCGCCCATAATTGTTCGGTTAACCATAAGAATATGAGTTTCAAAATGGGAGAAAGATCTGTAGGTGAAACTAATTTAGAGGAAATATCAGCCCAATTCTTGGATTACGTCGATCGAAAGAATGAGAACCATTCCAAAGAAAAATACCGAAATTCTTGGGGCCAACATCTAGGCGTAAGAATGAGGTGTTTTAGAAAAGTGAGATAGAGATCTGTAGGTGAAACTGATTTATAAGAAATTCCGACCCGAGTTCTTGGATTCTCGGACCGACGAAATGAGACCCAAATCCAGTAGAAAGTAGTAAAATTCCTTGATCCCACTTCCGGAAGAATTAATCAGCCCATACTCTTCCGATTCGCAATTATAACAAAACGTAGTCGAAAATTCAAGATAGAGATCTTTTGGGTGGAACTGATTTAAAGGTAATATCGGCCCAATTCTTGGATTCTTAGGACCGACAAAATGCAACCCAATCTAACTCGAAAGTAAAAAAAAATTCTGGCGCCAACTTAGGGCTTTTTTACTTTGCCCATATTTTTCGTCTTCGCTATTATAATAATAAGTCTACGGAAAGAAGAGAAAGTGATCCGTAGATGAAACTAATTTAGAGGAAATATCGGCCCAGTTCTTAGGTCCTCTGGCCCAAGAATGAGATCCAATCCAAAAGAAAGTACAAAAATTCTTAGGGCCAACTTCTGGGCGGAATATTTGTGCCCATATTTTAATCGTTCGGTTAGCCATTAGAATGTGTTTCGAAAATGGGACAAAGATCTGTAGGTGAAACTAATTTACAAGAAATGTCGGCCCTGTTCTTGGATTCATTGAACAAAAGAATGAGACCCGTTCCAACGAAAGTACTAAAATTCTTGGGCTCAACATTCAGGCGTAATAACTTTCGCCATACTCATATGGATCGCCATTATAATGATGTGTTCTAGAAAAGGGAGATAGAGATCTAAAGGTGAAACTGATTTAAAGGAAATTTCCTGTTCTTGGATTCTCTGACCGGCAGGATGAGAGCCAATCAAATAGAAAGTAGTGAAATTACTTGAGCCAACTTCCGAGGAGAATTAATCAGCCCATACTCTTCCGGTTTGCAATTATAATGAACCGTATTCTAAAATTCACGATAAAGATCTTTTGAGAGAAACTGATTTAGTGGTAATATCGGCCCAGTTCTTGGATTCTCAGGACCGACCATATGAGACTCAATCTAACTAAAAGTAATAGACTTCCTAGACCCAACTTCCGGGCTGAATAACTTTGCCTATATTTGTGGAGTTCGCTATTATAATAATAAGTTTACGAAAATGGGAGATAGATATGACACTAATTTAGAGGAAATATCGGCCCAGTTCATGGATTCTCTAGACCGACTGAATGACACCCAATCCAAAATAAAGTACTAAAATTCTTAGGGCTAACTTCACAGGGAATTTTTATCCGCTGTTGTACAAGCAGCGCAGCTTTACGCATCGTGCGTTACAGCAGCGGCCATGTGTGCACAGCGGGCCCCATGTGCGGAACATGGCAGCTGCTCGCCTCACGTGCGTATAGCAGCGGCTGCTGTACTTGAACGGCTAAAGGTCCACTTCCGGCGGAGTAATCGCACCCATACTCGTTCGGTAACCCATTAGAGGTGATACTAATTTAGAGGAAATATCGACCCGGTTGTAGGACTCTCTTGACCGAAAGAATGAGACCCATTCCGCCAGAAAGTACTAAAATTCTTAGGGCCAACATCTAGGCGGAATAATTTGCCCACACTCGTCTGGATCCTTTGTTCTCGGGAAAAGGAGATAAAGATCGTAGGTGAAACTGATTTACAGGAAATTTGGGTCCAGTTCTTCAACTCTGCGCAGACAAAATGAGACTCAATCGAAGAAAGTAGTAAAATTCCTTGATCCAACTTCCGAGCAAGAATTAATTTACCCATACGCGACCGGTTCGCCATTATAATGATATGTTTTTCGTAAAAGGGAGATAGATATCTATAACCTAAACAGATTTAAAGGGAATATCAGCCCAGTTAAGGATTCTCTGGATCAACGAGAATGAGACTCAATCTAGATGAAATTACTAAAATTCCTTGAGCTTACTTTTGGGCGCAATAAATTTTCCCATATTAATCCGGTTTGCAATTATAATGATACATGTTCGAAAATGGGAGATAAGAGATATCTAGGTGAAACTATTAAGATGAAATATCGGCAAAGTTCTTGGATCCTCTAGGCCAAAGCAAAATGACACCCAATCTAACGAAAGTAAAATTCCATGAGCCAACTTCCGGCTGATTAACTTTGCCCATATTTGTAGGGTTCGTTATTATAATAATAAGTTTACGGAAATGGAAGATAGAGAACCGTAGGTGAAACTAATTTAGAGGAATATCGGCCCGATTCTTGAATTCTACGGACCGTGACGAATGAGACCCAATCCAAAAGAAAGTGCTAAATTTCAAGCGCCATCTTCCCGGCATAATTGCGCCCATAATTGTTCGGTTAACCATAAGAATATGAGTTTCAAAATGGGAGAAAGATGCACGTAGGTGAAACTAATTTAGAGAAATATCAGCCCAATTCTTGGATTACGTCGATCGAAAGAATGAGAACCATTCCAGCAAAAAGTATCTTGAAATTCTTGGGGCCAACATCTAGGCGTAAGAATGAGGTGTTTTAGAAAAGTGAGATAGAGATGCAGTAGGTGAAACTGATTTATAAGAAATTCCGACCCAGTTCTTGGATTCTCGGACCGATGAATGAGACCCAAATCCAGTAGAAAGTAGTAAAATTCCTTGATCCCACTTGGGAAGAATTAATCAGCCCATACTCTTAGATTCGCAATTATAACAAAACGTAGTCGAAAATTCAAGATAGAGATCTTTTGGTGGAACTGATTTAAGGTAATATTTGGCCCAATTCTTGGATTCTTAGGACCGACAAAATGCAACCCAATCTAGCTCGAAAGTAAAAAAAAAAATTCTGGCCAACTTCCGGGCTTTTTTACTTTGCCCATATTTTTCGTCTTCGCTATTATAATAATAAGTCTACGGAAAGAAGAAAGTGATACGTAGATTGAAACTGTTGGCCCCGATTCTTAGGTCCTCCTCTGCCCAGCAGAATGAGATCCAATCCAAAAGGGTGTTGTGCCCATATTTTAATCGTTCGGTTAGCCATTAGAATGTGTTTGAAAATGGGACAAAGATCTGTAGGTGAAACTAATTTACAAGAAATGTCGTCCCTGCAGTTCTTGGATTACATTGAGCAAAAAGAATGAGACCCGTTGAGGTTCCATTCTAAAGGTGAAATGATTTAAAGGAAATTTTTGTCTGCAGATTGAGAAAAGACAATAGGAAGAAAACAAAAGAGAGAGAGAGGAGAAGAGAGAAGAGGCAGTAAAGTAGGTGCCATGAAATGGAGAACAGAAGAGGGGTTATAACTTATAGGAGGAAGTGAGTGGTGTATAAGGAGAGAGGTAAATTAAAGAGAGGAGATAAAGAGATATCTGAGAGAGAAGGACTGAAGTTGACAGAGAGGGGCTTATAAAAAGAAGGGGACAAAAGAGGGATTAGAAAGCTAGAGCTTCAGGGGAATTGCTTGGGTGAAAAGCAACAAAAAAGAAATAATTTCATCTTAATGAATAAATGAATGCACAACAACAAAAAAGCAAAAAACAAAAAAAGGTGGCTGTTAAGTTTATAAGGTTCTGTTCTCACTTCTCATGAAGGGGATTGTTCAACTCCAAAACAATAGTACAGTAGAACAGTGAATACAGTTCCAGAAATAGGTGTTGAACGGCTTCAAAAAAGAATTTTAAATTTTAATAAATTAGTTTTTGTGATTGTACAGAAGCTTTTGAAGCTTATAAATAAAGAAGATTAGGGCTGAAATTGAAATAGGCTGGAAATCCTAGACAGATTGGCCAAACTTGTATTCTTGGTATCTTAAACTGCTTTACTTGTTTGATAGCATCACAGATTGGCCTGACCTCCATCTTGATAGATGAGTCTGTTGGGAAGTGCTTGGTCCTTGCTAACACATTCACTCAGATGATTTCTAGTAAGAGATGCTGCTGCAGATGGTTTAGTAGGTGGGCTGAAAGCCCCATAGGGAATGCCTATCAAATTTGAATTTCCAGTTTACTGGCCTGATTATTTTAAGTTTAATTGGAAAATGATGTGGGTGATGACCAATGGATTCAAGAATCAGTTTTATTTTTTTTTTGTTTTTTGCTACCAGCAATAGTTCTGAAAATGATTTTAGTTGTTTCTAGTGGGAGAGTCCAGTTGCACAACAATCCCAAAAAAAAAAAATTTCACCCCATGGGATGTCTTCTCTCCAAATAATATCCAAAATTGGTAGGTGTCAACAATCAATTCTATTGAATGGGCTGCCCTTGACCTGCCCTTTTTGCCTTACAAGTAATTAACATACCTGAAACTTGTTCTTCTTGTTCAACTTGTTATTCCTTTTTTTGTTACTCTTTTATTACTTAGTCAAGACCATGTAATTGCTTAGTGAACAAGTCTCAATCTTCTTTGTAAGAGGCTACTAGTTTCTTTTCTTTTTCTGTACTTTCTATTTTCAGTTTTAGGAAAGTTTGTTGCTATATGTACAAGGGGACCTTCGAGTCTTCCCCATGATTTTATGACGAAAGAAATTATTTGCGCAATGAGAATCTGTGAGAAGCAGTGAGGTGAGAGACCTCTGGGTGAGATACACTTGGCTGAGATAGCCTTCCCCATTCTCCCCTATTCTGGTTTTTATTTCTCTGCAAATCTGAGAGCAATCGACACTTGGCTGAGATACCCTTGGCTGACATAGTCTAAATCTTATACCTGTGTTTAGTAGGTAAGATATTTCTTTCCTTTGTCCTTTTTTCTTTTCTTTTATTTATTTGGGTTTGGGAGGGGGATTAGATTGGAATTGTCCATTCAATACAGGCCACTACTATAGTGACTAGGTTAGGATTTCTCTTTCTTCTCTGCTTCTCTGCTTCTCTGTATAGCTAATGTTTGCTTTGTACTTCTCTGTAGTTGCTTTGGTTGTCTCTGTTACTTTGCTTTGTACTTCTTCAACCTGATATTTGTTGCATCACAAAGGAAGTTGCAGATGATCTGTGCTTATGGCCTGAGTCGCCTGACATGAATACATAGTTTGTCTTTAACATGTCCATGCTCGATAGGCTGCTTGTTAAGCAACCATCTTCTACTTGGCCTTTTGTATTAGGTTACTTGAGAGAATGATTGAGAAAATTTTGAAATATTTCTTGTCAATATATTCTGTCCTGAAAGCTATGACAATGTACAGCTATTACAATACATTTAAAAGAGGTCTGTAAGCAGATCATGATACTATTTTATAACTCTGGTGTTTATTTTGTTCTTGCCTGGAAATTCTGGGGACTTTATTGCTATATTGTTAAGAATGCATTACTTGTTTCCCCTTTTGATCTAAGAGAGAGCATTTGACCCATCAATGTGCTCTTCACTGCATCAGCTGCTCTTTGTGCCATTTTCTTCTTCCTATTCTTAGGAGTTTTCCAAGATTAAGTATATTCAAATTTTGTTTTAGTACTTTATATGGTTATCATATGTCGTAATTGATGTCATCGTATTTTGTAATTTTTGTTTTGGTACTAGATGGATATTGACCCCGAGAACGAAGAGATGATATTGATCTGGGTACTTACCGCTGTTGTTATAGCAGTAGAAAAGTATCACAAATGGTTCCTCACAAAACAACCTTATCAGCTTGAGAGTAATCGTGGATGGATTGAGACAGAGAGAATAATTGGTGTTTTTGACACGACTTGTAGAGAAATAATAAGAATGAGTAGAAGGTCTATTTATACCTTATGTGAAAGGCTACAAGATGGTGGCCTTTTGTTTCACACCAATTCAGTTCGAGTCGAAGAACAATTGGTGATATTTTTATATACAATTGCCCATAATGTTAAGAACCGATTTATGAAGCATAATTTTGGACACTCTGGTGAGACAGTAAGTTGATGTTTTAACAAAGTATTACATGCAATTCTTAAACTGTACCCAGTGTTACTTGATGGGCACATTTATGTGTGAAATCCTAGGGCCATAAAACATGCATTTTTATACTTGAAACGGAATTACTAGAGGTTTTTGTTTGTGTTTTTAGGTTTTAGGTGAATACTTGTGAAAGTGGAGAAAATGATGCTAATAATCCATTTTTAAGCTATTTAGTGGTGTTTGGCAGTAGCCGAAAGCGCCCAGGAGTCGAGAAAATCAAGTTTGGATTGAGCACTGAAAGAATCACGCCAATTAGTCAAATTTGAATGTGATTATAGTGGGCCCCTTAGCATAATTTTGAGGTGCTAATATATGGATGCGTAGCCCATCGAGTCAGCTTCGCAACGGTTCAAACGACACTTGTTTCCGAGTTGAACCGAAGAAGTTATGGCCGTTTCCGTAACGACGCGCGAAAATGGTCTACAGGAATTTATTTGTAATTAACGAAAATCGGCCGGGGATAAAGTAAAGCAGAAGTTCAGATTCGAGGGGCTTTAGCCCAATTATTAAAAGTTATCTTTCCTGTTAGCCGAAAGATTCTATTTGGAAGGCTTTGGAGTAGTCCAACTTCAACTTGAGATATCTTGGGCTCTCGAACTCCAAATTGGACGAAATTTGGGTCTATTTTGGGTGATTTTTCGCAAGGAATGCAATTGTGAAGTCTATATGAGCACCCCATGCTCCACGTTTTTTGAAGGATAGAATGGGTATTTTATTTGTTGAGTGAAAGCCTAGTCATCACTTTCTCTCTCCTCCAACTTTCCAATGACACTTTTGGAATTTTACTATAGATAGATTTCTTTTAAAAAATATTCTCTCATCTATGGAAGGTTGAAAAGTCAAAAATGCCTTGATCTCATTGCTTGGAGAAGACACCTACAAAGAAAAGGAAGCACAAGATTAGAATTAGAAGGTTACTTTTTAATAAATAGAAGGTTTATGTAGCTAGGATTTTTATCTCTCTTAGTTTCTATTTTTCTCTTTTTTCTTGGGATTCAAGTAATGTAAAGAAGGAAGGAGAAGAAAATATTCTCTTCTCTTAGGGAATATTTCTCCTACCTCTTCTCTCTTCCCTCTTCTCCTCTTCTCCTCTTCCCCCTATAAATACCCCTTGCCCTTTGGGTTGTAACTAGTTAATTTTTAGTTAGTTCAAGTTCAGTTTTTAAGTTAGTTTTAGTTTAGTTTTAATTCAGTTTTTAGTTCAATTAATTAGTGAAATTTTTTCTTTTCTTCTTCTAGTTTTTGGCTTTCTAAGTTCTAATTTGATTTCATGCTTTCAATTCCATTGTTGTAATGCTTTTGATTCATGCTTTAATTTTATGTCTTCAATATGGTTGTAATAATTCTAGTTTAGTTTCAAGCTTTCTAGTCTAAGTTCCTAAGTTGATGACAAGACTTTGAGATTTAGAAGAGGAAGCCATGCAAGGTTTGTTCAGGTATTCAAGCTCTTCAACTATAGGTTTTTACTCTCTAAACTCTTAAACTCATTCTGCCTCTCTTCTATCTCATTCTCTCTTCTTCTTCTTTTGTTTTTATTATGTGGTTGTGGTGTGTGGCTGCAATCTATCCCTTCCAATCCACGTTAGTTTGATAGGTTAGATGCTCATGTGTTAGGACGCCAATTTAATCTCTTAGATGCGTAATTTTGTTAGATGCTTGTGAGTTAGGACGTGTTAGTTTAATCATCATTAGTTTAATTTAGTACTTTAATTAATTTGGTTCACTTTGCATTGCTTTAAAGTTAGTGAAATAGAGTGGCGTACATCTCCTCGTGTTCGACCCGTAGCTACGATTGACCCGTATGCTTGCGGTTATTATTTTAACTCAAACAAATTTTTAGCGCTGTTGCCGGGGAGATTATTGTCTACTTTATTTTTCTGATTTTTAAGTAATTCAAAGTGCTTCTCTTTCTCCTATTCTTTTTCTGAAAAAATGAAAAAAAAAAAAGAGTTTTTGAAAACCTCATCTTGTCTCTCTTCTGTTTCAAAGACTGTGCGCCCAATTTAAAGTCCTTCGTATGCTCAAACCCTACCTCTTTTGGTGTCCCTCATAGGATTTGGTTACCTATGACGCTGGATCTTGACTTGGTTGGGTGAATTGGCATGTGACTTATCTTTGGAGGTGACCAACTTTGATAACAGAAAAACGACATAGTGAGTGCTTTTGTTAGTGATTTTTTATAGTCCTTTTATTATTATTTTTAAATAAAAAAAAGAAAAAATTAAAAAAAATTTAGGGAGACCTCAATTTTGGATAGGTGGTTGGTTTATGCATGTCTGGAATAATGGGAGGTGCACCTCCACCTATGACTTTGGGGGAAAGGTTTAAACAGGCTAGGGCGACCAAAAGTAGAGAGTTAGAGAACAACTTTGCACCACCCCAGTACAATTTTGTTTCCCAACCCAACCATGGGCTTTTAGGAAATTTTGATTGGTCACATCCCCAGACTATCCATGTTATGGAAGGATGCCCTAATCTTTATGGGGATAGCTATGGTGATGAGAATGTGAGTCCTCTATTTCAATATAATTCTTTTGGCACTTACAATCAGGGGTGGAGTGATCATCCCAATTTCTCATGGGATCAATGGAATAACCAAGCTGGACCGCCCAATTTCCAATCCCATGGTCAGTTTGGTCCTCCAATGCCCAACCCTCTATTGAATCTCAATGGGCCCCCTCTCCTTGAACTATATCACCAACCCCCTGAGTTTCAAAAAATGGGTAAGGAGGCCAGACTGAGTGAGCTTGAGAAACACATAGCCATTCTCACAACAAGCCACAATAACATGGAGAAGCAACTCTCTCAACTGATGCAGGAGAAGGAAACGGGTACATTACCTAGTCAACTTGAACCACCCCATCCCCAGTTTAGTGATGTTGAAAGTCCACCACCCCAGTTTGAAATTAATGAGAGTCCACCCCAACAAATTGATCGTCAAGATGATTTATTTGTTGAGATTGAGTCTCCTGAAGATGTTAGTGAAGCACAGTTTGTTGAGCCATCTGGGGAAGTCCAACTTTTGCCTGAAATTTCTGATCCTAGTGAGCCTAGTGTTTCCACTGATTTAGAATCAGATTTTTATGATAGCATAGAAACCCTGGAAATTCGATCTCCCCCTCTCTCTTTGAAAAACCCAGATGATTGTCATTTTGAGGATTCAACTGTCCCACATGTTGATTTGTCCAAATCTCCTAGGTTTGATGATTTAATTGAGGAGGACAATCTTAGTCATGATGCTTTTGAAGCAAATTATCGTGATCCTTATTTGGCAAACCAAGTTCTGCAAAGAGCGGATCGTTTTATTGCTAGGATTGATTTGAGTAAACCTCCCATTTTTGATGATTATCTTGATGAGGTTACTGATATTTATGATCTTTTTGATGCTTACTACGATCCATTTTTGGTTGGTTTTTCTAAACATGACATGTGTTCTACATTGCAAACGGGAGAGAAGGGGAAGATTTATGGCATGAGTTTTAATGCCTTCATTTTCCATTGTCCCATGTGGATAGATTTTTCTGCTGGGTATTTATCATTTGTGCTTAACTTCTATATAATTTCTCGCTTTACTAAAATTCATGGTCGAGTGTTTTCTGATTTTGAAACTCTTTCTACATTTATCGGCCATGGATTGAGATTTCTTTTGATGCCCCAAGTACTTGTTGTAGAGCTCATGACTCTTCATGATCCTCTTTTTGATTATATCTGGTAAGCCCCTTCATCTCCTCCCTTGTCCTTCTTCTTTATTTTCTGCATGCATTGAGGACATTGCATGAATTAAGTGTGTGGGGGGGGTGTGTGAGCTTGCCTATTTGGTAAATTTTGATTGTGGCAATAGTTTGGTTTTGTGTATAAGTTTCTTTGATTATGAAGCGAGAGAAAGAGGGAATTAGGTGCCCTAGCATGCGAAATAATAAAAAAATCCCTTTTCAAGGACGGTAATTGGTATGTATCCGGTGAGAGGGATTGAATTGGAAAATATGAGCATTATTTCATTTGATGGCTAGATTCCTCTATGTGTTTTATGGACCCTTTGATCTTTTGGCTAGTAGTTGAGACCAATTTGTTTGTGGCAAGGCAGGCATGAAAGTGAATGGAAAAAAAAAGAAAAAAAGTGAAAGAAAAAAGAAAGAAACAAAAAAGAAAGTGGAATTCCTTGAGACTAAACAGGGCACTGTGCCTCATGAAGTAGGGTGACTTGATCGAAATTCCTTGGAAAGAAACTCAAAAAACTCTTGCATCAATGTCTCAATGTCTTATGGATATATGCAAAAAGCGAAGCTACTAAGTATTTGGGTGTTTGGTGTATGCTCCACCATGTCATTCAGAGAACAGTAGAGTAATGGAGCAGAAATAGAGTTTACTATTGTGAAAGAAAAGCTTTTGCCTTAATGCCTGAAAAGAAAGTATGGTAAAAAATACTCAAAGCCTAAGTCTTTGGTTCCATCGATGCTATGAGTGGTTTATCTGAAGGTGAGTAGTGTTCAGAAGATATGAGGAGATCCCTTAATTTTGATGCATGCTTGTTACTTGAATTGATGTGGGGTGATAAAATTCAAGTGTGGGGGAATCTTTGACTCCTTGATCTTTAGTTGAGCATTCTTAGAGCTTGTGTGCACTATCCTACTTATGCCATTAGTAAAATTTGCAGCATTCTTTTTCTTATTGAATTTTGGGTGTACATTCACTGCAAACACCCACGAGACAAAACTCGCCCACTAGGGGTAACCTAGAGGTTTAAAGGCTTGTTGCACATGCTAAGTGCAACCGTGATTCCTACGAAAGTGAGTTAGGATTTTTGCATTCTAAATTAGTTTTTTGTTTTTGTTTACTTGAGGACAAATAACGTTCAAGTGTGAGGGAATCTGATGAGCACATTTATGTGTAAAATCTTAGGGCTATAAAGCATGCATTTTTATACTTGGAACGGAACTACTAGACGTTTTTGTTTGTGTTTTCAGGTTTTAGGTGAATTCTTGTGAAAATGGAGCAAATGATGCTAATAATCCATTTTAAAGCAATTTAGTGGTGTTTGGCAGTAGCCGAAAGCGCCCAGGAGTTGAGAAAATCAAGTTTGGATTGAGCACTGAAAGAATCACGCCAATTAATCAGATTTGAATGTGATTATAGTGAGCCCCTTAGCATATTTTTGAGGTGTTAATAGTATGGATGCGTAGCCCATCGAGTCAGCTTCGCAACGGTCCAAACGGCACTTGATTCCAAGTTGAAACAAAGAAGTTACGGCCGTTTTCGTAATGACGAGTGAAAATGCTCTATAGGGGTTTGTTTGTAATTATCTGAAATTGGCAGGAGACAAAGTATAGTGGAAGTTCGGATTCGAGGGGTTTTAATGTAATTATCAAAAGTTATCTTTCCTGTTAGCCGAAAGATTCCATTTGGAAGGTTCTGGAGCAGTCCAACTTCAACTTGAGATATCTTGGGCTCTCGAACTCCAAATTGGACAAAATTTGGGTCTATTTTGGGTGATTTTTCGCAAGGAATGCAATAGTGAGGCCTATATAAGCACCCCATGCTCCACGTTTTTGAAAGACAGAATGGGTATTTTATTTGTTGAGTGGAAGCCTGGTCATCACTTTCTCTCTCCTCCAACTTTCCAATGGCACTTTTGGAATTTTACTATAGATAGATTTCTTTTAAAAAATATTCTCTCATCCATGGAAGGTTGAAAAGTCAAAGATGCCTTGATCTCATTGCTTGGAGAAGACACCTACAAAGAAAAGGAAGCACAAGATTAGAATTAGAAGGTTACTTTTTAATAAATAGAAGGTTTATGTAGCTAGGATTTTTATCTCTCTTAGTTTCTATTTTTCTCTTTTTTCTTAGGATTCAAGTAATGTAAAGAAGGAAGGAGAAGAAAATATTCTCTTCTCTTAGGGAATATTTCTCCTACCTCTTCTCTCTTTCCTCTTCTCCTCTTCCCCCTATAAATACCCCTTGCCCTTTGGGTTGTAACTAGTTAATTTTTAGTTAGTTTTAGTTTAGTTTTTAAGTTAGTTTTAGTTTAGTTTTAATTCAGTTTTTTGTTCAATTAATTAGTGAAATTTCTTCTTTTCTTCTTCTAGTTTTTGGCTTTCTAAGTTCCAGTTTGATTTCATGCTTTCAATTCCATTGTTGTAATGCTTTTGATTTATGCTTTAATTTTATGTTTTCAATATGGTTGCAATAATTCTAGATTAGTTTCAAGCTTTCTAGTCTAAGTTCCTAAGTTGATGATAAGACTTGGAGATTTAGAAGAGGAAGCCATGTAAGGTTTGTTCAGGTATTCAAGCTCTTCAACTACAGGTTTTTACTCTCTAAATTCTTAAACTCATTCTCCCTCTCTTCTATCTCATTCTCTCTTCTTCTTCTTTTGTTTTTTTTATGTGGTTGTGGTATCTGGCTGCAATCTATCCTTTCCAATCCGCGTTAGTTTGATAGGTTAGATGCTCATATGTTAGGACGCCAATTTAATCCCTTAGATGCATAATTTTGTTAGATGCTTGTGAGTTAGGACGTGTTAGTTTAATCATTATTAGTTTAATTTAGTACTTTAATTAATTTGGTTTACTTTGCATTGCTTTAAAGTTAGTGAAATACAGTGGCGTACATCTCCTCGTGTTCGACCCGTAGCTACGATTGACCCATACGCTTGCAGTTATTATTTTAACTCAAACATTACTGACGCCTCCAAGTATCACAACCCATGAAAAAATATTGAATAACCGAAGAAACTTCTACCCCTACTTCAAGAATTGCATTGGAGCCATAGATAGGTCACATGTACCAGCTTGGGTTCCGGTTGCTGATCATTACAGGTTTCGTGATAGGAAAAGAATTATATCTCAAAATATTCTAGCTGCATGCGATCATGACAGAAGGTTTACATACATACTATCTGGTTGGGAAGAATCTGCAGCAGATTCTAAAATATTAGAAGAAGCCATTTATAGACATAGTGAAACCAAGTTTGTGGTACCTACAGGTAAATTTTATCTAGTTGATGCTAGGTTTGCCAACAAAACGGGGTTTTTGAGACTGTATTGTAATGTTAGGTACCATTTGAAGGAGTGGAAGAATTCAAACTTGTTACCATTAAATAAACAAGAATTGTTTAATCTGCAAAACGTTATTGAACGGGCATTTGCTAATTTGAAGTCAAGGTTCAAGATATTAAAGGTTCAAGTGGAATACCCATTCAAGACTCAAGCAAAAATTGTCCAAGCATGTGGTCTAATACATAACCATATCTTTACACAGCTGATGAAGAAGATGAGTGGTTAGCTGCAGGGCCTAGTTCCAGTGTTCAACCAAACCAACATATTGACACATATGATGATGATGAAGTTGAGGATGATTACAGTGGTGATGAAGTTAATGCTGAACAATTCAGAGAAGAAATAACTGACAATATGTGGCCTGACTGGATGACAGGCGATACGGATGATGAAGAAACTTCTACTTCTGTTGATGATTAGTTTAATTGATATTGTAATGTATTGGATTATAAACTTAAGACATGTTTTTGTATTGTATTGGTGTTTAAACTTTTGATATGTTTCTTTTATATTTGGTTTATGGACTTATGTCATGTTGTATTAAGTTTTAGGTTTATTATGTTTCATGATCTCAATGTTGAATGGATGATTGGATCTTAATGATGAATAATTGTATTAATACAGTTGCAAGTACCGTGGTCCTCGGGACGAGGGTTCCTCAGCCTTTTGGTGACAAAGATTGGCTTCGATGAATAACGGTGTATCGTTCTGATATACCATCATGGGGATTGGAATCATGCTTTATAAAGGAATGGAGTCGCCACCTAGGATTAAGGCCTAGGACCCAATGGGTGTAGCCCCATCCAGGGTTAGCGGAAAGGGCTATGTGATTCCATATAGTCTGGTCAGAGATTCAGGGTAAGTAGTCAGGTTATGAGGGTGGGAAGGTGTTAGGCACCCACCTCGTCCGGATAAATCGATCTTTCTACTAGATGCTAATTTTTGAATATTCTCACTTGATAATACATCCTATACTAACATGTAAGACTAAGTTATGATGTATTAATCATGACAAAGAAAGAAAAATCATTTATTATGTACACTAAAACGAGTTACTTTAATTGTCTACATTATGCCAAAAATAATAAGAAGGAAAGATACAGATACCTGTCAAAAAATACACGAAATAAACGAAAGCGCATCGAGTGCGAAATATGTGATGTCCCACGGCTCAGGTGGAGACGGAAGATCGGCTTGTCTCTCTCTTATCGGACAAAGTAAGGACTATATGAGATGAGTTTTGCTACTCAAACTTCGGGCAGAGTAACGACTATATAAGGGATTCTTGTTATTTGTATGCAGACAGAGTAACGACTGTAAAAAGGGATTTTTATGTTATCCGTACATTGATGGGATAACCAATTCAAAGAGCAGAATCACTCTAAATTCGGATGGGTAATCAAAGGATCTACCCCACCGAAATGACATTACTCACTCACACACTCACAGTAGAGAGAGGGAGGAAAAGGGGGAAAAAGGAGCAGAAAAGGGATAGAAATCGCCTGTGGAGGGTCCCCTAGCCCGAAAAACTTTGAGAAATGAGGGAGGGGGACCCTCCTAATTATAGGGAGGGGCCCCTTCTCTCTCCTGGCCAGATAAATCGTCCATGGCGAGGTGGGGAACTTTCTACAGCACCGTGGGTGACATCAGCAAGCTTATGTCACACCGCCGTGGTGGGGGAGGGTGAGCAGTACCTCCTTCAGCGTTTAGTAAAAGGGTCTGATAAGTCATTTTAGAGATGTTAGGGTGATTTGGTTCAGATGTAGGGACAAGAGTCCTTCTTGAGAGAGATACTGATGTCTGTCCGTGTCCTGTTGTCATCATCACCGGGGGGTGACAAAATTCAGCGTCTACAACAGTATGTCATGCAATTATTGTTTTTGTGTATGAAGATATTAATACTTTTTGTATATTTATTTCATTACTAGTCATACTTAGAGTTGAGTTATTGCATTGAAAGTGAACCACAGGGCATAAACAATGGCTACATAAGAGGGAACCCAGTCTAGATCACAATCCATTGCAAGTTGGCCACTTGATGTATTTCATCATATGTTGGAATTATGTATTGCACAACATAAAACTAGAAAGAGTGGAGACAATGGGTTAAGGAAGGAGGTATAGCTTGACATATCTAAAAAGTTAAATGAGAAGTATGGGATGACATATGATTGGGAACAATGCCGAAACCATTTCAAGATTTGGAAGGCAAGATTCAAAGCGCTTAGTGATCTGCAAAAAAATAGTGGCATGGGTTGGAATGCTCAAGAGAATAGGTTTGATGCAGGCCAACATGTTTGGAATGAATTCAAGGTAATATTGGTGATCATTTCAAAGTTTATAAACTTATGTATATGGTAAGCTATAATAATAATGTATTTGAATGTTTGGCAGAAGAAGGAACAACGATATTGGAAAGAGCATTGTGTTCTACCAATTCATGTTGAAGTAGCTATTTGGTTGGGCAATGAAGTAGCCACAGAGGCAGAATCCATACACCCTGCTAATGTAGCCCATGATGAAGATCTTGAGTTGCCTTTTCATGAAATGACATTTGATAATGTTAACCTTGAGAGTGAAGACATGGATCTTGAAGGAGAAGGTAATTCCACTCTCAATCAGAGTACTAACCATTCACAGAAAAGGGCTTCTACATCTGGCAAAAAACAAACCCACTTAAAAAAAAAGAAAGCAGGTGTTGATAAGGTTGCCAGTCCATTAAAAATGATAGCTAAGGCAATATCTGTTATATCAACCAAGGAGAGTGATTTAGCAACCAAGTTACATGAAGCAATTGATGTCATTCCAGGGATTGACTTTGACAAACAAATGGTTATCAAAGAGTATTTGCTGGAGAAGAAGGATAAGGCTAATCTATTCTTGACTGCCCCTTTTAAACAGAGACCTAAAATGATTGAGTATTATCTTCGACTGATGGGGTACTAAATGGGCAATTTTATTTGATGCTTTGGGTGGAAGACTGGGTTATGAACTTATGACTTTACGTTTCTGAGATATTAAGCAGTTGACATGGATGTTTTGTCACTTTGTGTTTAAGAACTTATGACTTTAAGTTTATATTTCTTTGGTGGTTGTCTTTAGAATGGTATCTTGGAACAATATTATCAAATGGTACTGTCTGTTTCATTTTAAGAATAGCTCTATGTGTTTATTTCATTTCTGTTTCTATTATTGTTTTATGATTGGCTTGGAGGTGATAATTTTGATTATTTCCTAATATATTGAGGCATTATTGCCCTCCCTAAGAAGGTCCTTCGACCTTTATTTGAGGCTCACCTAAGCCTCTTATTATTTGGGGCTTTGAAAAGTCTCCTCAAATGTTAGATGTGATCTCAGATTCTGATTTTTTAGTTCTCAACTTATAATCTGCCATTGGATCGTTTGCTAGTTACTTATGTTCTTCAATTTTCAATGTACCCAGATGGACATTATTGGTAGATGCAAAATTTGTCAAAGTAGATGTAACATATTTACATCAACTATGACGAATAATCCGGGAAGAAAATTCTTCAAATGCTCTGTTCACATGTCTTTTTTTTATGTGGGTGGACCACTTAAGAATGTGTGACTATGGAAAAGGTCAGTGCAAGGTCCGTAGGTGCACAAGAGGACCAGTCATAGGACGAGATTTTTGGTGTTGTCCCAATTCCACTGCAGTATAGCTATCATACAATTTTCCTGTATAATATTATTATCATTGTAATAATTCATTCTTACTCATTTTTAACAAAATTTTTTTTTTCATTTTCTAGTAGAAAAAATATACTGGTTGTGGATTCTTTAAATTTATAGATGATGGAGAAACATCCTCCTCAAACAACCAAGCGGGGAATACTGACAAACATGAACCAACCATCCCACCAACTTTAAGTCAATCCAAAGAAAATCTGGAGAGAATCCTTACTAGTAAAATCAAAGATTCAAAACAACAAACAAGATTATGTGAGCAGCATACAAAGACGTTGGAGGAGATCCTTGATGTTGTAAAAACATTAGATCTTAACAAGTGATGTATTATGACAAGATAAATATGTATTTTTCTCATATGTATGTACTTCAATTTAATACAATGTATTCCATATTTGGCTATGATTTATTATCCATGCGTTTTGTGGACTTGAAATACCATATCACCGCTTACTACAGATTTTTATATTAGTATGGATACAAAAAAAATTAGGAAAGACCACATATTGAAGTGTCATATCACCACTTACAATTTTAATCTATTTTTTTAATGTTATTTTTAATAAAGTATAATTAAATTTATGCATATGTTGTATACCAAAAAAAAAAAAAAATTAAAGTTATTTAAAAATAACATATTTCAAGTAGAATCCAACTAATGGATTCATGGGTAACCAAACAATTTTGAATATGGATTCAGGAAGAATCCAACTGTCAGACTCAGGGTAACCAAACAGTCTTATATATGGATTCAGCTGGATTCCACCTGACAGAACCAGGGCAACCAAACAGTTTTCCAGCTGGATTCCACCTGACAGATTTTGGGTAACCAAACAGGTTTTTTTATCAGAATCCAAATCCACATGAACCAGATTCTTAAGAAGCTGATCCAATTTAAGAATCCGACTCCTACGACACCTCCAACCAAACGTGCCTTGAGTTCTGGTTTTCAGCAGGTTTAAATCCACCATGCTAAAAGAAGAAAAATGGAGTGTTTGATCTCTCTCCGGTTTAAAATGTGGTCCAATTTTAAGAATAGATGTGAGATTGTTATTGGGGTTGGCAAAACTTGACCCACTTTGTTGTTATTTGGGTACGGATGTCATACGCCCACGACACCGCACAATACAACAACATGAACCAACCCACAGCATCATGAACACCTTCTGTGGCTCCAATACGGTCGTAGGTTCAAAAAGTGAATTTTTTGGGACCATGGCCCACTAACCGACTAACGGGACCACTGTGATCGGGTAAGGTGAATAGTACCTCCTTCAACATTAGTAAAAAAGTCTTTTTTTATCGTTATCATTATCAGGGATGAGTGTCACACCCCCATTCCCATAAGGAATAAAGTACATTAGGAAGGGTGATTAGGATGACACGCGTCATCCTACACTACCAGGATCATAGATACAGTGTCCCAGCCACATCCTTAAACCAATATTAAACCACACAATAATATCAGAGTGTGGGAAAAAGGAAATTTGACATTCCAAGATCAGAATCAAAAGCTGAAGCGTTAGGACAGTAGTTATAGTATGTTCAATCGACTACGTGATACATCATAATATTTAACAGTATTGCGACTGACCATCATATAACTACTCAAAAGAATATAAAGTAATACAGACAAGTGTTTATAGCGGGCACAAAGCCCCAAAAGAATCAAAAGAGGGGACAATCCCCAGAATCAGCACGACCCGTAGGCACAATCGTCACAAGGACATCTGTCGTCGTGTTCCTCCGACACAACATTCGGCTCCTTAGTGCCAATACCATCATAGTCAGCAGATTGGACCTCGAGACCAGCCAGATAACCGCCATTTGCATCAAAGTCTAAAAGAAGGTATATACAGGGGGTTAGCTCCACTGAGCCAGTGAGGGGATGGGGAATGCACATACACACAATCACACATAGTCCATAATGAATGTAAATATTAATAGATTTTCCACCTAGCACACAATCTAAGTCCAGGTATACGCTACTATGACAACTTGAGAGTTACTATGGGTCACTTATGTTATCGTCACAGTAAAACCTCAATTATCACCAGGGGGCCTACGCCGGTTGAAGCCACCAAAACCATCCAGTGGCAGACCCCGATGATCAGTGGTCATCCTTGACCTGGCCTCTCTCCCCCACAAGTAGCAAGGAGCCTTGATCACCCAACACCTGAACCCCTGTTGGTAAGGGTCGTAGTATAGGGAAGGTGAAACCTAGCCGCAAATATACTACATGCAAGTCCTATCGTCTCGAGAGGCATTGTGGGTGCATCAACGTCCCATTTCATCTAGCACTCGGGTACTAGAATGGCACAACACATACATACTAGGATGATAGTTAATGAATTCATAAGCAATTCTGGGGTTTCGGCACCAGTACACCTGACACTGTAACCCGATACAATAATGAAGTAATAAACACAATCACATAGTGTCAAATCATAACCAAGATAATATGTGCAAGAATGCAACATGCTCATTGATGATACAAATATCATAACGAATGCATATTTCATATATAACAAGCCCAAACATCACCCAAAACCCACTCACCGAAAGTCCACGCGACACTTGGGTGTTTAGTAAAGGTTGTCAGGTACATGTCCCCGAACAATTTAGTTTGCCTAGGGATACGTGAAAAAGGTGTTAGAAGTGTGTAGGTGGATCCCGCAAAGAGTCACCATAGGCTGCCATCCATGATAGTATAATAGCCTCGAATGGATTTTTGAACGGAGGCAGTTACCCTGGGTCCGTTGGTAAATCCATTCTTAGGAAATAGGAACCCGAGAGCATAGGTGAAAATGGGCTAAATGGATTTTCGAACGGAGGCAGGTACCCTGGGTCTATTGGTAAATCCGTTCAGGCTAAAGTTAAGTTTTAAACTATTCAAAGGCTGAACGGATTTTCGAACGAATGCCTGATGCCTGGGTCCGTTTGTCAATCCGTTTGAACCAGAACACGAAATCCTTAGTTTGCTTAGTTCCCAGCCTAAAACCTTAGCGGTATTATGGCATTCGGACTTTGAGAGGAGCATTGCTGGGGTCCAACAAGGTCAAATGGGCTTAGCCCTAGCTGGGTCTTGAAGACCCAACGATTGGAAGTCTTCCAAGGTTTCCACTCATTTGGGATTAGGTCAACAAGTCTTAGGTTAGTCACTTGGGTTGCTCAAGGTAACCTCATCAGCTCATGTAGTTCTCCCATTATGAGCATTCACTTAATATTGAGTTGGAAGGAGGGTTCAATCCATGTTTGGGTTCCAACAAGGAACCCTAGGCTAGGCTCGGTCCAAGGGGAAAACTCCCAAAAGCCTAGGAGAAGAGGAGAGAGTGAGGAGGTTAGACTTACAATATTGAATGCCCTCTAAGTGGCAAGGCCTGCCCCCCTTCTTTCTCCTCTTCCTTTCCTTTCTTCCTTCTCTTTAGTGCTTGGACTTGGGTTGGTGAAGAATTAAATGGCCAATAAAGGCCTTGGTTTCTATTTATAGAAACAGCCACTTAAGGCCTGTTTGGTTTGGTCCTTTAAGAAACAAGACACATTAAAACAGGTTTTGGGGCTTATGGGCCCACAACCATGACCCAACAACATAGAGGGGTCAAGGGTAGGTCCCACCATATCTGAGAACATGGTCATCATACCCGAGACACAGGTATGTGGGTCCCACACGAAAGGAAATGCACCACAAGTCAATTGGTACGAACGGATTATCGGACGGACTCACCAGCAGTGGGTCTATTCGTAAATCTGTTGCAGCTAAAAAAGGCAGGAACCCACAAGGAGGCTTGGGGGCTTAGACCCGCAACTCGTAGCTGTAGAGAGGAGGATGTACAAGCACACTCAAGGTCAGTAATTTACCCCTCGACCATCATGGTGTATCCCTTAGGATCCCGAAGAGTTTCTCGACCGTGATGCTAAGCTCATCACTGAGCGAGGTGTCTAAGTGTGGCGACACGGGAAAAGTCTTCGGGTACTCTTCACTCTTAGAGCTCGTACTAGGAGGATAGTCGACGAAGTCACCATCGATGAATCTCCCCCACTCCTGATTAAGGAACCTTTCTTCAATAGGGAGACCTGTGAACTGATCGATTATCTTGTAACTGGGCTTGACCACCAATGAGAACAGTTCGCCGGTGTACAAGGCAGTAGTATCTACACATCATGAGAAAGAAATTAATAATTAATTAGTAATCCGGGGTGCGGGTATAACAATGAGAGGATGATATAATTGTGGTGCACGAGCAAGTCCTCGAGAGAGAGATATGAATGTCAGTCCACGTTCTATTATCGTCATCGCCAGGGGTGACAAAATTTAGTGTCTATAGTAGGGCCTTAAAAAAAATGGAGCCACCTATTAATAGTAATGGAACTCTAAGCAAAGTTTCCTCCCTTGATATGAGTTACCACTCTTGGGTGTAAGTAAGTAGGTGTAATCCTCTAGTCATGCAATTTGAGTCTAAAACTGTCGTAATTGTTACAAATATTTATCTACGGGAGGGTCTGAATGACACCTCTATAGGTGTATTTAGAACTTGGCACTTTCTTTGAATTGCCCCTTGTCTTATTCTCAAAAGGTTTTTAAGATAGGGGTATAAAAGGGTTTTCAAAAATAAGTTGAAAGTGAGACGAGAGTGTCTAAATGACACCTCTAAAGGTGTATTTAGAACTTGACTCCTTTTAAATATCCCTTGTCTTATTCTCAAAAGGTTTTTAAGATAGGGGTATAAATGGGTTTTCAAGAATAAGTTGAAAATGACATCATTATGTCATCATCAAAATGTGTCATTGTCATGCACATTTTTTTAGTACACATTTAAAATGACTCTATTACTCTCATTGGAAAAAAAAATTGCATTACAAATTATTTGACATGTTAAGGGGGTGTCAATAAGAAAATCTCTTTACTGAATGAGTCAACATTTGGGAAAGTTTAGACAAGGGGAACATTTAAATGCTTTTTGATAATTAAACTCGATAATTGACTAGTGTATGAAGGATCCTTTAATTATCAATGTTCTTGATTAGTCCAACAACCCTAGGAGTGTCTCAAATCAAGGTATGAATCCCATTAAGCATATCAAGATACAAAACCTCCATATACAAGGATTGAAAAGTTCCAACACCACCATATGTTGGAAAAAATAATTTTTCCTTTCTGAAAATGCGCCCTAGATATGGGCTTAAAGCTTTATGTGCAGAAAGCATATGACACTCTAGAGTGGGGATTCCTCTTTGATGTGTTGCATAATATTGGGTTCGCTCAAATTTGGATTGATTGGATTCATCAGATCTTGGCTTCTACAAAACTATAAGTTCTTATTAATGGTGGACTAGTAGGCTTCTTTGGCTTGGAAAGAGGTCTCCTCCAAGGAGGATCCACTTTCCCCTTGTTATTCACCTTAGCAGAGGAGGTTCTTTGTCGTGGTTTGAGGGATCTAAGAGATAAGGGGCTGGTGAAGGGAATTCCTAATCCTCAGAATGTTTTTACTCCTCATCTTCTGCATACAGATGAGAGGAGTCAAGATGCTTAAGGAGTTCTTGGATTCATTTTAAGCTTACTCAGGGCAAAAAATAAATCTTGGCAAAAGTAAGATTTTCTTGAGTTCAATTCTGACGATTAAGAGAAGAAGAATAAAAGTGGTTCTTGGAATCCTAGAATGTGTATTCCCAACCCACTACGTAGGAGTGAAAATCTTCTAAGGGAGAGTCAAAATGGATTTTCATCCTTCCCCTATAAGATGGAAGGGTAGATTGTTATCGATGGCAAACAAGATTGAGCTAGTGAAATCAGTTATGAGTAGCATTCCTATACACAACTTTTTTTATCTATTTATGGCCCTCATCTTTGATTATTTAGAAACATGGATTAGGAACTTTATTTGGTGTGTGGACACTAATTCCACTAAGGCAATCACAGTTAAATGGTGTAGCTTATGTCAGCCAAAAAAGGAAGGAGGATTGGGTATTCATCCTCTTAAGGAAGTTAACCTAGCACTTCTTGCAAAGTTTTGCAGGTTTGTTAAGACTGAAAATTCAATATTTGCTTCCTTTTTGTGTGGTCGGTTTATTGCTAGTGATGGTTCTTTGAAGTAGTCCACGATATCCTTGTCCATTTTACCAAGATTGAGAAAAGTTTGAGAATTTGTTTGTTCAGCAAAAATATGGATTATTAGTGATTGTTTATCAATTAGCTTCTAGTATGATCAACGCTTAGGCGAAGGTCGAATTGTTGATATGATCTCACATGATTTACCAGTTCCTGACAGATTGAAAGCACATGTTTCTAATTTCATTGAAGAGGGTCGATGCGCTTTGTTGGTGGTGTCCTCTTGTGAGATGTGGGTAATCTATGATCAAATTAAAGTCACTTCGCTCACATCGGTTTTAATATTAGAAGATAGGAGGGTTTGGTCTTTGTTGGTGCTCTTGGCAGTGTTGTCATTGTTGGCAACAAGGATTTGGCAGTGGTGTGGTTGTGAAGATAGTATTCAGTTGGTCAGCAGGGCGAATTTTTGGGCTTGCGTTTTCTTGCTTCTTTCTCATTGGTCCAAAGGGTATCTTTGGAATTGTATATATATTCTCGTTAAAGGACCGAAAACGTATCTCTAGAGCCTTAGTGAAGAAGGAAATCGTGGAGAAGTCGTCTTCTCCGATTCCGACGTGATTCGAGAGCATAGGCGCGAAGGAAATCATCAGAAAACATTGGTTTGGTTGTTAGCGATGGATTCGAGTGTTTGATTCATCCTGTTGAAGATCTCACAATATTCGTTTGGAGTTGGGGGTTTTCCTTTGAGAAGGTAAACGCGTTCACAAACCATTGTCTTTATGTAATCTGTTAAGGGTTGGGTTTGTGATTTAAATCTAATTACTGGGTTGATTGATTGTAAGGCTGAGGCCATTTTATATTGGGGATTGAAGTCCTTCCCTCACTGAGGTGAGAGGTTGAAGCAGGGTAAGGGGTATCCTGGCCGTAGGGGCGGCTAATTGTACTGCTGTTGAGTATTGAGTATTGGGTATATATGAAACCCTGAGGGGTATTGCTCCGTGGACGTAGCCTTCACATACTGTGAGGTGAACCACGTAAATCGTGTCTTTGTGTCTACTTTTATTTGTCGGAGACTACTCCCTATTTTGCAGAGTGGGTTTACAGTCTTGGTAGACCTAGCCACATTCTGGTGGTGCGAGGTGAGACTGTAAGTGATTGCGTGGTTTGCAAAAGACGTCGTAAAATTTAAGGGAACTGATTCACACCTCCCCCCTCTCAGTATGATCCGGCATTCACAGTCTTTAACTGAATTAGGTTCTTTCTTTGTTTCTTCTACCTAGATTTTTTGGGGGGGGGGGGGAATCCCATTCAAGGCTGGACTTTCCTAGTGTGGTTAAAAGGACTACATCTCTGTTCTTCTATTTTTTTGTTAAAGGCTTGCGTAGGGTAATTTCCCTACTGATGATAAGGTGGTTAGGTGCTCCATTCCTATGGTTTCTAGATGTAAAATATACCTTATGAATGTTGAATCTTTTCAACATTTATTTTTGGATTGCAATTTGGCTAGCACAATCTGGTCGGGTTTGTTGTTGTGTTTGATCAAAGATGGAATGGATTCCCTTCTATTGAGGAGTTATTTTCTTGGTGGAGAAGAAAAGTGGCACCGGTATCACTTACTAAGCTATGGATTGTTGTAGTTATATTGGAATCATTTTAGATATGGACGGAAAGAAATAGACAACGTTATGATAACATACATCGTCCCCAAGCTCTAGTGGTGGAAGCAATTCTGAACGAGTTGCAAGACTATTCTACATTGGCTCCAATTCATATTTCCTCTGTTACGGATTTGTTGATTTCAAAGAAGTTGCAGGTAGTGGTATAGTGTTGTCGGTCGGTGGGATATCATAAGTTGAACATTGTTGGGTGCTCTTTTGGCAATCCGGATCAATCAGGAGCTGGTGGAATTTTCAGGGGCAGCAGTGGTTCTCCTTAGAGATGATTCGCCTGTTATGAAGGAGTTGGCACCAATTTTATGGCCGAATTTGTTGCATTCATTGTAGGTTTGCATCATCCATCGTCGATGAATGTAAATAGACTGTAGATTAAATGTGGCTCTCAGACAGTTGTGAACTGCATCAAAAGTCATAAAATTCCATGGTGCTTTCAGCTAAAATGGAGGTTCTTTAGGCGCTATTTGGATAATATTTCATAGAGTATTTCTTGTCGAACGTAGTGGCTAATAAGTTGGCAAAACATGTAGCATTAAGGGTATCTTCAATCTAGGATAGTGCGCCTTCATTTGCTCTTCATTATATCTATTGAGATTCTCAATTGAGACTCAAATATAGATTTAGTTAATTTTTGGGTATTGTTTGATTGAGTTGCTGCTCTACTAATGGCCATGCCGAAGGTTGAGCAGTGACTCAATGATTTGTTTTTTATTAACCTGAATATTCTCTGGGACCCGGGCTGGCCCCTAAGCTATTATTAAAATCAAAGAAATGAATAACACTTACAAGGGGGGGACATTCCCGCCTTACCCCAACCCACTATAAAGCAGGGTGCACACACACTCATCAGAAAATCTCACTCCCATACAATACCCACCAAGAATCAAAGCCTTACAATTGGGATTCCAAGGGAATCCTCCCAAATGATGCGATTGAGGTCTTCGGGCAAAGCAAAATCAGTTCTGAATCTGGAGTTAGTGTCAGTTGTGCACGCATAGTTCGCAAGCCAATCAGCAGCTCTATTTCCTTCTCTATACATAAAAGCAATGTTCGCCTGCAGCTCTTCCATGAGGGTCTATATCTCATTATACCAGTACCAAAGCCTCCAAACATTGCATTCTTTCTTGAGGACGCATTGCACAATAAAAGCAGAGTCAGAATTTACAACCACTCCTCTAAGACCCAATTCCTCACAAAGCTTGAGCCCATCCCTCAAGGCCCTAAATGTTTGGCGAAAGCCACCAGGACCTTCCCTGCACTATCCCTTATGACACCACCTCCTCCCCCCACACCAGGGTTCCCCTTGCATGCCCCATCTATGTTGAGTTTGAAACCAGTCAAGTGGGGGTACCATGCGATTGCTCTAGGGGGCTTCAATCTCGAGATTTTTGGTTGAACATTAAAAATTTGTAGGATCAGCTGTTCTCTCATTGAGGCCTGTTTCGGGAATGAACCGTAAAATGGAATCTCACTCACCCAATTTTTGATTTTTTCAATGATCACCGAGGCAGGCCGCTGTATCTCATTGTGTCTTCTCCCATTCCTTTCTTTCCATAATTCCCAAATGATGAAAGAGGGGATTAATCCCCTAATAATACCGTAAAAGCTCCTTCCCCCTGCCTGCCCTTGCCAGAAGAGAAGCTTACTGTGAACAGTTTGAAAATGGATTTCAGGCAAATAAAAAATTCTCTCAAAAACTTTCCATACCTTAGAGGCTGTTTTTCCATCCACCAAGCAGTGTGAGGCTGATTCAGTCTTAGGTTCACCACAGCATTGGCACTTAGACGCCAAAGGAATCCCCAACGTTTGTAGCGCATCATCCATAGGGATGCCTCCAGTTAGGATTTGCCAAGAGAAGAAGCCAATTTTAGTCGGGAGGAGGTGGTTCCAACACCATTTTGCACACGGTTTTGGTTTGCTTCTCTCCCTAATCACCTCCCAAACCGATTTAGTAGAGAAAATACCATTGCTCGCCGACGCCCAAACAAGTTTGTCCTCCTTGTGTGAGAGGCAAAGTTTGCTATTAAGAATGTCCTCCAACACCACCTAAGAGTCAATCCATAATGCAATGTCCTGTTTCCAGGACCCATCATTCTCAATGAAATCCATAACACGATCCTCAAGATTTAAACTGATGCCTCCATCATCCACATAATCAATCAGAGGCCCCCAGCCCGACCAGTTGTCCAGCCAGAAGAGGGGTTCCCCCTTCCTAATCAGCCATCTAGAATTAGAGAGCAGAAAATCTTTGTCCAGAAGGACTCTCTTCCAAGAGATCGAACCCATATATCTGGGCGTGGCCAACGCGAGGTGCATTTGCTTAAGATATTTAGCTTTGAATAGGGCACTCCATAGCGATTTTCCAGCCATGGTTCTCCATAACGCCTTCAATCTGAGGGCTCTACCAATATCCTCCATATGTTGAATCCCTAAGCCTCCTTCTGCCACTGGCCTCGTGATATGCTTTCAACTCACCCAGTGATGACGTCTTCCCCATTCCGATTGGCCCCATAAAAAGTTCGCACAGATTGTGTTGAACTTTCTTACCACCACTTTGGGGCGTCCAGGGTGGACATGATGTGGATCGGCATTGAGGATAGGACATGCTTCAGTAAAATCACCCTTCCTCCTGCTGAGAGTACCTTGCTCTTCCAACCTGCAATTTTAAGATGCGCCTTAGCCAAGAAATCATCAAAGAAGGAAATGCGAAGCCTACCTAAATAGAGGGGCGTGCCCAGATAGGTAAGGGGAAGCCCTTTCCTTTTGAAGCTAGTAATTCTTTCCACCATGCGACATGTATCCTCGGTGGTCCTGTTTCTAGTCACAAAGCAGCTCTTATGCTTATCCACCAGCTGCCCAGAAGCCTTTTCATATCTACTTATCAAGCTTACTATGTGTGTCACTGAGTGCTTTAAGCCTCTCGTAAATATAATGGTATCATCTGCAAAAAGGCTATGAGAGATCCCTGGGCATCCCCGAGGCAAGCTAAAATACACAACCCTCCCTTCAAGGAAAAGAGTTTGAAGCCCTCTACTCAGCACCTCCTCAGCAATAATAAACAGGGCTGGAAATAATGGGTCACCCTGTCGCACACCCCGCAAAGATTTAAAGAATCCTTTAGGGTCTCCATTTCAAACAATAGAAAACCAACAATTTTCCATCGTTTTCTTTATTAGATTGATCCATTGCCTCGAGAATCCGAATTTCTCCACCACCTTATACAAGAAGCTCCATTCTAGTCGGTCATATGCCTTAGCCATGTCCAGCTTGAGGATCAAATTCCCACCCCTAGTTTTCTTGTTGATGTCTTGAGTCACTTCTTGCACCAGGGCAATATTATCATGAATGCAACGACCCTGGATAGATCCTCCTTGCTCCTCCGAGATAATGAGCAGGAGGACCAGTGAGAGACGCAAAGAGAGAATCTTAGCAATGATCTTGTAGGAAAAGTTACACAAACTGATGGGATGAAAGTCTGACATTACCTCTGGGTTGTCCTTCTTTGGTATAAGGACCAGGTGTGCCGATGTAAAGCTTCTTGGTAGGCATCCCCCAGAAAAAAAATCTTTGACTGCTTCCCAGACATCCACCCCTACAATATCCCAGCAGGCAGTGAAGAAGTGGCTAGAAAAACCGTCTGGACCCGGTGCACTGTCCACAGCCAGATCGAAGACTGCACTCCTCACCTCTTTTAAGGATGGGATCCCCACCAAACCACAATTATCCTCCTCAGAAATCACACACGGAATTGTGCCCAGCAGCTCCTCATCAGACTGAGAATCCTACGATGAGAAAATGTGAGAAAAATACCTTATCGCCTCCTCCGCCACCCCCTCATCTCCCATGATCCACTGGCCGATGTCATTTTTAATTCGCTCAACCCTTTTCTTGCATCTTCTAGCTTTCACCAAGTCATGAAAAAATCTCGTATTTTTGTCACCCTCTTTCAGCCATGTCACCCTAGATTTTTGGGGCGAAAAAATCTCCTCCTGCAATAAAACCTCTTGGAACTTTTTCTTTGCTTCAGCCAGGCCTCCTTTGTGCGCTTCACTAGGGTCTTGATCAAAAGCAATCTCTGCACAAGTAACTCTGTCCTCCTCATTGCGCACATTTTGGTGGATATTCCCAAATGTATTTCGATTCCACAAACGAAGGTGCATTCTGAGAAGCTTTAGCTTTGCATAGAGAATGAATAGGGGAGAACCCACCACCGTAGTGGACCAACACTACTTGACCGTACTAAGAAAGTCGGGGTGGGAAACCCACATTTGCTGGAACTTAAAACTCGCCACTCTCAAAGTGTTCTTTTTTTTGCCTAAAGGATCCTTGTATTAAGAAGGGCAGAACAAAAACAAAAGGAACAAAAAACAACCAAACCAGCACAGACTAGCCTCCAACCATGGTAGAGGCACAGCTACAATCAGAATCTATATCTCGGCAACCCCAAAGCATCATGAGCTAGTTGCTTCTCAATGGATCTAGGGAAAACCAGATTAGACGAGGAAACTCCAGATTTGACCGCAAGCTTTGCAATGTAATCTGCAATAGGATTCGCTTCTCTAAAGCAGTGGAAAATTTTCCAATTGCAAGTTTGTGCATTCAAGAAGGATCGGAGAATGATCAGAGCATGCTCGATTGAGGTGCTCCACCCGAGATGTCTAGAAAGTCGTGGCCCACATATTATTGAAGAAAAAACGATCAAGCCTAGCCAATATTTTGGCAATCCCCACCTGATTATTTGTCCAGGTGAATGAGCTGCCACTAAAACCACCATTTAACAATCCTGCCACACTCACAAAGTTGCCAAAATCCTCAATAGCAGTAAAGCAGGCTGCTCTTCCCCCTACTTTCTCTGCCGGGTTGACTACAGCATTAAAATCACCCCCTATCATCCAGGGTAATCGAGTAGTTTGCCGAGTCTTGTAGGAGACTAGACCATAGAGCACGACGATCTGTTGCGAAGTTGCAAGCATGCACAAAGGTTATCAGTACTTTCACAGATGTGCTCACCATACATTCCAGAGAGATATACCGAAAATGAGTTTTCACCACAGCAGCCTGCAGGTCGCTCCTCCAAAAGACCCATATTCTATCTCCGTTGTCCGCTCCATTAGACACCACTGCATTCATGCCAATCCGACGCATGATCCGATCTGCTTTCGAAAATTGGATTTTTGGCTCTGCAATCGCCACAATGTCCACCTTGTGCGTAGATATAATGGAATTCAAGCGCTTAATAGAAGGCTTATTTCACAACCCCCTGATGTTCCAGAAAAGACCAATCATGGAGAATATCTTGAGATGGGTTTAGTGGTCCTAAGGGACCTTGTTACCCGACCTGCCTTTTCCACTGTTCCCTGGCATGGCTGCTTGATTCGCTTCCTCATCTCTGTTCCTTCACTAGATTTCTCACATTCCAATTCGCAAGGGCCTTGCAGCGAGCCTATTCGAGCCACGAAGGATGCAAAGGCTTTGTTCATCAACACACTGTCATGACGCAGCTGCTCTTTTGTTTCAACACAACTCAAACCAGAAGGTTGCTTTGGAACGCACCAATGCCCTTGAATGGGTTTGAGAGTTCTGGTCTCTACATCTGCCGTGTGGTGGTGCTCCCTTACAAACTCATCAACAAGTGGAATGTCACCTGCAATTTCACCCTCCTCCAACGTATCCAATTCCTCACTCCCTCCTGGAATCATATCTAAACCCGACCCTCTCTGTATTACTAACTTCAAGAGTATTCCCATTCTGCACTGGAACCCGCGACCCATCTTGACTCACCTGTTCTTCTGGGGCGCCTTGCATGGTCTCCATAGACATTCCGTTTCCCTGCTGCACAAGTGTAACTGGACTACCAACTGGGCTCACTAAACCACATTCAATCAGAGGATCCCTACAAGGCTCTTGATCGCTCATTATCGCCTTCCCCTTCTCATTGGAAATCACTCGCTTGGCCGCAGCCACAGGGTTGCTGCTTGGCTCTCCTTGCTTATCACATGCGATCAGAGCCCTCTTAATTATTACTATCCACGTCCCCACGTGCCGCCTTCCTACAGTGATCTCTTGTATGCCCTACTAATTTAGAGCACACCCTGCAGTACACAGGCAGTCGAGACTCTCGTATACCACACGTTGGAAACAACCTGCATCCCCACACCCAATCCATACGCGATCGGGATGCTCAGCGTTGAGATCGAGTTCCACACAGGCCCTAGCCGCAGAGGTCCTGGTGCAACCCGACGTTGCCCCCATCGACCTCCTGCAATCGACCATAAAAAAGACCCTTGATACAAATTAACCGGGAGGCCTGGAAGTGAAATCCAAACTGGTGCAATCGGGGGTTGTTATTCTATCATTATTTGTGTTGCAAATTCTATATTTCATTAATAAACTCATATGTTGATTCTTTGCGTGCACACACACACACACACATATTATTTTTTACTTCTAAAAGGATTAACACTAAATACATGCAAATTCTTGTTTTTCTACAAAAACAAATTTCCATTATTCAGATTTTTTTTTGTGGGGGTTGGGGGTGGATCGAGAGAGGAAATAAGAGGACAATATTGTTTAATCATTTAAAATTGAAATAATCTTCTTAATGGAATAAAGTAGCTAAGGCTGCCATAAATTTATCTTTAATTGTCTCAACCAAAATTTCCTTTCCTATAGAGATATTATTAGCCCATCACAAGTTGAAGGCTTATAAAGATGAAAAGTGATAAAATTAACAAAATTAAGCTTATGGTTGCTATTGCACTATGTTAGCAGAGACAGGTTTCAAATTAATAGGACCAATCTCATTTTATGTGACCTGTGGATGTGTATATCAGAGGCTAGGTGTTCCCCAGGTTAGAGTAGCTTAATGTTTATTTACTTATATCTCTTCAGTTATGATCAGCAAAAATCTTGTAGTCCAAACCTTAGGCTTTTAGCTAGGCAAACATTGGAGTAATGACAGAAATGGAATTATATCTTTTTGTCAGATTGGAGAATACCGATCAATACTAATTAGACTATTAGGCAAATGATTTTCTCTACCGTGGGTGAAGAGAATCTAGTCATTGGGGTTTCATTATTAATTCCCTGATTTCCTCTGCCCCTATTGTGTGAAGTCTAAAATGACCTTTACACTATTTCAAGAATCCCATCCAACCACTAGAACCTCTGTATGAAGAGATTTCTTTTTTACCATTGGTGAAGGAAAACTTGGTCCTAATTTAATGAACAATTATGAATAACAACGGAAGAAAACTCTTGAGGCTCCATTTGTTCCATGTAAAAAGGCCAAAAAATGAAAATTTTTCACTGTTTATTTTAATGTAAAATGAAAAAAATATAAAGACATTCAAAAAGTTGGAAATTTTTACAAGTAGATTAATTTTCATGTAAAACATCCTTTGAAAGGAAAATTTTCACTATAACAATAAAAAAACACCGACAACTTTGAGACTTTTAGCATTGGTAATTTAAAACCGTCTAATGGTTAAGTTCTAGTAACTATTTCTTATACCACTTTTAAGAGGATTACTGTAAAATGAATTGGCAAAGGTTTTCATGCACGGCTGTGCATGTGCACAACGTGTATTAAATGCAGTCAGATTGGAATAAATGCCAATCCTAAATGACATAAAAGCCCTTGCTCCTCTTATTTGATGGAGTTGATGGAAGAATCTCCTGTGTAGGAACACTATCTCGAAAATGAATTTTAAATAAAAGTTAAATAATACTTTTTTGCCTTTTGAAAATTGGTTTAGTTTTTCCCTCCTAGAAAGTTCAACTTTTGTATGTTGCATTTATAAAGAAGTTATTGTGTGGGAGCTTTAGTCCCACATTGGAAAAGAAAAGGATGAGAAAAAAAGCTTATGTATAGGAATGAGAACTTAAAAGGGTAGGGTTCCTTGAATGGAAGTATCTCACTTCCCTCATGTTAGAAGTTGGTCCAGGGAGCTTTTAACACAAGCACACACGTTGATCTGGTCATACTAATAACATTATAAAGCATGAAAATACATATAATATATTTTTTTAGATTTTTTATTTTAAAAATATGAAAAGACTAAAATGCCCTTTGAAGGTAAAATGGTAAAAATACATGAAACAAACTTTTTAAAATGTACTTTTTTTTTTATTCAAAACACTAAACAGTAAATTAAAACATGTTTATTTACATTAATATGGATTTAAAAGACCATTCTTACCTTTGTTTTGATTTTTGTGTTAAATTTTAGAAAATACCCTTAAGGGCAAAAAGGGGAATATAAATACCACAAACCTCCCGAATTTCATAACACACCATAAATATAGTAAAACATGAGTTCCCTAATTTTTCAAATTCAATACGTAAAAGATATTTTTTATTTTTTAAGGCATAAAAATTTATGGGGAAAGTTTTCATACACGGCTGTGTAAGCCGTATATGTTCTCAGGGTGGGAATTTTCAATGGGTGGGGGTTTATGACTTTTCCAATTTTTTGTGAGAGGGGACACGACCGTGCATGCATACACGACCGTGTATGAAAACTTTTGCCAAAACTTATTTAACAAGTAGGAAATGAAAATATAAAAAAAATAGATAATTTTATCAAAATTAAGAAAATTACCTTGTTGTAGGAGGGGATGGTTCAAACTCAACAGTTGGTACATGTAATTTTCTGGATTGCGCAACCGGGGTCCACCAAATCATGGCTTATGTGGCAAAACTCCAATAGGGTGTGTTGTGCATAGGAGGGTAAAAGAGTAATTTTATATAGGCTTAGGAGGTGGCCATGGGGGTGAGTAATGAAAATGAAAGCCAAAGGAGTGTAAACTCGTTGAGGGGAAGAGGAGTGGAAGAAGAAGAAGATTGAAGTGTACAGGTGGGTTTAAATAGGGGTTATAAGGGGGTTCAAACCCCCAAAAATGGGCTGAAATCCGGGTTTAAAGGCTGGGCTGCAGACAAGATAAGGAGGTATGGCCTGGGCCCTACGCAAGGGCCTGGGATGGGCAGCATGGCTAGCCATGGCCCTCGCGCACACAGGCATGGTCAGGCCTTCGTGGGTCTAGACCCAGATCTGGGCATGCCTGGCCCCGCGCGCATGGATGGCCATCTAGTAGCGTGCAGACCAGTATCCCCATGATTTTTTTTTCTACTATTTTTTTATTGTTTAATTAAAAGGGTCAAAATTCAAATATCAAAAACTTTGGATCTACCAGACCCATTTTGTTGCGCCATATATCACCGTGAAGGTCTTTCTGAGTATTTTCAATCCGTACAATTATCATGCCCAAAATTTTTGGGTAACATGGTCAAAACTCAAAACTGTGTGATAAGTGGAGGGACTCATAAAATGGTTCTTCTTTGCGTTAGATGAGGCCCAAATGGTGTAAGATTTGGATAAAAATCTTATGTACGAGATCAAAATGGATAAATAAGGTTGTCCTAGTAGTTTCGGTTCAATTTTAGAATGTTAAAATACCAAAGTTATGTTAGGGATAAAATGCTTATTTTCATATTATATGACAACCCAACAGCGACAGATTTGAATGAAATTTTACGCACACGTTTTAAGTAGCTAAATAAGGCCGTCCACAAGTTGGGAAATTGGAAAATGAACTGTCAGATCTACCTAGCTACTTTGAAGTAGAAGCCATAAGAAGATATTTTTGAAACCTTCGTCTCTACTAAATCCAATGTTTTGGTACAACGTACCAACTGAATCATGGTGCGTGGACTCTGGGTTTCTAAGAGACAAGAAGGCTTCAGAGTAATGAGTTACGTCTAAGAATGGGATTGGGAAATGAGGCCAACGTGGTCGATGCTAGCAATTTTTATTTAAACTTTTCGGATAATGAAATTTTAGTTTTTGAATGATTTATATTTCTGGCTTATTGATTCTAGTTATACTTTTAATTAATTCAATTTTAATATTGTCATTAGATTTAATGGTAATTTTATGGTAACTAAATTTTTAGAAAATGGTTTGTATTTCTTAAAATCAGTTTGAATGATAACACAGTAAGTTCTTGTATGGTTTTAAATGATTTTAAGAGAAAACGTTCTCCATTGAGTTTCACTTATCTATAGCATCTAAGAAATTTTTTTTTTGTTAAAGATCAACAAAATAATATATTATTACGTATAAAGATGTACATGATTAACGTCCAGGCATACCAGGAGGGAAAAATACAAATTTGAGTTGACATTGCACCTTCAGCTAGGCAATGCCATCAGCAGAGAGAGCAAAACAAATTAAAAGAAAAATCTTAATGACTCAATTTCATCTTCGGCATGGCTATCAATAGAACCTCAAGACAACAAAAATACCCATAATGAATTTCTCTCAATATTGAAATCTAAATCAAGATTTTTCCTAGGAGTCCCAAAAGATGTCATGATGAACAAAATTTGGGCTAGTTGGCTCGGCATAATAAGAATCTTGAAAGAAGGATAATAGGTTAGTAAGGGATGGACCTTTAACATGTTGTTGTAGGATATTAGTAGGTTGAATGTAAGGTGTATACGAAAGGCCCTACGGAGTACAACACCATCTTCTTGTTGGGAAGAAGGTGAGGGTAAATGGGAGAGGCACCGCTCATCCCCTTGTTCATATTTGTGGGAACACTACAGGCCTTCAATGGAGAGCTTTGAAGGAAAGCCTTGCACTCTGACAACCTTCCCTTCTGCTCCACCTTCTCAAGTTGCAGTGTTGCTAAGAAGTAACCATTCTTGTCAGTTGCTTCACTCAGGAAGGAGAATGGTGGCTCCTCATATCCATTAACGTCGATTGTCAAGCATGTTATTCTTGCAATAGCACCTACAAGCATATAAATGTGGAAAATAGATGTAATTGATAAGTCAAGGAAAAAAGATCTCTGTTCGGGAGTGTGGCCTACGCCAGCACTCCAATGAGTCTATCTCTCTCCTCCTCATGTGAAAAGACACATCTGTCACCTTGTTTTAAGGAGGAGAGAGATAGACTCACGGGAGTGCCGGCGCAGGCCACACTCCAGTACAGAAAACTGCTTCCCATATTTCAATATTTATACTAGAGAATATTCTAGTATTTTTAATCTTTGGTTTGCCAATCTCTTGATTTTTGGTAATAAAATTCAAAGATTCTGACCCAAAAAAAAAACACCTCTAATTTATTACGTTGCAAACTTTAATTGAACTGAAACTTGACATATAAGCAAGAGACTTGAGGGTCTAACTATTTGGTCACCAAGGTAAGCTCTCCTTGACAAGACAAGAATATCAAGGAAAATCATCTTTTCGCAATTTTAACCTAAGATTGTAATAAGATACAATAATAAAATGTATCAAAATTGATATCTATTTCCAAATAATACACACAAACACATGCATAAAAAAAATAAAAATAAAAAAAGAAGAAGAAGATCTGAAAACAAATCAATATAGTTAATTCTTACCTTTAAGAGGAATGAGGTCAAAGCCTGTTTTACAATAAATAAGCCCCTGTATGCCGAGGGTTTGGATTTGCTCCCCCTCTTGCAGATTGGGCTTCTCAAAGGTTGGCTTTGGGCCATTGGCGTAGGATACTGTGCCTGTGGAATAGGCATTAACTGTGACTCTGAGTGCCAAAAGAGCCAGAGGGAATATCAAGAGTAGCAGATGTTTGAAGGCCATTGCTGCTTATTCCCTTGCATGTAGTAGCAATTATAAGAGAAGGCAACTCTCACCTACCCTTTAGAGAGAGAGAGAGAGAGAGAGAGTAAATAGTGAATTACGAGGATGCACGACTGGAGGATCTCAACTGTTCAGAGGTAGTCTGCACGTTAGGGGTCTTAATTTTAAGATATGCAAATTAAAAGCTAAGCTATGCATCGACAAATCATTGGAAGATCTGAGTTTGACCATTGATGATGGCGAGGTTGGTTGAGAATATATATGGGGGTATTAGTTATATATGTGTCATATATATTCTGTGTTACAAATGGTGGCTCCATGGAACAGAAGACCTGATATATATATCTAATTGCATGGTAAAGTTTAAACCGAAAAAAAGTAGAATTATTGTCTTAAAAATGAGTTTGATGTAATAGATATTATAAATTTATCATTAAATTAATGCTGTATTTGGTATGCTTTCTTGGAATGCATTCTAGGTCTATTTCTCATTCTTGGATGATAAAAACAACTTTTTTTATCATTCGAAATCGACCTCGAATGCATACCATGCAAACACAGCCTTTTAAGTTTTCTTTTGTCACACTTGTGGTGAAAACACAGTTTTTTAAGTTTTCCTTCGTCACATGTGTGGTGAAGGTTCAGCTACCATCTTAGAGTTCACAAACCCCGGCCTACAGGGTTTTAGTATATTCTCAAAAATATTCTCCCAATACCCCCCTCACATCTGAAGCTGTTACGGTGGTTGAAGGAAAACTGGTCCTTTTTTTTTCAATTTGAATTTGAAACTCGATCCTATATATTAAATCATTTATTGTTAACACAAACATCATGAAACAAAAACAGAGTAAGGATGACGTAGAGATTAACGTGGTTCACACACCAATGTTATTATTTCTTTTTTCACACACAACAAAAAGTGTGGCTTACACACCAATATGATGTGCTACGTCCATGGGCGAAGTAGAAGATGATTCACTATGTAATGGAAGTAAAATGCACTAACTTGAAAATCCTCAAATCTTACTTTTTCACTTGCTTACACAACATAACGATAAACCATATATATACTCCTCTAATTCAGATTGATTCATTGGGTCGGGTAGTACCATATCGCAAGTGATGTAAAGTGATCGCTTGTATTCTTCAATGTTCAAAACACTCTCCTTTTAAAGTGCTTAGGGGATAACATTTTTTTTCAAACAAAAACGTATTTTATGTTCATAAACAGGTAAGATGATGGACAACACAGATCATATAAAACTGAGGAGCAACTAAGCTTCCATCTCTATTAGAAGTGGAGGTGGGGGTAAAATGATCAAAAAATGTGCATAGTGGAGGGAAATACTGTTTTGAGTAGTTTTGTAAACCTATACCCTAAATAGTATATTTTTGTTGACTGAATGTATGAATGGATAATTTTGTAAGAGTAAACCTGATGATATCTAATCATGCTATTTTCCTTAAAAAAAAAACCCTACAATTTGAATGAACAACAATTTCCTACCCTCTTTCTAAAGATTTATTTCTTCATTTAATTTAGAGATGTGTACGTTTAAAATTTATGGAAGGGAGGGTCCTTTGACTCCACCCTTTCCCCTTAATAAAAAAGAAAATTTGAGTCCCAATTGACCTGCATCATGGGAAAAAAAAATCATGGCCAATTTAAGGCAATTAGTATAAGTTGTGTCAACCTAACCATAAAAATAAAAAAAAATCAAAGTCAAGAAAGATTATGAAAATTTCATAAGGGTAAGGCCTGACCCCGTTGACACCCCTACTTGATTGTGCCTCATCATCATGCATGTACCCATACAATTATAAATTCCCATATCTTGGTAATATTCTTTAGGTTTTTATCAAATGCCCCCCTCAAATTGCCCATGAAAGTTCAACTGTACTTCTACTTTCCAAACTTTGTAACACTCTAGTCTAGTTCGTTAGTTTGGGACGTTAGACGTTAGTTTAAAGAAATCTAATGACCAAAATATCCTTATGATCGATAAACCTCTTTATTCCTCTTCTTCCTGCAGCCTTTTCTCCGTCTTTTGATTTGTAGATTAACTAACCCATGCCAGATCTTTTAAGTTTTGGTGAAAATGATATCAATATGAAGATGAAGGAAAGATGAATGGTTTAACCAATATTCCTGCTTCCCATTTTTCAAACAATTAATTAAAAACGATTATATATATTAAATTCAAACATAATATTACAATAACAAAGTAGCCTAGTATATATCAAGTATGTGGTAACTCAAAAACCAGCCAAGCTTGCTCACAACTTGCATTATTCCTTCCTTCCTTCCTTCCTTCCATAGCTTCTTCCATTTAAAAAAAAAAAAAAAAAAAAAAAGAAAAAAAAAAGTTTCTTGTACGTAGAAGTAGGTAGAACCCGGCCGGCCTTTTTAAGTCTTAACTATATCACTGAGTAGTAACCTATAAAAACAGGTCCTCAATCGCCAAGGGGCAACACCGGGATGTACTCGAATGGGCCCACAGTGTACAATTGCATCTTGTTATGGAGAAGGCGAGGGCCTGCAAGAGGGCATCCACTGATCCCCTTATTCACATTACTGGGAACGCTGCATGACTCCATTGAAGACATGTCAAGGTATCCCTTGCACTCTGTGATGTTTCCAACTTCTTTGACATCCTCAACTGACATCGTTGCTAAGAAGTATCCAGATTTGTCTGTGTCACTCATCATTGTGTAGCTACCGCTCACACTTCCATGCTTGTCAAATGCCTTGCATGTTATCCTTGCCACAGCTCCTACACCAACAACAACAACCCCCAACATTAATAATATTAATTTAACCAATCAAAGACTCTCTCTCTCTCTCTCTCTCTCTCTCTCTATATCTATATATATATATATATATATATATATATATATTCATCATCTAATGTATCTTACATTCTATTTAAAAGGGTTAAAATCGTAACATTTGGTATCAAAGTTGGGCGTTACGTCACAGGTTCGACTCACGGAAAGGGCTACTAGCTTGAAGTAGTGTGAAAGCCGTCAAGAAAAGACTACTTGTGGCAAGGCAAAATCCTTGGAGCAAAGTGAAGCTACTTGGAAAGGTCCACCTACCGTCAGAGTGAAAGCTGCATGCCTAGAGTGAGAACACGATGACTACGGAAGCGTGGTAGTCTATTATGTACCTAACTGTCCCACTCTAATACCTAATGGGGCCCGCACATTCCATCAACTTCGAAACTTTTGATGTATCGATTAAGTACCTAACATTAAACCTCTAAATTGACGTGTCCATCAAGGGCTCTTAATGTCTTCTCTCTTTATGGTTGTACAGTTCTTTCTAATTTCTTTTAACTAAATTAGATATTATTGATAAAAAAAAAAATTAAATGGGAAGAAAAAAAAATTGGTTGAAAAAGGGAAGAAAATACGAAATTGGATATGGGTAAGAAATGCAAGAATATAACCTAGCTAATTCAGCTAAAAATATACATATAAAAGTACCTTTAAGGGGCACGAGCTTAGATCCGGCTTTGCAATAAATCACACCCTGTACACCAATCGACTTCACATCCTTCTCTTCTTCTGGCTTGGGCAAGTGGAAGCCGTAGTGAGGTAGAGGATGGTGAGGAGGGGGAGATGGAGGAGGATGATGAGGAGGAGGTGGTGGTGGAGAATGATGATGAGGAGGTGGTGGTGGTGGTGGATGATGAGAATTGTCAAAAAAGGGAAATTTGGGTAAGGCATTGACTGTGAATGCCAAGAGAGCCATGATGGATAGCAGGAGGATATGGTTGAAACCCATGACTAGCTAGCTACTCTTTCTTTCTCTTCTACACCTTCCTCTTGAATAGTTGAATAGTTGAATTCCTGTTGATGAGATGAGATCGATGGTAACTTCATCGATCCTCGGCCTTCTTATAAGGGATTGTCTGGATGATTAAACCCTAATATTGTATTCATTACGCGGATGCACGATTCGGGTAGTAGTTAGGAGACATTTTATGTGTCAACTCACTTGGTAGCTTGCACGTTAGGACCTACATATATATATATATATATATATATATATATATATATATATATATATAATAAGACCAACATAAGTTGTAATGCACGACTCACCGTCCATCCCATTTTGATCAACCAATTTTTTTTTTATATTTTTTTTTTTGGTTTTTTTGCAAAGAGTTTAGGGGCAATTACTATCACTATCCTACACTTAGCCTATATTTACTAAAACTACCTTGCTTTAAACTTTTTTTTTTATACTACCCTGCTTTTAAACTTTTACATCTCCTTCTACCTTCATGTTTTTAAATACCCAGATTGCCCCATTTGGTAACCTGCTAATCTATTTAACCTACCATTCATCTTCAATTTTTTACTATTTTTATCAATAAAATAGTATAAAACGAAAGCACCCACTTGCTTCTTCTCTCTCCCGTTTTTTATTCCATTCGGTTTTTTTTTCTTCAATTTTCTATTTAATTAATTTTTTATTCAACATTTCATCCTCATCGTTCTTTCTGGAACAGATCATGGTTCTAAGTATCGATATCGTATTGCACGTATTGGGCGATACGTACCGGTTTTGCTAGTCACCGATACCAATACTGTGACGCTGCCATATCGGTAGCACGATACGGCAAGGGGTAAAATGATCAGGGGTAATTTTACTCGATACAGCCGATCCAGCCCGATACCATATCGGTATCGTATCGGTTTTGCAGGTTACCAATACCCGTTCCAATATCGTGCACTAAAACCATGGAACATATTGACTCTCATAAAAAATAGTAAAAAGTAAATTGAATAAAAAGAGGAAGAGAGAGAAGTGGGATGCTTTGAAGAGACTCGATCTATTCCAAGGTTTTAGTGCACGCTATTGGAACGGGTATCGGTAACCTACAAAATTGATACGATATCGATATGGTATCGGTCTGGATCGGCTGTATCAGGCAAAATTACCCATGAATCTCCTTAAAAAAATGAGTTTTTTGACCATTTTACCCCTTGTTTGTACCGAGCTACCGATACGGTATCGACACTGTATCAGTTTCGTTGACTAGCAAAACCGATACGTATCGCCCGATACAATAATGATACTTAGAACCATGATCTGTTCGAAGAAGAACGATGGAGATGAAATGTTGAATAAATTTAATTAAATAGAAAAATCGAAGGAAAAAAAACCGAATGGAATAAAAAAATAGGAGAGAGAAGCAGGTGGGTGCTTTCATTTTTTACTATTTTAATGACAAAAATAGTCCAAAATAGAAGAAGAATGGTAGGTTAAGTAGATTAGCAGGTTACTAGGTGAAAAGGAAGGGTAATCTGGGTACTTAAAAACATGAGGGTAGAAGGAGATGTAAAAGTTTAAAAGCAGGGTAGTATTAGAAAAGAAGTTTAAGGTAGGGTAGTTTTAGTAAATATAGGCTAAGTGTAGGGTAGTGATAGTAATTGCCCAAGAATTTAACGTGGACCATATGGTCTCATCGTCTCAGGTCTAAATAGTTGGAATTATATTAGGTACTTGACCGATACATCAAAAGCTCAAGAATTGATGAAATGCGTTAAATCAAACTCTTTAACCAATCTAGGACCCATACCCCATTATGTACATAACAGACAAGACTGGATCTTGTCCTTGTACAAGTACCATCCAAGGCCCTCTAAGACCACTCACATGGAATCCACTCTGCCTATGAGTCCCACAGTAGATTCCATGTGACTGGCATTTGACGGCACTTGTACAAGGACACGATCTGCATTCATAACAGGCTACTTTGATGCTGGATGTAATTCAGAATGGAATGAATGAACTGCATATTGATCTGATCAATGAATCATGTAATCTTTTGATATCTGTGAAACAGAACTAAGAAGAACAGCTACGACCTTGGGCAAGGTTGTTGAACCAAAGGGTCAACCACTCCCGTGGTCGGAGATATGAACCACCAGGAATGGTCCACCGACCAATATGAAAATTTAATAATCCTGAATTTGAAGCTGGAACCTACCTGGCTACCTTGGCAGTGTAGGAGCGAATTCCTAAACTTTTTTTTTTCCTTTTTAGTAGAAAAATTCTTAAACTGACATCTTGTGTTTAACGTGATATATTTTCTGGCTTCAAAATTTGTGGGAGAGGCGGAGATCACGGGATCGGGGAGGAGAAAAGAAGAAAGGAAATGGAGCTGGTGTTGGGAGTTAGGTTGCCAGAAAATTATTCTCGTAGATTCGCCATTTGGGAGTTGGGACCAGGGAAATAAAACATGGTATCGGCTATCATGATTGTTGACACTGATACGTATCGGTTGATTGGTCTGATTCCAGATCAAAAGGCATTTTTTGGTTTTTAGAAAAACATTTTTTTTCATTGTCTCATCAAGAGCCGCGTTCCCCTTTTTAACTATTTTAAAAACATTTTGTTGTATGTTTCTTAAATATATCAGAAAAAACGTTCCTAAATAAAAGAATATTGTAAACAGATAGTTATGAGTAGGATTCTCTGCACTTTCATTGTGAGCAGTCCAAGTACATTTATATTGCATTATGGTTACAAGAGATGAGAAGATGAGGCTGTTTACAACAGATGGGGTAGGTAGATAGAGTTCTACAAGAGTTACGAGTGATAATTTGGGTGTTGTTACTATCGTTTTTTATCAGGATCAACATTACGTATGTCATGAGCTTTATCTTGCTGATGTGTCATATTACACCCCCCCAAGCGAAACTGTGGTGCGGCCACAAAAAGCTTGGAATGCAGAACCTCAAAGCAAGAGACGAATAGAGGTTTGGTCATGATATCGGCCGGTTGATCTTGAGTTGGAATGAATTGAACGTCCAAAAACTTCTTGGCAACTTGATCACGAACAAAGTGATAGTCAATTTCAACATTTTTTGTACGGGCATGGAAGATGGGATTAGCAGCCAGGTAAGTTGCGCCGCTGTTGTCACACCATATGACAGGGGTGAAGAGGAACTGTAGCCAAGGTCTCGAAGAAGGTACTGCAGCCAAATTAACTTGGATGCTGAGTTTGTGACACCTTGGTATTCTGACTCAGTGCTAGATCGAGCCACAGTTGGTTGCTTCTTGGAGCTCCAAGAGATCAAGTTTCGACCAAGAAAGATAAAAAGTAACTAGTGGATTTCCTATCGTCAGGGCACCCCACCCAATCAGCATTAGTGAAAGCGTTCAGGTGAAGAACCCCAATTGGGTGAATGGAGAGTCCATGATGGAGTGTGGCTTTGAGATAATGTAGTATGCACTTAACAGCCAATCAATGCTTCGTTGTGGGACAGTGCATGAACTGGCAAACCTTATTAACTGAGAAGGAAAAATCAGGCCTTGTTAGGGTAAGGTATTGAAGGGCCCCAACCATGCTTCGATATAGAGTGACATCAGAAAGCGGCTTGCCCAAAACCGTGGAAAGTTTAGATGCTTATGTGGCCATTGGTGTGGAGCAGGGTTTGAAATCCATCATGGCGGTGCGCTGCAGGAGAGTCGACGCATACTTTGATTGGGTGAGGTAAAGACCCATGGAAGAGTAGTTACACTCAATACCCAAAAAATAGTTTAATTTTCCAAGATCTTTGATTACAAAGTTGAGACCCAGCTGAGAAATGAGATGGGTTACAGCCTGAAGGCGGCTCCCTGTAATTATGATATCGTCCACATAAATAAGCAGGAGGAGTAGGTGATGGGAGGTGCGTTTGATTAAGAGTGATCAATCAGCCTGGGAAACGACAAACCCAAGGGATAGCAAATAAGTGCTAAGCCAAGGATACCAGGCTCGAGGAGCCTGTTTAAGGGCATAGAGGCCTTGCAAAGCCGGCAGACATGAGACGGGTAACGGGGGTGGATAAAACCTTGGAGTTGATGCATGAAAACTTGTTCATTGAGGGTTCCATGAAGGAACGCATTCTGGACATCTAATTGACACAAGGGCCAATTATTGGTGACAGGCAAGGAGAGAACAACCCAGTTAGTATCCGGCTTGACGACCGGACTGAAGGTCTCATTTTAATCAATTCCAGCTTGTTGGGTGAAGCCCTTAGCTACGAGACGTGCTTTGTAACGATCAACAGACCCATCAGCTTTTGTCTTGATCCGGTAGATCCATTTACAATTGACCAGATTCATAGAGGGTGAATAGGGAACCAATTCCCATGTCTCATTGTGAAGGAGTGCATTCAACTCCAATGCCATTGCAAGGCGCCACTTAGGATCTTTGTTGGCGGAGGTGAAACAAGTGGGTTCGGTTTCCTTTAGCATAGTAGTGAAACAAGCACATATGGGGTGCTAACAGACATAATAACAAAATCCAGTGGTTGAAACCACAGGGGAAGGTCCCCATAAATTCGAATAAATCAACTCCAAGGGTGCAGTACATAAATTTAAAGACAAAGAGAAAGGAAGCTGGTGGAACTTGCTCAGGTGACATGGTTCACAAAAATAATGAGACGAAGACGCTGCAATTGGTAGTGCATTCTTGGAGAATTCTATTCGTAATGTTTATGTGTCATATTACTGAATATATCAGAAAAAAGGGCAAACAACAAGCATTCCCGTTTTAAACATGTTTAAAACATGTTTCCCTTTTTCTTTTTTTTTTTTAATGTTTTTTAAGATCTTGGACTTGTTGAACAATGTCTTACTTAACTGATCATATTTCTCTCTCTCCTGAACTCTGATCGACCTGATTCTTTCACCGACGTAAAGATTACTTGAAGGGCTACATTTCTCATGATATCACTTTCAACTCAAGGCCAATGCATGTACTCCAAAATTGAGCTACAAACTGGTGTATCTACTGAAAAGGGTTTCTAAAGCGAAGACTGTCAATTCCAACTAAACATGCATTGCTCCATGAGTGTTTTGACTGTGTTGAAAATAATGAGCAACACCATAGCCAAGCCACAATGCTGAACTTTGGACATTATGATAGATGAATTGGATATTGATATATGATATGTCTAGGAACTTTCAATGGGTTGTGGAATATATTCAGATTAATTTGGGACGTTACACTTGTTTTGAACATTAGAAGCATGTATTTCAAATAAAAAAATCCTCAATTTATATGATAATAGTGCCATTTTTTTGTTCCATTTTTTTGAAATATAAACATTTAAAACCTTTATTGTCCATTTCCTTTTATTTTCTTTTATTTTTATTTTTTTTGCCGTTCTTATTTTTGCTAACTATGGTCCAATTCACGACTTGTGCAACAAGGATGTTAACTAAGGTCCTTGTACGTTAGTTGGCCAATGTGAGGCAATCTTATTTATTAGTGAACGATTGTTATATTTTTTCTTGGGAAAAGGAACACTAACTACCACACAAAGACAGCCTGTACTTGTGTCAAAAAACACACACATGCACACGAAATGACCGGTGCACCCCTAGAAAGGCATAAAGTTCCAGGAGTGGTTCGCGTGTGGCTGTGTCTGGGTGTAGGTACACACCGCGCTACGTGATCAGTTAGCGCTATTTATCCTTTTTTTTTTTCTTTTAGGAGAGGGCTCTCAGAAAGGCAGTGTGGACCTACGCAAGTGTGGAGGACAATCGAAGCGTGCATGGAAGCATAACTCAGGGGGTGAGATTTCCACCTTTCATGAGGCCAGGGCAATCATTCTGTGCCCTTTATATTTGGGCAGAGGGACCATGCTGCCTTTCAAGGTTCTTTTTCCTTGTTTTATTTATTTAATTTTTAAATAAAAATTGGACCCACTTCTTCCGCCTTTGCCCTGCCCAACTTCTTACTTGCCGTGGAGGTTAGGGTTTTAAACCTCTTCACCTCTCTCTCGCCCTCTCTCTCTCTCTCCCTCTCCCCAACCTTACTGGATTGGGTTGCAAAGGACTGGTAGGAGAAAAATGACACTTACGATTGGTTGTACATCAAGGAGTGCACAAAGCCACTACATGGAGGGGGTACTCGTCTCATGTAAACCCTCACCCCTGGGGTACCTTCTTCTCTATCGTACACTTCGTCAATACAACACAAGGCACCGACAATGGTGACCTCCAATTCAGGGCCTATAACCTTGGTTCGGGTTAGAAATGGGTGTAGGTTTAACAATGATGGTCACCTCAGGGTTAGGGTCATGCAAGTCATAGGGTGATTGAACAAGGCATGACAGCAAGGGGATATTATTGGGGATTTTTTATTTCAAACATTTAGCATACACAATTTCATGCAAGTTTGAATTTAAAGGAAAAAGGTCAAAAAGCATAATAACATACCTCTGGGGACCATGCGATGAAGTACATATGGGAGTTGGTACCCCGAAACAGATGGACATGATACCATGAGGCCCTACTAGCCTCGTTGTGATACCCCGAATTTTAGTTTTCGAGATATTCTTATATACATAAATGCATTATATTAAATTTTCATAGATATATATATTTAATACATTCAAATAGGGTTTTCAACAAAAAGGGCGAATGGGTCATGTAGCTGAATAGTTGAATAGGTAGATATATTAATGAATATGGTTCAAAAGTCAAGATTATCAACTTCAACATCCAAATCTAAATACACTTCTCTTTATCTACGCATGTAGTTGTCACATGGGTGTGTCCTTCATTGTTTTCTTCTTCTTTAAAACTTCAACAATATTTCTGCCGAGAAAATCTCGCAACCACGATCCTCTCCGTTGAGAGAACTTCTCCAACCACTGCGCATGATTATCTCTGCCATGCTTGTCTACAGTAAACCCCTATTTTTGGAACCAATTCTCTGCAGAACCAAAGTCATCCGGGATTCACGCGAGTTCTACACCTCATTTTTTTTTCCCGTTTGCGTCGGCATTATGTGATAGGTAGGCGGCGGGTAGGATCTCTCTGTTTTGATTTTCTTCAATCAACTGGCACTCGCATTAATACCTTAGCCGTTTTAAATCATGGCTGGAGCATCCTTTCTTGACTTCCCATTTCGAATTCCATCATCCCCTCCAACGTACAGGAGTAAGAGAGAGTCTATAAAGCTAAGGCAGGGAAGGGAATGATCTTCATGCCATTAGCAGAGAGAGTGGATTGTGAGAATGAGATGGTAAGAAGAGGTAGTTTGTGAGAAAGTGAGACAAAATAGAGAGACGAAGGTGAGAGGTGGAATAGGGTCAAAGTGTAAAAGAATTTGAGGGAGCTGAGTTGCTTTTGGAATAAAAAGAGGAGGTGCTGTCACCCACGTAGCAGCTGCGGTGCAAGACTCCACCGTCCAGAACCAGCTTCACCGTGGAAGACGAAATCACCTGTTAACGTTTCAGGTATCCTTAGCCTCTGTAGTCCTCAACCTTGAGCATGAAATACCCCTGCCCATATGATCATAATGGACCAGATATATATAAACCTACTAGTTTTATTCCCATTCTTTTCACCTTGGTCATGACTCCGGTCATCTTCTCAAGCCGCGGTGACTAAGTCACCAAGCCTAAAGACAACCGAATGCTTTCCTCTTGAATAGTATTGGTTTCAACATATTTATAAATTTTATATATTATAAGGCTAGTAGTGGATACTTTTCAAATCTAATACTTTATATATATATTTATGATGAATAGTATTACATGACCTCACTATGTTATATTTACATTGGTTTCATTTAATGTTTGTTGGATGATGATTACATAACCCCATTATTTAATATGTTGGTGTCATTGATGGGTGGTGGTGATCCCATTCCTAAATAGTATACCCTATTTTTAAATGAATATAGCCTAGCACCCTGTATGTATAATACTCAATAATCCAGACCAACTTCCGTGCTATGCACAGGATAAACCGATCTCCGACTTGAATCCATGTTTGAACCAGAGACCCTGATTATTCCATATACCCCATGGTTATAAGAGGAACACTTGAGTCGCATAACCATCCTAAATATCTTTGGCATTCCAGAAGGGTCCATGAGAAGCTTACACCCCATCTACCTCAGCACTAAGCTTCCTATTATATTATTGCTGCTCCTATCTAACTCCCTATTATGTTATTGCTGATTGCATGTCTAGTAACTATTTTATGTTAGTTGCTTTATCTAGTTATTATTTTATGTATCTTTCCTATTCTTCTTGTAATCTCGTGAGCTCAATAGCTAGTTAATGGCTATTCTATTGGATTGAGAAGACAGAGAGAATATGATATTGATTTCTATTTTGGAGAAGACTCCATTAATGAACCTTGATGAGTCCTTGGGCAAGCCTTGAAGGGCTTCTCTACTGCTTACTAGGGACCTAGGAGAGTTGCTACCCCTTTCCACCTTCTTCTCTATCAATCCTGCATTACAAGTAAACAAACAAAATAATGGTTCTTTGATTGGGTGAACCAAAGTCAAATCGGGGAAGTCGATAGTATATATAATGGACCAAAACCTAAAATTAGGACTGTCTATGTTTTTAAATCATTAAAATTGAAGTAATAAAATGTTTAGATTTTAAATTAAGGAAGGATACCCATGTAGGTGACGTGGACGAATTCACAAGAAACGAGACGGAAAGGGTTTTCATAGAACCAATGGACACAAGGCAATGTGAGTGGAATATCATCATAGTATTGAGTTTTATTGCACTTTATGATTAAGCATGTTTCATTGCATCATGATTTATGTTTAAGTGAAATGTATTATATTATATGTCTTAGAATGTTTTAAATGATATATAAATAGATGATCTTATTTATGATGAGATTTTAAGGCTAATATGAATTTCATGAACGAAAGATTGAAATAAATGTTAGACTCATGGAAACGAAAGGAATGGAATGGTAAAGAACCCATGTGACTACCACCCCTTTCCAAAGAGGGGGTTAGGTACCGGATGAGGTGTACAGATGCTAGAGTGTGATCCTTCCCGGGTTACGATGCCCGGAATCGAGTAGATCATGCCTAGTGTGACAGACGCCCTCCCAGTGGTTACGATGCCTGGAATCAGAGTAGACCTTAAGTTTATGGCGTTATGACAACCTCACTTTCTACTCATTTGAGTGGTAGTTCACAATGACCAGACCAAATTAATTAAATGATTCATCTTAAGAATTAAAAGATGTACTATATTTTCATTGAGCATGTTTTTAGTGTTATTTTCAAATGCCATGCATGATTATATATCTATGATCAAATGTATAATATGTTCGATTCTATCATCCATGTTTCTTGCATCATAATATGATCGTATTCTTCTCACGGGCTAGTTGAGCTCACCCCTCAATATTTTACACAGAGCAGGCTCACATGGAGTGTCACCGTATGGAGTGCGTTAAGAAGGCTAGGGGAAACTACTTGATAATTCCCGAGTAGTGGATCCTTGATTTAATAACGCTTAGAGTTATTTCTTTTCTTTTTATGATTCAAGACAGTTGGTGGGTTTCGGGATAGTAGGTGGTCGTAGCATTAATGAAATTTGAAGAATAGAATGGGATGTAATGCTTTATGACGATACAAGTTGTGTGATGACTCAAGTGAGAGGTTTTTAGACTATGGTTATGTGAATGAAGTTCTTTTAGATTTCGGTCATTGACAGAATTACTTAGAATGAATAACTTTCGCTGTGCATTGAGGTGATATAGACTTAGTTTCCACTGCAATTCAATGATATTTGAGTGATTGATTATCCGCTGCCAATGAATTAAATGTAAGTGAGATGGAAGATTGGCCGTTATCACACGGCGGCCTGCGAGGGCCAGCACCCATATCTCACCCGGATTTGGGGGCGCTACACTCGTAGTAGTCGCTAAGCCGACCCTTACTGAGATCGGGCTCTTCGCGTGCCACAAAGCATTAGATAAGCTCCCTTAGCTCATGAATGGTAATATTGGTTTAAGGACACCTAGGAGGATCTTTCCCATCTTGATGAGCAATCCTCTTTCCCTCACCTTAGCCAAACATTGGTGTAAGTTTTGAGTTTTTTTACCAAGAACCTAGGTTAGATGTCGACATTTAAAAAGCCTGATTCATCAATGAGTAACTATCACTTAACATTTTCTTCGGTTGAATGGTTCATTCAAAATGATGAACAAAATCTATGAAAAGTTAGCTTGTTGTCAAGTCCACATATTGACAAACACTAGCTTTTGCTTGATAGTTTAACTATCTGATGTGATATCAAAGGATGCTTTTTGATAGGCCTTTGTTGTCGATGTTCTTGTTTGATTGTCGAACCGAGCAGTTTAACCTCGATTAATGGGAATTCCTAGAAAACATGGACTATATATTTATAGAATTTATGTCATGATTACGAGATAGATAGGGATTATTCTTGGAGGTCAAGAACCCATTTGGGTTCATTCCTTGCCCCACGCCCCCCCAAGTCAGTCCCTTAACGATCGAGTTAAACACATTATTAACCTTAATTTGATTGGCCAAGTGATGTTGGCACACTTTTGTACCTTTGATGCATAACCACTCAAAATGATTCGATTTTGACGATTTGATGGAGCCTTTGTATCCTATGATGTATTGAGGATTTGATGCTCCTTAAATCTATAAATATAGGGCTCTCTCACGTTTATGTGGATATATCCCTCTTTGGTTAACTTTGGTCTCTTGACTTGGAGTGAGTTAGAGAGAAAAAAGCTTTGAAATCCTAATTGTTGGGTGATTGAATCTAGATTTAGGCTTTCTTCCTGAGTTTAGGATGGTCTCTAACCTTTAATTTTCATGGTTCTTCAACTATGCAAAATTCCCTCTCTTTTTTTTTTTAACTTGGTTTTAATTACCTCGATCTCCTGAATTTTGATTCTCCTCTTGTTTCTATTACACACAAAGGGGTGTATAATCCTACCTTTTCAAGTAGTTGTAATGCACCTATGTTTGTTATATATAGATTGTGCATAGATTAATGTTCTTCATCATACATACTCTCATATCTTCCTTTCTTTATATTTCTAGATTAAGTTTACAGGTCTTTGAATATTGTGGTGCAAGTTTAAGCTTTAGTATTCTTTCCATCTTCACCATGATATATACCCTTGGTTTTCTAATCTCCTAAATGATTCAATATTGATTTCATAATTTTTTCATGGATAGATTCCTTTTCTTCTTTACCATACATCATCTTTTTTTCCTTGTCTATGCACCCACAGAATAGGTTTTTGCATGATAGGTTAATCATTTGCATGTTATTTTCCATGTTCTTCCTTATTAATATATGGTGATCTTCATGTGTATTGATATTTTGATATGTCATGTAATAAGCATTTATGGGTTCGCATCTTTTTTATGTATTTCTCATCTTAATGATGTACATTGTTCATGCATATAAGGTAAGTCCCTAGCATTCATACATTAGCATACCTTCATATCTTTTCGTCTTTCCCATGTTTAGATCTAAGTTTTCTTTTTCATATCTTTTTTTTCCTAAAGGTCAGCAAAGTATGTATTAGAATAATGAGTAAAATACAAGTTCAAGAGGGTCCCCAGGTAGGGGACTCCAATGATACAAAACCATCATTGGCACTAGCCTATAAAAAACTAGTTATAGGACATCCCTGAAATCCCACCTTCGGCATTGCCATCAACAGGAAGTCAAGGAGTACCTACACCAGCATCTACCATCATCGGAAACGAAATCGACTCCTCTCTTGCAAGTCCCATTCAATCTCATAGTGAGCATAGGGTGGTGCTTTATCCCATTGTTGAGAGGTGTGAGTAGAGGCACATTTCTTTGCAATAATGTCAACAAGTATGTTTGCCTCCCTGTAGCTATGAGTGATTTCCCACATGATGCCTTCGAGATAGCTTGCCACGCCAAGCCAAGCCTGTTTGAATTTCCAGGGGATGTTCCCATTTTTTATAGCTGTCACGACTACCTCTGCATCACATTCAATCCACAGTCGTATAAAGTGATGGTTACATGCCATCTGCACACCAATAAAGAAAGCTGTAAATTCTGCAGTATGATTTGTAGTAATTCCCAGGTATTCGGCATAGCTTCCCACAGGCTGTCCTTGGGAATTTCTAAAAATTCCAGCGGCATTGGAATGACCCGGGTTCCCCAATGAACATCCATCAATGTTCAGCTTCACCCAATCAAAGCTCGGCTTTTTCCACAATACTGCAATAATTTCATTGGCCTGTGCCTATGGGAATGCAGCATCAATATCACGTGCAATCAGCAGGTCCTGTATGGACTTGATGGTGCATTTCATAAAGGATGAAGCATCTCTAAGATCTGATTTGACTCGACGCAGAATGGTATTAGAAGTCTTCCACTGCCCCTCAAATCTCCTCTGGCTTTTTCATATCATTTATACATTGCGCATATTTTAAAATCCTGCATGTTTTCTTCGTTATTTCTTCCTTATTATGTGATTCACTATTGAAAAATAATTGCTTTATAGTGCTTATTCCTAAAGTGGATGGTGCTTCATCTTTAGAGAAATTCAGGCCATTATGCATGGGGAATTTCTTTTGTAAGATTTTGTCCAAGATCATGGCTTGTAGGTTGGAGGTGGTTCTCCCTAAATTAATCTCAGAGGAACAGGGTGCATTCCAATAGGGGAAGGTGATCCATGATAATATTGCAATTGCTTCTAAGCTAGATAACATGATGTCGGCTGCTTCTAGGGGAGGAGGGATGGGGCTGAAAATAGACATTCAGAAGGTGTATGATACAATCTCGTGGGATTTTATCTTCAAAGTGATGATTAAATTTGGGTTCTTGGAGCAATGGATTAAATGGCTTGGTAGCTTGTTCACTTCTACTAGAATCTCGGTGCTTGGTGTGGAACGCGGGCTGCGCCAGGGTGACCCAATCTCCCCTATGATTTTTATCCTAGCGGCGGAGGTGCTTTGCAGGGGTCTGACAAATTTGCTCAATGAAAAGAAAATTGCTTCTTTTCCTGGGCCTCAAGGTGTTCGCACTCCAGGGCATTGCTTGTTCGCTGATGATATTTTTATCTTCACTAATGCTTCTATTCATTATGTCAGGAATCTCATGTCTTTCCTTGGTAAATACCAAGAGTGTTCCGGCCAAAAGATAAATCTGGAAAAGAGCACATTGTTCCTAGGTCCCATGCCCCCTAACAGGCGTGAGGCTATTGAGGAGGTGCTGTAGATGCCGATTTGTAAGTTTTCCACTAGGTACCTCGGTGTTGAGATCTCCAAGGGCCGTGTGAAAAAGGATATGCTGCTCTCGGTGATGGATAGAGTCAGAAATAAATTGGCTGGTTGGAAAGGCAAACTGCTTTCGATGGCTGGTCGTGTTGAATTTGTGAAGTCCATGGTGTTTAGTATGCTGATCCACAGCTTCTCAGTATATTGGTGGCCTGCTTCGTTGATTACTTCCCTAGAGCGATGGATGAGAAACTTCATCTGGATAGGTGATGCTGAGTCCCCAAAGGCTATTTCAGTTAGTTGGGACACACTTTGCAAACCAAAGGTGGAAGGGGGATTGGGGATAAGGAGGCTTAGAGATGTGAACAAGGCTATGCTGTGCAAGCTAACTTGGAAGATTAGGAATGACAATTCGACGTCTTCCACATTCTTGAGACACAAGTTCGCCAACAAATGGGGGAATTTGCGGTGTGAATACAAAGCCTCCTCCATCTGGCCAGGTATTAGGAAAATGTAGAGTTTTGTGGTAGAGAAGGAACACTGGATCTTGGGAAATAGAAAACAAATTAATTTTTGGAGGGACAAATGGTGGGGTCCTATTTCTATTCAAGAAAAATGTTGGTTGGGTGAGGAGTTCTTTAGTAATGATGCAACAAAGGTGAGTGACTTTATTGAAGAGGGGGCTTGGAAGCTGCCGCCAATGACTTCAATCGCCTTGAATGATGCTTTCCAGGTTATTAAAAATTTTCCCATCCCTTGCTACCCAGTGGAGGATGCTGTTAGATGGAGCTTGTCGAAGTCGGGTGATTTCTCTGTGGAGGATACTTGGGAGGGTATTAGAAGAAAATCGCCTATTGTTCCTTGGGCCAACCTGGTGTGGGCTAGGAATGTCCAACCTTGTCATGCTACTTTTGGGTGGAGGATGGCTCATGGAAAGATCCCCACGGATGAGGAAGTTCAAAAAAGGGGAATTTATTTGGCGCCTAGATGCTCTCTATGCTTGATGGAAGGTGAGTCAGCCAATCAATTGTTTCTTAATTGTGAGTTCAGTTCTGCGGTTTGGAACTCTTTTGCTTCTTGGTTTGGTTTTGTGTGGGGAAATCCTTCTTCCATTCAAGAGATTTTTGAGTGGTGGAAAGGAAAACTCAAATGGACGAACGTCAAGGAGCCTTGGGCTGCAGGGGCAACAATCATCTGTGCTATTTTGTGGGAGGAGAGAAATAGAAGGCTGCATGAGGGTATTATTCGAAGTGTGAAGTAGATCCTGGATTCTGTGAAAGGGGAGATTAGAGATTGCAATCATGTGATCAAAGGGGTGAAAAACATTCAGGACTTGAATTGTGTCAGAAACCTGGGATTGGCGGTCTCTAATGTCAAATCTAATGATGTCTTGGAGGCTTTTTGGTGCAGGCCGGTTAGGAAGTGGATCAAGCTCAACATCGATGGTAGCTCGATCGGGAACCCAGGAAGGGCAGGCATGGGGGGTGTGTTTCGAAATCATCAAGCCCAAGTCGTGCATTCCTACTGCAGATACCTGGGGGTTTCAAATAGCTTTGTGGCGGAGTTTGAGGCTCTGTTAGATGGGCTTTTTATTGCTTGGGAGAGTGGCTTCATGGACCTTTGGATTGAATCTGATTCAGCAGCTTTGGTGTTGGCCATTCAACACTCAATCATTCCGTGGTTTGTGCTCCAAAGATGGCAAGCTCTCAAGCCTTTCCTTGACTCCTGCAATTGGAAAATCTCGCATTGCTTTAGGGAAGCAAATCCTATCATAGACTATTTGGCAAAGCATGTGGCGATTAACGGAGTGTCTTCTACAAACTTGCTCTTTCCTAGTCATATTGTAGATCAGTTGGCTCGTGATGCTATGGGCTTGCCTAGTTATAGATTTGTTATGATTTAGGGGAACTGGCTGGCTGGTCCAGTTTGTGTTTGTGTTTTGCTTTTGGTCTCTTCTTGTTTTTGGAGTTGTGACTCTTTTGCCTTTTCTTTAATACAAGGATCTTCTAGCAAAAAAAGTGTTTTTGTCGATCTTTTAGGATTTAATCTTGGTTTTATGCTTTCATGTTCAAATCCATACTTTCCATGTTTTCTGGGGTTTTCATTGTGAATTTATCTTTTTTAGGCTTTTTGTTTTTGTTTTTTTTTTTATAGGATTTTTAGGGATTTTTCTACATTTTTTCTAGGCTTGTTTTAGTCCTAGGGGCATTTTGGTAATTTTATCTTATTTTATAATTTATGAGTTTCTATGCTTATTTTATCATAGTAATTAGAGTTTTATTGTCATATTTTTATTCATATTGAATCTTATGCTTTTCTTTTGATTTTGTATGCATTCACTCATTTTAGGGTTTAAATATTTAGATTGTGTTGTCTTGTGTACCCTTGATTATTATATCATATGGTTTCTTTTTTTACTTTCATATATAGTAACCTTTCAGTCAAACGCTCTAGGTATGTGAATTTAATCTCATCCTTCATTTACTTTTATGTATTCTAACCATTGACTTGTAGCCAAACGCTTTGAATATGTATATAGATCAAACCCTAGCTTTTATTTTCTGCATTTTACTTATTTTTCCTTTGTTGTATCTCTAGTTATTTGCATTTGTTATACTTATTTTAGCCAAGTATTATGAAAACCAGTTAACCAGGTGGACCGGGGTGCCTAACACCTTCCCTGAATCTTAACATTGACCCGTACTGATGTTGGAGGGAGAATACTGTTTTGAGTAGTTTTGTAAACCTAAACCCAAAATAGTATATTTTTGTTGACTCAACATATGAATACATATTTTTGTAAGAGAAAACCTGATGATATCTAATCATGTAATTTTCCTTAAAAAAAAACCCTACAGTTTGAATGAACAGCAATAATTACCTACCCTTGAAGTGGATGTCTATTCTTTGATATGATATTGCACAAAGGCTTACACATGAACCATTAATGCACCACTTTTTAAAATTAACCTCTTTCTAAAGCTATATATAAAATAAAAATAAAACTAAATTAAAAAAAAAAAACCTCTTTCTAAAGATTTATTTCTTCATTTTAATGATGTGTACATTTAAAATTTATGGAAGGGAGCTAGGGTCCCTTAACTCCACCCTTTCCCCCTAATAAAAAAGAAATTTGAGCCCCAATTGACATGCAACATGGGAAAAAAAATCATGGCCAATTTAAGGCAATTAGTATAAGTTGTGTCAACCTAACCTAAAAATTCTGGTTGCATGTCAATTAGTAAGCCTACACCGTTTAGAGACCGTTTAGAGTTAAACGGCTCATTAGCCCATTTTGGACCCGGTTTAGACCCGTTTAGCCCAAATAAGGCTGCCCCAATTAAAGATCGAACACCAACCGACTGAAATGAAACCGTACCATACCCGTCCAAGGCAAGCCTGAATGCCTAAACGGACGGACACGGTGCAGCCTGTAAAATTGGTAAGGCCTAGCTAGACCCGACCAAGACCGATCGAGCCCGACTGGTTGACACCCCTAGCCTACAGTAGGGCCTTAAAAAGAATGGAGCCACCCATTAATAGTAATGGAACTCTACGCAAAGTCTCCTCCCATGATATGAGTTACTACCCTTGGGTGTAAGTAAGTAGGCGTAATCCTCCAGTCATGCAATTTGAGTCTAAAATTGTCGTAATTGTTACAAATATTTATGTACGGGAGTGTCGGAATGACACCTCTATAGGTGTATTTAGAACTTGACACCTTCTTTTAATTGCCCCTTGTCTTATTCTCAAAAGGTTTTTAAGATAAGGGTATAAAAGGGTTTTCAAGAATGAGTTGAAAGTGACATATCTTTATGTCATCATCAAAATGAGAGGAGTCACGAAGCTTAAGGAGTTCTTGGATTCATTTTAAGCTTACTCAAGGCAAAAAAGCAATCTTGACAAAAGTAAGATTTTCTTGAGGTCAATTCTGACGGTTAAGAAAAGAAGAATAAAAGTGGTTCTTGGAATCCCAGAATGTGTATTCCCAACCCGCTACTTAGGAGTGAAAATCTTCTAATGGAGAGTCAAAAAGGATTTTCATCCTTCCCCTTATGAATAAGTTCAAGGCAAGGCTTACAAGGTGGAAGGGTAGATTGTTATCGATGGCAAACAAGATTGAGCTGGTGAAATCAGTTATGAGTAGCATTCCTATACACAACTTTTTTATCTATTTATGGCCATCATCTTCGATTATTTAGAAACATGGTGATAGACCCAAATTACACCGGCCAATCGTGAGCCGCCATGTGTCCCGGCCCAAGTGGGAAGGCCATCCCAGAGCCCGGCCACCTTACGTCTCACTTGATTAGCCCGGAAGACAGAACCAACAAGGAAGTCCAAGAACCAAGTCCAAGAACCAAGTCCAAGTACTACACGCAAGCTACTACCGTCATCGACAAGATATGCATCACCTCATTAGTTGAGGGTACCACCTACCAAAGGCACAGTTCCAGATGGACACATGTACCAAGGACCTTATCCAACATATAAAGACGCATGAATGTCTATCTACCAGGAACATCCCCCCTACTGGGACTCTATCTCCCATAGGAGAACAACCAATCAAGAGAGGAAACCTACTACCTAGGAACGTCTATCTACTACAAGGACTACTCGTCACCAACTGGGACTCTCCACACCGCCACACTCTACTATAAATACGAAGGTACTCTACCCCATTAACCCATCTTGAATTCTAACTATTCATCTGTTTGCTCAAAGAGATCTAACTTAGGCATCAAAGAGTCCTAGGCCGGAATCACACCGGTTCTCCCTTGTCACCCTTTTGTAGGTTACGACACTCGAAGGGACTACTAGGCTATTTCTTGACGCAACACATGGATTAATTTCTTGACGCAACACATGGATTAGGAACTTTATTTGGTGTGTGGACACTAATTCCACTAAGGCAATCATAGTTAAATGGAGTAGCTTATGTAAGCCAAAAAAGGAAGGAGGATTGGGTATTCGTCCTCTTAAGGAAGTTAACCTAGCACTTCTTGCGAAGTTTTGCGGGTTTGTTAAGACTGAAAAATTCAATATTTGCTTCCTTTTTGCATGATGGTTCTTTGAAGTAGTCCATGATATCGTTGTCCATTTTACCAGGATTGAGAAAAGTTTGGGAATTTGTTTGTTCAACAAAAAGATGGATTATTAGTGATTGTTTATCAATTAGCTTCTAGTATGATCGACGCTTAGGCGAAGGTCGAATTGTTGATATGATCTCACATGATTTACCAGTTCCTTCCAGATTGAAAGCAAATGTTTCTATTTCATCGAAGAGGGTCGACGGGCATTGTTGGGGTGTCCTCTTGTGAGATGTGGGTAATTTGTGATCAAATTAAAGTCACTCCCCTCCCATCGGTTTTAATATTAGAAGATAGGAGGGTTTGGTCTTTAACTGAATTAGGTTCTTTCTTTGTTTCTTCTAACAAGGAAATTTTTTTTTTGGGAGGGGGGGGGGGAAATCCCATTCAAGGCTGGACTTACCTAGTGTGGTTAAAAGGGCTACATCCCTGTTCTTCTATTTTTATTGTTAAAGCTTTGTGTAGGGTTATTTCCCTACTGATGATAAGGTGGCTAGGTGCTCCATTCCTATGGTTTCTAGATGTAAAATATGCCTTACGAATGTTGAATCTTTTCAGCATTTTTTTTTAATTGTGGTTTTGACTGAGGCTAGTGCGATTGCTGCATATTTTGTGAACCATTATGAGAGTTTTTTTAAAAGAGGGGCGGCATCTAGAGATGCAGATTTGATTGCAATCATTCCCCCCTGGTCTCAAACACGGACAATGAAATGCTGGCTAAAATCCCCTCCCAAGAGGAAATTAAGGCAGCAGTTTATGGGTTAGATCCTTCCAGCGCCCCGGGCCCTGATGGATTCCCTGGCACCTTTTTCAGAGTTTGCTGGGATATCATTGGTAGAGATGTTTGTCGTGGAATACAAAACTTCTTTCAAGAAGGGGTTATCACTAAGGGACTGAATAGCAATTTCCTTACCCTAATCCCCAAGGTGCAAAATGCCAACAAAGCAGGTCAATTCCGACCGCTTTGTTTAGGGAATTTCTTCTTCAAGCTCATCCCAAAAATTATGGCCACTCGATTATCTACTATTCTCCACAAGCTAGTATCTGCAGAGCAGAGCGCTTTCCAGAGAGGTAAGGTAATTTTCAGCAGCATTGGTGTAGCATCTGAATTAACTAACTTGATGGCAGTTAAGTGCAGGGGAGGGGGTTTGGGCATGAAATTGGATATCCAAAAAGCATTCGATACCCTGCAATAGAGTGTTCTATTTGATGTTTTAGGTGCTTATGGCTTCTCAAATCTCTGGATTAACTTGGTGCATCAAATTTTACTTTCCACAAGAATCTTTGTGTTGGTGAACAGAGGTCCAGTGGGGTTCTCTGGAATGGAACGGGGGTTACGCCAAGGTGATCCGCTATCCCCTCTTTTATTCATATTATCTGAAGAGGTATTGTGTAGAGGTCTAAGCGAGTTGCGCAACAGAGGATGGATCAAGGCTCTCCTAGGGCCTCGTGGAGTGATAATTCCCTCCCATATACTGTACGCAGATGACCTTTTTATTTTCATAAAGGTGGAGTTAAGAAATGTCAAGAGGTTCAAGCAGTTCCTTGAGGCCTACGGAGAGTATTCAGGTTAGGTAATCAATTTGGCTAAGAGGAAGATTTTCCTAGGGCATATTACTAGTGCCCAAAGACAGCGGTTGACTTTGGTTCTACAAATTCATGTGTGTGTCTTTCCTACGAGGTACCTGGGGGTTGAATTAATGAAAGGGAGGGTGAAAAAAGACATTATACAGCCTCTAGTCGATCACTTCAAGGGATCGCTCGCTGCTTGGAAAGGCAGGCTTCTATCCCTGGCAGGGCGGGTTGAGTTGGTGCGCTCAGTGATGGGAAGTATCCCAGCACATAATTTTTCTACTTTCTTATGGCCTGTAGGAGTGATTGAAATCATGGAGAGATGGACTCGAAACTTTATTTGGTCAGGGGAAGCGGATAGGTCCAAAGCTATAACGGTTCGATAGGATGCTGTTTGTAAACCAAAAAAGGAAGGGGTTTTAGGAATCCGTCGTCTGAGGGACCTAAACATGGCCTTGATTTCAAAGTTTGCGTGGATGATTAAAATAGAGAATTCAGTCTTTGCAAATTTCCTGTGAGGGAGGTATGTGAAAGCAAATGGCAAGCTCAAGAACTATGGTGTTTCATCTACGATTCTCCCAGGGCTGCGCAAGGTCTGGGCTTTTGTCAAAGATGCAGAGCGTTGGGTCATAGGAAATGGCAGTACTATTAGGTTCTGGTATGATAGATGGATTGGGAACCAAAGCATTGAAGAGACTCTCAGGCCTACCCGCATCCCTCAAGACCTCTCAGCCATGATGTCTTACTTTTGGGACGCTAGAACCTGGGATTTTTCGCAAGTGGGGAACCCCGCACTACAGAATGTTTTTAGATTGATTGCAGGAATGAATGTAACTTTTTCAGAGAGGAAGGACATGCATTGTTGGGCTTATACAAAATCTGAGACCTTCACAGTTCAATCAGCTTAGGACGCAATAAGGAAAAAGGAGAACATTACAAGTTGGGGATGGGCAATTTGGCATAAGCAACTCCTTCCATGCACATCCCTATTTGGCTCGTGCTTAGTGCATGGGGCTATTCCGACAGATGATAAAGTGAAACGCAATTCAGTGCCATTGGCTTCTAGATGTGAGTTATGCTTGGCAGACTGTGAATCAGTTAAGCACCTGTTCTTGGAATGGAACTTCACAACCCAAGTCTGGAAGGAATGTCTTTTCTACTTCAAGGAAAGCTGGGGGGGCTCCCGTCCATCGAACTACTATTCTCATGGTGGAGGAGGAAGGCCAAGGTAGTCTGTCTTCCCAAGATTTGGGAGATAATGTTGATTATTGTTTGTCAACAAGTGTGGCTAGAACGAAATGCGAGAAGATTTGAGAACACAGGAAGAGGTCCCAAGCAGGTTCTTAGGCGGTGCTTCAGGGAAATCACGGACTGTTGTAGGATACATGGGGTACAGGTGAAGTCGGTTCATGAGCTGGTCTTGGCAAGGAACCTACAACTCTCTCTCAAATGACCTGCTGCTAGGAGGATCACTGAAGTGCATTGGAAGCAGCCTCCAACAGGATGGTGGAAACTCAATATTGATGGATCCTCAAGGGGAAATCCAGGCTCATCAAGAGCGGGAGGGATATTTTGCGACCACAGGGGTGCAACTATAAGATGTTTTGCAGCCTACCTGGGAGTGGGTACCAACTATATGGCAAAAATGGAAGCATTCTTTGTTGGAGTTAAGCAAGCCCAAGAACTGGACATTGGCAAGATCTGGATCGAGAGTGACTCGGCTGCGATGGTGGGCTGTATACTTTCAAACAACATCCCTTGGTGTCTGCTTCAAAAATGGTGGTCAAGCCTTCCTTACCTCAGCTCAATTCAATGGAGGTTGACACACTGTTTTAGGGAAGTGAACGGGGTTGCAGATAAATTAACAAATTATGCAGCAACGAAGAAAACAACCAGCTCCTGGAACACGACCCCGAGATTTCTGGCTCATGCACTCTCGTGGGAAGCACTTGGCCGCCCATACTTCAGATTTTCTTAAATATTTACCACGAGTCAGGGACATTTTCCGCTAGGTGGCTGAGAGCTCTCAACCTCTCTCTTACCTATGCTTTGTTTTTGTGTTGGGTTGTCTTCTTTCTCTACTGATTAGGAATCAAGCTTGTAACTTATTTACCTCATAATTCTCAATACATACTTTGCTGACCTATAGCAACAAAAAAAGATTTTGCTAGCACATTCTGGTTGGATTTATTGTTGTGTTTGATCAAAGATGGAGTGGATTCCCTTCTATTGAGGAGTTATTTTCTTGGTGGAGAAGAAAAGTGGCACCGGTATCACTTAGTAAGCTATGGATTGTTGTAGTTATATTGGAACCATTGTAGATATGGACGGAAAGAAATAGACGACGTTATGGTAACATACATCGTCCCCTAGCTCTAGTGGTGAAAGAAATTCTGAACGGGTTGCAAGACTATTCTACATTGGGTCCAATTCATATTTCCTCTGTTATGGATTTGTTGATTTCAAAGAAGTTGTAGGTAGCGGTTGCAGTACCTCCTCCCAGGAGGATTATTGAGGTGGTATGGTGTTGTCCGTCGGCGAGATATCATAAGTTGAACATCGATGGGTGCTCTCTTGGCAATCCGGATCGATCAGGAGCTGGTGGAATTTTCAGGGGCAGCGGTGGTTTTCCTTAGAGATGCTTCGCCTGTTATGAAGGAATTGGCACCAATTTTATGGCCGAATTTGCTGCATTCATTGTAGGTTTGTATCATGCATCGTCAATGAATGTAAATAGACTGTGGATTAAATGTGGCTCTCAGACAATTGTGAACTGCGTCAAAAGCCATAAAATTCCATGGTGCTTTTAGCTAAAATGTAGGTTCTTTAGGCGCTATTTGGATAATATTTCATGGAGTATTTCTCACCGAGCATAGTGGCTAATAAGTTGGCAAAACATGTAGCATTAAGGGTATCTTCAATCTGGGATAGTGCGCCTTCATTCGCTCTTCATGATATCTGCTAAGATTCTCAATTGAGACTCAGATATAGGTTCACTTAATTTTTGGGTATTGTTTGATTGAGTTGCTGCTCTACTGATGGCCATGCCAAAGGTCGAGCAGTCAATGATTTGTTATTCTCTCATTCTTTGTGTTGTAAATTATATATTTCATTAATAAACTCATCTGTTGATTCTTTGCGCTCGCGCACACACACACATTATTTTTAACTTCTAAAAGGATTAATACTAATTGAATGCAAATTCTAGTTTTTCTACAAAAACAAATTTCCATTATTCAGATTTTCTTTGTGGGGGTGGGTTAGGAGAGAGGAAAGAAGAGGACAATATTTTTTAATCATTTAAAATTGAAATAATATTATTAATGGAATAAAGTAGCTAAGGCTGCCATAAATTTATCTTTAATTGCTTCAACCAAAATTTCCTTTCCTAAAGAGATATTATTAGTCCATCACAAGTTGACGGCTTATAAAGATGAAAAGGGATAAAATTAACAAAATTAAGTTTATGGTTGCTTAAGGGTGTCAAACGGTGCGGTTTTGATTATACGGTGTGGTTTTGGTTCGATGCACATTTTACAAGGTAGAAATCAAAACTGCACCGAATAAGAATCACCTAAAATCAGAATCGTTTTAAATGCGGTGCGATTTTAGCGGTTTCTATTCGGTTTTTGTTATCCAGTTTACATGCAGTTTGTAATACCGGTTTCATCTTTTACCCTTTAATTAAATTTTTCATATCCTTGTTATGCGGGAGAAATTATATTGTTTCATACACATCTAACTCTAGGCAAAGTTCACTTACACATACTAGTTGCAATGATAATTTTAAGTGATTACTCAAGGCTGCAAAGTACTACAAAGGAAACCAATCTGAGGACATCACCAATCCATACCCCCACTCAATTCATTAATAAAGTCCACCAAGACATGCTCGTACTAAAACCTTTTATCCCTTCATGAATTTGGCACTCAAAGTAAAATTAAAAAAAAAAATCTCAATAAGGAGTCCTAATATTTTAGAGTGTTTAATCCCATTCTTAAACAAATAAGAATATTCTTAATTTCGGCTTTCTATTTGGTTAACCGACGGTTTTCCGGTTTTGAATCGAACCGAACCGATAATAGAACCTATGAAATTAGAATCGCACCATTTTTATACGGTGCGGTTCGATTCGATCATAAACGGTCAGTTTCGATTCTGACAAACAGTTTCGGTTCCATTTTGACACCCTCAGGTTGCTATTGCACAATGTTAGGAGAGACAGGTTTCAAATTAATAGAACCAATCTCATTTTATATGACCTGTGGATGTGTATATCAGATGCTAGGTTTCGCCCAGGTTAGAGTAGCTTAATGTTTATTTATTTATTTCTCTTCAGTTATGATCAGCAAAAATCTTGTAGTCCAAACCTTTGGCTTTTAGGCAAACATTGGAGTAATGACAGAAATTGAATTATATCTTCTTACCAGATTGGAGAATACCGATCAACACGTAGGCTGTTAGGCAAATGTTTTTCTCTACCGTGGACGAAGAGAATCTAGTCATTGGGGTTTCATTATTCCCTGATTCCCTCTGCCCCTATTGTGTGAAGTCTGAAATGTCTTTTGTACTATTTCAAGAATCCCATCCAACCACTAGAACCTCTGTATGAAGAGATTCTTTTTTACTGTTGGCGAAAGAAAACTTGGTCCTAGTTTAATGAACAATAATGAATAACAACGGAAAAAACCTCTTGAGACTCCATTTGTTCCATGTAAAAAGGCAAAAATGGATTTTTTTTCACTGTTTATTTTAATGTAAAATGAAAAAAAATATAAAGACACTCAAAAAGTTGGAAATTTTTACAAGTAGATTAATTTTCATGTAAAACATCCTTTGCAAGGAAAATTTTCACTAAAAAAAAAACGCACTGGCAACTTTGAGACTTTTAGTATTGGTAATTTAAAAGGATAAAAATCCTCTCCAATTCTTTAATCTGACAATTCCTGGCACCTTCCCTGTGTGACACATGGCATAAAAAGATCCTGTGGTAGGGATTAGTTTACACCATTTCAAGAACCACAATCTGATTTGAAAGATGGATCATCTCAACCCGAGTGGATTGTAAACCCAAAAACGTGGTTTCCTGGGAAAAAAACACAAAACGCAAAAGGAGAAGTGCTTCAGATGGGAAAGAGAGGGATTTACAGGGAAGTGCTTCAGGTGGGGCTCACGGAGATGGGTTTTGGGTTGCAGGAGGTTTCCATTACATAGGAGAGGGTGGTTCTTGTAGGAAATCCAAAATCAAAGCCATCACGAAAACTGAAACTCTAATTGAATCAGACACTGTATTATTCAACAATCGCCCAAGTAAATCTCCATCTTGCATATCTGAAATTATTCATCCCTAATGCTGGGTAGATCGATACATAGACGATATCCAGTAAAAAATTACTAGGGTTCATGAAAAATAACCGATTGACACATAAATCGCTCTTTCAACACCAAACGAAGAGGGATAGGAGGAGAAATTGAAAGTAAACATCAACGGCTACCATCCAAGACCACTGAAGAACGGCCACCGTCCAAGACTTCCCGTACTAATGGCAAGATTGTCAAAACTGCCTTAAATTCTTCGTAGAAAAACGAAGGTGAAAATTCTTAGAAAAGAGAACCATCCTTCTTGTATTTTGCATCCCAGTTATAGTAGTTATATAGCTATAGAGAGTTTGTATCTTACTTGTTAACCTTTCAATAAAGATCCTTGAAGTTTCTCCTCCGTGACTCTGCAAATCTAGTATCAGAGCAAGTTTTTGGCCTGAACTCCTCCTCGTCCACCGATCGCTGCTACTATATTTCCCCAACGTTCCAGTCTCTTGGAGGTAGCCAGCTTCAGCCCTTGAAGGTCCATTCTATTTCATCTGCTCGCCTGAAACAAAAAGAAGAATGGAGAAAGGAGAAAGGAGGAGGAAAGAGCACTATAGAGGGTTAAGGGTGTTAAACGGTCCGGTTTCGGTTAAACGGTTTGGTTCAGTTCGGTTTTGACTGCTTGAGGATAGAAACCATAACCAGACCGTTTAACCAAATGGTCTCATAATCAAAACCTAAACCATTTAGTAAACGGTTTCGGTTAAATGGTTCTATACGGTTTCGGTTAGACAGTTCTATACACACTTACTACTCTATTTACTAATACTAGTTATTACTTATTACTTACTAAATTATTAGTTTTTTTTTTTTTTTTAGAAAAGAAATCATTAATGAAGAAACGTGATTACTTAGTAGTTTCTACTTGCTATGTTTTGATTTTTTGTTTATAAAAAAAAAAGTTGTTAGGTTTTTAAACAGTTAGACGATTAGGTTATAATCGGTTTTAATTGGATTATACGGTTTGAAACCGTTGGATTAATCGGTCTAAATCGAACCAAATCAATTAAATAAATGGTGTCATTTCTAAAATCATAATCGGACCATTTAACTAAACGGTCTGCCAGTTTCAATTTAAACGGTTCGATTCGATTTTGATAAACGATTTCGATTTGGTTTTGACACCCTTATAAGGGTGACATTGGAGTGCAGTGGTGAGTCAAATTGCATTAAAAATAGAGTGTTTGAAGTCTAAAGTGGTTACACATAGTCAGGTCTTGCCGCTTCTAGAGATTCTAAAACAGTGAAGAGTAGAAATGCTTCTTTGATTGTATTAATGTATTTTTTTTTTTTGTCTTTTGTCTTTTGTGATTAAAAAAAGGTGAGTGGTAGTTGGAGTGGAAAGAGAAAATATTAAAAAAGGTGAGTAAGTTAAAAAGAGAGGTGAGTGAGACGTTAGTATACTTTGGAAAAGTTTTCTTTGTTTTTTTTTGTTTTTTAAAAAAGAGAGAAATTGGGGAGAGAAAATGAGGAGAAATTGAGAAGAGAGGAAAAATTAAAAAAAAAAAAAAGAGAAGAGAAATTGGGGAGAAGTGTTTGAACCATTTACTTTTTTGGTTCAACTGGTTTCACTTAAAGTGAACCCATTTTGTAGCCAAACGGTTAGGGACCGTTATTCTGTTCACGCACAGTCTGGGACTATAAAGCCGATTGGTCGGGGACCAAGCTTACTTAGTAGTGAAAATCAACTTACCATACTAAGTCACAAATGGCAGATTTGACGAGTGCAGCTGGGATCAAAAAGCTTAACAACAACAATTATGACTATTGGAAGTCCTGTCTTGAGTCATATCTATAAGGACAGGACCTATGGGAGGTCGTTGATGGCAGTGAGATTGCACCTCCAGAAAATGATGCAGCCATAAAGAAATGGCGTGTAAAGGCTAGAAAGGTCATGTACGTGTTGAAGACGACCGTTCAGAAGGAGTTGTTGAAGCATATTAGAGAAGCCACGTCACCCAAAGAGGCTTGAGATTCATTTGGTGCATTGTTTTCGCAAACAAACGATGCACGTCTTCAACTTCTAGAGAATGAGCTGGGATCTGTTGTTCAAGGTACAATGATAGTAGGCCAATATTTCATGAAAGTGAAATCACTATGTCATGAGATTTCACAGTTGGATTCTGACTCCAAGATTAGTGAGCAAGGGTAAGATGAATTATAGTTTCGGGGTTTGAACCCAAATATAGTGGTTTCGTGACAGCAGTCCGTGGTTGACCGACTCAACCGTCTCTCTTGGAGTTAGAGAGTTTGTTATCAAACTAAGAAACTCTAGCCACACAAATGGCAGGAGTTTCAACAAAAGATCAAGAGGAAGCACTCCTTAGCAATCAGTGGAGAGGTAAGCCAAAGAGAGAAGCCACTTTGTTAGACAGACAATAGGAGAGAAGTTATCAACACAGGGGAGCTCGTTACAGTCGATAAGGATCCAATCGACAACCTGGAGATTCAACGCGCATAAACATTGAATGCTATAACTATGGTAAGAAAGGCCACTATGCTCGAGATTGCCGCTCAAAGAGGAAGCCAGTGGAAAGCAATTATGCGACATCGACCACTTGTCAAGTTGATAGAAGTGAAGACGAGTGGGATGTGCATGCTGCATGTTGTACCATCGAACCAATCACTCAAACTTTCTCTAGAGAAGAGGTAGCTCTTACGACAAGTGCTGGAGAAATTGACTACAATCACGATTGGATTGTAGATTCTGGATGTTCAAATCACATGACAGGAGACAAGGAAAAGTTTTTCTCCATGTCAGAGTACAAAGGCGATCGAGTCGTCGTGACTGCTAACAATGCGAAGTTGTCGATCACCCATATTGGCAAGGCCACTTGCATTCCTCGCTTTAGCCCTGATGAAGTTCAATTGCAGAATGTCTATCATGTGCCAGGTATGAAGAAAAATTTATTATCTGTGTCACAATTAACGACTTCTGGAAACTATGTTGTATTTAGACCCAAAGATGTGAAAGTCTTTCGGAATATTGAGACATCTGAAGCATCAATCATCCAAGGGCGGCGATTAGAATCTATCTACATGATGTCAGCTGAATCAGCATATGTAGAGGAAACCAGATGCAGTGAGACTACAGATTTGTGGCATGCACAATTAGGACACGTCGGCTACCACAAACTCAAAGTGATGATGGCCAAGTCTATGGTGAAGGGTCTTCCAGAACTAGAAGTCCGAACTGATACAATCTGTGTTGGGTGTCAATTTGGCAAGGCACATCAATTACTATACTCTGAGTCCAATTACAGAGCCAAGAATCCCCTAGAGCTTGTTCACTTTGACGTGCTTGGTCAAGTGAAGCAATCTTCGATCAGCGGGATGCACTACATGCTGAATTTCATAGATGACTTCTCAAGCTATGTGTGGGTATTTTTCTTAAAAGAAAAGTCAGAAGTATTTTCAAAATTTATAGAATTTCAAGAAAATGTGGAAAGAGAAGTTGGACAGAAGATTCATTGCTTATGCACTGATAACGGTGGAGAATACACGTCCGAAGAATTCACTGTTTATCTGAAAAAGCATAGAATTCGACGGCAGTTGACCTATCCAAATACACCACAATAGAATGGAGTAGCGGAAAGAAAGAACCAGCATCTTGGTGAGATATGTCGAAACATGATGCATTCAAAAAATGTACCTAGTCGTTTTTGGGCCGAATGCATGAAGACGGCAGTACATGTGATCAATCGGTTGCCGCAACCTAAGTTGGGGTTTGTATCACCATTTGAGAAATTATGGAAATACAAACCCAATGTAAGTCACTTTCGTGTATTTGGTTGTGTGTGCTATGTATTTGTACCTAACCATCTACACAGCAAGTTTGACAAGAAAGCGTTTCGGTGTATATTTGTGGAATATGATACCGAACGAAAAGGGTGGAGGTGTTGTGATCCTATCACAAACAAATGTCATACAACTAGAAATGTTGTGTTTGAAGAAGCATCATTCTAGTGGTCACAACAGGCAGTCGTACTACTAGATTTAAAGGACTTGGAGACCAATCTCCAAGAAATGCTAAAGCAAGATGCTCAAGTGGACGAGCATTAGACTCATCAAGAAATTGTTGAAAATTCACCAGAAGCAAATGATCATGGATCTCAATCCATCTCATCAAGATCACATAAGAGATCGCCAAACTCATTGCGAACCGGTGTCCATCAGCTGAGAACAACAAAAGAACTTCGGCCAAGTCAGTCTAAAGAAGAAGTTAGCTAAGAACTTCAACGATCTGCTAGATCGAGAAAGCCAAATTCAAAGTATGTTGATGCTGCTTTTGCTAAAGAAGTCAATATACAAGAACCAACTACATATGAGGAAGCATGCCAAAGCAGGGAGTGGCAAAAACCGATGCAAGAAGAGATTCTGGCACTAAAGCAAAGTCAAACTTGGGACATGGTTCTAAATCCCAAGGAAGTCAAACCCATCTCATGCCGTTGGGTTTACAAAGTAAAGACACTTGCTGATGGATAAGTAGAAAGGTACAAAGCTCGATTGGTTGCTCGAGGTTTCTCATAACAGTACGGGCTAGATTATGATGAGACATTCAGTCCGGTTGCCAAAATTACAATCGTACGAGTGTTATTGGCACTTGTAGCAAGCAAGTCATGGACACTATGTCAGATGGATGTAAAGAATGCCTTTCTTCATGGGGAGATTGACCATGAAATTTACATGGAGCAGCCTCAAGGGTTCGAATGTCAAGACCGATAAAGCTACGTGTGCAAATTACGAAAGGCTTTGTATAAATTGAAACAGGCACCTCGTGCATGGTATGGAAAGATAACTGAATTCTTAGTTCAAAGTGGATATTCAATTACACCTGCAGATTCAAGCTTGTTCGTAAAAGCTCGCAATGGTAAGATATCACTCATACTCGTTTATGTAGATGACCTAATTATCATAGGAGATGATGAAAATGAAAACCGACAGATCAAGGAGAATCTATCTGTACAATTTCAGATGAAGGAGCTCGGGGAGCTCAGGCATTTTCTTGGACTTGAGATTGATCGAGTCAAAGAAGGGTTGTTCTTGTGTCAACAAAAATACACAAGAAATCTTTTACAAAAGTATGGCATGGATAATTGCAAGCCCATCTCTACACCAGTAGAAGTCAACACTAAACTAAGTGTTGAAGGGGAAGATGATTTGGAAGACTTGACCATGTACAGGCAACTAGTATGAAGTCTAATTTACCTAACAATGACTCAACCTGATATCAGTTATGCAGTTGGCTTGGTAAGTCATTTCATACAGAAGCCCAAGAAGCCTCATCTAGAAGCAACTCGCTGTATTTTACGATATGTGAAGGGAATTGCTGATTTTGGTCTCCTATACAGAAAAGGAGAAGCAAGTGAGCTATTTGGTTATTGTGATGCTGATTATGCAGGTGACTCAAGCACGAGAAGGTCAACGACTGGATATACATTTAGTCTTGGATCAGGACCAGTCTCTTGGTGTAGCAAGCAACAACCGACAATATCTTTATCAACCACAGAGGCTGAGTACAGATCAGGAGCAATGGCAGCATAGGAAAGCACATGGTTGATGCAATTAATGAATGATCTAAAACAACCAGTGAATTATTAGGTATCACTATATTGTGATAACTTATCTTCCATACGGTTGGCAGAAAACCCTATTTTTCATGCAAGAACCAAACACGTGGAAGTGCACCATCACTTCATTCGAGAAAAAGTCTTGCAAGGAGAAATTATACTTCAGCCAGTCAAAACAGATGAACAAGTTGCTAACATGTTTACAAAAGGACTTAGTTTTACCAAGCTTGTCAAGTACAGAGAAGAACTAGGCATGACAAGTAGGCTTGGAAAAAGAGTTGATGTTGAGGGGGAGAATTGAAAGTAAACATCGACGGCTACCGTCCACCACCGTCCACCATCGTCTATGACCATTGAAGAACGGCCGCCATCCAAGACTTTCCTGTATCAATGGCAAGATTATCAAGACTGTCTTAGATTCTTCGTAGAAAAACGAAGGTGAAAATTCCTATAAAAGGGAACCATCCTTCTTGTATTTTGCATCCCAGTTGTAGTAGTTATATAGCTATAGAGAGTTTGTATCCTACCTATTAACCTTTCAATAAAGATCCTTGAAGTTTCTCCTCCGTGACTCTACAGAAATATTATTTACACAAAGTGAAAATCCGCAAAACGATATCCAGGAAAATGATAATCATATGTTAAACCATAAAGAGGGATCTCAAATCTAAAATATCAAGCACAAGCGCATGAATTCTCCACAGCCAAAAAAGAGCCCCAAAATGATAGCCAAAAAGACACCTCCATTGAAGGAGGTGTTGATGGTGGCAGCCGGTGTTGGCAAAGTGATGGGTGCAGATCATCTCCCATAACCTCTCGTCTTGCGTAGAGGGAGATTATGAATGCTCAAGGGGTGGATGAGCATTTAAAGGGTGTGGTCAAAGAAAATTTACGGCGGAGTACACAAAACATACCTCCACCATTAGGACCGAGATTCGCCATCCTCTATCCAATCAATCTTGATCTCCGACTCTTTGAAGAAGTAGAATGTTGTTGCTTTGAACTTCTTCTGATTTTTTAAAAGTCTCTCAATCTTTTTCACTTTTCACACACCTTTGATGGATAGATTGTGTGCTATATATATAGCTTTTAAAACCAGGGAGTCCAATCTCCTTAAGGCTCTCATCTCAATAATTCCTCCCATCAAGGACTTTATCTTAATGGAGCTTAATGAAGTGCATATTCCCATATTCCACCATTAAGATGGTTCTTAGAATTTCAAAGAGGAATATGAAGAGATACTACTTATTCCCATATCCAACCATTAAGATGGTTAGAGTTTCTAAAAGGAATATGAAGAAATAATACTTTATCTCAATGAAGTGCACATTCCCACTAAGATGGTTAGTGTTTCTAAATGGAATGTGAATTAATGTAATTACTTCTTATATTGTGCTGATGTGGCATTTCTTATCCTCTGCTGATGTGGTACAGAGGCCACATTGGCTTACATGTGGGTCTTCGCATGTTAGGTCTTTGTTTAGAAAAGCAAGCTAAGATTGCTTCCTCAAACCTTGAGAGGTATCAGCTTCAGTCTGAAGCTTTGAAATCATTAGATGGGGCAATGGCTTTTGAACATGAAAACCCAGAATTAATTTTTGAATTGGGGCTTCAACATGCAGAGCACCAGAATTCAAATAAAGCCTTACGATGTGCAAACCCCGTCTCCTAACACTTCTCCTCTCCCTTCCTCTTCTTCGTCTTCTTAGCATCCACGATCTTCGTCAGTGTCAAGCCCTACTTGAAGCACTCCCATGTAAACCCATTATCTGCAAACCCAGAGAGAACCAATTTACAGGAAAAAAATATCTAAAAGAGACTCTCCCAAAGAACCACCCTCTCCTATGTAATGGAAACCTCCTGCAACCTAAAACCCATCTTCGTGAGCCTCTCCTGAAGCACTCCCTTGTAAATCCCTCTCTTCCCTACCTGAAGCACTCCCCATTTCTGCATTTTTTTTTTTCTTCAGGAAACCACATTTTTGGGTTTACAATCCACTCGGATTGAGATGATCCATATTCCAAATCGGGTTGTGGTTCATGAAATGGTGCAAACTAATCTCCACCACATGATCTTTTTACGCCACGTGTTGCATGGGGAAGGTGGTATTGTCGGGAATCTGGAGAGGATTTTTATCCAATTTAAAACCACCTAATGGTTAACTTCTAGCAACTTTTTCATATACCACTTCTAAAAGGATTACTGTAAAATGAATTGGCAAAAGTTTTCATGCACGGCTGTACATGTGCACAACTTGCATTAAATGCAGTCAGCATAAATGCCAATCCTAAATGATATAAAAGCCCATGTACCTCTTATTTGATGGAAGAATCTCCCGTGTACGAACACCTTTCCCAAATGAATTTTAAATAAAAGTTAACAATACTTTTTTGCCTTTTGAAAATTGGTTTTGTTTTTCTCTCCCAGAAAGTTCAACTTTTGTATGTTGCATTTATAAAGAATTTTTTGTATAGAAGCTTTAGTCCCACATTGGAAAAGGATGAGAAAAAAAGTTTATGTACAAGAATGATAATTTAAAGGGTAGGGTTCCTTGAAGAGAGGTATCTCACCTCCCTCATGTTAACGATCTGGTCATACTTATAACATTATAAAACATGAAAATACATATGATATATCTTGTTTAGAATTTTTTTGATATTTTTATTTTTTAATGTGAAAAAGACTAAACTGCCCTTCGAAGGTAAAATGGTAAAAATACATAAAACAAATTTTAAATGTACTTTTTATATTCAAAACACTAAACAGTGAGTTAAAATATGTTTATTTACACTAATATAGATTTAAAAGACTTTTCTTACTTTTGTTTTGATTTTTGTGTTAAATTACAGAAATACCCCCAAGGGAAAAAAAAAAAAAAAAAAAAAGGGGGACTATAAACACCACAAAAACCTCCCGAATTTCATAACACATCATAAATGTGGTAAAACATAATTTCCCTAAGTTTTCAAAATTCAATAGGAAAAAGAGAGATTTTTTATTTTTTACGGCATAAAAACTTATTTAACAAGTAGGAAATGAAAATATAAAATAAAATAGATAATTATATCAAAATTAAGAAAATTAACTTGTAGGAGGGGGGGTTCAAACTCAACAGTCGGTACATGTAATTTTCTGGATTGCGCAATTGGGGTCCACCAAATCACGGCTTATGTGGCAAAACTCCAATAGGTTGTGTTGTGCATAGGCGGGTAAAAGAGTAATTTTATATAGGCTTAGGAGAGGTGGCCGTGGTGGGTGAGTAATGAAAATGAAAGCCAAAGGAGTGTAAACTCGTTGAGGGGAAGAGGAGTGGAAGAAGAAGAAGATTGAAGTGTAAAGGTGGGTTTAGATAGGGGAGGGGAATAAGGGGGTTCAAAGTTCAAACCCCCCAAAAATGGGCTGAAATCCGGGCTTAAAGGCTGGGCTGCAGACAAGATAAGGAGGTATGGCCTGGGCCCTACGCAAGGGCCTGGGATGGGCAGCATGCCTAGGCATGGCCCTCGCGCACACAGGCATGGTCAGGCCTTCGCGGGTCTAGACCCAGATCTGGGCATCCGTGGCCCTGCGCGAATGGATGGCCATCTAGTAGCGTGCACCGCAGACCAGTATCCCCCTTTCACATGAATAGGGTGGAAGTGAGTATTTCAGAACTCCCTAAATAGACTACCCTTAAAAGGGAAATGACTATAGTGATGGCTACCGAAGCTAAGCCTTCTCCCCCGAAACGGAAATACAAGAAGAAAAAGAAGAAGATGAGGAAAGTAAAGACCAAAAAAAACTCATAAGGTTAAAGGAGTAACTCAAAAGAAAGTCACCGAAAGAAACTATTTTCATTGCAACAAGTTGGGACATTAGAAGTCAAAAGAAGATATTTTTGAAACCTTCGTCTTAACTGAATCCAATGTTTTGGTAAAACCAAAGCTGAATCATGATGCGTGGACTCTAGGTTTCGAAGAGACAAGAAGGCTTTAGAGTAATGAGTTACATCTAAGAATGGAATTGGGAAATGAAGCCAACGTATGTGGTCGATGCTAACACTTTTTATTTAAACTTTTCAGATAATGAAATTTTAGTTTTGAATGATTATTTTTATATTTCGGGTTTTCAGAAAAAAAATTATTTTTGTTTCAAAACTTCTTGATTCTAGTTATACTTTTAATTAATTCAATTTAAATGTTGTCATTAGATTTAATGGTAATTTTATGGTAACTAAATTTTTAGAAAATGGTTTGTATTTCTTAAAATCAGTTTGAACGATAACACAGTAAGTTCTTGTATGGTTTTAAATGATTTTAAAAGAAAATGTTCTCCATTGAATTTCACTTATCTATGGCACCTATGATTTTAATTTTTTTTTGTTAAAGGTCAACAAAAGAATATATTACTACGTATAAAGATGTACATGCATGATTAACGTCCAAGCATATCCAAGAGGGAAAAATACAAATTTGAGTTGACACTGCACCTTTGGCATTGCCATCAGCAAGGACAAAACAAATTAAAAGAAAAATCTAATGACTCAAGAATCCATCTTCGGCACGGCACGGCACGGCACAGCTATCAGTAGAACCTCAAGACAACAAAAATACCCATAATGAATTTCTCTGAATATTGAAATCTAAATCGAGATTTTTCCTAGGAGTCCCAAAAGATGTCATGGTGAACAAAATTTGGGCTAGTTGGCTAGGCATAATATGATGCTTGAAAGAAGGATAAATAGGTTAGTAAGGGATGGACCTTTAGATTATCTAAAATACAATTCCTGTTAATCTTGCCTATAAAGAAAAATAACATATATATACAATATTTTTTTTCTGTAAGTAATGGTTGTTTGATCGAACATTTCTAAGGAAAGAATAACCCAACGAATGGCCTCCTCCTTATTGCTTTTAACATGTTTACATGTTGTAGGATATTAGTAGGTTGAATGCAAGGTGTATGCGAAAGACCCTGCGGAGTACAACACCATCTTCTTGCTGGGAAGAAGGCGAGGGTAAACGGGAGAGGCACCGCTCATCCCCTTGTTCATATTTGTAGGAACACTACAGGCCTTCAATGGAGAGCTGTGAAGGAAAGCCTAGCACTCCGACAGCTTTCCCTTCTGCTCCACCTTCTCAAGTTGCAGTGTTGCTAAGAAGTAACCATTCTTGTCAGTTGCTTCACTCAGGAAGGAGAATGGTGGCGCCTCATATCCATTAACGTCCACCTTCAATAGCACCTACAAGCATTTAAATGTGGAAAATAGATGTACTTGATAAATATTTCAATGTGTATACCGGAGAATATTCTACTGTACAATCTCCCATACGACTCTATTTTTAATCTCTTGGGTTTGGAAGCCCCCTTTTCTTGTAAACCTCCCAAACACCCATAGTTTCTCTTGTACTGATTTTTGGTAATAAAATTCGTAGACTCTAAACAAAGAACGCCCGTTCTTGACTAGAAACGTTCTTTTGCGTTCTTGGTCTAGAACGGCGTTCTGAGACCTAAAATGACCGTTTGGTACCGTTCTCAAGAACGCTGTTCAGAACGAAAATGGTGTTTGGTAAAATCTGTTCTTCCCTATTTGATATTAATTACAATAATGTCATTTCTTTGTCAATTATACCAAAAAAAGACTTGTAAAATCCTTTTCTCTTACCAACCTTAGCATAAAATTAAAACATCTCATTAACATAACCAAAGTAAGTACAAAAAGATGTCAATTTTCAAAGATGCCATTAAAATTGGGTTCTTGTGTAGATTAGTGGCAGAACTAACTATGCTATGAACAGTTGAATAAAGAAGGCCTTGGTGGACTCGAACCACCATCCTCTTGGAACATGCTCATGTTCCAAGTGCTCTACCAATTTGAGCTAAAGACCCATCAAGTTGTCAATGAATTAACACAACTGATTAAACCAAATTATATTCTCCATTCTTTTGGATTCTAGAAAGCCAAGAGATTCCATAGACTAAATGATCTTAACTAACTGAAGCACTTATTTTGGACATGAGAAGTAAAGAAATTTTTTGTTTTTCAAAGAAAAGGCAATTAGTACAAACAGAAAAATGGTGGTGCCAATGCCAGAACCTTTTGAAATTGGTCCTAAGAGATATAAATGGGCCCTGCTCTTACCTGCCATTCATTGCTTCCTTTCTCAGTAATTTCTTTGTCTTCCCCAATCCCCTTTCTCCTATGTGAGTGGAAAAAAGTAAAGAAAAGGTATGGATATGAAAGTTGAATCAACTTAAAGGGCAATCATATGATAGTCCCCCCTAGGTGAAATTGGTCCTTCTTAAGATAAGGTGAAAAAAAAAAAAGGTGGAGTAGGAAAAAACATAAGCTACTTCATGCTTAGGAACCTGTAACAGCAAATAAATTCTTGAAAAGATTCAATGCTTCCATGCTTAACGCCCCAAAATTAGCACAAGCTGAAAGTACAGTAGCTAATGTTACCCTATTCGACCTAATGCTTGTCATCAACAAATTCTTGAAAAGATTCAATGCTTCACTTGGGGCTGTCTACACAGATCCCACAATTAGAAAAAAGAAAAGAGAATGGATTCATTGTGTTGATGTGGAGTTACAGCTAAGTTACTAATTTTGAAACCTAGTTGCTATTTTGGTGATCCTACAATATCTCTCCATCCCACTGTTGGATTAGGATCAACTAGGGGTATTGAAGACCCTAGGGAGACCTATTAATACTGTTAATTTGGGGCTGATCAGATTTCTTGTTTGGGAGATATCACCAGTTTACTTTGCTGGTTGTGTCCATATGCGATTCTGCCTATTGGATTGGAATCTGAACTTTCCTTAGGGTTGCCTTGACCAAAACTAGCATGGTGTTTTCTGTAGTCATAAAGAGAAAAGGAAGTTGATATGGACTTTGTTAATCAACATACTGTTTCCTAACCAGACAGTAACACCACTTTTATTAGTTTTATATAGGTTTCATTCAACTCTAGATTATGGAAGCTTTAAATTGAGTTACAGCCTACTCCTAATAGGCTTAATAGCAGAGTTGACATCAGCATCTATGGTGGTATCCCATTTTGTGCAGTTTCCAATTTTGTGAATATGAACTAAGATTTATGATTGGTTAAATCAGATTTCTCTAAAATTAAGAATCTAACTAATGAACCAGCAAGGAATGAAATGATTATGATACAAGGCCTAAGCTATGCATGACATTCCTCACCGCTTCTTTCCCTCCCTCTAATAACAATACTAAAATATTATAATTCACATTAACATATCAAAAACAGGGAGCAAGTTATAAGCTATGTACAGTGGGGAGATCTAGGTTGTTGCATGAGAAATTCAGTGGGAAAATTTGAAGGGTGGTACACCTTAAAGGTAATCCTAAATTCAAGAGTTAAAGTTTGAAGAATGTAAGATATGCAGAACAGAAGTACTGAACAAGAGTCCTAAATGTTAAATTAGGATTGTAAAGATTGAAAGGAGAAGAGAAAAGAGAGAGAGAGAGACCAGATTTAATGTGGTTCGGTTAGAACAACCTACATCCACAGTGAGAATACTTTTTGTGTATCTTATTCAATGAGATTACAGTCCTTATGTATTAAGGATTCTTGATTAAGAGGTGGAGAGATTGAGGGAATAGATGGAGTGATTGAGGTAAGAATCCCTCTATACATGGTAATGGGATATTGAGTGATCCACCTACTATATTGGGTTTCCTTGATTGAATTCCTATCTTTTAGGTTGGCTGAGATAGCCGTTAGAGCAAGGCTCTTCTTATCTTCCAGCTGGTGGTTGGTAGAGAGAACCGTTGGAGAAAGATTCTCCCTTACACTCCCCATCAATCTCAAGGGAGCTGCAGTCACATTGAGGTTGGTGAGTAAGGTGTTGAACCGTTGAGTTGATAGAGGCTTTGAAAAAATATCTGCCAGCTGATCTTTAGTGGAGATGAACCGCACATCAAGAAGTCCTTTGGCCACCTTGTCTCTAACGAAATGAAAGTCTATTTCAACATGCTTGGTGTGCGCATGAAATACTGGATTGGCAGTAAGATAAGTTGCACCCACATTGTCACACCACAAGGTTGGAATAGACGGGATGAATATGTGAAGTTCTTTTAGCAAAGAATGGATCCATGTTAGTTCAGCCGCTGAATTTGCAATGGCTCGATATTCGGATTCCGTGCTGGATCTCGTTGCTTGTTTGCGTGAGCTACATGAAATTAAGTTTTTACCAATGAAAATGGCAAACCCTCCTGTTGATTTTCGATCATCAGGGCAACCAGCCCAATCAGAATAAGCGGATAAGGCTAAGTTGGATCGCTTATAGAGCATTAGCCCATGAGATGCAGTGCCTTTTAAATAGCGAAGTATTCTCTTTACGGCTGACCAATGACCTGTTGTTGGACTATGCATATATTGGCAAACTTTGTTGACAGCATACTGAATATCCAGTCTTATAAGTGTTACATATTGTAGGGCACCCATGGTACTTCGATATAATGTGGGGTCTTCCATAGGTTGCCCTGAGAATTTGGTGAGCTTTGTTGAGGGGGACATTGGTGTTGAAATTGGCTTACAGTCCGCCATTTTTACTCTTGCTAAGAGATCTAAGACATATTATTGTTGTGAAAGATGCAGGCCAGTAACCATTGCTTCAACACTTACACCAAGGAAGTAATGTAAAGGGCCCATATCTTTGATAGCAAAAGCATTGCTTATTTTTGCTAGAAAAGTTTGCAGAATAGCATCACTTGTACCGGTTAGGATGATGTCGTCCACATAAATTAGAATGTATATTGTTCCTTCAGGTTTGTGGTAAATGAATAAAGACGTATTGATCTTTGAACCCTCAAAGCCATTTTCAAGGAGGAAGGAACAGAGTCTATCAAACCAGGCCCTTGGAGCCTGTTTTAGACCATAGAGAGATTTATGTAACCTGCAAACATGGGAAGGAAAATTTGAATTAGTAAAACCAGGTGGCTGATGCATGAACACTTCCTCATTTAGAATGCCATGTAGGAAGGCATTCTAGATGTCAAGTTGTCGAATTGGCCAAGATCTTGTGAGAGCAATGGATAGAACCAAACAGATCGTAGTGGGCTTTACCACAGGGCTAAATGTCTCATTATAATCAAGCCCTTCTTTTTTATTGTATCCTTTGGCCACAAGTCGGGCTTTGTAGCGGTCTATACTCCCATTGGCCTTACGCTTGATTCGAAAGACCCATTTGCAACCTACCACATTTTGAGATGGAGTGGGTGGAACAAGAGTCCAAGTCCTATTTTTGAGAAGGGCATTGAATTCAGAATCCATAGCCTGACGCCAATGGGCATAACGATTTGCTTGGGCAAAGGTTGTAGGTTCAGTGGTGGTAGAGTTATCTGTTTTGGTGATGGTAAGAAAGGTTTTGGGCTTCCGAGTGCCATCCTTTGTGCGAGTTACCATGGGATGTTGATTTCTTGTTGGCTGGGCAATAGGTAAGTCAACAACCAAATCAATTGATGGAAGAGAACCTGGGTCATTTGAAGTTGATGAGGAGGAAGTAGTGATGATTGGGTTTGAGGCTGGGGATGGGATGGTGGTCGATGATGTAGTTGTTGGAATAGAGGGTGTAGGGGTGGCTGGTTGAGGTGAAATAGTTGGCTGTCGGGATGCCATTTGGTTAGGTAATACCCAATCAACTATGGGTGGTGGTCCAAGAAGCGATGGTTGGATAACCACTGGTGGTGGAAAGTTTGTTGTGTCAATCTTGAATGGGAATCTGGCTTCATCAAAGATTACATGGCTAGAGATTGTGAAATGTTTTGCTTCACGATTATAACACTTATAGCCACGGTGTTTGAAGCTATACCCTAAAAACACATGGATCCGAGAACGGAAATCTAATTTATGTTTATTGTATGGTCTTAGAAGTGGGTAGCAGGCACAACCAAAAACTCTTAGGTGATCATAGGTAGGGTGTGTGCCAAATAATTTAAAAACCGGAGATTGGTTTCCAAGGACAACTATCGGTAGTCTATTGATTAGAAAAACTGCGGTTTCAAAAGCATGGTGCCAAAATTGTCTTGGGACAGATGAGTGAGTTAGTAAAGAGAGCCCAGTTTCAACAATATGGCGGTGGTGGCATTCTGTTGCCCCATTTTGTTCATGTGTGTGGGGGCAAGAAAGTCGATGCTCAATCCCGACTTGTTCAAGGTAGGTAGATACCGTACGGTATTCACCACCCCAATCACTATGAAACCTTTTAATCTTACGATTGAACAAATTTTCAACAAGCATTTTGAATTTTAGAAAAATACCATAAACTTCAGATTTTAGTGTGAATGGAAAATACCAAATAAATTTGCTAAAATCATGAATAAAGATGCCATAATAATGGTGACCATTAGTAGATATGATTGGGGAGGGTCCCCAAACATCCGAAAATAGTAAATCAAGAGGGCCTGAAGATTTTGAATTTGAAATATTAAAAGGAAGTTTATGACTCTTTCCTGCTTGACATGCACTACAAATTGAAAATTCTTTTTGAGAAGAAATAGGTAAATGAAAATCTTGTGCAATACGACGAACGGTCCGTAGGGCAGGATGCCCTAACCGATTATGCCACTGTTGAAGAGAGGTCATTTCTCCAATCAAAGCTTTAGGAGAATATTTATTGATAGGTACTGATTTATTGAGAGTCATCTGGCAAAGCCCGCCTTTAAGTGTGCCCTGTAGAAGACACCTCCCCGTTGCTCGGTCCTTCACAAAACACGTGTCAGGATGAAATTCAAAAATAACATTATTATCACATGTAAATTGTGAAATAGATAATAAATTACAAGTGATGTCAGGCACATGCAATATATTTTGAAGAATTAAAGGCATAGATGAAGTGGCAATAGATGATTTACCAGTGTGAGTTATGTGCAAACCTGTTCCATTTTCGATTTGAACATGATCCGAAGCTGTGTAAGGCTGAGAGATATGCAAATTTTCCAAATCAGCAGTTATATGATTTGTCACTCCGGAATCGGGATACCAGTGTGTATCAACATTGGAGGAAGCTGGTGGGTATTCAGCCATATGAACGGATATAGGACCTGTAGCAGCAGCCTGATATGCGTGGTTAAAATGCTGCCTACAGTCCAAGGCCTTGTGCCCAATTCGGTTGCATATTTGGCAATAGTCGGATGGTGGCTGCTGTTGTCCAGTAGTAGGATTATTATACCCTTAATGGGGTACTATTGGTGAACGAAAATGTCCATACCTGCCACGCAAGGAACGTCCTCTATTGCCTTGGCGGCCATGGTTGTGGTAACCACCACGATAAGGTCTACCTCCACGAGAATTGGATGATTGAACGACAACATTTGCTACTGCTTGGGATAGTTCAAAAGCATGATCCTCTTTGAGACGAAGTTCTTGAGTCAGCAACATACCTTGGAGTTCAGTATATGTGACTGGAGTGCCGCCGCGTGTTGAGACTGAAGTAACGAAGGCGGCATATTCAATTCCTAAACCACCGAGGACATATAAGCAGAGATCCTCATCAGAGATGGCTTTTCCAACAGCTGCAAGTTGGTCTGCAGTACTTTTGATCCGCAACAAGTAATTGTTGATAGAAGAGTTGCCAAGCTTGAGATTTTGTAATTGAAATCGAAGTTGCATAATGCGAACAGTTGAAGTTGTGGAATACAAGCGTTCAAGACTCGTCCAAACCTCTCTGGAGGTTGTGCAGCCTACAATCTGAGCATGCACAGGTTCGGTTAGAGATGCAATGAGCCAACACATAAGGAGTTGGTCTTGGCGGATCCATTTCAGATATGCTGGATTTTGATTGGTTGTAGAAGAGCCTGCTTCGTTGAGTGCAGTGCTGGTGGGTGGAAGAGTTTGTGGTGGACAAGGATTGCTTCCATCGACAATTCCAAATAGTTCATAACTCTTTAGAAGAGGGACTAATTGGGATTTCCACAGTAAATAATTCGAATCAGAAAGTTTGATTGAAAGAAAGTTGTTGAGGGAGGGAAAGCTGTTACCGGTGGTGGGAGAAGAAAGAAACCCATATGCGGCCTGGTGCTCTGATACCATGTTAAATTAGGACTGTAAAGATTGAAAGGAGAAGAGAAAAGAGAGAGAGAGAGAGAGAGACCAGATTTAATGTGGTTCGGTTAGAACAACCTATGTCCACAGTGAGAATACTTTTTGTGTATCTTATTCAATGAGTTTACAGTCCTTATATATTAAGGATTCTTGATTAAGAGGTGGAGAGATTGAGGGAATAGATGGAGTGATTGAGGTAAGAATCCCTCTATACATGGAAATGGGATATTGAGTGATCCACCTACTATATTGGGTTTCCTTGATTGGATTCCTATCTTTTAGGTTGGCTGAGATAGCCGTTAGAGCAAGGCTCTTCTTATCTTCCAGCTGGTGGTTGGTAGAGAGAACCGTTGGAGAAAGATTCTCCCTTATACTAAAGAACTATGCAAGGCCATCCTTGTGGCAATAAAACACGGATTCCATCAAAACGATATAGAACAAAAATAGTTTTCTTCGTTATTAATCTGGAGTAGCAGGTGCCTCGTGCACTGAGATGCTTTTTTGATAACCTAGAGTAGGAGGAAAGTAATTCAATGAATTTAAGCTCTCCCATCCATTGGCATTTAGTACCTGTCGTTGTAAACAAAAATTCCAAGATACCCCTTTTACAATACCAGATGCATCACAAGGCTTCTAGAGAAATTCCTTCTAAAATCTCTAGGGGCAATCAAATCTTTAATAAACATGACCAACATCTTCAAACCCAATTTGCAATTGAAAAAAAAAAAGATGGAAGTACTGAGCTCCCAAATTTGTTATTTATTTTCAGAATTTCAAAAAACAAAATCAGATGAGATTCAAGGATAGAGTGGGTAGTATGTTCAAAGAAGACAAATTTCGAAGATCAAAACTATCAGAAACAAAGTAAACTAATTAAACACCTTGCAATAAATATACCATAATTTAAACTAAATTTAGAGAAAACAGTCCCAAAAATGGACACATTCATTCATCCAGAAAATGCAAACATGGGCAGATAACATATACAACAACAACAATAATTCAGATCTGAGATATAATATTACCTGAGACAAATGGGAAACAAAGGGGTGCTGATCCATACCTTTTCGGTTGAAGGGTGCTGATTAAAGGTGCTGATCCACTTCCTAAGACAAAATAGGGAAAAAAATTGGATCAATCGTCACAGAGACAGTGAGAGGGAGAGAGACAGAGACAGAGAGAAGAAAAGAGCAAAAAAATGACACAGATACAGGAGAGTATGAGAGAGAGAGAGGGAAAGAGCGAGAGAGAGAAGCATAGAGTGCGAGAGATAGAGAGGGGGAGAGAGAAATAGAGAGAGGGAAACAGCGAGAGAGAGGCAGAGCATGCGAGAGATAGAGAGGGAGAGAGAGCGAGCGACAGAGAGAGAGAGAGATCTCACCTAGGGTTGCAGAGAGTGCGAGATGACCTTCCTTCGTCGTCTCCTAACTTCCCCAGGCAGAGCAAGAGATGGACTTTCTCGTCTAAACTCGAAAACCACGGGTTTTTTCCGTCTCAACTCGTTCTTTGTTCTTTGCAGACCATCTCAGAGACGGTCTGTAAAGAACGTTCTTTTGGTGGATATAACCTCCGGTTCATTCTTAAAGAACGAAAAAATGAACCGCAAAACCAAACACTTTTTGATGTTTTTTTGTTCTTTTTGAACAAAAGAACTGTTCTGAACAGCGTTCTGAACGTTACCAAACGCGCCCTAACTGTTTACACCCTGAAATGGTTGGATCTGAAAAGTGAACCCAATGGCCCAAAATGGCTGGTCTAAGATGGTGAACGACCATATGGCCCTGGGGAACCGTCATGGCTCACAAAAGAAAGTAGCCCAAAGGAGTTTGAAGCGAATAGGACTGTTAAAAGCGGTTATCAGTGAGTGGGCAGTTGAGGCTAATTGATAATGTACCTTGAGAAGCGGACACGATAAGCTGAAGAGCCGCAACTAGTTGCGTCAAGGGAGACATGAGGAGTCCAGCCGCTATAAATAAGAAGCGAGAAGGAATAGAAAGGACCTTTAATCGATCGTTCAAAATCTTGCATTTCTTTTTATCTAGGAGTAGGAGTAAAATAGCATAGTTCAGTAGTGTTCTTCCCCTTGTTATAAGGGTAGTTAGTGTATTTTCGTCATCTGAAACATCTTTTTTCAATAGAATACTTTGTTTTATCAAAGATTGAGTTATTCTATTGCTTCCCTTGCCTTTTGAAAGCATTCAAAGTCCTTGGAGCAATCGAGGTAGAGGTAGCTAGAATCCATTGTTCGCCTGAAGAAGTGTAGGTTTGATCATCGTTTCTGGCATATGACTGGGTTTCAATCATCAGATAAATACTCTGCGGAAACACTGACCCAAAAAAAAGTCACATTGCAAACTTCAATTAGACTGAAACTTGATATGTAAACAAGAGACTTGAGGGTCTACCTATTTGTTTCCTTGACAGACAAGAGTATCAAGGAAAATCATCTTTTCGTAATTTTAACCTAAGATTGTAATAAGATACAACAATAAAATGTATCAAAATTAATATCTATTTCCTAATAATACACACAAACACATGCATAAAAAAAATTAAAAAAATAAAAAGATCTGAAAACAAATCGAAACAGTTAATTCTTACCTTTAAGAGGAATGAGGTCAAAGCCTGTTTTACAATAAATAAGCCCCTGTATGCCGAGGGTTTCGATTTCCTCCCCCTATTCCAGTTTGGGCTTCTCAAAGGCTGGTTTTGGGCCATTGGCGTAGGATACTGTGCCTGTGGAATAGGCATTAACTGTGACTCTGAGTGCCAAAAGAGGCAGAGGGAATATCAAGAGTAGCAGATGTTTGAAGGCCATCGCTGCTTATTCCCTTGCATGTACTAGCAATTATAAGAGAAGGCAACTCACCTACCCTTTTATGAGAGAGAGAGAGAGAGAGAGAGAGAGAGAGAGAGAGAGAGAATAAATAGTGAATTACAAGGATGCACGACTGGTGGATCTCAACTGTTCAGAGTAGGGATGTAAACGGATCGGATTCGGCTCGGATAGTGCTATATCTGCATCCGCATCCGATTTAGCTTTCCTACGGATTCGGATAGTGTTAAAAGGATACGGACACGGATACGGATCGGATATTTTATCCGTTTACATGTAAATATAGCTTTTCAGATAGCCATAGCCTATCCGTATCCATATCCGTTTAGCTTTCGGACAGATTCAGATAGTGCTAAACAGATACAGACACGGATACGAAAACGGATTTCGACTATTCATTTACATCCCTAGTTTAGAGGTAGTCTGCACATTAGGGGTCTTAATTTTAAGATATGCAAATTAAAAGGCTATGCATCAACAAATCATTGGAAGATCTGAGTTTGACCATTGATGATGGCGAGGTTGGTTGAGAATATGGGGTAATAGTTATATATTCTGTGTTACAAATGGTGGCTCCATGGAACAGAAGACCTGATATATGTCTAATTAGATGGTTAAGTTTAAACCGAAAAAAGTAGAATTATTGTCCTAAAAATGAGTTTGATGTAATAGATATTATAAATTTACCATTAAATTCTATTGCAATGAAATGACATTTTTCCAAAGACTAAAGCTGTATTTGGTATGCTTTCTTGGAATGCATTCTATGTCTATTTCTCATTCTCGGATGATAAAAATAACTCTTTTTATCATTCGAAATTGACCTAGAATGCATACCATGCAAACACAGCCTTTTAAGTTTTCTTTCGTCACACGTGTGGTGAAAACACAGCTTTTTTAGTGTTCCTTCGTCACATGTGTGGTGAAGGTTCAGCTACAAACCCCGGCCTATAGGGTTTTAGTATGTTCTCTAAAATATTCTCCCAATACCCCCCTCACATCTGAAGCTGTTACGGTGGTTGAAGGAAAACTAGTCCTTTTTTTTCAATTTGAATTTGAAACTCGATCCTATATATTAAATCATATATTGTTACCACAAACATCATGAAACAAAAACAGAGTAAGGATGACGTAGAGATTAACGTGGTTCACACACCAATATTATTATTTCCTTTTTCACACACAACAAAAAGTGTGGTTTACACACCAATATGACGTGCTAAGTCCATGGACGAAGTAGAAGATGATTCACTATGTAATGAAAGTAAAATGCACTAACTTGAAAATCCTCAAATCTTACTTTTTCACTTGGTTACACAACATAACGATAAAACATATATATACTCCTCTAAGTCAGATTGATTCATCGGGTCAAGTTCGTTCCATATCGCAAGTGATGTAGAGTGATCGCTTGTATTCTTTAAGGGGAAAAAAAAAAAACTGAAAATGCATGCAAAGCTAGGAAGAACCTAACAGATAGGCTGTTCAAAACACCCTCCTTTTAAAGTGCTTAGGGGATAACATTTTTCTCAAACAAAAACGTATTTCATATTCATAAACAGGTAAGATGATGGACAACACAGATCATATAAAACTGAAGAGCAACTAAGCTTCCATCTCTATTAGAAATTATGCCCTTTTAGAAAAATTGTTACCTAAACTTAAGGAAAAAATTGTTCAACACACCTATCCTACGATATTCAATCTATTGCGGGCATCGTCGATGAAAAGGCCAAAGTCTTGCCAAAAAAAAAAAGAAAGAAGAAAGAGTAAGAGAGCCAAAATTGAAGAGAGTAATCATGGCGGAAACTTTCGGCACAGTGTGGATTTGGGGGTGTGACAGAGAGATGATGCAGTAGAGAAGGCAGGTGTTCTTGTGGAAGAAATGCAATTGAAGAAGTGGAGGTGGGGGTAAAATTATCAAAAAAAAATGTGCATAGTACTGGAGGGAGAATACTGTTTTGAGTAGTTTTGTAAACCTAAACCCAAAATAGTATATTTTTGTTGACTCAATATATGAATACATATTTTTGTAAAAGTAAATCTGATGATATCTAATCATGTAATTTTCCTTTAAAAAAACACCCTACAGTTTGAATGAACAGCAACAATTACCTACCCTTGAAGTGGATGTCTATTATTTGATATGACATTGCGCAAGGGCTTACACATGAACCATTGCAACACTTTTTAAAATTAACCTCTTTCTAAAGCTATATATAAGAAAGAAAAAAAAAACCTCTTTCTAAAGATTTATTTCTTCATTTAATTTAATGATGTGTACATTTAAAATTTATGGAAGGGAGCTGGGGTCCTTTAACTCCACCCTTTCCCCCTAATAAAAAAAAATTTTGAGCCCCAATTACCCTGCTACATGGGAAAAAAAATCATGGCCAATTTAAGGCAATTAGTATAAGTTGTGTCAACCTAACCATAAAAAAAAATCAAACTCAAGAAAGATTATGAAAATTTCTTAAGGGTAAGGCCTGACCCCGTTGACACCCCCAATTGATTGTGCCTCATCATCATGCCCGTATCCATACAATTATAAATCGATATATCTTGCTAATATTCTTTGGGTTTTTATCAAATGCCCCCCTCAAATTGCCCATGAAAGTTCAAATGTACCTTTACTTTTCAAATTTTGTAACACTCTAGTCTAGTCCATTAGTCTGGGACGTTAGACGTTAGTTTAAAAAAATTTAATGACCAAAATATCCTTATGATCAATAAACCTCTTTATTCCTCTTCTTCCAGCCTTTTCTCCCTCTTTCGATCTGTAGATTAACTAACCCATGCCAGATCTTTTAAGTTTTGGTGAAAATGATATCAATATGAAGATGAAGGAAAGATGAATGGTTTAACCAATATTCCTGCTTCCCATTTTTCAAACAATTAATTAAAAACGATTATATATATTAAATTCAAACATAATATTACAATAACAAAGTAGCCTAGTATATATCAAGTATGTGGTAACTCAAAAACCAGCCAAGCTTGCTCACAAAAAAAAAAAAAAAAGAAAAAAAAGAGTTTCTTGTACGTAGAAGTAGGTAGAACCCGGCCGGCCTTTTTAAGTCTTAACTATATCACTGAGTAGTAACCTCTAAAAACAGGTCCTCAATCGCCAAGGGGCAACACCGGGATGTACTCGAATGGGCCCACAGTGTACAAATGCATCTTGTTATGGAGAAGGCGAGGGCCTGCAAGAGGGCATCCACTGATCCCCTTATTCACATTACTGGGAACGCTGCATGACGCCATTGAAGACATGTCAAGGTATCCCTTGCACTCTGTGATGTTTCCAACTTCTTTGACATCCTCAAGTGACATCGTTGCTAAGAAGTATCCAGATTTGTCTGTGTCACTCATCATTGTGTAGCTACCACTCACACTTCCATGCTTGTCAAATGCCTTGCATGTTATCCTTGCCACAGCTCCTACACCAATAACAACAACACCCAACATTAATAATATTAATTTAACCAATCAAAGACTCTCTCTCTCTCTCTCTCTCTCTCTCTCTCTCTCTCTCTCTCTCTCTCTCTATATATATATATATATATATATATATATATATTCATCATCAAATATATCTTGCATTCTATTTAAAAGGGTTAAAATCGTAACATTTGGTATCAAAGTTGGACGTTACGTCACAGGTTCGACTCACGGAAAGGGCTACTAGCTTGAAGTAGAGTGAAAACCGTCAAGAAAAGACTACTTGTGGCAAGGCAAAATCTTTGGAGCAAAGTGAAGCTACTTGGAAAGGGCTACCTACCGTCGGAGTGAAAGCTGCATGCCTAGAGTGAGAACCGCTGAGAACGATGACTACGGAAGCGTGCTGGTCTGTTATGTACCTAACTGTCCCACTCTAATACCTAATGGGGCCCACACATTCCATCAACTTCGAAGCTTTTGATGTATCGATCAAGTACTTAACATTAAACCTCTAAATTGGTGTGTCCATCAAGGACTCTTAATGTCTTCTCTCTTTATGGTTGTACAGTTCTTTCTAATTTCTTTCAACTAAATTAGATATTATTGATAAAAAAAAAAAATTTAATGGGAAGAAAAAAAATTTGGTTGAAAAAGGGAAGAAAATACGAAATTGGATATGTGCAAGAAATACAAGAACATAACCTAGCTAATTCAGTTAAAAATATACATATAAAAGTACCTTTAAGGGGCACAAGCTTAGATCCGGCTTTGCAATAAATCACACCCTGTACACCAATCGACTTCACATCCTTCTCTTCTTCTGGCTTGGGCAAGTGGAAGCCGTAGTGAGGTAGAGGATGGTGAGGAGGGGGAGGTGGAGGAGGATGATGAGGAGGTGGTGGTGGAGAATGATGATGAGGAGGTGGTGGTGGTGGTGGTGAATGATGAGAATTGTAAAAAAAGGGAAATTTGGGTAAGGCATTGACTGTGAATGCCAAGAGAGCCATGATGGATAGCAGGAGGATATGGTTGAAGCCCATGACTAGCTAGCTACTCTTTCTTTCTCTTCTACACCTTCCTCTTGATCTTGAATAGTTGAATTCCTGTTGATGAGATGAGATCGATGGTAACTTCATCGATCCTCGGCCTTCTTATAAGAGATTGTTTGGATGACTAAACCCTAATATTGTATTCATTACGCGGATGCACGATTCGGGTAGTAGTTAGGAGACATTTTATGCTCCACTTTAGCTTGCACGTTAGGACCCTAACTATATATATATATAAAGACCGACATAAGTTGTAATGCACGACGCACCGTCCATCCCATTTTGATCAACCATTTTTATTTTATTTTATTTTATTTTATTTTTTTGTTTTGGCAAAGATGTTAACGTGGACCACATGCTCTCATTGTCCAAGTTTCGAATAGTTGGGATTATGTTTAGGTATTCGATCGATACATCGAAAACTTGAGAGCTGATGGAATGTGTTAAATCAAATCCTTTAATTTATCTCATATTATGCTGGCCCAATCTATGGCCCATACACTAAAGTAAATCCCATTATGCACATAACAGACGAGACCAAATCGTGTCTTTGTTCAAATACCGTCTAAGACCCTCCAAGGCCATTCACATGGAAGCCATGGAATCCACTCTACCTATGGGTCCCACAATGGATTCCATTTGATTGGATACAAGATACGATCTGCGCTCATAACAGACTACTTTGTTGCTGGATGTAAGAATGGACTGAATGAACTGCATACTGATCTGATCAATGAATCATGTAATCTTTTGATATCTGTCATGTGTCAAGTTGTCAACAGAACTAAGAAGAAAGCTACGAACTTGGGCAAGGTTGTTGAACCAAAGGGTTAACCGTACCCCTCCCGTGGTCGGAGATATGAACCACCAGGAATGGTCCACCGCCCAGTATGAAAATTTAATAATCCTGAATTTGAAGCTGGAACCTACCTGGCTACCTTGGCGGTGTAGGAGCGAATTCCTAACCTTTTTTTTTGTTAATAGAAAAATTCTTAAACTGACATCTTGTGTTTAACGTAATATATTTTCTGGCTTCAAAATTTGTGGGAGAGGCGCCAGAGATCACGGGATCGGGGGAGGAGAAAAGAAGAGAGGAAATGGAGCTGGTGTTGGGAGTTAGGTTGCCCGAAAACTATTCTCCTAGATTCGCCAGTTGGGAGGTGGGACCAGGGAAATAAAACATGGTATCGGCTATCATGATTGTTGACACTGATACGTATCGGTTGATTGGTCTGATTCCAGATCAAAAGGCATTTTTTGGTGTTTAAAAAAACATTTTTTTTCCTTGTCTCATCCAAGAGCCGTTTTTTTAAACGCTTTTTCATTTTTAATCATTTTAAACAAGTTTTATCGTATGTTTCCTAAATATATCGGAAAAAATGTTCCTACATAAAAGATTATTGTAAATAGATAGTTATGAATAGGATTCTCTGCACTTTCATTGTGTGGAGTCCAAGTCCATTTATATTTCATTATGGTTACAAGAGATAAGAAGATGAAGCTATTTACAACAGATAGGGTAGGTAGATAGAGTTCTACAAGAGTTACAAGAGATTATTTGGGTGTTGTTACTATCATTTCTGATCAGGATCAACATTACGTATCTCATGAGCTTTATCTTGCTGATGTGTCATATTACACCCCCTCAAGCGAAACTGTGGTGCGACCATAGTAAGCTTGGAATGCAGAACCTCAAAGCAAGAGACGAATAGAAGTTTGGTCATGATATCAGCCGGTTGATCTTGAGTTGGAATGAACTGAACGTCCAAAAACTTCTTGGTGACTTGATCACGAACAAAGTGATAGTCAATTTCAACATGCTTTGTACACGCATGGAGCAGCCAGGTAAGTTGCGCCGATGTTGTCATACCATATGACAAGGGTGAAGAGGAACTATAGCCAAGGTCTCGAAGAAGGTATTGCAGCCAAATTAACTCGGATGCTGAGTTTGCGATACCTTTGTATTCCGACTCAATGCTAGATCGAGTCATAGTTGGTTGCTTCTTAGAGCTCCAAAAGATCAAGTTTCAACCAAGAAAAATACAAAGCCACTAGTGGATTTCCTATCTTCAGGGCACCCAACCCAATCAGCATCAATGAAAGCGTTCAAGTAAAGAGCCCCAATTGGGTGAATGGAGAGTTTAGATGCTGATGTGGCCATTGGTATGGAGCAGGGTTTGGAATCCATCATGGCGGTGCACTGCAAGAGAGTCGACGCATACTTGGATTGGGTGAGGTAAAGACCCGTGGAAGAGTAGTGACAATACCCAAAAAATAGTTTAATTTTCCAAGATCTTTGATTGCAAATTCGTGACCCAACTAAGTAATGAGATCGGTTACGGCCAAAAGGTGGCTCCCTATAATTATGATATTGTTGGATTTATGTATCCATCAAACCTGGTTCGGTTCGGTTTACTTTGTATTGAACCTTTTATACATTTTGGTTTAATATTATCACATGTGATATAAACTTTTTTAGCATTATGTGTCCGTAAGTTTTACTTAAAATGGTAGTCATGACTAGGGTTTGGGTTGGACACCCTTATCATATGGTTGTCGCATTGGGTATGCCTACACATGTTGATGTCGGGGTACGAATGCGAGTGCACAGTATGATGTGCATTGACGAAGAATCTACTTTGTCGATTCTCTCATGTATTACTGCCAGATGTTGGATGGGATAGACATGTGTCACCGAGACCCTGTACCTGAGAGGACCTCATCACTGCGAAATGTAACCGTATTCTTTGGATCATCAATGACTAAGATTCAAGAGAGTCAAAGCCGATGTTTTGGGAATGCGCGAGCATTTCATGAGTGAGAGAGTTACTCAACATGGACACCATTGCCCAATTGAGGAACATCAAGATAGAGATTGTCTTATGGATGGTCGGATTAGAATCTGGATCCAGTACCATTTAAAAATGGTTTTTGCAAAACCTATTTTCACATAAAATGATAGATTATATGTATTTTTAATTGAAAATATTTTATCGTGTTTTGCGGGACCCGATCACGGACACAGACGCTCTCGTATGGACATGTTCTATGGAATGGGGTTTGGCAGTACATGTGTACATGCCCTAGATTCCATAATGATGATGTTGATTAGTGGTAGGTTGGTACATAGTAATTAATTATTATGAGAGGGTATAAATGGAATTTGCTAATTAATTAATTGTTTATTTAATTTATTAGATATAGTGTAATTTATTATTTATCCATTAAATATAAAATAAATAAATAATTAAATTATTCCTTATTAGATTCTACTTCTTCTCCAATTAGAAGCCCATCAGGTTTAAACAGGTTCAAGTCATAGAGGAGAGAGAGAAATAGACTCTCATTGGGAATTATCCAATCAGGGTTTTAGAAACCCTATTATAAAAAACACCAAAAGGGGGGTGGGACGGCCAACTCTCTTGGACATTTCTGGCTCCCTCCCCCCATGGACGTTTTTGGCTCTCTCTCTCTCGCGATCTCTTCTTTCTCTCATTCTTCTTGCTCTCTAGCTTTTGAGAGTTAGGGTTTTGGAAACCCAGGATTGCTCTTGAAGATTCAAAGAAGAAGATCTAGGTTTGACTTGGAGAACCTTGGCTGCACCATTGGAGTTTCAAGTTTGTTTACCTGGTGTGCTCATTGGAGGAAGAACCATTGTCTATTGGAAGAGCAACACTTGAGACTCAACAGGTTAGCAAGTTCTTATTAATTCCTCTTGATTTTAATTATATGTTATTCATGGGATGTGAAAGAAACTCGAATCGATCTCTTTCTGCTGCACATTCGGGTATGAGATGGATCTCTCTTTCCATGGGATGGAAAAGAGATGAGTTTTCTCTCTCTCTTATGGATCCCATAATTTTATGGGACAAGAAAGAGAAGGATTTGGTAATTGTTTTATATACCAAACCCTAATGGGATCACAGTAGGGCACCCATGGGCGACCATGGCAACCCTAAAATTTAAATAGGGCACCCATGGGCGACCATGGGATAACCCAGACTTTCCAATTCTTGTGAACCCAAGATGATGCTTCTTATTGGTTTCCCAACGGAACCAAGAGATGATCCCATAGACTGGGATTTGACTAACAAATATCGTCCATATAAATAAGCAGGAGGAGTAAGTGATGGGAGGTGTGTTTGCTGAAGAGTGATGAATCAGCCTGGGAAATGACAAACCCAAGGGATAGCAAATAAGTGCTAAGCCGATGATATCGGCCTTGAGGAGCCTGTTTAAGGCCATAGATGGCCTTTGAAGCCGGTAGACATTAGACGGGTGACAAGGGTCGATAAAACCCTGGGGTTGATGCATGAAAACTTGTTCATTGAGGGTTCCATGAAGGAATGCATTCTGGACATCTAATTGACGCAAGGGCCAATTATTGGTGACAGCCAAGGAGAGAACAACTCGGTTAGTAGCAGGCTTGACGACCGGACTGAAGGTCTTATTGTAATCAATTCCAGCCTGTTGGGTGAAGCCTTTAGGTACGAGACGTGCTTTGTAATGATCAATAGACCCATTAGCTTTTGTCTTGATCCAGTAGATCCATTTACAATTGACCAGATTCATAGAGGGTGAATAGGGAACCAATTCCCATGTCTCATTGTGAAGGAGTACATTAAACTCCAATGCCATTGCAAGGTGCCACTTAGGATCTTTGTTGGCGGAGGTGAAACAAGTGGGTTCGGTTTCCTTTAGCATAGCAGTGAAACAAGCACATATGGGGTGCTAATAGACATAATAACAAAATCTAGCAGTTGAAACCACATGGGAAGGTCCCCATAAATTTGAATAAATCAACTCCAAGGGTGCAGTACATACATTTAAAGACGAAGAGAAAGGAAGCCGGTGGGACTTGCTCAGGTGACATGGTTCACAAAAATAATGAGAGGAAGACGTTGCAACTGGTAGTGCATTCTTGGAGAATCCTATTCGTAATGTTGATGTGTCATATTACTAAACATATCGAAAAAAGGGCAAACAGCAAGCATTCCCGTTTTAACATGTTTCTCTTGTTTTTTTTTTTTTTTTTTTTTTTTTGACGTTTTTTAAGATCTTGGACTTGTTGAACAATGTCTTACTTAACTGATCATATTTCTCTCTCTCTCCCAAACTCTGATCGACCTGATTCTTTCACCGACGTAAAGATGACTTAAAGGGCTACATTTTTCATGATATGACTTTCAACTTAAGGTCAATGCACGTACCCCAAAATTGAACTACAAACTGATGCATCTACCGAAAAGGGTTTCTAAAGCAAAGACTATCAATTCCAACTAAACATGCATTGCTCCATGAATCTGTTGACTGTGTTGAAAATAATGAGCAACACCATAGCCAAGCCACTTGCTGAACTTTGGAGATTATGATATTGTAGATACTGAATTTTGTCACCCCCCAACGATGATGACAACAGGACATGGACAAACATCGGTATCTCTCTCAAGAAGGACTCTTGTCCCTACATCTAAGCCAAATCACCCTAAAATGACTTATAAGACCCTTTTACCAAATGCTGAAGGAGATACTGCTCACCTTCCCCAACCACGGCCCAGACACACCCCAAACACCAAAAAAACCCAAAAAAATGGAAATTGGGGGACGACGCTGTCCACGGCTCCGTGGACAGTGTCCCACAGCCCTATGGAGGTTCCCCACGGCGATGGTGTATAGAACCACGCCGCCGCGGAGCGCTACGACATCAGTAGGCTAACATCATCCACAACGCCATGGAGAAGTCCCCCACGACGACGTGGTTATCCTCCATGGCACTACCATGGAGGACCTATCCAGGTCAGGGGGTGTGGGACACCCACCTATAAATAGGAGGGTCCCCCTCCCCTCATTTCATGGATTCCAAGCCTAGGGAGACCCTCCCAGTCCGATTTTTGCCCTCTTTCAAGCCTTTGTGAGTGAGTTTTGAGTAGTATTCCAAGTTGTGGGTAGATCCATCGATTACTAGCTTGAGTGAAGAGCACTCACCTCCTAGTCAATATGTTATTCCGTTTGCATACGGATAACAAAAGCCTCCTTTTATAGCCGTTATTTTGTCTGTATACAAATAATGAGAATCCCTTATACAATTGTTGCTCTGCCCGAAGTCTAAGTAACGAAACCCATCTCATATAGTCCTTACTCTGTCCGACAAGAGAGAGGCAAGCCGATCGTCCATCTCTACCTGAGCCGTGGGACATCACATATTTCGTATTTGATACATTTTCATTTATTTCTTGTATTTCTTAACAGGTATCTGTCTCTTTCCTTCTTATTATTTTTGGCATAATGTAGACAATTAAAGTAAATCGCTTTAGTGTACATAGTAAATGTTCTTTCTTTGTCATGATTAGTGCATCATAACTTAGCCTTGTATGTTAGTATAGGATATATTATTAAGGGAGAATATTCGAAAACAAGTATCTAATAGAAAGACCGGTTTATCCGGGCGAGGTGGGTGCCTAATACTTTCCCACTCTCGTAACCTGACTACTTACCTTGAATCTTTAACCAGACCATATGGAATCACGTAGCCCTTTCCGCTAATCCCGGATGGGGCTACACCTATTGGGCCCTAGGCCCTAATCCTATGTGGCAACTTCATTTCTTTATGAGGTATGATCACAATCCCCATAATGATATGTCGGAACGATATGCCGTTATTCATCGAAGCCAATCCTTATCGCCATAAGGCAGAGGAACCCTCATCCCGAGGACCGCGGTACTTACAGATATATGAATTGGGCATTGATATTAAATGATATGTCTTGGAACTTTCAATGGGTTGTGGAATATATTTGGATTAATTTTGGATGTTACACTTGTTTTGAACATTAGAAGCATGTATTTCAAATAAAAAGTCCTCAATTTATATGAGAATAGTGCCATTATAAACATTTAAAACCCATATTGTCCAGTTCCCTTTTTTTTTTTTTTTTTTTTTTTTTTGTCGTTCTTGTTTTTGCTAACTGTGGTCCAATTCACGACTTGTACAAGGACGTTAACTAAGGTCCTTGTACGTTAGTTGGCCAATATGAGGCAATCTTATTTACTGGTGAAAGATTGTTATAATTTTCTTGGGAAAAGGTATGCTAACTAGTCGCACAACACGACATGTACCTACACCAAAACACATAGCTGCACACGAAATGACCAGTGCACCCTTGGAAAGGCGTAAAGTTCCAGGAGTGAACCGGTCATTTTGTGTGTGGTTGTGTCTAGGTGCAGGTACACGTCGCACTACGTGACCAATTAGCGCTATTTATCCTTTTTTTCTTTTAGGAGAGGGCTCTCAGAAAGGCAGTGTGGCCCTACGCAAGCGTGGAGGACAATCGAAGCGTGCATGGAAGCATTACACAAGGGTGAGATTTCCACCTTTCATGAGGCCAGGGCAATCATTATGTGCCCTTTATATTTGGGCAGAGGGACCATGCTGCCTTTCAAGGTTCTTTTTCCCTTTTTTTATTTATTTATTTTTTTAAATAAAAATAGGACCCACTTCTTCCGCCTTTGCCCTGCCCAACTTCTTACTTGCCATGGAGGTTAGGGTTTTAAACCTCTTCACCTCTCTCTCTCTCTCTCTCTCTCTCTCTCTCTCTCTCTCTCCCCAACCTTATTGGATTGGGTTGTAAAGGACTGGTCGGAGGAAAATGACACTTACTATTGGTTGTACATCAGGGAGTGTACAGAGCAGCTACATGGAGGGGGTACACGTCTCTTGTAAACCCTCACCCCTGGGGTACCTTCTTCTTTATCGTACACTTCGTCAATACAACACAAGGCACTGACAACGGTGACCTCCAGTTCAGGCCCTACAACCAAGGTTCGGGTTAGGTTCGGGTTAGAAATGGGTGCAAGTTTAACAATGATAGTCACCTCAGGGTTAGGGTCATGCAAGTCATAGGGTGATTGAACAAGGCATGATAGCAAGGGGATGTTATTGGGGAATTTTTTTTTTCAAACATATAGTGTACACAATTTCATGCAAGTTTGAATTTAAAGGATAAAGGTCAAAAAGCATAATAACATACCTCTAGGGACCATGCGATGAAGTATATATGGGAGTTGGTATCCCGAAACAGATGGACATGATACCATGAGGCCCTACTAGCCTCATAGTAGTCGCTAAGCCGACCCTTACTGAGATCGGGCTCTTCGCATGCCACAAGGCATTAGATAGGCTCCCTTAGCTCATGAATGGTAATATTGGTTTAAGGACACCTAGGAGGATCTTCCCCAACTTGAGCAATCCTCTTTCCCTCTCCTTAGCCAAACATTGGTGTAAGTTTTGAGTTTTTTACCAAGAACCTAGGTTAGATGTCGACATTTAAAAAGCCTGATTCATCAATGAGTAACTATCACTTGACATTTTCTTCGGTTGAATGGTTCATTCAAAATGATGAACAGAATCTATGAAAATTTAATCCTATCAAGTCCACATATTAACAAACACTAGCTTTTGGTCGACAATTTAACTGTCTGATATCAAAGGATGTTATTCGATAGGCCTTCATTGTCGATGTTCTTGTTTGATTGTCAAACCAAGTAGTTTAACCTCGATTAATTGGAATTCCTAGAAAACATGGACTATATATTTTCAGAATTTATCTCATGATTACGAAATAGGGATTATTCTTGGAAGTCAAGAACCCATTTGGGTTCATTCCTTGCCCCCCCCCCCCTCCAAGTCAGTCCCTTAATGAGTTAAACACATTATTAACCTTAATTTGATTCGTCAAGTGATGTTGGCACACTTTTGTACCTTTGATGCATAACCACTTAAAATGATTCGATTTTGACGATTTGATGGAGCCTTTGGATCCTATGATGTATTGAGGATTTGATGCTCCTTAAATCTATAAATATAGGGCTCTCTCATGTTTAGGTGGGGATATGTCCCTCTTTGGTTAACTTTGGTCTCTTGACTTGGAGTGAGTTAGAGAGAAAAAGCTTTGAAATCCTAATTGTTGGGTGATTGAATCTAGATTTAGGTTTTCTTCCTGAGTTTAGGGTGATTTCTAACCTTTAATTTTCGTGGTTCTTCAACTGTGCAAAATTCCCTTTTTTTTTTTTTTTTACTTAGTTTTAATTTCCTCTCATGAGTTCTGTTTCTCCTCTTCTTTCTATTATACACAAAGGGGTGTATAATCCTACCTTGTCAAGTAGTTGTAATGCACCTATGTTTATTATATAGAGATTGTGCATAGATTAATGTTCTTCATCATACATACTCATATCTTCCTTTCTTTATATTTCTACATTAAGTTTACAGGTCCTTGAATATTGTGGTTCAAGTTTAAGCTTTAGTATTTTTTCCATCTTCACCATGATATATATCCATGGTTTTCTAATCTCTTAAATGTTTCAATATTGATGTTTCATAATTTTTTCATAGATAGATTCCTTTTCTTCTTTACCATACATCATCTTTTTTTCCTTGTCTATGCACCCATAGAATAGGTTTTTGCATGATAGGTTAATCGTATGCATTTATTTTCCATGTTCTTCCTTATTAATCTATGGTGATCTTCATGTGTATTGATCTTTTGATATGTCATGTAATAAGCATTTATGGGTTAGCATCTTTTTTATGTATTTCTCATCTTAATGATGTACGTTGTTCATGCATATAAGGTAAGTCCCTAGCATTCATACATTAGCATAGCTTCATATCTTTTCATCTTTCCCATGTTTAGATCTAAGTTTTCTTTTTCATATCATTCATACATTGCGCATATTTTAAATTCCTGCATGTTTTCTTCGTTATTTCTTCCGTATTATGTGATTCACTGTTGAAATAAAGTGTATTAGTTGGTCTTTTAGGATTTAATCTTGGTTTTATGCTTTCATGTTCAAATCCATACTTTCCATGTTTTTTGGGGTTTTCATTGTAAATTTATCTTTTTTAGGCTTTTTCTTTTTCTTTTTTTTTTAGGATTTTTAGGGATTTTCTAGATTTTTTCTAGGCTTGTTTTAGTCCTAGGGGCATTTTGGTAATTTTATCTTATTTTATAATGTATGAGTTTCTATGCTTATTTTATCATAGTAATTAGAGTTTTATTGTCATATTTTTATTCATATTGAATCATATACTTTTCTTTTGATTTTACATGCATTCACTCATTTTAGGGTTTGCATATTTAGATTTTGTTGTCTTGTGTACCCTTGATTATTATATCATATGGTTTTTTTTTTTTTACTTTCACAAATAGTAACCTTTCAGCCAAATGCTCTTCATTTACTTTTATGTATTCTAACCATTGACTTGTAGCCAAACGCTTTGAATATGTATATCGATCAAACCCTAGCTTTTATTTTCCGCATTTTACTTATTTTTCCTTTGTTGTATCTCTAGTTATTCGCATTTGTTATAATTATTTTAGCCAAGTATTATGAAATCCAGTTAACCGGGTGGATCGGGGTGCCTAACACCTTTCCTGAATCGTAACATTGACCCTTACTGATGTTGGATTTAATGCATTTGATGTATGTGTGCATCAAACCCAATTTAATTTAATTAAATTATTTAATTATATTTCTTATATTATATGCTTGTTGTAATTGTTATACTTTGTGCAACATCTCAAATACCGCTTATTGTTCACAACAATGGACAGACTTGGGCACTCTGTTCTAGGGTTGTCGTATTGTATATTTTCCAATAGAGATTGAATGGAAATATGCATATGGATCACTTTATTGTGTTGAACACTGATCCAAGTGAGATTTTTGGTGGTTTCACCGCCGGTTGTTTTTGGCAGCGGGAATTTTTTTGGTAGCTACTTTTCTTATACCTGAGAGGCTCACTTACTGTTACGTTTACATTTTGTGCATTTATGGTGAACCAATGGTTGATGTCTACGGACATGACTAATTACACATCGACTGCTCAACGTACACAGTATGAAGGTGATTGGGGTGACGCTCAACAAGGTTACCACTACCTGTTTAGGAAGAACATCCATTATAGTGAGTTGTCAAACTGTGACTAGTTGAAACCCTAGACCTCAACAAGGTTACCACTACTTGTTTAGGGAGAACATCCAATATAGTGAGTTGTCAAACTGTGACTAGTTGTAACCCTAGACCTAGGTAGTTATTTTGTAAAGAGTTTGCAAAATCGATGTTATTATTTTATATTAAATTAAATATATTCAAAAAGTGTTTTAGAATTGTTTTTTTATCATCACTAGTCACGACACTCCTTTAGTTTATAGTGGTGGATCCATTTGCATGGCGATGACTTTTGTACCATGGATGGAAGTCTATGTGGATGTTGTTTGTGGTGGGAAGAAAGTGGAATGAAAATATCTATCATTGGAGGTTTTCAAGTTATGCCTTTTGTAGAGAAGTCCTTTTGTACAATTAAGGATTACTTAAAAAGCTATCCTATAGGGTCACATCACTTGGCTTGATCTTGTCCGTTATATTGTAATCTCTTAAGTAGGCTTCTTGTATTTAAGAGAAACTTGTCACAAACCCTAAATTACATAAAAATTGTTGTCTTCACAATATTCTCCTAATTTGGTATGATTTCTATTTCAATTCATGGGGTGATTTCTATTTCGAAAATTGTATGGTTTGATTAATGTACCTTATTTTAGTGAAATAGAGATCAAAAGGAATAGAAATTCTGAAATAAGTGAGGAGATGTTTCAATTTTGAAATTGTACTTGATTTCACTCTTGCTCTTTAATGAGCACATAATTTGTTGGGCAAAGTAGTAATTTCATGTTAAAAATAAAACACTACCCTTCTTCTTCTTCTCCTCATGATATTACCATCACCATGCCTCAACCACCACCGCCACTTAGGGGGTGCAAGTTTGGCTATGTTGGCCCGAACCCGCCCTAGTCTGCACTGAGCCCGAACAGGGCTTGGGCTGAGATATTTGGCCCTGAGGGCGGGTCAGGGTTGGAAATTTCTGACCCTGAGTCAGGGTCGGGTGGGGCTAGGATTGAGGCCTTGGGCTAAGCCTGGCCCGCCCTAGCCCAACCCTATTTTAAGTTATACTATAAAATGTATGTTGATATATATATATATATTATAAATTTTAAACTTCACCCACATTTTGTTATATAATATGTTATGTATGAAGATAATAAGTGATAAAATACATTTTATTATAGTGTTATCTTATGTAAAATTGATAGTTTTCTTCCCGGCCCATTCCAGCCCATGCATTTCCTTCCCCCTCCCCATGATCAGGGCCAATCAGGGTCCCGACCCTGTGGGCGGGTCAAGGTTGGATTTTTCAGGCCCTGAGTCAAGGTCGGGTCGGGCCTGGGCCCAGCTAAGGGGACTTAGGGTTGGGCTAGGGTTTTATAAAGCCTGTCCCAACCCGACCCTGTTGCAGCCCTACCTCCACTGGCACATTGCCACCACCGTCACCACCATCGCCACCCCTATCACCCTGCCACCACCATCACTTTCGTCGACAATGCCACTACCACCACCATGCGGTTGCCACCACCACAACACTGCCACCATCACCATCTCCACCACCTCCACCCCGTCTTGCCCCCACCGCCACCATCACGCTCTCCCAAAGAAATATAGAGAATTTATCATCAGAAATTGAACCACCAAATGAATTTCTTATTCTTGACATATTTTAGATTGATACAACCAAAACAATTTCAATTTCTTGACCAAAAATCTATTTGTTGACTATTTTATGAAATCAATTTGAAATTGCAATAGAAATCATACCAAATCTGGCCTAGAGAAGACTGAAGAGAATGAGAAAACTTGAGAGAGAGAAAGTCTTCTTATTCTTCAAGCTAGGGTTTTTGTTATTGGAGTTGGTGCAATCGTACGAAGTTCGTGACCTCATGCTGCATTCCTTTGGAGGAACGTACCGCTTATGCATTCTAGGTAACCTATCAAACCTGGAATTAATTTGTTATCACATGTGTTTATCAAGATCTTGTTACCTCTAAATTTTTGTTATGTATCAAATATTATAACGTTGTTGTTGCCGCTTTCAATTCAAACCATCGGTTCGATTTCCATTTCCATTGACGGTCTTATTGTAACGTTGTTGTTGCCGCTTTCAACTCAAACCATCGGTTCGATTTCCATTGACGGTCATGGAGTCATTTTTTGTTTTATGGATCCTAGACCCTAATCTAGGTGGCAACTTCTTATATAATTCTCTCTCTCTCTCTCTCTCTCTCTCTCTCTCTCTCTCTCTCTCTCTCTCTCTCTCTCTCTCTCTCTCTCTCTCTCTCTCTCCATACAATAAGAGTTGAGATAGATGATGCGTGGCAATCCTGCACCATCGACTATTCTCACACGTAGCTCGACTCGACCTCGAGCCTAAAAATCCTAACCCAGACCCTGTCTGTGCTTGGGTTGACCGGGCCAAATTGACACCCTTAGTTTTTACTTCACAGATGTTGGGATAATGTAGGAAACCAGTCCTATACCGACAAACAAATATTTTTACATGGGCCAAGGAAGCAAAGGTATTGGTTTTGTGTGTGCATATGATCAACTTTTCTTACTATGGATTGATACTTTTATCTTTTTTTAACCATCGAATGGATGATGAATTCTTTAGAAAAGCCATTTATCAAATTTCATGATCCATTTCATTCATATGGATTCCAAATCCCAACCGATTCTAAAATTATTCGATTTAAAATCGATGAAAACGGATCCTTAGCCCATAGTTTGTTTTTTTTTTTTTTTTTTGATGAAATCCTTAGCCCATAGTTACATAGTCCATACCATAAGAAGGATAGAGAACTAGTCAATACTTGTTAACATTTTGTTAAGCTCTAAATAGAAAGAAGAAACAGTGATGCGAAGCCTGTGAGGGATCGAGAGCGGAACTTCCAAGGTCTGAACGGATCTCCCAATGTTTGTTTGAGACGCCGCTTCCTTGCCGGGATCTAGTGATTCAGAGGCTACCTTCCAAGACCTTGTGTATCTTGGTGTTGCGTGGTTCCGTTCTTGGTTCGTTCCCGTCGATGTTACAGCTCCCCTAAGGATTTGGAAAGAGTGTGCAGATCTCTTCAGCAGCGGTGCAGTCCTCTTTGATTTGCCGTCTTTCTCAAGTGACACTTGAGATCTATGGCACGCCAAGAGCAGTTATCCCTCTTCGCTTTGTCCGATTCACGGTTGCGCTTCGCTAATCACTGTTTGGCCTCCATTCCAATGGGTTAAGCTATCTTTGTAATTCTCCTCATCTCCTTTGCTTAGAAGGCTGCGCGTTAATTGATGGTTATTTACTATGGATGTGAGTCATGAATTTTTTTTCTCCCTATGTGAGACGATCTCTTTGGGCGTTGCATGGTCATTTTGTGGTTTCCCCCCCTGCATCTTTTCTTCAACACCACCTACAAGCTACTGTTTTCTTTCCTGCGATTCCTGTCTTTCGTGACTTAAAGGATCTTTGGTTCAAGATTTTCTAAACCTTGTTGGATCTTTTTCTCTTTTCGGCGGCAATGGGAGGGTTGTCAAACCTTCTAGTTCCCCTGTGTCATTTCCCTTCAGTGTGAGTGTACTTATGGTACAGTCGTGCGAAACATCTCCAGTTCCCATGGCCTTATCACCAAACCAGTCCTCTTTTTCCTTCTTTGTTCTAGGTGAAAGTTCTGGAACTAAGATCTTTGAAGATTGGTTGGCAGCACAATTTTCGTTCAAGCTTGAACTTCCTAACCTGTAGTCCCCTATTTTTGTCATCTCTGATCATGCCACTCAGCTGTACATTTCGGGTGAGGGAGAACCATCAAAGAAAGCAAAGGTGGAGAAGATTTATGATATGGTTATTGACTCTGAGGCATCGGTGACTGGCCGCAAACAATCACCCGGGGGATAAATGGAGGTCATTGCGCTCAACTGTCGAGGGATTGGCCGACCCTTGACTAAGTGGGAGATCCGTCAGCTTATAAATAAGTATAAAACTGATGTTTGTTTTCTTTCGAAGACTAAGAAGTCCAGCTCGAATCTGCCCAGGTTTTGTGGTTCTCTTAATTTTGCCCATTTTGAGTTTTCTCCAACCATCAATCAATGGAACAGGTTGTCTTTTCTTGTTGTGGTCCAACAATGTTACTTGTACTCTTTTGTGGAAATGCACGTAGTGCTTACATGGTGGATATGCATTTTGGGGATATTAATCAAATCTGGACACTAACTTTTGTTTACATGAGTTGCCTTGACCATGTAGGGGCTGATCAATTTCATTCTCTCCTTCAACTTTCTCCTCTTATTTATAATCCTTGGGTCCTGGCTGGAGATTGGAATTCCTATCTTAGTGTGGATGATATGTTGGGAGGAAGACCGGTTACACAAAGACTATTGGCTCCTCTTAATGACTTCGTTAATAATGCTCGCATTTCTGAAATTAACCATTCAGGTTACAGCTTCACTTGGGATAACCGTCAGTAGGGTGATAGAAGAATCGAAGCTAAACTTGATCGATTCTTTGTCAATTCAGAGTGGTTTAATCTTTTCCCTAACGCTACAGTTTCAACGGACATTATTGCTTCATCTGGTCACAGAGCCATCATTCTTCATACTGATAGAATCCCAACTCATATTGTCAAACCATTTCAGTTTGAAGCTTTCCGGTTGACTGAACTGAGTTTTTTGGAAGTGGTTTCTAACTCTTGGTCTATTCCCATATCTAGAGGCTCTCCTTCATTTAAAGTTTGCAATAAGCTCTTGACCCTTCAAAGTAATCTCAAGGATTAGAATAGAAATCACATTCGGAATATTTTTTGAAAAATGGAAGAGGTTAAGGAGGATTTATCTTCTCTTTATCAAATTATTCCTAGAGAAAGAGATAATCAGTGGTTCTTGAATGAGAAGCTTCTTTTAGCTTTCTTGAGAAAATTGGTTTACCAAGAAGAGATATTGTGGCATCAGAAATCTAGAGACAATATGATCAGAAATGGAGACAGAAATTCTAAGTTCTTTCATCTTACTACATTGAAAAGAAGAGCTAGAAATAAAGTTAGGACTATCAATGTAGGTGGTCTCACTATTTCTGATGAGCAACAAATGGGTCAAGCATTTACAGATTTTTTCAAAGACATCTATACCACGTCTAGACCTACCTTTGATGATTCTTACTTTGATCCGATTAGAGGTAGAGTGTCTCCTGAAGATAATAGATGGCTTACAAAACCAGTCACTGAAGATGAAATTGTTGCTACTATCAATTCCATGCCTTCTAATAAAGCCCCTGGTCCATATGGATTCTCTGGAATGTTCTTTCACAATGCTTGGCATATTGTTCGTGATGAAGTCATCTCATGCATCAAGAATTTCTTCAGTTTGGGAACTTTCAATCTCCCTCTCAATATGACTTACATCGCTCTTATTCCAAAAGTTGATCACCCTTCCTCCATTTCAGAATTCAGGCCTATCAGTTTATGTAATTTCATCTATAAGGCCATCTCGAGAATTATGATGAATAGGCTTCGTCCTATCTTGAACAAGATTATCTCCTTCAGCCAGAATGGATTTATTAAAGGAAGACATATTCAAGATAATGTTCTTATTTGCCATGAACTGCTTCACAAAATCAAGAGCACCAGAAGAGGTAATAAGGGCTACTTCTCGCTTAAGGTTGATATGAGTAAGGCTTGTGATCATGTAGAATGGAACTTTCTTCGTAGCACTCTCCTCCATCTGGGTTTTGATGCTTTGTGGGTTCAGAGGGTGATGTTCTGTGTGGAAACCACTCAGTTAAGTCTTTTGCTCAATGGCTCTCCACTCAATTTCTTTAAACCTTTTAGAGGCTTAAGGCAAGGGGATCCACTTTCCTCTTATTTGTTCGTTCTCTGTGCGGAGGTCCTATCCACTAAGTTGGCTATTGCTCTTCAAGAAAATAGAGTCAAAGGGATTCAAATTTGCAGAGGGGGAGAAAAGTTCTCGCACATGGCTTTCGCTGATGACCTTATTCTTTTTGGTGAGACCTCTATGGCGGAGGCTAAAGCATTAAATGAGGTTCTTCAAGAGTATTGCAGATTTTCTAGGCAGGCTTTGAATCTTAAAAAAACAAGAGCTCAGTTCAGTCCTACGGTGAGTTCCGCAGTTAAGAAACAATTGAAAGAGTTCTTCCAAATTATTCCCACTTCTTCATTGGATGTTTATCTTGGGATCCCCTTTATCAGTGGAAAGCTTTCTAAGTCTCATTGCGATAACCTGACTTCAAGAGTCTCCAAGAAGCTTCAACACTGGAAGACCCAATTTCTTAGCCCTGCAGGGAAGACCGTTCTTGTCCAATCTACTCTCTCAGCCATGCCCCTTTACACCATGTCTTGTTTCAAATTTCCTTCATCTATCCACCAATCTCTGGATCGCATCAGCAAAAACTTTTTTTGGTCAAATGGCTGCACCAAACAGGTTCCCACCATTTCCTGGAAAACTATTTGTCTTCCCAAAAGACAAGGTGGTTTGAATGTGAAATCGATGTCCTTAATAAACCAAGCGTTGCTAGCCAAGAAAGGGTGGGAGCTGTTACAACCCCCCAACTTTCTTTGGTCCAAACTCATGAAAGCAAAATACTTTCCATCCACAACCTTTTTCCATGCTAAATGCTCCTCTTCCTGCTCCTGGGGATGGAAATCCATTTGTTCTTTCAGAGATCTCCTGCGTCAAGGATCCTTTTTCCAAGTTGGCAATGGTCATTCGATTCATCCTTGGCTTGATTTTTGGATTCCACATACCCCACCCTCTTCTGCTCCATTCCCTCTCCCCTAAAATGCATCTTTATCTGTCTCATTCTTCATTGATCAATATTCTAACACTTGGAACAGAGAGAAGATCTTTCATTGGTGGCCTCCTGACACAGCTCTCATCATTCTATCAATTCCTATTTCAATCTTTCCGTGTAATGATCGTCTTATGTGGACTGGTACATCTACAGGCAGGTACACTGTTGCATCAGCTTACGCCATTGCAACTAGTGATTCCAATCACACTTCGCACTCCTTTTGGTTGAAATTGTGGCATCTCCCTACTGTTCCTAAAGTCCAACACCTTCTTTGGAAAACTCTTCATCAGAAATTGCCTCTCCCAGATCTTCTCAACTTGAGGGGTTTCAATTTAAACCGGTGTGCTTAATTTGTAATCAATCACCTATCTCGGCCAATCATTTGTTCTTCGAAAGTCCTGACATTTTGAGTATTTGGCAGCAAGCTGGTCTGTCAGATCTTTTCTTCAAAATGGATATTAGAACTGGGATCTTATCTGCCATATCTTTTATTAATCACGTCAACCGGGATGATACATTTAAGGCCTCTCTTCTGTGCTACATCTTTTGGCAAATCTAGATTGGGTACTGGGATTTGGTATTCAGGCATGCCCCTTTCAATGCAAGACAGGTCATCTTGGGTGCTATCTCTAACACTAAAGATTTCATGCGGACAGTTCCACAGTTCACTCAAGCTACTCCAAGATTGGTCAGATGGGTTCCCCCTCCAGATCCATTTATCAAGTTTAATGCTGATGGTGCGAGTCATGGAAATCCAGGTAGAGCGGGTATTGGAGGTGTCTGCAAAACGTCCAATTCAAATTTCGTTTGTGGATTCACTCAAGGTATTGAAAGTAATTTTGCGTTAGTAGCCGAGGCACTTGCTGTGCGTTTTGCACTTCGAATGGTTTCTTCATTGGGTTTTTTGAAGATCATGGTGGAAAGCGATAACCTTCTGATAGTAAACATCCTACAAGACCGCTCTCAAGTCATCCCTTGGAAAATTGTTCACATTATCAACAACTGTAGTATTCTGTCCCAGGATTTCCAGAATGTCCTATTTGTTTGCACCCTAAGACAAGCTAATTCTGTGGCTGATAGATTGGTGGCTTTTGGTGCTTCTGTTCAAGCCGATCTTGTTTGGATTCATTCTCTCTCCCCGCCCCCCCTTTATGCACCTTGACTTGTATGCCGACTCGTCTGGAACATTGTTTCAACGTTAATAAATTTTTATTACCAAAAAAAAAAAAAAATAGAGAACCACTCAAAAGGAGGGCAAATACCCAAATTGATGAAAACCGCCTGATGTCACCTTTGTGGAGTTCACTCTGTTTCTTTCTCTCTCATTCTGTTTCTGCCCCACCCCGGAAAGCGCAGCATGATCCACCCGGTTCGACTTCAGGACACCCAACTGCCCGCCCCACCAAACCCCTCGCCGCCTTTAAATACAAACCCAACGATCAGAAAAATTGAAACTGTCAAAGACCGCCAAAAACCCCTTCTCTTCATTTCTCGCTTTCGTTCCTACAGAAACCTTCACATTTAAACCCTAGCTTTTGAATCTCGTCTACTGAAACTCTTATCAGAAGCTCTATCGTCCCGATCTCACTTATAGATTTCGTTTCCTCCTTTCAATTCTCAGACGAAATTCGACTTCAAGTTGTCCAATTGCTTCTTAGCCAGCTAGAGAGGGAGAGAGAGAGATCTGTTTTTTTTTTTTTTTTTTTCTTTCTTTCCTTTTGAAGATCTGTTGTTTTGTTCTTGACTACCGGAAGCCAATTCTTCTATCTACCATAGTTTCCTCTCGATTTCCAGACGAAACTCCAACCTAGGCAGAGCATCACTGAGACTTGAATCTCTGTAAGTCTGTGGAAGGTCAGATCGAATGGTGAGCCTTTGCAGGGCCAAGGACATGCCACCGTCGGCGTCTTCTTCGACAGATTTCTTCAAGCGTTTGGAAGGATCGGAAATAGTCGAAAGGAAGTATAGCTTAGCTGCTAAAGCAGAGGGAGAAGCTGTGAAGAAGCTAACGGTCACGGTGAAGAGTCTGGAGGAAGAGGAGGAGGAGAGTGGAGGGGAAGAAAAGGTGTGGAGTGAGGAGAATTGTTGTACGCCGACGACGAAGGAGTGTAGGATACAGGAGGTGATGACATGTCCGCCGGCTCCAAAGAAGCGCAGGACTTCATATTCTTCACCGTTGGCCTTGCGCGTGAAGGAGACGGAAGTGGATTACTTCTCCCCTCCCAATTTGGAATCTATTTTCGCGCTTGACGATGTCTACAAGGTCAAATTCAAACACTAGAAAATGCTTAGATTAAACAAGAATTTAGATTCATCTTCATAGAACACCAGAGTTCGTAACTGCAAAATTTGTTAGTCTTGTTTCTGTTATACCAATGAATATTTTTATTATATTTTTTTTTATTTTGAAAGGGTTTTGTTGTTGCATTTAACAATAGCAATTAAGCAAGAGTGCAAGACAAAGACTTTCTGTTACTGATGTCTGTGTTGACTCGAGACTTTTGAATTAAAACGCGTTTCATGCCTTATTTTTCTGCGTATGCCTAGCGCCAATTGACACTACCATTCGTTTGCCTTTTCTTTGAGGGTGAGGACTGAGGAGGGTGCGCTGTGGGGTTAATTTTTGCACAGTTTTAGTCAAAACGCGGTTTTTTTTTTTTCGGAAAAACGCGTTTAAATGCTCACCTTTTCTCCTACTTCAGAAAAATGATCTATAGAAGTGCTCATAGCATCACCCCCTGCTTGCTATACAAGAACTCGAACCCTAAAATAGGAAAACAAAGAAAGCAGGGAGATCACTGAGCAAGAGAGCCGGAGTTCTTCATAGCAGGGCCTTACCCATATGTTAAGTTCCAAGCTTAACACTGTTGCTACATGACAAAATAAACAGATGAAACAGGTTAGAAGTTTTTTTTTAATGTAAAAGAAAACGATATACCATTGACAAAACTGAGAAACTACAAAGTCAGATATTGAAAGTACCGAGTTGGAGAGGGTGGGAATGGGTATCAGCAGGGTATTTTGGAACATACAAAACCCTTAGAGGGGTTTGTGAACCCCAGGATGGTGGGTGAACTGTCTTCTATAGGTGGAGGAAAACTTTGTCTATATTGAAATGTATAGTAATACGCCATCCTCTCCCCCCTCCCCTCTCTTTCCTGCCTCCCTCTTCTTAACGCAATAAACCAACATCTCCATAAAAGTCATAAATTGATTGTTACTGATCACAATTGAGCAAGTAGAAAGTTAAATAAAAAGGTTGTGCAATTCCATAAAACTTCAAAATACTCCATGCCCATTTGTTTTCTTGCTTTGGAATGAGCTTCTTCATCCTCGCACAAGAGTTCCAAACTTCAGTTACTCGGTGTCACATCTACAAACTTGCCTTGAATCCTTAGAGAAAGCCCTGGCTTGAGCCTCAATTTCATCTACTTCCAAACCATGATCAAGAGCCAAAAAGGTCAAACAGTTCTTAAACACAACTAAAGATGCTTACCTAGCCTCTCGTGAATTAACATCAGAATTCACCGCTACCAAAATAACTGGATGATCTTTGGAAATATGAACCAAAGAATCAAGAAATTCATGAATTGAGAGAGGGTCCAACTCTTTCAGGATATTGTGGAGCCCAAATGGAGAAATCCCCAATTCTCCAATGTAGAGTTGAAACACGTTAGAAATTTGATTCTTTAAAAATGATTGAATACAACTGGGATTAAAGGATTTTCTTATTGACACCCCCTAGGGTGTAAATAGATTTGTCATCTTATTCTTTTAACCCTTTAGTATAATATATTTTTCCCATGAGGGTAAATACCGTCATTTTACATGTATCCTCGAAAAAATGTGCAAATAATGACAATTCTTGATAGTAACTTTATGATAAGTCCTAGGGAGAAGTTGCTTGTTCGACTCTCCACCCCCCATCGGATGCTTGATAGTCTGTAATCCACCCCCCCCCCCCTCCCACCCCCTAAATGCCCTCTTGGGTTTTCATTCTAGAGGTCTATGGGCCATTGACTGGAATGACAAAAAAAAAACGATAAATCACTTTTAGATTATTTTTGAAAACCTACCCCCCAACTTAAAGAACTTTTGTAAATAAGAAAAGGGATAATTAAATGAAAGTGTCAAGTTCTAAATACTCCTATAGAGGTATCATTTAACACTCCATCAATTAAATTACATAAGAAAAAAACCAACATGCGATTGGATATTCAATTAATGACTTGTTGTAATATGGAGTACAAGGAATTGTCCATAGGTTTTATCTTGCGTTTCCCTAGGGGCATTATTGTCTTTGAACTTATATCTTATAATTATAAATAAAGGTGGGTTGTGTCTTATAGACACAAGTCACAATTCCCAAAGTCATCATGGTATCAAAGCATAATCGACCTAGGGATCCTAAACCCTAATCGACTCTCTCTCTCTCTCCTCTCTTCTCTCTCTTTCTCGATTTCCTCCCAGCACTGCTGCCACCATTTCTTCATCACCTAGCGCTGCCAGTACCACCCACAACCACTTTATATTGCCTGTCTCCCTCTCAATTTCTCTCAATGTCCCTCTCTCTACCTTCTAGCGCCACTGAGAAGGCATCTGTACCACCTCCACCACTTCCACCACCGATTCCCTAAGCCACTATGGGCTTTTTTTGTCCCTCCTTTTGTTCTCCCCATCCTTCCTAATGTATTGAAGGACTGTTTCCATCTTTTCTTGTGGTATTTTTATGTAGGTTGATGGTTTAGTTCTCCTCCAGCAACCCATGTGATTTCTTTTTGGGGGAACAATAGCAAACAATTTGGATCTTTCTACTGCTACATCTGGAATTGACGGGCAAGTTCATAGTTCTCCTGACAGCTTTCCAACCTTCCCTATTTGCTCCATTCGTTTAGACAGGAGAAATTCTTTGATGTGGTAGCGATCCTACTATCTTGCCATCGACTCCTGCGGGTATTTGGGTTACCTCACTGGTACGAACGTGAAACCCACCTAGGGTTTTGCAAACTCCCGCGTCATGTCATACCTTCTCAGTAGTATGCAACCCAAACTTGCTCAAGGATATCTCTTATTTGGACACTGCTGCAAAAATTTGAAAAGCTACTCAAGAAACCTATCCGTAGGTTGGGAACAATGCTTAGGTCTATGAACTGCGTAAGAAACTTTCTGAGACTAAGCATAAGGAACTCATCCAGCGGAATTTTTCAAACATATGTCCTAACCTTCACACTATTGTACCGGACTTTACCTTCATCCCTACACCACCACCCCACCCTAGTGATCCAAACTCACCTCCATTTGCTCCAACAACTGACCCACCTAGTGACCCACCTATTACTCACCCAATGCCTTTTAATAGCCACTACCCTCCCCACCAATGTTTTTACCACTTTCCCCACTTACCACCCTATTCAATATCTATATCCACCTTACCCCTCTTATATCCCACCATCCCTCTACCACGACCCACCCTATCATAACCCACACCACCCACATCATCTCTATCCCTCACCATCACAACACACACCACAAGATACCACCGCCTACCCACCTGACTCATCCAACTGCACCAAACCACAAATCTAGTCCAACAAAAACACCAAACCCTTGAAGCAGAAGAAAGCACCAAAACTGTGAATTTTACCTCTCGTAGAAAAATTAAAAAATCTCGGCCAGAAGACCAAGTGGTGGGGACTCTCTCTCGCTCCAAGATCTGTGTCGAATGGCTGGGGGTTTTCGTCCACAGGAGTCTGCTGAACCCAATCTTACAGATCCTTCACCTGTTGAGGGGCCTACTGCAAATGACCCCATAGGGAAGGGAAAACGAAAGAGGGATGACTCTCTAGATGATAATCCAAAGGTTGAGTACTCTTCAGAGCTTGATCTTTTCCAGCAACTGTCCTCCAATCTCATTCACCTAGCCAAAACCCCAGGTAAACTTCGTACGCAAATGAAGGACTTGGTTTGTGAGCTGAGATCTGAAGTTGAGCACCACAGCTCTTCCCAAAAGAAGCAAACTGTTCGCATTGGAGAAGATCTTGGGACTGGCAGTGAGCACAGGGAACTAGATACATCCGATCAATCGATAACCTTTTCTCTTGAAAATCTCTTTTGGTTTGATTTCTTAGTTGTATTCCTTATTTTATTGTTGGCTTGCTGTTTTACCATTTTCAAGTTGTTCAATAGATATACTAGTCATATCTCTTTTTCTCTAGTTAACATGATTATCTTAAGTTGGAATGTAAGAGGTCTTAAGAATAAGACTACCAGACGCTCTCTTGGCTCTCATGTTTTTAAGTTTAATCCAGATTTCATTTTTCTTTGTGAAACGAAACTCACTTCCCCTGAGCTTAAATTTTACCTGGTGCTTGCAAGTACTATTCTTCTATTGCTTTTATCAAAGGAATGGGGTCTTGGGGCTTAGTGGGGGCCTTTGGGTGTTAGGATAACCAAATATTTTAATCCAAAAGGTCGAATGTTCTGACCAGTTTATTTGCATCACTACTATTGATGCCTGCACCTCCACCCCTTGGTGCCTTGTATGTTTGTATTCCCCACCTAGATCTTCGGACAGGCTGATTTTTTGAGAATTTTTAACCACATGGCTAGCTTCTATATACTTGCCTTTTGTCATCATTGGAGATCTTAATGAAATTCTTGAGCCAAAGGATAAATTAGGAGGGAGGGTCTTTTCTGCGAATCAAGCATCCTCTGATACCCTGTCAAACCTGATTTCTTCTCTTGAGTTGGAAGAACTCTATCCATCAGGATCATGGTTCACCTGGTCTAATAAGCAAAAACCCCCCTCACACTGTCCTGGAACACTTGGATAGATGCTTAGGATCTCACGACTAGCTTTGCCTTTGGCCCAAGGCTACCTTATGCACTCTTCCATCTATAGGATGCGACCATAAACCCCTTCTTCTAAATACCTCCCCATTCACTACATCCTATAGAAAACTATTCCACTATCAAGCCTGATTTTATTTTATTTTTCTTTAATTCTAAGTGGGACACATCCCTGTACGATAACCTCCCCACTAAACTTGTTGGAATCTCTGTCCTTCTTAGGCAATGGAACAAAAACACATTCAACTACATCCCTGCCCTAAAACAAACTCTACTGGATTCTATTCAACATTTAGAATCCCTTCCACCCTCCCAAGAGATATCATCACTTCCGACAGACTTTGAAACCAAACTTCAAGCTTTACTTGAAGCTAAAGAAATTTTTTGGATGCAAAAATCAAGATATCTTATGTCTTGGATGGGGATCGGAACACCAAATACTACCATTCCACTACTAAAGGGAATATTTGGTCTCACAACTCTATATTCCTTTTTGATGCTGATGGTGACAAAATCACTGATCCTCCTTTGTTGGCAAAAAAATTCACTGAGTTTTTCCAACAAATCTACTCCACCACCAATCCGCTAGACCCGGATTTTGTAGCCAGCCTATTCCCATCTTGCATTTCCCACTCTCAAGTTGAATCCCTTATTTCTACACCCAGTGAGGATGAAATCCGTCAATGTGTTTTTAGCCTAAGGGCTTTTAAAGCACCAGGAATTGATGGCTTCCCAGCCTTCTTCTACAAACATCATTGGGACATAGTGAAAGAGGATGTTTTCAAACTAGTTCATTACTTTTTTGAGTCTCAATACCTTCCTCCAGGTATCAACCACACACTTCTTACCCTTATCCCAAAAAAGAATAATGCTTCCTCTGTTGAGGATTTTAGGCCTATCAGTCTCTGTAATGTATACTACAAGATCATTGTCAAAATACTTGCTCTTCGTCTCAAACCCTTACTTGATTTCTTCATCTCACCTCATCAATTTACTTTTGTGAAAGGTAGGCAGATTAGTGATAACATAATCATTGCACATGAAATCTTCCATTACCTCAAAAAGAAAAAGAGGGGGCAAAAGGGTACATTGCACTAAAGTTGGACATGTCAAAGGCCTATGACAAAATTGAGTGGGGTTTCATTAGAGCAATTTTTGAATTTCTAGGATTCCCTAATCTCTAATGTGACCTTATCTGTAAACTCTTTGTTTGTACCTTCTCAGTGAAAATTTAGGACAGTTGTTTTAACAATTTTGAACCCCCTAGGGGATTGCGGCAAGGTTGTCCCCTTAGCCCTTACCTGTTCATTACTGCCATGGAATGCTTCTCCAAACTCATTCAAACATACAGAGACCTAAACATGTTTAAAGGAATAAAAATTGCTAGGAGAGCCCTTGAAATTACTCATCTCTTCTTTGCTAATGATATTCTTCTCTTTTGCCGACCCACTCAAGAGGATATCTCCACTCTACAATCCATTATTGCCTTGTTTGAGGACCTCTCTGGACAACAAATTAACCTGGCTAAGAGCAGTATTTTCTTTAGTAATAACATCCCATTGACACAGAAGAATGCTATAAAAAATCTATTGGGAATAAAGGAAATGGATCCATGTGCCAAATTTCTGGGTAGCCCTATTCTTCCTCCATTTTCAAAGTCATTAAGCCTCACTAGCATTGTCTCTCGAGTCTGTAATAAGCTGACTTGCTAGCGTAGTCATCTACTATCACAAGCCGGCAGAACTATTCTCATCAAATCTGTACTAAACTCAATCCCTTCCTACTTGATGTGTCGCTTCCCCTTCCCCACCACCTTCTGTAACCAACTAGACACTATCAATGCTAATTTTTGGAGAGGAAATAAAGAAGGGCAAAAAGGTCTGTCACTAACCTCATGGCCCTCAATGTGCTCCTCAAAAAATTCTAGAGACCTTGGACTTAGAGCTTCTAAAATACACAATAAAGCTCTTCTGATGAAGTTCTGTGGATTCAGATTTTGAAGGCACGATACTTTTCTAACTCATCTCTAATCAATTGCAAAAACTTGCAAAAGAAAAATTCATCTTGCGTATGGAAGGGAATATGTTCGATCATACATGATCTCTGCCAATTCAATTGCTGGAAAATTGGTGATGGAAAGCAGGCCCCACTTTGGGAATCACCATGGATTCCAACTCTGCCAACCCACCACATACCTGATTCTGTTTTTCCCCATCCCTCATACAAAAAGGTTGAAGACCTCATGATTGATCAAACATGGAACAAGCCCTTAATCTCCACCATTTTCCCATCACCTAGTGCACAAGCAATTTTCAAAATCCCCTTACCAAGCCACCCCATCCTGATTTCCTAATCTTCACACATAACAAATCAAACAAATTTTCAACTAAAACAGTAGCCTACTTCCTTACCCAACAAGGGTCCGAACCTCTATCACATTGGAAGACCATTTGGAATCTCAAGATACATCCAAAATTCAAATTCTTTGCATGGAAAGTTCTTCGAAATGGGATCCCAACCAAGTCAAGACTTAATCAATTCTTTACAACTGATCCTCTTTGCCCAGTATGTAATCAGAAGGAAGAAACAGACTGGCACATATTTTTCTCATGTGAATTCTTCAAGAGCATTTAGGCCGCAGGTTCTCTTGGATTGCGGACGGAACATCTACAATCACCTGACATAAAGCATCTACTTAGTTCGTTATTGGCGGACCACACACTGTCCAAGCAGCAGAAATGCATTCTTCTTACTATGGCATGTTTCATAGGATATTTCATATGGCAGGCTATGAACCAGGTGACTTTTGAGGGCATCAAAATAGACCCTGTGAACATAATAAAAAATATCCGGAGATGGGAGAAGGGGAGATGGGAGAAGGACATGAACAATTTCCATTGTCCCAGGGAAGACACTGAAGCATTAGATCCTTTTGAAAATCCACCATCCTTAGATTACTACACCAGCCTTCCGTCATCCAATAAATGCATTATCATCACAGATGGTAGTTTTAACCACAATACATCCATTGGGGGATGGGTAGCAGCTATTTTTTCTAATCAAAACTTGATTTCTGCAACAATGGACTTTGGATGCACAGGTACAGCCCAAGAAGTAGAAGCCAGAGGAATCCAATAGGGGAATCCAAAGTGCAATTTCACTGGGAGGAAGGAGCATACAGATATGGATAGACTCTTTAGATTTGATTCATTGGTTAGCGAACCCAACAGACCACCCATGGCCTTGGCAAATGTTCACTTTGTTATTTAGACTGCGTTACTTAAGTTTGATGATGTTTGTATCCTTAAAAAAACAAGACATGAAATTCACATTGCACACCAACTAGCACGATCAGCATGAATTCATTGTCATCATGGTGATATAATTGATGATATTACTATCATCATCTAATGAAATTTTTACCTTCATATATATATATCATGTCCCAGTATTAAGGGCGAACCTTGGTGTAATGGTAAAGGTTGCTCCATTATGACTAAGTGGTCATGGGTTCGAGTCTAGAAATAGCCTCTCTTTTGAAAGCAAGGGTAAGGCTGCATACATTATAACCCTCCCCAGATCCCCCAGTGGCGGGAGCCTCGTGCATTGGGTACGCCTTTATCATGCCCCAGTATTATTCTGAATTGCTTAGTTTGTGGCAAGAGCTGGACTTTTCGGATACGTTCCAGGCCTCTACACATGCCGATGTTATCAAGTTTCAGAAACAAGAAGATAAATTCTGGGTGTATGATTTTCTTGTCAAACTTAACGTTGAGTATGATCAGATCCGTACTCAGGTACTTAGCTGGGATCCCTTCCCTAATTGGAGTAGCCTTATTCTCTGATTCAACTTAAGGACAATTGTAGGGCTGCCATGCTATCGACCCCTTCCCAGGACCGATCGGCTCTTCTTTCTGGTTCTCTCCTGTAGCCTAAAAATGAGGCTTCTCGTCCTAATGATCTTTTGCTACTGATCAAGAACCCATCCGGTGTAATTATTATGGGAAGGAGAGACATACTAAGGAATTTTGTTGGAAGCTTCATAGGCATCTCACTGCCCCTTCTAACAAAGGACATGGTCATGGGAAACCTTCTGCCAACCACACTGAGACTATTGTTGTTGATCCTCCATCTGGTGTTGCCCCTACCATTTCTCAGGATGAGCTTATTAAGCTTCTCCAACATTTGGCAACCAAATTGGATTCTTCTGCCTCTACCAATAATGCTTCCATCTCTTCCTCCACATTGGTACCTTCAGAATCTGCATTTCTAGGTATTTATTTTGCTAGTCATTGTGCACCCATCGTCTCCCGTTCATGGATTATTGAATCATGTGCCTCTGATCACATGACCAGTAATGCCAATCTTTTCATTAAATATTCCCCTTGTTCTGGTAAAGACAATGGTCACATTGTTGATGGCTCTCTTTCCTCTGTCTCTGGGAAGGGATCCATCACAAATACTCCTACGTTACCATTACATTCGGTATTATATGTTCCTAATTTTACTACTAATCTTATTTCCATTAGTCGTCTCACTTCCGACCTTAACTATAAAGTGACTTTTTTTCCCATCTTATTGTCTTTTCAGGATTTGGTAACGGGAGAAACAATTGGCTTTGGTAGGGCTCATGGTGGTCTCTATTTGCTCGACAAAGCTGCTCCATCTCACCGTCATGCTCATCAAACTATTTCTATTTCAGTTTTGGATGCTTCTCCTAACTTGCTCCTTTGGCATAGGCATTTAGGTCTCCCCCAGTTGGTACTTTAGTTCGGCTTTCCCTAAATTATTTATTTTTCAAATGTAATTCCAAGGACCTTTTTATGATGCTTGCATTTTAGCCAAGCAAGCCCGTTCTTCTTATCCTAGTTTAAATATTATAAGTGTTTCTCCATTTATGTAAATCCATTCGGATGTGTGGGGCCCTACCCATTGTACCTTTGTTTCTGGTTATAAATGCACTTTTCTTACTGTGGCATGTATCACAAGATATTTCATATGGCAGGCTAGGAACCAAGTGACTTTTGAGGGCATCAAAATAGACCCTGTGAACATAATAAAAAATATCTGGAGATGGGAGAAGGACATGAACATTTTCCATTGTCCCAGGGAATACACTGAAGCACACTGAAGCATTAGATCCTTTTGAAAATCCACCATCCTTAGATTACTACACCAACCTACCATCATCCAATAAATGCATTATCATCACAGATGGTAGTTTTGACCACAATACATCCATTGGGGGATGGGTAGCAATTATTTCTTCGAATCAAAACTTGATTTCTGCAACAATGGACTTTTTGGATGCACAGGTACAGCCCAAGAAGTAAAAGCCAGAGGAATCCAACAAGGAATCCAAAGTGCAATTTCACTGGGAGGAAGAAGCATAGAGATATGGATAGACTCTTTAGATTTGGTTCTTTGGTTAGCGAACCCAACAGACCACCCATGGCCTTGGCAAATGTTCACTTTGTTATTTAATATCAAGACTGCGTTACTTAAGTTTGATGATGTTTGTATCCTTACGAAAACAAGACATGAAATTCACATTACACACCAACCAGCACGATCAGCACGAATTCACTGTCATCATGGTGATGTAATTGATGATATTACTATCATCATCTAATGAAGTTTTTACCTTCATCCAAAAAAAATTATATATATATATAATGTCCCAGTATTGAGGGCGGACCTTGGTGCAATGGTAAAGGTTGCTCCATTGTGACTAAGTGGTCACGGGTTCGAGTCTGGAAACAACCTCTCTGTTGAAAGCAGGGGTAAGGCTGCGTACATTATGACCCTCCCCAGATCCCACAGTGGCGGGAGCCTCGTGCATTGGGTACGCCTTTATCATGTCCCAGTATTATTCTGTATTGCTTAGTTTGTGGCAGGAGTTGGACTTTTAGGATACGTTCCAGCCTCTACACATGCCGATGTTATCAAGTTTCAGAAACGAGAAGATAAATTCTGGGTGTATGATTTTCTTGTCGAACTTAACGTTGAGTATGATCAGATCTATACTCAGGTACTTAGCTGGGATCCCTTCCCTAATTGGAGCAGCCTTATTCTCTGATTCAACTTGAGGACAATTGTAGGGCTGCCATGCTATCGACCCCTTCCCAGGACCGATCGGCTCTTCTTTCTGGTTCTCCCTTGCAGCCTAAAAGTGAGGCTTCTCCTCCCAATGATCTTTTGCTACCGATCAAGAACCCATCCGGTGTGATTATTATGGGAAGGAGAGACATACTAAGGAATTTTGTTGGAAGCTTCATAGGCATCTCACTACCCCTTCTAACAAAGGACGTGGTCATGGGAAACCTTCTGCCAACCACACTGAGACTATTGTTGTTGATCCTCCATCTGGTGTTGCCCCTACCATTTCTCAAGATGAGCTTATTAAGCTTCTCCAACATTTGCCAACCAAATTGGATTCTTCTGCCTCTACTAATAATGTTTTCATCTCTTCCTCCACTTTGGTACCTTTGGAATCTACATCTCTAGGTATTTATTTTGCTAGTCATTGTGCACCCATCATCTCCCGTCCATGGATTATTGAATCATGTGCCTCTGATCACATGACCAGTAATGCCAATCTTTTCATTAAATATTCCCCTTGTTCTAGTAAAGACAAGGTTCACATTGTTGCTGGCTCTCTTTCCTCTATCTTTGGGAAGGGATCCATCACAAATACTCCTACCTTACCACTACATTCGGTATTATATGTTCCTAATTTACTACCAATCTTATTTCCATTAGTCGTCTCACTTTCAACCTTAAGTATAAAGTGACTTTTTTTCCCATTTTATTGTCTTTTCAGGATCTAGTAACGGGAGAAACAATTGGCTCTGATAGAGCTCATGGTGGTCTCTATTTGCTCGACAAAGCTGCTCCATCTCACCATCATGCTCATCAAACTGTTTCTGCTTCTCCTAACTTGCTCCTTTGGCATAGGCATTTAGATCTCCCCCAGTTGGTACTTTAGTTAGGCTTTCCCCAATTTAATTATTTTTCATATGTAATTCCAAGGTGTTTTTTGTGATGCTTGCATTTTAGCCAAGCAAACCGTTCTTCTTATCCTAGTTTAAATATTAGAAGTGTTTCTCCATTTATGTAAATCCATTCGGATGTGTGGGGCCCTGCCCGTTGTACCTTTGTTTTTGGTTATAAATGGTTTGTTTTTTTTATCAATTGTTACACCCGTGTTACTTGGATTTATCTGATGCACCACAAGAGTGAAGTTTTTTCCTATTTTCAATTGTTTCACAATCTTGTTTGAACCCAGTTCAATGTCCATGTTCAAATTATCTGTAGTGATAACAGGCTGGAGTATAAAGATGGTGCATTCCAAGCATATCTCACAGCTCAGGGCATCATCCACCAAACGAGTTATTTTGACACTCCTGCTCAGAATGGGGTGGCCGAAAGTAAGAACCATCATTTATTGGAGGTGGCACGGTCTCTCATGTTTGCGAAGAATGTCCCACCACAATATTGGAGTGAAGTTGTCTTGACTGCTGCTTACATGATCAACCGCATGCTTACTCATAGATTTTCGGTCACCTCTTTAGAGGCTATGTGTAGCAGAGATGAGGATGTTAAGTTGGATGTGTAGAAAAACTAAGAAGTATAAAATACGAAATGAACGTATTAGAGCTGACTTGGGAGTTGCCCCGATCAATGACAAACTCCGATAGAGTTGTTTGAGGTGGTATGATCATATTCAATGGAGGCATAGCGATGCCATAGTAAGGAGTGATATGATTCCGATTGAAGGAACTAAAAAAGCTACGAGTAGACCTAAAATGACCATAGGAGAAGTTATGAAGAAGGACATGCATGATCTAGGTCTTGTACCAAATATGACCTCGGATAGAGCCTATTGGAGGGCAAGAATCTATGTAGTAGACCATGCTTTCATAATACAACCAAAAAAGAAAGGGTTAAATACGCGTACCCTCCTAAAATGAACCCAATATTCCTTGTACCCCCCTAAGGTTCTGACAAGTCCACGTACCACCCCTGAAAATTCCACGTACCACCCCTACTTTACCCCCTTATAGCCATTTAAGTCTGCACCAGGCATTAAATGCTAAAAAATGATCAAACTACCCTTTCTTCTATCTTTTCTAATATTTGAAAAGATCTAATTGCCTTGACCTATTTGTTAAAATTTAAAAAGACCAAAATGCCCACATCTTCCCCAAATCATCATCTTCTTTTACAATGTAGATACCCAATACTACCACCGCCACCCACCATTAACACCATCAATGATACAAAAACTCTGCCTTATTACTCCAATTAATTATCAGAAATAAAACTAATGAAACATCAAGAACAAAGATGCATGCGTGGAGCAAACCTTCAAGCATAAACAATTAATTTTGTAATTGCATACCCTTTAGTAAACAAATTCACTTTTTTTCCCCTAGCTAGTACAATAATAGTCTCTCTTGAAGGAAACTGCAGTACGGTGAAGAGGCAAAGGATCTCATCGGTTCAGATTGTTGAAGTAAGTGATGACAATGGTTACTTCGGAATCCAGTGGGCAGCTTCAAGCAGCAGCACTATTGTGGGGGGGAGGGGAGATGGGTTGCTCCGGCAACAGGGTGTGGGGGCAGAGAGATGGTCATTGGCAGCAAGGGGAGATGGGTTGCACCAGTAGCTTCAAGGTTGCTATGATGACCAACTATAACTCTACAACGGAGTTGATCATCTGGTTTCGTAGCTCGAAGATCGCCGGATTGGAAAGATTACTTCTCGCAAACGCTGTAATGGAGCGATTGGGGTTCCTAGACTAGAGTGATTCAAATATGATCAAACAGCTTCACACCCAACTAGTGGGTTTTGGATTCAGTTTCGTAAGCAAGCGATCAGTGGTTTATCCATCAGACTCATCGTTCAATTTGAACTTTGAAATTCAAGGAACCAAGACCAATCCCTAAACCCCAATTGGAGCTCAACACCCCCCCTCTTCTCCGATCTTTCAACTTGTTGGAGGCTTGGACCTCAACGACGCTGCTACTCGCCAGAGATGACACCAACGCCAAGAGCATTCATTTGGGTAAATAATCATCTTCACATTACCCTCTCTCTCTGTATCTCTTTCATATGCAAAACAGAACAACTACTAATTTGTCTCTCTGTATCTCTTTCATATGCCAAGAACTAGGTTTAGTTCAAATTCATTTGTTGAAGCATTTGAGTTTAGGGTTTTATTGGGTTTTTTCTCAACGAAAATCCAATTCGTTTTGTAAACACTTTGAGAGGGCAAATGCAGTTGCCATTTTCTAGTTTTCCTTCACCATCTCTTTGCAAAATTCTCAAGCACCTTTATCCATGGTAGCTGATGTAACATATGAAGATGAACTGGGCTTGATTTCTTGAGCCTCATTGCCCTATTTCTATGTGAAAGGAGTGAAGACAGCATCTTACAGAAAGCTTAGAGCAACAGAGCTGCCAAGGCTCATCCAATGAAAACAATTCTTGCCATGGCTGCCTGAATTTCAATGGTGAGGCCGGCGGTGTTGGTGGAGGAATAGGCATGTGAGGGGGACTCGGCGGTGGAATTGGTAGAGGTGGAGGAGTTAAAAATGGTTTTGGAGGTGGGGCTTCCCGATGGTGATGGTGTTAATGGTGGGTGACGGTGGCAGTGGTGGTAGTGGTGGTAGTAGTATTGGGTATCTACATTGTAAAAGAAGATGATTTGGGGAAGATGAGGGCATTTGGTCTTTTCAAATTTTAGAAAAGATAAAAGAAAGGGTAATTTGGTCATTTTTTAGCATTTAATGCCTAGTGTGGATTTAAATGGCTTTAGGGGGTAAAGTAGGGGTGGTGCGTGAAATTTTCAAGGGTGGTACGTGAACTTGTCAAAACCTTAGGGGGGTACGAGGAGTATTGGGTGCATTTTAAGGGAGTACACATTTAACCCAAAAAGAAATGGTTGATAAATCTTGGGCGCAAAAGCATCGAATACAGCCGATCCATGCTAGTATCAATATTGGCTCCAACCGATACCGGTTCGATACCATGAGCTAAAACCTGGCTTTCATTGCATTGAGGTCTTCGAACCTAGCCTCTTGCAGACTTACACACAATCAAACCCTCCTAGGAACTACTTGAAGAGACAGGAACTCTATCTAAGTATAGAGTTCCTAGATCAATCCAAACCTACTCGGGCCTCCAAACGTAGCCTCCTCTTCTGACCATACTTGAGAACTAGAAGAAGCTACTTTGCTCCATTGAATGTCTGATTACGTGAAAGTGATTTCCAGTGCAGTGTTGCTAATGATACTAGAGCCGTGCTAGATGTTTGACAAAAAAGAGGGGGGAAAATGGGCCTCATTTACGGATCTCCCGGATAGGCAGTATTTGTACCTAACAACAGCAACGAACCCCATTTCATGCATGCACCCACAATCACTTTAATCTCTTGAATGGATAACAAACTATCTCAGGAAGGCCTCAAGTGCACTCTGCCAAAGACGATGAAAAAATGCTCCAAATCTTGTCACCTAAAATTTCATTTGTAATGGTCCAACATTTGCACTGACTGCACCAAAGTTCCCTGTCCACGCAGTGGTATTAGACAAAGTTAATGAGGAATGATGCATTTTATCAAAATACCCCTCATATGTAATGCCGTAAGAGGCCTTGAGACTGCAAACGAAATCACAAACTCCAGATGCAAGGATTGGAACGTAATTTCTTGTGTGTTGGCTTGGCGACAGCATCAACTCTTAAGATTATTTACCTCGGAAATAAACTCAAGAATCCATCCGATGTAAGCATCAAAACAAGTAATAGAGAAGAAACTATGCCCAAGCAATGAACCACTCTGTTCTTGATGATCTCCAATTTACGGGCTTAAACCTCAATCAGTACAGCATGATTCTAACCAATGCTGGACAACCTATTTCGTGTTTTATCAAGTTGATGATTGAGGTCAAACCATGCGAGGCCAACACAAAATTGACCACATGTTTCTTCTTCGCATTAGCGTGCCTTGTGTGTAGAGAGATATGTCCGACATTGGATCCAACAGGAGCCAAACCCCACTTACATCTACCAAACCCAAAGATGAATTTGGAAAAATTCGTTGAGACCTAGTTTTCTTTCACCCATGATAAAGGAAGATGGTCATCATTGAACTTGAATGGGTGCCTGAGAACAGTGAAAGGCATTTCGGACTTTCACCAAGTAGAAGAGAGCAATAATGACCCTAGATTTCGCGCGGGGAGGGGGGGGGAGGGGGGGCGGGGGGGTGCATGAAAACTTTGCCCAATTCTTTGACGCAAAAAAATGGAGACAGTAGTAACAAATGTAGGTGGCCAATATTGGAAAAGTTCATCCCACCGTTTAATTCAATTTTTTCTCCAAGTAAAATGGTCGAATTTAACTTTAGAGTTCAATCTGGTCTGTCCTACAGCTCCTGTCCTAGATGAGCTCTATTTGCTCTATTAACTGTGTAGGGTTTTCAGAACCCCAAAACCTCACAGATTCCATATACTTATGCTTCTTATATGTTGTGAAGCTATGGCCACTGCTCCCTCTCAAACTTTTAAAAATATTTTCCGAATAGAAGAGTTGGGGACCAACAAATGGGTGCAAAGGAGCAATGCCAGAGATCCAACCGATCCAAGCAAATCTCTACGAACAGCCATGATAAAGGGTTTATGTACTCTCTCCAGTAAGCAGATCTACCACACCTGTTCTATCAAATGAGCCAAGAGAATTTACCAAAAAAAAAACTGATTGAACTGAGAGAGAGGCACTTGGTTAAGCACAAAATGATTTAATATGAAAACTTGACCAGAAAAGCAATTAGGGCTGAACCGCTGAAGGGTAAAGAGATGAGAAACTAAAATGGGTTTTTATTAAACTTTTTCAGTAACGTGACCATCCAAAATGACTTGTTCTAACACTGTTGCACGGGCAATGATCTATGATGAAGTCACTGTAAATATTGTTTGTAATACAGTGCAATTTCCACAAACGTGATGAACCTACAGAAGAATTAACCCTTTTTTTTTTCATGCTAAATAGTCCAACTACATTCAATCATGGCTAAGGAAAGAGTGGCATGGAAGTCAATGGGAACATGTTTGTTGTTATAGAGACACACAGATGTATTCTACATAAGGGACATACACAAAGACAATTAAAGCACATGGCTGATGACTGATGAGTTTTTTTTTTATTTGTTATAGATATTATAATCTTCAGTCATCACCATCCAGGAACGAAATGGCACGGTTTCTTGACTAAAGGACCCTCTTTATAACACAACCGATCACCGAAAAATTAAAATATAGAACCTAAAAATGGAGGGTAAAAATACAGGAGTAAATGGTAGTTATTCAGCAGAGCATTGCCTATGTTTCAACAACTTTCCAACAATCCACATATGGGAAAAAATGTTTGCAGTCCATGAGAGTTACGCAGCAACAAAGAAGAAAGGTTACGACCTCCAAGTTGGAACCCTGATCCAACAAGACTTGTTCAAACTCAAATCCCCTCTTGATGTTGTTAAGCTCAGAGTCACATGCAAATGTAAAGCAAGGACTAAAAAAGAGTTTCCTTAGTCCTGGAAAGCACTGGTTTGCAGGTCTAAGCGAAAGAGTTCCGTTTTTTTTAGCTTTCTTGCAATATTTGAGCCTCCTAAAAATGCTTTCAGATCCATTCTATATGAAGTAAATTACAGTGTAACAAAATCCATACCTCCTAAATTGGGAAAAACAAAGGTTCACTGTACTATAAATCAAGGTTGCCACAGAATCTATTGAACAGTGAAGGAGCAGCTCATTGACGGTTGATGGCAATAGGAGGTGAAGACCAAATTGCAGAAAAAACCAGAGAGATGTTAAGCTTGCTATCATTGACTAATCACCATGATATTTTCATTGTAAACCACTTCTCCATTCCTAGATGTTTGGTGCAGATAAAAAAGGAAGAACTATATCAACCTTACTCGATGGATGAGACAATTCAATATTTCACCTGGTTTTGCCACCAAAAGTTACAGAAGCAGCCATATAGATCGATAAAGAACTTCAAGCGGACAATTTTTACAAAAATATGAATCACCAGATCTAGCACCAGTAATTTTCAACTTATGCTTCTAATTCAAGTTCATTTTTTACCTGATGATGAATGAGCTCTTTGATCTGTCATTGAAGTGGGAGAGTAGAATATAAAATGATAATTTATCATGGTGATTAGTATCACACGAGTGACTCACCTAAAACATCTATTTGTGAGAAAGATTAAGAGTTTCGATGATGCATCATGCCTCTCTAGAAGAGTTTTCTAGTTATCATATGGAGAGATGTCGAATGGAAAAAGGGTAAAGAGTTGCAGCTTTCAGAGAAAGATGACAACAAGATGATTACGTGTAATTCAATGACATTGAGTTGACGATTAGATTCGATAAGTGGTACTATTGATGGAACTGACACAAATTATCAAAGGACAAGAGAAAAGAAAGAAAGGTATGTCCATATGACAGCCATCATATTGTTCAAGAGGTACACAGGGTGGTGATGTGGCTTATTATATAAAGCTGTATATCCTATCGGCCATAATACCACCAACTAGAATACAAAATATGGGCCCATGTCCTTAACTTACCCTATGTGATCTAATCTTTAAACGGAAAAGTTCTAACAGAAGATTAGAACAGCAAGATCAAAAAAAGACAGTAAAACAGAACCAAAATAGTAAAACATTTTGTAGCTTCGGTCAAACAAATCAGGAAGGTCTGTAATTTCAAATTTCTGCTTTGTTGGCTGAACTGATCTGCAGAATCTGAATCTGTTCAGCCAACAAAACAGATACTTTCTGAAGAATTTTAGTACTACAAGGACTGTTAGTAGCAGGTTTAGAATTGACCAAATGATTCAGACGGCAAGAACAGAATCTAAGAGAATATCATTCAGAAGTTAATAAAATCACTCTAAGCACAAATCAAGTACGATATTTTGGGCTGCCTTCTGCCACTGCCCATCAGTTGGAATCCTTGATGAGTGCATTCCTTAGGAAAGGCAGTGACAATAGCAGGTCCTTCCATACTCTGTTGGGACTCCATGTGCAAGCCGAAACCTGAGGGGGGGTCTTGGCATCCGGCTGAGTCAAGGAAGTGTGCAAGGTGGGTGTCCTCAAGCTTATCTGGAAGATTGCTGCTAGGCATCTGAGTATTTGGACCAAGTGGATCTATGATACGTATCTTCGTAGAAACGCCATTTGGACTGGTGCTTGCCCCTCGGATTCATCTCCAACTTGGAAGCAAGGTGAGGGACATGACTTTTTCAAGCATTGGAGATGGTGCTTCCACATATCTTTGGCTTGACCCTTGGGGATGCTCCTTAACAGCGACCGAACCAAGTACGATGTTGGGGCTGCCCGTATGCACGGGCCTGCCCCTTCCACACTCCTCCAGGCTGCTTGGGCTGTCCTCCCATCCATTAGGAGGAGACCTTGAGGTAGTAGCGACTTGAGAATTTGGAGGGCCACCATATTGAGGTTCTCATCCACCTCTGCGTGGGAGTTGATCCGGACTTAGACGTCCTATGGTCTCCTGGTCTTTGATGGCTTGGTTTCCGAAAAACATCCAGAGGTATAGGTTTATCACATAGCGTGCCCTCCCCACCATGGCTTTGCTCCACGCAAGGTCAATTTAAGCTACATCTCCATGCATTCTTTGCTGAAACAGTAGACCATTTGTTTTTCAAGTGTCCCTTCTCCCGCTCTATTTGGGAAGGTATCACTAAAAAATGCTAGCCAACCCCGAGGACTATTCATGGCTTTGAGCATGAATGGCGATGGGATAGTTATTCCTTTAGTGGAAAACTTGTGATGTGGTGGGCAAACTCGCATTCTGTAATGTTCTATACCATGTGTGGTATGAGAGAAATCTCAGGAGATGGACTGGTAAGTCTAGATCGCATCAATATATCTAGGATTCTATTGGCTTTGAGATCAAGAGCAAACTTGGATTTGATATCCCCACTGTCCTTGATAACCTTAGGATCCGCCACATTGGAGCATTCCAGTTGCTTTCTTGGGTGTAATCCCCCTAGTGGCATGCCGCTATTGGGTAGGGCCCTCCCCCCCCCCCCTTCTTTCTTTCCTCTTGGGTGCTCTTGTATGTTTGTACTTGTTAAGGATAAGGGTTATGTATCCATCTAGATTCAATGCATGCAGAGGTGACTATATTGTGACTCAACATACCATATTTGTAATCCGTATCCAATCTATAAAAAATAAGGGCCTCTATCACTATTGACAAGCCAATTTATTCTCCCCAAATCTCTTCATCTCAACTTGGTATCTAGGGATGTCAAAAAAGCTTGGCCATCCCGACCAGGCCCTAACCCACCTTGAGCCCAGACAGGGCTGGGCCGAGCCTGGGGATAAGGAAGGGTCGGGTTGGGTTTCACAATTGTTGGGCGGGCCGGGACTGGGTTGAGACCTCAGCCCTGATAGGGCCAGCCCAACCTTGTATTAATGTATATAATACATTAATATTATATATATATATATATATATATAAATATAATACATTAATATATTATATAATACATCAAAAAGTGGGTTGGGGCTTTGTTAAGTGGGTTGTGATGCCATAATGGGCTTTGCTAATTTCATTATTCAATGGGCCATCAAGGCCGGGCTTGGGAAAACCTTGCCAGGGTTGAGCTGGGTTGAGTGTATACTTGGCCCTGGCAGGGCCAGTCTGGGCTTTGGTTAAGGTTAAAGCTCCTAGGGTTGGGCTAAGGTTAAGGCCAAGCCCGGCCCAGCCCGGTCCGTTGACACCCCTATTGGTAATAGATCCCAATCCTCTTTGGGTTTTTTTCCCTTCACCACAGAAGGAGTTCTCATCCGCTACTGCCAAGGCCTCAGCCTCCCATGGTAAGCATGGTTGACTGAACATGCTCTCTTCGAAAGTCGCACCACATTGACCATCATTGACGCTTCAATTAACAGTTAAACGTTTTCTCATGACCATCGGCGTCGTGCCGCTCTTCACCTAAAGGCCCCCTAGGCCCTCCCAACCCCTGCCGGCTCCACCACCTGCGCCCCCCGACAGACCCTTGTGCCTCCCTGGCCCCCTTGTGGCCTCTCTCCAAACTACCAAGCCCCACACCTCCGTCAGGTCCCTGCACATCTACCAAGCCCTCTGCTAGGCTTCACCGCCTCCTGTTGGCCTTTCCACCCCCACCGGCTTTTCGTCAGGCCTCTGTGCCCCTGCAAGCCTTCCGCAAGGCCTTTGTGCCCCCTGCTAAGCCTCCATGGCTGTGCTTGTTCACTGCCTCCTCTTGTAGGGTTCATTTGTATGTTTATGCCTTGCCAATATGCTCTCTCCGTGTGAAGGTATTTCTCATTCACTTGCTATGTTTATTACCTTAGAGCTATGACGGAGAGTACTAGTACTTCCTTGGATGGAACTGGTGGTGGCAACTTGAGTCATCTTGGAACTCCCTACCATCACCCTTCTCTCTAGCCAGGACCTACCAAGTTAAATGGAACTAACTATCTTGCTTGGTCACGGGCTTGTCTCCTTACTATTCGTGGCAACCATTTTTCGGGGTATATCACTGATGACACCCTTATGCCTACCGAGGCCTCGGCTAGGGTACTTGGTTAGCTAATGATGCCATGGTTATGTCTTTTTTGTTGAACTCTATGGAGCATACCATTAGTCCTAGCTTTGTCAGCATTCATACATGCACAGATTTATGAGCATTGTCGTCAGGTTCACGAAACTACTGAAAAAGAACTATCTATTTCTACCTATTACTCTGCCCTCAACACTTTGATCGCAACAATTAGATTTTTCTCACCCAGTTTCCATGGTTTGCACCTCTGATACTAACACGTTCAAAAAGGAGCGTAATATGGAACGGGTTTATAATTTCCTTACTAGCCCCAAGCCGGAGTATGATCAAATTCGTGCCCAGGTTCTTAGCAGAGATACTTTTCCCACACTTCTCCAGGCTTACAATATTGTTCAGCATGAAGATCTACGTCGTTCAGTCATGATGCTCCTTGCTGCCCCTACTCGTTCTATTCTTGTAACTACTCCTCAGGCTTCTCCAGCTTCAGATTCTACTGGCTCTACCACTAAAACCAATTCATCTACAAAGGACCTTGTTAAGTATGACTATTATGGATGTCCACGCCACACCAAAGAGACATGCTGGAAGCTTCATGGCCGCCCTAAGGGGGGGACGTGGTGGAAAACAGACTCTACTCGATCCCATGCGCATCTCTCTAAAGACCATAGATGGCACCACTCCTGCTCCTTTTTCATCTGAACAATTGGTTGCTCTCCAACGCATGATGACTCAACTCGATATTGCAACCCCTACCATGGCATCTTCCACTTCACCTGCTTCCCATCTCGCCCAATCAGGTATATTTCTTGCTTCCACTCACTTTGGCTCTTCTTTACTTCTTGATTCTGGAGCCTTTGATCATATGACCAGCTCCTCAGACTTGTTCCACACCTATAACCCTTGTTCGAGTAAGGATAAGGTCCGAGTAGCCGATAGTTCTCTCCCTAGCATTTCTGGTAAAGGATCTAGCTATTGCACTCCTACTATCTCGTTATCCTTTATTCTGCATGTCCCTATGCTATGTGAAAATCTACTTTCTATTTACCATGTTACCGTTGATCTCAATTGTTGTATTCACTTTTATTCTATCCATTGTGTTTTTCAGGATCTAGTGACGGGGGCGATGATTGGATATAGTACAGTACGGGATGGCCTTTACTACTTGGATCTGGGTCTCACTCTTGCTTCGTCTCCAATTCCAACTCACATTTTTGGGGAAGATAGTGCTCTTAGTCAATTGCATCAATGGCACCGTCGTCTCGATCACCCCTCTTTCATGTTTTACGTCATTTGTTTCCTTCTTTAGTTAAACACTATAGTCTAGACCGTTTTACGTGTGATATTTGTGAACTTGCAAAGCACACTAGGTCCTCTTATTTTTCCATTGATAATAAAAGCATTGGTCCATTTTCTATTATTCACTCCGACTTATGGGGTCTTTCCAAGAGTGTTGCTCGCGGTGGGTTTAAATAGTTGATTACTTTTATTGATAATTGTACGCGTCTAACTTGGGTGTATCTTCTCCGGACTTAGCCTGAAGCTTTTTCTTGCTTCCAGTCTTTCCACACAATGATTCGGACTCGGTTCAATGCACAGGTTAAAGTTCTCCAGAGTGAAATTGGGACTAAGTACATTGATGGTCCTTTCTCTTGATGCACATCCCATCCTCTCTCAAACTTCCTGTGTTCAAACACCTAAGCAAAACGGTATTCCTGAGCGGAAGAACCGCTACCTTCTAGATCACGTTTCTTAAGTTTTATGGGGGGCGATGTTCTTACTGCCACGTTTCTTATCAATCGAGTCCCTTCTAATGTTCTCGACTTCAAAACGCCAGCAAGACAGCTTCCCGACCCCTCTATTGCCTTTCATCTTCCTCCCCATGTGTTTGCTTCGCTCACAACTCATCCCCCTCTCGGTCTAAACTTGAACCACAAGCCTTCCGTTGTATCTTCTTTGGGTATTCTACTTCCCAGAAGGGTTACAAGTGTTATCACTCTCCCTCTCACAAACTATTCATCACAATGGATGTCACCTTTCATGAGGATGAACCATATTACCAGTCTTCACTTCAGGGGGGGAGACTCTTGAGAAAGAGAATCCATCAAATTACTTTATCGTTGATACTGTTTGACTTCAGGGGGAGCAAATAGATGGGACAGACCCTGCTACCTTGAAGCAAAAGGATCTGCTCACCTATTCTTGGAGAAAGGAAAAGATTGTCCCTGATGTACCATGTCCATCCACACTCCCTGAGCTGACTCTACCGACTCAAACACCAGGTAATGAATCTCCTACTTCTCCTGATAACCTTCTTATTGCTACTAGGAAAGGAGTCAGAACTTGCACCAAATACCCTATTTCTAACTGTATCTCCTATGATTCATTATCTCCCTCCTACCATGCCCGTGTTAACGTGTTTCTTGGTTATCTTTTGTGTCCATTCCACAGGGCTGGAAAGCAACTATCACAGATCCAGAATGGAAGAATGCTATGGTAGAGTAAATGCAGGCTTTGAAGAAAAATGATACATGGGAGCTTGTTCCTCGTCCCAAAGGAAAGATCAGTAGGGTGCAAGTGGGTATTCACTGTAAACCAAAGAGCAGATGGGACTATCGAAAGATGTAAGGCAAGACTGATCACACCCTTATTACCAAACGCAAGGAGGGTAAAATTACTGCTCTTATAGTCTATGTTGAAGATTTGAAGTCATCGATATATAAATGGTCATAGGGCTTTGCAAAAGAAAACTAAGAAAAAATAGGAAAAACAATATACATTAACCCACCCCCCCCCACCCCCCAAAAACAAGTCAAATGTTACAATGGAACATGTGTTCCCCAAAAATAAAAAGTCAAATGTTACAATGGAACATGTGTTCGAAAAGATATCATGGGAACTCAAGAGAAGATTGTTAGGAGGAGCCAACCCTAGAGAAGACAAAGATTGTAATACGATGATTGATGTGATAGTAGGAAAATTATGTAATTAAGTGGCAATAATGTAGCTGCACAACAGCCATTTTGTTATGTGGTAGGGGTAAAGTCATTTGAAGCCTTTTGTAGAAAATGAATAATAGAGGAATGTGTAGACATTGAATTTTGATCACCCCCCCCGACGATGATGACAACAAGACACGGGCAAACATCGGTATCTCTCTCAAGAAAGACTCTTGCCCCTGCACCCAAGCAACATCACCCTCACCCCTAAAAATGATTTAAAAGACCCTTTTACCAAATGCTGAAGGAGGTACTACTCACCTTCCCTGACCACGGAGGTCCTACTAACAGATTAGTGGATCGTGGGGTTGTAGGGGGCAAGTAGCCCCCCTGTCGGGGGGTGTAGGGGGGCAAAGCGTCCGACAAAAAATTTTATGAAGAGTCAAAAGGGAGAAAAACCCTGAAAATGACATCTAGAGGGATACTATAACTGCGGCACCGCGAAAATTTCACTTTGATGCCACAGAAAACCTGTGCGGAGCCACAGACATGTGGGGACCACACCGCAGTGTCAGCGCGGGCGTCATCACCGTGAAGTCACCGCGGTGCCGCGTATTTTTTTACTGTAGTGCCGTGGTTGCTTACGTGACGCGCGATTAACCAAGTCACCCCTATATTTAAAGTGACCCTCCCCCCTCATTTTACACTTGAAGAGGCCTTAGCCATCCTCTACTCCGTCCCCATTCCCTATTTTATGCTCTTTTGAGCCATTTCCAAACTTTTTCAAGCCTTTGTCTTCTGCTTTGGTCCCCCTTCTATTCATGAATTAGACTGCAGTCACTCTGTCTGAGGTCCAGGTCGCCTAGGACCCCCCCCCCTTTTGTGCATTCCCTAACCTATATTTTGTCAATTTATAGCCATTATTTTGTCCACATCAAAGTAGTCAGAGCCTTTTTAGCCGTTACTCTATTCGAGTTCGGGCAACGAAAATCTCGTATACAATCGTTACTCCACCTGAAGTTTGAGTAACAAAATCCATCTCACATAGCCCTTACTCTGTGCGATAAGAGAGAGACAAGCCGACTGTCCGTCTCCACCTGAGCTGTGGGGACACCTCATATTTCGCATCTTTTGCATTTTCTATACTTTGATAAATTTCATGTGCAGGTATACATCTCTACCTTTTTCTTTATTTTGGACACAATGTAGACCATTAAAGTAACTTACTTTAGTGTACATAATAAATGATTTTTCTCTTCCTTTCTTTTGTTTGATGCATAATAATCGAGACTTGCATGTTGGTACAAAACGTGTTGTTATGGGAGAATCTTCTAAATCTAGCATCTAGTAGAAAGACCGGTTTAACTGGGTCAGATGGTGTGCTAATACCTTCTACACTCATAACCTGACCACTTACCCAAAATCTCTGACCAAACCATATGGAATCACGTAACTCTTTCCGCTCACCCCGGATGGGGCTACACCTATTGGGTCCTAGGCCCAAATGCTAGGTAGCGACTCCATTTATTTTAATTTATGAAGTAAAATCTCAACCCCTTATGTTGATACATCGAAATGCGATGCCATCCATAACCCTTGTCGCCAAGGGGCCACGGGAACCAACGGATCCTACCAGCGAGGCGGAGAAACCCGCATCCGGAGGTTGCAATACCTATAAAATGGTTCACCTTTAAATTTCAAAAAAATTCATTAAGGTTAGGGTGGATGCAAGCAAAATCTAAAGAGATAAATACTAACAATCAAATCACCTTTGCATCTCACAAAGAAGTCCTATTTCTTTGAAAACAAAATATGGGGGAACATGAGTAACTCGAGGGCTGGAACTTAGGTTGGGTACTTCCAGTCAATAAGAATGAAAAATGAAAAGCAACATAAAAGAAGGCATTGCATTTTAAGGATTACGAGAATGTGCATGACCTCTTTACACATTGTAAAGCCAACTGGGATATCTGGTTCTGTTTCATCTTTTGGAGATGCCTAGGGTTAAGCCACATGAAGTGAAAAGACATTTCACCTCATGGCCTAGTCACTTCATTTGTGAGAAAGAAATGATATTTGTAGTTGATTGATTATTGAAAATGGAAAACAAAAAATCAGAAGATTTTGTGTGGACAGGATAAAAGATTGTGCATCCCTTTATAAAATGAGCTGCATACCTGGTTCTGTTTTTTTGTCTTTTTCAGGATCCCTTGGTTTATGCCATGTCAAGTAGAAGATACTTTCATCATATGGACATCAGAAAGCAATGGTACCAAGGCAAATGGAGCCATTTCCAGCAATTTGGGTTATCTGGACTGATAGAAATACTGAAATAAAGAACCTTTTATGGATGAGTACATAAGTCCCAAACGGCTCCCTTATGTTAGATTGGGTTTAAGTGACAAAAGTTTTGTTGAAGTGGTGATATTTAGTAGTGTGGTGAAGTTTTAATGTTAATATGACATTTATAATCAGTGTTACTGTTTTAGGCTTATGTTTAATTGTTTATGAGTCATGGTGTTGTTTAGAAAGTGTGGTGGTGTTTAAGTTAAGTGAGAGAAAGGGTATTTGTGTCATTGTAATAGATTAAGGTTATTATTAATACATGCTACTACTCATGGTTTGACAATTAAGCCAAACCGTGAGCCCTTTTTCTCCCAAATCGATCTCTCTCTTTCTCTCTTGGTTCTCTTCTCTGCTCCTCCTTTTCTTCTTCTTGTTTCCTTCTCTTCTCTTCTTCTCTGATCCTGAATATATTTATATTGATTTTGTAACATATGGTAGCAGAGCCATGAAGAAGAGGAAGAAGAAGAGGCGGGGGGGGGGGGGGGGGGAATCGGAAACCTTAGTTATTGAAACATGAAAGCTAGGGTTTCTTTTGGCTTAGCCATTGATGGATGGAGGTCCCTCCCTGCAGCAACTATGATGCAGATAATTCAATTAAAAGGGATTAGTTTAATATAAATAAGCCTTGGGTTGGGTTATGTAGGTGTTGTGCCTTTGATCCTGTGGGTTTTCTTTGTAAAATGGGCCTAAAATATGAGTAGAAAGTAAGAAAACGGGATTAACTTCATTAGTTTAGTTAGAGTCCTGTTTTGAGTCGGTTTCTTTCATTATTTTAGTTTCCTAATCAGTTTATGTCACCATATTAGATAAGGATTGGGTTAGGACTTTCAGTTTTAGTGTTTGAGTCTGTTTTTGAGTCTTTTATATAAGTTTGTAAGGAGCCACAGCCTTGTACACGAATTTGATTATTGAGATTGAGGGAAAAAAACATAGCTTTGTGCTTTGCTCTATGAGAGAGTATGGTGTGATCCCATTGGTGAGACACCAAAATACGGTGAGAGTTTGTGGATGAGAGACTCAAATCTGAGAGAAACTACAATATAATATTCTTCCCTTCTTCGATTTCTTGGTTTTCATTTTATTTTATTGTTCTGAAATTTCCTACAAATCTGAGAACCGATCGAAGTACTTCCTGTTGTTGGACCTGAAGTTTGCAATCCTCTTGTGGACTTGTTATCACTTGTGACTGGTCTCCATTATTTGGTATCAAAGTCATGGAGGGAGGACGGTAGGTGAAGTCAAAGGTTGCTGAATTCTACTCCCTTTTGAAGGATGATCATGCAAGGCTGATTCGACATCTCTACCAAATTCTACTCCCTATTGAAAGATGATCATGCAAGGCTGATTCGACATCTCTACCAATCTCATGGACGAGTTTTTTTTGTTTTTTCAAGCAACGGAGAATTGATGCAGATAAGTCACTTAAAGGGTTTATTTCATAATAAATAACCCTTGGGTTATGTAGGCATTGGGCCTTTATCGTGTGGGTTTTCTTTGTAATGTGTCACTTTGGCCTAAAACATGGGTAGAAAGTAGGAAAACGGGATTTACTTCATTAGTTTAGTTAGAGTCATGTTTTGAGTCGGTTTCTTTCATTATTTTAGTTTCCTAATCAGTTTATGTTACCTTATTAGTTAAGGATTGGGTTAGGACTTTCCTTTTTCATGTTTGAGTTTGTTTTTGAGTCTTTTATACAAGTTTGTAAGGGACTACAGCTTTATAAACGAATTTGATTAATGAGATTGAGGAAAAGAAACATAGTTTTGTGCTTTGCTCTGTGAGAGAGTATGGTGAGACCAAAATACGATGAGAAGCCGTGGGTGAGAGACCCGGATCTGAGAGAGACTACCATATCTTCTTCGTCTCTTTTTCGATTTCTTGGTTTTTATTTCATTTTATTGTTCTGAAATTTCCTGCAAATCTGAGAACCAATCGAAGTATTTCCTGCTGCTGGACCTGAAGTTTGTGATCCTCTTGTGGACTGGTTATCACTTGTGACTGGTCTCCATTAAACTATACCTGATGTTTTTCTTTACCTGAGGCTACTGTTCCTCAAGTTTCTCACCCTGCGGCAACTGTTCTTGGTGGTTTTCTTTTTATTTGCACTCCTTCGGGTTGGTTGGTTGCTGTTTTACTTCACAATCCTGATCTGATTACTGCTGGTTCTCTAATGAATCATAAAAAAATTAACTGGAGATGACTCTTTGGTGTTTTCTACTGGTTCTTCTACCCCTGGCAGTACCCCTTGCTCTCTGACCCAATTTCATATTGCTATCTTGGTTCATATCTTCTCTATTATGCAATACTCAGCCCTGGAATTTGGTATTCATATTGTTGGCATCATTCCCTCTTAGTTTATGTCCTTACCTATTGTTTTCTTCGTCAGCTTATAGCCCGTTTGATGCAGTAGCACTCGACTGGTTGGACCAGCATGACCAGGTTTGGAAACCCAAACCCAGACGGAACCGGAAAAACCCAGGTTTTTGGTCTAATAAGGGCTGGTAGTAATTTAGTTAGTCTTTTTGTTTTTTATCATGTTTTGTTTTGAGATGGATACATAGGAATAGGAGATAGAGTCTGATTGCACGCTAGTTTCAGTTTTAGAATCTAGTTAGAAGCCTTTGTTTTTCTCTTTATATAATTGTAATCAGCGTATGAACTTGGTAGAATGAATGAGAAATCTGATTCTGAGTGCACAGTAGTGTGTGTGTGTGTGTGTGTGTGTGTGATAGTGGTCGTGTAGTACTGGTCTCTTCCATGCTAATATGAGCAAGGTACTAAAACTCGGAACTCGACCCTAGGAAAAACCGAGATCTCGATGGAGTTCTCGAGATCTCGGTCGAGTTGGTGCATTTTTTTTCAACTCGAAACCTCAACTCGGTGGGTTTTAGACCTAGTTTGGGTCTAAAACTTGGTATTCAGCCTATTTTAGGCCATTTAAACACAATGGCATTATCAGATTTTGCAAAAACAAAGTCCAAATAGGAGTTTTACTTCGAACCCTAAGTTGGTAGGCGACGACGTACTAAAATACCCTACTCTACACGAAAGCAAGCGAAACATTCAATTAATAGCTAAACAACTTAAATGAGCATTAGAACTGTTAAAGTGATACATCAAATTGTTTAACAATGTTACAAGTTACAACTATCATCACATAAACTGAGTTTGAATCAAGTATTCCGTCCCCAGCAGTACCACATAGTCTTCCCATGACATAGTGTTGTTGCATTGTTGCATATAGTGCTCCACAGCAAGCATATAAGAGTTGTCATCAGCATATGTCAAGTCCCCTATCCTAAGGTATAGCTGTTGCCATGAGGTGTGAGATCAACTCTCCCGCAGGTTACAACTTAAAATCCAAAGCTAAAATGAGTCACAGCCTTCAACTGGGGAAGAAAACAGCTTTTGGACAAAACTCGATCGAGTTCTATCAAGTTCTGTCGAGTTAGGTGACTTTTAAAGAGGTAGATGGTCGAGATTTAGGTCGACCCGAGATCTCAGGCCGAGATCTCGACCGAGAAAGTGTAATTTTTTAACTCATATACCAACTCGACTCGACTTCTCAAAAAAACGAGATCTCGCGAGTTCTCGAACTATGAATATGAGTATCATCTCAAGTATCCCTCTGGTTCTTCTAGGGCTCCCCACCAATTTGGCATCAGATGCGAAGAATCCCCCCATCTTCCTCTCCATTAATCCCTCCTCTTTCCTTGCAAAGGTAAGATCTCTATTTCCCTTTCCCTGTTCTTCACTCTTCCTTCTCTTTCCTATTTTCTCTTTTTTTTTGTTATTGTTTTGACTAATGACACCAGCAGCACCCTTTTGCTGGATATTATTCTCTATTCTTTCTCTCTTCTTCTCAATCCTAAACCCTAGGTTTCCATCCCCAAAAAACCCTCCGTGCTGTTGATCGATCTCTTTCTAGGGTTACCACCAGCAAAAAAAAAAGCGAGAGAGAGAGAGAGAAATAGAACAACAGCAAGATAAATACCTGAATCTCAGAGAACCTTCAGTTGTGCTTCAAATCCCAAAGCCCCAAGTCGATTAGGTCTAGCGTGAAAGAGATTTCTCCTAGAACCACCATTCTTATCGTTGATGGTCTCCTATCACAAGTCGAGTTCGAACTGATCTCCTATCTCTAAAGGTTGAAGACGAACAGTCTTATTTGCTTCCCCATCCCAGCCCCTTTCTCAATCCTTCTGTTTAATTTTTTTTTTCTTATCTTCCCATTATAACCCTCTAATGTCCCTTTTATTACGCTTTGTCCTTATTTTAGCCTCCATTCGTAGTTTGCCCAGAGTCTTTAATTCATTATCTCATTTTATCCCTCCTCACTCTTATATCCCAATAGCACCTTTAATTTAATTGGTGGGGAGCCCAAGAAGAACCAGAAGGATACCTGAGATGTACACAAATTAGGTCGCAAAATCACCACTCAACAACAAACAACAACTCAGCCTTATCCTAACTAAATGGGGTCGGCTACATGGATCCATGCCCTCCAATCAGCTCTATTCAACGACATACATGATAGAAGGCCTACGCTCTGCATGTCTTTCCTCCATACTTCTGCTAGGGTAATTTTAGGCCTGCCCCTGGCTCTTTTAGATCCTTCAATCTAAATCAAATCACTCTTTTGTACTGGAGCATCCCAAGTCCTTCGATGAACATGGTCATGCCACCTCAAACGACTTTCTCGTAGCTTATCATGTATCGGAGCTACACCCAAAACACCTCTAATATGGTCATTCCATACTTTATCCTTCCTAGTCTTGCCACACATCCATCTCAACATCCTCATCTAAGCTACACTTGGTTTATCTATATAACGCTTCTTAACAGCCCAACAGATTCTGCACCATACATCATAGCAGGTCGTATACAGTTACAGTCCTATAAAATTTTCCTTTAAGCTTTAAAGGAATACGTCGATCACACAACATTCCAGATGCACACATGCACCATTGTGCACTCAAAATCAGATTTCTCATTCTTCCTACCGAGTGCATACGTTGGTTACAAGTACATAAAGAGAAAAACAAAGACTCGTAACTAGACTCTAAAACTGAAACAAAATTGCAATCAAACTCTATCTCCTATTCCCACGTATCCATCTCAAAACAAAACATGATAAAAAAAACTTAAAGACTAACTAAACTGCTACCATCCCTTATTAGACTAAAAACCTGGGTTGGACTGGTTCCGTCTGGGTTTGGGTTTCCAAACCCAGTCATGTGGGTCCAACCAGTCGAGTGCTACTGCATCACCGTTTATATAGCCTGCTCTGTTTTCTGGTTTGGCCTGCAACTTTCCAGCACACCATCTCCACCTCCATTAGAGTAGTATATTTTGGGCTGAATCTGTCCACCAGGGTTGGGCAATGCTGCTCTCAAAGTTTCAACCCTGTTTGCTACTTTCATCAAGTTACAGCTCAGTCATGGTATGGGTTCGCTGGATCTGTTTCTTACGTAAGGTGTAAAAAGACCTACCTTTATTGATTACTTTTAAGGACAGGTTCTTTTATTCGTTCAAAGAGCCCATTCCTTCATACTTTGTTTTAATTATCCCCACTGTTGTTTTGAAATTCTAGAACAACCACTTTCTTTTAAGCTGTCTTGTTTAACCTAATAACCTCTACATTCTCTACAGTTACGGATTCATCCTCCCTTCTTTACTTTAATTACTATTCTGCCCCAGACCTTATTTCTTGCCGAAAAAGGATCCAATATTGCCCCAATAATTACAAAGCTGCTACTATTCATTCAATTTGAGTTACTTGTCACATGTGGACCCATAGAGACCCCATTGCTGCTATGATATTGTTTCTACGACTACGACGTTGTCAGCTTGCTGGTTGATAGCTTTTTGACAGAGACCCAATGGCTTCTTGTTCGCGATAGTTGCTCAGAAATTGATGTCTATGGTCAAATCTGTGATTTATATATCTATAATGGTGACCTACATGATCTGATTTGGTTGGAAAATGCATATTTGTTGCGTTTGCTCTTGGTTATATGGTTTATTTGCTACTGATGCTGATTGTAATCCTGTGATGATGGGTTATTCTTTGTTGCCTCCCCTACATTCATTGTTTGTCCACATGTAGTGCTACACGTGAGGAGGAGATGGGAGATTCTTGTCTGAGATATTTGAAGATTATTGTTATTATCAACGCGTGGCATCTACTTATTTGAAGATGATTATTATTTGTGTGTGTCATCTGCATATCGGTTCATGTCATTAGCAACGTGTTTTCTCATGAAGATGGTTATTGTGGTTCAGAACTACCTTATGTTGTATTTGTGGTTCGCAACTACCTTATGTTGTATTTGTGGTTCGCAACTACCTTATGCTGTATTTGTACAACCTTATGTTGCTATATGTGGTTTGCAGCAACCTATGCTTCACTTTTATCAGTGGTTCACAGCAACCTATGCTGCTCTTTTGTCTGCGGTTCGCAGCAACCTATGCTGCTATTTTATCCGTCTTCTTTGTGAAGATTACTGCTTACCTTCCTTAAGAAGGGCTTCTGATGTTGCTGTTGCTGTTGCTGCTATGGTATTCTGGCTTGCGGCTGGCATTCTTTACCGCTTATTTTGTTTGTTGCTGCCTGGATTTATTAGATACAAAGATTTTTCTCTATTGCTGATGATGATTGGTGTGCTTGTGTTGGTGTTGCGACCAGAAGTACGTTCTCTATATGGTCACTGGTGTCTACAACTGCTATATGTTCAACACTGGTTCTGCTATTTATATCTATCCTTCTTGTTCCAAGCTGGAGCCTTTGATATATATATATATATATATGCACTCCAGCTTGAAGGGAAGTGTTGAAGATGTGGTGATGTTTTAATGTTAATGGTGACATTTATAATTTGTGTTAAGTGTCAAGGCATATGTTTATGAGTCATGGTGTTGTATAGAAAGTGTAGTGGTGATGCAGAGCTGAAGCACTACATCCACAAGAAGAAGAAGAACAAGAAGCTGTCCAAGTAGTACTACTAGTATTAGTTAGTTGCTTAGTAGTCTATTCCCATACTTAATTTTTATTTTAATGTAAAAGTCATGTGACTAGTTAAGTGGTCACATGCCCTCTTTTTATTTTTTTATTTAGTTATTTGTTACTTAAGTGGTCACATGACCCTCTTTTTATTTTTAAATTTAGTTATTTGTTTAGTAGTCATGTGACCTTTTAAGTTGTCACATGACAAGAATCGACTAGGCTATACCTTTTTCTTTGTCAATGTAATAGGGAATCAGCTAGGAGAACCTTTCCTTATCCTAGGTTGAATAGGTGTAAGGCCCTTTGGCCAATATAAATAAAGGACAACCATGGGGCTCCTCTTTACCTCACTGTTTTGAAAATTCTGCTCTTGCAAGCTGCTGTCTGCAACTTCCTCTTTCTTCAAGAAGATTTTTGTCTTGTGTCTAATCAAGACTGGTGGGATTGGTGTCTGATCCAATTGACACTCTGCGATGTGAAGCCCGAGTAGTTCCTCTCAAGTTCTACTTTCAAGTTTTTGTCCAAGATTCAATTTTTACTCAAGTTCCTCCATCAACAAGTTGCTGCCCATCACTTTCTGCCATTACAAGTAAATTGGAAGCACCCCCATCCCCATTCTCCTCCTCCTAATCCTCTACAACCCCAAAGCCTAACATTCCCCTTTGTTATTTTAAGTTTCCCATAACCTAAAACCTGCCCAGCAATCCACTCATCAAAACCCTACCAAACCAGAGCCAAATTACCTTCTTTGCCCCTCTTGCACTCGATCCAAACCCTAGCCTCATCCACCCACTCAAAACCCTAGATTTCCCTATTTTACTCTTCTCCAAAACCCGAAACCCTAACCCTATATTGCTGTTAATTCAAATCAGCACACTTACCTCCATTAGAACATCTCAGGACCTTCACTGTTAGACTCCCCTACACATACCAAACCTAACCCTAACCAAGCCCTAACCCTAATTTCACCAAAAACCTATTTTTAACCTAGCCGATTCACCTATTCATAACAGATCCTGGTTGATTGGCTCCTAGTTGGTCCTCTACCAAAATGAGGACTACATTAGGTGGTGTTTAAGTTAAGCAATAGAGTAAGAGTATTTGTGTCATTGTAATAGATTAGAGTTATTATTAATACATGCTACTACTCACGGTTTGACAATTAAGCCAAACCGTGATCCTTTTACTCCCTAATCGATCTCTCTCTTTCTCTCTTGGTTCTCTTCTCTTCTCCTCCTCCTTCCTTTCTTCTTCTTGTTTCCTACTCTTCTTCCTCTTCTCTGACCCTGAATATATTTATCTTGATTTTGTAACAAGTTTAAAGGTCTGCTATAGACATGTTCCTAAAGATGCCTTTCCATCATCCTGTAGAACTGATTTTGAGTGCTTACTGTGTACATCATACAGGATGCATATGATGCAGAATGAACAGTTTTAAGTTATAATTGTGGTGAAGGATCACCTGATCCCAATGCAGATCATCCTTTCGGGACCAGATCAGATGGGATCAACCCAATCTGTAATGCACAGTGGATCAGCTGGCCCACTGGCAATATCTGTTTTCTGCACATTAGGGTTCAAACAGATCCAAATAAGGCATCAAATGAGAATGATCTACAGCTGTAAAAGACAGTGAATCCCAAGTTATATCTATCTTATTCAAAAATAAATAAAGAAAAAAGAGGTTTTAATGTTAAAACATCATAGCCCCAAGAATTAATAAACTTCCCAGAAGCACATAATATGGAAATAACCCCAATCCCCAAGAAATAGATTACCACACCAGATCCATGCCTCCAAGGATTAACCCCTACTAACACACCCAACCCCCTCTAATTCTTTGATGTCCTTTTCATCACTTTATTATGGGAAACAACACTTCCAAAACTTCTAATCCCGATCCCTTGGGCAACCATTGGATTTGGAATAGCCATCAACAACTGGATCAATCAATCAAGAAAGCAACAGCAACCTCTCCTTTAACAGGCTCAACACCTCGCCTCCCCCAGGAAAGAGTCCACGATCTCAATAGTGACTTTCGGAGGATGGAACTAACAATGTTAGAATCTTTATGGAGCAGGAGGAGCCAAAAGCCGTATCGCGCGAGGCACTCACGTTTTTTGGCTGGAAAACAAATGGCTTTTTGGTTATTGCATTCCATCTCAAGCTGATCGATCTCCTCCAATTCGATGGAATGTACTGGTTTTTCCGTAAATAGAGTTGGAGGGACAAATTGTCACCTCGCCTATCATACTCACTTAGGAATGAACCATTGAATGGCCCATGGCTTTCCTATTGATCAAAGGCGTGAGAAAGTCAAAAAGAGGAGTGTATCGATGATTAGTACTCACTCCTCTGATCTGGTTGTCGACCACAGAAAGCTGAACAGGTCATTGATCCTGACATCATCAACATCGACAGCTGGGGAGTGGTTTTTTTCTGGGCTGGCCTATCAGGGATTTATCGCCTCCCTCATCGGAAGGCATCATAACATATGTATCAACAATTCCATAAAAGGAGAGGAAATTGGATCCATCCCTGGAGGCATAGGCATAGACGGAGAAAGCAGAAGCATAGGGAGAGGTTGAAGCAGGAGCAAAGGAGGGGATTGAATGAGGGATGCATCTTCTGAACTGCTTGAGAGCTAGAAGATTGGGATATCCCGACTTATACCCGCTTTTAAAGGTAAGATATCGACCTTTGACGGGGAGGACAGAGCGGATAAGAAATGAAAGCAAGCTTTATCCCCTTCTTAATGCAACTCCTCTTCTCAGATACAGATCGGCTGGACTAGAGTGCCTTTCAGGGGATATTGACTGAAATGCCCCTCCCTATTTTCATCTCTTTTCTTCAATATCTGTTAATATTATCAAATTAATCTACAGCTACTTTCTCCCCCTCCTTTTTTTTTTTTTTGGGCACTTCCTGACCTTTAAGAGAAATACACCCAAAGATTCCCTATCCATTTTCACGTGTTCTACCATTTCGCCAATGTTAGGATCAGCATCAAGTTCTGTAACTTTCTTTGTGGATTTATCATGAGATTTGGTAGCTTCCCTATCCATTTTCACATGTTCTAAGCCCATTAATTTCACCATCCCAAGAATATCCCTAGCTTATTTGATAACCAGCTGAACAGTGAGTTTTCTGTACATCTTTAACTTTTCATTTGGTTACAGTGTGGGAAACAAGCCTTTAAACTTCCAAGTACAAGACTAAAGATTTCACTCAACATGTCAAAAACAACGATTAAATGCAAATGCAAAACGGCAGATTCAAAGTCCTTCAAAATCTGCACAAATCAAGAATGCCTTTGGATTGGAAAAGACTTCGGTCACAAATCTCAATCCTACCAATAGATTTATCTTCTAAATAAACTGGGACCTGTACCCTAATAAACACAACCTTGATAGGAAGCATAGTCATCCAATTGTAATCCTAAGCTCTTTGTCCAATTAAACCATGTAGGTCCATCATTGTCTTCTCATCAAGTAGCAAGCTCTGCTCCTCTCAAATACAATATCTTCTCCACCTAATGAACCAGACTACCAAGAATATCTTACAATATAATGTTCCTAGGCACCAAAATGTGAAATGTGATAGTACTTCCCATCAACTGCTAGAAATAATCTCCAGCCAAGATCACTCATTCGAGCTTGGAAGGGTAGTAGGGTCAAAAATAGTAAAACCTATTGAAAATGTCAAAAGCAAACAGTTAACTGCTCCATCTATACATCTTCTAATCAAGCATTTCCTGAGAAGCATCAACTTAAAAGCAGGATGCTGCCATCAATAACAGTTATTGAATCCCCACCTTTTTCACTGGAAGAAATGCAGTTCAGATGCTCAAGCATTTCAGAATCAAATACTTTTCCAATTTATTATATATGGAAAGCGGAACAGGTAGATCTAACTATTCAAAGGAGAATTATTACACATAAATTAAACCAAATCAGAAAAAGCAGTAAATATAATAATAAAGTTCTCACATTATAATTTTAAACCTGAGCTTTAATCAAATCCCCGCAGATCCAAAAATAAAATGAGTAGGGGAGAAAAGAAGTGACCTGCCAGGGATCCTTACAATCCATTCTTCAGCAGTCCAAAAATGCTAAGCATTCCAATATATTACTGACAATGGACAGATAAACATTATCATGCACAGCATGATGACGATGGAATCTGCATGGTGAATTTAAAGAGGGGACAATGAAGAGTGGGAGGCACATAACCATGGAACACGAACTTTTCTTCAGAGTTCAGATCCTGTACATTAATGTTCCAACGTCTCTTTAAAATTAGTTAATAATTGATAATTGTGTGTCCAGTTTCCTGCTTCTCCAGTGGTATCAATTCCAGTAGATAGCAAGACAAGTGAAAAGAGAAAAATTAAAATTCTTGAGGGCAATTTAGAATGAAAACAAGCATAAAACAGAAAATAGAACATGAAGAAGGGTGGAGAAAACTGCTGCATCTGAGGAATATTTAAGCGAGAATGTTTGAAAGTCAAAATCATGTCTGCAACATTACAAAAACCAACAAGAAAATGCTGGAATGCCAGTCCATAGTAAACAAGCTTTTCCAGCTCTGAATGCCTTGTATTTTGTGCATACTCAGGCATTATACGGGTAGAACAATTATCCTAATTTGGACAAGTTATCTTAATGGTCTTTCCACCTCCTAGCAATCCGATCATACATATCTCTTCCGCTCCTCCCGTCCTTATAGAATGCACTTTTCAACTTTGCCATTGTTGACTCAGAGATATTAATTCCTCCGTCGAGCATATCATCGGCAAACCTCCTCACTTCCTTCACCCTACCTAAATCAATAAGCCCAACAAGCAATGCATTTGAGCTTTCATCGACTGGAGATACATGATTCTTAATCATGTAACTCCACACCTCAATAGCCGATTCAGGATCATCACAATCAAAGAACAACTTGATGGCTGAAGCACAGTTAGAGTGAGATGGAGGCCATTCGTTCTTCGTCATCTCAAAGAAAAAGCTAGCTGCTTCACGACCCTTCTTGATCTTAATCAGACATTGGAAAATCATGTTATAGGAAAGGGAATCAGGAAAGGCACCATGGAAGACCATGTTGTCAAGGAAACGGAAGGCATTGACGAAGTCATTGCTGTCGCATAGCAGGCCAATCATCGCATTGTACATTATCAAATTGGGAACCAAGCCGCTACCCACCATGATGTCCCATAACGCCACAGCATGACAATGGTTTTTCTGCCTAATAAGGATATCAAGGGCATTAGAAAAGAATTTCATACCTGGGAGGCAATTCTTCCCCTTCATGACCATAAGAAACTTGATTGCTTCATCAGCCTGAGCTCCACGAACAAGCGTTGTAAGGAATGCATCATAAGCTGACATGTTCTGCGGACTCCACCCAACTCGAATGACCATTTCTCCAAAAGTGGTCTTCGCCTTGGCAACATTGCCTTCCTTCTCCCAACCTTCTAACAAGATCGCAAATGTGTCCCCATCTGGGGCAATCTTTGTCTTAGTCCGCTCAAAAAATTCAAGTGCCTTCAGGGTCTGATTATCTTCACGGCATATTGCACTGAGAAGAGAGTTTACAGCAACCACGTCGGGTTGGATTCCATACCGATCCATAACATCAAAGGTCATCACAGCTTCACTGATCTTGTTGGCATTACAGTAGCTGCCAAATACAGAGACAAAGGTGGCAATTGAAAGCACACCTTCTTGCTTCATCGACCGAATTGCATCCCACATTTCCTCAAAGAGTTGATTCTTACCAAGAATGTCAACCATCAGATTCCACGAATATGTCGTGTGCTTCTTCGTTAAGCCTGCCCATCTAAAAAACTTCACAGCAGCTGCAGGAGACCCATAACAGAACTTCAGCACCTCTTCAACGTGCTCTGGCAACGGAGGAATTCCGGTGTGTGATAACGCGGCTTCAAGTTCAGGAACAGGGATTTTGGAGATGATTTCAAAGAAAATCTTCACACTCGGAGAGATATTTGCGTTGTCATGATAGGAAGAGAACAGCTGTGGTCTCGGAATAGAGGGAATTTTTGAGTTGCTGCTCTGCGAGTGTTTCGAGGGAGCAATGGAGGCTGCACTTCTAGGGTTTTCGGCCGCGGCCGCCATTAATTAAGTTTAAACAGAAGCCAACAGCGAACCCTTGAATTGAGAAGTTAAAGCAAAAGCTCCAGAACGATACAGAAACCTTTCAAATCCCTAATCCAAAACCCTAAAACGGATCATCGAAACCCTGTATTGATAATTCAATAAGTGGATTTCATCAAGGAAACCGAAATTCGAGAGCAAAATAATTGAAATTTAGGAGATAAGCCAAAGGGGTAAATAATTAAAAAATTAAAAAAAAAAAAAAAAAAAAAACAGCCGAAGAAAGTAGGGGGAAATGGATAAATTCTAAAATCAACAACATAATGTAAAGAAAATATTAAAGGAATATAATCCGTATAGATGTTACATTATTGATAAGTACGAGAGAGAGAGAGAGAGACAGAGAGAGGATCAGATGAACTGAAACCTTGAGGCTTCAGGGTATCGCAGACAGAGATGGCGGAGGCGACTGAGACTTGAGAAGAACAGACGCCCGTCACGCCCCTGTTGCCGTGGTAGCTACAGTTGTCTTCTATTTTGGGTAATCAAACAATGTATTCTCTTTTTGTTAATAGTATGTAGGATTTCATGAATTATAGGCTAACATACCTGTGCTCTGTTCTTCACTTCTTACTTCTCCGGTCACTTCGACCATTTTCGAGTTGGAAAGGGAAACAAACAGCTTCTGCTTGGTTGATTAATAACAACCTAAAAGGTGAAGCGGGAGGGAGCGAGCGAAACAGAAACGCGAAAGCGTCAAATTTGAACATTGCTCGAGATCGGGGGCGCCTCCATAGTCCATAATATCTAAAATTTGTATTTTTTTTTTTTATTTTTTTTTTGGGGGGCGGGGGTGGTGTAGGGGTGTCAATACTCAACCCGAACCGGTGAAACCAGCCTGAACGAGCCCGGACCACACCGGACCGAACTCTTAATGGTTTAATTCGGTTTGTGGATCCATAAAGGCAAATGGTTTGGTTTGGTTTGGGCTAGCCTGACGGTGCACCGGTAGCCCGAACCCAAACCGAACCGACCTAACCCGATAAATAAGTAAATCACTAAATGCCTAATGCCCCATTGCCCCCTAAATGTGTTGTGATAGTTTCTCACTTTATCTCATATCTTTTGTTAGTGATTACCCAACCAATTGTATCCATAGGACATATGATACAAAGATGCATTGTATTTGAAATATTTTATGTACTTAAAAGAGAGAGAGAAGAAAAATTAGCACTAACCGGACTTTACTAGTTATATAAAACCGGTACCAAACCAAATCCAAACCGATATCAACCCGTTATCATAAACCGAAACCGACACAAAACCAAACCCCACTGAAATCGAAACTGCACCGAAACCGAATATTTCTTAATGGTTTGGTTTCGGTTTCTATAAAAGTCACACCGAAACTGAAGCCCGAACCGAAACCGGCCCGAACCAGCCCGTTGACTCCCCTAGGGGGGGTGGGCGGGCCTAAACATCTCGAATAAATTTGTCACGTAGGTATTATCAAAAATAAAATTGTCACGTAGGGTTTTTGTGTTTGTGTGTGTGGAAATGTGTTGGCATGGTTTGAGGTATCGGTATTATATCGGATGATACATATCAGTTTTGCAAGTAATTAAATACAATACTATATCGGTGACACGGTACAAACGAGAGGTAAAATGTTCAAAAAACTCATTTATAAAAGGAGATTTAGGGGTAAATCTGTCCAATACATCTGATCCGTTCTGATACTGTATCGGTATCGTATTAGTTTTGTAGGTGACCGATTCGATACCTTGCACTAAAACCATGTGTGTTGGTTTTTAAAGGAGATTTAGGGGTAAATCTGCCCAATACATCTGATCCGTTCTGATGCCGGATTGGTTTCATATGAGTTTTGTAGGTGACCGATACCTGATCTGATACCGTGCACTAAAACCATGTGTGTTGGGGCATGTAGAAAAGTGACATGGCAATTCCAGTATTTGCATGTTTAGGCCAATCTTCTTAAAGAATTAATGGTAAGGGTGTCAATTGGGATGGTTCCCGGTATTCGGGACGGGTCTATACCGGTACCGATACCAAAGGTGTCAATTCCAGTACTAGATACCTTGCACTAAAACCATGTGTGTTGGTTTTTAAAGGAGATTTAGGGGTAAATCTGCCCAATACATCTGATCCGTTCTGATGCCGGATTGGTTTCATATGAGTTTTGTAGGTGACCGATACCTGATCTGATACCGTGCACTAAAACCATGTGTGTTGGGGCATGTAGAAAAGTGACATGGCAATTCCAGTATTTGCATGTTTAGGCCAATCTTCTTAAAGAATTAATGGTAAGGGTGTCAATTGGGATGGTTCCTGGTATTCGGGACGGGTCTATACCGGTACCGATACCAAAGGTGTCAATTCCAGTACTATCCCATTTAGTTAATGGGACCAAACCTAGGTCTCGGTCCCAATTATCAACGGGACGGGACAGTACCAGTTCCTAAACAGTTCTAAGCCAAGTAAAAAAAAGGAAAAGAACTTTAATGGTTTTTAACGAGATGGTTTCATTTTTAGTTGTGAATCTTTTCACTATTATGAGATCTAAGGTATTTCTTACTTTTGAAAGCAACTTAGAATATGAAACCATGATGAATTGAATTTCATGGTTTTACTTCTTCAATTTCCTTAAGATCACATCTAAGCTTCCCAAAACGACTAAGAATTAATAAGGATGAATTAAACAAGTCCATTTGCAGTTTTAGTGCTATCACTAAACAAATTTAAAGATATAGAGTTGAAGGTCTATCAGCTGAAACCTCCATAAGAGAAAATACCACCCAAATACATCAAAATATAGTCATAAAACTTTCAGTTTTGAAACTCCTCTGCGAAAAGAAAATTTCAATTTTTTTATACCTAGGGCTGTGATTGGGCTTTGTTAGTACTACAACTCAATGAGCCATATTCAGGGTCAATCAGGGCCGGGCTGGGCTTGTGAAAACTCTACCAGGGTCGGGCTGGATTGAGGGTATGCCTAGCCCTGGCAGGGTCGGACTGGGCTTGGGTTTAGGTTAAGTCTCCTAAGGTTGGACTATGGTTTAGGACAAGCCCACCCAACCCGGCCCATTGACACCCCTATTTGGAACCCTCTCCCAAAATTAATATTACTTTAAAAAATATCCCTAATAGATGTGACTTTGACATTCAATGGATTGCACTCTCGTGGAAATTTTGGAAAACAAGGAACAATAAATGTGGGATTTTTCTCCTCTCAATTTCCAGATTTGTAAGTTCCTTAGCAGTATCCCCTTGGCTGAGCGATACGTGGATAGCAAGAATCCAACGGTCAAAAAGTATCCAACCTTAATCCAACCCTAACCTAACCCATTCTCTTACTCTCATTCTTCCCAATCACTTTTTGCCTTGGTTTCTCTTTCTATCTTCGTTCTTCTTTCTTCTTCTCCGGAGAAGACAACCGTCACACCTGAAGGTGGCCTATGTAAATAGTTACATTTGAGAATTCTCATTTCGGTCTTTTGAATTTGTTTGGTTGCTAGGCAACCTTGGTCGTGCTTGTGGGTGCACCTGAAGTAGCCCATGTAGATCACAAAATTATGATTAGATTTTGTCTTCTAATTATTAGATTCTTCTTAGAAATCAAGTCAAGCACATCAACAAGAATGAGAAAATTAAGTATAAACCTTGGGTACTTGTCATTGAGGATCTATTTCTGGCCGTATTTTTGCCAGGAATAGCCGTCTTCCATAGGTGTGGGAGTGCCCTTAATCCATGTCTCTACCATCTTTGTCTCTAGCATCTTTCTGGAGAGCAAGAAATTATTATTTCCCAGTTAGTTCAGAATTGAAATTCCCAGAATTAAAGCTCAAATCCACAGTGAGTGAAGAATTAATGGGGCACACTTGTCTTTAAGATCTTAAAATTATTGAATCAGAGATACCCAACCTCTGTTTCACAACCGAGTAGAAATCTATCTGGTGAGTGGTAACTCTGAATTATCTCAAATTTCTGATTGCCAAATTATCAAAAAATAACGAATATGTGAACTCACCTCCTCTTATAACCCCCTCTGGGATGATCAATGGAAGCGGGTCTTTTCCTATTCTCGTCGGAATCTTCAATCCTCTGGTCAGCGGAACAAGGCGAAGCATCTTGCACAGTCGCCGAATCTTCATAATTCTCATCAGACTTGTCGGAACTCAGTACTGCAAGAGCCTCAGTGAACGATTTCAAGATCTTTGCAACCAGCTCTCTGCTGTGACTGACCCATGATCTTCAGTGGGCTTATGGAGGATAATCTGAAGTTGGGTGGCAAATTTGCGACTCCAAATGAGTTCTTCGACTGCCTTTTCCTGACTGGCAGAAAAAATTTTCATCCCCTGAAATTCCATTGGTTCTCTCTCTCACACGCACACACAAAAGCAAATGGGTTTTGGGTTTCTTTGGAGAAATAAGAAGTTGATTTGATCTTGTAAATCCCACTCACTTCTCTGGGTGTTTAATTGTATATATAATGTGATGTTACATGAGAGAAGGAGTTACGTGTGAGGTTACATGAGAGAAGAGGGAGTTACATGTGACAAGTATTGGTACAGAAGATAAGGATAAGAATCCTTTTAACCGTTTAATAGTGCTGGACCTGACCTTGTTGTTGGTGTGGCTTTATTTGTTGATGGAGTCAGCATGGATGCAAGAGTTGGAGATGAGTTAGAACTCTTCCCTGTAATACGCCCCCGCAAGCGAAGCAGTCGAGAGCGAACCGTAAGCTTGTCCCGAAGTTTGCAAAAGCGAGGAGCAGGCAAGCCTTTTGTCATGATGTCAGTGAGTTGATATGGGCCGGCGACAAAGTGAATGTTGAGGCGATCGGTGGTGACTTGTTTATGCACAAAGTGATAGTCTATTTCAATATGTTTGGTGCGTATATGAAATAGGGGATTGGCAGCTAGGTAGGTGGCACCAATGTTGTCGCAATATAACACGGGCGAAGAGGTGGTAATGCCAAGATCAAGGCGAAGCTGGCGTAACCAGAGAAGCTCCGCCGCGGTATTGGCAAGGCTCTTGTATTCAGATTCAATCGAAGAACGGGCCATGTTGTTTCTTGGAACTCCAAGAGATAAGATTGGACCCAAGGTAGATGCAGAACCCACTGGTGGATCGACGATCATCGGAGCACCCAATCCAATCGGCGTCAGTGTAAGCATGGAGCTAAAGAGAGGTGCATGGATGGATATGCAGACCAAATTGTAAGGTATCCTTGAGGTAGCGTAGGATACGTTTCACTGCAGTTCAGTGATCTGTGGTGGGGGAATGCATAAACTAGCAGACTTTGTTGACAGAGAACGCAATCTCGGGTCTGGTCAGAGTAAGATATTGAAGGGCCCCTACCGTACTGCGATAGAGGGTGGGGTCATGAAAGAGGGTACCTTGGGACTGAGAGAAAGGGGTAGTGGAGCTGGGAGTGTGGCTGGGCTTGGCACCCTCCATGTGAACTTTGGTAAGGAGATCAAGTATGTATCTGGTCTAAGAGAGAAACAACCCATTAGGGTGACGGGTAGCCTCTATGCCAAGGAAGTAATTAAGTTCGCCGAGGTCCTTTATAGCAAATTCAGAACCAAGCTTATATATGAGATGGGTGACGGCCTTGGAGCAAGAGCCAATGACGATGATGTCATCAACATAAACAAGGATATAAAGTTGGGACTGAGGGTTGGTGCGAACATAAAGGGTTGTATCTGATGCAGTGGATTTAAAACCAAGAGATGAGAGGTAAGACCCGAGGCGATGGGCCCAAGCCCGTGGAGCTTTTTTAAGACCGTAGAGAGCTCGTTTTAGATGGCAAACATGGGCAGGAAAATGCAGAGTCAACAAAGCCTTGGGGTTGGATCATGTATACTTGTTCATTGAGAGTGCCATGGATGAAGGCATTCTGGACATCTAGTTGGTAGAGAACCCAACCACGAGAAATTGCAATGGAGAGAACTGTGCGGATGGTGGTGGGTTTGACAACCGGACTGAATGTATCAAAGTAGTCTATGCCTTCGTGTTGATGAAAGCCTTTTGCAACAAAGCGGGCCTTATAACGGGCAATGGAGCCATCCGAGTGGCGCTTAATGTGATAGACCCATTTGTTACCAACTAGGTTCATGGAGGGATGGTGGGGAACCAACATCCAGGTGCCATTACGCATAAGAGCATTAAATTCATCGCTTATGGTGGCACACCATTGGGGGTCTTTATTGGCCAAGGTATAACAAGTAGGTTCCTCCTGAGAGGAATGGGCAGCGATGAGAGCGCTGGAAATGGGGTGTTTGGTGGCAAGGAGATTGAGCTTGAAAGAGGGTTTGACAATGCCAGCCTTCAAGCAGGTCACCATAGGGTGAGTGGAGGCCACATTAGGGGTAAGTACACAAGTGAGGGGGGGAGGCGGTGGGGATACGTTGATGGGGTTGGGGCTGGCGGAGGGGGAGGGGGATGTATTGATGTTGGGGGGGAGGGGGAAGTACATTGGAATCCGTGGGGGAGGGGGAGTGGATTACACATGTAGGGGGGTTATACATTAGCGGGGGAGGGGGAATGGATTACACATGTAGGGGGTGATACATTAGTGGGGGAGGGGGAGTGGAGTACACGTGCAAGGGGGGTGATACAATAGTGAGGGGAAGGGAAGTGGAAACATTAGTGGGGGGGGGGGGGGAAGGGGTGGCAAAACAGCAGCCATGGGGGTGGGGATTACATGTGGCGGGGAAGGGGAGTTGGTTACACTAGTGGAGGAAGGGGAGGAGGTTACATTAGTGGGAGAAGGGGAACGGAGCAGCAGCGTCGGGCCAACATCAATGGAGAAAGGTGTAGTGACCGGTTTGGGAGAGGAAGAGGCAACCACCGATGGGAAGAGTGTTTCATTAAACACAACATGGCGTGAAACATAAATCTGGCCAATGAGAGGATCAAAGCACCGATACCCCTTGTGATGATTGCTATATCCAAGAAACACATACTGAGCAGACCGATACTACATCTTATGTTTGTTGTATGGTCATATCCACGGGTAACAAGCATACCCATAAGTACGAAGAAGAAGGTAATCTGGCTCTTTGCCAAAGAGAACCTAGAAAGGAGAACGGGAACCAAAAACGGGGGTGGGGAGCCAGTTAATTAAATAAGTAGCAGTTTCAAAGGCTGCTAACCAAAATGACATTGGGTGGGAAGCACAAGCCATAAGAGTCAATCCAGTTTCAACAATGTGTCGATGTTTACGTTTTGCCAGGCCATTATGTTTAGAAGTATGGGGGCAAGAGTACCTATGAGTGATGCCATGGGTAAGAAAATACTTGTCAAAAATTTGATATTCTTTTGCACCATCAGATTGGAAAGATTGAATTTTGCAATTAAAAAGAGTGGCTACACGCTTGTGAAAAGCCATAAAAATAAACAAAGCATCAGAACGTCTTCGAAGAGGAAAAAGCCAAGTAAACCGGCTAAAGCTATCTAAAAAGGAAATGTAATAACGAAAACCATCAATAGATGGAACTGGAGCAGGACCCCAAATGTTGGAGTGAATGAGCTGAAAAGGAGAGCTGGCCGTGGTTGGATTTGTGGCAAACGGAAGGTTGTGAGACTTTCAAGTTGACAAGAGGCACATATGGAAGCGTGGCTGGAATGAACAGTAGGAAGACCATGGCGGGAGAGAATAGAACGCATGCTATTGGAGGAGGGATGACCCAGACTATCATGCCAAATGGAAAGAGAGACTCGTGCACCTATGAAAACCTACGGTGGAGAGGTGGGAGGCAAATGAGGAAGTTGGTAGAGGCTGTTGCTAATGGAGCCACGAAGAAGAACTGCCCCCGTTTGACGATCCTTCACAAGGTAACAAGAGGGTTGAAATTCAAGAGTTACATCATAGTTAGAAGTAAAACGTGTTGGCCAAACAACGGTCCAGGGATCAAACCATGGTTGCTTAGGGAGACCAAGATATTTATCTTTAGGGTTTTGCACGCCCTGGGTTAGCCCATGGTGTCCCATGGGTGCTCCATTTTAATTTTAGGGTTTTCCATGGTCGCCCATGGGAACCCTGGTGCATCTCTATTAGGGTTTCTCCTTCCCTATTGCATTCCATAAAATTAATTATCACAATAGGGATGGAGAAATTCGTCTCTAGTCCATCACATGGCAAGGGGGATCCATCCCATACTCGAATGTGCAGTGAAAATTAATCGATTCGAGTTTCTTTCGCATCCCATAAATATTAATAATCAATGAACAGAAGGAATTAATAAAGAACTGCTAACCTGGTGAGCCTCAAGTGTTGCTCCTCCAATAGACAATGGTTCTTCCTCCAATGAGCGCTCCAAGCAAACAGATCTGAACCTCCAATGGTGCTACCAAGGTTCTACACGCCAATCCCAGATGCCCTCAAACTCCTCAGCACAGATCTAGGGTTTCACAAACCCTAACTCTCAAACACAGGTGAGAGAAGCAAGAAGAAGAAGAGAGATCACAAGAGGGAGAGAGAGAAATCAAAAACGTAGGAGAGAGAGTGTCTGCTCCAAAAATGTGGAGAGCTGCTCTCTTCTGCGTTTTATGATCCCCTATTTATAATAATAGGGTTTAATTAAATCCTAGATAGATTTAATAGAGCCCTAGTGAGAGTCGACTCTCTCTCTCTCGTTTAGCGATTCGTTTAAACTCAAAGTGCTACAGTGAAGAAGCGAGAATCTAATAGGGAAAATATTAATTAGATTCTTTATTTAATTATTAATGGATAATTACAATTAGCACCAAATCTATTAATTAAATAAAGAGTCAATTAAATTAGCAAATTCCAAATAACTCCCTATATGATAACAATTTATCATATACAACTCCCCACTAATCAACACCATCATTATGGAATCTAGGGCATGTACACATGTACTGCCAAACCCCAATCCATAGTACATGTCCATATAAGAGCGTCTGTGCATCCGATCGGGTCACGCAAAACTCGATAAAACATTTTATTTGAAATAACTATAAATAATGTATCATTTTATGTAAAATAAATTTTGCAAAACCATTTCCAAAACGGTACTGGATCTAGATTCTGATCCGACCATGCACAGACAGTCTCTATCTTGGTGTTCCCCAATCGGGCAGTGGTGACCGTGTTGGATAACTCCTTTACTCACAAAGTGTTCACGCATTCCCAGAACACCGGCTTTGACTCGCTTGAGTCTTAGTCATTGATGAACCAAAGAATGCGATCACACTTTGCAGTGACAGGGTTCCCTCAGGTACAGGGTGTCGGTGACACATGTTTATCCCTTCCTACATCTGGCAGTAATACATGAGGGAATCGACAAAGTAGATTCTTCGCCAATGCACACATCAAACATGTGAGCACTTGCATTCGTACCCTGACATCACATGTCTAGGCATACCCAATGCGACGACCATATGATAAGGGTGCCTAGCCCAAACCCTAGTCGTGACTACCATTTTAAGTATAACTTACGGACACATAATGCTCAAAAAGTTTATATCGCATGTGACAGTATTAAACTAAAATGTATAAATGTTCAATACAAAGATAAACCGGGTTGAACCGGATCGAACCGGGTTTGATGGACACACACTTGTCCAACAAAACGATGAACTTGTCCAACAAAACGATGAACAAAGAGCAAATTCTTGGTGATGGTAGGAACATGCAATAAATGACGAAGAAAAAAGGAATGGGAAGGAGTACGTAAAGTGGAGTGACCAATGTGTGCAATATGCAAACCTGTGTCGTTACCAATGTGGACGGTCTGTGCCCGTGTAAGGGGTTTGGATCTATAGATTATCAAGGTCAGCGGTGAGATGATGAGTGGCGCTTGAGTCAGGATACCAGGCGGTGTCAAAGTTGGAGGATGGGGTAGTGAGAAGAGCCTGCCAAGGAGGTGAAGAAGATTTACGTTGACTTGGCGCATAGCGGTAGCAACACGTGGTCGCTATATGATTGTGCTTGCTTGCAGATTTGGCAAGGGGTACGGCCAGATTGCTGATTGGCATATGAGTGGTGAGTGCCATAAGATTGCTGGTGTGTGTCCTTAGAGCCAGGAGGACGAGATGGGCCATGACCAAGGGGAGCAGATTTGTGGCGATTGGAGTTGGTGTAGTGCTAACCAGAATTCTTGGTGGTGAAGTTGGAACATTGTTCCTTCATAATCTCTTGATTCAATAAAAAACCGGTGCACTCATCAAGAGACAGCGGATCAAGTCGGGTCATAACCGACGTAGCAAAAGATTCGTAGTCAGAATCAAGACCACGTAATATATGGAGAATAATATCTGATTCAGAAACTGTGCGGCAGCGGTGAGATTATCTACAATGTTCTTGACGCACTGGAGGTAGTCGGCCATAGGAAGAGAGCCTCTCTTTTGCGTGGAAAGCTGGTATTTGAGTTGCATAATTCGAGCTTGAGATTGAGATGCGTAAATGCGTGCTAAGGTCGTCCAGGCATCGTGAGAGCCAGTAAGGCCAACAATATTAGCCAGAACATGTTCTGTTAGAGAGGAAATAATCCAACTTAAAATGAGCTGGTCCTGCCGACGCCATAAGGTATAAGCCGGATTGATATCCGTTGAATCAATAGAAGATGATGCAGTTGTTGAGAGAGTCTTTGGTGGACAAGGGAAACTGCCATCCACATAGCCGAATAGGTCGTGCACGTGCAGTAACAGAATGAACTAGGAACGTTGCAAAAGGTAGTTGGTTCTGTCGAGCTTCACTAGGAGAAGCTGAACAATGTTTGAATGAGAAATAAGATAAGGAGAAGAAGAGATAAGAGGGGAGGTGATGGAGGAGTCGGAGGATCCCATTGTTGATGTGAGTCGATAGGCTAAACTGATACCATATAAGAAGTTGATTTGATCTTGTAAATCCCACTCACTTCTGTGGGTGTTTAATTGTATATATAATGTGAGGTTACATGAGAGGAGAAGGAGTTACGTGTGAGGTTACATGAGAGAAGAGGGAGTTACATATGATAAGTATTGGTATAGAAAATAAGGATAAGAATCCTTTTAACCATTTGATAGTGCTGGCCGGACCTGATCTTGTTGTTGGTGTGGCTTTATCTGTTGATGGAGTCAGCATGGATGCAAGAGTTGGAGATGAGTTAGAACTCTTTTTCGTAATAGAGAAGAGATAAAATGAATGAATAGGCAGCCTGGCCTAGAGTGAACAATTGAGGTGAAGGGATGAGAGGCGTTTTATTGTTACCCGAGTTTATTACGGTTCCAAGTTTCTAAAGGTGATGGGGGTGGGAGTTGTAGGTGTGACGGTGGTGTTCTCTTGAGAAGAAGAAAGAAGAACGAAGAAAGAAAGAGAAACCACGGCAGGGAGGGATGGGGAGGAGTGAGTGTCACACCCCAACCCCCACCCTAGGGTTTTTGATATGACTAGGATGCTTACCAACATCCTAAACTACCGCCAGGATCTTGATGTAGTGGCTCGAATCACAGTCAACTCAACACAACTCATATGTACATCAGAGTGCGGGAAGAAATACATTTACAATTAAAGTAAATGTAGATACAAAAGTGCGAAAGCGTTTACAATAATAAAAGAGTTCAAAAGTCTAAGTGATAGACAATTAATATATTACATATTTTTTCAATAGATTAACTAAAACTAAGAACAACAATAATATTACAGAGTTTATACCATGCAAATGAAGAAACTTAAAAGGAACAAAAGAAATAAGTCTCTCGATCCAAGTGCCCCATTGGCACAGTCATCAACATCTAATCAACTTCATAGACCAAAATCACTGACTGCATGTCAACAACACCGAGTAAAACATCTCTAAAAGAAAGAGCCATAGAGATTTTCACCAAAACATCACCTGCAACGCATCTAAAAAGGTTGCGCAAAGAGGGGTAAGCTCCACTGAGCCCAGTGAGGGGATGGGGAACACATAAACAATAACACATAGTCTATGATGCATGAATTAGTTAGTAATATTAGCCACTTAGCAAGTATGTCTAAGTCACTAGGTTCTTGCTACTCCAACAACTTGGGAAACATCATGGATCACTTATCTTATTACCACGATGCAACCTCAATTGTTACAATGGAGCCCGCGCCGGTCGAAGCCACTCGCCACCTAGAGGCAAATCCCAATAATCAATGATCATCTCTGACCTAGCCTCGTATCACTTCTCAGGTACACAAGGAACCTTGGTTACCCAACACCTAAACCCCTATTGGTAAGGGTTGTAGCAAGGGGAACATAACCTTAACCATACTATATGAACTATCATGTCGAGAGGTATTCCGAGTGCATCAACGTCCCATACCATCTAGTACCCATGTACCAGCACGACATGGCACATGATAGGCCACATAATAGCACTAACTGCATGATGCAATATGATACTATCGTATTGAGAGATATTTTGGGTGCATCAACGTCCCATACCATCTATCATCTGGGTACCAGCACGACACGGCGCATGACAGATCAATTATAAACATGACGAAGGTACTAACAAGCCACATTCACAATGTATACATTCGCAATTTCCACAAACATGGTTATAATAATGCAAGAATGAGTATGCATGAGAAATGACATACAAGCATAATATGATGCAAAATACTCCCCAAAATAAATCAAATCTATAGCCACCCACCTATTAGTTCGTGATTCGTTTACTAGTGTTCGTCGTTGATCAACGTATGATATGCCTCACCATAAAAGTAATGTTGCCTAAAGAAGCGTGACAAAGCAAGTTGGGTAAGGTAGGAGGGGTCCCAAAGGGTCTGCAAAGGTTAAGTCTTAAGGAAGCATAACAGAGTCTAGGTGGACTCTTGAGTGGAGGCACAATGTCTGGGTGGTCCAACCGGGGCAAAATGCCCTAAAAACCTGAACCGGACTCTTAGGTGGATTCTGGCCTGAGTCCACCTCTGGGTCCACCTACAAACAGAATAAGTGTGGACTCATATGCAGATTCTAGCCTGAGTCCACCTCTGGGTCCACCTGAAAACAGAATAGGTGTGGACTCATATGCGGATTCTGGCCTGAGTCCATCTCTGGGTCCACTTGCAAACAGAATAGGTGTGGACTCATATGCGGATTCTAGCCTGAGTCCACCTCTGGGTCCACCTCTTTGCTGAACCCAAATTTCCTAGGGTTTGAGCTTCCCAACTCGATTTCACTTAGGTTTTAAGTCACAAGGACTTGGGGAAAGAGTCTTTGGGTCTACTTGGGTCACCATAACCTACCTCTGTCAAGGAATTGATGGATTTATGGAATAAACCACCAACATGACCCAAATCTTGGGTTTTCCATTTGAAACCCTAGATGCAAGAGAGAGGTTCAATAGAAGGCCATTAGCAGAGTCAAAGGTGAGCATTAAGCTCCCCATAGAGTAGGATACTAGGTCCGTGAACATCCTTGGGTTGCAAGTGGAACCCTAGGTCAAAACCCCTAACCTCAATAATTCTTCCCCAAACCCAAAAGAAATAAAGAAGGTAGAGAGAGACCCAAGAGCTTACCTGAGCCACAAAGGCAAGAAGCACCTACGGTTGAGCTCCACGAGCCCTAGGCTTCCTCCAAACCCCTTCCTTCTCTTTCCTCTTTCCTTTCATTTCTTTCTTCTTTCTTTCTCTTCTTTCTTCTTTCCTTTCTCTTGTTTCCACGGCTTTGGGTAGGTTGCTAAAGTTATGACCATTTAATGGTCATGATTTCTATTTATAGTTGGGTTTAAGTGAGAGCTTGTTTGTTTGGTCCTTAAGTCTCAAAATCCATTTTTTAGTTTAAGTTGGGTCTTTTGGACTTACTTTTAAGGCCCAACACCTGATAGGACAGAAGAGGATGGGGTCCACCATACCTGGGGACACCACAACAAAGCCTGAGACATGGGACAAATGGGTCCCACAAGATTCTATCCAAAAAATAGGGTTTACAGCATGGGTGGATTCTGGGTTGGATTCACCTGTGAGTCCGGTCTAGAGTCCATCCTTGTTGAAAAGGGTAAAACCAAGGGCGAAGCTTCTCGGGCTTTGGCCTGCACTTTGAGGACTACAAAGGAAGCACATACACATGATATTTAAGGATTAAATGCTCACCTTTGTACGGTCACATCACCCATCAGATTGAAATTTTACCCTTTTATTCCAGTTATCCCCTTGACTACCACGGCCCAAGGTCATAGGTGTTGATCGTTGGCAGCATCGCAACACCTACCAAAGCAAAATCAAAATAGCCTATGAAAAATAGGGTGTATTTTTGGGCGCGGGGTATAACAGTGAGAGAGGAGAGAGAATGGGTTAGGTTTGGGTTGGGGTTGGGTTAAGGTTGGATACTCTCTAACCGTTGTATTCTTACTCTCCACATGTCGCTCAACCAAGGGGTACTGCCAAGGAACTTATAGATCTGGAAATGGAGAGGAGAAAAATCCAAACAATGTGGTCTTGAACCGAGCCACACCTAGCTTGTGCTCTTTCTTTACATCTTTTTACCTTCTTATTGATGATTGTCACATTGATCTTCAAAAGGGTCCGAGTTCCAACTTAACCCAACTACATATGGTTTTGATATTTTGTTGGCTTCTGAATTCTATTTCCCGATCATTGATGGGGCTTGGGATGCGACTTCGAGTAGCAGTGGCAGGGGTGTTGTTTGAGGGACTTTCAGGGTTCCTTTATTGTGGCTAAGTGCATAGCGGTTTTGGTTTCTCATCCTGTTCTATTGAGGCTAATGTTGTACGTGATGTTGTTCTCCTTGCTCATAGACTCCACATCTATGACTTGGTTGTCTCGTCATTCAGTCTCCCTATGGTATTAGTTCTTCAAAAGCAGGATTACACCATTGATTGGGGTGCTAGAATCATTGTGGATGATATACTTTCTTTGTGTAGTTTGTTTCTGTAGTCCATTTTTTGTTTGTCCTTTGTGATTCTATTGGTGAGGCTCCGTTACTAGCTAAAGGTGTCTCCAGATTTACCTTCTCTAGTTTGGTGGATTCGCCCACCCTATGTCCTTGTACTCTCTGTTTCTGGTGGCCAGAACTTCTCTTGTGCCCATTTTGCTTCATAAAATTGTAGGAGAACATGACCCCTCGATCCTCCTTCGAAGTACGAGGAGAAAAGAAAGTTGCTCTTAAGAAAGAGATTTGGAGCTCGAGTTAGCCACTTGGATTTAGGGATCTATAACCCATGCATTGATGCCTTTTCTATCTTGATGGTCATTGATTAGTCTTAGTGATTTCTCATTGGATTTGTCTAACCACTAAGAAATTGATATTTCGTACTCAATTTTTGCAGACACCTCATTTTGTTACCCCGGAGATACACTAGCTGATGATGAACAATTGCTTTGAAGTAGTGGTAGAAGTCCAATTCATAGCATAAGAAACTCCATGAATATTAGAATTATTTGGAATCATACTTTGGGAAATGGCTAAACTATCCTTATAGGGTTGATCGGCTAAAAAATGGTTAAATACATTTTGAATAATTCAATTTGCATTTATAAAATTTTGAAACATTTATAGGAAAACCCTAATCCCAAAAAGTACATAAATGCCCCCTGAAAACCACCCAGTTCAGACCTGAACCGAAATAGGTTGAAATACATATCAAAATGAAGCTCTCAACGAGCTCTTCAGGGGTTAGTGCCTACCGTGGATCACCCTCAAGAAGGAAAGCTATGTCCACGGCTGAGCGATAGTACGAATCCACTAATCAGTGAAGCAAAATAGAAAACCCTCTCACACATCTTTCAAAGAGATAACAACATTATATAGGAAAACCTTAACTCAAAAAGAATATAAATGCCCCCTGAAAACCACCTAGTTCGGACAACCGAAATAGGTCGAAATACATATCAAAACAAAGCTCTCGACAAGCTCTTTAAGGTTCAGTGTAGACACCCCATTTTGTCCCCATCATTTCATCAAATCTTTTTTAGGAAAATTGAAATCTACCCTCCTTTCCCTTTGTGAGGACCTCAGTTTTCTTACTTTGTTAGGAAAGGATCCATGTAGCCAACCCCATTTAGTTGGTCCAACTATTATTGCTGATCCAAACCAATTGTTACTTATGATCAAACCAATCGTTAACCCTTGACCAATCCAGTCAGACCAACCTTCCTTTTTCGAACCCTAAGAGCCAAACCTTCAAAGTGACTCTTCTTCTTTGCAATTCCATCTCAATTCCAGAAGAATCTTCCTCTCACTGCAACTTGCGCCCGATGGTTACCAAAGGTTCGATGTATCTTCATTTTCGAAGCTTCCCAGCCAGTTGGAGAAAGCATGCGTACTCCATGTTCGAAGGTGCGCAAGTGAACCTCTTTACAAAGCATCATCTCCATGACTGAGGGGTTTGGTCTTTTTTGGTGGATCATTTTTAGGGTTTTAGACTTTTAGTTTCATAAAGCAAGAAAGAAATCAAGGGAGCGAGAGAGAGAGAGAGAGAGAGAGAGGAAGGGGTTTTCATTCTCGCATAAGGGTTCGGATAATTTTTTTCTTCTAAGGTTTTAGTTTCAGAGAGAAAATCAAGAAATCAAAGAAGAGAGGGAAAAGAGGTGGATTCTGTCATATCGGTTTGCTTGGAGCACGAATGCTCTTCCTTTCCTTTCTTTTCTATTGCGATCAAACATTGTTGGTAATGAGGAGTTGCAAGATCGACGAGTTTTTGGCTGAAGTCGATAAGATCTTGACGATTGTTTGTCCTTGACGGCTGTGGTCGAGCATTGTTAAGCAAATGAAATCGAAGATATTTGGCTGAAATGGCTTATCTTGCAGTGTATTGAGTATGGCAATATATAAGAATTACAATGGAAAGAAAAGAATGGAAAGGAGTATTACAGAGAAGATTACAAGGCTGCTGTCTACACTAAATTAGCTCCTATGATTCTGTTATAGATATACACTATAAGATCTATCCTAATCTGGTGAAGATATATATGGTAAGACTCCCTCTCAAGGTGGAGCGTGAAGGTTACAAACGCCCAGCTTGGAAGATAGAAAATGAAATTGTTCTCGGCCAAGAGACTTAGTGAATAAGTCAGCAATCTGATCTATACTTGCAATCTTGGTTGGTTGTAACAGGCCTTGGTGGAGCTTCTCACGAACAACATAGCAATCGATCTTGATATGTTTAGTACGTTCATGGAATAGCGCAATGTGAAGAGTGGCCTGGTTGTCACAATATAATGGAGTAGGTGTAACAGGGGCGATTCCTAGATCACGCAAGAGGTAGGTGATCCAAGTGAGTTCACAAGTATCAGCAGCCATGGCCCTGTATTCAGCTTTAGCAGAAGAACGAGACACCGTGGTTTGTTTCTTGGTCTTTCAAGAAATTGGATTGGAGCCTAGAAAAATGCAGTAGCTAGTCATGGAGCGACAAGTCATGGGACAGGTTGCCCAATCCGAGTCACAGTATGCCGTCAATTGGAGTGGCATGGTAGATGATAGAAAAATGCCTTGCCCTGGTGTAGCTTTTAGGTAGCGTAACAAACGATGACCGGCATCTAAATGAGGTTGGCGAGGTTGGTGCATGAACTAACTGAGGATATTGACGGTGTGAACAATATCAAGGCGGGTGACAGTAAGGTAAATCAGAAGCCCAATAAGCCGGCGATAAATAGATGGATCATGTAATAAGTCGCCATAAGTGTCGATGAGAAGCAGATTTTGTTCCATCGGTGTATCAGCGGGACGGGTCCTGGTTAAACCACAATCTGTCAATATGTCAAGAACATACTTGCGCTGAGATAAATATAAACCTTTTGAGGAGCGATCGACCTCAATGCCTACAAAATATTTCAAGGGGCCAAGATTCTTGATGCGAAAGTGCTAACTCAGAAATGTTTTGACTTCAGTAATCAAAGTTGCATTGGAGCCTGTGATGATGATATTGTCTACATAGAGGACGATGAACACATAATCAGTCCGTCGTTGGAGAATAAATACAGAATGATCAGCCTGAGACAGAGAGAAGGCAAAGTCCAGAAGTGCGGTGGAGAACTTAGAAAACCACTGGTGAGAGGCCTGTTTGAGACCATAGAGTGACTTATGAAGCTTACAAACAAGGTTCTCACCCTTACGACGATATCCAGGGGGTGGTGTCATGTAGACATCCTCCGTAAGGTCACAGTGAAAGCATTATGGATGTCCAGTTGGTGTAATAACCAACCCCTGACGGTAGCCAAAGCACGAAGGGTGCGTACAGTCACCAATTTGGCCACAGGGGCAAATGTATCTTGGTAGTCAAGACCCTCGACCTGATTATAGCCCTTGGCGACCAAGCGTGCTTTGTAACACTCAACAGAACCGTCGGAGTGGCGTTTGATTTTAAAAACCCATTTGGAGCCAATAGGTTTCTTACCATGAGGTAACTATACAAGGGACCATGTGCAATTGTTAGATAAGGCTATTATTTCAGCCTGCATTGCATCACGCCACTGTTGGGATTTCATCGCCTCAGCAAAGGTAGTAGGTTCTGTTGCATCAGATAAGGAGGAAAGAAAAGCAGCATGGTTTGACAAAAAATGATTGTAATGTAAGAAATTAACCAATGGATGGGAAGTACCTGGAACCACAATCGGAGAAGATGTCTGAGACCGGGTAAATGTGCATTCATAATCTCTTAAATAAGTGGGGGGCACATGGGTGTGTTGGGGTTGAGTAGAAGAGGGAACCATGGGTGGCGGTTCAGCAAGTTGGGGGGGGGGGGGGGCGAAGGAGCAGGAGATGGTAAAATGGGTGAAGCTTCATCTTGGTCGGGTTGGGGGAGAGGCATCACAACTGAGGGAGTGGGTGCGGAACTGGTTTGAAAGAGAAAAAATTTTTCATGGAAAATCACATCTTGAGAAACATATATTTTCGCAGTAGCGAGGTCATAAATGCAATACCCTTTCTGTCCAATCGGATAACCAAGAAAAACACCCGTAGCAGCCCTTTTATCAAACTTATGTTGGATGGCAGAATTATGAGCAAAACATAGGCAACCAAAGACCCGTAGGTGAGAGAGGGAAGGTGGTTTCCCAAAAAGAAGTTCATATGGTGTTTTCTCATTTAGGACTGGTGTGGGTAGACGGTTGATTAGATGTGTCGCAGTGAGGACACAATAGCCCCAAAAGGTTAAGGGTAAATGATCCTAAAATCGTAAGGCACGAGCAATATTGAGGAGGTGGCGATGCTTGCATTCCACCACCCCATTTTGCTGTGGTGTAGAAACACAACTAGATTGATGGATGACTCCCCATGTGTGCCAAAAAATTGATGGTGGGGTTATTAAAAAATTCAGACCCATTGTCGGATCGGATATTTTTTATTTGTGCTCCAAACTGAGTGTTAACCATTACAAAGAAGGACTGAATAAGGGTATTGACCTCAATTTTGGATTGCATTAAATATAGCCAAGTGCCTCTAAAGTAATCATCCACAATGGTTAAAGAGAAAGGGGCCCCAGATGAGGTGGGATTACAATACGGTCCCCAAACATCAAGATGAAGCATTTCAAAACAAGCATGTGTGGAAATAGAACTATTATAAAAGGGTAATCTACACTATTTTGCCAATGAACAAACATGACATAAACAATTATTATTGAAAAAAATATCAGAGTCCAAATGTCTTAATGAAGATGCAAGGGAAGAACCAGGGTGACCAAGGCGACAATGCCAAAGATCGATATTAGAGTCGATGGCAGCAGCAAAGGAACGTGGAGGATGGTCTAAAAAATAGAGATCTCCATGCCGTTTACCTGTCGCAAAAATCTTCTTCGAGCGTGGGTCCTGAAAAGTACACAAATCATGAAAAAAATTAACATGACATTGAGTGGCAAGTGTGAGTTTAGGAATAGATAAGAGATTGAAATGAAAAGATGGAACATAAAGAACATTATCAAGGATGAGGGAAGGGGACAGGGTAATGGAACCAATGTGTGTGACCGGAGCTTGGGACCCATTGGGTAGAGTGATAGGTAAGGGCTGGGAAGGGGGTATGGCATGAGAAAAGAGGGAAAAGTCAGAGGTTATGTGATCGGTTGCCCCAGAGTCTAATATCCAAGGAGATGTACCCAAAGATGCATTGAAACAACAGTTACCTGCAAGATTTATAAGAGGATGATGGTTACCAACAGGAAGCAATGCCAAAAGTTGCTGAATCTGATCCGTAGAGAGAGTAGGTGTTGTTGGTGCACTGGGTGAACTAGAGGAGGTAGCAGCGGCGATGGGAGGGCCACGAGCGTGGGGTGAGCTACGAGGGGCTCCATTGCGCTTGGAGCTGTTGTTGTGTGGAGTCCAACCTTCAGGATATCCATGCTTTTTGTAACATCTGGCCTCAAAATGTCCATCCATGTCACAACAGGTGCAGTGATAATGAGGCTTGGGTTGCTGATTCGGTGGCAAAGAAGAAAACTTCGAACCAATAGCCATGGCGGCATGATCGACAGCAGCAGGGGCAATGGAATGAAAGGAGCATTGGCGCTCTTCTTGCAATAATAAGGAGTAAGCCTTGGGTACAGATGGCAAAGGATCCATTAAAAGGATTTGGCTGCGAACAGCCACATAAGAATCATTTAAACCTTGTAAAAAATCCATCAGATAATCAGAATCAGAGATGCCATTGAGAGCGGCAACGGAGCCACAAGTACAGCTAGGAAAAGTGCGATATGAAGATAATTCATCATGATATCCTTTGAGTGTTGTGTAGTAGGCAGATTTGGATTCCAGACCTTGGCTGTGAGTCGATATGGCACGATGTATCTCGAAGATGCGAGGTGCATTCTTTTGGGAGAATCGAGTGTGCAGATCGAGCCAAGCATCTCAAGCAGAATCGAACCAAAGAATACTATGGGCGATTGAAGGAATAGTGGAGTGGATGATCCAAGACCTGACCATGCTATTACAGCGAATCCAGTGAGAGAGATCAGCTAAGGTCGAATCAGGTCATGGTAGGGTGCCATTGATGAAAGACAACTTGTTTTTCGCTTCAAGCGCCATCATCATAGCGCGGTGCCAAGTAGGAAAATTATTGCCGTCAAGAACCGGAGTAACAAGGGATGCATTTGGTTGATCGAAAGAATGCAAATGATAAAGAGAAGTAACAGGTAAAGTAACAGATGGTTGGGCTGAAGAAGGCTCATCAGTATGAGCCATGAAAGAAGAAGGAAAAACAACACCAGAATCGATCAAGCTGATACCATGTTAAGCAAATGAAATCAAAGATATTTGGCCGAAATGGCTTATCTTGCAGTATATTGAGTATGGCAATATATAAGAATTACAATGGAAAGAAATATTACAGAGAAGATTACAAGGCTGCTGTCTACACTAAACTAGCTCCTATGATTCTGTTATAGATATACACTATAAGATCTATCCTAATCTGGTGAAGATATATATGGTAAGATCTTGTTAAGCAAATGAAATCAAAGATATTTGGCCGAAATTGCAGTATGTTGAGTGTGGCAATATATAAAAATTACAATGGAAAGAAAAGAATGGAAAGGAATATTACAGAGAAGATTACAAGGCTGTTGTCTACACTAAATTAGCTCCTATGATTCTGTTATAGACATACACTATAAGATCTATCCTAATCTGGTGAAGATATATATGGTAAGAAGCATCATCGCCATGGTTGTTGCGATTCTTGTGTTTTGCTTTTAGTTCTTTTTTCATTTCTACCTCTTTGTAATCCTGTTATTTGTAATTTCATTTTGAACTGGTCTGTAATAAGTTCTTGTTTCACTCCTTTGAGTTGAGCTGCCGCTGCAAGATCGTCCTCATAGTGGACGACGAGTGGATTCTCTCCTCCGCCCAACCACCTGGTTCAGGTAAGTTTCATCATGAACACTATGATTTCAAATTCAATAAGCCATGGCCTGATCCCCATGAACGTCCCTGGAATTTTCTTTTTTATTTTTATTTTTACCATCAATGGTGATGCATGATCTCTGCCATTTTTAATTTCTTTTTAGGGTAAATTACACATCACCCCTTGGTTTTCAAACGAAACTCAGATCACCTCCTGGTTTTTTTAAAAACTCAAATCACCCCTAGTTTAGACCCCAATATGACAAATTAATCCCTACCGTTAGTTTTCTGTTGTTAAGTGATGATGTCAGCGAGTTAAATAAATTTAAATCCCTAAACTACCTTTGATCAATGTTGAAGATGAAGGAAGAGCAGTATTGTGAATTTAATTCTAATGTTTTAGTACAAGGGTAAAATAGTCCATTCACACCAATAAGTAACAACAGACTAACACCGTTACTGTAGAGGGGGTGACTTGAGTTTTTTTTCAAAAACCAGAGGGTGATCTGAGTTTCGTTTGAAAATCAGGGGGTGACGTATAATTTACCCTTCTTTTTATTATCAGTTGTTCTGTTTTGCAGTGATCAATTCATGGTATCAGTCATATGAAATATGTTTTGTATTGCTATGTTGATCTTCTTTAGGTTTTTTCTTTTAATCAAAGCATTTATTTAAGCATGTTCTGTGACTTCATCTCTGTTCTCGCGAATCATGATCCCGCCCCTGTAATCATTCCTGATATGTTTGTTTCTTGATGCCATAAGATCTTTATTCCCTATTTCTCAAGCTCTTGGAATCGCTTGATGTGTGATCCCAACCCTCTCTTGCCATCTTTAGCATTTGTTAAAATCATTGTGTAACCCTCACCGACGGCTGTCTCCACCGTGAGTGTTGTAGCTGGAGACCAACTTTTGGTCATCTCTTCAGGAATCTGGCACGTAGTGAGATGTTGTGGTAATGAAGATGGACCAAATCCTTTTGTTTTTTGACTCAATGATTCTGGACATCTTCTACCATGATTGTGCTTTTGACATTCGCTGATAAAACCTGGTCTGAGAATTAGATCATTTGCAACCATATTGCTGTTGAACATTGGGGTTGGTCAATATATTTTGTCACAATGGTCCCAAATTTGATAGTTAGAAAGCATATTCATGGTTGATCAAATGTATTCCTGGTAAATTTGACCCATTTTAAAACAAATAACTAAACTCCAGTGGTTCCTTGTCCTTATTGGTAAGGGTGTCACCCGAACTGAATATCGGAATCGAAACCGATCGTTGCAATCGAATGAACCGTTCTGTAAAAAAATGATCCGGTTTTGATTTTATAGGTTCTCTTTTCGGTTCGATTTTGATTTGCACCACAAAACAACGGTTCTTAACCAAATAAGAAACCGAAAAATCTGAATAGAAACCGGTATCTTTTTTTTTTTTTTTTTAATGGGAAAGAAACCGGTACCTCTTACGCGAATACTAGCCCATGCATCAATTGGATTAATTAATAACATAATAATTAATTTAATAAACAACAATTATTGCATCATACTTGAAACATAAAATAAGTAAAATATCTTGGGTTAACTATATATTATATTGTTTAAGTAAAAATAAAAAATGATGGATGATGTTAAAATGGATTAATAAAATCCAACTTTCTAATAGAAAAATTAGTTTAATCATGTGAGAGTGGAGAAGAAAAAATGGAAAAACAAAGAATAGGAAAGGAAAAGAAGGACGAGTGAAGATGGGAAGAAGTTTTTTTTAAATTTATTTTATAACATAGGCATGGGAAATATGATGAGTGAGGAGATGGGGAGAAAATAGGAAAACACGGGAATACAAAGGCCTTGAAAACCAAAATTGTCTTAATTACTATTTTCAAAAACTGACACTACACAAATAGCATGTAATCCGACTATGAATTGGATAACAAAAACCGAATAAAAACAGGTAAAATCTAACAGTATGCAAAACGATTATGATTTTTGTTGATTCCTATCTGGTTCGGTTTTGATTTCACCTTATCAAAATGTAAACCGCACTGCAACTGAACAAAATAACTAGAATCACACCGATTGACACCCTTAGTTATTGGTATCATTAGATTTGGTCTATCGTGGTGACTATTAGATTAAATCGATTAGATCTAATGTTCCATTTTAATATTCAGATTTAGAAAATCCGATGGTCATCATTCTTAAATGGGTTAAGTAATTTTCAAATAAAATCAAATGGATTTTGATCAAAATCTTAACTTCTGACCATTTTGTCATTTGAGATTATAATGGAAAATTTGTTAGAGTAGGGTTTTAATCTTAGATCATGACCCCATACAATCTTAGGTACCGTTTGATAACGTTATGTTGCTGGTGTTCTGTGCTATATGTGTTCCCAAATAGCATAGTAAAACCTGTTTTGTTTCATGTGTTTTTGGTACCATAAATTAAAATTTATGGTCATTTATGCCAACAGAAACAAATTTATAGAGACATGTAAAAGTTGTTTTAACCGTTATGTTACCAATTGTAAGAACCTGTTGCCCGATAAAATCCCAAACCTCACAAACCTCTCTCACAAAACCCTCCGTCATCTTCTACCTCAAGAACTACTACTCATCTTCTCCAACCTCAAGACCTACAACGTACTCTCCATCGCCACTAATAGCTTCTCCTACCGCCATCAAATCTGACCTGCAACTCTCCATCGTCACTCTACAGTCTCTCCTACCGCTATCGAACCTCACCTGCAACTTTCCTCTCTGCTCCACAGTGTCTCACGATGCAAGTAATCTCTCGACCTTTCTCTTACCCAGGCCATCCTTCGACCTTTCTCTGATGACACCCTTCTCTCAACTTAGTGCTTGAAGAAACCCTAAGAAGAAACGGAAGGAACACATTGGCTCTCTGGACCCTTCTCTATCACGGTCTTCTCTCCATCTCCTTATTGGAAGATCTGCTCTCTCTCTCTCTCTCTCTTTCTCTCTTTCTCTGTACTGGTATGCTATATCACCCTTTCTTCCTCCCTCATTATTTCTTTAACCGATACATCCATCTCTTCCATCTCTATTTGGAACCCCAAACCTTAAAATCCTCAATTTTTTATGATTGATATTCATTTTATGTTGATTTAAATGGTTGGATTTCTTTTGTTGCTTGGTATTTTTCATTCAATTGCATTGGAATATGATTTTTCCAGAATGATAGGGTTGGTATTGTCTGCAACCAAGCTATCGAATTTGAGAAGATTAGTACTTCCATTTGGGCGGGATTAATTTGACTCGTTGTTCTTCTATCCCATTTGGATGGTGTACATGTTGCTCATCAGTGATTTGTTATCTAATAAAGAAACAATTGATTTTGATCTTTCTCTTCAATAATTTTTTTCTTGTTTTGTTACATGATCTCTTGTTTTGTTCAATACATGTGAGAACATTAGGAAGGGTTGTGGCAAGTTCCCAGTTGGGTATTATCATTAAGGCATGGTTTGTAGCATGGTCTCATGGTTACGTGTAAATTTCAAATTTTACTTGTTAGGTCTTTAGCTCAAATTGGTAGAGCACTTGGAACACGAGGATGTCTCAGGCATGTTCCAAGGGGATGGTGGTTCGAATCCACCAAGCCCCTTTTTATTCAACTGTTCATAGAAGATAATCATGAGCATCATACAATGTTTGCTTTTCTATTTTTATTTTTTATTTTTTATTGTTGATAGTTTGAATGAATTTTGTTGTTTCTTTGGTTTTGAAGATGAAAATGAATGAGACATTGTCTATTTTTATTCTTTAAAACTTTTGTATGTCTAATTGATCCATAAACTTTTGTAATTTATAGCGTCAATGACATTTCTGTAATTTATAGTAACCTATTAGTGCATCTCTATCTTTTTTTTTTTAATATACATTTTATATGGATTTTAATAATTTTTAATGTCCTAACATCATTGACTTTATATGGATTATAGTAATAATGACATTTTAAAAAAAAATTTATAGTAACTATTACAAAACTGTTGCAGAAACAAGTTTTATCTAACACTTTTATAGTACTAAAGGTGTTCTGGATACGTTCTTGGAACAGGCTTATCAAACACCATTTTGCATCCCAGAAACATTATTTTGCAATAAAAAACACCAAAATATGTTTTTGGTGAGAAACGAAATAGAAACACGCGTAACGTTATCAAACAGTACCTTAATTTTCTTCATATGGGTCCAAATCTATTTTTTCCTGGTCCATTGCGAAATGTTGAGGCCTTCAATCTAGTTCTGAGCCAATTCTTTGCTCACGTCTCCATATGGCTGTATGCTTTAGATTCTTTGCTATGGCCCATCAAGACCTCAAATTCTCCCAATTATTGGATCTTGAGTTCATCTCAGATCTAATGGACCTGACTCATTTATTTTGGCCTATTACGAATCATCAAAAGCCTAAATCCTACCTTGGCTCGTTTTGAACAAACCCATCTGAAACCCTTAATCCAGTTCTGACCCATGCCACTGTTTAGGCTCAATATAGTTACATGTTGGATCGGACTAAGTCATGACTTATCACGAGGCAATCATCAAAATTCCCAGTAGTCAAAGCCCATCTTACTGAATAGGTTTAATATGGATCTATGAGTTGAAAGCCCAGGCCTGCTATAATCTTTCAAGACCCAGTCCCAATTTTCGGGATGCTTTTGAATGATAGCAAATCGACCAATAGCACACATCGACCTCTAGGCTTCCAATCAAGTCTATTGGTAACAGTTGATTGGGTTCAAGCAGGAATCAAGTCGGGTCCTTTTCATTAAAACAATCTTCTTTCTAAAAAGAGCATAGCATGTCACCTAGTGTCGGCCTAAATTCGAGCCCAATCGGTTTAGATTCAAGTCATTATCGAGTCATCCAATATTGGCTAGCCTAATATTTGGATTATCCTAAGGCCATACATCCCAGCTTGTCAATACAAGTTGAATCATCTTTTGACATTTTTTATTTCTGCCTTTGATTTCTTTTATGCTATTTTAGTCTGTCCAATCCAAAGTAAATTGGGACCCGTGTGAGAGCTTTACTAGATAACATATAGGTTAGTATATGGGACCACGACGGGACATGCGTGTGTCAGCTTGGGCACTCAATGCCTTTCGATCAGGCATCCTGACATGCCCAAGTGGGATTTTGGTCGGCCCGTCATCCGGCCTCCTACGTCATGATGTATATTGATTGTTTTGCCTTTATCTTTGATTGTGTGCTGGAACCATTCTTTTACACTTGAATACATAAATTCATTCTTGATTTATCATTGCTCCATTACCTTAGGATAAAAAAACTTAGTAACTTGATCTAGAATGCACATTACCATAGCTATCTAGCCAAAGAAAATGCCTTATTTAAAAATTAGTAAGAGTCTAGTAATAACAGGGGACCGACCTTTGGGTTCACCTTCCCAACCTGTAACTTTACACCCACTCAGAGTTTTGGGTATAGTTCACATGCCTTCTCCATTCTTTTGAGTCATAGTTTTTTCTCTTATAAAAGAAGAGAGATATTTTTGGGTCCCAAAGCCTTCACCTAGTTGGCGACTCCCTTCTTTTGGTTTGATAAATCTTCTTGTGATATCAGAGTGGTCTATCTCATAGGCATTCTCTTTACAACGCATATGACCACGCGGTATGATCCCAGTCTATTCATTAGACTTAAGGGACGCTTGCTTCCGAATACTCATTATTGGGACTATGTCTTTGTAGTTAGTGCCTACCATGGTTCACCCTCAAGAAGGAAGGCTACCTATGTCCACAACCGAGCAATAGTACGAATCCACTAATCTGTGAAGCAAACTACAAAACCCTCCCACAAATCTCTCAAAGAGATAACATTATATATGAAAACCTTAACCCCATAAAATACATAAATGTTCCCTTGAAAGCCACCTGGTACGAACTTGAACTGAAAAAGGTCGAAATACATACCAAAACAAAGCTCTCGACGAGCTCTTCAAGGGTCAGTGCCTACCGTGGTTTACCTCCAAGAAGGAAGGCTAAGTCCATGGCCAAGCGATAGTACAAATGCACTAATCTGTGAAGCAAAATGCAAAACCCTCTCACTCATCTCTTAAAGAGATGACTACATTATATAGGAAAACCCTAACCTAAGAAAGTACATAATTGCCACCCATGAAACCACCCGGTTCGGACCTGAACCGAAATAGGTCAAAATACATATCAAAACGAAGCTCTCGGCGAGCTCTTCAGGGGTCAGTACCTACCGTGGTTCGCCCCCAAAAAGGAAGGCTATGTTCACGGCCGAGCAGTAGTACGAATCCACTAATTTGTGAAGCAAAATACAAAACCATCTCACACATCTCTCAAAGAGAAAACAACATTATATAGAAAAACCCTAACCCCAGAAAGTACATAAATGCCCCCTGAAAACCACCTGGTTCGGACATGAACCGAAATAGGTCAAAATAAATATCAAAACGAAGCTCTCGACGAGCTCTTCAGGGGTCAGTGACTACTGTGGTTTACCCCAAAAAGGAAGGCTACGTGCACGACCGAGCAATAGTACGAATCCACTAATCTCTGAAGCAAAATACAAAACCGTCTCACACATCTCTAAAAAAGATAACAACATTATATAGGTTAACCCAAACCCTAGAAAACACATAAATGTCCCCCTGAAAACCACCCGGTTTGGACCTAATCCGAAATAGGTCGAAATAAATATCAAAATGAAGCTCTCAACGAGTTCTTAAAAGGTCAGTGCATACCGTGGTTCACCCCCAAGAAGGAAGGATACATCCACGGCCGAGTGATAGTACGAATCACTTAATCTGTTCAGCAAAATACAAAACCCTCTCACAAATCTCTCAAAGAGATAACAACATTATGGGGTGCTGTTCTCTGTGCCGCAGCGCAGGTTGCGCCCAGGAACATGGGAGTGGGTGTAATGACCACCTTACCCCATGAGTGGCAGGCCTATGTGCCTGGACGCAGCCTGCGCTTCGGCACAGAGAATATTCTCTCCAACATTATATAGGAAAACCCTAACCCAGGAAAGTACATTAATAACCCAATGAAAACCACCCAGTTTGAACCTGAACCGAAATTGGTCGAAATCAAAGCTCTCGACGAGCTCTTCAGGGGTTAGTACCTACCGTGGTACACCCCAAAGAAGAAAGGCTACGTTCACGGCTGAGCGATAGTACGAGTCCACTAATCTGTAACGCAAAATACAAAACCCTCTCACACATTTGTCAAAGAGATAACAACACTATATAGGAGAACCCTTACCAAAGAAAGTACATAAATGCCCTCCATGAAAACCACCCGGTTTGAACCTGGACCAAATTGGTCGAAATACATATCAAAACAAAGCTCTCGATGAGCTCTTCAGGGGTTAGTGCCTACGTGGTTCACCCCCAAAAAGGAAGGCTAGGTCCACAGCTAAGGGATAGTATGAATCAGCTAAGGGATAGTATGAATCAACTAATCTGTGCACCAAAATATAAAATCCTCTCACACATTACTCAAAGAGATAACAACATTATATAGGAAAAACCCTAATCCCAAAAAGTAGATAAATGCACCCCCTTGAAAATCACCCGATTTAGACCTCGACTGAAATAGGTCAAAATACATATCAAAACAAATCTCTCAAAGAGCTCTTCATGGGTTAGTGCCTACCATGGTTCACCCCCAAGAAGGAAGGCTACATCTACGGCCGAGTGATAATACAAAACCACTAATCTGTGAAGCAAGATACAAAACCCTCTCACACATCGCTCAAAGAGATAACAACATTATATAGGAAAATCCTAACCCAAGAAAGTACGTAAATGCCCCCATGAAAATCACCTGGTTTGGACCTGAATCGTAATAGGTCAAAATACATATCGAAACGAATCTCTCGATGAGCTCTTAAGGGGTCAATGCCTACTGCGGTTCACCCCTAAGAAGGAAGGCTACGTCCATGGCTAAGCGATAGTATGAATCCATTAATTTGTGAAGCAAAATACAAAACCCTCTCACACATCTCTCAAACTGATAATAATATTATATAGGAAAACCCTAACCCTAGAAAGTACATAAATGTCCCCGTGAAAACCACCCAGTTCGGACCTGATCAGAAATAAGTCAAAATACATATCAAAACGAAGCTCTTAGGAGCTCTTCAGGGGTTAGTTCTTACCATGGTCCACCCCCAAGAAGGAAGGCTACGTCCAAGACCAAGCGATAGTATGAATACACTAATTTATGAAGCAAAATACAATACCCTCTCACACATCTCTAAAAAATATAACAACATTATATAGGAAAACCCTAACCCAAGAAAGTACATAAATGCACCCTGAAAACCACCCGGTTCAAACCTGAACCAAAATAGGTCGAAATACATATCAAAACGAAGCTCTCGACAAGCTCTTCAGGGGTTAGTGCCTACCGTGGTTCACCCCCATGAAGGAAGGCTACGTCCACGACTGAGCGATAGTACAAATGCACTAATCTATGAAGAAAAATACGAAACCCTCTCACACATCTCTCAAAGAGATAACTACATTATATAGGAAAACCCTAACCCAAAAAAGTACATAAATGCCACCCCAGAAACCAACCGGTTTTGACCTAAATCAAAATAGGTCAAAATACATATCAAAACAAAGCTCTCGACGAGCTCTTCAGGGGTCAGTGCCTACCATAGTTCACCCCCAAGAAGGAAGGCTATGTCCACGGCCGAGCGATAGTACAAATCCACTAATCTATGAAGCAAAATACAATACCCTCTCACATTCTCTCAAAGAGATAACAATATATATAGGAGAACCCTAACCCAAGAAAGTACATAAATGCACCCTAAAAACCACCTGGTTCAAAGTTGAACCGAAATAGATCGAAATACATATCAAATCAAAGCTCTTGACGAGCTGTTTGGGGGTCAGTGCCTACTGTGGTTCACCCCATGAAGGAAGGCTACGTTCATGGCTAAGTAATAGTACAAATGCACTAATTTGTGAAGCAAAATACGAAACCCTCTCACACATCTCTCAAAGAGATAACTACATTATATAGGAAAACCCTAACCCAAGAAAGTACAGAAATGCCACCCCTAAAACCAACCGGTTTGGACCTGAACCGAAATAGGCCAAAATACATATCAAACAAAGCTCTCGACGAGCTCTTCAGGGGTCAGTGCCTACCATGGTTCACCCCCAAGAAGGAAGGTTATGTCCACTGCCGAGCGATAGTTCAAATCCACTAATCTATGAAGCAAAATACAATAGCCTCTCGCACATCTCTCAAAGAGAAAACAACATTATATAGGAAAACCCTAACCCCATAAGGTACTTAAATGCCCCCTGAAAACCATCCGGTTTGGACCTAAACCAAAATTTGTCGAAATACATATCAAAATGAAGCTCTTAACGAGCTCTTCAGGGGTCAGTGCCCACCGTGGTTCACCCCCAATAAGGAAGGCTACGTCCACGGCCGAGCTATAGTACAAATCCACTAATCTGTGAAGCAAAATACAAAACTATCTTACACATCTTTAAAAGAGATACCAACATTATATAGGAAAATCCTAACCTCAGAAAATACATAAATTCCCTACCTCCCTTGAAAACCACCAGGTTCGAACTTGAACCAGAATAGGTCAAAATAGATATCAAAACGAAGCTCTCGATGAGCTCTTCAAGGGTCAGTGCCTACCATGATTCTCCCCCAAGAAGGAAAGCTACGTCTACAATCGAACGATGGTACAAATCCATTAATCTATGAAGCAAAATACAAAACCCTCTCACACATCTCTCAAAGTAATAACAATATTATATAGGAAAGCCCTAACCCTAGAAAGCACATAAATGCCGCCCTTAAAACCACCCGGTTCGGACATGAACCAAAATTGGTTGAAATACATATCAAAACGAAGCTCTCGACAAGCTCTTATGGGGTTAGTGCCTATCGTGGTTCACCCCGAAGAAGGAAGGCTACGTCCACGGCCGAGCGATAGTACGAATCCACTAATCTATGAAGCAAAATACAAAACCCTCTCACACATCTCTCAAAGAGATATCAACATTATATAGGAAAACTCTAACCCAAGAAAGTACATAAATGCCCCCATGAAAACCATCCGGTTCGGACCTGAACCGAAATAGGTCAAAAATACATATCAAAACGAAGCTCTCGATGGGCTCTTCAGGGGTCAGTGTCTACCGTGGTTCACTCCAAAGAAGGAAGGCTACATCCATGGCCAAACGATAGTACAAATCCATTAATCTGTGAAGCAAAATACAAAACTCTCTCACACATCTCTCAAAGTGATAATAATATTATATAGGAAAACTCTAACCCTAGAAAGTACATAAATGCCCCTAAAAACTACCCAGTTCGGACCTGAACCAAAATAGGTCAAAATACATATCAAAACGAAGCTCTCGACGAGCTCTTCAAGGGTCAGTGCTTTTCGTGGTTCACCCCCAAGAAGGAATGTTGCATCCACGGCCGAGTGATAGTACGAATCTACTAATCTGTGAAGCAAAATACAATACCCTCTCACACATCTCTCAAAGAGATAACAACATTATATAGGAAAACCCTAACCCAAGAAAGTACATAAATGCTCCCTGAAAACCACCCGGTTCAAAATTGAACCCAAATAGGTCGAAATACATATTAAATGAAGCCCTCGATGAGCTCTTTAGGGGTTAGTGTCTACTGTGGTTCACCCCCAAGAAGGAAGGCTACATCCACGGCCGAGCGATAGTACGAATCCAGTAATCTGTGAAGCAAAATACAAAACCCTCTCACACATCTCCCAAAGAGATAACAACATAATAAAGGAAGAATCTGAATATTTTTCAAGGTTTTTTTTTGCTAAAGGTTAGCAAAGTGTGTATTAATAGTAAAAATGGTGGTGTTACGAAAAAATTGGAAAGCTACCAAAAAACCTTCTCGAAAGTTCGACCTTTCACCGTCGGCAATGCCATCAGCAAAAGGCCTAACCTAGAAAATCTAATCACCTACATAGAATGGAAAAATTCCCAAGGACCCAATAAAGTGAATTATGTAAATCTGTAGCAAGGGCGACCAAGCGCATCCCATGATACAGCTTGAGAAATGAAGTTAGGAGTAGATTGCCAAATGTCTGAGGTTTTTCCTTTGGCTGCATGATTTGCTAGAGCATCTGCTGCCACATTAGCTTCCCTGTAGCAATGGGTGATTCTCCACTAAATAGAATCAAGGAAAGGAGAGATTGACCACTAAATCTGCATAAAACCCCAAGGGATCTTGCGGGAGAGGATAGCAGTAACTGTAGCTGTAGGGTTACTTTCAATGTAGAGCCTGGAAATGCCTAACTCCCGAGCTTCCTTTATTTCCACCGAAAAAGCCGCCATCTCTGCCATGAAGTTTGTTCCTACCCCTTGAAAGGTAGTGAAACATCTAATAGGAGTGCCAGAGTGGTTCCGAAAAATCCCACCTGCTCCTGCAGACCTTGGATTTCCCAACGAGGAACCATCAATGTTTAATTTTCACTACCCTGGAGGTGGCTGCTTCCACTTCACCTCAATAATATTTTTTGCTAGTGATTTAGAGATAGCAATTCGCATTTTCCTAGCAAGGATCAGGTCTTGGACTGATTTAACCTTCACCCCTTCAATACTGGCACAATCCAAAACCTCTTTGAAGCATAAATTTACCACTTGGGAATGGGTTCTTCTCCAATAATATTTTTCAAGGTTGACAAAACAGCCATAGTGGTTCTTGTAAAACTATGATTCATCATAAATGAATCAAACTTTATATTCCATTTTCATGGTGCTTATTGCTTCAATCCATACAAGATTTTTTTCAACTTGCTTACTAAATGCTCCTTTCCCTTTACTAGAAACCTTCGGATTGCTCCATGTAAATTTTGTCCTTTATGTATCCTGGTAAGAATGTTGTTTTGACATTTAAGTGCTCAATCTCCAAGTTGACTAGCAGGGAGACCAAAAATGCTATGAAAAGAAGACATCTTTGTAATGAGAGAAAATATTTCATTAAAGTCAACAAACTTTTTTTGCCCAAATCCTTTAACAACCAACCTTGCCTTGTACCTCATTTTCTTCTTGTCATCTTCATTTTTTAGTTAGAAGACCCACTTGTGCTTCAAAGTATATTTTTGCCTTTTTGGAAGTTTAAATTAACTCATGTTTTGTTCTTATGCAAAAAATCTTGCTCTTCTTGCATAGTTTTCTTACATTTTTCTTTTTATCTTTTATGCACCATTGCTTCTTCAAAATTTCATTATCACCACTTTTAGTGAGTGTAACATACTCTGATGATCAATATCTTGTTGAATCTTTTTCGTTCTTCTTTTGACCTTCACAGATGGTTCTTCTTGAGAAAGGTGCTCCTTTTGCTTAACATCACAATGTACATCATCAACTGTTTGAGGAGCTTCATCAGCATCAACTTGAGCTTGTTATTTATCATCATCATGTATGGGTAAAAGGGATTATGATTTTGTCAGTTCATCTACAACTCTCTCTGGCCATTCCTTCTTATCAAATTCAGAAAGTGCTTGGGTTTTATGAAAGATCATATTTCGACTTCTGATAATTTTCTGAGCAATTAGATCCCATAACCTATAGTCAAACTTATCATCTACATATCCCATGAAAATACACTGCTTTGTCTTTTCATTAAGATTGGGCCACTCATCTTCAGGAACATGTGCAAAAGCTCTGCAACCAAATACTTTCAAGTGACCATAGGAAACATATTTCCTGCTCCACACCCTTTTCAAAACATCTCCATTCAAACAACTAATGGAGATAAATTGATTAAGTAGGCAGCTATATGCATAGTTTCTCCTCAGAATGGCTGAGGGCTTGAGGTAGCTTTGTCGTTGAGAGCATGCACTTAATGCTTTCCATAATTGTGTGGTTCATCGTCTCTGTTATACCATTAAGTTGTGGGATCTTGGGAACTATCTGCTCATACCAAATACCATGAGTATTGCAATACTTCTCAAAAGGACCATTTACTCACCACCATTATCTATATAAATGAATTTGAGAGATTTTATAGTTTCTTTTCAATCATGACATGAAACTATTGAAAAATCCCAAGTACTTGGTCCTTAGTTTTCATGATAAAGCTCTAACCTTTTGTGGATTCATCATCATTAAAAATGACCAAATGCAGAGCATTAGAGTTTTCAATCTGAATTTTCTATTTAGTTAAAGCGTGTGAAAAGAATCTCTACGCTGCTTTCTAAATAAACAATGATCACAAGGGGCCAAAGGCATACTTTCGAGATTTGGAAGAGAACTTATCTTTGCCAAAACCTCCATAACTTTCTCACGCACGTGGCCAAATCCTAGATGCCACAAGTTGGATTGAGAATCTTCAAAAGTAGTGTACACATTGCCTTTGGGTAACTGAGCTTCGGTTTTATACAGAGAACAACATTTCTTGCTTCTTGCCACAACAAGTGAACATTTTTTCAACTTTCATACCTCATTTCCAAATTTTGATTCTTACCCTTCATTATTAGCTTGTCAGTTGAGATGAGATTCAATCTGAGGTTTGGAACATGTTTCACACCTTTGAGAATCAACTTGCAACCAACATCGGTGGTAATGCAAACACCACCCAACAAGTTTAGATATTCCAATATAGACGATCCTTATCAAATGAAATTCTCCTAACTTTTACATGCTAAAGAAATCTCTATGTGAAGTGGCATAGAAAGATGCTTCTGAATCAATTACCCGATTTAAATCATCACATACTGCATTAATGCAACCATCACCACGCATCAAGAATAATATAACTCCATCAGAAGCAACTGCAGTGGTTTCTTGTTGTTCCTTGTTTCCATCACCACTTTATTGCTTTTGATCTCTTTTGAACTTTCAACACTCCTTCGTAATATGCCCAAGGTTCTTGTAGTAGTACCATGTCACATGTTTCTCAGTTTGAATCTCCGTTTGATACGCTTCGGTTTCTCTATGCTTTAATTTTCCTTGTTCATCAATAACTAATGCAAGTGTTGGGAGGAATATGAAGATTCTTTTCTTATTTATTTATTAAACAAAATGCTTGTAACTTAGCTCATGGTAACAATCCCATCGGGTGCTGAGTTACTAAGAGATACAATAAAAGTCTCCCAATTGCTAAACAATGACCTTAGCATCAACAATGCTTACAACTCATCATCTAACACTATTTTCATAGTTGTCAAGTAATTTACAATGCTTTGCAATTCATTCAAGTGCTCTACAACTGACCCATTCTCCTTAAACTTCAAGTTTACAAGTTTATGATTAAGAGCGCCTTATTTTCAACTATTTTGCTCTCATATAAATTGTGTATTTTCTTTCACAAATAACTTGCACTGGTTCTTTTGGAAGGAGGAAGTTTCACGGCCTGTGGTGGTGGTGGCTTCCGATCAACATATTTCTATGTTTGTGGAGGTCTAGGGGGTTCGCTACTTTATTTTTATAGTTCATGCTCACTGTTTCTGGGTGATGCGTCAGCAATTGTTGTGTGACCTCTGCTCCATTGCTGGGTCGAAGGTTCCCTGGCTCATCTTTGGAGACTTCAATGCTTATTTACTCTCTAATGAAAAGCAGGGACCAGGGCGTTTTAATGCAGATTTGGCTGAAGACTTTGCAGCCTTTATTGAATCATCTTCCCTTGTGCCTCTCCCTTCTACGGGGAAGAAATTTACGTGGTCTAATAACAGGAGGAGAGGCAATGTTCGAGCGGTTTTAGATTGAGGGTTGTGTAATGACGAATGGTTGGATGTCTTTCCAGGCTGTGCTCAAAGGGTGTTGGTATGTGGATATTCTGACCATGTGCCGGTAGTGGAGGACTGCAAAGATGTGCCTCAGCCATAGAATGCTCCTTTCTGTATGAATCGATTCTGGTCTAAGCATGAGGAGTTTAAGGAGGTGGTTAGAGCATCTTGGGCGGTGCCTATTAGGGGAATGCCCATGTTTATTGTTGCACATAAGCTTAAGAGGTTGAAAGGACCGCTTCATGCGTGGGCTAGAACGGTGTTTCCTCATGTGGATCAGGAGGTGGCTAGATCCCTGTCTTGCGTAGAAGAGATCCAGCATCATACTGAAGCAGTGGGTCTTGATGATTCCCTCTTTGATAAGGAGTTAGAAGCCAGGAGGGAGTATGAAAAAGCAGTGGATTTGCAGGAAAAACTTTTGGCTGAAAAATCTAGGGATAAATGGTTGAAACAAGGAGACCGGTGCTCCAAGTTTTTTCATTTATGTACTAAGATTCATAGGGCTAAGAGTGTAGTTCGTGAGCTCCACACTGAGGTAAGGATTGTTATCACAGACGTTGAGGTGATAAGGCAATAGATGGTGAACCATTTTGAAGGTTTCCATAAACGAGGCATGTCGGTCCAGCATGAGAACCTCTTATCAGTGATTCTTACTAGTGTTTCTTCTGCAGATAATAACATGTTGATGGTGATTCCCTCTGGTGATGAAATCTAGGAGGCTATGAATGATTTGGATCCTTCTAGTACTCCAGGCCCAGATGGGTTCCCAGGTACTTTCTTTAGAGTTTGTTGGGATATAGTGGGTCCTGAAGTGTGTGTTGCTATCCAGAATTTTTTTTAAGAAGGGGTGGTTATGAGAGGTATAAATTGCAGTTTCTTAACCCTTATTCCCAAGATGGAAAATGCCAGGAAAGTAGGACATTTCTGTCCTATATGTCTAGGCAATTTTTTCCTCAAACTTATCCCTAAGATCTTAGCATCTTGTTTGGCGATCTTACTACCCAACCTGATTTCAGAGGAATAGGGAGCTTTTCAAAAAGGGAAAAGTATTTCCTCAAATATTGATGTAGCATCGGAGCTAACTAATATGATGAAGGCAAAAAGCTTTGGTGGAAATTTGGGGCTTAAACTGGATGTTCAAAAGGCCTATGATACTTTGGAGTGGTAGTTATTATTTGATGCCCTGAAGAAATTTGGTTTTCATGCCAAGTGGGTTAATTGGATCCATCAGATCCTGGCTTCTACAAGAATTTCTGTTTTGTTTAATGATGGCCCAGTGGGGGGTTTTTGATGTGGAGAGAGGAATGTGTCAAGGTGATCTGCTATCCCCTATGCTGTTCATATTGTCAGAGGAGGTGCTTTGTTGGGAGCTTCAAGATCTTAGACAGAAAGGTCTTCTGAAAGGCATTCTGGGTCCGAGAAAGGTATTCACTCCTTCTCATCTTTTATTTGCTGATGATCTCTTCATTTTTATGAATGCTGATTTATGAGGAGTTAAGAACCTAAAGGGTTTCCTTGATAAATACCATGAGTATTCTGGCTAAGCTTTTAACTTGGACAAAAATAAACTTTTTTTGGGTTCGCTTCCCTTGGCAAGGAAAATACGAATAAAAGAGGTTCTGAGGATCCCAGAATGTTCTTTTCCCACGCTACTTGGGCGTTTAGATTTTCCAAGGCCGGGTGAAAGTGGACTGGTTCTTCCTTTGGTTGATAAAATAAAAGATCAGTTGGCTGGCTGGAAGGGTCGTCTGCTATCGATGGTAGGGAGGGTTGAGTTAGTGAAGGTGGTTATTTGCAGTATCCCTATTCATAATTTATCTGTTTATCTATGGCCATCATCTTCTGTTGTCCTTATGGAAAGATGGATTCAAAATTTTATTTGGAGTGGGGCGGCGACGTCAGCCAAGTCCATTATAGTCAGGTGGGACGTTGTTTGCAAACCAAGGCATGAAGGAGGACTGGGGATACGACGCTTAAGGGACATCAATTTAGCTCTACTGGGAAAATTGGGCTGGTTTATTAAAATTGATAAATCAGTCCTGGCAAATTTCTTGAGAGGCAAGTTTTTAGCTAATGATGGGTCCTTACGAAAGCTGAAGTCTTCTTCTATTTTCCTTGGGTTGTGGTAGGTCTGGTCTTTTGTGGGAGACTTCGAGCGATGGATTATTGGGGAGGGCTCAACCATCAAATTCAGGTATGACCGATGGTTGGGGGATAATAGGATTTTGGATCTGCTAGCTAATGATGTGCAGATTTCTCATCACTTGAAGGCTTCCGTTTTAGATTTTATTCAAGATGGGAGTTGGAGCTTGCCAGCAGTTTCTTCTCCCCAGCTGGACATTATGTGTAATCAGATTAGAGCTACTAAACTGCCTTCGATGGTTGTGGATGATAAGAGAGTTTGGTCCCTTGTTGAATCTAGGAATTTCTTGGTGTAATCGACATGGGAGGGAATCAGGAAGAGAGCGTCAATTAAAGGCTGGGCGGGGGTGGTGTGGTTGAAATGCCTCCTTCCTCGCATCTTGACCTTCGGTTGGCGGCTGGCTTGGGGCAGCTTACCAACCGATGATCTAGTGAGGAAGAGGAAGGTCCCGGTGGTTTCAAGGTGTGAGCTCTGTCGAAACAGTCATGAGTCTATCAACCATATCTTTTTAGAGTGTGAATTCAGTGTGAGTGTTTGGACAGAGGTGCTTATGAGGTTTGATATCCAGTGGGGTGGCTTTCCCTCAATTGGGGAATTATTCTCTTGGTGGTAGAGAAAATCGAAGGCTATTTTATTGCGGAAAGCTTGGCTACCCTTAGTCATTTTGATTCCTTATCACCTGTGGTTGGAACGGAACAGAAGGAGGTTTGACAACAGGGGTGGCTCACATAATATGGTGATTAGCCAAGCGTTATTTGCATTGGCTGATTACTCCAGTTTAGTTCCAATGTCTATGAAGTCATTGTCTGAGTTGGGGCTTGCTAGAAATTTGAAGGTGAAGGTCGTTCCATCTCTCCCATCTCGGATTATTGAGCTCAGTTGGTCATTTCCAGATCGGGGATGCTTCAATTTAAATATAGATGGCTGCTCACTGGGGAATCTAGGGCGATCAGGGGTGGGTGGCACATTTCGAGATCATTTGGGGACCCCTACAGCTGCCTAGTGCAGTTGGTAAGCCGTGGTGCACTTCATACCCATGCTCACCAGGAGGTCTCGAGTTCAAGTCTCCTAGTTGGTACCTTCCCCCCTCCCTATTCTCCCCCACCCTTAAAAGGTAAATTCTATATAAAAAGATCCTAATTCCAAAAAAAAGTTCTTTGTTTGGTTTTCTTCTAATCAACAATTTTAAATGCTAAAAAATGGCCAAACTACCCTTTCTTCTAAGGTTTTTTGAGAAGAAATGATACATAGTTCATTTAACAACACCTCAAGTCTTTTTCGAAGGTGCACGTTAGCAACGGGGGCTTTGGGAGGGCTCTGGAGGTGCATGTTAGCATCATTTTTTCTTAGGGTTCATGGCTGATCCTCCCCCTCGGGAGGATCTCCCACCGGATCCACGATGGCTTGCGGCCCCATCTTTTACTTCGGTGGTGGCCAAGGCTACCCCGATGGTGAGTCCTTCGATCACTATGAAAGCCCCATCATCTCACTTGGGATCCCTAGTGATCTTCTTCTTTGAAGAGGAGATCCACTTGTTGGAGGAACCACTGCAGATGGCCTTAGTGGCCAAGTGCTCGTATGGTAGGCCATCTATTTTTAAGATCAAGCGGGCTCTTCAATCGGTTTTCCATTTGACCGCGGATGAGCTGATCTCTTCATTGGACCCCAGACATCTGCTCCTCAGATTTGTGAACCATTTGGATTTCACTTGTGTTTGGCTTAAGGAGCAGATCTCGATCAAGGGTTTTCCCTTTCATTTTTTCAAATGGACTCGTTTCTTTAAGTCAGGTTTGGAGTCCTCTGTTGTTCCGGTGTGGGTCTCCTTCCCTAACCTGTTGGTAAATCTTTACCAGGGTAACTTCATGCACTCGATTGCCAGAATGGTAGGGAAAGTCTTAAAGGTGGATGGTGCAATAGCGGTCTGCTCTCAGAAGTGTGCGGCTAGGGCATGCGTAGAAATTGATCTTTTATCAAATTTACTAGAAAAAGTTTGGATTGGGTGTGGTAGCTCAGGTTTCTTTCAGAAGGTGATTTATGAGAAGCTTTCGACCTTTTGCACAGGGTGTTCCAAGTTGGGGCATTATGTTGAAGAGTGCAGGAAGAAACTGGGCTCTTAGAACTTCTCACAGAAGGAACTAGAGGGGCCACGTTTGGATCAAACACAGAATAAGGGGAATATGGCGTTGGAGGTAGTAGGAGGGAAAGGTGAGGGTGTGGAACCTGGTGTAACTAAAGGAAAGGAAGTTTTTGGCAAGGAATCTGATGGTGGGGAGACTGATGTTGAGAGGGTACAGCGTGGCCAGGAAGTAGGGGAATCGTCCTTGGGGGCAGTTCTGAAGGGTGCTGGGAATAATCGGTGGCAGCCAAAGGGGAGAATGTTGAGCAGGTCAGAGTGTGGCCTGGAAGTTGATAAACTTCTTGAGGACTCTAATGCACAATCGGTGGATAGTGCAGGCGACGACGTGGCGGAGGTCTTTCGGGATTGGAATGATTCACCTAGGAAGTATCTTTCAATCATGAGATTGCCAGATCAGTGTGTGAATAATCAGATGATCAAAACAACTGTGGATGATTTGGTAATGGAAAGGAGAAATCTGTTGACGAACCATTGTGTCTCCATTGAAGAGTTACGTGCTTCAAGTTGCGCTTTTGAGGGTAAGGTTCAAGCCTTTATTGCTCGTATGGAGGAGGAGAAAGGATCTCTGGTGCCTAGGGATGCCATTAAACCAACGGCTAAAAGAAAATATAATAAAAGAGTGGCTCTCAGTTCTTCTCACAGTCGTCCAGTTACTAGGTCCATGGGACCCGATGTTGTTTTTTCCCAACCTTTGTTATGAATATTTTATTTTGGAATGTTAGAGGGTTGGGGAACAAGCCTTCTATTAGGCGATTGAAGTCCATTATTTTGTCTTCAAAAGTGGATATTGTTGGCATTGTAGAACCTAAGATTCCATTTTCTAAGGCTGCTCGTGTTATGAAGAGGCTTGGAATGGATTACGTTTGCTCCAATGGAGAGAATAACGGTTACAGAATCTAGATTTTTTGGCGTCAGAATGTACAGGTCAAGGTGGTAAACAATCATAAGCAGTTTGTAACCTTGGAATGTGTGGTAAGTGGTGATAACTCTGTGTTAGTTTCTTTTATCCATACGCTGTGTACAGCTAGTGAACGTCGTGTTCTGTGGACTGATTTGATAGGGCTGGATGTGCCATCTTTGACCCCGTGGGCCATCTGTGGTGATTTTAACACAATTCTAGACCCTGGGGAAAAGGTGGGAGGGAGACAGGTGTGTGTTGCCTCGATGGAGGACTTTGGTAAGTTTGTGGATGAGGCAGGCCTGGTGGATGGGGGCTTTCAGGGGAATGCCTTTACCTGGTCAAATAATCAAGAAGGAAGTGGGAAAATTCTAGCATGGCTAGACCGTTTCTTGTTTAATGGTGCTTGGTTAAACTCGTTTGGGTTCAATAGAGTGGAGCATTTTAATCGAGAGTGTTCGGATTATGCACCAATTTTTTTGGAGTTTACAGCCCAGACAACTATAAGAGTTTCGTCTTTCAAGTTTCAGCAGATGTGGATTTCACATCCGGACTTTATGGAATGGGTTCAACAATGTTGGGAGACACAGGTATTTGGCACTCCATTGCAGGTCCTTTATTTGAAGTTGAAAGCCCTTCGTGCAAGGCTTAGGGTGTGGAATAAAACCGTGTTTGGCAATGTCCATCAAAATGTCAGGATTGCGGAAGATAATGTTTGCAAGGCTGAAATAGAAGCTGAATAGTGGCCCAATGACGAGTCCAGAAAAAAGTTACTGGACACTAAGAAAGTGCTCCATGATGTTTTGCTTCAAGAGGAAATTTTTTGGAGACAAAAATCTAGGGTGAGATGGCTTAAAGAGGGTGAAAGAAATACTAAGTTTTTCCACACCATGGTTAACGTTTGCAGGCGTAATGGAGGGGTGGACAAAATCAAAGATACTGATGGCATGTGGATTCATGGTTCAGAAGGTGTTGCCATGGAGGCAACTCGTTTTTTTTTTGAACTATTTTTGGCTCAGAAATGTCGGCATGATGAGGATATTTTGGAAATAATTCTAAAGATTGTCTCAGACGCTGATAATGAGATGCTTATGGTGATCCCACGTTTGAGGAGGTTAAAAAATCGGTTTTCGAACTCTCGAAGGATAGTGCTCCAGGACTTGATGGATTTTTAGGTTATTTCTTCACATCTTGTTGGGAGATCATAGGGATGGATGTCTAGCGGGCTGTAGAGGATTTTTTCTTTGGAGGCATGCTGCCAAGAGGGTACACTTCTGCCAACTTAGTGCTAATCCCAAAGAATGAGAGCCCTGAGGTAATATCTGATTTTCGTCCTATCAGCCTTTGTAATTTTGCTTATAAGATTATTGCTAAAATCATTTCAATTTGGTTGGCTGTTATTCTTCCTAATATTATCTCCGAGGAATAAGGTGTTTTTGTTCAGGGTAGATGTATTCATGACAACATCGCTCTGGTGCAAGAGGTGGTTCATGACATTAATAGAGCTGCTCGGGGTGACAATGTGGTGCTTAAATTGGATATGGCAAAAGCATACGATAGGTTGGAATGGAGGTTCTTGTATGGCATCTTGGGTAGGTTCGGATTTGCTGATAGATGGATTGATCTTATTAAGAAAATAGTAGAGAACTGTTGGTTTTCTATGGTGCTTAACGGGGGACCTGCAGGTTTCTTTAAATCTTCTAGGGGGTGAGACAAGGTGATCCCCTGTCCCTGGCGCTGTTCATCATTACTGAAGAAGTTCTGAGTAGGGGCCTGCGATCTTTATTCAGTGAGGGTAGAGCCCATTATTATCAGCTTCCAAGGGGGTGCCCTGGAATCTCTCACAACCTATTCGTGGATGACACCATCATTTTTTTGAAGGGTTTAAAGAATTCCTTGAAGCAAATTATTGGTTTTATTGGAAGGTATGAAGGGTCTTTTGGTCAGCTGGTAAATAAGAGCAAAAGTTGTTTTGTGGTGGGTGAAAGGGTGACTGAGTAGAGAGGTCGCATGATTGAGTCGGTCACAGGGTTCTCAAGGAAAATGTTGCCAATAATTTATCTTGGAGATCCTTTGTATGCTGGCCGCCTGCGTGTTAATTTTTTTGAGGACTTTTTGTCGAAAATGCGCAAAAAGGTGGCGGGTTGGAAAGGCAGGTTGTTATCTTGGGGGGGGGAGAGTGGTCCTCCTCAAGCATGTACTCTCATCGATGCCCATACACATCATTTCCTCCTTGGACATTTCCAAGACCATAATTCATAGATTTGACAGCATATGTGCGAATTTCTTGTGGGGGGAATCGGAGTGGGGAAATCGTCACCATTAGGTGAGTTGGGAGAAGGTTTGCCGCCCTTTATCAGAAGGTGAGCTTGGAATTAAGCGCTTGGAGGACACTAGTCTTGCTCTTCGATGGAAGGATTTATGGCGGGTAATAACAACAGAGTCTTTGTGGTCTTCGTTCTTCAAAGCCAAGTTTTTAAAAAATGAACATCTGGTGTTGGCAACTCCCAGATCTACGGGTTCTATATCCTGGCGCCGGGCTCTGGCGTACAAGGAGCTTATTCTCTCTAATTCACGCTGGTTAGTGGGTAGAGGTAACATCAGTTTCTAGACGGATAACTGGTCTAATTTTGGGGTGCTTGTTGATCAGGTGGATGGCGCAATTCATCTTGACCTTTCACTCCGTGTGAGGGATGTTTTGAACGCAGATGGGTCTTGGGATCAGGAGGAGTTACTCAGAATTGATTCGCATGAGGTGCGGAGTAGTGTGATGAATGGAAAAGTTTTTCTTTCAGAGAAGGAAGACATGTTGGTCTGGACTCAGGAGAGAAGTGGAGTTTTCTCAACCAAGTCAGTTTGGGGCACGATTAGAACCGCTTCAACAGAGAGGCCATTTGCAAGATGGATATGGAATCAAACGATCCCCACCAAAATTGGGTTCTTCACTCGATAGATTTTATATGGGGGGATCCCCACTGATGACTCAATCAAGAGATTCAGGATTCCCTTGGCATCGAAATGCCTTTGCTGTGGTTCGCCCAAGAGCGAAACAGCGTCTCACTGTTTGGTGTGGGGTGGGACAGCATCCAAAGTTTGGGAGTTTTTCTCTCGTTTGCTTCAGGTAGAGAATATTTCTTGGCAAGAAGTGAGGAGCAGAATTCTTTTCTAGCAAGGTAATGCAAGCAGAGGTAGTCTTTGTGGTATCATTATCGGGTTGATTCTAGCGTTTATTGTTTGGGAATTATGGAGGGAAAGGAATAATAAGAGATACGGTGAGAAAGCCCGGTCGGCTAGGATGATTGTGGAAGTTATAAGAGGGTGGATTCATGAGATTCCTATGGGCTATGTGTTTTCAAAACCCCCTTCTATACAGGAGTCATTGGCCCTTCATTTCTTTGGTTTATTGCATCACCCTCCCACTTGTAAACCCTCGGTCCTGATATATTGGTGCCCCCCATTCAACTCTGTAAAACTTAATGTAGATGGGGCGTACAGGGGAAATCCAGGAGTGGGGGGAGGCGGGGGTTTCATTCGAGATGGTGAGGGGTGTGTGGTGGCAGCCTGCACCAGGTTTTATGTTGAAAGTACTAACACTATGATAGAGATTAGAGCTTTGAGGGATGGCCTTGTCTTATGTTGCGAGATGGGGCTCCGAAATGTTTATGTTGACTCGGATTTGGCTATAACCATCCGATGTGTTTCCAAGAAGTAATGTGGGTTGTGGGAGGTTTGGTACTGGTTTCAGGAGACTTTGAGGTTGGTGGAAGAGATTCGCCCTATTTTGTCCTTCACATACAGAGAGGGTAATAAGGCAGCAGATTGGCTTGCAAACTATGCTTGTAACATGCGATGTGACACGAATTTTGTAGGTGACAGTGACCTTCCAATTGACTTACGGCGGCTAGCTCGGGAAGATGCGCTGGGTTTCCCAGTGTTAAGAAAGTAGTCTGATTTATCTTGGGTAGAGCATGAGTTTGGTCTTGAGTGGTGAGTCTTTTGTATAGTCAGGGCTTGGGGTAAGGCGGGCATGTCTCCCCGGTGTATTTATTATTCTTTGAGAATTATTAATAAAATTTCAGGGTCTGCCCTGGGTCCCAGAGAATATTCAGGTTAAAAAAGTTGCAACTTTCTTTTATTATCTTTTGCCTTGCAAATTGCAAACTTTCAATGAACTGCAACCTGCCCAGAATTGTCATGATGCAAACGTCATCCCCATCCCATTAATCGAGCTAAGCTCAGGCATGGGGCCTCTATAGTTGATGGGTTCTGACCTCAACAGCATAATAGGCTTCCTCTTCAACAAATCCATGCCCATCTAGCCCATAAAATCCGTTGCCTCCACTATATCCGACTCCCAAAACCACTCGTAGTCATCAGATTAGTCTGTGCAGTGTAGAATCCACTATTTCTCATTTATTATCAATATTGACTTACACAATTATATATACACAACCAAGAAATCATAACCAACAACAGACTCACATGGACCGTTACAGAATGGTTACAAGTTACATGAGAAGTGATACTGTGTCACACCCCTATCCCGACAAGGGATAAAGTACAATATCAGAGTATGATTGGGGTGACACGCGTCATCCCACCTCACCGTCAAGATCTCGATGCAGTGGCCAACTCACAGTCATAAATCAATATTAAAATACAATAATATCAGAGTGCGAAAGAAAAACGAATATTACATTCCAAGATAGGTCAGAGTTTGCGGAAGCGTAAATGAACTAATTATAAGATGTTCACTAGCTAATGATAATAAGTAACATAGTTACAAAATTCCTATGACCATCAAGTAGCTACCAAAAAGGTAAAACATAAAAGTTTATACAAAGCACAAGGCTCTCAACAATAACAAAACGGGAACGATCCCAAGTAACTGTATAGCCCGTAGGCACAATCATCATGGGAAACCATCGCCATGATCCTCAGTCACGGTCTCTGGCTCCATAGTAATCATCTGCATCAAAATCTAAAAAGAATGTGTACACGGGGGTTAGCACCACCGAGCTAGTGAGAGAGAAAAAGGGATGCACAATCACACAATCACAAATAGTCCATGGTGCATGCCATTATTAATTCATTTACCACCTAACACACAATGCTAAGTCAATGGATATATGCTACTGTAATAACTCGGGAAGACATTGTGGATCCTTCCATTCTCACTACAATGCAACCTCAATTATTACTATGGGGCCCGCACCGATCGTAGCCATCACAATCCAGAGGCAGACCCCGATAACCATTACTACCCATGGCCTGACCTCTCTAACTCTCCACAGGCAGCATGTGCTCTGGCTACCCAACACCTAAACCCCTGTTGGTAAGGGTCGTAGCATAGGAAATTGAGCCTAACCACAGATATACTGCATGAATCCTATCATATTGAGAGGTACATCCGGGTGTGTCAACGTCCCATTCCATCTCACACTTGGGTACTAGCACAACACGGCGCATATAGGCAAGAATGAGATGCAATATACAATTTCACGTAATCCAGGGGTTCCGGTGCCAGTACTTCCTGGCACCGTAACCCAACACAAATCCATATCATTCTAATCATCATCATCATCATCATCATCATCATCGAATGAGAATAAATGCAAATATGCAATCATGCTTGAATGATAATGTCACAATATAATTCATAAATGGATGAATAAGCAATAGTAAACAAGCTCAGACAGTCACCCAAACCCACTCACCAATTACTTCAAATAGAATTTGTATAAACGCAATGATTCCCGCTCAAAATCACTCCATTGCACATATGTTGGCGCCTATGAAAGTGAATAAGAGTGTGAGAGAGTGTAGGGGAGGCCTCATAGAGAAACCCCACAGTTTACATAAGTTATAGGTCTTGAAAACAGCATTGGAGGCAACGTCGGATTCAACAGTGCCTGCCTCCGACCCTGAGTCCGACCCTTCCTGCAGGCTCAGGACACATCGAAGGCAGCGTCGGACTCAACAGGCTTGCCTCCGACCCTGCATCCGACCTTTCCTGTAGGCTTAGGCCACATCAGAGGTTGTGTCGAACTCAGCAGTGCCTGCCTCCGACCTTGCATCCAATGCAACCCAGGTACGATTTCAAGGTCCTTAAAAGCCCAGGGTTGTCCCATTTGGTTCTTTAAATTCCAAGGGACTAGGGAGGGGGGTGTCCTATGGTATATTAAGGTCTTAGAACTACCCATCATCAAATGATTAAGGGATTTAAAGGATCAAAAGCTCAAAAATCCAGATTTGGGGTTTCCTTTGGTGGTTGAAGCTTTAGAATCAAATAGATTCAACAAGAGGTCAAATAGAGGACTTTATAGGACTGTAATACATTAATGGAGTCCCAAAAACATAGCTTAGGATAAACCATTTGGTTCCAAGAGGAAACCCAAACTTAAGACTGAAATTAGGTGAGCCATCTAAGCTAAAAAAGAAGGACATGGAGGGCTTTCCAAGCTCAACCGAAAAGAGAAAAGAGAAGGGAGAGAGGCAAGAGTGTTCTTGGCCTACCTGATTTGAGGTACATAAGAGGTCCTACTTGTAGATCCAAGCTCAAGCAGCCGATCCCACCTTCTTCTCCTTCTTCTCCTCCTTCTCCTTCTCCTCCTCCTTGCTGCCTCCTCTCTTCAAAGCTCTCATCTCCTTTCACGATTAGGTTAGGAAAGAAAATGAGAAAGACTAAGGAATAGCCCTAGCTCTCATATCTATAGATGTGCCTTACTAAGGCCTGTTTGGCTAGGGCCTCTTAGCTATAAATCTAGGGCTTGTTTGGGTAGGGTAGTTTAAATGCCCACTTAGGTGTTGTTTGGGTAGGGTCTCTTAATGAACCACAAACATATTATCCATCTAAACTCATTACCCACCTAAACTCAATTAAACACCATTAAGACACAACTTGGGCCCAATGGGCTTCATTTTAGAATAAATCTTGGGCTTGTTTGGCTAAGGTCTTTTAATGTCTAAAGTATATTAACCTATTTTAAACATGACTTGGGCCCAAGGGCCCACTTAAGAGGTCACCAAAATAGAAGGGAGGCTAGGGTAGTAGTCAACCACGATAAGGCACCAACAGCATCCTCGATAAAAGGCATGTGGGCCCCACATAAGGTCTCACTCAAATTAGCCACAGCAACAGCATCGGATGCAGGGTCGGATGCACACAGGACCCTGCATCCTATGCAATAGAAAGGGTAGATAAAGTATCAAAAAGGTCTGGGCTTGGACCCACACCTTAGGGACTTTAAGGGGAAGGAAACAAGCAAAAAAAATAGGTTTAGTAATTTACCATTTGACCATCACGGCGAAAGACACACTGGCAAACAAGGCAGCATAGTCTACTCACCACAAGGATAAATAATAAACAAATAGGCTTCGGGTGCGGGTGTAACATACTGTGTATGATAGTGTAGGTGACTAAGGTGGTTTATCACTTACATGCCCCCTCAAGGGACTAAGGTGGTTTATCACTTACATGCCCCCTCAAGCTAATGGGGGTTGACCCAACATTAAGCTTGATACTTAGCTGATGGAATCATTAACGTGACAAATCCTTTGTGAATATATCAGCAGCTTGATCAACCGTATAGAGATACCGGACGACCAATTGGCGTTTGGCAACCATGTCCCGTATGAAATGGAAATCGATCTCGATGTGTTTCATGCGAGAATGAAACACAGGATTAGCCAACAAATAAGTGGCCCCCACATTATCGTACCAGATAACTGGTGGGAAAGAAAGGAAGAACCTAAGATCCTTATGCAAGGAACGAACCAAAACAACTCAGTGGCAGCAACAGCCACAGAGCGATACTTAGCCTTAGTGGAAGAACGGGAGACAGTCTTTTACTTGTGGGAACTGCACAAAACCAAGTGAGAACCAAGATAAATCTCATAACCAAAGGTGGACTTACAATCAACGGGACAGCCGGTCCAGTCTGCATCTACAAAAGCCATAAGAGACAGGGAAGAGTGGTAGAAAAAGTAGGCCGTCGTCAACTGTAAAATTCACATAACTCAAAATGCGCTTAACGGCGCCCCAATGCACATCAGTAAGGCAATGCATATACTGATCCACCTTACTCACGACATAACTAATGTCCAGCTGAGTTACCATGAGATATTGTAGTGCCCCGACGATACGACAATACTCAGTCCCATCAGCCAAAGGAGAACCAGGATCGACATGAAGGGGAGAAGAAGATATCGAGGTAGAAACCGGCTTTGCACCAGCCATATTGGACTGATTTAGTAGATCAGTAATATATATTTTTTTGGCTAAAAAATAAACCATCCTTAGTCCAAGTAACATGTATTCCCAAAAAATAATGTAGTGTCCCAAGGTCCTTAACAGCAAAAGCCGTGGACATAGCCATGATAAGTGCTTGAATAAGGGGCGGTGAATTCCCAGTGGTGAGAAGATCATCAACATATACCAAAAAATAGATGGCAGTAGATTCATGGCAATACACAAACAATGTGTCTATCTTTGAAGATTGGAAACCATGGGACAGCAAAAAATTGCTTGATTTCGTGTACCAGGCCCGTGGTGCATGTCAGAGCCCATATAGCGATTTTTGTAACTTACACATATAATGAGGTGTAGAAGGGTTAGCAAACCCCGACGGTTGAGACATATAAATGGTCTCATTTATTAAACCATGTAAAAATGCATTTTGGACATCTAAATGGCGTATGAGCCAGTTATGAGTAACCTCAAGGGAGAGAACAACCCGTATAGTAGCTAGTTTGATAACCGGGCTGAAGGTGTCATTATAATCAATTCCAAAACATTGATGAAAACCTTTGGCAACCAAACACGCCTTATAGCGCTCTATGGACCCAGTTGTTGTCCGTTTTAAACAAAATACCCATTTGCATCCAATGATATTTTCTGTAGAGGAAGGGGGCATCAACACCCAAGTACCATTACGTAACAAGGCATTAAATTCATCTTGCATCGAAGCCCGCCAAGGAGCAGATTTCATATCTTGTGTGTAACAAGTGGGCTCATCTGTAGGAGCTAGTGGACATTTAGTAGCAGTCAAGTTAAGACGTGCAGGAGGCGATTTCAATGAACCAATGCGAGAGCGCATGGACATTGGGTGTGTTGGCACAGGAGGCCCAGTTGTAGGCATAATGGGCCCAACAATGGCCTCAATCATAGTGGACTCAGGTGGAGATATAGTAATGGACCTCAGAATGGGCCCAAGCATAAACAGTGGGCTGCATTATCGTAACATTGGGCGCAAGCATAACAGTAGGCTCATGTGCAATTGTGGGCTTAGAAATAATAGTGGGCTCATGCGCAGTTATAGGTATAATCACAGTTGAATGAACAATAGAACCCTGTACAAGCAAAAGGGGCAGTGGAGAGGATGGAAACCATAGGGAGACATCCGCACTAGATAGAGAAAGAGAAGAAGGTGAAGAAGAATATGGAAAAATAGACTCCACAAAAGAGATATGTCGTAAGATAAAAAGACGGTTAGAGCTAGCATCAAAACAGTTGTAACCCTTGTGAGTAAGGGAGTAACCAACGAAAACGTAGGGACGAGACCGTGGCTCAAGTTTATGACGACTATAAGAATGCAACCATGGGTAGCAGAGGCACCCAAAAGTGCATAAGAAGGTATAGTTTGGAACATCATGAAAGAGAGTTTGGTAAGAAATACTGTGCTTAAGAATTGGAGTAGGCATTCTGTTTATGAGATAGACTGCAATTTGAACAGCATAAGACCAAACTTTAGTAGGTAAGTGAGCATGAAATAAAAGAGAAAGAGAAGTTTCAATAACATGCCGATGTTTCCTTTCAATAGCACCATTTAGAGCCTGGGTATGGGGACAAGAGACTCTATGGGAAATACCATGGGAACAAAGAAATGGTAATATAGCCTGAAACTCCCCTCCACCATCAGTCTGAAGAGACTTTATTTAACAAGAAAAGAAATTATCTACCATAGTCTTAAAAGAAGAAAAGACAGAGAGAGCATCTGATTTAAGTGCAAGGGGATATGTCCAACTGTATTTGCTAATATCATCAACAAATAGAAGATAGTATCGAAATTTATCTAAGGAAACAATGGGAGCTGGCCCCCAAAGATCATAATGTATCAACTCCAAGGGATGTGAACTAATAGAAGAAGAAGAAGTATGAAATTATAGCCTATGGCTTTTGAAACAACAAACAAGCATCACAGTAGTAAAAGGACATTTAGTAGAGAAAGCTAGTTCAAACCAACATAGAATATCACTTACAATGCGAGACGATGGATGGCCAAGGTGATTATGCCAGTCCATAGTGGATGCAACAGTGAGGGCATGGCTAGAAGAAACAACAGCAGAAGAAAGTGGCATAGAATAGAGGCCATTGTTACTCCAGCCTTAATAAAGAATCGTCTCCGATTGCTGATCCTTAATAAGAAAGAACGGATGAGTGAAATTCAAAGTAAACATGATTTTCAGAAGCAAACTTATGCACAAATAAGAGATTACAATGGATTCTAGGAACATAGAGAACGTTTGAAATGTTAAAAGAACAAGTAGGGCAGATAAATTTGCAAGAGCCAAAGTGAGTAATTTGCAGACCTTGGCCATTTCCAACCACAAACTTCTCAGAGCTAGTATAAGGATCACTTATGGAAAGGTTGCTAATGTCTGTGGTTAGGTGATTATTAGAAACAGAGTCAAGGATCCAAGTAAGCAAAGGAAGAAGAAGAGTTAGAGTACATAACCAGATAAGCATGATTAAAATGCTCAGAACAATGAGCAACAGTGTGACTATAGGAATTACAAATTTGATAGCACTCATGGGGCTGATGTGCAAAAGAAGATGAGTCACTGTAGGCAGATGGTGAAGCTTGAGTATCAAAGGCATGAGACTGACGTGAAGTAGAACGATAAACACCAGGAGCCTGATGATGCTGGAAAGAACCAGAAGAATGAAACCCATAATGCTGCTGAGTGGAATGGTTTTGAGAGGGAAAATGTTGATAACCATGAGGATTGCCATGAAAATAGGTACCACAAGGACAGGAGCCATGAAAGTGGGCATTACCGCGAAAGGAACCACGAGAGGCTGAATCATGAGCACTTGGAGGGCGAGAAACAACAACATTAGCAGTGCTGAGTAGCGACGGAGATGTGGAGCGGAAATGTGGAGCCATCAACAAAGAGAGACCGAAAAAAGCTCTCATTGCTCAATAAGAGACCATTGAGTTCAACAAAAGTCACCGGATCATCACGGAGATGAATGGAAGTGGCGAAATCGCAGTATTCGACGCCAAGATCATAAAGGGCGAAAACAAGATCCTCATCGTGGATTGGCTGATCTATCGCAACCAGTGTATCAATAATAGAGCGAATGGAGAGTAAGTAATCAGTAATAGTATCAGTGCCTTGGTGATTTGAGCAAGTTGATCTTTGAGATCAAGAACACACCTGCGTGAGGATGGCACAAAAACTTGTGCAAGGATCGTCCAAGCCTCCTCCGAAGTAGAGGCACTAAAGATGTGAGAAACCACAGACTTAGAGAGCAATGAGATCAACCAACTCAAGATCAGTTGATCTTGACAGCCCCATAGGGAGATTGCAGACAGATCTGTAGGAGTCGGAGAAGCAGAAGAAACCGGCCATGGGAACGAACCATCCATATAACCCAGCAAACTGTATCCTTTGAGCCAAGGAATGAACTACGCGCACCAGAGCATATAGTTCTTAGAGGTTAGTTTCAGCGACAGCTGCGGGGAAACATTGGGAGCAATGAACGAAGAAGACAACGAAGAATCACTAAGGGAGCTAGTCGCAGAGGGTGATGACGCCATGACAGGACCTTCAAAAGCTCGTAAGAGAAAAAGCTTTGATTACCATGTGGAACCCACTATTTCTCATTAATTATCAAAATTGACTTACATAGTTATATGTACACAACCAAGAAGGAATCGTAACCAACAACAGACTCGCATGGACGGTTAAAGAATGGTTACAAGCTGTTACATGAGAAGTGATATTGTGTATGACAGTGTAGATGACTAAAGTGGTTTATCACTTACATGCAGAAGACATTGCTCGAGTGGTCAAGGCTGCCTTGATTTTCCTCCAATCGGATGGTCTCTGCTAGGGGCAATGGGAGGGGAGAGGGAGAGACAGAGGAGAGAGGGAGGAGGAGGGGGAGTAGAGTCATACTATATGGAGATGGAGAAGAAGGGGAGGAGGAAAGGGAGAGGGAGAAGGTGTGAAATTACAAAAAAATACCATGGCATAAAAAAACTGATAAGTAATTTGAAGTTGGGAAATAAGTCCAGCTACAACCATTGGTTACAAACAACTTTACCCATTATTAAATTATGAATATATTTTTAAAATTTTCAAATATAATTTTATTTATAGTTTCATACATACATCCATATCACATTTCAAATTCTTGGTCAGATTCTTCGGTTGCAGAGTTGGGAGCCAGACTTTGATGTAAATTCAAATAAGCTCACTAGGGAACTTGTTTGGGCCAGATTTCTTGATCTCCCTATTGAGTATTGGCATTCAGATATTTTGTTGTCGTTGGCGAAAGCAATTGGACGGCCGATTTGCTTTGGACCATTTCACAAAGTTGGCATCGGTAGGGATGTATGCTCGTGTTCTAATAGATATGGAGATTGGTGCTCATAGGCTAGAGGAGATGGAGAGATAAAAGGGTGGGTCATGTTTGGAGGAATTGTAAAGATAGACTTGAGTGGGGCAGAGGGCATATTCTGATAGGGGTACTTGTACAACTTTGCCTGCTGGTCGTGAGGCCCAGGTTCCTGTTTCTACTAATGGGTTCCCTCTTTGCAAGGCGCTCAGGGTGTGCTCAAGCCGTGTAGGGAGGCAACTGGTGGTTTAGGGCCTGGAGCGTCTTGTGGTCAGCAGGTGTTGGGGGTGGGTGTTCAAGCGGTGGACTTGGCTAAGCTGGCCTCACTTGAGGGGCAGAAGGAGGCCTCAGCTCTTGGGGTTGTTGAGTGTGGCAGTGGTGTTGCTCGGGAGGTGGTTGAGAGTGAATCTCCTTCGCATGTTTCGGGTTCTGTGGAGGTGTCGTCTGCGATAGGAGGGGAGATCTGGGTGGAATTACCCACATCCCTAGCCCCAGGGGGTGGCGGTACAGAGTGTGTCTCGGAGAGGTTGGTTGAGGCCTTGACTCCGACCACTGTCCAGGGTGGGGCAGCGGTGTTGAGTTTTCCGTAGGTCTATTTGGTGGATGAGGTTGTTAGGGGGAGTGATGGGGGTGATGTTGGGAATGATGGTTTCACCCGTGTGTGCACGAAGAAGAGTAAGAAGAAGGCTCAAGTGGATCCGGCTGCTAGAAGGTCTGATCGTTTGAACAAAGGCAATGTTTCCCAATGAATGTTCTTTTCTGGAATATTCGTGGGGTTATGAACGCGTCAACGCGTTTGGCTCTTAAGAATCTGGTCAGTGGGCACATGTCAGATATTATGTGCGTGACAGAGCCTATGGGGGAGGTTAATAAATTCCCTAAATAAATTGGGATTCGATTTAAATTTTGTTCATAATAATCGTGTTGGAAAAGTTTTCAATTTGTGGGTTCTTTGGAGGAGGGGCGTGGTGCAGCCTTCTTTGATTTCTTTGTCAGAACGGCAGGTGACTATTAGCTTGGTTTGGTCAGGGCACAGGGTGTTTATGTCTTTTGTTCATGCAAAAAATTTTAAGGTGCAGCGGAGGGATTTGTGGTTGGAGCTTGGGGCCTTAGCTATCTCCACTGTGCCGTAGGCTGTGGTAGGGGATTTCAATGCGGTTCTGGAGTCTAATGAGAAGAGGGGGCCATGGTACTTTAATTTGGGGTCCGTTGCCGAGTTTGGTGCCATGGTGAATGCTTGTTGCTTGATGAAGGTTCTTTCTTTGGATCTGAAATTTACTTGGTCCAATAACCGGCGGATTGGAAATGTTTGAGTTGGACAGAAGTTTCTATAATGCGGCGTGGTTAGATGTTTCCTAATGTTTGATTCAGCGAGCGTGTTACTTCAGACCACTCTCCCATTTTGTTGGTTTCTGATTCATACTGCAAACCTAAAAATTGCCCTTTTTGGCTACTCAAATTCTGGGTGGAGCACCAGGGTTTTAGTCAAGTAGTGAAGGACTCGTGGGAGGTTCCTGTGTTGGGATTGACTATGTTCTCCTTGGCTCAGAAGCTGAAATGCCCCAAGCCTGTCCTTAGAAATTGGGCCAGAGGTGCTTTTCCTAATGTAAATAATGAGCTCTTTGTCACCAAAGTGGAGCTGGATGATGTGCAGGAATTGTCGGAGACGGTGGGGTGTAATGATGTTATCTTTGATTGTGAAGTGGCTGCCAGGGCAAAGTTTTCTAAGGCTTTGGATTTGCTTGAAAGGCTTTGGGCTGAGAAATCCCCTGTGACTTGGTTGACTCAGGGAGATAAAAATTCAAAGTTTTTTCACTTGTCTACGAAGATTTGGAGGGCAAAAAAGACGATTCGTTTTCTAAAGAAGGCAGATGGATCGGTGGTGAGTGAGCCGAATCTGCTTGCCGAGTATGTGGCAGAGTATTATGAGTCTTTTCATAAGGCAATGCCTACGGTAGCTCATCCTGATATTTTGGATTGTATTCCCCCTGTTGTTGGTGATGATGATAAGCTTTGGTCAGATTTGATTCCTTCGGTGGAAGAGATTAAGGCGGCAGTTTGGGATTTGAATTTGGACAGCTCACCTGGTCCAGATGGGTTTTCTAGTTTCTTTTGCTGAGCATATTGGCAAGTGGTGGAGGAAAATGTGGTGGCGGCTGTTAGAGATTTTTTTGCATCAGGTGTGTTGGTGAAAGGGGTTAATAATAACTTTATCACCTTGGTTCCTAAATTAGACGGTGTAGAGTCCCTTGACAAATTTCGACCAATTTGCATGGGGAATTTTATTTGCAAGGTACTTTCAAAAATTTTGGCTCTTAGATTGGCTGGTGTTCATCCTCACTTAATATCTGAGGAACAGCGTGAGTTTCAGAAAGAAAAGGTGATTTTTGATAATATCAGTTTGGCATCGAAGTTGACAAATCTTTTTCACAAGGTTGGGAGAGGGGGAGGTGTAGGCCTTAAGATTGATATTCAAAAGGCTAATGACACTCTCTCATGGGATTTTTTGCTTGAAGTGATGATGAAGTTTGGCTTCAGTGAGGTTTGGGTTCGTTGGATGTATAGGCTGCTGGTTACTACTTGTATTTCGGTTCTGGTGAACGGTGGTCCAGTTGGTTTCTTTGGGGTGAAGAGGGGGCTTCGCTAGGGGGATCCAATCTCTCCTATGTTATTTATCTTGGCAGAAGAAGTTCTATGCAGGGGTATTAGAAAGTTGGTGCAGGAAAAGAAGATTTTACCTTTGCAGGGCCCTAGAGGTACTTCGGTTCCATCTCATTTGCTTTATGCTGATGATATCTTTATCTTTTTGAATGGGTCTATAAGATTTGCTAGGAACTTGAAAGGGTTTCTGTCAAAGTAAGAGGATTTCTCTGGTTAGCTCATGAGTTTGGAGAAAAGCAAGATGTTTGTAGGGAATGTTTCTGCCTCTCGTAGACAGAGATCGATTGATATCATGGGGATCCCATTGTGTCGCTTCCCAACAAAATATTTGCGTGTAAATGTTTTCTAAGGAAGATTACAAAAGACCTACTGCTGCCTTTAGTGGACAAATTTAAAGGGCGTTTGACGGGTTGGAAAGGTAAGCTCCTATCTATGGCTGGTAGAGTGGAGTTGGTTATATTTGTGATTTTGGGTATGCATGTGCATAGTTTTTCGGTATATTGGTGGCCTTCCTCCTTGATTGTGATGCTGGAACGTTGGATAAAAATTTTATTTGAATGGGTGAAATTGATTCAACCAAAATTGTGTGGTTAAATAATGTTTGTAAGCCTCGTTCTGAGTGTGGGTTGGGAATTTGTTGATTCTAAGAGGTAAATCAGGCTTTGTTATGTAAGTTGGCTTGGAATATAAAGCATGGTTCTTCAATTGGGGCAAAATTTTTTAGGGCAAGATTTTTGGATTTAGCTAGACAGATGAGGCAGAGTTATAAGGCATCTTCTATTTGGCCTGGTGTTAGGAGGGTGTGGGATTTTTTGTCTACTCAAGAAAATTGGGGTGTGGGGGATGGGCAGTCTATTAATTTTTGGAGTGACAGATGGTTAGAGGGGGGTTCGATTGCTGATGCTTTATGGTTGGATCCGATTTTTTTTCTTTCTAATTTCTCCCTGAAGGTAGCAGATTTTATTTATGATAATGGGTGGCAGTTCTCGTCGATTAACCCCAATTTTTTGAGAAGTGTGTTTGAGAAAGCAAAGCGTATCATAATTCTTTTGATTTTATATTGTGATTGGTGTGTTTGGAAATTGGAGTCATTAGGCAGATTTTTTGTGAAGTTGGCTTGGGAAGAGATTCGCTTACAAAATCCAAAGGTTCCCTGGTGGAAGGTGGTCTGGAAGTCAGGTCTACTCCCTAGACACTCAGTGTTTGGGTGGAGGTTTTTTCTTCGAAAATTACCTATGGATGAGAAATTTTTTTCCAAAGGGATAGCTATGGTATCTAGATGTGATTTGTGTAAGAAAGGTCGGCTAATGGGTGTGAAAGGGGCTTGGATGGTGGGGTTGGTGTTAATCCCTTATTATGTATGGTGGGAATGGAATTCTAGAAGGTACGATGGTTTGGAGTGCTCTTCGGGATTGGTCTATACCCATGTCTTGGAATCGATCCAGGAATTGGGAGGTTGTTTCAAGGATACTATAAAGTCTACGTCAGATTGGGTGGCTGCAAGTGGAATTGGAATTAGAGTTCCTCCTCCAAAGTCTCCTAGGATTCTGGAGGTGTTTTGGTGTAAACCTGAGGCTGAGAGGTTAAAGCTAAACATTGATGGTTGTTCCATTGGAAACCTAGGGCGTGCTGGTGCAGGCGGCGTGTTTTGGGATCACATTGGGATGGTGGTCTCTTATTTCTCTGTTTTTCTGGGCATAGCGACAAACTTCAAAGCGGAGTTCAGGGCCTTTACAAATTGTGTTGTGCGGGCGATGGAGGCGGGGATCCAGAAGCTTTGGGTTGAATGTGACTCGGCTGCATTGGTCGTTTCAGTGCAGAAGCAAGAGTGTCCATGGTTTGTTAGACAGGATTGAATGTACATTCTACCGTTTTTGTCTTCCATCTCTTGGAAGATATCTCATTGCTTCTGCGAAGCTAATCCAATTGCGGATTTTTTTGGCAAAAGAGGCAACAAAGCGGGTTTCATCCAGTACGGATTTTCAACTGCTAGCATCGATGCAAGATGCACTTTCTTGGGATGCAGCTGGGAAATCTAGATTCTATTTTTGTTGAGGTTTGTTGGAATTCTGCTCCTATGTTGATGGCATTGCCGAAGGTGGGGGAGCTGGATCTTTTTTGATTTTTTATGTTCTTCATTTGGGGCTGTCAAGGTTGAAGTGCTTTTGTACATTCTTTCTATTTTATATTAATACAATCTGATCTTTAGGACCAAATGGGGATATATTTGAAGGGGATGGTGAATAGATTCTACTGGCTTGGCAGTGCATGATTATGGCATATTCTTCAACTCGAGGTTAGTACACGAGATATAATACTAATATATTAAGAAATCTAAAAAGGAAATTAAAAATATGGATGATGGGAAAGAAGTATTGTAAAAGAAAGTTTAGGTAAATATATGTTAAACTTAGAAGAATTATATACTTTGACTGAAAACTATTCCCAAAAGGAGGAAACTTAAATATAAACAACGCAGAATAGGCTCACGTATACTTTTCCCCTTAGGACTAGTGTGAGGCACCTTTCCGTCTTTTCCTCTACGGCTCTTCTCTATACTCTTGGTTTTTTCTTTTGTGTTGAATAAGCTTCTAGCTGTCAACGATGATCTCCTTTCTTTCTTAACATGTTTTGTGGTATCTGTTTGTCTCTCTTCGTTTATTTCTCTTTGTAGCTTTTTGTCTTGAGTTTTTTTGTATTTGCTTGTGATAAGGCATAAAACACCCCACCAATCAGAAGCCGCCACATGGCCGAACCGAGCTCGGTGGAAGACCAAGCCGACCCGACCTTCAACGAACCTTACCCCCTGGCTGAGGTCGTCGGACACATCCAAGTCAATCGGATGCTGAGCCGAACTCGTATGGGTCGGACGAGGCCGACCCAGTGGGCCGAGCTCTTCGGCCAATCTCTGGTCACACGGCACGATAGACCAACACCAACCCAGAGATCCCCCATCGCGGCTGAACAACATGCCCACCGACCCCACGGTTCGAGCCTACTCAGGTCGGTCTTAATGGGAGCACCATAGCGCGGCCAAGCTCCCACAACTAGTGATGACCCTCAGGTCATACAGGCCGGGGCCGAGCTCCTAAGCCGAGCCCTCCTCCACAGAAGTTACCATGGTGCCCCACCGGGGATCGTGGGGCCACGTCATCACATCCCGGGAATCACGGGATAAGGATTGAGCCACGATCCCGGCGCAGTACGAAATCATACTCTACATGGACTCTTACCTTAATAAGAGCCCGACCCCGAGAATAACTCTCCACTCTGCTCTACGCGAGAGGGCCTTCCAAAAGAAGGACTCCTACCATACTAGGACTCTCCCAACCGCCTCATCTCATCCTCACTCTATAAATACCCAGGTATGGAGCACCATTCCTCAACTCACTTTTTACTAGCTGTTACGCTGTTACACTGGTGATCTAACTTGGGCATCGGAGAGTCCTAGGCCGGAGCCACATCGGCCCTCTTGTGCTCATCACTTGGTCTTTGCAGGCTCATCCGTAGACGAACCAAGCCTCAGAGATTTCCACACGCAACAGATTTGGCGCCGTCTGTGGGAACGACATCAAAAAGTCATCGTTGTTTCTACCAACTTCAAGAGCAACAATAATGGTGCACAAGAGATCAGAGTAGCATGGCTCGACTTCCCATGGGGATGAGCTACAACCCGTTGTGCAGGCGAGGCGATCACCGCCCCCTGAGGCCTCGCTGCAGGGTGCGATCAAAAGACCCCCTCGGGCAGGGGGTGCGCAGCCCATCACGAGCGCCGTGGTCAATCCCATTCCCCCACCAGAGGGTGGGAATGGTGGAAGTGTGCTAGACATAGCAACGGCTGATCGGGTACAGGTCGAGCCAAACTTGAACAGGCTGGGCCTTCCAGCGTCGCCGCCCTTATCGGAGAATTTGGACCCCGAAGCCCCGATAAATAATCGGCAAGTTATGGACTTGCAGCTGTAGATGCTCCACACCAACGAGATGCTGCGTACTTTCATGAACCAGATGGCCCGGGGCGGGCTGATGGGCCAACCACCGGTCATGCCCCCTCCAGCCCTGGTGTGCGTATAAAGAAACTTGCAGCAGAATGGTGGCCGGTGTAGGGCCGAGCCTAGCCGGGCCTCGTTATCACACCCATCTTGTCAGAAGACTCCTCCTCCGTGCCTTAGCGAAGGCGCTAGACGGGATGAACAGGAGCATCACCGAAGCTCGGGGACAGGGTAAGAAATTGAACCAGCAGGCTCGGTAGCAAGGAGGTCGGTATTTTTCGGATGGCTCGAAAAGGACGGGCAGTCGAGGGGAGTCTGAGAACGGGGGAATGAGCCAAATGGGAGATAAATTACGAGACAAGGAGAAGGATCTCGTCGTAGCCCCTGGCGTCAAAGCCCGCCTCCCCGAGAAGAGCAACAGAGGAGCCCCCGTGGGTCCAATTTCCAAGTGGAAAGAAGAATAAGGAGGGATGGTGCTGACCGAGCCGACCATAACGGCCGACCACAGCTAGACGACTAAGCATACCGACCTTGGGCTGAAGAGCAAAATGGTCGACCTAGGCCGGGCGAGCAAAATAATTTGTATCGGCTGGATGAGCCTAACGGCCGAGCACCTGAAACCGAGCTGGAAAGGCGGCTACGAGACTTAGCTGAGTAAGTGGAGGGATTGAAAAAATAGGCGACCCCGGACGCCTGTTCGCTAGTCGGGCGACACCCTTATCCTCCTGGGATCATGACCGCGCCACTGCCGATCGGGTTCAAACCTCCTCCCTTCGACTGGTACAATGGGACGACAGACCCGACGGATCATATCAACTACTTTAATGCGATGATGACCATATACGGGGGAACCGAGATTGTTTCTTATCGGGCTTTCCCTGCATCCCTCAAGGGCGCGACGACCTCATGGTTCTCCTAGTTGCCGTCGAACTCCATAACAAGCTTCGCTCAGCTCTGTCGAGCCTTCATCATGCGCTTTCAGAGTAGTATGAAACACAAGAAGACAACGGTCAACCTCCTCAGCGTAAAGTAAAGGTCTGACGAGTCGATCCGAGCATTCGTCTCCTGCTTCGACAAGGAATCCTTAGACATCAAGGATTTGGATGAGGCTACGGCCTATACTGCTATGAGCAATGGGCTCGCTGACATGGACCTCATCAAGGACTTGGCCTGGAAGCCGACCAAAAATCTGGCCGAGCTCTTGGAGAGGTGTAATGAATTTGTAAATATGGCCGAGGTCCTCCAGGCCCGAAAGGGAAACGAAGGCCGAGCCGATAAGAAAAGGTCAACAATCGACGATCGCAAGGAGGCCAAGCGGCCCAGGAAGGATCGCAGAGTCGAGAGATCGGACCGAGCTCGAAGCCCCGATTACACCCCACTGAATACCTCATGCAAGGAGATTTTGATGCAAATACAGGACGACGGGTATATCCGTCGACCCCGACCAATGCAAGCTGGGTCATCTCGGAATCCCAACAAGTATTGTCAATTCCACAAGGACACCGGTCACGACACCGAGGATTGTTGTCAGCTGAAAAGAGAAATCAAAGAGCTGATAAAAGTGGGCCACTTGAAGCGATATATCAAGAGAGGCCGTGAAGAGTGTGGGGGTCGGTGACCTGAAGATCGCGATCGAAGAAGAGCCGAGCCGAGGCCCAAAAATAGGCAAACTGAGCGAGACGAAGATAAAGCCCGAGCTGAGAAGAAAGAGGACGGGTCCGGGCCGAGCAGTGACATGGGAGCTTCCATATACACTATCCTCGGAGGGCCAGGATAAGAGACTACTCGAAAGGTTAAGGCAAACGCGCAGTTCATCAGAGTCGCCGAGATGCCCACCAAGAAGCTCAAGCCAATAACGGCGATCTCCTTCACCGAGGCCGACCTTGAAGGTATAAGTTTGCCTCATGACGATGCTTTAGTGGTGCAGGTAGAAATTACAAAGAGACCCGTCCATCGAGTATTAGTCGATACCGGCGCATCCGTGGACCTTATGTCGCTAAATGCGTACCGATAATTTGGCTTCGGCGACGAAGCTCTCAAGCCAGAGGGCACCTCACTTCATGGGTTCTCGGGAGCTGCCGCGACCATTAAGGGCTCAATCGACCTGCTGGTCACAATCGGACAAGCTCCATGCCAGGAGACGATCCTGGTCAAATTCATGGTAGTACGATCGGTAGTGGCTTTCAACGCCATACTCGATCGCCCATCATTGACCGCTCTCCAAGCCATCATCTCACCGACGCACTTGAAGATGAAGTTCCCTATCGAGAACGATATCGGCGAAGTCCGAGGTGATCAGAAGAAAGCACGGGAGTGCTATGCTACTTTTTTCAAGCAAAACAAAGGTAATGTCCGAGGAATGGCAATGTACATCGAGCACCTCCTGGAGGATCGTCGAGATGAGCTCATCGAAAGGAGAGGACGACCCATGGAAGACCTGACCCCATTCCCCCTCAGCGAGGAAGATCCAGCAAAAGTGGTCCAGCTCGGATTATTACTAAGCGAGGATCAAAGGAATCAGCTTAGAATTTTCTTAAAGGCGAACGTCGATGTCTTAGCCTGGTCGGCTGCCGACATGTCGGGCATACGAAGGCATATAGATGAGCACCGACTCCATGTAGATCCGAGCCAAAAGCCAATCCAGCAGAAGAGAAGGAACTACGCTCTTGATCGGCAAACCGCGATCAAGGAAGAGGTGGGGAAGCTCCACCGATCAGGGTTCATCCGAGAAGAAAAATTCCCGACCTGGTTGGCTAATGTTTTCATGGTCCCCAAGCCGAACGGGAAGTGGAGAATGTGTGTCGACTACACCAACCTCAATAAGGCTTGTTCAAAAGATGAGTACCCGCTACCTCGGATCGACCTCTTGATCGACGCCACAGCAGGTCACGAGATGCTGAGCTTCATGGACGCATATTCCGGCTACAACCAAATCATGATGTATGAGGGGGATGAGCCATACACGGCATTCCGAACTGACCAAGAAAATTTTTGCTACAAGGTCATGCCGTTCGGATTGAAAAACACCAGAGCGACATACCAGCGGCTAGTGAACTATATTTTTCACGAGCAGATCGGAAGAAACATGGAAGTCTACGTGGACGACATGTTAGTGAAGAGCTTGAAGGCCGAACACCACTTGGCCGACCTGGAAGAAGCCTTTGGCGTGTTAAGGAAGAACCAAATGAAGCTGAACCCCGCCAAGTGTGCATTCAGCGTGACCTCGGGAAAGTTCCTCGGCTTCATGGTCTCTGTTAGAGGCATCGAAGCCAATCCGGCAAAAATCAGGGCCATCCAAGAGATGAGCCCTCCAAGGTCGATCCGAGAAGTACAAAGGCTAAATGGGAGAGTGGCGGCTTTAGCACGATTCATGTTGAGGTCGAGTGACAAGTGTCTGCCGTTCTTTAGGGCCCTCAAGAACATCCGGAACCCGAGGGACTTTGTCTGGTCGGGCGAATGCCAACAAGCTTTTGAAGAGCTAAAGAAATACTTGGAGAACCTGCCTCTTCTCAGCCGACCCGAGCCAAAAGAGGAGCTCCAAGTTTACTTAGCCACTACCTCAGTGGCAGTCAGTGCGGTATTGGTTAGGGAAGAAAGCTGAGCTCAAAAACCCATATACTACATCAACCATGTTCTTGTCGACACCGAGACGAGATACTCCGGGTTTGAGAAAGTAGCATTCGCTCTAGTCACGATAGCAAGAAAGCTAAGGCCGTACTTCCAAGCTCATTCAATCGCGGTACTGACCGACCAGCCACTCAAGAAGATATTGCACAAGTCCAATGTTTCAGAACGGCTGATCACTTGGGCGGTCAAGCTGAATGAGTACGATATAAGCTATCGTCCAAGGACAATGATAAAAGGATAAGCCCTTGCCGACTTCATCGCCGAGTGCACAGGGCCCGACCTCGAAGTTGGGGAAGAGAAGATAGCAGAAGAGGCTGGGGCTATGGCCGACCCGACCTGGACCATGAATGTCGACGGCTCGAGTAACTCTGGAGGAAGCAGAGCTGGCCTGATCCTGGTGAGCCCCAAGGGGTTTCGGATTCAATATGCCCTAAGGTTCAAGTTCCCCGCCTCGAACAATGAGGCCGAGTATGAAGCCCTCCTAGCTGGACTTCAAGTCAGCAAGGCAATGGGCGTAAAGCGGTTGAGGGTGTGAGGAGACTCCTAACTCGTGGTCAACCAGGTCAATGGAGACTATGAGACGAAAGATGAAAGGATTATAGCTTACCTGAGCCGAGCACGAGGTCTGATCTTCGAACTCGAGCACTTTGAGATGACCTAAATATCGAGAAAAGAGAATGCCGCGGCTGACTCCCTGTCAAAGTTGGTTAAGGCCGACCTCAAATGTCTGAGCCGATCAGTGTACATAGAGATCTTGGAGAAGCCATCCTTACAAGAAGAAAGCGTAAAGCACATTGAAGAGGATGGGCCGACCTGGTTGGACCCCATTGTGAACTACTTTGAGATTGACCAGCTACCCAATAACCGAGATGAAGGAAGAAAGGTCAAGATCCGAGTTGCCAAGTACACCATGATCGACGGAGTAGTCTACAAAAGAGTAATCTCAGCACCTCTTCTCCGATGCTTTGGACCGAAAGGAGCCGAGTACGCCTTGGCCGAGGTACATGAGGGAATATGCAGGAGTCACATGGGTGGCCGAGCTCTTGCATACAAGATACTTCAGCAAGGATTCTATTGGCCAAGAATGCAAGAAGAGGCCATGAGGTATGTGAAGATGTGCGAGAAGTGCCAGCTGTTTGCACCAATTCCGAGTCGACCAGCAATAAAGCTGACCTCAATGTTGAGCCCAATCCCTTTCGCTATGTGGGGAATGGATATTCTCGGAGATTTCACCCCGGCATCAGGAAATAGGAAGTACGTGGTGGTGGCGATCAATTACTTCACTAAGTGGGTCGAGGCCGAGCCCCTGGCAACCATCACCGAGAAGAACATGGAGAAGTTCTTTCGAGATAAGGTCATCTACCGATTCGGACTACCAAAAGTGCTCATCACCGATAATGGCACGTAATTCAACAAATCGACCTTCCGAGGGTTCTGCGAGCACTTCTACATTGACTTCCGACCAGTCTCAGTAGCTCACCCACAAGCAAATGGACAAGTAGAAGTATCCAACCGAACATTACTTGCTGGCATTAAGAGAACGTTAGATGAGGCCAAAGGAAGATGGGTGGAAGAGCTCCCAAGTGTCCTATGGGCGTATAGGACGACGATAAGAACACCAACCGGAGAAAGCCCTTTCCGCCTCGCTTATGGGACCAAAGCCCTCGCCCCGATCAAAGTTATGGCATCGTCATACCGAGTGCTCAACTTCGATGAGAAGACCTATGAAGATGGGTTGAGAGCCAACCTTGACTTCCTCGACGAAGTTCAAGAAAATGCCCTACTCCGGAACATGGCATACCAACAGAGGATGGCAAAGTACTATGACTCAAGAGTAAAAGAGCGGCACTTCCATCAAGGGGACCTCATCCTCAGGAAACTCAGTGCATCCTAGCCAAGATAGCAAGGAAAGTTAGCACCAAATTGGGAAGGCCCGTACATAGTCTCTAAGCAAATTTTCCCAGGGACGTATCGCTTGCACACTCCGGGGGACAAGAAGGTACCGAGACCTTGGAACTCGGAAAATTTAAAGAAATTTTTTCAGTAACTTCCTTAAGTATCCTGGTCGGCAAGGTTTTTGACGAGCATATTTGTATTCGGCTTCAGCCCCAACGTTTGATTCAATAAAACAAAGTCTTTCTCCACCACTTAACGTATTTGCAAGCTCCAAAATCAAAGTCATAAGACCGGTCCTCATAGACCTGGCCGACCTCTAAGACTGACCCTCATAGGTCGGCAACCAAGTCATAAGACCGATCCTCATAGACCTGGCCGACCTCAAAGATCGACCCTCATAGGTCAGCAATCAAGTCATAAAACCAGCCCACAAAGACTGGCCGACGTCTGAACCAACAGGAGCAAACTCTCCCCTTGGCCGAGCTGAACAAAGTCTAAAACTAAGCTAAGGCATTACGCTCAGTCAGGAAGGTTGCTCGATCACACAGTTGCTTATGTGGTAGCCGATTTGATCGGACCGCTGGAAACAGCGAATTAATTAACCAGGGCGAAAGTCATCCTGACCTCGGACATGATATGGTCGAACCAACGACCCAGTAAAGCACGACTAAAAAAAAAAGAGTCAAGTCCTTAAGCTCGACTAACAGAATGGGTCATTAGCTCGGCCACAGCATCAAGTGCAACAACATACACAAGAGAAATTAGACTAAAATTGCCGAGATAAAACACTTGGATAAATTTTGAGAAAAAGAGATTTTTCATTCAGTATAAGCCGACGGCTCAGCATGGTTACAAGGTGGGTAGTTCGGCCCGCAAAAAAATAAAAAAAAAAATAAAAAAAAATAATTACATCTCAATCTCCTCGGTTGTGGGCTTGGAAGCGACCTCGACGACATCCACCATGGTATGCTTGGCAAGGGGGTCTTGGGGCTCAACGTCGAGGGTGAGGGGGTCGGCCTGCGCAGGGTCCTCAATTGGCAGAGCCTATGTGACCTCGGCTCCCTCCTCATCTCCCAACTCCTCAGCAAAAGTAGTTGCATTGTCATCAAAATGGGAGAGATTGAGATCGGGATAGGCCGCCTTGAGCTCGACCAAGAGATCAGCCCGGCCTGCCTCAAAACCCTCGGCTTAAGGTGGCTTCCTGATCTCATGGCACACGTCAGCGTACTCCTTCGATTGGAGGTAGTCGCTGATCGCCTCGTCCCTAGCCAGGGCCAGGTCCTCCTTGGCCTTCTCCCTCACCTCGTCGAGCTGGGCCTGCAGAGCCTTAACCTTTTCCTTCTGCCTGGTCACCTCGGCCCTTGAGCTCTTCACCTCGGCCTCGACGGCAGTAAGCTTCTCTTGAGTCTCCCGATGCCTCTGAACGGCATCCTGAGCATCCTGATAGGCTTTTTTTCACTGGACACCCAAGGAATGGTTCTCGGTCAAGAGTCTCTCAAAACGAAGCCTGGCCTCCACTGCCTTAGCGAAGCCTTGTGAGAAAGCATTAGAACAAAAGTCAGGTCGGGTTACACAGGTCGGATCTAATCACAAGAGCCAAACAGGAAACTTATTATATTAAAGTCCTGAAACAGGGTGGAGAGGAGCTCGGGGTCGGACAGCGTCTCGAGCTTCTCCCTGTCAGCCGGTAGCCGACCTGCATCCAGCCATTCCTTGGCATGAGCGGCCGACGTCAATGCCGAGTCCCCTGGGAAGAGGCGCCAGGTCGGCCTCACCAGAACGTTGCTGGCCGAGGCCCTCCCCAAGATATATCGGGAGATGTAGGGGGGTGAGGCCACGGGCGGAAGGCCACCACTCGTCAGATTGACTAAGAGCTTCTGACGCTTGGTATCTCTCGGCGGACTCCTCTCACCTTTCCGGCCTTTCCCTTTCCTTGGAGACCCCACTGGGTTCGTACTCTTCTTGGCCTCAAGGCTGACCAAGGAGTCTGGTGGGCTCGGCAGCACGGCCTTGCCCTTGGGGGCCTTGGAGGACTCACCCCGGGACTTCTTCTCGGCGTTCTTCGTCCTCCGGTCAGCAATGGTCTAGGCCCTTAGCCGAGTTGTATCCATTGGGGGAATATGGCCGACCATTGTAAGAAAAATAAAACGTCAGAAACAAACCAAAAAAGAAAAGAAGACTTAGTAAAGGGGTCAGCTCGGGCGGCACAAACAGGCCCGGCTCGAACTCCTACCAGGGGTTATATGCCATCTTTGAAGGAACCCCTCGTCCTGAAGCTGGAGGACATCGAGGGGCGGATGCTGGGGGATCAAGTCGAGCGAGGTCAGCTCATTCTCGGTCAGGGGCAGTACCCTGTTGACATAGTTTAAGTGGATCTCCTTCCACTCGGCTCGGAGAGGGCTGTTTGGAATCGAAGCAAAGAAAAAGCGAGGCTGCCAATGCTTATTGAAGCTCGGAGTGCGGACCAAAAACTTGTGGCCGCCCAGGGGCGTACTCTTCCCAGATCGGCGGCTAAAATAGTACCACCCCTTCTCTGGAGACTTCTTCAAGAAGAAAAGCGCCACGCTTGCACCTCGGCCCATCTCACAAAATAGGGCGTAGAAGCCGTACACTGCCAGCCAAGAGTTCAGCACCAGCTGACGTGGGGATAGGTGGAAATTGTCCAAAATCTAGTCCACCAGGCCAAGGACGGGGAGCCTGAACGCGTACTTGAAGGGTAGCTAGTACAAAGCCACCTCGTCGGGCCTGATGTAGCAGGCCATCTCCTCTAGGTTAGGGGCTCGGAGCTGGATGTCCTCGGGGATGGCATAGGTCATCCTTAGATAGTCAAGGTCGGCATCGGTGATTGTGCTAGGAATGGTGCAGACACTCCCTTCTTCGAGCTCAGGGGCGTCAACGGACGAGCTGACCGAACCAACCCCCACTTCTGAAGAATCGCCCTCACTTGACTCCTCATCATCGGACGAGGATGATCCAGAGCTATCGGCTCGGTCCCTGACAATTGGTTGGGCCACGAGGCCAGACTCCATTGGAAATGGAGGCTCAGCAACTTCGGCCTGACGAGGCTCCACTACATCGGGCTCGTCCGAAGTCGAGCGCAACAAGTCTATTGTGGGAGAACGAGCATGGAGCTCTCGGCTAGGACTCGCGCCCTCTGCCGCCCCGACGAGCAGCTTGCCCATGTGACTACTATCAACTGATATACTGGGCAGAGAGGACTTACTGGTTGAAGAAGAGCTGAAGATGAGCTGAACACGAGTGAAGCGAAAGTCGAGCTGATCACGAACTAGAAAGCACCGAACGCTGCAGAGCTAAGAAATCCGAGCTTGTCGAGAAGTCAATAATTTGAAACAGTGAAGAATGAACAGGGAGGAGTCGCCTATTTATAACTCTGGGGCTGAACTGATCCAACGGTCAAGGAGAGCTCAGCATGATTCAATGGTCCAAATCAAAAGATGATTCGAATTCCCGAGCCTGCCATAATGACTCTACTGACGTGGCATTGACGCCCAACTGTCAGACCGTACAATGTCAAATCCCTAACAAAATGACCTCGGCTCGGCCACAGGAATCTTTCAGATGAGCAGACCAGGAAACTTCACTCATCAGTGTTGAGCCGACCCTTGATGAGCTGGGGGGCCTGTGATAAGGTATAAAACACCCCACCAATCAGAAGCCGCCACTTGGCCAAATCGAGCTCCGCGGAAGACCAAGCCGACCTAACCTTCGACGAACCTTACCGCTTGGCCGAGGTCGTCGGACACATCCAAGTCAATCGGATGCTGAGCCAAGCTCGTATGGGTCGGACGAGGCCGACCCAGTGGGCAGAGCTCTTTGGCCGATCTCTGGTCGCACGGCACGACAGACCAACACCAACCCAGAGATCCCCCATCGCGGCTGAACAGCATGCCCGCCGACCCCCCGATCCGAGCCTACTCAGGTCGGTCTTAATGGGAGCACCATTGCGCGGCCAAGCTCACACAACTAGTGATGACCCTCAGGTTATACAGGCCGGGGCCGAGCTCCTAAGCCGAGCTCTGAGGTCGACCTCTCAGGCCGAGCCCTCCTCCACAGAAGTTACCATGGCATCCCACCGGGGATCGTGGGGCCACGTCAGCACATCTTGGGAATCACGGGATAAGGATTGAGCCACGATCCCGACGCAGTACGAAATCATACTCTACATGGACTCTTACCTTAATAAGAGCCCGACCCTGAGAATAACTCTCCACTCCGCTCTACGCGAGAGAGCCTTCCAAAAGAAGGACTCCTACCATACTAGGACTCTCCCAACCGCCTCATCTCATCCTCACTCTATAAATACCCAGGTATGGAGCACCATTCCTCAACTCACTTTTTACTAGCTGTTACGCTATTGCACTGGTGATCTAACTTGGGCATCGGAGAGTCCTAGGCCGGAGCCACACTGGCCCTCTTGTGCTCATCACTTGGTCTTTGCAGGCTCATTTGTAGATGAACCAAGCCTCAAAGATTTCCACACGCAATAGCTTGTGTTTTTCTGTTGGGTATATTCTTTCTCTCAATCTTGGAGTTCCTCTTTGTTATAGAGGAGGTTCTGTTCAGTGGTGATCACTATCCTTACGCTATCTTTTAGGGTGGGTCACATGAAGGAAAAGGGGTTTTTTTTCAGTTGGAACATTCAAGGCACACAACTATTTCTTTGGTTCTCGTCTAATTAACATCACACTTCTCCATTATTCGACGAAATTAGTATACCATTCTAAGTGGGATACTCATATCGTCACATGTGATAACAACCAGACTCCTTCTCTCATTCAAACTCTATGATTTTATGTAACTTCTTTCTATCTCCTCTTATCTCTAAACCTTGTTTATTAGATAGGACCTCGCTCTTCTATTGTAATCTATTTATGGCCTCTCTTATTCAAAGAAGAATAATGAGAATGAAACAATTCAACTTGATCTGATATCCATCATCAGCTGGAAAAAAACCACTCTTGGTCGCATGAGGCTGTGGGTGGGAATGATATTATTTTGGCTTGTAGTATTTCTAGGACTCATATTGGTGGTTCCAGCAAAGACTCTGTGCATCTCTCTTTTCTTGGAAATCGTTGGAGCTATATGCCTGGGGTTCATCCTTTTTGTAATCGTTGATGGAATTCTCAAGGCCGAAAGCAGAAGTTTTGTGAAGATAGGAGTAGCCAAGGGGATATGCCACAAAGGACACACAAGGTTTTCTTTCTTTCTTGTTCTTCTTCTAATCGGGTGTCTAACCCATCTGTTGAATGTTTAATTTTTAAAGGGAAGCTTGTAAAAATTTATGGCTTCTTTGTGGGTTGGCCTAAGCCCCCACAAGATTTACTCCAGGACTATTTACTTTTGAATCTTGGAGTTCTAGAGGCGTCATATATGTTTTTATTACTGAGGAAGGGTCTTTTATCTTTGATTTGTTCTCTATAGATGCACGGGATTCTATGCTTGTTGATGCACCATGGTGGTTTCAGAAGCATTTACTCCTCCTTTCGATTTTGTCAGATATTCGTTTCCTTTTTAATTCACTTTAGAACTGTTGCTGGTATAGGTACATTTTTTTTAAATGAATTGAAAATATATTAAAGCAAAAGAGAAAAGTACAACATTGAAGCCAATAAAGGTTAGCCTAAGGGGGACCCCAAGATCCAAACAATAAATCAAAGTTGATACATCAAAAGCCAGGGTGGGGGTGGGGGAAATAGCCATAAAATGGTGATACATCAAAAAAAGGGGAGAGAAGAGACATCTATAAAATGATGATACATCAAGAAGCCGGGGTAGGGAAGAAATAAGAGGAGGTTACAACTTGCGAGGAGATATATATTTCTCAAAGTGTCTAGACTTGCTGAACAATTTGGGCAAAACCTATTTCTGATTGATGGACTATAGATCCACCCCTTGTGTTTTCCTAGGTTACAGTTCATTCCATCATGGTTACAGGTGCCATGATCTCTCCTCTAACCACTTTTCCATTGCACGCCATGTCCACTTTGATGAAACCATTTTTCCCTTTAAATCTTCTTCCACACTTGGACCACCACCCTCTCCCCCTTCTTCCCTCTCCTCTCCCTAGACTACTACTAAATCGGTGTCCCTCTCCAATGTCCTCTTCTTCAGTTCCTCTTCCTAATCGGTGTCCTAACCCCACCTCTAATTCGTTGCCATTGCCTCCTCTACTTCCATCGCCAATCTCCCAATTCTGGCCTAAATGAAGGAACACCCTCCCCTCCATCGATTCTACCCTCCTCCTCCACTTCGCCAACCTTAAAAGCTCGGCCTCTCATTGATCTCTATAATTCCCCCCAGCCCTTTCCCACCTAATCATTACATTTAATCCATTTACCCTTGGAGCACACCCCATCGCCTGCTCCTCCCCCTCCACCCACTCGTACACACCCCATGTAATTATGCCATCGCACTACACTGGCTGGAGCCCTTATGACCACCCTTCCCCTTGAACCTACATGTTTCTCACAGGCTACCATGTCCCTAGAATGGCACACCGCCATGTCTGAGGAACTTAATGCATTAGTTCGAAATGGAACTTTGTCATTGCATATTAAATGAACGGCAGATGGCTCCTTGGAACGTTATAAGGCACGCTTAGTTGCCAAGGGTTTTCATCAGCAGTATGGGGTAGACTACACCGACACATTTAGCCCCGTTGTGAAACCCACAACCACACACATTGTTTTATCCTTGGTAGTAACTCAAGGTTGGAAAATCTGCCAATTGGATGTCCACAATGCCTTCCACCACGACATTCTTGATGATGAGGTTTACATGACTCAACCTCCAGGATTTGTTGATTCTACTCGGCCTAATCATGTATGTCGGTTACACAAGTCATTATATGGGCTCAAGCAAGCACCTTGTCCATGGTTCAACAGGCTCACTCAGTTTCTTATTAGTTCTAGTTTTATGGCATCCGAAACCGATCCATCCTTATTCATATATAAGCAGGGGGTGCATTTGATTTATGTTCTTATTTATGTGGATGTTATGCTGGTCACCAACAATGCCCCAACTCAAGTATAGACTCTATTATCCAACCTTGCAGCGGAATTCTCTATTAAGGACTTGGGTCATTTGCACTTCTTGTGGGTTGAGGCTCTCCCACACTCCAAGCCTCCAAGTTCCTCTTACTCTCCCAATCACGGTATATACATGACTTACTGGAGCGATCTGGTATACAGACTCCAAGGATGTCCTTACACCAATGGCCACTACTCTCCCCACTTCTGATTCAGGGGGTGCTCCAATGGCCGACCCCACTAAATACCGCTCCATCATTGGGGCTCTCCAGTACATTACCCTCACACGCCCTGATGTATCATTTACTATGAATTGAGTATGTCAATTTATGGATGCCCCCACTGAAGCCCACTGGACCCTTGTCAAACGTATTCTCCGGTACCTTAAGCACACTGCTTCTGATGGGCTCCTCATCTAGCGGTCTCCCACTCTCCAGGTCCAAGCCTTCTCAGATGCCAACTGGGCTGGGGATACTACTGATAGAAAGTCCACTAGGGGTTATGCAATTATTTTGGGCACTATTCTCATCTTTTGGGCCTCCAAGAAATAAAAAATAGTGGCCCGTTCCTCCCCCGAAGTTGAGTATAAAGCTTTAGCTGATGCTGTTGTAGAAATTATTTGGCTAGTGTCTCTTTTTCATGAGCTTGGGATCACTATGCGTGCCCCTCCTATATTATGGTGTGATAACATTGGGGCCACCTACCTCTCCGCCAATCCGGTCTTTCATGCTAGCACCAAGCATGTTGAGATCGATTATCATTTTTTCTGTGACAGGGTCTCCAAGAAGCATCTTTCAATGCAATTAATTTCCACTAATGGTTAGCTTGCCGATATTCTGACGAAGGCTTTACCTACTGCCCGGTTCCAATTTATGCATGACAAGTTGAAGGTTTGCTTCCATCGCCCTTCCACTTGAGGGGGTATATTAGACGATATCAGTGTACCACTCTAAGTGGGACACTCATATCATCACATGTGATAACAACCAGACTCATTTTCTCATTCAAACTCTATGATTTTATGTAACTTCTTTCAATTCACGTTGAATTGTTTCATTCAAACAGGCATGAATAATGAGAGTCTGGTTCAACGTACCAGACTGGTTATTATCAAATGTAACTTCTTTCAATGCATGTGATAACAACCAGACTCGTTTTCTCATCAAAATTAGATAGGACTTCTCTCTTCTATTGTGATCTATTTATGGCCTCTCTTATTCATAGAAGAATAATGCGAATGAAACAATTCAACGTGATCTGATATCCATCATTAGCTAGCAAGAAACAGCTCTTGGTTGCATGAGGCTATGGGTGGGAATGATTGTTAGTTTTGCTGATGGTATTTCTGGGACTCATATTGGTGGTTCCAGCAGGGACTCTATGCATCCCTCTTTTCCTGGAAATCATTGGAGCTATATGCTTGGGGTTTGTCCTTTTTGTTATCGTCGACGGAATTTTCAAGGCTAGAAGCAAAAGTTTTGTGAAGATAGGGGTAGCCAAGGGGATATGCCACAAGGGAAACACAAGGTTTTCTTTCTTTCTTGTTCTTCTTCTAATCGGGTGTCTAACCCGCCAGTTGAACATTTAATGTTTAAAGGGAAGCTTGCAAAAATTTATGGCTTCTTTGTAGGTTAGCCTAAGCCCCCACAAGATTTACTCCAAGACTATGTACTTTCGAATCTTGGATTTCTAGGGGTGTCATATATGTTTTTATTACTGAGGGAGGGTCTTTTATCTTTGATTTGTTCTCTATAGATGCATGGGATTTGGTGCTTGTTGATGCACCACGCTGGTTTCAGAGGCATTTGCTCCTCCTTCTAGTTTCGTCGGATATTCCTTACCTTTTCAATTCCGGTTTAGAACTGTTGTTGGTATAGGTACATTTTTTAGGTGAATTGAAAATATATTAAAGCAAAAGAGAAAAGTACAACATCGAATCCAATAAAGGTAAGCCTAAGGGGGACTCTAAGATCAAAACAATAAATCAAAGTTGATACATCAAAAGCCAAGGTGGGGTGGGATGGGGGATGGGGGAAATAGCCATAAAATGGTGATACATCAAAAAAGGGGAGAGAAGAAACATCTATAAAATGATGATACATCAAGAAGCCGGGGTAAGGGAGAGATTAGAGGAGGTCACAACTTGTGGGTAAATATATATACCTCAAGGTGTCTAGACTTGCTGAACGAATTGGGCAAAGCCTATTTCTGATTTCAAAAGTAACGAGTTCAAATATCTGTTCTATAATGCTCGGCAAGGCGGTCCATCTTCTTTTATTTCTTTCCCACCAAACATGATGAATCACAACATTAAAAGGGAAGTATTCTAATATAATCACTGACTGAATTACAACTAATTTTTTTTTAAGATCCACCTCCATTCTCTCTCAAAGGAAAGGATTGTTCTTTGATGAGGCCAACACTTACTAAGGACCCGTTTCCAAACAGATCTAGAAAAAGAACAAAAAGAAGAGGTGGTCCACATTTTTTGGAGCGTTCCAGCATAAACAACAATTAGAGATTCATACATTTCTCTTAAGAAGGAAGTCTTGAGTAGGGAGAGACAAGGTCAGGGCATGCCAACCTATGCTAAGGAACCGTTGGTGATTTTGAATTATGTCTAGGAATGTTCAAACTGAACCAGGCAATCTATGCCAAGGAACCGTTGGTGATTTTGACCTGATCAAATTCCAGGTAGAGGCAGAGCTAAATTTCTTTGAAGAGTTTGGAAGTCAAAGAGAGAGAAGACCAAATCTAAATCAGATTGGAAGTACTCGCACCTAGGTACCAAATGGCATCTCGGATAATGGACAAAACTTTGGTCATTCTATTAGAACCAACATTACAACTCATATGATCACCATATCTGGAAATAAACACACCATTGAGATGCTAATTATTAAGCCAAAGATATGCGTCACATCCATCATCTATGCTTGACCGAATGGCATTACTAACATGATGGCTATAATTAAGAATTATCCTCTAAGCCCAAGATGCATCATTTGGGAAAGTGGCAGTCAAAATGGAGTCTAACTTTAAATATATTGATTATAACTAGTCAGTCCAAATGTTTTTCTTTCTAGAGACTATTTCTAGATAAGTTTGATGATGCCCGCAAGGCTAGACTCTTTCACTCTACGAAGCCCTAGGCCACCTTCTCATTTGGGAGGCAAACTTTTGCCCAGTTAATAGGATGAATGATATTAGTGTTTTTATTTCCTTTCCAAAGGAAAAAAGACATAATGGATTCTATCTTATAAATGGTGGAAGTTGGAAGCCCAAAAACATAAGACCAGTAGATATATGAATTCTGCATTATCGATCTAGTGAGTTCGAGTCAGCCCTCCTAAGAAAGAATTCTACTTTTCCATAATTGTAACCTCTTCTAAAGCCTATCTAAAATAGGGTAATATTGATGAACTGATAGCTTTGAAGAGATTAATGAAAGTCCTAAATATTAATTGGAAATGACCTTCAGGAATACCGTCTTTTAGCTAGGCTTTTGTGTCATTAGAGATCCTGAGAAGTATGCCATTTATTTAAGAGGATTGATATATAGACTTGACATATCCGGAAATGTATCGAAAGCTTTCTCAATTGAGCTAATAGAGGAGGGGCTATCCTAGGAAAAAATCATGAGATCATAGACAAAAGCTTTTTATATCACATCGATGTGTTATGTGCTTAGATCTATACATCTCATCGGCGTAAACTACTAACGATACCCCTTACTTTGAAGACTCCCACCAACTAATGAGTAATCTTGAGGGCCTTACATCTTGGGATTGGATGGATTAAATTATTCACAATTTGAAGCTCTAAGCACTTGGTTAGGAAATGAAGAACAACAATGGGAAGATACAGAAGCTTTGTTGAATCCCCACCTTAGACTGAAATAACCCTGAGGAAAACCATTAACAAAGATAAAAAAATGTGCACTAGAAATACAGCAGTGGATCCAATGTATAATATTTGGAGGGAATTCCATTCTATATAGAAGGTGTGAAATATATTCCCATCTAAGTGAACCAAAAGATTTGTGAATATCAAGCTTAAGAAGGACAACAACTAAGTGATTCTGTCTCTAAAAAATTGAGCAATTTCATGACAAAGAAGAATGCTATCAGTAATATTCCTTCCCGAGATAAAAGTCGCTTGATTATAACTCACCAAATCATCAATAACCAGCTTAAGTCTATTAACAATAATTTTTGCAAACATGAGATAAAATCAGCTCCATTATGATTAGATATTAGACAAATAAAAGTCTGATTAATGCTTTTAATTCAGGATGGTTGAAAGAAGAAGCTTTGGATTGCTTGAATGAGTTCAACTTCAATAATATCCTAGGCAGCAAGGAAGAATCCAAAACTAAAATCATTAGGGCCTGGGGCTTTTTAAGATTTCTGGAACTTGATTGCACTCAATATCTCTTCCTTAGATGGAATGGAAGAGAGTGCCTAGAAGGTCGGAGGAACCTTTTTAAAGGAAAGCTCCTCAGGGATGAGACTGACATACTTGAGAACTGAAGGATTAAACTACATAGAGAAGTGAGAAACAAAAGCATATTTGATCTCTACAGGGCCAATATTGAGAGATATTGACAGATATACCCTCCTTTCTCAGCTCATCACATGTGATAATAGAATCTTACCTTGTATTGATACAATCTCTTGTATATGTAAACACAATATTTGGCTGTATTTCCTTCCTAGTTTAGATTAACTAGGATCTCACCTCTTGTATTGTTTATAAATTCTCCATTGAGAGAAATCATAATCAAGGAATCATATTCAAAGTTATTATGGTATCAAGAGCCTCCTAAAACTCCAACGAGTTCTCCCTTCCCTTTTCATTTTTTTTGCTCTTCTTCTCCATGGGGGATGGCACATCTAGCCCTCTCTCTACGGTTGAGAACTCATCCCCTCTCCCTACCGGTTCCTCCTCCCTCTTTCCACAATGCCCATTACTATATTTCCATCAAGCTCACGTCCAAGAACTTTCTTTTTTGGCAAACTCAGATTGAGCCCTTTCTTGATGGGCAAGATTTGTTTGGTTATTTAGATGGCACCACTCTATGTCCGACTGAACCTGCTGCAGCTGCTAACTGGCGACGCCAGGATTCTTTGATTCAAAGCTTCCTCATTGCCTCCCTCTCTGAGGAGGTGTTTCCACTTATCCTTGGCAAGCGCACTAGTCAAGAAATATGGCAGACTCTCTCTACTACATTCTCTTCTCCTTCTGAAAGTCATATCATGTCTCTTACCATGGTATAGACACTGATTTTTGTCACCCTCTGATTGGCGACAATGACAAAGGGACATGGACGGTGGACGACGTACTATACTTGACCCATAAGCCCAACAACCATTCTGAACACAAAATGGCCCATTTTAGGCCCAAAAATAAAGGGGAAAAGGTACTGCGCTCCCACGGCACCGTGGGGCTCCTTCCCATGGCACCGTGGAGACGTGTACCTGATTTCCACGGCGCCATGAGGGGGTGTGACATCAGCTTGCCGACATCACCCACGGCGTAGTGGAAAAGTGCCCCATGGTGCCGTGGACATCTCCACAGCGCCGTAGAGGACTTATCTGGCCCAAGAGTGAGGGGTCCCCTCCCCCAAAAAACAAAGAATTCCGGGTAGAGAGACCCTCCCCAAGTGATTTCCACCCCTCTTTGTTCCATTTTCACTCTCTTTTCTCCCCTTTCCCTTATGAGAGTGTGAGTGAGTGAAGCCTTCTTTGGCAGGGGTAGATCCTTCGATTATCTCTTCGAGCGTAGAGCATTTTCGCTCATAGGCATTGTTATCCCGTCAGTGTACGGCTAACAGTCAAAATTCCTTGTTACAGACGTTATTCTGTCCGTTTGCTCCCCACCAAATCACTTGAAAGAACTGTTGCTCTGCCTAGAAGGAATCGATGCCAGTCCATTCGTCCATCTCCCCTGAGCCAAGGGAATATAACCGTACAGGTATAATTATAGCATTCTTGTTGTTTCAATATAGTCCTTTCGCATTTCATCGCTTTAGTCTGTGTCTTTCATAAATGTAAGGTAGTTTATTATGTTCTAGTTCAATTTATAACGTCTGAATGTAGTTTATAATATCTTCCATCCCCATAAGAAAAGAGAGAGAACATTCGTCCTTATGTAGCATCTAATACAGAGAGACCGACTTCGGCTGGGCGAGGTGGGTGCCTAACACCTTCCCACACTTGTAACCTGACCCCTTACCCGAACCTTTGGTCAGACCATATGGAGTCACGTAGTCCGATTTCGTTCACAACAGATAGGGCTATACTTAATGGGTCCTAGGCCCTAACCCTAGGTGGTGACTTCACATTATGTTAGCATATTTTCATGCATGATCCCAATCCTCATTTATCAATATTATACATTGACAACATTATCCATATCAATACGATACGGTCGCGAAGAAGGCTGTGGAAGCCCTCGTCAGAGACGCGAGGACCACGATACTTACTGTGGCGACTTCACTGGGGAGAAAGTGGACAAACGTCTACTCGAGGTCAAACTTTCTAAATAGATGCTACCAATAAATGACAGAATGTTCTCTCCAAACTCTTATGTGAAAAAAAAAAAAATAACAATAAATACCATAATATGTTTGTCTGGCTAACCTTTGTGTGTGTACTAATCACATCATGCATAGTGCTCGAAGTGAAATCAAACGGCGAGGGTACTCCTTTACTCCCGGGGAGGTGAGGCACGTCATAATAAGTACTCTGAGATCGGATGATAATCGCTTCCTATACCACTCTCTTGCACACACACACTGCATGGGAACCCCTCTTACCCCCGTAGTTAGTCCTTGGACCTCATGAGTAGTCATGGGTAATTCGCGGCAAAGCTACAGCCCTTGATATTTACTGTACAAGTGTAGAATCACCAGCGAGGGTATTCACTAGTGTACTGTGAAGTGCTTTCGGGACTCAAAAAAGGCACTAGCTCGATTACTCTGAGTTTGTGTGACCTACTCTCCAGGTATATCAAAAGAACCACGTGCCTACAATTCGCGACCATGAGCGATAGATATATCGGTTCTGTCAAGGGTGACCTTGTTCTGTCCTATGAAAGCCCACCCATTACATGCATCATGTAGGAAAATAGACCATATACGATTAGAGTACGACACAAACTAACCTTGTTAGCTATAGGAAAGACCGAGTTTAGGGTCACTTGACGATTAACCTATATTCAATACGAGATGCCACCAAAGGTAAGGAATTCCATAGTCCCGCGATGGTCCCTCAAAGAAATATGGAAGTCCACTTTCGTATGATGAAACCTTACATGACCCTCGAAATAAGGGCATCTCATGTTGATCCTAGACACAATCGTCAGTAACCCAATAACTAGGATCTTTCTTCTGTTTGTTTTTATGTTGTGTTCAAAAAATGCTTGGGCAATGACGGCATTCGAAGCCCACATTCAGAGAGGTTCAATTGAAACTCTGATAACAGCTTCGATTACTTGAGCCAAACAAAATAAAAAAAATAAAAAAAACATGTTATAAAATAAAAAAAAATTAATAATAAAAAAAATGGTAAAAAGAAAAAAAAGAGAAAAAAAAATAAAATAATAATGAGATAAAAAAAAAAAAAAGATTGTTGAATAAGATTTTTTTTCCTTCTTAGGACCTGAACTAGATCTTCTTCTCTTTTTCGTAGAAGCTAAATTCCGTCCCTGCCCATCTGGATTCGACATGGTGGAAGGCTGACTCGGGCCAGCCCACCATTCTTCTCAAGATCCCCGACCTCTTCTCATCCCTCTAGTTCATCAACTGAGATATGACTTGTGAGTAACATGGATCCTACGGAGGACCACTTATCTGAAAGTCACGTCAAAAATCGAGTGGATAAGCTGCAAGCAGACATGGCCGAAATACGGCAACTCATGGCACGACTAGTGCAGTCAGTCAATGAACTGTCTAAGGGAGGATCCATATCTGGGCCAATAGAGCAGGAAGTTCGAAAAACCAACTCCACGACCCCCAGAACTTCGACGTGGTGGAAGTCCACTTCCGTATGATGAAACCTTACATGACCCTCGAAATAAGGACATCTCATGTTGATCCCAGACACAATCGTCAGTAACCCAATAACTAGGATCTTTCTTCTGTTTCTGTTTATGTTGTGTTCAAAAAATGCTTGGGCAATGACGGCATTCGAAGCCCACATTCAGAGAGGTTCAATTGAAACTTTGAAACAAGTTTTCATCTTCATGTCCCAACATGCATCTATCTTCATGTGCTTCTGAAAGGGTATATAGATTGCCTGCAGTTCTTGTTCCTCGTGCCACAGTCTTTCCATTTTTTATCTTCTTGATCACACAACCCTCCTTGGTGAACAAGACTTGATTTCCACTGTCACAAATCTGGCTCACACTGAGTAGGTTGTGCTTCAGACTACTAACATATAGGACATTGTTTGTCTTGACATTTCCTGTGTCCAGCTTCACTGTGCCTCCGCCTTCTATCTTTGCCCCATCATTGTTTCCAAACCTGACAGAACCACCCTCAACTGAATCTAGACTCAGAAACATTCCCTTGTCACCTGTCATGTGAGTCGAGCAACCACTATCAAGAATCCACGGTGATGGTTTGCTATGTGTCTTGAAAGCTGTCTGAACAATCAATGATTCACAAGTCCCTTTCTGTCTCTTCTCAACCCATACTGCCTTGTCTGCTACGATAATAGGTTCTCTTACCTTTTGTTTCTGACCTTGCTTGGGTGGATGATTATCATTATGTTTTCTTCTTGGCTGCCTCTGGGATGAAAGTATAGTCATGCAGTTTCTGGCAATGTGTCCCATCCTGTGACATCTGTAACACTCCACCCTATGTTCTGCCAAGGGAGTAAACCTGTTCCTACTTGTGAACTCTGTAGGCTTGGATTATCTTTTACAATCTGTTACTCTGTGCCCATAACTATTGCACCCATAGCAGTACCCTCTGAAGCTATATCGCTGCCAAGAACCTCTTGCCTTCTGATAACTGACTGAAGTAAACCCATCTTTGTCAACTGTCCTCTTAGCAACCTTTTTAACATGTGAGCCCCTCTGTTTCTCCTTAACAAATCTCATCGGGTTTCCTGTAGTTCCTATACCTTTGGTCTTCACTGCTCCAAAAGATCATTCTTTCACATATCCTAAGCCAGTCTTCAAATGTAAAGGTCTCTGAAGGCTAAGGATCTCATCTAACACATTTTCATTTGACTTTCTAGATGATGAAATATCCACTCCAGTTGGTTGAGACACAACTTCCTTGCCCTTGGATTTCAAAATGTTAACTGGAGGAGATGATGTAATTTCTTCTTGTAAGTTCATCTTCTGTATCTCTTCCAATTCAATCTTCAATATCTTTAATTTCTCTTCAAGGACAGTGCACTCCTTTACTTTGGATGATAGACTGATACTCAGCTCATCAGTGATCTTGGTCATCTCTTCAACTGTAATGTTTAATTGGCTTACCTGCTCCTCCTCCACAAGCTGACTCTGTAAGATTTTTATCTTCTTTTTGGCACCCTTGAGATTAGTTAAAGCAGAATACAACTCTGCTTGCAGGTCATACTCAGCTTCCTGTTCTTCCTCTTCTCCAGACTCTTTAGTAGTCTTGTGTTGCACCTTATCTTCAAGTGTCATAAATAAAGTCTCAAATGACTCATCATCTGACTCATCATCATCTTCTGATGACTCATCTGAAGAAGACTTGCACTTCTTTGAGATGAGACTTTTCTTATTGAAATTCCCTTTTCTAGGGATGAACTTTTTTTTTCTTTTCTTGAACCTGCTCTCTTGAGTATCTTCATCATCAGAATCTATAACCTTGCCTTTCTTGGGACACTTTGAAGCAAAGTGCCCAATTCCACCACAGTCAAAACATTTCAAGGGAAGTTTTCCCTTGTATTTGCCTCTGCCTCTCTTGAGTTTCCTAGCCAAGTAGGCTATTAACTCACCATTAGAATCCTCATCTTCACTATCTTCCTTGATTTTTAGTTTCTTCATGGCTTTAAATGCGGCTTCCTTCTCTATTGGTTTGGACTTGACCATTCTCATCTCATAAGTCGTTAAAGTTCCATGCAACTCATCCATGCTCAAGGTGTTCAAATTTTTTGACTCTTCTATGGCAGACACTTTCGGGTTGTATAATTTAGGTAAAGATCTCAATATTTTCTTCAAAACTACTGTATCCTTCAATTCTTCACCTAACCCTCTAATGGAGTTGATGATTTCGTTTACCCTGCTCACGAACTGTTCAACTGTCTCTGCCTCAGACATCTTCAACCCTTCAAACAAGTTCCAGTGGTGTTGCAGCTTTGCCTCTCTAATTTTATCATCTCCCTTATGGACTTTTTTAAGTTTATCCCAAATCTCCTTTGATGTTGTACAACCGACCACTCTAGCAAATTCGTTGTTCACCAGGGAGCCTAGAAGTGCATTTATTGCCTTAGCATCATCTTCGCACTTCTTCATCTCTGCTGTCTCTGTGATGTCTATAGTAGGGGGCATGTAACCGTTCTTCACTGTTAGCCAGACTCCATAACCTAAAGACTTCAGATAAGCCTCCATTCAAATCTTCCAAAAATTGTAATTTGACCCATAAAAAATTGGAATTTTCCCATGCATGCTTCTTCCTTCACTCGATGCCATTGTCAACCAAGCTCAGATCGAACCTGAAACTGTTAAGCTTCCTCTCTAAGGTAACCAAGCTCTAATGCCAATTGATAAACTTAAGTTGACACTGAGAGAGGGGGTGAATCAAGGCACCAAAAACTTTCTTCCTATCTCTAACAGATACCATACTGATGATGTTTTCTCAATTACAATTCAAGATTGGCCGGGGCAGTCTCATAATTACCAATCACACATAGACACGTCCACCACACACCACAACGTGGTTGGGTCTACCAGACAGTGTCCCTCCACTCTGCACAACACACACTTCAAATATATGTTGAAAATAAGTAAAAGACAGAACACCAGATATACGTGGTTCGGCCAGAGTGCCTATGTCCACAGAGGAATACCCAACGTCCACGGAGGAATACCCATATAGGGTTTCGTATTCCCTCAATACACTACTCAAATTTTGATGGCTACAACTGCCCAGGAACTCCCAATTCCTGCTTCAGTTTGTGCAACCACACAAATGAGGGCAACTACCCCAATCTCTGTACAAGCCCCCACTTGACAAAGTTACAATAATTAACTGCAAGTAACATACCCAAATCCCCCAATACAATGGCCAATATTGGCTTACAATCAAACTAGGTTTTTTTCAACTAAACATATAACATAGAAACTCACAATGGGGATTTACAATCAAAGATTACCTCTTGTAGAGTAATCCAACAATCATGAAGCCTCTGACGCATAGAAATCGTGTCTGTGTACGCTCCACTGCTCAAACCATCTTCAATACGGAGTCATTGAGCATAAACCAGTGATATCATCGACTTTCTGTACTCAAACAATACTGTAATTCATTCCAATAGATTCCTCTAAAAAAATCACCCAATTTTAAAAAAAATTCATCCCATTTGGACTTCGGATGACCAAGATATGGCCTTCCAAAGTTGGATGCTCCAAAACTAGTAACCAGTGGCAGAATTGTAAATAACTAGATTCTTCGTGACAAAACCATGTGTAACGAGGACACATGTCAAAGAAATTCACAATGCCATCTTCATTAGAAATAGGAGGTGATGTCATGCTGATGTCACACTCCACTACCAAATCCCTTATTTCCTTTCTCTCTTCCTTCTTTTTTAAAAAGAATCTTGCATCAATCCACGATGTCCAAGAGGAATCTTGCACTAGATGTTGATCCGATGCTCGTGGTGATTCTGGAACTTTATAAAAATCAAGGGCACAACTGTTTACAGAATGGTCGTTAAACTTAAGCCAAAAAATTTGGCTAAGTATGGAGAAAACATCCTTCTCCAGATTCGCTCCGTTTTCGCACAACGACACAAAAAACTCCATAACTTCTTCGTTTGGCATAAAAAATAAGTGAAACAAATTGCGTTGGAACCAAGACTCGACGAACTGAAATTATTGTGAAGATTTCTTTGCCCAGTTAAGCCATTAAGGCTTCCAAAAATAGCTTCAAAGTGGACCCTACTGATCGATCCTATGAAATCGTAGCTTTTGATGAACGAAACCTTCACCTGCTGCTTCGAGCCTTTGCCAAACACTTTTTAGGAATCCAAAATACTGACAATATACATCCTCCATACTCGGATGCCACTATAACCCTTCCAAATGACCAAATTACCCTTAACACTGTGTAGAAGCCTGTTTGACCTTTTCAACTCTTCCAACTCACCAAAAACCACTGCCACATCATCAAAATGTCTAGAAACGTTACCAACAATGACAACACAACTCCAGAATGCTCCAATTGCCCAACAGACAGTTTCAGTGCCTTACAATTGGGAAGAAGACGAACCTTATCATCTTGCACCAACCTACCAAGCATGGCTGATAGAGTCTCCATGGCAATAGTAAATAAATATGGAGACATTGGGTCCCCTTGACGAATCCCTCTTCGACTCTCAAAATACCTAGTTGGACTCTCGTTAATAAGAATAGAAAACATGGAGGAATCCACACAAGCTTGAACCCATTGGATAAATCTCCTAGGGAATACCATACGGTTCATGGCATCGAAAATGTAGACTCTACTCAAAGAATCATAGGCTTTATGTAAGTGAATCTTAAGGATCATTGAAGGTGAAACATTTTTCCTCTCAATACCTCTCACCACATCATGACAAACCAAAATGTTGTCAGAAATAGTTCTTCCCTTGATAAATGCAGATTGATTTCCAGAAATCACATCCCCCACCACAGCCTGAAGCCAATTTTCCATAATCTTAGTAATACATTTATAGACAAGATTACACAAAGCAATCAGTCTATAACCACCAAAGTCTGTAACCAAATCAACTTTGGGAATAAGACAAATAAACGTCGAATTTACTAACCTGGGCGGGATAGCATTGGAGAAAAGCATTGCACTGCCTCAATCACATCTGTTCCCACTAAATCCCAGGAGGACTTGAAAAAAGTTGCGCTGAAACCATCTGGGCCTGGAGCTTTGTTGTCACGACCAGAAAATGCCACCGACTTGATATCCTTCATAGTCGCCTCAGCTACAAGGCCTCTCCTCTACCTTTCTGTAAGGACCTGCTTGAAAGCAAAATGATTAGGAAGGCACCCTAAAGCCCACTAGCCCTACCCAAAAAACTACTGGAAATAAGCAATAGCTTCCTCCTTAATGAGTTTAGGGTCTTCTGTGATGGTGCCATCCGCTCTTTTAACCTCCAAAATGTGATTCACATTTTGTCTACACCCTACTGATTTATGAAAAAACCATTATTTCCATCACCAAGTTGAAGCCACTTCACTTGGGATTTTTTACACATAAAAGCTTCCTCCACTTTAAGACATTCTAGAATCTCAGCACTAGCTTTCTTCTCTTCCCCCACAAGCATTGTTTTTAGGTTTTGTTGGTTTCTTTAATTGCTTTGTCCTAAGGCGTAGGCCATGAGGCTTTTCGCATTGTAATTTGGCTTGCCTTTTTCTTCTTTGATTAGTTGGGCGTTTAGAACCTCCTTGCCCTTAATGCCTTTGAGCTGTATGTTCCTGTAAACGTCAAAATATAAAACATAAAGGGGTAAAATTGAAAGGGTAGAAATGTGAAATAGTTGAAATTTACATGTGAAGGACAAGATCATCATGTTTTAGGCCTGGATGAGCATAAGGTGACTTGTCACCTTAACAACTCTACTATCATTGTACATGAAACATATTGCAATTTGTATTCTTTATTTGTTGATTTGGAAGCTGTCTCACTGCTTTCGTGAAGTAAATACAATAGTTAATTTCTTGGTCAAGGACGCAGCTAAAAATTCCATATCTACCAACTCTTCGGAATTCCTTCCTTCGATGCAAGACGAGCTCTTAGTGGATGTTCATTGTAGACCGAGATATCGATTTTATAATATGTAATTTTCGTGAAGTAAATCCAATAGTAAATTTCTTGGTCAAGGACACTGCTAAAAATTCCATATCTACCAACTCTTCGGAATTCCTTCCTTCGGTGCAAGACGAGCTCTGAGTGGATGCTCATTGTAGATTGAGATATCGGTTTCGTAATATGTAATTTTCGTGCCTTTTTTTTCCTGCTGATGGCAATGTTGTAGGTGGGGCTAAAGGATTTTTGCACTTTCTTTTTAGTTCACTTTGACCTGTAATTCTCCTTATTATTATTTTTTTTTAATACAAATGACCTTTTAGTGGAAAAAAAATCATGGTACGGGTGGTGTTCTTAGGGATGAAGGGGCTGTCCCTTTGTCTGCTTTCAGTCTATGCCTTGGTACGACCTCAAATTATGTGGTGGAATTTTGGGCTATCTTTCATGGCATTCTAAGGGCCAAGGAGTTGGGGGTTTCTCGTCTTTGGATAGTGTGACTTGGCATCAGTTATGGGGGCTTTTCAGTCGGGCAATATTAATTCCTTGGTTTATTAGACAATATTGGATCGGTCTTCATTCCTATCTTCAGTCCATCCAATGGAAGTTTTTGCATTGTTTTAGGGAAGCAAATCCGATTACGGATTACCTAATGAAATTGGCAACTAGAAGTGGGGTTTCCTCTCCAGTGGTGTCTATGTTTCCAGATTTTGTTAATGTTTTCCAGTCTAAGGATGCTCTAGGAAGAGCCAGATACAGATTTGGATAGTGGGGAGCTATTTTCCCGTTCTTTTTTTTTTTAAAAGGATTTGGGCTTTTTTTGGTAGGGCTTGTACCTAAGTCCCTGCTTTGTGTTTTTTTGTATTCGTCTGGGTATGCCCAGACGTTAAATAGTTGTCTGTTTTTCCTTATAATTAATTCATTGGTGACCTTTAGCAAAAAAAAAATCAACTTGTTTGTGCACTGTGTGCATATTGTCTTTTTTTGGTAAATATCAGCAACGTATATATTAAAATTGTAATGAAAGTGTTACAATAAGGAGTACAAAATCAGTATGTTTGGCCCTTAACTTCCCACAATGGGAAAAGAATTAGGGCAGAAAACACCTTCCACTGCAAAAGCAAGCTAAAATCTGTAGTAAGGCCTACCCAACGCTTCCCATTCGACTACTTGGGCTATGAATGAGGGGGCAGCAGTCCAGGAGAAGGACTCTTGAAGCATTGCCACTTTCTTGGCTAGTGCATCCGCTGCTGTATTTACTTAATGGTAACAATGAGTTATGCGCCATTGAATGGAGCCAAGGTAGTGTGAGACTGACCACCAATTCTACAGGAAGTATCATGGGAATGTCTTTGAGAGAACAGTCGAGACCACTGAAGTAGAGTCGCATTCTACCCACAGGCTGCCGATTTGTAATTCTTTTGCTACCTTGATACCTTCAAAAAAGGCCGACAATTCTGCTTTAAAGTTTGTTCCCACGCCTTGGAAAGTGGTGAAGCATCTGAGGGGAGAACCAAGATGACTTCGAAAAATGCCCCCTGCACTTGCAAAATCCGGATTTCCCAGTGAAGAGCCATCTATATTTAGCTTTGTCCAGCTAGGGGATGGATGCCGCCATTTCACCTCTATTACTGAATTTGGTTCCGGTCTAGTAATAACTACTTGGAACTTTCTGGCCATTACTAGATCAGCAATCGATTTCACTTGAATTCCACCAAGGCGTGAGCAATCAGAGACCTCTTTTAGGCACCGCCTCACCACTTGCATCGGGGTTCCTCTAAGATTGTTAAATCTTCTTTTGTTGCGCTCTAACCATATTTGTTGACAGCCAATGATCAAAAGGACCCCCCAAACTCTACTAAAAGGGACAATCTTCGCTTTCCTTTGCTACCAGGAGAAGAGAAGCTCCATCGATGGAAACCCATTCCAACCCTCATTAAAGTAATATAGAATTTCTCTCCATACTTGGTGCCCAAAATGGCTGTCTATGAAGATGTGGGAGCGCGTTTCACATTCAGCTTGACAGAGTTCGCATCGAGAGACAATAGGAACTGCTCGATGCCTCACTTTCTCGTCTATTGGTAGTGCTCCATGCATCAAACGCCACCCGAACAAAGAACTACGAGGATGGAGCTCTCGCTGCCATACCGCCTAGAGCCACTCCAGAGGTGTTACCTTTAATCTCAGACCTTCCCATGCTATCTTCACTGAAAAGGCGCCTGTGGTTGAGAGGGACCAAACCCGATCATCCTCCCTGGCAGTTGCCGAGATGCCAAGACCCTGAATTGTTGTGACTACAGCCTGAAGCACTGGGGATGAAATCTGAGGGAAAACCCAATGCTCACCCTCTTAAAAATCTGAAGCGGTGGCAGACAGGTTATGTGGGATTTGACTTGGCTTCAGTAGATCTTCAACACTCTGCTCTCCTACCCATCTGTCATACCAGAATCGAATAGAGGTTCCATCTCCAACGTCCCATCATTCTGTAGACTGAACAAAGTCCCATACTCTTCGAATGTCTGGAAGAACATAAGAGATTCCAATAGATCTCTTTGGGGTACCATCTTTTGTCAAAAACCTCCCTCGCAAAAAATCAGCAAAGGTTGATTTCCCCATTTTAATTGACCATGCTAACTTGGCAATCAACGCCAAGTTTAGATCCCGCAGTCATCGTATCCCTAGGCCCCCTTCCTTCTTGGGCTTGCAGAGTTTGTCCCAACGGACCGTTATGGCCTTGGAATTATCTGCTTCTCCCGTCCAGATGAAATTGCGATCCATCGTTCCATGAGATCTATAGAAGATGCTGGCCATAGATAAACAGAAAAAATTATGAATAGGGATACTGCACATCACTGATCTTACCACCTCCACTCGACCTGCCATGGATAGAAGACGCCCTTTCCAAGCCGACAATTTTTTCTTGAATTTATCTATTAATGGCAGTAACACATCTCTTTTCACCCCCCTTTCATCAGTTCCACTCCCAAATAACGGGTAGGTAGCTTGCAGACAGGAATTTGAAGGGCTGCAGTCAGGTGTTGCTTTCGGGCTGCTGTAACTTTATCCAAAAACACTTTGCTTTTTGCGAGGTTGATCACTTGGCCTGAATAGGCCCCATAGTCATCTAGGAACTGTTTAACCCGCTTCACACTTTTCAAACCTACCTTCATAAAAATAAAAAGATCATCCGCATAAAGTAGATGAGTAGGGGTGTCTACCTGACTTGGGCCTGGAAGGGCTGCAATCCCTCCCCCTCTGCGCAGCAATGTAAGTCCTCTACAAAGAACCTCTTCAACTAGGATGAACAAGAGGGGTGAAAGTGGGTCTCCTTGCCTCAACCCCCTTTCCACCCCAAAAAAACCCACAGGTCCTCCATTGATTAAGACTGAGATCTTAGTTGTGCATAAGATCTGTTGCACCCATGAAATCCACAACTGAGAGAAGCCAAAAGCCCCTAGCACATCGAATAAGAAACCCCAATCAAGGGAATCAAAGGCCTTTTAGATGTCCAGCTTCATGCCCAAACCTCCACCCCTGCATTTTATCAACATGACATTGGTTAACTCCGATGCCACCCCAATGCTTTCAAAAATGACTTTCCCCTTTTGGAATGCCCCTTGCTTAGGGGAGATCAATTTATGAAAAATCGTAGCCAATCGAGTTGCCATAATTTTTTGGATCAGTTTAAAGAAGAAATTCCCCAAACAGATTGGGCGAAATTGCCAAACTTTATTAGCACACTCCACCTTCGGAACCAGACTTAGAAAATTGCTGTTGAGGCCCTTCGTGACTACTCCTTCCCTAAAAAAAATTTGGATTCCCCTACAAACATCCGAACCTATTATATCCCAGCATACCCTGAAGAAAGCACCTGGGTATCCATCCGGCCCTGGAGCACTCGAGGGGTCTAAGTCAAAAACCGTAGCTTTAATCTCTTCATGAGAGGGGATCCTTGCAAGCATCTCATTATCATCATTAGTCACCAACCTCGGTACTGCAGATAGCAAACTCGCATGCCTGGGAGAAATCCTTCGCTTGAAAAAAGTTTCAAAGTACGAAGCCATACAGTCTCCAATAGCACCTGCATCTGAAAGTACCTCTCCATCTTCCCTTTTTAGTTTCCAGATAGTATTTTTGGCCCTTCTGATCTTGGTGGACATGTGGAAATATTTGGAGCATCTGTCCCCCTTCTTAACCCACTTATCTCTGGCCTTTTCACCCCATAACTTCTCTTGCAGAAGAACAGCCTGGTCATAATCTCTTCTAGCCTGTAGTTCATTTTCAAATAATTCTTCTATGAAACCTTCAGAGTCCAATAAACTTTGAACAGACATCAGATTCGCCCGCGTGCGAGAAACTTCCCGATCTATATGTGGGAACTCCCTATGCGCCCAATTTTGAAGCTGGCCTTTTAGGCATTTGAGCTTTGCAGCAACCACAAACATAGGGGTACCTCGAATAGGCTCAACCCATGAATCAAGCACAATACTTCTAAAGCTCTCATGTTCAGCCCAAAAGCGTTGCATTCGAAAAGGAGCATTAGTAGGGCGTACCTCCTTCTCACATGAAATCACCAATGGGGAGTGATCTGACGACCCCTTAATAAGCACCCGCTGCACACAACCATCATACCGATACCACCACTCATCATTGTAGAAACTGCGATCAAGCACCGCCCGCACATTTCCCACTCTTCTGTTATTTGACCAAGTAAACTTGACGCCAGTGGAGGGAATCGGCAGAAGTGAAGCCGAGTCTACCATTGCTGTAAAATCCTCTGCCAAGCCCAAATTAAAATGACCTAGACCCCGTTTCTCAGAAGCATACAAGTACGCATTAAAGTCGCCAATAACCAGCCAAGGACAAGAAACCCCCGCAAGGGATGCCAAATCGCACCAGAGCTGGCGACGGGCTGCACGGAAGCAACTGGCATGAACCACCGAGATGATGCTTTTAATTCCTTGAAACTCCACCTGTAGTGAGATGTGCTGATCTGAGTCCAAAATTACTGCAAGTCGTGACAAACCAAGCCTCCATAAAAACTAGATATTAGGTGCCCCTGCATCGCGACTGTTGCTAACAACTTCTACATTCAGTCCAAACCATGAAAAAAATTGCAGCGGGCAGTGATCCACGTCAATTTTGGGTTCAGCTAAGCATAAGAAGTCTAGGTTATGCTCCTTCATGAGAAACCGCAGGTGGGCACGCACCCGCTGGTTTTTAATTCCTCTGATGTTTCAGAATATACACTTCATGGAAACCGATCAGAAGGGGAGTCGAGGTGCGCTTCAACTGCGCCCTCACGCTGTGCACCGAGCATTTCATGATCGACCAAGTTAACCTCTGTGACGCCTTGCTCATGGCGACGCGAACCTAATATGATTTTAGATTTTTGGATGTGTTTCTCGTGTCCCTGCCAACGTCGTGTCACCTTAACAAACGGAGCATCACCATCGTGAAATTTGGCCGGGGCTAAGTAACCATCATGATGGACCGCCACTGTTCTACCGTTGTCTTTGCTGGTCACTGAGATGGGAGAGAGAACTACTTCAAGTACTCCTTTAGACTCTAGAACTCCTTTAGGCTGCAGCATGGCCAAAGAGAAAAATTGAAGTTCGCCTACCTCCCTGGTTCCATGGCCGTTGCCAGTTGTAGCAGGTGTGCCCATCCTTGTAGACTCCTCATGAGCCATGGTTTCAACCCCCCCCTCATGCATCGCGCCACCTTCAATCCCAGCTAAGGAACCGTGAGGGAGTGAATCACATACTCATGAGATAGAATTCGAGTGGGACTTATCAGAACCCACGTGTACCTGATCTCCCTGAACTGCCTCCTCCAGACCAGGCTGGTTTGGGAGTGTGATTGGCCCCGGGCCCATAGAATGATCACCATCCAAATTTGAAAAGCCCACGTCTCTTCCAGCCATTGTCGTCCATGCCAGAGGATCTCGCCGCCGCCACCACTCCCTTGCTTTTGGTGACTAGTTATCGACATAGTTGGCCTCTGGGATTGGAGCTTCAGTGGTCTCAACCCTCTCCTTCCAGGGGTAGACATCAATCCTATGCCCATATCTGCGGCAGCCAGCACATCGAGATGGTGGGTCTTCAAACACCACTTCTTGTTTGAACACAAAGAGTTCCTACGAATCCTCCTGCTCTCTTTCAACATAAACTTCTTCCACCCACGGAATCGAATCGTCGATGTCGACACACACCCTCGCATAGTGGCCATATTGTGTGTCCTTGGTCCGCCTATCAATGGCAATCGGCTGCCCCACCGCCTTTGCAGTTGACAAAATTATTTCATCGTGCCAGTTCTCTTGAGGCAAGTTAGGGAAACGTATCCAGGTTAGCCTGTGAGTGATTGATTGTTCATGGACCCTAAAATCCTTTCTCCACTGTTGAAACCGCAAGGTTTGTCCATCCACTTGAAGCGGCCCACGCCTCCAAACAATAGTCATGTCCTCCGCGTTGCTGAAGTGAAAACGCACAAAACCCTTGCCAATGGACTTTAGATGGTTCTCCCTCAGCGCCCAGGTCGTAGTGGTCTCACGAAGCTTAATCATTGATGTAAACCTAAAGTTTACCCTCCCCAATAAAGAAAATTTCATCTTCTCCAATTGCGCTGCGTATGCCGCCTGCGGGATCTTGATTCTTGTTAGATTGCCATCCCTTACCGGCGATGGCAGACTAGCAACCTCCGGCAACCTCGGTTTTACAACCGCCGCAAAAGTCCTCCAAGGCACCACCCCATGCGGCTATTGATCCAAAGCCGAAAACCCCAGAAATCTTCCCAAATCATCCACTTCATGAGAAACCCTAGGGAAAACCCTAGTTGCCCCTGCAGTCATATCGGCTTATCGTTCTTGACTCCGTTTAATAATACACGTGAGGAGGCTTGTGCGCATGTTGTCTTTTGCTGGAATTGTATTTTTCTTTCCTCATTATTCTATTTGTCATAAAATAATAGAAAAAAGAAAAGCATGATGCCAGAGTGCATATTCCAGCGTGGGCTCTTTCATACAATTAATGAGATATGGGGCCCACACAGACATTTTCTTTCATTTTGTCTCATGTAGGCTCCATATGGATGATACTATTCTCAACTGTTATTTGTGACGTGTAGATTCTTTCCCACAATGCCACTGCCGTTGTGGGAAACCCTCTAGACGAAGAAGAAGAAAGAATTTGCCCATTGCGGTGGCATTAGTAGTGGCTAATACTGCTATATATTTTCAGTGTTTCAAAGCAAGATGGGATGAAGCCCTTAGGTTTCAATTATCGGGATCAGATCATTAGTACTATATCGATGGTATCAGAGTAGGGAGAGAGACAATGGTTCAAAATACCCTTATTGACATTTTGAGGGGTAAACCAGTCAGATCCGGCCCAATATGGCCGATCCATATCGGTATTATTGGTATGTTATCGCGACTGATACCGTGCACTATAACCCATTGAAACCCCTCTCTTAAAAGATATGACTTAGGCAGCATTTGGTATACATTCTTGGAATGCATTTTAAGTCGATTTTGCATTCTCAAATGATAAAAATAGTTATTTTTCTTGCCTGAGAATGCGAAGTCGACCTAGAATACATTCCAAGAATGCATGCCAGCTGAAACAGTTTTAGGTTTTCTTCCCATTCTATTGCAACATGCCTAGCCAATACGAGAAAGGAGGTGGATTAATGTTTCAAATCATTAAAAAAAAATACTGTATGAGACATAAAATCAAGGTCTTAATCCCTAGTTAGTTATTAACATATATACATTGGGAAGTAATCATTTTTTGTGCCTTACTTTTCCGTACTTTTCTTAAATATAATCATTCAACTAAAGAAGAAAAAAAAACTAGGTAGTTTACATCTATCCACTGAGGAAAAAAAGGCTGAGATATGTGTTCTGAATCATTAAAATTTAAGTCTTGAAATGGAAAAAAAAAAAATGCTTAGAGATCTCTACTTATTGGATGATCTTCACACAATATTCTTGCAGGATTAACAATTAATCAGATTTAGAATCCAGATCTGATCCATTATAATGAAACATAATTAATGTTATCTATATAAATATTCAAAACCAATGTCGAAGAAGAAAGTGGTGGTGCACTACGCTTGTCTAATTGACCATAAAAGAAGGGGAAAAAAAAAGGTTCCTTTGTTTGCAAGATGGTGAGAGGCTGCAAGTTGTAAGATGCCTGTTTGTATCAAAATGTCACTAATTAAAGGGGTCCGGCCAGGGAGACATAAGGAATCACTCTTCACTACTAATTCCCTCCATTTCTTTTTTTACTAATAAGTAGTAATGCAGCTTAAAATGGGTTTAACATCCACAACTAGTTTTTAAACAATTAAAACACTAAAAATTATCGATGTCAATGTGGTAGAGGGTGGGCCTTGTGGAATGGTAAAGTTGCTTCATTGCGAGCGTCACTTAGGTTGCAATGATCTGTGATGGGATGCCACAAATATATTTGTGAGCAGGCTTTATTAATTAACTATTGATTTAGTGCCTAAGAGACTAATGGACTTGCTTCCACACATGTGGGAATCGAGCTAGCTTTAATGCCATATCAACCCCATTGTTGCCCTAGTTGGTTAAGTTAACCGAGGCAAACTAGGGCTGATGTAGCTTCTGACAAAAGTCATCTCCTACAGGTTTGAATCCATCATTTTTATTGGCTGTCATTTAGTTAACCAAGGCAAACCTACCACCTATTTGCTCTCCTATCATCATCCAATGTGTTTCCTGGAGCATAGCCTACACTAGCAGGAAACACCCAATGAGTGCTCGGAGAAAATAATCATTTCCACAGAGAGAAGGAGAGAGAAAGACTGAGGGGGGTGTTAGCGGAGGCTATGCTCTCAGACAAAAATCATTTTTCATTACTAATAACAATAACAATAATAATAATATTTTTAGTAAAACAACAATAATTAGTAACGGTATAAAAAATGTGATATTCAAAGGCAAGGAAGGCTCTGTTGGTTACATGTATGACAGTTTGGCCCTAATTCTGAACTATGGATTGAGGAGTTTGTCACTTTTCCATCTGTGTGGATTACACACGTTAGATAAATAACATTTGCTCTTTCTATAGGAAAGAAAAAAAAAGGCAAAGAGTTCACTAGAAATATCTTTCTTGTCGAGAATTAGGGGTATTCATATCCAATTGTCTCGATGCGTCTGAATTTTCCTTCATATGTTTCCTTGGTCTGGTAGATGTATATTCTGGCCCCTCCACTTTTCTTCTTCTTTGCAATAAACTGATATTTATTAAAAAAAAAAAAAAAAAAAAAAAAAAAAAAAAAACAACAACAACAACAACAATAATAATAAAAAATAATATAATGGGTAGTGGTATTAATGAAAGAAACTCACAATTGAGATATTGTAGGAAGATGCGTTTTTGGATTTAGTTTTAGTTTTTTTTGGGTAGGTCGGTTTTCCTGCTGATGGCTTTGTCATAGGTGGGATTTTCGATTTTGATTTTTGTTGTTGTCATTGGTTTCTTGTCTACTCTATCAAGGTGTAAATTCATTTTTGTATTCTTTTCTTAATACAAAGTATCTTTAGCAAAAAAATAAAAAATAAAAAATAAAATAAAATAAAAGAAGCTCACAATAGATAGATTGATAGAACAAAATATAATTAATATCAAATAATGACAGTGTTTCATGGATCTCTACAAACATGGGTGCATGAGTGCATGTTCAAAATTTTATAGAGAAACAATAATGAACAAATCCAATAAACACAAATTAAGGCAGTATTGGTTTACCACCTCCTCCTAATTAAACCTTGGAGCATCCATGTTAAAAAAAAAAACACAAGAAACGCCAAGTGCTTCAATCAGCTAGCAAGCAGTATTATGACGACAAAAAAGCAATTGGATGGAAGTGTTTTTTGTGATAACAAACAAACCCACTTCTTCCCAAATTTATAAAGCAAACACGTACAACTGCAACCTCTGCATTACACTAAAATTAAGCTCCCGGTGGATTGTCATGACCCATGCCGGGGCTGTGACCGGGACTCGTAGGCCGGTAAGCATCACTCTCAGTCTTCTTGTAACGGTTAATTGAGACTCCATAAGTAGTAGCTGGTGGTGGAGGTTTGAGTTTGGTTGAAGAAGTACTACTTATGCCTTTTGGGATAAAAGGTGCATCCCATTCTTCAAGCTGTCTCCCATTTGCTATGTAGATATGTTGTTGGGATAGGAGGATGACCATCAACAGAGTCAATTTTAGGGTTTCTTGGGATGAAGTCATGAAGAAGAAGAAGAAGAAGAAGATAACAGAAGAGATGAGAGATGATCTATGCATGTAAAGAGATCGATCCCTGAGAAGCTAATGAGGAAGAGATGAAGATATATAAGCTAGGGAAGGCTTCGATCTCTTGAATCTAAACCTACTACAGTCCTACGCTCTCAATAAGAATGGTATTTAATGATAATTGTTTCTATGAGAGTTGAGAGAGAGAGAGAGAGAGAGAGAGAGAGGTCCCACGTCCACAGATTGGTAAGGTTAGTTGTAATAGAGAAACAATGGGAATATTTTCCATTCTTAGTAAGGATGAGCTTCTTTGCTTCATTTGTTCAAAGTCGACGCTAAGTTTGAAACCTTTTGGTTTTGAATTTCCAAATCTATTCCTATTGAGTTTGGCCTCAACCATCCATTAATGGAGTTACTATACTGTTTTCTAAGACAAGAGATTGTGATTAGACAGCACAAAGCTAGAACACAACACTGTTTTCTAAGAGAAAAAAGAAAACTTTATCAAATTTTACATTCACTCAAGTAGTAGACAACCATCTGTTAACAAGAAACATCCAAGAGGATTTTATCACTAGCTAATTAGTACTTCCAACTGAGGTTTGACTAAGATTCTCCTTCCACTTAGCCACTGGCGGTTTAGTAAAAATGAACCCTACCTCTGTAATCGTTTTTTATTCTAAAGGTTATTTATTTATTGGGAAGTAGTTCTCTGTCCGGGAGTGTGACCTGCGCTAGCACTCCCATGTGTCTATCTGTCTCCTCCTCAAAACAAGGGGGCAAAGGTATCTTTTTATATGGAGAGAGAGAGAGAGAGACTCATGGGAGTGCTGGCATAGGCTACACTCCCAGACAGAGAACTTTCTCCCTTATTTATTTATTTATTATTTAAATTCTTTTTTTGTCATGTTTCTTATATTATTTCTCCACATTACTTTTCTTGAGACCAAGTGAGGTTGCTCCATTGTGACCAAGTGGTCACGGGTTCGAGTCTAAAAACAGTCTATCTGCAAAAGCAAGGGGTAAGACTTGCGTACATTATGACCATCCTCAGACCCCGCAATGATGAGAGCCTCGTGCACTAAATACGTCCTTTTTTTTGTTTTAATTTACTTTGTTTGAGAGGATGGCCTTGGTGGGCTAGCTAGTGTGGTGGACTTGGGGCGCGGATATTTTTAGAGATAACCTCACTTCTTTGGTTGACAAACAAAAGGTTCACTTAATGGTCATTTCCTCTTATCAGATCAGTTTCAACTTAGATGTAGGTCCTTATAAGATCATTAATGGGGTCCCTCTTATCACTAATTCTTCACAAGAATTTATTTATTCTCTCTCTCTCTCTCTCTCTTGTGTGAGAGAGAGAGAGAGAGATGAATGCTAGCACTATGAAACCAAGCCCTCTATGAAAAAATGCAAATCAACATAGCTTATCATACATGCATTTTTTTAATGTACTAAGCATGAAAATTGTTACCTTGTCCGGCAGTCTTTCCATAGCTGCATATGGAGGGATGATTGAACAATTCTAGTCATTGAATCCAAAGATATCTTGGTGCTCCATCTTAATCATATGACACATTATGTGCAAGACAAATTTCTTATATATTTTTACCACCCTAACATGCACTTTTAAGGGAAAAATAGGAAGAAAAAAAAAAAAAACCAAAAGAAAGGATATTATTGATAATTCGTCAAATCGGGGGATGGGTTTTATTCTATTTTCGTGGTCTGGTGCTCTACACCATGGTGTCAGTTACCTAGTTGACAGACTAGAAAACTTTTGTCTTATTTTCATTTATCCAAATTATTGAAAAAAAATGATTTTTTAACCAATTTTTTGCTCTTTATCTTAGAACATGGATGTGTAATGAGCTGAAACTTGACACATGAACATAAAATGATGTGAAGAACATGTCCATAAAATTTGAGCATCAACTAATTTGTTATTTAGCAAATATACCAATCAGAAAAGGAAACTATTTCTCAGATATGAAAAACAATTCTCCACTAAACATAAATAGTTATACAAGAAAATGGATATTCTTAGTCCACTTTTGAAGTGTGGAAGAAACAAAAACCTTAGACACCTCAAAGAGGGAAAGAGAATTAGCATAGACCCTACATGGTATGGTGGTGAGCATTAGTGTAGCCCCCCACGTGAACATACGTGGCTAGATACTTTTCTACCATTTGATGTCCTTGAATATTTCCAAATGTTAATAAAACAGTCAAGCTCTACCATTTGAGGGATGACCTTTCTCATTGACCATGAGAAAAGAGAAATGATATGATGGGCTCCTCCATCCATGGTCGGCCTCTACTTCAAAGGGCATCCAAGGTTTATACCTAACTCCTAGGAGAAGAGATTCTTTCATTGGTCAAAGGGCTCATCCTTTTATGCACTTTTGTCACCCCTAGGAAACCTCTCTTTCCAGGTTAAAATATATTAGTGATTTCAACTGCTTTAAACACTATCTGTTCCCATTGGTTTCTCTTTTCATGTTAAAATACATTAAGATTTCAACTACTTTAAACAGTCTCTGTTCCGAGTTGAGCTCTGTTCCCACGGATCTCTCTTTTTTCTGCAAGCTATAGAAACCCTTAATTAATAGTAATCACTACGATGATCTCCTAGGGCAAACCCACACGTGGGTTGGATTGCGTTTTCTTAACTACAACAGTCCTTTAGCCTGGAAATACTCGAACACTCCCACGTGATATCCTCAGTACTTTTTTTTGTTTTTGGGGTAAACGATATCCTCAGTACGAACTGATCCTGTTGTATAGAAAAACAAACATTCTAAACATTTTACAGATACATCAGTATATCTTTTTATTTATTTATTTTTTTGTTAAAGGTCAGCAAGATTTAATTAGAAAAAAAATAAAAAGATATAAGTATTTAACGTCCAGACATACCCAGACGGATACAAAGAAACAAAACATAGGGTGGAAGACCCCTACTGGAAAGTTAACGAAATCTCCAGGAGATTCGCAAACTCTTGGAAGCGAAATCTCCAGCACATCCTTTTCCCACCAAGTAAAAAGTCTTAAAAATACTCATGCGATATAAACTTTTTTAACATTACAAATATTCAACAAACTCATAACTACATGAGAACTTATTATTTACCATATATTCCAATTATTCTCTAGTAAACTTTTTGAGAATGTTAAACTGAATGTAAGAATATATATAGTTTACAAGAGTTTATAAATGTTAAGAATCCTAGATGATCTAAACTAGACAATAGAATATTTAGGGATACTTAAAATATCAACTTTGTATTCCAAAGAGATCCCATGTCGAAATTGGTAACTTGGGAAGATTTCATATCATATGTGAGCTGGAGTTTCCAAATCTGAGGAGAGTGAAAGATGGTGAAGATATTGTGTCCATAAAACCCGGTTTACATTAAATTGAACCATTTTTATTTGTTTTGGCTTAGTTTTATCACATGTGATATAAACATTTTGAGCATTATGTGTCTTTTAGTTCACACTTTAAGTGGTAGTCACGACTAGGGTTTGGGCTGGGAACCCTTATCATATGGTCGTCGCATTTGATACGATTAGGTGCGTTGATGTTAGGGTATGAATGCAAATACACATATGGATGTGTATTTATTCCTGCCTATTACTGCCAAATGTAGGTTTGGGATAGACATGTGTCACCGAGACCCAATTCCTGAGAGGACCTTATCACTGCAAAATGTGAGCAAGTACTTTAGTACGTCAATGACTAAGGTTCTATGAACCAAAGCTGATGTACTGGGAACCTGTGAACATTTTGTGAGTGAAAGAGTCACTCAACAAGGTCTCCACTTCCCGATTGGGGAACATCAAGAAAGAGATTGTCTATGGATGGTCGGATGAGAATCAAATCTTGTACCGTTTTAGAAATGATTTGCAAAACTTATTTTCATATAAAATAATAGATTATATGTATGTTTTGATTAAAATGTTTGATCATGTTTTGCAGATTCTGATCACGTACACAGACCCTCTGATATGGATATGTACTATGAGTGGGATTTGGCAGTATTTATACATGCCCTAGATTCCATAACAACGATGTTGATTAGTGGAGGGTTGGTAAAAAACAAGATATTAATATGTAAGGCTATTTTTGGGATTTACTAATTAAATAATTGATTTATTTTATTTAATGGATTTGGTGCAATTATGTAATTGTCCATTAAAATAAAATAATTAATTATTTTATTTTCCCTTTAAGATTATGTTTCTTCACCAATTAGATGCACACTAGGAATGGATGTTCGGATTCAAGTCAACTTTGAGGAGAGAGAGAGAGAGAGAGAGAGAGAGAGAGAGAGAGAGACTCTAACAAGGACTAAAAAGGAAGCCTACTAGGGCACTATAAAAATAGAACAAAGGGGGAGAGCCAAAGCTGATTTTTCTCTGGCTCCCTCCCCTGGCTGAACTCTCATCTCTCTCCTCTCATTGTTGTCTCTTCTCTTGTTCTCTTGATTTCCATTCAAGAACCTTGAGAACTTAGGGTTTGGTGAAATCCTGGTTTTGGATTGCTGAAGAGATCGTTGTTTTGACTTGGAGAATCTTGGTTGCACCAAGAAAGGTTCAAGAACATCTTTACCTGTGTGCTCATTGGAGGAAGAACCACTATCTAGAGGAGGAGCAACACTTAGAGGCTCTTTAGGTTAGCAAATCTAATTAACTCTTTTGTGTTTAATCTTATATGATTTGGTAATCTTGGGATGCGAAAGAAACCCAAAATCGATCTCTTTCTACTGGCATTTGGGTATGGGATGGTTTTGTTTTCCCATGGTTGATGGAAAGAGATGTTTATTCTCTTCTTGTCTTTACCCTAATTCTTATGGGAAAAACATTGAGATGGTCCCAGTCCAACAAGTGGTATTAGAGCCATGTTTTCCTGCCCATGGAAACCAACATATAGCTTGCAAGAATAAATCTTTGATGTTTGGGTACATCTCTTTTCTTGAAATCTCTTGTTTTCTTCATTTCTTTTGAAAGAAAAGATTAGGGTTCTTGATTTTCTTGAGAAGAAAAGATTATAAAGTTTTTTATTTCTTTGGGAAGAGAACAAAAAATTTTAGGTTTTCAATTTCCCATGGAATATCAAAAGAGGAAAATTGTTCTCCCACAAGTTCATGGATAAACAAAACTCAAGCAATCATGGTTGCCTGCGTTTGCAAGCAACCAGGCAACCATGATTGCTTGCAGTCACGCATCAAGCACCCCACGACCTCACACCTTGCGCCTCCATTCTCAGAGCCCACACCCATGCGCAATGTGCCTGGCACCCGCGTGCCCCTACTTCCTGACGGCTGCACAGGCACGTGCGGCACAACCGTGTGGTTCTCTGCCCTATTGTGCAGTTGCTGCTTGTGTTGCCCTGCTCTTCCATCAAACAAAATTTTTTTTGAATAGAATTGTTTTATTTACGGTTTTGAAAAGAAGAAGATGGGTGAAGAAAGTGTATCTTCACCCACCCTTGGTTAAAATTGGATTTTAATTGAATTACATATGGATCTTCGATTACATATGATGTAAATCATGTTTTGATGTTTTGTGGGAGTGTTCACATGAGATTCCAATGACATAATTGGGAGTTATTTGGTGTGACGCTTATACAATGGAATGATTTCATAATATACGATAGATGGTTTACCAATTATGATGATGTGTGTGATCAATGTAATTCTTGAATTATGTGTCGTATGAAATTGGTATTTTCACCCAAAAAAAAAAATTTGGTATAATCACATACTTGAACCCTGATGGTTGGATTAATTAAGTGTTAATTAATTAGGTACCCATACATGGTAAAATTATTCTTGCGTGCATTGATGATTATGGGATTGGCTTTCTAATAAAATGGATGGTTAGATTAACACATGATATTTTAATGGTTATGGGATGAATGTGATGCTTCTCTCTCTTTCTATCTCTCCCCCTTTTTTTATAATCAAATGTACTCCCCCCATGGGCAGTCCAAATGGTGGGTTGATTTCTCCATCGGGGTTTCTTTTAATTGGAAAGAAAAATGTATAGAATTTTTTTAGGTTTCCAATATATTTTTTATAGGAAATAGGATTTCCCATTGCATGTTGATGATGATCCACATGTGATGATCAAAGTTCATGGAGACGGAGATCACCAACTTTGATGGAAGATCGGACGGAGGAGATGATTGAGATGAAGCATGTGTGCATACTTTGCAGCATCCTAGGCATGGGATGCACCCTAATACATAGAAAGTATTTATTATTGGGTAACCTAGAGGGGGTGAATAGGTTACCACTAGTGGATTTTGCCTCTTTTTCGATTGGTTGCACACTTATATTAAATATAAAAAGCGTAAGTAAATGAGGCACAAGATTTATAGTGGTTCGGCTAACTTAGCCTACATCCACTCCTCTCAACCTTGAGAGAATTCCACTAGTATTTCCCTTTCAATACAATAGGTGGGGAAATGACACCTTTACAACTCTTTTTAACAGGATAAGAGGATCCTTACAATCTTAGTTCCAGGACAAGAGTATCCTTTCAATCTCTTAAGGATGAGAGGGTCCTTGTACTAATCTAAGTACAGTCTAGATTAATACAACAATGCTTTATCAAATCAAAAGCATAAACAAGTAAATACAATAGAAGTTTGGTATAAATACCTATCAAAGAGTAGTGACACTTTTACCCTTTGAGTGATGGTGCTCAATGATATGAATGAGAGTGATGCACCTTGAGTCTCCTAGATGACTCTCCTTGATGGCATGAGTTGGAGAGAGTGGAGAGTTAAGAGCTTGGTAATATCTCTTTGAAGAGCTTGAATTGAATAATTTAGCTCAATGACAAATTCTCACTTTTGTACTTTCTCAAATGTACTATGCACTTTTTCTATCAAAAGATGTATTTTGTTCCTTGTTTGGATGTGTTTTATAAAGCCAAAAGTTGGAGTTTGTTTGTTCTCCAACGGATATAAAACTGTCATATTTTTAGACAGTCGGTCGACCTATAAAAGTTGTCGGTCGACCATCAAAAAAACTAGCCGTTGAAAACTAGCCGTTAAGCCCAAGTTTGGGGCTGTAGGTCGATTGTCGGTCGACCTATGGATCGACCTACAAGTGTCGGTCGCGATAGATCTGTCGGTTGCAACCGACAGGCTACTGAAACAGTCTGTATTTTTATATTCGTAGGTCGACCGCGAGTCGTAGGTCGACCGACGACGATTATCCTATTTTTTGATTGTCTGTCAAGGGGATTTTTGGTCCAGCTTGCTTGGGGACTTCATAGGTTTTTGTCTAACACTTTAATGGCCATGTTTCTTGAGTCTAGGGCATGGGAATGAGTTCCTCCTAGGGTCTCTTACATGTGAATGCAATGTGTGTGTAATGTGATATGCACATGTAATGAAATGTGTTCTAATGCACTTGAATCTTCTTGGAGAGTCTTTGTCTTGTTAATTCTTGGCTTCCTTTAGAAGATGTTCCTCAATCTTCAAATTTCTTCTTTTCCTTAACTCTTCTGTTGTGAGCTCCGTTGATCAAGTCTTTCCTGGATGCTTGATGCTCCCAACGTCTGACTATGAAGTTTGCTTAAAGATTGGAATATTAGTATTAATCTTAATGTTTGTTATCATCAAAATTAGTTTATGGAGGAATGTGTTTTCCAACAATCTCCCCCTTTTTGATGATGACAAACATGTGATTCAAAATATGCATTACTCATGTATGTATGCAATTCAAGATAAATATATGCATTATTCATGTGGGCATGTAACTCAAGATGAATATGCATTATCATACATCATATGATTATTTGAATCATAATTCAAGGTAAAGATAAATATGCATTATCACATAATATGAATATTTGAATCATAATAACTTCTCCCCCTTTTGTCAACACAAAAAGGAGGTGTAGAGCATGAACAAGCACAAACAATCTTAGGGTGGCTCCCCCTAAGCCAGTGCTGGTAACCATGAACAAGCAAAAACAATCTTAGGGTGGCTCCCCCTAAGAAAATGACTTCCTGCATGGTTAGAAGAACAGAGAGCAAATAATATGAAGCCCAATAAAGTGTTAATTTTAAAAGCATCACATGCTTCAAAATAGAAGTTCCATGTTTTAAAAGTATGCCATAAAAGTACAGATCAAGAGTTCTAATATAAAGTCGGTGATGTCAACTATCTCTCTTGTGGAGGAGGAGGAAAGAAATGCGATTGAGACGCTGTAAGATCACTTGGTTCTCTGTTGGATGCGAAGAATCTCTTCTTGATCTTTGTGGAGAGAGGTGAAGTGATCATCAAAGCCCTTCAGGCGGGTGTCAAGTTGTTGGCGAAAACTTGAAAATTCTTCTCCGGTGACATAGTCCCCGAGGGTTCACCAACATAGTCTTCATCCTCACTGTCGTCCTCTTCTTGTGACTCGCCGTCACGTGACATGTTGGGTAGCTCGCTTCCTTCGGGCTTGGTGTGAGGGAGGAGCCGCAACAAATCCCAGCTTCATCTTCTTGATGGTGGATGAGTCGATGTCAATCATCTTTGGGTCAATGAATTCCCCAGAGAGATCCACTTCATGGAACTTAAGGATGGCAGTTATGAGTCTGCCATATGGAAGGTTTCCCCTATAATGAGGTACTGCACAGTATTCCATGGTCTTCATAATCACATATGGAAGATTGATAGGATTGGCAGTGACAAGACACCAAGTAATGTAGGCTTGAAAGGGATTGACTTGGTCTCTATGGCCTCCTTTGGGCAAGATGTTGTAGCTGACAATGAAGCTGATCATCCTGGGTAGTTCATGAAGTTTTATAGCTTTAACAGTTGGTTCAAACCCAACATAGTCTTTCATGATGGCACCATAAATTTCATCAACATTCATAAAGGTTTTGGCATCCCCTTTGGGAGGAAGATAGCTCATATCTCCTAATGTGGGAATTCCCATGATCTCTCCTAGATCTTCATAAGTGAACATGATGGGAACACCCTTTACTAGGGATGTGATGGCAAGCCTATCATCCACTATTTGGGTTCTCAGATTACAGTAAAAGTGTCTGGCAAGGTCAGGATAGCAGGGATCAACATAAACTAAGGTATTTTCCCAACCCAAATATTTGAAATATTCTTCAATGTCATAGTCAAGAAATTGAGAAACTCTTACTGTTCTTTCCTTGTCAACCTTTCTCTTCTCAAATCTTCCCAGAGAATGGAGGCTTCTTCCGAGATGAAGAGAGACTTGTCATATGCTGCGAGCTCTCTCCAACTTTGGCTTTCTTCTTTGGTTGCTTGCCCTTGCTTTGCTTTGGAGCCATTTGAAACCTAGGGCTTTAGAGAATAGAGAGAAATAGAGATTTTTGGGTTGGAAGTGGGTAGATTGTGTAGGAAGAGTGATTTGGGGCTTGGATTTGGTGAAATCTCAAGGGATTTTGCAGGGTTTTGCCTTGGAGTTCAGAGAAAAAGGGTTTTGGAGAGGAGAGGTCTCGAACAAAAGAGGAGGGAAATGAAAAAAATCCTCTCGGTTCTTGTTTAAAAACGAAATTTTTCCGTGTCGGTCGACCTACACGAGTCTGTCGGTCGACCGACAGGTCAAAAACAGGGATTAATGGGATTTTAGCCCAGAATTCTCTAACAACCTGATTTTTGGGCTTTTTGAGGATTTCACTTTACTCAAAAGGGTTGCAAATCCCGAGTTCTCTCCTCAAATAGCAGAATCTCTCTTCACTTAATGGCTTGGTGAGTATGTCTGCAAGTTGTTTTTCAGTTTCAATGTATTTTAGAACAATTTCCCCTTTTTGAACTGTGTCTCTAAGAAAGTGATGCCTAATATCAATATGTTTGGCTCTTGAATGGAGAATGGGATTTTTGCTTAAATTGATTGCACTTGTATTGTCGCAATTAATTGGAGATGAACTAAAATGTATCCCATAGTCCATGAGAGTTTGCCTCATCCAAAGGACTTGGGCACAACACTGCCGGCCGCAATGTACTCGGCCGATAGTGGAAAGAGCAACGAGTTTTGTTTCTTGCTAAACCATGAAACCAAGCAAGATCCTAAGAAGTGACATGTGCCACTTGTACTCTTGCGATCAAGATGGCACCCTGCAAAGTCGGCATCCGAAAAGCTTATTAAATCAAAATTTTGGTTCATTGGGTACCATAATCCTACATTTGTAGTACCTTTAAGATATTTAAAGATCCTTTTAACGGCACTAAAGTGGGATTGCATTGGGTTGGCTTGGAATCTAGCACAAGCACACACGCTAAACATGATGTCTGGCCTACTAGCGGTGAGATATAGAAGGCTGCCAATCATGCCTCTATAGCGTGTAGGGTCTATGGGAGTACCTTCCTCATCTTTAGATAGCTTTAGAGAGGTGCTCATGGGGGTGCTAGATGACTTTTGACCATCAAAATCAAATTTCTTGAGAAGTTCTTTAGTGTATTTAGTTTGACATATAAAGATTCCATTTTTGGTTTGCTTAATTTGAAGTCCTAAGAAAAAATTAAGTTCACCCATCAAACTCATTTCAAATTCATCACTCATGCATTTGCTAAATTCAACACAAAGATTTTCATTGGTGGATCCAAATATAATATCATCAACATATATTTGCACGATAATAGAGTCTTTTCCTTTATGTTTCACAAACAAGGTTGTATCAACCTTACCCATTTGAAATCCACTTTGGATTAGGAATTCACTCAATCTCTCATACCAAGCTCTAGGAGCTTGTTTGAGTCCATAGAGAGCTTTGTTAAGTTTGAAGACATGATCCGGATATTGTGTATCCTCAAATCCGGGAGGTTGTGCAACATATACTTCCTCCATGATAAAGCCATTTAAAAAAGCACTTTTGACATCCATTTGACATAGCTTAAAATTTTTATGACATGCAAAAGCAAGTAGCATTCTAATAGATTCCAGTCTTGCTACCGGTGCATAGGTTTCATCAAAATCTATCCCTTCTTGTTGATTATATCCTTTGGCAACTAATCTAGCCTTGTTTCTAATGATTGATCCATCTTCATCAAGTTTGTTTCTAAACACCCATTTGGCTCCTATAATAGAATGATTCTTGGGTTTTGGGACAAGCTCCCAAACATTGTTTCTTTCAAATTGATGGAGCTCTTCTTGCATAGCTACTATCCAATCACTATCTTCCAATGCTTCTTTTATGTTTTTAGGTTCAATTTTGGATATGAAAGCAACATTGTTGCAAATGTCTTGAGTTTTAGATCTAGTTTGGATTCCTTTGTCTAAGTCTCCAATGACATGATCCAAGGGATGGTCTTTCCAAGGTCTAACCTCTTTGGGTAGATCCTTTGGTTGGTTTTCGGGTTCTCTTAGAGAGAGATTTTCTATGTTCTCCCTAATCTCAACAAGTGTATCATCATCATCAACCAATGGCTTGTTTCTATCTTTAGGAAGAGATTCATCAAATTTTATATTCATTGATTCTTCAATAATCAAGCTTTTCTTATTGAAGACTCTATAGGCTCGACTATTTGAAGAGTATCCAAGGAAAATGCCATCATCGGCTTTAGCATCAAATTTTCCTAAGTTATCCTTAGTATTCAATATATAGCATATACACCCAAACACTTTAAAGTAATCAACTTTAGGTAGTTTATTATGATAGAGTTCATAGGGTGTTTTGAGTAATATAGGTCTAATTAATACACGATTTAACACATAGCAAGCCGTATTGACCGCTTCGGCCCAAAAATATTTTGGAAGAGAGTATTCATTTATCATTGTTCTAGCGGTCTCTTGGAGTGATCTATTCTTTCTTTCAACCACCCCATTGGATTGAGGTGTTCTAGGAGCGGAGAAGTTGTGGGTTATGCCTTGTTTACTGCAATAACTCCCAAATTGATTGAGATTGTCAAATTCTCCTCCATGATCACTTCTAATGGTTGTTATGAGATATCCCTTTTGGTTTTGTATTCTCTTACATAGAGATGCAAATTCATCAAAGGCTTCATCTTTATGTTTTAAAAATAGAGTCCATGTGAAGCGAGAGAAATCATCAACTATTACAAAGGTGTATCTTGAACCGCCTAGGCTAGGTGTAGTAATAGGTCCAAACAAGTCCAAGTGTAGTAGTTCTAAGGGTCTAGTGGTAGACACTTCATTTTTTGATTTATGAGATACCTTGGTTTGTTTTCCTCTTTGACAAGCATCACATACATGGTCTTTTCCAAATTTGAGTTTGGGTAAGTTTCTAACTAAATTCTTAGATGCAATGGTCTTAATCACTTTTACATTAACATGTCCTAGTTTCCTATGCCATAGGTAGGGATCAACATCATTTGTCACAAGACATGTATTACTAGAATTTGCTTCATCCAATAAGCAGATATAGATATTATTTTTCCTAATTCCCTTCAAGATAGTCTTATCATTTGAATTTTTTACTAAGCAATGAGAGGTTTTGAAAATGACACTATATCCTATATTACATAGTTGACTCACACTAAGCAAATTATACTTTAAATTGTCAACTAGGCATACATTGGATATGATTGTACCTCCAATGGTGATTTCACCGATGCCAATGATTTTTCCTTTGCTATTGTCCCCAAATGTCACCATTCCTCCATTGTACTTGTTTAGCTTGGTGAATAGATTGGGGTTGGCCGTCATATGCTTGGAGCATCCACTATCAATATACCATTCAATTGCTTCATTGCTCTTCAAGCATACCTATAAAAGCAATCAATTATATGTTGGTCCCCATAATCTCATGGGTCCATTGAGGTTAGGATCGATCATACCCTTAGGTATCCAAGCTCTTCTAGAATTTTGACTTTGTATTGTAGGTGTGATAGATGTAGGTTTTCGATGTCCATATGATCTTTGGGTTCTTCTTGGCCCTTGAAATTCATAGTGTCTATATGGAACATAGTAATTTTGTGATGTGTAAGACTTATTGTTGATGTAGGCCCTTTGGTGATCATAGGGCCTAGTGTATGTGTTTGGTCTATAGTGATTTTGAGGTCTTTGGGGTGCATATGGCATATATGAAGCATTTTGCCTATATGGTTGAAATGGCTTAGGCTTGGGATATTGTCTTTGTGGCCGTTGGGGCACAAATTCTCTTTGAGGTTTGTTGGTCCTCTTTTGAGAAGTATAGTAGAATGCATGATGCTTCCTTTTTGTATCCGGTTCTTTATATATCACCTTACCATCAATATAAGCACCGATGCAAGTTTCATGTCCGGGTAAATGACATTTTTCACATACAATGGGATGTGAGGTTTGGCCTTGGTTTGATTTTCTCCATCTTGGAGTTCTCATCTTTCCCTTTCCTTTGGCTTGATGTGGTCTTTTACCATCATAGCCTAGACCTTCTTTATTTTGAGGTCCCTTTTGTGGATTTCCTAATAATGTATCTAAGGTCTTTTGACCCTTAGTAAAGGTGTGCAATGTGGAAGTTAGATTCTTATTTTCTTCTTCTAGGTTGTGTGCATGTGAAGTCAACTCATCAATTTTGTGTAGAAGATTGGCTACTTCTTTTTCTAAGGCCTTTTTAGAAGCTTCCTCTTGGAGACTTACATTATAAAGTTCTTCAAAGGCCTCTTGAAGTTCTTCATATTCTAAATCATCATTGCAAATTGACACTGAGCTATGATAGGGAGAGTTTACCTCGTCATCATCATTGTTGTGAGCCATTAGTGCCAAGTTGACGGTCTCTTCATCGGATTCATTATTTTCTTCTTCACTATCACTTGAATCCCATGATATCTCGGCGGTGCAAGCCTTTTTCTTTCTGCTTTCCTTTCCTTTTAGCTTGGGGCACTCGGTTTTGAAGTGTCCGGGCTTTCTACATTCATAACACACAATGTCCTTGTTAGTATTGAAGGGTTTTTCCTTTGTGTATGTTTTACCTTTGTTTTCTTTTGATGGTTGTCCTTTGTAGAATCTTCCTCCTCTCTTTCTTAGGAATTTTTGGAACTTCCTTGTGATTAGAGAGATTTCTTTCTCTATATCCTCTTCATCGCTTTCTTCTTCTTCGGATTCGCAAGAGGTCTTGAGTGCGATGGACTTTCTCCTTGGTTCTTTTACTTCTATGACTTTATCATCTTCAAGGAGTTCAACTTCATGGGTTTGTAGAGTACCCATCAATTCATCCATGTGTAGAACCTCTAGATCTTTTGCTTGTTTGATGGCGGTCACCATTGGTCTCCACTTGGAGGGTAGTGATCTCAAGATCTTCCTTACATTCTCCGCTTTGGTGTATTCCTTTCCTAAGCTTTTCAACTTGTTAACAATGTTAGTAAACCTAGTAAACATGTTAGAAATACTTTCATCATCAAGCATTTTAAACAATTCATATTCATGAACAAGTTTGTCAATCTTGAGTTGTTTAACTTGTGATGTTCCTTCATAGGTAACCACAAGAGTATCAAACATCTCCTTAGCTGTGTTACACATACTAGTTCTATTGAATTCTTTTTCACTAAGAGCACATTGTAGGAATGCAATAGCTTTGTAGTTTTGTTGTATGTGTGTTTTATCCGATGGTGTCCATTCGGATTTCTCCTTAGGTACAATTCTTCCTCCAACTTCTTTTGTGATTTGGAAGGGACCTTCCTCAATCACAGTCCATACATCAATATCATGAGCACACACATAATTTTTGAACCTACACTTCCAGTAGGCAAATCCTTCACCATCAAAGTATGGTGGCCTAGAAGTGTTGAGCCCCTCAATTTGGTGTGTAGATGATGATGATGCCATGGATCGTTTTTAGCACAATATAAAGACAATATGGTCTTAGTTTTGAGCTCCCGCTCTGATACCAATTGTTGGGTAACCTAGAGGGGGGTGAATAGGTTACCACTAGTGGATTTTGCCTCTTTTTCGATTGGTTGCACACTTATATTAAATATAAAAAGCAGAAGTAAATGAGGCACAAGATTTATAGTGGTTCGGCTAACTTAGCCTACATCCACTCCTCTCAACCTTGAGAGAATTCCACTAGTATTTCCCTTTCAATACAATAGGTGGGGAAATGACACCTTTACAACTCTTTTTAACAGGATAAGAGGATCCTTACAATCTTAGTTCCAGGACAAGAGTATCCTTTCAATCTCTTAAGGATGAGAGGGTCCTTGTACTAATCTAAGTACAGTCTAGATTAATACAACAATGCTTTATCAAATCAAAAGCATAAACAAGTAAATACAATAGAAGTTTGGTATAAATACCTATCAAAGAGTAGTGACACTTTTACCCTTTGAGTGATGGTGCTCAATGATATGAATGAGAGTGATGCACCTTGAGTCTCCTAGATGACTCTCCTTGATGGCATGAGTTGGAGAGAGTGGAGAGTTAAGAGCTTGGTAATATCTCTTTGAAGAGCTTGAATTGAATAATTTAGCTCAATGACAAATTCTCACTTTTGTACTTTCTCAAATGTACTATGCACTTTTTCTATCAAAAGATGTATTTTGTTCCTTGTTTGGATGTGTTTTATAAAGCCAAAAGTTGGAGTTTGTTTGTTCTCCAACGGATATAAAACTGTCATATTTTTAGACTGTCGGTCGACCTATAAAAGTTGTCGGTCGACCATCAAAAAACTAGCCGTTGAAAACTAGCCGTTAAGCCCAAGTTTGGGGCTGTAGGTCGATTGTCGGTCGACCTATGGATCGACCTACAAGTGTCGGTCGACCGATAGATCTGTCGGTTGCAACCGACAGGCTACTGGAAACAGGTCTGTATTTTTTATATTCTGTAGGTCGACCGACAGAGTCTGTAGGTCGACCGACAGACAGTTATCCTATTTTTTGATTGTCTGTCAAGGGGATTTTTGGTCCAGCTTGCTTGGGGACTTCATAGGTTTTTGTCTAACACTTTAATGGCCATGTTTCTTGAGTCTAGGGCATGGGAATGAGTTCCTCCTAGGGTCTCTTACATGTGAATGCAATGTGTGTGTAATGTGATATGCACATGTAATGAAATGTGTTCTAATGCACTTGAATCTTCTTGGAGAGTCTTTGTCTTGTTAATTCTTGGCTTCCTTTAGAAGATGTTCCTCAATCTTCAAATTTCTTCTTTTCCTTAACTCTTCTTTGTGAGCTCGTTGATCAAGTCTTTCCTGGATGCTTGATGCTCCCAACGTCCCGACTATGAAGTTTGCTTAAAGATTGGAATATTAGTATTAATCTTAATGTTTGTTATCATCAAAATTAGTTTATGGAGGAATGTGTTTTCCAACAGATGCCAATAGGATAAAGTCATGTTTTTTTTTTTTTTTTGTTTTTTTTTTTTTGTGTTTTTTTTTTTTTTTTTTTTTTGTTTCTCAGGGGACTCTAGTAATGGATCATGTCATGAAAAATTATAAATCTGTTTGAGAAACTGGAATCTATGGGGACAGAGTTCACCCCACTATACAAGATTAATGTGATCTTGAATTCTCTGTCATCTACTTTTGCTCCTTTTAGCATGTCATATAATATCAATGACAAGGAATTAGAGCCCACTGAGCTGGTAAATATGTTGGTCGAGGCAAAGAACTTTGAAAAAGGACAAGCATGAAGTCAATGCTACTGATACAAAGCCTTCTTCTAAGGGGAAGAAGAAGAAAGGTAAGAAGGGCAAGGCCCTCAAACCCAAAATGGGGATACATGGAATAAGAAAGCAAAAGGCAAGTGCTTCTATTGCAAGAAGGATTATCACTGGAAAAGAAATTATCGTGCATTCCTGACAACTATGAAGAACAAAAAGCCAAAAGAATCAAAGACTCCTAAAGAAGGTACATATGATGTAAATGTTCTTTATGAGTCAAATTTGTCTTTTGAACCTTTCAATTCTTGGCGGTGGATACCGGATGCCCCGTGTATATTGTAATATGTTTTAGGGGTTTAAGGAAACAAGGAAACTAGAAAGAAATGAGGTGCATCTACGTATGGGCACTGGAGTTGAAGCGATGGCAATACCTGTGGGGACGATGGTTTTAGAATTTGATTCTTGTACTTTAGTTTTAAAGGATTGTTTTTATGTTCACTCTTTTAAGAGGAAAATATTGTCAGTTTCAAAATTAGTTTTGGATGGATAGAATTTTTCCTACAATTCTAAAATTAATTGTTCGTCTAAATAATTCATTTGTGGCTTATGGGTTTTTACAAAATGGTTTGTCTTTTTTAGATACCCCTGTTAAAATGAATGTGGTTTCAAATGTTGATCTAAAACGTAAATCAGCTCCAGTGAACTCTACATATCTATGGCATCTGAGATTAGGTCACATTAATATGGACTGAATCAGTAAGTTAGTAAAGGATGAAACATTAGAAAGTCTAAAGGTTGAACCTTTCCCAATCTGTGAGTCATGCCTCTAAGGCAAGATAACCAAGAAACCCTTTAGCAATATACTAGAGCCATAAATCTATTAGAGTTGATATATACTAACATGTGTAGATCAATTAATATACAAGCTAGGTATAGATTTGAGTACTTTATAACCTTTACTGATGACTATTCTAGATATGGTTATATCTACTTAAAGCGTAGAAAATTTGAAGCCTTTGAAAAGTTCAAAGAATTTCATGTCGAAGTTGAAAGACAGTTGGATAAACGCATTAAGTCGCTATAATCAGATCATGGTAGAGAGTTTATGTCAGACGAGTTTAAAGATTATCTCACATCACAAGGGATGTTAATTAGTTAACAAATCCTGGAACAGCATAACAAATTGGTGCTTCTGAGCGAAGCAATAGAACTTTATTAGATATGGTTTAGACCATGCTCACTTATAGAGAGCTACCTCTTTCTTTATGAGGGTTTTTCCCTAGAGATGGATATTTATATCTTGAATAGGATTCTAATGAAGTTTATAGCTAAAACACCTTTTGAGTTGCGGAAAGGGTGAAAGCCTAGCCTACAACATCTCAAGCACTTCTGGAGGTGAAATTTTGGAGTTATCCAATAACTTTTGAATGACATCTACAGGTTCAAATTTCTTGGTCATGATTTCCTCCTCAAGAAAAGTAACATGTTTACTTGCGATGATCTTTTGGTCAATAGGGTCATAGAAATAGTAACCTATTGTGCCTTTAGGGTATCCCAAGAAATAACATCTTGAAGTCCTGAATTCAAGTTCGTATGTGTGTTGCTTTCGCACATGTGCGATGCAACTCCATACTTTGAGATGTTGTAGGCTAGACTTTCGGCCTTTCCACAACTCAAAAGGTGTTTTAACAACAGACTTTGTTGGAACTTGGAACACTATTCAAGATATAAACAGTTGTCTCTAGGAAAGGACGAAAGCCTAGCCTACAACATCTCAAGGTATGGAGTTGCATCGCACATGTGTGAAGCAATAGACATGGCATAGAAATAGTAACCTATCGTGGCGGGTATCGAAGTCCTGGATTCAAGTTCGTCTGTTTGTTGCTTTCGCACATGTACATGCAACCCCATACCTTGAGATGTTATAGACTAGGCTTTCGCCCTTTGCTAGAGACATCTGTTTTTATTTTTTTATGAGATGATCATTAGGAGCCTATTCCTACCCCTACCTTGGAGTTGCTACAGGTGTGGTTTGTTCTACCCTCCATCATGTAGAACACAAAAACCTAAAGCGATGCAAAAGAAATAACGAAAATTGCAAACAAACAATCACACAGTGCACATGGATTTACGTAGTTCGACAAGATTGCCTACATCCACAATGAGATGAGATCTGGTTCACTATCAATGGAGAATAGGATTATAGTAGCTCGTCACACACCTCTCTCATTAATTGTATTACAGAGAAAGAACCATCACTACAAAAACCCCAAACCAACCATAAATGACATATAGATATCCAATATCGTGTACCAAAAATTCCATAATTAAGACAAAGTTCTTCCCATAGATTACCCAAAACGGTATCTAGGCTTTCCATAGCATCATGAGCAACATCTTCTTTCACATATTCAGGAAACCTCCTCCAAAATTGAGATCTTTTGGATTTAGCAGCGTGGTTAGCTAAAGAGTTAGCAACTTGATTCACCTCTCTATGAGTTGTGTTAGGGCTTAAGCCATGATGATTCAGCCCACCAAATCTCCATAGCATAGCATGACTCTGACTCTCCCATGATATGATGTATGTTTTCATCAGGCTTCTGTCATGGGTTTTGACCTTGTTTTATTCTAAAGATTTATGCACTACAACATGTTATGAAAGGCATGTACTTCTGCTTTTCTTTTCTATCTTTATCCTTTTTTTGTTTTTTTCTTCTTTTTTTTTGTATTTTCTCAAACCCAGAGCTTCATGTTAGGAACGGAACCTGGGTAGGCAGAACTGTACTTTGCCATGTTGCAATTTATAAGGTTAGGTTCAACGTCATTTTCCATTCTTTCTGTTTGGCTGCTCCACGTGAATTGAAATGGTTCTTCCGTATATCTTTGACTTTTGTACTTGAATTACAATTTTTAAGCTATACCATTCTTCAACTTCCAATCTATTTGTCTCCAACTTTCTTTTGTTTATTTGCGAAACCACCACTTACACCATTTGTCCACTATTTCTGCGCTACTGATGTAGAAATCCCCTCTGGTTTGTCTTGTGGGTGATTGTTTTGTACAATTGGCATTCATATTATATTATTCTATATATACTACAAGCAAGTTGTTGGTTATTAGTACTCGTAGTAGTAATAGTAGTAGTTCAAGTTGTTGGTAAGTGACAAAAAGATCCATCCATCGATCTTTCTAAGTTCAAACCCCAGTGGGTAGTGGGTAGTGGGTGGCGGGCCACACAACTAAGCAGCAGCAGCAACAGCAACGTGGAAGGTTTTGGCCTTGGAATTGCTGTTTTTCTTTCGTAACAAGAGTTGTTACTTTTTAAATTAATCAAAGAAAAGCAACATAACATTGGATGGATCGAAGGACATTACTAGATAATCTAAAAAGGCTTGACATTGAGAGAGAGAGAGAGAGAGAGAGAGGAAGTTTTCTTAATTACTTCCTTTGGTCTCTGCGTCTCAAGAAATTCCCATTAGATAACCAAAAAGATGCCCATTGTCTTAGAAAAGATGAACTGATAAGGCACTTTTATATTCCAGACAGGAGGAAGTGATAGTTGAACTGGGCATGATTTTTAAAAATTTTTATTTGCGGCAATTGGATGACTCAATCCCACGTAAAAAACTAAAGAACCAACCTGCCCTTTTTTTTTTAAAAAAACACATTTTTTCCTTCTTGCTTTCTTTAAAGATTATAATATGAGATTTGATTAAGATATTCTTGTGGCATGACTTTTGGATCAACTTGCAAGGTCCAGTAGAAATGATGACTTCCTACCTTGTGCTGTAATGGATCTGGTTGGTGACTTTGGGTGTTTGAGTGGATGATTTACCAATGAAAATCAGGTTCAGCAATTGATGCAGGAGTTTGTAGTTAAGGTATTATGGGTCTAGTTTTGAATATAGAGTTTAGAATAATTTCTTTAATCCAATGGATTTATGTGGTGAAGCTTAGTAATATTCGTTGAATAAGTGACATAGTACTGATGGGTATTTTGAAAACTAATTTACTCTCTTGACTATATATTAAACTTCTTTATTTCCTTCTGTGAAATTGAGAGACGGAGAGTGTGTTGTGCAATAACTCAATGAATGAATTTTTATTATCGTATGTGGAGTTTTATACAAAGAGATGAGATTGTATCCTTTGAGTTAAGGAAAGAGATAAAAATAAATTACAATGCTAGTTGGTGCAATACTGGTCTTTCCCAAGTAAGACCACTTAATACCTTGTTCATGGGATTTACTTGCATTATCAGTGCAATAGAGAAAGAACCAAAGATTTAGCATTTAGGGTTTAGGGTTTAGGGTTTAAGGTTTAGGGTATAAGGTTTAGCGTTTAAGGTTTAGGATTTAAGGTATAGGGTTTAGGGTTTAGGGTTATAGGGTTTAGGGTTTAGGGTTTAGGGTTTAGGGTTTAGGGTTAGGGTAGGGTTTAGGGTTTGGGGTATAGGGTTTAGGGTATAAGGTTTAGGGTATAGGGTATAGGGCTTATGGTTATAGGGTTTAGGGTTTACAGTTTAGGGTATAGGGTATAGGGCTTAGGGTTATAGGGTTTAGGGTTTACGGTTTAGGGCTTAGGGTTATAGGGTTTAGGGTTTACAATTTAGGGTTTAGGGTTTAAGGTTATAGGGTTTAGGGTTTACAGTTTAGGGTTTAGGGTTTGGGGTATAGGGTTTAGGGTATAGGATTTAGGGTTTAGGGTATAGGATTTAAGGTTTAGGGTTTAGGGTTTAGGGTTTAGGGTATAGGTATAGGGTATAGGGCTTTGGGTTATAGGGTTTTGGGTTTACAATTTAGGGTTTAGGGTTTAGGGTTTAGGGTATAGGTATAGGGTATAGGGCTTTGGGTTATAGGGTTTGGGGTTTACAATTTAGGGTTTAGGGTTTAGGGTTATAGGGTTTAGGGTTATGGATTTGGGGTATAGGGTTTAGGGTATAGGATTTAGGGTTTAGGGTATAGGATTTATGGTTTAGGGTATAGGGTTTAGGTCTTTAGGGTTTAGGGTTTAGGGTTTGGGGTATAGGGTATAGGGTATAGGGTATAGGGTATAGGGTATAAGGTTTAGGGTTTTGATTTTAGGATCTTGCATTATCAGTCTAATGGGTCTATTCCATGGTTCGTTAAACAACAATGGTCGGTTCTATAGGGTTTTCTTCTCACTATAGATTGGAAGATAACTCATTGCTACAGAGAAGCCAACCCAGTGATTGATTATCTCGCAAAATCAGCTGCGAAGTTTGAAGCTTCTTCTCTTTTAGCCTCTTGCCATGCCTCTGTTAATGAAGATCTCTGAATTGGTGCACAAAGAAAACCAAGATTTCATTTGTTTTAAACATTGTTGCTCTATTTTCTTCTTTGCCCCTTGTCGATCTCTCATTGATGGCATTGCCGTAGGTGGGTGATTGTTTCCAAGCGGGATTTGTTTGGAGTTTCCTAGTTTATTGTAGTTTGTACTTTCTTTTTTCTTCCTTAATATATTTAATCCTTTAACAAAACAATAGAAAGAACCAAAGCAATGTTGCAAAAGAACAATAAGTCTCTCTCTAATTTCAAGGCATCTTAAAGAACTTTTAACAATTTATCATGTTGTTCTTTTTTTCTTTTATTTTTCTCTTACTAGTTTATGTCAGAAGGTTCTCATGAAACAATAAGAATCATAGGTATATCAGTGTTTCTTCTCTCATATTTTACAAACCCAGAAGTGTGACCCATCACAGGTTGTCTGATTCAACAAAAATAAATAAATAAATAAAAGCAAGAGAAAGTCACTCCACCCATTGGCATATTCTATTCATGTAGGCTGTACTTCTTTACTTGTTTTTGGGACCCAAAATTGAGTGGCTAAGATACTGTCAGCTTCAATTAAAGGGGCCTATAAGATTTTTCTGTTTTTTTTTTTTTTACTTTTTAGTGATGATCCTTCAAGATTTTTTTTTGTTTTTTGGGTAGAAAGATGGTCCTACAAGATCTTTTGCATATAGATTTGTACCATTAATTATCTAACTTTGGTTTATGATGGACTTAATTCGTGAGTATCAAATTCCAACAATGGAGGGTGAAAAGGTGAGCTGGATTCCACCGCAATGCCCCGCTGACCTAGCTTGATTTTAAGCAGGGATGAAAATTGCAACCATGGTATTTATTAATAATGATGTTAATCTCAAGACCATTATTGTTTTTTATTTTTTATTTTTTATTTTTTATTTTTGGAAGGAAATGAGTAGTGATTTAGTAACGCATTTTTTTCCCCTTAAAGAGGCCTGGTTTCATGGGCTGTTTTGATCCTTTATTTTACGTAGATGGAATGCAACGCAAGGCGGTTTGACGGTAAAAAGAGCTCTAATTTTCAAATTTGGGATTTAGTGAAGTAAGAATTTCATCTTTTATCCCCAAACTTTAAGGGTTGCATTTCTTCAAATGAAGGTCTTCTCTCAGCTATACAGTTGGGCATCTCAGTTCAGCCTCGTGCTCTTGGAGATATGATAGAAATTTTCTGGTGTCTGTCTACTGTTGGAATGGTAAAGTTAAATGTGGATGGGTGTTCTCTAGGAAATCTAGGAAGGGTTGGGCAGGGGGCATCTTTAGAGATGATCGTGCAAATGGCTAAGGAACTTGGCTATCGCAAGATGTGGATGGAGTGCGATTCAATTCATGTGGCCCTTTTGTTTTCAATGAAGGTTCTACCCTGGTTTGTGCATCAAGTTTGGATCTTTCTTCAGTCCTTCTCTCCTCCATTGAGTGGAAAGTCTCCCACTATTTTACAGAGGCGAACCCTATCGTAGATTTCTTAGCCAAATCAACTGCTAGATTGACAGATTCGTCTTCCCTTGTTCCTCGTCCTCCATCTATGCAAGCAGAAGTTTTGCTCGATGCTCTCTGGCGTCCCAGATTCCACACTATGTAATGCGGGTTTGAGGTTTTCTTTTTTTTAGCTGCTTTCATTTTCCCCCATTATTCCAAAAAACATGCAATCTATTTATTTTTTTATTTATTTTTTGATAAAATCTATGTCAATATGTCAATACATGGTATGGGCATTGAGTCGCTTATGACCTGAGAGCTCAAAAGTTGACAGCAGCATGCCCACATCGCTTTTAAATCATTTCCCTTTGTAATGTTGCTAGAAACTGTTGTTGTCCTTTTCAAAGCTTCTTCTTCCTTATTCTTTGCTCTAAATAGTTAAAACAGAATTATTTGAGAAAATTGACCACCGCAGCTATATGAATAATGTTGATAGTTGGTCCATGTGGAGTTCTCAATAAAAGAAAAGAGAGGTGTTGGGTAGAGGAAGAGACAAGGTTGTTTAATAAGATAAAGTAAGAGATTTTGAAACTCTTTTATAGAAGAAGTGCAAAATTTTCTACATAAGGTTTTCTCTTATATGTGGACCATTTTTTAGGCCATTTTGTACTATCACTCACACTCTTGATCAAACCAGGTAATCGAAACTGGCCTTTGTGTTTTCGGTTGGTTCTCCAAGCTTTTTGAGAGATATATATTTGAGATTTTTTGCGGTAGAATAATGTAATAATTTTTTTTTATGCTTGAGAGGTAACCTTTTACTTCAATTGGTATTGTTCTTTCTACCCCAAAAAAAAAAAAGTGGTACTGTTCTCTCATTCTTGTTATAAATCTCTAGTTTTTCAAGTTTTGGGCAAAAACTTGAGAAGAGAAACATTGTATTCCTCATTTGACGTTAGTGGATTTCTCTCGGATGAGTTAGCCCATGATTTGCTTCTTTCACGTTGAAGGATTTTTCACATTAATTAAATTTGGTGTTGTTTTGGTTTGTGGCTACTTGTTTTATTTTTTTGTACTTTCAATATTTGCAAATGCGTACACAACTTTGTAATTTTTTGTATATTTCATTCATATACTTGGGAAGACATCTTTGCTTCCCAACAAGTTTTTTATTCCCTTCACATTGAAGGATTTTCCATGTTAAATTTGGTGTTGTGTTTGATTTGTAGCTGTTTGTTTTATATTCTTGTGCTTCCAGTGACGTACACACTTTTGTGTAATACACGAAACTTTGTAATAAATTTATCTTTGACTCACATACTTGGAAAGGTCTCTTTGCTTACAAACAATACGTGGTATCAAAGCTTAGTTGTTTTTATTTGCGTGGATAAAAGATGGATGTAAATACCTCTTCAATAATGATTAGTTTGTGATACACCACTTTTTTGTGCATCTAATCCCTACTTTACACATGGCCCCACTTGGGCTATAAGCAAACCGGTTCTCAACCCGAAGCCTAGAAAGTCACGCCCAAGACAGTTATACTGGCCTGGACACGTCAGCAAAGACAGTTGTAAACTTCCAAGTGGGTATACCTAGATAATCGTAATTCACATGCCACACCCAGAAGGATCCAAGATTTGAGGGAAGAATCTCGGTTCTTGTAAGGGTTTCATAATCTGAGCATGCAGGGACCACCTTACCAGAAAGGAAAGGTCCTCTGGCAGATCGAAGGGATGGAATAGGAAAGGGATTGGGCATGAACTTGTATAAATAAGAGCCCTATTGCTCATGCATAGGGGATTCATTCATCTATCAATAAAGAAATCAAGAAACATAGTAGAGTAATCTTCGTTTTTCCCTAACTCATTCCTAGCCCAGGGCTAGCTTGAAAGTTGTACTGCCTGAGGGTCTTCCTCCTGTAATATTCTGTGTGCAACATTTTGGCGCCGTCTGTGGGAAGCAAAGAACAGAGACCTGCGAAGATCCCACCATGACTAAAACCAAAAATCAGTCAAAAGTCACAAGGGCCGCTGTGGCAGCCGCTGCTCCTGCCATCGCTCAGGGAGGAGCTTTGGGCGAACCCGCAGGCTCTCGCCAGGCGGTGGAGGATCCAATCCTCGAAGTGAATGAATCACAGCAGGAAGAATCCCATCCAAGACTCCCGGGAGACCTACCGTGGTACGTGATAGTGGAGCAGTTCGACGCGTTGCAGGCTCGCTGGCAGGACAAGATGGACCAGATGATGGAGCTGCAACGTGATTTCTTACAAGGGATCCAGATACCCCCATGGTTGTCGTGGGATAGAGAAAGAACTCCTTCCCTGGAGCATAGCAAAAACCACAGAAACGCGAACAATGCCAGGTGGAAGGGGAAAGAAGTACAAGGGAATGACAAGAATCAGGGTTCCTCGATGACCAAGGTTAAACAAGCTTTGAACGACAAGGTCTTGGAACTATAGGATCAGATCCAGGAGGTCATGAAGGGAAAGAACCTCGCCCCTAATCATGACTTCCACTTCACTACTGACATGGCATTCACGGATGAGATCCGATTAGAACCTCTGCCAAAAGGATTCAAGATGCCGACCATAGAGCAATACGCGAGCACGACGGATCCAGAAGATCACTTGGAAACTTTTAAGTCCCTAATGTTTTTTTACGGCGCCTCGGACGCCATAATGTGTAGAGCATTTCCCTTCCACCCTGAAGGGGGCGGCGAGACAATGGTTCTCGCACCTTCAGCCACACTCTCTCTCCAATTTTGTGGATTTGGGCTGGGCCTTTCTGGCCCACTTCGTGAGTAGCAGGGTCCACAAGAAGACTATTGCCAATCTTCTGGCCATAAAGCAACTCCCCGATGAGTCAATCAGGAACTTTCTTACTAGATTCAATAAGCAGGCCCTGGAGGTGCGAAACCTAGATCAGATGGTGAAGTTTCAGGCGTTGCGTAGCGGCATCCGAGATGTCAAGTTGAAGAACTCCCTAATCATGGATGAACTAGGAGATATGTATGAACTTTTCTCACGCTGTGAGAAATATATCAATCTGATTGAAGTTCTGACGGCCGAGCAAGAAAAAGAAGATAAACCCGAGAAGAAGGGTCAAGAAAAGAAAGACATCCAGGTCGGGGAGAGCGGTTCAAAGCGTGGCAGAGATGAGAAGAGGGAAGGAGGAAGAGAGAGGACAAGAAGGCATGGGTCGCCAAGAGTGAGGCAGATCCAGAACCTATTTACACGGCTCTCACGCACAACCGAGCATATATCTTAAACGAGATAAAGCACCAGGTGACCTTGAGCTGGCTAGCCAAGTTGGTGAAACCCGCGCACTAGCGCAACAAGAATAAATACTGCCGATTTCACCAAGACCATGGCCACGACACCGAGGAATGCAGGCAATTGAAGGATGAGGTAGAAGCGCTCATCCAAAGGGGCCGTCTAGGCCGGTTTGCCAACAAAGATGGCAATGATAGGAGATAAGACTATCGCTTCCGGGAGCCCGAGTCGAAGCCCAAATCACCTACTCGGTCAGATAGAGAAGACCGTACCAAAGGGAAACAACATGCTAAGAATGCCCCCATGAGGGAAATAGCCACGATATATGGAGGCCCAGGGCTAGGAGGCGAGTCCTCCAACTCAAGAAAAAACCATGTTTGGAGCGTGTTCCAGACAAAAGTACCAGACAAGAGGAGGAGGTCCGAGCATCAAATTACATTCTTAGACAAAGATTTATCTGACATCCAGTCTCTCCACGATGATGCTCTGGTATTCAAGATGACTATTGCCAATTGCACTGTAGGGAGGATCCTGGTGGATAACAGGAGCTCGATTGATATCTTGTATTACAGTGCATTTGAGAAAATGCTTTTGAAACCCGAGATGCTGAAAAGGGCTGAATCCCACCTGTACAGATTCAATGGAGCTCCGGTAGATGTAGAGGGGTCAATTAAACTATTGGTGACGGTGGGAACGGAGTCCAAGCTTGCTATAGTAAGGATGAACTTTTTGGTGGTGAAGGTAAACTCCACCCACAATGGAATACTGGGATGACCAGGGCTTAACGCTCTACAGGTGATGGTCTCCACCCCTCACTTGGCAATGAAGTCCCCAACCGATCAGGGAGTAGGGGAGTGCAGAGGAAGTCAGATAACGGCCAGGAGATGCTACGAGGGGTATCTAAGAGCCAAGGGCAAGGAGCCACAGATGCTTTTAATCAACCTGGACAACAATCGGGATACCACCGAGCATGAAAGAATAGAGCCAGCAGAGGATTTGGTCCCCCTAGAGATAGTTGAGGGGGATGCAAAACGTACCGTGCAAATTGGCATGAGTTTGAGTGGCGAGCAAAGGAGCACCCTCATGAATTTCTTGAGAGTCAACGCTGATATATTTGCCTGGTCGGCATCCGACATGCCTGGGGTTGATCGGGAGTTAGTCGAGCATAGGCTCAGCGTGTACCCTACCTCCAAGCCAGTTTTTTTAAAAAAAGAGGACTTTTACCCCAGAGCGATAAGAGAAAGTGATTGAAGAGGTAATCAAGCTACTAGAAGTAGGCTTCATAGAAGAGACCATCTATCCAAAATGGCTTTCCAATGTTGTAATGGTGCCAAAGCCTAACGGCAGATGGTGGATGTGTATTGATTTCACTGATCTGAATAAAGCATGCCCTAAAGACTACTACAATTTGCCTCGTATTGATTTATTGATAGATGCAACTGTCGGCTATGAAATGTTGAGTTTCATGGATGCCTATTCCAGATATAATCAGATTAGAATGTACAAGCCTGATATTCTGAAAACTTCCTTCATTGCCAGAAGGGATACATACTGTTATACCCATATGCCCTTCGGGTTGAAAAACGCCGGGGTCACATATCAGCGTCTAGTGAACCACATCTTCAAGGGTAAAATAGGGTGCAATATGAAAGAATATGTAGATGATATGCTGGTGAAAAGCTTGAAGGCAGAACACCACATCTTCGACCTGGATGAGGCATTCCAGGTCTTAAGGGAAAGCAAAATGAAGTTGAATCCGGAAAATACGCCTTTGGCGTCACCTCAGGGAAGTTCTTCGAGTTCATGGTCTCAAGAAGAGGAATAGAGGCTAATCCAGCTAAAATCAAGGTCATACTAGAGATGCATCCACCGGGCAGAGTCAAGGATTTGCAAGAGTTGATGGGGAGAGTACCGGAGCTAGGAAGGTTTATCTCGGCTTCCGGTGACCGCTGCCTACCCTTCTTCAAAGCATTAGAAAACCGAGCATGGGAGAGACAAACAAAGGGAACTAAACTCACTTTCGAGTGGACAGAAGAATGCCAGACAACATTCATAGAATTGAAGAGATATTTGGCCCAACCACCGCTCTTAACCAAGCCAGAACTAGGGGATACTCTCCAGCTCTATTTAGCTATTACTGCGGTGGCGGTAAGCGCAGTTTTGATTCGAGTAGATGGACGTGTACAAAGACCAATTTACTACGTCAGCAAGGTGCTCCTAGAGGGAGAAACCAGATACAGCAATATGGAGAAGTACGCCTAAGCTCTGATAACGTCTGCTCGAAAGCTGAGACCTTATTTTCAAGTCTATACCATAGAAGTAATAACCAACTAGCCTCTGAAGAAAATCCTGGCCAAGCACGACCATTCTGGGAGACTAGTAGCAAGGTCGGTAGAACTGGGGGAATTTGAAATTCAGTATAAACCTCGCACCGCCATTAAGGCTCAGGCCCTTGCAGACTTTGTCATCGAATACACCTTACCGGATAAGGAGATAGCACCAGAGGCTGAAGCTAGGGAGGTAACAGAAACCTGGACCTTATTCGTGAATGGTTCATCTAATGCTAACGGATGTGGTGCTAGCCTAATATTCACAAGCCCAGGAGGATTCTTAGTGCAGTATGCGCTAAGATTTGAATTCTAGACCATAAACAATGGAGCAGAATATGAAGCCCTAATTACAGGTCTGAATCTAGCAAAGAGTTTGGTAGTAAGGAACATCACCGTGCATAGCGATTCCCAGTTGGTGGTCAATTAAGTGGAGAATACGAGGTGAAAGAACCGTGTATGACACAATATCTGGTAAAAGTACGTAATTTAATTGATGAGTTCACCAGCTTTTAAATATTATAGGTACCCCGAGCACAGAATACCTTGGCAAATGTGCTTTCCAGGCTAGCCACCTCAGAATTTCAAGATCTGGGCAGAACCATATACATAGACGTGCTCGGTGCGCCAAGTATAGAAGAAACCGAGCACGTACTACCCATTGAGGTTGAACCTTGCTGGATGGACCCCCTAATAGCATATCTCCAAAGGGACACACTCCCAACAGACAAGAAAGCGTATACCATGCCCTACTTAAAATGTCTCAAGCCATCCGAAGCAGAATACGTTCTGAGGGAAATTCACACAGGCATTTGAGGCCAACACTTTGTGTTACACCCACACCCTAGATATACCCCTATACCCCGGGGCAGTTTAGACCTTACCCAATGGGTAATGCCTTATGGCCATGGTCAACACTAATGACTTTGAACTGGTAATACCGTAGAAAGAATCCCCTCGAAGACTTGGAAGTGTGGGCCAAAGGCCCGCAACTTTCCTTGAAGTTTGGGCTATAACAGTAGCACCGAAGTTACGAACGGACTCACTCTTGCTGAATCCGCTCGAGGATCCGCCCGTGCTGTCATCAGCCTTTTTGGATTATTTTCCTATAGGACCCACACCCCCGTGTTTCAGACCCCCTAATTTAACCTTTAGACCATATGGACCCCTGCCCTCACCGTTGATTGGTTGAGTGGGCCATGAAAGTGGGCCCACAAGGCTTAACTAGGTGAATAATAGGTTTTATACACCCTAACCTAAGCCAAACAGACCCTAGTGGACATTTGAGTCCTATGGACTTAGGGTGCACCCCAAATGTGACCTAATGGACCTAATGGGTGTGGCTAAAGCCAAACAAGCCCTAAGACCCAAACCAAAACCCATTTAAAGACCTAGGGCCACTAAGTGATTGGGGGTACCTAAACCAAATACACCCTAAAGCCCATCTAACCCCTTAAAGGATACCTAAACCCCTCTCATTCACTTATCTCTCCCCCTCCCCCATAAACCGTGGAGGAGAAGAGACAACAGAAAAGAGAAGGAGGAAGAGGAAGGAAGATGAAGGTGAAGTAGAAGAGGAATAGGAGGGGAAGGGAAGAAGGTGGAAGCCATGCAAGATGGCTGGCATCCCCACACCTCCTCCCAAGCTGGACGGACCCAAGGGAGAAGAGAAAGAGGAGGAGAAGAGATGGAGAGAGTGGCTGGAAGAAGGAAGCTCACCAAGGTAAGCTCCCTCAACCTAGCTCTCCCTCATTTCCCTTTTTATTTTGTTGGTTTCTTAAGCTAGAGCTAACCTAGGGTTCCATTTGGGACTCAAGGTGAAGCTCGGCCCTAGTTGGGAGCTCTAATGGATGTTGACCTAGGCCTCTAAGTGTTGCAATTGCAGCCATGGCCAATGAATCCCTGGTTTGAACCTTTAAACCCCAATCCTTGGACCAATTGAGACCCAAACCATGTAGGATCTTGGATCCTTGAGGTGAGCCTAGGACCTAGTGACCCTAGGAAGGCTTGACACCTCTCCCTTGTTCCTGAGGTGCTGAGGAGCTCCAAGCTTCAAGCTTGGGCTGAAGCCCTCTGTAATCTCGGAAGAGACTGTCGACGGACGAATGATCGGATCCATCTATCGTGGTACCACCCATCAGTCCACCCAGTATAAACCCTGTGTGTTGGCCTGAGCGGACGAAGGCATGGATTCACTCTGTTTGCCTCCGCCCGGGACCTGTTGCTCTTCAGTCTGTCTCAGGAAATCGAACGGATGCGGGGGCGGACCCAAGAAACACATCTGCTCGTGGATCCGCCCCCTTTTAAGTGTGTCTCAGGTGTTGAATGGATCAACCACCGGACTCAAGTAAGAAGTTCCGCTCATGGGTCCGCTCGCTCTGTTTCTACTTTTGGCCTAAGCGGAGTCAGGGGCGGATTCACCTCTGCTGAGACCGCCCGTGAGTCAGCTCGTGCTGTCTTGGTTGAAATCTGATTTTAACCCTATGGGCCTAGCATGGGACCCTTCTATGTATGCTTTAATGATTGTTTTTGTATTCCTAGGCTACCCAACTCGATGGTTGGCAGGGAGCCCAGGTGAGATTCATGTCGCCCACACATGGCGGCGCCCGTGTTAGGTGAGTGGGTTCTGGGTGATTTGTTGGGTTTGAATATATATTAATATGAAATCTTAAGCATGCTAGTATATATTTATAAGTATGGTGCGCATTGCATTTTATTCATTTGTGAACTGTTGTGAATGTAATAGCATGCTCACCATTGTATCGGGCTACGATGCTGGGTGTACTGGTACCGGAACCCCAATTTATTTAATTATGAAAACTGTTGTATGTCATCCTGATCTGTATGTGCCTTGTCGTGCTGGTACCCAGATACTAGATGGAATGGGACGTTGATGCACCCAGAATACCTCTCAGGACGATAGGACCTACATATAGTATATCTGTGGCTAGGATGCTTGTTCCCTTATGCTACGACCCTTGCCAACAGGGATTTATGTGTTGGATAGTCTGAGCACCTGTGGTCTGTGAAGGTGGGAGAGGCTAGGGCAGGGGTAGTGGTGGCTATCAGGGTTTGCCACTGGGTGGTCATGATGGCTTCTACCAGCTTAGATCCCTTCGTGATAATTGAGGTTTCACTGGGATGATAGGATAAGTAACCCTCAGTGTCTCCCGAGTTATCACAGTAGCATATACTTGACCGATAGAATTGTGTGTTAGGTGAAAAATGAATCTAACATTAGCATGCATCATTCTGATTGATATTGATTGTATGGTGTATGTGCATTCCCCTTTGCTCCCTCACTAGCTAGTGTAGCTAACCCCGTTGTGCAACCCCTTTTTAGTCGATTATGCAGGAGGTACTACTTGGATGAGCATCGTTGGATGCGAATCAAGTGGGACCAGCGGCTGTGACTTGGATGTAAATGTACACCCAAGATTGGTGCCCTTATGGCGATTATTTATTATTTAATTTCCTGTCTTCATTCCACAATCATGTATAAACTGTATGTCCATGTATAGGGAGAGTAATGAATGGTTACTTATGTTAGAATTGTAATATGTGTTATCATTTGATAACCGATGCTATATAATTTCACATGATTTAATTTAATTTTGCTTCCGCTAACTCTGTATCTGGAACGGTTTATTCCTTTTTGTACATTTCTTTCTGTTATCAAGATGTGATGACAAGGTGGACTGTGGCTTGGGACACTATATCCGCGATCCTGGTAGGTGTCAGGATGATGTGTAATTGTCCCAGTCATACCCCTATGTGGCAAAATATCTTACATCGGGATAGGGGCGTGACACTTTGGGGGCATAGCACTTGCCCTCAAAGTTATCAGGCAGAGATACTTTTGGCCATACCTACGAAAGGAAGCATTGAGTTTTGTGCGCAAATGCATCAAGTGCTAGACCTTTGCACCGATCACGCATCAGCCAGCCACGGAGCTCACTTCAATCTCAAGCCCATTACCTTTTGTACAGTGGGGGATGGATATTCTAGGTCCCTTCCCAAAGGCATCAGGAGGTAGACAATTTATGGTTGTGGCCGTGGATTACTTTACAAAATGGGTAGGGGCAGAAGCTTTGGCAGTAATTTTAGCTGCGAAAGTATGGAGATTCTTCTTCCACTCCATCATATACAGATATGGAAGTCCAAGAACACTTATCACTTACAACAAAAAGCAATTTGAGCAAAAATTCAAAGAATTCAGTGATCAGTATGAAATTTAGCTACAAAAGACCTTGGTAGCCCACTCGCAATCCAATGGCCTGGCAGAAGCCATGAATAAAATCCTACTGGACAGAATCAAAAAGAAGTTGGAGACAACCAAAGGATTATGGGTAGAGGAATTGCCCAGTATCTTATGGGCATACGAAACAACAACAAGAAATGTAACAGAAACACCATTTATGCTGGCATATGGAACCGAGGCAGTAATCTACATAGAGATAGGGGAAACATCAATGAGGGTGCAATTATATAATTTGGAAGCTGATGATGAGGAGTTACGAGCAAATTTGGATTTGTTAGAAGAAATCCGAGAAACAGCTCGAGTAAGGAACGCTGCTCATCAACAACAGACGGCACACCATTATAATACAAAATAAAAAATGTGAAATTTCACCAAGGAGAACTGGTGCTTCACAAGGTAGAAGCCTCTGACTCGAGATCCATGGGAAAGCTAGTACCCAATTGGGAAGGACCATAAAGAATTTCCAAACAAGTGGCGTCAAGGGCTTTTCATTTGGAGACTTTGGAGGAAGTACCCATACCACGATCTTGGAATGCAGAAAATTTGTGAAAATTCTATCAATGAGGTCAGTTCCCATTTGTTTTGAATCAAAATTGAAGTTATTACAAAGTTTCATGTGGCTACGACCAATAAAGATATCTATGCTTACTCATCAAACTATAGCAATGGCTTATTCTTGCAACTTGCGATTAAATTTTATAATCATTTTTTCTTATTATTGATGTGCCAAAAATACCATGGTCATCAGACCATAATGGTGAGTTGCACCATAGGGACATTTCCCCAATGAAGATCATGGTCATCTGACCATAATGGTGAGTTGCACCATAAGGGCGTTTTCCCAATAAAGATCATGGTTATCCGACCATAATGGTAAGTTGCACCATAGGGGCACTTCCCCAATAAAGACAATGGTCATCCGACCATAATGGTGAGTAGCACCATAGGGGCGCTTCCCCAATGAAGACAATGGTCATCCGACCATAATGGTGAGTTGCACCATAGGGGCATTTCTCCAATGAAGATCATGGTCATCCGACCATACTGGTGAGTTGCACAAAATGGGCGTTTTCCCAATGAAGATCATGGTCATCCGACTATAATGGTGAGTTGCACCATAGGGGCACTTCCCCAATTAAGACAATGGTCATCCGGCCATAATGGTGAGTTGCACCATAGGGGTGTTTCCCCAATATGGTCAACCGAGCATATCGATAAATTGCACCGCAGCGACAAAAAGGGTCAAAAGTGTCATTAATAATGATGATGAAGCGAAAGACTGACCATAACAACGGAAGCGTAAAATAAGGAACTAGAGCAGAGACAAGTCAAAAATAAGAATTCTTTATTGACAGATTTTAAATAGTGCTACAGATACATGAGATTGTTACAAACAATGGAATCAAATGGTACTACATAATACAAAAGTAAGTTGTACTCGATTCCAGTTGAATTCTTCTCCTAAAGGACGAAAGCAAGGCAAAATCGAAATGCACCTAACCCACAAGCCCGATGTGCCTTATCTTGGTCCACCAGAGAAAAGCATTGAGGCCTGAATGAACCAGGGGACGAGAAATGTGAAACAGGTGTAGCAATAACCAGAACATCGGGTAGAGTATGATCAACCCCGACATTCATGATGCAACACGACCTATCCTAAAGTGACCCCGAGAAGTCCTGAGGGGACTGCTTCGCCAAATGGGAATCACCATCCCGACATCTTTGAGCTCCTCCAAAGCCCAAATGACCTCCATTGCCGGTCTCCTAAAACTGCCAAAAATGAGGAGGATGAAAATGATAAGCAAGGCACCGGTTTAGGTTCTCCAGCGCATTGCTTGTGCAAAACCTCCATACCTCGAACTCTGAAGAGGTTAGGGATGGCAAGAAACTGCCCCCTCAAGACTCTCATCCTCTCTACAATAGCATAACCCCACCAAGTATTGGCAAGGGCACACCACGCAGAAAGGCAGCCCAAAAGCCTAGAACCCCAAAGGGCACTATGTGTCAATTGAGGATCGAAGCTGTAAGGGCCAATGTCGATTGAAGATAGGAGCTGAAAATGATTTCACCTACTGAAGAATTAGCCTCCAAGAATATGCATCATGTGTAGCCATAAAGGCAACGACAACCACAACACCAGAGAAGTATAAAAGCTTCAATAGAAGTGCAAAAAGAACATCTACAGAAAGAGCGTCTACAACAAGAACTCATGGCTTCACTATGAACAGCAGAAATGGAGAGCAGAGGCACTATTTAAAGAGCAACCAATGGTCCAGATCAAGAGGGGAATATCAAAAGGCAACCACAAAAAATTATAAAGAATAATTGTCGGGAGCCACGTGGCCAAGCCCCATTGCACTTATACTCTTCAAAAATTGTGAAAGGGTCCAACTACGGAGGCAACGATTCGGCTCCTACTTAAGTTCCATTAATGGCACAGTAAACGAAGCATTGAGTATGGCATAAGCAATAAATGTTCCATGTTGGGAATTACAAATAAAATCCCTTGAAAAAAGATCTTCGTCATAAAGGCAATTTTTACCAAAAAGTAGGTCGAGCGCTACAAAAAGGAGATAACTATTCATTAAGATAGAAAGACTAAGCAGTATGAATCAGACAAATACCGAACAAGATGAAGATTCCATAAATAAAATATGACAGTTATCGCTGCCTGAGATACAATGAATTGGCTACAAATACACACGCTTAGGGCGTGGGGGATTAGGGGGCAAAGGTCCTGGAACATTCTGGGGAGGGGGAAAGAAGGGTACCGAGATCCAACACCACCTCCCATACAGGAATTCAGGGATTAAAGCCCAACTTAATCTTCCCTCATTTAAAGTGGGGGGTAGCTTCCCTTATCTTATCATACAAGCACTAAGCACCTTCTAGTGCTTTATCTTCACAGAAGCGCTGGAAGACCACCAACTTCACAAGGTATTTGATAGTAAGGTTGGCAGCAGCATATTTCTCCATCCAGAGATAGTCAGTGACGTTATCTACAATGTCCCAGGCAAACTCCAGTCTTTCCAGCAAATCTTTCTACCAGCTTTCAAGGGACTTGTAATAATCTAATTCACTCTTAAGGTGAGAATAGCACTTCTGTAGGACAGCATTTGCAGTCACATATACTGCTATCTGGGCTTGTAATTCCTTTTCTCACTCCATGGCATCAGATTGTGCGCTACTGGGCATGGGAAGATTATCCTATAGACAAGATATAAAGGTTATGGTTGGATAATGCAAAATTAAAGAAATCAGCACAGGATTAGAAATGCAGAAAGTAATGAGAAATTAATTGTTCTTCATTGAAAGCCCCAGAGGCGAGTTACATTTTTGGGTGGACAAAAGACAAAAAAGAAAAACACATGACAAAAAATCAGAAAGAAAAAGGGGAAGAGCTAAACTACAGAAGCGTCCTTGGGATCCTGAGCATCCGGAACAGGAACTACGCCCTTCGCCGGTACTAATGAAGGATTCTCCTCTCCAAGCTCAGTGCCCTACTCGGCAACCTACTCAGGAATCCTTACAGCTATCTCAACTTGCTCGGAAGCAACGGTCTCGGTCTCTGCAATACCTGCCGAAGAAGTTGACCCCCAACCTTAGTACTAACCACAGGGGGAACCACAGAAGAAGGACGCGGCCAGGGAATCACCAGTTGACCCCTAGACGAAGTGGGGACATAAGCACCCGATTCTAACCGAGTAAGCATGTACTGCACCTCGGATATGTTATCAAATTTGAAGTCAGGCTGCTTTTCCTTCACTTGTTCCCAGATGGAGTGAAACACTTGCAGATAAACCTTTGAGGCCGTCTTCAGATGCTCCCTGGTGTTGGCCTCTGAGCAGTAATAATCTTCCACAGCCTTGGCACAGGGATCCTCAAGTTTGGACTTCAGATCGGAAATTTCCTTCTTTTGATCCTTGATCTGCTGCTCCTTCTCGCATAACTTTTCTTTGTTCTTCTCATAAGAATAAGAGAGAGTCTCCACCTGCTCCTCCACCGCAGCAAGCTTCGCATCTGCCACGGCATGGGCCTTCTCCGCAACCTTCTTCCCCGCCGATAGATCCTTTACCTTGGTAGCTAGATGATGAATCAGGTCATTCCTTTCAAGGCTAGTTTTCTTCACCTCCCTGCACTCCTTCTCCAGCTCACTATACACAGAGGCAGTCTTTCTCTTGCGCTCCACTAACCTGGAGGCAAAAGCCAAAACCTGGAATAAAGAAAAAAATTGACAATGATTACCTGAAACCCCGAGATCCATCAAGACAAAGGGCATTACCTCATACACCTGAGGAAGGGTGGCATTCTCCAGCGTATCGTCATCCATGTCAAAAAGTAGATCCTAATCAGTTGGAGGAACGTAATTTAATACAAGATGCCCGGCAGCCTCTGCATTATCGATCACCTTCTGGTCGGTACGAACTGACCATTTGGGGACAAACACATCCGAGCTTATCTTCTCCTTCCCCTTGCTCTTCTTAGCAATTTCCAAGGATGGGGGATCCTTAAAGACTGCGAGAGAACTCTGCTCCCGTGTTGAATGCTCGGAGGAAGAAGATGTCTTCTTCTTGCTCGAATGTTGCCCTTGAATTTTGAGACCCTAAGAAGACGGAGGAGGGAGATTCTTCTTGGGCTCTTTCCTCGGAAGACCCTTTTTATACTCGGTCGGAGCATCCTTTCTTTTCTTCCCCTTATCCAAGGGAGGGAGAACAGTATCTCCTGGCACCTGAAGATTCTTAGTCTCTATGAAATTGGTGAGGGAACCTAAAGTAAACTCCACTGCAACAAATATGAAAGAGAAGGTTAATGCAACGTAAAGGTCCATGGGAAGGAGACAGGGAGAAGCAAATTCCAGAGGTGCTCACCCCTCTCCAAATCATTCATGTCCAGAGCGTCAATAGCATCCACTTCCACACGCTCCTGCTCGATCACCATCCATTCCAGAGTGGACAGATCCTCGGGGTCAAGATGAGGGGTTCTATTACGAGCAGAGGTGTCTGGGTAGCCCCATACAATAAGACACTTGGGCCCCGTATATGAAGCCCAAAAGAATCTCTGTTTCAAACCATAAATGGCGGTCAGGATTCAACCCATGACAGGAATGTCACGTTGACGAAAGTAATACCACCCCGGGTGGCCACTATTTGAGTTCAAGATGAAGCACCTAATAAACAGAGCGGGAGAGGGATGTCTGCCTAACCGAGAACATCTAACTATGAAGGCTCCTACACATCTCCAGCAGTTAGGGACCAGTTGCCTGGGGCCAACCCTGTAATATTTAAGAAGACAAGAGATAAAAGGTAGGAAGGGGATAACTATTATACCTGCACCCCAGGAGTATAATTAATTATTATTTTCTTCCCGTGACGTGTGGTTACCACTGCCATATATGCTGGTGAGCTGTTCTCACTGGTGGTCAAACCCAGCTACAAAATTATTGACCACAGTATGGGTTTGCCTGTAGAGGAAACTATCAGGGTCATGGGGGACAAACCATGATATTTGGAGAAGTAAGTTCTAGCTTTTACTTTATTTATTTACCCTTTCCCTCCATGCCCTCAAAGTACGGGCCAAGGTTTGAACCGCCCGGGCTATTTTAGTTGGGTAGGAAATATTTTATTTATGGGTCCCAGTTATTTAGGGGAGCGTGTGATGGACCTATAATCCCATGGCGGATGGACCCATCCCTAAGTGGGTTCTTTTCTATTTGAAACCAGTGGGTCTACCCATTTAGCCCTATAGGCCCATTTGACTTAATGAACTAAGAATGAGTTTTTATTCTAATGTTACCCAACCAAACGGGTCCTAAAGTCACTTTGCCTACTTAGAACTAAAGGCATTTACTTCTCTTTACTATTCTCACCAAGCCTAAAACGTGGAGGAAGAAGAGAAGGGAGAAGAGGTGCGGATGAGCTTGATAGGGGGCTTGGGATCTTGCTTCTTGGAGCCTCAACGTGGGTACCACTTCCTTGAGGAAGGTAAGCCTTTAAGGCCTTCTTCCTTCTTTATTTTGGATTTTGGGGTTGGGAGATGGGAGAGAATCGGTCTAGGGTTTATTTTGAGACCCAAGGATCAATGTGAACTCATGTCCATGATCATGGTGGAGCTATCTAACTCCTTTGGCTAACCTCAAAGCTCCGAATCCCATCCCAATGGAAAGACCTAGGGTTTCTACCCTATTATGCCCTAAATGAAGTTCTCCTTGCTTCCCTTTGTTGAATCCTTGGGATGCATAGGCCTAATGAGGTCTTAGGACCCTAATGTGCCAAGGAGGAAGCTCTCTTGGTGTTTCCTTTCCTCCAATCTACTTGGAAATGGAAGCCTTGGTGAAGAATCTTTTGATTTTGGGGTTTGGAGACATGTGGTTTTACCTGCGATTTTAAGACCTACGAGAAACCGCCCCTGCAACCACCCTGAGACCATCCTCTTAAGAAGTTCTCGGTTAAAGTTGGTTTTAGGTGCGGTTTCATATCTGATGTGAAATCACCCATAAAATTGGACCTAGCAGAACCCTTCCTACGCTCCTGTTAAGGTTGGATTTACATGTGGCTTTAGGTTCGGGCATGAAACCACCCATAAAAACACCCTACCTTTAAAATCTACAACTTAGATAATTTGTGGGGGGACCTTTTGGGAACCCTCCTCTTTGACATAATTAACCCTATTCTCACTCTTTCACTAGGTTTAATCTCCCATTTGGCAACGTGCTACTTAACCGCGGTGATATCTCATAACTTTGGGATATAACACCTAGGGTAAGTGGGTTTGGTTTGTTTGGACTTGGTATTATTATTAATTTCATATGTACCATGCTATTAGTATATTTTATTAAGCATGATTGTGCATTTTGCATACTTCATTAAATGATTGATGTGATGATGTTGTGGTTACTTTCCATTCTTTATTGGGTTAAGATGTCGGTGAATGCCGGTGCTGGAACCCTAGAATATATATATAATACCTTTGATTGAATGTCATATTGAACTGTATGCGTCGTGCCGTGCTAGTACCCGGGTGCTAAACCAGATGAAAAGTTGATGCGCTCGGAATACCTCTCGGGACGATAGGACTTGCATGTAGTATATCTGTGGTTAGGACTTTTGTACCCTTATACTACGACCCTTACCAATAGGGATTTAGGTGTTGGATAACCAGAGCGCAGAATCTGTGGTGTGAGAGAGAGCCAGTCATGGCAGTGATGGTTATCAGGGGGTTTGCCACTGGGATGTTTTAGTGGCATTATCCGGCGTAGGTCCCCATGTGACAATTGAGGTTTCATTGTGGTGATGATAGAAGTGACCCACAGTGTTACCCGAGTTGTCACGGTAGCATATACCTTTGACTTAGTTGTGATGATAGGTGAAAATTTTATTTAACATATGCATGCATCATTGGACTATCTGATCTGTGTGTTGTGCCTCCCCATCCCCTCATTGGCTCAGTGGAGCTAACCCCCTCGTGTACACACTTTTTAGATTATGTTGCAGGTGGCGGAGGAACACAGCGATCGATGTCCTCGAGATGATTTTGCCTACAGAGCATACTGATGGTTGGGACTTGGTCCCCTTTTATATTTTGACCCTTTGTAATAATATTGTCTGCTTGCACTATATAATTTGTGTAGAAACTTTAAAGTATATGTATCACTTAGTAGTTTGGGCATAAAACAACTATCATGGTAAATGCTTCCGCTTGTATTTTTGAATTTTCAAAAATATAATATTTCTTCCTCCGCGCTCTAATATTACTGTGTCGTTAATATTAGTTTTGACTGTATATTGGGACACTACATCGATGATTCTAGCAGTGGTTGGGATGACACGTGTTGTCCTAGTCATACCCTTTTTCTATATTTTATCCCTTGTCGAGATGGGGGTGTGACAATAATGGAGCCCCGCCTCAAAAGCATCTAAGATGAGGCCGACCTCTTTGGGATGTGCACCATTCAACCTATCCTTGGGAGAAGGGACTCTAAGGTCAACAGACTCCGGGATCGAATAAACCTCTCAGATCTCCACTAGGTTATATTCTGTCAGTGCCAAGGGGATCTCATCCACCACTTTCCCTATAGTGGGATCGAATTGGGGTTGGCGAATGTAATAACCCCTTTTTCCGTGGGAAGCCGATGATTTTTTGGAGGCGCGACTGGAAGTGCTAGCAGAAGCACCAGATGAACTTTGAGGGATCAAAATGGGAACCCTAGGAGCTACAACGCCCTCCATGGATGACTGGGGAGGAGCCCTTCGATTTCCTCTCACAACCTCTCCATGATACAACTCCTCACCCTCTTTTAACAAGGAGTCCGCCTCTTGATTGGACTCAGGAACCGAAGTTTCCTTAGATTTCCCCATCTCTCGGGGCGGGGAAAAGCAAACCGAATGAAGAAATAAAGAGGAAAGAGAAAGGGAAAACTTACTTGAGCAAGAGGGGATGCGATTAAAGAAAAAAAGAGGCACTAAGCGAGATGACTTCAGAAACTCAAGAGGTTTTTTAGCAAGGAAACTTGAAGACGATGAGGAAAGAAAGACAGGGGAAGTTAAAATGCTTTATACTCTTGGGGGCAATGAAACAAAGCTCCTAATCCAACCGCCCATTTTGCTTAAATGGCCAAGATGCAAAGAAGAAGAAGAAGAAGAGACACATGTTTCGAGAGTGAGAAAAGCTACCTCTGCAAGGAAAACACCGAGAAAGCAAGAAAGTTTAAATTTAAACTTTATGACATCCCATCAAACTTCCCTCAAAAGGCGTGAAAACCAAAAGAGATTTCGTACCCACGTGCAAACATCGACGAATGGCGGCACGATTATAAAATATCCATGGAGGGTAATGTCATCCAAAGGAGAAATGTGATCCAAAGGAAAAAATGATTTGTTCACGGTACATAACATCACCAAACATACAAACTGAGCTGCATTCACGTCTGCATGGATGGCCAGGAAATTTCCTCCTCATACCTCATTTCAGGTAAGGGGAGTAGGGGGCAAATGATACACCACTTTTTGTGCATCGAATCCCTAGTTTACACGTGGCCCCACTTGGGCTATAAGCAAATCAATTCTCAACCCGAAGCCCAGAAAGTCATGCCCAAGACAGTAATATCGGCCTGGACACGTCAGCAAAGATAGTTGTAAACTTTCAAGTGGGTATACCCAGATAACCATAATTCACGTGCCACATCCGGAAGGATCCTAAGATTTGAGGGAAGAATCTCGGTTCTTGTAAGGGTTTCCTAATCCGAGCATGCAGGGACCACCTTACCAGAAAGGAAAGGTCCTCTGGGAGATCGGATGGATGGAATAGGAAAGGGATTGGGCATGAACTTGTATAAATAAGAGCCCTATTGCTCATGCGTAGGGGATTCATTCATCTATCAATAAAGAAATCAAGAAACATAGCAGAGTAATCTTCGTTTTTCCCTAATTCATTCCTAGCCCAGGGCTAGCTTGAAAGTTGTACTGCCTGAGGGTCTTCCTTCGGCAATATTCTTTGTGCAACAGTTTGAATGGCAGTGATTGGTTGATTTGGAAAGCCAAGATGGAAGACTTTCTCTATTCAAGAGACATATATTCACCAATTCAAGGATTAGAGAAGAAGCCAGAAATTGTATCCAATGAAGTTTGGGAGACTTTCATAGAAAAACAATTGTTTGTTTTCGAAAATGGTTGAATGATTGTGTCTTCCACCATGTGTCAATGAAAACTAGTGCAAGTTATTTTTTTTTTGCTAAAGATCAACAAATGAGTTATATTACTATCACCAAACCAAAAGAATGAAAGAAAACACCATTGAGCTACTAGTCGACCTTCGGCATGGCCATCAGCAGAGTAGTAACCCAATCAAACAGAAAAATTACAAGAACTTGTATCTAGGTTTCATAAGGGCATCCCAAGTAATGTCATTAGTGAGAAAAGAGGGGGGGGCTATCCCAATCTGTGCTAGTCGATGTAGTTGCCGCATGTTTTGCCAGTCTATCTGCGACACTGTTAACCTTCCTGAAGCAATGAGAAACTCTCCAAGAGGTGTTTTCCAGGTACCGCTTGTAATGCCACCATCACTATTGATAAATCCACGGTATACGTTGATTTAAAATGCACATCACCACTGAAAGAGAATCATATTCCACCCAAAGCCTTCCCACGTGCAAAGACATCGCATGATGGATTCCTATGAAAAAGGCTTCAAACTCAGCAAGAAAATTGGTTCCCACTCCTATATAATAAAAGAAAGTTGCAAATACTGGTGATGCTTTACTCTCCTATTTGGCCTCTAGATGTCACAGATGCCATGGAATGGCCTAAGACCATCTCCATGGAAGTTGTTGTCAACGGTAGATTTGTTTTCTTAACATCGCTTGGAGAAAGGCCAACAAAAAGGGCTTTTTGAGTTCTGGTATGGTTATAGTTCATGTCCCTACCCAATTAAGTTAATGTCTCACTCCCCTCATTCAAATTTTGATCAGATCCCTGCTTTATAATTTTCTATTTTGCCATCGAAACTGATACTAAATACTCGAGAAGATCAAATGGTGCCTTGATGAGCAGATTACGATTTTGGGTTTGTTGGTATTTTATAGTTCTCTGACATCGGGGATTTTTGTTTGAGGGGTGATGTGTTGTACAACACTTCTGGTCTTGTGAGAGGAGTAGAGAGAGACAAACAGTGTACAATCAATTTTGTCTCTCGCTTTTGCTGATGCAACAGGCGAAGGATAGCTTCTCCGTACAACCGGAGATAGAATCAAAACTAGTAGCAAATGCAAATAGCTTCAGGCCAAGTCCATCTCATCTTTGTGAGACAGGACTCCTATAAGGTTGATCTTGCATGTTAACTCGAGGGAGTTATAGTGGGAGAGCGAAGGTCCAAGGACAAGATGGATCTGAGAAATACAGAGGGGTAGAATAGCACAATACAGAGGGAGAGAGGGAGGGTGTCAGAGCCGATGAGGATAGGGTGAGGTTAGAATTAGACTGTAAATTTACAAAATTAGACCTTCTACTTTAATTGTCACACCTCGAACCCACCCCCTGGGAGGATCCGACAGTTGACCCGAATACCCGAAGTATTCAAATACCTCCAGGATCCAGATGCAGTAATTACATGTCACAAGCCCCACAATTAATATAAAGACAATTAAATAAAACCATACAGAGTGCAGCAGAAAGTTCCTATTGATTTAAAACAAGTTTATATTTACAATCATTATGGTTTTGTCTTTCCCACATCTTATTACATTCCCAAAAGTAAACTAACAAGACAGAAAGCCAAACTGTACAATTTTTTATATACAGTAGATTTAACCTTATGATAAATACAATAGAGCACAGTAAACACATAAGCAAGGTAATCAAGTCCATCGGATTCCAATTCCGTAAAATCATCATCTGTAGTGCCTCCCGGATCAACATCATTCCTCAATACAAGTATACCTTTACCTGCAAATTGTACAATTTTTTATATACAGTAGATTTAACCTTACGATAAATATAAAAGAGCATAGTAAACACATAAACAAGTTAATCAAGTCCCTCATATTCCAATTCCATAAAATCATCTGTAGTACCTCCCGAAAAGCTAAACTGTACAATTTTTATATACAGTAGATTTAACCTTACGATAAATACAAAAGAGCACAGTAAACACATAAACAAGGTAATGGACGAAAAACTAAACTTTACAATTTTTTATATATAGTAGATTTAACCTCACTATAAATACAAAAGAGCACAGTAAACACATAAACAAGGTAATCAAGTCCCTTAGATTCTTGTTGAAGTCTGATGAGTTCTCTTCAGCTTTTGCATGGGAAGGTACTAGAGCTAAATTTCCAAAGGTTTCCTGGGCTGACCTCATTTGGTATAAAAACCCTTCAACCTCATCACTCTCTGTTTGGATGGAGCCTGGTCCATGGAAATCTGCCTACAGATGAAGAAATTCAGAAGCGTGGAATATGCTTGGTTTTCAGGTGCCATCTTTGTAAGAAGGATATCGATTCTTTGCATCATATTTTTCTCAATTGTGACTTTAGCAATGCTGTTTGGAGGGATTTTTCTTCTTGGTTTGGTCATGTACTCCTGGGCTCGGCCCTCCTCTATTGCTAAGCTTTTTGGTTGGTGGAAGAGGAACTTGAGGAGCTCGGATGTCAAGGATCCTTGGGCTGCAAGTGTAGTTGTCATTTTTGTTGTTTTATGGGAAGAGCGCAATAGAAGATGTCATGAGGGTTAGTCCCGTAGCTTAAATCAGATCCTAGAGTGTATTAAAGGAGAAATAAGGGACTGCAACTTTGTGATTAAGGGGATTAAAACATATCTTGATCTGAGATGTGTTAGATCTATGGGCCTGTTAACCTGTAGCACATCTTCCAGAGGTATTACTGAGGTGTTCTAGTGCAAACCTCTTTCTAATTGGATCAAGCTGAATATTGACAGTAGCTCGCTTGGGAATCCTGGTAGGGCGGGGGCGGGTGGTGTCTTTCGTAATCACCACGCCCAAGTGGTGCATTTTTTCAATATATTTTTGGGGGTCTCCAGTATTTTTGTGGCAGAATTTGAGGCTCTTATGGATGGTTTGTTCATTGCTAAGGAGAAGGGTATAAGAGACATGTGGATTGAATCTGATTCGGCCTCCGTGGTGATGTCAATTCACTCTTCAAATATCCCTTGGTTTGTTCTTCAAAGATGGTTGGTGCTTAGACCATATTTGGATTCGTACAATTGGAAATTTACCCACTGCTTTAGAGAAGCTAACCCTATTGCGGGTTACATGGCAAAGCAGGCGGCAAAATCTGGGGAGTCAATTTCAAACTGTGTTTTTCCTAGACACATTGAAGAACAGTTGGCACATGATGCCATGGGAATGCCAAGATTTAGATTTCTATAGTGGTGGGTGAGGTCCCTGCTGATGGCCATGCCGTAGGTGGGGTTCCTTGCTTGCTAGTTTGTGTCTTGGATTTGGTTTTTCTATAATTTGATCTTTTTGTTTCTTTAATTCAATGATCTCTTAGCAAAAAAAAAGTCCCTTAGATTCCAATTCCGTAAAATCATCATTTGTAGTGCCTCTCAAATCAACATCATTACCCAGTACAAGTATACCTTTACCTGCAAAACATCCAAAAAGGGGTTTTCTAGAGGGGTGAGCTCCCTTGAGCGCACCGAGTGAAGATAAACCATACAAGCATTCGCAAACACAAAATCCTATATGCATGGGTTTCAATTTTAATCTTAATTCCACCTGACAATAATGCCTAAGGCTCTAAGCTTTTGCTACGGTAACAACTAGGGAAATATTCATGTCTTCTTTTGCACCTTAACGCACCGAATCCACAACCATTACCCTAGGAACTCACACAGGTCATGGCTTCACATTCCATCCAATGGCAGACCCCGATAATCATAGCCTACCCTATTTCGAACAACAAACAACTCCTCAGACATCAGGGAGCTATGATCACCCAACACTTGTACTCCTGTTGGTAAGGGTTATAGCACCAGGGTGTGACATTCCTAGCCTTATGCAGACTAAATGACATAGTACGAGGTGTACAATGCTCTCGCATCCCATACTACGGCACACCATACCTCTCGTTTCCAAGTCGACTACGGCATTTATACTAGCATGACAATGTTTCACATTCCAACACATCGCACCATCACATCAATATCCATTCATAGTTTCATATTCCATATCCCATAAACATGAATACATCAATAAATCAATTTCAAACGATATAAATGGATGAAATTCACACATGAATGACATCTAACAAGACAACTAAATGAAATAAACATTCCCAAAAGAATTCAATGTCTATCTCCACTCACCTTGTTGTGTTTGCGATTGCGAAGTTGAATTGGTTCTCGAGTCAGTGGCCGATAGGTCACGATGATCATCCGATTCTATCCTATGATTAATAGACCAAACACACATGTTAAAACATGTATGAGTGTAGGTGGGGCCCTAGGGTAGTCTTGGGGTTAGGCTAGGTTAGGTTTAGAATCAAATCAGACTTGACAGCAACTCTGGTCGATGGGAGTAGTCGACCAGAGACATCGACTAGAGTGATACAGTGCTTAGGCTTATAATTTTCCCGAGATGATCATTCTCTGGTCGATAGGAGTAGTCAACCAAAGACATCGACCAGAGATTTCGCAGCAGCAAAATCAAAGGGAAAAATAGGAGTTTTGGGGAGGTTTTTGGTTAAATCACACCTTTATTTTTGGGTAGAAAGAGAAATGCATTGAGAAGAAGAAACAGGTTACAATCTGTCTCCCATAATCGGAGTAACAAAGAAACAGGGATTGGAGTTGGGCCAGACAGTCCTACCCGAAATAGACTGAGCCCTCCTGGCTAGGGTATCTGCTAACCGGTTTGCAGCCCTAGGAATACAATGGAATTGACACATGTTGAAGTAAGTGGCCAAATGCACAATATCATCAATGATTGGCCGAATGGTCAAGGGTGATAGTTTGGGGTTATTTTATAGACATGAGATCACCTCCTGGTTATCGCTTTCCACAATAATATCTCTTACATCCTCCGCCAAGGCCGCCAAGATTCCTTCTCTGATAGCTAAGGCCTCTCCCACCAGCACCGTAGTGAAGCTATAAGGGTCAGACGCAGCATACACAGTGTTTGCCGCGCTATCACGGAGGACGAAACCCAGGCTGCTGCGGCTAATTAAGGGGTTGAGAGATGCGTCACAGTTTAATTTGATGAAGTCTGGTAGAGGAGGGGACCAGTGGGCTTTAGGAGAGGGGTGTGGGTGGGTAGAAGGGGCTGGTTGCGACAGGTTTCCTGCATTAAGGAACTCTTTGCAGGGACGTTGTGCTGCCTCAATGACCTGGGCCGGTGTCCAAATCTTCCTTCCAAAGATGAGTTCATTTCATGCCACACAAAGGAACCACCCAACAAAGGAGCAGAGAGAGGATAGTTCTTTGGCTTTTTCCCCTCCCAAGGTAGAGAAAGAAGCCCAGCTGGTAATCCACTTACTGATCTCAGCTCTTTCAGTCAAGGGAATGGTGAAGGATAGCCCTGAACCGAACCACACCACCCTTGAGAAGTCACAATTTAGCAGAAGGTGTTCGATAGTTTCAGCCTGATTCCCACAGCGTTGACACTTTGGGTCCACCGGAATTTGCCGGAGAGCAAGCCCAGAACCCATGGCGAGACCGTCGGCACAGCTTCTCCACAAAAAATTCTTAATTTTTGGGAGAGTGTAGCAGTTCCAAATGGTTAAATCACACTCAATTGCTCACAAGGGTGGCTTCCTATCCATGAATTTGAGTTCCCATAACCAAAGTTAGGTCTAAGAAATGGGTAATTTGATAATTTGAGATGAGGTTGGGTGCATGCAATGGATTTAGGTTCCAAGTACATAAATTCAGCCATGCATGACTGGAATTGAATTTTAAATGCTAAATTCCTTGCATGCAAGATGAGAATTGACTAGAGATAAATCAGAATAGGTTTAATTTGGGTTAATGGGCTGGGATTAGACATGCATAGGGTAATTGAATTTTTTAATTCATTAAATCCTTCACACAGTTGCTGAAACTTGATGTTTAATTACATCATATCACTATACTGGATGAGGAGGAGTTAGTAATTGGTTCAAAACAAGATTAGGTTTAGGTCTTGGGACTGGGCTAAGCATTAATGCAATAATTGGGTTTTATCTTAAAAAAATTTAGGTTTATTAACATGCATAGAAGATAAGCAATTAGATTCTGTTTCAGAAATTGGGCTAAGTACTAGGGCTTTAGATTTAAGAAGGAATTTAGGAAAAGAAACTTGATTAAGTTAGGGAAAATTACCTAGAGTTGGATGCAAGGATGAGTTCCAATTGATTTCCTCTCACCAAGGTGAACAATTGGAAAAGATCTCGATTTCAGAAATGGTTTACTTGTGAAGATTAGAATTTGGGAAGGCAAGAGTGTGGTGAGAAAGATGATTATCATCTTAGATCATGGATTGAGTAACATCGCAGCCTTTCTTCTTCCTCTTCTTCTTCTAAAGATGGAAATAGTGTAGATAGGTTTAGCCTTAGTTTTGGTTTATATAGTAATAGGTTTAAGGACTTGTTTGGTTTGAGTCTTTATTACCAAAGCTGTTTATTTAGCCAAAATCACATACACGGGTCGATACGTGCGTCCTGCGTATCAACATTGTTGGGAAAATACTCTTACTAGGTAATTGGGACGCGACGGCGAGATCCCCGACTTGAGACACTGAGTCCCGCACTCCCAGGACAGGGATCTGTTATGACAGTAGCTCTGGTCGATGAGAGTAGTCGACCAGAGTGATCGACCAGTGTGTGGTTTTCCATGCTGAAGCACAGCTAGATCACTCCCAACTATTGACGTCTTCACACCCTAGCTCCCTCAACATAATCCCCAAGCTTAATATACTCAATACATGGTTAGGGTTCATCAGTTAGGGGTAGTTACCATGAGTCATACATTTGGTCGTGGACCTTGCAGTTGCGTGGGGATGGTGTTTGCCTCAACAGCGGTATGTAGGTCCACACCAGCGGGGTTACCTCGTTAACTTCAGCCACCGGGTCAATACACCATAAGGTACCGCTGGATATGGCTTCGGGTTCCGAACCCACAACAAAAATTCAAATTAGCCCAGAATTTTGGGCACGGATATAACATTAATGCTACATCATCATATGATGGGCAAAAAATCCGATTCAAATTCTGTTTGTAATTAACCTTCTTGGTTACAAACAAACACACCTTTTAATAAATATCAAGTAAACGTAAGATCGGTTTTTATTGTGTAGACTAGGGTGCCTAACACTTTCACATATTATAACTTGATAGGATCTTGAACTCATGGTCAGACCAGTTATCTTAAAAGTCATTAATTTTGAGTCAATTACATTGTGGATCCTAGACCCTAATCTAGGTGAAAATTCAGAGTAATTAGAAACCCACTTTCTTTAAAAAATAGCACATCCTTTTTAATTTATAATGGCAACTCAATATTACACCACTTAATCCCAAGAGTTGGGTCGCCGATGTTGTTGAGTACCAAAGCCCATAGCTCTCAAAATGTAATGCTTAAGAGATGTGAGCATTCTCTAATCAAGAATGCACTTTGGCCAAATATATATATGTGGTTTTCCTATTGATACCCCTAGGAGTGTCAATAACTTGTAACCTCTTTTTCTTTGCTCCCATATGCTTTTTCATAAGGGTGTCAATCAGTATGGTATCTGGTATTTGATACAGTATCGAAGCCAAACACCCCATACCGATATTGTACCATACTCGGTACGGTACCATTTTCCCATATCGATACCGTATCATATGATATAGGTTCGATATACAGTTTTGGTATTTGTTATACGGTATTTGTTATACGATTTCTTCTATTATATATATAAATTAGTATATTTAGTATGAAAATATAGTGTATTTAGTATGTCTTATATATATAAATTATTATATATATTTAATACATATATACTTATATATATTATTTATTATATATAAATTGGTTTATATAAGTATATATTATGATAATAAAGTACAGTACCAGTATTTTGGTATGGTATCGGTATGTACCGTTGGTATCAACCTCCATACCGATACAATACCATACCGTACCGAGTACGATAGCATTTTTCCATACCATTACCGTACCGAATTGTATTCAACACGGTACCAGTTCGGTAAATGGTTTGGATAACGAATTGACAGTCTTACTTTTTCACCGTTAGAACAAATGGAATCTATTCAAGGATAAAGTGGTGGTTTCTCATTAATTCAAAAAAGCATCTGACATTGTGAAATCATCTTCTCCATCAAATGTCAATGAGATTAGAATGGATGGTAAAATTAAAATTGGCGTACAATCTTAAAATAGGAGACGACTATCCCGCCCAGTTTTCGTCTTTACCTTCATGTCTTAAAAAAACGGATGAAGCTTGAAACATTTGATCTCTTAATGGAAGTTTGAATATCTTCTATTCACTGGTTTTGCGATAGAAGTGTAGTATCACCTAAAGGAGCTCTAGTATAATCAGGATATTGGTATCCCTTGTTGCAGAGATCGCCTATCAATTTCCTAAAGTTCAACCCTCACCCACTTTTAGTGTTCATAATATTATGTGATTATAGTGTGTTGAGATTTCCCTCAACTTTGATTTCCTTAGCAGATGAAAATTTTGAAGACTGCAATGGCTGCTCTTCAATTACTGGTATATGAAATGGCTCTTGTACTGAATCATCCGACCACTTCATAGACTTTCTGTGTCCTAGGGATGGCTGAAGAGTGGGCGTGCGTGTCAATGAAGCCACATATATATATATATTGAAGAGTCACCAACAATATTCAATTATTCCTGATTTCTATCAAGTTGTTTTTCTTAGCAGTCTAAATCAAAAGAAAAGCAATGTAAAATAACCTTTTTGTTCATTCTTATGACTTCAGTTTTAATAGAGGATGATGTTATTAGCAATATTCCACCTCATTGATCTTATCATCTTATCATTCCACCTCATCTATGTATCCATATATGTAAAGTATGATTGTATAGCCTCAATCTTACCATTAGATTAGGGTGAAGATCAAGATAATTGATCCATGTAATTTGTGTATATATTATTCATAGTCATTCAATGGAAAGCTACCTAATACAGCTCCATATTCCTAGTGTTACCATTTAATATGGTATCAGTCTAGGTCTTGAGGATCTTCCATCATTTCAATGGGTGATCCTACCCTTTCCACCATTCCCAGACTTCTATGGTTCCCATCTCTTCCCCTTATTTTCTGCATTCATCTGATCACCGGGGTTCTTCCTTGGTTACCCCTCTTCTTGATGGGGATAATTATCCCACTTAGCATCGGTCCATGCTAATAGCCTTGGAGGCGAAGAACAAATTACCGTTTCTCGATGGCTCTCTTGCCAAACCCAGTTCCGATTCACCTAATCTTCCTCATTGGCTGCGATGCAACAGCATGCTGTGCTCGTGGATTGTGCATTCGACTGCTCTTTCAAACGCCCACAGTATCCTCTGGATCGACTCGGCCAAGGAGGTGTGGGCCGACCTTCATGATCGCTTTTCCCAGAAGAACGCACCATGAGTTTTTGAGATTCGTCAGGCTATCTCCATACACGTTCAAGGCGCCGATTCCATATCAGCCTATTACACAAAAATAAAGGGGCTATCGCGATGAATTACTTTCTTATCGCGTGCTTCCCTCCTGTTCCTGTGGCGCCATGTCTGCTTTGCAAGACGTTCTTGTCGAAGATTATCTTATGGAGTTTTTACAAGGCTTAAACGACGTCTATGCTGCTGTTCGCAGTCAACTTTTTCTCATGGAGCCATTACCTACAGTAATCAAAGCTTACTCTTTGCTTCTTCAAGAGGAATGCCAGAGTTCTATCACTAATGCTCGATCGGTTGTACCCGATTCTATTGCCATGGCTGCTACTCGTCTACCCACGGATACCACTTGTTCCACTCCTTCCTCCAAACTGTTTTATCAGTGTAATCATTGTGGAAAAGATGGGCATTCAGAGTCTCAGTGTTTTAAAAAGAATGGGTATCCTGATTGGTGGAAGGAGCGCAGTGGTTCTAAGCGGCAAGGTCATGACACGACTAGGCCATCTACTTTTCAGCCCCTTGTGGCTGCTGCCACCACGGGTTCCAACCCAATTTCTTCCCCAATCCTCACGGCTGCCCAGCTCGAGCACCTACTTACTTTGATCCCATCGGGTAATCATCTGCTTGTGAACATGGAAGGTAAACCAGATTTTTTATAGCCTTCTTCTACATGGATATTGGATTCTGGTGCCACACACCATATCACCTTTGATGCCTCCTTATTTACCATGATCAAGGCTCACAAAGCCTCATTTCCTATCACATTACCGGATGGCTCTCAAGCCCCACTGACCCACATAGGGGCTGTATCTCTCACCCCTAATATTTCCTTAGACGACGTTTTGCTTGTCCCCTTTTTTCGATTCAATCTTCTTTCCATTAGCCAATTGACTGCCAATTCTCACATTCTGGTTTCCTTCACTTGTGATGCTTGTGTGTTACAGGATCGTCCATCGAAGAAGACTATAGCGACGGGTAAGAGAAAAGTCGGCCTCTATTTTCTTAAATCTGTTCCTACTTCACCATTCGTTTCTACAGCATCTCCAGGGGCACACTTTGATCTATGGCACTGACGTTTAGGACACCCTGGTTCTTTTTCCCAACCCCATCTTCATAATATTGAGCCTAATATTTCTATTTCTAATAAGTGTACCTACACCGTTTGTCTATTGGCTAAACAATCACGGCTTCCATTTCCTTCCAGTATGATTACCAGTTCATGTTGTTTCGACTTATTACATGTTGATATTTGAGGCCCTTACTACACCCTCTCTTTGCCTGGTGCACACTACTCTCTCACCATAGTTGACGACTTTTCCCGTAGCACATGGGTTTTTTTAATGATCACAAAATCAAAGGTTAATTAACCATTTACTACCCCAATTTTGTACCATGATACAAACCCAATTCCAGGGTCTCATAAAGTGTATTAGATCTGATAATGCACTAGAATTTTTTAACACTGCTACAAATCAATTTTTCCAATCTCGGGGTGTCATTCAACAATCCAGTTGTGTCCATACCCCTCAAAAAAATGGGGTGGTTGAATGGAAACACCGGCATCTCCTCAATGTTGCCCAGACTTTGTGTTTTCAATCCAACCTTCCCTTGGAATTTTGGGGTGAGTGTCTTTTAATTGCCACATATTTAATCAATTGTTTACCCACCCGCGTTCTACACGGGAAATCTCCATTTGAAATACTTCACCACAAACCACCTCGTTTCCATCACCTCCGGGTTTTTGGATGTCTAGTTTTTTGGCACAATCCAGTTGTCCATCACAAATTTGACAAACGGGCTTCACCGGGAGTTTTTCTTGGTTATCCTCATGGTCAGAAGGGATATTGCGTCCTTGATCTCATATCAAAGAAAATTTATGTTAGCTGTGATGTTTTTCATGAAACACTTTTTACTTATGCAATGTTACCCATCCAAATACCACCTGCCACACCCATGTTACCCTTCCCCAGCCTGATCGGCTCGATACCCACACCCTTGATCACCTTCCCCATACCGAATCTACTCCTCCAGAGCACCCCACCACCGCCCCTGCTACTTCAGCCGAACCTGCCACACCATCTAACGTTCCTATTACCATTTTGAGCCCCTCCATCATTCCCACAATTCCCAAACCACCTCAACCCTCTTCCTCACGCCCCTGCCATCGACAATCCCCCTGCTATTTACAAGACTGCGCATGCTCTCTTATCTCGTCGCCATTGTCTTCATCGGTTTCAAGTTCGGTTACACCCCATCCCCTTTGCAATTTTCTCACATATAACCATTTTAAAGATTCTCATTTAGCTTTTCTCACCTCTGTTACTTCTCATGATGAGCCAACCAATTTCACTGAAGTAATGAAATATGCAGAATGGTGTGCTGCCATGCAGGCAAAAATTACAGCTTTGACTGATAATAATACATGGTCTCTTGCTCCTCTTCCCCCGGGTAAGAAGGCAATAGGTTCAAAGTAGGTGTATAAAATTAAGCAAAAATCTAATGGTACCATTGAGCGCTACAAAGTGCGACTTGTGGCAAACGGTCACACTCAACTTGAAGGTGTCGACTACCATGACACTTATGCTCCCATGGCAAAGCTTGTAATTATTCATGTTTTGCTTGCTATCGCCGCAGCTCGAGGCTGGCCTCTTCATGAAATGGACGTCAATAATGCCTTCTTACATGGTGATCTCGATGAAGAGGTGTACATGATGCCTCCCCCCGGTTATCATCGAAAGGGGGAGACCTTGGTTTATCACCTACATAAATCTTTATATGGCCTTAAGCAGGCATCACGACAATGGTTTTCCAAGTTTTCGATGTCCCTCTGTGATTATGGGTTCACTCATTCCACAACTGATCATTCTTTATTCATATTACGATGGGCTGGCCAAATCGCATTTGTTCTCTTGTATGTTGATGATATTGTAATTACCAGTTCTGATTCCTCCCTAATTCATCAGTTACAAGACATGCTCCGTGCCCAATTTCACATTAAGGACCTTGGGCCGTTGAAGTTTTTCTTGGGCATTGAGGTTGCCCGTTCCTTTAAGGGTCTTTATCTCTATCAACGACGATATGTCCTTGACATTTTAAAGGACAGTTGTTATACTACAGTTCGCCCGGCTTGCACTCCTATGGAAAAAAATCTGAAGCTCACTAACGATATGGGTGCCCTGTTGTCCGACCGTTCTTCTTATCGTCGCTTAGTGGGTCGTTTGATTTATCTCACTGTTACTCGCCCTAATATTATCCAGGCGATGAACATCCTCAGCCAATTCATGCATCATCCACGCCAGCCTCATCTCAACGCTGCTCACCTTTTACTTCATTACTTGAAGTCTACCCCTGGTCAGGGCCTTTACTTTTCAACTGAGTCTGATCTACAGCCCCGGGCTTACTGTGATTCGGATTGGGCAAGTTATCCAATGATAGGTCGCTCAACCATCGATTATTGTGTACTTCTAGGGTCCAGCTTAGTCTCATGGAAGACTAAGAAACATCACACCATCTCTAATTCTTCGGTAGAAGCGGAGTACCGTGCTATGGCCTATGCCACTTGTGAACTCACATGGCTCACTTCCTTACATTGTGACATTGGCCTTGTCTACACTCTCCCTGTTTTCACCAAGCGGCCCTTCACATCGCCGCCAATCCGGTGTCCTATGAACATACAAAGCTTATTGAAATCAACTGTCACCTAGTTCGTGAGAAATTACAAACTGGTTTGATCTGCCCCACTAAGATTGCCACATGACTCCAACTTGTAGATCTATTCACCAAGGTACTTGGCCAGGATCAATTACGATTTTTATCATCCAAGTTGGGCGTTCAAAATCTTCATGCTCCAACTTGAGGGGGAGTATTAGCATTCCACCTCATTGATCTTATCATCTTATCAGTCCACCTCATCTATGTATCCATATATGTAAAGTATGATTGTATAGCCTCAATCTTAGCATTAGATTAGGGTGAAGATCAAGATAATTGATCCTTGTAATTTGTGTATATATTATTCATAGTCATTCAATGGAAAGCAAGCTAATACAGCTCCATATTCCTGGTGTTATCGTTTAATAGATGTGGTATTTTAGGGAATCTATTATGGGTATGAAACCCATGGCCATATCCTTTTTTTCCATCGATATGTAAATTTTCCTCTTCACTCTTAGAACTTAAACCATCCAAATCGTCAAATGTAACAGGTAAGAGGAAATATGACTAAGAAGGAACTCCAGATTCTACTAATGAGAAGACTCGGAAGGGGGTTCCAATTTTGTGATAAAAATGTAAATCTTCTGCACTAGGTTTCTTTTTCAGGGACTTGCCTATGTTTTCTCAAGGGTTCCATGTATTTTTATCTGTTGAGAGATGTGAAGGTGATTCCCTAATTGGTGAAGGGAAATAAAATCAGGATTCATGCTCATTATACTTGCCTACCAAATCAGAATTATACTGTCATCATCTGAGCCAAATTCAAAAAAACAAAAAACAAAAAACAAAAACAAAAACAAAAACTACTGGTTACTTAGTGCCTACTTACACATTCCATCGATCGTAATTAAAGAGAGTTTTCAGCAACATCATTCTATAAGTCAGAATGACTCATAGCTCACAAAGACTTGAAAAGTCTTTTTAATCTGTTTTTCTCTGAAAGCATGACGACTTGAAAGATGAATCTCAAACGAAGGCCCCCTTCCAATGCATGACAACAGAATTTATTGGAAGTACAACTTTGACAATGGTGCCCGATATGCATAAATCCGACCTGCCTATAAATGGTCTACATGTGGCCAGTTCAGAGTAAGTAGAGTACAGCCAAGCTAGAGTCAGTGGAGCACCGCTACATCATGATACCTCATACCTTGGCTTCCTCACCACTACAAAGGGTAGGACCCTCCTATATCGCAATTGTCCATCCTATATATAAGAGGACCCAATACCCCAATACAAGGTATAGGGATCACTCAGTTATTCATTAACTGCCAACTATTCTCATTTACTCACCTTAACTGCTTGCTCAGTTCCTAGCTCATACTACTATTGCTCAAAATATTGACTTAAGCTTCAAAGAATTCTCCTCGGAGTCCGCTCTGACCTCCCTTGTTACTCAAATTATTTGGTCTTTGGTGTGCAGGTCTCCACCAAATGTTATAGTTCGGATTCTAGTGGCAATAGATTGGCGCCGTATGTGGGAAAGCATGAGCAGTTATAGAGGAGAACTACCATGATGACGAGAGTGACCCATTTGGTAGTCTCTATAAGATTTCCATAAGGTGGGCTGGCATAGTCTCACTTTATTTTTACAAAATCGATTTAGTTGTGTTGATGGGACCCGCCTTAATGGTATGAGTCCAGTTACTATGTGTGGACCTAAAGTATTATTTCCTTAATGGAAAGGAAACCCTAGTTTCTATGCAGGGTTGGTCCCTACCCTCACCACTATAAATAGTTCTCACTGGCCCATTAAATGACTAACCTAAGAAAACCTAAAGTGAGTGGAAGAGGGTAGACCAGATCAACGCAGTTCTTGTGCGACAGAGATCGTCAAGAGTTCGACTTCCACAACCATGGATCCAGGTAGGCTATGTTAATTCACCTAGAGGGGGGGTGAATAGGTGTAGGTTCAAAAATTAAAATAACTATGCGGAAATAAAACCAAACAATAAAGATAGAGAAGAGTAAAGACAAGCAATGTAAAAAGACACAAATAATTTATAGTGGTTCGGCTAATATGTGCCTACGTCCACTCCTCTCACCTTAGAGAGAATTCACTATAACAAATCTTGAGTGAGCAAGAGAACTCGGACAACTACTCTTGAAAATATGAGTAAGAGGACTCAAATGACTACTCTTGAGAAATGAGCAAGAGGACTCCTTCTCTTGATTTGGAGCAAGAGGACTCAACAAAAATTTTAAGTAAAGTACTAAGTAGTTTAGGATTACCTTAAAACTTAGTAGAATGAGTGCTACCTCTTAGTCAATGTAGCTTGGATGCAAGTATGCAATGAGGGAGCAAGAATGAGATTGAATTTTCTTTGATCTTCTTGATCTTGAAAGAACAATCTCACAAGAGAGTGCTTGATTGCTTAGAGCTCTTGATTGATGATTGTTATAGTGCTTAGAACACTAATCAAGAGGGTATTTATAGGCTAGAGGCTTAGAACCAATTAGGAATCCAATTAAGAAAAGAATCCCACATTCTATAAGTAATCCGGTATGCTGGATGGGAATCCGGTATGCCGGATTACCTACTTTCCTTAAGAAACAGGAGAATAACGGTCATTTTTAATTAGTCAGGCACTGATCTGGTATGCTGGATTGGGATCCAGTGTGCTGGATCAGGGTAAAATACAGCAACTATATGATCCGGTATGCTGGATCCTTATCCAGCATAGGTAAAGGGGTTACTGGAGGTGTTTCTCTGAGACACCCATTAATCTGGTATGCCGGATCAGGAACCGGTATGCCGGATTGGGCAAATTCAGTGAATTTAGTCTAATTTCCTCAAGGGTTATTTTGGGTATTTCAAATCCAATTGGTCACATGATCAGGAGTTCAAATAACCTCCTAAGGTCATTCTAGATGGATGCATGCGTGTGTGTGTGCATTACATCGAATGTGACTCAAGAAACAATAGAAATTACATATTTGTAAATAGACAAAGTCTTCAATTCTTTAATGCTTTAAGCTTCTAAACATATGTCTTTGACTTCCAAGCTTCAATCTTCTTTGAAAGTGGTCGTTGAACACTTATATATGCTCCCCCTCACTTGGTGCTATGCTTTAACTCTTAAACACCTAGAACACAAGCATTAGTCCAAGTCTTATTTGTTATCATCAAAACATCATCATAGGAATGACTTGGAGGAAGTAGAGTGTAGGACCATTTTCCTAACAATCTCCCCCTTTTTGATGATGACAAATAATCCTAATCCACAAAAGATAAAAGATAATTAATGAAGAGCAAGGAATAAGAGACAAGAGTATCAATATAACCATAATTCTTTAAACCAAGCAAAAAAATCATAATCATTAATCATTACAGCTTTCAAATACTTCTCCCCCTTTGACATTATCAAAAAGAAGAGTAAAACATGTCAAACAGGACGATCAAAAGATGGAAGATGTGGAATAGAACTGGATGCACCGGCGAACGGCGGTGGAACTCCTTGTGGAGTAGCTCCTGGTATATCAAGAGAAAGATGACCAAGATTGAGAGCAAGAGTTTGAAAAGAATGAAGAAGCTTGTCTTGGCGCAGGTACATGTTGTTAAAACCAGTCTTCACATCATCACGGAGGGATGCCATATCATCTTGAATCTGTTGTTGTCCAAGTTTAAGATCCATGATACGAGTGTTGGCTTCATCCATGTATTCATCAATGGTTGACACCCAATCGTGTAAGGATGTCGGTATCCCTTCTTGAGTAGTAGGAGGGGGCACTCTGTCTCCCAATTCTTCTTCTTCTTCGACGAACACATCGGAGGAGGAGGAATGGCTATTATGTGAAAACTATTTCGAGTGATGTGTTGGAAACAAGCAGGAGACTTTTCCTCACGATCAAGATCGATGTTGAACTCTTGAAAGATGTGAGTGAGGAGCCTACCATAGGGAAGGTTAATGCTCCTATGAGGATGAGTACAAGTTTCCATGTATCGCATGATGAAATAAGGAAGATTGGTAGGGGTATTGGTGTAGATGCAATAAGTGATATAAACTTGTGGCATAAGGCATTTGTTTCTATCACCACCCCTAGGAATAATGTTGTGTTGGACTATGTAAGAGATGACATGAGGTATAAGATGCAGGCGACCAACGACAACAGTTCTGGCATTTGGATCAAACTGTTTTAGGATGGATGAGTATACTTCTTCATGGTTGATCAAATCACCAAAATTTGTATTCTTTAGAGTCCAAAAGATGCAAGAGCCATCATTTGGAATGTGAAGGATGCGAGCAAGATCATCAAGAGAAAGGTCTATGTGAGTTCCCTTCACATAAGAGTGAAGCTTAAAGTCTTGTTCTGCTCCGCTAAAGTAGAGGTTGGTGTAGAAATACGTTACAAGATTTGGATAACAGAGGTCTTCCATATTGAGAATGGGTTCCCAACCAATATCCTTGAAACGTTCGACGAGACGAATGCTATTGAATGAGACTACATCCACTTCACGACCTTCTTCAATCTTTCTTGCACGGTAGAGATGCCAATTAGCACGGCACTCCCTGGACCAAAATAAAAGATCTTCTCCTTCAGCATAAGGTTGTTTTGATCCGCTTTCTCTTCCTTTTTTGGAGGTTGTTGTCTCTCAGGCATAGGGTCCTTTCCTTTTCTACTCATGTTTGAGAGAGAGGTTAAGAAGAGAAAGAGATTTGGGAGAAATGAGATGAATTGAGATAGGGGGAAGATGATATGATGAACAGTGAATCAGAAAAGGACAAAGAAATGGGGTTTATATAGGCTTGAAAAGAGGTTCAACAGCTATAAAACGGGCAAAAATTCAAACCTCTGGTATACCGTTTCCTAATCCGATATACCATTTCAAGCAGTAACGGCTAGAAACTGCCAGAGAAGCTGATCCGGTATACCGTTTTGCAAACCGGTATACCGTTTCAAGCAGAAACAGTAAAAAAAAAAAGCAATTATTTAAAAAAATGACTTTTAAAAAATATTTTTAGCTTAGATAAAGGGGTCACACAACCCAAGATCTCATCTAAGGGAGCAGAAACGGTCTTCACTCAAAGGTTTTGTGAAGATATCTGCAAGTTGCTTCTCAGTTTCAATATAGTCAAGTCAGATTTCACCTCTTTGAGCTATATCACGAAGAAAGTGATGACGAATATCAATATGCTTAGCTCGAGAGTGTAAAATTGGATTCTTGCTAAGATTAATTGCACTTGTGTTATCACATTGGATTGAGGAGGTGTCAAACTTAACTCCATAGTCTTGGAGAGTTTGCCTCATCCACAACACTTGTGCACAACACCGTCCGGCTGCAATGTATTCAGCCTCAGTGGTAGAAAGAGCAACTGAATTTTGCTTCTTACTGAACCACGATACTAAACACGATCCCAAGAAGTGACAAGTTCCACTTGTACTCTTACGATCAACATGACATCCGGTAAAATCAGCGTCGGAGAAGCTAATAAGGTCAAAGTCATTGTTCATAGGGTACCATAGTCCGATGCTTGGAGTTCCCTTCAAGTACTTAAAGATTCTCTTTACAGTACTCAAATGGGATTGCATAGGTTCGGCTTAAAACCTTTCACAAGCACAGACACTAAACATAATGTCTGGTCTACTAGCCGTTAGGTAGAGTAAGCTACCTGTCATGCCTCTATACTTAGTTGGATCAACAGGGATACCATCTTCATCTTTGGACAGAGTTACAGATGTACTCATTGGAGTGCTGGATGACTTTTGTCCATTGATGTCAAACTTCTTTAATAATTCTTTAAGATACTTTGTTTGACTGATGAATATCCCATTAGGAGTTTGTTTAATTTACAGTCCTAAAAAGAAATTTAGTTCACCCATAAGACTCATCTCAAATTCATTACTCATGCATTTGCCAAAGTCAGAACAAAAAGATTCATTTGTAGATCCAAAGATTATGTCATCTACATAAATCTGGACTATTATCACATCATTTTTATCATGCTTGACAAATAAAGTGGTATCTATTTTACCCATTGAAAAACCAGAATTGACTAAAAACTTACTCAATCTATCGTGCCATGCTCTTGGGGCCTGTTTTAAGCCATACAGGGCCTTCTTCAATTTGTATACATGGTCCAAAAATTTTGAGTCTTCAAAGCCAGGCGGTTGAGATACGTAGACTTCTTCATTGATGTAACCATTCAAGAAAGTACTTTTGACGTCCATTTGGTATAACCTGAAATTCTTATGACATGCAAAAACAAGCAACATTCTAATTGACTCAAGTCTAGCTACAGGTGCATATGATTCATCGAAATCAATTCCTTCCTGTTGGTTATATCCTTGAGCAACTAGTCTAGCTTTGTTTCTAGTGATATTACCATCTTCATCAAGTTTATTCCTAAATACCCATCTAGTCCCAATAATCTTGGTGTTAGAGGGTTTTGGCACTAAGTCCCAAACTTGATTCCTTTTAAATTGGTTAAGTTCTTCTTACATAGCGACTATCCAATCACTATCCAAAATAGCTTCTTTAATGTTCTTGGGTTCGATGGTAGATATAAAGGCTACATTAGAACAAACATTTTGGATTTTACTCCTTGTTTGTATTCCTTTATTTAGGTCTCCAATAACAAGGTCAAGGGGATGATCTTTAACAGTTATAACTTCTTTAGGAAGTTGATGTACTTGAACATCAGGCTCATCTAAAGTGACTTTTTCAACTCTCTTCCTAATTTCAAGTATTTCATCTTCTTCATCATCTTCTAGGTCTTTATACTTTTCTTTTGCCATAGATTCATCAAATCTAACATTCATAGACTCTTCCACAACTAGTGTTCTCTTATTAAACACTCTATATGCTCTACTGTTTGTGGAGTAACCTAGGAATATACCATCATCAGCCTTTTCTTCAAATTTGCCTAGATTATCTTTAGTATTAAGAATGAAAGAAGCACATCCAAAAACTTTAAAATAGTCTACTTTAGGCAATTTGTTATAAAACAATTCATAGGGAGTCTTTGACAAAATGGGTCTTATCAAAACTCGGTTTAACACATAGCAAGCCGTGTGTACAGCTTCAGCCCAAAAATATTTAGGCAAGGAGTTCTCATTGAGCATTGTCCTAGCCGTTCCTTGGATTGTTCTAGTCTTTCTTTCGACCACACCATTTAATTGTGGTGTTCTAGGGGCTGAGAAGTTATGTGTTATACATTGCTTTCGACAGAACTCACCAAATTCGTCTATATTATCAAATTCACCACCATGGTCACTTTTTATGGAAGTGATCATATAACCGTTTTGATTTTGTATTCTCTTACATAGAGTTACAAATTCCTCGAATGCATCATTCTTATGCTTGAGAAAGAGGGTCCAAGTGAACTGGGAGTAGTCATCTACAATAACGAAAGTGTATTTCTTTCCTCCCAAGCTAGTGGTTTGTATGAGTCCAAATAAATCTAAATGAAGTAATTGTAAAGGTCTAGAAGTGGAAACAGAATTAATAGCCTTATGAGAAACTTTAGTAAGCTTACTTCTTTGACAGGCTCCACATGTGTGTTGCTTATCAAAATTCAGCTTAGGTAGATTTCTCACTAGGTTAATTCTTAGAATAAAGAGATTTTATAATCTTAGGATTTATATGCCCCAATTTTCTATGCCACAAGATTGCATCATCAAACTTAGATAAGAGGCAAGCATTATGAGAATTCATGTTGAAAGTATAAATATAGACATTATTCTTCCTTGATCCTTCAAGTATCAAGTTATTGTGAGAATCTTTAATCTCACACTTGGAGGCATTAAAATTAACAAAATAGCCATTGTTACAAAGTTAACTTACACTAAGCAAGTTATACTTTAAATTTTTAACTAGACTAACATTAGAGATTGTCGTACCTCCAAACTTTATTGAACCATTACCGATGATTCTTCCTTTGCTATTGTCTCCAAAAGACACCCATCCACCTTTTTACTTTTTGAGTTCTAAAAATAGCTTTGGGTTGGATGTCATATGCTTTGAGCAACCGCTATCAATATACCATTCATTTTTGCTTAGATGTACCTACAAAGTAAGAATGCTTAATAAAACTTTGGTCCCCATTGGGTGTTGGGTCCATTATTGTTAGTATTATACATTCCTCTTGGTCTCCACACCATTTGGTGACCACTTGTCTTTTGATTTTTATACCAGTTTGTGTATGGTTGAGGGTTCCAAGGTCTTTGGTTTTGAGACATTCTATATGACCCTTGGTTGTTGGGTGGTCTTTGCACCTTTGGTGGATTTTTCCTATGTTGACCATTAAAGGGTCTCTTTTGACCATTGAAGGGTCTTCTAGGAGGTCGAAAAGGTTGGTTTCATATAATAGCATTCCCAAATAGTGTGTCCTTTTTTGTTGCAATTGTTGCATACAACAGTTTGAGGAATATTTGGGCTTAGGGTCTTCCCTTTGGGATTTGATTTGTTTAACTGAGGAGTTTTCTTTCTAACATAACATTCCTCAATCAAATGTCCTTTCTTTTTATAATAATTGCAGAAATTCTTCTTCACTTTCTTACTTGTTATTTTACTTGAACTTGCCTCATTGGTATGATTTGAACTCTTGTTCACATCATAACCTACTCCTTCCTTATTGAAGGGTGCTTTGGAGGCATTTCCGAGTAAAATATCAAGAGTTTTTTTACCATTTGTGAAGGACTCTAATGCTTTACACAGTTTCTCTTTTTCTTCTTCCAAAGTCTCTACTTGAGAAGTTAGAGATGTGTTTTGGTCTTTAAGGATGTTTATCTCCTTTAGGAGATCTTTCTTAGTAGTAGCCAATTATATGCTACTTTGATATAAATCTTCAAAAGCTTCTTCCAATTCTAAATAATCTTTATCTTTAGAAGGAGAAATATGAGTTACCTCATTTTGAGTTTCTTCTTCTTCTTTCGTAGCCATTAAAGCAAGGTTGGATTGTTCCTCTTCTTTTTGTGATTCTTTATTATCTTCGTCTTCATCACTTGAGTCGAAGGTGTGTTCGGCTTTGTAGGCCTTCTTATACTTCTTCATTTTAGGACAATCTTCTCTAAAATGTCCAGGTTTTCTACACTCATAACATAAGATTTCCTTTGAAGAAGAGTCAGAATTATCCTTAGAGACATTTTTACCTTTTTGGTCTTTTGAGAATTTTCTTCTGTTGAATGAAGGTTTTCCTTTGTTCTTAAAAAATCTTGAAAATTTCTTTGACAAATAGGCAATTTCATCATCTGAAAGTTCTTCATCATCGTCACTAATATCATAAGTTTTGAATGCGACAACCTTCTTCTTAGGTTCCTTAGGCTCGTCCTCCTTGGTGTCTTGCTTTAGCTCCATCTCATGTGTTTGAAGTGATCCCAACAGCTCATCTAGACTTAGCTTATCAATGTCTTTTTATTCTCTTATGGCTGTAGTCATGGGTCTCCATTCCTTTGAGAGTGATCTTAGAATCTTTTGAACGTTCTCGCCATTGGAGTAGACCTTACCTAATCATTTCAACTTGTTTACAATGTTAGTAAATCGAGTAAACATGACATATATATCTTCATCGTTTTTCATTTTAAATAGTTCATATTCATTTACTAACATGTCAATCTTAGATTGCTTAACTTTAGAAGTACCTTCATAGGTCACTATAAGCTTATCAAGCATCTCCTTAGCGGAGTCACACATGCATGTCCTATTATACTCTTTTTCTCCTAATGCACATTGAAGATAACTTATAGCAACATAGTTGAGTTGCATCTTAGCTTTCTCAACTGGAGTCCATTCTTCTTTGGGCTTGTCTATAATATTGGGTCCGTTCTCTATAACTTCTCATACATCAATGTTATTGGCGCATACGAAGTTCTTGAAGCGATTCTTCCAATAGGAGAATCCTTCATCTTCAAAGAAGGGAGATCGGATAATGTTATAACCTTTGAACTTACGGTTAGCAAAAGTTCCCATAGTCTTTAACTCTTAGTTGGATTAAAAATAATCACGGTCTTGAGCTCCTGCTCTGATATCAAATGTGAATTCACCTAGAGGGGGGTGAATAGGTATAGGTTCGAAAAGTAAAATAACTATGCAGAAATAAAACCAAACAATAAAGATAGAGAAGAGTAAAGACAAGCAATGTAAAAAAACACAAACAATTTATAGTGGTTCGGCCAATATGTACCTACGTCCATTCCTCTCACCTTAGAGAGAATTCACTATAACAAATCTTGAATGAGCAAGAGAACTCGTACAACTACTCTTGAAAATATGAGCAAGATGACTCAAATGACTACTCTTGAGAAATGAGCAAGAGGACTCCTTCTCTGAATTGGAGCAAGAGGACTTAACAATAATTTTAGTAGAATAAGTGCTACCTCTTAGTCAATGTAGCTTGGATGCAAGTATGCAATGAGGGAGCAAGAATGAGATTGAATTTTCTTCGATCTTCTTGATCTTGAAAGAATAATCTCACAAGGGAGTGCTTGATTGCTTAGAGCTCTTGATTGATGATTGTTGTAGTGTTTAGAACACTAATCAAGAGGGTATTTATAGGCTAGAGGCTTAGAACCAATTAGGAATCCAATTAAGAAAAGAATCCCACATTCTATAAGTAATTCGGTATGCTGGATGGGAATCCAGTATACCGGATTACTTACTTTCCTTAAGAAACAGGAGAATAACGGTCATATTTAATTAGTCAGGCACTGATCCGGTATGCTGGATAGGGATCTGGTATGCTGGATCAGGGCAAAATACAGCAACTATATGATCCGGTATGCTGGATCCTTATCCAGCATGGGTAAAGGGGTTACTAGAGGTGTTTCTCTGAGACACCCATTAATCCGGTATGCCGGATCAGGAACCGGTATGCCGGATTGGGCAAATTCAGTGAATTTTAGTCTAATTTCCTCAGGGGTTGTTTTGGGTATTTCAAACCCAATTGGTCACATGATCAGGAGTTCAAATAACCTCCTAAGGTCATTCTAGATGGATGCATGCGTGTGTGTGTGCATTACATCGAATGTGACTCAAGAAACAATAGAAATTATATATTTGTAAATAGACAAAGTCTTCAATCAAAAGTCTTCAATTCTTCAATGCTTTAAGCTTCTAAACATATGTCTTTGACTTCCAAGCTTCAATCTTCTTTGAAAGTGGTCTTTGAACACTTGTATATGCTCTCCCTCACTTGGTGCTATGCTTTACCTCTTAAACACTTAGAACACAAGCATTAATCCAAGTCTTATTTGTTATCATCAAAACATCATCATAGGAATGACTTGGAGGAAGTAGAGTGTAGGATCATTTTCCTAACAATGGAAAGAAGATTGAAGCTTGGAAGTCAAAGACATATGTTTGGAAGCTTAAAACATTGAAGAATTGAAGACTTTTGATTGAAGACTTTGTCTATTTACAAATATGTAATTTCTGTTGTTTCTTGAGTCACATTCGATGTAATGCACACACACACGCATGCATCCATCTAGAATGACCTTAGGAGGTTATTTGAACTCCTGATCATGTAACCAATTGGGTTTGAAATACCCAAAATAATCCTTGAGGAAATTAGACTAAAATTCACTGAATTTGCCCAATCCGGCATACCGGTTCCTGATCCGGCATACCGGATTAATGGGTGTCTCAGAGAAACACCTCCAGTAACCCCTTTACCCATGCTGGATAAGGATCCAACATACCAAATCATATAGTTGTTGTCTTTTACCCTGATCCGGCATACCGGATCCCAATCCAGCATAATGGATCAGTGCCTGACTAATTAAATATGACCGTTATCCTCCTGTTTCACATGTTTTACTCCTCTTTTTGATAATGTCAAAGGGGGAGAAGTATTTGAAAGCTGTAATGGTTAATGATTATGATTTTTTTGCTTGGTTTAAAGAATTATGGTTATATTGATACTCTTGTCTCTTATTCCTTGTTCTTCATTAATTATCTTTTATCTTTTATGAATTAGGATTATTTGTCATCATCAAAAAGAGGGAGATTGTTAGGAAAATGGTCCTACACTCTACTTCCTCCAAGTCATTCTTATGATGATGTTTTGATGATAACAAATAAGACTTGGACTAATGCTTGTGTTCTAAGTGTTTAAAAGTTAAAGCATAGCACCAAGTGAGAGGAGTAAAACATGTCAAACAGGAGGATCAAAAGATGGAAGATGTGGAATAGAACTGGATGCACCGACGAATGGCGGTGGAACTCCTTGTGGAGTAACTCCTGGTGTATCAAGAGAAAGATGACCAAGATTGAGAGCAAGAGTTTGAAAAGAATGAAGAAGTTTGTCTTGGTGCAGGAACATGTTGTTAAAACTTTATTATTATAAAGTCCATTAAATTTTGAAAATGTGTAACATGTATATAAGCCTGTATTAATTTTTTTTGTTAAAGGTTTATCATCGTTTTATGTCATGTTTATCATATTGTCATATTGACTGATCGAACCGGTGGGAGGATGGAATTATGTACTCCGAGCCAGTTATATGGTTCGACCAGTGGGATAATGTAATTTTGAACTTTGTTCAGATTTTGGCTCAATTTTGTCTATTTTGGTTCAATTCAGGCTATGGATTATTCGTAGAAAATGATTTGATTCATTCTATATATATAAGTAATTTTTTTGTTGATATAATTCATGGAAACGTTTCAGAAAAATATTTTTTGCTTCAGAATACTATTTATGCACTTCTATTTCAGGGAAACAATCCTATTTTGAAAACAGTTTTGGTAAAAGTGATTTTCTAAATTATTTTAAGGCTATTTTTAAGACATTTTTGAACCGTTTTGATCCTGAATCTTAAGAGTACCTTGAGCCGGTGGGAGTATGAAATTTAAGTCAAGGGTAATTTAATGTTCCATACAGTGTCAGGAACGTGTTAAAATATACTCTCAATTTGAGAGACATTAAATTAAATTCTCACATAAAGGTCTGTTTGGCTACATTAAATATCCATTGGCCTTTTAAGGTGTTGTTTAGATACATAAAGTTAAGTTTGGTGCATATTGGTTGTTTAATTGGTTAATCATTTATGCTTTTATTTTTTCTCATGCTATGTCACGTACATGTACTTTTGCAACATCACATTTTGTATTATTCTAAGTGTGGATTCAGTGCCATTAAGGTTGTAACATCTAAGTATGTCACAAGACAATAAGTAAAACCACATGTGTATTACAATACATAATGAACTCGTGACATTTTGTATTGTCATGAGATATTATAATTAGTGATGTACGCTTTTAGTTATTTGTGACATTTAGGAAAACATAATCTTTAATGTCTAGTATTTACAAGTTTGCCACTGAGGGGATATTATTACCACATATTCCATCATTTTATATCCCATAAAGTTATTTTAGGCAATCTTATAAATATGTGAAAGCATTGAAATTTTAACTTTTGTAATTTCTGTACAAGATGAACATGATGATGCCCACATATAATTGAGGATATAATTGAGGTTTTGGATCATTAAAGTAGTAAGGTTGGATTTATAAAGTTACGGATCAAATACTTCCATCATAGTTTTAATGGAACCTACTTGAAAAGTCTTATAAATTATTTATGGAGGCGAATCAGAAATCATACGATTTAAGTTTGATCTATTGAAATATTTTCTGAATTCTAGATATGACCTTCTGATCATTGTGTTTGGCTTTATTTCTAGAAATCGCTTCTGTTGATTGGTTTTGTATATCATTTCTGGTCTTGAAAATTTATTTATTTATAAACATTTATGGATTACTTTCTGTGTTTGTAGTTATTATTTTGGAACCTCTACAATGTCGTAATTATGAATCTATTGACTTGTTAGTCCTACTATTGTGCACTCGTATTTCTATCATCGTATTCTGCTTGGTTGGGTTGACTCAATAATCCAGCCCGTCGACTTATTTTTTGGTCTAGTAGACCCGTTGCCAGTATGGTCTTTTGATTTTGATCTTTTGGTTTAAGACAGAGATTTGAACAAAGTTGATTAGTTCAATAGTGAACAAGTTTTAGATTTTATGTGAAGTTTTCTTATGGTGTCATCATGGGAAAATAGAATTCTATCCTACTATGGGTGATGGATGCATTACACAGTAGTTTATCTGCATTACACTTGCCTTTTATGAATCTTTAGCCAATTTGATGTATTTTTAATTGCTCATTGGTGTTATATAGTTTGTGACATTCGATTTCGTCACGAGGAATTGCATGTAGCCTATTCTTGATATTTACATCCTGTGATGATTCTAAACGTCACGAAAAGATTAATTTAGGTGATATTTCTGTAAATATATTAGCTATGTGTGTTTTATAATAAAAACAATATTGATGGAGATTATTGAAATAAAATGGGCATTCAGTAGCAATCCAAGTCTATGGGGTTCATGATTTAAATGATTATACTTCCACTTAGTGAGCTAGTTACTTGGATTATGAGATCATCATTGACTATTCGGATGGATTGCAGTCAAGAAAACCATATGACGAACGATGTGCTCTTGCCACCACAGGTGAGTCATCGTTTGGTCAGTTTTGCTTGATGGTGTTAGGGTGACGTTTTGGGCTTCGCAGCTCTAGAGGTTCTTGTCTTGCTACCACAGGTGACGAAATCTTTAGAGTGGCAAGATCGCCCAACACGCAGTGGAATCTCTCGCATACATCGAGAGTGTCAAGGAATAGAAACTCATTACACCTATAAACAGAAGATTCATTGTTCATGATGAACTTTAAAGAACACTTACATGGATTTTGTGTTGTTTACACCTAGTTCTTATAATAGTGTGAGTGTGTTTGTGAATATATATTGTAAATCACTAATTATGTCATACAAGTTGAGTTAAATGGGGTTAGATAATCTTTTCTTGTATTTTATAGTGATGATATTCTTGCTGCAAGTAATGATGTCACCCTTTTACTTGAGACAAAACAGTAGTAACCATTTTGATAAGAAAATCTTAGTGAAACCTCTTATGTTTAGGTATTAAGATTCACCATAATAGAACTATATGCATTCTTGATTTGTCTCAAGAGACCTCTTATGGAAAAAAAAACAGATTTACCAACACTCAGTGAACTCAGGTGAATAATACTCTTTGTGCATCTAATGTTGGTAGTTTAATGTAGCCTCAAAAATACATATAGATTGATATTGTTTATTTTATATTTGAATAATCTTGGAGTAAAACATTAGGTAACTGCCAAGATGACTTAAAAGACCATATATGGATATATGTTTTGTGATGACAGATGGTGCTATATGTTAGAAAAGTGTCTAACAGACACTGACTGCTTTTCAATAAATAAGTAAGGGATTTGTGACTTATTATGATGTCACTGTTGAGACTCTATGGCTGAGGAATTTTTTAACTCAGGGCTTTTGATATTTATGCTTCCTTGTTAGAGAGGAAGTATGAGAGTCCCAAAACTCAGTAGGGTATATTACTACAGATAGTATGATTGTTGATCCTCTCACTAAGGACTTGACTCCAAAAGTTTTCAGGAGTATGTTAGTAATATGGAACTTGTTAGTCCTTTTGATGCATTTTATTAGTGGGAGTTTTGCTTATGGATACAGTTGCAAATGGTTTCACATTCTTGTCATTTTGTGATATTTTATTCTCGAGAATATACATGCATCTTTATTATGACCATTTATTTATGTGTATACACTTGATTAATTACCTCATAGAGAATTAATTGAGGTCATATGTGGTGTATTTATCTCATTCGGTATACGAGGTTTCAGTCAATACACGCACATCCAGTTATTAAGTAAATGCATGCAGATTCTATTGTGTACACTTAATTATTTGCCTCCTTCAGATATTTGAGGTTATGGGGTGTATTTGTCTCCTATGGTATCTGAGGCCTTTAGTAAATACACGCACATCTTGTTCACTAGAAGAGCCTCATTCGATTTCGAGGACGTGTACTAGTATGTTGGGACATTCTGACCTAGTCTCAAAGAGCTTCTTTATGTGAAGTGTTTGCATTTGGGCGACGTTTATGGTAAATGAGACCTCCAGTATTTATCTCATGCGGCTCATTCGGTTTCTGAGCTTGGACCAATTTGGAAATTGGCATATTGATCGTTATATCATGTATTTTTCATACCACACTCTCATACTGTATAGCCCAAGTCGGTGAGGCCATAAGCACTTTGACGTGTTAGGTCTCATGTCTTTTTAGATGTGATGATCTGCACTGTTGGGTGTTTGTAGTTTCATTCGGACCAAGGCATCAAGTTTAAGGTATACTCCATTCAACACTATCTTTTGTGGTCACAATCAGTTTGTCTAAACCGGAGAGTCATTTTAAAAGGTTTTCAAAAACAAAACTTATGACATATGCAGCCCAAGTGGGAGATTGTAAGATTTTCATAAGGTAGGCTGGCATAGTCCCACTTTATTTTCACAAAACCGGTTTAGTTGTGTTGATGGGAACTGCCTTAATGGTATGAGTCTAGTTACTATGTGTCGATATAAAGTATTGAAAACCCTAGTTTCTATGCAGGGTTGGTCCCTACCCTCACCACTATAAATAGTTGTCACTGGCCCATTAAGTGACTAACCTAAGAAAACCTAAAATTGAGTGGAAGAGAGTAGACCAGACCAACGCAGTTCGTGTGCGACAGAGATCGTCAAGAGTTCGGCTTCCACAACCATGGATCCAGGTAGGCCAATCACACTCCTGGATTTATTTGTATGCTCATTGATCTCCATGAGTGTTCCGCATGTATTATTTCTATCAGTCTCAACTCCTTAACTCACCAACGTCAACCCTAAAAACACTATGTCTTGAATGTAAATTGTCAATTTCTAAGATAGTTCCCAAACCAAAACACTTATCTCTTTCTTCCCTTTGCTGGTCAACAAACAAAAAAACACTTTAAAACTCCAAATTCTCACATACTCAGAACTCCCAACACTTAGTCCAAAAAAAGCGCAAGTTGAAACCCAATTCCTAAAAGACTAAACTCACAAGAATTACAGTTTTCCAATCCAGATCCCAAAACCCAAAAACCTGAAAAGTTAAAATCCTTAAAACCAAGTTCAACAATTAGAAACACTTGAAAGGTTCTCAAAACCAGAAACCATATTCAAAAGGACATTTCCTCAAGGACTAAGAATCATATGGAAAGCTGATAAACCGATTCATAAATAGTTAGTTACACTTCACAAACTGATTATACACTAAAGTTTTATCTGTCATAAATAGTTAGTGCATTGTAATTACCCATGCTCTCAGAGTAATGGTTGTGGATTCGGTGCATTAAGGTGCAAAAGAAGACGTGAATATTTCCCCAGTTGTTACCGTAGCAAAGGCTTAGAGACTTAGGCAATGTTGTTAGGTGGAATTAAGATTAAAATTGAAACCCATGCATATAGGATTTTGATGATACTGTAATTACCAGTTCCGATTCCTCCCTAATTCATCAGTTACAAGACATGCTCCGTGCCCAATTTCACATTAAGGACCTTGGGCCACTAAAGTTTTTCTTGGGAATGAGGTTGAAACCCATGCATATAGGATTTTAATGATATTATAATTACCAGTTTCGATTCCTCCCTAATTCTTCAGTTACAAGACATGGTCAATGCCCAATTTCACATTAAGGACCTTGGGCCGCTAAAGTTTATTCTCTTGTATGCTGATGATATTGTAATTACCAGTTCCTATTCCTCTCTAATTCATCAATTACAAGACATGCTCCGTGCCCAATTTTACATTAAAGACCTTGGGCCACTGAATATTTTCTTGGAAATGAGGTTGCTCGTTCCTCTAAGGGATTTTATCTCTGTCAACGATGATATGTCCTCCATCATTCCCACAATTCCCAACCCACCTCAACCCTCTTCCTCACAAGCCATCAGTAGCCCCCCCGCTATTTACAAGATTATCCATGCTCTCTTATCTCGTCACCATCGTCTTCATCGGTTTCAGGTTTGGTTACACCCCATCCCCTTTGCAATTTTCAGACATATGACCATTTTAAAGATTCTCATTTAGCTTTTCTCACCTTTGTTACTTCTCATGATGAGCCAACCAATTTCACTGAAGCAATGAAATATGCAGAATGGTGTGCCGCCATGCAGACAGAAATTACAGCTTTGACTGATAATAATACAAGTCTCTTGTTCCTCTTCCTCCGAGTATGAAGGCAATAGGTTCAAAGTGGGTGTATAAAATTAAGAGGAAATCTGATGGTATCATTGAGCGCTACAAAGTGCGACTTGTGGCGAAAGTTACACTCAACTTGAAGGTGTCGACTACCTTGACACTTATGCTTCCATGGCGAAGCTTATCATTGTTCGGGTTTTACTTGCTATCGCCGCAGCTCGAGGCTGGCCTCTTCATCAAATGGATGCCAATAATGCCTTCTTACATGGTGATCTCGATGAAGAGGTATATATGATGCCTCCCCCTAGTTATCATCGAAAGGGGGAGATCTTGGTTTATCACCTACATAAATCTTTATATGGCCTTAAGCAGGCATCACGACGATGGTTTTCCAAGTGTTCGATGTCCCTCTGTGATTATGGGTTCGCTCATTCCACAACTGATCATTCTTTATTCATATTACGATGGGCTGGCCAAACCGCATTTGTTCTCTTGTATGTTGATGATATTGTAATTACCAGTTTCGATTCCTCCCTAATTCGTCAGTTACAAGACATGCTATGTGCCCAATTTCACATTAAGGACCATGGGCCAATGAAATTTTTCTTGGGCATTAAGGTTGCCCGTTCCTCTAAGGGTCTTTATCTCTGTCCACAAGGCAATGATTAGTATACAAAGAAAGTAAAATAAAAGATCAGAGTTGAGGAAAACATACCTAAAATGTTTGGCTGCATGGTTAGTATACATAATGTAAACAAATAATATACAAAGTAGGAATGAACAATGCATGAGGAAACTAATCCTAAATATGCAAGCCCTAGACTAGGATGCATTAATGAATGATAAATCAAGGAGGAACCTTGAGAATGCAAAGATGCATATGATGCATGGCTAAAACCCTAAGCAATGTAGCTAAATGATGAAAATATGCATGAGAATCCGTATGCAAAGAAAATCAGTGAAAAATATGAAAACACCTCTAAGACTAATACAAACCTAGAAAAAACCTAGAAAATCCCAAGAAGTAATTGAAATAGGGAAAACACTTAGAAAGCAAGATAATGATAAAAACATGATTAGAACATTAAAAAAAAAAAATTTAATTAAAGCATGAAGCAAAGTTGAATCTTGGAAATACACCGATGAAACACCTATTCTAATGGTGAAAACCATGGAAATAGAGAAAATATGCAAAGACACATGTGATGCATGAAAACATGAGAAAAACACATGAATAAAGAAACCAAAAACTGAACATGGGAAGGGATGCACTAAACATACTCACAATGATGAAATCTAATCCTCATGTATTCATGAGATTGTGTATAAAACATAATGCAAATGGATGAAAGCATCAAAATATTAGGCCAAAGGTAGTCATCATACATATCAGCATATCACATTAAATCAATATAAGCATCAACAAGCTTGCAGACTACCATAGATATAATAAGGATAGATCAAAGCATGAATACATGAAATAGTATGCAAGGACCTAATATAAAGTGCATGCAAAAGAAGAAAAAGCAAAGTGAAACATAAGAGATGCATTAACAAATATCAAAACATCATGATAAGCAAACATGTAAATCCTAGACTGAGGAGGTGCATGAAGAAAGGAAGGAGATGATCATGTATGTAAAAAGAGAGAAAATTATCTGAATTAACCTTAATGCATTAACATAGTTCATGGAAAAGATCCATGACATGGAATCACCATGATAAGAGAAAGAGAGGATCTAAATCATGAATAAAAAATATAAATAAAATGACATAAGTTCTAATTATAAGAATGCAATAAAGACATAAGAGGAATGATACATATGACTATAAGGTTAAAGCAAAACTACAAAATCAATCAAAACCAAACACACATGGGTGTATAACCACTACCTAGTGAGGCAGGATCACACACCCTTTTATGTGATGAAAAGAGAGAAAATATGCAAACAAAAGGAAGAAAAGATAAGAAAAAATAACAAGAGACAATGGAAGATTATCTGATTGTAGAACTATAAAGAATAAGGGTTAAAGGTCACCCTTGACTCAGTAAAAAGACCAAAATTAGTTCACAATAGTCATCCAAGTGTTAGGGTTATACAACTTTCTCTCTCTAGCTCATTCCAAGTTCAAAGCATATTTATACCATAGAGAAAACTAGAGAACGATCCCCCTCAACGTGGGAGGCAGTGTATTTATAGATTTAGTGGAGTGTACATGCTCTTAAACAAGTCCATGGATCATTGAAGTGACCTGAATCGTCCATGGAGAATTTATCAAAGTGATTTTACATCAATGGTGTAGGTTTTGTCAATAATCTTGGTCAATGAGGTTCAAGCAAGTCTATTGTTACTAAAGATGTATTTCTTGGGGCCTAAGAGTGTCCATAAACGAGTTTATAGCTTCCAAATAGGTTCTCATGCGTTATAGGAATCAAAATCCATAAAATATGAAAAGTTAGATGCACTTTATATTCTTAGAAACCGACATTAAAATGACTCTGTTCAACATTGACATGCCCCGAGCAACATCGACATAGTGTCAGTCGACAGCAGCTTGACATCGACATTGGTTGATGTGTACCTTCACAAAAATGGACATAACTTTCTCGCCTAACCTCCGTTTTACCCGATTCTTTTTCTTAGGTATAGAAGACTCAAAGGGCTATAGTGTTTATGTTTTGAATTTGAGATAAATCTCAGTGTACGTACCCCCAAAATAGATCTTGAAGCTGACTAATATGTAGACACAACTTTTCTTTGTAACACACATGCCAGCCTTGAAGATCTACTTATAACTTCCCACTCCGATATCATAAAGATATTATTCAAATTGAATATGGAAATTAATTTAAATATTTAATTTTCTTAGGTTTTAAGCTTCCCAAAAATCCAATCGAAAGATAACTCAAAATGGCCATGAAGTTACTCCACAAACATAAACTAACAACCTTAAATCTGTCACTTTCTTACCTTCTTCTGATATCGATCCAAGGTTAGACAAAATCGAAGTGGTATCGAAGAACATCATTCGACATCGAGTGGAGGGGCTTAACTATCGAAGAACTAATTTTCATTGTCGGTTGCATGTCAATATTCAGAGGATTTTGTTCGACAATATCAAATGGCTCATCGATGTTGACACTAGGTCAATTCGATATCGTTTCAGGCCGTTTGACTATCGACCTCTAGTCTGGATATCAATTGTGCATTTTATGCCTCTTTTTATGGTTCTATTTTGGACTGGGTTAGTTCCAAAGTGAACTAGACTAGGCCTAGCCCATCCAGGGTTAGTTTGGAATGTCCAAATGCGCGTAACTTTTTATCCATATGCCCAAATCGAGTGATTCAAAAACAATTTTTCTCCTTATTTCGCATACAACATTTTGGTATGAAAATAGGGGATAGTACTGGCCAGGATGGATTGCCTTTAGTGTGGGTCCCTCTTGTTAGAAATAGAATATTCTCTCAATAAAGGGGCAAATGAGTTTATTTTCGTACCAAATTTGGGTATGGTGAAATAATGCATTATTTGGGCATCTTGGCACATTTCTGGGATTAGTAAACACATATTATCATATTTTTCACTTCGGGTATTTTGGTCATTTTGTATAGACGATTTGGTGGACTTGTCAAAGAGCATGAAAAACCTTCTAAATCCATAGATATAAAGTCTCTCAGCCTCAAGGGATACTCATCATCGTTAGGGCGACCTCTGGGGTGACAAAATGAGGTGTCTACAGACATCATGGATTGTGACAATAGGACTCTTCATGGTTCTGGGCCTAGAGCCTATGGAAACCCTCAGAGTAGCGACGGGCAAAGCAACGACATCAACTCGTCTGCTTGGAGAAAACAGACCAGAGTAGGATCAGTATCTCGTCCGCTCGGAGAAGCTCAAGCCGAAGTAGTGGCCTCTATCCGAGTCCTCTTGCTCGGCCTGGTCAGTGTTTTAGGGGCAACTTCCTTCCTCTTCTTCGCTGCCTTTTCCATCTTCAATGAAGTTGTGAGCTCCTAAGCATCAAGCTTCACTGCAAAAGGAAAGAGAAGAACATCAGTACGAGTATAATTGAAAGAAGAAAGGTTTCTGCTACCAAGGCGCACCTGAGTTGAGCCCATAACGAGCCAGAATGGCCTCTTCCTCTAGCTCTCTCGCTTGGAATGCCTTATTGTTCTTAATTAACTTGATGAGCTACAAGTCCTCATCAAGATTAGGTCACTTATTGGCAGTTGAGGAGTCTAGCTCCGATGAAATAGTCTTATTAGGCACCTCCCTGACCTTACAAAAAAATAACTTCCTCTTCTAGGAGTAGACAGAGGATACCAGACCATCTATTACTTTCCCACACCAGGTCGGTGACAAAAGTAATACCAACTGATCAAGGTTGGATGAGTTTTGAGGCCAAAGCAGTAGGTAAAAAGATCAAGAGAAGTGAAACCACCCAACTTGGAGAAAAAGATGTCGAAGCCCGACACACACACCTTAAGGCATTGGGTACTAGCTGAGAAGGGGTGACTTCGTAGTGTTGGAGCATGAGAACCATGAAGTCATCCAGAGGAGGCCGACACACATATTATCCTCGTATAGGCAGACCTTGCCCGATCTGCTAGTGCAAGCCCTCTCATCCTTGTCAGTAAATCTAAGGGTCGTCATAATTATGAAATGGAACTTATCCTTGATGTCCTCTAGGTCAGATTTACCCAGATACACTTTTCTGTAAGGACCTCCGGTATTTCCTCATCGATAAGCCTGGGCTCGGCTGCTGCGAGAGCTCCAGTATTTTCTCCTTGGCATGTGGAGAAATCAATATTTTCTTCTCGACATGTGGAGAAACCAAAACCTCATCATCATTAGAGCCCCGACTAGGAGCGACATCAGAATCCGAGCTAATGTCATGAATACAGCCAGTCTACATCATGACCCAGATTTTTCTGAGAAGAGGACTCACTAGCAGATGATATTATGAAATAAAGAAAAGGAAGGGAGGGAAGACTTATTGATGATAGAGAGAGCCGAGAAGACATGACTGAGATGGAAGCTTTTGATGACTACCAAAGAAGAAATCAAGAAGACATACAGATGATTAAAGAGCATCGACGGTCCAGATCTGAATCTCATGACCTCCAATTTTTCGGGAAACCTTTCCAGTCTCGAGGTGGACAGGGGATGTGGTGCCTTCCTGCAGCACTCCTTAAAGATTCCTATAGAAGCTAAGAAAGGCCGGGAAAAAGCCCGCCAAAAATCTTTTCAAATCAGAGAAGGTGTGGAATGAGACATCCCTAATAGAAGAGCTTGGGTTGTTCCAAGGCAAAGGACTATCAACCTAAGACTCTACAAATTCGTTGATCCAAAGAAAAGCACTCCTCAAAGGCTAAAGGCTTGGCATTCAAGTTGAGCTTGATAAATCGAGGTGGCTCCCAAAATCCTGGTCGCAGCCTGAGCATTCGAGCTGAGCTGCATAGACCTAGGGAGTGGACAAAATCTTAGGCCATAGACTCAACATCTGAGTTAAGATAAATACCCAATGACCGAGCAGCATTAACTGAGGCAACATAGCCAGCGGTCAAGCTACCATAACCAAGTAAGAGAATAAGGATGAACTCTATACTCCCTCGGTCCCATTTTGGGCACAAATGAGTAGGGGGCATCTGATATACATAAATTTGACCTGCATATGATTGGTCGACATGTGACCAGTTTAGAGAAAGTGGAGTACAGCTAGGCCAGAGCTAGAGGAGCATAGCTGCCATCATGATACCTTATACCTCGACTTCCTCATCACCACAAAGTGTAGGGCCCTCCTTTGCTGCCATTGTCCATCCTATATATAGGTTGACCCAGTACGAGGTAAAGGGACCATTCAGTTATTCATTAATTGCCAACTACTCTCATTACTCCCCTCAACTGCTCGCCCAGTTCCCCACTCATACTATTGTTGCTCGGAATACTGACTTAAGCATTAGAGAATCCTCCTCGGAGTTCGATCCGACCTCCCTTGTTACTCAAAATATTTAATCTTTGGTGTGGAGGTCTCCACCCGATGTGATAGTTCAGATTGAGGATTGAAATAACGTTGAATTTTTTTTTAAAGAGATTTCAATAGGAGTGAAGAACTCATGGAGTCCCTATTGTAAAAATGGACATGCCATGGACTGGAGATGGGCCAAATTGTCTTGCACTTCATCAACACTGCCCTTCGGGCCAAGGTATCAATGACAATGTTGATACACTTTGGAATATAGGCAAAGTAACATTCAATGAAGAAAGTTAAGAAATACTGAATATACTTTGTGATGGGAAAATATTCTATAGGAGGGAGCTTGGTCTGTCCATTAAGGATGAATATCAATTCTTGATTATCTGATTCAACAATAAGCTTCTCAGTTCCTTCTACGATAGCCTGGAGTAAATCTATTCTGATGGATAGCGATTCCCCTTATATTATAGAAGAGAACTGAAAGGGGTTGGTCACCGCCACTTGGGGGCTCCCACGAGAGTCCCGAATTACAAAAGCACTACAAGTGGAGGCACCATTCTTAGCCATCGAGGCATCATAATTGATCTTGAAGACTGAGGTGGGAGGGGCCTTCCAATGTGTTACAAGTGTGGTGGTTGACGTGAGAATCAGGTTGTGAGATGGGGCTGATTGCAGTGAGGAAGCCATCCAGAATTCTTCATAGGCTCCTCCATGGGCGATAGTGTTGCCCTATTATGCAGAGACTCATTGTGTGCTCTCCATAAGTACCAACACACAAAGGAGCACAAACTGATAATTGAGCAGCTTTCCTTCTTATTATGAACCTACAATTCCCTCCACTTCAAGATCCAGTCCATGATGGTTGGAGCAAATGAAGGTTAGAAATTTATAGTTAAGGGGCAGCTGAATCACACCGCATAGACAAAGGGGCATCCTATAAGGATAGGATCCACTGCTTTCGAAGAGGCTCCGCACCAATGGCATTGTGGGTCTATGGGGATTTGATGTCGATAGAGACCTTCCCTCTTGGCTAGACCATCAATGCAAGCCTTCCATAGGAAATTCTTGATTTTTGGGAGGGTGACGGTGCTCCAAATCATTTTCCATACCTCATTAGGGACTTGGGGGGTTGAGCTTGAAGATGAGAATGATGGTTTGTTCAAATCTTTAGCTCTTTGTTGTTTGCATAACATGTGGTAAGCGGGATTTGACAGTAAACCTTCCATTTTGAGATCTAACCCAGATTTGATAATCTTCTTAGGGAAAGAGAGGTAATTGGATTTTTTGAGATGCCTAAATATCTGATGGGTAGAATAATAGGTAGAGCAACCTCATGTTCCATTTCTTCTCCTCGGAGTTGATTAGTTAAGAGACTCAAGTGACAAGACAGCCCAAGGGGGTGATGCTGAACTTTGAAGCCCATGGTGCTTGGCAGCCAATTATCTTCCCAAATTTTAATAATTTCATTGCTACCTACCTTCCAACAAAGTCCAGCATTGAGAACTGATCTTCGTACCATTATGCTATACCAGGCCCACGATGTGTTGGATTCCATCTTAGTGTTTAAAAAAGAGGATGGGGGGAAGTACGCCTATTTTATGAATTTCCCTCAAGGATATTATGGGTTCTGCCATAAGTGCCATGGTACTTTCGCGAGTAGAGCGTGGTTCTAGAGCTTTGGGTCGCAAAATCTGAGTCCACCAGTTTCTTTGGAATGGCAAAGGCATTTCCATGAGATTCATTAGATCTTGGATGTATCATCGTGGATACCCCAAAAGAAGTCCAATGAGATTTTCCAAATCTAGTAGTGATGCGCTACTGGAAGTTTAAATGTAATCCCACAAAATTATTTATAGACAAAGCCATAGATTTCAGGACTTCCTTTTCTACCTTGAAGAGGAGAAGATGTTTCCACCCCTGTAGCTTGTGGTTCGTCATCTCCCCAATATCTCTGAAGAGTTGTTCTTCGACATCCCAATCTCAATTGGCAGACCTAAGTACTTTTTTGGTCCCTCCCCATACTTGATCCTCAAGAACTACCACTTAATCTTTATTGGAGTATTAGAACTAAAGGTAAGTGATGATTTGGCATGATTAATAGACTGGTTGCTTGCTAAGTAGTAGGTGTCAAGACATCCTTTCAACTCCCATATTTCCTGAAGATTCACCTTATAGAACAGTAGGCAATCGTCAATGAAAAGGAAGTGAGAAATTGGGTATGACCAATTGCGTACCTTATACCCTTGATGCTGCCGATAGTTTTTGCTCATTGAAGGAAACAACTCAAGGCTTGGGCACAGAGAATAAAGAGAGAGAGAGAGAGAGAGAGAGAGAGAGAGAGTAGGTCTCCCTAGCAAATTCCTCTTATGGGTGTGACTTTCCCTCTAGGAGAACCATTAACGAGGACCTTATAGTTAACTGTGCTTATACATTTCAAAACCATAGAAACCCAGTGGTCCGAGAAGCCAAGAGCAATGAGCATATGCTCAATGAAGGTCCAATCCAATATGCCATACACTTTTCACATGTCTAGTTTTAAGGCCACAAGTTTTCCTTTTCCTTTCTTTTGATGATGGATATAATGGAACACTTCATGGGCAATAAAGATATCATCTGAGATGATGCACAGAAACAAACGTTGACTCCGTGGAGGAAATAATTCGATACAAGAGAGTGCTAAGACGGGAGGACATGATCCTAGTAACGACCTTTATAGCCACACAACATAAACTTATTGGCCTAAATTGGTCTACATTTTCGGGATTAGGCGTCTTAGGATCAGACAAATGAGAGTATCATTCATACCTAGAGGCACAATTCCATTGATGAAGATGTCCTACTCAAAACCAATAAGATCATATTGTGTTAACCCCTAAATAAAATCTTTGATAATATATTGGAGGTAGACCATTAGGTCCGGGCGACTTCAGTGAGCCCATAACAAAGATCGCCTATCTTATCTCCTCAAACTGCGACTATAGATGTTGAATTTTATCATCCCCTTATGATGTCGATAACAAGACATGAACAAACACTAGCACCTCTCTCGAAGGACTTGCTCATACACTGAGACCATGTAATCCTCGTATCCCTAATGAAAGAACTTTTTACCAAATGCTGAAGGAGGTACTATTCACCTTCCCCGACCATGATGGTCCGTTCCAAACCCAATGGTACTGGAGTGGCACTCCAACAAACGTCCAAACCAAGGTATGACACCGTTTGCCTTTGGGTAGCACCATCCATACCTGCTTCCCCTTTATGCCATGGCCTTTGGGGGCATGTTATAACCCTTGGAAGTTGTGCCACAACGTCGTAGAACTTGTTTTTACTCAATTTTAGCCTTTTTAGCTAGTTTTCCACCCATTTCAACCCCCATTGTCAACATTCGCACTATCGTTACCCTCTTTGCTCATCGTTTGAGCCTTTTGCCACTTTTTTCTGCTACTGTTACCCAGTTTCCATTATTTTCCTTATTTATATCCTTGTGGATAAAAGTGATGTCGTTATTTTATCCAAGGATAGAGTGATAAACTCTCTAAGCCCTTTGTGATGTTGTTACTCTGCCCGAAGTCTGAGTTGTGAAATACCCATTTTTAAGCCATTACTCTACCCGAAGTCTGAGTTGTGAATTCCCTCTTACATAGTCGTTACTTTGTTTGACAAGAGAGGCAAGTCATTCACATTTTCTTTATTTTGTTGATTCCGTTGGCAGGTAAACATTTGCACTGTCTCTTTACTGCTGGCACAGTGTAGATTATTAAAGCATCTTGCATTAGTATACAAAGTAATTTTTACCCTTTAAAGTAGCATACTCCAATCTTGTTCAAGCATGCTTAGTTTACTTTAATTTTTCCCATTCAAGTAGATCATTTTAGAATAAATATTAATATTTTCACTTGCAAGTGCATGTGTAATTTCTTTTACATATATGATGCATATCAAATTAGTCTTATATATTGGTATAGCACATGTCATTATGGGAGAATATTCAGAAAGAAGCATTTAGTAGAAAGATCGGTTAAACCGGGCAAGATGGGATGCTAATACCTTCCCACTCTCGTAACTTGACCACTTACTCAGACTCTCTAACCAGACCATATGGAATCATGTAGCCCTTTCCACCCACTCTGGACGGGGCTACACCTATTGGGTCCTAGGCCCGAATCCTAAGTGGTGACTCCATTTATTTTAATGTGTGTGTATATATATATATAACATGATCCCAAACCCCCGTCGCCAAGGGACCCCGATAAGTAATAACACTTTAGACGTAGCCACCCACAAGGTGAATCGAACCCCGCATTCCAGAGGTTGCGGTGGCCACAACGGCACATAGGAGCCACGCTCCTACACATAGAACACTTCCCCTCCCAATATATACCACTATATCTAAGGGTGTCAAACTGGAACCGAAAAACCGAAACCAGATCTGAAATGAATAACCGGAACCGAATAGATTTTGGTTAAAATCCAAAACTAAGGAACAGAACCGATGCGAGACTTGGTTAGTTTTCGGATCCAATACAGTTCGGATGGTTAACCGAAACCGAACCGAATTTGGGTGCCAATATATTATAATACGTTAATATAGTATAATACCAATATATTATAGTATATCAATACACTATATTATTAATATATATATATATTATGAAAGAATTATTTTTTTTTTGGTAGAAATATTATGATAGAAAATTATATTAAAATAAGGAGTCAAAAGATACAGGTGTTCCAAAATGTACAAAATTATGCTTTCTCTATAAAATATGTAGTGCTAATTGTTAACCAAAAAAAAGTTCTTGAAGTTCATGTTAACATCATATAGTTGTAGAAGCAAAGGTAAAACATTCCAGGGCCAAGTGGTATCAACTAGAGCTGGTAAGGGAGAGCATATATCTTTGTTGTTACACCAAACTTCTTTGATATTGAGATGTAAGCTTTTTGCGTGTTTCAACCCCAGCAAAAAACCAAAAGGCTCGGCCTCTAGTCATTGCAGTTAAAATTATTATAGTTACCAAAATAAAATGTTCATCTAACAAAATGCATATAGCCCAACCAGAAGAATTTATACTTGGGTTAAAGGCTCCTCTAAAGGAAGTTTAGCTTGGGGTTGGGGTCACATAAACTAATAAGAGAATTCATAATAGAAATATAATGGTGAGTATCAAAGGTCGATAGCAAGGAGGGGGGGGGATGAATTTCAAGGTCTGAAAGCCATTTTAATACAGGTTGTAATACTAAATTGGGATCAGCCTTAGTAAATCCCTTAATAACTTTGTTCCTAACATGTCAGATATAGTAGCAAGTAATAATAAAAAATAGAAAAAACCAAATGTAAGATTGTTTGTCAATTTTTTTGAGGAATTTTTGGCAAAAGTGCATAGAAAAATTGCAGGTTGGAAGAGGAAATTGTTATCTTCTGGGGGGAGAGTTACTTTTCTCAAAGATGTGCTTTCTTCAATGCCAATTCACATCATTTCAACCTTGGATATTCCAAGGACTATTGTTAGAAGATTTGATAGTATCTGTGCAAATTTTTTATGGGGACAGTTGGAGTGGGGTAATCGCCATCATTGGGTGAGCTGGTCGAAGGTGTGCACATCGATTTTAGAAGGAGGCCTTGGCATTCGTCGCCTTGAGGATGGAAGTCTGGCATTGCGATTAAAGGGTTTGTAGCGAACAATGCCGTCGAATTCTTTATGGTGTTCCTTTTTTAGGGCAAAGTACCTTAAAAACGAGCACATTGTTTTGGTAAGGCCAAAGTCGGCTGGGTCCATTTCTTGGCATCAAGCTTTGTTACATAAAAATCTGCTGATCTCGAATTTCTACTGACTGGTTGGTAAAGGAGCTGTTAACTTTTGGCTCGATAATTAGACAGGGTGGCGAGCGCTAGTTGATCGAGTTGATGGGGCGATCCATCTCGTGGATTCCGACTTAGTACACAACAGTATGCTTGAAGGAAAGTTTTTAATCTCAGACAAGGAAGATAAACTGGTTTGGGCTTCAGTGAGAAACAGGAATTTTTTATTAAAGTCGAAATGGAATGTGGTTAGATCTTCCTCGACTGAAAAACCCTTTGCTAGATGGCTGTGGAGTAGCACAACTCCAACCAAGATTGGTTTCCTTTTGTGGCAGATTTTATGTGGAGGGGTTACTACGGATGATACCATCATGAGAATGGGAATTCCATTAGTGTCTAAATGTCTATGCTGTGACGCTCCAAAATGTGAATCGATATCCCACTGCCTGGTGTGGGGAGGGACAGCTTCTAAAGTGTGGTCATTTTTCTCTCGGATGTTGAAGGTGGAAGACGTTCCTCTGCAAAATGTGAGAAGTAAAATTCTTTTTTGGCAAGGGCAGGCTATTGGGAAAAGCATGTGTGGTATTATCACAGGTTTGATGCCGTCTTTTATTAAATGGGAGTTATGGAAAGAAAGAAACAATAGAAGGCACGGTGAGAAAGCACGGTCGGCAAGCCATACTGTGGAAGTAGTTAGAAATTGGATTCATGAGGTTCCCATCAACTCCTCATTTGTGAAATCCCCATCATTGAAAGAATCCCTCATTCTCCAATTTTTTGGAATCTCTCATCATCCTCCCATTCAGAGGCCGCCTATTATTATATACTGGTGCCCCCCTTTCGATATGGTGAAGCTTAATGTGGATGGTGCCTGCAAAGGGAACCTAGGGGCCAGTGGAGGTGGTGGTATTATTCGCGACAGAGAGGGTTCTGTCATTGCTGTCTTTGCACGTTACTATGGGGAGTGTACAACTGTGGCGGAGCTTAGGGCATTGAGAGATGGTCTTAAGCTATGCATGGGTGTCTATGTAAATTCTGACTCGGTGGCAATAATTCATTGCATATACAAAGGAAGTTACGGATCCTGGAAGGGTTGGTACTGGTTTCAGGAAACTCTAAATCTGATGGAGTTGCTTAGGCCTTTGATTTCCTTTACTTATAGAGAAGGAAATAGGTCGGCTGACTGGCTGGCAAATTTTGCCTGCACCTCATTGACGGACACTGTTTCTCTGGAGATTCTTCTTTACCAATGGAACTTCGACGAATCACATGCGAGGATACAATTGGTTTCCCGGTTTTAAGAAGATAAAATATATATGTATGGGGTCGGGGTGAGAGAGTCTGTTCAGAATGGAGCTATTTATTTGTACTTCTCGGGTTTGGGATTAGGCGGGCATGTCCCCCCCCCCCCTCTGTATCTATTACTATTTGGAATTGTTTCAATAAAATTTTAGGGGTTGGCTCAGGTCCCAGAGAATATGAGGGTTAAAAAAAAAGATTGTTTGTCAAGAGCATTGGATGAGAGAAAAGAGGCACACAAATGAGCCATTGAAGAGTTGGAGAGAAACTCAATTCTCAATCCCAGAGAGACTGTACCCAAATACGCTTAGTCCAGTCACATGATAAAAAAAAATGCTAGATGGATTCATCACAAGAACCATATAAAACACTCAATCAAGATCCATTTTGAGAGAGTCAATTTAATTGGAATTCCGGCATATAAAACACATCAAAAGAATAGTTCAAATTTAGGATGTAATTTTAGTTTCCAAAGAAAGCGCCGCCATATAGAGAAAATGGGACTTCGAGGATAATGAATTGGTGTTCTAAGATATTTTGCTTCCAAACAAGTGTAAAAGTGACCATCTCAAGACAAAAGAACACCAGCATTGGTCCTCATGTCCTTAAATAAAAATCTTTAAAATTTCTCCAACAAAAGCTGTTAGGAGTAAAGAAGAAAGAGCATGAATATTCCAGTTATTATTAGTGATAACATCAGTGACGAAAGATACACCATTAGTTTGTATACATTCTGGAGGAATAGAAAAACCTGGAATTGAAAGGATCTATGGGTTATTCCAAAATCGAGATTTAAATCAATTTCCAATCTTTAAGAAAATAAACTATTAAAATTAAGCAACAGAAGAATTGAAACTATGCTATTCCATTTCCAGGACCCACGTTTATACAAAACCTTGGGATCAAAGGTAATTGCCTTCGATAGTCTGGGCCCATAAGGTCCTCATTTAGAAGATGCTAGCCTAATTTCAATAGTAAGGCTTTGTTATATGGGGATGCCTTTCGGAGCCCTAGACCACCACATTGGATTGGGCTACAAATTCAATCCCACCCAATTAAATGTAATTTTTTTTTATCTCTCCCAGTATTTCCATTCCAAAAACGAAGACAAATAGAGTCTAACGCACAACAAGTCTTTTAAAGAAACATAAAACAAGACATAAGATAAGATGGGATTGAGGCAAGGACTTATTGGACAAGACTCTTCTTCCTGCGTAGGAAAGAAAATCTGACTTCCAAGATGAACGTCTAATGCTAACTCATTTAACAGTGAACTCAAGGTCATTGACTTTTGAGCATACTTGGATAAGCTTAGTACCTAATAATGGGAGTCCCACGACATTTCAATTATCCCAAATGGGGAACACAATCTATGGCTATTGAAAAAACTATCAACTTTCTGCTAAAGAAAATCTTACTCTTGTGGTAATTAATATCTTGGCCAAACAGGTCAAAGAAGAGGTCAAGGATGAATTTTATAGTAAGTATGTCCTCCTCAGTGGCCCTACAAAAGATAAAAGTACCATATGCTAAAAGGAGATGGGTTATCTCCGGCGGGTGACGGGCAATTTTATTAATTGAAAAAGTGGGGGAAGAGATGAGGTTATTAATAAGCTTTCTCCATGATTCATTGAACCCAATAAACACAAAAAGGTCTCGTATTAGGTTCCGTTCCAGCTTATCATAAGCTTTTGCCATATCAATTTTGATGGCCACATAGCCCATTTTCACTTTTTGTGTTTGAGATATTGAAATATCTCCTAAACCAAGATGATATTATTAGCAATTTGCCTTCCTGGTATAAAAGCAGCTTGGAAGGGAGAGACAACTGAGGCTAGGGGTGTCCCTTAAGGCAGTTAGCTATGATCTTGTATGATACATTGCATAAGCGTATGGGTCTGAAATTTGCTATCCTAATTGCATTGTCTTTTTTTTTTTTTTTGTGGAATAAGGCAAATGAGAGGATGATTGCAACCTGGGGGGAAGGAGAAGGAAGAGAAAAAATTTTGAACAAACATTAAAACATCATTGCAAATGAGGTCCCAAAAATTTTGGTAAAAACATGCTTGATACCCATTTATGTCGAGAGCCTTGAAAGGCTCAATGGAGAAGACAACATGCTTAATCTCATCTAAGTCAAGGATGTAGGGATGGAAAAGGCATTCTATAAAGCTAGAATCAAGTTGGTTGGTGGTTGTGAAGATGCCACTGAGATGGTCAATAAATACATGGGAATACCCCTCGGATCATCAATCTTTTCACCGTTATTATTTAGGTTAAAATTAATATGGTGCCTTCGAAGTTTGATATTGTAACAGTATGATAATGCTTTTTCTGAAGCCAAAAGGCTTCTTCTGCAAAAAAAGATCTACTTTAAGTTAGATGCAATACGCATCAAGTCCTTAGAATGCTCAGGTGACCTAGAATTAACTTCTAGTAAGGCAAATTGGTCAAAATAGTTCGATCTTAGAAGATCAATATGCCCAAAAATAGTTTTGTTCCATGCCGAAAGAAGTCAGCCAAGGCTAGAGAGTTTGGAGGGAAAGTTGTCACCAACTAGGTCCTTCCATTTAGAGGTGCAGGATGGAGCAAAGTCAGGGTGGTGTGTCCAAGCATGTTGGAAGTGAAATAATTTCTTGAAAGAAGTATGATTTGAGCATGTACGTAGAAAAATTGGGTTATGGTCTGACCCCAGGGAGGGGAGCTTACTAAGAGGGATCCAAGGGAAACATGACAGCCAGACTGGGGAGGCCAAGGTCCTATCAAGACATTCCTTAATTAATTTGGGAGGTTTGTGCTTGTTGGACCAAGTGAAACATGAATCGGGAGATTAATATTCTCCAAGGAAAATTAGGACATTAGGGAAAGAAGAGATAGGGATGATGGGGAGGGGTGGATAGAGGATCCACCAAGTTTATCAGAGGCTAAAAGGATTTCATTGAAATCTCCTATGATGATGAACATACGTTAAAGAGAAGAGAGAAACAAGGAAAGTTCATTCCAAATAGCACCGCGCAAGTTAGGATGAGGGGGGAGCATACATGAAAATTACACATGATTCGTCAAAGCATGGATCTACTAGAAATAGTGCAATAAATGCAAAACTGGTGATGATATTAGTGAAACTAAGATGGGTAGCTGCTAAACCCACAACCTTCCTTTGTAGCCCTTTGATCCTTTACTGTTAATATAAGCAATAGAATCAATATGATTCTTTAATGATGGAAAGTTAACTCTATTGTGATCTTTGCACTTTGTTTCACATATAAATAACAAATATGACCTTATTTTCTTTACATGATATAAAAGACATTTTTTTTTTTTTGTTAAGGGGCTATTAAGGCCTCTTACATTCCAGGAGAATAATATCAGGTAAAAAATGACAATAGGAGCAGACCACCACAGAGGAAAAGGGGAATTAGCAGATAATAAATCACATGGAAGATATGAAAAAGCGAATTAAACATAGGCACACCTTTGGGGGATGAACATACATTTAGAAGCTTTGTGATTCAAAAGAAACAAATTTAAGGAAATACTAAGCAATATAGCGAAGAACATAATAAAATAATTGAGAAAGTTGTTACTCAACAGGGAAGGAATTACCCGGATTGGAGTGGGAGGATCGTCCTCTCCGTACACCGTATAGGGAGCAGGATTGCTCAAATAAGGATCATTCAACGAGAAACCCTCAGACTTAGAAATTGACAATTCAGAACCAATCCTTCACAAGAGAAAGCAAAGATTTGGGGTCAGTGGACTTCTCAAATGAGTGAGACATGAAATGCCTAATGCTGTCAAAGTCAGATTGAACATGAGAGGCTTGTGCACTGTAAAGAAACTTCCTTTTTTGAGACAAGGGGATAGGCTCGAGTTCCCTTGAAAGACGTCTACCTTGCCATTCAATCCGACAACACCAATAGACTGTATTAGAGACTGAAGCATCGTTACCATAGAAGTATTGGTGGATTGTAATACATTGAGCATCAACCACAGAAACCCCAAGATGGAGAACCCGCCAGATAAACCAATAGGAACTTGATTGATATCATTGGTCCCCTCCGGTGTTAGTTGAAACGGCAGAAGCACAGAGTCATTCATGCTTATCATTGTTCCCAAGTGCAGATCCTCCGAAAGAAGAATGCAGAGATTGGTTCAGTAGTCAAATTCCCAAATAACTCAGAGGGAAAGATGTCATCTTTAGTAGTAGCTCCGTATTTTGTTGTTGAAGGGTATTGCTCCTACTCCATGTCCGATGATGAGGGGGTTTGACATCTGTTCCGTCCCCAGGATGGTAGGGGCATTAGAGGGAGTTCCTCCTTCAATTGAGGTCGGACGAATAGGGGTAGACAAAATCATCTCAGAAGATGATGAAGAAGTATTAGTGCATGGACATCCTGCACCTATAATCCCAGAGGTGTGATTGACCATTAAGGGTGTGGTGAGAGCATGGTCAAAAAATTCTAAAGGGGGGAGATTAGGGTTCAATGAACCTCTCAGAGAGGGACAGAAAGTAGTGTCATGAAAAATCCTTCCACAACAAGACATAAGAGAAATAACTGATACTTCAGGTTGGCCATTTATTTTACTAGTATTAGTATTAGATTTTATAATACTACTATATTATACAATATCATACTATATTATTATTATTATTATTATATAAAAGCACGAACTCATGTTTGTGGCAAATCTTTTTCTTGACTGTTTTATCCTTCTTGTTTATTTAAATAACCTTTCTCTTACTATAATTGTTCTCTCTCCTTTCTATTTTTTAGAGATTCATAGTACATTAGTACCCTTACTCTTAACTTTTTATAATAAATAATAAATTAAAAAGTTCATTTCAATTTAAGGGAACTCTACATTTTTTATTCCCATTCCACGTCTCTCTCCTAGAGATCTTTTGTCTCTTCCCATTATCTATTTCTTTTCTCTCTCTTCTCAACCTTAGTTAGAAATCTGCCAACTTACGGTAAAAAGAAAAAAGAAATCCCCTCTCCTTAGGAGATTTTATTTCTTTCTTATCTCTCTCTGTATGATATCCCATTGTAATTGCAAATAAGTAAGGAATTGACTGTGTTACCTTTATTTTCTTTTTAAACACCATCTTCCTTTATTTATCCTACATGTCATTCTTTCTTATATTTTCGAAATCTTTGATACCCTTATTCTTTATTATTAGCCTTTTTCCTTATTATTATTATTTTTTTTTAACTCAAATACATTCTTCTTCTTCTTGGGATCCATCGAATCCCTATTATAACTCTCTCTCTCTCTCTCTCTCTCTCTCTCTCTTCCTCTTCCTCTTCCCATTTCACATAACCAACTCTCCTTCACGTAGCCTCCATTCTCTCTCATAATTATATTGGATGAGTATATCCTACTGTATAACTCTCCCTCCTATCATAAATATTAGGAACCTCTCATCCTATTTATTAGGAAACAAAACCTTCTTTCTTCCCCCCCCCCTCTCTCTCTCTCATGATTTCTCCCCTCCATTCTCTCATAATTTTATGAGTATATCCTATTATTTCTCTCCCTTCTTTCATATTTAGTAAGAAACAAAATCTCCCCTCTCTCTTCTCCGGGTTCTCCCCCTTCCTATTCACGTCTACCTCCCTGTTATAAATGAGCATTATAAATTATACCAAACACATGTAAAAATAGAAATTAATAAGATAAATACATATACAAATCATACCAAAGAGACCTTTATTCATTAGTAAACAAAATATTCTCTTTTCCCATCTCACTGTGTCTCTCTTCTTCTTCTTATCCATGCTTTAACATCATCTTATCCTAATTATTTGGAAATAAAATCTTCTCTCTCTCTCTCTCTCTCTCTCTCTCATAATTCTCAATTGATGGAGTGCATAATTCCTTCCAATGAGTAAAGACTCAGGCTCATATTGGAATTCCTTCCACTACCTGAGTTAGGAATCAAAATCTTTGTTGGACAACTAGCTCGATAAACGAAAGGACTAACCTATGAACGCTCTTTTTCTTTTTCATGCTTGTAGGCTTCATATATTTTGGCTAAGGATCTCGATCGCTAGCACTTGTGGAGTAACAACAACACTAGATGCATTGGAAGGTAGTTTGTAGAAGCATTCGTATTTAGGAGGAGGAGGTTCTAAATCTCCAAGTCTAAGAGCTTGATCGATCTTGACTTCTTTATTAATTCTTTCTTTTTCAACCCAATTCCACACTTCCACCATGGTCTTGGATATCCTGATGCTGAGGAGATGGTTTAAGGGCCATCGGCCACCTCTCAGATTTAACATTATTCTTGGAATCAGCTAACAAGGATTCCAAGATTGTTGGGAGCCTTTCTTTAGACCATTTGGAAAGAATAAAAGATAAGACAATAATGACAGATTACAACCAAATGAAAGGTTTTTTGTGTTGGTTTTGTGATAGAGTTAGGTGGGATTTCTGATCATCAACAGAGCCGCTCAAGGGCAGAAAAGTGGAAATGCCTGATGTTATTGTCAAACTTTTTTATTCCTCAAATCTAATGCTAAATTTGTGTTTGCGTATAGAGGAAGTCCATCCATGATTCGGATCAGGACGGGAAGCTAGGGCCATGGTGAGTATCTCTAAGACATTATATTTTGCTAATATTTGTTTGCATCTGGGTTGTTGAGTGATTTAGTTTATTTAAACTTTTGTTTTTCACTTCTACTTAATGTTCTTTTGATTTTGAAGGTGGAATCGAAACTCTAGAGATAACAAAAGCTTTTGGGGAATTCTGGTGAGAAACGTTTGAATTTTCTTTCCCCTCGCATTATGTTTTCTTCCATTAATCCACAAAGGTTTTGCTTCCCAAGAACGGTTTGTAATTGACCTTTTTTGCTGATCCTGTGATCATTTTTTTTGGGGGGTCGGGGTGAAATGATCATGTGATCATTAACGCTTGATAGGTTTGGGAAAACTCATCTCGCAGTACTCTATGCGTTCAGGTTCCTCTCTTTCCATCTTGCAAACTTGCCCATGAAATGTAGTTTTCGTTGAAATTATCTGAATATAAGGTTTGCATGCTTTAGGACTAACATTTTTTCCTGTTCTAAAATAACATAACATAACATAACATGCATGCGGTCATTGATCCCTATCCTAGATGCTTTGTATCAGTAATCACACTGGAACAGAATCAGATCAGCGCGGACATTAATTTATCTCGATTCTAAGTCATTTTCTTTAAATAAAAGTTGGTTCAGACCGATTCTAAAGCCGATTTCAGATCCCATAGCCTATCCCTTCTCTAACATAAAATAAACTAGAATTGTTCGGATAGGACCAATTTAAGCTGATTCAGATCTCTGATTCCGGTTTTTAAAACCTTTTCAATGGTGGAAAAGTCATCTCTATTGTTTATTCATATCATGGATGGCTTTAATGATGGTCTTGCGTGCATGAGGAGGTTCAATGAAATCATGAAATTGAAGATAGCTAATATGTATAGTTTTTTCATGTAATATGATTTCTTTTGGAATATAAACATTGTGTATGAGATGGCTTAGGTTGTGTTTAGTTGCGTAAATCTTTTGGTGCATCTATCGATTTTGGTGGTGATTCCATAGAAAGATTGTCAGTGGATTCATTATCATGCCAAATGAAACAGGTGATTCGCTTCTTTTTATACCTAGGGTAGAAGCAGGTCATTCAGATGTGAGATCACCTCTTGCCTAGAATCCACAAGGCCCCATTTGTTTAGAGGGATTTATGGGGTGGGAGAGATATGGGATTACTGATGGGTGGGTCCCATGTGTTTGGAAAAGTAAAGAATTGATGGATTACTGTAGCATTCCATGGGAAAGTTGCAAAATCCCATGTATTTCGTAGGACTTTGTAAAGCCAAGGAGTGGGAAAATTATAGGATTTGCAATGCAATGTCAGCAGACAATGATAATGATTAAGTTCCCTCCATTATCTCAACCAATCGTTATCACCTCCAATTCCCACACGCTCCAATTCCCTTCAATCCCTCACATAGGAGTGAAAAAGACCACCTTATCCCCTGCCCGAACACAGCGCCCAAGGTGGGGTAGAGTGGTCATTTCTACTCCTATGCGAGGGATTGGAGGAAATTGGAGCAAGCAACGAATTGGAGGTGATAAAAATTTTTATCTCAACATTCCCAACCCCTAGCAAACAAACAGCCTGGGGTAGGATTGTTGCAATGCCATGTCAGCATTTTACCACAACTTTCCCACCCCTTGCAAACTATTCTGCTAAACAAACGGGGCCCAAATGAATCACTTTTTCTTAAGAAATAGTGATTTTGGGTGCTTCTCCTCTAATTCCTTCGGATCACTTTCTTTAAGGCAACCGAACAGTTTAATAAAAAAAGAATCACGATTTTGGTGACATACATTCAAACGATTTACACGACCAACCACGACCTTATGGAGTCCTACAACACATCCCTTTCTTTCTCTCACACACACACACGATAGCATTGAATTAACCCTTAATTGTTTGAATAAAAAAGAAATGCAATTCTTTTATCTCTCTCACTATATCTCGTTCTGTTTCTATTTTTGTGTCACCTAACAAAGGTCCACATGTGCATTTGCAAGTACATGACCCGGATCAAAACGGTGTAGAAATCGAATTTTGAAACCAAATTGGAGCTGGAACTAAATCGGAACCATACAAGTTCGGTATGAGTATCAAATTTCAGTATTAAAGCGAGACTTGGTATGGATCTAGATTACACTAATACTCTTTGAAACTGAACCGAAACTCGGTTCTGGACCGATTTACACCCTTATTAATTAATATCCATACATTTTATCGTTCAGTTCTACGAATGCGAATGCATCCCAAACACGTCAGCATTCATGCGGGCCCCACTTGTTTCCTCTCCTGTTGAGGACCCGAAGGCCAAAGCAAAATGCCTTCCCTCGTTTCTGTTGATACTCGATACCGCCGATGCTAAGAGTCTAAGACCACAACAGCATCACTCCGCCACTCCACAACACCCAATGACGTAAAAAGAGGAAAGAGGGACTTCCTGTTAGTCAGTCTCTCTCTCCTTTGAACATTTTGTTTGTTTCACATGTAACTGTATTTAATTTGTTGCTCTTAGGTGTAGAAGGCATAGACAGATATTCCCATTCAAAGACTTATTTTCAGATTCTTGAGGAAACTCTTCAATATAGGACTTAATGGGTAGACCTCCACACAGCGGAGGCACAGCTTTTCGCTTCACTTCGAATGAGGTAACAGTCCCCCCCCCCCCCCTCCCTCCCCCAATCTACTTCTCCCTCTCTCTATTTTTCGTTGAAGGTAAATTTTTGGCTTTGGCTTCGCTTCTTTTCGTGTTAGAACTAAAAAATTTCAAGTGGGTTGCTGTGTTTTTTGATTTTGTTTCTCTGCTTTCAGTAATAATCATGTATGATGTATTGGGTTAACTGGTCTGTAGTATTCGAGGGTTTGATCGTGTTCATGCAGTCGAAGTTTGAGATTTTTGTGGTTCTCATTTGGAAATTATATTTCTGGGTTTTTTTATTCAGTCTCTTCGTTCGACTATTATTTGCATTTCCCTTCTTCGCACTCCCTTTTGATTTAAACCTTGAAACTTTAAATTGTGTTTCGTCACTATATTTCCTTTTACATTATCACGAAAACATGTTGGGTCGCAGTGGTATCATGTGGGAATCAAATCAAAGAAGAAAAAAAAGGTAAATTACACATCGTATCATGGGGGGTTTTATGCGTGGTATTATTATTTTTTGTTTGGTCTGCAAGTTTTATGTTCTAATTTCATTTATTATGCTTTTGACAGGAACTATTTGTGGTTCCCATTTTACAGTTCAATCTGGAGAAGAAGAATCTGCCTTAAGCAACGGATTCTTCTCTCTGGTTGAAAATCTGGTTCGGAGAAAACCTAAGGCACTTATCTAATATCCATTGAAGAAAATAAATAGAAAATTTATTGGCCCTGGAGTAAATTCACAAAATATTATCCTTAGTCGAAGGAAATTCTATATCTAATGCTTTGTCATTATGATGTGTTGTCTATTCTTTATAACATGCATGCTTGACTATTTATGCTAAGGCAACAATGATATTGCTCTTTCATGAAAAAAAAAAATCTGTCACAATTTTTCCACTTCCAATTGTTTCCCATCTGAGGTAAAGTAATTGATGGGAGTATCCAAGAGAATATCCTTCTGGTCGATTTCAATATCAATGTATTCTATGTTGGCTTCTAGTTGAGTTTGCATACATCTTTACTTGTTTTGCTTATGATTTTATGTTTCCTCTTGACCATAAAAATTGTTGATCACTGCATCCTGCTTCCATGCTTGATATGTTCAGTGGATCACTACACATTTTCATAATTTCATGCTACAATCTTATATTGGTTTGTATACAAGGTGGTGGAAATGGAAGCTTGTCTGCAAGAAATCAATAATGCAATACCAGGTCGTGAAGTACTTTGTTCTCTTGCGGAGAAGTTCAGGTTTTTATTACCATGTGATTTTGTTGCTTTCTCTAAGAGATTTCACATTTTAGCGCTGGAAATACTTAGTATTGCCACAATGGCATTAGAAATGGATAAGGTAACATGTTGCCTATTGTTGTAGTGCGTCAGCCGAGAGAGCTGGGAAGATTATTGTGCAACCAAAGCAGGTTTGTCATTTTTTGGTTATATCTCTGAAGTATGACTCCAGATTGATTAGAGAAGGGGAAAGTTCAGAAATTTTTACGTTCTTCTGCGTAATTTTATTACAGGTATGGAATTGGTTCCAAAACAGAAGGTATGCACAAAGGGCAAAATTGATTAAGTCTCCTGTGAAGCTGAGTATTTCACCTATGCCTCGAGATGATTCGGGTCAAGTGAGAAATGTTACTCAATCTTTACCTGCTCCTTCAGGTAGTGATAAGTTTAATAGGATTTATCTCTGTTATATGCTACAAGGCCTTTGGATTTAATATTTTTTTGGGGGGGGGGGGGTTCTTAGGTCAACCATTCCTATTTGATAAATGTAATTGCTTCTGTTGTGCCTAAAATCTTTTCATTTTGATTGATTGAGTTGATCTTTACTTGGTTATCATCTAATGTGGCTAGTTACTGCTCCAAGGAAAAATTGTGTCACCATTAGACTGCTAATAGTGTAAATTTGATGAAATAGTAATGTTGATCTTAGTATAACAAAGTTGACGGAATTGCAGGCAATGTCCTCTATATAGAGAAATAATACCATGGTCAAGCCGGAATGTAAGGTTCTTAAATCCTACTGTAGGTTTTGTTTAAAAGATGATAATCTGAACCTGGAAAAGGGGAAATGACCAGTTAGTTGTTTTTGAAGACGGGGTTTTAAATCCAATGGTTATTTGTTCTGGAAGATTGATTGTATAGAGAAGGAACCTTGTTCCTTCACTCTCTTTCATCACAAAACATTCTCTCTCCGACTTGTTTCAAACAGTTCCAGATATGTCCATGCAACCCCATTGCTCAATTACCACAACAACAACTCGGCCTTATCCCAACTAAATGGGGCTGGCTACATTTTTGGCCTTCAATTAGCTCTATTCGAGGTCATACTTGATACAAGGCCTAAGCTATGCATGTCTTTCCTCACCGCTTCTCATAAGGTTATTTTAGGTCTGCCCCGGGCTCTTTTAGTTCTTTCAATCTGAATCAAATCACTCCTCCATACTGGAGCATCCAAAGGTCTCCTTTGAACATGGCCAGCCCCATTGCTCAATTATCTTCATTTTTATTGCCAGTGATGTTTGAATTAGAATGCACTGAACCCCATCTTTCACATAAGCATAAAATGTTGGGGTTTGGTGTGTCTTGTATTCTATGGTCCATATATTTATTATTGGGCTTGTATTTGTAATTGGGTCGGGTTTGGGTCCATTACATTAAGGGGGTAAAATTGTAATCATAGTTGTCACGGCTTCTAGGCGAACCAAGGCGCTAGAGAGGGTTCAAACTCAAGGTGACACCATTCATGCGAGAAAGGTGTCCGCCTAGGCGACCAAGTTGGTCAAGGCGTTTGGATGCCTAGGCGACGCTTTGTCGATGCCTTGACAACTATGATTGTAATTGTGTGGGGTTAGGGTTTTAGGGTTTCCTCTATATTGTATCTGTGAGGAAAACCCTAAATACAAGCAAGAGAGATCATATTGTGAGGTGGAGAGTGGTGTAGAGATATTTTTTTTTCTAGTATAGTGAAATATCTCTGGTTATCTCGGGTGGATGTAGGCATTTGTGCTGAACCATGTTAAATTCCTCGTGTTGTGTGAGATTGCTTGGTTTCTTCCTTGTGGTTGCACATTCGTCCCCGACAGAAAAGGGTGGGGTTGTAAAATGCAAGAAAAACCAATGGAACTCATTGTGTAGGGGTTGCTGTGCACAGTAGAGGTTTCCGATTCTGTCGTTTACGTGCGCCTTTCCCATATTAAGATTTTGGAACTCTAACCCTGGATCATAGTTGTCAAGGCAGCGTGCTGTAGATCAAAACATGAAGAAGAAAAGACCAAAACACTGTTCACGTGAACAGTGTCACAACCCCATATTTTCCTTGGTGGGAATATTACTAGGAGATCCTGTGGGGCCCAAGACCAGATTGCATGGAGGCTTTATGAGAAGAGTCAATTTTGTGTATGCTTGAGGAATTTAGGAGTTCAGTTTTGTTTCTATTTTAGAATTATTCTCTTGGATGTTTTGTGGTGTATATTAAGCAACCTTAGCTCTGTTTAATTTCTAATTTCAGATTTAGAAAGTAGGCTTAAGTTTCTATTTTAAGTTTGTTTCCTTTTCTTGTAAGTTTCTAATTTCCTCTAACTTGTAAGGCAAGCAATAGCTGCCTATAAATATGTATGAGCTCTTAGGAGCCCCCTAACGATTTGAATAGATGAATGAAGTTGCTTTTGTGCAATGTTAAGTCCTGGTGAGAGGATGAAGGGCTGAGAGAGCCGAAACCCCTATCCCCTTCTATCTTCTTCCTTCTACTTCAGTTGATCCCCTGCTGTTACTATTGCTGTGAGAGTGCAAACCACTGCTGCAGTTACATCTGTGAAGACTTAAAAAGCATAAAAAACAAGAAGAAGTCCTGCTGTTGCTGTTCTGAGACAAAGAAGGCCACTTCCTACACCTGCGGCTGCATCAGTTCCTAGTCTCTGCTGCTGTAACTTCTGGCCTTCATATTTCTGCAGTCATTGGTCAGACCTGACTGGAATTTTTAGAGGTTTCTTATTTCTGCCAGACCTTCCTTCGATCCCAGTTTGACACCAAACTGCTGGCTGGTTTACTTAGTATACTTTACCTTCTATTTTGGTGTTTACCTTCTAATTCTGATTTGCTTCTATTATTGATAATCTGCTGCAACTATTATCGATCCTACTGTAGAGTGGTTCTTAGTTGAACCCCTTCTACAATATGGCACCTAGGCGTCCAGGCCCCCCCCTGCAATGCCTTGGATCGCCTGTTTACCAGATTACCAGAGACATGCTTTGACATATCCATATTAAGATCTTGTGATTGTGCAAGGGTTGCTGTGAACAGCAGTGGTTGCTGATCCTGTCATTTAAGCGAGCCCTTCATTTAGATTTTGGAACTTAAACCTGAGGATACCAGGGGCATGTATTGACACACTGACCCACAATTTTTTACTCTGGATGAGTGTGGTTGACCATTTAATTGAGTGCAAGGGTTTTGAATATCAATGCAAACGTCGGATTGAAGGGGGGGGGTTTCCACTTTGAAATTGCTCCCATCGATCAAGATGGAAGGTTTTGTCCATCAAGGGTGTTGCTTTTGGAATTCATGCACTTGAGGGAACTTGCCAATGGAGTTTCAGATGAAGGGGCTCAAGTGCAGATAAAATGTAACTGTCTTAAGGAGCACTTTTTGTTCTAACTGTAGATCTTATTTCCCAGTCGTCTTTGACCATCGGATTTAAAATAAGATAGTGGAACGAACCTGGAAGCAATTCATTTACTCTGAGAGGTCGTGGGGTGGCTCTACAAATAAAACAGATATTGGAAGAGTAAATATTTGCCTGCGAAAACCATCTTATTGGATTGAAAAAAATTCGGCGATTTCATAAAGGGTAAAATAAAGGGACTAAGAGGTTGAAAACTTTCTATTACATATCCGTTGCAACCAGTATTTGTGTGTTTCCACTTGAATTGTACGAGAAGAAATTCTCATATACAAAATTTGCCAATTGCTTTTGTTTTTCCCCCTGGGTTAAAGTCACAACTCTTGAGTGGAACCTACGGGACCTAAGTCTATGGACTTGAATTAGAGTTGTTGTTGGGCTAATGCCAGCTTTGGTGCAACAGGCATTGCGCCACTGTTTGCTTTTAATTTATCGTTAGGGATTGGGAATTTGGGATTAATTAAATTCACAATTAATTGCGAGATAGTAGAGCTAACTAGATTTGCAGTCTGGTGGACAGGTTAGATGGGTGACATTATTTATTTAAAAAAAAATTGGAGCGGGGAGTGTTTTGCTATGGAGACAGACAGAAAATGGAAGATGTAAGCCAAGTGACAACATGTAAGAACATTCTGATTTAGTATATAGTAATGGGGACCGCCGGCATGACACCTTTTATGGACAACTTGGATCCTACCAGTACAGTGGGACCCATTTGATACGGGGTGAGTCCAGTGTATAGGTGAGATGTATTGGCACTGCCTATCTAACATCATGTGCATTTGCTGATCGATTGCTTTGTGGAATTCAAAGGCATTCTAGAACCATATTTAGCTAGTAGTTGGCATAGCGCAACAGTAGAATGCGTAATACTATTCTGTTGGGGTGGAGGTACTATTTACCTTTGCAAATCTGTGATTTAATATGGATGCAATTTTTTGTATTTATTTAGTAGTTGTTGACTAAGCTAGGAGAAAACCTATGTTCTCATGGGTTAATGCAAGGGAATTTGTTTTCTACATGTGAAATCACTGTCAAGGTTTTGGAGATTGGGATCCGGTATCAGATTGGCCCTGACTGATTCTAGTCCGGATCAGATCCAGATTGTCCGATTCTGATCTTTAACTAAAATGAGCTAGGATTGCCTCTCTGGTCCAAAATTTGTTTGGGTTACTAATGCGCAGTCCCTTATTGCTTGAGCAAATGGTACTCTCCCAGGTTTCTGCTAATGCTCTTTGCTCATTTTCTTGCCACTTTGTTGGTGATCCACTGATCCTTGAATCTTCGTCTTTATAACAAAATTTTCTGCATACTAGTGATGCAGGTACACTCTCTTGGACCAACCCAAACCCAGTTGTGTATCCAGATGGAGATGAACCGGGTCCAGATTGAGTTTTTGGAATTTAGTAGAATTTTAGGAATTTATTTTATTTGGGGAAATAATGTCTTTTAGTTTTTTTTTTTTCTCTTTATTTTAGAAGTTAGCTACGTAGGATATTTGGTTTCCAAATTGTTCTTAGTTTCCTAGTTAGAAAGTTGGTCTTTATTTGTACGAGTCTTTTTATTTCTCTTTATATATGGTGTAACTCCCCATTGTTGAATAGATTGAAAAAGATGAATCGAAATCGAGTTTGGTTGTGCCTGCACGGCGTGTGGTATTTGTGCACTCTTCTCCCCCCCCTTCTTCTTCCAGGTTTCCCTCTTGTCGTAACCGGCCCTCCACCAAATTGTATCAGAGACGAAGGATCCCCATCTCCTTCCCTGTCCATCTCTCATCTCATTCTCCTTCCCTAATCTTCCTTCCATTACTGTTCTGCGATCAGCACCAGTGAAAAAAAAAATACACGTTTGACTCCAACGACCACCCCTCCCCATTCCCCCATCTTGGCAAAAACCAACCCACCCACCTTCCCTTTCCCTTCTTCCACACTGTAACAGTGAACCCCCCAAAAAAAAAAATCGCCTCTGTTTAAAACAGAGCAACCGAATCAACATCCCACCCCTGTGATTCCCATCGACAAACAAATCCCATCCCTTTTGATTCCCTTAGCAGAACCCCAACCTGAGAGAGAGAGAGAGAGAGAGGCTGTGCATACCTGTTTCAGAGCTCCAACCGCGACACCGTCCTTGGGTTTCCGCCATGCCCTGAAGGTCTCCTAGTCTGTTTCAAACACTGCAACCGCTGGCCTCCTGGATTCTCTGCGGCAGTGATGATATCACCGCCATCTTCGAAGTGGTAGTTCCTGATCCTTGTCGAAGTTGAAGTCCCGCCTCTGGTTGTGCTGATGTCCTACATTTTCTCCGATATTTCTGCCATCCTTCTCTTCCGGGCTCTGCTGCTTGACCATTGATAGGAGATACAGTTACGTCTTCTGTGGCTATGGCCCTTCAAAACGATAAGTCTATTCTATTGTAACCCTCACTCGAAACTTTCCTTTTCTGGTTTTCCCCCACCCTTTTCACGTCTCCCTTTCCATTGTAACTTTTATTTTCTGTTTTCTTCCAATAGTGCCCCTGCCCCACTATATCTCATTTAAAACTCTTATTCTCATGTTCTTCCAAGTATACCCCTTCCTCTCACGGTTCTTTATGTTTCCTATTTTTTTAGTTACCCATAATACCCTTGTCTTTCTCTCTTATCACCTCATCCCCTTTAATTTATTTTGTTCCCACTAGGTCCCTAGTCTTTAATTTGTATTACCCTTCATATCCATTCTTTGGTTTGCCTTCGTAACCCTTTAAGGTTCCTTTAATTACTAACCTGGCCATGGACCCTTTTGTGTTCAAATTTAGAGTGTGTTTGCCAATGGAAAGCTTGTTATGTTGTTTATTGATGCAGGGCAAAGCCATAATTTTGTCTCACAATCTGTGGTAGAGATGTTATCAAAGAACGACCAGATCATTATTCACTTTGAAGATTATTATTCGTTGAATTCTCCGTTTCTTATTATTGTGATAGTGCTCATTGTGAAGTGTTTAATTCTCCTCGGCGTGTTAGTAAATTGGGTCGTGAATGGCTAGAAGAACGAAAAGGCATCATTGATCGTGATGGAAACTTGTGCACTCTACAGCCTTTTCACATGCCCTAGACATTCATTCTTCATGGTTTAGTTGATGATGTTTGTTCCAAGCCAAAAGAGGCAGCACCAGTGGTACAGCCTCAACCATGCAAATAGTGGAAACGGAAAATGAGTAGATCATGGATCAAGTAACGACGGATTCCAGTGTAGTGAAAGCTATTCCACATCATGAGTTTGTTCTTCCCCACGATTTTCCAGTCATGGATGCACCCCCAAAGCTTCATATTTTGGATTTTTTTCAAGTTGCAGATAATGGAACCCATAGCCCCCGCTCTTGAGATTTTATTTCTGCCATTCTACAAAACTCCCCACCTGGGGAATTGATGCAAATACACTACCTTGGACCGACCCAAACCCAGTTGAGTATCCAGATGGAGATGAACCGGGTCTAGATTGAGTTTTTGGAATTTAGTAGCATTTTAGGAATTTATGTTATTTGGGGAAATAATTTCTTTTAGTTTATTTTATTCTTTTTATTTTAGAAGTTAGCTATGTAGGATATTTGGTTTCCCAATTATTCTTAGTTTCCTAGTTAGAGAGTTAAGTCTTTTTTTTAGGATTCTTTTTATTTCTCTTTATATATGGTGAAACTCCCCATCGTTGAATAGATTGAAAAAGATGAATTGAAATCGGGTTTGGTTGTGCCTGCGTGGAGTGTGGTGTTTATGCACTCTTCTCCCCCCCCTCCTTCTTATGCGTTCTCTCCCCTGCAACTCTGATTTCTTCCAGGTTTCCCTCTTCTCCTAACTGGCGCTCCACCAAGTAGAGGATTAGGTTGGAATATTTGCATTAACAACCCTTCTTTGTATAGGCCCATACATGGTTTGACAAGTTTTTGTTCATATTTTGTTCGTTTTAGCGGCTTATGCTTGGTCCTGCATTCAAACGAGGAGGGAGGGGGTGGGAGAAATTGATCTATTCGAAAATTCTCTCTCTGTGCCATCTTTTGTATGGGTGTTTTGTGAACCATATTCTGCGTTCCTTCCCCAACCCTCTCAACTAATTATCCGGTATACGCTGAATCTCCCCAGTTAGTCTTTATTTTTAGAAGTTTTTTTTTTTTATTTCTCTTTATATGTGGTGTAACTCCCCATCGTTGAATAGATTGAAAAAGATGAATTGAAATCGAGTTTAGTTGTGCCTGCATGGTGTATGGTGTTTGTGCACTCTTCTCCCCCCCCCCCCCTTTCTTCTTATGCATTCTCTCCCCTGCAACTCTGATTTCTTCCAGGTTTCCCTCTTCTCCTAATCGGCCCTCCACCAAGTAGAGGATCAGGTTGGAATATTTGCATTAACAACCCTTCTTTGTATAGGCCCATACATGGTTTAACAAGTTTTTGTTCGTTTTGGCTGGTTTATGCTTGGTCCTGCATTTAAATGAAGAGGGAGGGGGTGGGAGAAATTGATCTATTCGAATATTCTCTCTCTCTCTCTCTCTGTGCCATCTTTTGTATGGGTGTTTTGTGAACCATATTCTGCTTTTCTCAATGTAGCCTACACTTTTGTTTTCTGAGCACAAACTTTTGTCTTAAGAAGGGAATCTTGATTGACTGTGAGTTTTCATTATTTCTATTACTACTGTTATTGTTTCAACTGATTTCCTGTCCTCAGTCCTTATTGGCCTGATTTCCTCACTTCAGTTTTGCCATACCTATTTTATTTGTAATTCTTGGTTATCATTCACATGCATAGAGACAGGCCTCAGAGGGTCTATAAAGGTTTAAAGTGAGAGGTTCATTTTGCCTCTTGTGCATGACTTGAATCCATCGTTCCATCTTTAAGATGGAAATCTTGATTGATGCTTTGATGTGAGTTTTTCATTATTTCAATTCTTTGTATTTTTCAACTGATTCACTGCCCTTGCTGTCAAATTTCCTAATTCGAAGTGTTCAATGTATCTTATTTGTTCTTCTTGGTTACATTCCCTAATACACAGGGAAGACCTTTGAGATTGTCTGAAGGATCAAAGTGAGGATTTTTTTGCCCATAGGCTTATTATCTATGGCAAAAAGTTTCCTAGGCTGTGTATGTAATTCAGGCTGTTGGATATATAGGGAATGGCCTGGATAGGCCATGTGTCAAAATTTTCACTCAAATTCAGTCATATACCACATGTCTTCCCACATATGTGCATGCATCTTGTCATGGTCCCATAACCCTCTTGGTTATCCAGAATTTTTCAAATGCTTTGTTTTGCCAATGGATCACATTTGGGCTGACACTGGCTCATATGACCTGCGACATGTTAGATCTTAGTGTTTGTCAAGAAGATTCCTTCCTAGATGGCGGTCTAGGAAATACAGGTCCATTATCTGTGTTTCTGTGTTATAGTGTTAGTACAGCCATACAGTGTACCTTTTCCATGAAAATATTTGATAAGAGATTCATATTCAACCTTCCAAAAATTGGCTGCTTTGAACATTTTCCGGGCGATGTCCTATTCTTATTGTATATGTGTGGGTAAGACATTTCAGTGTGTCTTCGATTCTCTGCCAGGGTTTCTCTCAAAATCTAGGAATACCATTTATTGGGAAGACATTTCAATGTGTCTTCATTGGTTGCAAGTGAAAGAGACAGGCTCTTGTACAATGTGTGGGCCAGATTTTACATCTTGTGGGTGTCAGCAACTAGGTTACTAGGCCAATCTATGTTAAATCACTGCTTCTTGTTTGCTCATTTATTCTGCAATCTGCATTATTATATTATTACTTTCTCTTTGTTTTTTTCTAAGCCATGAATCATACACAACTCTATTCCCCTTTATTTCTGTACTTTTTCTTTTGAATCTTATCTTCATTGTTGAAGGGATTGCCTTTTCTGAATGATCCTGACCATGGTCATCATCTGGCAATATAGTTTATTCTAATATCACTTGGTCCTGCAATTTCTAATTTCAGCAAGGAGTGCTTTTGATAATAGTTCTCAGATGGAGTTTGAAGCCAAATCAGCAAGGGATGGAGCATGGTTAGTTATTTTTGCCATCAAGGTGTTAATTCTGATGCTATGACTGACAACATTGTCAGTAGTTTTTTCTTTTATATATACTGGGCCCTCCTAGGCTTTCTTCACTATCTGCCACATCATGGCCCCACCCTTGTACTGCCATGCGGCAGATAGTGAAGTGTATTACTTCATTAGGCATAACGAAGTGTAACTTTTCCATAGGATCCTCCTAGGCTTCACAATCTGCCACGTGACCCACCTATGTACTGTCATGTGGCAGATAGTGAATCATAATACTACATTATGCATAGTGAAGTTCAGTTTTTCCTGTATTCTTTCCTGATTCTTTGTTCCATTTCTCAGGTATGATGTTGCAAACTTTATTTCTCATAGAATGTTTGAGACAGGTGACCCGGTAATTTTGAGAGCTCATTTCGCATCTCTTTATAGTTTGCCAATTGATTACCAGTAGTGTTTTTTTTTACTCCCTACGAAGGGACAACAATTGACTGCCAGTAGTTGATATTGTTTGTTTTCAGTTATTTTATGAGTTTCTTGTCCTTTTATCTTATAAATTGTGTTTTTTTTTTCATTGGGTATTGATTAGTTAGGTATTGGCAGTATCTGGGATCTAGGGATGCAGGCCTGTTAGAAATGGTTTGGGTGCCCTAATGTTTTTTAATTGATTTCACTACAACATGATCAGGACCCACTGTCAGATGCACGCTACTTAAAGGTCAATTAGACAAAATTCACTTGAATTGATAATTCCAACCTTCAGTTTCATTGTGTTTCTATTTGAAATAGTCTGAATTTTAGTGTAGTCATAAAAGCTTTGAAGAATTTTATGGAAATCATATTGTGAAAAACCATCAGATCAAGCTGATTATTTGTTCCTATTGTCTTTTGGATTAGATGGAACCCAGCCTACTGCATGTCATGATCTTCTGAACCTAAGACGTGAGGTAGGATTAGGGCCCCAAACCAACTTTATAAGCCCTGGGGCTCTGGATACAAGATGCTTCACCTGGTTAGGCTTCTTGGAGTTTATGCAGTAGCACTTCCGTGGATTGGCGCAAACCCATTTGGAAGCCCTAGAGGCCTAGACTGAGACGAGCCAGGTCCAAATCTGGTTTTGGTCCAGTAGGATATTATTTAGGCATTAATTTGGGTTGATATTGTAATCTTTTACTTTGGTAGGAGATAAATCCGTAGGAGTCCTGTTTTAGTGTCAGTTTCCTAGTTAAGTTTATTCCTTTTTTAGAATGTTTTTATCTTTATTGTTGGTTTTTCGGATCAAGCGCTTACTGCTACACTAAAACCAATTGGTGGTAGTGAGGGTGTAACTTTATTTCCTTATGGCGGGCGGTTAGTCCCGAAATCATGAGGAGCAAGGTTTTAGGTTTCAGTTTCGCCCTTGGTTTCACCAGACCACGAAACCGAGTTCTGCCATGAGATCTCGGCAAGTTGGTGTATTTTTTTCTGTCTTGACTCGATGGTGGGTTTCGGTGGCCATATCGCCAAGACAGGTCCTGAAACTTGACATCCACTCTATTTTAGGTCTTCTAAAAACAATGGAAACATTAGTTTTTTCAAATTCAAACCCAAAAATGGTACTTTGACTTCAGACCCTAGGTTGGTAGTCTATGGCGTAGGTGAGCTCTACCCAAGGCTATTCCAGACAATATTTAGAACACATAATTAGAGTAGAGGTGTAAAACAACTTAATAAGCATTGGGAATTAAAAAACATCAATCCATAAATCATTATGCACTAGGCATCATATTCATAATCATACAGGGTGATGGTTTGACAATTTGTTAATAATTGTTGGAAACTTGGAAAGGGACAGATTAAACAAATGCAAGTGTAAGTATGTAACAAGTCCTACCATTTGAGATTAGCTAGTATTTAAACGAGTGTCGGGCCGGATCATCAAAATGACTATGTTGTTATTGTCGAATCAAGCTCTGCTCTTCTTTTATCTAAAACTATTCTTCAGATGCAATGCAGCTCCCTCTCTTGATGTTGAAGCTTCAATCTAGAATCTCCAAGCTTTAATCTTCAGTTGAGGTGAGATTTGCCAAAAAATAGCCCCGAAACCCTCACCTCCAAGTGTTTCTCCTTCACAGCAGAGCGAGAGAGGCGAGATTTCGACCTCGAGAGGGTGCCTTTTTATAGCTTGGTATGGTCTCGAGTCGAACCGAGATTGAGATATACCACAAGATCTTGACGAGATACTGAGATCTTGCACAAATCCTGGATCGCTTATCGTCTCGTCTCATGACTTCACAAAACTGAGATATTTTCAAGATCTCGCCGAAATCTTGTACTATGGTAAGGAGATGCTGACATTCTAGGCCCAACAATCCCCTCAGCGTTTGCAGAGTGACGAACTTGTGAGTTGCGACCTTGGCTCTGATACCAATTGTTGGTCTTTCGGATCAATTACCGCTACACTAAAACCAATTAGTGGTAGTGAGGGCAAGGTTTAAAGTATCGGTATCGGGTATCGTATCGGTATTGGGTATCGTATCGGTCGGGTGATTTTAAGAGACGTATCGTATCGTATCGTATCGTATCGTTTCGAAGATACGTATCGAACAATACAAATACACATAGAAATGGTCAAGATACACATAGAAATACACTTTTGGAACAAAAAACAATATAAATAAGCAATATATAATAAGTGTCATGCATAAAACCTAAAATGGTGAATAATGTATTACTAAACAAGTGCATTAAATTGAAATTGTTATAAAAGATGAAGTTTCTCACATGTTGTAATCGTCTATAGCCATGAAGAGTATTGGATGATGCAAAGAATGATGTTGTAGCACTCCTTGATTCGTTTTTAGTTTAAAAGTGTGAAAAACCAAGATTAAATGCAAGATTTTAGACTCTTGGTTGAGAGTTTTCCTTCATTTTTTCGTTAGATTAGGAATTGTATTGAGTCTCTGAGTGAAAATGGCTTTTTTATGGAATGTATCGATGGTATCGGTATGTATCGGTGTGTATCGGTATGTATCGAGACGTATCGGCCGATACGTATCAATACATATCGATACGTATTAAACCATCCACTCAACCCTTTATTGGACGTATCGATGGTATCGTCGTATCGGCCCGTTCGGCCGATACATTTTGATACAATTCGAGACAGTTCATTTAAAAAAGAAGAGACGATCGGTATGTTTCCGTGATCGGTCGATACATTTTGATACAATTCGAGACAGTTCATTTAAAAAAAAGAAGAGACGTATCGGTATGTTTCGTATCGGTATCTACCGATACCGATACGTATCGATCCGTATCGTATCGTATCGGTCAATACTTTAAACCATGAGTGAGGGTACAACTTTATTTCCTTATGTAGGGTGGGCGATTAGTCCCAGAGTCAAGAGGAGACACTGACCTTCTAGCCACAACAATTATATATGCTTGTAACTTATGATTATAATTGTCATGACGTCTAGGTGACCCACGGTGTTGGAGGGAACTTGGACGGTGACTCCTTGGCAACTAGGCCTACGATGGGATTAGAGGGTTGAATTTAAGGGTTATGTCTGAGTGTGCTTGCGTGGTGTGTTACTAGAGTCAAGCAGTGCTCTTGGTTTTCCCCTCCTTTGTCTTCTTACGTCAGGTTACTCCCTCCTTCCTCCCTTTCAATATTTCTTCCGTTTCTTCCCACTCTTCTCCTTTCTTCTTGTATTTTCTTTAATTTGTTCGATACTCTTCTTTCTAGCGGTATGATCCCCGAAGTTGGAGTTTGAACTCCATGTTACCAAATCAGTTGGGATTGAAACTTTGAGGGTTCTTTTGGAAGTTTAGAAATTATGTGAGAGTGAATGGAAGGTTCCCCCCTTCCCGTGAGTGTCCCCCCTACCTGCTTCCGGCCGTCATGGCTGGTAGCTCTGGGGTAGTGTCGTCACCACCCTCCCCCACCACCTCTCCTGCCTCTTCCCTCCCTCTGACCCCCCATCCATTACCTCCTTCTGTCAGTATGTCTTGGAGTTCCCTCTTCGACCAGACCTTGCTCCTTTGAGGAAGGTCGCTCCCTACATTATATTCCCCCGGCATTGTTGGAGATTCCAAGGTGGCCTTCTGCCATTCGGAACTGATGGATTTTGAAGCCTTGAAATGGCGTAATTCCTTGGTGGGACATTTCATAGGCAGTTGCCCTCCCTTCAACGTTGTTAAACTCTCCCTCACTAAGCAATGGAAGTTAGTAGGGTCGATGGAAGCTTACCTACTAGATAACAGTTTCCTTATATTCAAATTCTCCTCTAATGAAGATAAGATTTGTGCCCTTGAAGATGGCCCTTGGTATGTGGGTCGTAAACCCATTCTTCTCCTCCAATGGGACCGCCATATGCAGCTCCACCGCATACCTTTCTATCCCTGTTTGGATCACTCGTCCAGGTCTCCCTCTGCACTTCTGGTGTGAAGAAGGCTTTAACATTGTGTGATCAGTGGTGGGCAAGCCCCTATATTCCCGTGGAAGAAAATGGACCGTCTAGTCTATGCCAAGATCTACGTAGAAATCTCCGCTTCTGATCCTTTGCCATGCTCCATTACGGTTAAGGATGATGAAGGTTTTCCTTCAACCAAGTTGTGGGCTTTTATTGGCCTCCTCCCATATGCAACTCCTGCAAGCTCTTCGGCCACGATACAACGTCCTGCCTTCCTCGTGCGTTAGGCTCCAAGATAACAGCTACTCCTTCATCCATCGCCCTAACAGCAATCCCTCTAGAAACGCATTTTACCCCTTCCAGGCCCCCATCCACCATCGCCATCCCATCTACCTTTGGTTCCCATTCCGCTGACCCTTCATAGCACATTGTCTCCCTCTACCCCCCTCCATCCCAAACTCTAGGAATAATGATCACTCCTTCAGCAGGGGCTGGAGGCGCAGTCAGAATCGGAAAACCCTTAGGCTTTGCGATAAACCAGTTTCTGGGTCTTCCGTTGGACATTCCTCCCTTCCGATGTCCGTCCCTCCCCTTTGTCTGTTGGTCCCATACATTTCTGCTTGGACTTTGCCACCAACAATTTTTGTAGCGCCTTTGTGACCACTGTCGACCAATTTTCCTCTCCCTCCACTGTTCTAGTCTTGAACTGTCCACTCCACTTCCTTAGGGCTGCTCGTCTGATATGTCGCTGCTTCAACCAATCAGGTCCATCTCCCCCTCTGAGGTCCTCCCTGCTTCTCCATCCCTCTCTCCTATGCATATCTCTATTCCTGCCTCGAATCCCACATTCGAGGTAACCTCTACCCTTCCCCCTTTTTACCCCTACCGGTCTAGAACCTTTGTGTGAGGCCAAATCCTCATGCTTGGCCCTTAACACTTTGCCTTTTAACCCCACACATGGGTAATGTATTCCTAGATTCGAATAATCAAACTAGGAACCAAACAAGGATCTTTTCATCAAAGGATAGTTCAGATTAAGGAAAATCTTGATAACAGAAAATCAGATGGTTAGAATGATCCCAAATTCCAAGAGTTTACCAAATAGGGGCTGGAACAATTGCTGAAAATTTGGAATTGATCCAATGGTTAGATCAGCTAATATGGGGGAATCCTAGTGCAATTAGGAAAAGGGCAAAACATTAATTTAACCAGGAAATTCAGAGATCAGAAATTAGGGTTATGTACTTATGTTCAATAATCGAATGTAAATTTAGCCTATAAGAATCAGCAATAACAGATTAGCAGAATAGGTAATAATTGTGACATCAAAAGAACAATATAACAATAAGGGCAGAGTTGGAAATTCACAGCAGGAACAGATCTGCATGTCAGAATTGCACCAAACTGAAATCGAGTTAATGAATTAGGTTCAAGAATATTAGGTCAAAACTTGAGATGATTCTAACGGTTAGATTTGGCTGGGCAGAATTCTAGCGAAAATCACCTTGCATGTGACCTTCTAGAAGGGAAGAAGAATAGTTGTAGGTTTTAGGGTTCTAATGGGAATTTGGGCTGAATCTGATGAAGGATGAAGGCTGTAGAGGATTAGGAGAGAAGGATAATTGCAGAAAATTAAACTAACTTAGTGGATTGAGCACTGGAGAAGGATAGAACCACCTTCAATGGAGATCCTCCCAGCCGTCACGGCATAAGGAGTCGTAGGAGATCCACCTACCCTTTCCACCTTGATAAACCCACAAGGATGTAATACTGTCAAGGAGTAGCAGCAATTATGGCAGCAAGCAAAAGCTTTTTCATTAATCAAATTCGTATTAAATGCTGGCCTCCCTTACAAACTTATATAGAAGACTCAAAAATAGACTTCGACACTAAAAAGGAAAGGCCTAACCCAATCCTTGACCTATTAGCTAACTTAAACTGACTAGGAAACTGAAATAGACTCAAAATAGAGTCCTAATCCAGCCCAACTAAACAACTAAAAGAAAAATTAATAAAATCACTTAAATTGAACCACTGGTTCAAACCAGCTTTGGACCTGTTCAATTTAAAACATTAAAAACATGAAAATAAACTTAGTATAGGGCTAATCCCGTATGCAACTCATGTACTTCGACTTTAGGCCCATAAAAGTGGCCTATTACATAAAAAACCCTTGGGATCAAAGGCCCAGCTTATATATCTCCCAACCCTAGACTTATTTCTAAAGAAATAAGCCCATTTCGATGATGAATCTACATCAATGAGCGTCATCCTTCCCCAAGCACATTTGATCAACCCCTTTCCTAGGCTAGTCCCTTCAATCCCCCAACTGGGTCCATTTCTCAACACTCCCCTTGCGCCCTCGCTCCATCACTCCTGGGCCTCCCATCGCCTCTCCTGACTCACCCCAGCCCAGCCCATTCTCCTACTTTTACTCCTTGCCCTTTGGACCTGGACCTTGGGTTAGCCCACCCAACTACTAACCCATTCTACCTGTTGAAATCCGTGAATATTGGCTTGAGTTAGAGTGACTACAACCGTTCTTTATTTATAATATGAGGTAGGAACATTCTGGAATGGGTACAAGGACAATTTTACCCTATGACAATTTTACCCTTGAACCCATATTACAACACTCCCCCTCAAGTTGGTGCATACATGTCAAAGTGTCAAACATGCCCAACTTGCTAATTACAGAACAAAATAACTTACTACTAATTCCTTTAGTGAGAATATCAGCCAGCTGTTCACTAGACTGAACAAATGGAATACAAATTACTCCTTGCTCCAACTTTTCCTTGATAAAATGTCGGTCAATCTCAACATGTTTGATTTTGTCATGTTGGACTGGATTATGGGCGATACCGATTGCTGACTTGCTGCCACAGTAGAGTCGCATAGGAAGATCAACACTTATACCCAAACCTTGAAGTAGCCCCTTGAGCCAGAGAAGTTCACAGATACCTTGTGCCATAGCTCTAAACTCTGCTTCACCACTGGATCGAGCAATCACTGCTTGTTTCTTGCTTCTTCACGTACTTAAATTACCTCCAATAAAGTAACAATATCCAGATGTTGACTTTCTATCATCAGGAATGCCTGCCCAATCTGCATCATCAGTATAGGCTTCTGTTTGAAGATGATTATGTGGAGAATACAAGATTCCTTTTCCAGGAGATGACTTTCGGTACCTTGGTATTCTGTATGCTGCCTCCAAGTGAGAGGAGTGAGGGTCATGCATGAACTGACTCACGACACTCACTGCAAATGCTATGTCTGGTTAGGGATAGGAGAGATATATCAATCGACCGACTAATCTCTGATAGCTATCCTTATCCACAGGGTCACCTTCCTTACTCTTCAAGTGTGTGTTGGGCTCTAGAGGGGTATTAGCTGGTTTACAACCAAGCATCCCTGTATCACTCAATAGGTCAAGAGTATATTTTCTCTGGGAAAGAGATATACCCTTGGCTGAATAGGCAACCTCGATTCCCAAGAAATACCGTAATCTTCCCAAATCTTTTACTTCAAATTCTGTACCCAGATAAGTCTTCAACTTCTGAATTTCTTATGAATCACTACCAGTGATCACTATGTCATCCACATAGACGATCAAAATTGTGATATGCTGTCCCACCCTTTTAACAAACAATGTGTGATCAGCATTGCTTTGCTTATAGCCATTAGCAATCATGGCTTTATGGAAGCGACCAAACTAGGCCCTTGGTAATTGCTTAAGACCATATAAGGCCTTCTTCAACTTGCATACCTTTCCCTGAGTCTTTGGAGTAGCAAAACCAGGAGGTATCTCCATATAAACATCTTCTTCCAATTCTCCGTGCAAGAAGGCATTCTTGACATCAAGCTGTTGGAGATCCCAACCTTGATTTACAGCACAAGAAATAATGACTCTTACCGTATTCATCTTTGCCACAGGAGCAAAGGTCTCCTGATAGTCGATTCCATGGGTTTGGGTGAACCCTTTCGCAACCAATCTTGCCTTGTATCTCTCTACAGACCCATTTGATTTGTGCTTCACAACAAAGACCCATTTGCAGCCTACGGGTTTCTTTCCTGGTGGAAGAATCACCAAACCCAGGTTTTATTTTTCCCCAGGGTATGCATTTCTTCATTCATTGCTTCTTTCCATTTCTGTTTGGCTATTTGTGCTTCACAACAAAGACCCATTTGCAGCCTACGGGTTTCTTTCTTGGTGGAAGAATCACCAAACCCAGGTTTTATTTTTCCTCAGGGCATGCATTTCTTCATTCATCGCTTCTTTCCATTTCTGTTCGGCTATTGTTTCCTGCCAATTGTTAGGGATAGTAACAGAGGACAATGAAGAAACAAAGGCATGGAATGAAGGAGTTAGAGAGTTATATGACACAAAATTGGAAATTGGGTGGTGTGTACAACTCCGCTTTGATTTTCGAATAGCAATGAGTAAATCAAGACTAGGATTAGGAGTAAGCTTACTAGAGAGATGACTAGGAGTAGGACTTGGAGCAAGTACTAATTGTGCGGGAGCAGTGGTGGTAGTTTCTTTGCGCCAAGTTCCACGAGGAGGGAAATTTGTTCCACGAGAGAAAGTCTTCAATTTTTTTCAATTCTCCAAACTCCCTCTGGACTATAGGCTGCTCACTTTGTCCTTGCTCTTGTTGTTGACTAGTAATCCCATTCTCTAATTCAACAGATACATCCTCTATGGTAGGTACATTTACATCCAGAGGAGCAATCAAAGGTACCTCTTCATTACTTAGAATCTCCCCCTAAAGAGGTACCGGTGGTGCAAAGTAGGCCTCAGACTCCCAAAAAACCACATCCATTGTCACAAACAATTTTCTAGTAGGAGGATGATAGCACTAATACCCCTTCTGGGTAGCTGAATATCCTAGAAAAACACACCAAAGACCTTTGGGGTCGAACTTGCTATGTGCATGGTGATTTCTGGCAAACACCACACATTCAAAAACCTTTGGAGGATCCCAGGAGAATGTCCAAAGGGCAGCAACCAGCTAAGACTCTGGAAGGGAGCCGATTGATGAGATAAGTGGCTACAAGAACCGCATCCCCCTAGAAACGAGGAGGAACAGCCATAGTATACATAAGGGGTGAGCTACCTCCAACAAATGTCGGTTCTTTCGTTTAGCAACTCTATTCTGAGCAGGAGTGTCCACGCAACATGTTTGATGAATAATGCCATGAGATTCCAAATAGGTGCGAAAAGCACCATCCATGTATTCCTTGTCATTGTCAGACCGTAAAATCTTCACCTTGGCATCAAATTGAGTTTGAACCATCTTATGAAATAAGGTGAAACAGGTAAAAACATCACTCTTACTGTGCTTCAAGTAAACTTAAGTAGTGCGACTGTAACAGTCAATAAAGGTGACAAACCACCGGAATCCAGAAGTAGAAACACAGTGCTGGTCCCCACACATCAGAATGTATTAAACTAAAAGGAGTCACACTTCTACTATCAGAAATAGGATAAACATACCGAGTTTGCTTTGCCAAAGTGCAAGCATCACAAGAAAAATTATTGGGATTACATTTTTTGAATAAACTAGGAAATAGAACTGACAAAACACTCCAGGGTAGATGTCCCAAATGGCGATGCCATTTATTTAATTCAAGTAATGCAGAGGTAGAATCAGAAGACGAGGCTTGAGATGTCAATGCTGCCGGCGAACTATTAAGCACGTACAGACCACCAATCACTTTACCACATGCAATCGTACGACCTATTACCAAGTCCTGGAACAAACAATGGTTTGGAAAAAATGTTACTTTGCAGTTTAAGTCCCTAGTTAAACTACTAATGGATAACAAATTAGTAGAAAACTTAGGTACGTGTAACAAAGAGGAAAGGCAAAGAGAAGAAGTGCACTGAACAAATCCCTTAAAGAGACTTATCAGCAACACGAACCTTACTATGACCAAATAAAGGAGAATATTGGAAAAAAAGAGAGGAAGAACCTGTCATATGGTTTGTTGCACCAGAGTCAATGACCCGAGAGTCGGGTATGACCGAGGTGCAATTCCCACCAAATGAAATACCTGTGGAAAGGTTGGTAAAAGGGTCGGAAGGCAGGGAAACAGCCGAAGCAACCAATGAAGGAGATGTGGATGATGAAGAGGTATCCAAACGAGTTATCATGTTCCAGAGATGTTGTAGTTTCCTCCACTACCTGTGAGAGAGATTGGTCAGTAGGCTACTCTTCAGAAGATGCCTGATTTGCACGGGCATTGTTGGAACGATTTGATACACCCTTCCCACGTCCACAGGTATCTGCAGGGAGACCATGGAACTTCCAACAACGTTCCTTGGTATGCCAGTCCTTCCTACAAAAGTCACACTTAATAGGGGGGTGATCACTACCCACACGATCACCACGGGAAGAGTTCCCACGAAAAGTAGACTGGGAGCTAGAGAGGAGAGCAGATCGCTCCTGAGTGACGGGATGAACCATGGCACTACGCCTACTGTCCTCAGCCGCAATAATCGCATAGGCTTGCTCAAGAGTGGGTAGAGGGTCACGATTCAGTACATGTGCCCGGATCTGATCACACTCAATATTTAGACAAGCAAGAAAATCAAAAGACCCGTAAACCATCTTCCCACTTCCGGAACGCAGTGGTGTCAACATCACATCTTGCAGTGAAGGTCCCCCAAAAATCTAATTGCTGCCACATAGTGCACATCTTATTATAGTATTGGGAGAGCGACAACTCCAACTGCTTTGTCGAGTGAATTTTCTGACAGAGTTCATAACATTGGGCGGCATTCCCCACCTGAGAGTAGGTGTCCTTGGTTGTCTTCCAGATCTTGGCAGTCGTATCAAGAAGAAGGTAGCGTTTGGCAATTTCTTGATCCATGGAATTAATCAGATAAGACATGACCAAAAAATTAGAACTCATCCACTTATCTTGTGCAGAACCAGCATCGGTAGGCCTAACCGTTGTTCCGGTGTTATATCCAGAGAGACCATGGGAACCAATAGCAAACAAGCAGGAGCGAGACCACAACAGATAATTGTTGCCATTCAATTTAATGGAGCTGGCTGGAAACGGAAGAAAATCATGTTGTGACCTGCCATCGGGGCTAGAGGAAGCAGTTGTAATCTCGGAATTGTCAGGCATGGTTGTAGGTTAAAAAAAACTCAATCAAAGAATGAGAAAAAAAAAAAAAATCTCAAAACAATCTTTAATAGATGTAGGAAACAGCCTTTGGTGGGAGACAACTCACCACCAAGGGTGGGAGTGGGAGAGGAAAAAATTTTATGTTCCAGGTTCCCGAATGAATATGAGGGAGGAAAAAAATTTTGTCTTAGATTCCCGAATGAATATGAGGTAAGAACATTCTGGAATGGGTACAAGGACAATTTTACCCTTGAACCCATATTATAACACTACCCTCCTTGCTCACCCATCATGATCCCAAGCAATCTCCCTTGTGGTAGTAACAACATCCCGTCCCGTTCTGCTCGGTCTGGTTAGCACCGATCGCCCACCTCTCCCGATCAACATCCAACCTCCGCTTTCAACTCTACCCCCTCTAGGAATACCACCAGCGTCAGCATGGAAAATCTTCCATCCAGGCATCTCCTAGCCCTTGCCTTGAGGTGTCTTTTTGCAAGTCTCCTCCAAATGAATAAGGTGCAGTTTTTGGAATACTAGGGGCCTCAATTCTCCGGCCAAACAGGCAGAAGTTCGTTTCTGCATTAAATCCCAAAAATTAGCCTTTGCCTGCCTCATTGAAACCAGCATAACAGAACCCTACACATTATGGCCTCAATTGGCCCCTCTTGGGCTTTCTATTCAAACTACCTTCACCAACCCAATGGTCGCATTTGGTGCCTATGGGACTCTACCTTAATCCATATTTCAATTCTGTCTTCCACCTCCCAACTTATGCCTCTCAAGGCTACTGATCCTGCTGGGAATTTTTGCTTCCTTTTCACCTCCATTTATGCTGCGAATTGTGTTTCTGAGAGATCCACCCTGTGGACAGACATTCGCAATATTTCCCTCGAGGCTGGATCTCTTCCCTAGGCCATGGGGGAGACTTCAATGTGGTGTGGTTTGCTCATGAAAAACAAAGAGGTAGCCAATTAGATGTCCCCTCTGTTGATGCTCTAAATGAATGCATTGAAGATATTGCCATGGATGATTTGAGATGGTCTGGTCATAAGTTCATCTGCCATAATAAACGTAAATGTGGCTACAGAATTGCTTGTAAGCTTGATAGCCTTTTGGTCAATGATGCCTTGCTTACCTCCTTCCCCTCTTCCCATGCCTCTTTCGATGCCCCTGGTATATATGACCATTGCCCTATCACTGTCCTTATCCAGCCATATATTTCCTTTGGCCCCAAACCGTTCAAGTTCTTTGACATGTGGTCCTCTCACCCTGACCCTGCCTTCCTCTCTATTATCTGTGAGGTATGGGACAAACCAGTGCATGCTCACTCTTCCCCCCTCATTGCCTTCTCCAGAAAGCTGCGGAATGTCAAGACTGCTCTTAAAGTTTGGAACTCCTCTTCTTTTGAGAGTATCTCATCCCTTGTCCCTGATTGTCATGCCAAGCTTTCAGATATCCAGTCCCGACTCCAATCTGATATTCACAACATTTCTCTGGCTTCTGATGAGGATTCTACTTCTTCGGAGTTCCTCTCCCTTCTGGCCCAAGAGTAGAGCTTCTTCCGCCAAAAAACTAGAATTTAGTGGTTTAACCTTGGAGACTCTAACACGGCCTTATTCCACAGGTCTTTGAAGGCTAGAACCAATTTTAACTCCATTTCCAGACTATCTAAGTGATGGTTCCTCCATTTCTTCTGTTGATGGAATCCAATCTGAAGTAGTTAGCTTCTTCTCCAATATTTCAATCCCTCCTCTCCTTCTCTCCCCCCTGTTATCACTGATGGCCTTCTTATTAATTCCATCCCTTCCTCTATGTTTGCTTCTCTGCATTCTATCCCCTCTGAATAGGAAATCCTCTTAGCTATCCTCTCTCACAAAGCAAACCCAGCTCTTGGCCTGGATGACTTTAGTATTAGCTTTTTCTCCTCTTGTTGGGATATCATCAAATCAGACCTTGTCATGGCTATTTGGAGTTTCTTCTTTAACATCAGCCAACTTAAAGGGATCAACTAATCCTTCCTCTTGCTCATTCCCAAGAAAGAAGGTGCCTCCTCTTTATCTAACTTTCGGCCTGTTTCCCTCTGCAAAATTTTATAGAAATTCCTTGCAAATTTCTTGCTAATCGTCTCAAGTTGTTGGTTGATTCCTTTGTTAGTCCCAACCAATCTGCTTTCATTTTTTGTAGAAGCATCTCTGATAACATCCTCCTCTGTAATGAGCTTGTTAGAGGCTTTGATAGGAAATCCCACCCCCTACTACTCATATGAGGATTGACATTCATAAAGCATCTTATTTTAGTAAGTTGGATATGATTTCGGACCTTATCCGGTTCAATGAGGGACCCTCTCCCCTCCCCCCCTCCTCCGCCTCTTGTCTGCCATTTGGGATGCCCTCCCCAGTATCCGTAGAAGGCCTATTGTTTTGTGGTCAGTCTCTTCTTTGGGTATGTTCAGTGCCAAGTCTGCTTGGGATCTTTTCTGGGCTCATGGTTCCATTAAAGCCTTACATAATCTGGTTTGGTTCAAGAGGTATATTCCCCATCACAGCTTCACCATCTGGAGAGTCTTCTCCCGCTGCCTCCCTACGCAGTCCTTCCTCATTGAGCGCTATATTTCCGTCGCCTCGAGCTGCTGCCTCTGAAGATCTTGACCACCTCTTCTTTGACTGCCCATTCTCTTCTTTTGCTTGGAAAGGCATCCTATCCAAGTGCTGGCTCAGTTGAAAAAGGATCTTGCCTTTTGATAGAGAATGGATTTGGGTGGATATGTCCTTTGGAGGGAACTCTTGTTGTGATGCGGTGGGTAGGCTTGCATTTGGTGCAACTATTTATCATATTTGGTTGGAGTGCAACCTTCACAGATGGACCTCCAAGTCTAGATCATTTCAGCAGATTTGGGATTCCATCCTTTTTTATGTAAAAGCCAAGCTAGGTGTGGCACCTTCCCGGTGTGCCGACTTCCCTAGAATTAGGCTGATTGTTGCTTCTTCGGGTCTTCCCCCTTCTTGTCTCAGGCCTTGGCCTTTTCCCCTCTATAAAGGCAGGGCCTTGTTCTTTATTTTGTCTTTGCTTGTTTTGCTCTTCTTTGGTAATGAATTCTTTATTCACCAAAAAAAAAAAAAAAACCCAAAATTTAGGGTTAGATTATCTCTGTAGGGTGATTTAAACCCTAGGTCCCCTTTCCTCAGTTCCTGCTAACCAGTGAGCAATAAACCTGCAACCAGATTTAGTTCTGAGTTCTTCCCGCCAGACCAAGTTGCAGAAATAAATACTATTTATTTCCTTGACCTGATCATATATATTCAAGGGGTTAGTGGTTGCAAATCTAGACCTGAAATTTTAGATCGAACTGAGATCTATTGAGAGAGTTCTGTCATTCGATTCAACGCCGTTTCATTTACGTATTGGTCGAGTATCGTGAGATAGAAGAAGCAGCAATTTCTAGTATAACTAAGGTCCTCGTTTTCTGTTATTACATAAAATCTCTCATATTTATTATTTTGTTTTTGTTTAACCCCAGCTCGATTGTTCTCTTACCTTAGGGGTCTGATTTGTCTGTATGTTGAGTTATGTAATCCACAGGGGTATTATTGGGTTTTCCCCCCCTAGCCGACTCATTAATTAGAGTCGGTTTTGGTAAGGGTATTTCTGCAATATTTTAGTCTCCTCTTTTATTATAAATAAAGTGGCTTGGTGATCTTATTGATCACTCAAGCATTCATTCCTATAGGCTGCTTCATGGTATCAGAGCAGGAATTCTGATCTAAGTTACAATCTTCAGTTTTTTTTTTTTTTTTTTTCTCTTCCCTGCTGTCCATGACTTCTCCCTAGACCTCTTTTCTTCTTACCACAACTTCTTAAAACCTTCGCTCTCACTCTTGGCTCTTCTCAAACATTAAGGGCAGCACCATGAGGTGATCTTCTGTAGATCTAGATGCTGCCCTCCATCCTACCTCATTGAAGATGATGATTGAAGACAGGTGCTGACCAGATTCTGCCGGCAGGTTTTCCCCTCCTTGAAGATCGATTTTTTTTTGTTTTCTTTGGAGATTTTTTTCTGCTGGTTATTGGTCAACATCCATTCCTGGTTGAAGTCAGATTTGAAGCTGCGATTCCTCCAAATCAGGTTTTACCTAATTTTTTGACACAAATTAGGTTTTTTTATTGGCTCATCAGAAGGTGCTGATTTTTGGAGGACATCTTGGCCACTACTAGAGGGAGACTCGATCCAGTTTTTAGCCTTTTCTGACGGTTAAATTTGTGGGTTTTTTAAAACCCGTCTACCCACTCTCTTGCCATGATGTTTGATCTCACTACAGCCTCATCTCCATCAGATGGATCTGTTCATACTGAGAACCTTCTGTTAAATTATGTACACCAGAATACCCCCATGGTATTCTGGTCTTTTGGGTGTTTTATTTATTCTTTATTTATGTATTTCTGAGCAAGTGTAGAAATGTAATTAGGTTGTGACACTGTTCACATGAACAGTGTCGTGAACAGTGTTTCCCCTTGTAATCTCTTTTATTATTATTATAAATAGAGAGCTTGACTGATCTCATTGATCATTCAAGCATTATTCCACAAACCTGTTTTGTTAACAGGGCATCAGAGCCAAAATTTCTCTGATCTAAGTTTTCAAAACCCACCCCCTTCCTATCGTTTTTTCTTTCCTCCCCTTCTCTCGATTTCTTTTCTCTCCTTTTTTTTCCTTTGCTTCTCCTCCCTTCCTAAGGGCAACATTACAGCGGTGATCATATGATCTAGTTGCTGCTCTATTCCCACCTCTGTTTTTCCCCTTTATGAGATAATTTATTTGGTTCGATTATTGCTGGTTCCTGTCTGCGATTTTTGGAGTTTCCAGAATTTTGAAGCCCTAGCCACTACCATTGATCAAGGCTGGTTTTCTGCATATTGGACACTCATCTACGATCTGGACCAGCTGCCCTCAAGCTTCTTTTGGTTGTTGAAGACCCCTCCTCCCAATCGATTCCTCTTTTTCAGGGTTCTCTAAAACCCTGATCATTATCGATTTTTGGGAATTGGGCTGTTTGCTGCTGTTTTTTTATTGGAGCTTCTTCTCTTCATCAAGGACATCCTCTACAGGTTCCTGGACAGATTCAATCAAGCTTCTTTGTCAATTTTTTTTTGGATCCCCATCACCACATCGATCTCCAATTTCGGGTTCTCTTCCAAAACCCTGACATTGTCGATCTCTGTGGAAGGGATCTCTCTGCTGCTGCTGATTTTTTGGGAGCTGTTTTGCCCTTCATATTGGCTCACTCGACCTTGATTTCAGCTCTTGGTTTGGTGTAATTGCTGGTTTTTCATTCTCCGCAGCCTTGTTGCAACTATGGGTGACTCTGCTGATTCAACTGCAACTTCTAATCAACTTGGACATGAAAAATCAGATTATCATACTTTTTAGCCCAATCCCATCAAACTTGATGGCAGCAACTACCTATTGTGGTCTCGGTCAGCCTCTTTTGCTATTGCTGGCCGTGGTCTCACTGGCCACATTGATGGCACTGTTCCCATGCTTGCTGCCCCAGGTGCTGCCCTGACTCGCTGGCTTGCCAACAATGGTGTTCTCATGTCTTATTTGATTGGTTCTATGACTTCGGACATTGCACATGGGTTCCTCCTTTTTGATACAGCTTCTCAGGTTTGGTCAGCCTGTAAGGAAACGTACGGACAGCTTGGTAATGATGCACAGGTCTATGAACTCAGGAAGAAGGTTCTTCATACTATTCAGGGGGACTTAACAGTCTCTAAATATTATGCTACTCTGCGCAACCTTTGGCAACAGTTGGACCACTTCTCTGATTACCAACTTGATAATGCTACTAATCTGGCTGCCTATAAGAAACATGTGGATAAAATCAGGGTCTATGACTTCTTGGCTGGGTTGAATGTTGAGTATGACCCAATTCGTGTTCAAGTGTTGGGCCATTCCCCTTTTCCCACACTTGAGCAGTCTTATGCCTTGGTTTCCTCTGAAGAAAATCGTCGAGCTGCTATGTTGCACCCTGCTGTCCCTAACAGATCAGCCCTCCAGACTACTGTACCGGCTCCTTCTACACCAGTTGGCACTCTCTCTGTGGGTGGTACCACTATCGGCACCATTACTTGTGAGCATTGTCATAAGCCTTATCACACCAAGGACAAATGTTGGAAACTTTATGGGAAGCCCGCTGACTTTAAGGCTAAACGGGCTGCCAAGCGAAAACCAAAACCAAGGCCAATCACTTTGAGTCCGTCACCGCAGCCCCTACTACGACATCGGCCTATCTCAGGAGGATTTACAGGGCATTCCTACGTGTGCTAAAGTCTTCTCACTCGCCTCTCTCTGCACAGCTACGCCACTTCGTCTATTCCCTCGGGTTCACACTTTGCTCGGTCGGTATTTCGTTTGGTGGTCATGGTGCCTCTGTAGCTTCCCATCCTTGGATCATTGATTCTGGAGCTACAGATCACATGACCGGGTCCTCTAGTCTCTTCCATCGTTATTCTCCTACCTCTGGAAAAGACAAAGTCAAGGTGGCTGATGGTTCCCTTTCCTCCATTTCTGGAAAAGGAATCATTAACTGCACTCCTTCCCTTCCTTTGTCCAATGTTTTACATATTCCAAATTTTACTACTACCCTTCTTTCTATTAGTAGCATAACTCATGATCTTAACTGCAAAGTAACCTTTTTTCCTTCCCATTGTGTTTTTCAGGGTCTGGATTCTGGGAAGACGATTGGATTGGGTAAAGTGCATGGTGGCTTATACCTGCTTGACGATGGACGTCTCACTCCACCTCCATTACTACTACTACATCAGAATTCCTTAGTACCTTCTAAAATTTATCAGTGGCACTCTAGATTAGGTCACCCCCCCCCTTAGGCATCTTAGCATCTTTATTTCCTGCTTTGGTCAAACATTGTGATAAGACCGATTTCTTTTGTGAGGCTTGTGTTCTGGCCAAACAGACACGTTCAACTTATTCTATTTCTAATAAAAGGAGTTCTTCACTTTTTCACTTAGTGCATTCTGATGTTTGGGGCCCCAATCGTAAGACTTCGATTTCTGGTCACCGTTGGTTTGTCTCTTTTATTGATTGTCATTCTAGACATACATGGGTTTATCTTTTACACACCAAAGTCAAGTTTTTTCTTGTTTTCAGCATTTCCATAACATGGTCAAAACTCAGTTCAATGCTACTCTCAAAGTCTTGAGAAGTGATAATGGGACTGAGTATACAGAGACTCAATTTCAGAAATACCTTGCTGATAATGAGATTGTTCATTAGATAAGTTGTGTTGATACCCTAGCCCAAAATGGTGTGGCTGAAAGGAAGAACCGACACTTGTTGGAAGTGGCCAGGGCATTGATGTTTTCGCGCCATGTTCCCTCCCAATATTGGGGGGATGCTATTCTTACTGCAACCTATCTTATTAATCGGTTGCCTTCCCGTGTTCTTGACTCCCGCAGTCCGGCCGATATTTTACATGGGAATTCCACCTTTGTGGTTCCTCCCAAAGTTTTCGGTTGTGTGTGTTATGCCAGAGACACTAAACCTCATGGCAAATTTGATCCTCGTGGGTTAAGGTGTATTTTTTTGGGTTACTCTCCAACCCAGAAAAGTTATAAGTGTTACCACCCTCCTTCTCGTGGTACTTTGGTCAGTATGGATGTGGTCTTTCATGAAAGTATTGCCTATTATCAGTCTACACATCTTCAAGGGGAGAATTCTGGTTCCAGTGAAGATGTACTTGTGTTTCCTCCCCTTGAAATTCCTCCTTTAGCTGCTGCCCAGCCTCCTACCCCTGTTGTCCAGCCTCCTACCACTGCTGTCCAGCCTCCTTTGGCTGCTGTCCCTTCATCTGTAGGGACTCCTTTACAGGGGGAGTGTGTAGGAAATAATGGTGGTAATGATCATTGTCAGGGGGAGTTGACTCCAGTCCAGAGAACCATCAGTGAATTTCAGAAAAGAATAGACAACTCTAATATCATCACCTACAAGAGACACTCCAACAGAGGGCAGCATCAATCCACTGTGGCACCAATACCTATTCAATTGCCGACCTAGGAGTCAGATCCTCCTCCTCCTTGTGGTGAGACCTCTCCTTCCGATCTACCTATTGCTCATCGAAAAGGTACTAGGACTTGCACCCTGCATCCCATTTCTCGCTTTGTTTCTTATAGTTCTCTTTCTCCATCTTTTCGTGCATTTGTGTCCTCTCTTTCTTCTGTTTCTATTCCTAAAAACTGGCAGGAAGCTTATACAGATGGAAAGTGAAAGACAGCTATGTTGGAAGAAATGAGAGCTTTAGAAAAAAACAACACTTGGGATCTTGTAACCCTCCCTCCAGGAAAAAAACCAGTGGGATGTAAGTGGGTATGTGTGGTCAAACAAAAGATTGATGGGTCTGTGGATCGGTATAAGGCACGTTTGGTTGCAAAGAGTTTCACCCAAACATATGGGATTGACTATCAGGAAACTTTTGCCCCTGTTGCAAAATTGAATACAGTTCGGGTTTTACTATCGTGTGCAGTTAATCTTGGATGGGATCTCCAACAGTTGGATGTGAAGAATGCCTTCCTAAATGGGGAACTTTGTGAAGAGGTATACATGGATATTCCACCAGGTTTTTCTTCTGACAATAATGAAGGCAAAGTGTGCAAATTGAAGCGAGCACTGTATGGGCTGAAGCAGTCACCTCGAGCATGGTTTGGTCGGTTCCACAAGGCAATTACATTTGTTGGCTACAAGCAAAGTAATGTTGATCATACTCTGTTTATAAAGAGGGCTAGTGAGAAGCTCACTGCTCTTATAGTGTATGTGGATGACATTGTGGTTACAGGCAATGATGGGGATGAGATCAGCCGGTTGAAGAGGTTTCTTGGGCAGGAATTTGAGATTAAAGATCTAGGGCCGCTACGGTACTTTCTTGGGATTGAGGTTGCCAGATCTTCTAAAGGCATCTTTCTCTCCCAAAGGAAGTATGTCCTAGACTTGTTGGCTGAAACTGGTCTGTTAGGATGTCACCCTTCAGATACTCCTATGGAGGCTACTATTCGTCTCAAAGAAAAGGAGGGTGAACCTGTTAATAAAGGCCGGTACCAACGCCTAGTGGGAAAGCTGATTTATCTCTCACACACTCGTCCAAATATTGCTGTTGCTATGAGTACTGTGAGTCAGTTCATGCATGATCCCTATTCTTCTCACATGGAGGCTGTTCTTCGGATTCTCCACTACTTGAAGTCAGCTCCTGGAAAAGGCATTCTTCTGTCTCCTAATGGTAAACTACGGGTAGAGGCGTATACCGATGTTGACTGGGCTGGTTCTGCAGATCGGAAATCTATCTCTGGGTACTGTTCTTTTGTAGGTGGCAATTTGGTCACTTGGCGTAGCAAGAAGCAGAATGTGGTGGCTTGTTCTAGTGCTGAAGCCGAGTTTCGGGCTATGGCACAAGGCATTTGTGAGTTACTTTAGTTGAAAGGCTTGCTACAAGATCTTGGTGTTCCTGTTCATCTTCCCATGATATTGTACTGTGATAACAAAGCTGCAATCAGCATTGCACACAACCCGGTACAACATGATCGCACTAAACATGTTGAAGTGGACAGACGTTTCATCAAGGAAAAGTTGGAAGAAGGGTTGATTTGTGTTCCCTTTGTAAAGTCTGCTGATCAGGTTGCTAATATCTTCATTAAGGGATTATCTGGGAAATTGTTCCATCCCATTCTAGTCAAGTTGGACATGATTGATATATTTGCACCAACTTGAGGGGGAGTGTTAAATTATGTACACCAGAATACCATGGGGGTATTCTGGTCTTTTGGGTGTTTTATTTATTCTTTATTTATGTATTTATGAGCAAGGGTAGAAATGTAATTAGGGCTGTGATACTATTCACGTGAACAGTGTTTCCCCTTGTAATCTCTTTTATTATTATTATAAATAGAGAGCTTGACTGATCTCATTAATCATTCAAGCATTATTCCACAAACCTGTTTTGTTAACACCTTCCTTTCGCTGCCACTGCTATCAAGTTAGATGGGACTAATTATCTAATGTGGTCTCGATCTACTTACCTTACCATCGCTGGTCGCGGCTTTACAAGACATCTTACAACTACTCTTGTCAAACCTGAAGAAGAAGGTCCTGCCCAAGATCGATGGCTCTCCCATGATTCCATGGTAATGTCTTATCTTGTGAGTTCCATGCATCTTACTATTGGGCACTGGGTTACCTTCTGTTGGACACTATTGCTCAAATATAGAAAGCTGCAAAGGACACTTACTCCCAAGTTGGGAATGAAGTATATAAACTCCGAAAGAAGATTCATGATACCAAGCAAAATGAATTATCGGTCTCCCAATATTATACTGAGCTTCGTAAGTCCTGGCAAGAACTTGATCATTACTCAGATTATCAACCCATTAATTCTATTGATATTGCTGCCTACCGTAAACATGTTGATTAAATTCGAGTATTAGATTTTTTGGCTGGTTTTAACGTTGAGTATAGATTCTCAGCAGGGATCCTTTTCCTACTCTGGAGCAGTCTTATGCATTGGTTTAGATTGAGGATCGCCACCGTTCAGCTATGTTGCACCCTACACCCGCGGATCGATTAACCTTACATACTGGGTCTGGTTCGAATACTACTACCACTAACCTCCAAAGTTGTTAAGGAGACTGTCAAGTGTGGACATTGTGGTAAGCTGTGGCATACTAAGGCCACTTGGTGGAAGTTACACGGGAAGCCTGCTGATTTTGAAGCCAATTGAAAAAAGGGTGGCAGTAAGGGCCGTGGTTAGTCTACAGCTAAGGCCAATTAGTCACTGGTCTATCTCTGGAAGAACTTCAAGCTTTTCGTCGGATGTTAAAGGCCTCTTCTGCCTCTGCTGCCCAGTCCTCTACGCCTGCTGCCACTTCTGGTTTTGTTTCTAACTTTGTCTCAGGTATCTCTATTGGTGGTCATTGTGCATCGGCAGTCGCCAGTCCATGGATCATCGACTTTGGTACCACTGACCATATAACAAGTTCTTCTACCCTTTTTAATCAATACACTCCTTCATCCAGGAAGGATACAGTCCGGGTAGCAAATAGATCTCTTTCATCTATATCTGGAAAGGGGTCAATTTGTTGCTCCTCTAGTCTTACTTTAAAATTTGTCTCCACTAATTTATTGTCCATTAGTAGTCTTACTAAGGACCTGAACTGCAAAGTAACTTTTTTCCCTTCTCATTGTGTCTTCCAGAATCTGGTGAGAAGGAAGACGATTGGGGTTGGTAAAGTGCATGGTGGTCTCTACTTACTTGATGGTGGTTCACAACCTTCCGCTCCCGTTTCATCTCAAAGTCATCAATTACATTCTGTCTCCTCTGACTTATATCAATGGCATCGTAGGCTAGGACATCCTCCTATTGGGACTTTATCTCATTTGTTTCCCCAATTAGTTAAAACTTGTAATAAGAATGAGTTTTTCTGTGAAGCCTGTGTTTTGGCTAAACAGACTCGTTCCATTTATCCTTTATTTAATAAAAGAAGTATTTCCCTTTCATGTTGTCCATTCTGATGTGTGGGGCCTTGCCTAGAAAACATCCATTTCTGGTCATAAATGGTTTGTCACATTTATTGATTGTCATAGCCGTACAACTTAGCTGTACATGATGCAGCACAAGAGTGAAGTTTTTTGATGTTTTCAGCTTTTCACAAGCTCATTCAGACTCAATTCAATGCCACTTTGAAAATTCTCCGCAATGATAACGGCAGAGAATACATGGTAGGGAAATTTCAAAAATATATGGTTGATCATGGAATCCTTCATCAAACCAGCTGTGTCGACACACCTCCTCAAAATGGTGTGGCTGAAAGAAAAAATTTCCACTTCCTTGAAATGGCCCGTGTCTTGATGTTTGACCGGATTGTCCCTTCCCAGTACTGGAGTGACGCTATTCTTACTGCTGCCTTCCTAATCAATCGTTTGCCTACTCGAGTTTTGGGATCTTGTGCTCCTGTTGATGTCCTTCAGGGTTCTTCCGTTCTTATTCCCCCAAAGGTTTTCGATTGTGTATGCTGTGCTCGCAATCAACACTCTCATAGGAAGCTTGATACTCGTGGTGTCAAGTGTATTTTTTTGGGTTATTCTGCAAATCAAAAAGGATACAAATGTTACCATCCTCCATCTTGCCGTGTGCTAGTTTCCATGGACATCTTTTTTCATGTGTCCTTACCATATTATTTGTCGCCACATCATCAAGGGGAGCTTGACTCAATTTGTGAAGATGTGCCGGCATTACCTGCTGCCACACCACCATTATTTGCTGCCACATCATCACCTGCTGTACCTACTACACCACTAGCTTCTCCTTCCCATGTTCCTCTTCAGGGGGAGCAGCTGCCGGATCAAGGGCATTCTTTGGATACACTTCAGGGGGAGCAACCTATTCCTGGTTCTGTTAGACAACAGGTTGAAAAAATTCAGGGAAGATTCAATCGTCCAAATCTTCGTGTCTTCACTTAAACACCTAAAAAGCAAGTTAACACCACCACCATTACGATGCCTTTACTCATCCCGTCGCCGTCCTTTGAGCCAGAGCCTACTACTCTGTCTGGTAAGAATTCTTCTCTTGAATTACTTATTGTTGTCCGTAAAGGTATTCGGGCGTGTACCCAACATCCCATATCTCATGTGGTTTCCTATGGTTCTCTTTCTCCCTCTTATCATGTTTTTGTGTCTCCTCTTTCTTCTGTTTCTTTTCCACATAAGTGGCAAGAAGCCTTTGCAGATACAAAATGGAAAGCAACTATAATGGAAGATATGAAAGCCTTAGGAAAAAATAATATGTGGGACCTTGTTGTTCTTCCTCCAGGGAAAAAGCCAGTTGGATGTAAGTGGGTGTTTGTAGTCAAACAGAAGATGGATGACACAGTTGACAGATATAAGGCCAGACTTGTGGCCAAGGGTTTCACCCAAATGTATGGCATCGACTAGCAGGAGACCTTTGCTCCCGTTGCAAAACTGAGTACTGTTCGTATTCTAGTATCATGTGTTGTGAATTTTGGGTGGGATTTGCCGCAACTTGATGTTAAGAATGCTTTCCTTTATGGAGAGCTTGAGGAGAAAGTCTATATGGAAATTCCCCAGGATTTTCATCTGAAAAAACTCATGGGAAAGTTTGCAAACTGAAGCGTGCACTTTATGGGCTGAAGCAATCTCCACGGGCTTGGTTTAGTAGATTTCACAAGACCATGTTTTCAGTGGGTTACAAACAGAGTAATGTTGATCGTACTGTGTTTATCAAATGGTCTGGTGACAAGGTCACTGTTCTCATAGTTTATGTCGATGACATAGTACTGAGAGGGAATGATGGTGCTGAAATATTTCATCTGAAGAGTTTCCTTGGACGTGAGTTTGAAATAAAAGATTTAGGGAAATTAAGGTACTTTCTTGGGATTGAAGTTGCTCGTTTCTCAAAAGGCATCTTTCTCTCTCAAAGGAAGTATGTCCTAGATCTTTTATCTGAGACTGGTTTGTTAGGTTGCCATCCCTGTGATACTCCTATGGAAGCTGGTACTAGACTGAAGGATAAAGATGGTGCTTGTTGACAAAGGCCATTATTAAAGATTTGTGGGAAAATTAATATATCTCTCACATACTAGACCAGACATCACATTTGCAATGAGTTTGGTTAGTTAGTTCATGCATGGTCCCTATTCTACAAATATGGCTGCTATTTTTTGCATTCTTCATTACTTGAAATCAGCTCCAGGAAAAAGGGGTTTTGTTGTCCCTGCATGGTCACCTTCGTATTGAAGCATATACCGATGCTGATTAGGGTGGTTCTCCTGACCAGAAGTCTACTTTAGGCTATTGTTCGTTTGTGGGAGGGAACCTTGTCACATGACGCAGCAAGAAACAGAATGTTGTGGCAAGGTCCAGTGCTGAAGCAGAGTTCCGTGCTATGGCACAAGGAATATGTGACTTGTTGTGGATTCAAGGATTACTTCAAGACCTTGGTGGTGTTCGTCTGCCCATTATGGTAAGGTCCAGTGCTGAAGCAGAGTTCCGTGCTATGGCACAAGGAATATGTGAGTTGTTGTGGATTCAAGGATTACTTCAAGACCTTGGTGTTGTTGTTCGTCTCCCCATGATGTTGTACTGTGATAACAAAGCCGCAATCAGTGTTGCCTAAGGGTGTCAATTTGGGACCAGAATCGGGAACCGTCCCAGTACCGTCCCGCTAAAACCCGGTACCGTACCGTCCCATTAATATTGGGATCTGATTTTGGTACCAAATGATAAATGGGACGGGACGGTTCTGGGACGGGATTCCCAACGGTACCAGTATCGAAATACCGGTTAGGTACCGGAACTACTAGTACAGTTTAAAAAGAAAACATATATAAGATTTACGGCTCATTAGGGTTTCACTCAATTCACTAATTGTCCTTTGAAGCTTAATGGGAAGAGGAACAACCACAGTTTGAAGTCTCTTGAACAATCAAAAGCACTAAGGTAGTAATCTCCGCAACAACCAACCATCCATCCACTTGTAGTCTTCTTTCTTTCCTCACACAGCCTACCAATCCCTCCTCCCTCGAAACTCTAGATCTACCAGGTTCTTTCGTTTTCACTTCTTACCATGAGGGATTTTTAATTCCTTCCATTTGGGTTTGTTTATTTGGTTATCATTAGTTCTTAGTTATAATCTTGAGAAGCTTATTGCATATGATTTTAAGGAGTTTGAAGAAGTAAAACTATGGTTTCATATTTTAAGTTGCTTTATAAAGCAGAAGACAACTTAGATTTCATTATAGTGAAAAAAAATCCACAACACTAACAAACCCGCCTTGCTAGGAACCATTCAACTTTTTCTCCCTTTTCTACAGTGCCTAGAACCCTTTAGGAACCGGTACCGTCCCGTCCCATTAGTAATTGGGACCGGGATCGAGGTTTGGTCCCTTAACCCAGTGCAGCATGACCGTACGAAACATGTGGAGATCGACAGACACTTCATCAAAGAGAAGCTGGAAAGTGGACAGATTTGTATGCCTTTTGTCAATTAGTAGATGTATTCACTAAGGGCTTGGGTGGGAAATTTTTTCATCCTATTTTGTCCAAGTTGGGCATGTGTGATATCTATGCACCAACTTGAGGGGAAGTGTTGAGTTATGTAGCCCACAGGGGCATTATTGGGTTTTTCCCCTTTTGCCGACTCATTAATTAGAATCGGTTATGGTTGGGGTATTTCTGTAATATTTTAGTCTCCTCTTTTATTATAAATAAAGTGCCTTGGTGATCTTATTGATCACTCAAGCATTCTTTCCTAAAGGCTGCTAACACCCTATAACTACGAAATTGTCACTACCATTATTATTTTAGTTCATTATCATTTGGGTGGGCTCATAGCAAACCTATAATCAGGGTTTTGAACCCTGGGTTGCATTATCTTGTAACAAAGCCAAACCTAGCCATGGAAACCTATGTTTCCAAGGCCAGAGTTTGTTTGCCCAATGGAAGAACTGTTGTTCTATTCATAAATGAAGGGAAAAGTGTGAATCTCTATTACAGTCCATGGTGGAGATGTTGTCTAGACAAATTAAATCATCATTGAATCTGAAGGTGATGCCTTCGTCAAATTTTAAATTTCTCAATACTTTGATTATGCTCATTGTGAGTTGTTTGATTCTTCCAAATGCATCATTAAAGTTGGTCGACAGTGCTTGGAAGTGCTAAAGGGTGTAGATGTGCACTCTAAAACCTTCTCACAAACAACAACCTTTAGTTTTTCAAGGACTGGTAGACGGAGTATGCTTAAAACCAAAAGAGGCAACACCAACAATCCAGTCACAAGAACAACCACTAGTAACAGCAAAGGTTGTGGTTCATGATGTGGATACAACCCTACCTGTTCAATTCCCTTCCAAAGAACATGAGGTTGTGGCTGAAGCAATAAAGCAGCGATGGATGTGCTACATAATGAATTTGTTATTCCCCTCATATTTTAAGATGAGGATGTATCATCAATCTGAACCTGGTTCGCCATAGTGGTATGGAGCATTAAATATTATTCCTAGCTACTGTTTCTGTCCTACAAAACTCGTCTGCAAGTTTTTCTCAACAATGAGAGAATTGATGCAGTAGCACTTCCGTGGACTGGCACAAACCCGTTTGTGAGCTTAGACTGAGACGAGCAGGGTCCAAATCTGGTTTTGGTCCAGTAGGATATTTAGGCATTAATTTGGGTTGATAAAACAACAGCATAGCCTTTTCCCCAACTAAATGGAGTCGGCTACATGGATCCTTGCTCTCCAATTAGCTCTATTTGAAGTCATACAAGATACGAGACCTAAGCTATGCATGTCTTTCCTCACCACTTCACTTAGGGTTAATTAGGCCTGCCGCTAGCTCTTTTAGCTCTTTCAATCTGAATCAAATCACTCCTTCGACTGGAGCATCCCAAGGCCTCCATTGAACATGGCCATGCCACCTCAAACGACTCTCCCGTACCTTATCATGTATCGGGGCGAATCCCAACTCAGCTCTAATATGGTCATTCCTGACTTTATCCTCTTAGTTTTGCCACACATTCATCTCAACATCCTCATCTCCGATTCTTTGCTATACTTAGTTTATCTATATGACGCTTTTTAACTGCCCAACATTCCGCACCATACATCATAGCCGGTCGTATGGCAGTCCTATACATAGTTGTCACGGCGGTTAGGCGATCCAAGGCATTAGAGAGGGTAAAAAATCAAGGCGACACCGCCTCGGCGTCCAAGGCGCCTGCCAAGGCGGCCAAGTCGACCAAAGCGCCTGGACGCCTAGGCTCCGCCTTGACAACTGGGGTCGTATAAAATTTTCCTTTAAGCTTTAAAGGAATACGCCGATCACACAGCTCTTTGGACGCATCCCTCCACTTCATCCATCCTATTTTAATTCTCTTGTCTTCTTTATTTACTATAGAGCCCGGATATCTTAAATACTTCTCATCAATTTGGGTTAAAAATGTAAAGGGCATACCCAGTGCACGAGGCTCCTGCCACTGTGGGGTCTGGGGAGGGTCATAATGTACACAGCCTTACCCCTGCTTTCGTAAAGAGGCTGTTTCCATACTCAAACCCGTGACCACTTGGTCACAATGGAGCAACCTTTACCGTTGCACCAAGGTCCACTCTCTTGGGTTGATAATGTAATCTTTTTATTTATTTTTTGTTCTATTTTGGCAGGAGTCAGATACGTAGGAGTTCTGTTTAATGTTAGTATCCTAATTCATTTCTATATCTTTTTTAAAATGTAAATTAGGAATTTTATCTTTATATATGCTTGTAACCTACGATGGGAATAGAAGATTGAAATGGACAATTATGTTTGAGTGTGCCTACATGGCCTGTAACCAGAGCCGATCAATACTCTTGGTTTTCCCCTCTTTTTCTGATCTCTTCTTACTTCAGGTCTGTCCGTCCTTCCTCCTTTATTTCGTCTGTTTCTTCCCACTCGTCTCCTTGTATTTTCCTTCACGTGTTTGATACTCTGTTCTGTCTAGCAGTACTGGCAGCCTGAAATTGAAGTTCGAACTATCTGATACCCAATCAATTGGGACTGAAACTGTGAGGGTTAGATCATCTCCCTAGGGTGATCTAAAGCTTAGGTTCCCATTCCCCAGTTCCTCCTAACCAGTGAGCAATAAACCTGCAACCAGATTCAGTTCTGTGTTCTTCCGCCCGACCGAGTTGCAGAAATAAAAACTATTTATTTCCTTGATCTCGGGTCCTGCAATTAATCATCTTCAAATGGTTAGTGGTTGCGAATCTACACCTGAAATCTTAGGTCGAACAGAAATCTATTGAGAGAGTTCTCTCATTCGATTCAAGGCTGGTTCCTGTGCATACTGGTTGAGTATTGTGAGATAGAAGAAGAAGCAATTTCTAATTATTACAAGTAAGGCCCTCATTTGCAGTTACATAAAAGCCCTCATATTCATTATTTTTTTTTATATAACCTTTGCCGATTGCTATCTTACTCTTAAGGGTGGGTCTGGCGTGTCTATATAATTATGCAATTGCCACTACCATTATTCTTTGAGTTGTTTATCACTTGGGTGGGCCCATAGCTACCTATAATCAAGGTTTTGAATCCCGGGTTGCATTAGGAGTATTAGGATTTAGGAAAGTAAGCTTCTAGCCAGGCTGACAATTAAAGGCATAGCAGTACATATAGATCATCAGATCCTATGATTTTCCCATCCTGCCTTGGAGATATTATGCCAAAATTTTAAATAGGTTGGATGATTATAACTATTCTATTCATTGTTTGTCGTGGATAGTTAAAGATGTACAAAGGTCGATGAAGAAAGGGTCAAAAAAAGTAACAGAAAGGGAAAGGGAAAAAGATAAATGTGTCACTGTAAGTATATCTAGACTTCCTGATAGTGAGTTTATCTGCCCAGGTAATGTTTTTCGTGAATCCATTGCAACTCCTTTTATTGATGTTGCAGTCTATTAAGATCACTGAGATATTCTCCTTAAACATTCAGTGCTAGAAATAGAGATACATGGGCCTGAATTTTCTTTGGGCAACTTTTTTCTGCCTATGATTGATACTTGAGAATTGGTCATTCCTACACCTCATTCTTCTGTCACTTGTGCTGTCAATTTCAGGAAGTTCGGGTTCGGTTTGCAGGATTTGGAGCAGAAGAGGATGAATGGGTTAATGTGCGCAGGCATGTGAGACAGCGATCTCTTCCATGTGAAGCATCAGAATGCGTTGCAGTACTTCCTGGAGATCTAATACTGTGTTTTCAGGTATAGTTCGTTCGTGGGACTGCTGTTTTAAAATCACATTTCATCATGGTTTGCTTAATAATTTATGTTTGTGATTTGAAAAATATCAGGAAGGTAAAGAGCAGGCTCTTTACTTTGATGCCCATGTTCTTGACGCACAACGACGGAGACATGATGTTAGAGGATGTCGTTGTCGGTTTCTAGTACGTTATGACCATGATCAGTCCGAGGTGCGGAAATTATCTTTTAACATTTTCTGCTTTGGACCTCGTACATTGTCTCATACTTTCATGTTACATGTAAGCCTATTCCATATTCAGATTTTGGTTGGTTTAACTGTTTGTTGTGTTTAAGACTTGTATGGCTTTCAGTTTGTAATAGTTACAGACCTAGAACAACCAACAATGATGAAGTAAAACAAGGAGTGAAGAAGAAGAACAAATAAAAAGGCAGCAAAAAAGAGTGCTATCGATTGGTGAATTGTGCAAACTCCAATCGGTAGTGATGTTATATATTTATAATGAAAAGTATACCAGAATTACAAGAATGCCCTTATAACTAATGTACCACACATAAAACACTAATATACCCTAATATGCAAGAGTATTACAAGAATACCCTTTTGGTACAAATCTCTAACAGTCCCACTCAAGCCGGAGCATAAATATCACCCATGCTTTGCTTGGAACACCAAACATACTTTTATATAAGGCTTTAGACAATTCATCAAGCTATTGACCAGAACTAACAAATGGAGTGGAGATCAACTTCCTCGTCACAGCATCACGAACAAAATGGCAATCAACTTCAATATTCTTAGTCCTTCAATGAAAAACTGGATTACTGGCAATATAGAGGGCAGCCTGATTGTCACAGTACATGTTAATAAGCTTATTAGTCGGAAAACCAAGCTCTTGAAGAAAAGATTTCTACTACATCTTAGTTGTAGGATGAGCCATGGTCCTATACTCAGTTTCAGCACTAGACCTCACTATTTTAGTTTGTTTCTTACTCCTCCAAGTGACGAGGTTACCACCAGCAATCGTACAGTAACCAGTGGTAGACCTCCTATCACCTTCAGCACCAGCTCATTCAGCATCGAAGTAACCAACAAGATCAATATGTCCATGAAATTTGTAAATGAGCCCTTTTCGTTGAGCATCCTCAAAATACTGGAGAATGTGAGATACAGCCTCCCAATGAGCCTGCTTAGGCGACTCCATGACCTAGCTTATAGCACCCACCGCAAAGGAAATGTTTGGCCTAATCACGGTGAGGTAAGTAAGTTTACCAACCAGCCGTCAATACTGATTCTTGTCAAATTCCTTACCACCACAGGTCGCAATCTTCAGATAAGGGATCCATGGAAGAACCAATAGGTTTAGAGGCTAACATACCAGCCTCAAACAAAAGATCAAGAACTTACTTTCTTTGAGAAAGACTAACACCCTTTTACTCAGAACACCTCAATACCCAGAAAATACCTTAGAGTGCCTAAATCCTCGTCTGAATGTGTTGCTGTAAATAAATTTTGACACTTTCAGTTTCAGACAAGTCATTACCAGAAATAATGACGTCATTAACCTAAACCACCAAAACAATCACCATGGAATCCTGATGATAAACAAACACACAATGATGATTAGAATAGCACTGCATAAAACCACAATCAATAACAATTTTATTGAACTTGTCAAACCAAGCCCGTGGAGACTATTTCAAACCATAACTCGCCTTGTGAAGCTTATATACTTTCCTTTTACCTCCCCCCCCTAAGCAACATTCCTACGAGGTTTCTCCATATAGACCTCCTTATTCCCTAAGGAGATCACCATACAAAAAAAAAACATTATTGATGTTTAGTTGATGCAAGGGCCAGTCAGGATTAACAACCGATGATATAAATACATGAACGAAATTTAAACTGGGTAACAGGGGAAAACATCTCAAAGTAGTCAACACCATATGTCTGAGTGTAGCCTTTAGCCACCAAGTGAGCTTTAAGTTGCTCATAAAGCTCATTGTTGTAATATGGGTTCGAGGGTATTTTGGTCTTTGGGGTATTTTAGTCCTTGTACCTATTCTAGATGTTCTCTAGTCTATTATAAATAAAGTGGGGCTGTGAACATTAACCCACAAGCCATTATTTTCAATTTCCACGTGGTATTAGAGTTGGGATCCACATCGGGATCCTAACCCTAATGCCTTTCATCAAGAAACTTTAGACATCTCTACCGTCTCCCCTCTCTATCTCCTTTATCAGTTTTTGTGCCGCAAGCACCAACGCCACCACCTCTTGCCACCATCTTTCTCATCTTGATTTCAGCACCGCAAGCCACCACCGCCGTCACCTACGCCAACCACCACTGCTAGCACCGCCCTCTCCTAGCGGTCTCTCTACTCCGTAGCCTTTCTCTCTTCACCCTTGGTGGTGAGTTATCTCCCACCAAGGGCTTTTTCACCTGCAATGATCTAAATCCTTTCTTCAATTGGGATTTGTTGGTGACTTTTCCTAGGATCCATTATGCAGTGTTGATGTTTTGTTGAAACCTATCTTGAACAGCAACAATGGATTCTGATTTGACCACCGCATCTTTTGGACAGGAAGGAGTCAGTGTGATTTTTCTTCGCTTCCCTCTTAGCTCCATTAAACTCGATGGGAGCAATTACTTGATGGGGTTGCGTTCTTGTTATCTCGTGATTGGTTCCCATGGCTATTCAGGCTACCTCACAGGGGAATTTGTTATGTCTTCTCTAGCTGGTGCTGCTCAAGATTAATGGGTCACATCTAATTATCTGGTAATGTCTTATCTCATCAACTCTGTGGATCCCATAGCCAGAGGCTATCTTCTTCTAGACATTGTTGCTAAGATCTGGAAGACAGCCAAAGACACATATTCTTAGGTAGGTAGTGTTGCCCAATGTCATGAACTCCGCAAGAAAATCCATGAGACCAAACAACAGGAGTTATCTCTATCCCACTATTATTCAACCCTACGTAGCATGTGGCAAGAGTTGGATTTCTATAGGTCTTTTACAGCTACTTGTGATAATGATGCGACTGCATTTAAAAATGGGAAGACAGTCTTCGCGTCTTCGATTTCTTTGCTGGTCTCAACATTGAGTTTGATCAGATTCGGGCTCATGTCCTAAATCGTGATCCCTTTCCATCACTTGAGCAGGCTTATGCCATGGTGCAGTCATAAGACAGTTGTTGCAATGCCATAGTTCATCCGGTTACACAGAAGTGATCAACCCTATACTCTAGCCCACATAATTTATCATGTGGGGGTCTTTCTCATGGTATTGGTGATCATTCTACATCTGATAGAGTTCTAGTAAAGTGTGATTATTGTGGAAAGGAAAGACACCAGAGACAAGTGCTGGAAATTACATGGGCGTTCCACTGATACTCGAGGTCGTGAGTAGGGTCTTCCTTCTTCGGCCAGGGCTCATCACACTGCATCTGAGGATACTGTTGCTGATCCATCTCTTTCTTAGGAGGAACTATAGATCTTGTGTTGTCTGATGACCAGGTTGGACTCATCTTCTTCACCAGCTCCATTTGCAGCTTCTGCTACATCCCTGCTAAGGACCAATGCTTCATCTTCCTCTTCCCATTCAGGTATTTCTTTTGGTGGTCATTGTGCCTCAGTCGTATCTATTCCTTGGATAATTGACTCAGGTGCCACTGACCATATGACCGGATCTCCCTCTCAATTCTTTCAGTATTTTCCTTTGTCAGGTAATAGTAAAGTTCATGTGAATGATGGTTCCCTCTCTATTGTTTCTGGGAAGGGCACCATTAAGTGCACTCCTTCGTTATCTCTTTCCTCGGTCTTGCACCTTCCCAAATTTTCTACTAATTTGCTCTCTATTAGTAGTCTTCTGTCTTACACGGGACTTAAACTGCAAAGTAACTTTCTTTCCTAGTTATTGTCTTTCCCAGGACTTGGAGACGAGTCGTACGATTGGCAGTGGTAAGGTGGTTGGTGGTCTCTACTTGCTTGATAGTTCTCCATCAGCTTTGGTCTCTCAGGCTTCTCTTCCTGACTCTTCTGCGTCTGCTTTGGCCGAATTAAATAGGTGGCATCGTCATTTGGGTCACCCCCCTCCAAGCGTTTTATCTACTTTGTTTCCCAATTTAGTGAATATTGTAATCCAAACAACTTTTTTGTGATGCCTACACTTTTGCAAAGCAAACTAGATCTGTCTACCCTATTTCAGATAATAGAAGTTTAATTCCTTTTGGTTTAATTCAATTTGATGTTTAGGGCCCTGCCCGTTGTATATCTACATTTGGTTATTGATTATTGTCACTTTTATTGACTATTTTAGCTGTACCACTTGGATCTATCTTATGTGTCACAAGAGGGATGTGTTCTCCTGTTTTCAGCTATTCCACAAGATGATTCAGACTCAATTTGATGCCAAGATTAAGATATTTCGGATTAACAACAGGAAGGAATGCATCGATGGATCTCTTCAGGCCTACTTGTCTACTCATGGAATTATACACCAGACTAGTTCTGTTGACACTCAGCTCAGAATGGTGTGACTGAATGGAAGAATCGTCATCTCTTGGAAGTGGCCAGATCCCTCATGTTTGCAATGTCTGTCCCTCCTCGGTTCTAGGGTGATGTTGTGCTCTTGGCGGCTTATCATATCAATCGGTTACCCTCTCAGGTTTTGGCATCTTGCTGCCCTCTTGAGGTGTTACTGGGATCATCTTCCTTTGTGGTGCCCCCTAAGGTGTTTGGTTGCGTGGTGTTTGCTTGCAATCATCATGTAAGTGGCAAGTTCGATCCAAAGGGGTACATTGCATTTTTTTGGGCTATATTGCTACCCAGAAGGGGTATAAGTGTTATTATACTCTTTCCCGGAAATTGATTGTCACTATGGATGTAGTATTTCCGGATATCGAAGGCTATTTCCCATCCCATGCACCCTCTTCAGGGGGAATCTGCAAGTGAAGAGGTGCCCTTAAATGCTCCATTGGATGTGCCGACAGTGGAAGATTCGTCTGTTGAACTTGAGGATGGTATAACAGGGCAAGAACAGGTGCAGCCTTTAATATAGGGGGAGCCTGAGGAGCCTAACACTTTGAAAACATTTACTCGAGGAATGTGGCATAAACAAAAGCAAGTTGATAATACCACCATCACTGCTCCTAAATAGTCATCACAACCAAATCCAAGTTCTTCTAGTGATCCTACTTCTCCTGGTGAGTCTCCTTCTAATCCTAGTCTTGACTTACCAAATGCTATTCGTAAACCCTATAGAACTTGTACCCAACATCCCATTTCTAATGTTGTTTCATATGACTCTCTTTTTCCATCTTTCCATGCCTTTGTTTCCTCATTGTCCTCTGTTTCCATTCCTAACACCTAGCAGGAAGCAATAGCTAATTCAAGGTGGATAGAAGCAATGAATGAAGAAATGAGTGCCTTAGGAAAAAATGACACATGGGATTTGGTGAGTCTTCCTCCAGCAAAGAAACCCGTAGGCTGCAAGTGGGTTTTCGCACTCAAATAGAAGGAAGATGGAACAATGGAAAGATATAAGGCGAGGCTGGTTGCTAGAGGGTTTACTCAGACACATTGGATCGACTATCAGGAAACATTTGCCCCAGTCGCAAAGATGAACGCTGTCAAAGTCATTATTTCTTGTGCGGTTAACCAAGGATGGGATCTTCAACAACTTGATGTGAAGAATGCTTTTCTTCACGAGGAGCTTGAAGAAGAGGTATATATGGATATCCCTCCTGATTTTGCTGCCCTAGAAACCCAAGGCTAAGTGTGTCGTCTAAACAGAGCTTTATATGGTCTACAACAGTACTCAAGAGCTTGGTTCAGCCATTTCCATAGAGCCATGGTGTCAATTGGTTATAAACAAAGTAATGTTGATCACACTTTGACTTATCAAGAAGACAGGCTAATACATCACAGTTTTGATTGTCTATGTAGATGACATTGTAATCACTGGGAGTGATGTTGATGAAATATGTAGACTAAAGACCTATTTGGGGATGCAGTTTGAGATCAAGGACCTGGGAAAGCTACGATATTTTCTTGGGATCGAGGTTGCTCATTCAGCTCAAGGTGTCTTCCTCTCTCAAAGGAAGTATACACTTGATCTCTTATCTGACAAAAAAATGTTGAGGTGTAGCCTTTAGATATTCCATAATACTCATCTAAAAAGTAACGATGGAGAACCAGTGGATAAGGACAGCTATCAAAGGCTGGTTGGACAACTAATATAGCTTCCCACACACGGCCTGATATAGCTTTTGCTGTGAGTGTGGTTAGTCAGTATATGCATGATCCCAGTAACACCTCAAGAGGAAAAGATGTTCTTTTCTGCTCCTGGAAAAGGTGTTCCTTTCTCTCCTCTGGATCACTTGCGAGTTGAGGCTTTCATCGATGCAGATTGGGCAGGATGTCTGGATGACAGGAGATCTACCTTAGGCTATTGCACTTTTGTTGGAGGTAAGCTGGTTACTTGGCGGAGGAAGAACCAAGTTGTGGTTGCTCGGTCCAGTGCAGAAGCGGAGTTTCGGGCTATGGCCCATGGTATATGTGAACTCCTTTGGCTCCAGGGACTCCGAGATTTTTGTATTCCTGTTGTGCTGTCTATGCGCTTATATTGTGACAGCAAATCAGCAATAAGCATTGCGCATATCCAGTTCTACATGATCACACTAGGCACGTCGAGATCAATCGGCACTTCATCAAGGAGAAGCTGGAACTAGGAGTAATTTGTGTTCCTTTTATTCAATCTAGTGTTCAGTTGACTGATATTCTCACTACATGGATTAGTAGTAAAAGTTTTGGTTCTATTGTTAACAAGTTGGGCATGTTTGATATTTATGTAACAACTTGAGGGGGAGTGTTGTAATATGGGTTCAAGGGTATTTTAGTCTTTGAGGGTGTGTCAGTCCTTGTACCTATTCTAGAATGTTCTCTAGTCTATTATTAATAAAGTGAGGATGTGAACATTAAGTCACAAGCCATTATTCTCAATTTCCACAGCTCATATATCCATCAAGGTTATATTTAATGATATACATCCAACGACCCTTAACAAGATCCTTACATGGAGGTAAATCAACCAGAAACTATGTCTGACAACTTAGCAGAGCATTCATTTCCGCATCCATAGCTGATTTTCTTCCAGAAGCCTTGTCATAGGTTTTAGGGACAGAGTGGGTGGATAAATATCAGATGTTGAAGTATTCTTAGCTCAATATACTTCAACATAAGACAAGGCCATGAACGGAAAGATGGAAGATGTAAGATTCAATCAAACTAGTCAATAGGGTAAGCAACCAAAGATCGTCAAGTTCAAGAACACATACCATTAAGAAGTGCAATTAGTGAGTCAGCAGTGGGAGATGAAAGAGCAGGACCTGCAGACAATGTTTCAGATGGTATGAGGGGCGGTAGAGGAGCAACAACAGCTGGGGCAGACGTCTTGGGACGATGTTGATACCATTTCAATAGTGGTGTCACAAATGGAAAACCTGTGAGAGCAAGTAATGTAAGAAGAGGTGGAGGACTCCTAGGTTCGGTTTCCAAAGTATGACCCATAGCAGAGAAAGGAGTACTTTTGAAGAAGGTAACATCAGCACTGACAAACTGTTTCCAGATGACAGCATCATAACATCGATAACCTTTCTGAATACAAGAGTATCCAAGAAAAATACACTTGATAGCCGGAGGAAGAATTATCAATGTCGGGACTCAAATTATGGAGGAAACAAGTACAACCAAACACTCGGGGTGGCAAAGGAAACAACGGAGATATAGGAAAGACAACAAACATGTGGGATTGATTTTAAAGAACAGACAATGACATTTGGTAGGTGTCAAAACAGCATCACCCCAAAAAATTTTAGGAACATCATAAAGAATTAATAATGAAAAAGCAGTCTCTAGCAATGCCGATTCTTCTATTCAGCTACACAATTCTGTTGGGGAGTGTAGGAACCACTAGTTTGATGAATAATACCACACTCAACAAAAAAATGAAATTGAATGTATTCAAGAGCATTATCAAAATGGAAAATTTTAAAAGAAACACTAAACTGATTTTGTATTTCATTATAAACTTCCTCGAAGACCAAGTTTAACTGAGAATAATTAACTGAGAATAATCATCCACAAAAGTATCAAAAATTAGAAACCTGACCAACATTTGACACGACTCGGACCCCTAATATCAGAATGAACCAGAAAATAAAGACAGATTCCTAACAATGTCACGAGAAGAAAATGATGTATGATGATGCTTGTCGAACACACAAGCTTCATACTCAATATGACAAATGGACTTGCAATTAGGAACCATCTATTGAAGCTTGGAGAGAGACATGTGTCCTAATCAATAATGCCAATGAAAAGGGGAAACACTACTAGAAGGAACAAAAGCAGTTGTAGAAGACAAAGCATCGTCAAGGTAGTAAAGACCATTCTTCTCATGCCCTCCAACAATCTGTTTTTGTTGTTTGTAGATCCTGAAAAACACAATATGAAGCGAAGTATGTAACAGAACAGTTTTAAGTCTTGGTAATTTGACTTACAGAGAGAAGATCTAAATGCAACTGAGGAACATGAAGTACATGAGACAGGGATAAAGATGAGGTAGGAGAAACAATACCTTGACCAGATATGGGAGTAGAAGTCCCATTAGCAAGGATAACTAGTTTTATGAATAGAAAATTACACATTTGACTTACCACTCAGATGAGAAGTAGCACCAAAGTCAATGACCCAAGAGGCAGGAGACGAAGAACAAGAAGCACAGTACATGTATGGGCTACCGTAGTAGTGGATGAAAGAGTGGATGACTCAAGCTATTGGGCACGCAAAAATAACTCAGTAACCAAATCATCATGAGACACGGACGTAGACTGACCACCTCTAGATGAAGAAACAGCATTAGTGTCGGTTTGATGACACCACATTGGAACTTCCCTCAGCCATTGAAGTATATTAGCAAGTTATTGGCCCACTGAGGTTTTCCATATGTAACCCAACATTTGTCAACTGTATGATTAACCTTACCATAATGTGAGCCCCGATGTTAAGGCTTGGTCGGATTGCTGTCCTCTTATCTCCACCAGTTCCACGTCTTGACTTCCTCTTGACCCACAACCTCTCCAGGAAATGCAGAACCACGACCACGGTCACCAGCTTCAAAGGAAGAATTGCCCTTAGAAGAGGAAGATGAGTCAAACTTAGTGAGAGAGGGAGATACACTACGTTGAATATGACAAAAGAATTCATTCATGAAGGGAACTCTTTCGCCACCAAGTAGTTGGCCTTTAATAGGCTGGATATCAGAATTTCAAGCCAGATAGAAACTTGGCCACTTCAAACTCTGTGCCTTGAGTCTTCAACACATCCAAGTCGGTGGTTAGGGCCTGATAAGTGATAACAGTAGGTTCTTCCCACATGCCCTTAAGGGTACTGTAGTACTCACCCACAGACTCATCACCTTGCTTGAAGGAGAAGATTTTCTCATAAAGGTCACACACGGGACATATTCTGTCATCGGAAAAACTTTCTTTCAAATCATCCCATAAACCTTTGACAGTAGGATGATACGTAACATTTGTGGCAAGAGACAGATCTATACTATTTCACAGCCACACAAATAGAGTATCATTCTCTAACATCCACTCGTCGTAATCTACTCATAATTTTTTGTGTCAACAGGAGGGGATCCTGACATCAAATAACTTAGTTTTCCCTTGGCTCGAATGTATACCTTTACAGCCAGCATGTGCCCATAGAAGGTACTTGGATGCACCATTGAGTTTAATAGCAGTAACTTGATCATTCAGTGTCCACAGAATATTTTGGATCACCCATTGAATATAATACCAGCAAGGCAGCAACACCAAATCAAAGATAGCAATACAAAAAATGGTCACACTAGCAAAACACAATGCACAATTGTCAAAAACTTGGCCAACCAGCAGCAGTAAGCCAAGGACTTTGTGATTCTTCCTGGTCAGGATGATGATCTTATTTATTAAAACTATGCATATGATAATGGGATAGACCATCACAAAAGTAAAACCTCCTATTCGAGTGGCTGATTTTTTAATGCATGGTTGTTTATCTTTCACCGGATCAAATAAAGAGCATCTATAGTCTAGGATCCTCTTACCATGAGAGGTAATGAGAAAAATTATAGAATGGATTGCAACTATGCCTAGATCACGAGAGCCAACCTTTTAACTGGTTGAAGGGATTAAAGTTGTTAGGCAGTTATATTGCGGGAAAAAGGCTTAGTGAAGTTGAGCAGTCATATACTTTTCAAGTGTACAGGTGATCCAAGACACAATTGATGAGTTGGAAGAGTGATGTGGAACCCGGGTCAAAATACCCTATTGAGTCTGCTATGGTCCCACCCGGATACTACACAACTCAATTAATCTAGTGGATGTTAATGGAAGTCATTAACACAAAGAAAAGGAGCAATTCATGTGTAGTAGTAAAGTTGTTTGGAAAGGGTAAACTAGGAATAGAAAACAAACTATGGATAAAACAGAATTTATGAAATGAGGGAGGGCAAATTTGGAAACCTACTTTTTAAAAGGCAATATCGTGGCCCGTGGGTGGGATCAAGGTTTAAAGTATCGGTATCGGGTATCGTATCAGCCGGGCGATTTTGAGAGACGTATCGTATCGTATCATATCATATCAGAGGTACGTATCGATTGGTGCAGAAACGCATGAAGATGATCAAAATACATATGGAAATACACTTTTGGACACAAAAAACAATATAAACATGCAATATATGTCATATATCATGTATATACTCTAAGAATTGTGAATATTGTATAACCAAACAAGTGCGACACTTTGAAATTGTTATAAAAGATGAGATTTCTTACATGCAGAGTCACTGTATTGCCATGAAGAATGTCGGGGTGGATCAAACTCATGTTTGTAAGGGTCTTCAAGACTAAGAGCAACTAGGATGATGTTGTGTACTGACCGAACATAAGCACAATACTGACCCTTAAGGAAGCCATTTTTGGTTTTGGGTGAAAAATGATGGATTTGAGTTCAAATCTTTGCAAATGTATACAAAGCATGCATCTAATACTTAGTTGAACCTATTCTCCTAGAATCATAGCAAAAAAAAAAGGAACTAAAATGTAAGATTTGAAGCAAAAGATCCACTTTTTTGAAAAAAAAAACTACCTTTCCCTTCAAGTGTTGAGTATGTCATGTATTCCAAGGATTCGAGTGCGATGTGGATCCTATCCGATCCGACATATTTTGTGGCGCGACCCGAACGGAGAAAAAGTTGAGATTTAGTTCGTGTTCGGTGTAAAATGTGAACAAAGGCATGTGTATCGATATGTATCAGTATGTATCGGTACGTATCGATGCATTTAAAAACCCAAACAAACGGTAATATTAGTACGTATCGATTGTATCGTATCGTATCGTATCGACACGTATCGATACACTTGATACAATACAATTTTTTTTTAAAAAGAGACGTATCGATAACGATACATATCGGCCGATACAATACGATACAGACCGATACTTTATCCATACCGTGGGATGAAGGTTGAAGGTTGTCTTCAACCTCATGAAGAGAACAAAAACCCAGAGGTAAACATGGAACTAAATCTCGGTTGGAACTGACCGAAATCTCTGAATTGTCTCGGTTCCGAGCCTGGCCGAAACAATATTAGGGTCGAAACCTTGGGTTTCAACCTAGGGAGGCCCAGTATCAAAACCTCTAAACAATATCCGATAAGTCAAGGTCTTGGGCCTCACTGAAACCAGGTCCGAAACCGAGATCTTGATCCTTGGCGGTACAATATTTCGAATCACATAACCGATCTCATCAACGGAAGCTCCAATCGGGCTGAAACTCAAGAAATTCAATAATTCAATGATTGATTGACTTCAATTGATAGGCCTTCAAAACATAAGAAAAACGATGAAATAAAATTGATGCAACTTGGATCCAGCGGAAGAAGAACAATCCAGATCTGAGTTTGATTTGTAACTCACACTCCACATAGATACTGATCACAAGACTCCACAGGATGGGTTGCCCTTGCAGTAAGTATCACCACACCAAATCTGAAAGAGAAAGGGCTAGGGATGAGAGAGTTCGATCAACCTTTCCCAGCCTTGCTTGTTTGGTGGTAGCAGGGAAAAGAATAATACAGAAAATTACATGAAGAAGACAGATGCAAGGAAAGGGAAGAAGAAGAGAAGAAAATTAGGAAGGGAGAGATTGCACGGATGAAGGGGTGGGGGGAGAAGAAACTCGCACACGTACAGCCACCAGGTTTCACAACTCACAATTTCATTCTTTTCATTCTACCTCCAATGACGGGGATTACACCATATATAAAGAGAAATAAGACTCCTAAAATAAAGACCAATCTAGCTAGAAAACTAATTCAAATAAGGTAACTTGGAAAATAAATCTGATATCCTACTTAACCTACCCACCTAAAAGATAACATGATTATCCAAATTAAATAATTAAAAATCCTAAATATTCTAGTGAACCAAAACCCAAATTGGACCCGGTTCATCTCCGTCTGGATCCCAAACGGGTATGGGCTGATCTACAGAAGTGCTCCTGCATCAAAGAGCCTGGATCTCCTTGCTCTTGGGGCAAATTGAATGGTTGTGTGCATGAACATGCTATGTTTCTTTTGTATGCACCATAATAAAATCAATGCCTCATTGCCCTGCACTGAAATGAGAGAAGTTGGTGTTTATTTAATGGGATTTTCTTATCGACTCCCCTCACGGTGTCAAATAAGTGGTAACCTTACTTGTTTGCCCTTTTAGTATGAGATAATTTTTTTTCCAACAAGGGTAATCTGTCATTTCACATGTGTATGGCAGTGACACCTTATGATGAGATGATGTCACTTTCAAATTATTTTTGAAAACCTTTTTTTAACTCTTATCTTAAAGAACTTTTAGGAATTAGACAAAGGGCAATTAAAAGGTGTCAAGTTTTAAATACATCTATAGTGGTGTCATTCAGAAACTCCCTTATATAATACAGGGCATCCAAGTAGTGTCGTGCTCATTTACTCAGATATCCATTTGATGTTATGCTAACCCCATTTATGAGTTGGTTGCTTAATGTTTGCTAATCATATATTTATTCTTCATTTTGTTTCCGTTTGCAGGAAATTGTGCCTCTTAGGAAGGTGTGCCGTCGGCCTGAGACTGATTACCGGCTGCAACAACTGCATGCTTTGAAGGAGCTTGCATCAGCAGAACAGCGAAACACGGGCAAAGATCCTTCCCTGGTCAGTACATCAAGGGATGTTAATTCGGCATCTCAAAGGGCAAGGAAGCAGCGAAAAGTGGATGAGAATACAGATGAGGTTGTGACAGGGACTCCCCCACCCATGGTCAATACAGATGAGGTTGTCACAGTGAGTCCCCAACCTATGGTCAAGGAGCCTGTTACTGTAACCATTACTGCAGAAACTGCATCAACTGAAACAATGAAAGCTGAAAATGCTAGTGGCAGTAATACAGTTACTCTTGATGCACCAAAGGCTGATGCTGCATTGACTATTGCTGCAGTCGCCGGCACAGGCAATGGGTCTGGCCTTGTGGAGAATATGCAAGAAGGAAGATGACATGTATTTTTTCTTTGATGTAAGATAGAATTGGATCTTCATATATGCTTACTCTTTTTAGATTGCTTTGTTTTTGGTCTTCGAATATGTATTGTTTCAAGTATGTACTTTTAGTGGAAAGTGGCACATGTCTTAATGCCTTATGTAGACATTTGAGATCCATAACTCCAGGTAGTTTTCAAACATAAATTTGCTATTCTGCTCACAATCTGCTCCTGCTGAGCAAGAAATCAATGAAATCACTTTCAGAGAACAGGGAAGGTGATGATGGCAACAAGGCTGGTTAAGTTGAAGCAGAACTCAAATCAGGCCCGTGGCTATTGGTAGGAAAAATTACCTCTTCCAGTTCCCTACCCAACCCAGTTCCCCAGTGCCTCTAATAAGGGGGTGGTGGACCCCACCCAGGCAGGTGTAGGTGGCCATTCCCTCTCCCCCCCCCCTTGTTAAAGGCACTGGGGAGTTGGAGGGGATAAAGATCTTGTTGGTAGTGTTGAAATATGTACTCCAGAATACCGTAGGGGTATTCTGGGTATTTTGGGATAGTTTTTATGTTATTAAGTTTAAGTCGGTTATGTGGGTTTTAGCCCTACATCGCCTATTTTAGTCTCTTGTAACTTTTTCCCCTCTATTATAAATAGAGGGGTTTATCTATCAATGAAGCTAAGCAATTAATCTCTCATTCTCTCTTTTCTAGCCTACGATTCTACCAACATGGTATCAGAGTTGGTCTGATCTAGATTAGAAAAAGAGAAGAAAACCCTACTCCATCTCTTCAATTGACTTCTCCCTTCTTCTCCCTTTCTCGGTTTTTCCTTCTTCTGTTCTTCTTCCTCTCAACCTTGTAAAGGGGCAGCACTAATGAGGTAAACACAACATATCAATGATTTAGTTGCTGCCCCCCCCCCTCCATTTCTACATTTTTTTATTAAAAAAATTCTGTTCGAAATCTATTGGAGTCATACCTGCGATATTGGAGCTGTCTAGAAGTTTTGGAGATCTGATTTCAACCTAATGAAGATTGATCCTCCATTGTTGGAGCCTTCTATGCAGTCTTTTCCAACACTCTTCTACCCTATTCCATAGTCTTCATTCTCTTTTTTTTTCTCTCCATCTTTTATTAACTTTTTCAGCCTCCATACCCAAATCGATCTCAACTTGTCAGGGTTTTTCAAAACCCTAACTCCAATCGATTTTGGGGTTTCCCTTTTTAGATGCAACTGATTTTTTGGGGGTGATTCCCTACTACTACAAGCCCTTTTATTCCCTTAAGTCTTTTATTTTGAGTTCATTCCAAAACTACCCTTCCCACTAAAACATAACTAGTCTCTTGCTTATGTCATTCTTTGTTACTTACATCGTACCCTTTGGAAATTCTGATTTATTTCAGATTTACCCTATTCTCCCTTAATTCGCACATTTTCTCATATGCCCCTCTTTTTCTCTGATCAACTCATGTCCAAAATTTTCTTTTCCTTCCTAGCTTACCCTTTTGCCTAGTTGGGTTTATAATTGGATTTTAATTTAATTGCAATTTTGCCATTCCCCAACTAATAAATGTTAATTCCCTTCATGTCCCCTTGCTTCATTATTTTCCAATAACCCCTTGACAATTCTAGTTATTTATCAAATTGCCACTCTCCATAGCCATTATTTTACTTATTGTATCCCATTGCTTTTTGTTTATCAAAAAGCCCTTGCAAAATTCTGATTATTTACGAGACTACCATTACTTTTTCATACATTCCCCTATTTGACTACCCAATTGACCCTTGAAAATTCTGGTTTATTATCAGTTTGTCCTTTGGCTTGGATTGTATTTAAAAGTGGATTTCTACTAAATTACAGTCATGCCATCCTTTTTTTCCAACACCGTTCCCTTTCAATAATTCTAATTCCCTTCATAACCCAAACCTTTGGCATATATCCATAACCACTTTGGACGATAATAATATTCTCTAATTTGCCATTTCTTCCTTTTCCATTACCCTTAGCACCTTTTGGAAATTCTGGAATATTATATTTTTGCACTGTTTCTTACATCATCTCCGTTTTCTGTCCACGTGTACTACTACACGAGAGGGGGGATTATGTACAATATACATGCAGCCATTGCAGAAAGCAGAACTTACTGGAACACTTGGTGCAAAACATAGAAGATTAGTGTTTCCACCGTTGCTATTGGGTATCCTTCATTATTGGGTTGAATTTGTCGTAAGGGGAAGATTGGTATTAAAGTATTGAGGATGTTTGGTTATTGGCTGCCTACATGAGGTTCTACAGTTGGGTTGATTTTTTCTGCTGCGTGATCTTTTCTACTGCTTGATTCATTTGCTCGCTACCCTAGTTACTTATCTTCAAGATTATCATTCAGAGATTCATCACTGGACAGCAATAGAAGATTGGTGAAAGCTGCCTTTTTTGGAAGACATTCCAATCCCGATTTGCTGATCAAGTCTGTCCAAGTTTTGAAGATCTATTTTTTCAAGTTCTTGAAGATTTATTTGGGAGCTGCATTCGTCTTGAAGTTGGATTCTGCTACAACTTAGTTTTTTCCTATTTTGTTCAAGTTGGGCATTAGTACCTTGTCTACGCCAACTTGAGGGGAAGTATTAGCATTATTAGCATTATTATGGAGTTCTTTTTTTCTTTAGTTCAAACTGGATCTTCTTTCTTTAATTATTTGTATAATCCAGCTTGAGGGGGAGTGTTGAAATATCTACTCCAGAATACCGTGGGGGTATTCTGATCCTTTTGGGGTAGTTTTTATGTTATTAAGTTTAAGTCGACTATGTGGGTTTTAGTCCTACATCGTCTATTTTAGTCTCTTGTAACTTTCCCCTTTATGGGCTTACCTATCAATGAAGCTAAGCAATTATTCTCTCATTCTCTCTTTTCTAGCCCACGATTCTACCAACAGGTAGTATCATAAAAAGGTGTCAAACGGGAGGGTTTCTTATCAGTTTCAGCCCTAAGTGGCCAATCCCAGAGTCATTCCATAATACTAATCGGTCCCAAAATTAAAATGTAGTCCTGTTTGATAATGGGAATATGGGATGGTCCTGTTTCGATTTTTTAACAATTCTTGGCAGATATTTTTTTTTGAGAAAAGGAGAATTTAATTAAGGAAGAACCGGACTAATTTACATCCTATAGTATTTCCTTCCATTAGAGTCACCTTGCAGGAGGGAGGTGAGATCGTTAGGAAGGCTTTCTATACATAAATGGATTTCTTCACAAGAACGAAGGAACCGGGCCAGGAAGTCTACGCTGGAATTAATCTCTCTAGGATGATGGACAACAACACACTGCTCAAACCCTTGCATCAGGTCATGGATATCCTCAATCAGACTAAGTGCTTCCCAAGCGGTATGAAACAGACCGTTGACCATCTGAGCTGCCAGTAGGGAGTCGGTCCAGACCTGGACTAGGGGTAGTCGAAGGGCTTTTGCCTTGGCTGGGCCCTGCTTAATCACTAGGAGTTCCATTCGCAACACATTATTATCATTGGTGGCGCCTGCTATTGCAAAAATGGGTTGGCCCATGCAGTCTCACCCAATCGTGCCATACCCACCCATGTTTTCCCTGCTAGACTCATCGCAGTTAATCACTACCCTTCCGGAGGAGGGGTGGGGCCAAACTAGAGTAGACACGACAAGGTGGGTGAGGGTTACTTCAATATTCCATCTGTTAAAGAATTTTCTGTTGTAGTCGGTGGCGGGTCATTATCCGCTGTTGTAACTGCAACGCTGCTATACTCATCATGCGGCGTTGTAAGTGTCATGTATGCACAACGAGCCCCACATGACACACATGACACCTGCAACGCCGCACGATGATTACAGCAGCGGATAAAAATCCGTTGAAGTACCGAGCTCTGAAATCGTACAATTCTTACAATTTCCTTATCCGATGTAAAACACGTGTCCTGTGAGATCCAACGTTTAATTTTGAAATAACTTTTCCACTTCCCAAAAAACTCACTAACTCTCTCTCTCTCCCTCTCTTTCGCGCTATTCTCTTTCTCTCTCTCTCCTCTCTCTCTCTCTCTCCACTCCAACCGAAACCGAAGAACTTCCATCGGATTCTTACTCTTCACTCCTCCAGCAGAAGAGGAAACTTCGGCGTTGGCGCGTTAACTGCGCCTGCAACCTCCGACGAAGGCGGCGAAGTGATAATCCGGAGGAGAGAAACCTCCGGCGTTGGTTCCTCTCTCACACCAGTGATCTTCGGCGAAGGCAAAGGGTTCTGCAACCTCCGGCAACCTCGATTCTCTCGCACGTGAAGGCTCTCTCATGCCCTTGCAACAGATTTTTAGCCCACTCTGAGGTTCGATTTTTACCTTTGATCTGCTCATTTCTATACCATTCCCTGTTCATATCTCTCTCTATACCCAGAAAACATTTGTCCAAAACCAAAAACAAAAAATCCTAAAACCCAAAATAACAGGGACAATGATTCCCCCTACATGGCACCAAATTCACAATCACTGCGTTAGCTCAAAAGCAGTTTCTTATCAATACCTCAGTTCTCTCTACATCTTCTTGTCTTCTCCAATATACCTCATAAATTTTGACCCAGTTTCTAAATCAGAAACGTTATAACATGCGAGTTACTTAAACCATGATTCAGGGACCCTCTGTTTTAAATCGATTTCTAAACTAATTATCTTTCACTTTTGAACCTCATTGTGGTTCTCTTTGATCTGTAAGCATGTATTATGACACTTTAATCTATTTGAACTCTTCTTGTAGGTACTCACTCCTTTAATGATTTAATCGTATTAAATATTCTGTTGTTGATATTGCTGCAAATAAGCTTATATGAAAATAGAGAGACTTTTATTAATTGTCGTTCAATTCACTCTAGTGAATCCCTCTCTCCTTTCTCTTGTAATTAAGCAAAAGGTAGACTTTCCATCATACTAACTGAGAAATCGATTCATGGGGTGATTATTGTTCCAAACTGTTAGGATATTACAAATTTCATTAAAAATTATTAAAATAAAAATCGTTGAAGAACAGTTCGCCTTCGCCGGAGATTACTGGTGTGAGAGATTCCCAAAAATCTGCAGGCTTTCTTTTTGGACTTAGGGCAACTGGGTTTCGCCGAGAGAGAGCGGTTGCAGACGTCTTCCACTCGCACTTCGCCGCCTTCGCCGGAGGCTGCAGACGAAGTTACCAAGCCTTCGTCGGAGGTTGCAGGCGCAGTTAACGCGCCAATGTCGGAGTTTCCTCTTCTGCCGGAGGAGTGAAGAGTGAGAATCCGATGGAAGTTCTTCGTTTTCGGTTGGAGTGAAGAGAGAGAGAGAGTAATGACTTTTGTGGGAAGTAGAAAAGTTATTTCAAAATTAACCGTTGGATCTCACAGGACACGTGTCTTACATCGGATGAGGGAATTGTAGGAATTGTAGGATGTCAGAACCATAGAGGATAAAAATCCGTTCTTGGCACTCATAGTCTCAATTCTCAAATGCCCGAATATAAGTATTTTTTGTAATTTTTTTTATTAAAAATAAAATATATTACTTAAAGATTGGAATTTACAATAGGGTCAGGGACCGAAAGATTACAATGATTTTTGAGGGTTGAGAGCCATACATCTAACCTTGCTATAAAACAATTGGTTACTACACCAGTTACTTCTAATACTAGTAACGTTAGTGGTTTCATTAGCCAATTCAAAATAAAGATTAACTAGGTTCCACGGCAAACACATCTGATCAGTAGGGTGAAGAAAAGAACATAAGTCTCTATTGTAGCACCAAACACCTTTGAGAATGATTTTAGCTTTCACATCATGTTTCCACCCCTGCAGAAGTCCATATAATTCAGTTTCTCTTTTATCATTTATTGTGAGACTACCTACAAATGTTAAAACATCATATCCAGCTAGCAAAATGCAAAAAGCCCAACCGAATAATCTTAGTTGATGGTCATATATGCCTGTGCAAATTAAATCAGAGAATTGTAAATCAGGGTTAGAAACCTGATGCATCACTAATGTGGTGTGTGTGATTAGAGGAGATGCTATTAGGTTTGAAATATTGGATGAGGGGTGCATGTTTAAACCAAAGAGCCATTTAAGTGCATAAGACTGAAAAAAAAAAAAAAACAAATGAAAGATTGTTTATCAAGGACATTAGAACAAAGGAGAGAAGCATACAGAAATGCCAATGAAAAGATGGATAGATTCTCAATCCAAGAGGACTGGATGCCCAGATACTCTTATTCCAATCACACGATAGGAAAATGTGTGAAATGATTCGTCACAAGAACCACAGAAAACACATGTAAGCTCGACGAACATCCATTTTGAGATAGAAACTTTGACAGACAGTCCTGCATTTAAGACATGCCAAAACACACATTTTAAATTTCGAATGAATGTTAATTCTCCAAAAAAATCGCCACCATTTGGTAAGAATGGGACTAGAGTGACTAGTTGCAGTAATGAACTTGACTGCAAGTAAGTGGAAAACAACCCAGTACTAGAAAGGGAACATCTCCAAAGATCAACCGAATCTGAAATATTGATTCTCAAGATATCATTAATAAAAGCAATAGGAAAGCATGGAGAAATGGATACAGGGTCCCAATCAATATTAGAAATTAAGTCTTTAACTCTATTAAAAGAAGAGTTTGGAGGGATCTCCGATGGTATTGAGAACCCATGGATTGATGGGATCCAAGGGTCATACTAGCAATAAGTTTTATTCCCATTAACAATGTGAGAGTAAACCATTTCTTTCAAGCCTAGTAATAAGACAACAATACTATTCCAAGTCCAAGAGCCTTCTTTAGAGATGGTTTGGGGGTCAAAAAGGGATGTCTTGGGGAAGTATTTAGCCTTGAAACCTTGGCCCACAGTGACGATTCCTCATTAAGGAGTCTCCATCCAAGTTTTAAGATTAGGGTTTTGTTATGGGTTAATGATTGTATTTTTTTTGTAATTACTAACCTGGTTCTTTAACGGTTCCGGAGCTTCAAAATATCAAATAATCAAATATAAGTGTTTCTTTGACACGTAACCTTTAGTTTGCCTTACCCAAAAAACAAAAACATTTAGTTCGTGTTTTTTTTTTTTAGTAATTATGCCACAACTCTTATTAAGTATGATTTTTTTTTATTGGCCCCTTGGTGTCAAATAATTTGTAACCTTTTGTTTTTATTCTCTTAATTTAACACTTTTTTTTTTTTTGTGAGGGTAAAGTCTACCATTTCATATGTGTACTCGAAAAGTCTTTTGAAAACCCTCCTTTATCCCAGACTTAAAAAACTTTTCAGAATAAGACAATGGGCAATAAAAGAAGATTAGATGTCTAAATACACCTTAGAGATGTCATTTAGACAATCCCAATAAATATAACTTTCCCTAAATAATTAAATATGCATCTGAAACTGGTTTTAGTGGTTCCAGTTCCAGTCAATTCATTATTGCTCTCTTGGTTAAAGACCCATTAGGAATCGCATCCCATAATCATCCTGTCCATATAATAATCGGTTCCAAACTAAGCTCCCAAAATAGTCCCATTTAGTAATGAAACAGGTCAATTATGGGTTTTAGTCGGTAGGTTACAATATGGTTTCTGGTTTCAGTCCCAAATTGATACCCTTAGTATCATATATCCCATATTGGGTTAGATTAGGATTAGATCAAACATGAAAGCTACTTCAATTATTCTCCATCTTTAATTTTAAATTTTAGTGAAACCTTAAATTATAACTGGAAAAGCTTTCCATAAGACATCCTAAATAATTACATTTAACTAGAAAGTTGAGAGAGAGAATAGTTTTGTAAACATTTTACAATTAAATGATAAATTCAGCAATTAAAACTTGAGAATTTATATTCTTTGTGGCTCAATAACTTTCACAATTTTTCTTCTAGTTTTGTTCTATCTCAAGCTAAGTATACCTCTAATGTTTTCTCCAATGCTAGGCTTTCTGATAGCAAGACAATTAGACTCTCCATTAGAATTCAATGTTAAGCTTTGATCCATTGATGAAGAGCCACTTTTTGATCTTGAGCTTTAGTTTATTTCATAGTCCCTCGACCTTATATTACTTATGTTGTTCATGTAATCAGTCAATTCATGGTTGTTCATCGGTTTGTACAGTATACTATTATGCTCTGCATTCTTCCTTATTGTTATACCCAAATATAACCATCCAATAAAATCGTGCCACGTCATTAGAGTATTGCAGCCTATTGAAGGTCAAGGATTCAGCAGATCACTTCCATAACCTATTCCAATAAGGAATCTACCAAAAACGGCATAACACACCATGTAGGCATGGGTTAATCTTTCCGTATGTCAACTTACTCCTATAAGGAAACTATTGGAACAGCGCTCATGACCCCCATGAATCAGGGATTACACTTCTAAAGAGATTCTACTAGTGATATTCTTATCACAAATAAAACCTACCATGTTGGGACTCTCTCCTCCATCGCCTCTACTAGCCACGAACACTATATACACTCAGGTATAACCACATATAAACCATCTTTCTTTCTATCAATTGTTGCTCAAAGAGATATGACTTAGGCATTAGAGAGTCCCCCGTTAGTGCAAACTGGCTCTTTGGTGTTTACTCTGCTCTCCTGTGCAGGCTACAAGACCGGAAGATAATTTGAAGAGATTTCTTGATGCAATAGTTTGACGAACACTATATATACTCAATTATAACCACATACAAACCATCTTGCTTCCTATCAAATGTTGCTCAAAGAGATATGACTTAGGCATCGGAGAGTCCCTCATTGGTGCAAACCGGCTCTCTGGTGTTTACTTTGCTCTCTTGTGCAGGCTACAAGACCGGAAGATAATTTGAGGAGTTTTCTTGATCCAATAGTTATGTAGAAGATACATTATTTAAGGGGTTACTTTTTTCTATCTCCACATCTCTCAAAATTTGGGTGTATTTAGATGTTGACTAGGCTTACCGATTATTGGTCTATTATAGATTTTTGTTTATTTTTGGGAGATTCTCTCATCTCATGGCTATAGACACCTCATTTTTTCACCTGAAGGTTGCTCTAACGATGATGAGTGTCCTTTGTAGTGTGTTAGTCTTGTATTTTTAGACTTGAGAAGTTTTTCACACTTTTGGTACGTTCACAAACCATCCATGAAAAATGACCAAAGCCATTGAAAGGGAAAACTAATAAAAAAGGGTTATTTTGATCCGAAGAGTTGCCAACGTGTCCGAATAGGGGATTATTTTGTCATATCCAATTTTGGTACGAAATTATGTCCATTTACCCCTTATTTGAAAAAATATTCTATTTTTATGATTGAGGTTTACATTGGAGGCAGTCTCTACAGGCCAATACAATCTCTGATTCTTGTACCCAGTTAAAGTATGTGAAATATATGAAAAAATATTATTTAAATCGTACAATTTGGATATACACAACCTAAGTCGTAGGCATTCCAAGGTCTTAGACATGTATTGGATAGACATGTCCTTACCCAATCCCATTTAGAACTAGCCCAGTTCAGAAGTGAACTAGCCAAAGCGGCACAATTGCCATTTAAGGAGAATCGACAAAAGAGCTCGAATCAACATCTATATGATGTCGGTCGGCAGATTAATCAGTCAACTAACTTCATAGAAAGTGGTGAATGTTGCTTTGATATGTTGATTTTTCAGAAAGGTCCATTGACAAAATTAAGATTATGTTCGGCAGATTGTAGATTAGATTAGACAATAATGCTTTTGAAGTTTGATGCCAATTCGAACATGATTGATGTCAATTTCTGGGAATTTTTCAAATAAACATGGACTCTTTTTTTTTTTTGGATTGATCAACTTTGCATGTTCTATTCGGTTCTTGATAAATCCATATAGATTCATTCCTTGGCCCCCAAGATGACTCATGGACGTGATATACGACTTGGTTACTTGCTTAATCTCATTGATTGTGAGTGTTGGCACTCATTGACACTATAGATGAGCAACCAACCCATATAGATGATTGAGATGGGTTGTTTGTGTTGGATATGTGTCCATCAAACCCGATTTAATAATAAAATATTTATTTCATTTCACGCATGACATTTATTATTGGGCTTGTAAGTTGTTCCATGGGTTTTCACCCAAAATTGTTCTCGGCTAGGGACAGATCAAACATCCCGTTCATATGGTCGTCACATTGTATGTTACCAGAAATGAGTTTTCAGTGCATAAATGTGGGTACACATATTGTGTGTATATAGAAAAGAATTTGGTAAGAATCTCGCATGTGCTACTACCAGTTGTTTGAGAATGAGATTCATACCCGTCGGTTGACCTTTGACATGAGAGATCCTATTTGTTGTAGTGTTGGATTACTTGTTTTGGTAAGCCAATGCTTGACGTCCTACAGACTATATATCGGCGCACTGGACACGTGATCACACACTACTAATGAAAGAGATGCTCAACATAGAATCCACTACCGTTAATTCAAGAATATCAAGGAGAGAGAAAGTCTGTGATGGATTGGACAGAAATCTGGTACCCGTGTCGTTTTTGTAAATTGTTTACAAAACTATTTTGTAATATAAAAAATAATTATTTATGTATTTAAATTTATTTGAAATATTTTTCGGGCATCCGATCGCGATCATAGAATCTCCGAAATGGACTTGTACAATGAGTTAGGGGTTCGCGGAGTTGAGGGCTTCCAACTGTTTTAGAATACGAATTTACTATTTTACTCAATTCAATTTTTAAGTGAACCGACTTTATGGTTTTTTACAAAAACGACTAAGCTCACCAAGCTTGTCATGACTCAAGTAAAAATACCGAGTCTTATTTGACTCGAAAGATTTGTGACCCAGTCTCGTCATTTTTAACCCTAACCTAGTATACACGACTCTTGACCATGTTTTCTAAAATTTTGAATTGACTCGGGTGACTTGTTCTAGTCAAAATCCGGTTTTCAACTATGCTCAAGGGGAAAAAAAAAAGATAAGTTATAGGTGAAATATTTTGTGGCTGGTAATCCACGGAAGGTGGTCGAGGTGGTGGTGGTCGAGGTGGTGGCAGTAGTGGAAGTGGAGGAGGTGGTAGCGGTGGAGGTAGTGGTGGCGATGGCGGAGGTGGTGGTGGTGGTGGCGATAGTGGTGGAGGTAGTGGCAGCGTCGATGGTGGTGGTGGTTGAAGTTGCATTGGAGGTGGGGTTTTCTTTTGAACATGAAATTACTGCTCTGCCCATCAAATTAAGCATGTGCTCATTAAAGAGCAACTCCCCCCTTATTTCTTCCTTTTATTTCTGGGATAGAGAAGCTTCAAATTGGAGCTTTGAAACAATCTTGTTTTAACCAATTTGGGATTGCTGAGGATGCTGATTTGATTTCTTTTAATCTTGATACACTCAATTGCATTGCTTCTATAATTAAGTGGATTTCTGATGTAGAAAAAAAGTTTTGGTTCAAAAAATCTAGACATTTTTTCATTAAAGATGGGGATAGAAATACCAAATTCTATCATGCTGTTTCAAAGAACAACATCCAGAAAAGAAGTATTTCTTATATCTTAGATGATGTTGGTACTAAAATTGATGACCCTTTTGGAATTGCTAAGGTTTTCTTCCAACACGTAGCAAAGATCTTCATCTCTTCTAACCCCTTGGACACTTCCTTTGTTGAATGCCATTTTCCCAATTTGATTGATCCCTCTCTTGATAGCTTAATTACTGTTGTCCCAACTTTTTCTGAAATTCATCAGGCTATTTTTGCAATTGGTGCTTATAAAGCACCTAGACCAAATGGGTTTCAAGCTTGTTTTTACTATCGCTTTTGGGATTTGATTGGTGTGGACATTGAAAATTTTGTATCCTCTTTCTTTCATAATAACTATCTTCCACCTGGATGCAATCACACACTTTTTTGTATGATTCCTAAAAAAGAAAATGCTGTTGTATCCTCTGAGTTTAGACCTATCAGCCTCTATAATGTTTCTTATAAGATTTTGGCTAAAATTTTGGCAAATAGATTAAGGCCCATCCTACCCTCTTTTATCTCACTTTTTCAAGCTACTTTCATACTTGGCAGACAAATTTTTGATAACATAACAATTGCCTAGGAAATTTTTTCATACCTCAAACAGGTAAAAGGAAAAACGGGTTTTGCTGCCATTAAACTTGATATGACTAAAGCATATGATCGAATTAAATGGCAACTTATTGGTAACCTTTTTCGGTTTGTTGGTTTCAATGATCACTGGATAGCTTCTATCAATACTTTAATCTCAACAACTTCTTTCTCTTTTAAAATTGATGGGAGTACTTTTAATTATCTGAAACCCTCTAGAGGACTTCGACAAGGATGTCCTTTAAGCCCCTATCTCTTCCTCCTGACCATGGAAGTTCTATCAAGACTACTGGTTGCTTGTAGAGATATTGGTCTCTTCAAAGGAATTAAAGTTGTCAGGACTGCCCCTGATATCTCTCATCTTCTCTTTGCAGATGATACTTTTATTTTTCGCAGAGCTTGTGATGACTTTTTAACAATCAAATCTATATTAGATCTCTTTTCTGATCTTACCGGGTAGGAGATGAATTTTTCCAAAAGTGAGGTTTTCTTTAGCAAAAATGTTAGGGTTTTACAAAAGAAGCATCTTTGTGGGTTGTTGCACCTGAAAGAATTGAACCCTAATTCTTTGTACCTAGGGACCAAGCTTTGCTACTCTAGGTCTAAATGTAAAGACTTAGCCCATATTGTGGACTGAGTCAAAACCAAACTTGCAATTTGGAAGGCCAACAACCTTTCATATGCTGAGAGGAAAATTTTAATTCAATCGGCTCTTTCCTCTACCCCTTCTCATCTTATGTGATGTGTTCTATTCCCTTTGAAAATTTGCAAGGCATTGGATTCCTTATTTTAGGTTTTGAAACAATGATCATAAAGATAAGAAAAAAATGGCACTTGATTGGGTGGGATAAGGTCTATCAACCTCTCGGGGAGGGGTGTCTTGGACTCAAGAAATCTGAAGTCCATAACAAGGACTTAATTTTAAAATTGAGATGGTGACTGATAAATGAATCCTCCTCTATTTGGGCAAAGGTGCTAAAGGTCAAATATTTCCCTAAGAGATCCATTTTTGACCCAAAAACTCTTTCCAAAAGAGGATCTTGGACTTGGAACAGCATTACATCAACCCTTCTTGATCTAAAGAAAATGGTCTTTCGTCAAATTGGTAATGGTAAGTCTACCTCCTGTTGGTATGATTTGTGGATACCATCCAATTCAGGTAATTTCTTCCTACAAATAACCTCTCAGTTTCCAACTTTATGTACGGTGCATGATTTCATGAACAACAATCATTGGAATTATTCACTTTTACAATCTTGTTACTCTCCAATGACTGTGCATGATGCCCATACGATTAATATTTCTTCCTCCACTGATGATTTATGGAAATGCTCCATTTCCAATACTGGAATTTTCTCAACAAAACAGGCTGCAAATTTCATTGCAAAACCTCATGCTCCTAGACCAAGTCATTTTCGAAATTTTTTTGGAAGATTAATATTCATCCTCGATTTAAAATCTTTTTTTGGCGTGTCTTAAATGCAGGACTCTTTGTCAGAGCACTCTTTCGAAATGGACGCCCATCGAGCCTTCTTGTGTTTTCTATGGTTCTAACGACGAATCAATTTGGCATCTTTTCTTTTGTGTGATTGGACTAAGCATATTTGGGCTTCTGGTCCACTTGGATTAAGAACCGAGCATCTCTCTGCTCCTTTTATCCAACTTGGCGAATCCTTTCTTGGCTTGAAGGCCTTTGATAAACAATTTTTAAGATGATTTTTTTCTGTTGTTATTATCACTTGTTTTTATATCTGGTCTATAAGAAATAATGTCTTAATGGGTGCGGGGAAGGCTGACCCTATGTTGGTCATCCATAATCTTTCTAGATGGATTAAAGACTTGAATCTTCATCCACCATTACCAATGACTCCTTCAATGGCATCATCACAAAGCACACACCTCCCCTCACTTTTAAGGTTCTCTGTTAATCTGTCTCTGGATTTTCCTATTTTACTGGTCGCATGAATTTTTGAATCCAGTCTAAAAATAACAAAGTGGACTTTTTGTATTTTGATAGATTGACAAAGTTTCCTAACAGATGCTGGTAGCTTGAACATACAGGATGCAACATAAGTAGAACTTTTTGGATTGATCAGAGGATGGAAGAAAGCAAAGGAAAAACAGATCCCCATCAAAGAAATCTGGTGCTGCAATCACTTAGTGATATTTTGAAACCTTCTAACTTATCTAGTATATATTGGACCATTATTAGTATGTAAGTCTACCTAGCAGAAGCGACCTACAACTTTACTACAGTACGCTTTAAATGGTGTGATCTGTCCTAGGAATCATTATGTTCTTAGTTTTTTTTAATATATATCTTTTCTTTCATAAAAAAAAAAAAAAAACAAATTGGAGCTTCTTTTTGTCTATTTCTCAGCAACTTTTTTGTCCCTGTTCATTTCTAAGAACAAAAATGTGAACCGGAGTTAACAAATGGATTTCTTTTACCTTTTTTTTCTCAGAAATTAAAAAAAAAAAAAAAAAGAAAGCAAAGACATAGAGAAACAAAAAGTGTTATCACACAAGCTGAGTTTTTTTGTTTTTTTTTACAAATTGCACGTTTCCTTTTAATATAAGCTTTTTCACTCTTTTCCCCAATAGAATAGTTTAACTGTTTAAGTAAAAAATAATTTGCACAAAATAAAGGGTTTTTACAAATGCCCCTTGAAAATGTCTATTTGTCCAATGCCCCCTACAATTCTTCTAATTGCAAATTCCCCTTACTTTCAAAACAGTGTAGCACTTTGGTCCAGTCTGTTAATTTGGGATGTTAGACGTTAGTTTTAGGAATCTAATGACTTAAATGCCCTTTTGATAAAAACCCACCAAAATTAAAGAATAAAATGTCCAAATTGCCCTCATCTTCCCCAAATGGTTTAGGGTTTGAAACTGAAAATCAAACCCTAAACCATTTGGGGAAGATGAACCCTAAAAATTAAACCTCCAAAATTGAAAATGAGACCTCCAAAATTGAAGTTGCAGTGAAAAAAGTTTCCCATGAATCAAGACAAGGGATGGGGGAATTTGTTGCTGAGATCGTTTGAATATAGTAGGTTTTGGGTCTCTCTGGTCCGTGCAATCTCCATTTGCTTTAGTTCTAGAATCCTACTCGTGATTTCCATCGGGCAGCGAGAATCTGATCTCGATCTCAGTAGAGTTTATACTGTTTCGAAACAAAAACAAAAAATGAGCAAGATGTGGGGAATAATGTCACTATAAATAAACAAACACATGTGAAGAGCTTCAGTGAACTCTTCTTAACTGATCTCTAAATTCCATGATAAATGTGTAGCAGATAAAGAGGCCTGATTGTTCTTAGTCTTTGTTCCAGTTCATTGTTATGTTATTCTAAGTTCTTGATTCATAAGAAGATGTGGAAACTAGCTCATGTTGCAACATCAAATCTGCGGCAAACCAGGCGATTCTCGGCAGCAATTGCAGCTCCTTGCATAGTCCACAAGCACGGGACAAATATTCTTCATGATCCGTGGTTTAATAAGGTCAATCCTGCAATCTTTATAGATTATTTTTAAATTGTTTTTTCATGTATGACATTAATCATACAAATTCCCTCATCCCTTGTCTTGATTCATGGGAAACTTTCTTCACTGCAACTTCAATTTTGGAGGTTTGATTTTAGGGTTCATCTTCCTCAAATGGTTTAGAGTTTGATTTCAAACCCTAAACTATTTGAGGTAGATGAGGGCAATTTGGTTATTTTATTCTTTAATTTTGGTAGGTGTTTATCAGAAAGGCATTTTAGTCATTAGATTCCCTGAAACTAATGTCTAATGTCCCAAATTAACGGACTGGACCAAAGTGCTACACTGTAATGAAAGTAAATGAGAGTTTGCAATTAGAAAAGTTGTAGGAGGCATCTGGACAAATGGATATTTTCAGGGGGCATTTGTAAAAAACCCCAAAAAATATAAAAAACCTCTGTTCAAGAAAAAAAAAAATGTCAACGACCTTTTCAACTTACCGAGTCAGATTTTTGATAAGTTCCACCAAGTCAGATTCCGTCAAAGATTCTACTACTCAATCTTATCTTATCTTAATTGGAGAAAAAGCAAAAAGCGAGCAGAAGCAAAATACCAAACAAAACAAAACAAAAACTATAATACCAAACCTACCCTTGTCCCTTTCCTACTCTCGTGCCCCTTTCCCTCTTTCTACTCCACCTACCGTAGTTTTACTTTTTGTCTCATTTGTTTCCCTCTTCTGGCATTCTGCAACTTCCGGCGCAAATCTGACCACTTCCGGTCAGATCTCGCCTCCACTCGCCGAATTCCGGCGATTTCTACGGCTAACTTTGTTCGGTAAGTGCAGCCCAACTCTCCCTGTGTCTCCCAATCGCATTTCTTGATGATCTTTGTTTCTTTTGTTTAAAGTAATAGAATACGAGTTCGTTTAAGATTTGCTGATGGAGTTCTTTGTTTTAGTAACAGTTTGAAGTGAGTTCCATAAGGTAGCAGCAAATGATCTTTTAAATAAAGATTGTGATGCTTAATTGATTTCCAGTCTTACTGAAGGTCTCTGGAATTCTGATCAATGCTATTTGTCTCTTGAGGAGTCTTAATAGTTCAGGATCTCTGGTGGTTTACTACATAAACTATGTTGGACTTTACTTCTGTTGAAGTATAAACTGTAAATGCTTCGTAGGATCGTTTCAGTTTGGTTTGTTTCGTTGGAAGAAGGACTTCGTAATGCGGTTTCCAGAAACAATTTGCTGAACTACTATCATCGCGTGCCTCATTAATTACATGAGGCAGAAGGCCTATGGTTGAATGATGCTAATGTCTCAACTGCTTGAATTTATCTGTGGTTACTTTCTACATTTATTGACAATTTAGAAATATGACATTTACGGTGATGATTAAGACTCATGCAATGTTGCTATCCCTAAATTGAAGAGGTCACTTATCATTTAATCGGTTGCTTTCAACTTCATTTATGTAAAATATGTTGTGTCTGTTTTGGATCACTTGCAGATCAAAGGGGGAAAGTGAGAAAGGAGCCGTCCCTTTCTGCACTATTAGACTGGTGTAAAGTCTTTTTTCTTTACCTTTATTGAAATGGATAGAGAATCTAGCAATCTACCAATGTCAAGACACATGTAGTGGACAGGTTGGCCTCTTATTTTGTGTTCTCAGTCATGCAAGTAAGTCTTTTGAATTAAACAAGGGGATAAGGGAGGCTTATAGCTCCTGTATGTACTTTGGTTGGTTTCATATGTACTTGGTAGACATGGCTATTACCCACACTGTGGATAACTATCACCAGTTCAAAGTGTGGCTACATTTGTGGGGCATATTTAGTGTGGCAAATAGTCTATCAAAGAAGAAATTTGAGGTTAATGGTGCTGATTTCTCATTGTCATGATACTACTCAAAAGTGTTTTTCATGCACAGAAGGTAAGACTTGAAATTTTACAACAGGATACTGTAGGGCTTTGTGTTTTAGGTCTTTCTGGGGCATTGGGTCATTCTACAGCAGGATGTAATCAGAACGAAACCCACAATTCTCATTCACCCAAGTGAAATTGATCATTTTGCCAAAATAAAAATATAAAGTTTATCATTACCTACTGCATCTTTTATGGATAAATAAAAAACTTTGAACATAAATAGAAAAAATAAAAAAATAGACTCATTTGTAGCACACAATCACAAAAGCTTTGTTTTACCAGAGCTTTAACTTGTTTATTATAGAATTCTATTAGCTGTTGCAATTACTGGATGATCAGTGAGATCTGCATTGTGGTCTATAATGATAGGAAACAAATAATTATCCTTTTTCTTGTTCTTCTTGCTGCTTTCATTCATTCTCCTTCTTCTTCCTTTTTCCTCTTCCTTTTTTAATCTTTGCTTTGCAGTGAACAGCTCAACAGTGTGACTCACTAGTCATATCCCAACTACTCAGGACTGGCTACATGAACCTATTATGCCACTGCCCTCTGACTAAGGACATAATTGTCGTTAACTCATAAGCATCCCTTATTGACAGTCTAATCCCAGTCAACATCAGCCATTTGCTTGTCCATATGTTCTTTTAGCACGCTTTATTCCTTCTCATTGATGCATTCATTTGTCTTCATTGCATATAGCTGAGCCTTCTCAATGGAATTCCTTATATTGTCCCATAATGGTGCTAGACCTTGGACCTGTCAAATGTATTCTTTAATGATTCTGGCCTTCTTAGTCTTTCCACTTATCCATCTCAACACCTTCATCAGCTAAACCCCTTTAATGTAAATGTAGTTTCTTTATGCCCAGAATTCAGCTCCATATGACAGGGTGGACTAAAGCTGACCTATCAAAGTTCTCTTTAATTTCATTTTGAATGAATTTATCTTAGGACATCATATAAGTGCCTCTCCATTTCATCCCCTGCACCCTAATTCATGATGATACCAACATATGGTGTAAGGTCTTAATAATATGGGACTCTATCAAAAAATTTACTTTGAGCCTTGAAAGAATCATGAACCTTGAAGTCAGTGTCATCTCTCAAGTGTAGTAGAATTGCCAGAATGGACATAAGAGATGAGAAACGGGCAACTTTTGCTAACATCTTAGATTGTATGATTGTTGTTCATCAAATATCTTCGTCTACCTCTGTGAACCAACATCATACTTTGCAGACCAAGGACCTAGTATATGAGATGTTTGGGAGGATATTGTCTTGGGAAAAAAGATAAAAAAAAAAAAAAGAAACAAAAAGATATGTCTATCTTGGAAGTTGGATAACACTTACCAAATCAGCCCCTTCAATTTTTTGTTGCCCAGGCATTTCAAATTATGACCTGTACCCCTTTCTGACACTTCATATAATCCTACAATAATGCAAGAAATGGAATCTTTACTGCACCCTAATTGTATCCTTTGCCATGCAGGGTAATGTATCTCTGATTTACTTAAAAAAAGTAGCCCCAATTTACCATTTATAGTTTTTTGGTTTTCAAGACCCTTATGGAAATTGTTAAGAAGATTGATAGGCTCTTCTTCCTCATATTTGTCTGATGTACCATGCTGATGGGGATGACCATATCATCTTTTCAGTTATTGTGCTTTTGTGAAGGAAATTCCTATGATCTAGGGGACATAGCTTCTTGGGATTCTTTATCCATGTCATGTGTTTGACAGACAGGTATGTCGACATGGCTGGACATGTTGTTTGACATGGTCGTGAGAAAATTTAGAAATAGGGGAAAAAGAACAAGGAGGAGAAGGAGAGAAAGAAGAACAGAATGCATACATATGTGGGCTGCTGCAGGCTCAATGCCATAATCTATAGAAATAGACCTGTACTTTGCTGCTGCAAGCCAACACCACTAGAGACCTACAATATTGTGAATTGCGTCTGATGCAGATTCAAGGTTCAAACTTCAGTACGTTGCACAGGGGAAAAAATCAGTCCAAGAACCAAACCTGAAGTAAGCACCTTGGTCCAAGTTCTTGGACCAGTTTTGGTCTTAAACTAAACCAACAGTTTACGCTTTTGATTCAGGCTTATTAGTCTATGCATGGGGCTTTAGTTCAGTTTTATTTCTTTTCATTTTTTGTGTTTCTAGGAGGCTGGACAGGTGTCCTTTAATTCCAGCCTCTTAGTTAAGTTCTAGATAGTTTGTATTTCTTTGAGTTTCTAAATTTATGAAAGCTTGAGCTGTAAGGAACTCCTCTATTCATGGGAGGTTCCCCTTGTTTTATTTCTTTAGCTTATAAGTAAGTAGGGGTAGACCTCCCAATATGAACAACCTATTAGTTTTATGCTTGTAATTTTCTGTGAGATTCAGAGTGCTCATGTGGGATGCAATAGCAAACTTGGTGGGAAGACAAGTACACTGGTGAGAGGTCTAGTTCTTGGTGGGAGGTTTAGTTCATATCCTTCTTCTTATGTTCTCATGTCAGTACGACCATCCTTTCGGTCCATCGATTCCTAGTTATGTGGGCAGTTTTCTGCCTCCTTCAAAGTGCTGTTACAACATTGTTTCCTTCACTACTTTCTATTTTCCTGGGTGTTACTAATTCTGTTTCACTTGCTATTTCAGTACTAAGTTACTAAATCCCTTCTATGTTCCTATTTTGGTTTCAATTTTCTATTCATTGGTTTAGTTACTATTTTTGTAGTTATAAGTCTAAGTTTCTGCTTTAAATAACTTTCTATTTTGGTAACCTATTGATATTTTCAGATCTAACCGGTGGATTGACATCTAATTTTGCTAAACCATTTCTCATATCTTCTAGGCCATTCGACGAAACTTGGGCCAGATCTGATCCTCCTTGATCAGGTTTCTGGATTTTCTCTCTAGTTTGGCTTTTTTCTTGACCTGCGGTTCTAGATCTTGTGTTGGATTTTTAACCCCAGCCTTTGGGTGATTAGTTAGCCATTATTTTTGTATCAGAGCTATGGCTGAACTCAGTTCAAGGAATTCTGACCCAACAAACCTTCCCCTACTTATGATAATTCTGAGCATCCCAGACCTAATGGTTGATTACCAGCCCATTCTACCACTAATTCCATGAGATTTATAGGTAGAAGGCCACAAAGGTTCCTACAGCTCAACTTTCTTTTGAGAACCTCATGTGAGCATATTTAGACGGTAGTAATGGTGTACCTAATCGGCATACTGACGACTCCCAAAAGGTGAAGCTAGTTTTGAAAGAGTACAGTGAGAAATTTGATCCACATGTGTTCTACGACTGGCTAGCCTCTTTGGAGGATTATTATGATTGGTATGATTTCATAAGAGCCAGGAAATTGAAGCTAGCTCGAGCAAAGTTAATTGGACCAGCAAGGGAGTTTGGGAACAACCAAGAATGGAGGTTGCAGATACGAGGTACAACACCACAACACCCATAATGCAGAAGTCGACCTCGAACCAGGGTAACCAGCGGGAGATCGATTGCAGCCAGGATCGATACAATGAAAAGAACAAATTAAAAGCTGCAACTCTTTTTTTTATTGCTACTTTTCTGTTACATATGAAGAAGAACATAAAAAGGATAAGAAGAAGAAGAAGAAAGGGATATAGAAGAGAAGGGGGGGGGGGGGTAGGGGAATGGCTCTCACCCTGGGTCTCTCACCCACAGCTATCTTGGCTATTGAAACATGGAATTTCTCCCATAACCGATGGCAACAAGGCCTGAAAATTATTTTCTCCAAATCTGTCTCTATTACAAGAGGGGCTGCCTATTTAATGGAATTGGTTAGCTTTCAAAATTAGAAACTGCTAGATACCTAGACTTAATAACTAAGAAACTATTACAAAAATAGAAACTAAGTTAATAGCAGCTTCTAATAGAATATTCCACCAACACCCAACAGCTAATCTTCACACCAACTGTCCATATCAGGCCCCAAATCACTGTTCACGAACAGTAACTTCCTCTTTTTTTTAAAAAAAAAAAAAATTTGTCTTGGTCTCTTTTCTTTTTCATGCTTCTCTCTGGGCTGGGGCTGGGGCTGCCTTAGGTGATGCTCCATCGAACCAACAGAAACTTGCCACATCATCAGACCAGGCTGCCTCTCACAGCAGTCGAATCCACAACCTTGGTGGGCTGGTTTTGGGGCCTGTTTCTTGTGGGTACATATGGACTTGTGATCTACATCAACCACCACTTGGGACGAGATGAAAGAAGGGCTGAAGAGCAAGTACCTCAGATTTTCCGAGCACGGCAGCATGACCAATATTCTCTACTGCAAGAGACCCTTTCAGTAGCCGAGTGTATGGACCAATTTGACTCTCTTGTTTCACGAACGGGAGTTGAAGAGAGTGATATACAAGTGCTATCTTGATTCAAGTTAGGGATATAGCATGAGATTCAAAGGAGACTGATTTCAAAAGGCGTTATGAGTTGCATGACTGATTTCAAAAGGCGTTATGAGCTGAGGGATTATTGGAGCCTCCAGTTAGGTGACTTGGTTTTCAAGTCGGGGTGAACAGAAGACCACCAACACCGACTAGCCCTACAGGGTACATGAGTAGACCAATTAACACACCTCTAGCCACAGACAAGGGCAAGGCTCCATTGAATAGTAGTTGTGGGACGAAGGTCTACAATTGTGACAAATATGGGCACTCTACCAAATTCTGCCCTCAGTGGTGTGTTAAGATCTGTACCGCAGGGGTATTCCTGTCCTGTGGTACCTTAGTTTCTTTGTCATTAGTCATGAGGGTAGTGTACCTATCGTGATATATGTTTAGTCATAGAGCTTAGTTAGTCTTTTATTGTTAATTTAATTCCTTGTATTGCTTGTTATTAGACATTGAGTCCTACTAAGAGTCTAATAGCTGGTATTATAAGTAAAGGCAGGGTACCACGATAGAGATAGACTGAATCTATTGTGGTTCAGCATATCTTCTCTTCCTCTTCCATCGTCTCTCTCTCTCTTCCTTTTTCTCTCCCTCTCTCCTTCAAGCTTTGTGGGGACTGGTTATTTGTTTCTCTCTTGCTACAAATGACAAAAGACGACAAATGCTTTTGTGGCAGCAATTGAGGCCAATGAGGAGATGTGATTTTATTATCCCCACCCACCTGAGGAGGTCGTTGAGGAGCAACCCAATGATTTTGGTGATGATGAGTACGAGGAGACTTATGAAATCACTGTGGTAGCTGCATTCTAGTTGCTGAAACCAAGGGTGAGGATTGACGACAACATTGCATTTTCTACACTCGTATGGTTAGCGGGCAAAAGGTGTGGTGAACAGTATAGTTGTGTAAATGTAGTCTCAAAAGCCTTTGCTGGTAAGGCCAAACTATGTATCGAGAAACATCACAACCTTACCAAATCTCCTTACTAAATGGCAACACACTTAAAGTAAACCAAAAAGATGCCTGGTCCCTCTCAAATTGGGTGCATATGAGGAGGACGTTTGGTGTGATGTTTTTTTTTAGATAAGTAAATTATATTAAAAAAACAAAAAAGGAAAAGTTAAATATACAAAAAAAGGCATCCACCTAGAACCCCTTTAAAACAGGCTTAAAAAGGGAAATGGGAGGCCCCTAACAAAAACGGGACAGGCACAAAAGTGCCAAAAACAAGGAAGTTATAACCGATAGCTGGGGAATTAATGTGCATTGGATTTCTACTGTTCCGAAGGCATGTTCATGGTTTCGACCTCCTCCGTCTATGTTTGCTTTGCATTGTAATGGTTCTCTATTTCAAGAAAAGGCAACTTATGGTGGGCTGATTTGTGATGCTATGGGTTCCCTCATTATTGCTTGTCCCACTCAAATTGGGTGCGTATGAGGAGGACGTTTGGTGTGATGTTATTCCCATGCGATTGACTAATCTACTTAATGGCTGACCTTGGATGTTTGATAATGATGTTGATGCAATCACATGATATTAGGGATTGGGATTATCTTGTAAAATTTGCCATATTTTTATGTTAGGGAAGTATGATACACATGAAGGATTTAGTTACCTAGTTATTACAGTTTCTATTTCAATTTTAGTGTTTGATTAGGAAACTTTATTTTCTCTTTTCTTTATATGTGTAAGCATTGCACTGAGTTTAGATTAAGATTTGAAATATTGAATGAAAATTTCGGTTTGGTGTTGCTGCCATTCTGCCAAGAGCTGTGAGTATGCAGGTCTATCTTCTCCCTCTCTCTCCTCCACTTGAATCAATTCCAGTTCTTCCTTTAGGTGCTAAAACTGCCCATTATCATCATTATTTCTTTTCATCTGGGTGGGCCCATAGCAACCCCTAATTAGGGTTATTGAACCTGGAATCGCATCAGATGTACTGGTAGGAGGTATAAAGAAACAGTGCTGATTTAGACAAGTTCCTGGGCAAGCAGTATAGCCGCAGGATCTTAAAGAACGAGGCCCATATCACTTAAAGTGGACCATGGTTCATTGGGCCTAACCACCCTTGGGCTGCGTGTTTTTTTGGTTCACCCAAAACCAGATCATGGGGATTGTTTAAGATCTTTTATAATGTAAAGCTATTAGTTACTTTCTAATTTAATTAATAGCTAGGATCTTAAGTTACTTGCTGTACAAGTACTTTCAATTTTTTGTTATTTCTTCTTTAGTTGTTGGCCAAGGCCGCATATATGTGTTGGACTTTTAGTGTTCTTCCCCCACGATTTAATGAATTTGAGTGAATGTTGGTTTTACCATTGCTGTGTGATGCAGTGTGAGGAGAGAATCCTTTGGTTAGTGAGAGACTGACCAAGGCCATAGGTGAGAGGCCTTGGTCATATGCCCCCCTCCTAATCTTCTTCGTCTCCTCTATCGAGTGCTCTTGTTTCTATTTTTTATTGTTCTGCAAAACCAAGCATCTGAGAGGCATTCGAAGCACTGTTTCTACGGCTAGAGTTGCTGGTTGAACTCTTGAAGACTAATCCATCGAGTTCCAAGAAAGGTAAGTCTTGAAGGTCAATCTCTAACCTTGCGGCAACCCTATGTTGATATTTTCTGCAATCTCTTCGGGCCTGGAAACTCCAGTTCATATCATCAGCTTCAGCCCATATTTTGACAGTGTACCACCAATACTAAACCCCCTCCTTCGTTAGTGATTTCAGCCTGATCCAGGGGCTGGATTTGGCTGTAGACTGTAAATTTAGGATCAAATGGATCAGAATATGTATGCAAATCTCAAGTGGATGGTGATCTAAGGTTAAAAGAGACAGGGAAAGAAATGTAATTCATGTAAACGGTTGTGGAGGCTCCTATAAAGAGTAGAGCTTACGGCATTTTATGATTTAGATGAATACCTGATGCCTTATGCATGGGACTTTGGTATACTAATAAGCTTACTGGTTCCTGTCCTTTAAAATCATCAGTTTTCTTATGCTTGGGTACGATGTTGGTTAGGGAGATATATTTGTTTTGAAAATGTAAAATGTTGCTTTAAAATAATAATTAACTAAAGTAGTACGCATAGTATTTTTTTCTGAATATTGATGATTCTCCTGCAGATAATTGTTTTGTCCAAAATGTTTTTCTAATCACCTTGTTGGTTATATTTAGTTTTGATGTTATTATGTGGATCTTGGGAACAACTTGCTTCATTTTGGTTGTCTATTATTTTTAGTTTCATTTATGTATTCCTTTAATACCTTCTTGGTAAGGTCATCTTGGTTTAAGTTGATTCTGGATGCATCTGGAATTGATTTCTGCTTGAACATGATGGTTAGCTCAGTTGCATTCTCCTGCTGGTTATGACAGATGCGGGAGGTAATCTATTGCCATGATCCTTTATGGATCAAGTAGGAGCTACTCTGCATTGGCTTTAACCATAATGTGTTGGTCATAATCTTTATGAGTCCTCTGAGGTGAATTTCAGTGCAGTTTGTTCCAAAGGACCTGGTACTAAATTTTATTTCTGGTAATAGACTTATTCCACCGGGTTCATGGTTATTAAGTGGAGTCTGGAATTGCTGCTATTCTAGTTTATTTTCTAATATGATGAGAGACACTTAGGTTTGAATTTAGGCTTTGATTTGATGTTTTTGACCTGAATATTATATTGTTTATTACTTTACATTATAGCTGCTGATTTTCTGTTCTTCAGAAGTTGATTTTTGGAACTAAATTACAACCTGGATTGATTGTTGAGGTCTGTTTTTTAATTCTATCTGTTTATGATTATTGTTCTTTGATAAAGTATTTTATTCGTCAAAATTTTTTCATTGTCTATATTATACTACCTGTCCAGCTCAATTTAGGTGGGCTCGTACTGCCTGTGAATTTTTATGGTCCTATCTCTATATTTCACTATGGCATTTTAACAGTGCTACTTTTAGTACATTATTATGAGATTATCGAATTTACTATTTTTTTTTTTTGTGTTGTATTCTTAAATAATATTTGTGCTTTTTGGATTCTGTGCAGAGTCTTGGATCCTTGTTTATCTCATAGCTGCTTAAAATTTCTAAATTTGGTTGAATATCTTCTATTTTGTCATAGTGTTATTGACTTTCCTGTTGTCTTCTTTTCTTATTCTTTTAAATATTATTATTTAATTTTGTTGAGCATCTGTACTTGTCATGCCTTTTTAATTGAGCTTACTTGAGGTTATTGATCTTGTCTAATCTTTCTGATATTGACTTTCAGGCTTGTCTTCGCGTGGTGAAGCAATTTAGTCAGGAATTAATGGACCAGGTAGTGGGTCCCTTTCTTGGTGCTTGGCAGCTTTTTCTTTTTCGTTTGTCTTGTTTTAGGTTAACTTGTTAATTCTGGCAGTATGAAAAAGTAGAGAAGATTGGAGAAGGAACTTATGGTGTAGTTTACAAGGCTCGTGACCGTTTGACGAATGAGACTATAGCTCTCAAAAAGATTCGCTTAGAGCAGGAAGATGAAGGAGTTCCTAGCACGGCAATAAGAGAAATTTCCCTCTTGAAGGAGATGCAGCATGGAAACATAGTCAGGTTCTCCTGCAATTCCACTTATTTCCTTTATTAACTGTATAGGGTGAAATAAATAAATCTGGGGTGTGTTATAGAAGGCCAATACTATTTCCTCTTGTTGGTGCAATCATTGTCATTTGTTATACATGACCAAACTATCTCAAATGACTTTTCGGGTCTAGGCGGTCCGGTCTGGAGAGGGTTTTCCAAGCAGGCCTTGGTTTTGTCACATGGCTTGTCAATGGATCTATAATTTTGTGGACAGGTGGACCCCTGAGTCTCCTGCTCTCATGTCATGTTTCATCCCAATCGGAGTGGCCAAGTGGCAAAATAAAGTATTGAAAGTTTAAGGACATACATGTGGTTATATGATTGAATTTGAGTATGAAATTTGACACCTTGTCAAGTCAGACCATTTCCTAAACGTCTAACTGTCGGTATTGCACTATCACCACTCCACATGGCAGAAATAGGTGGCCTGCTTAGCAAACCTCTCCAAGCGGGCCAGTGGCCCAGTGCAGAAATTTTTTTTTCTGTAACATTCTCTCATCTTGTGATCTATTATTGTTACCTCTAAGTTCCAAATAATGCACTCATTTTTAGTTCTATCCTCTATATTATTGCCACCCATACACCTCACTGTACCATCTTAATTATGGTTTTTCTATGGATTTGTTGCTGGTTGGTTGGTTGCTCAATATTATGCTGTAAATAGCATGGCTGATTTTTAGCTGGCCAATGAAATTCTCCCTAAGTTTTGTTTGTATATGTCAAATGCACAGCACTCAAAGGCATCTCCAACTTCATACTTCCCAATATACATGTTCAGGGGAACACACTTCATCTCATGGTGTTTGTTATGCAATATTCTCTTATTTGATGAAAATATTTTGGCGGATTGTACCTGTTATTTATTATGCACTTGATGTGTTTTATACTTTCAATATGGGGGATGAATTACACAGAGTTTTAAGTATTGGTACGTATCATTACATATTGGTATTGGTGGGTATCGATACGATACAGTACCGATTCAATACTTACAAGCAAGGTTTAAAAACTCGGGTTTCGACCTGGCCAAAATCGAGTTTTGGTCGAAACCAGGGATTTTTTCCCATTGATGGGGAAACCAAGGTTTCGACCCCAAAACAAGGTTTTTTAGGTCTGATTTTTTGCAGGTTGCCTATTTTTCACATTTTAAACATAATCCATGAATTACATTCACCAAAAAATCACTGAAAATGGTACTTGTGGTTATTGACCCAAGTTTACTAGCGTACGCGTTGCTATGATATAGACGCTAAAGTGGTATTATAATTAGTTCACATAATTATAAAGTATTTGAACCCTGAATAATACATTGAATCCAAATAAAACATTAAGATGCTCCTCTTTTTCCTTTTAAGAATGTAAACATTGTCTATCATCATCCTTTCAATGGGTATCCTAAAGATCTAAAGACGTATACACTTACGTGAGCGTCTAAAGTCGAGGTTTGAGTCTGACCTTTCGCCCACATTTTTTAAGTTCAAATTTCTAAACTGAGCTGCATAGTTATGAAGTCAAAATTCTGCTTGATCGGTTCAAGAGTCAGGAATCGACCAATGAATCGGTTTGGTTCAAGATGAATTAGAAAAAGAAAATGACTATGAATCAACCAATTCGGATCCAATTTGGACTATCCGATTCCAATTCAGGTAATAACAATTAGGATTGGTGGAAATCAGAATAAGTGTCAGCCAATTCCAATCCAAATTGCCCGATTCCCCAATCGGATTCCCAATTTTTAAAATCATGAACTAAATACTTTCGGCAATGCTTGATTATTGGATAAACCACGGTGGTGGAAGCCAAAGTTAACTCTGCAAGGTATTTATTTTGTAATTTTTTATTCAAATGAAGGCTTGCTGTCAAGTTAGGTGATTTTAGAACCTAAAGAAGATAAGGTTGAACAGGTTTCGATCGAAACCTGGCCGAAACATGGTCGAAACAGTCGAGTTAAGGGAGAAACCAAGGATTTTTAAAATTCCCCTTAGGTTTCGTCTCGGGTAGCCACGAAACCGAGTTGTCTCTTCCGAAACCACAGGTTTCGATCGAGTTTTTGTTCCATGCTTAAAACAGAAAAAAAATTGTATCTTCTTTGTATCGACTGATACAGTTCAATAAGGGAACGATATGGATCGATACAGGTAAGATATACTCACTATACCTCTTTTAAGTTCACAAAACAAACTCCGTGAGTGAGATATGAAACTGAGAGCAACCTAAAGCCTTGGAAACTTATTTTTCTCTTTGAATTGAGTTGCATAAAAAATCATGGATTGAAACAGATTGGGTGAAATGGATAAAGTTGCAAATTTTTTTTCCTGCTCAATTCTCTCTTTTTATTTTTTATTTTTGTTATGCATAACTAGATTTGGCAAAAACGACTCAATTCCTTGCATCAAACTTATATATAAATATATATATATACTAGTAAACGCGCACGTGCAAATGCACGTGTGGCCATTTATAAGATGGCAGAGAGAGTATATGTATGTAATTTACTAAATGTTTAAATGCCAATGTGTGTGTGTGTGTGTGTGAGAGAGAGAGAGAGAGAGAAATTGACGCAAGCATGTAATTGATGTTGGTACAAATTTGGGTAGAAGTATCACCGGTAAGTATTGGTACACTATGAGAGCTCAAGTCTTCTTTTTATATTTTCCCCTAATAAGCAGTATGTTGGGGCTTTTCTTCTAGTATCATATTTGGAAGTTACCTTGTTATCCTAAAGTGATGCATTGGAAAATTCTGAAGTAAATTTTCAGTATTGCTATAATATGAGGAAGGATCCCACAAACATAAAAGATCACTGGTAGAACACAATTTATCTTCAAAGATTTTATACTCAAAGTTAGAACATCTTAATCCAAATCTCATTTCTTGGTGTGATGACTAAGCAAATGCAGAAACAGTACCCAAACAGGAACTCCAACATAATGGCTTGACAAAAACTAAAATATAACAAGAACTATAGGTTTGAAAAAAGTGAAATGCAACTTAAACGATAATAAAAATTACATAATCATTGAGTCAACTGATATATCCTTTAGGCCGACTCTCTTCAACTGATTCTGAACTATACATAAGACATTTTCCCTTGAAAAATATTTCCCATAACTGTAATCATTGTGGTACAGAAATTACATGTGGGTCAATAGGGTCATTGTTGAAAATTTTTTTTTTGGGTAAATAAGTATATTACCGAACCCCAAGAGGGGGCAGGGAAGAGAGAACCAAAAGAATCAATACAAGAGGGAGAAGAAGAAAAATAAGAGGGAGAGGGAGAGAGAAAAAAGGGGGGGGCGATCAACCAGCGTACGCAGAGGAGGAAGACCGCAAAAGGGTAGTATCAAGGCCCCCAAAAGTCAAAATATGCTTGTTCCTAGGGTTGGCTATGGAGTGCCTCTAACGGATACAGCTGAGCTTGGAGGATACATCGAAGGAGATGGCTATCCAAATCACATCAAACGATCTAGAGTTGGAAGTCCATCTCCTGAGGTTCCTTTCCATCCAGATATGGTGAATAACAGCACTAAAAACTAGCTTTCCGATAGTGTCACAAATGGAGTTCCCAGAAAAAGTCTTAAGCAACCAAAGTCATTCACGGTCAAAACTCCGGATCCTTCTGCTAGGCGGCCAGATAGAGGCAAGGCCTTTTTCCAAATGGTGGAGGTGAAGGGGCAGTCAAAGAAGAGATGAGGGATATCTTCACGGCCGATCCAACAAAGGTTGCAAGAGGGGGGGGCTGGGATAGTGCGGTGAATGAGGAAGGCTTGGGTAGGCAGGCAAAGTCTGAGGGCTCTCCAAACAGTTAGGCTATGGCGGGGTATGTGGCCTTTGAACCAGACTAAGTTGTGCCAGGGGACAGAGGGGCTAGGGTCTCTAGAGAGGTTCCAGGCAGAAAAGGAGGAGAAGAGACCATTGGGGGAGGGGAGCCAGATGACCTTATCCGCGCGAGGGGAGGAGTTTTGCTGCAACGGGGGAAGGGTTGCCCAGATCTGAGAGATGATGTCTGGGTTAAGGGAGGGGTGAGGGGTCCAAGAACCAGAGGAGATGAGGGAGGAGACAGGGGCAGCCTTGGGGAGGCCAGAGGAATAGATGGCTCTAGGGCCCAGAAGATTATAGAGGATCCCTGAAGGGTGCCAAGGATCGAGCCAGAGAGAGGTGGAGTTGCCATCGGCAATGGAAGAGGAGATACCACGAAGGGCGAGGGGGCGGAGGGAGAGGATCTTACGCCAAATCCAAGAGTCAGCAGGGATGGAGACAGTCCAGATGGAGTCAGACTTAAGGAGATGAGAATGGACCTAGGAAACCCAGATAGAATCCTGGCGGGAAGAGATTCTCCAGAGGAGCTTAAGGATGCCCACCGTGTTGGAGTCACGGTTGCGGCGGAGGCCCAGACCACCCTCGGATTTAGAGATGCAGATAGACTTCCAGCTGACTGGGTGGAGAAATCTGGGGGTGTCACTACCCTTCCAAAAGAAGGCGCAGAGGATGCGCTCAATGGCCTTGATGGTGGAGTTAGGGATGCTAAAGATACCAGTCCAGTAGATGTAGGAAGCTTGGAGGACCGAGCAGATACATTCAAGTCTACCAGCGTAAGAAAGAATCTTGCCTTTCCAAAGCTGGAGACGCTTACGAATGTTGTCGAGCATAGGAGTGCAGTGGTGGCTCGAGAGTCTGGCTGGAATCAGGGGAATGCCAAGGTAGATGACAGGAAAAGAGCCGATGGAGAAACCTGTTAAGAGGCGGAGGGATTCTTTAGTAGAGTCCGAGATACCAGAGAGAGAGATTTTGGATTTTAGGAGATTGACTTGGAGACCAGAGAGAGACTCAAAGAGATGGAGCGAGTCCATAATGGCAGAGATGGAAGAGTGGGACGCCTTAGAAAAGATCATCAGGTCATTAGCAAAGGCCAGATGGGAGAGGTTGATGTGTTTGCATTTTGGAAGAGGAGAGATAAGGAGGAGATCAGTTTTGGTTTGGAGGCTCCTGGAGAGGACTTCCAGGGCAAGGGAGAAGAGGAAAGGGGAGAGGGGGCAGCCTTGGCGGATTCCAACTTTGAAGCGGAAGAAACCAGCGGGGGAGCCATTGACCAAGACAGAGAAGGAGGGGGAGGAGATACAGGCGTAAATCCAGCGAATGAAGACAGGGGGGAAGCTCATGAGGGAGAGCACATCACAGATGAAATCCCAACGGATGGAGTCAAATGCTATGTGGAGATCGATTTTTAAGAGAGCCGCCGAGGAGTGCGATTTGCGGTCGAAGCCTCTGACGATCTCAGAGCAGAGGATGATGTTGTCCGCTATGCTCCGGCAGGAGATGAAGGTCGACTGGTTGGGACTGACAAGGGAGGGAATGACCGCCTTGATCCGATTGGCAAGGATCTTGGCAATGAACTTATAGATGAGATTACAAAGGGAGATGGGCCGAAAGTTAGTCAGAGAAGTAGCCCCATCCTTTTTAGGGATAAGGCAGATGAAAGTTTGGTTGATCTGAGCTAGCTGACTAGGCTTGAAAAAGAAACTACGGATGGCTTTGAAAACCTCTCCTTTAAAAGAGTCCCAACAGCTGAGGAAGAAACCCATACTGTTGGCCTTATGGGAAAGGATTGCCTGGGAGATTTCATCATCAGAGGGGATGGCTATGAGGGAGTTGAAGAGAGAGGGGGGAATGAACTTATCAATGAGCGAAGGGGGGATAGATGAGGGGGGGGGGGAGGGATTGAATAGGGTGGAGAAGAAGGAGGAGGCAGCCTCTTTGATATCAGTGGGAGTGGAGAGAGAGGTCCCATCAGAAGCGACAAGGAGGGTGATGGAATTCGAGTTCTGCCTAGCGTTTAGGGAGCGGTGGAAATAGGCAGAGTTTGAATCACCAAGCTCCAACTACTTGGAACGAGATTTTTGGCAAAGAAAGCTTTCCTTAAGGAGGGAGAGAGAGGATAACTCTTCGGAAAGACGCTTCTCATCGATGGCAAAAACCGGGTTGAGGGGGTCAGACTGGAGCTTAAATTGGACGAGAGAGAGATCGGACCGGCAGGAAGAGAGCCTGGAAGGGATATTGCCAAAGGTGGAGAGGTTCCACCTTCAAAGAGCAGATTTGGTGTTGCGGAGCTTTTGAGCCAGGGCAACCAGAGGGAGCGAGTGAGATGAGACCGGTAAACGCCAAGCTTTCTTGATGGTGGGCAAATAGAGGGGGTGGGACATCCACATGTCGAAGAATTTGAAAGGTTTGGGGCCAAACGAGGAGTAGGGCTAGAGGAAAATGAGGTAGGGGCAGTGATCGGAGAGGCCTTGAAGGAGAAAGGAGGCATGGGAATGGGGGAGAGAGGAAAGCCAGACTTCATTGACGAGAAATCGGTCTAGCTTGCAGGCGATGCAATCAGGGCCAACGCGACGGTTGTGCCAGGTAAGAGGGGAACCTGACCACTGGAGATCGTCAAGGCCGAGATCCTTAATGCAGTCATTGAAAGGGTCGACTGCCGAGAGGTCAATGGGCCTGCCACCCAATTTTTCATGTTGGAAGCGGACAACGTTGAAGTCCCCACCAATTCCCCAAGGAAGGGATTCCAAACCGGGCTTGAGGAGGGAGAGGTCAGTCCAGAGGGACAGACGGTCGATGGCCTGGTTGAAAGCATAAACCACAGTGATAAAGAAGGGAGTGGGAGAATTGTGAAAAGATAAGCAAAGATGGACAAATTGGGAAGAAGAGTGGGATAGGGAGATATGGAGTTTGGAGGGATCCCAGAGAATCCAAATCCGACCAGACGGCGAGTGGGTGTAATTGGAAAGGAAGGACCAGGAGGGGGCAATGGATGCAGCGATGCGGGATGCATTTTCCTGAAGAACACGAGTCTCAAGGAGACCACAGAAGGAGGAGTTGGAGGATTTGATGAAGGAACGAAGCTCAAGATGCTTGGCCAAGGAGTTAAGGCCACGAAATTCCAAATAAAGCCAGACAGCATGGGAACTAAGGCAATGGGGGCTGCGAGGTCCTAGGAAGGGTGCTCTTGTGTCGCCTATGGACATAGGCGACCACCGGGCTGCTCACTATAGGCCAACGAGAGGGGAGGGGCAAAGCCACCCCGGGAAGGAAAGGGTGAAATTTAGCGGATAAGGTTACCTGGGTAGGGGAGGGGGGGGACAAGGGTGGTGTCAAAGGGGGGTGATGGTAGGGGGCCCCAAATGAAGGAATGAGGGGTTCCGAAGTGGATTGGGAGAGGGTTGGGTGGGAGGAGAAGGAAATGGGAACAGGGTTGGGGTAGGATTTTTGGTAAAGATGGGCTGGGGGGTTGGATGATAGAAAGGTTGTAGGTAAAAAAGGATTTGGGCTGGGTATGAGGGCTCGGGTGGGCCAAGGGTGTGGGCTGAGAGGGAGTTGGAGAGGTTGGGGTGGGAGATGGGCCGATAAATGGAGGTGGGTGGGCTGAGGAGGGTCCAGCAAGGGAGATGAAGTGAGATTTAGGATCACGTGTTGGAGGCCACATGGAGGGCGGGGGTAGGTAGAAGGGGGGGGGTAGGTAGAAGGGGGGTAAGTTTGTAATTAAAGGTGAGCAAGGGGTGGGGGCTTAAAAACCGACAAAGAAGGGGGGGGGTTATACCTTTGCGCAGGGACCAAGAGGCTTTCACACGAATGGCAAAGGCCTCGATCCAGGTTACTCGCAGTGACAAAACCAGACCTGCAGTCACCCAAATCTGGCAAGGATGGAGCCTTGATGGGGATGCCAAGCCCAGGCAGATCTTCTGAGCAAGATTGGAGAGGTGACAACAGCGACTGTTCAAGGATCGCAGGCAGCTGAGCATCATCGTCTGCCTGCGATCCTTGTTGAAATTAACTCTGCAAAGTAAGAGAAAAAAAATCAACAGGGATGCAAAAATATACAAATTTGAAAATTATAAGAGAAAAACATTCATAAAAAATTAAAACAAAAAAATCAATACGTAACATAAAGATATATGAATTTGAAAATTAATTGAACAAATGAATACCTTCATCATTCCCCATGATGAATTGCTGCTCGGAGAAGAATCAAGAATTGTCTTATATGCAGGATTTGAAATTGCAGCCACAGCTAAAACACCTTCAGGCTCACCAACATGATAGAAACCCTTGAAATTAGTTACAGCCTCCCCACCATACTCAAATTGGACCATAGAATTGCTGCAGACATCTCTCACAGTCCCATCGTAGCATATTACCACATCCCGAAGAATGACCATTAAATTATTGAATAGTGTTCCAGGTTCAGTTAGTCCTCCAGATGAACAAACAAGCACTTCTCTAGAAGAAATAGAATGGACCAACCCCCCATAGGGGATCATACCTTGAAAGAAACAGCTCTTTATCAGACCAAATGCTTCAGACAGGTATTCAACTCCATTAATAGAATGTTTGCTCTGGACAAACGAAGTCATATCCTCAACTAAGGTTCTCGAGTAAAACTTTCCCCTATCCCAAAGCTGCATGCCTAAGAAACGAAGAAGTTGGAAGACCTTGGTAATAGCCGAGGTCAAGTAGACTGGCCACTATAGATAATTTTAAATGAAGTTCACAACTGGCAGTTTTAGTCTTCTCAAGTAAATTTCTACTTGATCATAGATTTGTACAAATAGATCTATGATCATATGAGTCAGGTATGCTTACACAGTGTTGTATGGTTCCAGATTTCATTATGAAGGAGACCAAGATCCCGTTCACTTTAGCGTGTAAAGTTTGCTCATCAAACTTTGTAGGCCTCTCTCAAAATCACTGAACCATAGAAACCTTGTGAACAACTTCTCTATTGAGTGATTAGCTTGTTTGGGAAAAGAGGAATACCACAAATCATAACAATTGAATGTCATTTTGAAAGAAACTTTAAGAGCTCTAGTCTTCCAGTAAAAGAAATGTTCCTATATTTCCAAGAATCAATTCTATTAGAAATGGCCTGAATCAAAGGTTCTCAATCTGTTTTCATTAACCAGGTGGAAATCAGCAGAGAAGCAAAATATTTTGATGAGCAACTAACCTTCTTCCATTTGGAGATTGTTGCAAATAAGTTGCATAAGCTCTGAGGGCAGGTAATAGCAAATGGGAGATAAGTTTCATTAAAGTTAATTTGCAGTCAGCAACCATTTAGATGTAAGAAAGAACCCTCTGAATCACTTCCACAGTTTCCTTGTGAGCTAGACAGAAATGAACACATTGTCTACAAAGTAGAGATGCGTGATCAAGTGATCTTTGCAGTGTGGATGCAGTTGAATCCTTCTCTACTTTGCCTCTGTATCAAGTAGATTTGAATTTAATTGAGGTTGAATCCTTCTCTCCTTTGCCTCTGTATTAAGGAGATCTGAATTTAATTGAAGAACAAAGGGAAGATAAAGAATATTGAGCACCTTGTCTTAGAGAAACACAAAAAAAGGGTTGGGTTTACAATGTTAGCTCAGGTGTCACATGAAACTCCATCTTGGAGATATGGTGCAATCCATAATGAGAAAGAAAAGGGCAAACAATAGAAAAGAAGTTACACTAAATAAACAAAGACTATCTTCTTGAAACTTGATATAAAGAATATACATGCTACATTGAGTTGCTAAAAAGAACATGAGGTAATCAAGAAACAAAAATGTTGGTTTCACCAAATACTCAAAATAATCTTCCATGGTTGCACGCCATCCTTACATGGGGGAAAACCATACCTAATTCTGTCAATCTCACCATCTTCAATGAATTTCTCAGTTTTGGTGGGTACTGAAATACGTATCATATATTTCTACCTATGGATATTGAATCAATTAAAAGAAATCAAATCACCGGTTATAATAAGCTAAAACTTGAAACTTAAACAACGTTGATCCTCCACAACAAGATCAACCTCTCTAATCATAGGATTATTGTCAAAGAACACATCTCACCAACTTTGTTCCAACATCATCAAATTGGTATGAATTTATCAAATACCACAAACTTCGCCAATACCATGTCTCAAAGTCCTAAGTCAAATAAGGGATTCAATCCGCTACAACACACTGACGACATAGATGAATCAACTTAGTACTAAGCCAAATACTATACTGAACGAAGATCCAAAAGTCCCCAAAAGTGATAATCAGATCGGCTGAATTACACTGTCCATGACATAATAAAGACACAGAGGCAAGAAAAATAGGAAAATACCTCTATTTCAGTTGTAGGAACTCCACCCATAAAGATCTTCTTCATCCAAAAATCCTTAAGAGTCAATGGCTCCCTTTGGTATGGTCCTCTTGATTTCAACCTAAATATTTCAAACAAAAATACCTACCTGCTTCCCATTTGACCTGCTTCCCATTGATAATATGAGTGTTTTGAATGACTTTATCTACCACAAAAGAATCTGCATAAGTCACAAATCCAAACCCATATCCTTATCCTTTATCTCTTTCAATTTTCAGATGTATTTAGAGAAGGTTAGCAACATTAATATTTCGTACATGTCCTGCTATGCTTGTTTCATTTTGGATTTGCAGACAGCAGTAGTAGAAGTATATGAAACTTACTGGATATTTCAGCTAAGAGACAGAGTTGTTAGCTATCTGCACTCTACAGGGTTTCTTTTTTCACTCCGAAAAATTTAACCATGTTATTGATGATTTACAAACTATCCTATCACCATTAAGTTCAAATATTAGGTAAAAGCATCTATTGTCATGCATACACAAAAAATTCAAAATACAGTACTCTGAAGTCTGAAGTCACTCCGAAAAATTCAACCCCGACATAATGGAATCAGAATCACCACCCTAAATGGTTCTCCTATTCTGCAACCAAGACAATAATAAGACTCAAGCTCTTGATCAGAGAGAGAGAGACCTCCAAAAAGATCTTTGTGGATCCATAAGCTTTAGAAACAGAGATTTGGAGGAGCAATAATCAAAACACCAACCTTTTCCAAAATTGCTTGCACAGTTTACTATGTGAAAATAGAAAAGACAGGAGATTCTTAGGCAGATATTTTTCATAGTTTATCATATCTGACCTTAGCTGAGCTCTTAGCTGAAAGGGAAGCTGGTGGAGCAAAACCAAGCAAAATTGACACTGCAGCAGCAACAAGTAAGATGGGCTCCTTCTGTGCCAATAAAAGTAGAACCTTTACATCAGTTCACCAACGTAAAATAAGAAAAAACTTGAAAAAAAAAATCATGAAATTACAAAGTTGATTCATTAGGAAGCACATGATAAAAATTAATTCCTTTCCAATTATTTAGTGCATCAACAATAGACAATTTCTTACATTCCGAATAGTAATTAGAAAACCACTGAAAAAAAACCAAGTATATCCCCGGCTAATAACCAAATGGAAGATGGAAAAAATTGAATGAATACCATTAAAATAGGTGAAAAAGGAGTAAGATTTGGAGTTTGGATCAATATCAAAGGTAAAAACAGTCAAAAAACTTATTAGTTTCAGTGGCAAATCTAGCAAAATTACATAAACAAACAATTAACTCATCGAAGACATGATGAACGAGTGCAAAGAAATCGATGACCAGGGCTGTTGAGGAAGATGATCGACCCGCTACTGCTTTCGGCTTGTAACAAAATACAGTAATACAAACAAGATGAGTAACAGATCAGAATTCATCTTGTGAATTGCATACTATAAAAAATATGGAAATTTTTCATTCCCATAAATTTCAATGAGAAAAGGAAAATTGTTTGAATAAAATCAAACCCTGATTTGCACGCAAAGAAGACATAATAAAATCAAGACAGGAACAGGGTTATCAAATGGTCGACTGCGCTAACCCATCAGGCAGTCTGTCACTTTTGACCACGGAACTGATCCGATTTCATCTTGTGAATTACAGACTAAAAAAAATATGGAAATTTTTCATTCCCATAAATTTCAATGAGAAAAGGAAAATTGTTTGAATAAAATACAAACCTTGAATTGCACGCAGAGAAGACATAATAAAATCAAGACACGGATATCCAATTCAGAGAGAGAGAGAGAGGGAATTCTGATCTCATTGGGTAGTTCCGTCAAGGAGGAAGAATACAAGTAAAGGGTTCAATTTAGATTTCAGAAAGCCAGATATGGATGCTCTAAGAGAGGAGCGAGAGCGACGAGACTGTTTCGTAGCAGAGGAGTCATTGTCAAGTGGCCAGGGAAATGTGTTGAGCATGGTTTTAGTGCTCTCGACAGTGGGAGGACAATGGGAAAGCATTTTAGCAAGAAAGGTCGTGAAAGAGAAGATTGCATTGTTTGGCGCTACACTTTATCACATTTGGATGGAGAGGAACCTTAGGAGATGGACCTCCAACTTTTGCTCTTTCGACTTGATTTGGAAAGCCATCTTTTGGGATGTCTCCTCTAAGCTCAGTCTTCTGCCTCACTAGGCCTTTTTGGATTTCCCAAGGAACAGGCAAATTGTTGTTTCCTGGGGTCTAGATAGTGCTCTTTTACGCCCTCCTCCCCCCCCTTTAGCGGGAATCGGGGTATCCCCCCCTCCTTCCCCCTTTGTATATCCCCCTCCCCTCTTTCTCCCTCTCGCCCCTCTCGGGCTTTGGTAATATAATTTTTTATTCACCAAAAAAAAAGAAGAGAAGATTGCATTCAATATTTTTCTCCACCAATATTTCTCCAGTTTCCATAGATTGTTAGAGAAGGAGAGTGATGCGAAAGGTCTTGAAAGAGAGGGAGAGCCAGGGAGTAAGAGATAGAGATGGATGAGGGATGGAAGAGCGGATCATAGGGAAAGAGAGAGTGACGTAGCGACCTACCTTCTCCAGGTTACTCTCTTTTGTGCAGGAGATACGTCCGTTCGCGAAAGAGAGCTTGTGAGAAACAGATATCGGGAAGAATGTGGTCTTCTTTGTCTTTGGGAGGGATCTCAGGGGTATTTTGGGTAGCTGAAAAAGTGGACAAAGAATTTTGAGTATGTACTTTTATAGGATATACATATATATATATATATATATATATATATATATATATATATATATATATATTGATATTTCTTAATAAGATGTTTTATTCTTCAAAACTGTATTTTGCATGTATCCTAAGCACATCCATGCGTTTCTTGACCATTTTCATGTGTACCTTCAGTGTATCTTGTGTCTCTCCGATCTGATATGGTACATCTCTCAAAATCACCCTTTTGATACAATTCCTAAGACCCGAAACCAATACTTTAATCCTTGGAATTACTATTCTTGCAATCTTGCATAACTAGAGCATTGCTTAAATCTCCAATAAGTGCTCAACGAAGGCTTTTGTTCGAAAGACCTTGATGCAGCAGCACTTAATTGGTTGGACTAGCTTGACCGGGTTTGGAAAGCTAAACCCGGACGGAACCGGTCCAACCCGGGTTTTTAGTCTGATAAGGGTTGGAAGTAGTTTAGTTAGCCTTTAGTTAGTCTTTATGTTTTTTATTCATGTCTTGAGTTGGATACGTAGGAATGAGAGAGATAGTTTGATTGCAAGTTAGTTTCAGTCTTACATTCTAGTTAGGAGTCTTTTGATATTTGCTTATTTATACATTGTAATCCAACAATGGAAGTACAGATTTGAAATACAGTAGTTGATTGGATTTCTCTATGTAAGTGTGTGGATGTGTGATTCCCTCTTTCCCTGCAACTCTGAGATCCCATCTCAGATTTCTCCCCTTTTCTAACTGGCCCTCCACCAATTTGGTATCAGAGCCAGAAATGCATCCATCTCCCTCCTTGTCAATCTCTCTCATCTCTTCTTCTTCTCCCCATCTGTTGTTTCTTACTGTTTCTTTTCTGTTTCAAGCAATAACAACAGGCCCTCTCCTTAGCCTTTGTTATCTCTATCCCTCTCTTTTCTCTCTGACATTAGAGTCGAAGGAAGCCTTCATCTGGGCAACCTTCCCTGTAGATTCTTAGCCAAACCTGCGGCTGGAAGTAGGAATTTTGATAAAAAACTCGATCTGTTCTCTTTCCTTCCTCCTTCCACATTCATCTTTCTAGTGAAGGGCTCTTTCTCCTGGACGATTCAAGCCGCCAAAACCTAGCCCTTAATATCCTTATATCATGAGGTTGGAGGCCAGAAGCCAGCAACCCCCGCACTAGGGTTCCTCCAAATTTAAAAGAGAGAGAGAGGGAGAGAGTTTCAGAGGTGGGAAATCGACTCGGCTGTACCTGGTTCCCTTCGTCACAGTCGGATCCTTGTCCCTGTACTCTGGCGTATGATAAGTTGGTTTCTTTCATTGCAGTTGGAGTCCCTGTTGATTTAGAACACTGCCACCGCTATTTTCTTCTCTAGAGGTCCAAAACGACCCAACACCTCCCCCACGTTAAATGCCTTCTTTTAACTCTAACTGCCCCCACTTTTAAAGCCTTATTTGCGTTTTAGTTAAGTTGCAATTGCTTTTATTTCCAATAGTGCCCCCTCCCCCATCTTTTATTCCTTTTAAATCTTGTTCTCTTTTCCGTCCAAGAATACCCCTCTCATCATACGTACTATTCCACTTGGATTTGTTGTTTCCTTTTTTTTTGGTGAATAACAAATTCATTACCAAAAGGGAGAAGAGAGGGGGAGGGAGAATACACAAGGAAAGAGAGGGGGTGGGAGCTATACAAAGAGACAATCCCTGGAAGCCAGGCCATCAGAAGGAAGAAGGGTAACATCAAAACCCCAGGATACAACAATATGCCTGTTCCTTGGGGTATCAACAAGAGGCTTAAGGGGCATGTGGAGCTTAGAGCTAACATCAAAGAAGATTGCTTTCCAAATCATGTCAATAGAGCGAGAATTGGAGGTCCATCTTTTGAGATTCCGCTCCATCCAAATGTGAGAAATAGCAGCCCCAAACACAAGCTTGCTGGCGGTATCACAGATTGTACTACCCGAAAAAACCTACTCAACCAAAGCCACTCCCTTGCAAATGGGAGGGGTCTCTTGCTACGGTGCCAAATAAAGGCCAAGGCTTTTTTCCAGATGGATAGGGCTAAGGGGCAAGAGAAAAAAAGGTGGTCGATGTCCTTATTACCATTCCAACAAAGAACACAAGAGGGGGAAACATTGATGTGGCGGTGAAGAAGAAATGTTTTGGGTGGGAAGGCAATGGTTAAGGGTTCTCCAAACGTTAAAGTTGTGGCGAGGGATGTGGCCTTTGAACCAAACAATATTGTACTAGGGGACTGGGCGGCATGGAGTCTGACAAAGTCCCAAGCTAAGGAAGAGCTAAAAAACCCTTTAGGGGAGGGTAGCCAAGTAACCTTGTCAGAGGGAGAAGGGATGGGGGGAGGGGGCGGGGGAGAGACACCCAGACTTGAGAGATAAGGGGGGAAGGGGAGGGGGGAGACTAGGATCCAAGGGAGATGATTGTGGAGAGGGGCAGATTTAGGAATGCCAGAGGAAGAAACTGAGCGAGCACCAAGGATATTGTAGAGAACTCCAAGGGGGTGCCAAGGATCAAGCCAGAGGGATATAGAAGTCCCGTTGCTTATCATTGAGGAGGTAGCTGAAAGGGCTAAAGAGCGAAGGAGGAGGATCTTGCGCCAAACCCAGGAGGGATCGGTGGGTTGGGGGACCGTCCAAATGGAGTCCCGCTTAAGGAGGTAGGAGTAGACCCAGTTAACCCAGATAGAATCATGCTTAGAGGAGATTTTCCAGATTAGCTTGAGATTGCCAGCAATGTTATAATCCCGACATTTCTTCTTCCTCGATGCCACGCGAAGGAAATGCCGCATGAGCTCCACGTGCAAGGACCATGGGATCTTGGCCTGCACTTGCAGGAGTGTTGAGTTATACATTGATGTTGCCCTTCCCTAATAGTTCGAACTTTAAGGTGAAATGGTAGCGAACATTATCCACATCTTCTTTGACTCATGTGGTAAGTTTCAACCCAAGAGGATTACTTCATTTGGCATAGTTGACAATCAATTTTGTCAAAGATTTGAACAGCTAGGTAAAAGATTCAGTACATGGTAAGGCTATTTGATCATGTTTGGCTTCAAATTTTATAAATGGCTAATCTGCTTGACCTCCTATTTATCCAACAGTTAAGAGTTATGGCTTATAATACATAATAGAAAATCCACTAGATGGTGGTCCATTTAGTTGAGATGAGCCATGAAACTTGTCATTATCTAGAGAACCCAAGGGATGCTTTGGTTGGATTGACTAGTATAGCTGTCCATTTGGCTCAAACTAGTGGATCTTGAAGATAAGCTTATCTACACCAGGCCCACTACCATGGATGGTTCAAAGAATATCCTGTTGAATCCTTGTAATAGGATAATTGTATTTACTCAGATGGCAAAGGTATCAAGATGATGCTCAAAGGTTAATCTATAAGAAGATAGTTAAGATCTTCTTTTTCAGCCAAACAAAAAGGATAGAAAAAAGGTGGGTGGGGGTGGGGGTTCAGGGGGAGGAACATGAATAGCTGAAAAAAGATCTTATGTTTTTTCATTTGACTCAAAACTCTCTCCATTGGAACTTTTGATTAAATTTTCTGTATTGATATGAATATTAATCTCCCAGTTAGTATACGAAATCATTCACATCATGTATGAATGTATGGTAGCTGACAATTTGACCATTTTGGTTTCTGAAACATTGTATGCTGTTCACCAACTAAGTGCTGCCTGTATTTGGTCTACTTTACTGATTCTTTTGTGTCTGGTTTCTACTACTCTGTGTATATTATTTCATTTGTTGGACCAAGTTACTCAACAATTTTCTGGTGACAGGTTGCAGGATGTTGTACACAGTGAGAAACGCTTGTATCTTGTTTTTGAGTATCTGGACCTTGATTTGAAGAAGCACATGGATTCTTGTCCAGAGTTTGGTAAAGATCCTCGTTTAATAAAAGTGGGTGAGATCTTTCCTCCTTTTAGGGATTTATGCATTCTGAATTTTAAAAGATGTAATTTATCACTTTGGAACTCGAAAAAGTTTCTCGAGTTATGATGCCACATTTTTAGTCTGGGTCTGCATTTTAGAGGTTAAGGATTTCTGACAAAACTCTATCATTTTCAAACTTGGATTACAACTATCCATTTATAGGTTGTACTCATTTGGCAGGTTTGTATGATAGCTCTCTGGTTATTGATTCTTCTTTGTTGTTTCATCAATTATTGGCTTGCCAGTTAGGTCTAAGTATTGTAACGAATGATCATTGTAAGGAGTGCTCCTTGTTAAACTTCATGAAGTAATTTTCCTTTTTTCATTTGCAGACATTCCTTTATCAGATCCTTCGAGGAATTGCTTATTGCCATTCTCATAGAGTTCTCCATCGAGATTTGAAGCCTCAAAATTTACTGATAGACCGTCGTACCAATGCACTGAAACTCGCAGACTTTGGATTGGCCAGGGCATTTGGTATTCCTGTGAGGACATTTACTCATGAGGTATCACATGTGCAGTGCCCTTTTAATTTCCTCGGTATTTGTTTTAAGTTTCTTTTCCTCCACTTTGGATCCATGTGTTAACAGTAGAATATCACCATTTCTAAATAACGAGGACATAGACATCAATATGAACTCAAAATTGGCACTTCGAACCTGTTTGTCCCTCACATGGGATGGATAAACTCATAACAAAAACATTTCCCTTTTGTATAATAATAATTATATACTTCCTGGAGGCATATCACCTAGGTTTGACTCTAAGTAGGTCTTCTGTCAATGTATGTGACATCTAAGTATTTTTATTTTCTTCTGCAAGCGATCCTCCTCCCTCCACCCCCCTTCTCATTTTTGTGTAATTCTCAAAAGGAGGAACAATACGTAAGTGCCTGGCTATGTTACCAGGATGTGGGCGTGTGTGTCAGAATCTGACACAGACCGGGCCTGCGTTCAAAACTCTTTAGATGTTCCCCCTTTTTCATCTTACAGTTCACTTGAAAATCAAAATAGATTTCCAGAGCGAATAATTAACTCTATACACTTACGAACTATGAAAGGTATGTGAATTAAGTATAAAGGAGGCAGTCAATATAATATGAAGTAATTGAAAATTATGTTTATGAAGTGGCTCTGAACTTCTCCACCACTTAAAGAGAGTGAAGAATATAGTTACAGCCTTTTTGACTGTTAATTTACTCTTTACTAAAGTGACAGTATTGTAATCTAAACAGAAACCTAATATGCTTTTTTCCTTCAGTTTTAAAAAGTTCAAGGTAGTAGGCTTGGAGGCAGCTCAGGCTGGCATTACTATGAAACGGTCCAACTCTGGCTAATGAAATGGAAATTTGAATTAAAGGCTTCAGCCTGTGGATTCTTAGAGCTTTTCTGCTTTTTCTTTTGTCTTTTACTTTACCTTTTTTATTACAGCAAGAATACCTAACTCGTGACCACCTCTTGACCCTTGATTCCCCCCCCCCCCCCACAGGAAAAAAAAGGATTAAAGAAAAAATGAAAAAACAACCACCAGTTAACTCCATACAACTTGCTTAGCCAAGGGTTGAAACTTTCCTTCCAATTCTTTTCCCACCTACCTGCAGTACCAGCCAATTAGCTGTTTTCCATAGAAAATCCTGTGCTGGCACTTGTTTACACCTAACTTGCTCAATCCGAGTCGAACCCAAACTCAAAACCTTACTTTCCAACGAACCTCTTACTACTGGGAGTTGGTTTAATTTTCTTGATTATCCAAGCTGAATGTATGAAAGATCAGTTTGATGTATAGGTACGCTCAAGGGTGGGTATATATGTCTATTTTTCATGTGATGTTTTATGATAATTTCTTCAAAGCATTTGTGAAGAAACTTAGAACTAGCTATAATCAGGACTAGCAATTTTATGAGGTTTTTAATTTTCTAATCAATTGCAATTTGCAATGGTACATTTTAGTGTTATAAATGTGTATTTTATTTGTTAGATTGGCACCCATTGTTAAAAATCTTTGACAAAACATTTATTAAGTTTAGAACTTGTATATTGCAAAAATCATGGAGTTAGATATGAAAAATTTGCACTACCTTTATCCATCTCAACGCAGAAGAGGTCCAGTTGCTCATCATTTGGTCCATGTTTCTCATACCTTATCTCCCATACAGGTGGTAACACTTTGGTACAGAGCACCAGAAATTCTCCTTGGGTCCCGCCATTACTCCACTCCAGTTGATGTATGGTCAGTGGGTTGTATATTTGCTGAGATGGTGAACCAGCGACCTTTGTTCCCTGGGGACTCTGAGATTGATGAACTGTTCAAAATTTTCAGGTTCCACTGCTCACTTATAGTTACACCTTCTTGTGTGTACATTATCCTTCTTCCTTGTGTTTTCGATTCACACGTTTTTTCCTCCCTGAAGACTTTTGGGTACTCCAAATGAAGAAACTTGGCCTGGGGTGACTTCATTACCTGATTTCAAAACTGCCTTTCCCAAGTGGCCTCCTAAGGTGATTGGGATTTTCATGTGGGTCTTTGTGTCATAAAATCCTGAAAATATATTAAGAGATTTAAACCATGCCTCTGATATGCAGGACCTGACAACTGTGGTCCCTGATCTTGAACCAGCTGGAGTAGAGCTACTTTCGGTAAGTTTGGATTTTGATTTATTTTTAGAAACAACACTAGTTGGACGAGTTGAATTTAGGCACACACTTGTAGAACGATGAATGAAGACTTAAGCATATAATTATACCAAAAGATTTTGGATGCATAAAACTTTTTATCCAGAATTTCACACCATTAGGAAGGGGATTTTCTGGTCAAAAGTTCTGTTGCTCTCCCCTTTCCGAGGGGTGTAAAATCTAACAATCGGTTTGTGAAATGTTAACAGTTATTCCCTTGAATAATATCCAGATGGAGTTCATCAGACTAATAGTTGGCGTTTCTTTTGTGCTATTAAGGTAGCAACCTAGATTGGTTGCTACTCAGATATTCCCTAAAACCATAAAATGATGTAGTTTCACAATTGATCCTCAAATACATAAACAAATAGACAAAAAGGAAGATGTGTCCACATGTAGCTTCAGATTTGTGGTTCCTATCACTTATAAATATCATATAATTGTCCAGAAAATGCTTTGCTTGGACCCCAGTAAAAGAATTACAGCACGGAATGCTCTTGAGCATGAATATTTCAAGGATCTTGGGGTTGTACCTTGACTGCCATCCCGATATCTTCCTCAGCATATCGACTTGTCAATAGAAGAGGGAAAAATATTATTGGATTTGATTGTGTTTTACATGTGTGCTTTCTTTCATTGTATTTTTGTCCCTAATTTTGATTCAGATCAAATTGAACTAGGGTTTTTACTTCTGTATTCAAACTGTAGTTTTTCTAACGGCTTTTGGCATGTCTTGAAATGAAAACGACGTCAATGTATGCAGATTCTGCGCATGCTCCTTAAATTTTCCGTCTATATGTTATGAAATAGCAATTCTGCCACTTATTCAAGATTCAGATACAATGGTCCTGTGACATCCCAGAAAGAAAAACAATGGTCCTTTACACTATTGTGTGATTGGATAGAGTGGAGGATCATTTTTCTCTGTTAAATTCTTATATCATTAGTGTTCCTATAAACAACCCCGAATTTATTAGAAAGTTTGTAAACCTCTTTGATGGTTCTGGATCTGAGCGTATACTTGGACCAGAATGAGATGATACAAAACTTCGAAGAGGAGGAAACACCTTACTCTCGTAGGGAAAAAAGGACTTGATAAAGTCAGGTGGTTTGCCTTTCTCGAGTATGGGCGTAATTCATTCCTCATGTCTTGAACTCTAAATCAGAATGAAATGGACCAAAACAAGGCACTACAACGTGACCTAACGTTTGGGGAAACTATGAAAAGGGTCCTCCCCCATTAGACTAACTCGTCAGGCATTAGGTTAAAGATAATGATCATAGTCTTTGTCACAAACCAATACAATCACCAAGGGTCTTATTAGCTAGGAAGGTTCTTGTTCTGCAAAATAGTTGTAATCAAGAAAATTAGAGGTTGAGAATTTTTCATGATTTTGATTAACTTGTCTAACAAAGGGAGCCCAATGTAGTTTTGCAAACATTAAAGACCCCAAAAATTGAAACATGAGTCATGAGTGATCCTGATCATGGTTTCCCTAAACTTTAGGGACCCTGAGTGTAATTTACATTTTCTTGGGGGTGGGCATTTAAGAAGCATGGAGACGAAGCAAGAGTGCAAGACAAATCGCGCAGCTCACTCCCAACAAATTGCATTCATTGCAATGTCTCAATTTCTGGAGATTCACAAACTGAAACTATAAACAACTGAAAATTTTATGCCTAAGAAACATTATGTCCCTGTTTGGTTAGAAGAGTTTTGGTGGGGTGGGATTTAACGGGTGGGATAATTATATGAACTTTTCCGAAGTATAGGATTTTAGGTTGTTTGGTTATGTTAGGTATGAAAAAATGGTATGGTTATGTAGGGAAGGAAACGGAGTGGACAACCAAAAAACTATTAGATTTTACCGGCCTACGTGGGTGATGGTTCTCTCACTCCACCTCCTCACCCACCAATTTGGTGGGACATTGCCAATTTCCAGGGAAAGCACTGGCACAAGGGTTGGAGCTGGTGCGGTGCGCGGCTGGACCGAAGAGGGTTGCAACGGTTGGATGAGCGTGCAACAATGTACGGGGTTGTGGCCGGGCAGGAAAAATTATCCATCTCCAATAGCTTCTCTCTTGACCTTCTTCAGCCCTTTCATTTATGATGGTGCTGGAATCTCATCTCAAGAGAGAGAGAGCGAGCTTCTAACCTTTGTTGGGTAATTGCAATGAGTCATTAATTCATGGTTCATAGACACATTGGATTGATTTCGAAAGCAAATTTATGGGGTTTTGGACTGCTGAACACTTGGAAAACAACGATTTATTGATCTTCTATTTTGAGATATTTCTGGTCTGAACTCTGGAGCATGCGAAATCATTATTGCAATTGAACTTGGCCATAAAGCGAGGTGGTGAGATGTTGGACGGGTTGCAATGGTTGGGTGGGAAAGCTTATCCTTATCCCTCCACCCATTTCTCTCTCCTCCTCTCTGCAACCTTATCTTTATCCCTCTGCCCCTCCTCTGTCGTCTCACTCATCTCACCTTTTCTCTCTCCTCCGATCTGCAAATCTGCCTTACCTTATCTCTTTGCACCCCTACAACGCTTCCACCCAACCAAACGAGGTGGGTGGAATGCTACAGTAAAATTCCTTGTAACTTTAACCCAATATTTCCAATCCATCAAAACCATGCTAACATGTAGATCCCATCTTCCCAACAATCCCACCAACCCTTCCTTCTAATCAAATGAGGCCTACATGACGATGAAATAACCATGGAGCCAGTCCCTGACAAAGTTTGTGGCATATGGAAGAGTTCGGAGATGTGATGCCTTTGGAGTTGCCAAAACACCTTTTCTCCTCAGAGGGCCATAGGCCACAAATTGAGCTCCTCCTAGGAACAAAGCCACCTGCAAAGGGCCCCTACCATATGACACCACTTTTTATTTGATGAAAGTGTAATCACACAAACCACATATCAATCCCAAAAGGTTAACCGACTTTTAAGACCATGGAATGGCGGATATACACAACGCACACCATATGACCCCACTTGAATTGACTTAACTTCATAAGCAATTGGATGGGTTACTTGAAGCAAGCTTCATTGGACCCTCCAAAGCACCTTTTGAGGCCCCATTGCTCTTCCGATGTAAGTATGATGGGAGCTTAAGGTTATGCATCGACTACAGGGCTCTCAACAAAGTCACCAAGTACCCTATACCCTTGATCGTGGACTTAATTGACTAACTTGGAGGGGCCAAATACTTCTCTAAGTTTGATCTAAGATTGGAGTACCATCAAGTTCCTGTTGTAGACGGCGATGACCCTAAGACCACCTATGTCACAAGATATGGCGCATATGAGTTCCTAGTCATGCTCTTCGGGTTGACTAATACCCCAACCACATTTTGCACATTAATGAATCAGATTTTCCATGATTGTCTTGATAGGTTTGTGGTGGTGCATCTTGATGATATTGTGGTGTACAACATCATAGAAGAGCATGTTGAACACCTCAGAAGGGTCTTCCAGCTACTCCGAGAGAATCATCTATATGTGAAGGAGAAGTGCTCATTTGCGCAACAACACATTGAGTTCTTAGGTCACGTGATCGGTGGTGGACAAGTGCGGATAGACACAATCAAGATCAAAGTCATCTAAGAGTGGAAGGGCTCTACCAGTGTTCGTGAGTTGCTGTCTTTCCTAGGACTTGTGAACTACTATCATTGATTCATTGTTGGATATTTTGAAAAGTTTGTGCTTTTGACATATATGCTGAAGAAAGATAGGTTGTGGGCATGGTTTGATATAAGTGCTTGAGCCTTTGAAGAACTAAAGCTTGTCGTCACATGTGAACCAGTCCTTGGAATCCCAAATGTGACCAAGCCTTTTGAGGTATTGAAGCCTCAGACTATGCCATCGGTGGAGTAATGATAGAAGAAAAAAATCCAATAACATTGAGAGCGGAAAACCTTTGGAACCGAGCGGTGCTATGTGGCTCAAAAGAAGGAGCTAATGGCCTTTGAATATGGAGGCACTACTTGCTTGGGTCTTCTTTTGTGGTGAAGACCGACAATATGGCAATATCTTGTTTCATGACCCAACAGATACTAACTCACAAACAGGCTCACTGACAAGAATTACTATTAGAGTTTGACATGTCCCTGGAGTACAAGCCTGGTCGAATTGAATAACGTTGCAGATGCCCTTAGTTGTAAGGCTGAACTTGCAACAATGCAACAAGAGACAAGGCGGTATATGAGTTATGTTAGCACCAACTTGTTGGAGAAGATCAAGGGCGGGCTGCAAACCGATCCCCAAGTTCAAATCCTTTGAGCCTTGGTACAAGTTGGAGGAACAAAACATTTTTTTTTTGGGGGGGGGCGGCGGTGGGGGACGGACTTCTCTACACCAAAGGCAGCCATCTTTACCTTCCAAGATCGGGGAACTTGAGGCAGGAGCTGATCAAGGAATACCATGACACTGTATAGGCAGGACATCCTGGTTGGCGTTGCACCTTTGCCTTATTAGGGAGAGCATACTACTGGCCCCACATAATAGACGATGTGATGGATTATGTCAAGATTTGCTTGGTGTGCCAACAAGAAAAAGCCGAGAGGAGCAAACCCTTGGGTCTGTTGGAATCGTTGCTTATACCCCAAAAGACCACGGGAAAGTGTCTCTCTTGACTTCATTTGTTCTTTGCCAAAAGTGAGAGAGTACGGGTCCACACTTTTGGTGGTAGATAAATTTTCAAGTATACTACTTTCATCTCTGGTTCTATCCACTACTCAGTTGAGGAGACAACATACATGTTCATGAAGAATGTGGTCAAGTATTGGGGCGTCCCTCAAAATATTGTGAATGATAGAGATCCAATGTTTATTGAAAAGTTTTAGTCTGAGCTACTTAAACGCTTGGGATCTTAATTAGACTTCACATCATGCAACCGGCCCCAAACAGAGGGCCGAATAGAGCGAGATTCAATGCTCTCCTCAAAGACTACATGCGACACTTTGTGAACACTAATCAAAAAATTGGATAAATTTGTTGGATGTTGCACAGTTTTATTTTAACCTACAATAAAGCTCCTCCGCTCTCAAAAGGTCTTTTGAGCTTATCATTGGCCAATAACCATTGGCACCACACACGTTAGTAGTTGGTTACAAAGGGAGTACCCTCGCAACTTATCGATTTGTGAAAGATTGGAATGATACTGCTAAAATGGCTAGGGCCTACCTTGATAAGGCCGCTCATCGCATGAAGAAGTGGGTTGAGCGTCGGATGCAAGTTCTACCCAACAAACCTTCGTAGATGGATTATCTAGTGAAGTAGAAGGACTTGCCTGAATCATAAGCAAGTTGGGAACCAACATCATCCTTATTATTCTTCCCCGACAAGATCGAAGAATACCTTCAAGAGAGAAGTTGACAAGGGATATTAAAAGTAGGGGAGAAAGTCTCTACCGTTTCGTCCAACACTATTTGTATAGCCTACAATCGTGACATAGGTGGGGCTTGATGGCTAACCATGGCATGGGGTGATGCCTAATGGCAGTTTTGTAATTAAATTATAATGAATATGATTTTTTAGGTGAGATCTTGTCTCCTTCTGGAAATCCCAAAAGAGCATACGAGCTACCTTGTAGGGGAGTGACATGTTGTCAAGAAGTGAAATGGATCTTTTGATGGATATGGTTCATTTGTGATATGTGGAATGGTGAGATACAAATTTTGATTGTTGGTTACTAGGGAATGGGTCTATTGATAATTTATCAAATTTCGGACCAAAATTTAATCATATATCCCAACATGTAATGGCATACCCTCTCATTGATGACCCTGCACCCTTTAGTGATCCATGTACTCTTTCGTAGTCCATGCACTCTATTGGTAGTCTTAAAAATTTTAATGTTTTATTGTATCATATAACACACTACATTTGAGTGACGTATATTTAAGAGCCATCGGGAGTACTTGTACGACCAGGATGCCTAGAAACCTCTAATAGGTTTTTAGGAGCGTGGTTCCCATGCTAGTGCCCATGTGTCTGTCTCTCTTCTCCTTCCTATAAAATAATCTCTGTCTCCCATGCATTGAACCAAAAGGGAGATATTGATTGGCTCTCGCGCCGCACTCTTGGACAGAGAACACGTCCCGTAGTTTATTATGTTTGGTAAGATTATGGTTTTCAACCCTTCTTGCTTGAATATTTTAAGACCAATTGTTTACAAATATTTGGGTAGTGTGGTTTGGTGAGGCGGGATTCCATTCTTGTACGAGAATGGTTCTCGTTCGAGAATGATTCCCGTACGCTTAAGAGGCATACATATGGAATCCACCATTTGGGACCCACTTGAGTGGATTCCATGTGTGCCCCCTATGAGACTACGAGAATGGGAGCCGAACTCGGCTTGGGTGAATTTGGTCACTTTTTGGGATTAAAGTAGTCCCGTATTGGTGCATTTATCGGTACCTTGCAATAATCAACTTTGGACGGGTTCGGGCTTATTTCTGGTGGGGCTAATAAGTACCTCAACCCTAACCCAGGCAAGGAATAACTGAGCAGGTTCGAGCTAGCCTGCCTAAGAAAATATTTTTGAAATTGCGATGGACCTAATTGGATGGGTTTGGTCCGAGTTGGAGCGGGTGAGTATAATAGCCCGAATGGCACAAGCCCGTAAACCGTAGTAAGATTGGTTGTGCAAAGAGGTTTAATTTGGAGATCTAAAAAGTACATCAAATGGGAATACAACATTGGAGATCGCAAATCTTTTACCTCAGTTTTTTCTGGTAAAAGTAGAATGGAATTGTAAATACTAAATAGTGTAGACTATCTTCACTACCCAAGTAACTCATGCAATGGTGGCATGCATCTACAAGGAAACTAAGTATTAGACAAATAAAAGTCCAAAGAAGAGCCCAAAGCGTCACCGTAGCAAAGTAACCAAACCATACATGGCTATCCAAAACAAAAGAAGAAAAAGGGCAAAAAAAAAAAAAAAAATATTGGGAACCGTTCTCTGCATGAAACGCAGACAGGGATCACGCGCCTAGACACAGTGGGGGACATAAATAACCACCCTGCCTTTGTTGTGTTGTGCCTTGTCTTTGCTTTGGCCTAGCAATTTGGCATTGCCTGGTTGAAGGAATGCCCCAGGTTTGGTTACTGGTTCAAATCCTCATAAATGCTTTGGTGCTTGCCATGCACCACTATTTAGCTATCGCCATCCCTTGGGCCCACTAAGCGCCCACTCCCTATCGGGCTACCATAATGGTGAGCTCATTTGACATCCCAAAAAAAAAAATTTTAATTTAACCATACCAAAGTAACCAAATCATACATGGCTATCCCAAACAGAAGAAGGAAAGGCAAAAAAAAAAAAAACATCGTTGTCTTTGAAGATTTACAAATAAAAACATTAATTTAACCATACCAAAAGTAACCAAACCGTACATGGCTATCCAAAACAAAAGAAGGAAAAGGGCACCAAAAAAAAAAAATCATTATTTTACATAGCAGATATGATGAAGGTGGTCTTAGTATTGTCAATCTGATCAACGGGAGGCTCCTTAATCATGCCCTCGATCTCCGTCACAAACCTTTCCATCGCCGGCCCAGGCAAGCAAACCGGCACCACTATCCCATCCTCTCCTTTATGATTCCTGAACGGTATGTAGAAGCTCGCCACCCCTGGAATTGCCCCGACACCTCCCTTTGCTGCCCCACCGTATACCGCATTTCCCCACCCGAAATCCACTGCTCCAAACCCGGCATGTACTAGATCCGAAACCAGATAGGTCCTCACGACCGTAAAGTGGGGCCTCCCCTTCATAACCATTAAATCCGCCAACGATCTCATGTATTCCTCAGTCACTTCACCTTTCGCTTTCTTCACCAGCTCCAACGCGTATCCCAACGGATTATTACACAATTTTGCCGCCGGGGATATCGCAATCGGAAAAGCAAACGCATTGCCATAGAATCCGACCGGCAATGGCGGTTGAAACTTGGCACGTGCGTTGACTATACAAATCACACGTACATCCTCATCCGGGTCGGGCTGGATAGCTATTGTGCGGCATCGCCAAAGACAAGCCGTTAGCACCTCAAATGTGGAACACGAGTGGAGGTGGGGAGGCACGTGTTTACGCAAGGCAGCCACCTCAGCCGGGCCAAAGAAGAAAGATCGGTGGGCCATGTCATCAAGAGGGATGAGTGTGCCTTTAGTATCAGCCACCTCATCATACTCGCGGTGTAAAAATGTGACACGTGGTGGATCCCTTGCGGTGAGGAGTTCCCTCTTCCATACAGGTGGCAAAGTGGGAGTCCGTGCTCCGCGTGCTATTTCACCCACGGCGCACATGAACTGGACCAAACCGGCTGCGTCGCTCATGGTGTGGTTCAACCGGAGGGCAAAAATGAACCCACCACACATAAGACGTGTCACCTGCATCCAAATTGGATCAAAGAATTTTGAGTCGTTATTAGATTACAATAACAATATGTGTAAGAACTATTGTGGGGCCCGATATACTACAAAAGTAAACAGAGTCTTTTTTTTTTTTTTTTTTGTGAAAAAAGTAAACATAGTCGATGAGTGCTTATAGTTGACACGTCAAATCAAATGCATTCAATGTCTGAAGGGCATTGATTACATAATTCTCTAGTTTCTTCTCAGGATCTGGCCCAGCCAGAAGATGAGTGTTTGGATCGTTTCACAGGTGGGCCTCCTTGAAATGATTAAATCCCTCCCTTGTTTTGGTTGGGTTCGAACCCTGTTCTAAAAATACATTTAATGGTCTATATGGACTAAAGAATTTTTTACCTTTTAAAAAATTACCCAATAAATTACATGCTGAAGAAAAGAAATGAGAAAAGGGTAAAATTGGGATGGGAAAAAGAACATTGACTTATCTCATGTCCCTACATTACTACAGAGCCACTGAAGGGATGTAAGGGCATCGATGAGTACAGGGATTTTTAATTTTGGAGATGGGCTGCAAATGTTTAAGTGGAAATAATTTTTTTTTGGGTAAATTACATTGTCACCTCTGGTTTTCAAATGAAAGTCAAATCATCCCTTGATTTTTTAAAATATTCAAATCATCCCTTGTATTAGATCCTATTATGATAAATTAATCTCTACCATTAGTTTTATGTCGTTAAATAATGATGTTAACTAGTTAAATAAATTTAAATTTCTAAACTAGTCTTGACATCCAAACAGAGATTTTGAAAGATAATATTATAAATTTAATTTTAATATTTTAATACAAAAATAAAATAATCCTTTCACACCAAAACCATAGATAATTTGAGTTTTATTTGAAAATCAGAGGATGATATGTAATTTATCTTTTTTTTTTTAATCCCTATAAAAAAAAATCAAGGTACATCCTTCTCCCACCCTATCATACGAAGTAGTTCTCTATCGAGTGAAGCTCACGTTCTCATACCGTTTGAGTTGCACAGATGGAATCCAAGAGAGATAGGTATCACTTTGGATTCCATCTGTGTGAATCAGATCCGTACGAAAATCTGAGCCAACCTCTTCTCTACCTGTATTCTAGAGTCACATAGGAGAACCAAATGAAGAAAAAAGGAGACACTCACGTGGGTGAAAAGAAACTATTAGTCCTTGAATTAGTAATAAAATTGTCATCATGCCAAAATTTAAAGCTGTGATTTTATCATAAAATAATTTCAAGAGGAATTCCTCTATCATGTGGATCAAGACCATCATTGATGAAGCATATAAATAGTCACATCACCAATTATGGAGGAATTCTTTCTAATCCACTCCTTTTTTTTTGGTAGAAGAATACTTTTACCAAAATAAAAAGTTGCATTTTAATAGCTATGATTTAGATATTGACTTTATTGGCCGATTTATACCACTATCTATCGTGACAGATATCATTATGTATAGATGGTATCAGTCTCAACCAAAAGATGGTATCCCAAAAAAAAAAATGGAATCAGTCCAAAACGTAATTTTAATTTTTTGAATTTTCAATATATTCGGACCTTATATGGTTCAACCTGTATCGGTGTCGTTTAGATGGATCATTCTCTCAGGTTTCTGTCTGGAATAGTTGTCCGATTTCTCTCATAAGGGGTAGAAATGATAATCTAACCTCCTGCTCGAACACATTGTCTAGGTGTGATTAAGGGATCCAAATCTTCCACGGTGTGTTGTCCGTTGCGGCCTGAGTGGCGTAGACTGAGCCGCATGCACAAAGACCGCCTTACCCTTGCCCAAACGCCTCGCCCGAGCGAAGGTAAGGCGATCATTGCACGTGCGGCCCAGTCTATGCTGCACAAGCCAGAATGGGCAATTGCATCGTAGCGGATCTGTGTTGGTGGTTAAGTTATCATTTCTGCCCCTATAAGAGGAACGGGGCAACCGAACGGGACAGAGAACCTGAGAGGAAAAAATTTCTCTGTTTGCGTTAATGATACTATACACTAAAAACCCTGTTGATCGTTAAACATCACTAGGCATAATATAGGTTAAAACTACTTTAAAAAAAGTTAAATTTTTTTTTCTCTAATCTATGTATGTAAACCTAGGGAATTGCCCCCCTAGATTCTATTCTTAGAGGATTTTGAGATGGTTAATTAATTAATTTACCTGAATCAGTAACAGAGGGCAACCAAGAACACCACCCGATCCGGGAACGTCGTAAAGGAGCTCCTCCAGGCAAGGGAATGGTGGTTGAAGTGCTTCACCGAACTGCTCCAGCGTTACATCGGCGTCGGCCTCGATGAAGATTACACCGTCGCCGGTGCATTCCACCACCAGCTTCCTTCCAGGCCCTTCCCTGAGTCTACCAGCAAATGGGTAGTAAAATACTAAAGCTTCAGCAATTGCCTTCCTTATGACCTTCACAGGGTCTTGTCCTCTCATCGAAGGCTCATTCTTGTAGAACTGTATCGCCGGAATATGGAACCGTAGACCCTCTTGGTCATCAATGTCTGAGAGATACTTGAATTCATGAGGTGTAGGTTTAGCCGGTGAAACCAGCTCCGGTTCACGCCTTCGAACATTGAACGTCAAGGAAGTTAAACACGATGAAGAAGATGAGGATTTCATGATACCGGAAAAATGGATTTCTGTTGCCGGAGATTGAAAAGATAGTGCAGAGTACTGAGATAAGAGAGAGATATTTGGTTCTGATCTTGGAACTGATGCATTTCTATTATTGTGAAGGACAGTTATATATAGTGTGTGAAGGGAAGTGAGAACATGACCCGATGGGGACCTGGTGGGACCGGCGGGTTGGAATCGGTATACGCGTGTGATCGGAATAAACAAAATAAACGAAACTACAGTGCAAACTTCTTCGGGGTTACAACGAGATTTACGTTTGTTTTGTTCTTATTTTTAAAATTGACTTCACGGAAGACTTGAACTTTTTATTTATTTATTTTTTTTATGGTAGGTGTGGGGGATTAATTTTGTTATAAGATGTTTTTGTGTGAACTATCGGACTTGACTAGCTCAAGGACTTCGGACCTGGCTCTCTTCAGTCGTGGCTGGAGCTGGAGGATCAGCCCAGCTAAAACATAGAGGGCTCACCTGTGAAATGATCCAAACACCCCTGTTTTTGTTGGGATGGATCCTTAGCTCCGCCATGATTCGAAAAAAGCCGAATACGATGATTTTTCGATCAGCTGAGACAAATCAAGTCTAGGAGGACTGGTTAAAGGCTTTAACTACCAAAGCTGAAATCGATCATTTAAAATTGTTTCATATCAAACCGAAAGAAATTGATACATGTTTGATATTCAATAAAGACATCTCTTCCTTGATTTGGTAGGTATCAATTTCTAAGACAAAATCATCCCGACTATATTTCATTAATCAAAACTCTAAGTCCAAAGACTTAACATCTTACTGTTTTAATCTTACTGTATTGATTTCACTGATTTGAATAAAGCATGCCCTAAAGACTACTACCTTTTGCCTCGTATTGACTTATTGATAGATGCCACAGCAGGCCATGAATTGCTAAGTTTCATGAATGCCTATTCAAGATATAATCAAATCAAAATATATGAACCAAATATACTAAAACCTCCTTTATAGCGGGCAGAGACACGTACTGCTAAAAAGTAATGCCCTTTGGGCTGAAAAACGTAAGCGCCACCCATTAGCAATTGGTGAACAAGATTTTTGAAAAAACAGATAGGGCACAATGTAGAAGTTTATATGGACGACATACTGATAAAGAGCCTGAACGCATCCGATCACATAACCGACCTTGAAGAAACATTCCAAGTTTTGCGAAGGAGAAAAATGAAGCTTAATCTTGCCAAGTGTGCGTTCGGGGTAACTTCTGTTAAATTCCTTGGCTTCATGATGTCACAAAGAGGGATAGAAGCAAATCTGACCAAGATCAAGGCCACATTAGATATGGTGCCACCTAGACGAATCGAAGAAGTGCAAGAGTTAACAGGAAGAGTAGTTGCACTTGGAGATTCATTTCTACCTCTGGTGATCGGTGTCTTCCATTCTTTAAAGCATTAAAAAACCGAGCAGCTAAGAGGCAGAACAAAGGGGTAAAGCTAACGTTTGAATGGACGGAGGAATGTCAAAAGGCGTTCACGGATCTGAAGAAATACTTGGTCAACCCACTGCTGCTGACAAAACCCAAACTTGGGGATGTGCTCCAGCTCTACCTCGCGGTTACCAAGGTAGCTGTAAGTGCAGTATTGGTAAAAGGTGATGGCCAAGTACAAAAGCCAATATACTATGTTAGCAAGGTGCTCCTAGATGCAGAAACAAGATATAACAACATAGAAAGCACGCTTATACGCTGATAATGGTTACATAGAAGTTAAGGCCCTACTTTCAAGCTTGCTAGATAGTGGTGGTGACCAATCAACCACTGAAGAAGATTTTATCAAAACTCGGGGTGTCCGGTGGCGTGGTTGGTTAAGCTTGGAGAATTCGATATGTAGTATAAATCGCTCACCACCATAAAAGTGCAAGCATTGGCAGATTTCATCGTCGAATGCACCCTGCCAGATGACAAGATAGTAGCAAATTCCGATCATGAAGAACGACCAGAGCCTTGGACGTTATATGTGGACGGATCCTCCAGTAGCACTGGATGCGGGGCTGGACTAATTTTTACCAGCCCAGAGGGATTTGTGGTACAGTATGCACTCCGATTCAAGTTCCAAACTACAAATAATGGAACCGAATACAAGACATTGGTAGTTGGTTTGGGCCTTGCAATGAGCCTAATGGTAAAAAGTCTCACCGTGCACAATGACTCTCAACTGGTGGGTAATCAAGTGAATGGAGAATATGAAGCAAAGGAACAGCGCATAACACAATATTTAGAGAAGGTACGCAAAGTCACAAACTAATGGCTGAATTTGATTACTTTCAAATATTACAAGTACCCCGTGCACAGAATGCATCTGCAGATGCACTATCCAGGTTGGCAACATCAGATTTTTAAGACCTTGGCCAGATAGTGTACATTAATGTCCTCGGAGTACCGACCATTGAAGAAATTGAAAACATAATGCCAGTTGAGGAAGAACCATGCTGGATGGATCCACTCATCACATATCTCTAGGGGGGCATACTCCCGACCAACAAAGAAGAAGCTAAGAAGATAAAGATGAGAGCAACACGGTTCATCATGATCGGAGGAGTACTCTACAAGAAGGCATACACAATGTCATATTTAAAATGCCTTAGACCATCAGAAGCTGATTACGTCCTCAGAGAGATTCATGCTGGCATTTACACACAACACTTGGGGGGGGGGGGCATAGTGTTAGCTCACAAGGTAATCAGACAAGGGTATTTTTTCCCATACCTGCGTAAAGACGTAATGAGTTTTGTATGCAAATGCGTTAAGTGCCAAACCTCGCACCGATCACCTACCAACCAACAACCGAGCACACAACCATCTCAAGCACATTACCATTTGTACAATTGGGGATGGATAATCTAGGACCGTTCCCAAGGACAACTAGGGGAAGACAGTTCGTGGTAGTAGCAGTAGACAACTTCGCCAAGTGGGTGGAGGCAGAAGCATTAACAACTATCTCTGCAGCCAATGTATGAAAGTTTTTCCCTCAGTCTGTCATCTACAGATATGAAATTCCAAGAATCCTTATCACAGATAATGAAAAACAATTTGAACAGAAATTCAAAGAATTCAGTAATCGATATGAGATTCAACTGTGCAAGATTTCAGTAGTACATCCACAATCCAATGGTCCAGCTGAAGCCATGAACAAAATTTTACTAGATGATATAAAAAAGAAGTTGGAGATAGCTAAGGGATTGTGGGCAGCGGAGCTACCCAACATTTTGTGGGCCTACCGAACAACCACAAGACTTGCAAAAGGAGAAACCTCATTCATGCTGACATATGGAACTGAAGCGATGATCCCTATAGAGATTGGAGAAACTTCACTGAGAGTATAACTCTATAATCCAAAAACCAATGGGGAAGAATTAAGAATAAAATTGGACTTGTTAGAAGAAGTCAGAGAGACAGCGTGGGTGAAGAATGTCGCACATCAACAACGAGTAGCACGCCACTATAATGCCAAAGTAAAGCCAAAAATATTTCAATAGGGAGGCTTGGTGTTCCGTAAAGTAGAAGCTTCCAATCCAAGAGCCATGGGATAGCTAGCACCCAATTGGGAAGGACCATACAAAATCTCCAAACAAGTGGCTTCGAGAGCATATCTTTTGGAGACTTTGGAGGGGGTACCCATACCACGATCATGGAACTCAGAAAACTTGAGAAAATTCTATCAGTAGAGGTCAGTCCCCATGTATTTTGAAATAATTTGCGGTTGTTCTAAATGTTATTAAACCATTTGTGGTTGTTCCAAATTTTAAAAATCATTTGTGATCGTTCCAAATATTTTGACTTCTACATTTGATAAAGACATTTTTATAGAACAATCTTAATAACTATAGTGGTGAGTGCATCACAATAAAAATAATGGTCTACCGACCATAATGGTGATTCGCACCATAGTGGAGAGTTGCACCACAATAAAAATAATGGTCTACTGACCATAATATTGATTCGCAGCATAGTGGTGAGTTGCACCACAAGAAAAATAATGGTCTTAACCATAATGGTGATTTGTATCATAATAAAAATAATGATCTATTGACCATACTGGTGATTTGCATCATAGTGGTGAGTTATACCACCATAAAAATAATGGTCTATTGATCATAATGGTGATTCGCACCATAAAGGAATGTTGCACCATAAGGAGCATAGTGGTCTACCGACCATAATGATGATTCACACCATAGTGGTGAGTTGCACCACAAGGAAAATAATGGTTTACCGACCATAATGGTGAGTTGCACTATAGTGGGAAGTTGCACCACAATAAAAATAATGGTCTATTGACCATAATGGTGATTTGCACCATAGTGGTGAATTGCATCACAAGAAAAATAATATCTATCGACCATAATGGTGAGTTGCACTACAATTAAACTCAAGGTAGAGCAATCAGAAGGGGGAGGAATGATGTTGACAACAATAGATGAACACAAGAAGAAATCATCTACAAATAGATAAAAGAGTGGAAATCTTATTATTAAATATACAAAAGCTTACATTATCACAATTTAACATTGACGAAATATACAATGGCAAGAAACACAAGAAAATTATCACTGATACATAAGTCTCTTGCTCGGGCACCGAAGATTCGGGGGCAATGGACTCGGAAGATCTTGAGGAGTAGGAAAGAAGGGCAAGGAAATGGAAAAGGCTCCAACCGCACATCCTATACTGGAACTTTGGGGTTGAACCCAGGTCAATCCCCCCACTTAAAGTTGGGGGCAACTTTCTTCACTTTGTTGTATAAGTGCTGAGCACCTTCCAATGCCTTATCCTCACAAAAACGATGGAAGACCACCGACTTCAAAAGGTGATCAATGGCCAGGTTCATAGCAGAATACTTTTTAGCCCAAAGCTAATCAATAACATGATCAAATATGTCTCTGGAAAAGTCAAGTCTTTCAACCAAGTCATCCTCCCACCTTTTCAAGCGACTTGTAGTAGTCCACCTCCTCTTCAAGACGTGTCTTAAGTTTCCTCAACATAGTATTGGAGGATTCAAATGCCCTTATCCGAGCATGAAGTCTTCTTCTTGGTTCGCCGCATCAGATTGTACACTGGGCATCATAAGATAATCTTAAATACAGAGTTAAAAGATTATGCTCGGAATTTTTCAATGCAAAGAAAGTACAGGAATTGAATTCAATCAAAAGCCAGAAAACTTTTTCATTAAGGTAATTTCTTGTCTACAAGGAAAAACATGGTAGCTAAGCCTGACTACAAGCATAAGACAAAAATCAAAAAGACATGGAGCGAGGCTAAACTAGAGCTTGGTCGTCGGTGCTTAGATCTACAGCTTCTGGGGTAGAGGACTTCTCGGGATTTTAAGGCGAAGCAGAGGGCGAAGATTTAACAGGAAAATGCTTGTCTTTTTCTACCACAAACTTGGCGCGCTTAGCTTCCTGTGTGGCCTTAGCACCCTCAGCTTCCTATGCAGCAGTCCGTTTAGCTTCAATTGCAGCAACCATCTCGTCAGCACTCGAGGACATAGCAGTACTTCTGGAGATCGTCAGTATCAGAATCCTCAATTCTCCCTTGGAGGGTATGGGAACATAAGATCCATCCTCCAACTCGGAGAGCATCCTCTCCACTTCCTTCATACCCGTAAAGTTGAAGTCGGGTTGTCTCTCCTTCACCTACCTCTAGAAGGCATATGTGCACTGCAGTAGGGCCTTGGAGGAAGTCTTTAGGTGCTCCCGTCTATTCTCCTCTGAAGTAATATAGGCAACCACATCTTGCTTCCCGGCTTCCTTTGCTAGAGCCTCAGCCTTCTCTAGCCTGGCCTTTAAGCAGGCAATCTCTGCTTTCTAGCTCTCCGACAAATTGCCCATCCTTTTAGACTCTTCCTCGGCCTTCTTTTGTAACCAAGCAGAGTCGTTAGCATGCATTTTGGCTGCCTCCCGAGCCTTCTTAGCAGCCACCCGAACGAAATCAATAGTTTCCTTTGTCACCTCCAACTCCATGACCCCCGTCTTGAGGGTGTACATTTGTTGTTTGCGGTCTTCGCAAACCCGCTGTAGCTCCTTGTACTCCAGGTCCTACTTACCGTACAAGGAGGCATATTCCCTCTTCCGTTGAATGACCTCGGAGACATAAGCTAACGCCTGAAAATTTGAATATGTCAGAGAGATAATGAAGACATTTAAAAAAAAAAAGAAGAGGAAACTAGAAGGGAAATTACCTCATAAACCTGGGCATAGGTGTTTCTCTCTAGAGCATCATTAGCCAATCTGGAGAGAGCCTCCCGATCAGTGGGAGGAATGCTGCAATTCAACACCATTTGCTCGGCGGCAGTGGTGTCATCCAAATTCTTCTGGTCGACTTGTATCGACCATTTGGGAATAAACGTATCCGGAGACAGTCTTCCCTTGCCTTTAGACTCCCGTGACTTATCCTCTGGCAATTTGGTGCTCGGTAATACTGTGAGAATACCGCTTTTGAGAGGCCCAAGGGAGACATCATCCCAAGCACCGTGCTCGGTAATCCTCACCGAGAGCCCCTTCTCCTTCATGGGCTCCCATTGGCTCTGGCCCTCAAGGACCTTGGCTGACGAACCATCTCCCCTCTTGGACTCCTTCCTGGTGGGGTCCACCCCTTGCTTGGGTGGAGCTTGCTTCCTCTTCTTCTCCAACGGCTGGGGCAGGGACTCCACATCCCCGGTGATTTGGAGGTTCTCCTCGGTTACGAAGTCCATTATGGAATCTATATCAAAATCCACTGCAGTAAAGTAATAACACAAGGTCAGTATAATGAAAGAGCATGAAAACATACGCAAGATACTCTCACAGTCTCACCCTTCTCTAGGCAAGAGATGTCTAAGACATCGATGTCATCTTGCTCCACGGGACTCCTAGAGTCTATTATCAACTGGAGGGTCTTTAGGTCCTCATTGTCGAGGATGAGAATCTTGTTTCGAGCATAAATGTTGGGTGATCCCGACTTGCTAGAAAGTTTATGCCCCGAGCATTTAGCCCAAAAAAATCACTGTTTCCAAGCATGGATGGAGGAAGTGATTTTACCCATAACCTGGTTATTGGATTCTTGCTGGCGGAAGAAGTACCAGCCAGGGTGAGAGCTGAGTGAATTGAACAGGAAGCACCTGATGAGTAGTATAGGGGAAGGATGTCGGTTTAATCAAGTACATCTGAGGACGAAGGCGCCAACGCACCTCCAGAAGTTTTGAAGTAATTGGCTGAGGGCAACATCGTAGTGTCTGAGGAGGCATGAAATGAACTGAGGAACGGGGAGGCAGAAACCAGCCTTGAACGAGTCAAAAATAAGGCTGACCTCGCCGAGATGCTCAATATTCAACCTATCCTCAGGGCTAGCAGCCCTAAGATCAATGGACTCTGGAATCGAGTAGATTTCTCAGATTTTCACGACATCTGACACATCTAGTACCAAAGGGATCTCATCTACCCTCTTTCCTATAGTGGTATCGACTTGGGGCTGGCGAGCGTGTTGGGCCTTCCTGCGAGGGGGGCGAAAGATGATTTCTTCGAAGGCTTACTGTAAGAGGTGCTGGCAGAAGCACCTGAGCGAGTGTGGTGAACAGCAGCAGACTCCCTAGGGGGGACCGCAGTGGCATCTCTGGCCACCGAACCATGGGACAATCGATCTAATTCCTCAAATAAGGAATCTGTCTCTCGCAGTTTTAGAGGATGGGGCGTTCTTAGAACTCGACATTTCTAGATAAAAGAAAAGGGAATCAAAGGCAGAAGGAGAAGAGAAAAAGAACTTACTCGAGTAAGAGGAATCTGGCTGAAGCAAAAAAGCACAGAGCGAGAAGACTTAAGACTTCAAGGGTTGAAACGAAATCAGAGAATCAGAACTCTTGAGCTTCAAAACTTGGAAACGATGAAGAAGAAAGACTCCAGGAGGATAGAATCTTTTATACCCTGGGGAAAAAGGTTGGGCGCCATAGATCAATCCAACGTGCGCATTTGGACAATCACGATGCAACCAAAAATTCGAAGTGGGAACGTGGTGAACATGTGTCATACCTTCAGAAGACATTTTGTCAACAAGGAAACACCAAGAGCTTAATGGTTTCAAATTTAAACTTTATGGCGTCCCTTTTAAGTTCCCTTAAAAGACGTGAAATTCGGAAGATATTTCGAACCCACTTGCTAGAGACGGTGAATGACGACATGCTTTTTGAAACCCATGTTTCAACTTCCCATCCAAGGGTATAATCGTCAACGTCCCAGACACATTTCAGAAGTGACATTTCCTTCCCAAGGCGGTGCTCACCAATATCGAATACTGGCGAGGTTAGACGAAAACTAGCCATCAACGAAAGTCTACAACGAAGATAACCGTTAACCGAGCATAACGATCGGTACAGTGAAGCATGGTGATTGGTATAGGGATACTCGAAAGAAATGTGAAGTCCTCCCTATGCTTTATCCAAGACAAAGGGAGTAGGGGGCAAATGATACACCGTATTTTATCCACCCAATCCCAAGGTAACATCTGGAAGCACGTTCCGTCCAAGATTCGCATATCACGCGTAGGACGATTAAACCGGTATAGCCACGTCAGCATAGACAGTTAAGGAAAGTCCTAAAGGCATTCTGAATGGTAACCGTAATCCACGTATGGAAAGATTCCTAACCGAGAACGACTCAATCTCTGGACGAGGAAGGAAACCAACTGGGAAGATCATTGTAAAGGGGATTGGGTGAAACTTGTATAAATAGAGGTCATTGAGCCCCAATTAAGGGAGATCAATCAATAAAGAAATCAAAACTGTTTCAAGAGAGTTCTTCGTTTCCTTTATTAGTTTCAGTATTGCAGAGAGGGAAATCTCATAACGAGACAAGGATCTTTCTTTGTGCAACACATCTGATTCCCTTTGGTTTAAAAAGTAAAATTAAAATTACATGTAAAGTGTATCATTACTAAATATGTAATGGAATTTAAGTAGTTTCTACTTTCTACAATCACATGGGATAATTAAAAAAAAAAAAAAAATTTAAGGTTTGAAAATTTTCACTTTCCTTCCCTTTAATTGCCCTTACAATCAAACATAGCCTAACTAAGAAATTAGATCCAAACCGAATAAAGAACATTATGTATATTGAATAGAAATTGTACCGAACTAGTTCGGTATTAATATTGAAAATACAGTAATGTTCTCAGTACGATATGATTTTAGTTTCTATGTTTGATTTTCTATATTGAACCAAAATTGAACCAAATAACCGATTGACACCTTGGATAAAAATAAATAAAAAATTCACACGACATGATGGGTATCTTTTTTGAAAAAAAGATGATGAATTGATTTGGGGAATGGCTTTTAAGCATATCTCTGGAGTTTGGTGACTCTCATTATTGAGAGAGCTCGCAAATTTAGTGGTCTGAAACAGTGAAACGTGAAATGTGTGTGAAGGATAGAGACCAGATATGGTAGCCATTCAAAAAGTGAGTGGTGAGGAGAGGCATCAGTTGGGTCAGGGTCAGTATCAGTTTCCCACTAATTTACATACATAGAAGAAAAGTTATTTCAATGTCAATCGTTTTGGTTGATCGTCATCATTACTTGACCTTTTGAGACCCTCCAGTAAAATTGTAACCAGATATTTTATTTATTTTATTCCTCACAGTAAAATTGTAAAACTAACTACCAAAAATCGCCATTTTTTTTTTTTCGTGTAAGTTCCACATTGAAGCCAGAGAGGGATCCACGAGGAGCCAATCAAGGACTCAGTAAGGGTCAGCAGGGGCACTAGGCACACTTATTGATAAGTTTCTACACCTACTATTTACATCACTTCCATTAAGGTATTAAATGGTTCAATTCGGTGCAAGGGTTTTTAGAAGAAATCATAGATGGTTTCAGATATTGAAATCAAAACCATTTACTAAACGGTTTTGATTTCTTTTTTATTTTTAAACGGTTTCGATTGATCGACCTTAAATGGTTTTGGTCACTATTTTAGATACTTCATTTTTAAACGATTTATCGGTTTTACATCGAATTTAATGTTGTTGGATTTATTCAACAAGTCATATAGAAAAACACATGATTCTAATTCATAGAGAAATCAAAATATTCATAGAAACATTGAATCTAGAAACCATATCTTTATGGACTATGCTTTTTCAAGCACCATTTGGAGAGAAATACTTTATTTCTTTAATGAAAGTTGGAGTGGTTTTCCTTCAATAGAGCTTCTGTTTTCATGGTGGCGAAGGAAAACAAAGGTAGTGCCCCTCCCCAAGGTCTGCAGGTCTCTCCTTCTTATTGTCTATCATCAATTATGGTTGGAGCGAAACAGGCAGTGGTATGAAAATCTGAAGCGATCTCCACCTCAAGTAATTAACCTGTGCTTCAGGTAAGTTTCAGATTGTTCTAGTATTGAAGGAGTGAGGGTTGCTTTAGCCCAAGATCTAATCCTTGCAAAGAAATTCGGAGTTGCTATCACCATGTCACTAGCAAAAATTCGGAGTTGCTATCACCATGTTACTAGCAAAAATTATAAATGAAATGAAATATTGGATCCCACCGCCTTCAGGGTGGTTGAAGCTTAATATTGATGGTTCATCGTTAGGCAATCCAGGATGTACAGGTGCTGGGGGAATTTTTCGAGATTACTTAGGCTCACCACTTAGATGCTTTGTCTCTTTCCAAGGGATTGGAACGAATTACTTGGCAAAGAATAACTTATTGACTCTTTCCATTGACGGTGGGAGACGGACTGGTGGTTAAATGTCATTGAAGAGGATCTGAATTCTTTCGGCTCGGGCTTTTGGGCCAAACTCGCATCCAACCTTAAGACAAATAAAATCTCTTAACTTATCATTGACTCTTCCTATGGACGGTGGGAGATAGAGTCTGGTGGTTAACTATCATTGGAGATGATCTGAATTCTTTTGGCTCGGGCTTTTGGTCCCAATTCACACCCAACCTTAAGACAAATAAAATCTCTTAACTTATCATTGACTCTTCTCATTGATGGTGGGTGATGGACTCTGGTGGTTAAATATCATTAGAGATGATCTGAATTCTTTTGGCTTGGGCTTTTGGGTCCAACTCGCACCCAACCTTAGGACAAATAAAATCTGTTAACTTATCGTTGACTCTTTTCCTCAACCGTTTTCCTAAAACCCGAACCGATGAGAGAGAAAATAGGATTGGAGAGAGATTCGATTGGGTTAGGTTTTTTTTTTTTGGCAGGAATGAAGAAAAATGAAAAGAGGGTTTCAGTCGGTGGTGCTCGATCTTGCAGGAAGGGTTTCACTTCTGATTTTCTTAATCGATTGGGTAAGAATTTTTTGGCAGGAATGAAGAAAAATGAAAAGAGGGTTTCAGTCGGTGGTGCTCGGTCTTGTAGGAAGGAGTTTCACTTCAGATTTTCTTTCGTTTTTGGTTTGGATAAATTTCTGTCACGATTTGATGGAGACAATTGTTTGCTGTTGCTTAAAAGTTTTTGGTTTATGATCAGTTTGAATAGGTTTATGGTTTTTTTGGACATACGAAGCTCTGTTCTCTCCTCTTCAGGACTCTGCATTGATCTCCTTTTTAATGGATGGCCGGCCAAGCCATCCTTGAAAGCTTAGATATTCTGTGGTTCTTCTCTAATATCTTCACCTCACCACCACCACCACTTTCCTTCTCGTCTTGTGGAGATGGAAATACCGATGAACCACAACTCAAAGACCCTCCAAGAACAGAACAACCCAAACCCATAAGTCTAATCCTTCTGAAACAGCCAATTCTGTCTCCAAATTCTGAGATTCTGGTTGAGACAAGCTCAAAATCCAAGGATTTCAGTCCCGAAACCGAAATGCGGATCATAAAATCCCTTGTAGTGGAAGGGTTTGAAAGCTCTTCGGAGTCATCACCATGAAGGGGAAGAAAATCTAAAAAAGAGAAGAAATGCTGCGATCCCAGTATGAAAAGAAGGAAGAATCACAGATTGCAGGTAGTCATTGAACTGGGTTTCAGTCACAGAGAGGTCTTAGTCCTTCCTGGGTTTGAGAGGATGGAGAAACATGCGGATTTCAAGAGTTTGAATGCCTCCATTAAGTGATGGAACAGCCATGAAAGAGCATCTCCAAGTCATGGGTTTATGCAGGAGCATGCACTGTCAAATAAAATCTCACTGATAGACTTTTCCTATCAGAGTAAATAACAGAGGTTTTTAGGGTTTCTTCTATTCTTCTTTTTATTTTTTTAGGATTTTTCTTCTAGTTGGACTGCTGGAGTGCAAGAGTGGGAGTTATATTTGTAAGGAATCTAGAGTATTTTAGTCTTTAACCAACTGATGTTCTGTAACTCTGTATTTATGGAGATAACTGAAACCCTGAATATCAATAAGTTCAGAGATTAAAAAAAAAAAGACTTTTGGTTTATGTTCTTAGAAGAGGGTAAAGTTAGCATTTTACATTGTATTATTTAACAGTTTTTGGTTAATGATATTAGATGAGGGCAAAGTTGGTATTTTACATTAAATTATTTAACATCGTCCATTCAGGGGGTGCGGCTGTATAATTTAGAAACATAGGGGGTCGCCCTGTATTTAAGACAAACCTCAAGGCGTCGTAGTGTAATTTTTTCTAAAAATAATGGTCTATTGATCATAATGAGGATTTGCACCATAGAGTTATGTTGCACCATAAGGAACATAATGGTTTATCGACCATAATGGTGATTCACACCATCGTGGTGAGTTGTACCACAAGAAAAATAATAGTCTACCGACCATAATGGTGAGTTGCACCATAGTGGGGAGTTGCACCACAATAAAAATAATGGTCTATTGACCATAATGGTGATTTGCACTATAGTGGTGAGTTGCATCACAAGGCAAATAATGTCTACCGACCATAATGGTGAGTTGCACCACAATTAAAATCATGGTACAACAATCAAAAGGGAGAGGAATGATGTTGATAACAATAGACGAACACAAGAAGAAATCGTCTACAAATAGATAAAAGGATGGAAATCTTATTATTAAATATACAAAAGCTTACATTATCTCAATTTTACATTGACGAAATATACAATGGCAAGATACGTAAGAAAATTATCACTGATACATAAGTCTCTTGTTCGGGCGTCGAAGATTCGAGGGCAATGGACCCTGAAGATCTTGAGGAGTAGGAAAGAAGGACAAGAAAATGGAAAAGGCTCCAACCGCACATCCTGTACTGAAACTTTGGGGTTGAAACCCAGGTCAATCCCCCCCCCCCCCACTTAAAGTAGGGGATAACTTTCTTTACTTTGTTTTATAAGCGTTGAGCACCTTCCAACGCCTTATCCTCACAGAAACGATGGAAGACCACCGACTTCAAAAGGTGATCAATGGCCAGGTTCGTAGCAGAATACTTTTTAGCCTAAAGATAGTCAGCAACATCGTCAACTATGTCTCTGGCATCCTCCCACCTTTTAAGCGACTTGTAGTAGTCCAACTCCTCTTCAAGACGCGTCTTGAGTTTCCTCAACACAACGTCCGAAGACTCATATGCCCTTATCCGAGCATGAAGTTCTTCTTCTCGGTTCGCTGCATCAGATTGTACACTGGGCATTGTAAGATAACCTTAAATACAGAGTTAAAAGATTATGCTCAGAATTTTTCAATGCAAAGAAAGTACAAGAATTGAATTCAATCAAAAGCCAGAAAAATTTTTCATTAAAGTGACTTCTTGCCTACAAGGAAAAATGTGGCAGCTAAGCCTGACTATAAGCATAAAACAAAAATCAAAAAGACATGGAGCGAGGCTAAACTAGAGCTTTGTTGTCGGTGCTTGGATCTACAGCTTCGGGGGTAGAGGACTTCTCGGGATTTTGAGGCAGAGCAGAGGGCGAAGATTTAACAGGAAAATGCTTGTCTTTTTCTACCACAAACTTGGCGGCTTAGCTTCCTGTGTGGCCTTGGCACATTCAGCTTCCTATGCAGCAGTCTGTTTAGCTTCAATTGCAGCAACATGCTCGTCAGCACTCGAGGATATAGCAGCACTTCTGGAGATCGTCGGTATCGGAATCCTGAATTCTCCCTTGGAGGGTATGGGAACATAAGAGCCGTCCTCCAACTTGGAGAGCATCCTCTCCACTTACTTCATACTCTTAAAGTTGAAGTCGGGTTGTCTCTCCTTCACCTACCTCCAGAAGGCATATGTGCACTGAAGAAGGACCTTGGAGGAAGTCTTCAGGTGCTCCAGTCTATTCTCCTCCGAGGTAATATGGGCAACCACAGCTTGCTTCCCGACTTCCTTTACTAGAGCCTCAGCCTTCTCTAGCCTGGTCTTCAAGCTGGCGATCTCTGCTTTTTGGCTCTCCCCCGGATTGCCCATCCTTTTCGACTCTTCCTCGACCTTCTTTTGTAACCAAGCAGAGTCGTTAGCACGCATTTCGGCTGCCTCCCGAGCCTTCTCAATAGCCACCCGAATGGAATTGACAGCTTCCTTTGCCACCTCCAACTCCATGACTCCCTTCTTGAGGGTGTAAATTTGCTGGTCGCGGTCTTCGCAAACCCGTTGTAGCTCCTTGTACTCTAGGTCCTGCTTACTGTATAAGGAGGCATATTCCCTCTTCCGCTGAACAACCTCAAAGACATAAGCTAACGCCTGAAAATTTGAATATGTCAGAGAGATAATGAAGACATTTAAAAAAAAAAAAGAAGAGGAAACTGGAAGGGAAATTATCTCATAAACCCAGGCATAGGTGTTTCTCCCTATAGCATTATTAGCCAATCCGAAGAGAGCCTCCCGATCAGCGGGAGGAATGCAATTCAACACCATCTGTTCAGCGGCAATGGTGTCATCCAAAATCTTCTAGTCGACTTATACTAACCATTTGGTAATAAACGTGTTCGGAGACAGTCTTCCCTTGCCTTTGGACTCCCGTGATTTGTCCTCTAGCAATTTGGTGCTCGGTAACACCGTGAGAAGATCGCTTTTGAGAGGCCTAAGGGAGACATCATCCAGAGCACCGTGCTCGATAATCCTCACCGAGAGCCCCTTCTCCTTCATGGGCTCCTGTTGGCTCTGGCCCTCAAGGACCTTGCTCAACGAACCATCTCCCCTCTTGGACTCCTTCATGGGGGGTCCACCCCTTGCTTGGTTGGAGCTTGCTTCCTCTTCTTCTCCAACGGCTGGGGCAGGGACTCCACATCCCCGATGATTTGGAGGTTCTCCTCGGTTATGAAGTCCATCATGGAATCCATATCAAAATCCACTGCAACAAAGTAATAACACAAGGTCAATATAATGAAAGAGCATGCAAACATACGCAAGATACTCTCACAGTCTCACCCTTCTCCAGGCAAGAGATGTCTAAGGCATCGATGTCATCTTGCTCCACGGGACTCTTAGAGTCTATTATCAACTGGAAGGTCTTTAGGTCCTCATTGTCGAGGATGAGAATCTTGTTTTGAGCAGAAGTGTTGGGTGAGCCTAGCTTACTAGGAAATTTATGCCCCAAGCATTTAGCCCAAAAAAATCGCTGTTTCCAAGCATGGATGGAGGAAGTGATTTTACCCATAACCTGGTTACTGGATTCTCGTTGGCAGAAGAAGTACCAGCCAAGGTGAGAGCTGAGTGAATTGAGCAGGAAGCACCTGATGAATAGTATAGGGGAAGGATGTTGGTTTAACCAAGTACATCTGAGGACGAAGGCGCCAACGCACCTCCAGGAGCTTTGAAGTAAGTGGCTGGGGGCAACACCATAGTGTCTGAGGAGGCATGAAATGAACTGAGGAACGAGGAGGCAGAAATTGGCCTTGAATGAGTCAAAAATAAGGTTGGCCTCGCCGAGATGCTCGGTGTTTAACCTATCCTCAGGGCTAGCAGCCCTAAGATCAATGGACTCTGGAATCGAGTAGATTTCTCAGATTTTCAGGACATCTGACACATCTTGTACCAAAGGGATCTCATCTACCCTCTTTCCTATAGTGGTATCGACTTGGGACTGGCGAGCGTGTTGGGCCTTCCTGCGAGGGGGAGATGGATGATTTCTTCGAAGGCTTACTAGAAGAGGTGCTGGCAGAAGCACCTGAGCGAGTGCGGTGAATAGTAGCAGACTCCATAGGGGGGACCACGGTGACATCTCTGGCCACCGAACCATGGGACAATCGATCTGATTCCTCAAATAAGGAATCTGTCTCTGTCGCTGTTTTAGAGGATGGGACGTTCTTAGAACTTGACATTTCTAGATAAAAGAAAAGGGAATCAAAGGCAGAAAGGAGAAGAGAAGAAGAACTTACTCGAGTAAGAAGAATCTGGCTGAAGCAAAAAGCGCAGAGTGAGAAGACTTAAGACTTCAAGGGTTGAAATGAAATCAGAGAATCAGAACTCTTGAGCTTCAAAACTTGGAAACGATGAAGAAGAAAGACCCCAAGAGGATAGAATCTTTTATACCCTGGGGAAAAAGGTTGGACGCCTTAGATCAATCCAACGTGCACATTTGGACAATCACGATACAACCAAAAATTCAAAGTGGGAATGTGGTGAACACGTGTCCTACCTTCAGAAGAGGTTTCGTCAACAAGGAAACACCGAGAGCTTGATGGTTTCGAATTTAAACTTTATGGCGTCCTTTCAAGTTCCCTTAAAAGACGTGAAATTCGAAAGATATTTCGAACCCACGTGCTAGAGATGGCGAATGACGACACGCTTTTTGAACCCCACGTTTCAACTTCCCATCCAAGGGTATAATCGTTAACGTCTCAGACACATTTCAGAAGCAAAATTTCCTTCCCAAAGCAATGCTCGCCAATACCAAATACTGGCGAGGTTAGACGAAAACTAGCCATCAACGAAAGTCTACAACGAAGATAACTGTTAACCGAGCATAACTATCGGTACTGTGAAGCATGGTGATCGGTACAGCGATACTCGAAATAAATGTGAAGTCCTCCCTATGCCTTATCCAAGACAAAGGGAGTAAGGGGCAAATGATACACCGTATTTTATCCACCCAATCCCAAGGTGACATCTGGAAGCACGTTCCGTCCAAGATTCGCATATCACGCGCAGGACGGTTAAACCGGTATAGCCACGTCAGTATAGACGGTTAAGGAAAGTCCTAAAGGCGTTCTGAATGGTAACCGTAATCCACGTAGGGAAAGATTCCTAACCGAGAACGACTCAATCTCTGGACGAGGTAGGAAACCAACTGGGAAGATCATTGTAAAGGGGATTGGGTGAAACTTGTATAAATAGAGGTCATTGAGCCCCAATTAAGGGAGATCAATCAATTAAGAAATCAAAACTGTTTCAAGAGAGTTCTTCGTTTCCTTTATTAGTTTCAGTATTGCAGAGAGGGAAATCTCATAGCGAGACACACATATTTCTTTGTGCAACACATCTAATTCCCTTTGGTTTAAAAAGTAAAATAAAAATTACATATAAAATGTATCATTACTAAATATGGTATGGAATTGAAGTAGTTTCTACAATCACATGGGATAATTATTAAAAAAGTTTTCTTTTAAGGTTTGAAAATTTTCACTTTCCTTCCCTTTAATTTTCCTTGCAACCAAACATAACCTGAATAAGAAGCTAGATCCAAACCGAATAAAGAACATTATATATATTGAATAGAAAATATACCGAACTAGTTAAGTATTAGTATTGAAAATACAGTAATATTCTCGGTACGATATGATTTCAGTTTCTATGTTTAATCTTCTGTATTGAACCAAAATCGAACCAAATAACCTATCGACACCCTTAATAGTGGATAAAAAAAAATTTTCACACGACATGATGGGTATCTTTTGAAAAACATATGAAGAATTGATTTGGTGAATGGCTTTTAAGCATATCTTTGGAGCTTGGTGGCTCTCATTATTGAGAGAGCTCGCAAATTTAGTGATCTGAAACGGTGATACGTGAAATGTGTGTGAAGGATAGAGACCAGATATGGTAGCCGTTCAAAAAGTGAGTGGTGAGGAGAGGCATCAGTTGGGTCAGGGTCGGTATCAGTTTCCCACTAATTTACATACATAGAAGAAAAGTTATTTCAATGTCAGTCGTTTTGGTTGATCGTTATCATTACTTGACCTTTTGGAGACCCTCCAGTAAAATTGTAACCAGATCTTTTATTTATTTTATTCCTCACAGTAAAAGTGTAAAACTAACTACCAAAAATCGCCATTTTTTTTTTTCGTGCAAGTTCCACATTGGAGCCAGAGAGGGATCCACGAGGGGCCAATCAAGGACCCAGTAAGGGCCAGCAAGGGCACTAGGCACATTTATTGATAAGTACTTACACCTACTATTTACATCACTTCCATTAAGGTATTAAATGGTTCAATTCGGTGTAAGGATTTTTAGAAGAAATCATAAATGGTTTCAGATATTGAAATCAAAACCATTTACTCTGCAAAGGCAAACAGGGGTTCATAGCTATCAAAATTGATACGTCTAAAGCTTATGATAGAGTGGAATGGAGACTTATTACTTCTATTCTTAGGTTTTTGGGGTTTAGTGAGAAGTGGGTGAGTCTGATTTCTGTTCTTATTTCCACCACATCTTTCTCCATCAAACTTGACGGCAGTTCTTTTGAATATTTCTCTGCTCCTGGGGTATTCGACAAAGTTGCCCTCTTAGTCCCTACCTTTTTTTAGTTGCCATGGAGGCGTTGTTCCGACTGTTAACTGTCTATTGAGAATTGAACATGTTTAAGGGGGTTAGATCTGCTCTTGAAATCTCTCATCTTCTGTTTACTGATGATATCTTTATTTTTTGTCAAGCTACTTCTGATGATCTTCTGACCATCAAAGCTGTTCTGGATCTCTTCTTTGACTTGTCGGGTCAACAAATTAATCTTTCGAAAAGTAGCATCCATTTTAGTAAAAATGTGTCTCTCGAGTCCAAAAGATCACTTTGTTCCCTAATTGGAATCAAAGAAATAAAACAGGATTCCACTTATCTAGGGACTAATCTGTTTCATGGCAGCTCCAAGGTTAAGGAGTTAGCTGGAGTGATTGATTGTATGCAAAGTAAGCTTGCTGCTTGGAAAATGTCTAACTTATCGTTTGCAGGACGATGTGTGCTCATTAAATCTGTGTTGGCCTCAACCCCATCCTATCTTATGAATTTTTTTAAATTTCCTATCAAAACTTGTCACATGATTGATTCTATTTGTGCTAATTTCTGGTTGGGTCAATGTGCTGGTGCGCAGAAGAGAAAATTTTCTCTTATCTCTTGGGATAGGATGTGTGTTCCCAAATCTAAGGGAGGACTTGGGTTTCATAAGGCGGAAGTCCATAATAATGCTTTATTGTTAAAGCTCAGCTGACGCTTGATTATGGAACCTGAGTCTTTGTGGTGCCGAGTGCTTAAGGCCAAATACTTTCCCAAGCTGTCTTTCTTCGACCCCTCTACGAGGAACCGAAAGGAATCATGGACTTGGAATAGCATATCGAAGGTCATCCCAACCCTGGAAAAAATGGTAATAAAGAGGATTGGTAATGGCAATTCAACTTTCTTTTGGTGTGATAAATGGATTCCTCCCTTATCAGGTAATCTCTTTTCGACTGTTTCACCTACGCCTACCATCTCTGATTGGCAACTTCGTGTCAGCTCCTTTCTACAAGGCTATGAATGGAACCTTCATCGTCTTAACTTATATATTCCTCAATCCATTTCTTCTCATATTCATAGGCATATTCATCCTATGACTATTTCTAATTCAGAGGATAAGTGGTGGTGTCTACAAGCCAAAAATGGTATTCTTACCACTAAATTTGCTGCACAATTTCTTAGTTCTGTTAATTATAGGTGTTCTTCTATTGAACTTAGTTGGTGGAAATTCTTTTAGAAGCTTCCAATTCACCAGAAATTTAAGATTTTCTTCTGGCGTTTGCTAAACGCAGGAATCCCTACCAAGGCAACTCTTTCAAAATGGATCCAGATTGACTCCTCATGTGCTCTATGTGGAATTGGTGCTGAATCTCTATGGCACCTTTTCATTTCCTGTGATTGGGTCAAACGCATCTGGGCAGCAAGACCTTTGGGATTAAGAACTGAATCGTTGGGGTTTGACTGCCTTAAGAAATTTTCTTTGTTCTTTTTCTCTCTCCTCCGGCCGAAAAAACAATTGCTCTCTTGGGTCTTTGGTGTCATACTCATTACCTATTACTTTATTTAGATGGTAAGGAATCGTCTTATCTATAAGGCACAAACACTCGATCCCAGCTGGGTGCTGCAATGTATGCACAAATGGATCGTTGATCAAAATTTACATCCCCCCCCTGATTCTTCCCGGGATGTATTAGATGATTCTGACTATCTTTCTCTTACTTATGATTTGAAATTACCAATGCTCAATTTCAATGTTCTGATCTGTGCAAGATACCACATCACAGGGTTAACCTTTGCAGGGTGGTCCTATTTCTTTTTGATAGATGGCAGACTTAAGTTTTTTTGATACAGGCTCTATGCAAGCTGATGAGGAGCTAACTGCAGTTCTTTTTGCGATCTGTAAAGGTATCGACCATGCTGCCAGTATTGGGTTGAAGATTAAAACGATTTGGAGTAACAACAGTTTTGTTGCCGATACACTTCCATCTCCCACCAAATGCTTATGGCCATGGACTTTGTTTATAGAATGTTTATATATATATATATATCTGACCGTACAAAGGTTACAACCTTTGAAAGGGATGGGAACAAGTTGTGTATAACCCTAGCTACAAACTTGGCGAGGAATGTTGTATCTCTCTCGTTTAGCTAACTTATATGTTTTGGTTTTTTTTTTCATCCAAAAAAAAAAAAAAAACGATTTACTAAACGGTTTTGATTTCTTTTTGGTTTTTAAACGATTTCGATTGATCGACTCTAAATGGTTTCGATCACTGTTTTAGGTACTTGGTTCTTAAACAGTTTGTCTGTTTTACACCGAATTAAATCGTGTTGGATTTACTCAACAAGCCACATAGAAAAACACATGATTCTAATTCATAGAGAAGCCAAAATATTCATAGAAACATTGAATCTAGAAACCATATCTTTATGGACTATGCTTTCTCAAGCAACATTTGGAGAGAAATCATTTATTTCTTTAATGAAAGCTGGAGTGGTTTTTCTTCAACAGAGCTTTTGTTTTCATGGTGGCGAAGGAAAATAAAGGCAATGTGTTATACCCGCACTCAAACTACACCTTAATTCTTAGGGCCACGACTTTCACTGGTAGATGTGACGGCGCTGCCAATGAACAATACCTGTGATTTCGGGTCGTGACAATCAAGGAGTTAACTGGAATAAAAAGGGTGAAATTTTGATTTGATGGACAATGTGACCGCGTGAAGGTGAGCATTTAATCCTTAAATATCATGTGTACGTGCTCCCTTCGTAACCCTCGAAAGGTGGGCCAAAGCCTGGAATTTATTACCTTGGGTTTACCCTATTTCTGGTGGGTTGGACCCTGAACTGGACCCGGTGGTGAGTCCATACCTACCATATGATTTATTGTGGGATAAGGTATTGTGGGCCCCATCATCTCCTTTGTATTTTAGTGTGGGGTCTTAAAATATCTTAGGTTCCCACTAGAGATAAATAAGGGTTTTGAAGTTATGTGGATTAATTCAACTATCCACTCACCTATTACAAATATCTTTGGAACCCACTAAAGATAAATAAACTTTTTGAATTTTGTGGATTAATCAAATGACCTCACTAAGCCATGTGTTGATCTATGGATCCACTCACCTAGCCAAGTGGCAATCTATGAATTCACTCACTAACCACTAAGCTAATCCACTCACAAACCACTAAATATCCACTAACTATTCTCTAACTCATCTAAACTTAGTAAAACCGTGGAGGTGGAGAGAGAAAGGAAAAGAAAGGAAGAAGAGAAAGGAAAGAAGAAAGAAGAAAAGGGAGAAGAAAAAGAAAGGAAGAAGAAAAGAGAAGGAAAAAATTGGAAGAACCCTAGGGCTTGTGTAGCTCTACCCTAGGAGTGTTTGTCTTGGTTGAGGTAGGTCTTTAAATCTATCTCTCTCTCTCTCTCTTCTTTATTTCTTTTGGGTTTGAGAAAGACCCATTCAATTGGGGGTTTTTGACCTAGGGTTCCATTTGAAACCCAAGGATGCTTCTGGATTTGGTATCCTACCTTCTTGGGGGCTTGAAGCTCATCTCTAAGACCTCTCTTTACCTTCTATTGGGATCTATTTCTTGGATCTAGGGTTCTTGATAGAGAAACCCTAGTTTTAAATTATTTGATTTGATTTACTCTTTGAACCTAACAATCCCTTGATTGGGTTAGGGTATTATGACCCTAGGTGACTCAAAAACCTTTTCCCTTAGTCCTTGTAGGCTGAAACCCATGAGATTTCGAGTTTGGAAGCTTGTATGTGGTGAATTTTGGTTTCAGCAGGAAGGTGGACCCAGAGGTGGACTCAGGCCAGAAACCACCATCAAAGTCCACCCCCAATCTGTCTATAGGTGGACCCAGGAGTGGACCCAGACCAGAGTCCACCCCATGAGTCTGCATGCTTGCTGGTTCACGCTGGACCCAGGAGTAGACCCAGACCAGAGTCCACCCCGTGAGTCCGCATGCTTGCTGGTTTACGCTGGACCCAGGAGTAGACCCAGACCAGAGTCCACCCCATGAGTCCGCATGCTTGCTGGTTTGCACTAGACCCAGGAGTGGACCCAGACCAGAATCCACCCCAGAGTCCAATCTTGAGTTTTAAAGTATTTTGCCCGGGGTGGACCCAGGCACTGTGCCTCCACTCAAGAGTCCACCTAAACTCTATTGTGTTACTTTTAAGCCTAGACTTCGAGACCCCTCTTACCTCACCTAACTCACTTTGTTACACTTCTTTAGGTACCATTACTCTTACGGTGAGACTTATCATATGTTGATTGACGATGAACCCTAATAAACGAATTTGCGAACTAATAGGTGAGTAGGGTTGGGATTTGACTTAATTTGGGAGTGTTTTGCATTATGTTATGCTTGTATGTCATATCTCATGTATACTTATTCTTGCATTTTTATAACTATAGCTGTGAAAATTACGAATGTATGCGTTATGGATGTGGCTTGTTAATGTCTTCATCATGCTTATAATTGGTCTGTTATGAGCCGTGTCGTGCTGGTACCCGGTACAAGATGGTATTGGACGTCATGTGCCTGAATACCTATCGATACAATAGTATCATATTGCATCATACAGTTAGTGCTATTATATGGTCTGTCATATGCCGTGTTGTGCTGGTACCCGGTACAAGATGGTATGGGACGTTATGTGCCGGAATACCTCTTGACACGATAGTTCATATAGAATGATTAGGATTTTCGATCCCCTTGCTACAACCCTTACCAACAAGGGTTTAGGTGTTGGGTAACCAAGGCTAGCTGTGGTGCTTGAGGAGTGATACGAGGCCAGGTCAGGTGAGATCATTGGTTATCGGGGTTTGCCTCTGGGTGGCGAGTGATTTTTACCGGTGCGAGCTCCCTTGTAACAATTGAGGTTTCATCGATGGTGATAAGATAAGTGATCCGTGATGTTTCCCGAGTTGTTGCAGTAGCATATACCTAGTGACTTAGATATGCTTGCTAGGTGGATAACTGGTTAATAATTCATGCATCATGGACTATATGTTATTGCTTGTATGGTCCCCATCCCCTCACTGGGCTCAGTGGAGCTTACCCCTCTTTGCGCAATCTTTTTAGATGTATTGTAGGTGATGTTTTAGTGGAAATCTCTATGGCTCTTTCTCTTGGATATGTTTTACTCGGTGTTGCTAACGTGCAGTCGGTGACTTATATCTATGATGTTGATGACTGTGTCAATGTGGCTCTTGGATCGAGATACTTATTTCTTTATTCGTTTTAAGTTTCATCATTTGTATGGTATAAATTTTATAATAATTACTGTTGTTCTTCGCTTTATTTAACCTCTTGAGAAATGATGTAATATATTATTTGTCTATCACATAGACTTTTGAACGCTTTTATTATTGTAAACGCTTCCATTCTTTTGCATTTACATTTACTTTTATTGTAAATGTATTTCTTTTCGCACTCTGATGTACATATGAGTTATATTGAGTTGACTGTGATTCAAGCCACTGCATTGAGAATCTGGCGGCGTAAGGTGACACGTGTCATCCTAATTATACCCCTTTTATTGTATTTTATTTCTTTCTGGGATGGGGGTGTAACACAGTGCCCCTCCCCAAGGTCTGGAGGTCTCTCCTTATTATTGTCTGTCATCAATTATGGTTGGAGCAAAACGGGCGACGGTATGAAAATCTGAAGCGATCTCCACCTCGAGTAATTAACCTGTGCTTCAGGTAAGTTTCAGATTGTTCTAGTATTGAAGGAGTGAGGGTTACTTCAGTCCAAGATCTAATCCTTGCAAGAAATTCGGAGTTGCTATCACGAAGTCACCAGCAAAAATTATAAATGAAGTGAAATGAATCCCACCGCCTCCAGGGTGGTTGAAGCTTAATATTGATGGTTCATCGTTGGGCAATCCAGGATGTACAGGAGTTGGGGGAATTTTTTGATATCACTTAGGCTCACCACTTAGATGCTTTGCCTCTTTCCAAGGGATTGGAATGAATTACTTGGCAGAGAGTAACTTATTGACTCTTCCCATTGACGGTGGGAGATGGACTCTGGTGGTTAAATGTCATTGGAGAGGATCTGAATTCTTTGGTTTCGGGCTTTTGGGCCAAACTCGCACCCAACCTTAAGACAAATAAAATCTCTTAACTGATCGTTGACTCGTCCCATGGACAGTGGGAGATAGACTTTGGTGGTTAAATGTCATTGGAGATGATCGCTTTTGGTCCCAACTCGCACCCATCCTTAAGACAAATAAAATCTCTTAACTTATCATTGACGGTGGGTGATGGACTCTGATCGTTAAATGTCATTGGAAAGGATCTGAATTCTTTTGGCTAGGGCTTTTGGGCCCAAGTCGCACCCAACCTTAAGATAAATAAAATCTCTTAACTTATCGTTGCCTCTTTTACTTAACCGTTTAGAGGCATTAAAAAATAAATAAATAAAAATTCTCAACAACCAAATTCTTGGAGGAAAGGAAGCCATGGCTTCATTGTAATGGCTTAAAGCCGTTCGCTCACTTAATTGGTCTCTCACTATAAAAGTAGTCTCCCAGTGGATTTACTTTTCATACTTTCCATTCCTCACTCTTTCATGGCTTTTTCGAAGCAGCATCTAATAAGAAAGTCCAGGTCTTGGTCGTGTATGGATGAGAAGAAAGCAAAATTTTAAATTCAAAATTCAAAATTCAAAATTCTTATATGGTCATTTACAGGGATATCAAAAGAAATATCAAAGTAGCTTTACTTAAGCTCATTTGCAGTGTCTTTTCCTCGTCCTCTTGCATGAAACTTCCTAGAGAAGATAACACAATCACATCTCTATACTTGTGGACAAACCAGTACTGCAACTTGATTTACTTTATTAAGCCCCGTTTGTTTAAAGGGGAAGATGAGGTTGGGATTATTGAGAAGATGGGATCCACATGTTGGTGGAGTTTTATTGGGGTGAAAATATTAAGATAAAATTATTAAACCCTAAATCCTAAACCATATTCTATTGTTTTGGCATGACTTCGATGAACTAGCGGGTCCAAGTGGGAGTTTGGGGGCGGCAACCGCTAAGAAAAACATTTTTGAAGACTATATAGATATTCAGGTAAAATTCTTGTATAGGATTTCACTATAAATATGTAGCGAGGGTTCTTTTTCTGTAATGCAATCTGAGAGAGGTGTGAGGACAAACACTTTTAACCCTATTCTCCATGGATAGTAAAACATAACTCATCTCACTGTGTTTATTGTATGATTATTATTCGTGAATCGTAATTTCCATTCTTTTCTGCATCGTATTAAGATTCATTTTTTAACAACTTGTCCATAAAGCCGGCTTCGATCCTAACATTATTTCTAACTAACACTTTTCCTAATTAGTTTTATCCAAAAAATGCCCATCTAAGCCTTCCTTAAACAATTGGTAGGCTATCAACTTATTTACCAAAAAAAAAAAGAGGCTATCAACTTGAAATAGTGTAATTGTCATTGACCAAATTTGGTTAAATCTCTTGGAAACTTCAGCAGCCCATCCTATCCTAAAATTTTTTAATGAGAAATCACCAAATCCATTTCTTATTAAGTTCGTTGGTGATGAGGGCGAACACAATTGCGACGAAAGAGAGTCAGAACTTAGTTGGTCAATTGACTCACCTAACCTATAAATTCTTTTTTTTAATTTTTTTTTATTAGACCTATAAATTCATTGGAAGATTAGAAATGACAAAGGACAAACCCTATCATATCAATTAAGGTTTTGTTCCATGCAAACCCTCTCAAATTTGAGAGGAATGCTAGCCGTACTTGGTCATATATGCAAAACATTGTGGGATTGTGGGCTCCATTATTATTCATGGTCAATACAGATCTTCTATGGCATGCTGTCTGTAGCGCCTATGTGGTACAGACAGAACACCGGGTACAATGTCTATCTTATCCTTGCTCGAGCAAGGTGCTCAGGCAAAGGTAATGCAAGGCACTTTGTCTAGGCCGCACAGACCGCTACAGGCAACACATCATAAAAGATCACGATCCATTCACGATAGGGTTTTTTTGTTTTTTTCGTTTTCGGTTGAAAGATTTATTTATAGATATCTCATTTTATTACCCTTCCAATTGTTGTAAACTTCATAGGTCTTGTGATGCTCGCCAATGACATTAGGAACCATCTGGAAGTGATAGAATTAGCCTGAAAATTTTACTGAAATCATAATGTATTTTCTAATGAATAATACTGTGGCACACAAGGTATAAAACTATATCATAATTCACACTATATTTATTAATAAGGGTAGACATCTCATTTATTCAAACCCCCCCCCCCCCAAAAAAAAAAATTAATCTCATTTTGTTATATTTGTGGATTTAGGGATTTTTCTTGCATTCTTGACAACGTCAGTGATCGGTCAAGTAAAATTACTAAAATGTCTTTAGAGGATAAATCATGGTAAAATATTGTTATTTGACCTCAGATCAAGTCCGTCCATATGTTCAGAAGATGTAATATTTTTGGAGTAAACTTCTTGTGCACCCTCATGGGGTTTGTCGTATTGCCATGTACATCCCATTATTTTTAAAATCTTACTTACCGACCCTGAGACTAATGGAATACCCATTCCACTAGGGTGAACATGTTAAGTGATGATGTCAGCAGATCATAAATCAGTAAATAGCTAAAATACTCTTATGAGTATTGGAGTTATCATAATACCCTTTTGGACAAATTAGAATCTATTGGAGAAAAAACTCGAGTTTGAGGAACTAAACAGTAACTCTATGGGGAATCTGTGAATGACGACCATGGTAGTCGCTATTATAACATCATCGCAGGACTAGTCATTGTGAACCCAAGTGATGGTCTGTTTGATATTTAAATCATCCTTTTCTGGTCTCATCTAATGGGTTTTGGGATCGGAAGTTGCAAAAAAAAAAAAAAAAAACTGTTGCAGTATGGCCGAAACCATGGTTGCAACTTGTAGTGCAGAACCCCCCCCCCCCCTTTTTTTGATATTTATTGATCATTGGAACTACATCCGATTTATTTTGTATTGAACCTTTATACATTTTGGTTTAATATTATCACATGCGATATAAATTTTTTGAGCGTTATGTGTCCGTAAGTATTACTTAAAATGATAGTCAACTAGTCACGACTAAGGTTTGGGCTGGGCACCGTTATCATATAGTCGTCGCATTGAGTATGCCTAGTTGAGATACAACAAATTATGCCTGGGGAAAGATATTGCCCCTCTATAAATGACTATAATTTGTGGCCAAAGAGTTGTGGATCGGATATCCAATGGTAATATCTGAACCCAAGCAAAGCCTCCCTAAGCAGTTGATAAAATGCATACTGTGCTCCCTAGGAGAAAGCAGTTGATAAAATGGATATTGTGCCTCCTTGGGTCACTCTGAAATGTGTAAAGCTGCTATTATCATAAGTCTAATGATTCAGGAGTATCTGGTCCAATATCGGATATCTTCTGAGAATCTGTATGGTGCCAAGTCATAGATGTCTTCTCAAAATAAAGATATTCTTAGTTAGATTCTTAGTGTCCAAGTAAGCGAAAATTATCTCTACGTATCGGTATCAACATGGTTTGAGATATCGATATCATATAAGACGATATGTAATGGTTTCGGTTGTGGCCGTTCCTGATATTGTGAATTTTAAACCTTTCCAAGGCTCATGTATACACACAAAATAGCCATCATTGGGTTTCATAAGAAATCCTTTTGTAGAGCTATAAATGGATTATATCGTAAAAAGTAAATTACTTTTGTAGAGACATGTTACAAGGATTAAAAGGAGGGTGGGCTTCAATTCAAACGTGTGCGGGAGGGTATTTTTGGGTATTAAAATTCTATAAGGTTTGTGAACCCTAGGATCCGTTATTTGTTGGAATAAGATATTCTTTATATTTCTTTCTCTTTTTTTTCTTATTCTTGTACCTATGTTTCAAAGGAGATAAATAGCTTTGCTGGCTAGAAAGGCTTTATCGATCGATCACGTATAACAACAGTCTAATCTAATTCCGATCCATGAATTTTGTAAGGTATATTACATACATTCGATACATAGTACAAATCCTTTTCTTGATCTCCACTAAAGTAAACAACAACTGGAAAAGGGTGGTTGTCCAAAGAACTTGTCCTCCAAGGGGCTTTATGTTTGTTATATCAGTCTCTCATATCTCTCCCTCTTCAACTACCAAATATTCCTAGCTATTAAGTTTCTAATCTTCTCATTTTTTTTTGTTTTTTTGTTTCTCAGATCCTATCTATCTCTGTGATGAATCTTCTCCTTTTTGTTTTTTTCTCAGCTCAGATCCTCTCCCTGTCCTTAAAATCTCTTATCAATATTTATTGAAATCTCTCTCTAACCCTCCTAGAGTATAATGAGGTCGTAGGGAAATGTGTCAAGATTCGAGGTGCACTGATCTCGCCGGGGTGTCCCTAAAAAGCATTAATCAAAGGTGGTCAAGGACTCAAGATTGGGGCATCTTTACGTTCACAATCTGGTCCATTTGGTCTAGTGTGTGCGAGAAAGGACTGGATCCATCGATCACCCTAATTAATTACTCCCTCTATACCAATGGACAGGTTGTGAACGTGAAGATCGATACACCCAATCATCCGGCCGGAAGAGTACATAGAGAGAGATTCAGGCCTGGACTTGGAGATTAGTTTTTTAGATTCACTCAAAATGGCGGAGTAAATTGTAGGATTGAAGAAAAGAATAGTATTCTTGATTCTTGTTCCCATTTATTGATTTGGGTTTGGGATGCAGGGTGAATTCGATTGGGAATTGAAGCAGTTGATTTGTATCGGAATCGGCTGAGTCCGATTCTGATTTTTGTTGTTCTAGCAGATCGGATTATTTATGCCAAGTTCCCTCTGGATCGGTGAATTATGGACGATTAATCTAGTGCTATTGCGACTGATTTCAGTGGATTTCCATCTGATCTGAATCAGAGTCGGCATTCCATCACTACATTACAGCGTCTGAATTCGGTTTACATGGACTGCTGGTTTCATGGAAAAAAACCAGTTTAATCGTTTTTCTTGTCTTCTTATATGAAAGTCAAAGATATGCTTTTCCAATTTGTCGGCAGTGAGAAAAACAATACGATTATACGATGGATGATGAATTACGTGAAGATGCTCGCAATCATCCGGCCGGCGTATCCACGTGAACAGAGCAGATTCAAGTCGAGATATGGAGATTTCTTACAGATTGAGTGCACAAAATCTTGCTAGTGCCCCGTGCACAAAATACATCTGCAGATCGATGCATTGTCCAGGCTAGCAACCTCAAACTTTCAAGGGTTTGGCAGAACAGTGTATATAGACATTCTCAACATACCGAGCACTAAAGAAATCGAGAACGTAATGCTCATTGATGTTGAATCATACTAGATGGATCCTCTCATCGCATACCTCCAAGGGGGCATACTTCCGATCAACAAAGAGGAGGCTAAGAAGATAAGGATGAGGGCAGCACGGTTCATTATGATCGAGGGGGTACTATACAAAAAGGCTTACGCCATGCCGTATTGGAAATGCCTCAAGCCATAAGAGGCAGAGTATGTACTCAGGGAAATTCACACGGGTATTTACGAACAACACTTGGGGGCCATAGCATTAGCTCACAAGGTCATCAGGCAAGGGTACTTTTGACTATAATTATGAAAAGATGCAATGAATTTTGTACGTAAATGCGTCAAGTGCCAAACCATTGCATCGATTATTCGCCAACAAGCAACTGAGCTCACTTCCATCTTTAGTCCATCGCCTTTCGTACAATGGGTATGGATATTTTAGGTCCATTCCCAAATGCAACAGGAGACAGACAATTTGTGGTAGTAGCAGTAGATTACTTCACTAAATGGGTGGAGGCAGAGGCATTGGCCATAGTCTCAGCTACAAAGGTATGGAAGTTCTTCCTCCATTCTGTCATTTACAGATATGGAATCCCGAGAACCCTTATCTCAGATAATGAGAAGCAATTTGAACAGAAGTTTAAAGAGTTCAGTGATCGGTATGAGATTCAGTTGCATAAGACTTTAGTAGCACATCCACAATTTAACGGCTTGGCTGAAGCCATGAACAAAATCTTGTTGGATGTGATCAAAAAGAAGTTGGAGATAGCTAAAGGATTATGGGATGAAGAGCTACCAAATATCTTATGAAAATATCAGATAACCACAAGGCTTGCAAAAGATGAAACCCCATTCATGTTGACGTATGGAACTGAAGTAGTGATGGAAATTGGAGAAACTCCACTAAGGGTATAACTTTATAACCCAGAGACTAATAGTGAAAATTTGAGAGCAATTTTGGATCTGTTAGAGGAAATCAAAGAGACAGCACGAGTAAGGCATGTCATGCAACAACAATGGACATAACGCCATTATAATGCAAAGGTGAAGCCAAGAATATTTTACCAGGGAGACCTGGTACTCCGTAAACTAGAAACCTCTGACCCAAGAGACATAGGAAAACTAGCACCCAATTGGGAAGGACCATACATAATCTCCAAATAAGTGGCGCAAGGAGCTTATCAGTTGGAGACTTTGGAAGGGGTACCCAAACCACGGTCTTGGAACTCAGAAAATTTGAAAAAAATCTACCAGCAAAGGTCAATCCTTGTTTATTTTAACTTAAGGTTATTTCAAATATTCAGATTCCTGCATTTAATAAAGGCATCAACATTTTTGATTCATTATTATGAGCAATGATTCGCTTATTGGCATGTTATTAATGATGTGCAAATTGTTAATGAAAATAATGGTCTACTGACCATAATGGTGATTTGCACCATAATGGCGTTCCACAAATCCATGGTCTATCGACCATAATGGTGAATTGCACCATAGTGGTGTTCCACAATAAATCTATGGTCTACCGATCATAAGAGTAATTTGCACCATAGTGGCATTCTACAATAAATCAATGGTCTACCAACCATAATGGTGATTTGCACCATAGTGATGAGTTGCACCACAATAAAATTGACAGTCCTCAGATCATAATGGTGATTTGCACCATAGTGGCATTTTACAATGAAATTATGGTCTACTGACCATAATGGTGATTTGCACCATAGTGGTGTTTCACAATGAAAAATAATGGTTTTCGTACTATAATAGTGATTTGCACCATAGTGGCGTTCCATAATAAAAACTAATGATCTCCCGACCATAATGGTGATTTTCACCATAGTGGCATTGCACAATGAAAAATAATGGTCGCCCGACCATAATGGTGATTTGCATCATAGTGGCATTCCACAATAAATCCCTGGTCAACTGACTATCATGGTGATTTACACCGTAGTGGCGTTCCACAACAAACTCAATGGTCTACTGATCATATTGAAGGTAGCAACATCAAAGGGAAAAATATACAAGGCGGAGCATCATGGACAATAGAAGAAAATTGAAAATTTTATCATTTATTAAATGGAGCCTTCTTACAATAAAGAAATGGGTCATAGAAAATTGGAGACAACAGTCACATTATCATTTATTACAACATAGAAATGGGAACCTAAGCTGATCAGAAGTCCCAAAAAAGAAAAGTGGACATGTTCGGTTTTCAGCGAGCGCCTCCTCCTTGCCATGAAAGCGAAGCAGAGACAAAATGCGCTTAGACCATAAGCGCGTAGAGAATCATCTTGGTTTGCCAGACAGAAAACATGAAGGATAATGGAAACCAAGGCCCTGAAATGTGAGACAAGAGTAGCCATAACCAAGATGCTGAGCAGAATATGAACAACCTAGACATACATCGTATGCCCTCCTGTAGCCCTCAGCAAGCCTGAAGAACCTTGAGGAGGCTGCTCGCCAAATGGAAATCACCATATGGAAGCCCTCAGGTTCTCTTGAAGATGAAATAGGACCCAGTGATGGATTCCTACCCTTATAAGAGATGAGGATGTTGAAGACGATAAGAAGAGCGTTGGTTTTGAGCCTCCAACACACTAATTGTACAAATCTTCCCATCCTCGAATTCTGAAGAGGTTAGAGGAGGAAGGAACCAACCACCTCAAGGTTCTCCGCCTCTTTGTATTAGAATGGCATCGCCAAGCATTGACGCGGGCACACTACACAATGAGGCAGCCCCCAGCTTGGAAATAGAAAAGACATAGTGTGTCATTTGAAGAACGAAGCTATGAGGGTAATGTCGTTTGAAGATCAAGGCTGAAAGCAGAACTGATATAACGATAATGTCAACTCCTAAAAAATGACACTCGCTGTAGCCATAGAACCAACGACGATCGTAACACCAGAGAAATAGGAGGACATTAAGAGAATAATAGGGAGGAAAGCCACAAAGGAGATCCATGGCCTGGTTCTAAAAAGAAGAAGCAGAGATCATGATAAAGGATGAAAAAGGAAAACCCCTATTTATGAAGCAACGGACGGTCTAGATCAAAAGGGAATCCCAAAAGATAATATTCTGGAGTTAAAGGAAGTAACTATCAAGGGCCACGTGGCAGGTCCCTATTGCTTTGCGATTTTCAAAGCTTGTAAAAAGATTTTGAAAAGATGCGATAGTTCAACTTCTGTTTGAATTCCACTAATAACGCAGTAAATGAAGCGTCATATGGACCAAGATATTAAATATATTGCGTTGAAGGGTATAACAAGTATTCTAGTGACTCAACAAAATTCACAAGTATGGAGGTCTCCCAACCAAATGGTGAATTGCACCATAGTGGTGATTTGCATTACAAAGAAAAAGCTACTGGTCTCCCAACCATAATTGTGAGTTTCATCGTAGTGGTGATTTGTACCACAAAAGAAAGTTGGCAATCTCCTGACCGTAGTGATCAGTCGCACCACAAGCAAAACAAAGCTATAGCGAAGCAAATTAAAGCTACAACAATTATGATGGCATGAGTAATGCTGGCAACAGAAGTTGAGTAAGAACAAAAGGAAGAATCATCAACCCAAGAAGCATGGAATGAAAATTTCATTTATTCAGATGTATAAAAGTGTACAAATTACAACCGCCAAGTTATATACAACAAAAGTTACAAGTATGGGCATTTTGGACGTCAAGGATTGGCGGGTAGTAATCCTGGAAGGTTCTCGGGAGGAGGAAAGAAGAGCATAGAAATGTAAGACGGGTCCAACCTTACTTCTTGAACATGAATTTTAGAGTCGAAACCATAGTCAATCTTCCCCCACTTGAAATGGGGGGCAACCTTCCTTATCTTGTTGTACAAGCGTTGAGCACCTTCTAAGGTCGTATCTTCACAAAAGCGATGGAAGACTACTGACTTCAAGAGATGATCGATGGTCATGTTTGCTGCAACATATTTCTCAATCCAAAGATAGTCAGCAACGTTGTCCATAATATCTCGAGAAAAATCAAGTCTCCAACAGATCCTTCTCCCAACTCTCAACAGACTTGTAATAGTCTAGCTCATCTTCAAGTCGGGTTTTGAATCTTAACAAAGCAGCATTTGAAGATGCATACATCTTTATCTGAACATGCAGTTCTTTTTCTCAGCTCGACGCATCAAATTGCACAGCACCGGGCATGGTAATTTAAACCTATATACAAAATACAAAGGTCATGATTGGAAATTGTAAGTATGGAGATGAATATAGAACAAAGGAAAACCATAAAAAAATTTCCATTAAGGACAGCTCTGCTGGAGTACAGGTACAAAACAATAGTACAATATGGTTTGAATACAAAAAAAAAAAAAAAAAAAAAAGAGAGAAAGAAGCTAAACTAGGGCTAAGGTCTTTGGATCCTAAGCATCGGACGCAAGCTTCACTTTATCCTTAGGTTGGGAGGAGAAAGATCTGTCATGCCCCCATCCCGATGTAATATATATTGCCACACTGGGGTATGACTGGGACGATCACACATCATCCCATCACCTACCAGGATCATGGATGCAATGTCCTGAGCCACATTCCACCCTGTCGTCACATGTTGATAACAGAAAGGAATGGACCAAAATGGAATAAATCGTTCCAGATATAAAGTTAGCGGAAGTGAAATTAAATTAAATCATGTGAAATTATAGAGCATCGGTTCTCTAATGATAACACATAGTACAATTGTTCATAATGTAACCATTCATTTCTCTCCCTATAAATAAACATATAGTTTATACATGATGGTAGAATGAAAAATAGAAAATAATAAGATATAAATAATTACCCCAAGGGCACCGATCTTGGGTGTACATCTACATCCAAGTCACATCCATCGGCTCCTCTTGATTCGCATCCAATGGTGCTCATCCAAGTAGTACCTCCTGCATAACAACTAAAAAGGAGTTGCGCAACGGGGTTAGCTACACTAGCTAGTGAGAGAGCAAAGGGGAATACGCATATACCATACAATCAATATCAATACCAGAATGATGCATGCTAATGTTAGATTCATTTTTCACCTAGCACATAATTCTATCGGTCAAGTGTATGCTACTGTGATAGCTCGAGAAACATTGAGGGTCACTTATCCTATCGCCCCAATAAATCCTCAACTATCACTTGGGGACCTACGCCGGTAGAAGCCATCATGACCACCCAGTGGCAGACCCCGATAGCCATTACTACCCCTGCCCTGGCCTCTCCCACCTCCACAGACCACAGATGCTCAGACTATCCAACACATAAACCCCTGTTGACAAGGGTCGTAGCATAAGGGAACAAGCATTCTAGCCACAGATATACTATATGCAGGTCCTATCGTCCTAAGAGGTATTCTGGGTACATCAATGTCCCATTCCATCTAGTACCCGGGTGGCACATACAGATCAGGATGGCATACAATATTTTTCATAATTAAATAAATTGGGGTTCCGGCACCGTAGCCCGATATAATGGTGAGCATGCTGTCATAATCACAACAGATCACATTTGGATAATAATGCAATGCGCACAATGCTTATAATTATATACTAGCATGCTTAAGATATCACAGTAATATATATATATATATATATATATATATATATATATATATATATATATTACAAGGACTTGGTTCTTGTTGCAGACATTCGAGAACTTGAATTACAATTGGAAAGGAAAAATAAAATTAAAATTTGCAGAGAATCTACTTAGATCCTGTAGATGTATGAAGATCTTCGAAGAGATGAGTAGCAGAGGATCTGCACTATTTTTGTCTCTCGAATTCTCCTCCCTCTGCTTTGAGACGAAGTGGCCTTTAAATAGAGGACGCCTCTCTTCTCCACCGAAAGTGAACCTTATCCGGAAGGAATCTTGGACTTGGGTGGTGGACAGAGAGCACATGGGCTTGTCGGTAACTTTTGACTTTGGAGGCCAGTGGAGCCTACACACTTGAAGAAATATCAGAATCTTTTGACTTTCGAGACCAAGGCACCAAAAGTAGTTTTGGACTAGAGTGCTACAGTAAATTTGACTTTTTTACTATTCATTATTGTGTCGGTGGTGATTTTGAGCCGTTGGATCTTGAAGATAAACTTCAAAAACCGCACCGAGGCATTCCACGTGTAAAAACACTATTTTCCTCATTGGTTTGGTTTAGACTATTCACTGTATTAGAATGGGCCTAGTGGTGGCTTGACTATCTAGAATCAGAGATAGTAACTGAGACACGTCTATTTTAATCAGCCACATGTCAACTGCTTAGCCATTCTTTGATGTCGTCATGGCCGACGAATTTCCAACATTAGGGCTTGGAAACTAGCCCTTGGGCTTGTTAAGAGCCTGTTTGGATGTTTGGCCCATTTGGCCCATGGACTTTCGGATGGATCTTGCAGAAGAAGAAGAGAACTGTTGGCTTATAAAATCTAGCCCATCATCGGGATCTTGGGCAAACTGCCCTTCATGGAGATGAGGTGTAATTAATCCAACACTGGATCTTGTATCTTCCTCATTTTCCGCCTCAATGCCAAGTACCACAAGTTGGGCCGCAATCTCGGCTTGTTGGGCTTGAAATTGGAGACGTCTATTATCATTGGACTGGCTTGATAAGCTTATTTGAGGTGTGGGCTTGAGAGTTGTTAGGGCTTTGATGAGGGCCTCTTTGGAGCATTTGCTAAGGTCACATTTGTCCCACCATTTTACTTTGAATCCCCGAATGAGGATAGGGATGGACTATTCAGGGGTTTCAGCTTGTTCAATGGCATATTCCCAATACATGATCCAAGCCAGTCGGCATTGGATAAAGAATCTTAGCAGATCTGGTTGTTCAGGGATTTGTTCAGTGTGCTGGCAAAAGATTTGAAAAGCTTCATAAACCGGATCTGGTAAAATATCCAGGATTGGGCCAAAAGCGGCCCACCATCGGGGAAACCACATAGGGATTGGGCTGGAAAACTTATAGTCGAAGCAAAAGAACCAGGAATGTTGGTTCTTACTATTTTGATAGAAGAAAGCATGGTGCCAAGCATCCATGTAGTCAAAATAGTGGTACTCTTAAGGTTGGTAGTTTTGAGAGAACCTTTTTGTGGTGAGAGGATGAGTAGCCCAATCTTTTGTGCTAAGGATCTTGAGGATAGTCACAGAAGTATGGATGACTAAATTGGGGTCATTTTTGTCCAAATTTTGTTTAATCCTAATAGAGTCAGTATCTACAAGGATAAATTCATAGAATTCTTGGGTTTTGGAATTATTTGGAGAGTAAAAATGCCAGCCTTGGTAGAATACTCTTTGAGCAACTTCACGGGGGGATTTGCAGTCTTTGGTGAATTGTTCATCTAGGGAAAAGAGATCTTGGTAGAAAGCCTTTTGGACATATTTGTTGGGTAACCTAGAGGGGGGTGAATAGGTTACCACTAGTGGATTTTGCCTCTTTTTCGATTGGTTGCACACTTATATTAAATATAAAAAGCAGAAGTAAATGAGGCACAAGATTTATAGTGGTTCGGCTAACTTAGCCTACATCCACTCCTCTCAACCTTGAGAGAATTCCACTAGTATTTCCCTTTCAATACAATAGGTGGGAAAATGACACCTTTACAACTCTTTTTAACAGGATAAGAGGATCCTTACAATCTTAGTTCCAGGACAAGAGTATCCTTTCAATCTCTTAAGGATGAGAGGGTCCTTATACTAATCTAAGTACAGTCTAGATTAATACAACAATGTTTTATCAAATCAAAAGCATAAACAAGTAAATACAATAGAAGTTTGGTATAAATACCTATCAAAGAGTAGTGACACTTTTACCCTTTGAGTGATGGTGCTCAATGATATGAATGAGAGTGATGCACTTTGAGTCTCCTAGATGACTCTCCTTAATGGCATGAGTTGGAGAGAGTGGAGAGTTAAGAGCTTGGTAATATCTCTTTGAAGAGCTTGAATTGAATAAATTAGCTCAATGACAAATTCTCACTTTTGTACTTTCTCAAATGTACTATGCACTTTTTCTATCAAAAGATTTCTTTTGTTCCTTGTTTGGATGTGTTTTATAGAGCTAAAAGTTGGAGTTTGTTTGTTCTCCAACGGATATAAAACTGTCATATTTTTAGACTGTCGGTCGACCTATAAAAGTTGTCGATCGACCATCAAAAAACTAGCCGTTGAAAACTAGCCGTTAAGCCCAAGTTTGGGGCTGTAGGTCGATTGTCGATCGACCTATGGATCGTCGACCTACAACTGTCGGTCGACCGATATATCTGTCGGTTGCAACCGACAGGCTACTGGAAACAGGTCTATATTTTTTATATTCTGTAGGTCGACCGACAGAGTCTGTAGGTCGACCGACAGACAGTTATCCTATTTTTTGATTGTCTGTCAAGGGGATTTTTGGTCCAGCTTGCTTGGGGACTTCATAGGTTTTTGTCTAACACTTTAATGGCCATGTTTCTTGAGTCTAGGGCATGGGAATGAGTTCCTCCTAGGGTCTCTTACATGTGAATGCAATGTGTGTGTAATGTGATATGCACATGTAATGAAATGTGTTCTAATGCACTTGAATCTTCTTGGAGAGTCTTTGTCTTGTTAATTCTTGGCTTCCTTTAGAAGATGTTCCTCAATCTTCAAATTTCTTCTTTTCCTTAACTCTTACATTGTGAGCTCCGTTGATCAAGTCTTTCCTGGATGCTTGATGCTTCCAACGTCTGACTATGAAGCTTGCTTAAAGATTGGAATATTAGTATTAATCTTAATGTTTGTTATCATCAAAATTAGTTTATGGAGGAATGTGTTTTCCAACAATCTCCCCCTTTTTGATGATGACAAACATGTGATTCAAAATATGCATTACTCATGTATCTATGCAATTCAAGATAAATATATGCATTATTCATGTGGGCATGTAACTCAAGATGAATATGCATTATCATACATCATATGATTATTTGAATCATAATTCAAGGTAAAGATAAATATGCATTATCACATAATATGAATATTTGAATCATAATAACTTCTCCCCCTTTTGTCAACATAAAAAGGAGGTGTAGAGCATGAACAAGCAAAAACAATCTTAGGGTGGCTCCCCCTAAGCCAGTGCTGGTAACCATGAACAAGCAAAAACAATCTTTGGGTGGCTCCCCCTAAGAAAATGACTTCCTGCATGGTTAGAAGAACAGAGAGCAAATAATATGAAGCCCAATAAAGTGTTAATTTTAAAAGCATCACATGCTTCAAAATAGAAGTTCCATGTTTTAAAAGTATTCCATAAAAGTACAGATCAAGAGTTCTAATATAAAGTCAGTGATGTCAACTATCTCTACTGTGGAGGAGGAGGAAAGAAATGCAGATTGAGACGCTGTAAGATCACTTGGTTCTCCTGTTGGATGCGAAGAATCTCTTCTTGATCTTTGTGGAGAGAGGTGAAGTGATCATCAAAGCCCTTCAGGCGGGTGTCAAGTTGTTGGCGAAAACTTGAAAATTCTCCTCTGGTGACATAGTCCCCTGAGGGTTTACCAACATAGTCTTCATCCTCACTGTCGTCCTCTTCTTGTGACTCTGCTTCGTCACCTGTGACATGTTGGGTAGCTCGCTTCCTTCGGGCTTGGTGTGAGGGAGGAGCCGCAACAAATCCCAGCTTCATCTTCTTGATGGTGGATGAGTCGATGTCAATCATCTTTGGGTCAATGAATTCCCCAGAGAGATCCACTTCATGGAACTTAAGGATGGCAGTTATGAGTCTGCCATATGGAAGGTTTCCCCTATAATGAGGTACTGCACAGTATTCCATGGTCTTCATAATCACATATGGAAGATTGATAGGATTGGCAGTGACAAGACACCAAGTAATGTAGGCTTGAAAGGGATTAATGGGATTTTAGCCCAGAATTCTCTAACAACCTGATTTTTGGGCTTTTTGAGGATTTCACTTTACTCAAAAGGGTTGCAAATCCCGAGTTCTCTCCTCAAATAGCAGAATCTCTCTTCACTTAATGGCTTGGTGAGTATGTCTGCAAGTTGTTTTTCAGTTTCAATGTATTTTAGAATAATTTCCCCTTTTTGAACTGTGTCTCTAAGAAAGTGATGCCTAATATCAATATGTTTGGCTCTTGAATGGAGAATGGGATTTTTGCTTAAATTGATTGCACTTGTATTGTCGCAATTAATTGGAGATGAACTAAAATGTATCCCATAGTCCATGAGAGTTTGCCTCATCCAAAGGACTTGGGCACAACACCTGCCGACCGCAATGTACTCGGCTTCAGTAGTGGAAAGAGCAACAGAGTTTTGTTTCTTGCTAAACCATGAAACTAAGCAAGATCCTAAGAAGTGACATGTGCCACTTGTACTCTTACGATTAAGATGGCACCCTGCAAAGTCGGCATCCGAAAAGCTTATTAAATCAAAATTTTGGTTCATTGGGTACCATAATCCTACATTTGTAGTACCTTTAAGATATTTAAAGATCCTTTTAACGGCACTAAAGTGGGATTGCATTGGGTTGGCTTGGAATCTAGCACAAGCACACACGCTAAACATGATGTCTGGCCTACTAGCGGTGAGATATAGAAGGCTGCCAATCATGCCTCTATAGCGTGTAGGGTCTATGGGAGTACCTTCCTCATCTTTAGATAGCTTTAGAGAGGTGCTCATGGGGGTGCTAGAAGACTTTTGACCATCAAAATCAAATTTCTTGAGAAGTTCTTTAGTGTATTTAGTTTGACATATAAAGATTCCATTTTTGGTTTGCTTAATTTGAAGTCCTAAGAAAAAATTAAGTTCACCCATCAAACTCATTTCAAATTCATCACTCATGCATTTGCTAAATTCAACACAAAGATTTTCATTGGTGGATCCAAATATAATATCATCAACATATATTTGCACGATAATAGAGTCTTTTCCTTTATGTTTCACAAACAAGGTTGTATCAACCTTACCCATTTGAAATCCACTTTGGATTAGGAATTCACTCAATCTCTCATACCAAGCTCTAGGAGCTTGTTTGAGTCCATAGGGAGCTTTGTTAAGTTTGAAGACATGATCCGGATATTGTGTATCCTCAAATCCGGGAGGTTGTGCAACATATACTTCCTCCATGATAAAGCCATTTAACAAAGCACTTTTGACATCCATTTGACATAGCTTAAAATTTTTATGACATGCAAAAGCAAGTAGCATTCTAATAGATTCCAGTCTTACTACCGGTGCATAGGTTTCATCAAAATCTATCCCTTCTTGTTGATTATATCCTTTGGCAACTAATCTAGCCTTGTTTCTAATGATTGATCCATCTTCATGAAGTTTGTTTCTAAACACCCATTTGGCTCCTATAATAGAATGATTCTTGGGTTTTGGGACAAGCTCCCAAACATTGTTTCTTTCAAATTGATGGAGCTCTTCTTGCATAGCTACTATCCAATCACTATCTTCCAATGCTTCTTTTATGTTTTTAGGTTCAATTTTGGATATGAAAGCAATATTGTTGCAAATGTCTTGAGTTTTAGATCTAGTTTGGATTCCTTTATCTAAGTCTCCAATGACATGATCCAAGGGATGGTCTTTCCAAGGTCTAACCTCTTTGGGTAGATCCTTTGGTTGGTTTTCGGGTTCTCTTAGAGAGAGATTTTCTATGTTCTCCCTAATCTCAACAAGTGTATCATCATCATCAACCAATGGCTTGTTTCTATCTTTAGAAAGAGATTCATCAAATTTTATATTCATTGATTCTTCAATAATCAAGCTTTTCTTATTGAAGACTCTATAGGCTCGACTATTTGAAGAGTATCCAAGGAAAATGCCATCATCGGCTTTAGCATCAAATTTTTCTAAGTTATCCTTAGTATTCAATATATAGCATATACACCCAAACACTTTAAAGTAATCAACTTTAGGTAGTTTATTATGATAGAGTTCATAGGGTGTTTTGAGTAATATAGGTCTAATTAATACACGATTTAACACATAGCAAGCCGTATTGACCGCTTCGGCCCAAAAATATTTTGGAAGAGAGTATTCATTTATCATTGTTCTAGCGGTCTCTTGGAGTGATCTATTCTTTCTTTCAACCACCCCATTGGATTGAGGTATTCTAGGAGCGGAGAAGTTGTGGGTTATGCCTTGTTTACTGCAATAACTCCCAAATTGATTGAGATTGTCAAATTCTCCTCCATGATCACTTCTAATGGTTGTTATGAGATATCCCTTTTGGTTTTGTATTCTCTTACATAGAGATGCAAATTCATCAAAGGCTTCATCTTTATGTTTTAAAAATAGAGTCCATGTGAAGCGAGAGAAATCATCAACTATTACAAAGGTGTATCTTGAACCGCCTAGGCTAGGTGTAGTAATAGGTCCAAACAAGTCCAAGTGTAGTAGTTCTAAGGGTCTAGTGGTAGACACTTCATTTTTTGATTTATGAGATACCTTGGTTTGTTTTCCTCTTTGACAAGCATCACATACATGGTCTTTTCCAAATTTGAGTTTGGGTAAGTTTCTAACTAAATTCTTAGATGCAATGGTCTTAATCACTTTTACATTAACATGTCCTAGTTTTCTATGCCATAGGTAGGGATCAACATCATTTGTCACAAGACATGTATTACTAGAATTTGCTTCATCCAATAAGCAGATATAGATATTATTTTTCCTAATTCCCTTCAAGATAGTCTTATCATTTGAATTTTTTGCTAAGCAATGAGAGGTTTTGAAAATGACACTATATCCTATATTACATAGTTGACTCACACTAAGCAAATTATACTTTAAATTGTCAACTAGGCATACATTGGATATAATTGTACCTCCAATGGTGATTTCACCGATGCCAATGATTTTTCCTTTGCTATTGTCCCCAAATGTCACCATTCCTCCATTGTACTTGTTTAGCTTGGTGAATAGATTGGGGTTGGCCGTCATATGCTTGGAGCATCCACTATCAATATACCATTCAATTGCTTCATTGCTCTTCAAGCATACCTATAAAAGCAATTAATTATATGTTGGTCCCCATAATCTCATGGGTCCATTGAGGTTAGGATCGATCATACCCTTAGGTATCCAAGCTCTTCTAGAATTTTGACTTTGTATTGTAGGTGTGATAGATGTAGGTTTTCGATGTCCATATGATCTTTGGGTTCTTCTTGGCCCTTGAAATTCATAGTGTCTATATGGAACATAGTAATTTTGTGATGTGGAAGACTTATTGTTGATGTAGGCCCTTTGGTGATCATAGGGCCTAGTGTATGTGTTTGGTCTATAGTGATTTTGAGGTCTTTGGGGTGCATATGGCATATATGAAGCATTTTGCCTATATGGTTGAAATGGCTTAGGCTTGGGATATTGTCTTTGTGGCCGTTGGGGCACAAATTCTCCTTGAGGTTTGTTGGTCCTCTTTTGAGAAGTATAGTAGAATGCATGATGCTTCCTTTTTGTATCCGGTTCTTTATATATCACCTTACCATCAATATAAGCACCGATGCAAGTTTCATGCCCGGGTAAATGACATTTTTCACATACAATGGGATGTGAGGTTTGGCCTTGGTTTGATTTTCTCCATCTTGGAGTTCTCATCTTTCCCTTTCCTTTGGCTTGATGTGGTCTTTTACCATCATAGCCTAGACCTTCTTTATTTTGAGGTCCCTTTTTTGGATTTCCTAATAATGTATCTAAGGTCTTTTGACCCTTAGTAAAGGTGTGCAATGTGGAGGTTAGATTCTTATTTTCTTCTTCTAGGTTGTGTGCATGTGAAGTCAACTCATCAATTTTGTGTAGAAGATTGGCTACTTCTTTTTCTAAGGCCTTTTTAGAAGCTTCCTCTTAGAGACTTACATTATAAAGTTCTTCAAAGGCCTCTTGAAGTTCTTCATATTCTAAATCATCATTGCAAATTGACAATGAGCTATGATAGGGAGAGTTTACCTCGTCATCATCATTGTTGTGAGCCATTAGTGCCAAGTTGACGGTCTCTTCATCGGATTCATTATTTTCTTCTTCACTATCACTTGAATCCCATGATATCTCGGCGGTGCAAGCCTTTTTCTTTCTGCTTTCCTTTCCTTTTAGCTTGGGGCACTCGGTTTTGAAGTGTCCGGGCTTTCTACATTCATAACACACAATGTCCTTGTTAGTATTGAAGGGTTTTTCCTTTGTGTATGTTTTACCTTTGTTTTCTTTTGATGGTTGTCCTTTGTAGAATCTTCCTCCTCTCTTTCTTAGGAATTTTTGGAACTTCCTTGTGATTAGAGAGATTTCTTTCTCTATATCCTCTTCATCGCTTTCTTCTTCTTCGGATTCGCAAGAGGTCTTGAGTGCGATGGACTTTCTCCTTGGTTCTTTTACTTCTATGACTTTATCATCTTCAAGGAGTTCAACTTCATGGGTTTGTAGAGTACCCATCAATTCATCCATATGTAGAACCTCTAGATCTTTTGCTTGTTTGATGGCGGTCACCATTGGTCTCCACTTGGAGGGTAGTGATCTCAAGATCTTCCTTACATTCTCCGCTTTGGTGTATTCCTTTCCTAAGCTTTTCAACTTGTTAACAATGTTAGTAAACCTAGTAAACATGTTAGAAATACTTTCATCATCAAGCATTTTAAACAATTCATATTCATGAACAAGTTTGTCAATCTTGAGTTGTTTAACTTGTGATGTTCCTTCATAGGTAACCACAAGAGTATCAAACATCTCCTTAGCTGTGTTACACATACTAGTTCTATTGAATTCTTTTTCACTAAGAGCACATTGTAGGAATGCAATAGCTTTGTAGTTTTATTGTATGTGTGTTTTATCCGATGGTGTCCATTCGGATTTCTCCTTAGGTACAATTCTTCCTCCAACTTCTTTTGTGATTTGGAAGGGACCTTCCTCAATCACAGTCCATACATCAATATCATGAGCACACACATAATTTTTGAATCTACACTTCCAGTAGGCAAATCCTTCACCATCAAAGTATGGTGGCCTAAAAGTGTTGAGCCCCTCAATTTAGTGTGTAGATGATGATGATGCCATGGATCGTTTTTAGCACAATATAAAGACAATATGGTCTTAGTTTTGAGCTCCCGCTCTGATACCAATTGTTGGGTAACCTAGAGGGGGGTGAATAGGTTACCACTAGTGGATTTTGCCTCTTTTTCGATTGGTTGCACACTTATATTAAATATAAAAAGCAGAAGTAAATGAGGCACAAGATTTATAGTGGTTCGGCTAACTTAGCCTACATCCACTCCTCTCAACCTTGAGAGAATTCCACTAGTATTTTCCTTTCAATACAATAGGTGGGGAAATGACACATTTACAACTCTTTTTAACAGGATAAGAGGATCCTTACAATCTTAGTTCCAGGACAAGAGTATCCTTTCAATCTCTTAAGGATGAGAGGGTCCTTGTACTAATCTAAGTACAGTCTAGATTAATACAACAATGCTTTATCAAATCAAAAGCATAAACAAGTAAATACAATAGAAGTTTGGTATAAATACCTATCAAAGAGTAGTGACACTTTTACCCTTTGAGTGATGGTGCTCAATGATATGAATGAGAGTGATGCACCTTGAGTCTCCTAGATGACTCTCCTTAATGGCATGAGTTGGAGAGAGTGGAGAGTTAAGAGCTTGGTAATATCTCTTTGAAGAGCTTGAATTGAATAAATTAGCTCAATGACAAATTCTCACTTTTGTACTTTCTCAAATGTACTATGCACTTTTTCTATCAAAAGATTTCTTTTGTTCCTTGTTTGGATGTGTTTTATAAAGCCAAAAGTTGGAGTTTGTTTGTTCTCCAACGGATATAAAACTGTCATATTTTTAGACTATCGGTCGACCTATAAAAGTTGTCGGTCGACCATCAAAAAACTAGCCGTTGAAAACTAGCCGTTAAGCCCAAGTTTGGGGCTGTAGGTCGATTGTCGGTCGACCTATGGATCGACCTACAAGTGTCGGTCGACCGATAGATCTGTCGGTTGCAACCGACAGGCTACTGGAAACAGGTCTGTATTTTTTATATTCTGTAGGTCGACCGACAGAGTCTGTAGGTCGACCGACAGACAGTTATCCTATTTTTTGATTGTCTGTCAAGGGGATTTTTGGTCCAGCTTGCTTGGGGACTTCATAGGTTTTTGTCTAACACTTTAATGGCCATGTTTCTTGAGTCTAGGGCATGGGAATGAGTTCCTCCTAGGGTCTCTTACATGTGAATGCAATGTGTGTGTAATGTGATATGCACATGTAATGAAATGTGATCTAATGCACTTGAATCTTCTTGGAGAGTCTTTGTCTTATTAATTCTTGGCTTCCTTTAGAAGATGCTCCTCAATCTTCAAATTTCTTCTTTTCCTTAACTCTTCTGTTGTGAGCTCCGTTGATCAAGTCTTTCCTAGATGCTTGATGCTTCCAACGTCTGACTATGAAGCTTGCTTAAAGATTGGAATATTAGTATTAATCTTAATGTTTGTTATCATCAAAATTAGTTTATGGAGGAATGTGTTTTCCAACAATATTGGCTTCGAGGGAAATTTTGTGGAGGAGTTGGTTGGGAAACAGTGTTGGAAGAGCTTGGTCGAGTAACAGATTGGGAGGTTCTGGTAGTGGGGACTTGTTGAGTAGAACTGGTTGCAACAATTTGGTTGAAAGGAACATTTGCAGTGACTTGTTTGGAAGGGGAGGCTTTTATCAACTGGTTGGAAGATGCAGGCTTTGCATAGGAGTCTTTGGATTTGACGATGGGTTTGGGGGGCTCCTTTGGAGCCATTATGAGAGAAATGGTTTTTGGACCCTGCAGAAATTCACAAGTGAGGAAATTAGGGATGGAATTCATTTCTCCTTTGATATAAGTTATGTCAAAATCAAAACTTGATAAAAGTGTCTGCCATCGAGAAAAAATTTGTTTGGAAGCAATATTTTGGACATCATTTTTTAAAACTTGTTTTGCCGCACTGCAATCAACTAGAACAAGAAATTTTTTGTTTAATAAATCACCTTGAAATTTTTGGATGCATAAAACAACGGATAAAACTTCTTTTTTAATGGTACTGTAATTTTTTTAAGCTTGGTTCCAAATGGCAGAAGTATATTGGACAAGCAGTTCTTTGTCGGCCTGAACTTGTTTGAGTATTCCCCCATAACCTAATTCAGAGGCATCAGTTTCGACCATTTTGAATAAGGTGGGGTCAGCAAGATGGAGACAAGGAATCCCTTTGACAAGTTTTTTGATTTTTTGAATGGCTATAGTTTGGTCAGTAGTCCAGGGGGTGGTTTCTTTTGAAGTCTGGAATAAAGGTTTTTACAGATATGGCTGATTTGGGGAATAAAATCCCGGACATAATTGAGGCTGCCCAAAAATCGTTGAAGTTGTGTTTTGTCAAGGATTTGATCAGGGAACTCATCTGCAAAGGTGATGGATCTTTTAATTGGGATAATTCGACCTTGATGGATATAATGTCCTAGGAACCTAATTTTTGTTTGGAATAATTCCATTTTCTTTTGGGAGAGAACTAAGCCACTAAGTTTCATGGTCTGAAAGAAACTTTTTAAATGTTTGAAATGTTGTTCGATGGACATAGAAAATATGAGAACATCATCAATGTAAACAATTATGAAATTGCCAAAGGGGTTTAGGATATCATTCATAATGTTCTGGAATTCACTAGGGGCATTTTTTAGGCCGAATGGCATTACATTCCATTCATAATGGCCAAAAGGGGTGGTGAATGCTGTTTTATATCGATCATCCTTGTGGATTTGGACTTGCCAGAATCCAGATTTCATATCAAATTTGGAAAATATAGTAGCTTGGTAGAGTTTTTAGAGCAAGTCTTTTTTATTTGGAATAGGATGTCGTATCCATTGTAAGGCATCATTTAAAGGTTTATAGTTGATGACCAAACGAGGTGTGCCTCTTTCAAGTTCAGCATTTTTATTGACATAAAAAGCTACACAACTCCGTGGGGATTTACTTTTGCTAATTAATTTTTTGTCAAGAATGTCTTGAATTTCTTTTTTACAAGTCTCTTGGAATTCTTGATTCATTTGAATAGGTCTTGCTTTGGTAGGAATATTTTTCTCTAGGAATCCAGGTTCATATGGTAATCGGACAACATGCTTTTGGCGGAACCAAAAAGCATCAGGAAAATCGGAGCAAAGATCTTTTTCAAATCGTTCTTTGATATTGGATGTTTGTTTTTGTATAGATTTGTCTTTGAGTTTCTCTTCAACATATTTATATGTGACTTCTTGTTTTAGATAATTGAGATGTTTTTGTTTACTGTTAATTAGGTTAACAGTAGGTTGTGTAGAAAAGGCAACAGCTTTGAGAAGATCAATCTATTTTGTCTGGGCTGGTTCTAAGAAGGTAAAATCGATTTGTTTTCCTAAGATTTGGGTGGAAATTCCTTGGTTTGAAACTGTGAAGGGGGGATAAGTTCAAGGAAAGGTTGTCCTAAGATGACTTCTGTATTTAGGTCTTTAATTAGGATGAAGACTTGTTTGAGGCATGTTCCTTGATTACAGATGTGAACATCAGAAAGTTTGTAGTTGACATTAATTCTTGAGCCATTTGCTCCTGTTAGTTTTTGTGTTGTTTTTTCAAAATATTGAGTGGGAACTAGGCCTTCTTGAATACAGTTTAATTGGGCTCCTGAGTCAATTAGAGCAACTGTACTTATTTTATGGGAAGATGATATGACAAGGGTTATATTGACATACCATTGTTGACAAGGAACACTGTTGACAAGAGCAACGAAATCGTTCTCTATGTTTGTTGATGGTTCATCTTCTCTTATTGCAGTAGTTTGTTGGATTTTTTTTAGTTGAGCAATATCTGACTTAATGTTTTTTATTTCAGCTTTTAAATCATTAGTAGTGGCTTCAAGACTGGTTAGACGTATTTGATCGGAAGATGGGGAAGGGATAGGAGTTTTCCCAAATCTTTTCTAAATTTGTTTTATGTCATAAGAGTTAGTTTGAGAGTGGGAATTAGTGGTTGATAATTGTTGTACTAAATCTTGGGCATGTTGGAGGTATAATTTTTTTGTATTTCGATCTTTGATTTGGTCAACAAAGTTAAGAAATTTATCAGTTTTTTCAAAATATTTCATTCCTAGAGTTACGTGAATCATGTTAATGGATTTGGAATCTTCAGTCTCATCGCATTCTTTACAAAAAACACCTTGGTTGCAGGTGCAGGGAGTGACTTGTTCCTCAATGCTGGATTCTATTTGATTGATTTCGTTGGTTTTAGACTTAGTGTCTGAGTCAGAATCGGTGTTTGTTAAGTTTGCTAAAAGTTGGGTTTTAGTGTCATCGGGCATTATTAGGGAGTTGATCTTTTTGGCAAGTCTGCAGTATTTGGCAATGTGCCCTGGTTTGCCACAGTTATAACATCTAGTTTTTTAGATGGTTCTAGGTTTTGTATTTCTAAATTTTTTAGGTGATTTTGTCCATGTTTTCCCTTTGTTATATAATTCTGTTTGTGGTGTCTGTTTTTCGTTATAGAATTTGGTTTTTCTAGATTTTCTAATATGACGATGAGTCTTATGTTTTTTATGAGTATCTTTTGATTCAAACCCAAATTGTTCACAAAATCCTCCTAATTCTTTCTTGTAGGATTTAGATTCTTTTCTGATTTGCTTTCTAAGTTTGATGTCAGTACACAAGGCTAATCCTTCCTTGTGAACTAAACTTATAAGGTCACCATAAGTGAGGTTTTGATAAGGGATTTTTTCATTATTTTTGTCTCTTAATTTTTGTTTTAATTTCTCAAAAAATAGGCTAGGGAGGCCTGTAATGAATTTTTCTTTCCAACAAGGAAGATTTGCATCTTCTCTGGTTAGGATTTTGGTCATAAAGGTATCTTTGTACCATTTGAAATCATGTAATTTTTTACATTTAAGATTGGATAATTGTTCAGAGGACCTATCTTTGAGTCTAGTGGGATCTCCTAAGAAATATTTACTGATACTAAAAATAAGAGTATTAACAGCATCTCCGATTGCTTGGTTGTTGACTATTATAGGGAGTCCTGTTTCAGTAATTTGTATTGCATTCAAGATTGAGTCCTTTTCTTCTAAGGTAAGGACGTTATCCCACCATCCTTTGAGTTGACCAGTAAAATCGGAGATACTTATCTCTACAATTGTTTGGTCAGGTATATCTTGATACGATGGGCATTGCTGACCATCGTCATTTCTTGGAGTTTATTGGCTAAGTTATAATCTGACATTCCATATATGTTCCATTCATAGATGATCCCACTTTGGTAGTTTGCTTGGGAGAAATCTTTTCTATTTTCAATTTGGAGATCAGGATAAGTCGGTCTAGGATAATAGTTGGGTGACATATAGGAACTTGTTATTGCATTGACATGGTCTTCTAAGGAGTCTTCTTCGTCAGTAGATGTTTCTAAGAGGGCAAGATTTTGGATGGTAGCGACTGTACTAGAACTACCTTGTGTTTCTTTTTGAGGAGTGTCCGGAATGACTAAGGATTGTAAACGAACAGAAACTTGATCTAGGAATTCCTTTCGTTCATTTGTTTTAAGATTATGTATACTTTTATTTGATATGGTGAAAGGTTTGAACAGTACAGCATTTGAAGAGGTTTTGTCCGATGTCTTAGATGCTTGAGATTCAACATTGGAGTCATTTTGAACAAGATTCTCAATTCGAGTTAACTATTTTCCTATAGTTTGTAAATATCTATTTGTATAATTGACTTGTTCTATAACCTTTTTTGATCCACCAGTTACACCTTCAATGGATCTGAAAGGTGTTACAATTATATCAGTATCATTTACTTTTAGTTTTATATTTGAGGACGGAGGGTGGATTGTTTCAATGGTCTTATCCTCTGTCGTTGTCCAAGTATGGAAGGCTTTTTTGTTAACACTAATATTTGTAAACGGATAATCAATATTTCTATTACTTGTGTAAATGTATAAATAGGTAAAGAACACTATATTGGTTTTTATAGTTTCCATTTTTTCATACCAAAGGGCTCTAATTTGTTTCTGTTGTTCTTCTGAGAAATAACTAAAAAACCAACTTCTTTTTTCTTTGTTTTTGGGGAGAAGGAAATCTTGTTTAAGTTTTGGTTTGTCTATTTGGAAGTCTTCTAGGGAAATGACACCAATGTTTGCTTCATGTTGCATTTCAGTTTGCGTTGGGGAAGAAGGCCGGGATTTTTCTTCATAAAATCCCTGGGTAATATTACTATGTGTTTGTAGGCCTAGTAATTTGAAAGTTCTCAATTGTTCATGTAACCTTTGGTTCTCTAGGTGTAGACTTGCAAGGGTAGATGTATTAGAAGTTGACACATGGCTAGGTACTTGGCTAAGGTTTTCAAATTCTTCAGAATTAGGTTTAGTTTTTCCCTTGTTCCATAGGAATGTGATCGTAACCGTTCCATCATGGCTTTGTTCAATAGACTCAACTTCATTGTTGGGTTCAATTGGTGGTTCAGGACATGGACATTGGAGACACCATTTGGTTGGGAACTTGACATCCTTCCAACTTATAGTTTTTGGCGGGATGGTTTTAGAATGTATAAAATCTGTTTCTATAAACGTAGTTTGACCTTTGGTAGTTCTCTTGAGGGCTCGGGATCTTATAGTTTTCATGGCTTTATATTGGATCCGGTGAACTATGACAATAGGGATGGATCCCTTCTTCATTTTGTAACCACTGGTGTTGATATTAACTTTGAGGGCATCTAATAAGTTGGCATCACTAAGAGGGAGATTGATATTAGGGTAACAATTGAAGTAGACTGGTCCTTTACAAAGACTGGTTTCGATCATCCCTAAAAGGGAGTCGTCAAAGTCTATGAATCTTTGGTCTCTTAGTGCGAGAAGGAGGGAGATATTCAGTCCTTCTCTGTGGAGAGGTTTAATAGCATCTTGAATGAGGCCTATATGAATATAATTGAAATCTTTTTTGAGTTTGTTAAGGTTCACTAGATCTAGGAGTTGGATCTCTTCCATGTCTGGAGAATAGTTAATGGTTTGTTCAACGGTCTTGATAGTTTCACAGAAACTATACCAATCTTGTCTATAAACTTCTTTGGTTGGGACTTTGGGCATAGTCCAATTTTGAAGGGACTGGTCAAGATCACCTGTGAAAACTTCATTACTAATGATATTATTGTGCAAGCTGGGTTCGCCTGCAAGTCTTGAAGACATGGTTCTACTTAGTCTATTAATGGTTTTCGGTACTATCCCCCCATACAGAAACACACTTTCATCCACCAAAGGGTGAAGGGTGGTTCAGTGCTAACAACCAATAAACGGGACTTACCTCTCACCCTACATGGCTCCAAAAAGCAAAGACCCCCCGACGCAACTCCCAAAGGACGGGAAAAGAGGACAGGAGAAGAAGAACAGTATATATATATATATATATATATATATATATTCAAACCCAACAAATCACCCAGAACCCACTCACCTAATACGGACGCCTCCGTGTGTAATTGTCATGAATCTCACCTGGGTTCCCTGCAATTTATCGAGTTGGGTAGCCTAGGAATAAAAAAATAATCATTAAAACATGCATACAAGGGTCCCATACTAGGCCCTCAAGGTTAAAATCAAGTTTCAACCAAGGCAGCACGAGCGGACTCACGGGTGATCTCAGCAAAGGTAAATCCACCCCTAACTCCGTTCAGTCCAAAAGGTAAAAATAAAGCGAGCGGACCCACGGGCGGAACATCATACTTGGATCCGATCGTGCATCCGTTCGATACTTGGAACACAAATAAAAGGGAGCGGATCCACGGGCGGATGTGCTTCTTGGGTCCGCCCCTGCATCCGTTCAATCCCAGAGACAGATCGAAGAGCAATCAGCCTTGGGCGGAGACAAATAGAGTGAATTTGTACCTTCATCTGCTCAGACCAACACACAGGGTTTATATTGGGTGGACTGACGAGTGGTACCACGATAAATGGATCTGGTCGTTTGTCCACCGACAGTCTCTTTCGAGATTTCAGGGGCTTTTGCTCCAGCTTGAAGCTTGGAGCTCCCTTAACATCTCAAGGACAGGGAAGGGTTGTCTAAGCCTTTCTAAGGTCATTAGATTCTAGGCTCATTGCATGGGTTCCAAGATCCAATAAGGTTTGGGTCTCACATTGGTCCATGGGTTGGGTTTCAAGGTTCAAACCAAGGATTCATCGACCATGGCTGCAATTGCAGCACTTAGAGGCCAACCGTAGCCCCATTAGAGCTCCCAACTAGGGTCGAGCTTCACCTTGAGTCCCAATTGGAACCCTGGGTTAGCCCTAGCTCAAGAAACCACCAAAATAAAGGGAAATGAGGGAGTGCTAGGTTTGGGGGAGCTTACCTTGGTGAGCTTCCTTCTTCCAGCCACTCTCTCCATCTCTTCTCCTCCTCTTTCTCTTCTCCCTTGGGTCTGGCCAGCTGGGGAGGAGGTGCGGGGTAGTCGGCCACCTTTCCATAGCTTCCATCTTGTTGCCCTCCCCTCCTATTCCTCTTCTACTTCTCCTTCTTCTTCCTTCCTCCTCCTCCTTCTCTTTTCTCTTGTCTCTTCTCCTCCACAGTTTATGGGGGAGGGGGAGAGATAAGTGAATGAGAGGGGTTTAGGGTATCCTTTAAGGGGTTAGATGGGCCTTAGGGTGTGTTTGGTTTAGGTACCCCCAATTCACTTAGTGGCCCTTAGGTCTTAAATGGGTTTGGGTTAGGTCTTAGGGCTTGTTTGGCCTTAGCCATGACCATTAGGTCCATTTAGTTGACTAGGCTCTATTTGGGGTTGGGTCCAAATCCATAGGACTCAATTGTCTACTATGGTCCATTTGGTTTAGGCTTGGGTATATAAAACCCATTGATTCAGTTAAGTTAGGCCTTGTGGGCCCACTTTCATGGTCCACTCAACCAATCAATGGTGAGGGCAGGGGTCCATATGGTCCAATGGTTGGATTAGGATGTCCGAGACACGGGTATGTGGGCCCCATAGGAAAATAAACCAAAAAGGCAAATGACAGCACGAGCGGATTCAGTACGAGTGAGTCCGTTCGTGACTCCGATGCTGCTATCAAGGCCCAAACTTCAAGGAAAGTTATGGGGTTTTGGCCCACACTTCCAGGTCTTCGAGGGGGTTCTTTTAGTAATACTCCCAACTCAAGGTCATTAGGGTTGACCATGGCCACCATGGCATGGCCCCTAATGTGAAGGTCTAAACTGCCCCGGGTGTAGGGGTAAATCTGGGGTGCGGGTGTAACAAGATCACTTCGATGGGGCAATTCCTTGCTCGATTTCTTCCCCTACTGTCTTGGTATGCTTAGCACCATGTGTAGTAGTGTATCCAATCTCCACTGTAGAAGTATGCCCAGCAGCACTAGAACTCTCCACATTAGTGATACCCGAGGAAGCACATGGTATTGGAATTATCAACTCTCCCTTTGATGGGGGAGGAACGAAAGAACCATCCTTTAGCATGGAGAACATCTTCTCTACCTCCCTCATGCCGTTGAAATTAAAATTGGGCTCCTTTTCTTTCACCTGCTTTCAGATGGAGTGTGCAACCTGCAGAAAGACCTTGGAGGAAGTCTTCATGTGCTCCCTTATATTTTCATCCAAGCTAATATAGGCTTTCACCGACTTAGCCCCAACTTCCATAGTCGAATTCTCGGACTCTTCCAACCTGGACTTTAAGTCAGCAATGTTCATCGTCTGGCTCTCCACCAGCTAGATCTTCTTGTTAAGTTCATCCTCAACCACTTCATTCCTCAGAGCAAAGGCATCATCACGTTCCTTGGCTACTATGCGGCCTTTATCTACTGTCGTATAGGCCCTTTCCGCAATCACCTTCTCTTTGGTCAGCGACTTAACTTTGTCGCAAAGAGTATGGATCTATTGATTCCTGTCATTACAGGTTCGCTTCAGATCCTTGTAATCCTTGTCAAACTGGCTATACACAGAGATATTCCTCCTCTTCCAATGTGCTAACCCTGAGGTGAAAGTCAAAGCTTGGGAAGAGAAGGAGTTACTAAAATAAAGATAAATCAAGAACACTGAAATCACCAAGAAAAGAGAGTATTACCTCATAAGCGCGAGTATGGGCGGTGTTCTCCAACACTTCATCATCCATGTCAGAGAGGGCATCCCGATCAACCGGTGGGATGCAAAACAGCGCCATCTGCTCAGCAACCTTGGCGTCATCAATCACCTTTTGGTCGACTTGTACCGACCACTTAGGGACAAATATGTCCGAAGATAAGCACTACTCAGGGCCATGGGAGGGGCGTCATCACGAACATCATGGTCGAAAGATGGGAGTGCCTTCATCTTACTCATTCCCTGGCCTTGACCCTTATCGTCATCGTGGCCTTTAGGAATTGAGGAAGGAGGGCCATTCTTCTTGAGCTCCTTCCTCGGAATAACCTTTTTCTACTCTATTAGAGCTTATTTGCTCTTCCTCTTTTTCTCCAGTGGCAGAGAAGAGGTAACCTTGTCCCTGGTGACTTGGAGATTCTCCTTATCAATGAACTCATCAATGGAGTCCAAATCAAAATCTATTGTGCTAAACAATGGATAAAGTTTAGTACACTACAGTCAAAGAATGATAAACATACCCAAAGAAAAAATGTATTTAAGAAAACCTCACACCTCTCCAAGTCAGACAGGTCTAAAGTATCAACATCAGCCAATTCAACAGGCCTCTTGGAGTTCATTATCAACTTAAGGGTTGTTAAATCCTCATCGTCGCAAACTAAAATCTTATTCCGAACAGAAGTGTTGGGCGAGCACCATTTATTTGGGAATCTGTGTCCTGAGCATGAGGCCCAAAAGAATCTCTATTTCCAAGTATGGATGGAGGAAGGAGGTTTACCTAGGATCGAGATATTTGGGTCACACTGTCGAAGGTAATACCACCCAGGGTCACTACTGAGCAAGTTGAGCAAAAAGCACCTAACAAACAATGCAGGGGAAGGACACTTGCGTAATCAGGAGCATCTAAGGATGAAGCCACCCACGCACCTCCAGGAGTTCGAAAGTAGCTGGCTGGGGAATATACCATAGTATCTGAGGAGACAAGAAATGAACTCGACAACAGGGAGACGGAAACCAACTTTAAAAGCATCAAAGATAAGGCAGATGTCCCTTGGATGCTCGATATTCAACCTATCCTCAAGAGAAGTGGCCCTAAGATCGATGGATTCAGGAATGGAATAGATTTTATGGAGCTCCATGACATCAGACACATTCAACACCGAGGGGATTTCCTCTACGCTCTTCCCTATAGTGGGGTCATGTTGGGGTTAGCGAATGCGATAGACCTTACCACGAGGAAGCACAGAGGGTTTATTTGAATGGTTATGGCTAGAAGTACCAAACTTCCTACATTGAACCGTATTAGACACCCTAGAGGGAACTACAATAGTCTCCCCAGACACCCTAGAAGAGGTTACTACGGCTTACCTAGACTTTTGACCATGGATTAACCGGTCAGATTCTTCAAACAAAGAAGTTGCTTCATCAGCAGTCTTAGAAATTTGAGTTTTCTTAGAACTCAACATCTTTTGGAAAAAGAAAAGAAATCAACTGCAGAAGAAAAGATAAGAGAACTTACTTGAGTAAGAAGAATGTAGTTAGAGGAGAAAACGCAGAACAAAGAGGCCTCAAGGGATGAAATAGAGGTAGAGAATCAAAGATTTTCGAGCTCAAGAACTTGAAAACGATAAAAAAGGGAAGCCCCAGGAAGTTAGAATCCTTTATACCCTTTGGAAAAGAATGGACACTTTTGATCAATCCAACATGTTTAATTGAATGATCAAGATGCAAAAAAGAACGTGTGAAACACGTCTTTAGTGCATAAAGGAGGCTTCCTCGATAAGGAAGCACCGGGAGGACAAGAAATTCAAATTTGAACTTTGTGGTGTTATGCCCGTGCGCGGACATTGACCCAAACTCTGATTGTAGGTCCAAAACCCGATGGATCCTGGGTCTTACCCACTAGTAACTCATGGTGCACCGACCCGGTACTCTTTTTTTTTTGGAGAATCTCCGGTAATATCATACCTATCGATCCGAAGGTAACTACTAGACCTATGTTGCTGTTCCATACACCAGTTGATGAGCAACTTAAAGTACAACCCCTGCTTAACTAAACCAGGATTAAATTCAATTTTAAATGTTTAAACATGGTTTAATGGCCAAAAATTATACAAGGACAATGCCCTAGGCATGGCATAGGCCTCAATGAGACCAAAATGCAGAAACAATAGGGTTTTACCTACTGGTCTATTGGATCAACCAGTGGATCGATCAGTACTGTTGTACTGCTCTGATTACATCCCCGATGTGTGGGGCCCAGTGTTTCGCACCTCGGATCACCTCCCCATACCTAGATTGACTTTTGGGGATGTTACCCTAACAATGTGATCATGTGGGGCCCACTTTGAAGCCAATTGCATTAAAGAATGAGTTTCGAGAATTCATTTTTCACAAAACAGCACTAGGCAAATGGGCTTTAGTGGTTGGGCCTATATAAACCAGCCTTCAGCCTAAAAAATCCCTCCTATTCATTTCGTTGGAGAGGAGGAAGAGAGAAAGAGAAGGAGAAGGAGAAAGAGAAGAGAAGAAGAGGAAGGGGAAGGCTTGGAGCCATCCTTGTGCTTGGACCCTTCAAGGTAAGCTCAAACCCAGCCCTTTCCCCACTGTTTCTTGCCATTACCATGGCTGTAATCCATTAATCTTCTTTGTTTATGGTTGTACAGCCATGTTCTCTCGTATCTACCATATTAGTCATACTATACAACCTTGATCTTACATGCATGTTAGGGATTGTCATCTGAGACACATCAACTACCTTCCACCTAGAAAATACCGGTTGTAACTGAAGTTCTCAGCCTTTAAAAGTTTATTCCTAAGTCATAACAAGCTGTGGTCATATGCTATGGTGTAGAAGCTTGTATTACCTTGAATGCATGCTTTAATGCTAGGTTCTATTTTCTGAAAAATCAGAACTACTATAGCACAGAGATGATCTGCTTACATGTGTGTTTTACTGTTCTTACATACAAGACATGCATGCTTTCCATATCAGCCCAACAGCCCAAATCCTTATGCATGTAGAAATTTTCCTTGGAATCATGTTAAATACCCTTACTGTAACCTGTTGGTACCTCCTGATCATCCATGCATGCTTCTAATCTGTAGATCTAAGCCAAAACAGATTTATCTTTTAAATTTTTGAGCTGCTCATGCACTGGTCAATTGCAGTGGTCGATTGGATCAACCACTGTGAATCAACCAATGCAGGAAATTGAAACATGTATTACCCCTAGCCTGCCTATGGGTTTGTGATGCCCTACATAGGTCCTACATGAAACCCAGCTAAAAATAATGCCATGTAACTCTGTTTAGAGCCAATCTGACATCCCGGGATAGAGCTCGAGTAATCAAACTCATATCTAGCATGGAACAATGACCCAAACCATTGTTAAAACTACCACAGTGTCATCTAAAACCCTTGGTCTGAACCCTTTCCAGTTTTGTGATTGTAAACCTCTCTGGTCCATTGTTACTAGTCCATTGGATGGACCAGTACCAATCGACCACTACTAGAGACCTTGTCCAATTTCAAGCCTGATCAGCCTATGGCCTATGAGACAATGTGAAAGGCCTTTTGTGAAGGAACACTAACCATCCCAACTCTATACCTTCTATTTGGAGTCAGTCTGACATCCCGGGACATGGCTCAGGCAACCAAACCTTGTTTAAATGGAACCAAGGCCAAGAACCTATAATTGTACCACTGAAATAACACCTAGGGACCCCTTTTATGAAGCCATAACCATTACCCTAGAAGTCCTTGCACTTTTAGCAACTGTAACCCTACTGGTCCATTGCTACTGGTCTATTGGATGAACCAGTACCAATCAACCACTGCAGAGAACCTAACCCTATGTTGTCTCAGACATACCCTAAGGTCTGAAACACCCTTTTTAGAGCCATTAGTATAAACCCCAATACAAAATACATCACTACAGCCCTGTTCCTCAACTTGGAGCAATAGGTTAATTGCCACTGGTCCATTAGATGGACCAATCCAATCAACCAGTGTAAACCATGAATGAAGAACATGACCCTAACCCTTGTAGTTACTTAAAACAATACTTGGGCACCCTTTTGGATCAAAAACCACAAACCCCTTTTGATTTTGGGCCACAATAGCCTACTGGTCCATTGCCATTGGTCCATTGGATGGACCAGTACCAATCAACCACTGCTGCTGTCATGGCAGTTCTGTGTCCTGCTTGGTCTAAAAGTTGGACCAAGGTCATCCCTAGTCTCCTAGGGTAATTTGGTAAATATTAATGTGATATTTCTAATTTATTTACTTAGGCTTTGATTGACCGCCTGGTGACGCGTGTCCGAACACTTTTGCGGACCGACAGTATTTACAACCAACGGAGTATAGTCAAGGTGAGTGAATATCGGATCATTCTTGTAGGTGTGACCTTGTGAACATATCGAAGATAACAAAGTTACCTATATTACTATTATCTGTGTTATATTATTATTTAATTACTTTTAGATATTGGAATTACTGATGTAACTATGGATTGTGGTTGTGAACATGTTGATTAAATAATTGATGAATCAAATGCATGCTATGTGAACTGTTAGTTTAGATGCCGTAATAGATGGCTTGAAAATGAAAGGCATGGTAAGCCGTAGTATGGGCTACGGGAGCACCGTGCATTTCATACTAGAAATGAGGTTTGTGGTAGCCCGTAGAATGGGATACGGTTGACACCACTCAACTCATACTTATCATGTAGATCATTGGGCTAGGCGAACATACCCTTATGCTATAGCCCTTCCCAACAGGGGTGAATATGTTAGGTGATCATGGCCTCCTGAATGCCGAGGATAGCAGAAGCCGGGTCAGGTTGTCATGGTTAACTTGGGGGTCTGCCAAGGGAGGAGTCGGTGCTCACTGCCTAGCGCGGGTTCCACCCATAATGATTGAGGTGGCATCCGAAGATCAAAACAAAAGCGACTGAGGTTGTCGCCCGAGTCATTGCAAGTAGCATATACCTAGTGACTTAGTTGTGATGTTAGGTAGACTAGAGTAATACAATTGAACCCATCATGTAGATTGATGTTTGTGATGGTTGTACCTACTTTTATGATCTATTATTCATTTGCTGGGCTTGGTGGAGCTGATCCCTCGTGGATTGTGTTCTTTTAGATGATTTTGCAGGTGGGCATCTCCCTGAGCGGGGGGTCATTACGAAAAATTTGGTGATGGTGATCGTGAATATTCTGGTGTGGACCTCGACGGAGATGATCCCTCTGATGCAGGTGCACAGAGTTACGCTGGAGAAGCTTATCTGTTGGCGGCTATCTTCTCTTTTGTTGTTCATAGAACATTATTTTTGTGGATAGCTGATTGGCACTTTTCTTTTGTATAGCTTACAAGTGCAACTTTTGTATATCTTGTTTTATGATGCTGGGCTATGAAAAGGCCATGTATATAGTTGCTAGGAAGTACTGTAGGTGCAAGCTTCTGTTAAATAATATAATTATGGTAGTACTGTGGGTTGTGAGCTACTATCGAACACTGTGCTTTTGGTAGCTCTTTACGTATATATAACACTTTAGCTTCCGTTGCACTCTGTTTCTAATATTATATTATAAATATGGTGTGCGTCTGTTGAGTGGTGTTTGCTTCTGGATCCTGGAGATTCGGCAGATGTGGTTCGACATCTGGGTTACCCGCCCGATCTGCCTAGGGGGTGGTTCAGGGTGTGACATGTGGTGTCTTTTCAAGTTCCCTTAAAAGGCGTGAAATTCGGAGGATATTTTGGACCCATGTATAAACAACGCAAATGGTGGCATAGTTTTGGAAACTCCCGCTTCATACTCAAGGGTAAAATAGTCAGCTAAAGAAATGCAATTCAGAAATGAAGCAATTTCCACACATGATCAATGATTAACGCTACCGAACATCAATAAGCCTAAATGAAAACTGACCATCACCGAAGGTCTGTAGCGAGCAAAGATCACTGATAACCAAGCATAAAGACCGGAACATTGCTTCTCGGAAGAAGTGAAAAATCCTCCCTATGCCTTATTCAAGACAAAGGGAGTAGGGGGCAAATGATACACCATATTTTACCTACCCAATCCGAGTATGACACGTGGAATGGCTTGGATTCCAAGAACGCAGTCTTCGTCCAAGACTGATCATACCACGTGCGTACCAGTTATACTAGTTTAAACATGTCAGCAAGATCAATTTTAGAGAACCCTGATAGATGGTGACTGCTAACCACTACCCACGTGTAAAAAGATGATTCCAGATCCCTGGAAGAGAGAAGAAGATCCACTCAACGCGAAGATCATATATCGAGAACGACCCAATCTCGGGAGGAGGAGGGAAAAAGCCATCTTGCAGCTCTATTGTAACAAGATTAGGGGGAAAAATTCTATAAATAGGGGCCATTGTGCCCCCATGTAAAGGGGAGACTAAAATTCATTCACAATCAAGTCATTCTATTACTCACTTGATAGAAAGAGAAATAAAGCAATCAAGAAAGTTTCAAGAATATCTTTCGTTCTCTAATACTATTTCCATTCTTAGTTGAAGTGTTGGAGAGGGGGAAACCAAGCCATTTTCTTTGTGCAATAAGTAAAAAAGAAGATTTATTCAGATTTAAGCCCTTGTTGTGTTGTGCCTCATTTTTTGGAGATATATACCATTAATTTACATAGCGGATTTGATGATGGTCGCCTTAATATTGTCATTAGTATTGTCACTAGGGCCCATAAACATGCATTGGATCTCTGTCACAAACCTCTCCATCGCTGGCACTGGCAAGTACATCGGCACCACAATCCCATCCTCTCCGTTGTGGTTCTTGAACGGTATGTGGAAGCTCGCTACCTGCCCCAACGCTGGCCCACCATATACGGCCTTCCCCCACCCAAAATCCACCTCTCTTAACACGGCACGTGTCGCATCCGAAACAAGATAGGTCCTCACCATACTAAATTGGGGCTTCTCCTTCATCACCATCAGATCTGCCACCGATCTTGTGTATTCCTCACCCACATCACTTATCACTTTCTTCACCAATTCCAATGCGTATTCTAATGGATTATTATACAGTTTCACCGCCGCCGCCGATATTACGACCGGATAAACTATCACATTGCCATAGTAACCGACTGGCAATGGCGGTAGGAATTTGGCACGTGTATTGACAATACACATCAAACGCATGTCCTCATCTGGGTCGGGTTGGATAGCGATGGTGCGGCATCGCCAAAGACATGCCGTCAACAATTCAAACTTAGAACACGAATAGAAGTGAGGAGGCACGTGTTTTCACAAAGCGACCACCTCGGCAGGGCAAAAGAAGAAGGATCGATGGGCCATGTCGTCGATGCCCTTAGTATCTGGCACCTCATCGTACTCACGATGCAAGAATGTGACACGTGGTGGATCCCTAGCACTGAGGGGTTCTCTCTTCCATACGGCAGGCACGGAGGGCGCCTGTGAGCCACATGCTATTTCACCCAGGGCAGACAAGAACTGGACCAAACCGGCTGCATCGGACATGGTGTGGTTCAAACGGAAGGCAAGAATGAATCCACCACACATCAAACGGGTCACCTGCATCCAAATTGACCAAGAATTGTGAACCAAGCGCAAGTGGTTTTGTTGTGTCATTACATAAAACTTACAGACAGGGCCACACAGGTCAACACACTCAGAATAATATGATGGGGTGCTATTTTCTGGGTGGGACTCAGGGCTGTTGTGCGTAGGCGTGGACCCTGCGTCCCAAGTAAAAAATATTCTCCCTAATAATATGATATGGTGTTTTATCCAATCGGAAAGATATAGATTCCCCAAGTAAAGCAAAAAAAGAAAAGGTTGATGTTCTTTGTGGAGAGCGTGGCCCCTCATATGTAGGGTCAATGAGAGTAGTTACATTAGCATCATGGGGGCAGGGCGGTCATTTCCACTGTAAAATCCTACATCCTTTTACAAATATTTTTAAAATCTGTTGTGTATAACGAACGGCTACCCAAGAAATATCAATGGAAACGTTCCAATTCAGAGTCTATATTGAAACTGTAGAGATTATTGTGGTAAAACCACTTTCTGGGCTCTTGTTATAATGAATTTTGTTTTTTTCTCCATGTCACTTTTAACCTTCCGGTCTAGCAGGCTTAGATGGTTTCTCAGTGCTGTCCCTGACGTCAATTCTTGTTGGAACAGAATCGATCCCTACCGATGGATGGACGAATTTTCTTGTGAAAACTAACTGAACTACGAGAGGGGATGCTGCGGCCAGCGGGGAATGGGGAGACAAAAAGAGATAGGGCGGAGGAGGGGCGGTCGCCCTAGAGACCAAGCTCTGATTTGAGTATTTTACAATTTTGTTTTTTGGGTTGCGCTGTTTAATGGAAACATGAAGCTGAATCGACAAGGAAGACGAACTATAGAATATTTTACCATGATGAGCTGTCAGTGGGGGTAGCGGACTAAGGGTGGGGGTTGAAAATTTGAAACAAAATGGAGGGTTATTCTGGAAATAAAATTTTTGATGACTTTCTTGTCTAATACTATTGAGATCCGTAATTACCTGAATCAGTAACAGAGGACAACCAACAATACCATCCGATCCAGGGACTTGGTAAAGGAGCTCCTTCAAGCAAGGGAATGGCGGTTGAAGTGCTTCACCGAACTGGTCCAGCCTTACATCGGCGTCGGCCTCGATAAAGAGGATACCTTCGCCGGTGCACTCCACCACCAGCTTCCTTCCAGGCCCTTCCCTGAGCCTACCAGCAAATGGGTAGTAAAACACTAGAGCTTCTGCTATTGCCTTCTTTATGACCTTCACCGGATCTTGTCCTCTCATCGTCAGCTCATTCCGGTAAAACTGTATCGTCGGAAGTTGGACCCGTAGGCCCTCTTGGTCGTCAATGTCTGAGAGATACTTGAATTCATGAGGTGTAGGTTTAGCCGGTGCAATCAGCTCCGGTAGACGCCTTTGAACAGTGAACACGAAGGAGGTTTACGACGTTGAAGATGACCATGTCATGCCGGAAAATTTAATGGATTTTTGTTGCCGAAGATTGGAGAAGGTGGTGGACAGAGATTTGAGATATTTGATTCTGATGATGTGTTATATATGGTGGGGAGTGTGAGAACATGACCTACTTGGATCAGTGAAGACCGGCAGGTTGGTCTACATCGTGTGGTCTGTGTTAGTGGATATAGCTGGTGGTGGACACGAAGTCCAATATGCGTCAGGGTCCTCTATGTCCGTGTGCGTCCCACACACAGCAGGGTGGTCTTTTTGGCTTTATCCTTGTCTGAGTGCCTTGCCTCTGTCTTTCCTGCCTTGTTGTGTGTGGCACACGATAATACGAGGACAGAAGTAAAGGATTCGGATCATTTCTTTCTTTAGTCTCTCTCTCTCTCACCTCCTTCCTTTTGTATTTTGAAACTCTTTCTTTATCTTTGCTTTGAACTTTTCTTTATAATGCTGGGCTGGTCCTTATGTCCTTATTTTCTTTTAGAGAATTTTCCTTTCGTTTTTTGGGGTCCTGGTTCTTAGGATCTAACATGCTAAGTTTCCATACACTAAACAATGCTGCACCTTTTTTAGATTTTCTATTGCATCTTTAGAGAACAAAAGAAAATTGAGACTGTACTTGGACCCCTGCCTATTCTCACTCTTAAAATCTCTTCTCATTCTTAAGATGGGAAACTTAGTTCATTAGGTAACTATATCATCCATCCAACGTTATCTCTCTTCCCTTCTTGTATCATCTCTCTCTCTCTCTCATACTGGCTCTCCTCTCAAGGTAAGTAATTTTGATTATTCTTGTGTTGGAGATTGTATGTTGTAATTTAGTATGGAAATTTATTTAATGTCTTCTTGCCATTATGACTATTTTTCTGTTTTGTTTATCCCTTTGTTTTTTGTTAAAATTGCTCTTATCCTTTTGTTTTAAGGTGAGATGGGTTTGAATTTAGCTCGTCTCCACGGGGCCAGCACGCCCAGGGTATTGCCAGCCGTTGGACTATGCCGCACACATCCCTAAGCATGCACCAAGATGTGTGCAGCATAGCTTAAACGCTGGCTGCCCCCTGGCAACACCCTAGGCACTGGGCTAGCTCCCTGGAGACGATCTTGATCGGATGGGTTCTTAGTTTCCTCAGTCATAGATTTAACTTTTCTCCACCTCCCTTGTCTCTGGGTGGGAGTTAATCCTCCACTTTAGCAATTCTTACCACAAAGTTTATTCTTCTTTTTCTTCAATAATTTTTCAAGGAGAGGATATGATTTGTCTTCAATAATTTTTCCTCGATTATTCTTCTTTTATTGTAATAGGGAACATTTTTTTACTGCCTAACTGGATCCCATCTTCCTTTTTCAGTTTCAACTACTTCAGCTAGGTGTGGAAACGTCTTGTACATTAATTCCTCAGAGCTTCCAAACTTAGAAAGAAATACACATAATGTTGGATGAAACCGTACCAAAACGAAAATTTTTCGATTTGATACGAAGAATCGATCCTCACGCAGTATAGTATATTCAAAACAATATCTCAATTTAGGTTTAGGATTACCTCTTGAGTACCACAAGTGCAACACCTCCAAAGATTTACAGCACTTGAACACCGAACCCACAAAGATAGGAATTAATCTCCACTCAATGCTTTGATGGAGAAGAACGCAACGAAACTCTTCCTCTAACTCTGGCACTCACCAACCCTTGGAGAATTAAAGAGAAAAAGAAGAGAGAGAGAGAGAGAGAGAGAGAATTACAATTTTGGGAGAAATTCTTTCTCTCAAAGTCTATGCGCTAATAATTGACTTATATTTTCTCTCTCCTCTTAAAGACTATATTTATAGCCAAAACCTGATTTCTTTCCTTATTGGGATTATAAGGGTCAAGTCGTGTGATCCTATTTGGTCATACACCAAGGTAGCCTACATTGAGTCATACCCAATCGACTAATTATATTAATTGCACTTAAGTGCACCTTAGTTTTGGTAATAACCGCTAAACCCGTAGTTGATAGAAAATATTACGAGTAAATCCCTCCATTTTACAACATCTCACAATGGGCCTCAGGGCATAGAATTAAATTATTGTCACTACCCTTATCCATTGAATAATTAGTATAAAGCCTCTTGATCACTGATTGGACAACAAAACAATACGATAAAATGTTTATAAAATATATTTATTAAATTATAATAATTTTATAAAAACTTTTGTAAACACTTTACAAACTACCGAGCTCGGAATTTCTGTGCAATCAAGATCAAGATTCTCTTTTGAGATATTCTCCCTACACGGCAAGTGGATTCCTTATTAAGAGTCACTTTCATCCATAGGCAGACACAATGGCCCCAGTATAGTGATGTATAGCCAGTCATATGTAGGCATCAACCTTCTGTACACTAAAGTACACTGTACCAGTCTGCAATGGTAAAGACCTCTCAGGTCTGGGGACCATACAACTATCTCGAGAACCCATTTGCACTAAACATCTAACAGTAGACCATGTCGGGTTCTCGAATGATCGAGCCCGATACACAACAAAAGTGTACCCGCATTTGTGCTTAAAATCTCCATTCCCAAAAACACACAATGTGGGAACCATATAAACGGATAGCTCAATTCCATCCCTAGTTGCGAACACTTTGAGGTTATATCGTTGGACACACAATTGCCCATAAAAGTAAATGCAAATTAAGTAAAATAAACCATTTATTGGATTTGATGGACACCATATTCAACACATAATTGCTTGAGTAAGCATGTAGTTTTTTCCCTGATTGCTACTATGCAGATGGTTTTTGTAATGAAGTACTTAGAATGAGCCGTTTCAGCTAATTAACTATAAGATCTAACTCAAGAAAGAGCAATAGTCTACAGTAGCATTGATGATTAAGAAATAGCATAGTTAAAATAGCTATGAGCTGTTTTCGAGGGAAAAAAAAGGGTGACCACTTAAATACTATAAGGGAGAATCTTTCTCCAACTCTTTCTCTAACGGTTACCTCAACGGCTACCTCAATCAAGCAATATTGAGAGAAGGATCGCTGACCAGTGAATTCTCCATCAAAGACCTTGCCGATCTGCACTTTTTCTTGGGTGTTGAGGTCACTCGTCATTCTAAGGGCATTCTACTATCCCAATCTCGCTACATTTCGGATCTGTTAAAGCGTATTGGAATGGTTGATTGCAAACCGGTGAAAACCCCTATGGCCACTGTCACGCCCCCATCCCAGACAAGGAATAAAATACATTATAAGGGGTGATTAGGACGACGCATGTCATCCTACTAAGTTGTCAGGATCACTGACACAGTGTCCCAACGCATAGTCATAATCAATATTAAAATAATATAATATCAGAGTGCGAAAAGGAAAATATTACATTCCAAAAGATCAATAGTTTTGCGAAAGCGTATAAAATCAAATAGTTACAAGATGATCAAAGTCTAGATGATAAATACTGTAATTAATCTATTTTCCATTACCATCTAATAACTATCAACAAGGGTATAACTGTAAATATTTATACATGGGCTTTAAGCCCTAAAATAATTAAAAAAGGGACCAAGTCCCAAGTATCCTCACGCCATAGGCGCAATCGTCAGAAGGACACCCGGTGCCATGTTCCTCTAACACAGCTTCTGGCTCCTCCGTACCTGCATCATAATCTAAAAAAAAATGTGTACACGAGGGGGTTAGCTCCAATGAGCCAGTGAGGGGATGGGGATGCACAAACACACAATTCACAAAGTCCAATGATGCATGCATATGTTAAATAAATTTTTCACCTAACATCACAATTAAGTCAGAGGTATATGCTACTGTGACAACTCAGGAAACACTGTGGGTCACATAATTTATCGCCACAATGAACCTCAATTGTCACCAGGGGGCCTACGTCGGTCGAAGCCACCAAAACCACCCAGGGGCAGACCCCGATAATCAATATTACCATGACTGGCCTCTCCCACCTCCACAGAATCCGGTGTACTGATTACCCAACACCTAAACCCCTGTTGGTAAGGGTCGTAGCATAATGGTGCAGGTTCTAGTCACAGATATACTACATGCAATTCCTATCGTCCCGAGAGGTAATCTAGGCGCATCAACTTTTCATCTGGTTTAGTATCCGGTTACCAGCACAGCACGGCGCATACAGTTCAATATGACATTCAATCAAAATATTATATATAGTCTGGGGTTCCAGCATTGGCATTCACCTACACCGTAACCCAATAAGAAAAGGAAAGCAACTATAACATCAATATATCATCTCCATTAAAAGTATGCAAAATGCACAAGCATGCCTAATAAGATATACTATTAGCATAATACATGTATATTTAATGATAGCAAGCCCAAACAAGACCAAACCCACTCACAGTATATGTTATGCCCCGACGTCACAAGTTGTCGCCGTGATTAAGTAACACGTCACAAGATGGAAATTTAAACCTAAAGAAAGAGTGAGAATAAGGTTAAATAAGTAAAGAGAAGGATCCCAAAAGGTATCCCATAAATCATTTAAATATAAGGTTTCAGAGGCATTGTGGTTTTATGGGTGGTCTCATGCCCAATTCCTACAACCACATGTAAATCCTGGCTAACCAGGGGCTTAGGAAGGTCTTTGCCAAGGGTGATTTTACGGGTAGTTTGTCTCAAAATATGAAATCGCACCTAAAATCGACTTTAATAGGGACTTATTCAGGGGGTGGTTGCAAGGGTGGTTTCTCGTAGGTCTTGAAATCGCATGTAAAACCACATACCTGCAAAACCAAAAATTGAAAGGTTTCTCACTAGGGGTTCCTTTTCCAAGGGGTTTAAAGGTAAGAAGGCTTCAAGAAAGCTTCCTCCTAGGTCCAGTAGGGTCCTAAGACCTCATTAGGTCCATGTATCCCAAGGATTCAAGAGGAAAAATAAAGAGAACCTAATTTAGGGCATAATAGGATAGAAACCTTAAGTCTTTCGATTGGAATGAGATTGAGAGCTTTAGAGCAAGTCATGGAGTAAAATAACTCCACAATAACCAAGGTTAGAGATTCCATCGATTCCTTGGGTTCCAAGAGAACCCTAGGTCAAGTCTTTCCCATTTCCCAAACCCCAAAACCCAAAATAGAAGAAGAGAGGTGGGTTTTAATGGCTTATCTACCCCAAGGAAGTGGTGCTCCACGTTGAGGGCTCCAAGAAGTGATCTTCAAGCCTCCAACCAAGATTCTCCACCCTTCTTCCTCCTTTTCTCCTTCTTTCTTCTTTCCTTCTTTCTTCTTTTTTCTTTCTCCTTTCTCTCATCTTTCTCTCCCCCACGATTTAGGTTAGATGGGCGAAGTAAAGAGAAATGAATGTTTTTCCCCCTTTAGTCTTATTTATAGAAAATGGGCCTTGGGTCCTTTAAGTTAAATGGGTCAAGAGTTAAATGGGTCGACCCATTGGTTTTAATTAGAAAAGAACCCAATAAGTATGGGTCCAATTGGTTAGGCAAGAAATAGAATAAAACCCATTTTTGATCCCACAAGTCAAATGGGTCAAATAGGTTGAATGGGTCGATCCAAGTTAAATGGGTCACCAAGATTGGATGAGTTATTAAGCCAAATGGTTACTTTAAGTTAAATGGGTCACCCAAATTAAATGGATACTCTAACTTAAATGGGTCACCCAAGTTAAATGGGTACCTTAAGTTAAATGGGTCAACCCGTAAGTTCTAAATAGGAAAGAAGTCTATCAAAGGGAGTCTATTAAAGGGTGGGATCCATATAATAATGGAACACAAGTCCCTCACACATTTCTCGAGGTAAGTGGGATCCACAAATAAAAATTTCCCAACTCAATTAAAATAGCCCGGACGGTCCAAATCTTGGCCCGCACTTCGAGGGCATCGAGGGAAAAGGTAAATAAGTAAAATTAAAGGCTAGAACTTACTTTTTCCTTGTCATGGTTTGTCCCCCATGACCCTGAATAGTTTCCTCACAGGCAAACCCATACTGTGGTCAATAATTTGTAGCTGAGTTTGACCACCAATAAGAACAGCTCACCAGCATATGTGGCAGTGATAACTACACGTCACGGGAAAGAAATAATAATTAATTATGATCCGGGGTGTGGGTATAACAGCCACTACTACCAAGTTCTTTGATTCAGGGGGTGCACTAATGTTAGATCCAACCCAGTATCATTCAGTTGTGGGTGCCCTCCAGTATGTAACACTTACTCGTCCCGATGTCTCTTTTGCTGTTAACCGTGCATGTCAGTTTATGTATTCTCCAAACTGAGGAGCATTGACAGTTGGCCAAGCGTATTATTCGATATTTGAAAAGTATACACAACGCTGGCTTGCTCATTGAGTGTTCTCCGTCCTGCTCTTTGCAAGCATTTACTGATGATGACTGGGCTGGTGATGGGTCTGATCGGAAGTCTACCAGCGGTTTCACTATTTTCGTTGGGCCAAATCTTATTTCTTGGATCTCTCGCAAGCAACGCACTGTAGCTCGTTCTTCCACAGAGGCTGAATACAAGGCTTTAGTAGATGACTCGGCTGAGTTGATTTGGCTGGAATCCCTACTTACTGAACTTGGTCATCCTTTATCTGGCACACCTATTTTCTGGTGTGACAATTTGGGTGCCACATATTTGTCTGCCAACCCAGTATTTCATGCAAGGACAAAGCATGTTGAAGTCGACTTCCATTTTGTTCGTAATCGGGTAGCCAAAAAGCAATTACAGGTCCAATTTATATCTTCTCAAGATCAGCTCGCCGACACACTGATAAAACCGCTGGCTAACTCCCATTTTGAAAGTCTATGTGACAAGCTGAAGATTTGGTTACCCGATTCTCCACCTTGAGGGGGTGTATTGAGAGAAGGATCACTAGAGATGATCCACCTTCCTTTCCTAGTCTATTATCACATGTGATTTATATGTGATATGGACTGTTCTATCTATGGCAATCCAATATTGATCGGTTGTGGTGGTTATAACTTTGTATCTCTTTGTATCACCCAATATTGGGTTTCCTTGTTTAAGAGATCTAGAATCTCATTATGTACCTTGTATATATATCCCTATGGGATTCATGAATAAACTAAGGGAATATTATTCACTCTAATAAGGAACAGGCAAACAGCTGGAGGATAAAAATTCAATCAAGGAAACCCAATATAGTAGGAGGATAACCCCTGACTGCAAGGAAATCAATCCTAATCTCAGTAAATATCCCATTACCTTGTATAGAGGTATTCTTCCCTCAATCACTCCACTTATCAATCAATAGTCCTCTTTATATAAGGATTGTAATCATATGAAATAATATAGTGGATTGCATTCTCATAGTGGACGTAGGTTACTACAACCGAATCACTTTAATTCTGGTGTTATTTTTCTTCCCTTCTTCTCTCAATCCTAGAATCCTATCTTATCATGGCATCAGAGCACCAGGCCACATCCGGACTTCTTTCTTCTCCCACCACCGGTAATACATTTATCTCCCTCGATCAACAACTTTCTTTCAATCAAGTTGTCTGATTCCATTGTCTGATTCCAATTACTTACTCTAGAAATCCCAATTGATTCCTCTTTTAAAGAGTTGTGAATTGTTGATGGCACCACTCCTTGCCCATCTCAATCAATTCCAATCAACACCACTGCTAATTGTGAGGACAAATGGGGCCGCATGGCGGAAGATCACCATGTGTCCTCCACCTCTGCATGAGAGGGAGTGGTGGATTGAATGTATGGAGTCGCCACCTAGAGAAGGTCTAGGATTCAAAAATTGTATTGTAATGACTCACATGCTATGTCTTTTGGGAGAGAAATGATCCGTTGGTCTGGGTATGGATCAAGTTACGATCCGGGGAAGGTATTAGGCACCCTAGTTTGCCCAAACTTGCTGGCCTCTCTATTGCTAGGCAAGATTGAATTATAACATGCTTTTGGGGGAGAATGTAAAGTACAAAAAATGTAAAAAAATTAAAATACAAAGATGGATAAAAACACATACCCATAGATTCGACAGCAAGAAAAGAGTTAATATACAAGAATATAAAAATAAAGGACTTGAAATCTTAATGACTTAGGCATAACTGACTCAGATCTAAGCATGGTGGCATGATAAGTGTATGGAAATGAAAGAGAGTGACAACTTTAGTTGATTACTTGTCTCACCTAACCCATGAATTCGTTGGAAGACTTGGAAATAACAAAGGAAAAAAGACAAAACTTATGTAGTATCAATTATAAGGTTGATACTTTCCAACAACAAAAAAATAGGTTTGGTACCTACCACGCTAACCCATCTCCCCCCCCGCGATTTCAAGCCGGGATCCACCTTGGCATGATAGGGTTTTTGGTGCACATTGGACGGCCAGAGCACTCGGACATGCAACCCAACACACAGGCACTGGACGGGGTTGTGTGCCCAAATGCTCCTGGCCATCCGATATGCGCTAGACATCCTGCCGCGCAACAAAGGAGCCCCATCCCCCCCCCCCCCACCCTCCAACCAAAAAAAAAAATTAGCTTCATTAAATTTACTTGTGTCTGTCCGTCTGTGTGACTATAATCATTATAATGCAACAAATATATTAATGTTTGAGCGTGTTTTTTTTGTTTTGGTTAATGTTTGAGCGTGTTTTAAAAGAGAACAATAAAGTACCATGGAGGCATGGATAACTAATTAAAGAACCTTCTTTTCAAAATTCGGTTAAAATTTGACTGATTCATGTAATCAATCTAGCCGATTTTGATTAAACACGATTCTAGGCACCGAGTTTGGCAGGAGTTTGAGTCCAAACAATTTCAACGGATTCTACGATGATTCAAATTGGGATTGAGTCCGGGTTTGAAAAATCGAATTAGAATCGATAGAGGTTTTTGGGTGTTAAATGTTCAGTTTTGGTGTAAACAGTTCCAGTTTTTTTTAGTTAAAACCAAAATCAAATTAAACAGTTTCACATATTGAAACCAAAACCAATTTAAACAGTTTCGGTTTAATCAGTTTTAAATGATTTTATAAGTTCTTTTTAATTTTTTAATTCAAATGGTTACTTTCCATTACATGGGTTTTTTTTTTATTTTATTAAAATAGAAGTATCAATTGAATTGTTATGTTTTCTTTAAATATTTGTTTATTTGTACCATTATATATTTACTAATTTTTATTGTACCATTAATGCTTAATTATTCTCATTACATATTACCAATATTTGTTTCAGTTCATACGGTTTACCATTAGTTTAAACGGTTCGATTTAATTTAAACTGTTTAACTAAACGCTCTCAATTTTAAAACAAGAAAAAGAATCATTTATTAAATGGTTTCATGGTTTTGGTAAACGTTTTAGTTTGCTTTTGACATCCTTAATAAAGGTCCATCTAGATTCCTACTGATATGGATCTGATCAATTCTATATCAAATTATGATTTAGAAGGGTTTTGTTTTTTAATCTTTTGCCGATTTTCACCAATTCTAGACTAATTCTAACCATCAGATCTGACCGCATTGCTCAGGATCCTGAATTTAGGTTTTTAAACCTTGGATCAAATAAAATGGATTGAGACCAATGTGTCAATTCTAGGGGTGTTAAACCCTAGGCCAATAGATGAAACCGGACCGAGCCGAATCAAAGCGTACTGAATTGGATTCAGATTAGGGTATTTTGAAAATCGAATCCAAATCGAACTAAAAAACTGAACCAAGATTGAAACCAAAGTGACAAGTGTTTCCACCAATTCCTTTGGTCTCAAGACCGTTGTCAACTAAGTAAACTATTCTGATCTAGTCCAGGCGATGATGGATTCTACCAGTGCCTTGGTAATCTAAGGAGTTTTCAATATGTAAAGATTGCAATGCCAAGAAAAAGAATAAGAAATCAAATTGCTCACTTTGCGGAACGTATTTGTTGAAGTCTTTGTAACTCATCAAATCCGAACTAATAAGACTTACAACTTGGTATTTACATTACCACTATTTACGATCAAATTGTTTATTTCCCATAAACAAATTTGTTGAAGTCTTCACAACCCTGTCAGTCACAAACTGTTGAAAACTACAATTTGATGGATGTCTTTTGAAGCAAGCCAAAAAAACATGTTGTTGGATAAAAATCTACATTATCACTACTCCTTAAAAAAATTAAAAGATAAAAGATAAAGACTTGTTGTGTTGATTTTTAGGTGCACTTTCCTTTGATTTGAATCTCTCTTTTAATGGTATCTTTGACAGTTTTGGTGGTTTCTGTAGTTGCCAGGTAGTTTCACAACTATATACTTCTTTGAGAATTGATTATAACCAGCCTGCTAACCGTTCGTCGGTTACTGATCTTTTTTCAGTCATTGACAGCTTTTTGACTGTGTTCTGACCGTTTTTTACTGTTTTTAGTCACTGACTGTTTTCTGACACTAGCCATTTTGGTCATTGACTGTTTTCTAACTATTTCAATCATTGATTATTTTTTGACCGTTTTCAGTCACTAATTGTTTTCTGACTGTTTTCAGTAGGGGTGTCAATTTTGGACTAGAACCAGTAATCGGACCGAAACAAGCCCGCTAGAAACCGGAACCGGAACCAACCCAACCAATAGGTTATTGGTCCGGTTTCGGATCTACCAATTAGGAACTGGTAGAACCGGAATAAAATCACATACTAACCTTAATTCTTAAGACTCAAAGTCATGAGAGCTAAGGTCAAACCCTTTTATTTTTTTAGTTTATCAATTTTGGTTGTTACCACTTGTCTCATATACTAGTTTACCAAAGATTTGGCTGTAAATTTTTAAGGTCCATTTAGGAATGTTAACTTAAGAACATACCTTATGAGGGTGATGGTGTTCCTACTTATTAATTAATATCAAACAAGAGGTAATATAGACTAATTATGTGATTTGAGAAAAAAAGAAATGAATCATATCTCAAGTGATTGAAATTAGTGTCTTATTATAGTATTATTAAATATATGTAGCATGTGTTAGAGAAATTATTTTTTTTTTAAATTTGATTTTACTGTTTGGAACCGTTTAGGAATCGGAACCGGTCCACCTATTAATGGTCCTAAATCTCAAGATTGGAACCAATTAGCTTATTGGTTCGATTCTGGTCCGGACCCATTAGGACTAGAACCATTAAGGAACCGGACCGATAGCCCAGAATCAGATCAATTGACACCTCTAGTTTTCAGTCACTAATCGTTTTCAATAATTGACTAACAGGTCAGTATTGACTGAAATAGATTTCAATCTATTTCTCTATTGATTCAAATAGACTGAAAATAAGGTGTAAATGATAGGAACCAATACCAATTAAAGAAAAAAAAACCTAGGTCGAAGTCACTAAATCTAATATCAAATTGATGACAAACCAATAAAAAAAACGGAAACTAATCGAATCTTCCCTTACTTGTTTGGTTTCGGATTCACAAAACCAAACTAAACCGATCGATTAACACCCATTAGTGAATTCTATGATTTTAGATCTCGTAAAGAAGTCCTTGGATTCCATTAGATTCAATTATTTCATCAAAATTCAAAAGAAAATCTCTTTGCATGTGTACTACACGAGTCCCTAGATGGGTCCATGTCCGTCCATGATTGCGTTTACCGCTCCAAACCAAGGCGCTCCATTTTGAAAACGGTTCAAATTCAACCGTCCAGGAGACAAAGGCGAGAATTTTTCGGCCCAAAAAAATAAATAAATAAATAAAAATCGAACTAGAGCTGCACCGACCCGACCCAGATCCTCCGCTCCAGTCCACACCCTTTGCCTTATCAGTCACTCTCTCTCACACCCTTTCCAAATAATATATTAATCCCTCATCTCTCTCTCTCTCTTTCTCCCTCGAGTCTCGCCCTCTCTGAAGTGAAGTCTCAACTCTCAACAAACATTTGACATCTCTCCTCAAATCACTCCCAAATCCCAACCCTTCTCGCATTTGTTCTCTTTCACACTTGGGTGTTCTATTCTTCCAGCTTGCACTCTTCTCACAGACTTACCATTATCATTATTTTTCTCATTGAAAGCATTCTTGAATGTTAATCTTCGTGGTGGGTTTCTCTGACGACATGACAGTTTTCAGTACTGTATTCATGGAGGTAAGATTCTTTCTCTTTTTATTTATTATTTTCTTTCTTAATTTCTCCCTGTGAGGCTCTTCTGGATTTTCTCCCTGCTTCAGTGGTCTTGTAGATAATGGAGGTTTTTATGGCTAAAATGCAGTTTTGAAGACGACGAAGAGCGAATCTTGTGCAGAGGAATCGGATTCATTAAAGGTTAAATATCACTGTCTTTAGCTTATTCTTCTTGGGGTTTCTTCTGCATTCAAGCTTGCCTCCATGATCAGATCATGGGTTTGCAGAACTATATTGGAGAATCCATTTTTTTTTTTACTTCCTCGTTAAATTCGAACACGATCGAGCTTACCGCTCAGAATATAGCTTCCGTATTCATTTCGTTTAATCATGACTAGTAGCAATCGCTCTCTCTCTTGATGGGCCTCTTAATCTTTAGGACAAATTAAATTTTCGCTATCTTTTGTAACTTATTATTAAAGTCTGAGCTCTAGGGTGAAATCTGCTTGTCTACTCCCATCTCTTTGTCCTCTTCATTGAAGCTCTGGTAATCTGCTTTGGTAAGTTCGCTTAAAGTTGTAACTGCCCTTTTGTCATGAACTCTCTCTCTCATCCTTTTCCTGAAAAGCTGATGGCTAATGCCCCAATGGGGAACCTCGAAACAAAAAACACCCTCTTTTAGCCCCTACTTTTACCAAGTTTCAACTTTCAAAAAGCTTCAGATTTAGGGCATTTTATGCACTTCGCCCTTTCAGGGATTTGGAAGAACTTTTCAAATTCCCCTTAAAACCCAATATATTACTCACTCAGTTGACTCAGTTCACTGCTTGTATTAGTCCGAGCTAGAGGCTTCACCGAAGACACTTCGAATTCAGAATCCGATTTTGATCTTATTTTATTATCTAAAAAGCCCTAGTTGTTGTGTGCAGGACCAGGGCGTGTGAGCTTGGGCTTCCCTCAGTATCTCGAGTTTTCGACTCTACTAATTTTCAGAAAAGTTTCAAAAGACCCTGAGTTATGAGGAGACTGGTTTGCTGTAGACGGCACAAGGAGCTCAGCTTCGACTTTGATGAGCAAGACAGTAAGCTCTCTCTTTCTCTATGCCTCCGTCACAAAGATCATGTGTATATGGGGATTAGATAATAACCATTGGATCCCATGGAGATTGGTTTGATTATAGATAGATTGGTCACACCGAAGTTGTGGGTGCTGTGTTGAAGCTACCCTCTGGTGTGGTAGGGCCCATACATTGAATGGGTTGGGGCCCACATTTCAGTTATATTAGAGGTGGAAAGAGAACCACCAGACACCAAACCCACGTTTGGACCACTGGATAAATCTTCCATGTGGCCTTCCTTCTTTTTTAATATTTTCTACTGTGGGTTATACACCTTAGAACAATAATAATGGCTTTTGTTCTCATTAGCAGGGTTTGGTCTTGAGTATTTGACCATTAGTTCCATATATTATTTTGATGTGATTAAGAAAAACCCTGATTAGTTTTATCTTCTATATTAGTATGATAGATCCACCATTGGGAGATATGTTGATCTCTCACCCTAGATTTTGATCTGACCAGACTAGGGTTTCTTTGTAAAGGGAAAATGAAATATCATATTTTTTTTGGGGTGGAAAGTAGACTTATTTATTAAAGCGGGTCTAACGTAAGGAGCGGAAAGTGGCCAAATTGTTTAACACGAAATATCATCAGAATATTAGGGACCCACACTGGATAGATTTATGACGCGGAATTCTCAAGGTTCTAATTAAATCCACGCCTCAGTAGTCTGTCTGTAGACTGTAGTGGTGTCACACTGTATAAGTGAGGGAGACAGAGGAAGTCATTTTCAGGGAAGGGAATGCCATTGGTGTGAAAAAGTAGGTATGGTTTATACGTTGGTTGGGCCCAACTTAGAGATTCCCTTTTTATCTCTCTCTCTCTCATTTTCTTTCTTTCTTGATCTTTGCTAGTATAGACTTATGTGCAAAAGAATGAGGATAAAAACAAAATGAGGAACCATTGTGGGTCAGTGGTTGGATGTGTCGTCAGCCATGTGAGGTTTCACATCAAAGATTGATTTCATGAACAGTGACAAAATTTGACTGAGTGTCACCTAGCTTTCCTTTGCTCTCATAGTTGGTTCCACGTTTGTGCAACTGTGAAAGCCACATGTTATCTTAGTTGGGACTCGAGTATAATTAGCTATCATCCGCAACCAAAGTTTGACTTCATGTGTATTTTGTCCCTCGGAATGGCAGTTGGTCTTTGATTCTTTGTTGTCAGTGGATCCAAAGTCCGGTTGGTCCAAAAAAAAGTCCGGTTGATCCGATGCAGATGACATGGGTGGGCCTTGGTTGATTTGTTATCCTCAACGGGCTGAAATTGGATTCATTGGGTCCTATGATGTTGACGTGGACAATCGGACCTTTCGGATAAGGAGTTGTCTGGGTCCAGCATTTTCTATCTTATCAATTAATAAGCATGGTTTGAAATATCTAAATTTCGAGAAACATTTTGGTTTCAATCAAAATCAAAACAAAATAACTATAGTAATTGCAATGTAGGAATGGACTGCAATTTGCGGAATGGACTGAAATTTCTCTTTAATATATGGGGTTGAAATCCTAAATTTCAGATCTTGTTAGCAAATACATTTTGGGTCCAAGAATTTATACACAGAACAATGCAGAACTTGTTGCTGGTCTGCTATAAACAGAGAACAAGCATTGGGTATTTGGTGTTAAGATTAGATGAAGTTCACAGTTTTTTACTGTCGCATGGTTTAGTTTGAACTCATTTCAGATTCCTAATTTGATGGGATGGCCTATGTTGGATTTAGGAAGCAGAACCAGGCCTTAGGCAGAGTCCCAGTGAATTAACTTGGCCTAAAACTGCAGCCAGCCCATTTATACATTGGGTTCAAGATAGATCTGAAGGGAGCGAAGTCTGCCAGTTGGTATCCAGAATCCTAACCATCGAGCCCTTTATAACTGCCTCATAGCTGTTTGTTTATGGCCCAAATTTAGTGGACATAAATGTCTACATTTTCTTCTAACCTTGGATAAAGCTTTAGACCAATCCGATGTATCCATAGGAACAGTTGAACAACCTAGGGCAAAACCCTAGGCATAGTAGATCATACAGTTGAGATAGGTCACCAAATTTGACAGGTGGAATATTCATAGTATCTTCCATCCTTCCAACTATCAACTTATCAAATCATCAGTTAATGTGGCAGAAAAATACAGGTTATACAGGGCCTGTTGGTAAGGCTTTCAACTACAGGCTTAGTGGAAAATTTTCCTCTTAAACTGAAACTGCAGTGCTGGTTTGCATGGTAACAATTTGTCATCCATTAGGAACAGCAGTGAACTCCTATGGTTTTTATATAGAATTGCTACCTTCTCTTGCAATCCATTTCAAAGTTATTGGATTTCAAATTAATCCATCAGCATGTATGAGTCTGAGTTTGTGACATGTACATTTTCCAAATTGTGTTTTTAAGTTTTAACATGACTATAGTATGTGAATTTCTTCAAGTGCGTTAATTTTATTGGCTGTGGTTGCTAACTTAGAATTGTCAAGAACAAAATGTTTTGATTCTGTCATTTTAGGTACCGTTAGCTTTAATTACAGTACCATCTTTGTTTAGTTTTCCACTGAAATATTCAGTAGTTCTTTTGGTGTTTAATGCTTCACACTGAATAATGTTCAAATGGAATCTTTCAGGGATAGTAACATATAATGGCCTTGAGACTTGCATTCTCAATAGCTGTACTTATGACAATGAAAGTGGCACCAGTAGAGGAGATGGTTGCCCAACCGACTCATTAGATGAAGATGCCTCTAGCTGTTCTTCTAGCAAAGATGCCTTCGGATCATTTTCCTCTCAATGGCTGGTAAACAAGCCCAATGAGCATGATCCAAATGAATGGGAGGAGGTCTCAAGCAGCCCACAACATATCTGTGCAAAAGAGAAACCAGCTTACTCCATCCAATTTTCAGATGTGGAGGCCATGAAAGAAAGATTTGCCAAGTTGTTGTTGGGTGAAGATGTCACAGGAGGGCGAAAGGGCCTCAGCACTGCATTAGCATTGTCAAATGCAATGACAAATCTTGCAGGTATTACAAACATTCATTTTCATTTGAAATAACAATTTCTAGTAAATTGTTCTTTTTATGAGCTATTTTGATATTATTACGTAATAGCTTATTCTGTCTACTACCTTCTAGATATTCCATTTGGGTATCTGTGAAGATTATACTGTCCCACTGCTGTTTGAAATGGTGAGTGACAAATAATGAATGTTCAGTTATATATGAATTATGGAGTCCCACGAGAAAATTGTAACAATGAACCTGATGTCTCCTATAGAAACAAGCAATCCATGATTGGACTGACGCCTACATTAAATAGGTCAACAAAGAACTCATTGACATTGGCATTATGGGCTAATGTTTCCTTCATGGTCTGTGATCTTCCACCTGATAGCTTTTTTGGTGTTCAAATTTGGTAGATATGGTCTCCACATCACAATCTGGTAAGTTTCAGGACAGGTGCATATCCCCAAAGTGGCAACCTTAGACTTCATGGTTGGAATGTTGATTTTGGCATTTTTGGTTTCACAACCGAAAATTCAGCTAAGGAAGTTCACATGCTGTCGCCTGTAGGCCATATTTTGAGATGGGACTGTGAACTTGACATGTGGCTAATCCATTAGGCATATCTAACCATCAACTGCCAGTTTGACCTGATCAGGTTCCTCTCCTCTGGTGACCTTTGGAGGAAGGTTCTTTTTCACGGTCGGAAAGTGGATTTTGGGATCTCATTGGTTTAAGAGCCGAAAATTCAACAGAGAAAGTTTATACATTGTGGGCCTTATTTTTGAGATGGGACTGTGAAATTGACATGTGGCTAATCCATTAGGTATTATCTACCCATCAACTGCCAGTTTGACCAGATGAGTTTCCTAAAGTGAATTGTGAAGTGAGGAATGTTGTTTTTCAGGGCCATAGAGAACATTTTGCCACAAACATCCAACACATTTCTTTCAATTTTGTGCCTCATCACTTCCTTGTAGCTTACTGATGAAATGCTAAATATGGCATCACAGCATCGATATTTGGGGAGCTGTGGAAATTAGAGCCACTGCCAGAAGAAAGGAAGGGCAGATGGAGAAGAGAATTGGATTGGTTGCTCTCCCCCACTCATTACATGGTTGAACTGGTTCCTGCAAAGCAAAATGGTGGTACCTTGGAGGTACTTTTTCTGGAAGGTTAGAAACCTTTACATTTATGCTTATAGAATATAGCGTTGTTTAATTTGGTTCTTCAGTGCAGATTATGATCCCAAAAGCTCGTCCTGACATCCACATGAATCTTCCTGCACTTCAAAAGCTCGACTCCATGCTCATTGTAGGTGTTTTCCTTCAATCACATAAATTGAAGAAACTATGAAGTTCATTGATCTAATTTTCCAAATTCAAGTATTCAAACGACCCCATTTTACTCTGATTGTGCAGGAATTACTAGATGCAATGGTGAACACAGAATTCTGGTATGCTGAAGGAGGTAGTAGAGCAGAAGGAAGGAGTAGAAGTGAGAGGCAGAGTAAGAAATGGTGGCTCCCATCTCCCTGCGTTCCAATGGCTGGGCTGTCAGTTACTGGAAGGAAGAAATTGATATATCAGGGGAAGGTGGTGGAACAAGTCTTCAAGGCCACAAAATCAATTAATGAAAATGTTTTGCTTGAAATGCCTGTTCCAACTGCCATCAAAGATGCACTTCCTAAGGCAAGAACACTTTCTCAATCACAAAGTCTTTATCTTCAAAAGATATGCAGAACTTCACTTTGTAGTTTGTTGGTTATGACTACAAATTTATTAGTAATGGACTTCTGTGCAACAATTTTATACATGTTTCTTTTTTCTACCTCATATTCCCACATACTGGCAGATTTTTTTTCCTTTTGGATGCAATACTCGGACAAACCGAATTGGGGAAAGCTTAACAATGAGCAGCTCTGTCCCTGTGGAATTACACTTGCAACGATAACCATATTATGGTTAAGCAAAATTCCCCCCCTGAACTAGCTGTCTATGTTGGATTGGTGGATATCTGAACTATTGAGGATCTGACAGAACTCAGCTGTGTCTTAAACTTCTGAGTTCCCAAAAGATCAGATTACTTGCTATGTGTACATGATGGATAGTTTTGGCGAACTCTAATCACCATTAACCTTTGCTTTTGTTAATCACATTTCCCTTATCTCCTCTCTTTTCTTTTGGATTGCAGTCTGGCAGGGCAAGCCTTGGTGAAGAACTTTATAGGATCTTGACTGCAGAGTTGAGCTCTGTTGAGGAAACGTTTGATTCTCTCAATTTGAAAAGTGAACATACCGTCCTTGAGACTGTGAACAGGTTGGAGACTGCCATGTTTGCCTGGAAACAGAAAATTTCTGATCACGTGAGTAATAAATCTCCAGTTCGAAATTCGTGGTCTTTTGTGAGGGATCCCATCTCTGAGGTAGATAAGATAGAGGACCTGATGGAGAGAGCCGAAGCCCTTCTGCAGCTTCTTAAGATCAAATTTCCAAACCTTCCTCAAACCTTTCTTGATGTTACCAAGGTCCAGTACAACAAGGTTAGTATTTTTAAAGTTTTAGCTCTAAAATAGACTTAAGTTGTAACTCTTAACTAGATTTATTATTGCACTAGTGTTTCATGTTGCTAAGGGCTTTGAAACTAGCTAGTAACCTGGTCTGCTACAATTCTTTTCATCTGAACAATTTCATCCACATAGTGTGTCTTGCATTCATGCTCATGCCATCTCGAATGATGAATCTGAGCTGCTGCTAGTAAATTAGGCCCTTGTGGACTGTAATGACCCAATCAATCACCTCAATGATTTCTGACTTAAATTGTTCATTAACTGATAGTCACAAAATTAGAACTGTCATTTTCCCTTCCAGTTTTTTTTTTTTTTTTGGGTCTCAATTACTACTATATTTCCACTATTGTGACCTCTCTCTCTCTCTCTCTCTCTCGTAAAAATCCACTGTTGTAAACAATTTAATACAATGGATGTTTGGGACTAATAGGATTGCTGTTGTATGCAACTCATTACTGAACTCTCAACTGAAAACCAGCCCATTTTGAGTCCAACCCAAATATCATTCTTGTTTTATGATTTCCTGTGATTTGTTAGTTTCTCATTATTGTCGTCGTATTTCCATTTAGTTCCATTTTTTTAGGAGTTTGAATAGGTGGTTGACATTGGTTTATCATCATATTTCTTAGATATTGTCTGTAGTAAAGTATCCCAAAGATCTTGGTTGCTCATTGTACTTTGATATATGTATAACGAAAACAGCTTATAGCAACTATACTACATGATTTTCATCACCTTTGTGTCATGCATCCTTTGGTTTAATGGGCTAATATTGCAGCATATCTAATTCGAGTTGGTTGCACTCTCAATTACTGTAGGATATCGGGCATTCGATTCTGGAAGCTTATTCAAGAGTTTTGGGAAACTTGGCATTTAGCATCCTCTCTAGGATCAAAGATATATTGCAGGAAGATCTCTTGAGCAATCCAAACTCTCCGGTGACATGCTGCTTTCCTGGAATGAATCTCAGTGGAAACTATGATACTCTTAGTGCACGGGATTCAGTACGTCACTCGCTTATTGATCAGATGAACAGGGTGGACGGACAATTTCGTGATATCAGTGGAAGTAAGGTTCATGATGCGGAATTTTCCGATCATAAATTCAAAACAAATTCACTGACTGCTAACCCCAGTAGAAGCCGAGTTTGGTGCATTGGTAGAGAATCATGTCGCAGTTTGTCTGCACCGAATTCCCCATGATAGTGAAGGAGGTTATCAAAAAATCCTCCTTTGTTTTTTTTCCTAAAAGAAATATATATAATCTCTGTGCAATACAAGAGTACATTTATTTTAATGCGTCTTCTCTTAAGGAAATTTCATTTATATCTGTTGTTTTTTTTTAATGAAAAAAAGAAAAATCTATTGATTAACAAGAAGAAATATTTACAGGAAAGCTCTTAGAGAGGTGTTCAGACTTCTCAATAAGAGATTAATATCTGTTGTTTAACTTCTACAAATTATACGCTTTCCCATTACCTTGTAAGTATAAAAACATGTTTCAACAACAAATTTGAATGTGAGGATGCAAAGGGATCCAAGAGGAAGATATATTTCCACTTTCCATTCCACTGAAGAATGAAAAGAGGACCTCAGCAAGGTCTTAAAAATCGGGAATTGAATTGGTGAATCGGCTAATTGGAATTGGAATCGGTGTTGCATTGGTCGAATCGGTTGCTTTCTAGTTGTTTTCTTAATAATTCATTTTGAATAAGATGATTCATGGATTGATTCCTGATTCTTAAGTCGATTCAATTTTTTCCTCAAAATAATTTAGATTCTCGGTTCCTGAATCGATTCAAGCCTATTCAGATCCCATTCAATCGGAATCCTCTTTGACCAATTCTGCTCCCAATTCCGAGTTTTAAAACCTTGGACCACAGTCCTCTCAGAGTCTCAGTCACAAAGCAACGTTCGTAATCTTGCTATCGAATTGGGATCGGCCAAATTTGGGTAAATATTACACTTTTGGCACTGTTTCTTTGTAAAAAAATCCAATTTTCTTCTACCTTTTATCCTTATTCGTACAGGTGAATCAGATCGGTCTTGGCTGATACCGAACCGGTCAAAATCGACGGATCTGATCTAAGATTACGAACCTTGGTCATAAGGGTGTGTTGTGTAGGTGAAAGAGCTAACTTTCCCATTGAAAAGCAGGTGGAAATTTGCAGAACCGGCAAGTCTGCAACAGTCCGGACGCCTCAAAATGGCAGTTTCCTGTATTCCGCTTCCTCTTCCACAGCATTTAATGTGGTTAGGTTCATTGTCAGTAAATAAATACCCGTAAGTACAATGGTATAAATATAATTTAAAAATGGGAAAAGGTTGCGCACTCCGTTAGCCGTTAGGGTACCACTCTGTCTCAACCATGGAACAAAATTTGACCGAAACTATCGAAGCCACCGAATTAGCTCAGTTTTTCAGGTTTTCAAGACGAGTTGAAGGGAGATTTTATAAAATCCCTGGATTTGATCGGGGTTTCGATGGTTTCGATCATATTTCAGTGGTTTCGATATATAAGTCCATCAAAACTAGGAAAAACTTGACTCGAAACTAGGACAGACAGGTATGTATGCCAAAAACTGCCAGAAACCAGGATAGACACTTAATTATGTTTAATATCATTTAAATAAATGTTTTTGTATTTGTATTTCATTTACTTAAGATATTATTCATAAATAAGCAAATACCCCTCTATTTGAATCCAATAAAAATAGTTAAAAAATAAAATTCCAAAAGAAAAAAATGTCAATCCCCCAATTCAAGAACAAAAATTAGATTTTCGACAGTAGGTGTAATTTTCAACTTTCTAATGTTGCGATTTTTCTCAAATCTAAAAATTCCATAAATCTTAATATGGTAAAACATTGTTAAAAACCAAAAGTACTGTAAAATATTCATTTGTTTTGATGTCCAAAAAAATATTTTCATTCAGAGCGATTTTGACAGCATTCACGTGCACCAAATTAAGTTTGACCGGTATATAACTCCTTCAATATAAATCAGATTTAAGAAATCTTGGATGTATTGGAAAACTATCCAAACAAAGCTTTCTAACAAATCCAAGATTGCTTAAATCTCATTTATATTGAAAGAGTTATATTCCGGTCAAATCTTATTTGATACCATGTCCAAGAACACTATACAGTATCAAACTTGGATCAAAACCACAAGTAATACTTTTAGTGTTCTCTATGTGACACTAATGCATGGATTGAGTTTAAAATGTAAAAAATAGGCAGAACAACAAGAATCAGGGCAAAAAAACAACTACTTGGTCTCGAAACCAAGGTTCGAGTTAGCTTGGAGATCCCAAGTTTCGACCGAGATATAATCAAAACCTATTCGAAACCTAGTCGAAACCTGAGTTTTAGAACCTTGGTCTCAACACCTCTCTTTCCCTCTTTGGCTTCTTGTGTCCAGCCCTTCTTACAAAAATTTGGCGGTATGCCCAGGATCCGACTCTCTCTTCAACGCACCCCCGAGTTAGACGATGCCCGATGCATCCTTAAAGATTGACATGTTGCCAAGGTGTTGTTGGAACGGCGAGGATGGATGCGCACACTCGAGCTGGAAATCCTTCTCTTTATCGCATGCATATGCCCAAACCCTCTCCCAAAAAAAAATTTATTTTTTGGGGCAAGAGATTGATGTTATGTAGCGTTTACATCGGTGTGGGGACCAATGAGAGTATACTCAGGGGCATCAACATAGATGCCATTTTTTTTTTGTTACGAGATGCCATTTTTGTATTACATGGAGGGTAGGGGGTACTTTTACATGCTCCTATGTCTAGTAGTAGAAGCCATGCGACCAGCTAGCATTCTTTTTCTTATATTTTTTACATATATTTCTATGTTTCTATTTACATGAAAAAAGCTCGTACTAATTACATTTAAAGGTCTTCGCATTAAACACCTATAATACGTTTTAAGCGTATTATACACCATAAAATGTTGCTTTTAAAAAACGAAAAACAAAATCAAAATGCAAAACCCAAGGTCCGTAACCAAAACTCCCAAATCGAAAACCAAGCTTCTCAGCTTTTCTTTTTCTTTTTCTTTGGTTTTGGAGCCCTAACCCCTGCCCCCTTGGAAAAATATCTCCTGTGATTCTCTGTCCCGTACAATTCCCTAGTGCCTCTAATAAGAGGGAGGGGGGGGGGGAGGTGGATCACACCAGGGCAGTGTGTTCAGGCAGGGGGTAGGGTGATCATTTTCACCCCTATGAGAGGAATTACAGGAATTATACCGAGCAGGGAATCGCAGGGGATAAAGATCCATTCTTTGTCTCCCTTCTCAATCAATTGCAGCGGTGGCCGACAAGTGTCCATCTAGGTGTATTGACTATTCTAGACGATTCATGTCATCACTCGTGGGAGTTTATATGGGTTAGGTATTACTATTTCTGACAAAACTTTAAAACCTACATCATTAAAATCTTTTGAAGTGCACCAATCTGGCGGTGCACTATGGTGTGGCCTTACGAGCTCAACACGTGGATGATGCGACATCCAACGGTGCCAAGCTTGAGAAGAAAAAAAAATAAAAATAAAGTACAATCGAGTTCACACCATTGAATGTCGCATCATCTACGTGTCGAGCTTGCAAGGCCGCACCACCAAATCGGTGCAGTGCAGAGGATTTTTTTTCTGCATCCGTCTTGTCTCTGTTTCCAGAACTAGGGTGTTAGGCTTTTAAGCTTGAGAAAACGAACATAATCCGAACCAAATGACAATTGGAATATTGAGGGGATTCTACTCTACTTCTGTGTTTGCATTGTAGCCTCCGGCTGTTCTTATCGTTGCCAATGTTGGTATTGGTACCGCTACTTCTACTAACCTTGCTGCAATTCTTTCAACAAGCCTCTTCGTCTCAACTACTTCCATGCGCTAGAAAATATTTGAGAGAGTTTTGTAATCATTTTTTATTGCATATTCATGGAGACATTTAAAATTCTATTCAATTAAACTAACATGTAACTCTTTCCATGAACTCTATCAATGGTCTATTCTATTAAGATGTTCCATGGGCACAATCACGTGCATGATTTTTTTTTTTTGGATGAAAGTGTAATCACACAAATCACACACCAATCTCAAAAGGTTAACCGACTTTTAGGACCGTAGAATGGCGGATATACATAACACACACACACTCACACACCCGGTGTGGGACTAAACCCACACACCCCTTTTTTTTTTTTTTTTTTTTTTTTTTTTGATGAAAGTGTAATCACACAAATCACACACCAATCTCAAAAGGTTAACCGACTTTTAAGACCGTAGAATGGCGGATATACATAACACACACACACACTCACACACCCGGTGTGGGACTAAACCCACACACCCCTTCTTTTTTTTTTTTTTGATGAAAGTGTAATCACACAATCACGTGCATGGTTGGTAAATAATTACGTTTTTCCTTCTTTATGGTATGAACTATATTTTTTAAATTTCATGGATTATATGAGAGATGATTTATATATTTTATTGTTATAGATAATATTTTGTGGGATTTTCATTGTTATATACCACATCATGTGATACTTTTTATGTTTGATGAGATGATGTTATGAATATTTTGATTTGTTAAATGATAATTTAATGAGACCTAATAGAGAATTAAGTATTCAACTACTATATTGCCTTTATTTCAATTCTGAGGTTTTCTTTTGTTTATTAGGTGGTATAAATCTTTGTTGCATAATGAATATATGCCTGTATTTTTATTTTTGGATTTTTCCATAGTAAAATCGTATTAAACACATATTTTATCATTGTCGTACATGTTTTATTATGATGAATGTTTTAAAAATATTATTATCGTCTAATCCATTTAATTGTCATTCACATGGGTGTTCTTCCTAACCATAGCGGTGTTGAGTTATGTAGATAAAAGATGTGAGAGGAAATATCTTATTTTGGATATAACTTTGGGGGTCTGTAATTCTATAACTGTGCTCATTGCTGAGTCCATCTGTTACGAGCCTAATGGAGTTCAATTTAGTGTATGAACTCTAAATTGGGTCAACCTAATATGAAATAAGTTAAAGAACTTAATTTAACGTGTTCCATCAACTCTGAAATTTTTGAGTAACACCATCCATCCTCACAATAAATATTGGATACATTATGAGATGCAACATCTGCCACCCACGAGCCACGAGCCACGAGCCACGAGCCACGACCTGTTTGGTATATTAAATGCTGTAGACATCACCCATCCCCATGAGTATGAAGTGAGGCCATTGCAAGAATGAGGATTCCCAGTAATCACAACATTCATAACTCAAAAAGAGGCAGTTGCCTGCCACATGCCTAGTTTGTGTCTGATCCAAGAAGCCAATGGAGTTAGAACCTCCACATTCCTCAATTTGTGTAAATAGTACCACTCAAAAGGACACTATGTAACTAGGCAAAATTTTTGAGAAAGTCCCTTTTGTTTTTAATAATTCTTGGGAGAAGTGAGTTGATATATATATATATATATATAAACTTATTCTATGGAAGTAGGACTTGAAATTGTTAAAATGACCTATGTAAACAAACATTTTAGGTTTTGTCACAACTTGCCATTCGGCTCTCCTCCAGCTATGGCGGGAGCTGGAGGATCCAGCCCATCACAATAGGGGGAAGGGGGAGGGGGGTGGGTCATTGCACAAGCAGGCCCCCCTTTGAGATGACCAAACCCCCTGTTTTTGTTGGGTTGGATTCTCCAGCTCCCACCACAGCTGAAGGAGAGTCAGGTTCATGGATGACGGACTTTTATGTTTTTTTGGTATCATTTCTCATTTTTTCATGTGTTTGGTATAATTTTTAAAATTTGTTTTTATTTAAAATAAATGAAAAACCTCTAAAATCGTAATAGACTCAAGTACATTTTTTGTCTCATGTTTTTCGCTTAGGTTTCATGAGCACTTGTTCATAAGACCCAAATTTGAGGGTAAAATAGACATTTGCTTTTGATTTTAGAAAAGCCCCCTCCTTCCTGCTGCAACCTACCCAACGACAATGAACTACTACCGACCCTGGGCCTAGGAATCGCCTGCGTTACCGACCCCGTGAATTCTACCAGATCCCTCTCCTCCTGAATCCAAGGCAAGTCCTCCTCTACTTCTTCCTCCACTTTTTGTTGGGGTTTTCCTCTACTAGGGTTCGTTTGCACTTGCTGGGTTACTGCCATTGTAGCGACTCAGACCCTTTTTTTATCGTTTTTCACAAGCCAAGATTGGAGAAGTTCCTTTTTGAGTTCGTTTTTCTGTCAAATAAATATTCAATAGTCTGTTCTGCTCACTGTGTCTTTGTTAATTGTCTCTCCTGTTCATGGTTTTCGTTAGAACAAGTCAGTTCATTATAAGCTTGAACAACTATTTAGAGTTTGCTAAGAATGGGTTTCCTCGGTTTTCCTTTTCGCCATTGTTGAGAATCAGAGAGTGGTGGTCGTAGCTCATTGTCTCTGTCAAGTGAAAATGGACAGGGATGAAAGCTTAGGGAAGGATATTGAGCTACCATTTGGAATGAGGAGCACCTAGGTGCTAGTTAACAGCACCAGTGAACGAATCTTCGATAAGCTGTGAAGAAGCCATGGCATGGATCCATGGTTTGAGGTATCGGATCGAATCAGCCGATATCGGCCGGATCGGATCGGTATCGGTCAATGCCGATCCCGAGATTTGACGGATACAGCAAGGTTTGACTGGATCGTTGATTGGACCACCCAACTCGGTTGGATCGGCCGACCCGATCTGATCCTTGACCGATCCAACTAAATATATATTTTTTTATTTTTCAAAGTTTTTAAGTTTTATTTTTAATTTTTTATATTATCTTGACCTATACTGACCAATACTGACCGATACCAACCGATTTTGCCGATCCGATCCAATCCCGAGATCACAACACCCATCAATTCTGGCCGATACATGACCCGATCCATAAAAAAAGGATTTTGGGGGGTTTTTTGACCGATCCTGACCGATTTGGAACAATCCGATCCCGATCAAAAAGGTTTCGGCCATAACCAATCCTGAGTCCGATATCTAGATTTTGAACCTTGCATGGATCAATGTAAGTGCCCCTTGTTCAGCAATGAGGCGTTCTCTGTAGAATTCCAAATTCAATCAGCAAAAGAAGAATCCCATCCCTTTATACGGTTTTGTGTTGATTTGAAAAAGAAGATGGGTGATATGGGAATTCCTTCACTACCACTAAAAATTATTTACGGATAACTACTTTCCAAACGATTTCTTATTCTATACTGTATTATTTCTAATATTTGCCAAACAACTTTCATTTTTTTAATAAAAAAAACTTTTTATTAATGATTTTTTTATAATAGGCCATAATGAAAATGAAAAATGATATAAAAAAGACCCTTAGTGTTTCCTCCAAATTCCTTTCGGTCTGGAAACCCTTACAGACTGAGGAAACTAATAAAGATTGTGTTCCAGGCGATGATGGATTCTACCAGTGCCTTGGTAATCCAAGTACTTTAAAAAAATGCAAAGATTGCAATGCCAAGAAGAAGAAGAATTCATATTACTAACTTTGCATAACGTATTTGTTGAAGTCATTACAACTTGTCAAATCCAAAACTGATGAGACTTACAATTTGGTGTTTACACTACCACTACTCTACGACCAAATTGCTAACAACATGAAAACGAATTTGTTGAAGTCTTCACAATTCTCCCAACCACGAACTGTTGAAACTTGCAACTTGATGATAATGTATATCTTTTGAAGCAAACCAAAAAACATGTTGAGAGATGAAAATCTACATTACACTATTCTTAAGATAAAAGAAAAAAAAAGAAAAAAAGACAAAAAATTTGTTCTGTTGATTTGTTGGATCCTTTCCTTTGTTTTGAATTTCTCTATTTATAGGCTCTTTGGCAATTTTGGTGGTTTATGTGGTTATTAGGTAGATTTACAACTCCCACTTTATTTGAAATTAGCTATAACCACCCTGGAGACCGTTTACCGGTCACTGACCGTTAATTGATTGTTGCCAATCTGTCAATCTTTGACCGTTTTCGATTATTGACCATTCTCGATCTCTAACCATTTTCGATCACTAGCCGTTTTCGATCATTGACCATTTTCTGACTATTTTGTCAATCACTGACCCTTTTTTTTATCACTAATCATTTTCTAGTCACTGACTAATAGTTCAATCTCGACTGAAATAGATTTTGATTTATTTCTTTATTGACCGAAAATAGGATATAAACACTTAGATCCATCTCACCGATAAAATTTCAGCGACTGAGAGATAAGCACAATTTGTAAAAGTACCCTTCACTGTAATGGAATCTATATTAACATTTATGACATTTTTTTTTGGACAGTTTTCCTCCACTCATAGAGTTTTTGTTTCGTTATTTTGATTTCACTTTTGAGGGGCATTCTTTGTTTGCTACTGAAACTTCACTTGTAAACTGGGCTTAGGCCTTAGAGTCCTTTATAACATAAACTCAACTATACAAGGTAACCGACCATCTTCAGACCAAAGACCCTAAGGAGATGGCTCATGCTTTTGGATCTCATCTCGAAAAGATTTTCTTAACTTCTAACCCCTTGGATGCAAGTTTTGTGGAATGCTTGTTTCCCCAAGTGCTTTCTTGTTGGGGTAAATTCTACACATCACCCATTATGGTTTTGATGATAACAAATAAGTTAGTTGTACTAACCTGTGTTATATTGTATAGAGAGACTTCATAAAAAATGAGCATCAAGTAAGGGGGAGCATGTAAAAGCTTGATGCACCAAGACAAAGATTTCAAAGAATGTTGTGAAATGAAGGACTACTTTCAAGACTTCTATTCAAGCAACTCATTGAGATACAAGACCTCAAAGAACTTGTTTAATTTTGTATCTAGTTGTATCATAATTTAGGTCACAATTGATGTAATGCACACACATGCATGCATTCATTTAAATGGACTTTAGGAGGTTTAAATTAAACCCAATCCATGTGACCAAATCCAATTGGAATCATCCAAGTAAGTCCAATAAAGGACTTAACAAATTTTAGCAGAAATTTGGTGAAAAGGTATACCTGATCAGGAAAAGGCATACCGGATCAGGTGAACTGGCATACCGGATCAATATATTACTGTTATAATTTGACCGTTATTCCCCTGTTCAATAAGAAAATTAGGTAATCCAGCATACCTAATTGGAATCCAGCATACCGGATTATATGTGGCTTTTGGAATCCGATCTTAATCTAGATTTCTAATTAATTTAAGCCATCTAGCCTATAAATACCCACTTGTTTAAGGTTCTAAATATCACTACTAATCATAATCAAGAGCCTCCAAATACAAGTGACTCTCAAGTGAGAATTCAAGCATTCATTCAAGGCATAGACTCTCACAAGCTTCCTTCATTCAACTTGCATTAAGCTTCAAAGTTGAAAGGTAGCAAACTCTACTAAGGTTAAGGTAATCCTAATCTTTAGTACCTTTTATTTTATATATTGGTTTGAATCCTCTTGCTTGGAATCAAGAGTAGTTTTAGTCCTCTTGCTCGGAATCAAGATTGGTTGAGTCATCTTGCTCGGAATCAAGAGTAGTTGGGTTCTTTTACTCTTAATTAAGATTTGTACGAGTCCTCTTGCTCTTACTCAAGGTTTGACATAGTAAAATTCTCTCTAAGGTGAGAGGAGTGGACGTAGGCAAGCTTTGGCCGAACCACTATAAATTTCTGATGTTGTTTATTGTTGTTTGTTTGCATTACTTAGATAATTTTTAATTCTGCATTATTTAGCATATTCTGCTATCTTCACTTATTCACCCCCTCTAAGTGAATTCATATTTGGTATCAGAGCAGGAGCTCAAGACCGTGATTGCTTTTCAATCCAACTAAGAGTTTAAGACCATGGGATCCTCTGCCAATCGTAAGATTGAGGGATACACTATCACTAGATCACCTTTCTTTGAAGGTAATGGATTCTCCTATTAGAAGAATCGCTTCAAGAACTTCGTGTGTACCAATAACATTGACGCATGGGAAGTCATTGAGAATGGACCAAACAATATAGATAAACCCAAGGAAGAGTGGACTCCAGCTGACAAAGCAAAAGTCCAACTTAATTATGTTGCTATAAGTTACATTCAGTGTGCTCTAGGAGAAAAGGAGTACAATAGAACTTGTATGTGTAAATCCGCTAAGGAGATGCTTGATAAGCTCGTTGTTACCTATGAAGATACTTCGGAAGTCAAACAATCAAAGATTGACATGCTTGTAAATGAATATGAGCTTTTTAAAATGAAAAATGATGAGGACATATATGCTATGTTTACCTGTTTTACTAATATTGTAAACAAACTGAAGGGTTTAGGGAAGGTCTACTCTAATGGTGAAAATGTTCGAAAGATATTGAGATCTTTCTCAAAGGAATGGAAACCCAAGACTACAGCTATCAAAGAATCTAAGGACATCAACAAACTGAGTCTAGACGAGCTATTGGGATCACTCTAAACCCACGAGATGCACTAAAACTGGACACCAAGGAGGATGAACCAAAAGAACCAAAGAAGAAAGTTGTAGTATTCAAATCATACCATGAAGTAAGTGATGATGACGAAGAACTATCCGATGACGAGATCGAATATCTCTCAAAGAAGTTCTCAAAGTTCGTGAAGAACAAAGGCAAAACCTCATTCAATAAGAAGAGACTCTCAATAGACCAAAAGGGTAAGAATGCTTTTAAAGAGAATAATGAATCTTCTTCAAAAGACATTGTTTGCTATGAGTGTAGGAAATCATGACACTATAGGGGAGATTGTCCGAAGATAAAGAAACACAAAAAAGTATACAAAGCCAAACACTCATTCGATTCAAGCGATGAAGAAGAGGAAGACAAAGAATCTCAAGAAGAAGAGAAAATCAACCTTGCTTTTGTGGCTATTGAAAATGAAGAGAGTGAAAATGAGGTAACCCCCACTTCTCCATCTCATAAAGACTTTCTAGAATTAGAAGAAGCTTTTGAAGACCTCTACTAAAGTAGCATGGAGTTAGCTACTACTAAAAAGAATCTCTTGAAAGAGATAAACACTCTTAAAGACCAAAACACAACTCTAACTTCTCAAGTTAACATCTTGGAAGAAGAAAAAGAGAAGTTGTGTAAAGACTTAGAATCATTTACCAATGAAAAAAGAACTCTTGACATCTTACTTGGAAATGCCTCAAAAGCACCTCTAAACAAGGAAGGGGTAGGCTATGATGTGAACAAAGGTTCAAATAAATCAAAAGAGCCAAGTTCAAGTAAAATGGCAAGTAAGAAAGTCAAAAAGAAGTTTTGTAACTATTGTAAGAAGAAAGGTCACTCTATTGAGGAGTGCTACTTAAGAAAGAAAAGCCATCAATTTAGCAAACCCAATCCCAAAGGGAAGATTCCCTATATCCCTCAAATTGTTGTATGCAATAATTACAACAAGAAGGGACATACCATCTAGGAATGTTATCACATGAAGCAAACTTTCCACCATCCTAGAAGACCTTACAATGACCAAAACAGGGGGATTCATCCAAAGGTGCAAAGACCTACTAGAACTCCACCTAAGGTACAAAGATCTTAGAACCCCCAATCATACCCATATTGGAATGGTAACCAAAGGGTAAATGAAAACCAAATGGTTTGGAGACCAAGAGGAATATATGACACTGACATTGACGGACCCAATATACAATGGGGACCAAATTTTTATTAAGTTTTTTCTTTCTATCCCCGCTTTTTGATAATGCCAAAGGGGGAGAGAAATGAGGAGATAAAGTTGTAGTTTATCTTTTCAACATAAATTGTCTTGATATTATCTCTTTATATCATTTGATACTATTTATTTGTCATCATCAAAAAAGTTAAGATTGTTGGGGTAAACTCCATATATCACCCATTATGGTTCTGATGATAACAAATAAGCTAGTTGTACTAACCTGTGTTATATTGTATAGAGAGACTTCATAAGAAATGAGCATCAAGTAAGGGGGAGCATGTAAAATCTTGATGCACTAAGACAAAGATTTCAAAGAATATTGTGAAGTGAAGGATTACTTTCAAGACTTCTATTCAAGCAACTTATTGAGATATAAGACCTCAAAGAACTTGTTTAATTTTGTATCTAGTTGTATCATAATTAAAGTTACAATTGATGTAATGCACACACATGCATGCATTCATTTAGATGGACTTTAGGAGGTTTAAGTTAAACCCAATCCATGTGACCAAACCCAATTGGAATCATCCAAGTAAGTCCAATAAAGGACTTAACAAATTTCAGCAGAAATTTGGTGAAAAGGTATACCGGATCAAGAAAAAGCATACCGGATCAGGTAAGGGTGTCAATCTGGAACCGTAATCGTATACCGAAACCGAAACCATCCGTGTAAAACCGTACCAAACCGCACCGTTGCAAAAATGGTACGGTACAGTATGGTCAAACGGTATTGATCATGGTACGGTATGGTAACGGTTTTTACGATCATACCGTCAGTATGTATCGAAACGTACCGTTTTGGAGTGTAAAAATGAAACCGTACCGTTTTCGTACCGTATGCATACCATTTTTGTACCGTATATATATCGTTTTCATATACATACCATTTATAAAAATCAAATTTATACCTTTTTTTATACTGTACATATACCATTTTTCATACCGTACCAAAACCGTACCATATATATACCGTTTTCATATCGTATCATAGCGGTACAGTTACGGTATTGAAAATAGGGTTCTTAAATGGTACGGTACAGTATCGGTATTGGGTACCTATTTTTTGTACCGTATCGAAACCGTACCGTATTACCAAAACCGTACTGTTTGACAAGCCTGGGATCAGATGAACCAGCATACCGGATCATAATCCAGCATACTGGATCAATATATTATTGTTATAATTTGACCGTTATTCCCCTGTTCAATAAGAAAATTAGGTAATCCGGCATACCGGATTGGAATCCAGCATACCGGATTATATATGACTTTTGGAATCCGATCTTAATCTAGATTCCTAATTAATTTAAGTCATCTAGCCTATAAATACCCACTTGTTTAAGGCTCTAAATATCACTACTAATCATAATCATTAGCCTCCAAATACAAGTGACTCAAGTGAGAATTCAAGCATCCATTCAAGGCATAGACTCTCACAAGCTTCCTTCATTCAACTTGCATTAAGCTTCAAAGTTGAAAGGTAGCAAACTCTACTAAGGTTAAGGTAATCCTAATCTTTAGTACTGATACATCCCATATTCACCGGGCCAATCAACGATCACCATGTGTCACAGGCGACCCGTTCCATAGCCAAGGAGAATGAACCGGGTCCCAGCACTCGGGCGCGGCCTCACCCAGGAACGGCCACCACTCGGGCGCGGCCTCACCTAGGCGCGGCCACACATCAGGGCGCGGCCTCACCCAGGCACAACATCGTGGGCACGTGAGGTGGGGGCCACCCATCTACGATCCGATCGTATCGCTGAGACTCATGTCACTATCAGGACTCTAGACCGCCGCTTAGAGGTCACGTCACCCAGACGGATTCAAGCACCAAGGACGTTATCACCACACGCGGGTATCTATCCACCAAGGATCCTGATGCCACCAGGACACTCCCTCCCATGGGGAGATGGCCAATCAGGATAGAGCCCCGTTACCCAGGGCCTCTATCCACTCAACGGCACAATCGCCATCAAACTAGGACTCTCCACACCACCATATGCTACTATAAAAGGTAAGGTACACAACCCCATCAGGGACATCTAAACTCATACTGAATAATCACTATTCATCCATTTGCGCCAGGAGATCTAACTTTGGCATCGGAGAGCCCTAGGCCGGGACCACACCGGTTCTCTCTGTTGACCCCTTTGGTCCACTTGCAGGTGACGGCACTCGCAGGACCGCTCGATGATTTCTTGACGCAACAAATTGATGCCATCTGTGGGAACGACGCTAGCCATTACAACTACTAACTCGCTTCCATACTCATTCAATGGCACGAAGGAAGACTACCACCACCAACAACGGAGCAAGGAATGGATCCCCACCCCCAGAGTGCTCTCGCCGCAGAGCCAATGACCAGGACCATGTCCCTCTGGAGGAAGAGATCCCCCCTTAATGACCAGTTCATGATCGCCGAGCCCAACAATGATGAGGCCGACGATGTGGTGGTGGAGGTGACACCTGACCCCAATGCTCCAGCCACTGTGGGTCAGATCAACGACTTGCAATGACAGATCCTCGATGAACAACGACTCTTTCGAGAATACTTGACACAGCGTGAGATGTCTCACCGTCGAAGGACTTCACCATCAGCAAGGGTGGAGTCCGTACCTCGACAAGAGCCGAACCCTAGGAGATCATCTCCCAAGGGCGTGAGATCAGAGAGACTAGCGCGACGAGCGACTCCCACTCCGCAACGGGGGGAGCCTTCCCAGCATCCCAGGAGAACAAGGGACCTCTCGCCACGGTCAGAACGTGGGAGGACGCCAACACCCAGGGCGAGGGTGTCTAGCCCGCAGAGATCGGTCCGGAGGTCTGTGTTCGACGGACGACTGGAAGAAAGTCACATACCACGACGAAGCCGGACCTACAGAGAAGAAAGCCCCTCACCTTCACGACAGGATTCATCACGGCGTGACCATTCCCCATCCCACCAACACTCAAGGCGGGAGGGGACATCCAGGAGAGAGCGTGAACGGGGTCGCAGCGAACGTTCGGCCAGGCATGGGGGGCAGACACGGGACGAGGAGCTCGATCAAAGACTCCGCGACCTGGATGAGAAGCTGGAAGGGTTGAAGAAGCAGACCAAAGGCGAGACGCATTCCATACCTGGGCAACACCCCTTCTTGGCAGAGATCACGTCAGCCACACTACCTTCCAGGTTTCGACTACCCACCTTTGAACTCTACAGTGGTACCACTGACCCCAATGACCACATCAACTACTTTAATGGCATGATGACGCTGTATGGGGGGTCAGACGTGGTCTCTTGTCGGGCATTCCCTGCATCCCTCAAGGGAGCAGCCACATCATGGTTCTCTAGGCTACGACCTAGATCTATATGCTCGTTCGTAGAGCTATGCGAACAGTTCGTCACCCGTTTCCAAAGCAGCGTCAAGCAGAAGAAGACCACCGTCAATCTACTGAACGTGGTACAGAACCCTGGGGAATCTCTCAGGGAATATGTTACCAGGTTCACCCAGGAGTCCCTAGAGGTTCAAGACTTGGATGACCAGACACCGCATGTAGCCCTAGCAGGAGGTATTAGGGACCTAGACTTGATCAAGGACCTGGCACGTCATGAGACCAGGACTATGAAAGAGCTCCTGGAGCGGTGCAACGAGTTTGCAAATATGGCCGAGGTACTACAAGCTAGAACGAAAATAATCAAGGCTAAGCCACAAGACAACAAGAGGTCAGCACCTGATGACCGCAAAGAGGGTAAGAGGTCGAGGACAGAGCGTCGACAAGAGAAGAGCGACCGCCCATCTAGGAGGATAGACCGCCGCCCAGAGAGAAGCGAGAGGGCAAGCACCCCTGAGTTCACACCACTGAACACCACCAGGTCCCAGATACTCATGCAGATCCAGGACCGTGACTTACTCCATTGGCCACGACCCATGCTAGCAGGACCAGAGAAGCGGAACCCTAACAAATACTGTCTTCCACAAAGAGAATGGGCATGACACAGAGGAGTGCTATCAATTGAAGAGAGAGATAGAGCAACTGGTAAGAGCAGGAAGCCTGAACAAGTATGTGAAGAGGAGACGTGACAACCGCTCAGGCCAAGGAGATAAAGGTCGCGACGGAGACAGAGTGGAACCGAGACGAGAAGAAAGAAGAACAGATCGAGAGAGAGACCGCCCAGAAGAGCGGAGAGATGCAACAGAACCTAGTGGCACCAAGGGACCTCCTATCCTCACCATACTTGGAGGACCGGGACAAGAGTCCACCAGAAAAGCTAAAGCTCATGCCAGGTTCGTGGGAGTGGCAGAGAAGCCCAAGGTGGTGATCTCCTTCTCGGATGAAGACCTGGAAGGACTAAACTTCCCGCATGAAGATGCCCTGGTAGTACAGGTGGAGGTAGCCAATCGACCTGTACACAGGGTACTGATAGACACAAGGGCGTCTGTTGACGTACTCTCCTGGGACGCCTATCGACAGTTCGGGTTCGAGGACGACCAGCTCAAACCAGAGCCCACTTATCTCCATGGATTCTCAGGTTCCACCGCCTCCATCAGAGGTACTATAGAGCTACCCGTCATCTTCGGGGTACACCCTCAACAAGTAACCATCATGGTGAATTTCATGGTAGTCAAGTCCGTGGTGTCCTTCAACGGCCTCTTAGGGCGACCATCACTGACAGCCCTTAGAGGAGTCATATCACCACTTCACCTGAAGATGAAGTTCCCCACCGAGAATGGGGTAGGCGAAGTCCGAGGAGATCAAAAGAAAGCAAGGGAGTGCTATGCCACCTTCATGAAAAAGAATAATGGCAACACCCGTGGAATGGCACTCTGCCTAGAGAGCATGGTCAGTGACCAGAGAGATGAACTGACAGAGAGAAGGGGAAGGCTAGTGGAAGACCTCATCACCTGGCCCCTCAGCCAGGAAGACCCCTCCAAGGTTGTTCAAGTTGGCTCGCTACTAAATAAGGAACAGAAAGAAGGGCTTGGACACCTCCTCCAAGCGAACATGGATGTCTTCGCATGGTCGACCTCCGACATGCCAGGAATACCACGTTCCATAGCGGAACACCGACTACATGTTGACTCGACCAGGAAGCCTGTTCAACAAAAGCGGCGTAACTTCGCCCTCGACCGACAAGTAGCAATCAAGGAGGAGGTCGAGAAGTTAAGCCGATCAGGGTTCATCAGAAAGGAGAAGTTCCCAACCTGGCTTGCCAACGTGGTCATGGTACCAAAGCCAAATGGGAAGTGGAGGATGTGTGTCGACTATACCGACCTGAACAAGGCATGCCCAAAAGATGAGTACCCACTGCCCAGGATCGACCTACTGATCGACGCCACCGTCGGCCATGAGATACTGAGTTTCATGGACGCCTACTCCGGATACAACCAGATCCTCATGTGTGAGGATGATGAGTCTTACACCGCATTTCGGACGGACAAAGAAAACTACTGCTACCACATCATACCGTTCGGGTTAAAGAATGCAAGGGCCACCTATCAGAGGATGGTCAACAAGATGTTCGAGGAGCAGATCGGGCGCAACATGGAGGTATATGTGGATGACATGCTCGTAAAAAGCATCCACGCCAGCCAACACCTGACCGACCTAGAGGAGGCATTTGCAGTACTGAGGAGGAACCAGGATGAAGCTAAACCCCGCAGAAGTGCGCCTTCGGCGTAACGTCAGGAAAATTCCTGGGGTTCATGGTCTCAGTCCGTGGAATAGAAGCCAACCCATCCAAGATCAAGGCCATCCAAGAAATGACACCTCCTCGAACGGTCAGGGAAGTGCAGAGGTTGAATGGAAGGGTCGCCGCCCTTTCCAGGTTCGTGTCACGATCAAGTGATAAGTGCTTACCATTCTTCAAAACATTGAAGAACCTTCGAAGCCCTAAAGATTTCACATGGACGGAAGAGTGCCAGACGGCGTTCGAAGAATTGAAGGAGTACCTAGAGAGCCCACCACTGCTTGGGCGAACAGAACCTAACGAAGAGTTGCAGCTCTACCTGGCCGCCACCCCTGTCGCGGTCAGCGCAGTACTGCTGAAGGAAGAAGACAAAGTCCAGAGGCCCATCTATTACGTCAGCCATGTCCTGATCGATGCAGAGACCAGGTACACTAGGATCGAGAAGGTAGCTTATGCATTGGTAATGGCAGCCAGGAAGCTACGACCATACTTCCAAGCCCATACCATCATAGTCCTCACAGACCTACCCCTGAAGAAGATACTACACAAGCCGGACGTCTCCGGGAGATTGATAGCATGGGCGGTGGAGCTAAGTGAGCATGACATCAGGTTCCAACCAAGGACAGCCATCAAAGGCCAGGCTCTTGCAGATTTCATTGCAGAGTGTACCCTGTCTGAGATCGAGTCAGAAATAGGGGAGCCGGAAGAGAAGGATCACGGATCGTGGGACATGTTTGTGGACGGGTCGAGCAATGCGGCAGGAAGCGGCGCGGGTCTCATATTAACCAGCCCCAAGGGATTTCGTATCCAATATGCTCTCCGATTCACCTTCCAAGCATCCAATAATGAGGCAGAGTACGAGGCATTGCTAGCTGGACTCCGGGTGGCCAAAGCCATCCAAGTCACACACCTATCCACCCGGAGCGACTCCCAGCTCGTGGTGAATCAGGTGAATGGAGAGTACGAGGTGAAAGATGAAAGGATGGCATCATACCTAGCACGTGCTCAAGCATTGATCGAGGGTTTCGTGAAGTTTGAGATGGTTCGAGTTCCCAGGGAGGAGAATGCCGCCGCTGACGCCCTATCCAGGCTAGCCAATGAGGAACTCCAAAATTTGGCCAGCGCAGTCTATGTTGAGATCCTGCATGAGCCAACGTATAAGGAAAAGCAGGTTAACGAGATCATGGAGGGACCTAGCTGGATGGACCCTCTACTCAACTACCTCGAACGATGTCTTACCGAAGACAAGGCCGAAGCAAGGAAGATCGGGATGAGAGCTGCAAAGTACATCGTCCTAGACGGGTCTGTACAAGCGGGGGGCAACAACACCACTACTCCGGTGCCTAGGACCCAAGGGGGCAGAGTACGCCCTAGCCGAAGTCCATGAGGGGATATGTGGAAGCCACATGGGGGGACGAGCCCTAGCCTACAAAATCCTCCACCAGGGACTATACTGGCCATGAATGTAAGAGGAGGCCATCCAATATGCCAAGAAGTGCGAGCAATGTCAGTTGTTCGCCCCAGTACCCCATCTACCCGCCACCAAGCTGATATCAATCCTCAACCCCATACCTTTTGCCATGTGGGGACTAGACATCTTAGGCAACTTCACCGCAGCACCGGGAAACAGAAAGTACCTGGTCGTCGCAATCGACTACTTCACCAAGTGGGTTGAAGCTAAACCCTTGGCCAAGATAACAGAGACAGAGATGGAGAAGTTCGTCCGCGACGACGTCATCTACAGGTTCGGGGTACCACGGATCCTCGTCTCAGACAATGAAAAATAATTCAACAACCCTAAATTCCAAGCATTCTGTCACAGCTACAACATCGACTATCGGCCTGTGTCGGTAGCATACCCACAGGCCAATGGTCAGGTGGAGGTCACCAACAGAACACTACTAGAAGGAGTCAAGAAAAGGCTAGAGGGAGCCAAAGCAAAGTGGGTCGAAGAGCTACCAAGCGTCCTGTGGGCATACCGAACTACAGTACGGACACCCACAGGAGAGAGCCCCTTTCGCCTGGTATATGGCACTGACGCATTGGCGCCAATAGAGGTCTGCGCCATGTCCCATAGGGTTCTGCACTTCAACGAACGTACCTATGTTGACGGACTACGGGCGAACCTAGACTTTATAGATGAGGTCCGTGAGAGAGCACTATTAAGGAACGTCGCCTACCAGCAACGTACTGCCAGGTACTATAATGCCAGGGTCAAGGAAAGGCTATTCCACCAGGGAGATCTAGTCCTACGGAGGGCAAGTGCATCACACCATCAAGGCGAGAAGCTCACACCAACCGGAAGGACCCTACATAGTCTCCAAGCGATACGCCTGGGGACTTACCGCTGAAGACTCCAGGGGGCAAGAAGGTAGACCGTACTGGAACTCGTAACATCTCAAGAAGTACTACCAAGAGAAGCATAGCAAGAGTGGTAGTGATAATGAGGCGAGTGAGGAGTAGCAATGAGACGACATCAAGGACAATGTGAATTTCATTCAAAATAAAGAAATGTTGTAAGAATACTTGTCTTCTTCTACCACTCAATCGAATCATGGCCACTACATTAAGGCGATATGCCAACACCGAGGCTTCATGCCTAAGGCGACATGCCACCACTGAGGCTTCATGCCTAAGGCGATATGCCAACATTGAGGCTTCATGCCTAAGGCGAGACGCCAACATTGAGGCTTAATGCCTAAGGCGATATGCCAACATCGAGGCTTCATGCCTAAGGCAACATGCCAACACTGAGGCTTCATGCCTAAGGCGATATGCCAACATCGAGGCTTCATGCCTAAGACAAGACGCCAACACTGAGGCTTCATGCCTAAGGTGATATGCCAACATCGAGGCTTCATGCTTAAGGCGATATGCCAACACTGAGGCTTCATGCCTAAGGCGATGTGCCAACACTGAGGCTTCATGCCTAAGGCGATATGCCAACACCGAGGCTTCATGCCTAAGGTGACATGCCAACACTGAGGCTTCATGCCTAAGGCGATATGCCAACACTGAGGCTTCATGCCTAAGGCGATATGCCAACACCGAGGCTTCATGCCTAAGGCGACATGCCAACACGGAGGCTTCATGCCTAAGGTGATATGCCAACACTGAGGCTTTATGCCTAAGGCAACATGCCAACATTGAGGCTTTATGCCTAAGGCAACAGACCAACATCGAGGCTTCATGCCTAAGGCGAGATGCCAACACTGAGGCTCTACGCCTAAGGCGATAACCAACCAAGGTCCGAGGATCACCAAGGCACGACGCCACTAACAAAATCCTATGACTACCAAGGGTCAGAGAGTATTAACGCGCAAACAACCACCAGGAGACAAGGCAGTCAAAGAAAATCAAAAGCGATCACATAGAAAAGTTATAGTATTTACAAACTCAAGTTCAAAAAAGGAAAAAAGTTGAGACGTCTACAAGATCAGTACAGCCGTGGGGTCAAGGGATCACAGAGGGATGGGTCACCTCCGACCCAGCAGGGGACATCATGTCCACCTCAAGAGGACGCCAAAGAGCACCCCCCCTCGAGCGGAGACAGCCTCCACCTCCGACACCGGGACGCTCTCCACCACAGCTACACCCGAAAGCGCCGCAGATAAACTCGCGAAGAACCCCAAAACAGAGAAGTCATAATCGGGGGTCACCTCCAGGACACAAGCGGCTAAGTCCCGGACCCCTCCCTCATAGGCGGGCTGAAGCTGCGCCTGATATAGCGTCGAGAACACAGAGGATGCCTGGAACTCAGTCACAGCTCGCTCACCTGCAGATGCCAGCTCCGCCTCATGCCTTCCCCTCAATGAATGAAGCTCCTCCTCCAAAGCAAGAACCCTAGCCGAGCTCTCGGCCGCACCAGCAGAGGTCACACGCAGCTCCTCAGATACCTCTAGGAGCTTCCCGGACGCCACCGCGAGCTCCCCCGACACCCTCTGCGCGTCAGCCTCGGCCCTCTCACAGGCATCGATCTGACCCTGGAGCTCCCTCTCCACGTCACGCAGGGTGCGCTGTATCTACACCTCACGAGAAGCGTGAGCCTCCAGTCGAAGCACCGCCTCAGCAATACGGTGATGGACCTACAATCAACATGGCAAACGATAAAACATTATAAAAATAAATGGAGCAATGGACATGATGAGACAGAAAAGGAATAACTCACCGAAGCCATATCATGGTAGAGGGTCTGAGCCAGACAAGCATCGCTAAGCCTCTGCAAGGCCATCCTCGTGGTAGGGAGCCTGCCCTTATCCACCCACTCTCGTGACACGTCGGCTTCGGCCAAGGTCGAGCCCTCCGGCACACCCAAGGTGATCACCAGGGACTCACCCAGCGTGGGAAGATCAGTGGCAGTACCGCCAGAGGAACTCACACCTTTCCCCTTGGAAAGGGGCAATACAGAAGATCCGGAAGGAACAACGGAGGGAGGCAGAGGCACAGAGCCTGGAACGCCATCATCACCAGGAGAAGTACGGGGAAGGAGGACCCGCACGCCAGAGCTCGTCACGCTGGCATGTCCTGGTCCCCCCTTCCGCTTCGCTCCAACAACCACAGGCGTAGAGGCACCACTAATGTCGGCCACTCCAGCAGACAGACCACCCTGAGAAGCGGCCTTCCTCCGCAGATTGCCGCGAAGTAAACTGAAGTCCGGACGTGTATCCACTGCATAGACCGCCCAACCAATCAGATGACATATACATCCAAATACCAACATGCCAATCAAGTACAAAAGACAATGCTCTTACCAGGACTCAGCTTCCAGAGAGACAGGAAGGCCTCCGAGTCCAACTCCTGGACGTGGAACGGATCGCGACCCAGGCACAGCTTGAGGGAGTCACCCTCAAAATCACTCAGCTCAAGCCCCTGATTGACCCTCTTAAGGTCAATAACTTCCCTAACGGTCCGTAATGGGCATCGGGGGACCGTGGCAAAAAAGAAGCGATCCCTCCAATACTTCACGTGACTAGTGATCCCTGTGAGAAGCTCCACAGAGGCATAGGGCCCCTTGAGCACGCGGTGAGCAAAGTGATAGCATCCATGGTTCCCCTTCTTCAATAGATAAAAGTGGGAGAAAAGGGGAACAGTGGCGGCACGCCCCAGGAGGGCGAAGAAGACATAGAAACCTAAGATCACCCTCCAAGAGTTGGGCAACACCTACCCAGGGGTGAGGTGCCAATGCTCTAACACTAACTCGAGGAAGCAAGGGATAGGAAGGTGAAGGCCCTGGAGAAAAAAGGAACGGTAGAGACAGATCTCACCCGCACGGTGAGAGAAGGCATACTCGCCAGGCCCAGGAGCACCCAACATGACCTCAGCGGGAATATGGAACTCCTCACGGAAGGAGACCAAGTCAGAAGGTGACAAGATGCTAGCAACAGGGCCTAACCTATCAGTAGGACCGGCGGCTGAGGATGCCGCCCCAGAGGGCTGACAATCCCTACGGGGACCGGAGACACTAGAAGGTCCCACTCCTCCATCAGTATCACTAGGGGAGGGTATAGAGGAGGGAGTACCCACAGAAGAAGGCGATCCGGGGGAATGCTCCTCTGAAGATCCAACCCCGACTGAAACAGGGCCAAGGTCACCCGGGAACGACATGAAGGACAAGAGGGGAACGAACTACTTACTCGAGAAAGCAATCTCCCCGAAGCTAGCAAGAAAAATGAAAAGAATGTCCCCTGCAAAATATAAACAGCAGATCCATCACATACAAGAGGAAGAACAGGGAAGAAGAGCGAGGGTCCATCACACCCACGCCGCGGCCACCATGGGAGCCGCATCACCGGCAAGGCGCGGGCGACACCCCGGCGCGGCCACCCAGGAGCGACCACCCAGGCGGCCACGCTCGCAAGGCACGGCCACACCCAGGCGTGGCTACCCCAAGCGCGACCGCCCCAGTTTGGCCACCCCAGGCGCGGTCACCCCAGCGCGGCCACCCCAGCACCGCCAGGCGGCCACACCCACAGGCGCGGCCTCACCGCGGCCTCACCGAGGCGCGGCCACACCTGCAGGCGCGGCCTCACCGTGGCCTCACCGAGGCGCGGCCACCCCAACAGGCGCGGCCTCACCACGGCCTCACTGAGGCGCGGCCACACCCGCAGGCACGGCCTCATCGCGGCCTCACCGAGGCGCAGCCACACCCGCAGGTGCGGCCTCACCGAGGAGCCACCCTACAAAAAAAAAAAGGGGATCGATTTACCTCAGAAAAAAGGCGACCGTGCGATAGGACAAGCACACGGCGATGACGTAGCCACACCACGAGGCACAATCAAGGGATAGAGGTCACAAGAGGCAAGGCACTCACCACTCAAGCCTTCCAAGCAAACCAAGGCACCAAGAGAACACAACCCAAACACAAAGACCCAAAAACAAGCACATGGTGGGCACCAAAGAGAGGACAAAAGACAAAAAGGAGAATGCAAAGGGGGAATTAAAGGAGAGCAAAAGGGGAGACAAAAAGTAAGAAAGAGAAATGAGAAGTGAAAGAAGAGAAAGTGAGAGGAAGGAACATATACCTACAAAAAACAAAAAAACAAAAAAGTGTAGGAGGAAAGGTTTGAACCCCCAACCTCTCCTACCTCATTAGTGGATTTACAGACAAACCCCACAAGGAAAGTCTATTCGCAGCAGACCCCTTACTATGCAAAGGCACTTACTCTCTTGGACATCCTATCCCAAGAGAGTGGGGGGCAAATGATACATCCCATATTCACCGGGCCAATTAACGATCGCCACGTGTCACAGGCGACCCGTTCCATAGCCAAGGAGAACGAACCGGGTCCCAGCACTCGGGCGCGGCCTCACCCAGGCGCGGCCACACATCAGGGCGCGGCCTCACCCAGGCATGGCCACCCCTCAGGCGCGGCCTCACCCAGGTGCGGCCACCACTTGGGTGTGGCCTCACCTAGGCGCGGCCACACATCCAGGCGGGCGCGGCCTCACCTAGGCACGGCCACACATCCAGGCGCGGCCTCACCTAGGCGCGGCCTGCACCCAGGCACAGCATCGTGGGCACGTGAGGTGGGGGCCACCCATCTACGATCCGATCGTATCGCTGAGACTCATGTCACTATCAGGACTCTAGACCGCCGCTTAGAGGTCACGTCACCCAGACGGATTCAAGCACCAAGGACGTTATCACCACACGCGGGTATCTATCCACCAAGGATCCTGATGCCACCAGGACACTCCCTCCCACGGGGAGATGGCCAATCAGGATAGAGCCCCGTTACCCAGGGCCTCTATCCACTCAACGGCACAATCGCCATCAAACTGGGACTCTCCACACCGCCATATGCTACTATAAAAGGCAAGGTACACAACCCCATCAGGGACATCTAAACTCATACTGAATAATCACTATTCATCAGTTTGCGCCAGGAGATCTAACTTTGGCATCGAAAAGCCCTAGGCCGGGACCACACCGGTTCTCTCTGTTGACCCCTTTGGTCCACTTGCAAGTGACGGCACTCGCAGGACCGCTCGACGATTTCTTGACGCAACAAGTACCTTTTATTTTATACATTGGTTTGAGTCCTCTTGCTCGGAATCAATAATAGTTTGAGTCCTCTTGCTCGGAATCAAGATTGGTTGAGTCCTCTTGCTCGGAATCAAGAGTAGTATATAGAGGACTCATCTTCTATTTGTTCTTCCCCCTCTATGGATGATCTGAGAAAGGTAGTTTTTTCTATTGGTCCTTTTAAGGCGCTTAGAATTGATGATTTTCAGGCCTGTTTCTTTCAGAAGTTTTAGCCTCTCATCCAAAATGATTTATTTTCTTTTGTTTTCCACTTTTTTCGTTTTAATTCTCTCCCCAATGGTGTAAACCACACCCTCATTTGTCTTATTCCTAAGATAGATACAGCTTCTCGGTTAGGTAATTTTAGACCTATCAGCCTTTATAATGTTTCGTATAAGATTTTGTCCAAATTGATTGCTAACAAACTTAAACTGCATTTGCATTATTTTATTTCTCTTTTTCAAGCGGCTTTCATCCCTGGTAGGCAAATTCATGATAACATTATTATTGCTCAGAAAATTTTTCGCTTCTTTAAACAGACCAAAGGTAAAATGGGTTATGTTGCAATTAAAATTGACATGTCCAAGGCCTATGATAAATTGGAATGGAATTTGATTGTTTCTTTATTCCGCTTTTTGGGCTTTGGGGAAAAATGGTGCAATTTAATTTTTTCTCTTATATCTTCCACCTTCTTCTCAATAAAAATGGATGGTAGCTCCTTTAATCTCTTCCATGCCTCTAGAGGTATCCGCCAAGGTTGCCCTTTGAGTCAATATTTGTTCATTGTGGCCATGGAGATTCTATCCTAGTTGTTCACTGTTTATCGGAATCTTAATCTTTTCAAAGGGGTGAAGGTGGCTAGAACAGCCTCGAAAATTTCTCATCTTCTGTTTGCCGATGATATCTTTATTTTTTGTAGAGCCACTTCTGAGGACCTTCTGACAATTAAGGCCATTTTGGACCTTTTTCTGATTTATCAGGTCAACAAATTAATTTTTCTAAGAGTGGTGTTCATTTTAGTAGGAATGTTTCATCCTTGGACAAGGCTAACTTATGCTCAGTTTTAGGCATTAAGGAAATGTCTAAGGACGCCATCTATTTGGGTACTAACCTTTTCCATGGCAGATCCAAGGTTAAAGAGCTTGGCAGTATGGTGCAAAGGATTCAAAACAAGCTATTATCCTAGAAATCTAAGTTCCTTTCATTTGCAGGACACTCTGTTTTAATTAAATCAATTTTAGCTTCTACTCCTGCTTATCTTATGAACTGTTTTGAGTTCCCCCTTAAGATCTGTAGATCCATTGATTTTATTTGTCTTAATTTCTAGCTTGGCAACTATTGGGCTCAGAAAAAACCTGTTTTTATTGCTTGGGACAGAATGTGCAATTCTAAATCTCTTGGGGGCTTGGGTTTCGTAAGGCTGGACATCATAATAAGGCTTTATTAATGAAATTGGGATGGAGATTACTTACCGATCAGTCTACTTTGTGGGCTAGAGACCTAAAAGCCCGTTATTTCCCAAAATTCTTCTTATTTGATCCCAAAACGATTTCTAAAAATGGATCTTGGACTTGGAATAGCATCAGACATACTATTCCATCTTTGAAGAAGATTGTGGTCAAGAAAATAGGTAATGGGAAATCGATCTTTTTTTGGACTAATCCATGGATTCCATCTCTCCCAGAACGTTCTATTCCACGTCCAAATACTGTTGGTTTGCCTGATAAGATTGATAAATTTATTTCTAACTCTGAGTGGAACTCTTGCCTACTTAACTCTACCATCCCTGTGGATGTCTCCTTACACATTCATAAAATAAATCTATCTGCTTCTGATGATAGTTGGTGGTGCCCCATGACTAGGACTGGTAAATTCACCACTAAACTTGCTACAAGATCCTTGTCTTTTCTAAATCCACCTTTTAATCCTTTGCTTTCCATTTGGTGGAAGTTCTTTTGGAAAATGAAATTACATCCTAAGTTTAAATTGTTTTTCTGGCGTGTGTTTAATGCAGGTCTCCCAATCAAGGCTACTTTACACAAATGGCTTCCGATCAAACCATATTGTGCTCTTTGTGGAAAATGTGTCGAATCATACTGGCACTTATTCCTTTCTTGTGACTGGGTTAAACATATTTGGGCTGCTGGTCCGCTGGGTTTGAGAATCGAATTTTTGTCTCACCCTTCTCTGGAAAATTTTTGTCTCTCTATGATGGTCAAGTTGGATAAACATTCCCTTTCTTAGTTCTTTGGGGTCTTCATTATTTCTTGTTACTTTATTTGGTCCGCTCGTAACAAGGTGGTTTATGGACATGAGAAACCGGATCCAATTTGGGTTATGAAAAATATTGAACGACTTGGAATTATCCCCCTCTTTTGCTCATCCCCCTGATGTATCTGACCAGCCTGAGGAGGTGCCTCAGTTATCTACTTTTTCTCACTTACCTAATTTTAAATTTCACGTTTTAATATGTGCAGAATTTTAAATCCCAGGATCAAGTAAAGCAGGATGGGCTTATCTCTTTTTGACAGATGGCAAGTTTAAATTGTTTGCTACAGGCTCAATCAAATCTTCCCACAATTTGGAGCCAGAACTATGCTGTATTCGTACAGGGCTTGTTCATACCTCCAGTTTAGGGTTAAGATAAAAGAAGTATGGTGTTTGAATCAACAGATCTTCGATCTTCTTCCATCTCCAAACATTAATCCTTGGCCGTGGCACTCCTTCAGTACCTTTTGTATATCAGCTCAGTAGCCCAGGACCTAGACCTCAAGTTTAGTACGATAGGACATCCTTTGTGTTCTGCAGTAGTTTCTAATTTGGCCATTAAGGCCCTAGACTCTAACTCTCTTATATATTCCTTCTTTTAATTTATCTATTTTCTTTCTCATCAAAAAAAAAAAAAAAAACCTATACAAGGTAAGGAAAGGCCTTGGCTATTTTGTTTGTTATACATAGATGTTAGGGATGGAATTCAGTTTCACCTTTTTTTTTTTACTTCAATCTTTCACCCTCCCCAATTAAACCCAAGAGGGGGGAAAAAAACTCACCTATGAAGTGGTGGTAATTAATATCTTTTTTGATCACTTATACCCCAATATGTAAAGGGAAATTTTCATCGCCGCCCCCTCAAATGGACCAATATATTAATGCCACCCCCCTAAGCACCAATATATCAGTAATGGCCCAAAAACTAACGGATATAAAGGGAGTTAACTGTGCAAAAGTAAAATGTCTAAACTACCCTTTATTCCCAAACATAAAAAACCCATCCCCAACCTAATCTTACTATTGGGAGTTCAAAATTGTGAAAGACCTAGGGCAGCCGAGCTCTCCTTGCCTCCATATCTGCGACTAGCACACCAGAGAGGTGACAAACACAGGTTCTTCTTCATCTTCTTTCCACGTCCTCCTCTCCATTACATCTCCCTCTCTTGCTCCTGCTATCTGCTTCTCTTTCTCTTGCCATCTTCTCTTCTTTCCCCTTGCTGCATTAGAGAACACCCACCTGCTCAGTCCCTTGCTGTATCGGAGAACATCCACCCCCTTGCTCAGCCCCTTGCTCAATCGAAGAACATCCACCCCGGCTGAAGCCCTTGCTGTACTTGAGAACACCCCCCCCTTACTGAATCTATTTACTGTACCCTGTACCTGAGGACACCCACCCCTGCTGAAGCCCCTTGATGTACTTGAGAACACCCACCCACACTCACTCCTACACACCCCATGACACATAGGCACACCTAAAGAAACACACACCCCACACCACACCACAACACACCATAGCACAGACACACACCCCACACCCCACACCCCATACGACAGCACACACACACACACACACCCCACACCACACCATAGCAGACCATAACTCACACACACCCCATACACAGACCACACCCACACACATAGCACTCCACCATAGTCCCCTGCCCTGCTGTAACACACACACCCCACACCACAGACCCACACACACCCCATACACACACACACACACACTCCCACACACACACCCACACCCACACTCCCATGCCCTACTGTAACACACACACACACCCACACGCACCCCCACACCCACACTCCCCTGCCCTGCTGTAACACACACCCACCCCCACACCCATACCCACACTCCCTGCCCTGCTGTAACACACACACACCCCACACCCACAGGCCCCTGCTTTGTTGTATCACACACACACACACACACACACCCACAGGCCCCTGCCCTGCTGTACCACGCACACACACCCACGCCCACACACCCACACCCACCCCACACCACAGCACACACACACACACCCCACACCCTCACCCACACCAACACCCATACCCACACCCACACCCGCTCCCCTGCTCTGCTGTAACACGCACACACACACCCACAGATCCTACCCTTGCTGTATCACACACACACTCGCCTCCCCTGCTTTGCTGTATCACACACTCCCCTCCCCTCCCCTGCCTTGCTGTATCACATACATACACACACTCCCCTACCCTGCTGTACCACACACACAGACACCCTATCCTTTTAATATATGTTTAGAGTTTAATATATTTTATGTATTTTTATAGATAATGATGTCGACATCAGTTAGTGTTAACAATACAAATTCAAGGGCATTGAAATTTGAGAAGTTGAAATGTGACTGTGGATACCATGCTGCAGTTAGGATTTCAGAGTCTGAGCAAAATCCAAACAGGCTATACTACAACAGTCCCAAAAAAGGGAAAGGAGGGTGTGATTTTTTTGCTTGGTGCTACCCAAAGGAAGACATGGAAAATTTGGCCATGTCTACAATTGTACCAAGAAACAATCACATGCCTGATGGAAGTGGAATTCAGCCGAATGGAGTGCAACTGAAGGATGAGATGGCTGCAAAAATATTTCTTGTGTGTCTAATTGTATTGATCCTCTGTGTGGTGAACTTTGTACTGCTAGCTTTTAAAGTCTGATGTAACTTTTGTTTAAAGTATGATGTAACTTTAAAAACTTGGTTATGAGAAGGGTGTTGTCTTGTAAGGCATTTGGTATTAGTAATGAAAAAGTTGGTTTATATGTCTTTTCCAATCCATTTGGTGATTCCAATCTACTAAAGGGACTCATATATAAAGACTTGTACACAATCAAGTATACTAAGATGATCACATCCATTGGCATAAAATAAGCATTAATGTGTTCCATCACAAATATTACAACATAAAAAACATTCAAAACCATTCATAGCATCCATGTGTTCCAACAAAGTTCCATGTCAAATTTTTCTAAAAAACACTCCTCATATAATTTGCATTAATACAGACTGTAGACGTTGAATTTTGTCACCCCGGGCGATGATGACAACAGGACACGGACAGACATCGGTATCTCTCTTAAGAAGAACTCTTGTCCCTACATTTGAACCAAATCACCCTAACATCCCTAAAATGACTTATCAGACCCCTTTACTAAACGTTGAAGGAGGTACTGCTCACCCTCCCCCACCACGGAGGTTCCGGTAGCCGGTTAGCGGGCCGTGGGGGTCTAGGGGGACAGGCAGCCCCCTGCGGAGGGGTGTAGGCCCGACAGAAAATTTTCTGAAGAGTCAGAAGGGAGACAAAAATCCCTAAAGACCAAGCCCATGGGCCCAGACAGAACCCCAATACTAGAGGAGCCCATTTTAGGCCCAAAAACAAAGGAAAAAAGGCACTGCGCTCCCACGGCGCCGTGGGGCTCCTTCCCACGGCACCGTGGAGACGTATACCTGATTTCCACGGCACCATGAGGGGGTGTGACATCAGCTTGCTGACGTCACCCACGGCGCTGTGGAAAAGTTCCCCACGGCGCCGTGGAGGATTTATCTGGCCAGGAGAGAGAAGGGGCCCCTCCCTATAAATAGGAGGGTCCCCCTCCCTCATTTCTCAAGCTTTCCTTGGGTAAGGAGACCCTCCAAGGCTTGTTTTGCCTCATTTTCATCCTCTTTTCCCCTGTCTTTTCCTCATGAGTATGTGAGTGAGTGGAGTTCTTCGACCTGGGTAGATCCTTCGGTTATCCATCCAAACATAGAGCGATTATGCTATTAGGTATTATTATCCCGTCAGTGTACGAATAACGAAAAACCCCCTTCACAGCCGTTATTCTGTCTGTATACAGATAACGAGAATCTCTTATATAGCCGTTACTCTGCTCGAAGTCTGAGTGACAAAACTCATCTCGTATAGCCTCATTCTATCCGACAAGAGAGAGACAAGCTGATCGTCCGTCTCCACCTGAGCCATGGGACATCACATATTTCGCCCTCGGTGCGCTTTCATTTATTTCTTGCATTTCTAGACAGGTATCTGTCTCTTTCCCTCTCATTATTTTTAGCATAATATAGACAATTAAAGCAACTCATTTAGTGTATATAATAAATGATTTTTTTTCTTTCTTTGTCAAGATTAGTGCATCATAACTTAGTCTTACATGTTAGTATATGATATATTATTAAGGGAGAATATTCAAAAATCAGCATCTAGTAGAAAGACCGGTTTATCCGGGCGAGGTGGGTGCCTAACACCTTCCCACCCTCGTAACCTGACTACTTACCCTGAATCTCTGACCAGACCATATGAAATCACGTAGTCCTTTCCCCTAACTCCGGATGGGGCAACACCCATTAGGTCCTAGGCCCTAATCCTAGGTGGCGACTCCATTGTTTTATAAAGCATGATCCTAATCCCCATGATGATATATCGGAACGATACGCCGTCATTCATCGAAGTCAATCCTTGTCACCAAGAGGCTGAGGAACCCTCGTCCTGAGGACCACGGTACTTACACAGACCCAAATGTCTATCAAATCAAACCAACAGCTACACCTACTGACCACTACCCAAACTACTAGCAATTTGTGAATTCCTTCTTGTCCTATAGGCAACCATCTTTGATCTCAGTCTCTCTTGCACACATCCACTTGTCTCCGTAGATGCACTGGTTGATCTGGTTTGCCTCTGGGAATTACTAATATCATCATGACTGCTGGTTCCAGTTTCTTTTCTCTACACCATAAAAAAAAAAAAGCAACATTTTATTCACTAATATATATAATTATGAAATAAAGCTAGTTAGAGTATTAATAAAAAAAATTTACCTCACTACCCCCTCTTTTCCTTTTCCCTTTCCCTTTCACTGCCCCACCTTTGTAGGTTCTCTTGTTGTGATGTAACTGATTGCACTTGCTACATTTTACTGATGATGATCTTCTTTTGAAGTTTGAAGGGGCTCCTTCATCAATAGCTCTTCTTCTATTTTTGTTGGTTCTTCCAGGCTTCCTTCTTAAAAGGGGGGGTGCACCACACCATATAAACTACTCTCCTCAGATAATCTTGTTATATCTGGCTGTGCATGGATCATATCTCCATATGCTAAGTGATATCTCTGCACAGAGTAGTATGGATCACAGTAGTCATCAATGTTCTGTTGCTTAACAGCAATAACATGGGCTACATGCTTACAAGGCAACCCAGTTGCTTCCCAGACTTTACAAGTACAAGTTCTATCATCCAATTTCACCACAACCACTTGATGTCCATCATTGACTTCAAACTCATACAGACAATAGCAAGCAATCTCTTCTTAATAGCTGGTGTGATTGTACCCATGAAAGTGCAACCATTAGCATACCTCTGATGAAACCTTGTCATCAATTGCACCCTAATTTGGTCAATCAAGTTCACAATTGGCTTGTCTCTATAAGGTGCAATCCACTGGTTGAATGATTCGGCCATGTTGTTAGTCACATGGTCACTCTTGGCACCATGATCAAAGGCATGTCTTGACCAGTTAGCAGGTGGGTTTCTCATCAACCATTCATGAGCTTCTACATTTATAGCTTTCAGCTCCCCCATAGCTTTCTGGAAATCAGCAACAGTTGATGCTTTGGCAGCAGTCCAGAAGGCAGTCCTCAACATTGCTCCAGGATAAACACCCCTAAAGTTGGCATATAAATGCCTACAACAATGTCTCTGATTACATCGAGGGAATTGTTGTTGAATTGAATCAATTAGACCCTGTAAATGATTAAGAGGTTATATATATTAAGTTATGCATATAAAAGTAAAAATATATCTATCAACTATTAACCCAAATAATACTTACTAACCTTCTGTTTGTCAGACATAAAGGTCAAGTGGGGTATAAAGTCTGTCTCTATTTGTAGAGCAATGCTTAAGCAATCAAGGAACCACATCCAATTGTCTTTTCTCTCAGCCTCTACTATTCCAAATGCAACTGGAAATAAGCATTATTTCCATCTAATGATACTGCTGCCAAAAACACACCTCCTTACTTTCCCTTTAGGTGGCAACCATCTAATTCTATAAATGGCCTACACCCTTGTACAAAACATTTTATACATGTTTTAAACCACACAAACATCCTCTTAAACATAGGATTCTGATTCATATCCAGTCTATCCTCCATTTGAATCTTCAGTACTGCTCCAGGGTTATACTCATCAATCAAATCAAGATAAGTTGGCAACTGTGCAAATGATCTAGCATGATTGCCTTCAATCTCTTCTTTGGCAATCGTTCTTGCCCTATACAATTGTTGCTTGCTTGGTTGTAGTCCATATTGTACCTTTATCATTGCTGCCATGCTTTTAATGGGCATATTAGGATCTGCCCTGATGTGGGGACCAAGTTTAGCTGCTATCCATCTTGAGTTAACTGCTGCCAATTTTGTCTTTCTTCCACTACAAGTATGTTTGTCTGCATACGTTCTGACAATGAAAGTCTTGCCATCATTTGCAAGAGAAGCATGTATCCTCCAAGGGCAACCATCATTTGCACAAACCACATTTACTCTAGTCCTCTCATTTTTTTGCCTATAAATTTCAAACCCCTCTTGAATTGCATAATTCTTTAAGTGAGTTCTATATTGTTGCACACAATTAAAAGTCATCCCTACAGCCAACTCCAATATTCCCCTATCATTCACACCACTTTTTTGGGAGAATTGTGAATGGTACTCCTTAGAATCATAATCTGAAATACCATCCCTATCTGACTCATCTTCATCTTTTTCTTCCTCAGGAATATAATCTGAGTCTGCCCCTACACCATGTTGACCAACTTTGTATGTAAACACCTCACCCTCTACTTCTTCAGATTCATCTTCACCATCATCTGAAGAATCTGAGCTTCTACCACTTTCTCTATCCAGCTCATCCTCACTAAGTTGCCAATTATCATCATCATCTGATTCATTCAACTCCACAGGTTCAAACTCATTAGATCCTTCAAGACTGGAAGGTGTCCTACTTGATATACCAAGGCCTGTAACACCCCCCCTTTTGATAGTCTTCTTTGGTATTCTACTACTACTAGGAGCAGTAGCAATTTGGTGTCTTAGCAATGTAGGTTCACCAACTACATTTCTTTGTCTTCTTGTATTAGTGGTCCTACCAATCACCTCACGTTCAAATCCATTAATCTTATAAGATTGGCTTGTTTGGTCAGTCTTACTCTCTTGCACATTGAAGACATACAGTCTAATGATCTTGTCATTATATAGATGTCAAACAGTTGCATCAATGATTGATCATTCCACACTTCTACACCCTCATTCCCACCCGGTACTGTAGCTTTGCATTTGAAAGTCAAAGCTCTACCATTTGGTATATGACCTAGGACTGTGCTATAGATGTCATGTGCTAAGTCAATATATCCATACCTATCTCTGTCAACTACTTTATGTGAAACATTCCCATCATAATAGCAATAAACATTGAATAAATCCATCCTGCAAGCATTAGGCACATCATATGATTAAAACAGTCCACAAATAAATAGGTTTTGTGTGTGTGTGTGTGTGTGCTAGGTGCTGCTGGGTCAGAAGGGGGTGTGTGTGTATGTGGTAGGTGCAACAGGGGCATAAGGGTCTGTGTGTGTGTGATAGGTGCAGCATATGCAGATGTGGGGTGTGTGTGTGATAAGGACAATAAGGGACAATGGGATGGGTTGTGGGGTATGTGTGTGTGATAGGGACAGTAAAGGGCACAAGGGGTGGGGTGTGTGGTAGTGCAGCAAGGTCAAAAGTTGCTCAGGGTGTGTGTGTATGGTGGGGGGGGGTGTGGGCTATGTGCAGCAAGGGTACAAGGGGTGGGGTGTGGGGTATGTGCAGCAAGGGCACAAGGGGTGGGGTGTGTGGTATGTGCAGCAAAGGCAGAAGGGGCTCGGGGTGTGTGTGTATGGTGGGGGGTGTGTGCGTTTGTAAGGTGCATCAGGGGCAAGCTACCACCCTCATATGTGTGTGTCTGTTACCACTCGGGTTGGGTGTGTGTCTCTGCAGGTCAGTGAGTAGTGTTTTAGTGTGCTCTAGTGTACATCAAAGGGCAATAGAGATCATAAAATTTCAAAAGTCTATCCCTCTCCCATTATAGATCATGCAATTATAGTCTTCAAAAAATTTCAATTAGGGCAAAAAAAATTCGATTTTGGAAATGCAGGTTTTGGTTTTGAGAGAACTTACATTTCAGGGTAGGTGGCAGAGTGCGGTTGATCTTTAGGGTTCTTTGATCGCCAATATGTGTGCAAAGTTGCAGCAGTTGCAAAGATGAACCGTAAGTTAAAGAGGGTTGTGTGGCCAATTGCAGAGGAAGAAGATGGGGTGTCCAGTTGCAGAAGGTGATGTTGTATCACAGGCTTCTTTTCGTTTCACTAAGGACGAAGAAGATGGTGGGGGTGCAGGAGTGCAATGGCAGAGATGGGCAGCGCTGCAAGGCGGAGGGAGATGGCCAGAGACGATTTGTTCGAAGGAAGAAGATGAAGATGGGTAGAGATGAGAAGGAATTTAGAAGGGCAAGTTTGTCTTTTTTGAAAAATTAACTTGTTCACATCATCAGTTAACTGTGACTCAATGGTTTCCGTTAATTTTTGGGCCATTAGTGATATATTGGTGCTTAGGGGGGTGACATCAACATATTGGTCCATTTGAGGGGTGACGATGAAAATTTCCCATATGTAAATGCGACAAGATCTTTTAACAAATGAAAAATATTTTGGAAAAAAACTAATTGGTATGTGGGAAAAAAGCTAACTGGTCGCGTGGGTCCTGCCCATTGACACAAGAGCGTGCAAATTTAACGCTCCGTTCCCTGTGAAATAAAAGGTCCAGATATTTTTATGCCCTTGTGCAAGTTCTCATTGCCCCTCCCTCTTGCCCGTGTTGTGCAATACACGGCCAGACAGCATTCTTTTGCTCTTGGTATTTTTTCCCCTTTAAAACACGGAGTAGACACGGTGAGTTGAAGAACCATGGGCTTACATACCCATCTTCAGTACCAGTTCAGGCCAAATTAAGTCTGCACAAAAACTACAGAATAATGCTCTATAGAATGGTTGTATTTGCATTATACAATAATGCTCTTCATTTATCGATTTAAAGCAAATAGAGGTTTTCTAGATTTTAGCAAATAAGGCTAATCTATGGAAGGTTGTCTAGACACAATAAGAACAAATTTTTTTTTTTTGGGGGGCGCGGGGGGGAGAGAGGAATTATCTCTGAGTGAAGTGAAAAGACCATCAACACATGCACATAGCAGAACATAATATAATATTATTATAAATTTCAATTAATAAATAAAGTAAAGCCTTACAGAAGTTGCAAATCTGTGGTCAATCTACTGATGAGATAGCTTCTCTACAACCATTAAATGGCTGCAATGTCTTCATCCGGATGAAAATACGTTCTTCCACCACCTAACATTCCTTTCCTCGAGCGGCGCTGCCCCCCCCCCCCCCTCCCCCAAAAAAAAAAGAAGGAAGTAAAGCCTTACAGAAGTTGCAAATCAGTGGTCAATGTTATATTTCTGGAAAGTTGTGGCTATGCAATCTTTCCCCAATCCCCCAAAATTTAAAACGAAAAAAAAATTATATAAAAAAAATTTGGGCAGCATATGTTTTAAGATTTAAGATTGCTTTCATATGCTTAAAATAGCTTTTATATGGTTGGTAATCACATCTGGGCAAGACTGGGCTTGCAAAAGCTCTATACGGGTGAAAGGATGAGAAAACTGCAAGATATAATCTTCATCTGGAGGCACAATAAAAAAAATTCAAATTGTCAAACAGGAAAACATAGATTATAAACAATAAATGCAAACAAAGAACATGAGAAACAAAACTCAACTCTCTTTAACCGTCCCATAGAGCCAGCACAATACCTCGTCAGCAAACGCCAAGCATACTCCTCCCTACCAATCAATGTGGAGAAGTATAAGTTTGAAATTATAACTTGGTATGATTTGGGACTTAAATGAACTGCACCATGGCAGTAATAGAAAAAATGGCCCATGATGTAGGTTAAGCGAAACTTTGCACCCATAAATAAATAATAATGTGCTGGTCTGCATTTACTGAAAATGGAAGATCATCATATGCCAAAACACATCAGTGTTTCGTACGTGCTTCCGTAGGCACACTACATGAAATGGAATAATGAATCCGTCTCTCTTGCTGTGTATGTGTGGATGCACTTGCAGGGTACAAAACTTCCATACCTGCCAATAGCCTTTCATCTTTACTCTTTGTGTTATATCTTTGGTTCTTAGCCTTTCTGTACGGACAAGCCGACCCGCATCATCTCTGCATTCACAAACAAGAAGCTGTGAACCAGAATGCTTTACCAAACATGGATAAATAGGGAGGAAAATGGATAAAATGTCAAGCAGATGACGGCTGGACATTTCAATGCACATGAAAAAGAAAGGTGAATGATCTAGCACAAGTCAACCCCCCCCCCCGGGTCAAGGGATCATGTGCGGGGTAAACTGGATTTGTCTTAAACTTTTCAAGAAAGTAAACATTTGCAATTTCCAAGAGAAATCCCAGTAGGAATGGTGACGATTACTTTTATATTACAAATTCAAATTATAAAGAAAAGTAAAGAAGGGAAGATGACGGCTGGCTATTTCAATTCACATGAAATAAAAAGTTAATGATCTAGTACAAGTACTAATTCTGAGGGATAACGTGAAGGGGATTGGGCTTAAACTTCTCAAGAAAGTCAACATGTGAAATTTTCAACAGAGAATTCCAAGGAGGAATGGTGACGATTACTTTCATATTATACACAAAAAAAAAAGCAGCAATAACTCTTCCTAGTTTATTTTCCTATTTCAATTAGAGTTGTTAATAGTTTCTATATTCTAAAGTCTTACTCTGTTCCCCTTGAATCTGTTTCTTTCCATCTCAAGTTTCGAGGAACTAGTACCATCCTTGAGCGACAACGCGTGAAATCTGTGGTTAAAAACCCAACATTGTGAGAAACAAAACCAAATTGAGACTGGTTTACATTGTTAAGCCTGAACCTGTTTGCAGTCATTATTATTTTATTATTGCTTTATTTTTTATTGGTTACTGGTAGATCCTAATAGGCCTCTGTGTTGAGAGTTTACGCATGAAAATTCAGATTGAAATGGATTCACGTGAGGGATTCTTCACTTGCATCACAAACTGGTCAGCCATAGGAAACATCATCGAGAGGTTTAAGACAACCTCTATCGTGGGTATGTTTTAAAATCGTTAATTGTTTATTTCCATAATCATCCCACATTATTGTTTATAACTCAACTTGTGTCAAGTTAGTTGCATTCCAAGTTTACCTAAGTTCAATAAATATATTTGCTTTTGCATCATTTTACCTATTGTAGCAGCAAAGAAATCCTGCAACCACCCATTATGCAGCTTAATGAAGATGAAAGAGAGAGAGAGAGAGAGAGAGAGACCAAGGAAGGATTCAGATCCTTCCAATCGTGGTCACAGCCAACTTTATAGCCAAAGAAAATAAGACTCTTAGTAGGAGACTTTATGTGTTGCCCTAAAGGTATATTTGTAACTTGTACTTCATAAGGTTTATTACGAATGAAGAGGGCTAGGGTCTCATTGACATAAGTTGAAATCCGCAAATCCATCATGGTATTAGAGCGAGAATCGACATTGGGATTTGAACCCTAAAACTCTAAACTCAACTCACCACCATTGCCACCATCTCTCCCTCTCTTGTGCCACCACCCACCGCTGGCACCCTGTCTCTCTCTCTCTCTCTCTCTAGGTTTCACCGCCAGGAAGCACAGATCAACACCACAGCCTCCTCTCTCGGTTTTGTTATAATATCAAGAAGAAAGAAGAGAACAAGAAAAAGAAGAGAACACACAAATCCCGAGGGAGAAAGGGACCTGTGGTAGAACAGAATGTTCTCACGCAGGTCAGCTACTTTGTATTTATGATAAAAATAAGACTTTAGGACAGAACTATCCCTTCATCAAACCGACATAATAAGAGAATAAAAATTAACCAAAGTAAAGACACTCAGCTTGTTACAACAAGACCGAAAACTAGGGGCAAATAAGGATTTGGTAAACACATCAACAATTTGATCAGACGAAGTGACAAATGGTGTCTCAATTAGTTTCTTCAAGACGGCATTGCGAATGAAGTGACAATCCACCTCAATATGCTTTGTCCTCTCATGAAAGACTGGATTACTAGCAATATAGATGGCTGCATGGTTGTCACAAAACATCTTCATAGGGTTCGAAACTGGAAACCCCCATCTCTATACTCTGCTTCAGCACTGGATCTGGCAACAATGGTCTGTTTCTTGCTTCGCCATGTAACCAGATTTCCTCTAACAAACGTACAATACCCTGTGGTAGACCGACGATCACTAGCTAAGCCTGCCCAATCTGCATCAAAATAGGCAACAAGCTCCATGTCTATTGGGACGATAAATAAGCCCCTTCCTCGGAGCACCCTTCAAGTACCATAGAACCCGAATAGCGGCATCCCAATAAGAGATATATCTCGTTTAGTGCCAGTCAAGTATAAAAGCTTTCCAACTAAGCTTCTGTAGGAGTGAACAACCTTAAGACACTCACCATCATTAGTGCCAAATTTTTTATTTGGATCCATAGGAATATCTACTGGTTTTCCAGCAAGCATACCAATATCGGTCAAGAGATCCAACACATACTTTCTTTGGGACAAGATGATCCCCTTTTTGCTTCTGATGACCTCAATCCCAAGAAAATAGTGAAGTTGGCCCAAGTCTTTAGACTGAAAATGCTGATGTAAGTAATCTTTCACCTCCTTGATCTCACTCTCATCATTTCCTGACACAATGATGTCATCTACATAGACAACAAGAACAACCAACTTCTCTCCTTGACGACGAACAAACACCGAATGGTCTGAGAAACATTGAGAAAACCAAAGCCAGTCACAATGGAACTAAACTTCTCGAACCATGCCTGGGGAGACTGTTTCAGCCCATAAATGGCCTTATGCAGCCTAAATACACGTCCACTACTCTCCCCCTGAGCAACATACCCGAGAGGTTGCTCTATGTAGACCTCTTCGAGTAACTCACCATAAAGAAAAGCATTTTTAATGTCCAACTGATATAAGGGCCAATCAAAATTCACATCCATAGAGATGATAAGACGAACTGAATTCAATCTAGCCATAGGAGAAAAGGTCTCAAAATAATCAACACCATAGGTCTAAGTGTATCTCTTAGCAACTAGGCAAGCTTTTAGCCGCTCACAAACCCATCAAAATGATACTTAATAGTATACACCCACCGACACTTGAACAGGTCTTTACCAGGAGGTAAATCCACTAACTCCCATGTATGTTGAGTCAGTAAGGCATCCATTTCCACATCCATGGCTTTCTTCCAAGCAGGAATAGCAAGAGCTTCAGTATGGGTATAAGGAATCGTACAAGTAGACAGGGCAGTAGCAAGACTATGAGGGCAGGATGGAAGGTGAGACAAAGAAACAAAATTTTCAATGGGATAGGCAACTAAAGATATTTGAGTGCATGAACTTTTACTTTCCTAAGTGGCAATAGGTAAGTCATCAGGATCCGAATCAATTGGTAAGTCAAGAAGAGTAGGTAAATTAGGATCTCCAGCAGAGATTGAGGAAGGCAGAGGAAGCGAAGTAGATGGAACAACAATATCTAAATCGAGCTGCCCAATGTGCCTCCTGCGCTGATATACCTGTAGTGGAGAAGTAGACATAGAAACAATAGACGGAATGGGAGGAGGGTCAGACACAGCTAACGGATCACTGGACCCCGTGGGCTGACCAGAAAAATAAGATGTACCTTAAAGAAGGTTACATCTGTACTAACAAACTGCATCCGAGTCAGAGGGTCATAACACCTATATCCCTTCTGGGTCTGAGAATAACCCAGGAAGATGCATTTGGTTCACCGAGGGTCTAATTTATCACCAGGGAGATGGAGGTTATGAACAAAACAGACACACCCAAAAACTGCAGGAGGCAAGCTGAAAATTAATATGCCAGGAAATAAAATAGAAAATTGAGATTTATCTGCAAGGACAGATGAAGGCATTCGGTTAATAAAAAAACAAGCAGTAAGAACTGCATCACACCAAAAATGTTTGGGCACCTGGATATGCAACATGAGAGCCTGGGCAACCTCAAGAACTAATAATCAGACTAGAGGAAGAAGAAGAAGAAAGAAGACAAGAAGAAAAAGAAGAGAACACACAAATCCCGAGAGAGAAAAGGACCTACAGTAGAACAGAATGTCCTCATGCAGGTCAGCTACTTTGTATTTATAATAAAAATAAGACTTTAGGACAGAACTGCCCCTACATCAAACCGACATAATAAGAGAATAAAAATAAACTAAAGTAAAGACACTAAAAAGACCTATCTGCCCCTAGACTTATATTTCAACATGTCCGCCTTTCCCTTCTCTCTTCTTTTCCCTTGGTGGTGATCTCTTTCTTATGAACTGAATCTCCCTTTGTATTTTTTTTTTTTGGAGATTTATCTCTCTATGTTAAGCAGCTATGTCGGACATGTCGACTGCATCTACTAGACAGGAAGGAGTAGCCCTACCGCGTGAACGCAACTTCTCTTTGTTCCTTATGAGCTCCGTTAAACTCGATGGGAGTAACTACCTTATGTGGTCAGGTCCTGTTCTCTTGTTGTCGGTTCCCATGGTCTGTGTGGCAACCTTACAAGGGATTCTATGAAGCCTGATGCTGCTGGTCTTTCTCAAATCAAATGGGATACTGACGAATGTCTTGTTATGTCGCATCTCCTCCAACTCTATGGATCTAACAATTGCCCAGGGGTATCTTCTCCTTGACACTGCTGCTAAAATCTGGAAGGCTGCAAAGGAAACCTATTCCTAGGTTGGTAATGATGCACAGTGCTATGAACTCCAGAAGAAGATCCATAACATGCAACAAAAAGACCTATCTCTATCTCAGTATTACTCAGTTATGCGAGGTATGTGGCAGACATAGGATATTTATGGGAGGTTTTCTGCTACTTGTGATAAGATAGGCTGTGTGTACGACTTTCTTGCTGGTCTAAATATGAATTTGATCAAATTAGGGCCCATGTCCTTAATCGGGATCCTTTTCCTACTCTTGAGCAGGCTTATGCTATGGTACAATATGAGAACAACTGTCATACTGCTATGGTCCATCTTGTGCCAATGGAACGTTCATCTTCCTCAGCACCATCTGCCTGTGTTGCTTCGGCAACTGCAATGATACAGTCAGCTAACTCATCCTCACAGTCATCTAACTCATCCCCTTCCACTTTAGGCATTTCTTTCGGTGGCTAGTATGCCTCGGTCGTTTCCGTTTCTTGGGTAATCGACTCAAGTGCCACCAATCATATGTCTCCAGCAAAGGATCCATTAAATGTTACTCTTATTTGTCCGTTTACTACGTTCTACATATCCCTAATTTTTCACTAACTTATTGTCTATTAGTAGTCTCACACAGGATTTAAATTGCAAAGTGACATTTTATCCATCTTATTGTATTTTTCATGACTTGCTTGAGACCTCTCCATCAGCTTTAACTACTATTGCTTCTCTTTCTAGTTCGTCTACATTTGCGTTATCAGAGTTACACAGATCGCATCGTCGTTTGGGTCATCTCCCTTTAGGAACATGGTTCGAGAACTAGGTTTCGGACTTGGTTTCGGTAAAGGCTGGACAAAGATCTCAGCGAGTTAGTTCACCTTTTTTTTTTTAACTCGTTTGATGGTTTCAGTGGGTTTTTGACATAGTTTGGTCATCCCTCTTTAGGAACATGGTTCTAGAACTAGATTTCGGACTTGGTTTCGATAAAGGCTGGTTAGAGATCTCGGCGAGTTGGTTCACCTTTTTTTTTTTTTTGAACTCGTTTGATGGTTTCAGTGAGTTTTTGACATAGTTTGATCATAAAACTTGGTGTACAGCCTATGTTGGACCATTTAAACACTATGGTACTATCAGATTTTCAAAAATCAAGTCCAAATAGGAGTTTGACTTTGAACCCTAGGTTGGTAGGCTACAACGTGATAATAGGCCTTATTCTACACATAATTTAGTAATAGAAAGCAACCAAAACATACAATTTATGCAAAACAACTTAAATAAATTGGACTTCATCAAGTCATAGATCGACCAAAGTTGAGTAATATATATTAAATTGACATCCAAACACCAAGATTTGAACATATTTTTTGGAAAAAAAACACAGAGATCTAGGGAAAATGGGTTACTTCCTTGGAATGTTCAAATCTTCTTCAAAGTTCTTTGGATTTGTTGTAGATCTTGCAAGGTTGATGTTTGCAAAAGTATCTCGGTGCAATCTAGAGATTTTTCAATCGAAAAATGGGATTAAAACCATGAATTTTGGGGTTTTTTGGAGTTTCTCTGGCGAAATCAGCGAGATGAAGATTTCGACTGGTCTTAGTCAAGTTGAAAGCCATTTTATACGTGGGTTTGGTTCAGTGTCGGTAGAACTGAGGTCTCGGCAAAGACAATGCACTTTTCTCATATCGTAACTGGTCTTGTCCCACTTTTGCAAAAAACTGAGATTTTCGTTCCATATTTAGTAACTTTATCAAGGCTTTTACGTGATTTGGTTAAACAATGTAATCCTAATAGTTTCTTTTGTGATGTTTGCACTTTTGCAAAACTTTATCAAAGCTTTTATGTGATTTGGTTGAACAATGTAATCCCAGTAGTTTCTTTTGTGATGTTTGAACTTTTGCAAAGCAAACTAGAGAAGTTTACCTTATTTCAGATAACAGAAGTTTGATTCCATTTTGTGTGGTATACTCTAATGTGTGGGGCCCTAGTTACATTCATTGTTTCTTTTGTGATGCTTGAACTTTTGCAAAGCAAACTAGAGAAGTTTACCTTATTTCAGATAACAAAAGTTTGATTCCATTTTGTGTGGTATACTCTAATGTGTGGGGGCCTAGTTACATTCGTTGATTGTTTTAGTCGCACAAGTTGGATTTACCTGTTACACTAGAAGAGTGATGTTTTTACTTAAGTCGCTCCATAAGATGGTCCACACCTAATTTGATGCAAAGATTAAGATTCTTCGCATAGATAGTGGTAAATAATATATAGATATCTCTTTCCAGTTGTATTAATTTGATCATGGGATCATCCACCAGACTAGCTGTGTTAACACACCTGCAGAAAATTGGTTACTCTGCCACTCAGAAGGGTTACAACTGCTATCACCCCTCCCCCTTCGCGAAAGATGTTTGTTACCATGGATGTGGTCTTTCAAGATTCTGTACCATTCTATTCTCCTCCTACACCTCTCCAGGGGGAGAATTATCCAAGGGAAGAGGTGCCTTTAATTGTTGCTCCAATGAAAATGCAAATGGAGGATGAAGAACTTGAAGATGGTATAATAGCGCGGAGCAGCAGTCCACGGTTCAAGAGGAGAAGCATTCCACGGTTCAGGGTGAGCAGCCTCAACTTGCTTCTACTCTAAAAGTCTTTGTTCAGACTCAAAGAAAGATGTGAGCTGCGAAGACCACGACCACCATCTCACCTAGCTAATCGGCAAGTCTAGCATGTGTTCCCACTTTGTCTGGTGAGTCTCTCCATTCTAGTAACCCACGTCTAAATTTGCTAATTTCTGTTCGTAAACCCAGTAGAACATGTACTCAACATTCCATTTCTAATGTTGTTTCATATGATTCTCTTTCTCTCTACTTCCATGCTTTTGTTTCTTCGTTGTCTTTTGTTTCCATTCCTAACACTTGGTAAGAAGCATTGGCTAACTCATGATGGAAAGAGGCAATGAATGAAGAGATGAGGGCGACCCTTGGGAAGAATGGGATTTGGTACATCTCCCTTCCGGGAAGAAATCTGTAGGTTGCAAATGGGCGTTCGAAGTTAAGCAAAAGGCTGATGGAACTATAGAAAGATACAAAGCAAGGTTGGTTGCTAGAGGATTCACATAGACATATAGGATTGCCTATCAAGAGACTTTTGCACAGCAGCAAAATGAATAAGTTCAAGTTATTTTCTCCTATGTAGTCAACCTAGGATGGGACCTTCAGCAATTGGATGTCAATAATGCATTCCTCCATGGTGAACTTGAAGAGGAGGATTCCACATGGATTTGCATCCCAAGAAACCCATGTGAAGGTTTGTAAGCTTAAAAGAGCTCCGTATGGGTTGAAGCAGTCTCCAAGGGCCTGGTTTGGTGATTTCATAGAGTTATGGTGTCTATTGGTTATAAACAAAGCATAGTTATCAAGGCGACGCCTTGGTGTCCTGGCGGTTTTCAAGGGTCAAGGCGATTAATCGCTTTACTGCTAAGGCGTTATTTATTATTTTATTAATATTTTTTTCATTTTATTCTATTTCTTATATTTTTATTGGTTTTGTGTATATGATTTTCATACACTGTGATACACTGAAACATTAAATAACAAAACAAAATAAAAATATGTAAAGTTTTATTTCATTTCTTAGATTTTCATTGGCTTGTATACATTAGTTTTGTACATTGTGTTACCTAGAATCATCTAAAGCAAACAAAATCGAAAGATTCAAAATGAAACCCTCGACTTCTTGCTCCAGAGACTCCTGCTCTTGTTCGGTGACTCGAGTGCCTTCGATGATGAAGAATCACGACCACGAACTCTGCTCCGGTGAGGGACTGCGACCTCGAATCTTCTCCCGGTAAGTTTCTTTTCTTCTATGTTCCATTTTCTTCTTCTTCTTCTTCTTTAGAGGAGGAAATAAAACCCCCAACCTCCTGCTCCAGCGATGCCAGCTCTTGCTCAGCGACTTCAGCGCCATTTCCTTCAATGATGATGAATCGCGACCTCGAACCCGACAGACAGTGATGAAGAAATATTCTTCTTTTTCCCCTTTCCCTGCGACATTTCTCTGAAGAAGGAAGGAATCAGGTAACAGAAACAAATGAATAATCAAAGGAACTGGATCGTCTTCTTCTTCCCCTTTCCCTGCGACACTTTTTTGAAGTATTCTTTGTTCCTCTTTCGATTGTCAACTGTTTGTTGCAAAGTTGATTGTGTTGGTTCCCCTTTCCCTGCTACACTTCTCTGAAGACAATCATGATCTCTAGATTTTTCAGAAACAAAGGCATATGCCCTTTTAAAATTTCTGAAACCTTCAATGTTCTTGCTCTGTTGCGTTTTTTTCCCCTCTTTCTTCTCATCTTCCTTCTTCTTCTATGTTGGTGGCAGTAGTGGTGGCTGCTGGTGGTGTGGCCGGTAGCTGTAATTCTGTGGTATGTGATTTTGTTATTCAAATCAGATTGTGCAACTGTTAGTATGAGTCATGTAATTTTATCATTTTCTGATTATATGATTATGTAATCTAAGAATATTTGATTATGTGCTTCACTTATTTTGTAATATTGTGATAATATGATTCTATAATTCCTTGATTGTTGATTTTACAGTTTTATGGGTGGATTGTTGACTTCATTGTAATGAGTCTAATGGCTGCTTTTAATGATTCTTTAATATTTATTTAGCATATAAGTAGAATGCAGATCACACTTTGTTTACAAAGAAGTCAGATAGCCATATTATGATCATGATTGTATATATGAAAGACATCATTATTACGGGAGCAACATTGATGAGATATTTACTTAGTATAGAAGTGATGATATTAGCTCAAAGGATTTTGTTTTCTCAATGGAAGTACACCCTTGATCTCCTATCAGATACAGGCATGTTAGGTTGTAAGCCAACAGATATACCTGTTGAGCCTAATTCCCATCTTAGGAGTAAAGATGGTGAACAGTCGACAAGGGAAGCTAACAGAGGTTGGTAGGAAAACTAATTTATTTGTCTTACACAAGGCCAGTTATAGATTTTGTTGTTAGTGTGGTTAGTTAATACATGCATGACGACCCTCATTCATCACACTTAGATGTTGTGTATCGAATCTTGAGGTACTTGAAGGCTGCCCTTGGGAAAGGTGTTCTCTCCTCATCACACAATCATATATGTATTGAGTCTTTTACAGATGCAGATTGGGCTGGCTACCTAGATGATCAAAGGTCTACTTTTGGTTACTGCACCTTTGTTGGTGGTAATTTGGTCACCTGGCAGAGCAAGATGCAAGCCATAGTGGCTTGGTCTAGTGCAGAAGCAGAATTTCGGGCCATGGCCCATGGTATTTATGAGCTACTCTGCCTTCATGGGTTACTTCAGGATCTTGGAATATCAGTTGAGGTACCTATGCGCCTATACTCTGACAGCAATCAGTAATGCACACAATCCAATTCAACACGATCGAACAAAGCATGTTGAGATTGATCGTCACTTTATAAAGGAGAAATTGGAACAGGGTCTAATTTGCATTCAATTTGTCCCATCCTATGGTCAGGTAGCTGATGTATTTACTAAGGTATTGAGTACTAAGAATTTTATTTCTATTGTTAACAAGTTGGGCATGATTGATATCTATGCATCAACTTGAGAGGGAGTGTTGTAATATGAGTACAAGGATATATTTCTCCATTAGGGTTTGGTTGGTGTTGCCCTAAGGGTATATTGTAACTTGCACTTCATAAGGTTTATTATAAATAAAGAGGGCTTGCAACTCATTGACACAAGTTGATTACGGTCTAATTACAAGTAAAGACCACACCTAAAATAAAGGGAAGAAACTAAGAAACTAACACAATAAAACAGTACCGCTAACTAAACACACCAAACACAATGTCGTGAGTGGTCTTTAACACCTATTTAGACAATTTCTAATTATTTACAGAATTGCCACTCCAATTATAAATTTGGAGTGATATACAGAAATTGCCATCAAACTTATTCTTTGAGTCATTTAGCACTTGGGTGGACCCATAGTGACCAAATGAAGGGGTTTAGAACCCACGGTCACATCAGAGGTTCTGTCTCACAGTCTTTTCTCCAGTGAAGAGATCCTATATTATGTAACAAATGGACTACACACCAACATCAAATTATTTAAATCAAAAGGGAGACAGATGCAAAACTAGAAGTGCTTTGTGGAATGTTTTAAAACTCAGAATATGCTTTAAATCAAAAGGGAAATTAATTGAATTAGCAAATAAGCTTACCTATATCCAATAACAATGTAAGGAACACCTGCCAAGAATGACTGGATCTGCAAAATTTCAAACAGAAATAGGGAAAAAAATTGTTAACATAGTATGAAAAAACAGAAAAGGAAATGACCGGGAACTACACACTCATTTACTTATAAAGAAAACGATAAACCATTTGTTTACTTGAATAATAGATTATAGTTGCTAACTCCTATAATAAACTTTCTATTCAATATTTGTGATTAAAAATTTTTAGGATTCGAGTATGACAACAACAAACTTTCAAGGGCAAGGGTTTTGTGGGCTGCACTCATTTTCAGCCACGTGGCAAGTTTTATGTGGGTGAATTGTGATAGACAGGTAAACCCTAAGGTCACCATCTCCCATGTCAAGTTTCAGCACAAACACAATTTGCAACTAGGCAAAATGAAATAATAAAAATTTCTGGACTACAAAGAGGGTGTCATAGTTGTCATGGCGTCTAGACGTTTGAAGTTGTGGGACGAATCAACAAGGCTCCTAGGTGGCCGCCTAAGCAACCAAATCGACTTGACTCCTTGGTGACGTCTTGACAACTATGTAGGGTGCAGTATACCAAGAGAGTGCATTGCAGAAAAGGAAGGGTAGATAGTTTAATTTGTGGCTGAAATTTGACACATGGACATTTGGCCATTCCAGATCATTTCCCAAATAGCATATGGTAATAATTTCCAATCCATTTCCTCATTATTAGAAAACAAAAGGAAAAAGTAAGGTAATGAGAGAGTGTATTGCATACATGGAAGGGTAAATGGTTGTAAAATAACCACATCACTTTTCCACATGGCACAACTAAGTGGACAGACCTGGTAAGTTACATGGTCTTTGCAAACCAGGGAGCCTTTTGCCAATTTCCAATCCATTTCCTCATTTTAGAAAACAGAAGGAAAAAGTACAGTAATGAGTTAAACCAACAGAACATCAACTACAAAAATCTGTCCCAAATGTAAGGTTTACAAACAGAAAGGTGATGCCACTGAGACTGACAAGGAGGCACTACCTATTGGGTGAGTTCATCGAAAGCAAAAATACAGTAGATTAACCATTTTATAATTTAGATGAATAGTAAAATCAGACAATTTTGCTTACAAAAAACACACTGTGAAGGCTCTAACATGGAAGCAGCTAAACTTATGTTTTTTTAGATCACTGATTTCAATCTTAAAGTCAGCAACAGGATTGTCCCTAGATTTTTTTTAAGATAAATAAATTGTCAACCAATACAGTGATAATATTTAATAATAACAACCAAATTCTATAAACATAAAAAAATATATAGACAAGAAGAAACACTGCCAAAGGATAAGGACATTTATACATAACTAGTTTAGTAAGAAATCATACCCAAAACTTGAGAAGTTTCTCTCTTTCATATCTTTCTTCAGTATGATAATCCAACTGTGACCAAATATAAATTAAGTTAAAAATCCAATAGTTGACCAAACAACTCTTCTATTTATGAGATGGAGATTAATGAATTGACATGCTGAGGAATGAAAGAAATGAGTAAGTAACCTCACGACTTGTCTTCAACTCGATATAAAACCTCCTTCCATCATCAGTGGAATCACAACAGTCCATCTCAGCACCCATAATAATACGATGAGCACCTAGTTTAGTTCTGATCACCGAACAGAATTCAACATTTGAATCTATGTGATGTATCCCCTCGCCATCAGGTCCTCTTGAATCTTCAGTGGCAAGGTTTTCAAAACAATAGCCCCAATAACATCTAGGTCAACACCATATGATAAACAAGTTATGTTATGGATGATATTCTTTAAGTAAACCAGTTAATCAAGTTAAGAATGGAGAACTACATTATGCAGATGGAGTTTCTTAGAAAAAATTAGCAGACATTACAGTCGGCTTTGTTTATGGGGAATGCAAAATATTGAACCAACATAAAGCTGTGCACCAAAGTGACAGAAATTAAAAGGAGCAGATTGTGTAACCTTGTCTGATGAGATGAATAAGTTTCTCATCCACCTGATGCCTAAGTAGTCCTAAATCTTTAATTTTATTTCCCAGAGCTCTCTTATGCTTATGAGGTGTAGAGGGAATTGTACTTGATTTTCTTTAATTTTCTTTAATTTTTTTTTTTTTTGGGAGGGTTGGGGGGCTGGGGAGGGGGAGATAATTTAGTCATTAATTTTCTAATCAGCTCATTTGGTGTTAAAATTTAAAAAAGCAGTAAAAAATAAGAAAATATAAAACTAGTTGTGACCAAACTTGTTAATATTTAGCCCTCCACAAACTATTTAGAATTTCCCAATGGTAGTTTGGTAACTTAATGAAAATTTGAATTCAGTTATTAACTATCCCATGCTTGTGAAATTTGACCAGTTAGAAGGGTGTGGGGTCTTCCATCACATGAAACCACAAACAACTTCAATGGATTTGACATAAGTCAAGATGCCACCATGCCACATGTCAAGCCTAGATGCCACCAAGTGTTAGTGGCCTTAAGGTTTTCATTAAAAAAAAATATCATGGATTTAAACCAAATATGACACAGTTTTGACTCTAACATGCCAATTTAAAATCTTTGAACAATATGAAAACCTGACATAGCTTCAGGCATGTAAGAAAGTTTTAAGATTGACTTTATGATTAAGGCAGGCCAATAGCTTCATTCACGCCTAACCTGTTATGTAATAGAACTTTAAATTTTCCAAGCAAGAATATACAAAATGTGTTACACCTTTGATGATTTTTCAAGCAAGAATTTACAAAATGTTTTATACCTTCGACGATTTTCAAGCAAGAATATACAAAAAATTTTATACCTTCGACGATCTAGTTCACTTTGTGGCCTTTCAGGAAGTTTGTGCACATCAAGGTAAACAACTCCATTTCTCTTGTGAACACCCATTTCCCAGGGCTCGTGTCTATTATAAGCAGTAGCCAATATCTAAAAAAGAATAAGATGAGCACACATAATAATACTGAATGAGAATTAAAGATACAATTCTTCAGAATTCAAGAACCCTCCTCAAGAATTGCTTCTTGCATTCAATCAGATGAAAAATAAATTACACTAATACTTTACATTATACAATGAGGAGGTTACCCATCAGGAGGAATTTAAATAAATAAATAAATATATATATATATATATATATATATATATATATATATATATTATACAATAAAGTTGACAGTTACCTTATTAAGATTGTTGCGGAAAGTCTGTGAAATAGAGACAAAGAAAGAAACATTATAAACTCAAAAGAAGTGCTTTTCCTACACACGTAGCAACATGTAATGAGGTGTAATGAAGTTCTTACCACAAAATGAATATTTTGGAGTGGGACATTTTTGTCTCTGATGCAATCAAGAAGGTCACCGAATCCTTGGCAGTCCAATTCTATTTAAAATTTTAAAAGAACAAAAGATAGTTTCCGGCATAAATTAGCTTCAAGCCCAAAAAACCGACAAGGAAAAAAAAAAGACTATAAAAATCTCTGGCCAATTTCCCCCAAAAGCTACTTTTGTTTTGTTTGGCATACCTTTTTTAGCAATATAAGATTCAAACCCTTCATTCAAATCAGCTCCAACATCTTCTGTGATTAGGCGCTTAAAAAGTCTCTAGCAGTGTTAATACCAAGAGTGAGTTAGACATATTACACATCAACATGCATGAGCAAGAATTAAAGAAAGTATGTTGCAATACTGGGTCACTGAGGGCTTACAAGGCTTCGGTCATCAAAGTAGACATCGCCACCTTCGATGCGGCTATAACAAGCAACTTCGCAGGGCTATTGGATAAAAAACAACATTACAATTTGTTTTCAGAAAACAAGGCAATAAATAATAAATAAATATAACAAATATAGAAATTATGAGCTGAGTTTGGGTAAAAGAAATTACTACAGTCAATTTTAATGGCCTACAAATACATATTGCCAGATGTGGGACCCAAAGTACAATGGGTCCCACAAGTTGGACGATGCGGAAAAGGAAAAAGAAAAGAAATCAGATAACTAAAAACATCAAATTTCGGATTTCCATCAACAGTTTATTATAAGATTTTAGATATCAAAAAGAAAGAAATTAATAGTTTCTGGCAATTTCGTAAAAAAAATAAAAGCCACAGATTCCTTCTGAGAAAGATACAGTGAACAAAGGCAGAAAGTAATACTTTTAAGGGAAAATCATATACATATTCCGCAGAGGAGACAGTACCAAAATCCCTATCCACTTTACAATGACACTTTTTTTACTTAGAGAAGCGCAGCCCCTCTCTCTCTCTCTCTCTCTCTCTCTCTCTCTCTATATATATATATATATATATATATAAAAGAAGCATAGAGAATTCGGGGAATAAAATAAATTAACACCTACGACATGAGAGTTTTTCTGGACAGAAGAGAAGTCAAACCCACAGTGCGGAGTCAATTGAGTTTCAGGCACATATAACAGAGGTTTGAACTCGAACCAACGTGAAATTTTGGGGTGTGATTCCTAACCCTTATCCCTCTGGAATCGACTAAAGAAGCACCCAGAAGAACAAGCAAAATAATGTTATTTAAGGTCTGAAGCTAGGTCTGGCAGTAAACTTAAGAACCAGTCTGATTGCAGGTAATGGGTTTCATGATAGTGGTGTTTGGGAGAACAAAATCCCAGGTGTTGGAACAACCTAAAGTAGTGAGGCTAACCCCAAAGTTTCAGGTTAATCTCGAATGTGACAAGAATGACACAGTAGGGATACTCAGCAACAAAGTGGGGAAAGTAATGGAAGAAAAATAGTACAAGGGAGGAGTTAAGCGGCATTTAACCGGCCCACCAATTTAGTTGGGATAAGGGTATGTTGTTGTTGTTGTTGGAATTATGGGATGACACATCTGGGAGATGATCTCAGATAAGATTTGAGAACAGGAACAAGAGAAGAAGAGAACAAGTGCAGCTCCACAGCCGTAAGACGTAAAGAGGTACCACTCAAATTTAATTCATTCCAACCTATCCAACAATTGGATTACATAGCTATTTAAATAAGAAAAAACTTACAATTTTCTACCTAATCTGAAAATAGAAACTCAAATCAGGAAGAGAACTACTTCAGAAAAAGAAACTGAATAAGCCTAAGTATCTACTACACTATAATAAAATAAAACAAAATAAAAAAGGCACTTACAGAAGTAATCCTAACAATAAGCAAAACACCTATTTAACCCAACATGTAACTGCATCAAAAAGAGAACGAATTAATTACCTCCTGGAATGCAATACATTTTCTAGATAAAGTTTCTTCACTCTTTGTAAGCTTCAGATCAGAAACAAAACGTTCATCATGACGCCCATTTGAAAATTTAGAGCCAAAACCATAGTTCTGTCTTTGATGATAAGGGCCAGGTCGAGGGAGTATGCCTCTTCCTCTACCATTATGGGATCCGGACTGCCAGCGACCACGCCCAAAAGTCCCTCTAGCATGGTTGTCATTGTTTCGGATAGGAGGTAGTACTGCCATGTAGATTGAAATCCGGCAAGAAAAGATTAAGAACTCATTCGACCTTGGTAATCAAAACCTAGGATAATGAGTACCTTCAATGCAAATGCACGCCAACAAAGTGGTTATGATGACAACAAAAGGATAATAATCCAACAAGTATTAAAAGGAAATAAAAGCTGTTTCCAACATTTAGACTTAAAAAGCACATAACTATTACCCCTAAACAATTAAAATAGTAGTAGCAGTGACTACTTACATGTTTTTATGTTCATTCTAATGTTTTTGTGGATGTTTAAAAGGTTCAACAGATTATTAATAGGGCATAGTAGGCACATAGAAACAAAACTTTCAACTATTAACATTGTATTGACAACTCAACTCCATCCACCCTCATGCAGTTAACTACCTCCAAGCAGAGTTTTACTAATCAGTATTGGTATCGGTCTCTGACGATACCGATCCGGATCGGTGTAGATCAATCAGGTTTACCCGTTTTCTTCAACAAAAAAATAATTTTTTTTTTTTTACATTTCTACCCTTGTACATACCGTTCCACTGTTATGAGATCGGCAAGGAATCTGTATCAGTCTCCACTGATACCGATATGAATCGGCCGACCCGATACCGATTCCTAAAACCATGCTCCCAAGTGGTCCAAGTGTAATGAGGCTTCTTCTGAATCAATCCAAAGCAACACCAAAGTTCATAACTCCATCCTCAACTTCCCCAGCTTGGGTAAAATTCACATATTTGATTCTCGAGAAACTAACTAATCCTAGATATTTTTAGTTTTCACACAATGTGGTTACCATGCTGTCCTAAAAACTATCAACAGAGATCCCTAACAAAATTAATTCCTTTTATATTTCTCGTGGGGTACATATTCCTAACAACATAACTTGCAAATTTGCAATTCATTGGACAGACAAGAAGCAACTTATAAATGATATGTCCATCCGCACCTAAAATCCAACAAAAGACAATAAAATTAAATATTTGTAAACAATCTCATGAATTACATAACCACCTGAAATGCAATACATCTAATGAGGATTAAGGCCCAATAGTAGAAAGCCTGGTTCTTGATTAGTTATAGAGAATCATGTGGTATATTAGAATCAAGAATTTTATTATGCAGAACTTCTACAGAAGACTTACCAAGGAAGGTAGCATAATTTGGTAAGGGCATGGGAAACAAAGATCAAGGCATGCATCATAAGACAGAGCAACATTATACAAGTTGATGGCCATTGTAGGAAGGAGGAGATCAGAAAGGATGATGGGTACTTGGGCCAATTTGTAAGAAATGTTGCAATTGTTGGCAAAAATACAGTGTTTGAGGTGTTTGTGCAGTGTTGGCATGTGTACAGCTAGTATCGGATAGGTACAGCATGTTTCTGGTAGTGTCTGGATAGCTCATGGGCATTCCAGTAATTTTCACAGGCTCTGGTATGGTGTGTGATGTGTATTGATGGATGTGTCAGGGATGTGTATACATGGCAGATGACAAGTACAGTGTGTTACGGGTGTGGCAGAGCATGTAGAATGCATGTGAGATGATGTCCATGGCATGGTATGTTCATTGATGTTGATGGTATGCATGTGATGATGCAGATGTGCGTGATTTGGATGTGTGCATGGGGTTTACATGTAGTCATGGCTATATGGTGTATGTTCATTGCGATGCATGTATGTGTTGCTGCTGACGTGGCAGCAGGGTATGATGTGATGTAGATCGAAATATTAAGAAAAAAAAAGACCAAAACACTGTTCAAGGTTCACGTGACCGTGATGTTATTGAACAGTGTCACAGCCCATATTTTCCTTGTGTGGGGATACTTTTTAGAAGATCTTGTGGGGCCCATATTTGGTTTGTGTGGGGATGCTTTTTAGAAGATTTTGTGGGCCCATCAAGTGTAGAAAGATTCTATCATAATGCTGCCATAGTTTAGTTTCTATTTTCAGTTTAAGAAAGTATATTTTATTTCATTTAGGTAGCTTCTAATTTCAGTTTGTTACTATTTTTGTTTTTAGGAGTTTCTATTTTGATGTATGGCAGCTAGATTTTCTAGGTTTTATGAACTAGTAGTTTCATTTTCTAGATTTATTTAGTTTCTTAATGTTGAGTTTTGTAACCCGCAAGGGTATGTTGGGGTTTTTCCCCCTTATAGCCGACTCATTCATTAGAGTCAGTTATGAGGGGGGGCTTATTTGTAATTCTGTTCTTATTGATTTTATTATAAATAGAAGAGCATGATGATCACATTGATCATCCAAGCGTTACAGCCATTAACATTCTGATTACATGGTTTCAGGGCTAGATCTGATCTAGGTTACAGAATTTTTTTTTCCATCGTCACTTCTCTTATCTCGATCTCCCTTCTTCTCTTCTCTTCTCTTCTCGGTTCTCTCCTATCTCAAAGGGCAGCACTAATGAGGTGATCTATTATTGATCTAGCTGCTGCCCTATATACCACGTCGATCAAGTAATGAAATAATCTATTTTTTGGATCGATAGTTGCTGCTCCCTTCTGCGATTGTTTCCAATTGGGTATTTTCTGAACGGAGCCTTGAAATTTCATTTTATTGGTCCAACCATAAATTATTCTAATGGATAATATTGATCCCCACCCCCCAAAATGGATCTACTTAGTAATTCTACTTCACGCTCCAAATTTTGATGGCTCAATCAATCTTTATTGCTTTATTGGGCAAAACAGAGGATATCTCAATTGGGGGAGAGAACAGGGTAATCCCATATGACCCAATATTTCTGACAAGTAGCACTATACGTCAACCAATTATAGGGTGGAAACTGTAATGGGGAATCTTCACCTTTGAAGACCGAGTTCTGCTCCTATGTTGAGAATCGAGTCTTACCTTATTGAAGATCAAGAACTGCACCTCTTGAGCAACAGCTATCATCATCATCAACAACCATTGAAGATCCAGAACTGCACCTGTTTGATCCCTGCAATTTCAACCTTTCAGGGTTTTCTCAAAACCCTGATAAAATCGACTTTGCTGATTTGGGGTCAATTTTTTTTCGGATTTTGCTGATTTTTTGGAGAAAAGTTTGGCCTACATCAGAGGAGCACTCGACCCAAATTTCAGCTCTTTCTGCCAAGCTTTTTTGGAGATATTAAAATTCCCTATCTTAGGATCGATTTTCCCCAAATTTCGATCTGGTGATTTGATTGTGTCATAATGTCTGACACTTCTACTGCTACCTCTGGGACAGATGGTCGAGGTCTTACGGGACACATCACTGGGACTACTGAGAAGCCATCTACAACAGGTCCTCTTCAGGATCGATGGATCTCCAATGACTCTCTAGTCATGTCTTTTTTACTTAATTCTAAGCAACCAGATCTCGCCAGTGGATACTTGTTGTTGGATACTGCTGCGAAGGAGACCTACGGTCAGGTGGGATGCTCAGGTGTATAAACTCCGTAAGAAAGTTCATGAAACCACCAGAAAGATCTTTCCATCTTCAAGTATTTTGATGCCCTTGCTTATGGCTTGCTTATGGCAAATTGGCAACAACTGGATCACTATACTGACTACAAGCCCACTAATGCAACAGACATTGCTGCCTACCGCAAGCATGTGGACAAGATCAAGTTTATGATTTCTTGGCTGGTTTAAATGTCGAATACGATCAGATTCGTGTTCAAGTCCTTAGCAGATCACTTTTTCCCACGTTGGAGCAGTCTTATGCCTCCATACTGAAGAAAATAGATGGGCTGCCATGCTTCATCCTCCTACTATTGATTGATCTGCATTGCAAACTGGTTCAGGTTCTGCTCCCATATCTGATGGGTCTTCTTGCACTGGTGACACCTCTAAGGAGGTTATTAAATGTGAGCACTACCATAAGCCATATCACACCAAAGACACCTGCTGGAAACTTCATGGTAAACCTGCTGAATTTGAGGCAAAACATGGTCGTGGAAAGTCCAAGCCCAAGGCTAATCAAATTGAAATCGCTGCAACTCCTTCTACAAACATTGGTCTCACTCTGGATGAACTTCAAGCTTTCCGTCGAATGTTAAAGGCCTCTTTAGTTACACCTGCCACGCCAGCTGCACCAGCTGCCCCTTCTAGTTCTCCCTTTGCTTCACATATTCCAGTCGGTAGTAGCTGTGCATCGGCAGTCTCAAGTCCCTGAATTATAGACTCCGGTGCTACTGACCACATGATTGGTTCCTCCCAACTCTTTCATCAGTATTATCCCTCTTCCGGGAAAGACATTGTTCGAATAGGCCAATAGTTCCCTTTCTTCTATCTCTTGAAAGGGTTCTATTCGTTGCTCTCCTAGCCATACATTATCCTCTGTCTTGCATGTTCCTTCTTTCTCTACTAATCTTCTTTCAATTAGTATTCTTATAGGATTTGAATTGCAAAATAACATTTTTTTCCTCTTATTGTGTCATATAGGATTTGGTGGCAAGGACGATTATTGGGGGTGGTAAGGTACATAGTGGTCTCTACTTGCTTCACTCGTGTTCTTGATGATCGTGCGCCTACAGACATTCTCCACGGGTCCTCCTGCTTTGTTGTTCCCCCCGAAGTTCTTTGGCTGCGTTTGCTATGCTTGTAACCATCACCCTCATGTCAAGCTTGATCCCCGTGGTGTTCGGTGTATTTTTCTGGGTTACTCAGCTATTCAAAAAGGAAACAAGTGATATCATCCTCCTACCCGTCGTACCTTGGTAATAAAGTCTATACCTGAACTCTTAAGCAAAAAGAGCAAGTTGAGACTACCACCACTACAACACCTCTCCTACTCCAATCGCCATCCTCCGGTCCAGAACCTGCTACTCCATCTAGTAAGGATCCTTCTCTTGAGTTACCTATTTCTGTTCATAAAGGCATTAAGATATGTACCCAATGTCCCATATCCAATGTTGTTTCCTATGATTCCCTTTCTTCTTCCTATCATGCTTTTGTGTCTTCTCTTTCCTCTATTTCTATTCCACTGAAATGGTAGGAGGCTTTTGCAGATACAAAGTGGAAAGCAGCTATGATGGAAGAGATGAAAGCCTTAGCAAAAAAAAAGATATAGGAGCTAGTGGTTCTTCCTCTAGGCAAGAGACCGGTTGGCTTTACATGGGTGTTTGTAATCAAGCAGAAGATGGATGGGTCAGTAGATAAAAGGCAAGACTTATAACCAAGGAGTTTACTCAAACCTATGAGATCGACTATCAGGAGACATTTGCTCCAGTGGCAAAGTTGAACATTGTTCGAGTTCTATTGTAATAATCTGTCAATCTGGATTGGGATTTGCAATGGTTGGACGTCAAGATTCATGGCAAAGTCTGCAAACTGAAGCGGACATTATATAGGCTGAAGCAGTGTCCTCGGGCTTTTTTTTTTTTTTCTGGATGAATGGTGTCCTTGGGCTTGGTTTGGCAGGTTTCATAAAGCCATGACTTCTGTAGGGTACAAACAAAATAATGCTGACCACACTCTGTTCATCAAACGTTGTGGAGATAAAGTTATTGTTCCCATAGTCTATGTCAATGACATAGTTGTGACCGGCAATGATGTTGATGAGATCTCTTAACTGAAAGTTTTCTTAGGACGAGAATTTGAAATAAAGGATCTAGGAAAGCTAGGGTACTTTCTTGGGATTGAAGTTGACCGTTCTTCCAAAGGCATCTTTCTTTCCCAGAGGAAGTATATCCTAGATCCTCTCCGACACTGGTTTGTTAGGGTGTCATCCTTGTGATACTCCATTGGAAGCTACTACTCAGCTAAAGAAAAAAGATGGCGAACCTGTTGATAAAGGACATTGTCAGAGATTGGTGGAAGAGTTGATCTACCTCTTTCATTGTAGACCAGATATTGTATTTGCAGTGAGTCTCGTCAGTCAGTTCATGCATGATCCCTAATCCACTCATATGGTTGTTGTTCTTCGCATTCTCCAGTACTTGAAGTGAGCAAAGAAGGACAGAGATTTAAGAGGAAAGAGTTATGGTTGAAGCTATGAGACACGGCAAAGGTGAGAGGCCTTGTGTGAGAGAATGATGCGTTGAGAGAGCCTGATTGAGAAAGCACATCCTATTCCCCCCCCCCCTTTCTTCTTCTTCTTCTTCTACTTCTTTGGTGAGAGACTGTGGGTGTGAGGCCCTTTGTATAGGGATGATGGACTGAGAGAGCCTGGTTGAGAGAGTTGATCCTATTTCCCCTCCCCCCTTGATGCAGAATGATCACCAAATAGGGCTTATTTCTTTAGAAATAGACCTAGGGTTGGGTTATATCCATGTTGGGCCTTTGTTCCCAAGGGTTTTTTATGTAATAGGCCACTTTAATAAGCCGAAACTAGGGGTACTTAGGTTGCATACGGGATTAGCCCAATACTTAGTTATTTTTATGTTTTTAGATTGAACCGGTTTAGATTTGGTTGCATCCAATTGGTTCAATGGGTCTAATTTAAGTGAAATGTTCCTATTGGCTAATAGGTTCTTATATCCTATTGGCTAGTATGGAATCTTCACTTAAGTTAATTTTTCTAAGTTAGATTCTTTTATTTTTAAATTAGTAGGGGTAGTTAAGTCATTACACTGTTTTAAGTAATTAATTAGACTTAAACCTCTCCCTTCCACGTTTTTGTGAAGGAGAGGTATTTAATTTGTAGTAGGAATTGGCCTATGGCCTTATTATAAATATAAGAGATCGTGGGAGGCTCCCCCACAATTGAAATTTGAATTAAAAGACTGTTTTTCTGCTGGCGATCTGCCGTTGTTCTCGCTCCTTTGAGTGTTTGCATCCTTGTGGGTACATCAAGGTGGAAGGGTGGGTGGAATCCTGCGACTCCTTACGCCGTGACGGCTGGGAGGGTCTCTCTTCGAAGGTGATTTCATCCTTCATCCCTTAACTTGCTGCCAGTGGAATCCTATAGTAAGTTGAGATTTAAATTTCTGTTTTTAGTTTCCTTCCCTCCCCCATTCGATCCCTCTTGTTTTTCTATTTGAATTTCCAAAACCCTATATCATCTAGGCATTATCCAGCCATCATCCTACCTCTGTTTTATACCAAAATCAGAGCACAGCCTTCCCATACCATCTCCCCCACTCGACCAGACTTGCTGCCCATTCTGTCCAGCCAAACCCTAAAATCCCTCTTATCCTTTAAACCCTAAAAAACCCTAATTTTCTGCTGGGGCATATTCAGCCATCAGAAAACCCCCCTGCTGCAGCCGAACCTTCCCCCTAGTCCCTCTAACACTCGACCTTAAGCCCTGCCCCTGAATCCTACTGTAAACCCTAGTTTTGGCTATTTTCTTAATTTAAAAAACCCGAAATCCTAACCCTAAGTCTGCAGAATTTTGAAACCTAACCAAATCCAGATATTTTTATATCATAATGACCCTCTAAACCTGCAGATTAAAACCCTATAAACCCCATTTCCAAATTCCCATCCTAAACCCTAATTTTGCCCTAAAACAGCCCCTAATCAGCCCTAAACAGCAGGCTTACCCTAAGCTTGGTTCTACTTGGTTCCTAGTGGGATTAATTCCTATTCTAGGACTACATTATTTTGGTATCAGAGCCATGGCTGAACATGGCAATCCAGTGCTGCCACAACCACTCGACCCTATGGCAGCAATAGTAGAGATGTTTCACAAATTTACTGCTGACCAGAAGGCGTTGTTTGAAGACTTTAGAACTACACAGAGGACTATCACTGCAAGGTTGCACCTGATTGAGCAACGACAGGTTACTCCTCATAGGGGCATCAACATTCCCCTAGATGAGGACAGATATCAGGTCCAGTCCCAAGTTCACCAACCTCATAGAAGGCATAGGGAAGACAGGGATAAGCACAAGGATTACAAAGAAGACATGTATAGAGAATACAAATTTACATTGCCAAAGGAAATTGAGAGAGAACAACTTGAAGATAAAGCTGAAGTGGCAGTAAATTGTGATGAAAAGAAAGAGACAGCACCTATAGCTTCAAAGATGGATAGTCGACATGTAGAAGACCCTACTGAAGTGGTCAATGACGAAGAAATCAAAGAAGACAAAGTGGAAACAGCAGAAGATGAAGAGGTGGTTGAGAACACTCCACAGGAAGGCAATGACCTTCAACATGCTGTTCTTGAAGAGGTGAAGCTTGTGTCTCATGCATTAGATGCGAAGGTTGCTAACGTTGAAGGCTCTATGGACGAAACATTGACACTTCTTGCTAAAGCGAACACATAGAGTTTGTTCTCGCCACCATGGTTCTTCGAAGAGAAAGCTCCACGCCTTGGAGATTTTATCCCCAATGTTTCTGCTTCACTGGAATTCTGTTTGGGGATGGTCAAAGCTGCTGGTCACCTGTTGATTCCCCCTCATCACTACAAAATTCGAGGACGAATTTTTTCAAGTTGGGGAGAGTTGATGCAGAATGATCACCAAATAGGGCTTATTTCTTTAGAAATAGACCTAGGGTTGGGTTATATCCATGTTGGGCCTTTGTTCCCAAGGGTTTTTTATGTAATAGGCCACTTCAATAAGCCTAAACTAGGGGTACTTAGGTTGCATACGGGATTAGCCCAATACTTAGTTATTTTTATGTTTTTAGATTGAACCGGTTTAGATTTGGTTGCATCCAATTGGTTCAATGGGTCTAATTTAAGTGAAATGTTCCTATTGGCTAATAGGTTCTTATATCCTATTGGCTAGTATGGAATCTTCACTTAAGTTAATTGTTCTAAGTTAGATTCTTTTATTTTTAAGTTAGTAGGGGTAGTTAAGTCATTACACTATTTTAAGTAATTAATTAGACTTAAACCTCCTCCCTTTCACTTTTTGGTGAAGGAGAGGTATTTAATTTGTAGTAGGAATTGGCCTATGGCCTTATTATAAATATAAGAGATCGTGGGAGGCTCCCCCACAATTGAAATTTGAATTAAAAGACTGTTTTCTGTTGCTGGCCGACTGCTGCTGTTGTTCTGCTCCTTTGAGTGTTTGCATTCTTGTGGGTACATCAAGGTGGAAGAGTGGGTGGAATCCTGCGACTCCTTACGCCGTGACGGCTGGGAGGGTCTCTCTTCGAAGGTGATTTCATCCTTCATCCCTTAACTTGCTGCTGGTGGAATCCTATAGTAAGTTGAGATTTAAATTTCTGTTTTTAGTTTCCTTCCCTCCCCCATTCGATCCCTCTTGTTTTTCTATTTGAATTTCCAAAACCCTATATCATCTAGGCATTATCCAGCCATCATCCTACCTCTGTTTTATACCAAAATCAGAGCACAGCCTTCCCATACCGTCTCCCCCACTCGACCAGACTTGCTGCCCATTCTGTCCAGCCAAACCCTAAAATCCCTCTTATCCTTTAAACCCTAAAAAACCCTAATTTTCTGCTGGGACATATTCAGCCATCAGAAAACCCCCCTGCTGCAGCCGAACCTTCCCCCTAGTCCCTCTAACACTCGACCTTAAGCCCTGCCCCTGAATCCTACTGTAAACCCTAGTTTTGGCTATTTTCTTAATTTAAAAAACCCGAAATCCTAACCCTAAATCTGCAGAATTTTGAAACCTAACCAAATCCAGATATTTTTATATCATAATGACCCTCTAAACCTGCAGATTAAAACCCTATAAACCCCATTCCCAAATTCCCATCCTAAACCCTAATTTTGCCCTAAAACAGCCCCTAATCAGCCCTAAACAGCAGGCTTACCCTAAGCTTGGTTCTACTTGGTTCCTAGTGGGATTAATTCCTATTCTAGGACTACATTACCCCCCTTCTTCTTACCCTTTCATGTTTCTTCTTTCATATATAAAGAAAAAAAAAAGCAAGAAAGTTTTAGTTATATTCAATTTGTTCTTCCTTGTTGTGTTGATCCTTCGACTTTTGCATTATGATGTGGCAGGACACATAAGGTGGGAAGGTGGTGTGGGTAGATCACATGAAGCTATGGTGGCATGATAGATGATGAATGGTTTGTAAACATGTAAGAAGAATCATGTACGATGACATTAATATAGGTGGAATCGAGTTCATCTAGTGACAAGTTGAGTTGGTATGGTTTCTTTTTTTGGAGTCAACATTCACACCTCTCAGGAACATGAAGTATATCTAAGAAGCAGTTTTAATCGATACCTACAGTTCGAGAATAACGTAAGGCATTGGATTGGGATCCAAGTGGCCTGATGCTCATCCAGGTGTGCACATACGCTTAAATGTTAAAGATTCTTGTGCGGTCTATCTCAATGGGAGCGGTGAATGGAAGTAACATGCCCGCACATGCATTAAATAAAGTTGGCGCTAAAGATTCCACCACGGATTATTGTGTTGCTTGCGTAGATAGGACTTGTTATGCTGAGCAACATCGCAATTAAGCCGCGGAACACAGAACAAGCATGCTGAAAGTGTACACCATGCCAAATCTAATTTCTTTGGGCAGGTGGGGTAGAATTTTCGAACCAATGGATCTAACAGATAGTGTTGATAGGACTTGCTATGCTGAGCAACACTGCAATTAAGCCACGGAACACAAAACAAGCATGCATGACAATGTACACCACACCAAATCTAATTTCTTTGGGCAGGTTGAGTAGATTTTTCGAACCAATGGATCTGACAGATAGAATGTAAATAATTTTAGGAACCTTTGATTTGAGATCTGACGGCTCATATAAGAACCGCCAGATTTCGTGACGTAAAGCCACATTACACAACCATTTGTGCATTACCAAATGTCACAAGAAATGGCTTAAAAAGACAGATTAGCCATCGGATATTTTATTGACCATAACTTGGGCTACACACCAACTCCATTTTTGGACATTCAAGTTGCTGAATTTTGAGAAAACGAGAGGAATTCACTGGAATTGACTGTGGGAGCTTGATGGTGCTTGAAAGTGTGATTTCTGGTGTTCTTTGAAGCTCTAAACATTTTGGGACTCCGAACTATGGTGATTCACATTGGGTGTATTTTTCAGACTCCTTAGAACTTAGTAGAACTTAGTTGAGTGCCATGGTTCGAGAACTCGCGAGATCTCGGCGAGTTTCTTGGTTTTTTGAGAAACCGAGACGAGATGAGATACGATACAAAATAATACAAGATATCGGGTCGAGATCTTGGGTTGACCCATGGAAATGACCCATCTACTATGTATTTACTTATCTAACTCGACAGAACTCGACATATCTCGGCGAGATCTTGGTGAGTTCTCGGATCTCGGGTTGACCCATATGACCCATCTACTACGTATTTACTTACCTAACTCGACAGAACTCTTATATGCTTGCTGTGGAGCACTATATGCAACATTACAGCAACACTATGTCATGGGAAGACTATGTGATGATAGTTGTAACACTGTTAAACAGTTTGATGTATCACTTTAACATTTCTAATTATTATTTAAGTTGTTTAGCTATTAATTGAATGTTTTGCTTGCTTTCTATTACTAAATTATGTGTAGAGGAGGGTATTTTAGTACAGTCATCGCCTACCAACCTATGGTCCGAATTGAAACTCATATTTGGACTTTGTTTTTGCAAAATCTGATAGTGCCATTGTGTTTAAATGGCCTAAAATAGGCTGAATACCAAGTTTCAGACCCAAACTAGGTCTAAAATCCACCAAGTTGAGGCTTCAAGTAAAAAAAAAAAATGCACCAACTTGGCGAGATCTCGCCAAGATCTCGACTCGACTCGGTTTTTCCAAGGGCCGAGTTGGTACCGAGACCCGAGTTTTAGTACCTTGTTGAGTGCTACAAGTGGCTAGATCACTTTGGTGATCTCTAAGCCAATTCTTTTTATTTTGGTAACTAGTTTAAATTGAAATTTGATGAATTGTACTAGTTACATGTAGCTTGGTTGTGATTGGTATTTTTTGCATTGATTTTATCGATTGTAAGGGAGGTTGCGAGGGTGCTCAACAAGTTTCTGTTAATTTTCCTAATTCTACCAAGGTTGCATAGTAGGTGATATTGCATTGTGGTTGTTTCCCTAGGAAGTGTCGTGGCACTGTTAGAAGCAGGAGTAGGGGCTGCTGAACTGTTGTAATAGTTGAATAGTGTTGAGTAATGGGTTATATAAGAAGCCCAGTGATGTAGTTAAGATTGTCAAATTGGGTCAATTCGGACTCAGAAGACTTTATTTTGGCCAATGGTTGGGTTCTACAGACCTTGGGCTTTTTATTTTTGGATTTATTGATGTAATGGCCTAATTTATAAGCACATAAAGTGGGGATAATGTTAGTACATTGGATTAGTAGCTAATTTAAGTGTTTGTGATGCAGAGCTGAGAGTGTATTCAAGGAAGAAGAAGAAGAAGAAGAAGGTTGCTGCTGACGATTCTATTGTGTTGTTTATGTTTTAATTTTTGGGTCATGCAATGAACCAATGAACCAATGAACCAGTTGGTTCAGTTGGTCTACTTGAAGCCATGGTCAAGTCTTGTGGACCAAGTTAGTTGTCTAGCTAGGAATATCTACTTTCTATTTTCATTGTAAGTAGGTAGTTTATATTCTAATAATTAGCAGGAGACAAGAATTAGTAGCTCACATCAGTTTAGAACTGATTGGGTCTTGTATCCGAAGTCAAGGGTCAAGGTTTGAAGTTGCTAATTTTCAGACTTTCTAATTATGACTCCTTGCAATTCTATTTCACTGCAGTCTATAAAAGCAAAACAGGAGGACATAACATGCCACGATTTTGATTCTCAACATTGCTGTCAAGCTTATTTACTTCTGCTGAAGTATTTTCCTTTGTGTTTGATCCATGTAGGAAGGACCTGGTGTATGATCTGGGTGACTACTTGCAGTGGAAAGCCGGCGTTAAGCCCAAATTAGGTTAATTTAGTCCCGAAAAATCCACAATTCCAAAATAGAAACAAGGGAAGAATTAGAAAGTTTTAGTAAATCAACCAAACCAGCCAATGAAACTCAACCTAGCATGGATTGAGTGATGCTTGTATGGAGTAGAAACTCTGCTGAAAGTCTCACTTGAATCTGATGGTTGGATTGGGAGATATGGCAGCAAGACCAAAAATAGTAACTAAACTTCTGTAGGCCAACCCAGCCACCAGTTGGGGCTCAAGTTTGGGTCAAGTGTAGGGCCTAATGAGGGAAGGCTTTGCTGCAATTTTGGTGAAGTTCTGATGGATGCAAGTGGAGTTATATACGTGGGATGAAATAGAAGGTTTGTGAATATGGAGGATTTCAGCCAATGGAATGGGGTAGAAGTGGGGATCGAGTGGAGAGGATGAAGATGTGGTGTTGTGCTTCAAACCCAGAAGGGTTTGGTGGAGGAATACAGAGATCAAACTCTGAAGTTGCAGCAGAAATCCAAGTAGAGGAACAACGGCACCATTCACTCGAATGGGGGAAACAGTAGTAGTAGCAGTAGCAGCCTTGGAAAATGGTGTGGTTGCAGCCTTCAAAACTCCAGTACTTGAAGTAATCCAGCAACAGTAGCAGCTCCAGGGAATCTTGATTGGGATGGAGAGAATGGAGAAGAAGAGAATTAGAAGGTAGGGGGATAGATGGATTAGGCTCTCTCAGTCAGACTCCTTCAGCCATTCATTGTCACTCAGCTTGACAAGGAGAAATTAGTCTCAAAAGCAATTTTTCATTGGGGAGGCTTCTAAAAGCCTTTACAATATATAGAGGGCTATGCTTGCACCTCAAGTTAAAAGAAAATAGAAACTTACATAATTAGAAACTAAACATGCAACATGAAAATAGAAACTAATCTTTTAGTAACTAGGATTCACTAATATAGAAACCTATGTGATGTGGTCCCCACCGAGATTCGGCCAGCATTTGAAGTCAAAATTGAGTAAATAAAAATTGACTCTTATGCCCCCACGATCTGGGTTTGGGAGACCCAGCAACTCCCAGCCTTAATAGGCTGGCCCAATGGGTGGGTCCATTGATTGGTGAAGTGAACCAGCCCTTCTCCCATGAGTGCCTTTGACATATTTCTTGCCAAACAGCTTGGCATCTGCATCACCAGGAGGTCACTCTTTGCTGCTGTTCTTCATTCCCTAAAAGCTATCTAGCCCATAGTTGTCAAGGCATCGCATAGGCGTCCAGGCGACTTTGTCGATTGGTGTGGTCTAGATTTTGGACCCTCTCCAAAGGCTTGGGTCGCCTAGACGCAGTGACAACTATAATCTTGTCATTAGAAGACTCTTCTTCATCAACCGAGACACCTTTACTGCTGCCCCCTTGCTGCAGTGCCCTGGTTTGTGCCTGTTTTGTGTCACTTTGTAATTCCATCACCACTTCTTCTGCCCAATTCAGTCATCACCTTCCTTCAATCTTTTGAGCACATGTTACCCTACCTAAGGCCTCAACTCAATCCCATTTTCATCCCATTCTGACCAGCAGATTGTCTGCTACAACAATTATCCCTTCAAAACCCTAATTCTTAACCTGCTACTCAAATCGGCAGAGCAAACCCTGCTGCAGATTTGTTTTGCTTGATCCCTTGACCTCTCTACTGTCCCAGATCTATTTCCTCAACTTAAACCTAACACTTGACCTAATCCTTAACCTATCAAACCACCACTGTCCTAACACCATCGACCTGAACCATTCCCTTAACTTCATATCCTGTTTTGGGACTGATTGAACCTTCAATCCTGTCATATATTAGTTTGAATTAGATTATGATACTTAATAGCTAGATAGAATTCTATAGAGTTTATTTACTTTATTGAATTTATTAGAATGATTAAGAGTCATTTTATAAGTCAAATTAGGAATTTTAGAAAGTCTACATATATGTAACATTATTTGAGTAAAAGTTTTTTCTCTGAGTTTTGGTGCTGTTTGAGCAGTTTATCCTTTGTTTTCTTCTTCTTTCTTCTTCCACTGATCTCATATCTATTCCCCCCTCCCCTTCCATCAATCTTATTTCTTCCTTTAACAACACAGTTGCTTCCTTTATCTCAGATCTGATCACAGATGCAATTATTGGGACTGCTAGGCATATTGCAGAACCACGTAAATTGTGCTTGTGCCTATACTTGTGGAATTGGAGTGTTGTAGTTTTTGCAGGATGAGTGTACAACCCTTGGTAGGCCTGACCTATCTTTGTTGAAGGCAAGGGTGTATGCAAACTGTTGTCGGTAAAATTGGAATGCTCCAGCCCGTGGTGCAAACAGGTGTCAACATTACACGTATCATAGTGACAGTTCAGTGCTTGCCTCCCTCTCAGTGTCTACCGAAGAGTATCAAGGTAGAGAGTAGACAAGATAATTTATAGTTAAACTAGGACATTCTTCTAATTGAGGGACCCTAGCGAGATTATGGTAAATTTAAGACCTGGCAAGCTGTTCCAGCCAAGCAAGGCAACTATATTGATATGAGGCTAACAACAAGTAGAACGTTGGAAATAGGATTGATAATTGTTTTTCAAGCAATTCAACATATACATGTTGTGAAATTACAACAACAATACACAAAGGTTTCAAACAAGAAGCATCACTATCCAATAACCAAACCCTTATTGATGCAAACAGATGGCTCCAGTGATGTAACAGAACATTTGAAAGTTCAACTTGAATTTCACTTCAGTGCAAACTTATTCACTTGGCAATGAACTTCCCTAAATAATTATACACTAAATTAGGCTTGCAAAACTTCAAAATTCGATCTTAAGATATTCTATGATCAACTAGAAAGGAACAAAAAACAATCAATAAACATTGTAGACATAAATTAAATAAGCAAAAACCAGGACACAACAATGTAAGAGAAAAAACAAACGGGGAAAGCTCTAAATTATCAAACACCACTAATAATCAACTCAATCTATTTAAATATCAAAATCAGAGAAACCCATAAGAGATATACTGACCAGGCACCGTATAACGACTCGTAGCAGGGGTTCTAGAGTATTCTTCATTATCGGAACCAAAGAGATCTTTCTCTTCCGAGGCACTTGGCTTCTCTGTTTCTTCTCCATCGTCTTGTTCATCTTCTCCATCGCTGCTACTAGCACTTCCGCTTCCACTAGCACTACTACTAGTCCCTCCACCGCTACCGTTGGATGAAGAGGCAGAGGAAGACGAGGACGAAGAAGAAGAGTTCTGACTGTCATCTGCATCCTTCACAGGCTCTCCGGGCTCTCCTTCTTCCTGCTCGGACTCTTCTTCACCGAACAAATCAGCATCTTGTTCTGAGAAATCCATTTGCTTGCTCAAGTCAGGAAATCTATGAAGCCAGAAACAAAGACCGATTTGGCTCAATCCGTCTCTGTAACAGGAACGCAAACATTTATATACGCAGTGATTTAACAGAGATTCCGTGTCAATTCGTTCGAAGAGGGGTGTTGCAACTTCTTAATAATTTCTTTTTCTTCCCAAGGAATTGTGAAGCGACCTACACCATTACTCAAACATCAGTGTCAATTTCCGCACAAGTTTAACTATTAGAGAAGCTCTCAATTTAAGATTTTCCCACTCACCACCATCCAAACAGGCTACTTAACAGTAGGAAATTATTGGGAAGAAGCCCCGCCCTCTGAAGGTCAATGAGTATAAGGTTCTTTAACCCCCCAAAAAAAAATGAGCATGAGGTTTTCTTTTTCGGTAACATAAAATGAGTATGAGGTTTAGGGTTGTGTTAATAAGGTTCTTTAACCCCCAAAAGAAAAAATGAGCATGAGGTTTTCCTTTTTGGTAACATAAAATGAGTATAAGGTTTAGGGTTGTGTTACTTTGCTTTTAAATTAAGGGTGCGTCTGTTTGTAACTCAGAATTTGTAACCGGACTTTTTTTACTCCTCGTTTGTGAATATGTTTTACTTGCTTGAGGGTCATATATTGTAACTCACATTTACATGTTAATATATATATATATATATTTGGTTCTTTCTTCTTCTTCTCTTGATGCCATCTCTGGTATGAAGCCCCTCCCTAAATTACTCTCCTTCTCCCTTTTAAGCTAACCTTTAATGGAGGAAGCTTCTGCAACTTCAAGTCATGCAGTGTTCTTATGCTCAAGGGTAACTCCATCGCCACAAGAGACTCATCTGAGATGCAGCTAACACGTAGGGTCTAGAACGTCTTCAAGTCCTCAAGTCTTGGATAATGAATTTAGAATAAATCATGGTCCTACTTGTAAGTTTCTGACCAGCAATCGTTCTGAATATGGGAAGAAGGGAAACAAAGTTGTCCTCTTCATATCGTTGTTGCATTGTTGGGTATATTCTATACCCTTTTATATGTTCTAATATAAGTTTACTTGAATAAGGAATGAGGCTGTGGTGGACCCCACTAGGTAGAGCCCATCTAACCTTAAAACCCTAGTTTTTCCTATAAATACTAGCTAGAGGCAGCAACCTGTTTATTTCAAAACTTGATATGCAGGGAGTATTGCTTTAAGCAACCTTGTGCTTAAACCTAAAACCCTAACAATCTTAAAGCAATATTTTATTTTTCTCTCCTCGATAGTGCGTTAGCTCCTCATTCATGGTTATGGCTTTTTGAGAGATCGGTTTTGGTGTTTGTCCCCATTCATGGTTCTGGTTTGTATAATCGGTTTTGGTGATTTGTCATTCACGTTTCTGGTTTGTGGAAGATCGTGCGTTCCTTTCATGATTCTGGTTTTGAAAAGGATGCTCTGACAATTCTGGTTTTAGGGTGTGGGTATATCACACCCAAGTGTTGGTCGATTAAAACTGAAAATAAATTGGATGTCTAGCTGCATAACATATTTTATGGGAAACCATGAAAGGGTTGGGTGGAATCCACCAAAGTGGGACATCTTATATTTTTATGGTTTCGTTTTAACAGCAAAGTTGGTGACATTTTCCCAAAGGTGATGTTATCTAAGTTAAGGAAATACATATTGAAAAGGACAATAATCTAGGGGTTTCTTCTACCCAAAAATGATGGATTTTTTTCGGGAGTTATTGTTCTTTTCGCGGTAAATATGGATTAATAAGAGAAACAATGCATTCCTAGCCCAAAAGATATGAATGTAGTAGCAGTTGTAACTCTTATTTGGTTTTATTTTGGTAATTGCACTGATTATGTAATTGACTAGTCTGTTTATTTATGATTAATACCTTGATGATTGCTTCTTATTCCTCCAGGATGTCTAATTTTTGAAAATATTTTTCTACTGTTCTTACTCTCACTGAAATAAATATAAGGGAAAATAGATTGTGGACCTAGAAAAGGATTTAGGGATACTTAACCTAGATTCGGATATCTGGAAGTTCAAACTTGATGCACTTAGAAACACTCTAGGAGATAAGATCAAGATAGAAAAAATGGGAACATAGGAAAATGTAATTGGGTGTAAAAGGCACCCGGTGATGAAATTAGAGGTATAGGTGGTACTGAGCCACACAGAAATTCAACAGTTCCAAATACATTAAGATCAAGTGTATCCTAGTAAGGAAAAGATTAATGTTTTGGGTTCAGGTAGTTATTTCAAACAATTTGAACAATTTACTTGGTTTTAAGATTTTTGTACTGGTACATTGTTTGTTTTAGTTAACCAGTGAGAGCTTATTGCTTGTTTTGATTAATCAGTGGGAGCTTGTTTATTTTGCTTAATTGTTATATATACGTATATATTTTTTTTGGTAAATGCTTAATTGTTATGTTGTGCACTTGGTTGGTTGAGCATTGATCTTTGTGAATGTGTCTGTTTATGCTTGGTAGCATTTGCATGCATATGTTTGTCGATATGTCAATGTTTCAAGGGGATAATAGTCAAAGACGGTAATACCAAAGTTTCAAGGCGATAATAGCCAAAGGCGATAATGCCAAAGTTTCATGGTGACCGTAATAGTCAAAGGCGGTATTTAGCCAGAGTTAAGCGATAAGCCAAGCTTAGGCATTAACCGGATTTGTAGCGGTTTGCCCATGAATGATGGTTAATATCAAAGTAAAAGACCCATAAGGACATGACAAAGTTTTTGTGATCATAGGATGGTTGTCAGGGTTAATTTACCATTGCGATTCTAGTTAGCAAGTAGACTTGTGTTTGTGATTAACAGAAAATTGTGCACCGTATATTGAGGTGTATTTTCTGTTGTTGTTCGATATAAGTCGATTTGTTAATTGAATCAAGGATTTAAAGTGGTAATTTGCAATGTGGCTCACTGACCAAGCCAGTAGGGAGGTGTGTATATACAATTAATGTAGCCCAAGTGGGAGACTGTTAGTTTTTATGGGCTTAATTAATTATACCCTAATCTATTGGTGTGGATTCATGGGCATAAAATCCGCCTTAGGACCACTTTAAGGTTAGTAAAGGCATACTAGTCCTTTCCATTTTGGGTGGACAAAGATTAGGGTTTTGTATTATAAATACAAGGTTGGGGTCCCTACAGTCACTTGATCACATTCTTTATTCTTCCCACCAAGAATTTGAGAGGTGTAAGTGAGATAAGAAAATTGTGGAAGATACAAACCAAAGTTTTGTTCGTGTTCTTTGTGGGAAACTCTACCAGGTCTTCTCCAACATACGTGGGTGCAAGGTACACATCGTTTCTCCCGTATTCTTTGTTCAACCATGTTCTAGTTTACTGTATGGAACTTGTGTAGGGTTTTATAAAAATCCAAGGATATTCTAACAATTGTAACTACAACTGATTGAGTTTTGTATAATTTATGAACAAATTACAAATGGGTTCTTAATCTTGCCATCTCTACCAACAGAAGTACAAAACTTTTTTAAAAATTTCCTCTTTTTGGTGATGAATTTTTCTATGGATGAATCTCTGAATCTGAGATCGTGCATTAAAAGTAGTTGTTTTGGTACGCAAGTGGGTCAGTTTTCAGATGGAAGATTTTGTTTATAGACTTTGGCATTAGGTCTTTGATTAAGCCGTGGTTGGGGAAGCCTCGTTTGAGGGTCCCGTAGGTGAATATGAGTTTTTAGTTCTTCTATTCAAAGCCCATATTTTCTTCTCTCTGTTCCTCTGTTGAAGCCTAGAAATATTTGTTCATTTCAAATAGAGGAACAGCATTCTGCACAAAGGAGATTATAGCAGTAGGCCGGCCAGCAATGGGGGTGCTTGCAGCGATGGCGCCCGTGTGCGGTAACTCTGGTAATGCTAGTTAGTGTTGGCATGTTATCACCAGGCTATGGGCAGAACAATATAAGAATACAAACAGTAATAAACAGCAGTACGAAACAAGAGTATAAATAATCAAATAAATATACGTACTTGTTAGTTGAAGGATATCGCCAAAGGAGATAGTAGGTTGGATCGAGTCGTATCTAGATGACGCTCTCCTTAAGGTCTTTAATCGCCCCTTATTAGTGCAGACCAGGAACAGTGCGATTATACCTCCAAGATGAAACGATCCACTAATCACTAAAGACGGCACTCCCAAAGTGATTACAAAAGGGGTCCGAAAGCTATACTCAACACACAGAGATAGTAAAGATGGATAGAAACACTCTCTGACAAAAACAGAGAAAAACCACTCCTTGAGAAGCAACAAAACAGGAAGAGATGAAGTGAAGTTACCCCTGCCAATACCCTTGTATATATATAATACGTAGAGGCAGGTTGTAAAGGTATTGTATGTATACAGGTGTCCCTGTATATGTGCCGGTACTTTAAGTGTCTCCTTATGTGTGTACAGGTACCAATACACACTCGTATAGGTACTGTAGGTACATGTATAAAAATAAAATAAGATATTTATTTATACACACCCACACTAGGACCCGGACCCGGACTCGGCCCGGCCCAGTTCGGTTCGATTCACCGTGCGTGCGCGCGCGTGATTTAAAAGCACCCCGGACCAACCCCCACACAAGTGAGAGGACACACTTCTCTCTTAGGAACCCATGTCCCTTAAGGACCCATGAATACTTATAAGCAAGCTCACATCCTTGAAGCTAACCAATGTGGGACTAAACAACATTGGTTCTTTTACAAATACAACTCAAAATATGGAGGGAAATGAAAACTCAAATTTGAATAAGGTTGGTGAAAAGACCTTTTAGACAAAAGACAAAGACCACATGTGACAAAGACCTTTTGAATCTTTAGTATAATGAGATATAATGAAATTGAATATAATTTTTATCCAACAATCCCCCACAAGATTCAAAATGTTGATAGAGTGACAAAAGTGTTGAGTATATTAGACATAATAGGACACATCGTTGCAGGTGTCTTTCAGACTTGAACCTACACTAGGTTTGATGAACTTCGTTATAGAGTACGGGTGAAGTCAGATTTCTTGAACCTTTCCTCATTGGTATAGCCGACAAGCTCACCACCCATATCCTATTAGTTGACTTTACGTGACGTACCCTTATAAATTAAACGGACATTTTACTCTATTTTTCAAACAGAATCTGACCTTGTCCCATATCTTGGTATCATGGATGTTTAGAGAGTTCGCCTTTAAAACTCTCATCGGTAGGCGGCCTCACCTCCTACATCCATTTAGGTCAACCCACAGTGTGCACCACAGATAACACACCCCCACATTTCATGAGATTTGGTTTGATTAAGAGTTAGTAACTCAACCTCTTTCATTGTGATGGTACTACCTTTCCATCTAACAGAATGAGCAACTATTGGTAGTACTCATCAGATCATCTGATGATTTCATTTGTACCCTTTGAACCTAATTTAGGAGTTAAACCTCTTCATAGGTTGGGTGTCCATCACATGACCTATGCCACAGGCTTTAAGCCTATTCCCTTAGATGATTCTATATAGATCTTTGTAGGCATTGGTTTTGTGAACATGTCTGCTAAATTACAGTTCGATTTTACAAAATTGATATCTATTGTTCCCTCATTTATATACTGCCTTACAAGATTATGTCGTAGACGAATATGCCTCCTTTTTCTATTATAGACTCTACTTTTAGCTTTAGCTATAGCCGCCATGCTATCACAAAGAAGTGATATCGAAGGAATAGATTTTGGCCATAGTGGAATATCTGCCACTAAATTTTTAAGCCATTCGGCTTCAGTTCTTGCCTTTTCCATGGCAATAAATTCTACTTCCATCGTGGATCCTATCCCACAGGACTGTTTAACCGATTTTCACGAAATCGCTCCACCTCCTAGTGTAAATATATATCCATTAGTTGCTAACTATTCATTTGTATCTGATATCCAGTTAGCATCACAGAAACCTTCTAATACAGCTGGGTTTTCTCTATAGTGAAGACCATAATTAATGGTACCTTTTAGATACCTCAATAATCTTTCAATAGCATCCCAATGTTCGTTGCTCGGGTTATGAGTATATTGACTCAGTTTTCCCACAGTCAAAGCTATATCAGGTCTAGTGCAATTCATTAGATAAGAAACAGAACCAATTATCTGTGAATATCTTTTCTGATTCACAGGGTCACCTTGATGTCGTTGTAAATGACATCCCATCTCAAAAGGTGTTTTGACCGACAATAAGTTAAAATATCCATATTTTTTAAGCATGTTTTCTATATAGTGAGCTTGTGATAAGATAATCGCTTTCTCCTTCCTGATGATTTTGATTCCTAGAATCACATCAGCCTCTCCCATGTCCTTGGTTTCAAAATTGGACATTAAGAGATTTTTAGTATGTCTCACTATATCTAGGCTAGTGCCCATAATCAACATATCATCTACATAAAGTAAGATGAACACACCTTTTCCATGATGAAACTTACTATATAGACACCTCTTGGCATCATTTACAAGAAATCCATTTGATATGAGTACCATATCAAGTTTTTCATGCCACTGCTTTGGCGCCTGTTTTAGTCCATACAAGGACTTAACAAGTTAGTATACTTTATTTAATTGTCCAGGCACAGTATAACCTTCCGGTTGCCTGATGTATATCTCTTCCTCTAAATCTCCATTGAGAAATGCTATTTTTACATCCATTTGGTGTATCACCAAATTGTAACTTGATGCAACAGCCACCATTACTCTTATAGTGGTGATTCTTGCTACTGGAGCAAAAGTATCAAAATAATCATAGTTCTTCTTTTGCCTAAAGCCTTTGACGACTAGTCTGGCTTTAAATTTATCAAGTGATCCATCTGGTTTCAATTTCTTTCAAAATATCCACTTGGTGTCTAACACTTTAGAACCTTGTGGTAAATTTACCAATTTCCAAGTACGATTGAATAATAATGAATCAATTTCACTTTTTATTGCCTCTTTCCAGAAGACGGCATCTCGGGACGTAACTGCCTCATTATACGTAAGAGGATCCTTATCCACAATATGGGCAACCCAATTATATGATTTGGGATCCTCATTTATAGAATAAACAACCCAATCATTACCAAAGTGCTTAGCTTTCCTTTGCCTTTTACTTTTCCTCAAATGACTTTCATCATTATCATTAGATATAGGATCATTTTGATAAATAGAATCATTTTCTGTACACTTTGATACAGCATCTTTGAAATTGAAATCACCATTAGCATTAGTAACACCCATTTCATTGGATTTATAAGGAAATACATCTTCAAAGAATTCTGCATCCTTAGATTCTATTATGTTGTTTTCTTCACAAACACCATCTATGGTTTTGAGAACCATAAAACGATAAGTATTACTATGCGAAGCATATCCTATAAAAATGCAGTCAAAGGTTTTAGGACCAAGTTTCCTTTTCTTTGACTCAGGTATTAATACTTTTGCCAAATAACCCTATACCCTTAAATGCTTTATGTTAGATTTTCTATCAAACCATAACTCAAAAGGTATTAAACCAGTTTTTTTGTGAGGAATTTTGTTTAAAATATAGCAAGCCGTTAGAATAGCTTCCCCCCCCACATATCAAGGGTTAACCCAGAACAGATAAGGAATGAATTCATCATTTCTTTCAATGTACGATTCTTCCTTTCGGCTATTCCATTGGATTGTGGTTGGTATGGAGCTGTAGTTTCATGTATAATACCATTCTCTTCAAAAAATTTATAAATATTAAAATACTCTGAACCTCTATCGGTTCGAAGTCTTTTAACTTTACTCCCTAGTTGATTTTCAACTTCTCTTTTATAGGATATAAAGGCATTACTTGCTTCATCTTTTGATTTCAGTAAATACAACATAGTAAATCTTGAGTAATCATCAATAAAGGTAACAATATAATTTTTTCCACCTCTTGATTCATATGTTAAAATCACACAAATCACAATAAATCAAGTCAAGGCGACCACTTTGCCTCATTACTGACTTATGTGGCATCTTTGTCAGTTTGGCCTCTACACAAGTAATACATTTAGACACCGGTGGCTTTCCAAGGCTATCAATAAGACCTAACTTGCATAATCTAGATAAATAAGGAGCACTAATATGTCCTAATCTATTATGCTACAAATTAAAAGAGTCAACAATATAAACGGAAGAAGCACTCGGCTTATCTTTTATTACGTTCAGAACACTGATTACAAAAAGACCATCACTTACATAACCCTTTCCAACAAAAACATCATTCTTCAACATTACAAGTTTGTCAGATTCAAAGGTGAGTTTAAACCCAACCTTATTGAGAAGTGGCCCCGAAACCAAATTTTGCCTGATGTTTAGAACATGAAGCACTTCCCTCAAAACAAGTGTCTTACCCGAAGTGAGCTTCAATGTGACGGTTCATTTACCGATAACATTAGAAGAATGGGAATTTCTCATAAAAATTTGATCACCCGAATTAACAACAGAGTAAGTACCGAACGCATTGCGATCTCCATAAATATGTCGAGTTGCACCCGTATCAAGTATCCAATCTTTTGATTTTTCAACCAAACTTACTTCTGTAATCATGACTGTGAAAATGTCATCCTTTAGTAAATTAGCCTTCACTTTCTCAAATTTCATGGACTTCTTGTTCCGACAGTCTTTTTTGAGATGACCATGCTTACCACATGTGAAGCACTTCATTTTTGACCTCTTGAAATTCTTGCCTTTCTTGATTTGAAGACCTTTTTTGAAATGACCTTGTTTGTTTGATTCGACAAGGTTGGCTTTGAGTCTTGTGTACCCAAGAGGCTTTCCACCATTGTCCTTGTTCCTGTTCCTCTCCTCGATCTTGATTCGGATCACAATCTGTTCAAATGACCATTCCTTTCTCTTGTGTTTCATATTATTTTTGAAATCAGTCCAAGAGGGAGGGAGTTTTTCAAGGAGGGAACTTGTGACGAAAACATCAGGAAGAATAACATTTTCCTTAGATAACCTTCCCACCAAGATTTAAAACTTATCAATTTGGGAAGAGACGTTTTCGTCGTCAGTTATTTCAAAATTCAAGAAATTTGCTACCACATATTTCTTGTTGCCTGCATCATCAAGAGTATACTTGTTGCATAAAACGTTCCAAATCATATATGCATACTCGTATGAGTTATACACATTGTATAGATCAATGGAAAGCGCATTCAATATCTGATTTTTACACTGAAAATCGGCTTGAATCCATGCAATCCGTTTTACATCTTCTTCCAGAACCTCACTTTGTGGTGGTTTAGGATCCGTCAATGCACAAGCAACCCCTATTTGGGTTAAAGCAAAAAGAAGCATTTGCCTCCATCTCTTAAAATTCTACCCATCAAATTGTTCGATCTTATCGAACTCTCCAACAATACTCATCTCCTCCAATGTGGGTTGAAGAGTGGTAACAGCAGGGACCACATTAGTTGGAATAGGATCAACACTGGATGTGTCCTTTTGACCAAGTGTATCTTGTCCAGCCATAGTCTTAAATCTGTTTATTACAGTATTAAGATCCTCTATTAGAAACAGTTACAGCGATTAAAGACCTTAAGATTGTTATCACCAGACTATGGGCAGAACAATATAAGAATACAAACAGTAATAAAAGCATAAACAGCAGTATGAAACAAGAGTATAAATAATCAAATAAATATACGTACTTGTTAGTTGCAAGATATCGCCAAAAGAGACAGTAGGTTGGATCGAGTTGTATCTAGATGACACTCTCCGTAAGGTCTTTAATCGCCCCTTATTAGTGCAGACCGGGAACAGTGCGATTATACCTCCAAGATGAAACGATCCACTAATCACTAAAGACGGCACTCCCAAAGTGATTATAGAAGGGGTCCAAAAGCTATACTCAACACACAGAGACAGTAAGGACGGACAGAAGCACTCTCTAACGAAAACAGAGAAGAACCACTCCTTGAGAAGCAACAAAATAGGAAGAGACGAAGTGAAGTTACCCCTGCCAATACCCTTGTATATATAGAATACATAGAGACAGGTTGTAAAGGTACTATACGTATACAGACGTCCATGTATACGTACAGGTACTTTAAGTGTCTCCTTATGTGTGTACAGGTACCAATACAAACTCGTATAGGTACTGTAGGTGCATGTATAAAAACAAAATAAGATATTTATTTATACACACCCACACCTACACCCGAACTCGATTCGGTTTGGCACGCACGTGATTTAAAAACACCCCGGACCAACCCCCACACAAGTGAGAGGACACACTTCTCTCTAAGGAACCCATGTCCCTTAAGGACCCATGAATACTTATAAGCAAGCTCACATCCTTGAAGCTAACCAATGTGAGACTAAACAACATTGGTTCTTTTACAAATGCAACTCAAAATATGGGGGAAAATGAAAACTCAAATTTGAATAAGATTGGTGAAAAGACCTTTTAGACAAAAGACAAAAGACAAAGACCACATGTGACAAAGACTTTTTGAATCTTTAGTATAATAAGATATAATGAAATTGAATATAATTTTTATCCAACATGGCATACAATAGACATTAAAAAGTGGGTACAAAAGAAGGGCCAACGAAATTTCTCTTCTAATTTCTAAATCAACAAAACCACTACTCCACCAAGCAGCTCTCTTGGCCTTTGAGAGGTGTCTGATATTGTGTTTGTATCACTGCTTCTCTTCTCCATTTGTGTTTAAAATAAGCTCTTCCTCTTCTTTACCACTCTTCTTCATACACTTTGCATGCTTTCTCGTAGTATTTCTCTAAGATACCTTTGTTGTTAGAATTTTAATGTCTACACCCTTAGAACATGATTACATAGGCTTGTCAGAGGTTTCTCCTTCCATGGAAAACTCTGAGCAGATCTCATCTTCCTCCTGTACTGTTTCCACGGAACTAGATGACAAGAACAATGTCCTTAACCTTAAGGAGACTGAACTTACGCTTGGGTTTCCTGGTTTTGAATCCCCTAGAAGGAAGTCTGGAGCTGGGGGGCTCCGAAAAAAGACGAGCGACTCCTGGCCAGAAAGGAGAATAGGAATGAAAAAGAAAGAAACCTACCATCACCGAGAGCAGCAGGTTGACTGGTTTTTTTTTTATTCAATAATTAAGATTAGGGGAAATTGCCTAGATCTACTAGATAGAAAAAAGATGTACAAAATTGATAGATGTAAATTATGTTTTACAATCACAAGTTACAACCTTAAAAAGATTTAGCAAATCCCCAAACGAATAAAAATAGTTAAATGAACAACCAAAAATACCCCCATCATCCTTCTCTTTTTTATTTTATTTTATTTTTTTTAATTCAATCTTCTTATTTTTAATTGATTCCCACCCTTCTTTTTTCGTTTCGTTCTCCGGCCTTCTCCTTCCTCTTCCTTTGATGAATGATCACGTCTATAACCACTCAATCCTCCCTTCCCCTGCAACCCCGTCCAACCCTCCTCCTTGCAAATTGACCCCACACCACCATCACCATCTACCCCTCCCTCCCCTGCCACTGCCACACCCCCCCTTTCTCTTCCTTGCAGCTCCACCCCCGCTAAGCTCAGCCAAAAGGTTTTCACCCTCAAAATTCATTAAAATAAGGATTTTTTTAATTAAAAGGTGGGAAAATATAGAGGAAAAGAGTAGCCATACTTCCAAGTTGACTGGAGATGATTAGTAGTTGGTCGAAACCTACGTTCAAGGTGCCACAATGGCGAAGGAATTGTTAAGGAAGAAACAAAAAATAACGAAAATGGATTAATTTCAATTTTGAAAATGTATTTTTTTAATAAAAAAATGGAAGGAGTTGAATACATGTAGGAGGAAGCATTTAAAAGTGGAAGAAGATGTTGTGGATCCGAGTAAAGTGTTGGTGACTTGGTGCAGACTGCAGCTGTGATGAACGAGGCTTGCGATGGTGGTAGTGGCGGTTGGTTGGGGATGAAATTGGGACTGCTTGGGGTTTTAAATAGAAGAGAACAAAGCAAACTGGAGGTCTTTCTCTGATATGCAACTTTTCTTATTCTAGTAATATGAAATGGAAATATCTGTTTTCACTTCAAATATTTCCTGCTGGTATAACATTTGAGTCGATTGCGAAAAATTCCCGATGGCATTTAGCGGCCTACACAACTGTCTTCTTTCCCTGGTGAGCTCTTATGCTAAAGAGGTCATGATCTTCCGAGGATAATGTTTTCATTGGACTCAGGTCTCACTTTAATGCTACTCCCACCCATCAACATCAGGTAAGTCTTAGGGGAAAACAAAATTTCTACCGATTTTGTAAATCTTTTTCCTATCTAAGTAGATCTAAGCAATTTCCCCTCAAGATTAAAAGGTAAAAAATTCAACGGTTTAGATTGGGATGGTGAGTTTAAGATGTGAGTTTAAGGTTTTAGAGGGTAGCGGTGCTACCAGCCTACCACTCACCCTTAACAATTATTTGCCTATTAAAATGAAACAATATATTTCAGTTTTCTTCACCCACCACTACCCTTTCGTTTTCTATAGTGATATTTCAATGTTTCATTTTTTGAAAGAAAAAAATGGAAAGATCCCCGGTACAAGAAGACATTAAAAAAAATAGGGTAATTTACATATACCTCCCCCGAGGTATCAAATAATTATAAATTCATCCGTGAGTTTTGGATATTTAGTGCATGTCACATCTATTTTACAAAATAATTAGGGTAAATTACACATCACCCCTTGATTTTCAAACGAAACTCAAATGATCCCCCTGGCTTTTTTGAAAATACTCAAATCACCCCTGTATTAGACCCCAATATGATAAATTAGTCCATACCGTTAGTTTTATGCTATTAAGTAATAACGTCAGCCAGTTAAATAAATTTAAATTCCTAAACTACCCTTGACATCCAAACATAGGTTTTGAAGGGTAGTATTGTAAATTTAATTTAATGTTTTAGTACAAGGGTAAAATAGTCCTTTCACACCAATAACTAACATCAGACTAACACCGTTACTATAGAGGGGGATGGATGAGTATTTTTAAAAACCAGGGGGTGATTTGAGCTTCGTTTGAAAGCCAGGTAGTGACGTGTAATTTACCCAAATAATTAATAAGTATCCACTGCGTTAACTTGGGACTAAAAAAGTAGACAAAAGAATTAGAAGTGAAGAAGAGACAATGAAATTCTCCATTTGCACACAAACAAATTAACACTTAGATCTATTAATTTCTTAAATTAAGCTAGCTAGATAAATAGCTAGGTAGAAGTCATTTATTAGTACATAATAGATCATCGGTAAAAATAACAACAAATACACTGAGTTAATTTAAAAAACCAACGCTGTGTTAAGGAGAGGTAACACATATGCACGGTTATACATCTCATGTATCGTAGATATCTATGTCACACTTGTATAGCAGTTACGTGTCACTATCAGATGGCTCTAGAAGCTTCATCTTTTGTATTATATATATAGTTGAACATAATAAAGAATGTGTGAAAAATTGTCACATCCAACATGGTATCAAGAGCTTAACCTCTCACAAGATTTTTTTCATTTCCTTTTTTCTTTCTACACGAGATTTTTCGTTTTCTTTTTCCTTTCTCTGTTTTCAAGATTTCCTTTCTTTTTCCTTCTCATTGTGATGGGTTCTGTTCCAGACTCCTCTGGTTCTTCTTCTCTGATTTCCTTCAACGCTGTCTCTTCTCTTCCGCTGAAGCTTTCAGCGACGAACTTCCTTCTTTGGCGAGCACAATTCCTTCCCTTACTTCGTGGTCATAATCTCCTTTGGTATATCGATGGATCCTTTCCTCAGCCTTCGGCTACCGATGATCCCTCTCAGGCAGATCTGTGGGAGCGTCAGGATCAGCTGATCCTTTCTTGGTTGATCTCATCTTTGTCTGAGGAAACATTGCCTCACGTAATCTGTGCCACCTCTTCGTCGGAGGCCTGGCAGACCTTGAATCGTGTCTTTGCTCCATCTTCACGGTCCAGAGTCATGGATCTAAAGGACCGTCTCTTTTGGTTGCAGAAAGGCTCGTCAACAGTGGCGGAGTTTCTTCTTGCCGCTCGATCCCTAGTGGATGCACTGGCAGCGATCAACAATCCTGTCGTTGAAGAGGATCTTGTTTTGGCGGTTCTTCACGGTCTTGGCAAAGATTACCGTGATTTTGTGACTTTCGTTCGTCTTCTTGTGGAGCCGATTTCTTTCTTGGATCTTTCTGGCCTGCTATTGAGCCAAGAGCTTTATCTTTCCTCTTCGGCAACGACGACTGCTTCTGGTATTTTGACGGCGAATGTGGCCACTTCTCAATGCAACTTAGATCGGCGAGGTTCTTTTCGTTCTCGATCTGGTAACTACCGTCGTCCTTCGAACTGGTCCCAAGGTTGTAATGCAAATTCTGGTAACTATCGAGGCAATTTTGGTTACGATCGTAATGCCACTTCTGGTTATCGTAATAATGGTGGTTCGAATAACCGTGGCAACTCTGGATACCGCGGTAATGGTGGTACCTCTGTTCATCAGCCTCAACAGCCTTCATCTCCGCCATCTGCCTCTAGTGGCAGCAATCCATCGTTCATGAACACTCCCAGGGAGCATTGTCTAACCTACAGGATGGATGGCCATCTCGCGTCACAGTGCCCGCAACGCTATAACCATGCCTACCTGGGTAACATTTTTTGATCTTCTGCTCATTTGTCAATTCCTTCTTCCTCTTCCACTTCTCATAGTCAGATCTTAGACACCGATTCTAATAATCATGTTATTGTAGACCTCTCTAACCTTGCAGTATGTGAACCTTACTCAGGGACTGATCATGTAATAGTTGGCAATGGTAATCCTCTCTCTATCTCCTCTGTTGGTTCTACAGTGGTTTCGAACTCTGGCCATTGCTTTTCCTTATCTTCTATTCTCTATGTCCGTGCCATACATCGCAACCTATTGTCTATTGTTTGAGTTTAAAAATTACTGCAAGCGTACGGGTCAATCGTAGCTACGGGTCAAACACGAGGAGATATACGCCACTCTATTTAACTAACTTAAAAGTAATGCAAAGTGAACCAAATTAAAGTGTTAAATTAAATTAATTAAACTAATGAAAATTAATGCATCTTAACTCATAAGCATCTAACAAAATTAAGGGATTAAATTGGCATCCTAACACATGAACATCTAACCTATCAAACTAACATAAATTGGAAGGAATAACAAAAACGCATCCACACTTCATAATCACATAAAAAGAAATAAGGGAATAAAAGTGCATCCACATACCACAACCATATAAAAAAAAATAAAAGAAATAGAGGGAGAAGAAGAAGAAGATAGAGAGAGATAGAGGAGAGGGAGAATGAGAATGAGATTGAGAGTTTAGATAGTAAAACCGGGATGTGCTTGCATGAATGTAACTGAAAAGCTTGAATACTTCATAAACTTACCTTGGCCTCCTCTTCTAAATCTTCAAGTCTTGTCATCAACTTAAGAACTTAGACTAGAAGGCTTAAAACCTAAACTAGAATTAAGAAATTACAACCCAATTGAAGACAAATTGAAATTAAAGCATAAACTAAACCTATTACAACTATTAAATGAAAATAAAAAAGCAAACTGGAACTTAGAAAAGCCAAAAATCACAACTTAGAAGGAGAAGAAGAAAAGAAATTTTACTAAGTGAATGAACTAAAAATTACACTAAAAACTGAATTAAAATTGAACTAGAAACTAACTAAAAATTGAACTAAAAAACTAACTTCTTACAACCCAAAGGGCAAGGGGTATTTATAGGGGGAAGAGAAGAGAAGAAAGAAGAGGGAAGTGTAGGAGAAATATTCCTTAAGAAAAGAGAAAATTCTCTTCTCCTTTCTCTTTTACAATGCCTTGAATCCTAAGAAAAAAGGAAAAAAAATAGAAAGAAGAAGAAGAGAAAATTGTTTACATAGAACTTCTATTTCTAGAAAAGTAAACTTCCAATTATAACAAGTGCTTCATTTTCTTTGTAAATATCTTCTCCAAGCAATAAAATCAAAGATGCTTTGACTTTTCAACTTTCCATAGGTGAGAGAATATCTTTCAAAATAAATCTATCCCAAGTAGAATTTCAGAAGTGCCCTTGAGAAGTTGGAGGAGAGAGAGAGTAAGGGTGATAACTAGGATTCCTTCAAGAATAAATAAAATACCCATTCTGTCCTTCAGGAAACGTGGAGCATGGAGTGTTTATATAGGCCTCACCATTGTGTTCCTTGCGAAAAATCACCCAAAAAAGACCCAAAATTTGTCCAATTTGGAGTTCGGGAGCCCAAGATATCTCAAGTTGAAGTTGGACTGTCCAGAGCCCTCCAAATGGAATCTTTCGGGTACAGGAAATATAACTTCTGGTTATTGCGTTAAGACCCCTAGAATCTGAACTTTTGCTTCACTTTGTCTCAGGCCGACTGTCAATAATTGCAAATAAACCCCTATAGACCATTTTCGCGCTTCGTTACGGAAACGACCGTAACTTCTTCGTTTCAACTCAGAATCATGTGCCATTTAAACCGTTGCGAAGCTGACTCGATGGGCTACGCATCTAAGCCATTAACACCTCTAAACTGCTTAAAAACATTTTCTTAACATCATCTTCTCTATTTTCACAAGAAATCACTTACAACCTGAAAAGCACAAGAAAGTAGCGAGTAACTCTGTCCAATGTGGTAAAATGTATGCTTTATGCCCTAAGATTTCACACATAAATGTGCTCATCATCTATTTCACAATTTTGTTCTGATAATGGTGTGTATTTTGAGTTCTCATCTGGTTCCTTTGTTGTCAAGGATTGCCAGACTCACAGGTAAGGATGTCAAAACCAAACCGAAACCGTTTACCGAAATCAAATCGAACTGTTTAAATCAAAACCAGTAGATCGTTTAGTTAAATGGTCTAGTTATGGTTTTATAAATGACACCGTTTATTTAATCGGTTCGGTTCGATTTAGACCGATTAATCCAACGGTTTCAAACCGTGTAATCCAATTAAAATCGATTATAACCAAACCGTCTAACTGTTTAAAAACCTTAGTCCCTGGGGATCTATTGATTCGTACTGTTATGTGCTTGGGTCTTTGCATTTTGAAGCTCTAACCATGGCTTCGGTTGTTCCTATTTCATTCTTAATTTTTATATTTGTCTTCCTTAATGGTTATGTACACTGCTAAAGGCCCCTATTTTTTATTAAAAAATGCAGCAGGTAACCAGTGTAAATTAGACTTAGTCGTAAATGGTTTATGAAACCATTTAGTAACCGTCTAACCAAAACCGTTAAAAAACAATTTAACCGAAACCATTTACAAAACGGTCTAGGTTTTGATTATGAGACCGTTTAGTTAAACGGTCTGGTTACGGTTTCTACCCTCAAGCAGTCAAAACCGAATTGAACCGAAACATTTAACCGAAACTGGACCGTTTAACACCCTTACTCACAGGAGCCTCTGTCACGGCCGGAGTGACAATGGCCTCTATAGTCTGTCTCTTCTTCCTTCATCATCTGCTGCTGCATTCTCTACTGTTTCACCTACTACTTCTACAATAACGGATTGGCATCGACGGCTCGGCCATCCCACGCTCTCTCGTGTTCACTGCATTCTTTCCATGCTACCTACTGCTCCAGCTGCTGATGCCATCTCCACCTGTGATGCGTGTCGCTGTTCTCACAGTTACAGGTTACCATTTGTTTCTTCTACTTCTGTTAGCACTAAGCCACTTGAACTTGTACACAACGACATTTGGGGTCCATCCCCTATACTTTCCTTTGATGGATTTCATTATTACTTGGTTTTGATTAATGATTTTTCCAAGTATTCTTAGATTTACCCATTGAAAACCAAATCTGATACTCTTGCTGTATTCATTCGTTTTAAGGCACTTGTTGAAAATTTCTTTGGTACTTCCATTATTTCCCTACAAACAGATGGGGGAGGGGAATTTGTCAAGTTGATTCCTCACTTGGCTGCCAGTGGTATATCCCATCGCATGTCTTGTCCCCACACCCAGGCTCAGAACGGTGTTGCCGAGCGTAAGCACAGGCACATCGTTGAATCCAGCCTTGCCCTGTTATTTTAGGCTAGAATGCCGAACACATTCTGGTCTGTTGCCTTTCAGACAGCAGCTTATTTGATCAACAGAATCCTTTTAGCTGTTCTGGGCCAGCTTTCACCCTTTCAGGTTCTCTTTCATACAGTTCCTGATTATGATTCCCTTCGTGTCTTTGGTAGCCTATGCTATCCTTGTCTCCGACCGTTTGCCAAGAATAAGCTCCAACCTCGCTCCAAGGCCATGTGTTTTTCTTGGTTATTCCCTCTCTTACAAAGGGTATCTCTGCTATGATCCCTCCAATTGTAAGACTTATATCTCGCGTCATGTTGTTTTTGACGAACAGCAATTTCCATTCTCTGTCCTTCGATCCTCCCAGCCTGCTCCTCTCCCAGTTTCTACTTGGCTTTTGTCACCTGTGTCTATTCTTCTACCTTGCACATCTACCCAAGGCAATGGGGCTGGCACTATGGTTACTTCGGGTTCTAGTGCTGCGGGTGTTCAAGGGCCTGCAGGTGTTCATGGGCCTGCTGTGGATGACACGGCTGCATCAGGTGCTATTGTTGATGACACAACTGCATTAGTTGCTATTGTTGATGTGGGTGCTATTATTGATGTCGGTTCTGTATTTGGTGTTAATGTAAATGTTGATGGGGCATGCTCGGCCCCTACTGGTGCTACTGTTTGTAATATTGGAAAACCGGGACCCATAATGTGTAATAATCCCACTGGTGGGCCTGCCCAACTGGGCCCTTCCCATGCTTGCTGTGGGCCTGCTGTGACCAGCTCCCACCAAATGGTCACTCTCTCCAATCTGGCTCTATAAGAGCCCCACCAAATAGATTGAATCTGCATGTTACAAATCCACCATCGCCCAGTGGTATTTTGGAGATTCCAGTGCCCACGTGTTATACACAGGCAGCTCGCTATTCTCACTGGCGCCTTGCCATGCAAGATGAATTCAACGCTCTAGTAAAGAATGGGACTTGGGTTCTTGTCCCACTTCACGATGCTCGGAATATCATAGGTTGTAAATGGGTGTTTCGAATAAAACGCCACCCCAATGGGACAGTTGAACGTTACAAAGCACGTTTGGTAGCAAAGGGCTTCAACCAGCGCCCGGGTTTTGACTTTGATGAGATCTACAGTCCGGTTGTTAAATCGGTTACGATTCGTGTTGTCCTTTCATTGGCGGTAACCCACAATTGGCCGGTCCGTCAACTCGACATCTCGAATGCCTTTTTGCATGGGGACCTTACTGAGACCGTGTACATGACCCAGCCTCCGGACTTTGTCGATACCACATATCCGACTCATGTGTGCCACCTTCGCAAGTCACTTTACGGCCTCAAACAGGCTCCCTGTGCTTGGTACACCAAGCTGAGCACCTTTATTGTTTCTCATGGTTTGTGGCTTCCCGTACAGATACATCCCTCTTTGTGTATCGGTCTGCTTCGGTGGTGATCTATTTCCTTATATATGTGGATGACATCCTTATCACGGGCAATGATGCCACTGCCATTAGAAATTTGTATCGGGCTTTATCTATTGTTTTTACAATTAAAGACCTTGGTGACCTGAGGTATTTCTTGGGTATTGAGGCCACCTGTACCTCGCAAGGCCTTCTACTTACTCAGCGGAAGTATATATCTGATTTACTGGCCAAGATAAAAATGGATGGTGCCAAGGTCATCGCGACTCCGGTCGCTACTAGGCAGCCCCTTTCTTCTACCACCGGGGTTCCATTACCAGATGGGACCCTCTATCGGCAGACAGTGGGAGCGTTGCAATATTTGGCGGCTACTCTTTCCGACATTGGCTATGCAGTTAGTAAGGTGGCGCAATTCATGCATGCCCCAACAGATTCTCATTGGGCTGCAGTCAAGCGCATCTTACGCTACTTCAAGGGCACTATCTCCTTAGGCCTGGCTTTTGGTCACTCCTCCTCCATTTGCCTCACAGCCTATTCAGATGCTGACTGGGCCAGTTGTCCTGATGACCGCCACTCCACTACGGGCTACGGGATTTATCTTGGGGACCATCTAGTCTCTTGGTGTTCCAGGAAACAACGCACTGTGGCACGTTGTTCCACCAAGGTTGAGTATCGTGCGTTGGCCACCACGGCAACAGAGCTTGTATGGTTACACTCCTTGCTTGGAGAACTTGATGTCTATCTTCCCACTGCACCAGTCTTGTATTGTGATAATATTGGTGCGACTTATATGACAGCCAATCCAGTTTTCCATTCTCGGACGAAGCACATCAAGATTGATTTTCATTTTGTTCGAGATTTGGTTGCCGCCAAGCGGTTGCAGGTCTGGTTTATCTCCACACATGACCAGCTGGCAGATCTCCTAACCAAAGGTCTCCCATGCACGCGTTCTCTGTCTATGGGACAAGCTGACGGTCTCCGATCCGTTGCGCTTGCGGGAGCGTGTTAAGGAGAGGTGACACATATGCACGGTTATACATCTCATGTATCGTAGATATCTATGTCACACTTGTATTGCAGTTACGTGTCACTATCAGATGGCTCTAGAAGCTTCATCTTTTGTATTGTATATACAGTTGAACATAATAAAGAATGTGTGGAAAATTGTCACATCCAACACGCTGTTGTCTAAGATGAACATAATAAAGAATGTGTGGAAAATTGTCACATCCAACACGCTGTTGTCTAAGATGATGGGGCGTTGATTGGTAAACAAACATAGTGATAGGAATCAGTATAGGGTAAACAAATATGATAAACCCAATTATTGCAAAAAAAAATTGACCACCATATTCCATATCCAGCAGTGATTAGATTTTTGAGATCACCACTTCGCAACATTGCAGCCATACCCTCCTTGAAAGTCTTTGCAGTCGATAGAAATGACAAGAATGTCAAGATTCTGGCAGCTTCCATAAAAAGTATAAATTTCTTGTCATTAAAATAGGTCCCAAAGAATATGAGAAACATAGCTGTTAAGGAGAGTCCCATAGCTATGGTATCAACTATCATAAAATTCTCAAAGAGTTGATCTCCTGCAAGAGTAGCCATTCCAGGGAGTGAGCTATCTCCACTACTAGTGAATCCACCAGGTACTTGTAAAGCAGATGCAAAGGTAATAGTGGTAATGAGTGTTGCAACTGTCCCTAGAGTGTTTGTCATTTGCTTGTATGATTCAATCATGGTTGAAGTCTCTTGCTCTTCTTTCTCAAGCTTCTTTATCCATAGTCTCCAATTCGGTGCTCGTATAAATTTGACCCACATGTTTGACATCAGCAAGGAACATATATATATAGTTGCAAAAAAGAATGGAAATCACAAATAAACAATCACATAATCGAATACAAGAATATACGTTTAAAATGAGATGAGATTTGCTTCAGTACTATCAATGGAGAATAGGCTGGGTTAAAGTCGCTTGTTCTCACACTTCTCTATCAGACTGATTATTGGAGAAAGAATTCTCGGTTCTTCAAATATATAGTGAAACCCTAAATACTAGAAATTTATCAAAATACCCATGTAACTTAAAAAGTTTTCTCGAGTACTCCCACCTCCAAACCCCCCATCTTGGACCCACTAGTTTTTCAAGACCCCACTAGTAACGTAGATTAATGTGCAAGGTGGGTCGATTCCTTTAGGCCTCTTTGTGTTATGTGTGTGTGATTCTCTTATTTATTTATTTATTTTTTCTTTTGCAAAGCGCTGTTCTTAACGGGTACAACATAAAACACACAAGAATGTATAAAGACATGGGCTTTTTGATCGGTAACATACCGTGGAAAATACTGAGTTTCGAGGTTGCTGGTCTTGAATATCAAAAGCTATCTGCTGTTCATTGTTAAGTGCCCATGGATCTTGCCTTGCATCGAATGCCAAATAAAAAAAATTTCCTGGTAGAAGTGAGATTAGCAGAAACATGGAAAGCTGTATTTCCATACATATCTGGTTGGTTTAGCAATCCTTCAGGACCCAATATATCCACAACATAGATCACCATTCTCAACCTTTCACTCTTCACTGCAAAATGAAGAATGGACTCTCCTTTCTGGCTTACCTGCTCCATACTATCTGGGCAATGTTTAATCAGCTCTTTCACTGCTTTAAGGTTGAATTTCCAAACTGCAATGTGAAGTGGAGAGTGACCATTTATGTCCAACGTATATGCACTGGAAGGAAATTTCTTTATCAACCTCTCTACTATCCACTCTTCCCCAAATTCTGCTGCATAGTGGAGAGAAGTTTTTCCATATTCGTCTGCCCCTTTGATGTATTGTATTTTCTTGTTTGTAATTTCCTCCACAATATCTAAAGAAATATAGAAAAGATAAATTAATAATGAGAGAACCAGCATGGTCGTCACACCACTATTTCAAAACTCGATTATCTAACTCATGAAGGGCCTCTACCAAAAAAAAAAAAAAAACTCATGATGGGCTTGATTCGTCCGAAATCCACTAGATTTCTGGTCAAATTTGTTAGAAAAACAACGTCCAAAAATAGGGATTTTGCAGAAGAAAACGAAAAAGAAGAGAAGATAAACACACAACATCAGATTTTACGTGATTCACCCCCAATTTGGTATGCTACGTCTACGGCGAGCGATAGAACTGTTTTCACTATTTTTGTGAAGCAAATTATAAACCCTCAAGTCTCACCTTACCCTCTTAACGAGATAATAACATTTTATAAGGAAGCCCTACCCCAGAAAAGTACATAAATACCCCTAGAAGCCCAAAAGACCCACCCGATCTGGTTTGGACCAGAATACAACATATGTTGAAATGCACTTTTAGGCTTTTCTGGCACGTTTCGAAGCTGAAACGGCCCTTCAAAGATTGCCCACAGCACTTTTTGGGTTGTGATTAGGCTTCACCAATAACAAAATTTACAAGGCCGAAGTAATAATCCTACATCGATGTGGAGACTTATGGGTATTTGGGCACCCTAGCTCTACTTAATGACTAGCTTTACTCAAACCCTAACATGATAATGTTCTTGGAGAAAAAATAAATAAATTAAGAAGTTACCAAAATATCGCCTGGCAGCAGCTTCATATTGATGGAAATAGGATTCGTTCTTCATTGATTATCTCTCAATAGAGAGGTGAAATATATAATGACAATGTGATTGAGCTGATACATAGTAAGTGAGATCATATGAGATTACATGTGATATGAAAAACTGATTACATGTGATATGGAAATCTTGAGAGAATATTGTGAGAATAATATGGGATAACCGAATATTGAGTTCCCAAGAATGGGAACTCCTTATTCGGTCAATACACCCCCTCAAGGTGAAGGGGAGACTTGGCGGACCTTCAGCTTGTCGCGCATGAACTAGAAGCATGTAGTGGGCAGTGCTTTGGTGAGAATATCCGCTAAATGATCAGAGGTAGAGATGAACAGCACAGAGAGATTCCGACTAGCCACTCGTTCGCGTACGAAGTGGAAATCAATCTCAATGTGCTTGGTGCGAGCATGAAACACCGAATTTTCTATCAAATACGTCGCACCAAGATTATCACACCATAGGATAGGCGGTGACCGAATGGGAAACTGTAATTCCTTGAACAATGCCTCTAGCCATATGAGCTCGGCGGTGGCATCAACTAGAGCCTTGTACTCAGATTCTGTGGACGATCGGGCCACTGTCTTTTGTTTCCTCAATGTCCAGGAAATAAGATTCGGTCCAAGGAAAATGGCATAACCCCCTGTGGATCTTCTGTCACTACTGTTGCCAGCCCAATCAGCATAAAAAAAGGCCTTTTCCATAAATAACCCTGAAGTGGAGGTGCCTTTGAGATAGCTGAGGATCCATTTGACCTATATCCAATGTTCTTCAGTTGGGCTATGCATAAATTGGCATACCCTGTTTACTGCAAAGGAGACATTAGGCCTTGTTAACGTCACATCTTGAAAAGCACCCACGATCGATCTGTACCTAGTTGGATCGGTCATGGGAGCACCCCCTGAATCCGAGGAGGTGTTGGACATTAGAGTCAAGATGGGCTTGCAGTCTGTCATTCCAGCCTGGTCCAGGAGATCCTGTATGTACCTGGTTTGAGATAATAGCAGCCCGTGGGACTGGGGTATTGCTTCGATCCCCAGGAAAAAATGTAGAGGACCCAAGTCCTTTATTGAGAATTCAGATGCAAGGCTGGCCAAGAGAGTACTGACATACTCAGGGGTGTTACTTGTAACCAGAATATCGTCAACGTAGATTAAACAATACAGTAAGACAACCCCTTTCTTGAAGATAAATAGAGACGGATCTGTCCTGGAAGCCATAAAACCCAGAGAAAGCAAGAAATTGGAGAGACGGTGGAACCAGGCCCTAGGTGCTTGCTTAAGACCATATAGGGACCGGTGTAACTTACAGACATGATGAGGCATAGATTGGTCCACAAAACTAGGTGGCTGGTCCATATAAACCTCTTCAGATAACTTGCCATGCAGGAATGCATTGCTCACATCTAACTGTCGGATGGGCCAACCATGACAAACTGCAATGGCCAATATAGCACGAACTATTGTGGGCTTAATTACCGGGCTGAAAGTATCCGTGTAATCGAGTCCCTCTTTTTGGTGGAACCCTTTTGCAACAAGGCGAGCTTTATAATGCTCCAAGCTGCCATCTGCCTTTCTCTTGATTTTGTATACCCATTTGCATCCAATAATGTTCATATGTGAGGCCTTAGGCACCAGGGACCACGTCCCATTTTTAATTAGAGCATTTATCTCGTCTGCCATAGCAGAGCGCCTCTCAACATGTTTATTGGCTTGGCTGAAATAGGTAGGTTCTGTAGATGGTGGGTTTGTAGCAATTAGGGCATGAGGGGTGGTGTGGGAGCAAAGACGCATTGAGTGTCAACGCGGTGGAGGTGGTGGCGGAGGTGGGCTTGGTATGGGTGATGGTGGTGTTGGGTTTTGGTGTGGGATGGCTAGGGATGGGGAGGTGTAGAGATCTTGGAGTAGACGGGTGCGGCGGGGTGAGTGAGATTGAGGTAAAATATGGGTGGATGAGGTCGGTGGTTCTACCGTAGGAGCACCTAGGGGTGGAGTCAGGGGTGAACTTGTGATGGACCGTGCTACAGGGGAAATGGGTAAGGATTGGGCCGGTTGGGGTTGGGCCGGTTGTGGTGGATCTAACGGTGGATTGTGAGGAAGGGTGGCAATAGGGGCTGCAGCCCATGGAGAGGACTGGGTAACCGTGGGTGTGGGAGGAGGACCCAAAATGGATGGGTTTTTAAATGGAAAGCTAGACTCATCAAATATGACGTGACGGGCTATATACATGCGGTCAGTCGCAATATTCAAGCATCGATAAGCGGCATGGGATGGGCTATACCCCAAGAAAACACAAGGGAGGGACATGTAGTCCATTTTGTGACTATTATACGAGCGAAGATATGGGTAGCACAAGCACCCGAAGATGAGCAAAAAGGATTAATCGGGAACCCTGTGATGGATAAGTTGAAACGGGGAGACATTGTTGGACACACGAGAGGGCATGCGATTTATTAAGAAAACCATTGTATCAAAGGCAAAATGCCAATAATGTTTGGGAAGAGAACCCTGGGCAAGGAGAGCTAGACCAATCTCCACAATATGGCGGTGTCGGCGCTCCACAAACCCTTGTTGTTCGTGGGTGTGTGGAGTGGAGACACGGTGAGATATGCCAATTTGTTGGAAATAGTTGGGTAAGGTCCTATACTCTCCTCCCCAGTCAGTCTGGATGGATTTAATTTTCTTGGAGAAAAGACGTTCAACAAGTAATTGAAAGGATTTAAAAACAGCAAACACTCCAGATTTTTGTCTTAGAGGATAAAACCAAATGTAATTGGAACAATCATCGACAAAAATCACAAAATAGCGATGGCCATCCGAAGAAATAGTGGTGGAAGGCCCCCACACATCGCTGTGAATCAGATCTAAAGGAAATAAACTTTTAGTAAATGTTTCTCTGAGAGTCAACCTATGTGATTTTCCTAACTGACAAGCAGAACAAATGGAACTAAGCCGTGCAGAATGACATGGTAAATTCTTGGTTTTAAGCATGAACTTGAGAAGAGTTTCATAAGGATGTCCCAACCGTTGATGCCACTGATCGATGGAAGAATTTTCAGCCACATGTACTGATGGACCAGGAGAGACTGGAGTTGACAACTAATAAAGCCCATCTTTACTCAAACAGGAGAGAAGAATGGTCTTGGTTGCCAGATCCTTGACAAGAAAATAGGAAGGGTGAAATTCAAAGTAGACACTGTTATCACTAGCAAATTTTTGTACAGAAAGTACCGATTTTGAAATGGAAGGGACATGCAAAATGTTATTCAATGTAAATGAATGATTTTTAGAAAAGGAAGGCAAACTTGAATAACCAACATTGCTAATGGGTAAACCTATCCGTTTCCAACATGTAGCTGATCCGCACCCCCGTAGCTATCATAGGATGACAGGGCATGAATATCGGGTGTTACATGGTGTGTGGCTCTGGTATCGGGGTACCAAGTGAGGGCGGAAGAGGGCTGAAAAGGTGGTGGGTGTTGAGGAAAAGTCCTCATACATAAACTCCAATCATCTATCATGATGATATATATGTTTTGATGATAACAAATAAACCAAATTGGACTAACTCTTGTTTAAGATGTTTAAATAAGAGCATAGCACCAAGTGAGGGGGAGCACTCAATTCAAGAGATTGATGCTCAAAGCAAATTGAACCTTGTCCAAATTTTCAAGATATCAAAAAATCATGAAGAATGAAGAACAAGTTTTAAAGACAAAGGTCAAGACAAGTTAGAGGAACTCACTTTGAAGACATTCATGTAAAGAAGTGAAGTTCAAGACTTGAAGAAGATTGAAGACTTAGAATTGTGCTATGTTGTTAAATCATGTGTTAAAATCACAATCAATGTATCACACACACTCACGCATACATACATGTAGTGTGACCCTAGGAGGCTATTTTAGACTCTTCCCATATGGACTCAAACCAAAGAAATTGGCCCGGACTTGTTCAATGGAATCGACCTAAGTCAGTCCAATCATGGACTTACACTTGTTCAGCAAAATAGCTGATTCGGCATACCGAATCCAGATCCGGCATACCGAATCCAGATCCGGCATGTTGAATTCCATTTTTCCTGTAAAACACAATCTCAGGGTTTTGCTCACAGAGAGCAAACGGACTGCTCTGAATCATGATCCGGCATATCGGATTACAATCCAACATGCCAAATCGTGATCCAGCATACCGAATTGGCTTTTGACCGTTATGAATTAGCCGTTGGTCAACGGATATATTCCATGGTCCGACATACTGAATTGGAAAACGGCATATCGGATCAGGACAGATTTGTATCCGAATTTAGCAATGATTCTTAGATGCCTTGAGCACATTTGCCTATAAATAGATAAGCTTAATTAAGCTAAACACAATTAATCAAAACTAATAAAATGCATCAAAAGGCATTATTACTTGATCATTCAAAGCATTGAAGTGTGCATTCTTCATCAAGCATTCAAGCACATTCCTTCACTAGCTCCTTCCTTACATTTAGCATTAAGCTTCAAAGTTGAAAGGTAGCAAACACTACTAAAGTTGAGGTAACTCTAATCTTTAGTACCCTTTATTTTAAATGGTAGATTAAGTCCTCTTGCTTGGAATCAAGAGTAGTTGGTTGTGTGAGTCCTCTTGCTCTCAATTAAGATTAGTTGAGTCCTCTTGCTCTAAATCAAGAGTAGTTGACTCCTCTTACTCTCAATCAAGATTAGTTGAGTTCTTTTGCTCTTAATCAAGATTTGTACGAGTTCTCTTGCTCATACTCAAGATTTGTTTTAGTGGAATTCTCTCTAAGAAAAGAGGAGTGGACGTAGGCAAGTTTTGGCCGGACCACTATAAATTGTTGTGTTATCTTTACAATTTTAATTGTCTCTTATTGATAACTGTTTTAATTCCGCATAAGTTTTTATATTCCACTATCTTCACCTATTCACCCCCCTCTAGGTGAATTCACATTTAGTATCAGAGCGGGAGCTCAAGACCGTGATTATTTTTTAATCCAACTAAGAGTTTAAGACCATGGGATCTTCTGTCAATCGAAAGGTTGAAGGATACAATATTACCCGACCACCCTTTTTTGAAGGTGAAGGATTTTTCCATTGGAAGAATCGCTTCAAGAACTTCATTTGTGCCAATAACATTGATATATGGGAAGTCATTGAGAATGGACCAAATAATATAGACAAACCCAAAGGACAGCGGACTCCAGCTGACAAAGCAAAAGTCCAACTTAATTATGTAGCCATAAGTTACATCCAATGTGCTTTGGGAGAGAAGGAATATAATAGAACATGTATGTGTGACTCTGCTAAGGAGATGTTTGACAAGCTCATTATAACCTATGAAGGTACTTCAGATGTCAAACAATCTAAGATTGATATGCTTATAAATGAGTATGAGTTATTTAAAATAAAAAATAATGAGGACATATATGCAATGTTTACACGTTTTACTAACATTATAAACAAGCTGAAAGGTTTAGGGAAGATCTACTCCAATGGTGAAAATGTTCGAAAGATATTGAGATCTCTTTCAAAGGAATGGAGACCCAAGACTACAGCAATCAAAGAATCTAAGGACATCGACAAACTGAGTCTAGACGAGCTGTTGGGATCATTCCAAATCCACGAGATGTAACTAAAACTGGACACCAAGAAGATTAAACCAAAAGAACCAAAGAAGAAGGTTGTAGCATTCAAATCATATGAAATCAGTGATGATAAAGAAGAATTATCCGATAACGAGATCGAATATCTCTCAAAGAAGTTCTCAAAGTTCCTGAAGAACAAAGGCAAAACCTCATTCAACAAGAGGAGACTCTCAAGAGACCTAAAAGGTAAGAATATTTTTAAAGAGAATAATGACTCTTCTTCAAAAGACATTATTTGCTATGAGTGTAGGAAACCAGGACATTTTAGGGGAGATTGTCCAAAGATAAAGAAATACAAAAAAGTATACAAAGCCGAACACTCATTCGATTCAAGTGATGAAGAAGAGGAAGATGAAGAATCTCAAGAAGAAGAGCAAACCAACCTTGCATTTGTGGCTATTGAAGATGAAGAAAGTAAAAATGAGGTAACCCCCACTTCTCCATCTCATAAGGATAAGGATTTTCTAGAATTAGAAGAAGCCTTTGAAGACCTCTACCAAAGTAGCATGGAATTAGCTACTACTAAAAAGAATCTCTTAAAAGAGATAAATACCCTCAAAGACCAAAACACAACTCTAACTTCTCAAGTTAACAACTTAAAAGAAGAAAAAGAGAAGTTGTGTAAAGACTTAGAATCTTTTACTAATGGTAAAAAGAATCTTGATATTTTACTTGGATTTTCATCGAAAGCACCTTTCAACAAGGAAGGGCTAGGCTATGACGTGAACAAGAGTTCAAATCAAACCCAAAAGCCAAGTTCAAGTAAGATAGCAAGCAAGGGAGCTAAGAAAAATAAATATTGTAACTACTGCAGAAAGAAGGGACATTCTCTTAAGAAATGCTATTCCAAGAAGAAAAGTCCTCAAGCTAAGAAACTCAATCCCAAAGGGGAGACTCAAAGTCCAAATACCCCTCAAATTGTTATATGCAATAATTGTAACAAAAAGGGACACTCAATATGGGATTGTCATGATACTCGATGGAGAAATCAGTACATGGAATCAAAGAATACGAATCAAGCGTATTACAAACCTAGAAGACCTTATTATAGTGAATATCGGAGAGACTCTCCCAAAATTCAAAGACCATATAAGGTACCCCAAAACTAAAGACCTTGGAACCTCCAATCATACCCAAATTGGTATGGTAACCAAATGATTTGGAAACCAAGAGAAAGATATGATACTAACATTGATGGACCCAACACACAATGGGGACCAAAATTTTATTAAGTTTTTTCCTTTTTATCCCCGCTTTTTTATAATACCAAAGGGGGAGAGAAATGGGGAGAAAAAGTTTTTGTTTTCTTTTTAAACTTATTATGCAATTAATGTTATACAGTTCTTGAATATTGTATTATTTTCGATCAATATTTGTCATCATAAAAAATGGGGAGATTGTTGAGGAAAAGTCCTCATACATAAACTCCAATCATCTATCATGATGATATATATGTTTTGATGATAACAAATAAACCAAATTGGACTAACCCTTGTTTAAGATGTTTAAATAAGAGTATAGCACCAAGTGAGGGGGAGCACTCAATTCAAGAGATTGATGCTCAAAGCAAATTGAACCTTGTCCAATTTTTCAAGACATCAAAGAATCATGAAGAATGAAGAACAAGTTTTAAAGACAAAGATCAAGACAAGTTAGAGGAACTCACTTTGAAGACATTCATGTAAAGAAGTGAAGTTCAAGACTTGAAGAAGATTGAAGACTTAGAATTGTGCTATGTTGTTAAATCATGTGTTAAAGTCACAATCAATGTATCACACACACTCACGCATACATACATGTAGTGTGACCTTAGGAGGTTGTTTTAGACTCTTCCCACATGGACTAAAACCAAAGAAATTGGCCCGGACTTGTCCAATGGAATCGACCCAAATTAGTCCAACCAAGGACTTACACTTGTTCAGCAAAACAACTGATTCGGCATAACGAATCCAGATCCGGCATGCTGAATTCTATTTTTCCTGCAAAACACAATCTCAGGGTTTTGCTCACAGAGAGCAAACAGAATGCTCCAAATCATGATCCGGCATACCGGATCACAATCCAGCATGTCAAATCATGATCCAGCATACTAAATTGGCTTTTGACCATTATGAATTAGTCATTGGTCAATGGATATATTCCATGATCCGTCATACCGAATTGAAAAATGGCATACCGGATCAGGACAGATTTGTATCCAAATTTAGCAATGATTCTTAGATGCCTTGAGCACCTTTACCTATAAATAGGTAAACTTAATTAAGCTAAACACAATTAATCAAAGCTAATAAAAGGCATCAAAAGGCGTTACTACTTGATCATTCAAAGCATTGAAGTGTGCATTCTTCATCAAGCATTCAAGCACATTCCCTCACTAGCTCCTTCATTACTCTTAGTATTAAGCTTCAAAGTTGAAAGGTAGCAAACACTATTAAAGTTGAGGTAACTCTAATCTTTAGTACCCTTTATTTTAAATGGTAGTTTGAGTCCTCTTGCTCGGAATCAAGAGTAGTTGGTTGTGTGAGTCCTCTTGCTCTCAATCAAGATTAGTTGAGTCCTCTTGCTCTAAATCAAGAGTAGTTGAGTCCTCTTGCTCTCAATCAAGATTAGTTGAGTTCTCTTGCTCTTAATCAAGATTTGTACGAGTTCTCTTACTCATAATCAAGATTTGTTTTGGTGGAATTCTCTCTAAGGTGAGAGGAGTGAACATAGGCAAGTTTTGGCCGAACCACTATAAATTATTGTGCTATCTTTGCAATTTTAATTGTCTCTTATTAATAACTATTTTAATTTTGCATAAGTTTTTATATTCCACTGCCTTGACCTATTCACCCCCCCTCTAGGTGAATTCATAGTGGGTAGGCTGGTGTTGGTAGCAAGGGTGGTTGAGTGTGATGGGCTGTAGGGCCGTTGGGTGGATGGGTAAAATGGGTGGTTGGATAACCAGGTTGAGTGGAATTCCTATAATAGCAATAGGCAGCAGTGTGGTTCGTTCGACCACAAATGGTGCAAAAGAATCGACCACTAGAGAAGGTAAATCTGCCACCACGGCCTTGACCAAAATGGCCACCACCCCGATTTCCATGCCCCCCGCACCCAGATCCACGGCCAGGAGAGGGACTGCCATTATCCGGAGAGGCAGTCTGTTGAACATTGTTCGCCGAGGGGGGTGGAGAGGATGGCAAAGCTTCGGCAAGCTGCAACTTTTGGAAGGATCGAATGCTTTCATGGCTGAGAAGCAGGCTGCTTAACTCCGAATAGGAAGGAGGTTCAGTCCGAGCAAGAAAGAAGGGCACAATGCCCTACAGGTCGGGTAGCAATGCACGGAGAACATAAGTATTGAAGTCTGCCGATTTAAACGGATTACCGGTGGCAGCAAACTCATCAGCAATTAGCTTTGCGCGTTGGAGATAGGCACCCACGGTTTCATCTTGTTTTTGTTTGAGGTTGTGAAGTGATGTACTTAAGGTCATGAGTCAAGTAGGAGATGTCGACCCATATGTCTGCTGTAGTGTAGTCCATATTTCATGGTTGGACTCTTTATCAAGGACTGTAGAGTATACTTCATCCGATAGAGATGCTAAGAGCATGCTGGTAATGGCAGAGTCTTGTCGGTGCCAATCGTCTACAACAACACCCGAGGGAGGACATGTCTGAGATCCATCTACATAAGAATACAACCGCTGCCCTTTGAGAAATGCTGTAATTTGTTTTCGCCAAGAAAGATAGTTGTTTAGCGTTAACTTCAAAGACACATAGTGATGAGCAGAGGGCAGGGAGGAGAATAACTTTACTGAAGAAGAAGTATTGGCATCTGTGGCAAGGGAAGTAGCATCTGAAAGGGAGGGAGAGGCCGCCATGAGAATGTAGAGGAGAAGAGAAGATGAGAAAAAAAGGAGAAATTTAGATCGGATAGGGCGTGAGCCTATTGGCTCTGGATACCATGATGGAAATAGGATTCGTTCTTCATTGATTATCTCTCAATGGAGAGGTGAAATATATAATGACAATGTGATTGAGCTGATACATAGTAAGTGAGAACATAAAAGATTACATGTGATATGAAAAACTGAATACATGTGATATGGAAATCTTGAGAGAATAATATGGGATAACCGAATATTGAGTTCCCAAGAATGGGAACTCCTTATTCGGTCAATATATACAAGGTTTTCTCGCCTTTAGGGCCACCATAAGCTGCTGGCTTTTCTAAGATCAACTTCACCATATCTAGATCTCCCGTTTGAGCATCTAAGTATAGCAGAGACTTGTCAGAATCGTTGTGGTAAGATGACCAATTAGGGTCAGCCTAAGTCAGCAACTTAGCCACTGGAAGATTGTTGTTTCAAGCAGCTTCATGTAAAGGCATGAAATTATATTTGTTTCTCATTCTCAGCTTCTCAATTGCACTTGCAGATTCAATATCATCATCTTGTCTTATTCTTGAGATAAGAAATTTAGCCATTTCTTCATTTCCAGTCCTCCTCGCTACGAAATGTAGCGGAGTGTCGCCATTGGAGTTTGGCTGTGTGAGGAGTGATGAAAATTGATTGCAGAGCTCTTGCACAAACTTGGCATGTCCATCGTCATGGTACAGAGCAATATGAAGGGCTGTGTTCAATGTTTTTTTTTGCTAAGAGATCCTTGTATTAAAGAGAAGGAAAAAAAATTAGAAACCCAAAACCAAGAAGACAGCAAAAGCAAAACACAAACACAGACTGGACCAGTCTGACAGCATCCCTAATACATAACAAATCTATAATTAGGCAAGCCCATAGCATCACGAGCCAACTGATCAGCAACATGAGTAGGGACGGTCAGGTTTGTAGTAGACACTCCAGTAATTGCCGCATGCTTTGCCAAAAAGTCTGCAATCAGATTAGCTTCCCTAAAGCAATACGAGATTTTCCAATTGTAGGAGTCAAGGTAAGGCTTGAGAACCTGCCATCTTTTGAGCGCAAACCACGGGATGTTACAGTGTTGAATAGCCAACACCAGAGCTGTCGAATCAGATTCAATCCATAGGTCCATGAAGCCATTCTCCCAAGAAATAAAGAGCCCGTCTAGCAGAGCTTCAAACTCAGCCACAATGCTATTTGCAACCCCTAGGAATCTGCAGTAGGAATGCACGACCTGGGCTTGATTGTTTCTAAACACCCCCCACGCCTGCCCTTCCTGGATTCCCAAGCGAACTGCCATCAATGTTAAGCTTTATCCAATGCCTCATGGGTCTGCACCAGAAGACCTCCAGAACATTGTGAGATTTGACATTAGAAGCCGCCAATCCCAGATTTCTAACACAAGTCAAGTCCTGAATATTTTTTACCCCTTTGATCACATGATTACAGTCTCTAATCTCCCCTTTCACACAATCCAGGAGCTGCTTCACACTTCGAGCAATACCCTCATGCCACCTTCTATTTCTCTCCTCTCACAAAATAGCACATATGATAGTTGCCCCTGCAGCCCAAGGCTCCTTGACATTCGTCCATTTGAGTTTTCCTTTCCACCACTCAAAAAATTCTTGAATGGAGGAAAGATTTCCCCGCACAAAACCAAACCAGGAGGCAAAAGAGTTCCAAACCGCAGAACTGAACTCACAATTAAGAAACAAGTGATTGATAGACTCACCTTCCTTTAAGCACATAGAGCATCTAAGCGCCAAATAAATTCCCCTTTTTTGCACTTCCTCATCCGTGGGGACCTTTCCATGAGCCAGCCTCCACCTAAAAGTAGAGTAGCGAGGTTGGACATTCCTAGCCCACACCAGATTTTCCCAAGGAACAATAGGCGATTTCCTTCTAATACCCTCCCAAGTATTGGCCATAGAGAAGTTGCTTGACTTCGACAAGCTTCAACAAACAGAGTCCTCCATCGGGTAGCAAGGGATGGCCAAGTCTTTAATAGCCTGGAACGCATCATTCAAGGTAATCGAAGACACTGGCGGCAGCATCCAAACCCCCTCCTTAATAAACTCACTCACCTTTGTTGTATCATTAATAAAAAACTCCTCACCCAGCTGGCATTTATCTTGAATAGAAAAAGGACCCCGCCATTTTTCCTTCCAAAAATTAATTTGCTTTCCATTACCCAAGATCCAGTGCTCTTTCTCCTTCACAAAACTCCACATTTTCCTAATACTTGGCCAGATGGAGGAAGCTTTATAACCACTCTGCAAATTTCCCCATTTATTGACGTACCTGTGTCTCAAGAAAGTGGAAGACAACGACTTATCATTCCTAATCTTCCAAGTTAGCTTGCACAGCATAGCCATGTTCACATCTCTAAGCCTTCTTATCCCCAATCCCCCTTCCGCCTTTGGCTTGCAAAGTTTATCCCAACTAACTGTAAAAGCCTTTGGGGACTCAGCATCACCAATCCAAATGAAGTTCCTCATCCAACGCTCTAAGGTAGTAATCAGCGAGGCAGGCCACCAATACACCGAGAAGCTGTGGATTGGCATACTAGACACCACGGACTTCACCAATTCAACACGACCAGCCATCGAGAGCAGTTTGCCTTTCTAACCAGCCATTTTATTTCTGACTCTATCCATCACCGGGAGTAGCATATCCCTTTTCACACGGCCCTTGGAAATATCCACACCGAGGTACCTAGTGGGGAACTTACAAATCGGCATCTGCAACACCTCCACAATAGCTTGGCGCCTGTCAAAAGGAATGGGACCCAGAAACAATTTGCTCTTTTCCAGGTTTATCCTTTGGCCCGAGCACTCTTGGTAATTACCAAGGAAGGACATGAGATTCCTGACATAATGAATAGAGGCATTAGTAAAAATAAAAATATCGTCAGCGAACAAGCAATGCCCTGGAGTGCGAACACCTCGAGGCCCAGGCAAAGAAGAGATTTTCTTTTCATTGAGCAATTTAGTCAAACCCCTGCAAAGTACCTCCTCCGCTAGGATAAAAATCATAGGGGAGATTGGGTCACCCTGGCGCAGCCCGCGTTCCACACTAAAAAAGCCAACAGGCCCTCCATTCACAAGCACCGATAATCTAGTAGAAGAAAGCAAACAGCCAAGCCAATTAATCCACCTCTCCGAGAACCCAAATTTAATCATCACTTTGAATATAAAATCCCACGAGATTGTATCATATGCCTTTTGGATGTCTATTTTCAGCCCCATCCCTCCTCCCCTAGAAGCCGTCGACATCAAGTTAGTAAGCTCCGAAGCAATTACAATATTATCATGGATCACCTTCCCCTTTTGAAATGCACCCTGCTCTTCTGATATTAATTTAGGGAGAACCACCTCCAGCCTATGAGTGATGATTTTGGACAAAATCTTGCAAAAGAAATTCGCCATGCATAATGGCCTGAATTTCTCTAGAGCTAAAGCACCATCCACCTTAGGAATTAGCACAATAAAATAATTGTTTATACCTGTAGGTAACCGGCCAGAAGAGAAAAAATGTCTGACAGCCTTGCACATGTCCTCCCCAACCACATCCCAGCAAGCTCTAAAGAAAGCCCCAGGGTACCCGTCCGGCCCAGGAGCACTGTCAGGATCTAGCTGCCACACTACCGCTCTAATTTCTGAATCGCGAGGGACCGAATCCAATCTGAAATTATCCACCTCCTCCAAAACCCGAGGAATGCAATTCAGAAGCTCCTCATGCTCCACCACCTCCACAACCTTATGAAAATTTTTATAATACTCCTCCACATAATTTTTGATCTATTCTTGATCCATAAGAACACGTCCGTCTGCTGTCTCCAGAGAACAAATTGCATTTTTCGCTCTTCTAATCTTGGTAGAGAGATGGAAAAACTTTGAGCATCTGTCGTCGTAGACCTTCCTATTCAACCTAGACTTTTCTGCCCAGAGCTTTTCAAAGTTATCCACCACCACATTGTAATTGTTTTTAGCCACTAGCTCGCGATAAAAAAGAAGGTCACTCATCCCCACTCTTTCAATTTCTCCTGGACAGCTTGCAACTCCTTTTTAGAGGAATGAACCTGCTCCTCAAAGTTTGGATAGTTTTACTTAGCCCAAGCCCTAATAATAGGCTTTAATCTTTTCAGCTTCTGAGCCAACACAAACATAGAAGACCTTGAGATCTACTCCTTCCAGGACTCCTCCACAATATGCAGGAAATTAGGATGTTCCAACCAAAATCGTTGAAGCCTAAAGGGAAAATTCTCAGGTCTTTTCATAGCTTCAGCCACGACAAGGATGGGAGCATGATCCGACACAGTACTAGTAAGCACTATCTGAGAACTATCCCCACAAACTGAGAGCCAGGCTTCATTATAAAAACTCCTATCCAATACAGCAGCAACATGCCCTACCTTCCTGTTATTTGTCCACGTAAATTTGTGCCCCCGAGAGGGAATCATCAATAGCGAACAAGCATCCACCATCACCCCAAACTCAGTTGCAGAGCCCTGGTTAAAAGAGTCTGGGCCTTTTTTCTCAGACGAAGCAAGCGTGGCATTAAAATCCCCTACAACCAACCATAGAGAAGAATCCAAGGGAGCCACAACCGCGAGCTCAGCCCAAAGATCTCTGCAAAGAACACTCAAACATTTTGCGTGCATAAATGTCAACAAAGAATCTCTATGTCCCCAATCCACCTTGATCGTAACCTGTTGCTCTGAATCCTTTACAAGTATCGGCTTTGATAAGCCCCGCTTCCAAATCACCCACAAGTTTGGAGCTCTATCACTGCGATTATTGTGAATAAAGTCACAATCATACCCCAGCCTATTGAAAAGCAGAGCTGGGAATCTATAAACCTCCACCATCGGTTCAGCAATGCACACCACATCTGGCTTCTTATCACTAATAAAGATTCTCAAGGCCGACTTTGCAGCAGCCTTCCTAACACCTCTAATGTTCCAGTAGAGAGCCCTCATTAAATTTTTTTTTTTAACCATGCGACCCGATTTTCTAGTTGCACCCTCCATAGCCTGCTTCTCCTTTAATTTTTGCTTATCAACCTCGGCAGCCTCTAGACATCTTAAAGCTTCATCAACCTTCTCCACACCTGCATGGTGCACCATCTCCTGAGCCATATCCAAGTGATTTGGGCTCTACGAGGTAGCCACCACACCACCCGAATCAGCCACGAAAGTCTCCCTAGCTGTGGTAGAGATACCAGCAACCGTGCCTTGAATGGACTCAGTTTTTGAATCATCGCCCATACCCGAACCATCGGCTCCCAATAATTCCCTATTCAAACCAGAATTAACTGGTAGCACAATCTCTAGAGTCCCACCCGCACCATCCAGCTCATTTTCGCAAAGAATATCTCCAAGATCCCTTGCCACGTCATGCTCACTATTTGATTCGGAAACCAAATCATGTTGCATGCCCCCATCCTCCACCTGCCTATTATAACGTTCCACAAAAGGAGAGTTTTGATTAGGAATCCCCTCTTGGATTGGGTTTCCTAAATCCACCTGATTCCCCGATGAAACACCAGCCTGGTCTTGCCTTCTCCTGCTTCGTCAACGCCGCCTCAACCTCAGACCATCTACCCACTCAGAGTTGGCGTTACCAACCCTCTCATCTCCCCTGCCGGCCTCATCATTCTCGAACAGCACCTTCGACCGGCACATCTCTGAGGAGTGACCAAGCTTCTTACAATACCTGCACCACTCCATCTCGTCTTCGTAGACAATGGTTTGGTGAAACCAAAAAGGATCACCCGAGCCTGGTTGCAAGTGCTCAACCTGTATTTCAAAGATCCTCTCACCTTCAATATCAATCTCCATGAGAACTCTCGCATAATTATTAAACATCACATATTGGGTGCGCCGATCAATTGCCACTGGTCTTCCCGCCGCCTTGGCCATGGACAACAGGATCTTTTCATTCCAATATTCCAGAGGGAGGTCTGGAAATTTGATCCAAACCAGCTTGGTCGTCTTCGACGTATCATTCACATTGAACCTTGGCCTCCATCATTGGAAAGTTATCGCATGTGACCCAACTCTCATAGAACCCCTATTCCATATAGCAGCCATGTCCTCCTCCTTCTCAAATCGGGCAAGAAAGAAACCCTTTCCCAGCAGTGATAGCACCACCCCCGCCTCTAATCTCCAAGAGGTTTTACACGCCACCCTAATCTCATCCAAGATGATGAATCTAACATTAGTTCTGCCGATCAAAGCATTCTTGAACCCACGCAGTTCTTTTTCGTACGCCTCCTATGGGATAACCACCTTAGTAGAATTTCTGGCTTTAATCGGATCCGATAGGTCCTCAATGGCCGACAGTGATTCACCCACCGCCCTCGCAAAAGTCTTCGACAAAAGAGGCCTGGTAGGACCACCTGCAACCTCCCCAGCAAGCACTTCCCCTTCCACCTCTCTAGCCACCGGTTTAAAGAAGTCCACAATATGAAGTTGTCTACCACTCGCCGACAGCCCACTCCCTCCAGGGTCATCCGGCACACCCTCACCCACCACAGAATCAGAAACACGCAAATCCATCTTTCTCTCTCTTTCTATTGCTGATTCCTTCTCTGTGCCTAGAGGGTTCCCAACTGTGTTCAATGTTGGCCTCGTTGCTTGCTGATCTATACTAGGGGTGTATGGTAGCTTTATTAGGGTAGTATCACCATTTCTTGCAGCCCAGTAAAGCTCACAATTCATGGATTTAACAGAAGCAGCTCTCTGATCACTCACATTGCATTCAACAAAAAATTCACAGAAAAATATTTGATTATAGATTGATTCATAGAACGATCTTTATAAGGAACTTCTAATTACGTGTTCCTTAAGTATGATCAATCTCCAGCAAATACTTTGGCACCGTTTGACAATGTTACTAGTGTTTCTGTGCCGTTTCTGACTAAAAACGTATTTTGGTGTTACTGTTACCAGAATAACGTTACTGGCTTCCTAAAAGATGTTTGATAAACCTGTTCCAGAAACGTATCCAGAACACTATTAATACTAAAAGGTGTTTGATAAAACCTGTTTCTGTAACAGTTTTGTATTGATTAATATAAATTACAAAATTGCCATTTTTACTAAAATACATATAAAGTCATGGATGATAGGACATTAAAACTTATTTTTAATAAAAAAAATCAAAAAAAAATATTGAAAATCATTGGAAAGAAAAGATACTACCATGTACAGAGAGATAGAGAAAGTGAGTGAACGGATTATTCCCCATCCGTGTATTCTGTGTTGGGGGAGTGGACACCTATGCCTTGTGGACAGTTTAACGGATTAATTTTTTTTCTTCATAATTTTGGATACATATACACATCAAACCAAACCTAAATCAATCCGATAAAAAGAAACCGATATGAACCCAAAACCAAACTGAAACCAAAGCTTTCCAAAATCAATTCAGCCAGGGCCAAAACCGACACGAACTGACCGATTGACACCCCTACCACAGGCCCTCAAAACTCTCCAATACAATATGAATACATTAATACAATCAATACAGACATGGTCATGTGAAGTATAGTGAATGAGGTCAAAAGGCTCAAAACGAAATCAGCAATATTTTTTAAACATCAAGCCCCACAAAAGGGGAATTGCTTTATCCCTCTGAGATGTGCTTACATCGTTGTGCTCCCTCAATTCGGCACTAGTAGGGTCACTCTGTACACCTCTGTAACTATAAACGGCAAAACTGGAAATGGCTCTCACCCCTTTGCTTTATTACTTCGATTCTTTTCTTTTTCTTTGTATGGGTGATGAGAATCCAACACAGTCACTCTTTGTTTCTATATAATGAATCACTGGGTTTTGGTTCGTACAAGTCAGTGAGAGCTTTGGACAACTCTCTCTATCTCTCCTCAATTGGTTAGGACATTGCACATGGTTAATGTAGCTTTGGTACACGATTCTATAAACTACTCATCATCCTGTTAAAACAGGAACCATCTTGTAGGTGCCCATGGTGTCGGGTTCAATTTAAGACCTCTAAGTGTATTCTTCAGCTCGCATGGAAGTCATGAAGCATCAACTAGACTCCCTTAAGTCTTAAGTTTTCATTCACATGGAGATGTGACATTGGGTGCCCTTAGAAGCAGCAAAAGCAAGCTTTACTGTGACAACAAACCAAAAACATAACAAGAAAAAAGAGAAGGGGGGGGGGGGAGTTTTAAAGCAGGAGCCAGCTGTTCCTAGGTAAAAAGGATCTTGGTGGATTTGAACCACCAACCCCTTGGAACATGCTTGAGACATCTTCATGTTCCAAGTGCTCTACCAATTTGAGCTAAAGACCCAACAAGTAAAGAAATTTGAAATTTACATGGGCGTTTTGTAAAACCATATCAAGGCTCACAAATGATGCTACAAATGTGGGAGTGACACTATCAGCCTGTTCCATTTTCCAGTTAATAAAGCGGGAAAAATTACTCCTAACAAACTTACATTCTCAATCATTACATAAACAAACTTATCGGTCTCATTTACATTCCATGTAACATGAGTTGTTGGAGTTGACCTAGTTGCCATAATATCTAACCTAACCACAAATAACATAGTTATATAGTAGAAACGATATATTGAACAAGAATTTACCTCCATTAATGGCAATACCTTAAAATGGAGAAGTAAAAAGTTTAATCATTGCATTGCACGTATGGCAATACCTTAAAACACCCATTGGTATTAAATATTTCAGGTCAAATAAATCTAGATAAGCAAAATTGTATAAATATATAGGAAACATATTAAGTACTTTTATCTCTGTCATAGTCACGGTCTAACTGATTGTATAAAACACCCATTTCACTCTCTTTCTCACAGATGGGAAGTGCACATTGTTCTAATTAGCATAAGAATGTGTCTATTTATGTATTAATTTGCCAACAAAGTTCAGCCGTTCAGGCAAAGCACTCTCAGTCCCTTAATGAACTAACTGAAAAAGACCAACAAAAAAAAAATGGAAAAACCAACACTTCTACATTATGGTATGCAAAAAGCATTGACCACAGACCTTCACATGAGTCCAAGCTACTGATAAACAGACAAACATTCACATTAAAGCCGACAATTCAATAAACAGAGGCACCATTCCCCACAACTAAATAGATGCTTCTCAGGTATTCTAGTATAAATAGCACATTAAATCTATCTGGTTTGTACTGCATTACAAATCTATATACCATAACTAACACTATGTACCTTGCCTATCAATGAAACTGCTGTCTGATATAAAACCTAAATGCAAGAAGGGATGTAAGTAGGGCTAAAAATGCATGTTTTTGCAGCCATAGACAAGATAAAAAATCAGTGTGGTCAAAGCCATCAATTAATATTTTCTATGCATCCTAATGTCAAAACAGCCAGGAACAAGAAACTAAAAATGGTCAAGAGCCATTAAATTCTATTTCCTGCAAATCATATATCACATATAGATCTAAACCATAAATTCGCTTACAGAAAATCAAGAACAAAGAGGGAAGACCTAATTCAAAAGTTAGAAGACACAGCCATAGATGAAGGGCATAATACAAGCTCAAAATTCAATACCGAATCCACCCAGACCCCAGTGTAGAGGATTCTACATGGATCATGGATGTGTAATGAGGCTCAACTTAGTTTAACGGCAAGTAGTTAAACCCTTTAGCAACTTTGTAGCTGTTTATGCACTTTTTGGTCCAACATTCCCTGGAATTTATGACAAAGACATAGGGGTTTACACTCTTTTCTACTCGGTAGTCAACTAAAGTCATGAACTGAAATCTATCCTTTTCTTTATAGTTATTTATCCCCCCAGATAGTAATCCCTTTTCCTTTGGTGTTTTACTTGGGTTGTGTTTTTATAGGGTTTATCCTTGGCTTTCCCAATTCCCACTCAGTATACAGATTGCTGCCATGATGGGGAAGGTATGCAGTTTGGTCCTTATACTCTTAACTCTCCAGGTGTATTTACTAGATATTATCTGACTGTCATGTCTCTTTATTCACTGTGACAGCGGAGTTACCACTTGAATTTCCAGATGGGACCACCCCAGTTACATGTCGTGTCTTGATATATGATAGTTCTACTGACAGCAAAGTTGGTGTAGGATCTGTTATGGGCAAGGCTTTAGCTCCTCCATTGCCTGCTGGCAGTCTCTACATGGAAGAGGTGCATGCTAAGGTTTGGCATCTTTCATTTGATATATTCCTTCATTTCTATTAGATTGTTTGTTCTTAAATATCCAGAGTTCTAGTCTATTTTTTTGTGGATGCCTTGCTACTTCCTTTCTTCCTCTTAGCTTTGTATTACTACTTGGTTTTCCTTGTTTTGTTCAAGTATTGTCATCTTATGAACCGTTATCCTAGGGATTTTCTATTTTAGTAGAAAAAGTAGACATTTTTGTAGAAATATATGTCTGAAGACAGTATAGAAACGTTTTTGTATCTTCTTGGACTGGTGATTTACACCCTTTCTCACATTTGTCTTGACTTGCCCTTCCCCCCAACACACAAAAAAAAGGTATCTAAGTATTTGTGTCTAATCATTCTTTCAGCTTGGGGAAGAGCTATGGTTTACTGTGGGTGGTCAGCATATTCCTTTTGGTGCATCACCACAGGTCAGTCTATAATTCTCTATCACCAGTATAAAGTATCTTATCATGTTCTTTCTCTGTTGCACCATGATTCTCTTTTCTGTAATTTTTTTTGGGTGGGAGTTGGGGGGTTACATATGTTGCTAACTAGTTTATTGAAGTTCCTCTGTAGTAGTTGGGTTGTTTCATGACTTCATCCCATGGATAACCTACAGAAATTTCTGATCTTTTGTAACTGTTTAAGCTTAATGTGGTGGTATGGGGACATAGCTCATTGTGGGGACACAATTTTAAGTTCCTCTTTAAAGGTTGTTCCATTCTGACCAAGTGGTCAAGGGTTTGATGGATACAACCCTCCAAATATCTCATCAAAGTATCAAACTGATGGTTAGATTGAGAGATGAGACTTCAGGTATGAAACTAGCAAGTAGCATCCACATTAGAAGCCTACTAACACAGTCAATCTGAATTGCAGCCGCAGGGCAATATAAGATGGAGAATGATTTTCAATTGACCTCTACTCGCCACCAAGAGTACTCCACTTGAATGGCAATGTGAGACAGTAACAAAGCTCCAGAAGTAGACTTCGAACAACTTCAAACAAGTGCTTGGATTGCAAGGACTGGGTAGAAGAAAAGGGGAAGTAGAAGGGGAATATGACCATGGCTTCTCACCTATGGCCATGGTCAGCATCTCACTAACCAGAAAGGCATCTCACCAAGCTACTGCATCTCACAGCTAAGAAGTTCACAAAAGCCAAACTTCATTCAACTTCCAAATCGTTAAGAGTGACTTGAAGCCTTACAGACCTACTTATATGGATGTAGTCTACATCTAGAAAATAGAAACAAACTAAAATAGCAAGTAGGAACGACTAAAAGAAAATCTTTTTCACAACAAGCACTCACACACATTGGGTTGCAGAACTAACATTCACAAAAGAAGAGAACAGGGAGGACTGAAATATTCTCGAAATGAAATTCCACAAAACCCTTAACAATTTCATAAAAAACCCTATAAAATCCTTACCTTTCGGTTGTTGAACTTCCTCGATCTACCAGCAGAGGGCTTACAGCAGGTGACTCTACCAATTTCTGAGACAAAATGGGAGAAAAAATCAGCCTTATAGTTCACAAACAGAGAGTGACACAGAGAGAGAGAAAGTGAGCGAGAGAGAGCGAGATGAGCAGAGAGAGAGTGAATACCCCACAAGGCAGCATTGCCATTACTCGAGATTTCTTCGCTGAGTAATCCTTTGGGGCAGAACCCAACCTTGGAATCATCAAGGGAGGTGGGAGGGACAAAATGGAGAGGATGTCCAGCAGGTTTAGCAGAAGTGCTGCCTGAGAAAAGGGAGGACCAAGGTTTTTCAAGAGAGGTAGATTGGTCGACAACAAGGGTGGATGGGTTAAGGTGGGAAGTAGAGGGACAGGGAGAGGGAGGGCCTGGATGAGAAGCTGAGGTGCAGGCAGCGGTTGGGGCTGCCGGAGAAGGGGGGAGCATTTTAGAGTCTTTTCATCTCCGAGCCAGAGAGAGATGAGCGAGAGAGAGAGTTGCAGGTTGGTGCAGGCAGAAATAGAGAGTGACACAGAGACAGTGAGCGAGAGAGAGCCAGATAGAGAGAGAGTGAGAGATAGCGAGCGAGAGAGAGAGATGAGTGTACCTTGAGAGTTGCAGGTAGGGGTGTAAATAATGCCCGGCTGGCCCGAACCCGCTCTGAGCCCTGCCAGGACCCGACCCTGATCTGCCAGCCCGAAGGGCTGGTTAGGGTTGAGATTTTGGCTGACCCTGGCAGGGTCGGGTCGGGTCCGGGATAAGACCCCGGGCTTAGCCCGGCCCGGCCCAGACTCGACCCTGTATTAGTTATAGGCAATGTATAGTTGTAATAATGTATCAATTTATCATGGAAAAGATAAAAACGCCCATCTCTGGAGGGTAAACTAGTGAACCCTAATACCTAATTTCGTTCTCACTCTTCATCCATCTCTTGAGGAAAGCGCCGCTCGTGACCCCTACTGATCTTTATCGCCCCCAGTACTGGGGGCTGTCAAGTGCCATCGTGTGGCTGGGCACCACCCATGTGTGCACTGTGGGGCCCATTGTGCACACATGGGCGGTGCCCCAGCCGGACGATGTGCACTTGACCGCCCCTAGTACTGGGGGCGATAATTTCCCCTACTTCTCATCCTTGGTTCATCACTTCCTCCTTTACTACTACGATCAAGGCATCAAGCAGCTTGTTTCTCCTCCACTCGACCTGCTATGATCAAGGCATCAAGCAGCTTGTTTCTCCTCCACTCGACCTGCTATGATCAAGGCATTGAGCAACCTGTTTCTCCTCCACTCGACCTGCTACGACTCTCTCTTAACACAGGTATGTTCATGAGATCCCTTTGGTATCACTTCTCTCCTTTTCACCTCTTCCTCTACCTCCTTCCCAGGTTTTTTTTTTGGTTAAAAGGAGCCTTTAATTAATAGAAATATAGAGATTACATTCTATAATAAGCCATACCAGAGGCATCATTCCTTACTAAGATGGAAAGAGCCTCAGGCAGGCATGAAGTATTAAAATCTTCTCTCCTTTTCTATTTTACTTTTCGGCAGTCCTCTGGGAGTTGCGTTGCGAGTATTAGTTGGCTTTTAGGGCCGTTGGGCAAGAGGTAAGACCCAGTTTGCGGTTAATTAGCAACTAAGATCTCCTTCACCCTTTGGTGGATGGAAGTATACCTTAGTTAGGGGGATATGTTCCGATAACTATGAGTAGACTTACTAGAACCATGTCTTCGAGACTAGTCGGCGACTTCAATTCGCCAAGTCAAATAATTAGTAATGAAGTTCTAACAAGTGACCTTGATCAGTCCCTTCAAAACTGGACCTTACCTAAGGTCCCAACCAAAGAAGTTTACAAACAAGAATGGTATAGTTTCACTGAAACTATCAAGACCGTAGAACAAACTATCAATTACTCTCCAGATATGGAAGAGATCCAACTCTTAGACCCTTCAAATCTTAACAAGTTAAAAAAGGATTTTAATTATATCCATATAGGACTTATACAAGTAGCCATCAAACCCCTGCACAGGGAAGGGCTCAACGTAGCCCTCCTGCTTGCTCTCAGGGATCAAAGGTTCCTGCAATTTGATGATTCCCTTCTAGGGATGATAGAAACAAGTCTTCACAAAGGCCCAGTTTATTTCAATTGTTACCCAGACATAAACTTATCCTTAAATGATGCAAATCTTCTGGATACCTTAAAAGTTAACATCCTTACAAGTGGTTACAAGATGAAACAAGGTTCTATACCAATTGCTATAATCCATAGAATCCAGTACAAGGCCATGAGAACTTTAAGACCCAAGGCTCTAAGAAGAACTATCAAAGGACAAACCACGTTCATAGAAACGGACTTTGTCCATTCAAGAACAGTTCACCCTAAAACAGTGAGCTGGAAAGACATTAAGTTTCCGACAAAATGGTGTCTCCAGGCACCTTGCCCAGAGTCACTTGTTGAACCTAACAGTGACGTTGAATCTATAAACCAAGATCAGGACGGAATGGTTACTATAACATTCCAGAGGAAAGATAAACAAATAAAACCAAATCCTGAAGAGTTTGAAAAACTCAGTCAAGTCCCAAGTAGAGCTTCAACCTCTAGTTCTCTAACAAGTCTCCACTTAGAAAACCAAAGGTTACAAGAACAAATAAGGTCCTTACATATTCTAGGATTACATACTCAAATTAACAGTAATGTCACCCAAGGAATTTATGAACAACAGTCTAACAAGTCTTCTCCATCAAATGAACCAGCTTCACCAACTCAAACTGACATGCAACACGAAGCAAGAGTTGCTGTCATAACAGTAGAAGACTATGAGATAGACAAACCCAAACTCAGAATAGATTTCAATTCACCCAGGAACGCTGAAAAAAGAGAATGGTTTTTTAGCTACTTCTCGAAAGAAAAACAACAAGAAATCAAGAACCTCTGGTATGACAAAATGAGAACCATCAAAGTAGATGTTATGTTCTTTACATATTTAGACATCTATACAAGTAATAACAACATTCCTTATCCCTTTTCAAACATCAATGCCAGCAAGAAGGTGTACCACACCTGGAAATTGGCTGATGACAAGACCATAGAGACAATACACCCTCCTGGTTCAAATGTTAAATTAAAAATTAACAACACGGAAATCTTGGCAACACCTTTTAGATCCATTGAAGGTGTTTCTGATGGGTCCAAGAAAATTATTGAACAAACAAATTACACAAACCAGTATTTACAAACCATAGGAAGTCAACTAATTAGAATAGAGAACTTAGTTAAAAAAGACACTCCTATTGAACCAACGTCTCTAAATCAAGCTAGTACTTCCTCAACAACAACAACAACTCTGTTCAAACCTTTCACGATTTCGAACAAGAGTTTAAAAAACTTAAATACTCAAGAAAACAGAGATCTAGTAAGCCAAATTTCCACAAGATTGCAAAATTTGATTGTCCCTGATACACCTCAAAAGGAAACACAAGGAAGCTCTGCTTCCAATGTGGCGAACATCCAACAAATGGATTCCTCTGAATCATCCAGTGATGAGGAGGAGCAAGAACAAGTAAATGCTATTACTAGCCCATACATGAACAATAATTATTATCCAAGACCTACTTACCCAGACCTTCAAATTGAACAAAGGAGGGAATTTTCCCAAGCAAATTACCAAAGTGGTACCATATATGAATGGAACATAGATGGTATGTCGGATTATAATCTGGCTAACAAACTCCAAGAAATGACCATGGTGAGCAATGCTCATCGGATCAAGAACATACCTGATCAAGCCATAGCAGAAATAATCATTTCTGGGTTTACAGGTCAACTTAAAGGTTGGTGGGATAATGTTCTCAGTCCAACTGAAAAGGAATCCATACTAAATGCCATTCAAATTAATGAACAAGGACTACCAATTATGATAGAAGACCAACCAGTTGAAGATGCAGTAAACACTTTAATCTTTAGTATAACAAAGTATTTTTTAGGAGATCCCACAAGACTCAAGGATAGGTCTTCTGAACAATTATCAAACCTCAAATGTAAAAAATTACACGATTTCAAGTGGTATAAAGACACATTCATGACCAAGGTTCTAACTAGGGAAGATGCAAATCTCCCCTGTTGGAAAGAAAAATTCCTTACTGGGTTACCCAGTTTATTTTCTGAAAAACTTAAACAAAAATTAAGAGAGGAAAACAATGGGGAAATACCCTATCAAACCCTCACCTATGGTGACCTCATAAGCCTCGTACACAAGGATTAGCCCTATGTACAGATATCAAACTTAGAAAATAAATTAGAAAAGAATCAAAGTCCTACAAACAAGAATTAGGGGGATTCTGTGAACAGTTTGGTTTCGATTCAAAAATCACTGCTCAAAAGAAACATAAAAGTCATAGGCATAACAGGAAAAATAGATACTCAAGTAAGTACAAGACAAGAAAAGAACCAGATAAAAATTTAGACAATAGATCTAGCCCAAAGAAATAGAGACCTTACAAAAGAACTTTCCAAAAATCAAGACCAACTCAAAACACCAAGACTGGTTGTTACAACTGTGGTAAACCAGGCCACATAGCCAAATACTGTAGACTAGCAAAAAAGATTAACTCTCTCATAATGCCTGATGATACCAAAATCCAACTCTTAGCCGATTTGGGTCAAAACAGTTCCGAGAGTGAAACAGGAACCCAAGAAAATGAGGTTGAACCAAATTGAGTCAAACAGTGATAGTGATGAACAGGCTTCTCCTTGTAATTGTAGCCAAGGAGTTTTCAGAAAATTGTGATGATTCAGAATCATCAAAATCTATAAACATGATACAATCAAGTTCAGGACTTAAAACCTTTAACAAACCAGAAGAATTTCTCAACTTTGTTGATCAAATCAAAGATAAACATACCAAGACTTTATACCTTCAACATGCCCAAGAACTCTTACAACAGGTCTCATCAACAAAATCCCAAACTAAGGCAACCCCTTATAACATAAAAAATATTTATAAGAAGTTTGACAAAACCCCTACTTCCTCACAAAATCCGGAGCAAGTTAAAATTGCCAGCTTAGAAGCTACTACAAATGATCTAAAAACTGAAATCAAAAATATAAAAGCAGACATAGCAAGTTTAAAGAAGTTTCAGCAAAAGATCGATTTAGAAGAAGTAGAAGACAACAGTATACAAACTTTACCAAACAATAATGAAGATTTTGTTGATATTATTAACAAAGTCAGATGCCAACAATGGTATGTCAATATTACTATTGTCATATCCTCAGCCCATAAAATCAGCACCATAGCCCTGGTTGACTCAGGAGCACAAATGAATTGCATACAAGAAGGGTTAGTCCCAACCCAGTATTTTGAAAAAACAACTCAAAAATTAACAGGAGCAAATGGGTCAAGACTAAACGTAAATTATAAATTATCTGATGTTCACATCTGCAACCAAGGAGTTTGCTTAAAACAAGTTTTCATATTAGTAAAAGACCTTAACACTGAAGTTATTCTAGGACAACCTTTCCTAGAACTCATAAAACCTTTCACTGTTTCGGATCAAGGAATTACAACAAATATCCTAGGTAAACAAGTCCATTTCCAGTTTTTTGAACAAGCCAAAACAAAAGAGATAGACCTGCTCAAAACAGTAGCCATTTCAAAACAGACAACTATAAGTAAACAAAAACATCTACAATATCTAAAACAAGAAGTTAACCATAGGACTATTGAACAGAAACTCCAAGAGAGAACAGTTCAAAAACAAATTTCTAACACCAAGGCCCAAATTGAAAAGGAACTCTGTTCGGAGTTTCCTGATGCCTTCCGCACGGACATAGGCACATTGTTCATCTTCCCTATGAACCAAGCTTTTCGATAAGGATATCCCTACAAAAGCCAGGCCTATTCAAATGACCCAAGAACTACAAGAAGTATGTAAAAAGAAATTCAAGACCTCCTTAATAAAAATCTAATCGAATGTGAAGAAGTCACCTTGGAGTCATGCGGCTTTCTACGTTAATAAGAACGCTGAAATAGAAAGAGGGACACCGCACTTGTCATAAACTACAAACCCCTAAATGAAGCTTTACAATGGATTAGATATCCTATACCAAATAAAAAAGAGTTACTTCAAAGACTTTACCAAGCCACAATCTTCTCAAAGTTTGACCTCAAGTCTGGATATTGGCAAATTCAAATCCACAAAGAAGATCGTTACAAAACGGCTTTCACCACACCATTTGGGCATTATGAATGGAACGTAATGCCCTTTGGTTTAAAAAATGCCCCTAGTGAATTCCAAAACATTATGAACGACATCCTAAACCCATACGGCCAGTTCATAATAGTTTATATTGATGATGTTCTAGTCTTTTCCAAATCCATTGAACAACACTTCAAACATCTTAGGAGTTTCTTCCACACCATGAAAAATAGTGGCTTAGTTCTTTCCCAGAAAAAGATGGAGTTATTCCAAACCAAGGTTAGATTTTTAGGTCATTACATTTACCAAAACCAAGTCATCCCTATAGAAAGATCTATAGCTTTTGCAGATAAATTCCCTGACCAAATCCTAGACAAAAAACAATTACAAAGGTTCCTAGGAAGCCTAAACTATGTCAGAGATTTCATTCCTCAAATAAGCCAATTATGTAAAGATCTTTACTCTAGGCTCAAGAAAAAACCAAGTCCATGGACTTCAAACCATACCAAAGCAGTTCAAGATATTAAAAAATTAGTCAAGGAAATCCCATGTCTAAAACTTGCAGATCCTGCACTTTTCAAAATTGTTGAAACTGATGCCTCTGAACTTGGATACGGAGGTATCCTTAAACAAGTTCAAGATGATAAAGAACAATTAGTCCAGTTTGCTTCAGGAGTTTGGAACCCAGCCCAGCAAAATTATAGTACCATTAAAAAAGAAATCCTTTCAGTAGTTCTTTGCATTCAAAAATTTCAAAGTGATCTTCTAAACAAAAAATTTTTAGTAAGGGTTGATTGCAGTGCAGCAAAACAAGTTTTAAAAAATGATGTTCAAAATATTGCTTCAAAACAGATTTTTGCAAGATGGCAAGCCCTTTTATCGAGTTTTGATTTTGACATAACTTATATAAAGGGAGAAATGAATTCTATTCCTGATTTCTTGACCCGTGAATTCTTGCAGGGTCCTAAAACAATTTCTGTTATCATGGCTCCAAAGGAGCCCCCCAAACCAAGTATAAAATCAAAAGGTTCCTATGCCAAACCAACTTCCTCAAGCCAACTAGTCAAAGTATCCCCTTCCAAAACAGTAGTTGAGGGTATTCCCTTCACCCAAGTCGTGGCTAGTCAGTCCACTCAAATAGTTCCTAACACAAGGTCATCCCAACAGCTCTCCAGACCAAGTTCCTCCACAACAGTGTCCAAACCAGTTTCCTCCCAAAACTTACCCAAGAGTCAGTATATCCTCAAGCAAGTTTATCAAGATATTTTTGCCCTTGATGATCAGTTCACCAAAGGCTGCAACACTCCTGTGGAAATAGCTCGAAGGGCTTTTTTCCAAGGTTGGGATTTCTATTCCCCAAATAGTTCAAAAAGTCAAGAGTTCTATGAGTTCATCCTCGTTGATACGGATTCCATCCGTATTAAACAAAATTTCGACAAAATTGATCCTAATTTGGTTACCCATACTTCAGTAACCATTTTACAAATTATCAGTTCAAAAGATTGGGGTACACATCCCCTCTCTACAAAGAGGTTCTCTCAAAACTACCAGCCCCAGGAATTTCACTATTTTGACTACATGGACGCTTGGCACCATGCTTTCTTATTCCAAAATAGTAAGAACCAACATTCCTGGTTCTTTTGTTTCGACTTCAAGTTCTCAAGCCCAATTCCTAATTGGTTCCCTCGTTGGTGGGCCGCCTTTGGGCCAATTAATGACATCCTACCAGATCAAGTGTTCGATGCTCTAAGCATTTTTTGCCAGCACACCGAACAAATCCCTGAACAGCCAGATCTCCTGAGGTTCTTCATCCATTGCCGTCTGGCGTGGATCGTATATTGGGAGTATGCAATTGGACATTCCGAAGGCCCCGATTGCTCTACCCCTTTTCTACAAAGAAACTTCAGAGTCAAGTGGTGGGACAAGTGTGATCTAAGAAGGTGCACCCCTGAGGCCCTTACTCAAGCCCTCACAAAAGCCAAACCTCAAGTGGCCCTCACTGAAGGATCGGACAAGTCCAGTAACAGTAGAAGACTCAAGCTAAAAGCCAAACAAGCAGAGATCGAGGCCCAGCTGGCTGCCCTCGACACTGAAGAAGAAAAAGAAGAAACCAGTTCAAGTGTTGGGTCCATTGACCCCCACCTCCATGAAGGCCAATATGCCCAAGATCCAAATGATGGGCTGGACCTCATCAGCCAACAGTTCTCTTCAACAAGGTCCACCAGAAGGTCCGTTAGCCAAACATCAAAAAGAGTGGGCCTTTAAGCCCATGGGTTAGTCTCCAAACCCTGATATTGGAGAATCGTCAGCCATGACGACATCATAAAAATGGCTCAGCAACTGACACGTGGCTGTATCAAAAGTCGTGTCCCAGTCACTATCTCTGGTCCTAGATAGTCAAGCCACCACTGGGCCCATTCAAATTCAGTGAACCATCTAAACCAAACCAATGAGGAAAACAGTGTTTCGACACGTGGAATGCCTCGGTGCGGTTTTTGAAGTATCTTCTCAAAGATTCCAAGTTCTACCAACAATGTGGTGAATAGTAAAATTGACTTTTTACTGTAGCACTACGGACCAAAACTACTTTCGGCGCCCCTGCCTCCAAAGTCAAGACTCTGGGCCCACGCCCACATGCTTCTACGCTCTACCAAAGATGCCTTCAAGATAAGGTTTGCTTTCGGTGGAAAAGTAAAGCGACCAAAGCCTCCAAAGCTCTATAAGACCCCTCGTCTTCCCCATAGAGAGGGGGGGAATCTCTGAAGAGAAAAACAGAAGCACGCAGCACTGCTGTAGCTCAGCTCTTCAAGTTCTTACACCAAGTTACTTCAAGTATTTTTAATTTTATTTTCTTCAAGTGTAACTCCAAGTTTATTTCATCAAGTGTTCTTCAAGCTGTAACTAAGTTTCATCAAGTGTTCGTCAAGTCTGTAACTACAAGTTTAAGCCTTTATCTCAGGCTTCAAGTTTCCTTCAAGTAAACCCGTAAGTGAATAGTTTTCTTCAAGCTTTCTTCAAGAGTCCTGTATATCAAGAGTGTAATTCAAATTCTCCAAGTAATATAAAATTCAAGATTTTATTTCTCTTTTATCTTCAAATATTGGCCGGCTCAGCCGCCTTCAAGCACAGCAGAAGGCTACCTGCAAAACGGTAGACCGCCGAGGTTACCCCTCCGAGTGCCGCGACCGGTTCAAATTAAGGACTGCAGCACTTGCTAAGCACACACAAGTTTTATTTCCGCTGACCTCTTTCAAGTTTTCACTTGCATATTTATTTCATTACTGCATATTTTATTTGGTATCCTGAGAAACCTACTGGTATCAGTTTCAAACCCTAAACCATTTGGGGAAGTAGAATCTAATTTCAGTTGATTGTTTCTACTACTATCATTAATATTTCTGCATATTTTGGTCTTATAAACATATTTATATGGTTTCTTCGTTTGTTGAAATTGAATTCTGGTTCTGCATCTCTGTTCTTGAGTTTCCAGGATCAATTAGGATTTTTCAGATCTCAGAATCTATTCACCGGATTGATCTAAAATTATAGGATTATGTTCCCTCATATTAATTGATCCTTCAACCAGATTTTTACTCATTTGAATTGATGATTTTATTATATTGGTTTTTTCTTGAATTCTGGAAAAATTTCCTAGTCTGCGATTGAACCACATTACAGTTTCACACCACCAGATCAATAGATCACACCCTTGCTGAATCGCATAAGGAGAAAACAGTTCCACAACACCAGATCACACACACACACACCTGATCATCAGATCGCACACTAGATCATCAAGCCCTTGTTTCTAATTGTAATTAACAAGTGATGAACTCAACACAGTCCACCACATCGGTACCAATGACCATTGCTGTGCATACCACTAAACTGGGACAAAAGAAGAATCTCAGCCACCTTCCTCTCCTTCTCTTCTCCACCAGCCCCCACTTGTTCGTAAACCCCCCCTCCTTCCCCTGAACTTGCTAGGGTTCTTAGAATTTAGAATAAGAAGAAACGAGTTTTCCGTTGAGTTTGAAGTTTGAACAGAACGGAACGAAACGAAACAAAATTTTGATATTCTATTTGCTTCGGTCTCCAGGAAAGGAAAAGAGATTGAGTTCATCATTAAGGTTTGAATCAGCTCTGGTAGGAAATCAGTTTTCGAGATTCATTTGCAGGGAAAAAAAATTCAGATTGGTAGAACCCTAACCGATTTGGGAAAAAAATATCAATTTCAACCCTAATTGATTTGGGGAAGATGAGGGTATTATGATCATTTTAATATTTAATTTTAGTGAGTTATTATCACAAGGACATTTTGATCATTACATACCCTAAAACTAATGTTTAACGTCTCAAATTAATGGATAGGATCAAAATATTACAATTTGTTGAAAATAGGGAAGAGTTTACAATTAAAAAAGTTACAAGGGGGTATTTGGACAAATGAATATTTTCAAGGAGGCATTTGACAAAAACCCAAAAAAAAAATAGTTGCTCATGCTTTCTCATTTAGCCAAGGGTTTTCACTTTAAATATTATTTTAGTAGAGTAGGATAGAGAGAAACATACATGCTCCCTATCTATGAATTATTTTTGCCACGTAAGTTTTGGTCCAAACATTCACCAAAAATATAAAAAAAAAACCATTGGTTTTGTCTCCATTGATTCATGGTTTGAGGTATCGGTATACGATATTGTATCAGGCGAGGTTTTGCAAGTGATCGATCCCGATATCATATTGGTGACATGCCACGGACAAGGAGTAAAATGATCAAAAAATCCATTTTAAAAAGAGAATCAAGGGCAAATTTGTCCTCTAATATTTTATCAGTTCCAGGTTGACCGATTCTGTGCACTAAAACCATGGTTTGATTCCAAGTTATAGAATTGGGAGTTCATAAAACTTCATGCCATTAGTATTAAAAAAAAAATTGACCTTAAGGTAATGACTACAAAAAAAAAAATTAATGATATGGATTAAAGTCACAATACCACTCTAATTTCTCCAACCTCAGTGCGTAAGTCATGAATCTATTCTTGGCTTCCATAAGAAAAACCCAAAAAGGCAAGAATGTAATGTATTTTGTCATTTCTCTTGGGTGGAAAGAATAGGTCAAGAATTTGTTCTTCGCTCTTTTCTTGATCAAGATATACAGAGAGCAAATGGGAATAAAGGGAAATGTATTTAGGATTTACTCCCCATACAAACATAAATTATAGGATCTTGCTTATTTGATGCAGTCTCGTTGAAAGCTTGGAATGAGAGAGTAAAAAACACACTCTACCAGGTGTATAATCGTGAACGTGAACCCGAACACGAAATAGAAAGATCTCTTTTATTGATGACTATACGAGATATATGTATCTCTATTTATTAGATCAGAAGGACGAGGTGCTAGACATCTTTAAAAACTATATAAGGTAGAGGCAGAAAAACATATCAAAATCGTTAGATTAGATAGAGGTATCGACTATTATGGTAGATACATGGAATCTAAACAAAAACCTAGTTCAGCTGCTCACTTCTTACAAGAACATTGTATTATAGCCCAATATACCATGCCTAGCACGTAAGTCAAAATGGTATTGCAGAAAGAAGAAACAGAACCCTTGCAGACATGGTACAAAGTATGATTAATACCTCTAAGTTTTCTTTATTGTTTTGAAGCGAAGCTCATAAAACGGTCATATATGTCTAGAACCGAGAAAACTGTTTCAAAGACACTTTTTGAACTTTGTATAGGAAGGAAACCTAGTTTGAGACATAGACGGGTTTGGGGATGCCCAGCTGAAGTTAGGGTATATAACCCACATGAAAGAAAGTTGTATGAAAGAACAGTTAGTGGGTATTTTATAGGATATTTAGACTAGTCCAAGGTTTACAGATTTTATTGCCCAACACACAAGTGTACCATTGTAGAGTTAGATAACGCCAAATTTCTATATAGAGTATAGTGAAATCAGTGAGAGTTCACAAATACGGGATATAGAGTTCAGTGAACCCAATGTTCCAAAGGAAACTACCACATGTGAGGGTAAGGGTCAATGACTCTTCTTTTACCTATAACACTTGATCCATTACCTGTGGATCATGATGGATCATGAGGAACTTAATTCCTCATGAATAGATACCACATCAAGATCAAGTTGTTGATGAACCATTGGATCAATATGAAAATATTGACAATAATCCATTGGTTTTACGACGATCATTGAGATTCAGAAAATCGGCGAATTCTTCAAATTATTATGTTTACCTCCAACATCGTAAATTTGATATGGGAATTGATGAAGATCTCGTATCATTTTAATAAGCTATGGACAGTCATGACTCCAACTTATGACTTAATGCTATGAAAGATGGGATGAAGTCAATGATACTGAATCAAGTATGGGAGCTTATAGAACTGTCAAAGAGAACTTCAACTGTTGGTTGTTAGTGGGTTTTCAAAACCAAAAGAGACCTAAATGGCAATATGGAGATATACAAGGCCAACTTAGTGGTAAAATAGTTTAATCAGAAGGAAAACATAGATTATAAAGAAACATTTTCTCTTGTGTCTAGAAATGATTCTGTGTGTATCATCATGACACTGGTAGCACATTTTGACCTTGAGTTGCACCGGATGGATGTCAAGACGTCATTCTTAAATGGGGATCTTGATAAAAAGGTATACATGAGACAACAAGAAGGTTTTTCATCGAAAAAGTGAGATCACTTAATATTTAAGCTTAAAAGACTCATATATGGGTTGAAGCAAGCTTCAAGACAATGGTATCTTAAATTTGATTACACGATCACTTCATATGGTTTTGTAGATAATCGTTCTAATCACTGCAAATATGTCAAAACTAATGGAAGTCGCTTCATTATTTGGTCTTATATGTGAACGACATTTTTTTAACAAGCAATGATCTCGATTTGTTACATAAAACCAAGAAATTCTTGGCAAATAATTTTGATATGAGGATATGGGAGAGGCTTTCTATGTTTTAGACTTTTAGGCATAGAAATTCATAGAGATACGTTTGATAAGACCTTAGGGCTTCCCAAAAAGGTTATATTGATAAGGTTTTGGAACGCTTCAATATGGAATATTCAAAACCAAGTATAGATCGAACCCATTGTTAAAGGAGACAAACTTAGTTTTCAACATTGTCCGATGAATGAATTGAGCGAAATGAAATGCAAAGTATCCTATATGCATAAGCAACAGGCAATTTGATATACGCTCAAATTTGTACAAACCTGATATTGCCTTCACAATGGAAATATTAAAAAGGTTCCAATAGAACCCTAGTATGTCACATTGGATCGTGACAAAGAAGGTGCTCAGATATCTAAAGTGTACCAAGAGTCATTTGCTGACTTACAGACGCATAAACAATTTAGTGCTCATTATTTTCTCAGATGCGGATTATGTCGGATGTGATGATACAAGAAAGTCTACTATGGGACACATTTTCTTACTTGCTGGAGGAGCAGTCTCTTGGAAGAGTGTAAAGCAACCAAGAACAGCCTCCTCCACAATGCAAGTAGAAGTCGTGGCATGCAATATGAAGCAGTCTCTCAAGCCTCATGGTCGAGGCATTTTGTCACAAACAATACATGTTCACTGACTCACAAACAACACATGTTCGCTGACTCAATGTAGGTACATTGAGATCAAATACTTTGTTAATTGTATAAAAGAATGTTTCTGTGGGAGCTATCTTATTGGTGTTGGAAGTAGAAGCCTCATATTTATAATGTTACAAAATCTATAACATCAAGAAAAGCTAATTAGTGGAGGTGAGGTTTTTTTTGTAAATCTAGATTAATAAAGCAACTCCTCAAGGCCTAGCTTCTTTTTCCTCACTGTACTGCTTGCTATTTTATTCAAGGGGACAACGTACAACTGTCAAATCATGTACATCAACATATACACTTGTAAAGGAAAACTGATTGGTTGCTTTGTAGCCAAATAAGGGCCAATGTTGTTGGGCCCAACAAGTGTGGAAGCTTGATTGACCTTCCCACCCATTTAATTTAATTGAGATAAGGGTATGTTGTTGTTGAAGTTATGGGATGACACACTTGCAAGAGATGAACTCATATCAGATTTGATGGAGGTCGTCAAACAAATCCAGCGGGATGGTGATATCGTTCTCACCGTCTTGGCGGAGACGATGAGAGGACTGGATATCCTGAGTGGGAGTCACACCCCTCGTAGTGAAGACTTTTCTGGTAGCCCATACTTGTTGCAGGTATTCTTCTTTCCTCTTCTTACGATATTCTTTTTTTCCTTTCTGCCATGCATTTAGAACTACCCTTGCTCTAGGATCCAATAACGAGAGACACCTCGAAGCAACTCCCATGCAAGTACCGAGTTCTTCATACCCGCCAAAGGTTGGAGATGCACTCTTCCCAGGGCTTCACGGTCATCTCTCAGCATTGTCCATTATTTGGAAGAAACAAAGAAAAAATAACAAAAGAAGGAAGGAGAGAACCCTCAAATGAACACCTCAAGAGCAAAGGAAGAAAGGAATAAGGTGGTTTTAGAGGTTGAACGTGAGAAAGCTTGGCAGATATATTTGTTTGGACTCTTTAAATAGAGTACTTTAGGGTGTGTTTAACTGGTTGCGTAAAGCAATTGGAGTCTACATTGATCCGGGATGGTCATCCACAGAATTAACATATGTGGATTCGTTATTCAGGAAAATAAACTGTTTGGTTACCCTAATTCTATGACTTGAATCTTCCTGTAAAACTGTTTGGTTATCCTGAGTCTGCTAGTTAGATTCATCCTGAATCTATCTGAAAAACTGTTTGATTACCCAAGTCTATAGCATCTAATGCTATACTTAGATAAATGAACTGACGACAACTGTGGTAGAACCTCGATAACAGAGAGAGCTATTTTCGTTGTGTAGTGGTGACACAATGGTGGGTTTGTGTTATTCATCTTCAAATTGATTCCCTATTTCATGACCAACTCGGAGAGGGGGTTAGATGAAACTCTTTAACAACAGATAACCTTCTCATTATGATGGAAAATTGTTTGGTTACCCCAATTCTGTGACTTGAATCTTCCTGTAAAACTGTTTGGTTACCCTGAGTCTGTTAGTTGGATTCATCTTGAATCTATATGAAAAACTGTTTGGTTACCCAGGTCTATAGCTTCTAATGCTATGCTTAGATAAATGAACTGACGACAATTGTGGTAGAACCTCAATAATAGAGAGAGCTATTTTCGTTGTGTAGTGGTGACACAATGGTGGGTCTGAGTTATTCATGTTCAAATTGATTCCTTACTTCATGACCAACTCGGAGAGGGGGTTAGATGAAACTCTTCAACATGAGATAACCTTCTCATTATGATGGAAACAGTAACACTACTACATATCCGTCATGTTACCCTTCCAACATTCTGATATTACTTGGGCATATTGTGCATTATAATTGTTAGGGCAAGAAACTTACAATTAGGGCAAGAGCAGCAGCAGCAGTACCCTGCTTGGTCCTTTCGAACAGAGGTATGAGCATTGTTGGAGTGAGTATTATACCACTTCTTTGCGAAATCTAGGCTCCCAAATCTGCAAGAGGGCGTTGAAATTATAAAAGTAGATGCTTGGGCAAGAAAACTTATGACTAGATTAGGGCAAAGCTGTTTGCAGATTTCCTTCTGCTGCTATTTTCGAACTGAGATAAGTGATGGAGTTCACGTGACTCTTCTCTTCTACAATAATCCTAATCCACTTGGATACAAGGTTTTTATACTAGGGTGGGATGTAGGTGAATCAAATCACGATCCACCTATTTAGGTGATATATATATCATCAGTTTCCTCTTATAAAAAATAGACAAAAGAACTAGAAGTGAAGAGACAATGGAATTCTCCATTTACACACAAACAAATTAACAGATCTATTAATTTCTGAAAGCTAGATAGATAGATAGATAGCTTGGTAGAAGTCATTTATTAGTACATAGCACATCATTGGTAAAAACAACAAATACACAAATAAATTTAGAAAACCAAGGCCGTTGTCTAAGATGAAGGGGCGTTGATTGGTAAACAAAGATAGCGGTAGGAACCACTAAAGGGTAAAAACAAATATGAGAAACCCAATAATTGCAAAAATATATGGGCACCATACTGTAATTCCATATCCACGAGTGGTTAGATTTTTGAGATCACCACCTGGCAACATTGCAGCCACACCTTCCATGAAAGCCATTCCAGTCGACAGAAATGATAAGAATGTCAAGATTCTGGCAACTTCCATAAAAAGTATAAATTTCTTGTTATTAAAATAGGTCCCAAAGAGTATGAGAAACATAGCTGTTAAGGAGAGAGTCCCATAGCTATGGTATCAGCTATCATAAAATCTTCAAAGAATGGGTCTGCTGCAAGAGTAGCCATTCCAGGGAGTGAGTAATCTCCACTACTAGTGAACCCACCAGGTACTTGTAAACCAGATGCAAAGGTAACAGTGGTTATTGAGATATGATATTGATATTGTTGCCTTTTGCTTAGAGAGATTACAAGATTGTGAATATATAGGTGAAGGTGAGAGGAATCCACAAGTTGGAAACTCAATCACCATTACCATATTGAGAGAGATATGATTGAGAGAGATTATAGAGATTACAAGGATTGCATGCTTGATACTCAAGCAATGACAATAATGGAAAGATCTAAGATGGAAGGCTGTTATAACTGTTACACCCCCTCAAGATGAAGATTTGAGAGATCTAATCTTCAGCTTGTCCCGAAGGAATGAAAAACGTGTCGTGTTAAGCCCCTTGGTCATAATGTCTGCAATTTGGTCTTTTGTGGAAATAAATCGGACCTGGAGATCCTTTTTGGCAACCTTATCGCGCACAAAGTGGAAATCGATCTCCATATGTTTTGTACGGGCATGAAGGACAGGGTTTACGGAGAGATATGTAGCCCCAATGTTGTCACACCATAACATGGGGGCGTGGGTCATGGATAGACCAAGTTCACCAAATAGAGACTAGAACCAGGTCAATTCGGCACAGGCATCAACGAGAGCCTTATATTCTGATTCAGTAGAAGATCAGGCAACAGTCTTTTGTTTCTTTGATGCCCAAGAGATCAAGTTTTGGCCCAGATAAATTGCATATCCACTGGTAGATTTTCGATCGTCACCATCCCCAGCCCAATCGGCATCAGTAAATGCCTGAAGATCTTGAGAAGATGATTTGGTGATGTGAAGTCCATATTTAATTGTGTATTTAAGATAGTGCAGAATTCGCTTCACCATGGACCAATGATCTTTAGTTGGGCTATGCATAAATTGGTAAGCCCAATTCACAAAGAAGGATACATCAAGGCGAGTGAGGGTGATGTACTAGAGCGCACCAACTATAGACTTGTACTTAGTTGGGTCTGAGAAAGCGACACCCCCTTCAAAGGAGGCTTTGAAGGTGGTAGCCATTGGTGTGCGAACCGGTTTGCAGTCAGCCATGCCAGCTTGCTGTAGCAAATCTGTAATATACTGGGATTGAGAGAGAGTAACTCCATCTGGTCTGTATGTAGCCTTAGTACCCCAAAAAAAGCTCAAACGGCTAAGATCCTTGATTGAAAACTCTGAAGCCAGCTGTTGGAGGAGAGTGGTTATATGTGTTGGCTGGTTCCCTGTAACCAGAATTTCATCTACATAGACAAGAGCATAAGTTGCCGTTGGGCCCTGTTTGTAGATAAATAAAGATGGATCAGTTTGTGACGCCCGAAAACCAGTCCCAAGCAAAAACTGAGAGAGACGGATGAACCAAGCATGAGGGGCTTGTTTAAGCCCATATAAAGATTTATGTAATTTGCAAACATGGGTGGGCCGACTTGAGTCTTCAAATCCTTGAGGTTGGGCCATGTAGACCTCTTCATTAAGAATGCCTAAGAAGGCATTTTGGACGTCAAGCTGCCGACTAGCCCAACCATTTGATATAGCCATAGTGAGCACGGTGCGAATTGTTTGGGCTTGATAACTGGGCTAAAGGTTTCATCATAATCAAGGCCTTATTGCTGATGAAACCCTTTAGCAACAAGTCGGGCCTTATAGCGCTCGATCGTGCCATCTGCTTTCTGCTTAATCCTGTACACCCATTTACAGCCAACCAAATTTACATTAGAAGGAGGTGGCACTAAAGACCAAGTGCTATTCCGTAGTAGGGCTACAAACTCTTCAGACATGGCCAACCGCCATTCAGGGTCCTTGGCGGCCTGAGTATAACAGGTGGGTTCAATGTGGTGAGGTGGGGAGGGGATGGAGGGATGGATAATGGTATGCAAGGTAGTGGAAGGATCATTATAGAGGTCACTAAGAAGGTGGGTGCAAAGTGGAGGCGTGGTATGGGGTGTCAAGGATGGTGTGGGGGACAGACTAGGTGAGGGAGAGATGGAGTCCATATTAGAGGGGGGAGGTTAGATGAGTAAGGGTTGGCGGTGGTGTGGTGGGTAGGGGTGGGGGAGTGGTGGCTGGTGGGTCAAGGAAAATAGTGATGGGCAGAGAAACCCAAGTAGGAGGTGAAAGTGGGGAGGGGGGTGAAGGGGTGGTTGCTTCCTGAAAGGAAAAATGCAGCTCATCAAATCGGACATGGCAAGCAATATAAATTCACCTAGGTTCAAGATGCATACAACGGTAACCATGGTGATGATAAGTATACCCAAGGAAGACACAAGGAGTAGACCTTAGATCCATTTTATGGCTATTGTACAGTCGAAGAAAGGGATAACAGAGACACCCAAAAATGAGTGTTGCAATTAGGGCAAGAGTGTTAGAAGTGTATAGGTGGGTCCCACAAAGGGTCCCAATAATTTAATTGAAGTTTGGGTCAAGACAGCAGGGGCGGATGAAGGAACAGAGTCAGCCTGGTGAGTCCGGTCGTGGATCCGTCCAGGCCATACCCATAAAATATATAGAACAGACTCACGGGCGGATGCTGAACATGGATCCACTCGTGCATCCGTCCAAACCCTGAGACACACCTGAGAGCAACCTGAGCTACGGGCTGATTCACATAGGTGGGTCCACTCGTGGCTTCGCCCTAATTAATAGCCAGGTTAGGCTGAACAGACTAACGGACGGATACACGACAGTGAGTCCGATCGTTCATCCGCCGCCATTCCTTTGAAAGCTACGAAGATTATCACCTCCAGCCCTTCATTCATGGATCCGTAGAGGTCCTAGGGTTGGGGAGGTAAGCCCAAGCCTTCGTTGGAGGTCCAATACACATGGTCCTCAAAGAAGGTAAGGGGATTCAATGGATTTGGATCCATCTCCAAGGTTTTTCCCAAACCTAAGCTAGGTTTCAAATGCTTGAACAACATTTGGGTTGTCAAATCTATGAAGGCATTAAGGGGAGAGAGTATGGGTCTTTAAGGAGCATTCAAAAGGTTTTAAAGGGTCTCCAAGAGAATCCCTAAGCTTGGATTCGATTCCAAGGGATCCCCCAAACTTAAAATGGAAAAGAGAGGGAGGAAGGTGAAGATGCCTACCTCAAGGATGGATTATTTAATGCTTTCCACCTCCACAGCCTCTCCAAAGCCTTCTTCTCCAAGCCTTCAATGCTTCCACAACTCCAACGTTTTGGGTAGGTGAAGGGAAGTAATGAGGCTTAAGGACTGAGTCTTAGTCTTATATCAAATCCTACTTAGGGTTTGTTTGGCTTGGGCCTTAAGAGCCAAAACTCATTCAAGAGGTTTATTAAGCAAATGGGTCCACCCAAATGGTACACCCACAAGCCAAGGAGATCAAGGATGAGGCTAACCCCGTCTAAAAGACTAGATAGAGTGCCCGGGGCACGGGGTGTGGGTCCCACACAAGGAAAACACACAAAGTCCTCAAACAACACTGGCGGACTAATCGGTGGATCCAGCCTTGGTGAGTCTGCTCGTGCGTCCATTGCTGCTGTAAGGGCAAATACATAAGGAAATTGATCGGGCTTTGGCCCACACTTTAAGGTCAACTAGGGGAGGGCACAATAACATTCACAAGGTCAATATCTTACCCCTCGACCATCACGACGTGTCCTTTGTGATCCCGAATAGTTTCCCAATCGTGATACTAAGCTCATCGCCAAAGAAGGTGTCTAGCTTTGGGGACACAAGGAATGCCTTTTGGTACTCCTTGCTTCGTGGACTCATGCTAGGGGGATGATCGACGAAGTCATCATCGCTAAATCTTCCCCAATGCCGGTTAAGGAACCTCTCCTCCACAGGCAGGCCCGTGGACTGGTCAATGATCTTGTGGCTAGGTTTGACCACAAGCAAAAATAACTCGCCAGCATACACGGCAGTAGAATCTACACTTCATAGGAGAGAGAAATTATAATTAATAGTAAATTCGGGCGCAGATGTAACATCTTCCCCACCTTATAAAAATTTCATCCTCGAAATTGTCGTACCTTGTAGGAATCCATCCAAGGGAAGGGTACTTTATTTGCATTTCCACCTTGGCTACCCAGGAGGCTTCTTCTTCTGTGTGGTTGCACCACTTCACCTTCACATAATGAATAGGTCTGTTGCGGAGATTTACCACCTTGCTGTCCAAGATCTTTTCAGGTTATTCTTTATAAGACATATCTGTTGCCAGCTCTGGTGGTTCCTAAGATAGAACATGACTGGGGTCATGCACATACTTTTGTAATATAGACATGTGGAAGACATCGTGCACGCCATCCAAGGATAGTGGAAGCGCCAACCGATAAGCCATCGGTCCAATCTTCGTAAGAATCTCATAGGGTCCAATATATCTCGGGCTTAGCTTACCCTTCTTGCTGAACCGCATTACGCCCTTAGTAGGCGACACTTTGAGAAATACCTTATCATCGATAAGGAACTCCAGATCCTTTCGCCTTTGGTCCGCATAGTCCTTTTGCCTAGACTGGGCAGCTTTAATTCGCTCGCGGATCAAATCCACCTTCTCACAGGTTCCTTGGATCAATTCCGGCCCAAGGATACGCCACTCCCCTACTTCATCCCAATATAATAGAGTATGATACTTTTTCCCATACTGAGCTTCAAAGGGTGCCATTCCAATAGTAGCTTGATAACTATTGTTGTAGGCAAACTCGATAAGTGAGATGTGCTCATCCCAGTTGCCCTGCATATCAATGGCAAAAGTTTGAAGCATGTCTTGTAATGTCTGTATTGTCCTTTCTGATTGCCCGTCGGTTTGTGGATGGAAGGCAGTGCTAAAACTCAATAGGGTACCCATAGCTCTCTGGAATCCGCCCCAAAATTTGGATGTGAACCTGGGGTCCCAATCCGCAATAATGCTTATTGGAACTCCATGTAGGCGAACCACGTTATCAATGTACAAGCAGGCCAATTTATCCATAGAATAGGTGACCTTGATTGGGAAGAAATGAACCGTCTTCGTCAGCCTATCCACAATAATCCATATAGCATCAACACCCCTAGGCGTACGGGGTAGCCCTATGACAAAGTCCATGGTGACATGTTCCTACTTCCATTCTGGCACGAGCAATGACTGTAGAAGGCCATGGGGCCGTTGTCTATGTTGGGGTAAATTCCACACATCACCCATTATGGTTTTGATGATAACAAATAAGTTAGTTGTACTAACCTGTGTTATATTGTATAGAGAGACTTCATAAGAGATGAGCATCAAGTAAGGGGGAGCATGTAAAAGCTTAATGCACCAAGACAAAGATTTCAAAGAATGTTGTGAAGTGAAGGACTACTTTCAAGACTTCTATTCAAGCAACTCTTTGAAATACAAGACCTCAAAGAACTTATTTATTCTTGTATCTAGTTGTATCATAATTTAAAGTCACAATTGATGTAATGCACATACACACGCATTCATCCATTTAGAATGTCCTTAGGAGGTGTTTTGACCCCTTAGACATGAGACTATTGAGTTTTGAAATCCCCCCAAACCAAACCCTTTTGGAATTTCCCAAGTAAGTCCAATAAAGGACTTAAATTTGCAGCAAAAATTTGATGAACCAGTATGCCAGATCAAAATCCAGCATACCGGATCAATGTTGGTCTTAGGGAAATGGCCACAATAGCGTTCCGGAGTACTCCGGATTGTAATATAGCATACCGGATCATGAACCGGCATATCGGATCATAATCCATCATACCGGATCACGTTATGACTACTGTAAATTGACCGTTATTCCCTTGTTCAAAAAGAAAATTAGGTGATCCGACATACCGGATTCTCATCCAGCATACCGGATTATATATGGCTTGTGGAATCCGATCCTTATCTAGATTCCAATTTAATCTAAGCCTCCTAGCCTATAAATACACACTTGTTTAAGGCTCTAATGACTACTAATAATTATCATTAAGAGACTTCATCACAAGCTCTAATTGCAAAAGCCAAAGTGAGCCATTCATTGGTCATAAGCATCAAAGCATCACAAGCTCACACACTCAAGACTACTCTACCTCAATTAGCTTCAAGCTTCAAAGTGAAAGGTAGCATACACATCTAAGGTTGAGTTAATCCTAATCTTAGTACCATTTTATTTTATATAATTGTTTAAGTCCTCTTACTCGGAATCAAGAGTAGTTTGAGTCCTCTTGCTCGGAATCAAGATTGGTTAAGTCCTCTTGCTCGGAATCATGAGTAGTGTTGAGTCCTCTTGCTCTCAATCAAGATTTGTAAGAGTTCTCTTGTTCATACTCAAGATTTGTTTTTTGTGGAATTCTCTCTAAGGTGAGAGGAGTAGACGTAGGCACGTGTTGGCCGAACCACTATAAATCTCTTGTGTCACTCTTCTAATTATTGCTTATTTATTGATTGTCTTTACATTGGTGATTGATTTTAATTTTCGCATAAGATTTTATAATTCTCTAGCTTCACCCATTCACCCCCCTCTAGGTGAATTCACAGTCTATCTGCTTTCACTTGCTGACAAGTGAGGCACCGGGCCACAAATTCAGCTACATCCCTTTTCATCCCGCTCCACCAGCAATGTCCTTTCAGGTCCTTGTACATTTTAGTACTACCCGGGTGAATTGAGTAGGGAGACTCATGTGCTTCTGACAACACTTCTTTTCTTAGTTGATCATCCTTGGGGACACATAGGTGATCCCTAAACATGAAAGCGCCGCTATCTGTCAATGTAAAATCCAGATCTCGCTGCGTGTCACCCTGGATAGCTTCAATAATCTCCTGAAAGCGTTCATCTGAAGCTTGAGTTGCTTGAATCTTTTCAACCAAGGTTGATTGCACCGATAAAGCTGCTAGGGATAGTGTAACACCATCTACCAATAACTCTAAATCCATCCTTTTAGCTTCTTCTATAAGCTCCTTACTGGCAGCTAAGGATGCGATGGATAAGGTCTGGGATTTTCGACTGAGAGTGTCCGCTACAATATTTGCCTTACCCGGGTGGTAATGGATGGTGCAATCATAGTCCTTCATGAGTTCCTTTTAAGTAAAGAAATATTTGAGGCTTTTATGGTTGCTGTAGATTTCACTCTTCTCCCCATACATATAGTGTCTCCAGATCTTCAGGGCAAAGACCACAGCCGCAAACTCTAAGTCATGAGTCGGGTAATTTCTCTCATAATCTTTCAGCTGACTAAAAGCGTAGGCCACCACTTTATCGCCTTGCATCAAAACACAACTGAGGCCATTTTTTGATGCATCACAATTGACTACCATCCCTCCGGTACCATTTGGAATGGTAAGTACCGGAGCCGAAATTAGTCGTTGCTTCAGATCCTGGAAATTCTTTTCGCACTCGTCTGACCACTCGAACTTCACTCCCTTTCGGGTCAGTCGAGTCATAGGAGCAGAGATTTTTGAAAAGTTCTCAATAAATCTCCTATAGCATTCGGCCAGACCGAGGAAACTGTAAATATCTGCCACATTCTTAGGTGTCTCCTAGTTAACTACCGACTGTACCTTGCCGGGGTCAACTTCAATATCCTTCGCAGATACCAAATGACCTAGAAAAGCCACTTGTTGCAACCAAAATTCGCACTTGCTGAACTTAGCATATAACTGCTTTTCTCTCAAGCACTGTAGCATGAATCGAAGATGGTCAGCATGTTCTTCTTCCCTCTTGGAGTAGACCAGGATGTCGTCAATAAACACAATAACATAATTATCCAACACATCATGAAACACCTTGTTCATTAACTCTATAAAAGCGGCCGAGGCATTGGTCAGTCCAAAGGATATAACCAAAAACTCGTTGTGTCCATATCGCGATCTGAACGCGGTCTTGTTAATGTCACTACCTCTGATCTTTAGCTGATGATACCCCGAGCAGAGATCAATCTTGGAGAATACCCTTGTGCCTTACAATTGGTCAAATAGATCATCGATCCTAGGCAACAGGTACCGATTCTTGATTGTAAGCTTGTTGAGTTCACGAGAGTCAATGCACAAAAGCATACTATCGTCTTTCTTCTTCACAAACAAAATAGGTGCGCCCCACGGGGAAACACTTGGCCTGATAAAACCTTTCTTTAGTAGGTTATTAAGCTATTCTTGAAGTTCTTTTAGTTCTGATGGGGCCATTCTATATGGTGCCTTTGATACTGGAGCAGCACCGGGCACCAGATCAATCATAAATTCCATTTCCCGATCCAGTGGTAACCATGTAAGGTCTTCTGAAAAGACATCAAGAAAATCTCTTACCACACTTATCCCTTCCATAGGTGTAACCTTGGCTTCAGTATCCATTACAGAGGCTAAATAACATTGGCAACCCTGTGCTAGGAGTTTTTGAGCCTGGAGAGTCGTTATGATTGGGTTCTCAGGCTTCTTACTTTTGCTACCCTGAGTCTTGCTCGCTGGAGAAGGAACAAGCAGGCGAACAACAATCTTTGCCAGGGGTGCCTTGTAAGTCACAACTGGCCATGAACCCGATTGTCGTGGTTGTGGACAATCCTTGGCCATATGGCCAGACTCCTTGCAGTTGTAACAAACAAGAGTCTGAGCCCCGTAATGAGAAGCATGTATAGCTTTAGGCACTTGAGCCACATCAGGTCTATAGGATTGAATTGGGGCTACATTGGTATAAGCCCCTCTCCTCTAGACCTTGTTGGGTCCCCTAGAGTCGTGAGATGGCATTGGCCTCTTGCCCGCCTATATAGCTCGATAATTTTCCCTCTGCTGGTCTTCTATCAGCTTGGCAGCTTCAACCACTTCTGCATAGGTGGGGTACTTGTGTAGTACCACCGAAGTACTCAAACTGGCTCTAAGCCCTCTCTCAAACCTTCTTGCCTTCACGTCCTCAGTCTTCAAATGAGTCAGAGCAAAGTAAAAATACTCAAAGATTTGTTGATATTCAAGGACCGACTTGGATCCCTGACTGAGGCTCATGAATTCAATTTCCTTCTTCTCTCACAAATTCCTTGGGAAGTAGTTCTCAAGAAAAGCTTCCTTAAATTGAGCCCAAGTTGCATTGGGATATTTGACCCAGAAATGATCCTTCGAGGAACGCCACCATACATCAGCGTCACCTCGGAGTTGAAAGGTAGCACATAAACTCTTCTCAAGATCACTACACGGTAGCACCTCGAAGATCCTTTTGAGATCCCGTATCCAGGTAGCCGGAAACATGGAGTCATGGATCAACTTATAAAGAGTAGGAGGATGATGCTTTTGAAACTTCTCAGAAAGTTTGGAGGCATTGGCCCATTCTGGTATTTCTAACTGGTAAGGCAGTGAAGGTAGATTTTGGTTCACTTGTGCTGTAGGAACTTCATTTGCAGCCAGTCCAAAAGGAGGAATGATAGCAGTGGTATTAGCTGTGGGATTTGGGACTTCGTGCGCTGGAGGTGATACTCTTGGTCCTTCCCGACCAACATTTTGAAGCTGGGCAGTCACATTCAGCATAAAAGTGCGTTGTTCCATTTGGGATTCCCCGTGTTCTCTCTGCATGTAGTGCAAAATATTCCCTAAAAGTGCGGCGACATCAGCATTAGTGCTCACTGGAGGCGGTGCAGGCAAACCTTCCTCAGAAACATCACCGATGTCTTCCCTAGGAGGGGAACGATTCTGGTTGCGAGTATTGACCATGATTTAGCACCTGATAATTTAAGATGCCTCACATGTTAGCACAAGGATGAGGGGAATAATAATTGCAATATAGAGGAAGAGCACAAAATGTATACAAGGTGTGTATTCCAACACACAGAAGCAACTAGGGTCCTAAGAAGGAGGTTGAGCCAAAAATATAGGCCAATAGCCCTTTAGAACACAAGCGGATCCATGGACGGATCTACACCTCTGAGTCCGGTCGTGACTCCGTTCACAAAGTTGGCTTGGGCGGACTAAAGGGCGGATGCGGAACGTGAGTCCCCTCCTTTGTCTGTTTTCAGGGTTCCCATTGGCCGAGAGGTTTTGAGTCAAACGGATTAACGGACGGATCCTTAGATCGTGGTTCCGTTCGTTCGTCCTCTCAGTACAGAAGACGAAAGGTCAGTATTTCTAAGCTTAGCGGATTCACTGGCGGACTCACAATAGTGAGTCCGGTCGTGCGCCTGCTCGACAAATTTTGACAAGGACAGTAACCGCGTAGTTCCTTTTTCATATTTGGGTTTGTTGGTTAGAGGCGGAAGAATAGAGCAGGGGTGCCCAGACTTCGTCCGCTCCAAATTTCTTGCCTAAGGATCGTGGATTTAGGCTCCTTTACTCTCAATCCCAAAGTCCCTACTTTAAGGTATGAGATTCCCTAATCCATTTTGGATTCCTTGGATTGTTCTAGTTCTTCTTCTAGGGTTTTTTATCCAAGTTTTTCTCCCCTTTTTCTCACATTGGTTTGTTTGCTTGAAAATATGTGGAGATCTTGTTTTTCTTGTTCTTTTAAGTTCCAAACCTAGTTGTAATCATGGTTAATCATGTAGTACCCATCGTTTGGGGCTAGGGTTAGTCAAACCCTTGCCAAAATCGAAATCTCCCACTTGTTTTGGTGTTTTATTTTTTTGGTTCTAGGACATGAAGTATATTACTTATTCTCCCCACCTTATATGGGTTTACAGTAAATTTTAATATACAAACCCTTGTTTAGAACTATTATTACTGTCTCCATGGAAATTTGAAGAATTTCCCAAATTTTTTTTGTCATTTGAGAAGGAATTATCCTTAATCTTGAATGTGTGTATACTATTTTTCCTTCAATTTCTTTTACAAGCATAATGCTTGCATGGTTTGTTGTTCATTTTCCCTAAATATTATGCCCATCTCCACAGAGGTTCATTGTATTTTTCTTTTAAATCTTGAGTTCAAGAAGACCATTGTTCTTCAAATTTTCTTGTATCACATCTTTATATTTTTATTTAGATTGGAGTGATTAATCACTCACATTGTCTCTTTTATTTTATTTGAATGTGTGTAGGTTAACTCAAGTAAAAATGGCTCCCAAAACAAGGGGAAACAGGGCTTCTGCGGCTACAGCAGCACCGGCTCCAGCCCCAATCCCATTCAATGCAAACCTCTTTGTGTCCGTAGAGGCAGAGAACCTATACACCTAGACACTGCGAGCATGGAAAATTGAGACAGGGAGGGATGTCGTTGCTGAGGAGCTCGTGGCCTTCAAAGTGGGGCCAAGATTTAAGCATCTAGGATGGTCTAACATGCTAGTCTTGTCCAGGCACTACTACATCAAACTGATTGGGTAGTTTTATGCCAACATGACAATCGTTTAAGAAAATGTGGGGATGCTTCGAATCAACTCTTTTGTGAAGGGAGTCAACATCTCATTCAATGAGGTAGAGTTGGGGGTAATCCTAGGGGTCAGTTCTCTTGGGCCTCGAGTATATCATCCGCCCGCGAGAGATCCTTTGTCTTGCATGTCTTTGGCAGAATACCAGCATCTATACAAGACCCTCACCAATGATAAGCACGAAAGCCGGGTAAACCTACCTGATTTTGGCTATTCGCAGAGGATTTTGACCATGATAGTCAGGTCAAGTCTGGTGCCTGTCAAAGGGCACAACAACGAGCCTTCTCTTATGTCTGCTACTTTAGGGTACTGCTTGTATCAGGGGAACCAAATAAGTCTGCCTTATGTCATCATCAAGCACATGGAGCAAGTCCAATTCAAGTCCAGAATTGAGAAAACCTGTCCCTATGGAAGACTTCTGACCCGCATCTTCCAATATTTCCAGGTTAACCTGGATGATGAGCCTCCATGTGAAAGCTTCAAGGAAACACTTGGGAAGAATTCCCTGGCCCACATGAAGATCATAGTCAACACATATAGTGATGGAGAGCCAGTGGTCCCAGCAGGTGGTGGAGATGGGGGTGCAAAGGCTAGTGATGAGGATGAAGGAGAGGTTCCAGTGCAGTATGCTGCGGGTGCCTCCAGTTCTAGGACTTCAGAGATGGGTGCAGTCCTAAATGCCCTAGATCAGATGAACCTCAACCTGGCCAGGCTAAACTCAGAGATGTTAGATGGCTTTACAGGTATCAGTGGACAGTTTGCCTCTCACAACCATCGCCTCGAAAGAATGGAAAAGGACATCCACGACATAAATGCAAATCTATACTATGAAGGCAATGGTGAGGGAGAGGAGGGTAATGATGATGGAATGGGGGATTAGACCCTGAATCTGATGGAGTTTCTATTGACTTTTCTTAATTTCAGTTTCTTTAGTGGTTTAGCGGGAAGTTTGTGAACAATGTTTTATTTTAACTTGTCTTTTATCTTCTTCTTCTTTTTTTGAATATGTAATTATGGTTCTGTTGGCTGCATTTTGGGAACTTTATTTGTAGTTTGTGTGGTTGCTTGCCTCCACAGGAGGTTTAAGCAAAAGACAGCTGGATATAGTTGGAACTTCGATCTATATATATATATATTATCTCTCTTAACTCTCTAGTTATTCCTATTATTTACTGTAGTTCCCGGATTTCTCCCTAACTAGTCCTCTTCCTATGTTCTGCACACATTCCAATTATGCTGGTTAAAAGCTTTTAATTTAAACCCTATTATGTAGAGTAAATCAAGAGCCCTTGGTGAACCATGTCTAGTGCAGAGCATCACGCTCTGATACCACGCTGTCACGCCCCTATAACAAGCTTATGCCATAAGCACAGTCAAGAGGGTGATTAGGATGACACGCATCACCCCAATACCTACCAGGATCAACGACACAGTGTCCCAGCGCATAGTCACCACCCAAGGGCCCACCCAAATAGTTACATTTGAGCAAAAGAAATAAATATTTCCAATCATTGCCAGAGTTATAAAGAGCGGAAGCATTAGTTACAGAAGCAGTTACAGTATGTTCAGCTGTCTAGGTGATAATATAATAGTTAATGTTGACACTAGCTGATCATGACATAATTACTCAAAATAATAGTAAGTTATTATAGAAAGTGTTTATAACGGGCACAATGCCCTAAAAAAATCAACAGGTGGGGAAAGTCCCCAAGTAACATCAGTGCCCATAAGCACAATCATCACAGGGGCGACCATCGCCGTGTTCCTCTGACAAGTACCCAGGCTCCTCTGTACCAATACCATCATATTCTGCCGACTGTACATTTAGGCCAGCCAAATATCCATCATCTGCATCAAAATCTAAAAAGTTGTGTACATAGGGGGTTAACTCCACTGAGCCAGTGAGGGAAAAGGGGAGTGCACATACACACAATCACACATAGTCCATGATGCATGAGATGTTAAATATATTTTCCACCTAACAAATAGTCTAAGTCATGATATATGCTACTGTGATAACTTGGGAGACACTGAGGGTGACTTATCCTATCGCCCCAGTGAAACCTCAATTATCACAAGGGACCTATACCGGTAAAAGCCGTAGACCACCCAGTGGTAGACCCCAAATAGCCGTTACTTCCCCTGACCTGGCCTCTCCCACCTCCACAGACATCAGGTGCTCCGACTATCCAACAGGTAAACCCCTGTTGGCAAGGGTCGTAGCATAAAGGAGTATAAATCCTAACCACAGATATACTACATGCAGTTCTATCATCCCGAGAGGTATTCCGGGTGTATCAACGTCCCATTCCATCTAGCACCTGGGTACCAGCACAGCACGACGTATACAAACTAGGATGGCAAACAATGAATATAATAATAAGAACTTCGGGGTTCCGGTACCGTAACCCAATACAACAATGTAAAGCATCATATCCACATTTCATCCATTTGTATCCAACATAGTTTTATATGCAAAATGCAACATGGTAAGAATGAATGCAAGCACATAAACATTATGTAATCCATATGATTGTATCTATATATATGTATATGTCAAACCCAAACATCACCTAAACCCACTCATCGTTCGTTTGCTTGTTGTTCGGTGAGGTTTGCTTTAGTGCACGCACTCCTGTATGGATTCTAAAGTCTGAGAACGCGTGGAAGTAGTGTTAGAAGTGTATAGGTGGGTCCCACAAAGGGTCCCAACAATTTAATTGAAGTTTGGGTCAAGATAGCAGGGGTGGATGAAGGAACGGAGTCAGCCAGGTGAGTCTGGTTGTGGATCCGTCCATGCCATACCCAGAAAATATATGGAACGGACTCACAGGTGAATGCGAAACATGGATCCGCTCGTGCATCCGTCTAAACCCTGAGACACACTCGAGAGAAACCTGAGCTATGGGCGGATTCACCTAGGTGGGTCCGCTCATGGCTTCGCCCAGATTAACAGCCAAGTTAGGCTGAACGGACTAATGGACGGATACACGACAGTGAGTTCGGTCATTTGTTCTCCGCCATTCCTTTGAAAGCTGCGAAGATTATCACCTTCAGTCCTTCATTCATGGATCCATAAAAGTCCTAAGGTTGGGGAGGTGAGCCCAAACCTTCGTTGGAGGTCCAATTCACATGGTCCTCAAAGAAGGTAAGGGGACTCAAGGGATTTGGATCCATCTCCAAGGTTTTTCCCAAACCTAAGCTAGGTTTCAAATGCTTGAACAACATTTGGGTTGTCAAATCTATGAAGGCATTAAGGGGAGGGAGTATGGGTCTTCAAGGAGCATTCAAAAGGTTTTAAAGGGTCTCCAAGAGAATCCCTAAGCTTGAATTCGATTCCAAGGGATCCCCCAAACTTAAAATGGAAAAGAGAGGGAGGAAGGTGAAGATGTCTGCCTCAAGGATGGATTATTTAATGCTTTCCACCTCCACAACCTCTCCAAACCCTTCTTCTCCAAGCCTTCAATGCTTCCACAGCTCTAACGTTTTGGGTAGGTGAAGGGAAGTAATGAGGCTTAAGGATTGAGTCTTAGTCTTATATCAAATCCCACTTAGGGTCTGTTTGGCTTGGGCCTTAAGAGCCAAAACTCATTCAAGAGGTCTATTAAGTAAATGGGTCCACCCAAATGGTACACCCACAAGCCAAGGAGATCAAGGATGAGGCCAACCCCGTCTAAAAGACTAGATAGAGTGCCCGGGGCACAGGGTGTGGGTCCCACACAAGGAAAACACACAAAGTCCTCAAACAGCACGGGCGGACTAACGGATGGATCTAGTCTTGGTGAGTCCGCTCGTGCGTTCGTTGCTGCTGTAAGGGCAGAAACATAAGGAAATTGATCGGGCTTCGGCCTACACTTCAAGGTCGACTAGGGGAGGGCACAGTAATATTCACAAGGTCAGTATCTTACCCTTCGACCATCACGACTTGTCCTTCGTGATCCCAAATAGTTTCCCAATCGCGATACTAAGCTCATCGCCAAAGGAGGTGTCTAGCTGTAGGGACACAGGGAATGCCTTTCGGTACTCTTCGCTTCGTGGACTCGTACTAGGAGGATTATCGACGAAGTCATCATCGCTAAATCTTCCCCACTGCCGGTTAAGGAACCTCTCCTCCACAGGTAGGCCCGTGGACTGGTCAATGATCTTGTGGCTAGGTTTGACCACAAGCGAAAATAACTCGCCAGCATACACAACAGCAGAATCTACACGTCACAGGAGAAAGAAATTATAATTAATAATAAATCCGGGCGTGGATGTAACAGGTACCCTACGTGGTCCTTTCGACCAGAGGTATGGGCATTGTTGGAGTGGGTATTGTACCACTTCTTTGCGAAATCTAGGCTCCCAAATCTGCAAGAGGGCGTTGAAGTTATAGAAGTAGATGCTTGGGTAAGAAAACTTATGACTAGATTACGGCAAAGCTGTTTGCAGATTTCCTTCTGGTGCTATTTTCGAACTGAGATAAGCGATGGAGTTCACGTGAGTCTTCTCTTCCACAATAATCCTAATCCACTTGGATACAAGGTTTTTATACTAGGGTGGGATATAGGTGAATCAAATCACGATCCACCTATTTAGGTGATATATATATCATCAGTTGCCTCTTATAAAAAATAGACAAAAGAATTAGAAGTGAAGAGACAATGGAACTCTCCATTTACACACAAACAAATTAACACTTAGATCTATTAATTTCTGAAAGCTAGATAGATGGATAGCTTGGTAGAAGTCATTTATTAGTACATAATACATCATCGGTAAAAACAACAAATACACCAAGTAAATTTAGAAAACCAAGGCCGTTGTCTAAGATGATGGGGTGTTGATTGGTAAACAAAGATAGCAGTAGGAACCACTAAAGGGTAAACAAATATGAGAAACCCAATAATTGCAAAAATATATGGGCACCATACTGCAATCCCATATCCACGAGTGATTAGATTTTTGAGATCACCACCTGGCAACACTGCAGCCACACCTTCCATAAAAGCCATTCCAGTCGACAGAAATGATAAGAATGTCAAGATTCTGGCAGCTTCCATAAAAAGTATAAATTTCTTGTTATTAAAATAGGTCCCAAAGAGTATGAGAAACATAGCTGTTAAGGAGAGTCCCATAGCTATGGTATCAGCTATCATAAAATCTTCAAAGAATGGGTCTGCTGCAAGAGTAGCCATTCCAGGGAGTGAGTTATCTCCACTACTAGTGAACCCACCAGGTACTTGTAAAGCAGATGCAAAGGTAACAGTGGTAATGAGTGTTGCAACTGTCCCTAAAGTGTTTGCCATTTGCTTGTATGATTCAATCATTGTTGAAGTCTCTTGCTCTTCTTTCTCAAGCTTCTTTATCCATACTCTCCAACTCTGTCGTCCTATAAATTTTACCCACATGTTCGACAGCTGCAAGGAACATATGTATATATAGTACGTTGCACAAAAAACATGGAAATCACAAATAAACAATCACATAATCGAATACAAGAATATGCGTTCATAATGAGATGAGATTTGATTCACTATCAATGGAAAATAGGCTGGGTTAAAGTCATTCATCCTCACACTTCTTTATCAGACTGATTATATATTGAGAAAGAACTCTCGCTTCTTCAAATTTATAGCGAAGCCCTATACTAGAAATTTATCGAAATACCCATGTAATCTAAAAAATTTTCTTGAGTACTCCCACCTCCTACCCCCCTTGGACCCACTAGTAACATAGATTAACGAGCAAGATGGGCCGATTCCTCTGGGCCTCTTTGTGTGGTGTGTGTGTGTGTGATTCTCTTTCAGTTTTTTTTTTTTTGCGACACATAAGAATGTACGAAGACATGGGTTTTTTGATCGATAACATACCGTGGAAAATACTGAGTTTCGAGGTTGCTGGTCTTGAATATCAAAAGCTGTCTGCTGTTCATTGTTCAGTGCCCATGGATCTTGCCTTGCATCGAATGCCAAATAAAAAAATATCCTGGAACAAGTGAGATTAGCAGATACATGGAAAGGTGTATTTCCATACATATCTGGTTTGTTAAGCAATCTTTCAAGACCCAATATATCCACAACATAGATCACCATTCTCAACCTTTCACTCTTCACTGCAAAATGAAGAATGGATTCTCCTTTCTGGCTTAGCTGCTCCATACTATCTGGGCAATGTTTAATCAGCTTTTTCACTACTTCAAGTTTGAATTTCGATGCTGCAATGTGAAGTGGAGAGTGACCATTTTCGTCCAACATATATGCACTGGATGGGTATTTCTTTATCAACTTCTCTACTATCCAATCTTCCCCGAATTCTGCTGCATAGTGGAGAGGAGTTTTTCCACATTCGTCTGCCCCTTTGTTGAGTTGTATTTTCTTGTTTGTAATTTCTTCCACGATATCTGAAACATATAGAAAGGATAAATTAATATTGAGAGAACTGGCATGGTCGTGATCACACCACTGTTTCAAAACTCGATTATCTAACTCATGATGGACCCGATCTGTCCGAAATCGATTAGATTTCTGGTCATATTTCTCCAAATTGCCCTGGCCCTGTCGACCAAAACTCGCCCTGAACCCCAACAAGGTTTGGGCTGAGATACTCTGATCCTGAGAGCGGGTCAGGGTTTAGAATTTCTAAGCTTGAGTCAGGATAAAGCCGGGTGAAGGTTGAAGCCTTGGGCTGAGTTCGGTCTTGTGTTCTTTTTCTTCTTATTCTTATTCTTCTTGTTCCTGGCCTGCCGAGCCCTTCCATCTCCCTTCTCCCTGCCCATGGTTAGGGCTAATCAGGATCAGCCCAGCCTGACCCGACCTTTGGGATAGGGCAAGTTGAATTTTTTCAGGGTTAGGCCAGGGTGGGTTGGGGTTTTAAAAAGCCTGACTAGTGTTCTTGGAGAGGTCCAGGTTGCAAACCCCTCTCCAGCGACCCCCCCCCAGTGAGGCATCCAATGGCTGGGCTGCTGAGCACGCATTGAAATGGTGTGCCAGTGTGGGGTCTGGAGCGCATCCCGACATGCGCCCAGTAGCCCAGCTATTGGATGCCTGACTAGCACTTCGTGGGCGCTGGGCTCGCACGAGAGGAGTCGGATCCCTCCAATTTGGATCCTCTACTGCCGAGCTGCCCGGCAGGGCCGTGCTGCCTAGACACGGTGAGGCGTGCAATGACCGCCTTACCCCTGCCCAAGTGCCTTGCCTGAGTGGGGGTAAGGCGGTCATTGCACGCCTCACCATGTCTGGGCAGCACGGTCCTGCCGGGCAGCTCGGCAGTAGAGGATCTGAATCCGGATCCCTCTCCCCCTCTCTCAAAAAGAAAACAAATTTTTCTCCTCTCAGGTTCCTGCCCAGTCAGGTTCGTAGGTTCCTCTCATAGGGAAGGCGGAAATGACGACCTCACCCCACCCGGGCAATGTGTTCGGACAGGGGGTGAGGTCGTCATTTCTGGCCCCCTATGAGAGGAACCTACGAACCTTACCGGACAGGGACCCTGAAAGAAAACAGAAGGCAGAAAAAACAAAAAAAGAAAGCAGAAGGATTGATGGAATTAAGTTACCAAAATGTTTCCTGGCAGCAGCTTCATACAAGGCTTTCTCGCCTTTAGGGCCACCATAAGCTGCTGGCTTTTCTAAGATCAACTTCACCATATCTGGCTCTCCAGTTCGAGCAGCTAAGTATAGGAGAGATTTGTCAGAATCGTTGTCGTAAGATGACCAATTAGGGTCAGCCTGAGTCAGCAACTTAGCCACTGGAAGATTGTTGTTTCGAACAGCTTCATGCAAAGGCATGAAATTATCTTTGTTTCTCATTCTAAGCTTCTCAATTGCACTTGCACATTCAATATCTTGATCATCTGGTCTTATTCTTGAGATAAGAAATTTAGCTATTTCTTCATTTCCAGTCCTCCTCGCCACGAAATGCAGCGGAGTGTCGCCGTCGGAGTTTGGCTGTGTGAGGAGCAACGGAAACTGATGGTAGAGCTCTTTCACAAACTTGGCATGTCCATCGTCATGGTACAGAGCAATATGAAGGGCTGTGTTCAATGTTGGCCTCGTTGCTTGCTGATCTATACTAGGGGTGTATGGTAGCTTTAACAGGGTAGTATCACCATTTCTTGCAGCCCAGTAAAGCTCAGAATTCATGGTTTTATCAGAAGCAGCTCTTTGATCACTCATGTTGCATTCAACAAAAATTTCACAGAAAAATATTGTTTGATTATAGATTGAGATTCATAGAACGATCTTTATAATTAAGGAACTTCTAAGAACGTGTTACTCAAGTATGATCAATCTCCAGTAAATACCAACTAGCTGTGCTGGGGCTTCTATCATCAGCAATGTGTCGTCATGTTGATCAAAGTATAGAAGGAATCCTATACTTTGCTTTTCTTTTGTAACAAACTTGAGAACTTTGTGTTTTTTTTTTTTTGTGAAGCACACACACCAGCTCAAAAGGGTAATACCATTGGGTGGGTGGGTTCAGGGTTGTGTGTGTTTGTGTTTATATGTATTTCACAGTTTGGCGGCTTGAAAGGTTGATTAATCCTTTTGAGTTGACGTTTGTGTTTAACCGAAAAAGATATCCCTTGCTCCCACGGTGGGGCTTTAAATCCATATTGTGTCGATGGGGGTGTGTGTTTGGGATACAGATCCTGTGTTTGGGATACAGATCCTCCATGGTGCGGGCTGAACCAACGGTCATGCTGCACAAACACAAGGTGGTACACAATGATCGCCTTACCCCCATCCGGGCAAGGCACTCAGGCAGGGGTAAGGCAGTCCTTATGCACCGCCTTATGTCTGCGCAGCACGGCCATTGGGGCACGCTGTAGAAGATCTGGATTAATGTCTTTGTGTCTATTTGCACTCTGCGGTTTGAAAGGTACGTTGGTCACACTTGAGAACTATTTGATGGGTTTTTTATTGTCGAATGTGGTGACTGTGGGTCCCACAAAAGGTGTGAGAACTCATGGAACTTTATTGGATCCAGAATAAAGAGAGTAGTTCCTGATCATCAACTGGTGGACCCTACTATGTCATAATTACATGTCCCTGCTGGTAAGTGGTAACCTTTAAATTGTTCTTGCCTTGGGCAGGGCAATGAAAGAAAAAAAGAAAAATAGTTGCTGTCCTCTTGCTTTCTCTTTTGGCTAAAGATTTTCACTTTGAATATTGTTTTAGTAGACTTAGGATGGAGCGAAACATGCATGGTCCCAATGTTCACAAAAAATTTGAAAAAAAAAAAAAAACTTCGGTTTTATCTCCTTTGATTCCAAAATGAGTTATTGTATTGGGAGTTCATAAAACTTCATGCCATTATTATTAGAAAAAATTAAATCGACCCTAAGACAATGACTACACAAAAAATATTAATGATATGGTCTTCCTACTAAAGATCAGCTTAGGAAGAGGAATGTATTGGTCCCCCCTTTTTGTTGCTTTTGTTGGGCGGGTATGGAGAGTAGGGACCACCTATTCTTTGAGTGCTTGTTTACTAAACAAATTTGGGGGAGCATAAAGTGGTTTTGCGCTCCATCTGGGAGACCTGGGAGCAACATCATCTTGGAAGCTCAATGGATTGCGAAGAAATTTGATGGGGATTCTATTGGGTGCATTGCCAAGCTGGCTTTTTGTTCAACTATTACTCATATTTGGAAAGAGAGGAACTTCCGTATATTCCGGAATAGGACAAGGCCGATGCCCTCCCTCATATCTGATATCTGTGCAGATGTTGAAGATCGGTGTAAAACTGTCATCCCGAAAGGGAAGAAATCTCCAAGAAATTTATTCCTTGTCGAGAAGTGGGGGATCCATTCATTTTGGGTGGTGAGATGATTTGATCCTTTTGTTTGTATTTTTGGTCCAGTTTTTGTTATTGGTCTAGGCTTGAGGAGTGGCCTATGGGTAAATTCCTGTTGTTTTCTTTGGGTTGGGGCCTTCCTGGGGTTCTGATCTTTGAATCTCTCTTAGGCTGCCTTTTTAGGTTGTAATTGTTTATTTTTTTTATTTTTTTTTTGGAATAAATTGATTTTACCTATCAAAAAAAAAAAATCACAATACCACTCTAATTTCTCCAACCTCAAGTGCGTAAGTCATGAATCTGTTCTTGGCTTCCATAAGAGAAAGCCAAAAAGGTAAGAATGAAACATTCTCTCGGGAGGAAAGAATAGGTCAAGAATTTGTCCTTTGATCTTTTCCTAATCAAGATATACAGAGAGCAAATGGCAATAAAGGGAAAGGTATTGAGGATTTACCTCCCCATACAAACATAAATTATAGGATCTTGCCTATTTTATGCAGTCTCGTTGAAAGCTCGAAGCGAGAGAGTCAATAACACACTCTACCAGGTGTGTAACGGCAAATGCGAACACAAAATAGAAAGATCTCTTTTATTGATGACCATACAGGATATATGTATGTCTATCTATTAGATCATAAGGATGAGGTGCTAGACATCTTTATAAATTATAAAATAGAGGTAGAAAAACAAACTGGAAAACATATCAAAATCGTTAGATTAGACAGATGTGTCGAGTATTTTGACAGATACACAGAAGCTGACAAAAACCTGGTTCATTTGCCTGCTTCTTACAAGAGCATGGTATTATAGCCCAATATACCATGCCTAGCACGTCAAGTCAAAATGGTATTGCTGAAAGAAGAAACGGAACCCTTGCGGACATGGTAAGAAGTATAATTAATACCTCTAATTTTTCTTTATTGTTTTGGAGTGAAGCTCTTAAAACGATCATATATGTCTTGAATCGAGAAAGTTGTTTAAAAAACACTATTGAACTTTGGACAGGAAGGAAATCTAATTTGAGACACAGATGGGTTTGGGGATGCCAGCTAAAGTTAGGGAATATAACCCAAATGAAAGAACGTTGCATTAAAGAGCGGCTAATTGGTATTTTATAGGATATTCAGACTAGTCCAAGGCTTATAGATTTATGGTATTTTTTTTTTTTTAATCAAAAAAAAAAAAAAAAAAACACACAAGCATACCATTGTAGAGTCAAATAACACCAAATTTCTATCTAGAGGATAGTGAAATTAGTGAGTTCACAAATACGGGATATAGAGTTCAATGAACTCAATGTTCCAAAGGAAACTACCACATGTGATTATAAGGGTTAATGACTCTTCTTTTACCTATAACATTTGATCCATTACCAATGGATCATGAGGAACTTCCTCATGAACAGATACCAGTGGTACATTATTTGTCTAATGGTTAGAACTGCCAGAACATCTCTCTCCACTGAGTTGATAGCAGTATTTAATACAAGGGAATGAAGAAAATTATCTGAATGATGAACCATAGGCTTGAAATTTGGCACAAATTTTAATTTCTATTTACTCAAGGATGCTTCATCCATCAGATGGTTGAATCTGACCGTAAAGGAGTAGGGAGAGGAATCAAAGTCTAGGTAAAGTCCCATGGAGCATTCATTGTTTAGGGTACCCTAGATAGTTTGTGAGTGATATGCTATGTTGGTTAGATGGAAGTTTGATATAGCACTTCTACCTTTGTTCTATCTCGTTAGGTCGCACGCTACATTTTCTGTAAGAGGAGATACGCGCTAGAGTAGAGACTTGATTGGACGATTGAGATGACCCGCCCTATGTGGATGAGTGGGAGATGTTAGAAATCCATGGCCTAGGCCACATAAGAGCCCACTTGGGGCTGATGTGGGACCCATGGCCCATTAGGGTTTGGACCCTCTATTTTATAAGATGGAGAAAAATAGGCAGTAGGTGATACACGATCATAACAGCTGCCAAGCTCTCTCTCACAATCTCTCTCGTTCCCTACGTCAAGCGAGGTTTTCTCAGAATCTCCATCTTCATCCTTGGACTTGGAGGGTAGACTACTGTGACGGATCAACTTCTCACAACCTAGTAAGATTGTCGTGAAACATGCATCGTCAGAATTCATGCGGATCGACGCGTAAAGCAACCGGATCCTTTCTGCTGCATGGGAAACATTGATGAGGTAAATCCCTAATCCGTATCGATTCTGTTTAATAGAGACTTACCCCAGGTTAGAGTCTGTGGGTAGAGTAACCAGGGTTAATTTCAAAGGTTAAAATAGTTCTTCAAATCTTGACTGTAGGATCACACTAATCCACATGTCTCTCATTTAATGGGATACTGCTAGGGAACTTGCAATTAGGAACTTGAGAGGTAAAAAACCGACAAATCCACATGTTGAAAACTCCAAGTACCCTCAGGATTCCACTTTTCCAAGACTACGAGGTTCCCACTCACGGACGGATAAAACATTCTTCAAATCCAAGGGGTGTTTGAACGAGAACACATACCGATCATTGGACAAAGGTGATACCTCAAATGTTTGGTATTCCATGCGGTGAGCGACGCTTCGGTCACAGCTTGTCGACGATATGGTCTACTCACCAAAACCTCACCAGCCAGAGTGTTGGCTTCCCGTTCTGCAATATGTTCTTTTGTTGCCTCGTCAATTATGAAAGCATCTTCATCATTTGAGACATTCTGAGCATCCAAGGAGGACTTCAGCCAAACCCAGCTGCCGATTGTCAAGGGCCCAATCAGGCTCATTTGGCCCATCACAAGTTGAACCTAACCACATACCACACAGCCACTTTTTGACCCTGTTTGGCTGATCATCAAAAGAGTAGGACTCCCTCTTGGGAACTCACAAGAATGTTGCAAATACCACTTCCTCATGTTACAACTTTGACATAGTAGTCAGTGTCCCTACGGTATCCTCCCCTGCCGACCAGATAAATGCCAAAACATGGTTTAAAACAAAATCATACTACCCTCGCGAGTCACGATCAGCCCTAGAACAAACATGTTACTGAAGTATTAGATTCTAATGCAAGTGGAAAAACCATGTCAATTGCTATGTGATATATACTCTAGGTTGGTCTCAGCTAACTAGTAATCTTGCAAGAGCCTGAACTTATGTTTCTTTCATTGTAAAGCTTGCACCCATCTATAAAATCATTTTCTTTCATTGTAAAACTTGCACCCATCTATAAAATCACTGTCACTAGGGTTCCTGACAGTAAAATTCAGTTCCTCATTTGATTCAAAAAAGGGCCTCCAGCTGTGGTGTTATGTTTACAATGTCTCTTTGGTTACCATGTTCCTTATTCGTGTGATCTCTTCTCCACAATGTTCTGAAAAAAAAATAGAAAAAGGTTTAAGAAATGCATTTCTTGCTTAATTTGCAGGGGAAATAAAATATATAGATGGTATTGTACAAAAAAAATCAAACTATATCCCACATATACACCAAAGTGATCCCATATATACACCAAAGTGGAGTATTTATCAAATCCTACGAAGTTATTTTATGTATCTACAATCCATCTAGTTCAAGTTATCATCATCTCCAATTACACAGCTGCCACAAATTATTAACGAATTCATACTAAAAGAAATACACCCTAGTAACAGGTTTTAAAAATATGCGACCTATGAGAAGAAGAAATGAAAAGTTAGAAGTAATATAATTTGAATCTCAAGCTGAAGTTCATTAAAGAGAAGGATGCTAGTTGCAACTACACTCGAATATATTCAGAATATAGCAGAAAAATAAAGGAAGGTAACATATACAATGTGTATTTGTGGTATGTTGAGCATGCTAGCGGTCTACTGCTTCTTCTGGTGGCCTTGGAATAGATTGCCATCCTGTACAAAATTGGAGATATTCTTTTAGAGAATCCGAAGGAGCTTCCATGGTCCACGTCGGATAGTGTTCACTTGGATGAAACATACTTCCCCCCTCCACTCCTGTCACTAGACATGCTTGAGCTCCATTAAGGAACAGATCCCCTTCAGATTTTATGCAGCCTGAACCACCTTCTTCTTGGTCTGCTGCCTGCACAGCCATCATTCCAGTCTCATTATGGAGAGAAACTGTTCTGAATGAAAATTTTGATACACAAGGACTGATAAATGCAAGTGCATCCAGCAAGCCACTCAAAGAGATCACAACTCAAAACTACTTTGTACTCAACTCAAACCAAGTCTTCTCCTAACTAAATGGGATCAGCTACATTTCACATGTGTTCAGGGTTCATGCTAAAAGGTTTGGCTAAATTTTTTATGTTGCCAGTTGCACATCTGATGCATCAACCCTCCTCCTCCTCTAGGCTTGGGACCAGCAATTCAGACAGGTTTGGCTTCAAGTTCGAGGTACTGGCAGAGATAAGACAGAACTACTTTGAAATTCAATAACAGCTCAATATTCTTGGTTCATCTCAGGTGCCTGAGTAATTCTTTTTGTCTTCAGAAAACAAAATTTCTATTTGTTTTTCAGTTTCTTACAGCTTCTTGATCAATATTTTCTTACCATGAGTTTACAATCTATTAGCACTGAGTGGTGTTGAAATCATGTTCGCCATTATTTTCTTGCCTTTTCTTTTTCCCTTTGGTAGTTTCTATTCAATTTATTATATGGTTCAATTTTCTTGCCTTTCTTATATGGTTCAACTTATTAGTGACGGAGCCACTATTGGTTCAATTTTGATGGCCTGATGTGGAGATATCAGTGAAACACCAAAATAGAAGGTTAAGAGAAAACCTTCAAAAAAAAAGCTGATCTTGAGTCCCAATGGCAACCGAGTGTAGGCCTTGATGGCAGGAGCTTTGTGTGCAAGTTTGGATCAATTTTGATGGTAAAAGTGGAGATGGAAGAGGGGGAATGAAATTAGAAGGTTTGGTGTTATAGAGCAATCCAGCCAATGGAATGGGGTAGAAGTGGGCATCGAATGGTGGGGATGATGGTGTGAGATGATGCTCCAAAACTCTGTAAGTTTTGAGTAAGGGTAATAAAGATACACAGCCTTTAAGTTGTAGCAGAAATACAGGAAGAACTTGATTCTTCGAATGGTGTTCCTCTGTAGCAGCAGCAGTTCAGCAGAGATCGATGGAGAGACAGAGAAGGTGGAGAAGATAGAAAATAGAAGGTACGGGGGGTAGAGGAAATGGCTCTCTCAGCCTAGGTCTCTCACCCACAGCTATCTCAGCAGTTGCAGCAAAGAAGGAACTTCCATACTCGATGACTTATTTGGCCTGAAGATTCTTTTCTCTAAATTGTCCTCTTCCATTAAGATGTGATGCCTTTTAATAGCTTAGGCAAGCTTACAATAGCGTAGAACTTTCCCGAAATAAGAACTAATCTAAAATAGAAACTTAGTAAAATAGGAACTACTAATTCCTAATGAAATAGAAGTTAACTAATTAAAACTACTTGGCTTTATAATTCAGCCACAAGCAAAAACAAATTAGAAACTACTTAAGTGCCCCAAAGGGGAATCCTCTCAAAATCGTGGAGCATCTTTGGCTGGTCAAGGGGGATCCTTATCACAATCGTGAGGCATCGTAGACCCCTGCTTGGCTGGCTCGAGCTGGTCCACCTCTGGCCCAAAAAAAGGCCTGGTCTTTTGTCTCTTCCTCTGGCCAGAATCTACATCATGTACTAAATGCATTTTTCTGCCATTCAAGCTTCACATTATTAGTAGGGTGGTACCTAATTCCATCATGACACTCTTGAGTTCACAAAACTACTGCTAATTCAATATTATCTAGGGTAAATTACACGTCACCCCCTGATTTTCAAACGAAACTCAAATCACCCCCTGGGTTTTTAAAATACTCATCCATCCTCCTCTACAATAACGGTGTTAGTCTACTGTTAGTTATTGGCGTGAAAGGACTATTTTACCCTTGTACTAAAACATTAGAATTAAATTTACAATACTACCCTTCAAAATCTATGTTTGGATGTCAAGGGTAGTTTAAGGATTTAAATTTATTTAACTGGCTGACATCATCACTTAACAGCATAAAACTAACGGTAGGGACTACTTTGTCATATTGGGGTCTAATACAGGGGGTGATTTGAGTATTAACAAATACCAGGGGATGATTTGAGTTTCGTTTGAAAACCAGGGGGTGACGTGTAATTTACCCTAGTATCTATGACTTGTAGCTGACTCCAATTAGTTGGGATATTGCTTAGTTGTGTTGTTTCTTTGTCCTAGATTTAAGTTACTATTAGGCTTGTAGTTGAAACTAAACTAAAAGCACTTGCCAATTGCCATATGAAAATCTCCCCCCCCCCCCCTCCCCCAATCCCACCGCAACCTCCTCTTCCTTTTTTTTATTTTTTATTTTTCATCAAGGGAGTGTTTATATCACCAATTGGGTTAAGAACCAAAATCCCCCACTTCACACTCCCAACCCAATTATAAAGAATTTTACAACACTTGAAGATGGTTCCATTCCCCAGTTAATTAAAAAAACTATTAACACTTTTTATTTCTGTGTCTTCTTCCAAAGGGCATTGGGAGAAGAGGTTTCTGATCCTAAAATTTACTATTAGGTATCAATTTGTCCCACAGATGATCTTTTTCAATAGCCTCTTTGGGTTTCTTGCACTCCTCATTCTCATTAAGTGGTGCACAGGGTCTCAAGCAGACTTATATCATGTCATGACTTACATGTTCTTGAGCCCCACTGACGATCTTGGTGATAATCAATTGTTGTGGGGTCAGAGACCATTGCAGGTATTGGTTACTAATCATACCATTGGATTTACTAGGTGCTAAGTATTATCCCGATATTTTTTTCAAAGTTGCCTGAATCTTGTCATATTCTTCTCGCAGATTTTGTTGTTGCTTTTGCCTATTGTAGCTGTTCCTTGGATGCTTTTTCCGAAGCCTTTGATTTTGAGGAAGATTCATGTAGAGGTAATGTGGATGTCGGATTCACTTATGTGATGCATCTTGGATCTAATGTTTGAAATAAGTCAACCTCACGTGTTGTTTGTCTGGCTGGTCAGCTCTAAGATTGGAAGATCTTTTTATTTTTCATGTTTGCTCTTTTTTTGTTGCCATTTTTTTCCTTTTCCTTTTGTTGCTTCTACTTGGTGGTAGTTCATTTATTAACTGGTTTTTTCTAATGATTTCGTTTACCCACGTCTTGAATCTAGCAAGTATCTCTTGCTGATTTATTAAAAGTATTCCCTTGCACCTTCAGTAGTGATTTATCTAATTTTTTTTTTTTCATTTATCAACACTGAAAGCTTTGAATGTTTAGCTACGCTTTTGGTTTTTTATTTGCCATGAATTGGACAAATATGTGAAATGTATTTCATTGGTCGTCGAAGTTTTTGGTTTAATCATATTAATGAGAGATGTTGTATTTATTTTGGGTACCAGATTGAGATGAATTACAGGTTGCCTACTAAGATTTTCTCATGATAATTGACATTTTTTTTTTCTTCCGTGGGGTAAAGCGGGGGGATGAGGGAGTGGGGAAGGGGAAGGATGAAAGCGGGATTTGAACCAAGGCCTCGTGGATGACACCCATAGGCTTTACCAATGCAACACAGGCATCTGGATGATCAGTCTAATTATTTGTTGCATAAAATGTCAGGAAACCATATATTTCTCTTAGAAAATTTGAAATGCAATGCCAATATATGATTCTGGCTTGTTTAAATAATGTTCTTTCTATGCTTTTCTGTCTATACTTTTGTCAATTAACTTATAATACTATGAGAAGAACTTAACGATTTAAGATTGCTCAATCCATCTTCTTATGACTACTAGTACTACATGAGTTGCTTTCATCTGGCATCAAAGGCATTTTAGGAATTCCTGAAAACAGTATTATGCCTGTTTAGGTACTTTGTTATGCTGTGTTATAGCAAACACTAACAAAATCACGAAAAGAAACAAAAATCAAGCAAAAGAACACAGAGATATAACGTGGTTCACACACCAGTATAGTGTGCTACATCCACAGGCGAAGACGAAGATGATTCACTATATAAAACGGAGAAAAATTACAATGGAAACTCTCAAGAACACCCAAATCACTGTTGCTGCTCTCTCAAAAACCCTAGAACGAAAACCCCAAAATCTTCCTCTCTCTTTACAATAAAGCGGGTAAGGAACATAAATACTCCTCCATCGGATCCGGGTCGATCCATCGGGTCGGGTCGAAACGTACCGCAGGGGCTTCGCCCCCGTACCCCCAACAAGATCAGTGATGGGCGGCCCAAGCCCTCTGCTACCATCACAAATCTCAGAAAAAGTTCCATTCGGGTCGCCACCAAAAATGTCGGAGCAGGTCATTCTTCGAAACTGGTCCAAGAATTCGAGACATACATAACATGCTGACCAATTTCATTTTCTTTTAATTCAAATGTTGATTATTCTCATATTCTAGAGTGAAGCTGAAATAGAGGTCTCCATGTGCTATAGAAGTATATTCTTCTTTATATTTACAATACAAGAAAATGAGATTATGTTTGCCTGAAGGACCTGAATCCATTAATGATAAAAATTAGTCACCATGTCAGGATGTTATTCATTAGAACCCCAGAAGTATATTGATTTGAAGACAACTAACATATCAAAAGAAAATTGAGGTTATCAAAATATATCATAGAGAAGATATTCTAGCAATAATGCAAACCAGACTTCTGCCATAGAAAGATTAAAGGAAAAGAATAACATGGCACACCTTTCACTAAGTCACTATTACAGTTCCAAGTAACTAGTGAATTGCCAGGTAATAGAGAAGTCCAAATCGGGATACTTACGAAATTCTACAGTTTGGTACTCTCAGCAGAATTCTCCTCCTTTCCTAGGGCAACCACACCTTTCTTTAGAATGGCTTCTATTGGCTGGTGAGAATTCTCCACAGCCTTGGAAATTGCCTGCTATCGCTCACCATGCATTGGTTCTGCCGCAATACATCTCTTTAAGACATCTTTCTGGTGCTCCTCATATCCATGTTGAAGCTCAAACTTGTAGTACAAAGCCCAGAAATCCCCAATATCCGGCGCAAGAGTTACTGCCCTATTCAGCTAGTTTCTTGCTTTCTCCACCTTCCTGTCATGCCAAAACAATTTTGCCACAGTAGCAATGACATGGGGATCATGGTCACACCGCTTGAGTGCATCGGCACTTTTCGTTTTGCGTTGGGGACGTGGGGCTATCTCAATTGATGCTGCCCATAGGATACCACTGGTAGGGCATTCTTGCAAACCCTTTGCCATCAGTATATCAACTTCCTTCTTATGTCCATGCCTTAATTCAGCTCGAACTGCAGCAAGCCAAAGTTTAGGATTTTGAGGATTCTTCTTCCTGGCCATAGTAAGAATCGCTCGTGCTTTGCTCAGTCCATTCATCTTCTCCTCGAGATTAGCAAGGGAAAGCCAAAGAGGAATGTGACTGGGGCAATGCTTTAGACCTGACTCATAAGCTTCCTTGGCTTTCTCCAAGCAACCAAGACGGTCCTCCAGCTGTCCAAGCATAAACCACAATTTGAAGAATGAAGGGAAATTTCTCAACCCCTCTTCAAGCAATCTCCTCTCCTCTGCGGTTTTTCCCAATTCTCTCTCAACAATGGCTGATTTCATCCACACCCTCTCTGTGCCTCCTCTTTCTCTAGCTTTAACAAGAAGCATTCTTGCTCGCTCAGGCTCATGGTTCTCAAACTCCAGCTTGAAAGCCGCAAGCCAGATTTCCTCAGAGTTGGGAATGGCAGCATAGGCTTCCTGGAGAATAGCTCGAGCAGAAGGAACATCTCTTGCAAGCCACTTCTCTTTGGCACCCATCAACCATAGGACCTCGGCCTGTGGTCTATACGTCATTGCTTTCCGGAGTAGAGCATCAGGAGATTCCCTGGTTCCATGACTCTTCTCAAGCTGTGCTGCCTTGAGCCATATACTCTTCTTGGTTAGTAACACGGTAAGAGCATGAGCATAAATAGCTCGGGCAGTCTCAATGGAACCCCTCTTCTTGCACTCCTCGGCATCAGCAACCCATGTCCTCTTTTGATCTTCTTCCTCAACACCAATGCCAATGGTGTTATGAATTATAGCCTGGCAAGTTGCCAAAGATCCAGCTCATTCTGCAGCTTCAGCCTCTTTCATCCAGGCTTCTCTATCGATTACTAATCCTTCCCTTTGCAAGGCCCTGATACCTCTCTCTATTATCTTCCCAACCATAGCAGTATTTCCATTAGCCTCTTCAAGCTTCACAGCTGTAATCCAGATAGCTGGCTCCTTTGAGAGCTTCTCTCTTGCCCTATTAAGAACCTTTTTTGCATTATCATAAGTTTCCAACCTTGCAAGAGCGAGCCACAGCTCAACATGCAAAGGACACCACTCTACAGCTCTCTGAAGCAAAAGCCTAGCATCCTCCTCATTGGCCAACTCTACAACTGCTTTCCAGAGCCTAACAGAATCAGGGTTATGCTCGAGCCCCTTCCTCAAGACCTTGCTCTTGCTTATATCATTATCCTCCAGCTTCGCAGCCTGCATCCACAGCTTCACTGAGTTCGGAATTGCCTTCGCACCCTTAGCTATCACAGCCTTAGCTTCTTCCATATTCATATTATTCTCTCCACCAGCCAGCCTACATGCTTCCAACCATTCATCTTCATTCTTGGGGCACTCCTCACAACCTCTCTGTATCAACTGTCTAGCTACTTGAAGCTTCCCGCAACTTCCTCTAGTCTTGCGGCTGCAATCCATCCTGGAGGGTGTTTCGGGTTTGTACGTATTCTGAGACTTGAGCAACAACCTAGCCTTTTTTTATGTCCGAAACTTCAGCATCACTTGTGATCTTCATACTCTTGAGGTCAGTGAGATAACCCTTTGGATCAACAACCATTAACCCTGAGACAGAGTCAGATAGCCTATCCAACTTCAACGAAAAAACAGTCCCTCTTCCTTCTCCGACAGTTGTTAAATCAGTAATAGGAGTCTGAGCCCATGGAGTCTCGGTGCCACCTGCAACCCTGCTCTTGGGATCCAGCGCTGTTACGTGCTCCTTTTCCTGCCTAGCCTTCTCAAGCAACGTATCAGGCACTGGCACGAAACTCTCGAACCTCTTCTTCTTATTCCTCAACGAGTAATCACCAATCTCAGGAATGCTATCCCATTCCTCTACAGACAAAGAATACAACTTCCTCTTCAAATCCGCGAACTGCTCCATGATCTTAGGATTAGAAGCTCGATACTTCTCGATCTCTTGCTTCAACCTAGCTTCTCTCTAGTCCTTTCTTCTAGAGTCCATCCTTTTATCGATGCTTTCCCAAACAGCATTTGCCTCCTTGTCATCCTCGTCATACTCCGCAGAAGCAAAAAGCCTAACATCGTTTCCCTCAAACTCATCAAACTTTTGGTTCTCATCATAGCCTTTCTTGTCCACTTCGTCCTCTTCCTCCTCCTTGCCCCCAGGACCTTTACCCCTTCCCCTCCCAGCGCCAGCAGCACCAGCAGCGCCACCAATTGTAGTGGTGGAACGGTTGGGGAGGTCAGGGGCAGCTCTAGCAGGACCAATATCGGAACGGGTGGTGAAACCTGTGGCACCACGACCAAGACCCGCCACATAGTTGGGAGGAGGCTTGGAGTTGAGGAATTCTAGCCTTGGTTTGGAGGGGACAGGAGCTTACATACCTCCCAGAAGAGGAGAGAGGAGGGCTAGGGTTGAATAGGATCGAACACCGAGATCAGAAACTTTCGTTGAGTCATCGCCAATCAATAGTCGCGGCGACAAGAAGAGGCGTTGTAGATTAGCGGGAATGCCACACTTCTCTTCAATCACGAGCTTTAAGTTCCCGAGCGTGGTGGAATTTGGATTTACGTTTACCATTAGTGTTTTGTTGTCAAGGCAAGTCACGAAAACCATGGTTGGTCACCATTCACCACCGGTGAGAACCTGAGACTCCAAAGAAACCAGCAATAAAAGATAGGAATAGCACCAAACAATCGAAGAATCAAGAGACTTTGCTGCCTAAAATCAAAATATAAAACAAAGAAAGAACTAGCAGAATCGTATCTTGGCTTCAGGTCGATCACCGCCTGAACCAATGTTCAAAATCCAGGTATCGTACTCGTGATCGGTCATGGCCGATACCGATCCGGGTTTTACTGGATCAAGCTTGGATCGGTCAAAATCATCAAAATATCGGTAAAAAAAACCCAAAAAAATGGCAAATATCGGATTGGATCAGCCAAGTTGTCCGATCCAGGGAACGATCCAGTAAAACCTAGATGGATCTATCTAATCTCAGGATCGGCCTAAACTCTTTACAGTTGAAAATTGAAGCAGACTGCAATGAATGTGGAGTCTTTTTTCCAATGTTTAATCATCCCAATCGCAACAAAGCTATGTTTGGATGTTAAGGCTATGTTTGGTAACAGTCTGAACAAAGAACATTCATTCTTGACTAGAAACGTTCTTTGATGTTTCTGGTTTGGAACGACGTTCTGTGATCGAAATTGACCGTTTGATAACTGTCTCAAGAATGTGTTCAAAACGAAAATGGTGTTTGATAAAATTTGTTCTTCCCTATTTGATATTAATTACAATAATGTCATTGTCATCTAAATTTTTTTGATAAGGCATTGTCATCTAAATTAAAAAAAGACATTGTTTTATGATTATACTCTTTCTCCCTTGATCAATTCCTCTTTTGAAGGTGTACAGTTTAAAGAAAGACGTAGTTTTATGAATCCCATGATGGCACCACCATTACATGCTCTCTGTGTTGTGTGATCTCTCTGTGTGGTGGCAACACATGAGATTTTTGGCTACCAATGACAACACAGGAATGCCTTTTGGAAGAACTCATACAGTTGGGAAAAGAATTTCTCGATAGAAATTAGTAAACTGAATCAACCCTCCAGACTCCAATCTGCATACGCAACAAAAATTTGAAATACACACAAACAGCCATAATCTGTGCTTGCAATGGAGATTATTAATTTTTTTCCATTATAACCATGAGATTAGAGACAAACCCAGTTAGAGATTCTTGGAAGTAAAAAAAATCAAATTGAATTCAAAATTTCAGAGAGAGATAGAGTCGGTGTGTGCCAGGATAAGCTGAAAACTTAGCAACAAAGTTAAATCAAATTCTGAAATATTATCCTCAACTTCATTGTTCTTCAAACATGTAACATATAGTTTCCTCTAAAACCCTAGAAAGTTTAGCAGCTAAACATCTCATTGAAACCCACCATTTAAGATTGAGACTCATGGATGATTTAAAAAAGAAAAGGGGGAAAAAAGAAGAAGAAGAAAAAAACACCCTCCTACCAATCTTGCACTGCCTTCTCCTTTACAAACCCTTTTTTTTTTTCCCCTCCGTAATCCTAAAAGAACCCACAACCATGGAAGATCATCCGAGTGAAAAGGGGGAGGGGATTCAACTAGAACCAAGATCATCATCAAACCCTAGCTTTCTGCAACAGGGGAGTGAATCCATTGCAAGAGTTGTTTCCTTCCTTACACGAATCAAGACCCACTTCAGAGAACATCTTCAAGAACTCATCCAACTCCAACCTCTTGAACCTCATCCTTCTCAAAAACCTTCAGAAGCTCTTTAAAAAATCCCACTTCGCAAGGCAAAGCGAGGACGCCATGGGCTTGATACCCGAATTCCTCTTCGGCTTTCTTGAGTAGAGAAATGAAGATCGGGAGGTTGAGGAATCGAGTTGGAATCACGAAACGCTTCCGCTCCGGACCAACGTAGACGGAGAGACTTTCGCGCCATTGCTGAACTAAGGGTTAGGGTTACGCCATTACAATGAGGAGAAGAAGAAGCAGAGTAGGGTTTGGGTTTTCTGGGTTTACTTCGACAGAGAGAGAGCGAGAGAGAGATGAGAGAGAGAGAGATTTGAGTAGAGATTGAACTCACCTAAAGATAAACTTGAGCTTCGTCAAGGTTCTCTTCTCCTCTCCCCACAACAGAGAAATCACAGTTTTTTTTCCTATATGTCTCGATCTTGGCTTCATTTTAATTGTTCTCGTTCTTTACATACTGTCTGTAAAGAACATTCTTTTAATGAATATTCTCTCCGGTTCATTCTAAAAGAACAAAAAAACAAACCGACAACCCAAACAGATTTTCATGTCTTTTTGTTCTCAAAGAACAGAAGAATAGCAAAGAACGGTGTTCGGACCATTACCAAACGTAACCTAAGGGGGAAAAAGTGTAAAATGTAGCCGCACCTATGCTCTACCACCTTAAACTAACATCTAAATTTTAACTGTTGAATTATTATATCAAATCATAATCGTTCATTCTTTTTACCCTTTAACTAGCTAAATTGGTAAAGCAACTTTCGAATGAGGTTAGGACGATCCCTACCATTCTCTCTTCTTTGACAGTGATTGTTGTTCATTAGTGTTGTTATTCCTCCAGTGGTGATTGTCGTTCGTCTTTTGGAACAAGGACAAACCCTCTCTCTCCCTGGATAAAAATCGTCTGCAATGCATGATCTGTACAATGCATTGCGGTGCAACCTCCATAGGGCGCCATGTGGAGGAAGTGAATCATGCAGTTGAAGATTAAGTGCTTCATTTCAAATGCAAAAACCCATTTGACTACCCGATTTGAGAAATGACTTGTCCGACGACTAAATTGGGTCTCGTGAAATCCTAAACTGGTACCATTGCTATTTTGTTTATCTGGTATGCAGCCGACAACGGTCGATTACTCTGCGACTCCTATGCCGCTGCCACCGATGAGAACCAAGCCATGTTTTTTAACTTTGTTCGTTTTGTGATCGACAAAATTGGGAAGCCTCTACAAGCTGTTTACACCCTAAAATTTTAAATTTTACACCCCACTTTCAGTCATTGATCGAAACACTATACATGCTTTAAGGCCTTGCATTGCATGTTACCATCAAAGAGGTTCCTTTTGAATTTGAACAACAAAGTGGGAAGGTGGTGCAGGAGATTGTAGACAGTTACTTAACCACCTAAAGATAATCAAATTCAAATTCAAATTCAAAATGAGAAGTGGAAGCTGTTGGAACTACCACAACTGCCAAAGGAGCAATTATAAAAGAAGATAATGCGAAGAAGAATAGGCTCTCACCAAACAACACTCTTTACAATTTATCTTTTATCTTTCATCATCTCATCTTTTCAGAAGTAGATATTTATTTGGTAATTTTTGCTAGAGTTGGATTCTGACCCCCAATGTCTCATTGGCCTGTGTTTCAGAAGACAATCATCAAAATCAAGTTGCAAGCTTCGATAATTCATTGTTAAGCAAGATGCGAGCATTTCAACTGATGCGCTACTGACAACAAAAGATTTGGTGTGATTAGTGTAGTTTAGTGTAGTTCAACATCAAGTTGTATGTGTTCAACGGTCCATAGACAGCCAGGTGTAAGCGTTTTTAATGGCTATGTTATTACCAAGTTATCAATTTGATTTTCAATCTTCTTCCTTTGCTTCTTCCATTACGATTTTCTTTTCCTTAAAGTCCTTGGAGCAATCGAGGCACTACAAAGATTTCATTTTCATCTTAGTTAGAAGTTGGATTTTATTCCATCACATCTCCTTAAGTCATACGACTCTGGCACGCTCACGCATCACAATTTGCAGCGTTAGTGCCGAATTTGTGGGTAAACACAAGCGCCTGGACAATTCCTTGGAGGAGCTAAAGAGGACAATACGGAGGCCAGTGGAGTCACTTGCCACTCACCTACGCAGGTCCTTAAAGACTTCAATAAGATGCATCGGCTTCGAATTAAGCTCCCTAGTAGAGTTAGGGTTTGATTCTAGTGTTTTACTCAAATGGAGAGCTGATTTTGGTGCCTCCTTTGTTCTGTTCTCTCCCTTGGTACCGCTAAATCCTTGATCTTTGATTGTTGTTGGATTTCAACAGCTTTTGAAGAGCCGTATGGGGCGGCAACATACTATCTTAAAATGAACTACTTTTGAGGATATGGGAAATTGAGGTAATTTTACTAATACATCTTCCTCTATTGATGAACACGACAAAGAATGAATCCTAATTTTCATCTATTTACAGATTCAAAAATGATGTAATGTTTAAATTTTTTTAATGTTTTGAAAGCTCCTGTAGAAATAAATATTATTACTTGCTTAATTGAGTATAATTTAGCTGGAAGACTTTCTTATTTCATCTTATTTTTATATTTTTTCTTAGCTTTTGATCTATTATTTATTTCTTTGATGGGTCTTGCTCTTGCTTCTAAGTTTGAGTGTGACCAAGAATTAAAGAAAAAGACTCCTCCGATACTATCCCTTTTCATTCATCTCTTTCCATGTACCCGGTTCAATGCTTGAGGTTGGGGCAGAGGATTTGCAAGACGAGACGAAGAGGAAGAAGAATAGTCGACCGTTGCAACGCCATTTCCCAATGAACAATGCCCAAAGTCTAGTCAATTTCTCGGTACTTTTAAGGAGTGGGTGGAAGAAATAGACATTCGATCTGGACTGTTTAGGCATCAAAACAGAGTATGTGCCCATAAGAAGAATTGAATAGAAATACAAGAAATCAACAAATTAGAATTAGGTCAAGTGAAGAGAAGATCTTATTAACTCATCAGAGAGCGGTAAGATGATTTCAGCTTCAGAACAGAGGAGAAAAGAGAGGGAAGACGATTTCAGCTTCAGAACGGAGGAGGAAAGAGTTTCCTTAAGTAATTTGAAATCCTAACCAGTTTAGTTTTGTCTGGAGCTTAAAGATCGTAGGGGAAGCATTTAGAGTGGGAGGGAATTTTGAGATCGTAAGAGGGAAGTCAAGATAGGGGAAGAGTTGTCTTCTCTTCAGGGTTCGTGTCACACCCTACTCCCTAAAACTAAGGTAGTGTGACTAAAGCGTACGCATATGCTCTACTGAACCACCAGGATCACTGGCACAATAGCTAGCCCTCATGGTCCACAATCACAGAATCAACATCAGAGTAGCAAAAGATAAAGTAATATAGATAAAATCAGAGCTAAAATCTAAATGTGGTAATGTATAAGTAAATGTGTGTAGTTTATCTGTCATGTACAACCCATTGTATAATCATGTATATAATAATAATACCAACATTTTACTAAAAAATATATATAATAATACCAACAAGTATGCATAAGGAAGGGTGTACATCAAAAGAATGTGAGGGCCACGCCCACCAATACATCAAAATGATATAAACAAAAGTAAAGGACCTTGTCCTCGATCACTATGCCACGTAAGCACAATCATCACATCTGCAACCATCTACATGTGCCTCTGGCTCTAGAGTCCACTAGTCCTCATTGTAGTCCACAGCGGTGGAGGTAGTCTCGGTGACCATTGGCACGGACAAATTTGCATCACAATCTAAAAGGGGGACACCACCGAGATAGGGGAAGAGTTGTCTTCTCTTCAGGGTTCGTGTCACACCCCACTCCCTAAACCTAGGGTAGTGTGACTAGAGCGTACGTCTATGGCTTACTGAACCACTAAGATCACTAACACAATGGCTAGCCCTCATGGTCCACAATCACGGAATCAACATCAGAGTAGCAGAAGATAAAGTAATATAAACAAAATCAGAGCTAGAATCTAAATGTGGTAATATATAAGTAAATGTGTGTGGTTTATCTGTCATGTGCAACCCATTGTATAATCATGTATATAATAATAATACCAATATTTTATCAAAAAAAATATAATAATACCAACAAGTATACATCAGGAAGGGTGTACATCAAAAGAATGCGAGGGTCATGCCCACCAATACATCAAAATGATATAAATAAAAGTGAAGGACCTTGTCCTCGATCACTGTGCCATGTAAGCACAATCATCACATCCGCAACCATCTAGATGTGCCTCCGGGTTTGAAGTCCACTAGTCCTCATTGTAGTCCACAGCGGTGGAGGTAGTCTCGGTGCCCATTGGCATGGACAAATCTGCTTCACAGTCTAAAAGGGGACACCACGTGGTGTGAGCTTCACTAAGATCAATGAGGGATCAAAACATGCAAGCATACACAAATAAATCATGAATGCACATAAATATGAATGTATGAATGAGTTCATTTTATTTTTCACCTAAGCAACAATTCTAAGTCTGGGGTATAGTACTACCATAGTTAGTAAGTTCGGGTATGGCAATAATATGGGAATGGATACGTACGATAATTAATCGGCTCACACGACAATAGTGCGCTTTCAAATATCTGACGCAATAAAATAGGTACAGTAATTAATTGGTACGTGTTTAATACGTGTTTTAATATAATTGCCCTGAAATAGTACAGGAGCAAAAATACGGGTTTATCCTAGTAAAAATCAAGGAGAAATCTATTTTTTTTGCAATTAAATTCTAATCTTCTCATGCATTCATGAACACTTAAAACCAATATGGCTTTCCAATTTGAAATTATTTCCCATTCTTTTGGATCTCTACATCTAATATTAATTAAGTTTAACCATGTCTATCAAAACAAATGTTGATAGGTAATCCATCAACCACAATCTACCATAGCAAATAATAGTATGTATCGGTCAAAAATAATAATAATAATAAGTAGACAACCAATTAATACAATGATTAATACATAAATATGTATTAATACAGCAATTAATACGGCATTTAGGTTTAGGTTTTAGTTTTTTATTTTGTTTAATTAAATTAAAATACATAAATATGTATTAATATAACAATAATACGACAATTAATACGATGATTAATACGGCTGCTTTTAAAAGTTGCGTACAGAATTAAGCTACCCCATAGAATATGGTAAGAGTCAAGAATTTGAATTATATGATCGGGTACGGCAATTAATACGTAAACTTACTAACTATGAGTACTACTGCAACATAGTAGGTAATATCCCTAGTCCCAGAATCGTCCTCGGTTACCCAACAATAACAAACCCTAGTTGCAAACGAAAGCCTGTCGGTCCCCGAATGCGCCATAGGTCTCCCAGCAAGCCCCAACAACTTCATCCTGGGGTTCGGTCCAGGAATCCTCATCGATTACCCAAACTCGGTCTGCCTCCGGCAACAATCACATCATACAGCAGAAATGGTATCTCAGAAAGTCTCATCAAGCCTACTATTGTGGGTTGTCCAACACCTATTCCCCTGTTGGCAAGGGGTTGTAGTACATGGTAGTCTTATCCTAACTGACATACGACTATATGGCATGATTCGCATACATACGTGCATGTTTAGGGGCTGAGATCATGGTATCGGAAACCCATCAGCCACACCATCCTCCCGTCTCCCCTAACATATACACCGCAACCCATTTCTAAGCCTAATGCATACAAGTATCTCTAATGTAATAATTATCCGCTAATATAGTTCGTACGGCGAATATGGTATTAGAACCACCTCGTCCACGTCATAACCCATTTCCAAGCCTAGCCTAGATGCCATGAGCCTACTTAACCGTATGGCGATCACGGGCCCGACATTCCCCTCGACTGTCGGATCCCATTTCACACAACTCAACCATAACATTCGAAAATACAGTAATTTATTAGCATACATAGTGAATTTGAATTAATCAAATGATTATACATAGTGAGAATTATAAATATAGAAATTAAACATACATAGTTAGCATTAAGTATGCACACACAAATAGGAATGAATGTGAAAGCAACATACAAGGTTATCATGCATTTAAACACTCCCAAAAGAATTCAATCAACCCACTCACCTAGCCTGTAAGGCTTGACGATTTGATCCAATCCTTATTTCCCGTGTGCCCGTACGTCCTTTCCGTAAGTTGAAGTTACTCTACAGAGTACAATTAAGTAGCTAATAATGGTGCATTAACCCTCAAGGTCTAACCCCCCCAATCAGTCCTTGAACTATTGTTGATCTGCTCTGAGCGGTAGATGGAGGTAGCAGCAGCTCCTTAAGACGCACGGTTGGTCACTAATTTGTCGCTGGACCTGCCACTCAAGCCCAGTTGCTGTATTTTTAGTTAGACCTCGAGCTCCCATCTTGGTCCAAGTGTTTTTGGGGTATTTGGGGGCTTGTGGGCATGTATCTCACACCCAAGGGGAGGTGTCCCACCCTAGGGTTGCTTCCATTTCAGGGGGATTGGTCCAATAGTATTAGCGTTATGTACTAGGAGAGATCACCTCTGTGTCTCCTATAGAAAGTTTTTCTTCAATCTTTGTTTCCTTCTATTATCGCATGTGATAATGGAAACCATATCATTGTAATCTCACCATTATCACATGTGATAATAGCTGTATTCTCTCTTGTAATTGTGCTATTTAAGTAGCACTTCTATTATGAATCAATTAAGCAATTCAAATTATCTTTTTCCAAATTTAACATGGTATCAGTTTTTTGAAGATCTTGGACCTTCACACATCCGTTTATGTTTCCCTCTCCCTTTCACGTTTTTCAGACTTCTCCTCCATTTGATTCATCATGCCGGACATGGAAAATCTTCCCGTTGAGATCTCTAGTGACCTGTCGGTTGGTACATCACAGGTTCCTATGATTTCTGCCAGTCTTGATCCTTCTTCCCTAAATCATCTCCACCATTCTGACAACCCTGGAGCTTTACTTATTTTGATGCCTCTCAATGGCGACAACTACCCTACTTGGTGTCGTGCCATGCGCATGGCTTTCTTTGCCAAGAATAAGATGATGTTCGTGGATGGGACCCTCCCACGTTCAACTTCACCACCTTCTGCCATTCAGACTTGGGACCGATGTAACTTCATGGTCCTTTCTTGGCTTCTCAATATCCTCACTCGCACCATTGCCAACAGCGTGATATATGCTGAGACGGCTTCTTCAGTCTGGAAGGAGCTTGAGGATCGTCCATGCATACCAGACAGTGGGGCTTCAAATCATATGATTTCTAATCTTTCCCTACTCACCAATGTCACTCCTCTTTCATCACCCATACCAGTCCGCTTACCCACTGGCATTAACATGCCTATTACTCATTGTGGCACACACAATCTCACACCTGATAACATTCTTCGTGATGTATTGTATGTGCCTTCTTTTTCTTTTAATTTATTATCCATTAGTAAACTCACTAATCATCTCTCTTGTGTGGTTCTTTTTTTTCCATCTTTTTGTGCCATTCAGGACGTTCCATCGAAGAAGTTGATTGGAACGGGAACGCTAGGTAACGATCTCTATCACTTTGCTTCAGGCAGTCCTGGCTCTTTGCTGTCATTGCCTCTCACCTCATATGCACTTTCTTCTACTCTTTGGCATATGCGCATGGGTCACCCCTCCCGTGACCGTTTATCTTTATTATCTAATAATTTGTCTGATGTAATTTCTACACCTGGACATTGCGATGTGTGTCATTTAACTAAACAAACACGTTCTCCATTTCCATTAAGTACTTCTCGATGCACTGCAATTTTTCAGCTTATTCACTGTGATATTTGGGGGGGTTATCACACCCCATCAAACACTGGTGCTCACTATTTTTTTACCACCGTTGATGATTTTTCTCGATGTGTCTGGGTTTACTTAATGCGCCAAAAGTCAGAAACTTATGCCCTCCTTATTTCTTTTTTTGCAATGGTTAAGACTCAATTTGGCACCACCATAAAACAAATTCGGATTGATAATGGGAAAGAATTTTTTTCTCGACCCTTTCAGGACTTTCTCTCTAAGGAGGGTGTTCACCATCAGCATTTCTGTGTTGGTACTCCCCAACAGAATGGGGTGGCCGAACGAAAGCACCGGCACCTTCTCGAGGTTGCCCGTGCATTGCATTTTCAAGCACATGTACCTTTATCTTTTTGGGGAGACTGCATTCTCATAGCCGCCTACCTCATCAATCGGATACCCACACCCAATCTGGGGGGCAAAACACCTCAAGAATTATTATTAAATATCCCACCCTCTTGTGACCATTTACGTGTTATCGGGTCCCTTTGTTACGCCCACGATCACCATCCTGGTCGTACAAAGTTTGATCCCCGTGCTATTCGATGCATTTTTGTTGGTTACCCTTATGGTCAAAAGGGGTACCGGATTTATGATATTGCAGCCCAACAGTATTTTGTTTCACGTGACATGGTCTTCCATGAAAATATTTTTCCTTACCAAACCGCACCACCAGTCCCTGATTCCCATTCAGTCCTTCCCCTCCCCTCTCCTGACCATGGTCCCTCCATCGATGGCATTCAACACCCTCCACCACCCGCATCACCCATGGTTTCACCATCTCCATTAATCCCTACTTCTCCAACACCTGTCGCTCAACCCACGGCTTCACCCTCTCCACCCGCAACCACCTCTCCCACCCCACCCGTGGACCCTCTTGTGTTGTGCCGGTCAGATCGCTCCCATATCCCTTCTACTCGTTTGAAGGATTTTATGAGTGGTGCTGTTATGCAAGGTTCCTCGTCTATCGCCTCCGGTTTGGTAGGTCACACACCCTATCCCCTTAGTAATTTTTTATTTTATTCTGGCTTTACTAATCAGCGTTTTGCTTTCATTTCTGCAATTTCTTCTGAATATGAACCCACTTCCTTTCAAGAAGCCATTAAACATCCCCACTAGCAACAGGCCATGAAAAATGAGATTTCAGCCCTGAAACAGAATAACATTTGGTCTTTGTAGACTCTTCCTGCAGGTAAGCGTGCGATAGGTTGCAAGTGGGTCTATAAGGTCAAACGACGTGCAGATGGGTCCATTGAGCACTATAAGGCACGTCTCGTTGCAAAGGGTTATACTCAATAGGAGGGGTTGGACTATAATGAAACCTTTGTACCCGTTGCCAAGCTTGTCACTGTATGCAGTTTGCTGGCTGTAGTTGCTATCCGCGGTTGGCATCTACGCCAACTCGAAGTCAACAATGCATTCCTCCATGGTGCACTTGACGAGGATGTCTATGTGCATCTTCCCCCCGGTTATGGCAAAGATGGGGAGACTCATTTTTGCAAACTTCAGAATTCTCTCTATGGTCTCAAGCAAGCATCTGGGAATTGGTTTGCCACTCTCACTAAGGCCCTTCTAGATGTCGATTTTATTCAATCACAGGTCGATTATTCCCTATTTTTTAAGGTCGGTTTTGCTTCTTACACAGCTGTCTTGGTTTATGTCGATGACATAATCGTGGCAGGTAGTGACCTAACTGCCATACAACGGCTCATTTCATTCTTGGATAACCAGTTTCATCTCAAAGATCTGGGCAGTCTAAAATATTTTCTGGGCATTGAAGTTTCCCGCACCACTAATGGCCTCTTCATAAATCAGCACAAATACGCCCTGGATATATTATCTGAGATGGGCCTACTAGGTGCTAAGCCCGCCACATTTCCAATGGAGCAGAACCATCATTTAGTAGTTGATGTTGGCACTCTTCTACCAGATCCTTCGCCCTACCAGCCGTACTGGGATGCAGCACTCTGTTTGACCATCACTAGGCCAGATATCACCTATGTCGTCAACACTCTGAGTCAGTTCATGCATCAACCACGCCAGCCGCACTGGGATGCAGCCCTCTGTTTGGTTCGATACATAAAATCATCTCCAGGAACTGGCATTTTCTTTTCAGCAGTGAGTTCACTTGTCCTCACTGCCTTTTCAGATTCAGACTGGGCTGCTTGCCCCTCCACACGCCATTCAGTTACCGGTTATATCACCTTTCTAGGTGCCAGCCCGCTCTCTTGGAAGTCCAAGAAACAGGTCACTGTCTCAAGATCATCGGCCTAGGCTGGATATCTTTCCATGGCCGCTGCCACATGTGAACTTATTTGGCTTCGCACCCTCCTCAAAGACCTTGGTGTCATGCTTACCACGCCGATGTGCCTCTTTTGTGACAATCAGGCTACCCTACACATCGCCACCAATCCTGTGTATCATGAGCGGACCAAGCACATAGAGCTTGATTGCCACTTGGTCCGCGAGGGCATTCAGTCCGGTTGTCTAAAGGCTTTTCACGTGTCCTCCAAGTTGCAACTAGCAGACATCTTCACAAAGGCACTTGGGCGTGATCAGTTCCTATTTCTCCTTTCCAAGTCGGGCGTTCATAACCTACACGCTCCACCTTGAGGGGGAGTATTAGCGTGATCTACTGGGAGAGATCACCTCTGTGTCTCCTATAGAAAGTTTTTCTTCAATCTTTGTTTCCTTCTATTATCGCATGTGATAATGGAAACCATATCAATGTAATCTCACCATTATCACATGTGATAATAGCTGTATTCTCTCTTGTAATCGTGCTATTTAAGTAGCACTTCTATTGTGAATCAATTAAGCAATTCAAATTATCTTTTTCCAAATTTAACAAATAGGTTTTCAAACCCCAAATTTACCAAATTTAAGCCATTTACTACCTATGGTCTTTAAGCCTTTGGTGGGGGTGTGTGTTGGGGTTGGGATTGGAGTGCAAGAACTCCATTTAAGTTCCCATATGGGTACCTACCTAGTGTCCATAGGTTTATGCCCCACCCCTTAATGAAATCCTTAAAACCCCAAATATTGGAGCTAATCTCCATTCATGGTGACAAGGCCTTGGTAGGGGGTGATGTTGGGGATGGAAATGGAGTGCAAAGGATTCCATTAACATTCTCATACCAAACTTGCTTTGTGACCCTAGGTCCCCACCCTTAATCCCCAAGAAAATCCCATGAAACCCAAGTTCAAAGGAAATAAATGAAGAGAGAGGGAGAGTGGGAATGCTTACCAAGGTATGTACACAAGGGGGGCGGGGGTAGCTCCAAGCTCCTCCTCTTGTTCCTTTTCTCCTTTATTTCTTCTTCTCTTCTCTCCCTCCCACGATTTGGTTGCTTGAGCAAGTGAGGGGATGCTAGGAAGCTCATATCTATTTATAGACATGGCTTCACTAGGGCCTGTTTGGATGCACACACCTCCAAACCACGTTAAGTGCTTAGTTGGCATAGGTGGACCTGCCAAAATGGCACCACCAAGTGTGTGAGGACTTGGCAAGACCCACATAGCAAAGCCATTAGCCATACATAGGGGTAGGTCCCACTTAAAGTCTAGTGGGGCTCAAAACCTTTTAATGCCATTTTTACCCCTTTACTAGGCTGACAACTAGTTGTGCGACACTCAGTGGCCAGTCGCTCAACCCTTGCTGCACCTGCCTCTCAGGCCAATTTGACCCCAATTGAGCTGGGACTCACTTTTGTACTCATGTACGCTCCCAAAATAGTGTTGTATCACATAATATGTACTAAATATTGTATGCTACTATACTCAACATAAGTTAGGTCATTAGGGATCAGTCACTTACCACTAGTAATGTAACGACTCAGCTCCTCTATTGGCATGATATTGTCCTCTCTGGCCCAATGGGCTTCAAGGCTTTAAAACGCATCATGCCATGTAGAGGAGGCCACTCTTTATCAATAGCTCAGGATCTCCCTCCCTAGCCAATGTGGGACTAAGTTTGCACCCCCTCACCGATCTTCCAAACCCCCTAGTACTTAGCTGTGTCTTGGTGGGGGATACCTCAACGATCTCCCAGGTGGGTCGGTACTAGGCCATATTCTTGGGGAGTTACAAGTCATCTGGAAGTGGGTTTGGGTACCTCCTCCTCCTACCTTCACACCACAAGCACGTACTAGGAAGGCAGTCTACCACTCTGCCACAATCTACGAATGCCACGGGTATCTAAGCTATCAGGGTCCACAGTGTATTGATGTTGACAACTACTGGTGTAGTACCTACACTGCAAAGTCCAAATTAAACCTATTTTGGGTACATGTGTAACATTCCCCCCACCTTATAAGAAATTTCATTCTCGAAATTTGATGTACCTAGTAGTTCAAATAGTTGAGGATACGTCTCCCGCATCTTGTCTTCGCGCTCCCAAGATGCTTCTTGATCAGAGTGATTGCTCCAATGCACCTTCACCTAGGCAACAATACGATTATGGAGGTTATACTCTTTACGATCCATGATCCCTACGGGCAACTCCTCAGGTGGCTCCTGAGTCAAAACATGTATTGAGTCGTGAATGTACTTGTATAGCATCGACACGAGGAATATGTTGTGAACACCACCTGCCAATGATGGGGGCAATGCCAACATGTATGCCACTATTTCGATCCTAGCTAGAATCTTGTACGGTCCAATGAATCTAGGACTCAACTTGCCCTTCTTGCTGAACCGCATTACTCCCTTAGTTGGTGATACTCGTAGAAATACTTTATCACCAATTACAAACTCCAAATCCTTTCGTCTCAAGTCGACATAGCTTTTTTGCCTTGACTATGCCCCCTTGATTCGGTCTCTGATCAAATCCACCTTCTCACAAATGGGAATGAACTCTGGCCCCAACATTCATCACTCACCGCCTTTGTCCCAGTACAAAGGAGTACAACATCTTCTACCATGATGTGCCTCGAACGGTGCCATGCCAATAGTAACTCGGTGGCTATTGTTGTAGGCAAACTCAATGAGTGAAATGTGCTCATCCCAATTACCCTTCAAGACACACAGTGACTAAAAATTGAAGTTGAACTTTCATCTCCACATATTAAACAAAACATATTGGGCTACCAGGCCACACAATAACTAAAGAAGGTATCAGTATTAGTACATAATCTTCTTTTTTATTTTCTTTTGGGTAGACACTGTTAGTGGATAATTAATTACTCTTTTGTTTTCTATTCATCTAGAACTCCCTTGTGGCCATGAAACAAGTAAAAGATAGGTCAGGTAGTGATTTTACCTTAAGCATTCACCACCCATGAGTATGCAATTCCATTGTAATTTAACACAACAAGAACGAAGAAGTTTATTTTGGTAGAGCCTAGAATGTAGAAATTATGGAACATAAATATTGGATACATAATTTACACACCACCTTATTTTATTGGGAAAATGAACTCAATATTAGTATGGTTGTTTCAATGACCTAAGTGTACAATTAAAAAAAAGAGATAATTACTTGGACACCTCTTGTACTATGGTTTAATTATTTATTCTCCTCAATTTTTCAAACAATTGCTTGAACAGCCCTGTAGTTTACCATTTTTTTCAAGTAGGTCATGTCCGTTAGTTTAGTGATGATGTCATCGGTTAAATTTTTTGTAATGCCTAAACTACCCTTAAAGGGTATTGAAGTGACAGATTTACCCCTTCTTCTTCTTCTTCTTCTTCCTCTTCTTCTTCCTCTTCCTACAACCAAAAAAAACCGGTGAATAATGAGGAGCAAAACCAAAAAGGGAGAAGAAGGGAAAGAAAGGAAGAAAGGAAGAGAGAAAGAGAGGAAGAGCGTAAGCAAGGGAGATAGAGCAGAATCGGGTAAGAGTGAGGGAAAAGGAGTTGAAATATTGAAGAAAGGGTTTCAATCTTGTAGCAGCAGTTTGGAAGTTTTGGTGCACTAGGGCTGAGGATTTTGAGCTGGGACTGGAAGAAAAATCAAATCAAATAGGTTTGTGATTCGTCAAGAGGTAAGGTTCTTTTCTCTAGTTATGTTAATGTTAATGCTCTGGTCTTGGGTTCCTATTTGAGGTGGTGAAAAAAATCAAAGAAAAAAAAGGGAAACCTGGGTTTGGGGTTCTTTGTTCTTTCTTTTGGATTTTTGAGTTTTGTTCTTAAAGATTCAAACCTGAAATGGTGAAATAAATAGAAGAAGAAAATGGGAATAAATGAAAGGAAGGAAGAAGAAGTTGGGGATGGAAGTGGGAGCCGCTATTGGTCTGGTCGCACAACAGTGCTGGCCAGCCTGTTGGCTGACCTGAAACAGATAATTTCCCTCCCTTCCCAGTTGCCATCTCTGTGCTTATATCGCTTTCCCTCCTTTGTGAGGCACCTTTTTCCCTTCGAAGCCTCTAATCTAAATAATTTCTTCCCCAGGAAAAACCCTTATGTTAGATCTCCATTGTTCAAGTTAGCCATGTGTAAGATGGTTGGGGTCTTCAATCCTTTAGTGGGCAATGATTTGAAAAGAGAAATTTTCTGAAATCGATTACGGTTTGAAATCAATTAGGGTTTGAAATCAGTAGGGGTAGGGGCGGTGGGGTTGCAAGAAGAAGAAGAAGAAGAAGGGTAAATCTGTCAATTTCACTGTTTTCTATTGAATAGGTGATTAGGGTAAAATGGACATTTCTAATTAAACACTAACAGCAGACTAGCACCGTCAGGTTTCAGGCGGTGTCAAGTAATTGTTTGAAACGTTGGTGATAGTAAGTAATTAGGCCATAGCACAGGGGGTGTCCAATAATTTTCTCTAAAAAAAATACAGAAATGTTAACTACTGGGAAAATATGGACAGAAATATGGAATATAAGAAATCATTTTTTGTACTTCGAGGATGCTTAGTATTGCTAGCAAAGTAGGGCTTGTGTTTTCCCATTGATTGTTGCTTTCATCCCATGGTTCTAGCAATGTGTATTCAGTTATTGAAACTGTCATTGGATATTAAGGTTCAAGGAATAACTATGTTAAAAGTCTACTAAGTTCTTTGAGAAAACAATTAAACAAGCCATAGTAGAGGGTGGGTTGACCTCTATGGCCCCCATTATATTGTTTGATATAGAAACGACAGAGAAACTTGGGTATTGAATTTGAAAAATTTTAATGCTATTATAAGGAAAGATTCTAACTCTTGGATAGTAAGTCTTAAGAATGTTTTGAATTTGACAAAACCTGAAAGAATTGATTAGGAAGGAAGATTAGAAAGGGTTATTGGATCCAAGATTGCATAATTATAAGACTAAGGTTTCTTTTCTACGTATACCAATCAACTAGGTATAACATCAGTATATAGCACTCCATGGAGTGATATGAGTAAAACCAAAATCTAAGGTTCATAATCATTTTTGTACAATCTTGAATCAACGTCTCAAACATGAGTATAAACTCAATCAAGAACTTTAAAAGTTAAACCACAGGCTAGGAATTAGACAGGAACTTTGAAGAACTGATGAATATTCACATATTTTTCTTTTTTCGGGATAAGAAATAGTAGATTTACCCTCCTCCTCCTCCCCTCACCCCCCCCCCCCACCCAAACAAAAAAAGGACCCGGAGTAACGGTGTGAGTTGGCTGAGTAGTTGATAGAGGCTAATCTTTTTTGGACCAAATTTCCCTTCATCCAGTGCGAAGCGAGAATATCTTAATCCATGTGGTGGTTGGATGAGACTCTTAGAATAATGCATTTCAGACACCTCGTAAAATAGGGAGTAGAGGGAATAATGACACCCCAATGATTAAATTCTCTTCACCTATTGGGAAAAAAAATATTCATCATTTTTTTAACAAATATATATTAAAAATTTATTTTAGAAAAGAAACAAAGATAAGGGTGACGGTAAATCGGGGGCGACACCCTTTTCTCGTTGAAAAAAGATCTCCTCCATTAAGAAAAAAAATTTAATTTCCCTTTGAGAAAAGTTATCTAGATAAATTTGGGATAGACCCTAAGGTCTCCTTCCTACATATCAAGTTTCAGTCCAAATAATTAAATGATAAAATAAAACTTTGACTTCATTCTTCTTAATGGTGGTTCTGTTAGATTTTTTGGGGTTGAGAGAGGTCTTCATCAAGGAGATTCTATTTCACCAATCTTATTCATTATCACTGAAGAAGTTCTGTGCAGGAGTCTTAGCACCATGATAGCTTAAAAGAAAATTTAATCCTTTATAGGTCCACAAGGTACATCTGTTCTTGTCCATCTGTTATTTGTTGACGACCTCTTTATATTCATGAATGGTTCTCTCAGGTTTGTCAGAAATCTTGAAGACTTTTTTATTGATGTACCAAGAATTTTTGGGACAGCATATAAACCTTGAAAAAAAGTAAGCTTTTCTTGGGCAATTTTTTTTCTTTCAAGAATGAACCAAATTTCTGAAGCTATTAGAGTACCTATTTGTCGATTTCCGACTCGTTATCTAGGAGTTCAAATTTTCAAAGGTAGAGTTAGGAAGGGGCCTTTACTCCCTCTCATGGAATAAATAAGTTCTTGATTGTCAAACTGGAAAGGAAAACTTTAATCTTCTGCAGGAGCAATGGAACTTCGAAAATCAGTAATAACCAGTATTTCGATTCACAATTTTTCGGTGTATTGGTGGCCTTCATCCTTAATCAAGGAGACTCAAAAGTGGATGTGCAACTTCATTTAGATGGTAACATTGGGGGTTCCAAAGCAATTACAGCCAAGTGGGAATCTCTATGTAAACCAAAGGAAGAAGGGGGTCTTGGAATTAGAAAGTTAAGAGAAGTTAATACAGCTCTTATTTATAACCTTTGTTGGAAAATCAAAACTAAAGATACTCCAATGAGTAAATTTTTCCAAGCTAGGTTCATCAACCAGGATGGTAGTCTTAAAAGGTATTACAAATTATCTTCTATATGGTCAGGAATTCGGAAAATATGGAGCTTTACATCCCAGCATAAGAGATGGATTTTGGGGAATGGAAAAAACATTAATTTCTGGAATGATAGGTGGTTGTCTTCTTCAACTAATGCTGAACTATCGGGGCTGGATTCTTTCTTTTCCCAGAATTTTAAAAGCAAAGTTTCAGATTTCATTCTTGATGGTCAATGGCGGTTTCCTATAGTCAATTGGACTTTCCTTACATGTACTTTCAATGAGATTTCAAAGATCTCTATTCCAAGGCATGACATGGAGGATTATTGTGTTTGGGATCTTTCTTCTTCGGGTTCCTTTACAGTTTCATCGGCTTGGAACAATCTAAGGAAATTTAGCCCAAAGATGTCTTGGTCTTCCATTGTTTGGAATAATTATCTCCATCCAAGACACTCTGCCTTTGGTTGGAGATTTCTAAACCTCAAGCTGCCTACTGATGATTCCATTTCAATCAAAGGAATCCCTTTGGTCTCCCGTTGTGAGCTTTGTAATCAATCATAAGAAACTCTCAATCATCTATTCCCGTAGTGTTTCTTTTCAAAGTCAGTATGGAGCAAGTTCATGGTTTTTTTTGTTGGATTAATTGGTAGCCCCATAAATCCTTTGGAGATCTTCTTATATGGTGGAAATCTAAGGTAGGGATGTAAACGGACCGGATTTGGCTCGGATAGTGCTATATCCGCATCCGCATCCGATTAGCTTTCGGATGGATTCGGCTAGTGCTAAACAGATACGGACACAGATACGGATCGGATATTTTATCCGTTTACATGTAAATATAGCTTTTCGAATAGCTATAGCCTATCCGTATTTATATCCGTTTAGCTTTCGGACGGATTCGGATAGTGCTAAACGGATACGGACACGGATACGGAAACGGATTTCGGCTATTCATTGACATCCCTAATCTAAGGCCAATTCAATTAATTTAAAAGAGCCTTGGCTGGCGGGGCGAGGGTTCATTCTAATCCCATTATTTATTAGGTTAGAAAGAAATACTTGATGATTTGAAGGAAGAAAATCTTCAGCAACTCAAATTGTTAGGTCAGTTGTTAAATCAATGTCTGAGATTAGTTCTACACTGTAGCTTTCGGTCAAATCCTCTATTGACCTAATTTGTTCAAGAAGCCTCAACTTGTCTATACGTCCTCACTTACCACAACGTATCTTGGAAGTCCACTGGTGCATGCTGAATTCAAATTGGATTAAACTCAATGTAGACGGTTGTTCTTTAGGCAATCCAAGAAGAGCAGGTTTTGGAGGAGTATTCAAAAATAACTTGGGACAGGTTATAGCAGCTTTCAATGAGTTCATGGGAAACTCTACAAACTTCAAAGCAGAATTTTCAGGTCTTATAAAAGGCATAATCAAAACAAAGGAATTAAATCTTAATAGATTATGGATTGAATGTGATTCTGCTTCTGTCATTCTCTCCTTTCAAACAAATTCACTACCATGGTTTGTTCAATAGGATTGGCACTTCATTCAACCATACTTAAGAACCATTACTTGGAAGATCACTCATTGCTATAGAGAAGCGTACATAGTAGCTGACTTTCTAATAAAAGAGTCAACAAAGCATTCAACTTCGTCATCCAATATAGTTTTTCCTTCACACATAAAGGAAGAACTTTTTTTCGATGCTACAAATAGACTGAGATTTCAATTTTGTTAGTTTTCAGTTGGATTTAAGAAGAGTCTGCAGATGGTATTGCTGAAGGTGGACTCTTCTTAATCTTTTGTTCTTGTAATCAGGCAGGGTATGCCCTCCTTTCCTCCTCTTAATTATTTTTCTTTTTGATACAAATTGATCTTTAGCCAAAAAAAAACTAGAGACTACAATAGATGGTATGGACTATGGACATAGACAACGTAAAATATAAGAATGCATGGATACAACTGGGTGGATAAGAAGTATTACTTAATACACATTCTGGGAAAAAGAATGCTACTTGGTCCCGTGGCTCCTGCACAGACATAGGAGTGCATGAATTTACCATTCCACCCCCTATGATATAAAAAACCCACCCATGTTGATGCTCTTGTGCACACCCTTATGGCCACATTCTGATGCAGGCATTACACGACCAGAACGACTAGACAACGATCTCTTACCCTTTCGTTTTATATGCTTAATATATGGCTTAGAGGCTTTTGGGAAAGCAACTCTTGCTCTTCATGCGATTGCTTGAGCATAGAAACATGGAGGTGACTGTTAGGCTGTTAGCAAGTATTCTGCTTGACTTTTCTGTTTTACAGTGATTGTAAAGAAATTGATTCTTTGGATGGGCAAAGAGGCTCAATATGTGTTAGGAGTTAATTTTTGCTCGGAAATGATTAATGATACAACCTAGGACAAAGTACTTCATTTATTCATGTTGGATCTCTTTTCTGTATCTATGCTGGATCTCTTCCACCATAGCTATGAGTTCTGCTAGGATGCCATCGTCACCAAGCCAAACTGCCGAAGACCGGAATTGCACCAGATATTCGGACACTATTCCATAAAACACACATCCACGTGGCAGCATGTCATTGGGATCTAATGGTAGTGTTCTTGAGTCTGCCATTATTGGCCAGCACATTTGTCCGAATTCAGCCGTCTCAGGACAACAACATGGGGTTACAGCTATCAATGCTCATCAATCCGTTCAATTAGGCAATAGTTACACATCTCCTAGTGGTAATCAACTTCCTTATCTCTAGTTGGATACTGCATCTAAAGCTCCACAAATATCTATATTTAATGTTCCACAAACATCTACATTTAGTGCTTATCAATTAACATTTGTGGTTAGCGGTTACAATCCTAGTGAAGCAAATGTGGCTTTAAGTACAATATGTCATTCTGATTGATTAGTCATGGTAAGAAAAGATAGGTGGCAAAAATCCAAGTGAAGCAAATGTGACGATCCAGATTGTCAAGCCTAGTGCTCCAATGCTCATAGTGGCTTAACCAAGTGTGATGAATATGGTTAATATATCTTCTTGTTTTGTTAACTGGACTTTCAGTTTTGTTTCTAGGGATATTAATGGTTGTGTTCACTCCCTAGTCCGGAAGGTCTCGTCTATGTTATGTAAGACAAGACCATATTTCACTCCTTGGTTTCTAACCAAGATGTTTTTGAAACCTTGTGTAACACCTCTTTTTATCTGAATAGAATTTCTTTTTACCAAAAAAAAAATATTAATAAATAACATGCATCTTACATTATTAATTGAATATTTCCAATGGGAATTATTTCCCATGCAATGGCTAGCTAATGATGGAACCCACCAAATCTAATAAATATTCTAAAAAATCTTGTCCATGCAATACTGTTGGCCGGCTATTTGGAGGCATGCAGAATAAGGTTGGAACAATGTGCATAATTAAACATGACCAATAATACATGGTCCCAAATATGAGCTCAAAATAGAATAGTAAAGCCAATACAAGATACGCATGTTGACATCTAAGGCTTGGCAACCCAGTCATAGGAAAAGCCCGGGAAACAGAAGCTTCTAATTTTATGGTCATTATACTCAACCAAACTGAATTGAAACAGTAACTCGATCTTCAATTATAGTGGCTTAAAACTAATTAAGGATCCCAAATAAGAAAACCAAAAGATACTACTAATTACCCTTCTAGTGAAAAGTTCCTCATGATAAAGAAGTATACAAGCAAAGAAGCTCACGATAGGGGTACAAAGATTTCAACCTCTCTAAGTATTTGGATCGCTAATTAAATACCTGCAAAATCAACAAAAATGACCAGCAACAAAGTGCTTCCAAAGATAAGGAGACAACACCAATTCTGACCACCTCTTGAACGCAAAGTTAGTTCTTGGAATTTGGGAATATTGTAGTATTTAGGAGCTAAATTTGGGCTCTAGCTTGTTATTGGTGAAGCCTGATCTCAACTTAATCAAAGAAGAACTGGGGGCAATTTTGTATTTTTGGGGATTAAGGTTTCTTTATATTGTACTGCACAAGACGCTATATATAGGGGGTTAGGGCTTGTAACATTATCTATTATTGAAATAGTGGAATCTCATCTTATCGCTCAGTCGTGGACGTAGCCCATCTTGGGTGAACTATGTAAATCTGTGCTTTGTGCATGTTTTTCTTTTGCAAATCGTTGTTCTGCTGCGTTGTTAATTCCTAACATCTCTTACCAATGCCATGGAAAGTGGAAACAGCTCCACCAACACAGACTGCTGTCCCTACTACCTTAGCCATGCTTCTCAGGCTTCTAATTCTATACTTTTTTCTAATAATCTGATCAGTTTATATAGAACATAACAATGCGTTATTAAGTAGAACACTTTATGTATTAGATCGACTTCAATATTTTATGTATTTGCTGCTAAACAATTGTTTCCTAATCTCCTTGATCCGTAGTTCCATGGCACAAAACATTTCTTAGAAACTGGGCTTGTAGAGTCTATTCTTGATTTCTTCCTTCCTTTGTGGGAAAGATAGAATTGCAAGACTATAAAATTTTTTTTTTGTCAAAACCTATGAATTTATTACAAAAAATCAGCATAAAAGAAACTCCGACTGTGAAGAAGATTTACAAAAAAGAGGAGGCCTTAAAGAGCCAGACCCAAAAGATACAAGATCTAGAAGCACAAGAGGCTAGAGAATGAGTCTCCTTAACAAAAGCACGAGATACATGAAAACAACAAAACAAAGCGTAAAGAACAAGACAAACAAACTATATTAGCTACAATGATGGCGGTAGCCCAATCAAGAGAAGTTGTAATGCCTTTTAAGGCCTGAATAACCGAAAGACAATCGGAGATGATGACAATGGAGGTGATCGACAGATTCGCAGCCAATAGGACAACATCTTGTATAGCTTCAGCTTCCATGGCAGAGGCCGAAATAATAAAACCAGCTCCATATTTTTCAGCTAGGAAAAATCCATTTGTATTCTGTAGTATAACAGTGTGGGCAACTCTTCGAGTAGCAGCATTCCAGGCACCTATAGGGAGGGAAGGAACAACAATCTACCTAGTAGAATCTCGAACACCAATGCTAGGTGAAGGGAGGCTAGTATGACATTCATCTATTAAAAGCTGACAAGCAGTCAAAGTAGAACGCAAATCAGAAGTGATAAAATTGAAAATAGCTCTGTTTCTAGTTTTTCATATTTGCCACATTAAAGAAGACCATTCAATAACGAAATTTAATTGATTGGGCATGTTTCTATAGAGACAAACTAATTGGAAAATCCAATCCGTAAAGTGATCGCCTTTAAATCGTTGGCAGTCCATTTGCAAAGGGGAAGCGTGCCAACAAGATGCGGCAAAGGGACATAAGACCAAATCATGTAAAATAGATTCCTTTTGCCCCGGGCAAAAATGACAATAAGGATGAAGGGACAAATTCCTTTTATGGAGAAGTTGTTTAACAACCAAAGAATTAGTGCAATATCTCCATAAAAACAATTTAATTTTGGGAGACAATTTAAGACTCCGAAGCCATTTCCATTGGTTGGAAACTAAAACTTCAACATTATAAAGAAATAGAAACCCAACCAAAATTTTAAAAAAAAAACCTAAAATTCTATTATAATGAAATAAAAATTTAATTTCTAAAACTGAAAAAAAAACCTAGATAATGACATCAATAAAAAGATGATCTTCTATTCAATATCTCTAATGGGTTCTACAAATATCTTCTAATAAACTTGATCTTCTCACAAGGCAGTTAATCTTGAATTATTTCCCACGCAATGACTAATAATGGGTCCTACTAAATCTATCTAATTAAATATTATAATAAGATATTCTCCATGCGAAAAACTGTTCCTAGTACCCACCATATAACTATCAAAATCATCTACTAATAATACTACTAGCCGATGGCTATTTTGGGGCAGAATAAGACTGGAACAATGGGCTTAAACATGACCAATACATGGGCCCAAATATAGGCCTGAACAGTACCATGACCACTGTTCACGTGATACAGTTACACTTGAGTGGCATTTTGTTGTAATTCTCATGAGAAACCTTATGCCACAAACCATGGGCGTTGGTCATCAACTCTCGAAAATTTCTTTTTTAATCATTTTTTATTTTCCTCCCTGCCGATTTGCAAGAACCACATTTTCCTTTAAGCCATGATGAAGGTATTCATATGGCCATCATTGCACTTGGATGGATGACTAGGAACAGTGAATGGCATTTTCAGCCTCCTCATTAGTGGATTTCACATATACGTTATGTTTTGGTCCGACCCTCTCCGGTTTGGCAATTTCTGGGTCCAGGGGTATTCTTATACTTCCTCAGGTAAGGGCTTCTCTATATAATTTTCTTATCTCTAAGAGGGCTGTAAGAGTGGTTTTGTAACATTTCCAGAGAATGGTGAAATTCGTTTTGTTGTTCGGCCGTGGATGTAGCTTCCATCTTGGAGGTGAACCACGTGAATCCTGTGTTTGTGTGTTGCTTGTTCTTCTCTGTTTTTCGTTTTTCTCCTGCAAATCGCCATTCTGGGCGTTGTTTTCTTAACAGTTAATTGGGTGGTCCACAAGCGATCCAAAACAGGTTTTCAAACCCCGGATCCACATCAGGGTGGTGGCTAGGGGTTAACGAAAAACTCTGGTTTACTTCTGATTGTCTAGACCCTTGTGTAGGTCCTGAGGCTTTGGCCTTCTGCTGTTGTTATGCTAGTAATATCTAATGGCATGTCAACCACAGTTACTTATCATCCTCCACACAAACTCCTCCCCCCCCCCCCCCCCAAAAAAAAAAAAAATTTAATGTAACAAAAAGTGAACACCTTGACTACCAATGAGCAAATAAAAGCATTTAGTAAATTGTGTATACCACTCTTTCTAAGTTTGGAAATCAATTTCCCTAATCCTTTAGAAAATATACCTCTAATAAAAATCAATTGAAATATCAAAACGGATTTATATTTTACCTTGTCCAACAAATGATTAGTTGTCTGAGGTGGGGCGCATTTGACATCAAACTATGTGCATGCATCCAGCAAATATTTGTTGGTTTCCTCGCTGGAAAGATCTTTTGGTATGCTGAGGTTGGCCATCTTCTCCAACTCTTCTATCATGTCAATCCTTCTGCAATAGTCAAACACTGTCAATCCTTAATGAAGTTCAAGGTTTCACTAAACTGGCTTCCCAAAAAATCAGCCCACATACCTGAAAGGTGGAGTAAAGTCGATCTCTGTTGGATCACAATCCAACCCATTTGCATGTATTGAATTTTATAGCCACCTGTTAGCTCCTTGACCATACCTGTCTCCATTAAATTGAACTGAAACATGAAAAACCCAGGAGAAAAGTAGAGGCTAAAATAAACCACAATTTTAAATCACTAATGTGCATATGCTTATGCCACACTTACCGCTAAACATTTTCTCAATGAGGTCATTCAAGTCATTGTAATCTTTAGAAGCCATATAAAAATCACACGTAGTGAACTCAGGATTATGAGTCATTCCCTCATTTCTAAATTGCTTTCCTATCTCATACAGACAAACTAATCCACCAACAACCAGCTCTTTTAGATACAACTCAGGGGCAATGCGCATGTACAGCCTCAAGTTCAGATCATTGTGATGGGTAACAAATGGCCGAGCAGCTGCTCCACCAGCAATCATGTTCATCATTGGGGTTTCAAACTATGGTAAGGAGTTAGTATAATTATATTCCAAACAAAAGAACAGTAAGCTCCAAAAAAACAGTCAAAACCATGACATAAAAGAGAGCAAGGACCAAAAACAAACCTCCAGGAAATTAAGATCATCAAAAAATTTTCTAATATATGAAATAATCTTAGCTCCGGTCCTAAATATCTGTCGAACCTCCGTATTCAACATTAAATCCAAATATCGTTGACGATATCGAGTTTCCTACATTAAAAAAAACACAAAGTAACTGAATTAACAGATGATATAAAATTTTGATCAGATGCCCACAGCATCCAAAACAGAAATCAATAGGCATACACATGCAAGAGAAAATATATTCTTTCATGCAGCAAATGGTACAGTAGCACATGAAACTATTGGAAGCCTCAGTTAAATAGCATACTCACCCATGCAGGAGAAACTAGTTGGAATCAAGAGGCTGACATCATATACATTTTTTTACTTCCATTTGTCTCTTGTCTTTCTACTTAGAATTGGATATGTAAACGCCCCATAATATCTGGCCTCGGCACAAATGTCTTTTCAGCCCCAGTGAGAGTGTATATAGATCACTGGGTTGGTCCAAAGTTAGTGTTTTTCCAATGCTGGGCAACCCCATTGCTATCTTTTGCTAGGGTTGGAAATTATTAAGTCTTAATAGTAAAAATTTCTGTTGATAAGTTTAAGAGGTTAGAATCAGAGATTTCATTTGAACCTTATTGCACAACAAAAAGAGGTTTATCTACATAGCATTAGTAATCAAGATTTCTTTGCTAATAAAGATTACTAATCAAGTGGGGTCAATGGCTAGTGATTTTGGTTTTTTTTACCCTTCTGATAAGCAAGGTAACTAGTTTATTAAAATGTAAAAAACAAGACAGTACAGTGCTGTATATTTTTTACATAATTCTGCAACAATGACAACAATTTAGTCCCACAAAATCAAGTGAATGTCATCACCAGAGCTATCAATTCACCAACTCTCTCCAGACCAAGAGCGGAAGGAAGCTATCATGATGAAATTAATCCAGTGGTCTCTTCTTCCATTTGAAGATATATTATAATATAAAAAAAAAGGTGTCAACTTCTTTCCATAATCTCCAACAAACCACCAAAGACAGAATCAATCACATAATCCTCGACTTCTTACCAATGGAAATCCGGAGATTAATGAAAATGTCATTTAATGTTTCTCACAAATAACCATACTAGAAACAGAATCATTTCAAAGGTTAAACTAAATTAAATGGTCAAACTACTGATGTAGGTGTAGATATTTTGAAAATTCTCATTAGATAGACTTACTAAATCCCCTTACAATGTTTCACCAGAGACAACGAGCTCCAACTGCAATAATGTAAATTATTTTAATACATAAACAAGATTGACATGGAAATACACACAAAGATCCATGCAGAGTGAGATACACTATATAGATAGGAATTTTTTTTTTTGGGGGGGGGGGGTGTGGAAATAATATGATTCAAGAAATTCATGGCAACCATTGAAAAAAGACAATGTGGTTTGATGAGCAGCAAATAGCTAGAGAGCATTCTGGAAGAGATGAGAAATACTAGATACCTGATCCCTTAAAATATATGTTTCAAGATTTCTGACATGTCCTGGGATCCAAACATCAGTTTTCTGCAGACAATTGGAGAAACAATCATTATCAACAACATCAACCTGTTATCCAACTACTTGCAAACACAACATCAACACATGAACATGTAGAAATAATTCTCTTTGAAGATTTTTTTCACCTTCACATCGGAAATATCTGCACCAGGACTTGCTTTTTGCCTCGGCATCATATGAAGACAATGGTATAGGACAGTAAACGATCTGGAGAAAATACTCAACTCTCCCCTTTTACTCTTTCCTGTAGGAAATTAGCCAAAATAAATAAATAAATGTGAGCACTTTCCAAGAGCAGAAATATGTCTGCACTCTGCAGAGACAAAGAGTCACCACTAAAAATCAGATCATTAATGCAAGATGCAACCAAAGAATATAAAATCAATGAACCACTAGAAGGAAAAGGAAGGCCAATCTCAGTTAAAGGTTAAGAGTATAGGGGGAACATCCAACAAGGGGGACAAGGAAGAGAGAAGGAAAGTGTCCACTCATCTAGACCACTTGATGATGCAAGCAATCAGAGAAGAGGGCACATTGGGCTGGGTTTATACATAAATTGGGTTCCTGGCCAATGGGTTTTCGGTGTAATGGGCTTCTCTAATGGGTCAATATTATGGCTAGGAAATAGGAATATGAAATTTGTTTTATTTAGGCTGCATCTAATTGCAAGTGAAGCAACATGAAGGGAAATAGCTTAGTTGCAATTAGTTGATTTATCTCAGTACCTGTTCGTCTAATATAACACTATTATGGTCTGGATGCACCACTTTTCTGATAAATTTTCTCTTTCCGAACCTCATTTTCTTCGAAGGTCTCACAAACCCACCCCTTTTCTTCAGCTTTTCCAGTTTTTCTTTCCTGCCTTGTAAATCAGCTCGAATAACTTTATCTCTCTTTTCATCTGACAGTAAAGCTAATCTTGCAAATTTCTTTGGTCGCACTTTTCCCAGTCGCTCGTGTATCTCATTAAAAACAGGTATAAGGCAGCTTCTCATGAAACATCCTTCACTGAGTTGCATTGAATTTGACTCAGGGAGGGATGGGGCATCCTTCAACTCAAGGTCCAAGCAAAACGGGGAGTCCTTCAACCACATCCTTAGGGAATGGCCTTTTGCTACAAGTAGCCCAGTACGTGTTTTACAGGGCAGGAAAGGGGACCCCATCTCCCAGAGGTATGCCTTCAGTGTCTTATTGAGAGAAACCATATTGTATTCTGCAGTCCCAGTTATCAAGACAACTGATTTTGAAGACTCAGGTGAGCCCTGCAAGGATGCATCCTGCCAGAAGAATGCCAGTAATGTTAATCAGTTGTATCTTAAGTATTAGATTCAAAACTGTAAGAATGTAAACTATTTGAAAATTTCAAAAGAATAGGACAGAATATTATGTAGATGAGGTAACAGAAAGCACACTGAGAAGCCTAACAAAACAGGCCGTGACCAAGTTGAATTTTGATGGATCTTTACGTGACCCACGACACCCCTGAGTTAATGAGACTTGGCCAAATCATGTCATTTTAACATTACAATATACAACTTTGAAGAATATTTTATTTATTTGTTTATTTATGACAAGACGAATAATTATTATCACAGAGATCTGTTATTTTTCAAATTTCATGAGGCATCTATGCTGCCATGTGGACAGATGATATGTCCATTCCGACCGTTGGATACAGAGGACATGGTCTAGATTAGTCACATATCAAATTTCAGAGTCTAATTCAATCAAATACCCCATTTTGTATTGGCATGTGTACCAGTACTCTAGACGTTACTGTGCACTCTCCCAGCCAGTCCCATGTGAAGATGTACAAACCCAACCAAAGTTCTTCTTTATTTTATTTAAATATATTTATTAGGTTTGTATACAAGAACAAAATCAACATATTCATTAGTATAGACAATAAATAATGCTTGAACATAGAATGGACCAAACATCATGTAATGAAATTTCTTAGAAGTAAGATATTTTAAGAGCAAAAGTATGGGAGGTTTCAAATTCAAATTCTAAATCAAGGGTGTTGAGAAATTTTTTTAAAAAAATCAACTTCTGGTCTTGTAAAACGATGACAGATTTCAGCTAAATCCTGCAGGATGTGCGTAATATTTTGACTTCAATTTCAGGAGTTGAATTGTCCAATCTCATCGGTTTTGGTTAGGGCCAAAGCTTGAAATACTCATGATCCACAGGATTTGCGATGGCATTTTAGAAGAACTAGCAATTCACAAGATATGTAAAGAGGAAAAGGAAGCACACCTGCATATGGTCCAACCATAAAGTAAGACCAACAAGGGCTGCACCAGGGGATAGCTTTCTAAAATCGGCACCCCAGTCCTTCTCCGATACCCTAGGAGACCAGGATAATGAATCATCATAACACATAATCAAGTTATGGCAAAGAAATATAAATTTCATCGTAATACAGTTAACAATGAGAAAATAAGATTGACATGGGGTACAATCATGGGAGTATTTTAGCTTCTCAATGTTTATTTCCTGCACTAGCTTAGATCTCTCCAGGGTTTTGTCAGCAGGTCAATGCAACATGATGAAACATAATGATTTTGATTATGACGAATTAAAAGTTACCAACTCATGTACACATTATTTTGGTTCTTTCACATTTCATATTTCCCTCACCAACTGGAAATACTTCTAAAATATTGAACCCTTCTTGTAACACCCTTAATTTCGTTTTCTTTTAATATGTTGTAACAAGACAGTGAAGACACACCAAGAAAAGATGTTTCCTATCTTTAGTGAACACATGCTTTAGGCAAACGAAGAATAAATCTATCAGGGGACTTTGACAAAACCATGATAAGCCCCCCCCCCCCCCCCCAACAAAAAACAAAAAAAGGATTGATATTCACCCATTTTTCTGTCTTCAACAGCAAATCAAGAAAGAAATAATTCCTATCCTGAAGAAATATGTACTTTTAGAAGATAACTAGCTACATGTATTCAGGGCAACCTGAAGATATCATGGTGATAAACATGTCTCTTGATTGCAAGTTGGAACAGCCATGAAGCAGTGGCCCGGCGCTCTAATGCCCACAGCAGGTCCTCTAAAGCATTGACAAAGTTAAAGGCTGCATTATCCTCCACAGGTACTAATTGTTCAAGAAAATGGTCGACCTCTGCAACAAGTGACTCAGCTTTTTCTGTCAGAAGCCTGCAAAAGGATGGACTCAATTAATAGTCGACTCACAGAAGAAAACGAAAAATAGAAAGTATTCCTTTAGAGGTATATAGATTCTTACTAGAGCACTGGCACAAAGTCAGTCACCAATATCTACCTGATAGGAAGATCAAATCCTGTATCTCGAAGTGAGTTTAGGAGGATCATGGCTTCACTTGTGATCTGCGACAAACTTGCTGCCCTGATAAAACAAGTCCATATCCTGTGGTCTGGCTCCATGCCATCTTTCCTCATCTCCAAGAGCTTCTCAATTCCCAAATCGTACTCTCGATTTTTAAGATATGCATCAATAACAGAGCTATATGGTAGTGTACTGAGATTTAGACCAGAAGTTTTCAAATTATTGAGCACCTTTTCAGCCTCCATGGGTTGTCCCGCACTACCATATGAGACCATAAGCAAGTGCATTGTGGCAATGGTAGGCTCCAAACCTGCCTCCTTCATCATAACCAGAACATTTTCAGCTTTTGAATGGCTACCAGAATTCCTATAAATTTTCATCATTATATGGTAGAAAGAGCGATCCAATTTCAATCCTTTTAGCCGCAACCACTCAAAAAGCTCTTCAGCTTGTTCCCATAGTTGCTGCTTACCACATGCCGAAATCAGACTTTTGAAGGTGTCCAATTTTGGATCCATACCGTGTTTTTTCATTTCATGCAACAAAGATAATCCTTCTTCTGGTCTACGATCTCTGCAGTACATCAAAATTAAAGTATTGTAAGTATCAGCATCTGGCTTAAGTCCCGAAGCTTGCATTTGTTGGTAAACCTCAGCTGTCTTCCTGAAGTCCTCAATTGTAGTGTATAATTTGAGTAATGAATTGAAAATCTGAAGATCAGGCTTAAATCCAGCTTCCTCCATCTCAGAAACCAAGGATTCAATATCTCTCACTCGTTTTCCTCGGGAAAACAACCCAATCATACTTCTATAAAGATGCATGGTGGGAAAGTATCCAGCAGCCTTCATTCCATGGTATATCTTTTTGACCTCGAATATGTTTCCTGCTCTTGCAAAGGCATCAAGCATCAAAAGGATGGAACTTTTGCTAATCTTAAAATCCATATCCTGCAACTCCTGGATGACCACATAAAGCTCATCTAACCTCCCATCAATAATCAGAGCTTGTAAGAGACCATTAATGGAATCTACAGTTGGGGATGGACAATCTCTGATCATTATATTAAATACAGCCCTTGCTTGCTCATAGCAACCATTGGCTGCATATGCATGTATTAGAGCATTCCAGACCTTCCGGTTAACCATGGAGTGGTGTAGTCTAAGTTGCTCTACCAAGCTCTCTGCCCTCTGCAATAACTTCAACTTCCCATATACCTCAATTAAGTCAACATAAACAGAAAAATCATCAAAGAAGAAGCCCAAACTTTCTGCCAGATCAACCAAATAGTGAGCCGTTTCAGGAAAACCAAGTTTACAATAAATGGTCACTAAACTTCTGAAGATCTTATGTGATGGTTCCACACCACAGAATTTCATGTCAGAATACAACTGAGAACATTCGGCGAGCAATCCTGCCTCTTCACAGCAATGAATCAGAGACCCATATACAGTGCAACTCCAGTTAAAAACACCAATCTCTTTTGTTTTCCTATATTCCTCCATAGCAGCATCCAGTTTATGATCCTTGCAAAACAAGATGATCCGAGCCTCAGTTAATGAATTATGGGATCCGGATGCATGCTCCCTTAAAAAATCAAGCAATGCATGTGCTTCTGTGTGCCTGCCAGAGGAACTATATGAACTGAGAATGGACAACAAGTTCTCACTGTCAGGTTCATGGCCTTGAGTAGCAGCCAATTTCAACATCTTAGCAGCATCATCATAGCATTCCCCTTTGACAAGATGAGAACAAATGATTTCTGGGCTCATACCGCAAAGTTCCATATCCTTCATCACTCTTTCCACATCTTCCTCTCTTTTCTCCTTCATGAGCAAGCTAAGCATGGCTTGGTAGAGGTCGTCTTCTGGTCTGAAATCATAATGAACCATCTCTTGGTACAAACCCATTGCTTTTCTCGTATCATTAGATCTCAAAAAGATATCCAGCATGACAGAATATGCGAGATGGTCTGGCTTAATCCCAGACCTCAGCATGCAATGAAACGTCGCTTCAGCCTCAACTCGCATACCAGCCTTAGCATAACCACAAATCAAAGCACTGAATGTCCGTAAAGTGGGCTTCACACCTGCAGCCAACATCTCTGACATTACCTTTGCAGCTTCAGTTATCTTGTCTGCTTTCCCTAGTGAATTGATCAGAACTGTATAGGTAACTGCATCAGGGTTGCATCCTAACGATTTCATATCTCTGTATGTCTGCAGTGCCAGATCATGCTGGCCCTGCTTCCCATACATATGGATGATGGTGTTATATGTCATCTCATCTCTCCCAAACCCTGCTTCTACCATCTCCTCGCAAATCTCTTTCACCTTGACAACATTCCCCTCTCTTGCAAATGCATATAACAGAGCATTGTAAGTGACTACATCTGGAAAAAATCCTTTGGACCCCAATTCCTTATAAAGCCTCTCAGCCTCCATTGCCATCCCACATTGACCATAAACCGAGATCATGGCATTGTAAGTCCAGATATCAGGCTGGCATTTGTGGGACTCCATATCCTCATAAATCTCCAATGCCTCCTCCAAAGTGGACCCACGAGAACAAGCACTGATGAGAGTATTGTAAGTGATTACATCTGGTCGCAGACCTGATCTCCTCACCTCATTGAGGAGTTCAATAGTGGAACCTGAAGGCATTGAACCAGATTTTGCCCTGGCATTAATCAGAGTATTAAAGCTCACAAGGTCTGGTTCACACCCTCGATCTCGCATCAAGTCAAGCAGCTCTTGGACCTTTGAAAACCGACCATTCCGGGCATATACACCCATCATGGCATTGTACACTTGGACAGTGTTCCCCATAGCAGGCTCTGCCCTGGTGAAGATCTCTACAGCCAGGGCTTCTTGATTGGCTTTCCCAAGCACAGCCAAGATTGTGGCTAGCATCCGCGCATTCGGGGAATACCAATGCTGAAGGTTCAACCATTCGTAAACCTCCAACGCCCTGTGCCAATTTGACTGCCCAACCCATTTCACTAAGAAGCAGAAATCAGTGGGAGTCATCTGGACACTCCGTTTATCCAACACATCTGCAACAAATTCCTCCGGTTGCAACCGCAAAATCTCATCCGTCAAAAACTGGACTCTCTGCCTCCAATCTTTGGCCCTCTTCAATGCCAATTTGGTCATTTTCTTGGCTCTAGTCCTGCTGGGCTTTCCCAGCACTTCAAGGGCTTCATCAGTAGAATCAGCAGAATCGAAGGTTTGGCTTTCCTCTCCTAAGCCCAAATAATCAAGGGGCAAGGATTTCTCAACTCCGTCAACAGCTTGGACGGCTTCCATGGAAGGAGTAAGAGTGTTGGTGGATTGGGTCTGAGGAGCCGTGTCATTCTCTGTGAGTTTCAAGTGTGGCCATCTCACCGTTGGGGAAGCTCTGCTATAACTAAATTTTTGTATATTCTGTTCTGTGGCAGTCTCAGTTGAAGAAAACGAAGAAGCAGAGCAGTTTAACGAAGATTTGGTAGCATCACTACGTACCTTTATACCATATAACTTATCAAAGCGTATAGGCGTTGCTGCAAGCATCAGAGCTGCAGTGTAAGCCATGACCTAGAAGGTTAGAAGATTAGGGTTCCTTTCTCTTATGGTTGAAGATTGCTAGGAGGCCAAATGGAGAGATGGAACAGTTTCCCTGCGAGTCCTGCAACCCAATTGGGGAGATGGAATGGGGGAATGGATACAGAGGACGGATAATGTGAGCCAAGGATTCTATACAGCCGTAGCGGGAGCCGGAGCGTCCTGTCCCCGACAGCAAAAACAGGGGTGGGATGGTCATTTGAGAAGTGGGTCCCACCTGAGTCCCACATGTGAATGACCATCCCACCCCTATTTTTGGATGGTTTCCAAGCGTTGGACCGTCCAGCTCCCGCCACGGCTGAACAGGAGCCAGGTCCATAGATTGTTTGATGAAAGCCTCACTACTAACTTTGACAAATTGGTTTTAAAGACTTTCAACATAATTTAGTTGGGTTCAGTTAACTCAACTTTTGGAGCAAAGGGCTTGAAGTGCACAACGCATCACAATGGAGCCAAGGAGTGGCTTGCGGTAAAATTGTCTAACATACCAAAGACAGGGCCTTCTTAGCTAAGGAATGGATAATTACATATGTCTCCCTAGAAATAGACGAGAAGCGATATTTTTGAAACCCAGTACCAAGCTTTCGGATATCTGCTTCGATGCCAACAATACATAGCGGTGGTAAAGGGGATAACTGATTGATGGCTTGAATGATTATCAATGTATGGTTGTAACTAACTGTAATGAAAGTATGGTAGGTTACTACCAATAGTAGGGAACGTGGGATAGAAGTAATAATCTAAACTACTTGTAAGTTATATATGGAACATGCATGAAGAGAAGGGGCAATCTTTGAACCCTATTCAACTACTTCGATATACAGGTCGAGCTCCCTCGATTTAGCTCACTTATTATTTCTTTTTTTTCTCTTTCTCTCTCTTACCACCTAAGTGAGATCCCTTAATTCTCTCTTGCTCAAACAACCCAAACACCATAGGAAATAGGTGAAAAGTCATGTATATACTAGATTTGTATCAGAGCAAGAGAATGGATGAGTGAGTGGATCAGTTAGAAGGAGCAGTTAGCTCGCTCAACGAAGGGTAGAGGCAGATTTTATCCAAACTTGATGGGCAACAGCAATTGTTGACCAAACTCTTCGAATTTTTTGAGAGATTGGGCTCACCAAGTACACATGTGGGAGAGAGCGGATTGCGTGAAGCTTCTGGATTTGCAAATAGCCTCTTGGGATTGACTGTGCTCTACGCACTACGATCGCCCCCAGGTCAAATGAGATTTTTCCCGCTAGGAAGATACGACCAGCTGGATGTGTAGAGTCGAGTAGTTTTTCCAATTTCATCGTACGCCCGAAGAAGAAAAGGTGGGGTTTGCTTCCTTCCACCTTGAAGGAGATGCGCAACTATGGTACCAATTGTACAAGCCGGATGTGGATGACATGTCTTGGCGGGGATTTAGTAAAGGTTTAACATACTCGCTTCAATCCAACACCATTCCAAGATTTTTTTGGTGAGTTAGCAAAATTACAACAAACCGGGTCTATTCGTGACTATCGGGCTACGTTTGAAAAAAACATTAGTTAAAGTCGAAGCCTTATTTGCAAGCTGACAAGTTAGTATTTTGGTTAGCGGTATGAAGGACCAAATCAAGGCGGACATTAAAGCTTATTGCCCCATAATCTTATTTGCAGTCATTGGATTAACTTGGTTGTATGAGGCTCGCGACCACTCACTTAAGAGAAAGAAAATTCTCCTTGACATAGATCCAATTGAACAAGGTTCCACCCTCCCAGTTCGTCGGTTCACTCCAACGAAGATGCAAGAGAGACATGCGAAAGGATTGTACTATAATTGCAATGAACAGTTTGTGCTAGACCACCATTGTAAAAAATTATTTTTGATTGAAAGGACCTATGAGGATAAAGAAAATTTCACTACTAGGGTGTGCCAGCCGAGACTTGATCTTGAGGACAGGATCATTTCTTAAGGAAGGAGGAGCTTACACGTGCATGGCTCCTATTTTTGTGTGTGGCTCTCTCTCTCTCTCTCTCTTACCACCTAAGCAAGAGCCCCTAATTTTCTCTTACTTAAACAACCCAAACTCCATAGGTAACAGGCGAAAAGTCATGTGTATATACCAGATGCAAAGAGCCCATAAGTTGCATAACCCCCACCCCACCTAAAAAAAATTACAACCTCTGCATCATCGCTGTCATTCACAGAGAGTCAGGAGTCCCAGCTACACCCTGCCTTGCTATTAGTTTTGTAGAGGAAGAAGAACACACATGGATTTTTTTTCTTCAATTGTGCAATTAAACAATTTCAATTTCTTGACTATGGTCTAGCTACTTTCGATCGGCGATTTCTAAGGAATCGAAGGCGATTTCTATCGGCGATTGCATGAAGCAAGGGAGCTTCGAATGGACTAAAGCAAGCGACGAAGGCTTCCAACCTATTTGTTGAAATATTTCAATAAATCAATAAAATTTTGAAATTAAAATCATACTAAAGAGAGCCTAAGAAGAATATGATCTACGATTGGTGGGGCCTAATATGATTTATAGGCATTAAAATTAAGCTTACCTCGTATAGGATACATTAAAAAGTTTGACTCTACATGGTACATAACAACAACATTCAAGGAATTAGGATCAGATCAGTCAAATTGATTGAAATTGACTGATACCGGTCTTGATTCCACCCAATTCAAACCAATTAATTCGAGTTGTTTTTGTTAAATAAAGTAGGACAGCTAATGAAATACTAATTGTGGGTCTAACTCAAAAGCTTAAACTATTAGGTGGAAATGGTCTAAGGGTTTATGACGATAGCATAAGTCCTGACCATAACTAATATGAGACCATACCTCTATAACTCCTAACATCTTAATATTTACACTCATGTATAGCTTCTGCATACCTAGCTTTACACGTGGATAAACAACTTAAAGTGGACAATAAACGAATATGATATTGATACCATGTCCAGGCCAATTTTGGCAGTATCAGAATTGAAATTAGTGGAGATCCATCCCATTACCGATTCTATTTCTTGAACCTTTCATAACAAAACATTACAAAATGTCTCATTATGATTCAAAAACAATTGTGCATTGCAAAAGGATATGCAACCTCAAATCTTTTGAATGGTTTTTTTTTTGTTTTTGGTAATACTATTGAAAGGTCCTTGACTTTAGATTAAATCATGCTCCAATTACCACCCACAAGGCCACAAAAAAAGCCTAACTTACTAAACATTTTATTTTTGGTAAAAACTTACCAAACTAAACACTCAGGGACTTGATCAAAATGCGCATTTATTTGTCTTAGTAGTTTTTCTCCTTGGTCCACATACTCCATTAGGCCAATGAGTGAGGTTCCATATTAATAGACTCCTTAGCGGCTTCCAAAACTTGAGCTTATTAGGGCTAGATTTGATTTGATTTCTATTTCAATTTTGGATTGATTTCATGAAATAGTCAAACACATGAGTTTTTAGTCAAGAAATTGAAATCATTTTGATTGCATCAATCTGAAATATTTCAAGAATAAGAAATCCATTTGTTAGTTCAATTTCTGAGAATACATCCTTTATATTTCTTTGGGAGAGGAGGGTGGTGGCAGGGGCAGGGGCAAGGCCAGGAAGGGGTGGTGGTGGTGGTGGTAGTGGCAGGGTGGTGGTAGCGGTGAGGAGATGGTAGTGGTGGTGGCCGTGATGGTGATGGTGATGGTGGTGAGACCATCAGGAGAATAAAGGTGGTGTTTTATTTTTAATATATAATTACTGCTTTGCCCATCAAATTAACCATGTCATGTGCTCATTAAATAGCAAGAGTGAAATCAATTTCTATTTCAAAATTGAAACATCTCCTCTAACTATTTCAGAATTTCTATTCCAATTGATTTTATTTCACTGAAATAAGGTGCAAAAATCAAACCAAACAATTTCCGACATAAAAATCAGCCCATAAAATTGAAATAGAAATCATACCAAATCAGGCCCTTGTTGATTGATAGCATGACATTGCTGCACCAAAGTTTTGATATTAGTTTCTAATTTCTCATCCCTTACCTACCTATATTGTTTTTCCATCATAGGTACCAACACGATTCACAGCCAAGATTACAGTGACTTAGGGTCCAACGATCAACCCTAGAGATTACCCACCTCATTTTTTTTTTTTTTCAGCAGATGATATCCAATGTTGTGTTTGTTATGCATTCCAAAAATAGAATGAGAATGCCATTTGGAAAGGGCTATTATCCTTCTAAACCAGGAATCGTTATTGTCTCCTGTTCGCTGTCCGAACAGTATCGTCCTGTCCCCTCACATGGGGTGCAAAATGACGACCTAACCCCCTGCCCAAACACACTGCCCAAGGGAGATTAAGTCATCATTTCACACCCCATATGAGGGAACAGGATGGTCCTGTTTGGCCGGCGAACAGGAGAGGATAGAACCAGAAGGCGGAATGAGCTAAATGGATCGCATTCCCTAACATCGATGAACGAGAAAAATAACAGCTTTTTTTTGGATACCAAACAGAACATAACTAACATCATCAAGAATTTCCCTTGTTTGCACATAAAGAAAAAGAAAAAAAGATGGTACCATCATAGCTGATTACAACAAAACATGTTGGTGGAGCAAGCCATGTAATATAGGGCAAAACTCCTCTTGGTTATTTGTTTGGCAAGCATTCACTTCAAGTACCATTTCTAAGATCTCATAAAAAAAAGTACCATTTATAAGAGATTAGAAAACTAGCATTTTAAACAAGTAAAATTAATGGACTGAATTGAATAAGGTGAGGCATTCTCATGCGCCCATCTTACAAAAATTTTATGGCCAAACACTTTTTAATGCAAGATCAACATCGCTAGGAAAAAAAATATAACTAACCCCAGGCAAAAGATCCTAAAGATGGCTGACCCCTACAGGCCAAGATTTTATTAGGGTTTGGGTATAAGAAGCCACAGACGAGCCTATGTTGGAGCTGTCAGGCAAATTGAAATTACCAACCACCTCCCCTCATTCTTTCTTGCATCTCAGCTTCCTTCTCTTCTTTCAATTTCTGCACGACTTCTCGTATCTTGGGATTGAAGAAACGGTCACGGACATACTTCCTCTCTTCAGCCTGTATTTCCTTGATAGCACTTGGATATGGGTTTGGTGGTGGCTTCTTTCCTTGGAGACGTGCAATTTGTTTCAGCCGTTTATATGCTTGCTTCTTTGCTTTCTTTTCCGCTCGGTATTCCATCTACACTCAGAAAAGTAAAATAAGAAAATAGTAGATAGAGAGTAATACAGGACAGGACACTCCTAAAGAAAACAATCTAATATTATGAAAGGATTTATACATACATCAGCAACAGCCATCGCTTCCTCTTCGCTCACTCCCTGTTCTTTCAGCTCAAGTACTCGCCAACCAAAGACACGAGCTGGAGGGGGATCAAAGCCGCAAAACCTGTTGAATTATGGTAACATTATCATTTGCAAGTCCTATCAAACATTAAAAGTACATAATACTACTCAGTTATTTAACCTTTTAGAGTATATGGAGCATATAGGGCTGAGGGGAATCTCACATAGTTGTAACGGCATCTCGGCGACCCAAGGCGACCAAGTCGGCCAAGGCGCCTGGATGCCTAGGCGTCACCTAGTTGACGCCTAGGCGACGCCTTGACAACAATGGAATCTCGATTAGGATATTCCAAACCTAATCAAGATTCACCCCTATATGGCTCCTTTCTTATTTGGATATTACTAGGATTAGTTCACTTTCTGTTTTCCTATTGTCTGTATGTTTGTGGATCCTAACATGATTAGGAGTCCTTTGTATTATGGTCTGAGATATAAATAAAGGCAGTAAGGAGGGGACTGTTTAGTTCGATCATCAGTCTCTAAACAGTCCCTGTTCATCTTCTTCATCTCTACCCTCTCGGCTCTGGTTTTCTAGTGTTCTGATCTGCTACATGGTATCAGAGCACAACCTTTAGGTTGTTGGTGACTTGCGGTTCTGGTTTGAGTCTTATAAACTTTTTTTTCTTCAGAGGATGAAGCACCCTATGCATACTTCTACAGATTAAACCCTAGACAAAGTTTTCAACTGAAAATTAGGGTTTTACAACTACTTCTTACCTGAAGTGCAAGATCGATTGGAGATTCTCAAGTTGAAGCTGCTGTTCATTCTTGAAGCCCACTTCTTCTATTTCTGATCCAATCAGTGGATCACTATTATTATTGAAGGCTGCAGATTCAATTTACTTAGTTCTTCGAAGTATCTCTCTTGTTTACTTCTTGCGGTGCCCTAGAGATGGTATAATATCAAGTTATCTTCTCCAATCGATCCAATAATTTGCTGCAAGTTTTTGGGTTCTGGTTCCCTCCTTGAGGTACAGCACACAACTCATCCATTCTATTGGAATTGGGTTTCTAAAACCTAATCTCTCATCAGGTTGAGATTTGGGTGTTTCAAACCCTAACTCTGCCGATTGTTTTGCTGCTGCTACTTTTAGGTTTTCAAACCCCAACTCTGCCGATTGTTTTACTGCTGCTATTTTTTTTGGGTTTTTTAACCCTAATCTGGTTCTATTTAAGAGCCGATTGTGTTACTGCTGCTCCTACTATTTTTGGGTTTTCTTAAACCCTAATCTGGTTCTATTCAAGAGCTGATTGATTTACAACTGCTGCTACTACTTGGACTTGATCAGTTATCTTTATGGCTGACCCTAAACCACCAACGGACAATGTCTAAGTTCAGATTACTACTATAAAACTCTCCAGAGTTTCAAACTCTGTTATGGGCCCAGGCTGTGCAAGCATATATTCATGCCAAAGGAAAAATAAAATACCTTACAGATGATCCCCCTACTGCTGATCCAAAGGATCCTGCCACTGCCCCAGCTCCTGATGACTAGATGCGTGAAAAATATATTATCAAAATATGGTTATGGAACAATGTTGAGCCTGCTATTGCATCCAATGTAATGTTTCACACCCTTGCTAAGGATGTTTGGAATGATTTGCGTGAAAGTTTCTCTCAAGAAAGGAATATCTCCCACATGTATGATCTCTATGAGAAACTTTTCACTTTCCAACAGGGAGATAAATCTTTGAATGAATACTTTGCCAGTTATAAAGGCATGGTTGAAAACTCCAGATACATCAGCCACTTACTACCAATTTGGATCAATTGAAACAACAACGACTGAGTTTCATGTTGCTAAATTTCTGGTTGGCTTACACCCTGACTATCAGTTTGTGAAGAGTCAACAAATCACAGGGGAGAAAGTTCCCTCTCTCAAAGAAGTATTCTCTAGTATCAATCGTTTGGAAATCCATCCAAACCTGATACTAATTCTAAAGACAGCTCAGCCTTTGTTGCTAGTTGTGGTCGAGGACGTGGTCGTGGCCAATCCAGGGGCTGTGGCACTGGTGGAAGAGGTATTGGTTATTAATCTTTTGACAAGTCTTCTTGCCAATGCTCTTATTGTGGCAAACCAAATCATACTGTGGATACTTGTTGGGCTAAACATGGAAAACCTGAATGGGCGAATAAACTAGCCAATACAGCCATGTCCGACACTCCTACTGAAAAACCTATTAGTGATGTGACTCAGAGTTCTACATCAGGTACTTCATCCACTGTGTCTCGTGATGATTACAACCAGCTAGTCAAACATCTTCAACAACTTGAAGCTGCATCTACCTCCACCTCTATAGCCACCTTAGCCTATAAAGGTAACTCCGTCTTTTATCCTTCTTCTACCTCCTGGCTTATTGATTTTGGTGCTTCATGTCTGTTGAATAATGTACACCAGAACACCGTGGGGGTATTCTGGTCTTTTTACTGCTTTATATTTAAGTGTTTGTACTGCCTAGTTAAGTCGTCTATAGCTAGGGGTATTTTTATCTCTATGATGTAATCTTCCATATTATAAATATATGGCTTGGTTGATTAATTCGATCATTCAAACATTCTCTCATATTTTGTTTTGTTAACATGGTATCAGAGCCAAATTCTTTGATCTAGGTTTTCAAAACTTCCCCTCCATTGTTCTTCTCTTCTCTTCTATCGTTCTCCTTGCTTCTCTCCATCCTTTTTAGGGCAGCTCTAATGAGGTGATCTTCTGATCTAGATGATGCCCTTCATCAGACCTCATTCATCAATGTTCTAAACAACACTTGAGATCGATAGCTGCTGATTTCCTCTTTTGCGATTTTTTGGATTTCTCCTCTTCCTGGAGATTGAGCCTCTATTACCCTGAGGATTGTTTTTACCTCTTGGAGATCCATATTAGCAACCTTGGACAGAAACTATCAAAGGTCTACACCAACAATTGAAGACAATTCCCTAAATCGATCTCTCTTTCAGGGTTTTTTTCAAAACCCAGAAAATACCCTGACTCTAATCGATTTTTAGGGTTACAGGTTTCAGAACTTGCTGATTTTTGGAGGGTGTGTTTCTTCAACCCCAAAGAGCACTCGACATCAATATCAGCCACTTTCAGATTTTTTGAAGACCTCTAATCCCAATCGATCTCCTCTTTCAAGGGTTTTTTTCAAAATCCTGAGCCTTATCGATTTTTGGGATTAGGGCTGTTTGCTACTGCTATTTTCTTCAAGCAAGTTGTTGCTGCCAAGAGGGTTACTAGACCTGATATTCAGCTTCTACTTCTGATTTTTCTGCTAAGGTTTTACCATCATCATGCCAGACTCTGATGTTACCACGGCTACTTCTGGAGGAGATGCTCAGTCCAGGACTGAATTCCTCCCTTATGCTGCTGCCATTAAACATGATGGCACCAATTATCTAATGTGGCCCAGATCTCTCTCTTTGACTATGGCTGGAAGAGGACTCAGTGGCCATCTTAATGGCACCTCTAAACAGCCCACTGAAGAGGGCCCCCTTCAAGCTCCATGGAATGCTACTGATGCTATGGTTATGTCTTTTGTTTTGAGCTCCATGCAACAAGAACTCTCCAGTCAGTACCTTCTCCTCGAAACAGCCACACACATATGGGCTGCTACCAAGGAAACTTATGGACAATTGGGGAATGATGCACAAGTTTATGACATCCGGAAGACACTCCATACCACTACTCAGAAGGAGTTGTCAGTTGTCAAATACTATGCTGTCCATAAAAGCCTATGACAACAATTGGATCACTACGCTCGATTTCAGCCCTCTACAGTTGCCAACATTGCTACCTATAGCAAGTATGTGGACCAGTTTCGAGTTTATGATTTTTTGGCTGGTCTTAATGTTGAATATTATCCAGTTCGTGTGCAAGTTCTTGATAGGGTCCCTTTCCAACATTGGAGCAGGCTTTGTCTTATGTTCACACTGAAGAGACACGTCGAGCTGCTATGATGTTGACTCCTACAGTTGAGAGATCAGCCCTACAAGCTGCTGGTTCCAAATCTTCTACTACTTCTGAGAGTAGTGTTGCTGCTGTTGTTGCTCCTGCAAGAGAGCCTATCAAGTGTGACCATTGCAACAAACCATTTCACACTAAGACTCAGTGCTGAAAATTACATGGGAAGCCCACTGATTGTCGTGGTAAACCTAAAAGCAAGGCTAATCACACAGAAAGTGTAACTATAGCCCCCACTGTTGAATCAGTTTTCTCCCAAGAAGAATTTCAGGCTCTCAGGTGTGTGTTACAGACTTTCGCTGCCTCTACTACATCTACTGCCAGTTATTCCACACCATCAAGTTCTCATTTTGCCCATCCAGGTATTTCCTTTGCTGGTCACTGTGCATCGGTAGTCTCCACTCCATGGATCATAGACTTCGGTGCCACTGATCACATGACAGGTTCTTCTAGCCTTTTTCATACCTATTCCCCTACTTCTGGCAAGGATAAGGTTAAAATAGCTGATGGGTCCCTCTCATCTATTTCCGGGAAAGGATCCATTAGTTGTTCCCCTTCTCTTACCTTGTCTTCTGTGTTGCATATTCCCAATTTCACTACTAACCTTCTATCTATTAGTAGTATTACAAAAAATCTGAATTGTAAAGTGACCTTTTTTCCAACTCATTGTGTCTTTCAAGATCTGGACTCGGAGACGATTGGATCGGGTAAAGTGCATGGTGGATTGTATCTGCTTGATGGTGACCCTCTTGTTACACAAGCTTTACCTTCTCAGCTATGTCAGCTTGGATCTTTCTCCTCTGAAGTACACCAATGACATTCTAGACTAGGACACCCCCCTTAGGAACTTTATCCCATTTATTCCCAACATTAATAAAAAATTGTAATAAGGAAGATTTTTTTTGTGAGCCTTGTGTCTTGGCCAAACAGACACGTCCAAACTATCCGATTTCTAATAAAAGGTCTTCTTCCTTATTTCACTTGGTTCATACTGATGTGTGGGGTCCTAGTCGAAAAGCTTCTCTTTCTGGTCATAGGTGGTATGTCACTTTTATAGATTGTTATTCCTGATTCACTTGGGTCTACCTGATGCACACAAAAAATGAAGTTTTTTCTTGTTTTCAGCATTTTCACAAGATGGTCCAGACCCAATTCAATGCCACTCTCAAAATCTTGAGCAGTGACAATGGGACAGAGTATATGGAAGGTTAATTCCAAAGATACCTTGCTGCCCATGGGATTTTACATCAGACTAGTTGTGTTGATACTCCAGCCCAGAATGGTGTGGCAGAAAGGAAAAACCGCCATCTCTTAGAGGTGGCTAGAGCACTTATGTTTGTTCGACATGTTCCTTCTTTTTATTGGGGAGATGATGTCCTCACTGCGACCTATTTGATTAATAGGCTGCCCAGTAGGGTTCTAGACTCCAAGTCCCCTGTCGAGCTATTACTTGGATCTTCTTCTATTATTGTTCCCCCTAGGGTGTTTGGCTGCATTTGTTATGCCATGGATACTAGGTCCCCTGGTAAACTTGAACCCCGTAGTCTCTGCTGCATTTTTTTAGGGTACTCTGCCACCCAGAAGGGGTACAAGTGCGATTATCCTCCTACCAGACGTACATTAGTCAGTATGGATGTTGTTTTTTATGAGACTGTATCTTATTATTTGTCCCCACCTCTTCAGGGGGAGAGTGTTAGTGAAGATGTGCTAACTATAGAACCTCCCCTACAGTCTGTTTACAATGAGTCTGTTCCTGTTCCTCCTAATCCTAGTCCTCCCTTTGCCTCAAGGGGAGAGGTTCCTATACAAGAAGAGACCATCCCAGATGATATTGTTGACATTCGTATTCAAGGGGAGCAAACTCCAGTCCAGAAAACCATTAGTGAATTTCAGAGGAGGATTAATGAATCTAATGTGCAGACTCATACAAGGAAACATAAGCAGCTTCAACCAACTATAGCACCAGTACCCATCCAATTGCCAAACCGGGTTCAAGAACCTGCCTCTCCACCTAGTAATACTTCTTCTCCTGATTTATGTATTGTTATTCGCAAAGGTGTCAGGGCTTGCACTAAGCATCCTATATCCCATGTTGTTTCATATAACTCCCTTTCTCCATCTTTTCGTGCTTTTGTTTCTTCTCTTTCTTTTGTTCGTATTCCTAACAATTGACAGGAAGCTCTATCAAATGGAAAGTGGAAGGCAGCAATGATGGAAGAAATGGAAGCCCTGAAAAAAAATAACACATGGGAGCTTGTAGTTCTTCCACCTGGAAAGAGAACTGTTGGATGCAAGTGGGTGTTTGTAGTGAAACAGAAGGTGGATGGCATTGTGGATAGGTATAAGGCACGACTCATGGCAAAGGGGTTCACCCAGACATACGACATTCATTACCAGGAGACCTTTGCCCCTGTTGCGAAGCTGAATACTGTTCGGGTTTTGCTATCCTGTGCAGTCAATCTTGGATGGAAATTGCAACAGTTGGATGTGAAGAATGCTTTCCTCAATGGAGAACTGGATGAGGTGTATATGGACATTCCACCAAGGTTCTCTTGTGACAAAAACCAAGGTAAGGTGTGTAAATTGAAGCGTGCACTTTATGGGCTGAAGCAGTCACCTCAAGCATGGTTTGGCCGGTTTCACAAGGCCATGATTTCTGTAGGCTATAAGCAGAGTAATGTTGATCACACTCTCTTTATAAAGAGGGTTGGTGGAAAACTCACTGTTCTTATAGTCTATGTTGATGACATAGTGGTCACTGGCAATGATGGTGATGAGATCAACCGGTTGAAGACCTTTCTTAGGCAGGAGTTTGAGATTAAAGATCTAGGAAAGCTACGGTACTTTCTTGGGATTGAGGTTGCCAGATCTTCTAAAGGCATCTTTCTCTCCCAAAGGAAGTATGTCCTAGATTTATTGGCTGAAACTGGTTTGTTAGGATGTCACCCTTCAGATACTCCTATGGATGCTACTGTTTGTCTCAAGGAAAAAGAGGGTGAACCTGTTGATAAAGGCCGGTACCAAAGACTAGTGGGAAAGTTGATTTATCTCTCACACACACGTCCTGATATTGTTGTTGCTGTGAGTACTGTGAGTCAGTTTATGCATGATCCCTACTCTTCTTATATGGAGGCTGTTCTTCGTATCCTTCACTACCTGAAGCTAGCTCCTAGAAAGGGCATTCTCCTGTCTTCTCATGGTCACCTACGGATAGAGGCATACACTGATGTTGATTGGGCTGGTTCTACAGATTGCAAGTCTATCTCTGGGTATTGTTCTTTTGCAGGTGGCAATCTTGTTACTTGGCGTAGTAAGAAGCAGAATGTGGTTGCTCGTTTCAGTGCCAAAGCAGAATTTCGTGCTATGGCACAAGGCATTTGTGAGTTACTTTGGCTCAAAGGCTTGCTACAAGATCTTGGTGTTCCTATTCGTCTTTCTATGATGTTGTACTCTGACAACAAGGCTGCAATCAGCATTGCACATAACCCGATACAGCATGATCGCACCAAACATGTTGAAGTGAATAGGCATTTCATCAAGGAGAAATTGGAAGAAGGGTTTATTTGTGTTCTCTTTGTGAAGTCTGTTGATCAGCTTGTTGATATTTTGACCCAGGGATTATCTGGAAAGCTATTTCATCCTAATTTAGTCAAGATGGGCATGATTGACATATTTGCTCCAACTTGAAGGGGAGTGTTGAATAATGTACACCGCGGTATTCTGGTCTTTTTACTGCTTTATATTTAAGTGTTTGTACTGCCTAGTTAAGTCGGCTATAGCTAGGGGTATTTTTGTCTCTAGGATGTAATCTTCCATATTATAAATATATGGCTTGGTTGATTAGTTCGATCATTCAAGCATTCTCTCATATTTTGTTTTGTTAACAATGTCATATGACTGGCAAGTCTAGCTTGTTTTCTTCAATGAATCATATTCAAACTCTTCTATTGTTATCCTTGCTGATGGGTCATCCACTCAGGTAACTAGTCATGGAACTATTTCCCCAAAATCCCCAATGACCTTCTCCCCTATTCTTCATGTTCCTAAATTACCTCTATGCCTTTTATCTGTCAATCAACTTACTAAATCTCTTAATTGTTCTGTGACCTTCTATCCTTCTTACTGTGTATTTCAAGACCTTCAGACAAGGAAGATGATTGGTGGAGGGCTTGAGCGTGATGGTCTGTATTACTTGGATGGCACGAGACCTTATACTCCAGCTACATCTACTACCATTCCATCTACATGCAACAGCATTTACGTCTTGGACACCCGTCTCCACCTAAGCTACAGTTACTGGTTCCTAGTTGCAAATCTACATCTCGTCTTAAGTGTAAAGCCTGCGAACTGGGAAAACATCACTGTTCCTCCTTCCCTACCCGTAGTATACCTAGAAGTTCTTCAATGTTTTCGTTAGTACATTCTGACATTTGGGGTCCTTGTCGAGTTCGTAATAGATTAGGGTTTTCTTATTTTGTTAGTTTTGTTGATGACGACTCCTGTTCTACTTGGGTGTACCTGTTGAAAGACAGATCTCACTTTCTTATGGTATTCAAAAATTTTTATCACGAAATAAAAACTCAATTTGATGTGTCCATTAAAGGTCTTACGTTCTAATAATGCCCATGAGTACACTCAAACTGAGATATTTGATTTTTGCCTCACTCATGGTATAATTCACCAGAGTAGTTGCTCGTACACTCCACAACAAAATGGGGTGGTCAAACGCAAGAAGAGACACTTATGGGAGGTAGCCCGGTCTATTATGCTCCACATGAATGTCCCCAACCGTTTTTGGTGTGATGGTGTCCTTACTACCTGTTATCTTATTAATCGTATGCCTGCATCTGTTTTACATAATAAATTTCCTTTTGCTATTCTTTACCCGTCTAGCTCCTTGTTTGCTTCTCTTCCACGCGTCTTTGGTTGTGTGTGTTTCGTTCATCGTCTCCAACCTACTATTGACAAATTATCTCCTCGATCCATTAAATGTATTTTCCTTGGGTATTGTAGGACACAGAAAAGGGTATAAATGTGTTTATCCAATGTCAAACAAGAAATTTATTTGTGCTAACGTCACATTTTTTGAAAATACTCCATATTTTGCTCCTTGCCTTGCTTTACTGTATACTGTGAACAATGAAGATTTTCTAGGTCCACCCCTACCAGTGACCATACCCATAGCATACCATCACCTAAACTAGTTCAGGTCTATCGCCGACGCCGCCCACCTACCTTACCCTCTACCATACCTACTATTCCGGACACCACTATCCTTGATGCATTACCCACTACTACTGGTGTTCCAGAGCTGCCATCCACTACTGCAGACAACGGTCCTTTGTCCATTCAATCTGATCCTGATCCTGATGCTGAGGTTTCCTTCGACTTACCAGTCGCTGTCCGTAAAGATACTAGCTCCTGTACTCGAAAGTCCCACCAATCCTTAACTGTTTATCCTATTGAGCAGTATGTCTTCTTCCATCCCACTATTACCCACTTGTTTCTGCTTTATCTACTAACTTTGTTCCTAAAACCCACCATGAGGCTTTTACTCACCCTGGCTGAAGGCAACAATGGACATAAAGATGGATGCTTTATTATCTCGACACACTTGGACTCTGGTTTCATTATATACTGGGAAGGATCTCGACACACAGATGGGTGATTTATACTATCAAATACAATCCAGAAGGTTCTGTTGAGCAGCTTAAGGCCAAATTGGTTGCTAAGGGCTATACTCAAACTTATGGTTTTGATTGTTTTGAGACACTCTTGCTTGTTGCCCGCTTGAACTCTGTTCGGGTCTTATTTCTCTGGCTGTCAACTTAGATTGGCCCTTGTATCAGATGGATATAAAGAAAAGCTTTTCTTTATGGTGATCTTCAAGAGGAGGTTTATATGGAGCAACCTCTAGGGTATGTTGCTCAAGGGGAGGATTCTACCAAAGTATGCAAGCTTCGTAAGACAATCTATGGGTTGAAACAATCTCCAAGAACCTGGTTTGATAAATTCAGCTCAATTGTCACTCAATTTGGGTTCTCACAGTGTTACTCTGACCATTCTGTCTTTGCTCGTCGCCAGAGTTCAAAGGTGGTTGTGATGGTAGTTTATGTGGATGACATTATTATATCTGGTAATAACACTTCTGGTATCGCTCAAGTTAAATTCTACCTTCATCAGCATTTTTAGATGGAAGACGTGGGTGTTCTCAAGTATTTACTTGGTATTGAGGTTTTGAGGAGCAAGAAAGGTATTAGCTTATCACAAAAGAAATATTACCTTGACCTTCTGTCTGAAACTGGAATGCTTGCTTCCAAACCAGCAGATACTCCCATGGATCCCCATCAAAAGCTTGGGTCCAGTGAGAATGAGGACTTCATAGATGCACATCGGTATAGAAGATTAGTTGGACAACTCATTTACCTTACTGTTACTCGACCAGATATATCCTTCGCCGCTGGAGTTATTAGTTAGTTTATGCAAACACCAAAGAAGATTCACTGGGATGCTACTTGTGTCTCATTTATCGATCTAATCGAAATGTTAACCCGGTTGGGTTTTCTGATGCTGATTGGGCTGGTGCTGATGGTGATAGAGACTTTACGACTAGTTATTGCACCTTTATGGGTGGTCACTTAGTCACCTGGAAAAGCAAGAAACAAACTACTGTTGCTAGATCTAGTGTTAAGGCTGAGTATTGAGCAATGGCTCATACTACTGCTGAGTTGATGTGGGTAAAATCATTGCTTCAGGAGTTGGGATTCCCTATCACTTAGCCTATGCAGATGTTTTATGAGTCTGTGACAATCAAGCCGCCATTTATATTGCCAGCAATCCAATGTTTCATGAGAGGACAAAACACATTGAAGTTGATTGTCACTTTGTTCAGGATGCTGTTATGAAGAAGTTAGTTTCTACTCCATTTATTTCAACTACCAATCAACTTGGTGATATGTTTACCAAGCCGCCATTTGGTCCTGTCTTTCTTTGGAATTGTTCCAAGCTGGGGTCTAGGTTATTTGCACGTTCCAGCTTGAGGGGGAGTGTTGGTAGAACCGTAGGTCAGAAAGAGAGAATAAAAGAATGGAATGGCTTGTTGTATTGATAGAAACGCCCCTCTATTTATAATAAAGGGGGAGTTACAAATAGACTAAACTAGGCGATGTGGGACTAAAACCCACACAGCCAACATAAACTTAATACACTAAATAACATAAAAAAAATACCCCAAAAGGACCATGGTATTCTGGAGTATATATTCTAACACTCCCCCTCAAGCTGGATTATACAAATATTAATGAAAGAAGATCCAGCTTGGACTAAAGAAAAAAAAACTCCATGACAATGCTAACACTCCCCCTCAAGTTAGTGAATACAAGGTACTAATGCCCAACTTGAATAAAATGGGAAAAAAATTGTAGCAAAATCCAGCTTCAAGATGAATGCAGCTCCCAAATAAACCTTTAAGAACTTCGAAAAAATAGATCTTCGAAACTTGGGCAGACTTGATCAGCAAACCCAGACTGGAATGTCTTCCAAAAAAGGCAACTTTCACCAATCTTCTATTGTTGTCCAGTGATGAATCTCTGAATGATAATCTTGAAGATAAGGAACTAGGGTAGCGAGCAGATGAATCAAGCAGCAGTAAAGATCAAGCAGCGGAAAAACAACCCAACTGTAGAACCTCATATAGGCAGGCAATAACCAAACATCTTCAAAACTTTAAGACCAACCTCCCCCTTACGGCAAACTCAACCCAATAACAAAGTACATACCCATTGGCAATGGTGAAACCTCTGACCTTCTATGTTTTGCACCAAATGTTCCTGCAAATTCTGCTTTCTGCAATGGCTGCAAGTATACTATATATAATCCCCCCCCTCACGTGGACATAAGAGAGATGAGGTAAGAGATAGGGCAAAACATAATATTCCAGAATTTTCCAAAAGCTGCCAAGGGTAATGGAAAAATAAGAAATGGCAAAGAAGAGAATACCATAAACTTCCAAGGTGGTCATGGGTTATGGCAAAGGTATGTTTCGGGAGGTGGTGAAGGGAAAATAACAGTGGGATAATGAAGTACGAAGTAAATAATGCAACCTTAAAATTTCCAACCATCTTCAAACGATCAAACAAACACTTTTGATGGAAACTCCTGCAGGGGAGAAACTCCTAACTCCAATATTCAAATCTGATACAGATCTGATTTGAAGCAAGGAAAGGCTCCATTCTTTAAGGCTTAATCATCTTCAAACAAGGAGGAACAAGTGTGCAAAAAACTCCAATGTAAAAACTCCCACATGCTAAACAGTACTAACGAAGATATTTGGACAGCAATGGATGTAAGAAGCATCAACAAAAATTGGATCAGATCTGAATTAGTGAACAATCCTAGGATTCAAGCTCCAAGGTGAGCCGGATATGAACCAGAAAAGCTTCACATAACTGAATAAGTTCGTAGTTGCAACCAATAGCCGTGGAACACACTGTTGTAGTCCCAAATAAGCTGATCTCCAGGGTAGCAGATTCGAGTCTTCAATAATGAAAGAAATTCAGTCTCCAATAGTAGGAAATTCAGTCTCAATAACAGGGTAGCAATATTCCACATAAAGGCAGCAGTAACATGTCAACCAGTCATGCTTACAGAAGCCAATCAATAAAACCAGCAAATATAAGAGAAATAACTTGACAGATCCATAGGGAGTTGAAGCAGCCAGCCATAGAGGAACAAGAAAAAACAGGTTGATAATTGGAGAAACCGAACCATAAGAATGAACTGGAATTTTTCCAAAAAGAATTGATGAATGATGTTGAAATATGGGTTGAATACTCCTCTGATGGTTATAAAACTCTCCTAAAAAAATCAGCACTAGTGGACTGCCCTAACCCTTAGATCGATTATAGTCAGGGTTTTGTAAAAAACCCTGAAAGTGAAGATCGATTGTAGGGAAGGGGGCTTCAACAAAGTGATGATGACTTGTCACAGGTGATGTCTTCTGGTAATAGATGCTGACCACCACTACTGGAATGGATCTCCAGTTCAAATAACCAATCTTCTTGGTAATTGAGACTTGATCTTCACGTGGGAAAAACACCAAAAAATTGCAGAAAAATAGGGCAGCAGCTATCATGTGCAATAAACCTTCTTGAAGCCAGGAATAGTTGAAGTAGAATGTCCTTCTTGATGGTAGAAATACCTCCAAAGAACTCCAATAGCAGCAATCAACCCTAACCCTAAAATCGATATGTGGTAGGGTTTTGTAAAACCCTAAAAACGAGGATCGATTGGGGTTAGGGGTCTTCAAACTCTTGGAAAGAGGCAAATACTGAGGTCGAGTGATCCTTGTAGGTGGAGTAATCATCCCTCCAAAAGGCAGCAAAGACTAAAACCAATCCAGCCATAAAAAAGTGTCCAAATTGAGGTCGATTAAGGCTTGTAGTAGTAGGGAATTATCCCTGAAAAATTAGCTGCATCTGACAGGGGAAGCCCCAAAATCGATTGGAGTCAGGGTTTTGAAAAAAACCCCTGAGAAGGTGAGATCGATTTGGGTATGGAGGTTGGAAAACTTAATAAAAGATGGAGAGAAGGAAAAAAAAAGGGAAGTAAGGCTATGGAATAGGGTAGAAGAGGGCTGGAAGAGGCTGCATAGGATGCTCCAAAAATTCTAGACAGCTCCAATATCGCAGGTATGGCTCCAGCAAATTTCGAACAGAATTTTTTAATAAAAAAGGTAGAAAGGAAGGGGGGGCAGCAACTAAATCATCGATATTCTGTGTTTACCTCAATAATGCTGCCCCTTTACAGGCTGAGAGGAAGAAGAACAGAAGAAGGAGAAAACCGAGAAAGAGAGAAGAAGGGAGAGATCAATTGAGGAGACGTAGGGAGAATTAGGGGTTTTTTTTCCTCTCTCTAACCTAGATCAAACCAGTCTGATACCATGTTGGTAGAACCGTAGGTCAAAAAGAGAGAATAAAAGAATGGAATGGCTTGTTGTATTGATAGAAAAGCCCCTGTATTTATAATAGAGGGGAAGTTACAAATAGACTAAACTAGGCGATGTGGGACTAAAACCCACACAGCCAACATAAACTTAATACACTAAATAACATAAAAAAATACCCCAAAAAGACCAGAATACCTTGAGGGTATTCTGGAGTATATATTCTAACACTCCCCCTCAAGCTGGATTATACAAATATTAATGAAAGAAGATCCAGCTTGGACTAAAGAAAAAAGAACTCCATAACAATGCTAACAGGGAGTGTTAGAGTATATCGAGCATATAGTGCTGAGGGGAATCTCGATTAGGATATTCCAATATCCTAATCGAGATTCACCCCTAGTTGGCTCCTTTCTTATTTTGGTTATAACTAGGATAAGTTCACTTTCTGTTTTCCTATTGTCTCTATGTTTGTGGATCCTAACATGATTAGGAGTCCTTCTTTGTATTATGGTCTGAGAAATAAATAAAGGCAGTAAGGAGGAGACTGTTTAGTTCGATCATCAGTCTTTAAACAGTCCCTGTTCTTCATCTCCACCCTCTCGGCTCTGGTTTTCTAGTGTTCTGATCTGACATAGCCCATGCCCAAGACTTATAAATTAAGGCTACGCAACGCATAATTTCCTAAGTGAATTAGCATTTGTTGTGGCTATGCAACATTTATATCCAATAAGAAATAGCATAAGTAGTAACACACCTAGAGAAACAGGCACTAAACCTAAAGAATACAGTATGTAAACATTGAATGGCAGAAGGATACATCAGCAGTCTTGGGGGGCTTATGCAGATCAGAACATAACTTCAGTCAGTTGCACTGGCTACTAGAATCAAATCAGTTTTCACAGGCTATGAGAATTGACTCTAATTCCATGAGAAAGTTCTAATAAGCAAGGATTTAAGTCTCGGACCGTATCGTATCATCTCGGCCGATACGTCTCGGTATCGGTCATGGTCGATACGATACAGGCCAAGATGTATCTCTTTTTTAAAAAAATGCAAATGTCTCGACTGTATCGAGACGTATCGACCGAGACGTACCGATACGATACGATACGATCGATACGTATCGATACAGCCGAGAGTTTTTAAAAATATTATTTTATTATATTTAAAAAAACGATACGTATCGAGACATATCGAGTCGTCTCGATATGTATCGTTATGTATCGACCGATACATAACGATACATATCGAGACGACTCGATACGTCTCGATACGTATCGTTACTTAAAACCCACATGTCCATTTCATTTCTGAAAACCAAAAAGTCGAACTTTGAACAGGCTGGTGGAAAAAACCTCTTTCCAGCTTTGAGAAACCCTTCAAAAAACACATTTAAACTTGGTTTTTGGGTAAGATTTGTTGAGGGCTTTCAATCTTTTGCCAAAAACGACCCTAAAGCTGGTGAAATCACATCATTTGGTGCATCTAACAGCCCACATTTGAAATCAAAAGCTGTTCTTGAAGGGAAAGGTAAGTTTTTTGAAAAAAACTTGATTCTTTTGCTTAAATCTTTGATTTTTGGTATGAATCGAAGGGAATATGTTAAACTAACATAGAAATTGCATTCTTTGTATACATTTACAAAGATTTGACTTCAAATCCATGTTTCTTTGGCATTTTTTACCCAAAACCGAAAATTCCTTCTTTAAAATGATTTTTTTTTATTTTTTATTTTCTTCTTAAATTTAAAACAAATGCTAATGTATATAGTATATGTAGTACATTATGTATAGATCTATGACATCTCAACAAGATTATACATTTACCCTAAAATCTGTATTTTTTTTAATTTTTTGGGTATTTTCTGAATTTATAAAGTACTTAAAAAAATCTCAAAAATCATGATTTTTCCATCTATACTCTTTCATTATAGTTTGATAAAATGTATAATTGGCTGAAATAGAAGAGAAGAGTTAGACTCATATATGTAGTACATTATGTCATTTTTTTTTCATTATTTGAAAAATTAAATAATGTGTAACTAGTTGTAGAAAATATAAAAATGTTTAAATATTGTTTAGGGCAACTTTGCTAGGTAGTAAATACATGAAAATGATGCAATGCATGACATGCATCATAATGTCTGTCTATATTTGTATAAATTATTGATGTGTGGATTTGAATATTGTTTAATATAGATCTTATATAGTTATCTACTTTTGTTTGGTATTTAGGACGATGCCGCGACAACAAGACATTGGGTGGTCTTATTGTACCAAGATATATGCATGATATATGACACAAATTGCTTGTTTATATTGTTTTTTGTGTCCAAAAGTGTATTTTCATGTGTATTTTGATCATTTTCATGTGTTTCTGCACCGATCGATAAGTATCTCCGATACGATACGATACATCTCTTAAAATCGCCTGACCGATGCGATGCCCGATAAAGATACTTAAATCCTTGCTAATAAGCCTATCAATTGAATCAGAATTAAAGTATCTATTATACAGGTCTACATATAGCTCACCAATTGCATGACATGCAAGTACAATCACTGAATCTTGCGCTTGGCTCAGGGAAAAAAGAAAAGAGTAGAACTGCTGCATCTCATGAAAACTAGATCAAATAGAACTGTGAAGAAGGAAAGACTGAAAGAGAGTGTTCAAGAGGTTAGTTGACAATGCAGCCTCTTAAAGAGAATTCTTTGTGTACCACCCCACCCCCCCCACCCCAAAAAAAGAAAAGAAAACAAAGTTGTTTAGAATACAATAGTCAACAATATAAATTATAATTTGACATTTCAGGGCTTTCCATTGCAGTGATGACTGTGCAAAGAATCCAGACTACTACAGCACCCCTGGCAGTAAGCAAAGTGTAGGCATTGAGGGACTCTATACATACATGGATTTATCATATTGCACAATCTATCCTAATGTTATCTGCTATTATCGTAGTTCAAAATCTTGACAAAATTTCGTCGAGAACTCGAAAATTCTTCTCTGGTGATGGTGATGGTGATGGTGCATATGATGGAATTTGAGAGCAGTATATGGTAGAGCAGCAGGAGCCGGCTGTAGAGCAGATCTGATTCACTGGAAAAACACAGTTTGATCATGACACACAGGATACAGACCATTGTGCACGTGCCACCACACCGGCCACAAGTAAGGGTTACTCGAAAGGGCCTTGTTCCCAGTTCCATCCTAGTAGGCAAGCTGATCTTATGGACATTGATACCTTATCTAGCTCTGTTGGTGGATTGAGCATTGGTGACAAGGATAGCAGATCAAGTGGGCATTGGCGTGCCCCATCTTTTGGCGGAGAGAGCAGTCCATCTCCAACACCATCAGAGTACAGTTCATCACATTCACAACCACATAGGCAGTTTACTGGGGTGGAGGAGCATATATCTTCTACATCCATTCCCAGTTTTGAGTACGACTCCCACTCACAGGGATGTAGTGGATCGTCTTTTGTGGACGACATCTTCTCCTACCTAACCCACCAGCCGTACCCGTACATCCTCCCAGAAGCATCATATCACAATGGATCAGTGGGTAGTTTTTCACAGTTTGGTGATCTATATCTTAGGATAGGTTACCTTCTGTTGAATAATGTACACCAGAATACTGTGGGGCTGGTCTTTTTAAAGTTGTAATATTATGATTATGTACCTCCTAGTTAAGTCGGCTAAGCTAGGGGTATTTTGGACATTAGACTATAATCTCTTTTATTATAAATACAAGGCTTGTTTGATCACATTGATCATTCAAGCAACATTCTCTAATTCAGATCTGCTAACATGGTATCAAAGCAGGTTTCGAATTAGGGCCCTCACTTCTCTTTCATTCTCGATTTCTCCTTCCTCTCTCTTTCATTCTCGATTTCCTTCTTCCCTCCTCTCTCTCTCCTTTTGTTCTTCATTCTCCCACAAGGGCAGCACTGATGAGGTGATCTAAAGATCCAAATGCTGTCCTCCATTACCTCATTCATGATATAAAAAAAGTTCTGCTCGATAGAAGATTGCTCCCTATCTGCGATATTTGTAGCCTTCCAAGTTTTTGTGGATTGATCCTCTCTATAGTAGAAGCACTCGATTCACTTTTTTGAAGTGCAAGAACTGCAGAAGATTATTGTGCAAGCTTCTATCCCTCTTCCTTGATCGATTTTTTTCAAAATTCTAGTTTTTTCCAAAACACGAAATATCGATCCTTGTGTTGCTGGTCTCTGTTGAAGCTGGTTTTTGGAAGGGTGATTCTCCAGTCCTACAGGCACACTCGATCTCAATTTCAGCTCCATCCATCAAGGTTTTGGCACCATTCCCCCCTATATCGATCTCACCAAAACAGGGTTTTTTTCAAAACCCTGATAAAATCGATCTAGGGGTTTAGCCTCTCTGTTGCTGCTGATTTTTTAAGACAATTATTATCACCATTACACAAGTCCCTCCACCAATTTCTGGCCCTTCTTTTGAAGTGCTTCCTTGTTTTTCTCATCACACCAGCCCTTCTTTGCGAATTGGGTTTCTCTACTGCATTATGGGTGACTCTGAAGTCTCTACTGGCACTTCTGTTGCTGATGGGTTTGGTAGGAATGACAAGCGTGACCTTCTCCCTAATCCTATCAAATTGGATGAGAATAATTATCTGATCTAGTCTCGCTCGGCATACTTTGTCATTGCTGGCCGTGGGTTTACTAGACATATTGATGGTACTACTGCTATGCCAACTGCTCCTGGTCCTCTTCTAACCAGATGGATCTCTAATAATGGTATCCTCATGTCTTATTTGATTGGCTCTATGCAATCAAACCTTGCAAGTGGTTTCCTTCTCCTTGATATATCCCATCAAATCTGGTCTGCTTGCAAGAAAACATATAGACAGCTTGGTAATGATGCATAGGTGTATGAACCCGAAAAAGGCCAATCATACTACTCAAGGGGATTTGTCTGTCTCCAAGTATTATGCTACCTTGCGCAGTCTGTGGTAGCAATTGGACCATTTTCTGATTTCCACCCTACTACAGCTGCCGATATTACTGCATATAAGAAGCATCTAGACAAAACCCGAGTTTATGATTTTTTGGCTTGTTTGAATATGAAGTATGACCAGATCCGTGTTCAAGTATTGAGTCATTCCCCTTTTCCCACACTTGAACAGTCCTATGCTTTAGTCTCCTCTGAAGAAAACCGTCGGGCTGCTATGCTCCACTCTCCTGTTACTGAAAGATCAGCCATCTAGACTGCCGCCCAGGCTACTCCTGCACTTGTTGGACATGATTCTCTTGGTGATTCTACTACAGGGACTGTTACTTGTGAGCACTGTCACAAGAAATACCACACCAAAGAGAAATGCTGGAAGCTTCACGGGAAACCAGTTGATTTTGAGGCCAAACGGGCTGCCAAAAAAAAACAAAGAACAAGGCTCATCATACTGAGACTATTACCACAGCCCCTGCTACTGACATTGGTCTATCCCAGGATGATCTACAGGCATTCCTATGTGTGCTACAGTCTTCTGCTGCTGCTGCTTCTACTACATCAACTCCTGCCAATTCCTCTGCTCCTTCAGGTTCAAACTTTGCCCAGTCAGGTATTTCATTTGGTGGTCATTGTGCTTCCATAGCTTCCCATCCTTGGATCATAGATTCTGGAACTACAGATCACATGACTGGTTCCTCTAGCCTTTTCCATCGCTATTCTCCAACATCTGGGAAAGACAAAGTCAAGGTAGCTGATGGTTCCCTTTCCTCCATCTTTGGAAAAGAATCATCAACTGCACTTTCTCTCTTACTTTGTCTTCTGTTTTGCACATTTCTAATTTTACTACTAACCTCCTTTCAATTAGTAGTATTACTCGTGATCTTAACTGCAAAGTAACATTTTTTCCTTCCCATTGTGTTTTTCAGGATCTGGTCTCTGGGAAGACGATTGGATTGGGTAAAGTGCACGGTGGATTGTACCTGCTTGATGATGGTCGTTTTACTCCACCACCATTACCTTCTCCACTACACCAGAACTCTTTGGTCTCTTTTGAACTTTACCAATGGTACTCTAGATTAGGTCACCCTCCATTAGGAATTTTAGCACGTTTATTTCCTACTTTGGTCAAAGAATGTAATGAGGATGATTTTTTTTTGTAGGGCTTGTGTTTTGGCCAAACAGACACGTTCAACTTATTCTATTTCAAATAAAAGTAGTTCTTCACTTTTCCATTTGGTGCATTCTGATGTTTGGGGCCCTAGTCGTAAGACTTCTCTTTCTGGTAATCGTTGGTTTGTTTCATTTATTGACTACCATTCTAGAAACACATGGATTTATCTTATGCATGCAAAAAATCAGGTTTTTCATGTTTTCAGCATTTTCATAAAATGGTCCAAACTCAGTTCTAGGCTACTCTCAAAATTTTGAGAAGCGATTATGGAACCGAGTATACAGAAAATGTGAAATCCGCAATAAATTTAAACTTTTTGGAACTTGTGTGATTTCAGGTTCCAACTCTGTGTCCATGATTGCTTCAATGATTTGGGCTGCACCGGTCGAGGATACAGATGAATCTCTCGACACCCCTATGGAGGATTCCAGGGATTCTTCCCAACTTGCCCTTTTGGAGTCAGAGGACCCCTGTGAAACCCCGCACTGGAGTTACCTGTGTCGGATTTGCTACTTGGAGGCTATGCAGAAGATCTCCCTTCATTAGAACTATTGTAAGTATAATTTAAAAGTATTTATATGATGTTTTGTACGACCAAATAGAATTAGAAGGGTATTTTAATCAAATTGCTTCTGTGGGACCCACGTCCCCAGTGGAAAATCCAGTTCCTAACAATTACCCGTGTCTGGATTACCCCTGATGTCGTATGACGTCACTCTTTGGTTAGAATAGATTAATAAATACAAAATTTTGGTTAGAAACTGTTTTAGAAATCAGTTTTAAAACTGATTTTACCTAGAAAGACCAAACAACCCTTAAATAATTAAACCACTATAAATACTATTCCTACTACACTATTCATATCTAAGTCTAAGAGAACCGAATTTCAGTCTTGGGAATTTTGGAGAGATAGAGAAAGAAGAGAGGAGAAGGGAAAAGGAGGACCTACTTTGGGAAATCCGAACCTGGTCTTCATTTGGGAGCTTGAAAATCTTCATTTGAGAGCTTGGGAGCAGAAATTCAAGGCTGCTTCTTCCCCATCTGCTGCTACACAAACAGGTAGGCTTCAATCCTTGCTGCCTCCCTCCATTCTTCCCTAATTTCTTCTCTAAATCCCCTCTAATTGCAGCCTAAGCTGCTGGCTGCTATTAAAACCCCATAACCAAGCTGTTATACTGAAGATTTAGTGTTTCTGAGACTGATTTAGGTCAATTTACACTCCTTTACAGCAGAAACCCTTGGCAGTCCCTCTAATTATGTTTAATTCTGGTTCTAGGGATCAGATTTTAGAACCCTAACCCACCAATTTGAATTCTATAATTAAAATTCCCTAATTTAAGTTTAATTTTAAGAATTGAACAACCATACAAGCTGACCCACCTTGAATTGGGTCTAAAACCTGTAATTGACCACATGCATGTCAAGATCCATGCCCTACAAGAAAAAGCCCCAATTCTGAGACTTGAACCGGATGCAGAACTAAGGTTTGAACTGGTCGACCGGTTCAGCTTGGGTCTGAATCCAGTTCACCCCTGTTATGCCCATTTTGCCCTCCAATGGTTGGGTACTGTCCCAGACCTATATCAGACCCTAATTCCTACTGTTTCCTACTGTTCTAGGCCTGTCTCTGCTACTTTTCTCCTGTTGTGTCTGACCTGTTGGGATCTGTTGCCTAGGTTAGCCAAATACTTCAGGTAAGGGAATTTTGAACTTAATTTGGGTGTGTTTGTCATTTTAATTTACTGTTGTTCTGGATGCCATGTCATGCATCATCAAAACTACTCAGATGCATATAGTTTATTAGCTTATATTTTGATGCACTAGAATGCATGTGATTTAGGCTGCATTTGACATCTTGCACTGCATTGCATTGATTTTATTGCTATTGTTAAATGTTGATGGTGAAGTACTGTACCTTTATAATTCAGCTATTCATACTTGTATCATCATGAATAGATTGCACTGGGCTAGGTTGTTGATCATTACCCTGTACTACGTCCCTTGCCAACAGGGGAAGAGGTGTTGGACAACCCATGCTTCCGCCGAAGGGTAAATGCCGAGGAGCCATCTTCTGTCCCACGTTAGCGTGTGTACTCCGCTGTGGGAATAAACAGTTAGGGTTTGTCTTTGAGGGTCTGTGGGGTCCGCTGCCTGGTGACATGCTGATCTGGCGGGTCCTCACCGTGGTAGAATAGTTTCACTCGAGTGACCGATGTGTGAATTCCGGGACCGAGGTTAACATCTACCACAGTAGTACTTATGCCTCATGAGACTTAGTATCTATGCTAGGAGCATACTAGACTAGGACATGCATCATGAAATATTGTGCTTGTATGCATGCGTTCCCTTGCTGGGCTCAGTAGAGAGCTCACCCCCGTGGATCCTTATTTTCTTACAAATGAAACTGCTCTCGTTGCTGCTAGTGTTTCTGTGGGGATTCCTCCTTCTCAGGACTCTCCTGCTGCTTATGGAGTTGATACTCCTATCTTGGTTGAGCACGATGCTTCATGTTCCTGTGATGCCTGCGTGTTCTCCTGATCCTCCAAAATGATCAGGCTCTTCCTTCCCTTTTTGATATAACACTTTTGTAGTAGCTATAGTTTATAGTCTTTTTGGGGCTTTGAGTTACTCTTCTGTGAATCACCAATGTAACTCGCTTATATATAAATGTTTATATAAATATAACTGTTATCACTAGTTCTTCTTTATTACTGCTTATTGTCTTATTTAATTGCTTCCGCTACATTTAAATTCTGATTATTGTGAATGAAATTGTGAATAGAGTACTGCACTTGCGATCCTGGTGGGTTGGTTAGATGTCCGAGACATCCAGTCACACTTGCCCTTATAAACCGGGCCGGGGTGTAACAGAAAATCAATTTCAAAAATATTTTGCTGATCATGGGATTATTCGCCAAACTAGTTGTGTAGATACCTCAGCCCAAAACGGTGTGGCTGAATGGAATAACCGCCACTTATTAGAAGTGGCCAGAGCATTGATGTTTGCTCGTAATGTTCCATCCCAATACTGGGGGGATGCTGTTCTCACTGCAGCCTATCTCATTAATCGGTTGCCTTCTCAAGTTCTTGACTCCCGTAGTTCGACTGAGATTTCACTTGGGAATTCTTCCTTTGTGTTTCTTCCAAGGTGTTTGGTTGTGTGTGTTATGCTCGGGATACTAAATCTCCTGGCAAACTTGAACCCCATGGGTTACAGTGTATTTTTTTTGGGTATTCTCTAACCTAGAAAGGTTATAAGTGTTATCATCCTCCTTCTCGTCGTACTCTGGTCAGTCTGGATGTCATTTTTCATGAACACCTTCCATATTATTCTTCACCACGTCTTCAGGGGGAGAGTTCTAGTGAAGATGTGGTTCCTCCTCTTTTATACCCTTCAGATGTTGCCCAGCCCCCTTTGGTTGCTGCTCCTTCATCTCAAGGGAATCCATTACAGGGGGAGATCATGGAAAATAATGGTGGTGATGTTCCTATTCAAGGGGAGTTGACTTCAGTCCAGAGAACCATCAGTGAATTTCAGAAGAGAATTGACAACTCCAACATTATCACCTATAAAAAAAAGATGTTCCAAAATAGGGCAGCTTCAATCCACTGTGGCACGAATACCTATCCAATTGCCGACTCAGGATCCAGATCCTCCTTCCCCTGGTAAGACTTCTTCCTCCGACCTACCTATTGCTCATCGCAAAGGTACTAGGACTTGCACTTAGCATCCCATTTCTCGCTTTGTTTCTTATAGTTCTCTTTCTCCATCCTTTCGTGCATTTGTGTCCTCTCTTTCTTCTGTTTCCATTCCTAAAAATTGTCAGGAAGCTTATGCAGATGGAAAGTGGAAGGCAGCAATGTTGGAAGAAATGAGAGCATTGAAAAAAAACAATACTTGGAGCTTGTAGCTCTTCCTCCAGAGAAAAAACCAGTTGGATGTAAATGGGTGTTCATGGTCAAACAGAAGGTTGATGGGACTGTGGATCGATATAAGGCACGTCTGGTCACAAAGGGCTTCACTCAGACATATGGCATTGATTATCAGAAGACCTTTGCTCATGTTGCAAAGCTGAATACAATTCGAGTTTTGCTATCTTGTGCAGTCAATCTTGGATGGAATCTACAACAGCTAGATGTGAAGAATGCCTTCCTCAATGGAGAACTTGGTGAGGAGGTGTATATGGATATTCCAACAAGGTTTTCTTGTGATAGTAATAAAGGTAAAGTGTATAAATTGAAGCATACACTTTATGGGCTGAAGCAGTCACCTCGAGCATGGTTTGGCAGATTTCACAAGGCTATGGTTTCTGTAGGCTATAAGCAGAGTAATGTTGATCACACTCTCTTTATAAAGAGGGTTGGTGGAAAACTCACTGTTCCTATAGTCTACGTTAATGACATTGTTGTTACTGGCAACGATGGTGATGAGATCAGCCGTTTGAAGACCTTTCTTGGGCAGGAGTTTGAGATTAAAGATTTAGGAAAGCTATGGTACTTTCTTAGGATTGAGGTTGCCAGATCTTCTAAAGGCATCTTTCTCTCAAAGGAAGTATGTCCAAGATTTATTAGCTGAAACCGGTTTATTAGGATGTCACCCTTCAAATACTCCTATAGATGCTAATGTTCGTCTCAAAGAAAAGGAGGGTGAACCTGTTGATAAAGGTCAGTACCAAAGACTAGTGGGGGCTATTCTTCGCATTCTTCACCTACGGATAGAGGCGTATACTGATGCTGATTGGGCTGGCTCTATAGATTGCATGTCTATCTCTGGGTATTGTTCTTTTGTTGGTGGCAATCTTGTCACTTGGCGTAGTAAGAAGCAGAATATGGTGGCTCGTTCTAGTGCTGAAGCAGAATTTCGTGCTATGGCCCAAGGCATTTGTGAGTTACTTTGGCTGAAAGGCTTGCTACAAGACTGGTATTCCTATTCATCTTCCTATGATGTTGTACTGTGACAACAAGGCTGCAATCAGCATTGCATATAACCTGGTATAACATGATCTCACTTAGCATGTTAAAGTGCATAGGCATTTCATCAAGGAAAAATTAGAAGAGGGGGTGATTTGTGTTCCCTTTGTGAAGTCTACTGATCAGGTTGCTGACATTTTCACCAAGGGATTGTCTGGAAAGCTATTTCATCCAAACTTAGTCAAGTTGGGCATGATTAACATATTTGCTCCAACTTGAGGGAGAGTGTTGAATGTACACCAGAATACTGTGGCAGTATTCTGGTTTTTTTACAATTGTAATATTATGTTTATGTACCTCCTAGAGTCCTAGCTAATTCGACTAAGCTAGGGGTATTTTGGACATTAGGCTATAATCTCTTTTATTATAAATACAAAGCTTGTTTGATCACATTGATCATTCAAGCAACATTCTCTAATTCAGATCTACTAACACCTTCAGTATGTCGATGATGCAATTTACATGGCAACTGTGGAAGACTATACTCATTTCTTCTACCAGACTATGACGTGGCATCCATATGTCCTACAGTCAGAGGACAATGCTCGTCGGCTCCATCGGACTATGAGTGAGAATGTGGGATCGATCCTGGACGGCGCAGTAATTATTATTAGTAGACACTTGACTTGTATTCGGAGAGTATATTGATGTCATCCAAATTATGTACTTAATATTATGACTTATGAGTCATTGACTTTATGTTTGTATGATTTGCTTGTTTAAATTGCTTACTATGTTCTCTAGTACTTAAACAATGTGTAATTAACTAATTATACATTAGGATTCGACCGTATACTATCATTCAAGGGTGCAAATCCAAAACACCACTTTGGGTGACTATTGTTGCAATTTGAACATTTACATGTGTTTATATAGCCTAAAATAGGGTTTCATGAAGTTTTAGGCTTTAATTTGGCCTAAAACCCACCTAAAGAACCAACCGAAATCTTACAGATAAAATACCAAATTTCGGCAAAATTTCGGTCAAGCTGAAATGGCCAGCCGAAACGAGATTTAATACTATGGCTATTATGTACCAAGTTCTTTGAAGGCTTGTGTTTTTGGTTTATTGAATAAAGGTCGTTACCATATCCAAGAAAAACAAGGTGTCAAGATCTGAACTGCAAATAATATGAGTTTGAAAATAATGGTAGGCATAGGAGCAATGGAGCATTCCTATTTCCTAATACATGTTATATAACAACATAGGTACTGATCTTTTTTCCTTTTTAGAAAAAGAAAGGTAAATATTTTTGTATGTACAAGTGGTGGAAGATAAACAGATAGAGAAACAAAAAGAGAAAAAGTGCATCTTTAAGGAGGCAATACCTGATAGCATCTTCATATTTAGAATCTGGATGTTTTTGAAAGAACCTCTTGATATAGATATCCTCAGGAAGACTGATTTTCTCAACTTTTCCATCAGTACGAGGGAATGTCACAGGTGGAGCCCTGGATGGTGCAATTTAACCATATGCAAGGGTGTCATATATAACCAATACATAGAAAGAAATAAAAATAGAAACTCTGGCCCCATGTAGGAAATAATTTTTCTTTACCACTTCTGTAGATATCTCAATTTAAGCACATCAAACACGTAATGGAAAGAAAATTAAGCAAGCTCAACAGAATTTTTAAGTTCATAATCTCTATTCTAATTTTTTTTTTCTTCCTTTGTTGGAGAAACCCTATTTCAAAGTTATAACAAAAATTTGACTGCTCAGCACATTTGGTAACATCAGCCCCCAATGCACCCCACACACATATACACACAACAAGGGACAGCTTCAAGTCAATAACCAGGCAGGCAGATCATAAAATCAAATCTGGCAGTTATTAAACCGATGGAGATAGAAACCTAGAGAAATCATGAAAGATTCGAACTTCTCCAGGATTGTGACCGACTTTGTCTTTGAGTGCCGTGACAGAAAACACAAATGTTACTTGGCTCACTACCCTAATAAGAAAGACACCCCTCTGGCTTCTCTCCACCACAACCATTGTAAACACAATTAAAGTTAAACACCCATCAAGCATTTCTTCATCAGAACCACGATTGTACGTCCTAATGTTTAAGCAATTCAAGAAACCAATGACATGTTTCATGTATTCAATCTGTTAAAACTCTTTAGTAAGGACAGAATCACAGAATCACAGAATGCACTATAATTTTGAGAAATGGCACTGGGAAATCGATCTCAATGACAAAACCAAACACACATTAAGAAAATATATATATATATATATATATATAGCGAAGAAGGAGCAAGGTAACGAACTCTTCCATGGCTTTGAGCCATACGGGCTTGGCCTTGGCAAGACCTTTCACGAGCTTCCTAGTTCTTGTCAGAAGATCTCCTTTCATGAACGACATGGTTGATGGTGGATAGTTGATGGTTCTCTCTGTCACAGTCTCTGTCCCTCTGCCTGTCTTCCTCCTCCCACTGAATTATTCAAGCAGTGAAGACAACTAATCTAAATTTCTTACATGGATGATGGATACCCTCCAATTCAAATCTGATGTTCAGAAAGAGAGCTATTGGTGAGGATTCACTCGATGAGGAGCTTATTCAAGAGAGCTAGCACACAAATTTATTAGAAAACTAGAAGCAAAACCATGTTCAACCAAAACTGCCACCCAGGTGTGTGACTTCAATTACTAGACAATATTGCATCGTGTGGCCACTTTGATATTTCCTTCTTGGTTTGGTCCATCATCTATGACATTGTAATTTGAAAGCCAGGTCCCAGGATATCTGACTGGTTAATTTTCATTTCTGGTCCATGAAGAAGCGAAAATTGCAGCTCTATAAATCATAACTCTTAGGCTGCATTTGGATGTGCTGATTTGGGGGTTTCCAATTCCATGAAATTTAGAATACATGGAATAAAAAATCCCTTCAATGATAATTCCAATATTTGGATTAATTTATAAAACCCATGGGATTGAAATCCCTTTCACAAATTATGTTCTTTGGATGCATTGAAATTGTGAGGATTTGGCATATACTACTTTGCCTTATCAATTACCTTACAAACATCTACGTTTCACAAATTCCACAATCTAACACTAGGCCTCAAGTGGTGTGTCACTTAAATGAATAAACCAGGTCTTTCCCATTAGATTTATTTAAGTGAATCAAATGACATACTTACGAACAAAGTTCGTAAGTTCTAAAACTCGCCGAGATCTCGGAAAACTCGACCTGGTGGAGATAAGATAGCATGCGAAATAAAAAAATGCAATGTTTCTAAAAACTCGACCGAGATTTCGAATATTTCGAGAATCTTGACCTCCTCAGTACTCCTAGAGTCATAGTATTGTATTGTTGGGACTTGGGACTATGTAATATGCATTGTGAACTATGCATTATTCATTGTACTTGGGTTGAGTGTCTATGTAATATGCTTTGTGAACACTTCACTATATCTTGTGGTTTGTAGTAGAAACTTTAAATCTTTAACTATTTCTTAAATAATTACTCAATATTATGTGTTTTCATCCATTATTGCATAATTTACTTGTTTACTTGCCAATTATATCTCATATCATTCAAACAATATGTAGAATATGCAATATTACATTAAGGGTTCGGCCTTTACTGCCAGCCAACCAAGGGTGCAAATCCAAAACAATCAAATTGGGTGTTTTTTTTTTTTTCAAATTTGAAGCCTTAAATATGTTTATTAAGACTAAAACAAGCTTCCCTTAAAGTTTCGGAGCCAACTGTGGCCATTTGCCCACCGAAACATAGTTCCGAAACAAAAAATAAAAAGAGTACACTATCTCGCCGAGATCTCGAGAACTCGGAAAACTCGACCTGGTCGAGATGGCTGTTCGAGACTCAACTTGACCCACTTGACTCAGCGGTTAGAGTATCACTTTCATACGGCGAGAGTCATTGGTTCAAATCCAATAGTAGGTAAAACCAGCCGAAACCCCTCCTTTTGCCAGCATGACAGCAAGCACAGACTGGCAGCCAGGTGCTGTAAGCCTGAATGACCAAAGCATCGGTTGCTTCCACTTACTTGATTGAATGATTGATTGGATTGAATAGCTAGGCCTATCTTTGTACGATGAAGAAGCCAACCGTACTCAAATAGCCGGAAGGAAAATAATTTGTGACTGCAGTTCGCGGTTACTACCTGCCCCTAAGACTGCCTTCTTTCTTTATAGGTTGCTTCAGACGAGTTTTTGAACCATGCTTATGAAAGGAAAACTACACCAGGCCAATCCACTCAAACAATTTTAAACATTTATTAACAGGGAAGAAAAATTCAATATGCAGTGGAAACAAGTAGTCACATCCAAAATATCCATGAAAATCCAAGCAATACAAGCTCACAAAGCACCAACCTAAAGATATCCATGGTCCAAAAGGCATTAATAAGGCATTAGCCTAATAATTTAACAACCAAATCGTAGAGCTTTCCTTATTGACCATAGTTAGTCAAGGCGACCAAGGTGTAATCATCGTTTGCGTTGAGAAGATCAAAGATTCGAGATGAAGTTAGGGTTTCAAGCCCAATAAAGGTAAACCCTAAATGCTTTTTCGGTTTATTTTTAGTTTTTGGATATTTTGATCGGTTAGAAAGTTGCATAGTACAGCTGTTATGCTGTAGGAAACTAGGAATAAATTTCGTACAATGAGGATAAGTTTCCACAAAGTTATATGGAAAAGAGCAGTAAAAACCCAAACTTTATGGCTAGGTTTCCCAATTTTGGCCATTGGTTCGACCGTTGGGTCGTCCAGTGTTGCCTAGATGCCCTAGTAGGGCTAAATAGATGATTTTAGTCGAGTCTGGATGATGGGAGATCAGTTCCAATTTTCCACTATTCCAAGAGTATAACTAAGAGCTTAGACTACAAGGCTACCCGCCTAGGCGCCTCAGGCGTTTTAGTAATTTTTTTTATATATCCATTATATCTAGTGTAGCAATGAAATAAATCTCCTTATATGCTACATCAATAATCAACATTCAAGGACCATCAAGAATCAATATAGAAAGTAGAAACCATAATAATGCAATTAGGTACTACAAACTACATCAATACCTTATCAAAGAAACCATGTACCATTAAATTGAACATTATAAAATTAATTAGGGAAAGAGAACTCTGTCCGGGAGTGTGGCCTATGCCAGCACTCTCATGAGTCTATCTCTCTCCACCCCATATGAAAAGACACCTCTGCCCCCTTGTTTTGAGGAGGAGAGAGATAGACACATGGGAGTGCTGGTGTAGGCCACACTCCCGGACAGAAAACTACTTCAAATAATTATTAAATAAGTCGAACAATGGAATAATCAACAATCATCATCCACTAGAAACCATAATTGATCAAAAATCAAAACTGACAAGTGACAAACAGAATTAGAAGAAGAAACGAATAGTTGGAATTAACACTTGCCAAATATGCACTTAACAGAATTTGCAATACGCACAACTAATGACAAAGTCTGCTGGAACTAACACTCAAGTTTGTAGTATACTATTTTTACCACTATGATGCCAAACTTTACATTCCAATAGTCGACTCCTAATCCTTGAACAAAATTTTCTCTCGTTCTCAAAAGCAAGAACTCGATGAGTGGCAGCGACAGTGCCAACCTTTCAAAAGGTCGTTGTAATCATTTGATCAAAATGAACAACGAAATATATGAATGTAAGAAATTACGTAAGCAACCATACTTAAAACAGAAAAACTGATGCAGAACATTTGGGGGCTGCTCCTACAAGCCCTAGCCCAGGCCCAATTAGATACTCCAAGAGATACCATCTCAGGCCCAAGCCCAAGCCCTACCAACCCTACATTTAGTTTTCATTTTAGTTATTACAGAATAGTTAGTTTTATTTCAGTTTATTTTTCACGAGCAGTTTTTTTTTTTTCTTTTTCTTTTTTACATGTCTTTCAGTTTTCATTTTTAGTGGTAGTGTGGTAGGCAGTTATAACCACCCCACAGCAAGTATGTAGACACTTATTTTCTTTAAAAGGGCTACTGCAGCCTCTTTGAGGAGAGATGAATGATGGAATACAGAAGAAAAACAAAGGATTCTGAATTTTCTTCTTCTCCCCCCCCCCCCCTCTTCGATTAGGTTTCTCTCTCTTTAATTCTTTTCCTTCATTAAATCCCAAATTCTGCTACTAAATCTCCTGTCTTTGTTCTTCTCCCTGTTCTTGTAATTCATCCCATCAAAAACAGGGAAGACAGGAACAAAAAACATAAAACTAGAGAAGAAGAGCTTCTTACCTATATACCAAGGGGAAAACCAGAGAAGAAGATTGGCAGAAGTAGGTGAAGAGGGTGGATAACCATATTGAACCATCTAAAAACCAGAATTATGTCAGCAGAACAATATGACATGGATGCTCAGGGTCAGGCCAGAGGCAATGGGGAGCAGAGAAAAGAGGTGGCTTACAGGAAGATGATGAGCTAGACTAATCAAGATTTGAATCCTATTTTCTTTCTAGATGAATCCTGATGTGTAAAAATCATAATTCTTGAAGAACTAATGTCACATGGGGGTGGAAAAGGAAGAAATTGGGACTGCATAATTGAGCAGGGAATCTGAAAAGAAAAAAAGTCATATAAGAAAAGAGACTGCTTTGCTAATTCAGGCACAGCTGCACAGCATACAGGCAGAACCGAGTAGTAGAAGAGGAAGGGGGGTTGGAAGAACCGAGAAGAAGAGGAGGAAGGAAAAGAAAAGTGGGGTGGGGAAGAAGAAGATATACAACTTACCGTAGAGGATGCGGCCAGAGGTATCTTTCTCGGAGGAAGAAGCCGCCAGAGGTATCTTGCTCATGTTCACACCTTCACGGTTCTCTTCACAGGTAGGGTTCATACTTTTGAGTTTCTCACAGCCAGGTTCTCTCCCTACTTTCCCTTGGGTCTTATACGATTTCGTTTCTTTTTTTTTTTTTTTTCAAAATGACAACTTACGATCCAATGCTTCTCACAAGTTGCATAATTAGTACACCAGCCAATAGCATAGTTAGTAGCAGCATTTTTTATCAAATCAAAAATAAATAAATAAATAATGGGAAAGAGAACACCACCCGGTCACGTAGCGCACGCTGCCTCTACACCCTGGCACAGGGGTATGCAAAATGACCGCCGCATCCCCTAGGAACCCCAGAAATGACCAGGGGTGCGTCGATCATTTTGTGCGCCCCTGTGTCAGGGCGCAGGGGCAGCGTGCCTGGTGTGACTGGGTGGCATTCTTTCTCCCATAAATAATAAATAATAATAATTATAATAAATATACATAAGGCAGCTGACCGGGGGCCTAGGCACCCTAGGCGACGCCTTAATGTGTTAGTGAAAGGCGGTCAACCGCCCAGACCCTAAATATCCACCTGGACGCCTTAGCGACACTTTAACAACTATGCTATTGACTACAGTCAGTTCAAATATAAAATGAAGAGTCAGACTCAGGAGGAGAGCAACTAAGAACAATTAAATAAAAGCAATCTTCTCATTCTCTGAGGCAGCTAAGTTGATAAAGTATCTTAAGTAGAAATTCTACTACATTTCAAAAAAAATGTAAGAGGTAGAAAGTAAAATCAAGAAAGCAAGTTGGGCTCAGGCTGGTTTAATTAAACCAAAAGAAAAGGGGAGAGGCAAAAAATAAATCTTAAAATTGAACCTCAGATTATTAGACCTATCTAATTAGTTTACTAGCTAATTATGCAAAACTTGAACATTTGGATTTTAAAACTCTAAACAGCAGTAACTATAGACTATAGAGAAAGAAGCTCAAGATCCCACCTCCCTAGGGTCACACACTAGGACATTAAAAGAGCAATTCAACCATATTTGGAATCACACCACCTCCAAACTCCATGGCCCGGATACAACATTCCACATTGCTGCCATAAATTAAAGAACAAACTAAATGAAAAGGAAAACAAAGGAAGAAAGAAAAAGAAGAAACTGAAGAGGGCTGAGAGTCTTCCACACTCAAGCACTATACAGACCTCTGACCAAAAAATTTATGGCACGAGCTACTCTCAATGAAGGAGTTGCACTATTGATTCTAATTCCTTTCTCGCAGGACTACAAATAGCTGAGATCTCATCTTGAGACTTCATTGGAGCATTCCCTGTTTCAGGACACAAACTTTTGGGAAGAACCCATGTTTGATGCCTACCCCTGAATTCAATTGGTATGAAAACAAAATAATATTGTAAATATAATTATCAGGCTCAAATTAATAGCAAAGTTGCTCCACTTCTCAATCCTCATAATTAAAATATTTCCTGTCAAATAAGAACAAAGTAAAATTGAATCTAACCACCAATTATTTCAGAACCTGCTGGAACTACATAAAACTAAGTAAGCACTAAGCATTAGTTCAAAAACTCGTTTCGGTAGGCCATTTTGGTCAGACCGAAATTATCAAAATTGGAGAAATTTCTGTGAAATAGTGCATTTTTGTCTATAATGTAGACATGACCAAAATGATCAAAATTTTGACTGAAATTTACCAAAATCTTGCCGAAACAGTGCATTTTTTGTCTACAATGTAGACATGACCAAAATTTCGACGACAGTGACCGAAATTTATCGAAATGACCAAAATTTCGCCAAAACAGTGTCGATTCCTTAATTCGCATGTTATTTCGTCTCAGCCTAGTCGAAATCACCAAAATTGCAGCAGTTTTTTGAACTATGGCACTAAGAACCGACAAAAACCTAGATCCATCAGATCCCACATTTGCATCTGACAAAACCCAAAAACCTCAAAAGAAGCTTGCAGCCAATTGTTGAGGATCTGCACATGTACTTTTGTATAATTTTCTATAAGGGCTCCAGGTAGAGAATTAGCATACATGTTGCTAGAAATCCATGTACAAGTACTGTCACCAATTTCACAGATAGCTATATGACTCAACCTTTAAAAACAACCTGATTTCAACATACTTTAGATGTATCAACTTCTATATGTTAGCTGGAAGTCATTACACTTTAAAATAAAATCACTATGAAACCCGAACTTGTAGAAAGAAGTGTTCTATAAATTTAATTTTTGCTACCTTCGTCCATCTCCGTTTGAACTTTGAACTGCTGCAGAAGTGCAGATATAATATAAAGAGTGCATATGGAAACAATACATCCCTGATCTCCCCGGTGCTAACGACTCTCTTAGCTCTCTCTCCCCATCCCTAATCTCCCCGCCGCACTATCCCCATTCCCGTAGTCTCAACACTCTCCCCATCCCCATCACAGTCTCCTTGCCTGAATATCAAGCCCCAACCCCTTCTGAAATCTGATTTCTGCAGCGCAACTAGGGCCTGACTAGCACCCTCCCCATTGCAACTAGGGCCTGCCAGAGTTGTGGCGAACATCGTTGACGCTGTAGTGGTATATCAGAAGAAGCTGCAGCAACCCCTCTCCTCCTCCACCAAGGCCCCAGGTACACTCTCCCAAACACCCGATTCTCTCCTCCCAACCCAACCCAACCCCCTCTTCAAAAACCTTCTCGCCCCTGCCCTAAACTCTCTCCCCAGCACTGTGTCCCTCATTCCCCAACCTCCTAGCTCTCATCCCCCGACTCCCTCGCCTAGTAATGCAAGTGCGGCGACCCCCTCTTTAGAAAAAAAACAGCACCGTGCCACTCATCCCCAGCATTGTGCCCCATTCTCCCTATCAAACTCTCAAATTCTCTTGCCCTAGCCCTCAAACCCTCTCCACAGCACTGTCCCCCCATCGCCTGACTTTCTAGCACCCTTCCTCCATCACCACTGATTTTTCACCTGTATCATTGTAATATAAGGCTGGATCACGAAGGATTAAGCAGGCAGGATCTTCTTGCATAAAATTTAATGCTGGTTTGGTCTTCAGAACTGGGCAACAGTTGATGAACTTGTAGCAGATAAGCAGATATTCCTTAATTGATTGCAGAATTTGTAGCAGATCACACAATGGGAATAAAAAAAAGGAAAAAAATTGAAAGATAGATAGAAGAAGGATAGTTTGGATTGAGCCTCTCATTCTCTCCCGGGTCTCTCACCAATGGCATCTCACCATACTCTCTCACAAAGCAAAGCACAAAACTATATTTTTTTTCCTCAATCTCATTAATTAAATTTGTGTACAAGGCTGTAGCCCCTTATAAATTTACATAGAAGACTCAAAAACAGACTCAAACACTAAAAAGGAAAGGGCTAAACAATCCTCAACTAATAAGGTAACAAATACCGACTAGGAAACTAAATAATAAAAGAAACAGACACAAAACAGGACTCTAAATAAACTAATGAAGTAAATCCCGTTTTCCTACTTTCTACCCATATTTTAGGCTCATTAAATTGGTCAATTACAAAGTAAACCTTTGGGATTGAAAGCCCAACACCTAAGTAACCCGACCCAAAGCTTATTTTCCATTAAAATAAGCCCCAAGTGACTTATCTGCATCACTTCGGTACGGTTACGGTTAACTGATCCCCCATCCACCTCTTCTACGCCCCCTCCTCCCATTATGCTTAAAGGAAAATTCTATAGGAATGATGTACATCTAGCTATGATATATGGGGCAGAATGTTGGGCAGTTAAGAAACGTCATATAGATAAACTAATGTAGCAGAGATGAGGATGTTGAGATGGATATGCGGCAAAACTAGGAAGGATAAAGTACGGAATGACCATATTTGAGTGGATTTGGGAGTTGCCCCGATATAAGATAAGCTTCGTGAGAGTCGTTTGAGATGGCATAGCAATGTTCAACGGAGGCCTTGGGATGCACCAATAAGGAGGAGTGATTTGATTCAGATTGACTGATCTAAAATAGCTAGCACTAGATCTAAAATAACCATAGGGGAAGTCGTGAGGAAAGACAGCATAGTTTAGGCCTTGTTTCAAGTATGACATCGAATAGAGCTGATTGGAGGGCTAGGATCCATGTCCCTGACCCCATTTAGGTGGGTTATCACTGAGTTGTTGTTGATGTCGTTTGCTCTTCCTGTTTTACTTTTTTTTTTTGTGTCTTTGCAAGGATCCATGTAGCCGAGCCTATTTAGTTGGGATAAGGCTTAGTTGTTGTTGTTGTATTGAATTGGCATCATTAAGATATAATAGAACATTTTTCAGATCCACAAACTTTTCAAATGTTCACCCAAGTAAATACAACCTATTCAATTAGTCCATCTAGTTTAATACATGGGACTGTTGGGTACTTCCATACTCCACATTGTGAAGTCTATTTTAAAATTAAAAGCCAAAAGCAACCTTACACAAGGTTCAAAAACTTGTCTCAAGAAGGTGTCTCAACCAGATCGAGATTCTCGATATCTTGCCGAGATCTCGGCGAGACAAGGCTTTTATTCTTTATTTGTTTCGGTGGGCAAATGGTCATTGTTGGTTCCAAAACTTTAAGAGAAGCTTGTTTTAGGCTTAATAAACATATTTAAATCTTCACATTGTAAAAAAACAAAACAAAGTTTGTGGATCTAGTTTAATAAATGTTCAGATCCACAAACTTTGGATTTTTTTTTGTAGTGAATTTGTGCTTTGAATTTGTGCCCTTGGTTGGCAGTAAACGTCGAATCCTTATGTAATATTTGTCTATACACATTGTTTGAGTGCTATGAGACATAATGGGCAAATAAAACAAGTAAATTATGCAATAATGGATGAAGACACATAATATTAAAAAATTATTTAAGAAATAGTTTAGGAATTAAACTAAAAACTTCAAAGTACAGTGAACAATGCATATTAAATAGACACCCAAGTATAGTGCACAATACATATGTCATAGACACCATAGTCTTCCATGTCCCAACAATACAAAATTGTAAGTCTGTGACTGTCTATTGATATGAACTATGACACACTGGATCAAGTCCACTCATGGTCTGGCGGAACCGATGTGCATTGTCTTCCGTCTGCATGACATATGAATGCCACATCATAGTGTTCGAGAAGAAACAAGAGTAGTGATTAGGGGGGAAAAAAAGAATAAACTAAACAAATCAAACCAAGACCTCACTGTTTAATCCATAGCCATTTCCAATTTATCACAGAGAGAGAGAGAGATAGACACTTGAGAACATTACCTAATCCACATTATGAAATCCATTACATTACGTACCAAAAAACAAAAATAGTTACAGATGATTAGTAGTAAAAAAAGAATAAGAGAGAGAGAGAGAGAAAAAAAAAAAGAACAAAACAAGTCAAGGCCTCACTGTTCTCACTAATCATTTTGAAGTCATCAGAGAAAAAAATAAAATAAATAAAGAACTCACAGATCGCTACAAATCAGAGCTATCTTCTCGGATTCAATGCATCAGAGTAAAAATATTAAATGCAACAACAGTACAAATTCAATGCATCCCACGTAAACATATTCAAAAACAAACTTAACAGAAGATATCTTGCCTCGGAGCATCTCAGATTCAACATTATATAACGGGAAAAAATAGAGAAACAAATAGAGCGCAAAACAGCCCTTTTATCTCATGCAATTCACAGGGCAATACAGAGAGAGAGAGAAATAGAGAGTCATACCTTGCAAAGATCAACAAAGCCCTAAACCCAGAGGTTGAACATCGAAAAAAACCCTGAAATTCTAAATGAAAAAGTAGGCTAAGAGAGAGAGAGAGCAAGCAAAGAAGTGAGAGATTCCTCGCGGATTACATAGGATTTCGCTGGAGATTGAAATTGTAGCTACGGTCGGCCTTCTCGCAGATCGCAAAGAGCTATGAGGGTATTTTGTTCATTTGGTTTTTAATATTTTATTAAGAGCGAAATGACGAGAATGCCTCAACATATTGGCCAAACAATCACGTGCTATTTAAACTAAAGTTCGCAGTTCCACAATCTACAAATTGTCTACATTGGGTTTTCTCACCTCTGCCCTCACCCTGCAACTCAAGAAAGATACTCCACAACGCTCATTCAAGTCTCTCTGCTTTCAACCTGAACTTGGGTGAACGTGGTTCAACTTCCAAGTATTTTTTTTTCTGATTCAACTTCTGTGGTGGTGAAGTGGAGTCTGAACTGAATATATTTGATCGGTCTCAAGCAAAGGATGATCTTACACTCCTACCCACTTCTCCAATCAATGCAGTGCCGGCGCTTGGCTACATCCAGGCATGTACCTGTTTATTTGCAACTCTCTCTCTCTCTCTCTCTCTCTCTCTCTCTCTCTCTCTCTCTCTCTCTCAACCAGCTCTCTACCTTCCATCACTTCTTCGGCCATATTTTATAGAAGAATCTATCATCTAGTTTGGATTGAAACTTGCATTAATTATAATTAATTCTGCAATTTAGGTAGAGGTTTATGGATAATTGAATTGAATGCTGCTATTTTGTGATGATTGAGACTGAGAACTAGCATTGATGATTGATTACGCATTACTGAATGGAATGCTCTCTCTCTCGCTATGGGTGGAATTATTCAATACATTTCTCTGCCATAGTTTGGTGAAAATCCTATTGTAGGCTTCTTTTTGTCCTACTTCCTAGTTGTATAAACTAATTAAAAACTTTCAAAGAAGGCCTAGATCACCATTTGGGTCTGAGGTCTGACTACCGCTTGCTTGCTTGGCCACAACATCAGCAAGGTCGTTAGCTGACCTTTGCTTTTGTTGGAACGAACAGTTCAAAGAAGCTAGGTGCTTTATATTTGTCTGATTACATATGCAAACCTCCAAGATCTGTCCTCAGTAAATATGACCCAAGCAACAACAGTGGCTGATTTCCCTTCCACTAAAATATCATTGAAACCCTCCTGAGCAAAGTTGAAGATATTGGTTTTGATTGGGATTTCGACCTGGTCAAAGCCGAAATATACTATCGAAATGGCAATAGCACCAACATTTGGTCCATTTTGGTGAAAAAAATTGAAACATTGAAGACCCCTCAATTCGCATACCATATCGTTTTGATCAATGTTGAAACCAATATAGGTCGCCGAAATTTCACGTTTCAGTCGAAAATTTTCAAAATTTCAAACGATGCTCCTAACTAGCAAATTCAAAACATATTCTGAGTTATAAAAGCTCAGCCCTTACGGAATATGCTTCCACTTCTGGACCTATAAATCCTTCCTTAAGAATCAAGTTGAATCTAATCACACGACCAGCTCCTGAAGGATCCAGGGTTTCCTGTCTAGCATCCATTGAAATTGAGTTTAATAGTCCAACTGGATGAGGGGACCACAATTTCATCCTGTAGCATCCATTGAAATCGAGTTTAATCGTCCAACTAGATGAGGGCATCGTCCGAAAACTCGGGTCTCGGAGCCAACTCGGCCCACGAAAAAACCGAGTTGGGCCGAGATCTCAGCGAGTTTTTGCAAATTTTTTTTTTTTTTTGACTCGGAAGCCCATCTCGGTGGGTTTTAGGGCTCGGTTGGGTCTGAAAATTGGTTCACAGCCTATTTTAGGCCATTTAAACACAATGGCATTATTAGATTTTGCAAAAACAAAGTTCAACTATGACTTTTACATCGGACCCTTAGTTGCTAGGCGGCGACGTATTAAAATAGCATAATAGATACATTAATGACATAATTTATATACATAGAACTCAAACAAAACATTCAATTAATAGGACACAAGTTAATAAGCATTACAAATGTTTAAGTTACAAGTTACAACTTCATCACATAAAATGAGATTGAATGACATATTCATTCCCCATTTGTCCCACATAGTCTTCCTATGACATATTGTTGCTAAACTGTTGTGTATAGTCCTCCACAGCATTCATATAAGAGTTCTCATCCACATATGCCAACATCCCTAACCTAGGGTATAGCTGTTCCACAGTGGCGTTAGACCGTTGCCATGAAAGATGAGATGCACCGCTTATGCTACTGTCATATTGAGGAATGCCTGGGACTTGGAATGTGGACGGATCGATGGACCCAATGCCAGACTCACTGCTTTGATAGTCATACGCATGTGTTGGCTGCCCAAACTGACCATAGGAACTATATTCAGAACCGGTGCTCTGCTGGCCATAATCATACTCATAATGAGGTTGATATGATTTTCACGGCTGATGCTGACTACCAGTAACCATACTCATGCTTCCAAAACTTGCTAGCATGGTGTTCATACTCGTGTCATCATACTGAGGTTGGTTCTGTTAGTGACCCGTCCTTCTCTTATAAGTTTTGTTGTGGCCACCATGGTCTTGATCTTGTGTGGCATGTGTAAACTAAGACTCACCTGTGAAACGCACAGGGTCCTGCTGTGTTCCCACTTCTTGCTGGTATTGCTCACGCATCCCCTTATGACGATCATCATAATAACCATCAGCAGGCATGCCACCACCACGACTACCAGCAGGAGGGTCATCACCACCAGCAAGGTCATCACCATCACCATCACCATCACCATCACCATCATCACCATCATCATCATCATCAGGAGGAGTTCTTGTTGCAGCCTCAAATGGTCTCGGTGACTGAGAATGTGCACGCCCCTCTTGCGACATATAGTCCTCAACATTTGTGCCGGTTATGGACGCAATGGTGGAGTCGGGCCTACCTCCAAGCTCATCCATCTCTGGTGCACCACGATCCCTCACCCACTGGAATAGGGGATCCTCATCATCATCAGAGTCCTCCTGGAATATGTTGGCTAGCTCGATGGGCTCTTTGTCATTCTTCTCAAATTCTTCACGTATGTGCCTCATCCTTAGTCTCATATTATAATGCACATACACCATTTGCTCCAGTCATTGACTACCCAATCTGTTCCTCCTCTTTGAGTGTATCAAGGCGAACGTACTCCAGTTGCGCTCGCAGCCAGAGGATAAACAGGTTTGTGACAGCACTTTGATTGCTACCTTCCTCAAGTTGGGTGAACTTGTACCATACAGCACCCACCAGTCAACTGCATTATAAACAAAGAATATTAAGAATATGTGAATTGTATAGGGATAAAATTATAAGTCATATATATAAAGTCATGTCACATTGCCACCTACCAGGGTCTGACTTTTGTCTACCCTCCACTGCAGATTTTCGATCGAAACTTGCTGAGGCCTCTCTGAAGGCCTTAATCTATTTACATTTGAAATTTGAAACAGTGTTAGAGGCATCAGTATTTACTATCTAGTAATTGTCCTTTACTGACTAGCAAAATACCAAAGTCCCATAGTCTCACCTCATCATTGCAGTCAGATTGTGTCTTGGGATTGACTTCCAACTTCTCAATAACAGCTTCAACTGCCAGTAACAAATCTGTGTCTAGCCCAAGATTATGCGAGTACTGGTACTTTGGATTCAAATAGTATGCTAGTAAAGGGGAAACCACAAATATAAGTTGTTAGTGACTTAATACTTTAGAGGTTTGAATATGTAAATGTAAAAACTCACATAAAGTGTATAGATGTTGAAGTGTTGAACTCACCAGCTTTATGCAAGGGATGACTCAAGTGCTTCTCCCATCGCTCATCAATGATGTTAACGTATGAGCGAGCACTTCGGGGTATTGCAGCTCGGACCATTTCCTTCAGCTTTTGCAAGGCAGCATATATGTGGAGCAAGGTAGGCTTCTTCTCAGTGTCAACCATCCTTAGTACTGCCACCACTGGTTCTAATGTGGCAACAACTTTATACAAGTCATTCCAAAATCCATTACTTGCAATGGTCTCTTGTGCTGCCTTCCCTTCTTGTGTCCTAGAGCCTGGCCAAGTAAACCATTGGTCACTTACAAACATTGACCTCAGACCTACCACCTTTGACTGGATGCTCTTCAATGCAATGTAATTGTTGGCAAATCTAGTGACACCTGGCCTCACTAAATCCCCCTTGTATTTCTCCCTCATGAAGGCTAAAGCATAACCATGGTTATACACAAAGGTGGTCACTTGCCTTGCCCTATTGACCACACCAGCTACCAAAGCTTTTTTTCTCATGTCCTTCAGCATTAGATCAATAGAATGGGTTGCACATGGAGTCCAAAAGAGGCGAATCCTCTTACTCTTCTTGTTCATCAGTTTCTCTCCAGCCTTCTTAAAATTAAAACCGTTATCCGTCACAATTTGGATAACGTTCTTTGCTCCTATATCTTCCTCCACCACTTGCTTCAGTAGCTTGTACAAGTATGATGCATCCTTGACATGCTTTGATGCATCAACAGACTTCAAGAAGACAGTCTTCGCATCACAACTCACCATGAAATTTATAATGGACTGTCTAGTAAGTCCAGTCCAACCATCAGCCATAAGAGTAACCCCATATGTGTCCCATAATGGCTTCAGACCCTCTATGTACTCTTTCAGCTCCTTTACCTCTTTAGGCAAATACACATTATACAACTCATATGGTGTAGGCCCCTTCTATCTTAGGCCAGCCCTCCCTGCAGCATCAAGGAATGCATTATAATAGGTTCCTTGTGCTACATTAGCTAGAATGCCATTGTATAGCATGAACTTGCTGAAGGCTTTCCGTGTATCCTCTTGTTTACCACCAAACACTTGTGGGATGGTTGGCTGGAAGGCATCTTGTTGCCTAAAGGTAGATGGATCCTGCTCAAGAATGGTATCTGGGGATCGTGCTCGTGGTCGGGCTTGGGGCCTTGGGATATCTCTTGTGCCAGTGCTTCTCCTCCTCTCATCATTTTGCACTGGTGCAGCTGAGCCAGATCCACCAACTCCTCTTGCTTGCTCATATGCTCTGATATTGTCAAAATGAAAACTTTGCCTACTCGCTGCCAAAGTCTACTAGTAAATCCTTCATTCGGCCTTTGATTGGAACTCACCAGGTGTAGGCCTATATTTAGTATCATCTCCTACTCCCCCAAGGATGTCTACACCAGGCCTCTCTAGCACTGCCTCATCGAAAGCTATTTGTTGTCTCTCCCTCTCAGCTTTCTTTGTCCGTACTCCTCTTAAATTTTGTGCCATTGCCAGTTTCACTTGGCTCGGAACATTTTGGCATTTGGCAACATTCTTGCCCAGACCAGACAAATGTTCTTTTAACCTAGTTGCTCCTCCAGAATTTAGAATCTTCCCACAGTAGTTACACTGTGACTTCTTTTTGTCCTCAGACATTGGGACTCCATGTAACCATGCTATATCCCCCATTGTGTAACCCTTATCTGATTTTTTACACTGTTACATAAAAAAACATGTATTAGTAACTATTACAGACTTAAAGTAAGGTAATAAACACTTAAAGTATTGTATTTATAACTATTACACATAATATGAAGCTACTAGAACAATCAAATACCTATCTCTTATTTATTCCCTAACCCTAGTATTTATTTATTAATTAAAAATAATATTTATAATTTTTATTAAAAATAATATTTATAATTTTTATTAAAAATAATTATACCTTCAAATATAAAATATTATAACATAATGATGTATTTGACATCATTTGAAGTTGGACATTATGTACAACTGTTGGGCATAATTTTCCAACAAAAACAGGTATTTTTCCTTAATTTTATATATTTTTTAACTATTTAAATAATATAATTATTAAATCTGAAAAATAAAATATTTTTTTTAATGGGTGAAAAAAAAATTGACTCCATGAGGCTGTGGAGCATGCGAACTAGTCTAACACACATCAAGATCACATCAAAACAATAAGTATTTATCCTATGTTTTTTTAATTTCTTTTTTGAAAAAAATCATTTTTTTTCAAAAATTATAATAAATAATTTAATAACCCAAAAAAAATTCGGCCTCCATCAAGTGATAGATTGGCCTAACTTGTATAACATAACTCAAAATCACACCCATCCACTAAGATTTCATCAAATTTTTTTCAAAAAAATAGGTTTAGGGAAAATGGGTTTACCTTTCAAAAAATCTTCACAAACTTGAGCAATCCTCCAAAATTGAGCTGCAATCTTCACTTTGCCCCCAAATTCAGCTTCCAAATGTTTCAATCCAACCAAAAAATGAACATGGGAAGAGAAGATTGAGAGAAGAAGAGAGTGTTGGAGAGCTCTCTGTCGACAGAATAGGCAAAAACATACTTGTTTTAAGACTTAAAACAAGTCATTTGGGTCAAATCATGGTGCCCATACCCGAGATCCACTTTTCGACCCGAGATCTCGGCGAGATTTTGCATTTTTCCTCCTGTTTTTTCACTGGTTTTTAAAGCTTTTTCAAGACGAGATCTCGCCGAGATATCGCCGGGATCTTGCACTTTTATGTTTCCCCTTCCATCTCGACTCGGATTTCTAAAAAACCGAGAATCTCGGTGAGATCTCCCGAGATTTCGGACTATGGATGAGGGGACCACAATTTCATCCTCCTGACTATTGCCCTCCTTAATAAGATTGGATTCTCTACTATATATTTATTCGTATTCTCTTTCTCAATTTTGAGTCATGTAAAGATTAACTTTGAGCTGTTTGGATTAATAAATTTAGGTCAAACATAATTTTTTTCCAAATTCATTTTCTATTTGATTTGTATACTTGTATCACAGGTTAACAAATCTGATCAGTTTAATTTGTCTGATTTGTTGTTCAAAACTTTTGGTCCTGAATTAGATTCTTATGTACAATAATTTAATTGCACATGTTCGTGAACTGTTTTATCGAATTTCTCTGCCTCATTGAGCATCTTTGTGAACCTGAGATCAGGCTATGATCTGCCAACAAGAACCTCCTTACAGACCAACCGCCCATTTTGAATTGTCAGAGAAATTAAATTTGTAGAATAACTTGAAGAACCTGGCAGCATGCTAAAGGCCAACAATTCATCAGGCTGGCCCGATCATGAGCACATCCATAGCAGCATTACTAAAGCTCCAGGTTCCTTCGGTCGCCACCTAATTTTCTTTCTTTAGTTGTTGGAGTTCATTTTGTATGAAATTTTTGTATAAGTTAGCACAAAATTTAGTTCTTTTTTAATTTTTTGGGAGGGGTTGAATGACTTTTAATTATTTACTTCTTTTGCAGTTTTCAGAGTTGCTTCCTGGATTCAAAAAAAGCCAATTGTGCCGGAAATTCTTCAGTCCATATCTTTTGAACTGGGTGGAGGCTTTTACTGACACTTTTGGATGCCTCCTAATCTTTGCACTGAGAATCCATGCATATGCACCCTGACTAGTTTGCTAAAGATGGAGTGGAAACAATGCTCTCGTAGCCTGTTAAGGAGCTTTTTATGAGTTAGAAGACCACATACTTTGAGCAGTGAGAAGCAGGTCGCACAAGGTCTTAGAGGATCTGAACCTACAAAATATAGTGACTACTCTAGCTCCGTAGCCCCAAGGTCTTGATGACTCTCAAAGCTTTCCAGTTTGTACAGCCTAGAGTAGAATCTTAATGGAATGTCTGAAAGCATTTGTGTCATATTAATGCAAATGATATTTGTATTATTTTTTTTTTTGGGTGTCTTAACCCTTGGGGTTTACCTTGACATCAATTATGAAGCTTTATTGTGAGAAAGCTATTCTGAGGAGATCTAGAAATTCAAGTTGTGTCCTTTGCTGGATTGTTTCTTTCTTTCTGGCTCACAATGTGTATGTTCAAGCAGTCGATGCTGAATTGTTTTAAAATGTTGATTTCTGAAAAATAATTTCAATTGATTAGTGATTCAGTTCAAAGCAGGCGACTGTGTGGACATGTTTCTCAGTCGCTTCTTGCACTACATGGTGAACTCAACCAACTTTCTAACCAAGAAAACTCACAACTTTTCCTCTAACTCAGTTACCAACCGTGTCTCCCTCTACCTCCACCAAGCAAGACTCATTGATTCAATCAGACATGCACTTCGATCCAAAGCACCTCATTCCATTATTTCCCTTCCCAATGATCCTGCAGTTGACTCATTTGTTATCACTCATGCCCTCCGATGTGCTCCCTCACCGGACTCTGCCCTTTCCCTCATTGAAACCCTAAATACCCTCCCAAAATTTTCACATATCCAAACTACTCTTCATGCTATTGCTAAAATCTTATCCAAGTCTCACCGAAGTGCTGAACTCCAAACCCTTATCGATGCCATTAATGCTGGAGAGTTCACAAATGTTGCACGGGTCAGCTTTATGGACCGATTAAGGTGGTATGCAGCTGTAGGTGACCTTGACTCAGCAGTCCAAGTTTGGAATGAGTTGAGACTTGCACTCCCTGATGGAAAGAGGCATCCTTGTACCGAGTCTTACAACATCCTCATGAGTCTCTTTGCAAAGAAGGGTAAAAATTCAGAAGCTGTTCAGATGTTCTACCAGATGATTAGCGAAGGTACAAACCCTAATTCAAGGACATACATAGTTGTCATTGAGCACCTTGTGAGTTCTGGGAGATTGGACTCAGCAATGGAGGTTTTTAAGAGATTACCCTTGATGAGAATCAAGCACACGTTGAGGCAGTATTCTGTTTTGGCCAAGGGTTTCACTGGTGTGGAGAGATTTGATGAGGTTAAAACATTGATCAAGGACATGCAGAATGATGGAATTTTGCCTGGTCGAGCTATGCAGTTTTCACTAAAATGTATGCAAGAGGCCGGTTATGTTGAGGAAACAGAGGAGTTCCTCAGGAAATTAGTGCCAGATGAGAGAATTGGTAATGTTGGGTTTCTCATAGATGGCAGTGACAATGATGAGGAGGTGGATACTGAAGATGATAATGGAGAAGCTGATGGTGATGTAGTTCAATTGAAACCTTGGCTGGATCCGAGCTCCCTGGCAAGTGCATTGAGTGATTGGAGTGCTACAGAGGTTTCAATATTGACAGATGCAAAATTTGTATGGACAACTCAGTTGGTCTGTAAGATGCTCAGGAGTTTCAAGAGAGCAGAGACAGCATGGCAGTTCTTCTGTTGGGTTGCATGCCAGTCTAGAGAATTTACTCATGATATCTATACAGTCTCAAGGATGATTGTCATTTTGGCACGTCATGGACATGTTGAATTAGTCGATCAACTTATGCTTAAGATGAGAAGAGAAGGGATTCGGTTATCATTCAGCACTGTGAGATTAATCATTGACTTCTATGGTATTTCTAAAAAACCTGATGCTGCTTTGAAGGTCTTCCGTGATGTTGAACTTGTCTGCGGTGCAGTGTCAAAATTGAATCTAATGCTTTTGTATTCATCACTTATGCGGACATTGCTCAAGTGTAGGAGGGGTTTGGATGCTATTGACTTACTTGAAGAGATGATATTATCAGGGATTCTACCTGATATCCAGACATATTGTGGGTTGATGCAATATTTTGCTCTTGAAGGAGATTTGAGGATGGTACAGAGGCTGTTTGGAATGGGTAGGCAGAGCAGTGTAAACCCAGATGCTTACATGTTTCAGATACTTATCCGTGCTTACTGTAAGAGAGAGAGAGAGCGGCTCTAGCATTGAGGATTTTTGAAGACATGAGGAACTTGAATTTGATCCCTGATGCTGCCACAAAAGCATTACTTGTGAAGAGTCTGTGGAAGGAAGGTAAACTGAGGGAAGCTTCTGCTGTAGAAGAGCGATGTGAGGAGATAAATGGTATTCTTCCACTTGCATTACCAGGTCATGTATGGACTATGAGCTCTGCTGATCTGACAGAGGTTTACAATATTTATTCCAGTGGCTTTGTGAAGAGTGGTGTTTAAGAGCTATTACAATGACAAGTCAAGTGAAGCACTTAAAAGAGGTAAGTTTCCATTTCAATACAAATTGCTGTTGATATTATTCAGTTGCCATTCTTACCTTGTTTCCTTTTTGCCTTATTCTTCTGCCGTGTGTATGTGCATGTGCACTTGTTTGATCAGGGATGAGCCTGGAGATGTGAGTGTGTGGGGTGGTGCGTGGGTGTCTGTTTGTGTTCTTTTGCCTCTTCATAAGCTTTGTTATATTCTCAAAAAATGAGGTTTATTTTTCAATCTTCTATTTCTGTTATTTTTAGTTCTTTAATACCATTCTTTTCACGAAGGGAGTAAGAATTAGTATAGAAGAAACTAGAGAGACTTGTTCCACCATACCCAGTATAGTGAAAGAAAATGAAAGGTGAAAAGAAGTGGCTGAACCCAGATTATTACAATGGAAGTTATTGAGTGAAGAGAACTCAATCTGATGATTTTGTTGATGAATGTAATTGTAACACCCCGCAAGCAGGTAATGTAAGACTAGGTTACTAGTCCCAAAAACCCATAATATAAAAAAAAAGGGATTAAACTCAGAATTAGACACTTAGGGTTTCCAGCCAAACCAGCCATGCGATGGTGATCAAACTTGGATCGAGTGTAGAGGTTGGTAAGAGGATCCTTAGCTCCAAATCTCATCCAATTGTGATGGTTGGATGTTGAGATATAAGAGAAACATCCTTATGGAAAACCTTCAAAATAGGGCTGATCTTGGGCTCCAACGGCAACCGATTGTAGACCTTGATGGTAGGAGCTTTGTCTGCAAGTTTGGGTCAAACTTGATGGCTAGAAGTGGAGATGGAGAAGGGAGCATGAAAATAGAAGGTTAGAGGATATGGAAGGTTTTTCAGCCTGTGGAGTGGTGTGAAATAGGAGATCGAGTGGAGGGAATAGAAGGGGGATGATGTGCTTCAAAACCCAACAGGGTTTGTTGATGGAATATAAATATCCACAGCCTTGAAGTTGCAGCAGGGAGTCAACACACAGGAACAGCAGCAGGGTCACTCGATTGGATAATGCAGCAGCAGCAGAACAGCCTGGGCTTGAGATTGGAGAGCTGCAACAACCTTCAAATGATCTCTCAGTGGTTGTAACAGCTTCAATAACACAGCAGCACAAGGGAATCTCGATTGGGATGGAGAGAATGGAGAAAAAGAGAATTAGAAGGTAGGGGATAGGTGGATTAGGCTCTCTCAGCCAGGCTCCTTCAGCCCTTCGTTGTCACTCAATTTGACAAGGAGAAATCAGTGCTCAAAAGCAATTTTTCATTCATCTTCTTAAAATCGTGGGGGCTTCTAAAAGCCATTACAAAGATATAGAGGGCTATGCTAGCAGCTCAATTTAAAAGAAAATAGAAACTTAACATAATAGACTTGCAACATGAAAATAGAAACTACTTTAAATAACTAGGACTGAAAGAAAATAGCAACAAAGTAAAATCTTCACTCTCCAAAAGGTGCAGCCGAAATCTTCATGTGGTCCCCACCAAAGATGCCATTCGGCCAGCACTTGCAATTCAAGTGAACAGTGTTTCGGCCTCTTCTTCTTCATGTTTTTATCTACATCAACGGGTCAGGAATATATCGTAATTTAATATATTAAGGTATATTTACATGTACTATGGTAGGTATGCGTTGAGAAGTAGCGACATTCGCCGTCAAAATGCTAGTAACACTCGCCGTTGCCGAAGAGGAAAGATAAAGTTCCTGGCTCAATAGCAAACCTGAAAAATTCAAAAATGAGATCGGCTCCACACGAAGGCAAATGGAAGTGGCAAAGTCACGATAGTCTTCACCAAGACCGCGAAGAACTGCCAGAACAAGATCCTCTTCAGCGACAGGGTTGTTGATCGCTGCCAACGCATCAGCAAGCAGGCGAGCAGCAAGAAGAAACTCTGCCACCGTTGACAAGCCTTTCTGCAACTGAAAGAGACGATCCTTGAGATCCATGACTCTGGACCGTGAAGATGGAGCAAAGACACGATTCAAGGTCTGCCAAGCTTCCGATGAAGATTTGGCACAAATTACATGAGGGAGGGTTTCCTCAGACAAGGAAGAAATCAACCAAGAAAGGATCACTTGATCTTGACGCTCCCACAAATCCGTCAGAGAAAGATCATCGGCAGCCGATGGTTGAGGAAAAGAGCCATCGATGTAGCCAAGTAGATTATGATCACGAAGTAAGGGAAGGAATTGAGCTCGTCAAAGGAGGAAGTTTATCGCTGAAAGCTTCAGCGGAAGAGAAGATTGAGCATTGAATGAAACCAGAGAAGAAGCAGAGGAGTTTGGAACGGAACCCATCGAAAAGGAAAAAAAAAAAAGGGTAAGTGATCTTGAAAAGAAAAGACAAGAAAAAGGTCTCGTCAGAGATTAAGCTCTTGATACCATGTTGAATGTAACAATTTCCACCATTCTTTATTATGTTCAATCATATATATAATACAAGAGATGAAGCTTCTAGAGCCATCTTGATAGTGACACGTAACTGATATATAGGTTTAACATAGATATCTACTGTACATGAAATGTATAAGCCATGCATGTGTGTCACTTCTCCTTAACAACTTTGGCTTGATATGTTAGGACTTGAGAGACTTAAGTGCTAGAATAAACAGATTGAATCTGCAAATCATTGTAACAAGCAAGGTGAAGGAAACATACTAGTATTTTTGTATGATGTATATTGAAAGGTATGAGAATTTTATCATGTTTAATATAGTGTATCAGCATGATATGGATTATTGAATGTTTGACTTGTATGCATGATTAATGAATGTGAGAGAACTGTATAGTTTTTACTATATGAGGTGTATTGAAATGTTTGGCATGACACATTTAAAATGATATGATTATGAGGTGAATTATACGATGTTAAGTATATGTTAAGGTGTTATAGGACAAGTTGTATGAGTATATGTTTGTATAAAAGAAATGTGAACATGTGAATGAGAAATGTAAATATGTGTACGAGATATGTGAATCAAGTACTGAGATATAATAGTACTATGAGAACATGACCCTGTGAATACCATCCCTTTCCAGTAGGGGGTTATGTTTAGGATGAGGTTTCTTACGAGCCATCCTTCGAGACTATGTGTTATCCTTCGGGACTACGAGTCGTCCTTCGGGACTGCGAGCTATCCTTTGGGACTACGAGAATATGAGCTATCCTTCGGGATTACGAGAATACGGGTACGAGTACGAACCATGTCATTCCTCTTTCGGGCTGCAGTATTGGGATAAAGAGTTGAACAGATGATATGAGGTCAGACTAACCTCAACTATTATGTGCACAATTGGTATTTCACAATATTGACTAAAACCTAACCTAACAGTAAAATGTTGTATGCATATCTATACACTGTTAATGAAGCACATGAGCACTTGATTGTATTGTAATATGTTTTCCTCACTGAGCTGTTACCTCATCCATGTAATAAGTCTTTTTTTTCAAATGATGAGTTCAAAGGAGAGGTGTGCATAGCTCCAAACTCCATAGGCTGTGAGAGGACATGATGCACTAACCTTAGAGACAGGTCATGAGAACTTATGATTTTTTGGATTAACAAAATGATAATACAATCTTTTAACATAATATAACTCTTGATAACTATGTTGAGTTTTAGTATTTGCTACCAATAGATGTATATACAATGTGTAAACTTTAAATCCAACTTCAAAATGTTGTTAAGTCTTCCGTTGTGTATGTATGTTATGTATGGGAGTTGGGTTATTATACAAATGTGAATGGTGGTTTTTTACTAATGCTCGTGAGGGTAGTACCTTTATACCCTGTCCGGGTTTGGGGTCATTACAGTAATAACCCTGGAATACAGTGTCATAGTGGTATATGAACACAGTAGTAAATAAATCCTTATGAGTGCTGGCCATATGAAACATTATCTTTTACGGTAACTATAATTTAATAAGGCATCTGAATGATAAATTGAGTTGCATTTCTTCTTGGCATTTAGTGGCCTTTGTTTGTAAAGCTTTTATGAATTTGACAGTTACTGAAATTAAAGGAATCGGGAGTTATTTTTGTCTTGCTTTGGCCCAGTTTTTGTAGAGGATCTTGTATAGCGTGGTAGGCCTTTTATTTTTTTTTTTAATTTAAGTAAATCATCTTTGACTTATCCGAAAGAAAAAAGTATTTCTTCATTCCATGTCCTTTCCATGTCATATATGATGTAGAAAATAAATCACATCTCTCTCTCTCTTGCTGAAAATCGTATGGAAGCAGACTAGTCTGTCCACCCTAATTGTCCATTTCTGTAAATCAGTTCCATAGTCATCAAACGATTGATGACATATCTAGTATACCATTGCCTAAAAAATTTTCATAACTATACCATCAAGTATCCCCTATGTCAAATTACTGCCAATTCAATTTTTGGATAGCAAAAGTTTATCCACATTACTGAGGATTGTCTCCCATTTAGTTCAAAAGTTGTTCTCAATGATTAGAATATGGTACAATCTTACATTTGGTCAGTCTCATGCTTTGTTGGTCAGTCTCATGCTTTGTTGCATTTGCCACTACCTCTATTCATAATAGGTTTTCATTTAACATGTATCTGCTTCTAATGAGCAATTTAACCTAAAAAGAGAACACCCAGTGCACGAGGCTCCCGCCACTGTGGGGTATGGGGAGGGTCATAATGTACACAGCCTTACCCCTGACCACTTGGTCACAATGGAGCAACCTTACCATTGCACCAAGGCCCGCCCTCTCTAATGAGCAATTTAGCATATGAATGCAAATTCAGGTTTATCATTGTTTCAGAAATCATTGGTCAATTAATTTGTGTCATTGTGTGCAACATCATCTCATGCTGGAAAACTAAGCTCTGCCTAACCATTGCTCAGTACACAACTGGGGCTTCGAATATCAAAACAAAGATGGAACACTAGTTGACATATTTTCACCTGTTTGTCCTTGTGGGTTTGTTCAAGTAATGATTTAATACAGATTCTTTTGGGTTATGTAGCATGTCTGCGTGCATCTACTTGTATCTCTAAATAATGATTTTGTACAACCATCATTCCCATAGGGGGGCAAGGCCATTGATCATGAACACACCACTGGGTCTTACTAATATCAAAATGTTGTATGAATACTCGCTCCCACTATTATGTAGCTTATATATGTGTTTTCATTCCAACTTTGTTAGTGATGCAGTATTCTACAAGTCTTTCTGATTGTCAACTGTTTGTTGCAAAATTGATCTTTGTATTGGTTCCTTATTCTGATTATAATATCGTTTGTTATTTGAAATAGGGAAACTATCATGAGATGTTAGTGGTGGTTCCCTGATCAATCGGGCCATTGTGATAATTATGCTACCATAGATGAATTTGCTGCTGCACAGACAATGCCTCAGCAACTAACTTTGCGAAATGGTCTGACAAAATAACAACTACCTTGGTCCTTGGAACTCTTGCTTACCGGATTAAGTACAAGGTGGTAGAAGTCTCTTCATTACAACATATCAGTCCTTTTACCTCTGAATGAGACAAAGTGGATGACTTTTTTTGTTTTTTAGATTAATAACAGTAACTTTATTTATAAAGAATTATAATGAGAATAGTACAACCTCAGCTGGCCAGCCAGAAACCCAACAACTAGAAATACATACAGTAAATAAGAAGTGTAAGGTGGAGCAGATTGCATCATAATCCTTTCATTTAAGAATAAGATAATCATAAATACATCTTGGGCTTACAAGTCCTTGATTTGCCATAAGATCTGACATTTCATTTCTAGTTCTTGGTTTCTAATGGAACTTGATGTCCACCTGATAGTGCCATGTATCTAGCAGCTCTAATGACATGCTTGTATTTAAATGAAAACTAAGAAGTTAAGAACCAGAGTCTTGAACTCTCAATCTCAGGATAACTCTCAAGCCTTGAGACCTGCATCCTAGGAAGGATATTCTATAACCATGTCTTCTGGATCTCATAAAACTTAAAATTCAATTGTAATGCATGTTGAAAATTTGTAGAGAAAAATTCTGATGGTGAATTTTCGATGATTTATATTATTGGGGGGGGGGGGAGAAGTCATCATGTTGATCACTTGCAGGCAGATCCCACCTTCATTTAATGTAAATGGATGTTTCTATCTGTGATATTGATAGTCTAAACCCACCTTGTGCATTTTATGCCACAAATGTAGCACCAATTTGTACTGCCAGAGTTCATAACACCAGCAGAGATGGGTTTTCAAAAGGCATCAACCTACAGTTTGAAGTTAATTTCCTCATTTTTTGTTCCGCTCTTGGCACTAGCACTGTAGACATTGGAAAATAGTACTGCTGGTTCCATGGCTTGAAATAAGTTTCTCAACTTATTCTATGATAGGCTTGAAGCATTGCCATTGCAAAGGTAGATTCACCACTCATGATTTTATTTAGTTCTAGTATCCTTCATACAAAGGGAGATATGACTGTTGCAAAGTTCCATGTTTTTAGTTTAATTTTATTTTTTGGGGGGTACCCCTTCAAACTTTTGTGGTTCCAAACTTAAGGGGCTTTTAGCCCCCAGCACATAAAACCCTTATTTTCTATTCTCAATGTTCCCTTCTCTTCTCTTTCTCTGGTTTTAAGTAGCTTTGCTACTACAGCTTAGAGCTGCTTTAACTTCTCAAGCTTTATCACCCTAGGTCATTAGAGTCAGAAATTACCCAAAAGTTTGCACTTAGTTAAACTGAATGATATTCAAGAATGCTACTGTTTATTGGTTAACAGTGTCACTCAGTTTTCTGTCTACTTCATCTCCAACACTTACCTGTTGTCTCAAAAATATTAAAAAAGGGATATTATGCTCCCTACAAAAAGTCCCTCATACCATCAAGGAGATAGATATGCTTAGCATCATAATCTCAAGATCCATATATCCAGTGCATTGAATTCACTACATTATTTGTTGAGCTACTGATTGATCACATATGACTCCAATGCATTTAGGGTAACACATGACTGCTAAGAAAATAACTCTCAGCATCAAAATAAAAATTTTCTTTGGTAAAAGTGAAACATCTCATCGTTCTTGAGTAAATGTACTACTTAGATTAGCACAAATGTTTTTGTGCAACTTTTTGCATTTAAAAAAAAATTAGGTTTAGGGGCATAGTTTTCGTGGACGCAGTCCAAGTAAAGGAATCTTTGGACAGAGCCAATTAGATTTGACACATTGTAGGTTGGATGGAGTTAAAATTTTGTGGACATGTAGAGTGCAAGTTCCCCACTCATGTCAAGTTTCAGCTTAAACAAAGTTGATCAATCGGCAAAATAAAGCTCCAAAAATCAAGGACTAAAGGAGGATGGACGCCAATACATGGATGTCTGAAAAATACGGAAGAAGATGTCAATACTTGGGAAGGTACATGATTGAATTGAGAATCAAAGTTGATAAATGGTTAGTTAAGAGCATTCCTAAGATATCCAATTGGAAATTAGAATTGCCACATCACTCTGCGACATGGTAGAACTAGTTTTCTTGTCCAATGATTCATTGCTTCAATCATTTTCACTTCACAGCCATGGAATCATGTTATGATAAAAGAGGATTCAATAATTAAGGTGCTTTTTTCCATTGAGAAGGAACCTAGCACACCTGATTTTGGAGATGAGCTAAGTAAAGCTCCATGTAACTCCAGGAGAATACCTAATTTTCTATTTTTCTTGGCTACTGACTTGTGAAGATGGGAAAGAATTTGCATATGTAATGTCATATTTAATTCTGCAGTTTTTTATGTTCTAAATCACATTTCTGTATTGCAGCAGGAAGTGGCAATGCAAGAAACACTATAGGCATATTTGGATCCGATTCTAGTTGTCAACTCTATTAATTGTGGGCAATTCTTAGAATTGCAGCTTTGGTTCCAACTCTCAGAATTGGAGAAGTGTGTTTGGGTGCACTATTTGTTAGTATTCTATTTCTAATAGAACTCTATGTGGACCTAATTAAAACCCTAAACTCAGGCTAATTCTAGTTATGGTCTAATAAAGAGGGTCGTTGAGTGGTTTTAGGAGTCCCATGTGGTCTGACCTAGAGTGGGCCAGTTAGATTCCTACTAGGACTATGATGAGAGAGGTCCTATAGGAATTACTATATAAAGAGAGCTAGGTCTCCCCTCTACCCATTACAAACAATTATTCTCAATCTCTGTTGATGAAGGCATTCTGAAAGAGAGGGAGATATTCAGTGTTCATCATCCCTATGCATACGGTATTCTCATCAAGCCAGTTATCTTTGGGAATCGAGGGGAAGCACCTAGATCTTTAGTCTTTATTTTGCGCTACGATTATCATCATTATGGATTCAAAACAAGGATAGTGGTTCTATCTCTGATTCTCTATTATTTGTATGATTGTGTTCTTGAATGTCCTATGAAGATCTTGCCTTTTATGGTTTTGTCCCTATTTGGTTCAAGCTATTCTATCACTATTTGCGTCTTCAATCTTCCCCTCACCTTTGGATGATTACAAAGCTCCTTTTTTTTCCCAACTGCAAAATGCCAAGAATTTTCTGCTAAAGCATATGCACTGTGTGGTCTTTGAATCCTTTCGTGCAGAATTGGCAAGAACTGCAATTCTTGCCTCTCCATAATTGCTCTTTTGTGTGCTTTAAAATTGGTGAATTGGGATGAAGGCCAACTCTCAATTCTAACTTAATTCGAATTTGACGCTAATTTTAATTCTCAGGTCAGAATTAAGAATTAGAATTGAAAATCAAACATGCACTAAGAGAGGGCCTCACACATGCACAACTACTTCAGATTTAAGAGTTAGAGATCCATGTGGATGCTAAATCTCTAGCCAATTAAGCTTCTCAACCAAGGTGATACAGCACAATGGCCTTGGGAAGTAATGGATGCCATACTTGATTTACAGTCTCATTCGCTTTGTACCCAAGAATTTTTTTTTACTTCATTTAGAAGAATAGTTTGGCGCATTGGTCAAGTGCTCACTTGCTGAACGCTTGGTCACAGATTCAAGTCCTGGAAACAACCTCTTTGGAAACAAGGTTAAAACGCGGGAGCCTTGTACACCGAGTACGGTCTTTTTTAGAAACACTTTTTAAATTGGGAATATATCTTAAGTGACTATAGATTTAGATAAGATCTCTTACCAGTAGAAAACTGAAATAATTAGTGTTAATAGGCATGAAGGAGCTAAATGAGATACATTCTATTTCTACATATGTTTATAAAACACTTCCATTCTGCGGGTTTCCATTATTGCAACATACGAGGATTAAAAAAAAAAATACCAATTGATAGAAGTTGTTCTGATTGAAAGTTTTTTATTCATCAGTCATTATCATTATAGACGGCACTAAGAAAGAGTGACAGAGGTAGGGGAAAATAAAGATCGATTCATCATCTGTGTCATCTACCCATCCCGTGATTCCGAATCAACAAAATCATTGAGCAACCCTTGGGTAAATTGATGTTGAACTGTGTCATGTAAACTATGAATGGTACAAGAGTTCTTGCTTGTCATTCAAGAATGAGTCTCAAAAAATTGCAAGTAGGAAACCACATTGATGTTCCATGGCCACTAGGATTGAGTTCTCGGATTTCCATTTAAATTATTTTCATTATTCTTGAGGTACAATATGACCTTCCCTAGCACAGTGGCGGAAATCTTATGCATTGGGTACACTCTTTTTATTGTTATTCTTGAGGTAGGTAATCAAAACCTCCACGAACATTACATGAGAGGGATATGTATTACCTTTTAAATTTTTTTTTCTTAATTTTTAGATAGGTTTAATATTTTTAAATAATTACAAATTTATTTAACTTTTTTAAATGAAAATGAAGCGACTTCATTAAAAGATAACTAACTGTGAAGAGAATTACATGCCATCTTAGATCTCATAAAACCTAATGGATCTAATAGTGTCCTTGTAATTCATAACAGGAAAGTACTTGGTCAGACTATCTGCTGAACTAGATCTCCCAACCATGGTTTGAGGAGTCGGTATTTGTTCAGCCAATTTTTTCTAGTATCGGTGGGACCGATCCCATATCAGTGGATTGGTACGGACAGGGTTAAAATTGTAAAATAGATTTATTTTTTCTCAAATGAAACAGGGGTATATCTGTCCGATCTGGATCGGTATCAGTCGGTGATTACTAAAACCCTGCTCACCAAGAAGATTTAGACTTGTCTAGATACATACGCACCACCAACTTAAGAGTCTGAAAACACATGAACTGAGTACACTCCATTGTCCTTTGCCCATCGAAGGATAACCCTAATTGCTCCAAACCCAGTAACAATAGGTTTGCGAGAACTGATATCAAAACATAACTTGTTAATCAAGTCACCAATGCAATTGGTTTTTGGGTTTTGATTTGCAATAGGAACTTGTTACAAGGAAATCGAAGAAGTATGAATCATAATATTCAGACCATCTTTCAAGCATGCAATGCCCATGCATGAACGGCTGAACATATATAAATATGCATGGACACACGTGAGAGGGTAATTCATTGAATCTCAGTTTGTAATTTGGTGGGCAATCCAAAGTAAAAGGTATAATTAATTATATGGACTATCAAAGGAACCTTATGTTAACCTTTTCAAAGCTCTTTCAGAATTTTAATTGCATAGTATGATGTTAAACTAGTCTAAGGCCAGAATTGGTATATATTCTATTTCTATTTCAAAATTTCGGATGGATTTCATGAAATAGTCTCAAATAGATTTTTTGGTCAAGAAATTGAAATGTAAATTGCACTAATCTGAAATATTTAAAGAATAAAAAATCCATTTGACAGTTCAATTTCTGAAAATAAATTCTCTATATTTCTTTGGGAGAGGGTAGTGGTGGTGGCGTTGCTGGCAAGAAGGTGGGGTTGGAGAAGAGTAAAATCTGCCATAGAAGCAAAGGAAATGGATAGCTCACAAAGAATCGCCGAAGAACAGAACAGCGAGTTGAAAACCAAGGGCAGAGAAGGATCAGCTGACACGAAGAAGCGTATTTATGGGTTGATAGAAACTCCTGAAGAGACTTCTTAATTACATTGGGAGGGAAGTTGTATTTCTGGCTGGAATTAATAACCTTATACTTATAGCAGTCATTTGAAGAGGATGGATGGATGGTTAATCTCACTAACAAAATTGACAACCAGCAGGAGACACTGGTGAAATTACTTCACCTATACAATCAAGTATGAAAAGTTGTGGGCATGCATGATTCCCTTCGTCCTTGCCCCAAATTTAAACAATACTAAGAATTGAAGTCCAAAGCAGGCACAGAGCTATTTATAACACAAGCTCAAATCCATCTGTTCGGCGGTCTGATTTTGATATCCTCATTACAAGCTGATAAGACCTTGCTGAAAGCTAGATCTGTGATGTTTTGTTATTTAGATGTCAAAAAATAAAGGATTGAAGAGCATAGTTGTCTCGGCGGTTAGGCGATCAAGGCGTTGGAGAGGGTAAAAATCAAGGCAACACGAACTAGGCGACCAAGGCGCCCAAGTTGACCAAAGCGCCTGGACGCCTAGGCAACGCAATGAAGAGTAGAAAGCAGAGTTTGCTAACAATAATAAATAGATTACACCCTTTTTTTTTTCCCTTTGGGGGGTTACCAACTAGAGTATACTTTTCTAGTGCAAATAATGAGAAATTCTGTTCCTTACTGTATTTGAGAAATGGAGTTGCAACCCCTCAAAACTAGGTTCTTATAATATGATAGGCTGTTTTGTATTATCAATGGAAAATTCCATCTCAGAGAACTGATCGAAGTGCCAGCAAACCCACATTTTGTAACCTCTGAAACCTCTTCAGACATCTAATTCAGATTTGAACCAGTACAACCTAGACTGCAACATGTTGCCGAAGTTTAGTTAGTAAATATGCCATGGTTAAACATTGTATGAAGAATATAAAAAGCTTCAACAAGTGCTTGTACCAATGCAACATTTCAAGAGAAACTAAAAAAGCTACAAAAAAAAAAAAAAAAAGGAAGAAAAAGGAAAGAGCTCATTAGAAGAGTGCACAGAATAAGACAAACAAATTTAAAATACCTTTTGGAGAAGGTTCATCTTGAGGTTTCATGGCTGGAAATAGAAGAACCTCCTGTTCCACAGATAAAGAAGTGAGTGAATAAACTGAGAATAGAAGTAAGTCAGAGAAATTTGGACATCACAAGAAACATTAAGGAACAAAGGGATGAAAGTGTTAACCTTGATATTCTGTGAATCAGTGAACAACATAGTTAGCCGATCAATACCCATACCCCAACCACCAGTTGGGGGCAACCCATACTCCAGGGCAGTACAAAATGTCTCATCTAAAGCCATTGCCTCATCATCACCGGATTGTCGGTCCTAAGATCACAATCACATAATTTTCAAAATGCATTATTGTTATCAGGGAAAAGAACTGAATTGCATTGTTATCTAGACTACCTTCAGTTGTTCAGCAAAACGCTGACGCTGAACCACAGGATCATTCAATTCTGTGTATGCATTGCAAACCTGAACAAATTGGATCAATTACAACTAACACCACTAGTAAAATTCAAAGGAAAAAGAAGTTGAAATCAAGTGGTATCCGTATACTTCATGCTTGTTAATGAACAACTCAAAACGTTCAGTCAAGCCTGGTTTGGATCTGTGCCACTTTGCCAATGGGCTCATTATCTCTGGGTGGTTGATGATGTAAGCAGGATTAACACATGTCTCCTCCAAGAAATGCCCTACAAGCTGCCAATCAATGAGAAACATTGTGCTTCATTAATTGAGGTATCAATAATGGAATTCAAAGTCAACTTCACTTGACCAAGTAGTACAATCATCACGCACCTAACTAGAATGAAGCTCACTGAAATGCAGATTAACCAAATGTTTTTTATCGAACAGATTTACTAAATATTGGATCATATCTTGGATATATATATTCAGTACACCAGCAAAGTTGCACACTCGATCCTTTGGATGGTAGTTGGGTAATCTACGGCCAGTTGAAATTGGTATTGTATCAAGAACCAACAAGGGAACTATTCAGTCAGGATTCTCTGGTTCAATTGGTACACTGGGTTCAATGATGGCTAAAATCAAGAGCATCAAGATTTCTTCCTTATCTAAAGGTTGGTTGAAAATCATTATTGAGGGAGACTCGATCACAGTGGTAGTCTGGTAGATGGCTGCATTATCCCTTTGTGGTTCTTTTTCTAATGAATGAATTACCCCTTGGGTGATCTTGGTAGTACTTGCATATGATAGTGGAGCTAGGTTCTTGCAATTCAATGAAACTTTAATTTTGAATGGAGAATGTGCTCAGCCAATTCAAGGGGGTGTGATGCAGGAGCAATTCCTTGTACCAGCCAAAACCCGTTGGGGGACCCATATGAAGACGATTTTGATCCAATTAAAATTTTGAATTTAGTAGGATATCCTAGTTTATTTATTTAAACTTTATTATTTGAGTTTATTTGTAATTGGGTCGATTAAGAGTTTGAGCTATTTTGTAATCTCCTTTTATTGCTATTGTTGGAGTCTTAGATAGGGTTAGAGTTAGATAGCGTGTAGTTGGTTTCAAAGTCTATTTAAAATTTGGTTGAGTTTAATTTCAATTTTAGATTAGGATAGGGATTGTTTCAGTTTTAGAATTGAAGTCTTTAATTATTTTCTTTAAATACCAGTGTAATCAAAAGATACTCAGATTGGAATGAATTGATTTGTTTGATTGAAACCTCCGTGGTTTTGATTGCTTGTGTGAGCCCCTCTATCTCATTTTCTTCTTCTTCCCTCGCTGTCTTCCATATTATTCTCCCTTTAACAATATCTTATTTTCATCTGTTCCCCCTGTTGATAACCTCTGCCCAATATCATTTTCCTGCCATTGACGGTAGAACAAAACCACACAAAACCCATTGGTTTAACATACCTCTTTGTTTGGGTCTGAACTTGGGAGTTAAAACCCTTTTCCTGGGAGATCGGAACTGGAGATTTTACTTTGCCTGAGTCGCACAGCAGTATGCATCCTTTGCAATTATACCGCTGATCTTCAGTTTCAGTAATTTTTCTTGGGACTGGTACATGATAGATGCAATCGGAGTGGTGTGGGTTCAACAGAGGTAAAGATTACGATCCTATTCATAACCTTATATGAGGTGGGCGAGCTTGATCACGGAACTGTACGGAACAGTACCAGTCTTGAAGGTACTGTTACCACCACTAGTTTGTTAAAAAAAGGCCGTACCCAGTGCACAAGGCTCCCCCGTTTCGCAGGGTCTGGGGAGGGTCAAATGTACGCAGCCTTACCCCTGTTTCCAGGACTTGAACCCCTGACCAAGCATTCAGCAAGTGAGCACTTGACCAACGCGCCAAGCACCACCACTAGTTTGTTACTTACCGTGATTCAAGGTTGAAGACAACCTTATGTGGGTTGGCTTTTAAACCTTCTTTATTCTTGTTACTGAATTGCCCCTCATTCTACCTTTAATCACTCCCTACCCTTTGCTTTAACTTTGCTTCCAACTCTGTCCCCATACAAAATTATAAAAGACCATTGTGTCCTAACCCACATCCATCTCCCAAAGTAGCCTTTTATAATTTTGATTTATTATGAAATTTCCATTGGACCTAAAATTTGAGCTACTGGTTAATTGGGTGGTCCACAAGCGATGCAAAACAGGTTTTCGAACCCCGGATCTGCATCAGGGTGATATGGCTAGTAAAAAAAATTAATGTAATAAAAGCATTTAGTAAATAGTGTATACCACTCTTTCTACGTTTGGAAATCAATTTCCCCAATCCTTTGAAAAATATACCTCTAATAAATATCAAAATGGATTTACCTTGTCCAATAAACGAGTAGTTGTTTGAGGTGGGGCACATTTGACATCAAACTTTGTGCACACATCCAGCAAATATTTGTTGGTTTCCTCGCTGGAAAGATCTTTTGGTATACTGAGGTTGGCCATCTTCTCCAACTCTTCTATCATGTCAATCCGTCTGCAATAGTCAAAACACTGGATAATTTATTCCTAACTGAAAATTTTGTTGCAAACTTGCACTATGAAGTTCAAGGTTTCACCAAACTGGCTTGCCAACATATCACCCCACATACCTGAAAGGTGGAGTAAAGTCGATCTCTATTGGATCACAATCCAACCCATTTGCATGGTATTGAATTTTATAGCCACCTGTTAGCTCCTTGACCATCCCTGTCTCCATTAAATTGAACTGAAACATGAAAAGCGTAGGAGGAACGTACACAGACAAATAAACCACACAGTTATAAATCACTAATGTGCATATGCTTATGCCACACTTACCGCTTAACATTTTCTCAGTGAGGTCCATCAAGTCATTGTAATCTGCAAAAGCCATATAAAACTCACATGTAGTGAACTCAGGATTATGAGTCAAATCTATTCCCTCATTTCTAAATTGCTTTCCTATCTCATACACACGATCTAATCCACCAACAACCAGCTCTTTTAGATACAGCTCAGGGGCAATGCGCATGTACAGCCGCATGTTCAGATCATTGTGATGGGTAACAAATGGCCGAGCAGCTGCTCCACCAGCAATCATGTTCATCATTGGGGTTTCAACCTATGGTAAGGAGTACTCATAATTATATTCCAAACAGAAAAAGAACGGTAAGCTCCAAAAAAACAGTCAAAACCATAACATAAAAGAGAGGAGGACCAAAAACAAACCTCCAGGAAATTACGATCATCAAGAAATTTTCTAATATATGAAATAATCTTAGCCCGGGTCCTAAATATCTGTCGAACCTCCGTATTCAACATTAAATCCAAATATCGTTGGCGATATCGAGTTTCCTACATTAAAAAAATAAAAACAAAAGTAACTGAATTGACAGATGATATAATATTTTGATTAGATTCCCACAGCATCCAAAACCGAAATCAATAGGCATACACATGCAAGAGAAAATATATCCTTTCATGCAGCAAATGGTACAGTAGCACATGAAACTATTGGAAGCCTCAGTTAAATAGCATACTCACCCATGCAGGAGAAACTGGTCGGTATCAAGAGGCTGACATCATATCATTTTTTTTACTTCCATTTGTCACTATTCTTTCTACTTAGAATTGGAAATGTAAACGCCCTAAAATATCTGGCCGTGGCACAAATGTCTTTAGCCCCAGTGAGAGAATATAGATCACTGGGTTGGTCCAAAGTTAGTGTTTTTCCAGTGCTGGGCAACCCCATGGCTATCTTTTGCTAGGGTTGGAAATTATCAAGTCTTGATAGTAAAAATTATTGTTGATAAATTTAAGAGGTTAGAATCAGAGATTTCATTTGAATATTATTGCGCAACAGAAAGAGGTATATCTACGTTGCATTAGTAATCAAGTGGGGACTAGTGAATTTGGATTTTTCCCCCTTCTGATAAGCAAGGTCATAAGTTTATTAAAATGTAAGAAACTAGACTGTACAATGCAGTATACTTTTTACGTAATTCTGCAAAAGGACAACAATTTAGTCCCACAAAATCAAGTGAAGGTCATCACCAGAGCTATCATTTCACCAAACTCTCTCCAGACCAAGAGCTTAAGGGAGCTGTCATGATGAAATTATATCCAGTGGTCTTTTCTTTCATTTGAAGATATATTATAATTAAAAAAAGGTGTAAACTTCTTTCCATAATCTCCAACAAACCACCAAAGACAGAATCAATCACATGATCCTCGACTTCTTAACAATGGGAACATGGAGATTAATGAAAATGTCCTTTAATGTTTCTCACAAATAACCATACTAGAAACAGAATCAATTCGAAGGTTAAACAAAAATAAATGGTCAAACTACTGATGTAGGTGCAGAATTTTGAAAATTCTCATTAGATAGATTTAGTAAATACCCTTAAATGTTTCACCAGAGCCCAGGAGGTCCAACTGTAATACTGTAAATTATTTTAATTCATAAACAAGATTGACATGGAAATATACAGAAAGATCCATGCAGAGTGAGACACATCATATAGATAGAAATTTTTTATTATTTTTTTTTTGCGGGGGGGGGGGGGAGGGGGTGGAAATAATATGATACAAGAAATTCAAGGCAACCATTGAAAAAAGACGATCTGATTCGATGAGCAGCAAATAGCTAGAGGGCATTTCTGGAGGAGATTAGATATACCATATACCTGATCCCGTAAAATATATGTTTCAGGATTTCTGACATGTCCGGGGATCCAAGCATCAGTTTTCTGCAGACAATTGAAGAAACAATCAATATCAACAACATCAACTTGTATCCAACTACTTGCAAACACAACATCAGGATGGAGAAATAATTCTCTTCAAAGATTTGTTCACCTTCACATCAGCAGTATCTGCACCAGGACCTGCTTTTTGCCTCGGCATCATATGAAGACAATGGGATAGGACAGTAAACGATCTAGGGAAAATACTCAGCTCTCCCCTTTTACTCTTTCCTGTAGGAGATTAGCCAAAATAAATAAAAAATGTGAGCACTTTCCAAGAGCAGAAATATGTCTGCACTCTGCAGAGACAAAGACCACCACTAAAAATCAGATCATTATTGTAAGATGCAATCAAAGAATACAAAATCAATGAACTACTAGAAGGATATGGAAGACAAATCTCAGTTGAAGGTTAAGAGCATAAGGTGAACATCAAACAAGGGAGACAAGGAAGAGAGAAGGAAAGTGTGCACTCATCCAGACCACTTGATGATGCAAGCAAATCAGAGAAGAGGGCATATTGGACTTGGTTTATACATAAATTGGGCTCCTGGCCAATGGGTTTTCGGTGTAATGGGCTTCTCTAATGGGTAAATATTACGGCTAGGTAATAGGAATATGAAATTTGCTTTATTTAGGCTGCATCTTGTTAAAAGTGAAGCAACATGAAGGGAAACGAAATTAAATAAAAACAAAATGAGAACTTTTGTAATCAATACCAAAACTGATTTCAAAACATTATAAATCTAGGGCTGTTTTGGTTTGATTTCTATTTCAATTTCATGGGGTTATTTTGATTTTGGAAATTGTTTGGTTTGATTTTCACACCTTATTTCAGTCAAATAGAAATCAAATGAAAGAGAAATTCTGAAATAGGTTAGAAGCCCTTTCAATTTTGAAATTGAAATTGCAAGGATTCTATGTTTGTGTGCTCTTTGATGAGTACGTGTTGTAATGTCCTGATTCTAGGGTTAAGAATGTAAAAGCACAAACTGTTATAACAAATAATATAAAAAAGGGAAACATCAGTGACTGGCAGAAGTCGACTTCAGCAATGGGCGATGGCAGACTTCAACTGAAGGGAAACTCAGGTATGTTATGTTTTCTTCTTCTTCTTCTTCTTTTTTCCTGATTCGATGTCTCTCACTCTCTCAGCTGTCTTATTCTTTTCTGCTTTTTTTTTCTTTTGTGTCTCCCGCTGCTCTTATGTTTTTTTTCCCTGATTCGATGCCTCTCTCTCTGCTTTCTTCTTCTTTTTCTCCTGCTCTTATGCTTTCTTCTTCGTTTTTTTTTTCTGATTCGATGTCTCTCACTCTCTCTGCTGTATTCTTCTTTTCTGTTTTTTTTTTCTTTTGTCCCCCGCACTCTCTGTTCTCTCATCTCTTATGTTTGGCAGAACTCTTGTAACGGGGTGTTTCGCTTGTGGGAAAACGAAGGGAAGGTGGGTCTGACTTCTGAGTTTTGCTAACAAAGTGGAATAGAGGGTGGAGGAGGTCTGAAAATTCCCGTTCCCCTTTCTCCCTTTCTTTTGTACCAATAGAATTCTCGCTTTTTCTTTTAACATTAGAGAAAATGGAATCTGAAAATCTGACAAGAGGAAGGAGATAGATGAAGAATATATCTCTTTACCCATTTCATTGCTTAAATTTTCAATAATTGAATTATGAAATGGATTTTTTATTCTAGAAATATTTCAGATTGATGCAACCAAAACAATTTTAATTTTTTGACCAAAAATCTATTTGTTGACTATTTCATGAAATCAATTCAAAATTGAAATAGAAATCATACCAAATCAGCCCCTAGTGACTAAATTTCTTTCAGTTTGCAGCCAAATTCCTTGGATTTGAATAGTAAAATAAATATTTCATTCCAAAAGTTTAAGTTAGTTACAATGTCACTATTGCAAAAGTTCCAATTTCTTCATTAAAAAAAAATTACTTCCCTTCATTCCTTTTGCTTGCAACCGGATGAGCCTTAGATGTTCTATAGAGTGCAGATTCTATTGTCTATTTTATGTTTTCTAATAATGGTCGGATATCCTAACGTTTTCCCTTGTTGAAGACTGGATTCTCTTTAAGGTAGGGTGGATATTCAACTCTGTTGAGGTGGATTCCTTGGTTTGGATAGGTTGATTCCAATCACTTCAAAAATATTTCTTCTTCAACTTCTTCCTTCTTATTCTGCTATTAATTTTAAATGAGGCTTTTTCAGAAAGATTAAGGCCTACTTTTTTCTTCGAATTTGATTCTAGCACTCTGTTTAGTTCCTGCTGTTAATGTGAACTCAAATTTGGGTTCCGAAATCTCGTGGGCCTAATGTCTACTAAATCTAAGAAGTTATTTTCGTATCCAACTTCTTTCACACATATTGATTGTGTGTGCAACCGATTTCCAGAATTCCTGAACAGAGATACAACTAGACCAACCTAAGTGCCAGAAACCCAAAGCGAAAGCACGAGAATGTCAAACTAAAAATACAATCTAGATTCAAGAGTGGCTTTAGAGCATGTCTCTATATGTACATGGATGTAGGCAACAAAATCCTTCTGGTGGCCCTTGAAAGTATGTACATCTCATCAGGAAGGTTTTCTCTTTCTTGGAGTAATGTAGTCCTAGATAGACAAGAGATCTACTAGGAGCCAAGTAACCACGACCTGTCAAACTACTGGCCAATTGGACAGGTTTGAGGATTTAGGTCAAATTTAGAGTTTAGAGGTGGAGTTAGGGCAAGGGTTTTGGTCGAGTTCTCTAGGGGTAGAGAAGAATGTATGCTGAAAGTTACAGCTAAATCAGATGGTTAGATCTGGAGTTATGGAGGTTTCCTAGTAGAAGTAGGAGGGATAAAACTGTAAATTCAGACAATCGGCTGGGTGGATGGTACTGAAATTTGAATCGAGTCTCTCTTAGGGTTTGAGGAAGATTCGATCAAAATTTTAGCAGGTTCTAACGGTTAGATTTGGCTGGGCAGAATTCTCGCGAAAATCACCTTGCATGTGACCTTCTAGAAGGGAAGAAGAATAGTTGCAAGTTTTAGGGTTTTAATGGATCTATGGTATTAATGGTGGATGAGGAAGGTAGTAAGGAGTGAGTACTGGCAATGGGGATCAATGGGGGTAGGTTTAGAGGAGTAGGAGAAGAATGGTAATGGTTAATAATGTCAAATACATTCTTGGAGTTGCAAATCTTCAATGGCAGCAGCTTGAAGACTAGAAACAGGTCCTCCCGATCTACAAGATGCAAGAAGTCGATTGGAGGTCCACCAATCCCTTATAACAAATCCTCCCGATCTACAAGATGCAAGGAATCAACTGGAGATCCACCAGTCCCTTCACCTTGATATGACTCACAAGGCAACACTCAATAGAGCAGAGTAGTAGCTATGGCAACAAGCAAAAGCTTTTTCATTAATAAAATCGTGTTCAATACTTTGCCCCCTTACAACCTTATAAAAAAGACTCAGAATTAGACTCCTACACTAAAATTTTAGCAGGTTTGAACAATTAGATTTGGCTGGGCAGAATTCTCGCGAAAATCACCTTACATGTCACCTTCTAGAAGGGAAGAAAAATAGTTGCAGATTTTCGGGTTCTAATGGATCTATGGTATTAATGGTGGATGAGGAAGGTAGTAAGGAGTGAGTATTGGCAATGGGGATTGATGGGGGTTGGTTTGGAGGATTAGGAGAGAAGGGTAATGGTTAATAATGTCAAATACTTACTTGGAGTTGCAGGTCTTCAATGGCAGCAGCTTGAAGACTAGAAACAGGTCCTCCCGATCTATAAGATGCAAGGAGTCGATTGGAGGTCCACCAATCCCTTCTAACAAATCCTCCCAGTCTACAAGACACAAGGAATCAACTAGAGATCCACCAGCCCCTTCACTTTGATATGACTCACAAGGCAACACTCAATAGAGCAGAGCAGTAGCTATGGCAGCAAGCAAAAGCTTTTTCATTAATCAAATTCGTGTTCAATTCTTTGCCCCCTTACAACTTTATATAAAAGACTCAAAATTAGACTCCTACACTAAAAAAGAAAGGTCTAACCCAATCCTTAACCCATTAGGTAACTTAAACTGACTAAGAAACTGAAATAGACTCAAAATAAAGTCCTAAGCCAGCCCAACTAAACAATTAAAAGACAAACTACTAAAATCACTTAAATTGAAACACTAGTTCAAACCAGCTTTGAACCGGTTCAATCTAAGACATTAAAAACATGAAAATAAAACTAAGTATAGGACTAAAACATCTAATCCAGTATACAACCCAATTATCCATATTTTAGGCCCATAAAAGGGGGGCCTATTACATAGAAAACACATGGGATCAAAGGCCCAACATGTATATAACCCAACCCTAGACTTATTCCTAATAAAATAAGCCCATTTTGGTGATGAATCTACATCATGGAGACTTGGATCCAACTCTTGGCCAACCAGTTAGCGAAGGAAGGGATAGTCTATTTGTGGGTCTACAAGCTTGTGAATGCTTAGAACCAGCAAACCAGAAGATTGAGAGAGATGGCGAAGGGAAAAAGGGACTGTCTAGAGATAAAGAATTGAGCTAGCAGTTCCCCCTCCCCCTCCACAGTGCCTTTATTTATATAGAATCAGAATACAAGAAAAGACTCCTAATCCTACTAGGAATCACAAATTAGAAACATAATCATAATAGAAAACCAAACTTAACCATAGACTAAAAAGGACTGACTCTAATTACAAACATAAAGGGAGACACACAGGAGGTAGTATCTCAATTAGAATAAGGAATATTCCAATCGTGATAGCCTACTATCCTATATGCTTGATATATATACTTTAACACTCCCCCTCAAGCTGAAGGGTACAAATCATCAAGACCCAGCTTGGAACAACTTCTTCGAAAAGTAGGTCCAAACAGCAGCTTGGTAAACATATCACCTAGTTGGTTAGTAGTTGAAGCAAATGGAGTAGAAACCAACTTCTTCATAACAACATCCTGAACAAAGTGACAATCAACTTCAATGTGCTTGGTCCTCATGGAACACTGGATTGCTTGCAATATAAATAACAACTTGATTATCAAAAAACATCTTCAAAGGTTGAATGATAGGAAAGCCCAACTCCAGAAGCAACGTCTTTTTCCAGATTAATCCAGTTGTAGTATGTGTCAATGCCCGATACTTTGCCTTAATACTAGATCTAACAATAGTTGTTTGTTTCTTGCTTTTCCAAATGACTAAATTACCACTACAAAGGTATAATAACCAGTAGTAGAACGTTTATTATCATCAGCACCAGCCCAATCAGCATCAGAAAACCCAACCAGATTAACATTTCAATTAGGTCAATAAATAAGACCCTTGCCAAGTGCACCTTTTAGGTAATAAAATACACAAGTAGCATCCCAGTGAATTTTCTTCGATGTTTGCATAAATTGACTAATAACTCCAACAATAAAGGATATATCTGTCGAGTAACAATAAGGTAAATAAGTTTCCCAACTAATATTCTACACCGATGTATATCTGTAAAATCTTCTCACTGGAACCAGGGTTTGATGAGGATCCATGGGAGTATTCGCCGGTTTGGAAGCAAACATTACAATTTCAGAAAAAAGGTCAAGGACATATTTCCTTTGTGATAAGCTAACACCTTTCTTGTTTCGTAAGACTCAATACCAAGAAAATACTTAAGCACACCCAAGTCTTTCATCCGAAAATGCTAATGAAGATAGGATTCAACTTGAGCAATACCGAAAGCATCATTACCAGATATAATAATATCATCCACATAAATTACCATCACAACCAGCTTTGAATTCTGGCAACTAACAAAAACGGAATGGTCAGAATAACACTCTGAGAACTGAGAACCCAAACTAAATTATAATGGAGCTTAACTTAACAAACCATGCTCTTGGAGACTGCTTCAACCATGAATTGCCTTACAAAGCTTACATACTTCAAGCAACGACCACCACCACGTCCTCAACCACAATTGGCAACAGAGGCTGAGTTATCCTTGGGAGTAGTATCAATTTTGGGTGGATTAGCCAGACGATTGATACGAGGAAATACTTCATAAGAGAAGGAACCTTCTCCCCTATGACCAATTGACTCTTCACAGATTGATAGTCAAGATGTAGTCCAGCTACAAATTTTGCAACATGAAACTCAGCTCTTCGTTGTTTCAACAGATCCAAATTAGTAGTAAGTGGTTGATGCATCTGCAGTTCTTCAACCATGCTTTTATAACTAGCAAATTATCCACTCAAAGATTTATCTCCATGTGTGAAATTGAAAAGCTTCTCATAGATATCATACATAAAGATTCTTTTCTTGAGAAAAACTCACATAGGTTGTTCCAAACATCCTTAGCAAGGGTGTGAAACATCACATTGGAAGCAATAGTCAGTTCAACACTGTTCCATAACCACATTTTGATAATAGAGTTCTCACGCATCCACTCATTGTAGGTTGTGATCATGGAAAGATCCTTTGGATAAATAGTCGGAGGATCATCAGTTATATACTTATATACTTCAGTTTTCCTTCAGCACGAATGTAAGCATGTACTGTCTGGACCCATAAGAGGTAGTTTGAAACTCCAGAGAGTTTGATGGTAGTAATCTGGACTTCAACATTGTTCGTTGGTGGTTTAGGATCAGCCTTGATATCAACTAATCACCAACACAGTAGAAAGGTAGCAGCAGTAGTTGAGATATAATCGGAACTTGAGAGAACCAGAGTTAGAGTTTCAAAATCCAGTAGTAAAGGTACAGCGGTAGTAGAACCAGAATTAGGGTTTCAAAACCCAGTAGAAGAGGTACAGCCAGCTCTTTATGAGGCTCCAAAAGTTTAGGGTTTAGCAACCCAAATGAAAACATATATCAAACTTAAGGTTTAATAACCCAAGCTTCAGTAGATAAGATAGATCAAACACTGCACTTGGAGAGGGTAATAAGATCCCAAAACAAACTCACAGTGATGTGCTGAACCGATAGGAGGAACTGTATATAAAAGAAACAACTGATATCTTACCCTAAAAAGGATACCGCATGGAGTGAGAGATACTGCCCTTGAATGGACTTGAAGGATCTGATCAGATCCAATCTTCAACCAAGGTTGATGTAGACAAGTCACTTAGAAGGCTCATTTTATTGGAACTAAGCTTTGGGTTGGGCCATATTGGAAAACGGGATTTAATTCATTAGTTTACTTAGAGTCCTGTTTTGAGTCTATTTCTTTATTATTTCACTATCCTAATCAATTTAGGATACCTTATTAGTTAAGGATTGGGTTAGACCTTTGCTTTTTAGTGTAAGTCTATTTTTGAGTCTTCTATACAATTTTGTAAGGGAGGCCAGCATTGTACATGAATTTGATTAATGAAATATTGGCTTGAGCCTTTGTGAAAATCTTGAGATAGGATGGGTGAGATGCCCAGGCTGAGATAGCCAACCCCACCTTTCCCCATTTCTTCCCCCATCCCCTTCCATCGGTTCTTGATTCCAAACTCTAATTTCAGTCAAATTGAGTTCAAGAGTGCTACAAGCTGCTGGGATTTCTTTCAACTGGTTTTCAAATTGATTTCTTGAAGATTACTACATCAAGATCATTGTTGCTTCAACAGGTTACAAATTTGTGCTTTTTTTATTTGTTACTTCAACCAAGGAAATTGTTCCCTGATTTGAGTTCCTATTGTTCTCTTGATTCCCTTATACGATTTCTTGTTTATTGGAGGGTTTTCTATTTGATCCTGCCTGGGATTAGATCTATTCGGGTTCTAGTCTTACAATAAAGGTATTCTTCAAGTATAATAGAGATCCACTGGTTGGATCAGAAATATATTATAAAAAAATCTTCTAGGCTGAACCATAGTTGTCACGGCGGTTGGGCGATCCAAGGCGTTGGAGAGGGTAAAAAATCAAGGCGACACCAACTAGGCGACCAAGGCGTCCAAGGCACCCAAGTCGACCAAAGCGCCTAGGCGACGCCTTGACAATGAACAGCAATTGATCTTCACTCCATGTAACAGTAGATTAGAATAGTAAAACCCTTGTTTTTCATTAGAATCATCAACTAGGACTTAACTTGAAGTATGCAGCATAGGGTATTGCAACCCTTTAACATAAATCATGTAGGACTTTCAAACCAGAATCAAAAGTGTACAACCAATCAATGGATGTACTCTGATACCATGTGACTGCTTAGAACCAGAAAACCAGAAGATCGAGAGAAATGGAGAAGAGAGAAGATAGAGGGAAAAGGGGACTGTCTAGAGATAGAGGATGCTAGCTGATAGAGGATCCAGCTAGCACTGCCTAGCAGTCTTTCTCTCCCCCCCCCCCCCCTAACAGTGCCTTTATTTACATAGAATCAGAATACAAGAAAAGACTCCTAATCCTACTAGGAATCACAAATTAGAAACATAGTCATAATAGGAAACGAAACTAGGGCTCATAGTTGTCTCGGCATCTAGGTGACCCAAGGCATTGGAGAGGGCCCAAAATCAAGGCGCCCGCCTAGGAGCCCAAGGCGCCTAGACGCCTTGACAACTATGATAGGACTAGGACTAAACTAACCATAGACCAACTAGGACTGACTATAATTACAAGTATAAAGGGAGACACATAGGATAGGTATCTCAATTAGAATAAGAAATATTCTAATCGAGATAGCCTACTATCCTGTATGCTCAATATATACACTTTAGCCAAGCCAATATATAATCTGCTATTTTATTTTCTCTTTTCCTGCTAAGGCCTCCCTTATGTCTGTTTGGGAGCCCTGGTCTGTTGTTGTTGCATCATATGCTGCTTCGTTTCTTAATAAAGAAGTTTCCTTCGTTATCTATCTAAAAAAAATTGTATATGTGGATGTACATATACATGAACTTGAAAGCTTCATTGAATTGAAAAAAAAGGTTTTGAACAATGCAAGGGCCCGCATGTCTAATCCAATAAGATTTCTAGGCTTAGAATTGTCCAACTAAGTCAAAATTTCATTTTACTCAAAGCATACTCTTAACCCAAGGAGTATTTTTCTTCAGACCGCAGTCAAATGTTTGAATCCGATAATTGAGCATGCCCTCACTTTGCGAGCATGAATTCGAGGATTTAGAGTGGAAGCACCAGCCCTATGAACAATGACTAAGGGCCTGCATGATAACACTTCTGTTTCTGGGGCATGTTTCTATTCCAGAAATGACTTTTTGTATTTCTATTATTGGGCAAAATTTTGGACCAAAAAAACATGTTTGGTATGCATAGTAATTTCTATTTCTGGGCCAGAAAAGAAATAAAAACGCGTTTGTTGTGCAGAGTCTCTAGAACTTCTATAAATTTTCAAAAATACCATTGAATACCCAAAAATTTGGTGGATGTGGTGGCGGTGGAGGTGGTAGTGGTGGCAGTGGTGGTGGCGGTGGAGGTGGCAGTGGCGGCAGCGGTGGTAGTGGTGGCAATGGTGATGGCAGTGGTGACGGTAGAGAAGGTGGTGGCGGTGGAGGTGGTGGCAGGGCTGGTAGAGGTGGTGGTGGTGGTGGTGGTGGTGGTGATGGCGGCGGTGGCGGTGGTGGTGGCGGTGGCGGAGGTGGTGGCTGTGGAGGTGGTGGTGGTGACGGTGGTGGTTGAAGTTGCATAGGAGGTAGTGTTTTATTTTTAACTTGAAATTACTGCTATGCCCATCAAATTAACCATGTGCTAATTAAAGAGCAACTCTCCCCTTTATTTCTTCCTTTTATTTCTGGGACAGAGAAGCTTCAAATTGGAGCTTCTTTTTTTCTATTTCTCAGCAACTCGTTTGTCCCGGTTCATTCCTAGGAACAAAAAAATGAACCGGTGTTAACAAACGAATTTCTGTTATTTTTTTGTTCCCGGGAACAAAAAAACAGATATATAGAGAGACAGAAGTGTTATCACGCAGGCCCCAAGGAATAAATTGATTCCGACCGCACCCTCATTCTAATTTGAAATTTTCAAATCCTCCCTAAACTCATAGTTGCAGAATTGAAATTCCTGGGTTATCCAATAAATGACCTTGCAGTTCTGAAATTCCCTTCATTGTTCTTAATCTAATAATGTATATCTACTTATTTCATGTCTGAATACTGTCCTAAAACCTAGTAGAGATAATATTAACTAATTCAAATTAGGGTGAGGGTTTCAGTTCAAGCATTGCATGAGCCTCTGAGGATGGTGTCTCTATTGTTGCTTTTGGTGTTTCTGGGTTTCGTAGTGGATCTCACAAACCAACCTTCGGTGAGGTTTGGGAGTTTTTTACAGTTAAAGCATAAAAGAATCAATCTATTCCTAAAATGAGCTTATGTTATTTGACAGCTTTCCCACCGTATGGTATATGGTGGCAAACATGAATAGGGTAAATCAGACAATTAATTGAACAAGGCAATCTGTTTTTGGGCATCATTTTTCCAAAATGAACTTGGATTAGTGAGATCACGCCCTTCTTTGGAAAGGTTAAGAAATAACCTCTCAACACAAACAGGTAATAAAGAGCTAGGTCTCAGGTAGCCTAAACCCAGGTAGGATCACAAGCACTGTCAACAATAGGCTTAACACACAACCCCAGCAACAAGGTAACAGGGAATGCTCTAACTGCAGGTCAGCAATAGTAAATAGCGGCCAAGCCTAGGGAAGATGGAACTCCCAAGACTAAGTTGCATGGGAGGATAGGAGGCCGGCTTTAAAACTCAGAAAAATTCCAGGTTCTCAAATAGTAAGCAACCAACTTGGATGGGAAGATCCTTCCAGTTGAAGGGTGGACACCTTGAGTAGATGAACACATCAAATTTTCAGCTAAGGTTAATGGCTAGATAACGAGTTATGACAGGAATTTCAGAAATAGAAACATAGTTCCACAGAAAGATCCAGCCATTAAAAGACAAAGAAACTGCAGCCGAATGTAGCTTAGCTAATAACCAAAATAGAAAGTACTAAAGACAAATAAAATTTAAGCTAAAAGAAAAAATAGAAACTACCTAAAAAAACAAACTATAGATATCTTGGCAGCATCTTTCTTCCAACCAACGCAAGCTGGCATTGGGCCCCACACCACTGTTCACATAAACAGTACATATTGTTCACGTGAACAGTGTTTTGGCCCTTTTCTTCTTCATGCTTCGAGCTACATCAAAAGGAACATGCAAAATAGACAAACTCTGATAATGCCAGATGCAGGAGCATCATCCAAAATGGCACATTATGTTCCTCCACATATGCAGTACCGGGTCCAACTGTCTAATAAAGAACTTGATCTCTCTATCCAGTGAAGAAGAACAAAGGTGTGCCCTTTTTTGGTTTTTGGTCATTATTAGCTATTAGCACTCCCTGGGTTTTTTGGGATTGTACAGTAGTTGTACTTCATTACCACAACCCTACCTAAAATAGCTGCATCTTTGGTTTAAGCTTTCTTGACCGACAAGCTATGTGTGAAAGTTAAACCAACACGATATGGGGGCTGGATTATTAGTTGTAATGGGCTTAGATATGAGCCCCAAATCTAGGGTCAAATAGGAGGGCACAATTTTAGATATGTTTTTAAGCTGTGGAGCTACTTCTGTAATTTTCTTTCTAATTATAGCATTATGTCGTGTTTAGATTTATAGGATTTAAAAAGAATCACTCCTTATCATGAAAATGGGCCCCATAAGGATCTTTTTGGTATCATTTTTTGTTTTGTTTATGGCCCATTAAAAAAAACATTAATAAAAAGCTTTTTTATAAATATTAGATATATCAGAGTATAGAATGAGAAATCGTTTGGAAAGTGGTTGTGTAAACAATTTTTAGTGGTAGGTGAAGAAATTCCCCCATCACTCATCTTCTTTTCCAAATCAACACAAAACTGTAAGATGAAGAAATTCCCCCAAATCAACACAAAGCCAGTAGGTCAGATATCTTCTTATTCTTCTTCAACATGCCCTAAATCAGATATCGAACCCCATCAAACTCCTCCTCAACTCTCAAGTTAGGATTTTATATGTTCGCCTCTTTATCTTTCTCCTCTTTTATTTTTATTTTCACCTCATAGATGTTCTGATTTGGTTTGTAACTCTTTCGTTAATCACCTGGATCGATCTTCTTCTTGATTGTATCAGTTCTTTGTTCCTTTTGACTGACGTTTTGACTGGTGAGCCTGAATTGAATGAATTTGTAACAACAACAGTTGCCGCAACTCCATTCACCCACTTAAGCCATGAAAACGGCTACACCGACGCTGCTTCTGGTTGCTGTGGGCAGATCTCAGTCGTAGTCCAGAGGTAAGTCCCTCTTCTCTCTTTTTCTCAACGTTCCGATTCTCCAGAACAAAGATCTCCTCCCGATCCTAATATCCTCACCCTCGTCCCCAAACTCACATACAGTGTCTCCATCGACGGGCATTCCAGGGCTTCTGTCATCATCCGCAAGCTCGTCTCCTCCACCTGAGCTTGAAACTACAACTATTCACATATCAATCACTCTCAAGACCGAAGAAGAAGAAGAAAGGGGGCTTTTCTAAAATCAATAGCAAATGTCCATTTTACCCTCAATACCATAGTCATATGAGCATGTGCTTCATTAAACAGCGCAAAAATGAGGAAAAAACAATTCTGCCCATAATCCATAATAGACTCTTGAGTCCATAATGATTTTGGGGGTGTTTTCATTTATTTTAAATAAAAACAAGTTTCAAAAATTATACCAAACACATGAAAAATGAAAAATGATACCAAAAAGACCCTAAATCCTTAAGTAATTCAGACAATAACAAATTTTTTTATGTTATATTGATCTTATAAATTCAAATTAAAAAGTCAGATTGGTGCATAAGACTTAATTTCGTAGTTACAAGGAAAGTTATATATAGGAACAATGACTCAATTCTTGTATCCTAACACTGACTCTGAACAGCCTAAATCAATATCATCCCCTACTACTTAAAAAGACACACCAGACCAACTTTCTTTACAAGGAATGACTCGGGTAAAGCCTATAATCCTAACAATGTTAAATTAAAAAAGATTTTAAAAGTACTTCCATAACATAAAAATTATCTAAATTTTCTCCTTTTGGACCCCCACATCTGGGCCTTGTAGTTATAGCTAAGCCTATTACAATTAACACCGACTAAAAACCCAGCCCCCAACTTATTTAGGCTTTAATAAAGCCCCTTTTGCACATGGGCCACCAAATCGGTTTGGTTTTCTCCAACAAACAGATAGCTGCTGCATTACTTGTACACAAACCTTCTGACACCCTTTCACAAACCTCACCTAAACTCCAGTTCTCTTCAATCCTAACTTTTCCACACCACTCCTCAACCTTCTTAAGTTCTTATTCAAATTCTAACGCCATCAGTAACCTACAAAATTTACACATTCTAAACCTAGTTTCTACAATGCACACTCTTCAATCCTATATATTTCATTTATCACTTTGCCAGGCCTAGTATACATGGAAAAATATTACCCAAATCATGTATTTGACAACTTCGAAACTTCTCATCCAACTTCAAGTTTTATAACTTGTAAGATCTCAAAAGTGGATCTGCCAGTGATCAGCCCATGGCAATCCCTTTTTGCTAAAAGGTACCACGTCAGCCCAAATAGTGATCGTATTAGTAAACTCATCTCCAAATGGGAGAAAGTGTTTCTCAATCACTTTCCTCTCTAGTATAAACTATAAACCAAGCAATTGAACGTCTTTTATGAAACAGGGAACCAGATCAGCTCTCGTGGATCTAGTGTTTGTGGCATACACTTGAGATGTAACTTGAGCTTTCAAGATTCAGCTGGGATCCAGGGAACTGCTGTTCTTCTATTCCCTTTTCTATTATAAATGTCAGTGAGAGGTAAATATCTATTATCATTAAGAAGCTGTACAAGAGAATTAGGGGATAACAATGACGAGACACTACATTCTACTCTTCTAGAGGTGTTCGAAAGAAACTTTAAGGATGACAACTGTAACCTACTGACCTGGAAATCCCGAGACACCAGCAATATCACCACGCTTCACACCAGAATGAAATCTAGAAAATTCCGCTTCATCCATATCTGAGTTACTGTGCAAGAGCAAACAAACCAGTTCAGAGATGACTACTTATTTGAAATCAAAGTAATAATTTGAGAACCAAGTGATATAACAACTCTAGTCATACAAAAGAATATAACATCCCCTAACACTATGGATCCTTATACTTGCATCCAGACGAGAGGGAAAAAAGTTCATCTCTAATAAATCTCTTCATTATGAAGCATATTTAAGGCACCGAGCATTCTCAATGTCCTCAAAAGGGTCATGATCACATGACTTACAACTATCGAATTTAACTATTTGTTTCCACAGGGTCCAATGTGTCTGTTTATATGGCCAATAATACATATAAATTATTACATTATTGATTCCTTAGGCTCTCTTTAGTATGTGTAGACGCTGAGTTTTGTCACCCCCCCAGGCGATGACGATAACAAGAAACAGACTGACATTCATATCTCTCTCTCAAGGACTTGCCCGTGCACCAAGACCATATCACCCTCACATCCTTAATAATGATAATGTTTAACGAGCCGGTTTTGGCGTGTAAAGACCTTTCTACCAATGATGATGATGCAGTTAAGTCACCTAAAGGGCTTATTTTATTGAAACTAAGCTTTGGGTTGGGTTATGTAGGTGTTGGGCTTTTGATCCCAAGGGTTTATTTTGTAATTGGTGAATTTAATAAGCCTAAAATACGGATAGAAAGTAGGAAAACGAGATTTACTTTATTAGTTTAGTTAGAGTCCTATTTTGAGTCTTTTTTCTTTAAATTCCACTTTCTTAGTCAATTTAGGATTACTTATTAGTTAAGGATTGGGTTACGCCTTTCCTTTTTAGTGTAAGTCTATTTTTGAGTCTTCTATATAAGTTTAAAAAGGAGACCAGCATTGTACACGAAAATGAATAATAGAAAATTTTGCTTATGCAATGTTGAAATCCTGAGATAGGATAAGTGAGAGACCTAGGGTGAGATGGCCATTCCCTTCTCCCATCCCCTTCCAGCGAGCGGTTCTTGATTCCAAACCCTAGTTTCAGTCGAATTGAGTTCAAGAGTGCTAAAACCTTCCGTAATTTCTTTCAACTGATTGTAACATCAATTTCTTGAAGATAACTACATCAAGATCATTGCTGTCAGGGTACACCTCCATCAACCAAATCAGCAAAAGCAACAAACATCGATCTAGGAGAATCTAGGGTTTTCTCAAAACGCTAATTGCTGCTCGGTTTTAGTTTCTCTTGTTTTGATCAGTTTCTTCTATTGGGGAGTTCAACTTAATTCTTCAAGAGATTATTCAACTTCAATTGCAGCTACAACAGGTCACTGATTTTAAGGATTCTCTTATGTACTTCACTTGCTCACTTATGGTTACCAATTTGAGATCATCTCATTCTCCTCCAACAAATTTGAGATCTCATTGTTCTTTTTGGGATCTCATTGATCTCTTTCTGGTTCTCCGGGGGTTTTCTATTTGATCCCTGCCTAGGATTAGACCTATTCAAGTTCTAGTCTTGCATTAGATGGAGGTAGGAGATACTGTTCGCTTCCCCGACCACATCGGTCTTTTGTTATGGAGTATAAAGGACAAATACCTAAGAAACCCCAAAAAATCCTCATTTTTAACCCTATGGCCATGCTGGAGCCGCAAGAGGTGTTCGCGGAGCCATGGGCTAAACCTTCCCAAACCACAGCGGTCTTTTGTTACGGAGGATAAAGGACGAAACACCTAAAAAACCCCCCAAAAAAACCTCATCTTGGACCCTGTGGCCATGCTGGAGACAGGAGAGGTGTCCGCAGAGCCATGGGCTAGGTCCTGCCGCTCAGCACTTGGACATTGTACACTCCGCAAATCCGTGGAATTGCTAGGGACCTCTATAGATAGAAGGCACCCTTCCCTTGATGAAGAGACGACAATTAAGCTCAGAAGTGTGCTCCAAGCCTTATTTTTCACCTTATGAGAGTGTGTGAGTCCCCTAACAACCCACCTTGACATTCTGCCAAACACCCACCTCAAGATTCACGCTAGTGTTCCTGTCCGCATTCCAAGTGACCCGATTCCACATTCTATACCTCAAAACCCCATTTTTCTCAAGGTTCCAAAGAACCAAAATCCTTCATCAGAGAGAAACAAAACGTTTGTTAGTCTCCACCTGAGCCGAGAGATACTTCTCGCTTTGCTCGTGTGGAAAAGACAACTCTTCTCAATTTTGTCTTGTTGAGTTTGATTTCAAGTATACATTTCTTCAGCCCTTTGTTTTTAGCACAATGTACACCGTTAAAGTAGTTTGTTTTAGTGTAAAAAATACTATAGATATAGTGATGCAGCTCCAAGTAGGAAGAAGAAGAAGTTCTGAAATTAGGGCTTAATTAGGGAGTCATAGATTAGGTTTACTTTGCTAGTATTTTCCATACTTAGTTTATTTTTTCTGTTTTTAAATTGAACCGGTTTAAATTGGTTGCATCCAATTGGTTCAATTGGTCTAATTTAAGTGAAGTGCTCCTATTGGCTAATAGGTTCTTAAATCCAATTGGCTAGTAGGGAATCTTCTTTTAAATCAGTTGTTTTAAGTTAGATTCTTTTATTTTAAGTTAGTAGGGGTAATAGAGTCCTTTCTTTTAAAAGTTTTAAGTTGTTTCTATTTTAGTCCCACCCTTCCACGATTTATGTGGTAAGAGGTTAAGTTGTAATGAGATTTGGCCTTAGGCCTTCTATTATAAATAAAACAAATCGTGGGAGGCTCCCCCACAGATTATTTGAATTAAAAAAAATAGAATTTGTTGCTACCCATGGCTACTATTGTTGCTCCTTGGAGTGTTTGCCTTGTGGTTCTATCTAGGAATAAGGGCAAGTGGATCTCCTGTGACTCCTTGCGGCGTGACGGCCAGGACGATCCTTATCTGAAGGTGGTTCTATCCTTCAACCAGTCGAAGCTTGCTGCCAGTGGAATCTCCAATAAGTTAGACACCCAATTTCTTCTTCTAATCCTCCAATCCTTCCTCTTTAGTTTTGGTTTGAATTCCATAAACCCTAATTCATCTAGAGCCTGTCCAGCTTCAGTCCTCCATTAGAATTCCTTCAAAATTGCACCTTAGCCTCTCCTTAATACCCCCTACACTCGATCCAGACTGCTGCCCCCATCCTTAGTTCAAAACCCTAAAATCCCCTCATCCCCCATAAATCAAAAAACCCTAAATTCCTGTTTAGGCATGACCAGCCATCAGAAACCCCCCCTGCTGCAACCGAACCTTCCCCCTAGCTCCTCTGACACTCGACCACAACCCCTACTCCAATCTCCAACTACAAACCCTAAATTCAACCTATTTTCTAAAACCTAAAACCCGAAACCCTAACCCTAAAATTCCAGAATTTTAATTTTTTGTTTGAACCTATTCAAAACCTATCCCATTAGCTTCCTTTTGACCTGCACATCATTACTAAATAAAACCCTAGCTCAAATCCCTAATCCTAACCCTAATTCTGCCCATTCGAACCAGCAGCCCCCTTTAAGATCCTGTTGCTTGGCCTCTAATAAGATCATTCTCCAATTTAGAGCTACATTAAATAGTGTTTAATTTTATTTAATGTAGTTAGTGCATGATATTTAACTATCTATTAGCCTCGCAAGTTGGTATATGATGAGTTATCTAGGAGAATGTTCAAACCTTAACATCTAGTAGAAAGACAAGTTCAACTGGGCGAGATGGATGTTAACACTTTCACACTCTCGTAACCTGACCCCTTACCTAGACTCTGACCAGACCATATGGAAACATGTGTAGGCCCTAATCCTAGGTGGGGACTCCTTGTATTTCATTATATTTATTCCCATTCCCCCCCCCGGTCACCAAGGGACCCCGAAAACAGACCCACCCGCAAGGCAAAAAGAAACCCCGCCGAAGTTTTGGGTCAAGAAATTTAAATTGTTTGGTTGCATCTATTGAAACAATTTCATTAATAAGAAATTCATTTGGTAACTTTAATTTTGATAATTGATTCATTTGTGTTCTTCTTCATCTACAGAACAATTAGAAAGGCATGTTGTGCTACGACGTCTTCTCAGGTTTCCTCTATTACTCTATTTCTGCAAACTAGACAAGAACAAGTAGAATGAAAAACCAAAATTCAAAAGTTGCAATATAGAACCCTTTGGTACCTCAACAAAACAAACCGAATTAAATGATGCAAACTCCCCTAGTATCTAGTCGCAAAGCTGTTCTCACTAGCAAGGTAAACACGCATAAAGATCTTCACCGCTCGGATCCATTTCTTGATCATGAAATTCAAGCTACTCCACTCCATCCTTAGCACATCTTCGATACTCAGTTTCTCAACTTCAAGAATGAATAGGCACTCATCCACGACATCTTTTCGGATGCTAATGTGAGTCTATCAATACTCTTGACCTTATTTTGATGTGACCATTAAACTTGAAATGCATATGAGGCTGATGTAGGACAAAACATGAAGAAAAAGAGGCCAAAACACTGTTCACGTAGTGTCACAGCCCCTTATTTTGCCTTGGTGTGAATGCTACTAGAAGTTCTTGTGGGGCCTAAGACCAGATCATGTGAAGACTTTATTAGAAGACTCAATTTTGTATGTGTGTGGGGGAATTAGGAGTTTAGTTTAGTTTCTATTTTTAGAATTATTCTCTTAGATATTTTGTGGTTGTCTATTAAGCAACCTTAGCTCTTTAGTTTCCAATTCCAGATTTAGAAAGTAGACTTAGCTTTTATTTAGAAGTTTCTAATTTTAGTTTGTTACCTTTTCTTGCAAGATTCTAATTTTCTCTTACTTGTAAGGCAATCATAGCTGCCCATAAATATGTAATGCCCTTGAGGCCCCCCAACCAACGATTTAGTTGATGAATGAAATTTTGCTTGAACGCAATGAATATTCTCATGTCCAATTGGTTGTGACTTGAAGGGCTGTAGGAGCCCGGCTGAGAGAGCCTAATCCACCTATCCGCCTCCATACCTTCTAATTTTCTTCTTCCCCATTCTATCCATCTCCAATCGATATTCCCTTGTGCTGCTACTGTTGCTGAATTACTTCAAGTACTGGAGTTCCCTTTCGAAGGCTGCAACCACACCAACAACCAAGGCTGTTGCTGCTACTGTCTCCCTCATCCAAGTGCAGACTGCTGTGGTTCTTGGACTTGAATTCCTGTTGCAACATCTGAGTTTGATATCTCTATATTCCTCCATCAAACCCTGCTGGGTTTTGAAGCACAACACCAAACCTTCATCCCCTCCATTCAATCCCCACTTCTACCCCATTCCATTGGCTAGAATCCTCCATATTTACAAACCTTCTATTTTCATTCCACCTTCATAACTTCACTTCCATCCATCGGAACCTCACCAAAATTGCAGCAAAACCTTCCCTCAATAAGCCCTAAACTCGATCCAAACTCAGCCCCAACTGGTGGCTGGTTTGGCCTGCAGAATTTCAGTTTCTATTTTGGTGTTGCTACCATAACTTCCAACTCAACCATCAGAATCAATTGAAACTTTCAGCACTGCTTTCCCTCCATACAAGCTTCAATCAATCCAAGTTTGGTTGCATTTCCATGGGCTGGTTTGGTTTGAAACTCTAGCCTTCTAATTCTGCCCTTGTTTCTAATTTGGTTTTGTGGGTTATTTCGGACTAGTATTCTAGTCTTACATTACAGTGACATCTGGATGGACAGAATCTATGATGAATTCCTCCAAGCCTTTGGAAGTACACTCTTCAAAGCGAGTCATTTCGAGTCATCTTCAACTTAGATGGCTGATTCTACATCCACAAAATCTGCTTCACAGCAACAAAAAGGCTTATAGTCAGACTCAAATGGTTGCCTATTCTGCACAAGAATGTGACTTAGCCCTTCCTCATGCTTACCCATTCCCATTTGAAGAACACTGTGAGCCCGGTTAAGAAGCTTCATTTCTTCATCTTTGTTCAAAGATAAAGCCTCCACGCTTTCCCTCAATCTTCGGATTTCCTCTACAGCTTGAATATACTCAGAAGCTTCTCCTGGAATGGAGTCCCATATCAACTGATCAGACTCCCAAGTCCCAACTAGCAATCTTCTCCTGAACAGAGTCGAGTCATTTTTCAATCTCATTTATCTCCCCTCTCCTGTTTGCCAACAGCAGTGTCATGGTGGACAATCGAGAGCCAAGCTCGTCCAGAATTTTCTTCACATCATCAGTCAACTTCCTATTTATCCCTAATGCCCTTACAATGTGTTGTGCCGTTGCAATGACATGATCGTCATCTTTACAATCTGCCATAGCATATAAACTAGAGCAGCAAGAATCACATGGTCCAACTGAAGTCTTGAGTACCTGAAACCAAAGCTATCTCCTAAAATGGAAACTCAAATGCTTCTTGCCAAATCCAAACTCGAGCTTGCATGTGGTGTAATGGAAGAATAGTGACAGGAATTTGAGAACTTCCCAACAGAGAAAGGATCCAGTATTTAGTAGGCATGATGAGAATAAAAAATAAAAAAAAAGAGGGTCCCATTGCATGAGGCTCCAACTAGTGCAAGGTCTGGGAGGGGCAAATGTATGCAGGCTTACCCTTGCTTCGCAGGAGAGGTTGATTACAAGTTGTAACCCTCAACCAACATGTTGCAATAGCGCAACTTAACCATTACGCCAAGGCTCGCCCACTAAATTGAGAGGATGTTTCAGTGGGCATGATGAAGAAATGGAAATTTAATTGAAACAATCAAAATAGATGACCTCACAAGTAGCACGTGAATTGAAAGGAACCCCAAAAAAGGTGTTTAGGATCAATTTCACAATACTTGATCAGAGAACGACAGAGTCACAAGGAAGAATTTCAGGGACCTCTCTTGTCTAATCCCAAATCAATGAAAGAATGGAATAGGGAAAAGGACCAAGAGACAGGGAGAGTGCAGACACAAAAATCAGTTGCCTAGAAAAGATTTAGTGTCAGAAAAGGAGTAAACAGAGACAGAGACTAAAGAAGGAAACAGAAAGAGAGAAGGGAAGCTGAACCTGAAACCCTCTTCGGAGAACAAGAGTGGAAGCTGAACCTGATACCCTCTTCCTCTATTCTACTCCCTCGTCGTCCATGGCTTTCTGCAGATAGTCGGGTGAACAAGAGGGGAGGGTGGGGCAGAGGTTGCAGAAAACGGTGGAGCAGGAAAAGGGGTGAGGCAGAGGTAGCAGACTTCATCTTCTTCCTCCTTTGCAATGCATTGTTCAAATGGTGAGTGTTTCCATTGTTAGGGATTTTTTAAGGGAAATTACCAGGGTACCCATATAGGAGCCATTCTACACAACGTGCTCATTAAAGTGGAGCGCGAAATAGATTGAAACAGCTCCTCAGCTATTTCACTATTTCTGGTTAAATTGATGTCAATTTCACTGAAATAAGGTGTAAATATCATACCAAACACTGTAATTCAATTTATGATCCCATAAATATTTCTCAAAATTAAACCAAAGAGAGCCTTAGTCATCCAATTCTAACCTACCTGCTTCAATAATACAACAACTGAGCCTTATCCCAACAAAATGAGGTTGGCTACATAGATCCTTACCCTCCAATCAGTGGTATTCAAGGCCATACTTGATACAAGGGCTAAGCCATGCATGTGTTTCCTCACTTCTCCTAGGGTCATTTTAGCCTTTTTAGGTCCCCCTGGCTCTTTTAGTTCCTTCAATCTGAATCAAATCACTCCCCCATAATGGCACATCTAAAGGTCTCCATTGAACATGGCCATGCCACCTCAAAACGACTTTCTCATAGCATATCATGATGCAGGACATTTGGGGGCTGCTCCTACTAGCCTAGCCCAGGCCCAATTAAATACTCCAAGGGATACCATCTTAGGCTCAAGCCCAAGCCCTACCAGCCCTGCATTTAGTTTATTTATGTTTTATCTTTTATTTTTAGAGTTAATTGGCAGCTATTACTGTAGAATTAGTTATTAGGGGGCAGTTATTGCTGTAGAAGTAGTTGTTAGGGAGTTATTTTCTTCTTTCTTTTTGATTTTGAGTTTTAAAAGACTGTATTTTGAGAAGGAAGACAAGGAATGATGAACAGATTAATGAGAATGAATTGAGTTTGCTGTGTGTGTGCACTCTTCTCTTCCCCCCCCCCCCTTCTTCTTCTTCTTCTTCTTCTCACGGTTTCTCCTCTTTTCCCCCTTCAATTCTGATTTCCTTCCTGGATTCTCTTTCTTCCTTTCCCCTCCCCCATTCTAACTTCTGTCGGAGCTACTCCCAAATCAGCTTTAATATGAAGTATTTTTAAGCCTTCAAGCTTCAAGAGTTAAAAAAACTGTGTCGAAATTAGATGGATCACAATTATGATGGACCAACCAACTACAATATGCTATCTTTGAAAAGTAGCACATAGTGAAGGTTTCAATGTTTCATCCAGTCAAACCGATATTCACATTTCCCATTGCAAAGTAACCCGCTTACTAGATTGTCCAAGAAGGGGGGGGGGGGAAACTATTATAATATATACCATACAAAATGTTGATGGTGAGAATTGACATTTAATCCATCTCTAACAATTTTTAACAGATGCACTCCCACTACAACAACATTTGTATTATAAGTAAATTTACATGGCCTTGATATACAAGATATTATTTATATGATAAAACGCATTAAGCCATGCCTGTTTGAACCCACCCAACCCACAGGTTAAATTGTGACCACCAACCCTGCCTCATTCAGTTTGATAGAAAGAATCAGCCGACTGCATTTCAGGAAATCGGATACCCTGGCAGAGTATGGTCTGAAATTATTCCAGCAGATAGCAGGGTAATTCTTTTTGAAAGCTTTAACCACACAGACAAGATGCAGGAGAGAGGTAAACCACAAAAACAAATAAATAAACTTCCTAAAGAACTTGGTAGAACAGACCAAAAAAGATAAAACCCGCTTTGCTTAAAATCAAATGAAATTTCAATCGATCTCAAAATGTGTATAGAGAAGGTAGACTCAATAAAAACCAGTCTAGTAAAGTAGCCTATAATTCAGCATAGTTCAAAAGGCCCAGATTCAGAACAAGACACAATATGTCATTATTGTCAATTACGACCACTAATCAAATCCTTAAATTACGACTTGGGATTTCAGACCTGAATGCATTCTTCTATTGTTATTAAATGCATCAATTCATCATCCACAGGTACTTGAGGAGCACTCTGCCATGCAAGTGCGACATAACGAATAACTAACTAATGTTTAGGAGAGATTTCAAGTTCAGCCCAGATCTGCCAACTACGTTGTTGAGCTCCTGGCCAGAATTCATATTGACGGGTTTTTATCATGAGGATTCTAAGAAGCATGGATTATTTTCTTCTTTTTTGGGGGGGAGGGGGGGTGGGGTGGGGTTGCATGTTTTGCGCCTAGACACAACGCCACCCGAAATGACCGCTGCACCCTCAAGGATTTCCGCCTTTCCATGGGGGTGTGGCAGTTATTTTGCGTGGCCTTGTATCTAGGCGCAGGAGCCACACCATAGGGGACTGACCAACTATGAATAGATCTTACTTGCTGGTAACAATAGGAACATCTAATAGTCCCCACACGCAACCAGGTAGCGTTCTTTTCCCCTTGCAAAAATTACAAGCACAATTACATACCTTGCATCCACCATGACTTGGACTTTAGCACCATCACCGTGCAGGTCGTAAAAGACAAGCTTTGAAGAGGAAGTTCGCTTGTTCATAATTCTTCCTGATACCAGAGATACAATTAACACTATAGATAACAGGGAAAATACTCAAAAGATGTAAACAGCTTGCAGCATTGTATACCAGCCAAAGAGACTTGGACATCCTCAAGGTGGTCTCCACTGTTTAAGCCTTCATATTTCTCAATATACTCTGGGATAGACATACTGACAAAGAACTTGTGGGGATATGGGTTTTTCTCGGCTGCCTTTTGGGCGGCAAGCACCCTCAACCTATTTTCAAAGTATTGCTGGAAGAAAGCAATTGCACATACTTCATTCACAAGAGCTCCATCACTACACTGCTTCCAAAATCTTACTAATAAATAAAAAATGTAACAAAAGCAAGACAAACAAAAACATACAGTTGGGTCCATGTCTTCATCATTTGCCACTTGAGGCTTCTGAACCTGTGAGCTTGCATTAGCAGCCGCCTACAAAGGAATGCAATGTAACAGTTATGAACTTCAACAATACCATATGATAAAGCCACCAAACAGGCAAGCAATAATACAATAAGACTTTGTTCATCCAATCAAAGTCACCGATGTACCAACAAATCCAAATGAACACTAGTAATCTGTAATGTCAAGGTTCAATAGGTGGATAAGCCATTAACCAAATGTTTAAAATGACATCACTATAATATCAGCTTTAACCAAAATATGGTTAATGCTACCCAACAATTTCACAAACAGACCAAGCAATAACACAAGAAGGGCTTGTTCATCTAACTAAATTAATTAATGTACCCAAAAAATCCAAATGTAATAAAACTCTGAATAAAATGAGCACCTTTTTCTTTTTCTCCTCTTCTTTTAGACGCTTTTCCTCTTCCTTTTGTTTCATCTTTGCTTCTCTCTTGAGAGCACTACATGAGATCAATGTAAGGGTTTAAGATGCAGCGAAAGAAAGATCAAACATCAAATGAGAGAGAAACGAAAGAAAAAGAAAACGAAAATTTACAGTGAAAGAACAATTTTGGAATCTAATGCTTACTTTTTGCTAATTGACGTAGCTGCCGATGCTTCCATTGAAGGAGAGGCCTCCACTAATAGCTCTGAGACTGCTTTGGTTGTTTCTTCGATAACCCCAGACATTAAGCCAATTGAGAGGAAAGGGTTCCTACCAAGTGCCGAGGGAAATGAAAGGAATTGGTCGCCGTAAAGAGAGAAAGAGAGCAGGGAAATGAAAGGAAAGCCGTCGCAGACCAGAGAGCGAGAGAATGCAATAGACGGGTGAGGAGGAGGGAATAAAAGGCAACGAGGTGCCCGCTTGATAACGTTATGGGTGTTTCTGTTCTGGTTATGTGCTGAGAAACAGCAAAACAGTTTTTTCATTTTCTATGCTGAGAAACCGTTTTTTACCCGCTTGGTAAACCTGTTCTGGAAACGTTTCCAGAAGACAATTGGAACACCATTGGTGCTTGATAAAATCTGTTTCTGGGGATCATGTAATGTGACCAATTTTAATAATATTTGTTTTGACGGGCTGAATCTAAATAACAGATCAGCCTACAGTTATAGATGGTTGGTTTGCTTTATCTCAAAAAAAGTGTTGCATATGAACTTCTAATAGAGCCACAACAGCAGGTTTTTGGAAAGCAATTGGAAGAATGAATATTTGCAATATTTGAATACAATGTTGAGTATTGAAAAGTTATAAAAATGAATTTCGAACAAAAAAACCTCCAGTATTCACAGCATCCTCTTTACTAAAGTCATACTATATGTTCCACTTCGACCTAAAATTGTTCCTTTTAGTCTAAAACTCACAAAATGTGTCAACATATCTTAAACTAAGTAACTTGAATAAAATATAATAGGATCACAGCAAGAAAGAAAAAAGCTGGATTCCTCATGTGGCTCATACATTGTTGTACCATCGAGAACTTGGCCAAAAAAATAAAAAAAGACTACAGAACATAAGAAGATGACATGATAAGGAAAATGAAAATGCCAATTACAGAAGTAGCTTCCATCATATTCCAGTCATTATGGATTCACCAGCTCATGCCAAGAATACTTGGCAAAAAAATTAGTTCATCACAACTAAATCAAGAGAAATAAACTTCTGATGGTATATCATACAAAACATAAGAAGATGAAGCTAAGACGAATCAGCCGTTCTGTGATAAATAACATCAAACAAATTTCACCCAAAAGTCTACATCAAATGAGACTTTTACCCAAACATTAAATCAAATGAGACAAGCATACATGGTTTAGATGTATTTAGTTGAAATATTGTTATTTTCTTAAACAAGAAAAAAAAAAGACCGGTCATAATGCCTAAGTACTACTATACATCCAAATAACTAAATAAGTTGGCATGAGCATGCTTCCTACCTGTATAATAATTGCAGCACTTTTTGATGGACTATATAACCGAAGCTAAAAACTTCTCTGAAGCTGATGCAGAAAACTAGGGGCTATAACTCTTTATCTTGGGAAATCATTAACAGATTCAGTTTTCATCATCATTTAGGAGATGCTCATCCATAACAAATCTCTCTAACCTTCTCAAGTTTCAATGCACAAAACTGATAAAAAAGAAATATAAAAACTAACCAGAAGATATGCCAACACAAAGCTATGAAATGTCAAATTCAGAATCTCTTTCAAGTAAAGGTTACTTACTGCATCTGTAGAAAAAAGGAGTAGGTTTACTTCGGATTCTACAACATCGATCACTATGCATAGGAGTGAGCACACACCCCCTTTTGCTGCCCAATATCTGAGCACACACACACACCCCCTTGCTGCCCTACACCTGAGCACACACACACACCCCCTTGTTGCCCAATACCTGGGCACACACCCCCTTGCTGCCCTACAACTGAGCACACCCCCCCCTTGCTGCCCAATACCTGAGCACACACACCCCCCTTGCTGCCCTACACCTGAGCACACACCCCCCCTTGCTGCCCAATACCTGAGCACACACACCCCCCTTGCTGCCCAATACCTGAGTACACACCCCCCCTTGTTGCCCTACACCTAAGCACACACACCCCCCCCCACTTCTTTTATTTTTTTAAGACTTCATAGCATTAACCATTCTTCCATGAATTCTCTCCTTCTTTTCTTTTTCTTCCATTCTAAAAAATTGAAGATATGGAAAATTTTTGTTGCAAGTATCTTCCTCTATGAATTTTCTCCTCCTTTTCTTTTTCTTCCATTCTTAAAATTGAAGATAAGGAAAATTTGGGCTCCCAGCATCTTGTTGATTGAAACAAACAAAACATAAGTAATTATTAATGCATTTTAATAAACAAACAAACAGAGAATCTATATATCTCACCCAAAGGACTTTGAGGGAGAAAGGGAGGTTAGAACTTAAAAGAAGTTGAATGAAGAGGAAATCTTACTCATTGGATCTTGTGTAGTCACACAAACATTTTCACAAACCCTTATTCTAAGCATTCAAATCTTCAATTCTTCTCTCTACCTACCTTGATTTTAATCTTCAAAATTAAGTCCCTTTTGTTTCTACATGTAAAATCTGGATTTTTTGTTTTAGAAAATTGAGTGGATTCTCCCCTCCCCCTCCCTCATGATCTTCTCTTCTTTTTTTTTCCTTCTTATCCTCCCTCTATATTCTAACCCTGAATTTGTAAATGAAAGTTGTTGGGAAGGGTATATATATTCTTAAGGGAAGATACTGCTACAACCTCCAACATGGAACCTTGACCTATAGTGCAATTTGAGGAAAGACAATTCCTCTTTAAGAGCACGACACTGCTACAACCTCCAATTTGGAGCACACAGCCCTCAAATATCAATGCTCAAACGCCACTTGCAACAACACAACCCAGAAAATTTGGCAACTTCCCAATTAACTTTAAGAAAGTGATAGACCTCACCTAAGGCAGGATGCCTTCACAATTCAAGCCAGACTATAGCCTAAGCAGATTTTGGTATTATAACCCAGACCTCGATAACCCAGGATAACAGAAACTACCTCACCTAAGGCAGGAAGCCTTCACAATTCAAGCCAGACTATAGCCTAAGCAGATTTTGATATTATAACCCAGACCTCGATAACCCAGGATATCAGCAACTATAACAGCAGCAACTGGGGGCTTCAAGGTGAGCTTCAGTAGATGAAAACAACAAGTTTAATGAAGCTCGGATGATCTCAGATGTGCCCAGAAAATAAAAATCAGAAAGGGAGTAATCACAGAAGAAGAGAGAGACCAATTATTCACAGGAAGTTGGCTCTACAGCCATTAAACGGAGCATCCATGGAAGTTGGCTTTACAGCCATAAAACAAACAAACAAAAATTGCTAACATGGAGGCACTATATTCTAACCGATAGCCTATTTTCCCCTTTCTTTGTTGCTGCCATAGGTATTGAAATAGTGTTATACTGCTGCTGGTTTTCTCTGTAACAGCAAATACAGAGCTACTTGGTGAGCTACCACTCAGCTCCACCATTAAAGGTTTCATCACATTTAACCCATCTCTCAATTCGAGTTTCAGCTTCAATGAATAACCAAGGGCTAAACAAACAAAACTCACACACAAGATCCATTGATACATAGGTACAGAGACATGGATTAAACAAATTTAAAGAAGAAAAAAAAGAAGTATACCTGCCACGAGAGTTGAACCACTAGGCTAATGAAAATCGTGGGAAACCAAAGGGCTAGAGAGCGAGAGCGCGAGAGAGAAAGACAGAGACAGCGAGAGAACGAGAGAACGAGAGAACGAGAGAACGAGAGAGCGAGAGAGAGAGAGGAGAGATAGAGGGTACCTGCTACCAAGCTTGCTGCCGTTTTTCTTCTTAGACCCTGTGAAGAGGACGATGTGAGAGCGGGGTAAGTAGGGGTGTCAATGGGCCGGGTGGGCCGGGCTTGCCCTAAACCTTAACCCAACCCTAGGGATCTCAAGCTAAACTCAAGCCCAGCCCGGCCCTGCCAAGGCCTAACAAACCCTCAACCCAGCCCGACCCTGGCAGGGTTTACAAGAACCCGGCTCGACCATGATATGACACCACTAATCGCGTCCCAAAAATCTCAAGCTCATTACCAGAACAGTCCAACCCAAAAAATTGATTTCCAAAGTCTTAAATGAACCTCAGACATTCGATTCAGGGGGAGATCAGGGGAAATCTCAACCCTCTATTCTGGGGCATCATCGCATTGGAGCTTTTGCCCTAGGGTTGCAGGTGGAACTGGGAAGCAGCTCCCATGGCGAAATCACAAAACAAAGAAAGGGCGGTTGCTGAACGGTGAAGACAACCAAAGCATGAACTCTGGCACTCAATCCGGCGGTGAGAGCCAGTCGCCTTGAGCATAGCAATTAACAAGAATCAAAACAAGGGGTCTGCACTAATATCTCTGTAGCTAAAGGACTCATCCAAGCTCGCTCTCTCTCTCTCTCTCTCTCTTTCTCTCTCTCTCTCTGTGTGTGTGTATGTTTCTCTGTTTCACGATTGTTCAAGGAACAAAGGCAAAGTTTGACAATTTCTTCAACATTGAAACTCATATTTTGCATCTGGACAAACAAATACCTACAATCAACCATTCAGCATTCAAAAGCAACTCAAAATCAAAGGGAGAGAGAGAGAACTCAGGCGGTGGGGTTTTCAACCCAAATTTTTTTTTGGGTAGAAACCATTTTCATTAAATAGAGATACAGGGTTGGGCCGAGTCGGGCTTAGCCCAAGGGCATAACCTAGGCCCGGCTCGGCCCTGCCAGGGCCAAGCAAACGTCAAACCCAACCTAACCCTTTCTTATCCTTAGGCCCGGCCCAGCCCTATTCGGGCTCATGGCGGGTTAGGGTCAGGTCAGGATGGCCGGGTTTTTTTGACACCCCTATGGGTAAGAGGTTAGGTATGGATTTCAATTTTATCGAGAACAAGTTCGTATTTTGTGCTGAGGAACAACAGAACATGTTGGACATGTTTTATCAAAAATCTTCTAGGGAGCATAAATTTTTATTTTTTGTTTCCAAAAACAGTCACAAAAAACACTTCGTCATCAAGCAATTTTTGGGTGTTTTTCTATTTCTTAGAATGGAAAAACACCAGAAACTGTTTCTAGTAAGATTATCAAGCGGGCTCGAGGGTTTTAGAGCCATCTATTTCTGCATCGTGAATTGATAGCATTCACCACAGTTAGTGAACATTTTCATGTTCAGCAGTCTTCTATACCCTTAGATTAGATGTGAAGGGTGGAGTTCGGATCCTCTCCAATGACATTGAAAAGGATTCCTCTCCAATAAGCTTCTCTTAGTGCCACATTTCATATCACGGAGACTTAATTCCGTTTTCCTGTCTTTTATTTTTTATTTTTTTCTATTTTTTCCTTTTTTTATTGCTCCTAGTTTTTTAGGAATCTATAAAACGTAATTGAGTTCAAAATAGTTGGAAAACCAGGTTTCTAACTCAACTCGTTTTTTAGAAAAACCTAGTGATTCGGCCTTGTCAAATCTGGTCAAAGCCAAGGTTCAAGAACTCAGATCTCAGTACCAACTCGGTCCCTAGAAAAACCGAGTCGAGTCGAGATCTGGTTGAGATCTCGCCGAGTTGGTGCATTTTTTTATTTATTTTTTACTCAAAGCCTCAACTCGGTGGGTTTTAGACCTAGTTTGGGTTTGAAACTTATTATTTAACCTATTTTAAACCATTTAAACATAATGACACTATCAGATTTTGTAAAAACAAAGTCTAAATATGAGTTTCACTTCGGACCATAAGTTGGTAGGCGACGACGTACTAAAATACACTACTCTAAACATAGTTTAGTAATAGAAAACAATCAAAACATTCAATGAATATAAAACAATTTAAATAAACATTAGAAATGATAAAGTATACAATACATCAATTTTTAAACAAATGTTACATAAAATGTGATATGTTAATGTATTAAATCCCAATCATATCCACATAGAATTCTCATGTCATAGTGTTGTTGTAGTTTTGCACATAGTTTGCCACAACACTCAGATAAGGATTGTTATCAACATAATCATTGTCATAATGAGGCTGAGATGAATGCCACAACTGTTGCTCACCAGTAGTATCTATACTCATGCTTATGAAACTTGCAAACATGGTGTTCATACTCATGTCATCATCCTGAGCCTGTGATTGTTTGCGACCCTTTTTTCTCTTGTACGTAGCATGGCCACCATGGTCTCAATCCTATGTGGCATGCGTAAACTGAGACTCACCTATGTAATACACAGGGTCCGTCTGCGTTCCCACATTAAACTGGTACTGCTCGAGTATCCCCTCATGCCGATCATCATATTAACCACCACTTGGCATGCCACCACCACCAGCAGGGTCATCACCGTCACCACCATCATCAACAGTAGCACTTGCACATACTTCATTCACAGGAGCTCCATCACTACACTGCTTCCAAAATCTTGCTAATAAATAAAAAGAGTAACAAAAGCAAGACAAACAAAAACATACAGTCGGGTCCATGTCTTCATCATCTGCCACTTGAGGCTTCTGAACCTGTGAGCTTGCATTGGTAGTCGCCTACAAAGGAATGCAATATGACAATTATGAACTTTAATAATACCATATGATAGAGCCACCAAACAGGCAAGCAATAATACAATAAGGCTTTGTTCATCCAATCAAAGTCATCGATGTACCAACAAATCCAAATCAGCACTAGTAATCTGTAATGTCAAGGTTCACCAGGTGGATAAGCCATTAAACAAATGTTTAAAATAACATCACTATAATATCAGCTTTAACCAAAATATGGTTAATGCTACCCAATAATTTCACAAATAGACTAAGCAATAACACAAGAAGGGCTTGTTCATCTAACTAAATTAATTAATGTGCCCAAAAAGTCCAAATGTAATAATACTCTGAATAAAGTGAGCACCTTTTTCTTTTTCTCCTTTTCTTTGAGACACTTTTCCTCTTCCTTTTGTTTCGTCTTTGCTTCTGTCTTGAGAGCATTGCATGAGATCAATGTAAGGGTTTAAGATGAAGTGAAAGAAAGATCCAACATCAAATGAGAGAGAAAAGAAAGAAAAAGAAAACGAAAATTTACAGTGAAAGAACAATTTTGGAATCTAATGCTTACTTTTTGCTAATTGACGTAGCTACCGATGCTTCCATTGAAAAAGAGGCCTCCACTGATAGCTATGAGACTGCTTTGGTTATTTCTTCGATAACCCCAGACATTAAGCCAATTGAGAGGAAAGGGTTTCTGCCAAGTGTCGAGGGAAATAAAAGGAAAGTGATCCCCATAAAGAGAGAAAGAGAACAGGGAAATGAAAGGAAAGCCGCCGTAGACGAGAGAGCGAGAGAATGCAGTAAACGGGTGAGGAGGGAATAAAAGGCAACAAGGTGCCAGCTTATGAGCCATCTATTTCTGCATCATGAATTGATAGTATTCACCACGGTTCATCTATTTCTGCATCGTGAATTGATAGCATTCACCACAGTTAGTTATACCGTTGGATTAGATGTGAAGGGTGGAGTACGGATCCTCTCCAAAGACATTGAAAAGGATTCCTCTCCAAGGTTTGAGAACTCAGATCTCGGTACCAACTCGGTCCCAAGAAAAATTGAGTCGAGTCGAGATCTCAATGAGATCTCGCCGAGTTGGTGTATTTTTTTTTTCCGACTCAAAGCCTCAACTCAGTGGGTTGTAGACCTAGTTTGGATTTGAAACTTAGTATTTAGCCTATTTTAAACCATTTAAACACATTGGCACCATCAAATTTTGTAAAAACAAAGTCTAAATAAGAGTTTCACTTTGGACCATAGGTTGGTAGGCGACGACGTACTAAATTACCCAACTCTAAACATAGTTTAGTAGTAGAAAGCGATCAAAACATTCAATTAATGTAAAACAACTTACATAAGCATTAGAAATGTGAAAGTGTTCAATACATCAATCTTTAAATAAATGTAACATAAAATGTGATATGTTATGTATTCAAACCCAACCATATCCACAAAGAATTCTCATGTCATAGAGTTGTTGTAGTTATGCACATAGTTTGCTACAACACTCATATAATTGGTGCCATCAATATATTCCAATTCCCCTAACCTAGGGTATAGAAGAAGTGGAGGCGGTTGGTTTGAGGCGTGAGATCTACTGCTACTATCATATTGAGGCATGTATGGGTATGGCTGGTTTGGGACTGGGAATATGGGTCCAAAACCAGACCCAGTGCTTTGATTGTCAAACTCATGTGTTGATTGCCTAAACTGACCATAGCCACTACATTCAGAACCGGTGCTCTCCTGGCCATAATCATAGTCATGATGAGGCTGAGATGAATGCCACAACTGTTGCTCACTAATAGTATTTATACTTATGCTTTTGAAACTTGCAAGCATGGTGTTTATACTCATGTCATCATCCTGAGCCTGTGATTGTTAGGGACTCTTCTTTCTCTTGTACGTAGCGTGGCCACCATGGTCTCGATCCTATGTGGTATGCGTAAACCGATAATCACCTGTGTAATACACAGGATCCACCTGCGTTCCCACATTATACTGATACTGCTTGCACATCTCCTCATGCCAATCATCTTAATAATCACCATTTCGCATGCCACCACCACCAGTAGGGTCATCACCATCACCATCACTATCACCACCATCACCATCACCACCATCATCAGCAGTAGCAGCACTTGCACATACTTCATTCACAGGAGCCCCATCATTACACTGCTTCCAAAATCTTACCATTAAATAAAAAGAGTAACAAAAGCCAGACAAACAAAAACATACAGTCGGGTCCATGTCTTCATCATCTGCCACTTGAGGCTTCTGAACTTTTGAGCTTGCATTGGCAGTCGCCTACAAATGAATGCAATGTGACAATTAAGAACTTCAACAATACCATATGATAAAGCAACCAAACCGGCAAGCAATAATACAATAAGGCTTTGTTAATCCAATCTAAGTCACCGATGTACCAACAAATCCAAATCAGCACTGGTAATCTGTAATGTTAAGGTTCACCAGGTGGATAAGCCATTAAACAAATGTTTAAAATGACATCACTATAATATCAGCTTTAACCAAAATATGGTTCATGCTACCCAACAATTTCACAAACAGACCAAGCAATAACACAAGAAGGGTATGTTCATCTAACTAAATTAATTAATGTACCCAAAAAATCCAAATATAATAATACTCTGAATAAAGTGAGCACCTTTTTCTTTTTCTTCTCTTTTTTGAGACGTTTTTCCTCTTCCTTCTGTTTCATCTTTGATTCTCTCTTGAAAGCACTGCATAAGATCAATCTAAGGGTGTAAGATGCAGCGAAAGAAAGATCCAACATCAAATCAGAGCGGAAAGAAAGTAAAAGAAAACGAAAATTAACAGTGAAAGAACAATTTTGAAATCTAATGCTTATTTTTTGCTAATTGACGTAGCTGCCGATGCTTCCATTTAAGGAGAGGCCTCCACTGATAGCTCTGAGACTGATTTAGTTGTTTCTTTGATAACCCCAGATAGTAAGCCAATTGAGAGGAAAGGGTTCCCGTCAAGTGCAGAGGGAAATGAAAGGAAAGCGGTCACCGTAAAGAGAGAAAGAGAACAGGGAAATGAAAGGAAAGCCGTCGTAGACGAGAGAGCGAGAGAATGCAGTAAACGGGTGAGGAGGACGGAATAAAAGGCAATGAGGTGCCCGTTTGATAACCTTACGAGTGTTTATGTTCTGGTTATAGGGTTTTAGAGCCATCTATTCTTGCATCGTGAATTGATAGTATTCACCACGGTTCATCTATTTCTGCATTATGAATTGATAGCATTCAACGACATTGAAGAGGATTCCTCTCCAATAAGCTTTTCTTAATGCCACGTTTCATATCACAGAAACTTAATTTCGTTTCCCTGTTTTTTATTTTTTATTTTCATTTTTCATCTCTCCTAGTTTTTTAGGAATCTATAAAACGTGATTGAGTTCAAAATAGTTGGAAAACCAGGTTTTCTAACTCGCCTCGTTTTTTAGAAAAACTTATTGATTCGGCCTTGTCAAATCCGATCACGGTCAAGGTTCGAGAACTCGGATCTCGATACCAACTCAGTCTCTAGAAAAGCCGAGTCGAGTCGAGATCCCATTGAGATCTCGCCAAGTTAGTGCATTTTTTTTTCAGACTCAAAGCCTCAATTCGGTAGGTTTTAGACCTAGTTTGGGTCTGAAATTTAGTATTTAGCCTATTTTAAACCATTTAACCACAATAGCACTATCAGATTTTGTAAAAACAAATACTAAATATGAGCTTCACTTTGGACCATAGGTTAGTAGGCGATGACGTACTAAAATATTCTACTCTAAACATAGTTTAATAATAGAAAGCAATCAAAACATTCAATTAATGTAAACAACTTAAATAAACATTAGAAATGTTAAAGTGTACAATACAACATTCTTTAAACAAATGCTACTTAAAATGTGATATGTTAATGTATTCAATCCCAACCATATCCACATAGAATTCTCATGTCATAGTGTTATTGTAGTTTTGCACATAGTTTGCCACAACGCTCATATAAGTGTTGTCATCAACATATTCCAACTCCCTTATCCTAGGATATAGAAGAGGCGGAGGCGGTTGGTTTGGGGCGTGAGATCCACTGCTACTATAATATTGAGGCATGTATGGCTATGGCTGGTTTGGGATTGGGAATATGGGCCTAAAACCAGACCCAGTGCTCTAATTGTCAAGCTCATGTGTTGACTGCTTAAATTAACCATAGCTACTATATTCGGAACCGGTGCTCTCTTGGCCATAATCATAGTCATGATGAGCCTAAGATGAATGATACAACTGTTGCTTACTAGTAGTATCTATACTCATGCTTCTGAAATTTACAAGGATGGTGTTCATACTCATCTCATCATCCTGAGCCTGTGATTGTCTGCGACCCTTCTTTCTCTTGTACGTAGTGTGGCCACCATGGTCTCGATCCTGTGTGGTACGAGTAAACTGAGACTCACCTGTGTAATGCACAGGGTCCGCCTGCGTTCCCACATTATACTGGTACTGCTCACGCATCCCCTTATGCCGATCATCATAATAACCACTACATCACATGCCACCACCACCAGCAGGGTCATCACCGTCACCACCATCACCATCACCATCACTATCACCACCATCACCATCACCACCATCATCATCAGCAACAGCAGCAGCACTTGCACATACTTCATTCATAGTAGCTCCATCACTACACTGCTTCCAAAATCTTACTAATAAATAAAAAGAGTAACAAAAGCAAGACAAACAAAAACATATAGTCGGGTTCATGGTTTCATCATCTGCCACTTGAGCCTTCTGAACCTGTGAGCTTGCATTGGTAGCCACCTACAAAGGAATGCAATGTGACAGTTATGAACTTCAATAATACCATATAATAAAGCCACCAAACCGGCAAGCAATAATACAATAAAGTTTTGTTCATGCAATCAAAGTCGCCGATGTACAACAAAATCCAAATCAGCATTAGTAATCGGTAATGTCAAGGTTCATCAGGTGGATAAGCCATTAAATAAATATTTAAAATGACATCACTATAATATCAGCTTTAACCAAAATAAGGTTAATGCTACTCAACGATTTCACAAACAGACAAAGCAATAACATAAGAAGGGCATGCTCATCTAACTAAATTAATTAACGTACCAAAAAAATCCAAATGCAATAATACTCTAAATAAAGTGAGCACCTTTTTCTTTTTCTCCTCTTCTTTGAGACGCTTTTCCTCTTCCTATTATTTCATCTTTGCTGCTCTCTTGAGAGCACTGCATGAGATCAATGTAAGGGTTTAAGATGCAGCGAAAGAAAGATCCAACATCAAATGAGAGAAGAACGAAAGAAAATGAAAATGAAAATTTACAGTGAAAGAACAATTTTGGAATCTAATGCTTACTTTTTGCTAATTGACATAGCTGCCGATGCTTCCATTGAAGGAGAGGCCTCCACTGATAGCTCTGAGACTGCTTTGGTCGTTTCTTCGTTAACCCCAGACATTAAGCCAATTGAGAGGAAAGGGTTTCTGCTAGGTGCCGAGGAAAATGAAAAAAAAGCGGTCGTTGTAAAAAGAGAAAGAGAGCAGGGAAATGAAAGGAAAGCTGTCATAGACGAGAGAGTGAGAGAATGCAGTAAACGGGTGAGGAGGAGGAAATAAAAGGCAACAAGGTGCCCGCTTGATAACCTTACGGGTGTTTTTGTTTTAGTTATAGAGTTTTAGAGCCATCTATTTCTACATCGTGAATTGATAGTATTCACCATGATTCATCTATTTCTACATCGTGAATTGATAGCATTCACCATAGTTAGTGAACATTTTCATGTTCACCAGTCTTCTATACCCTTGGATTAGATGTGAAGGGCGGAGTCTGGATCCTCTCCAATGACATCGAAGAAGATTCCTCTCCCATAAGCTTCTCTCAGTGCCACGTTTCATATCACGGAGACTTAATTCCGTTTCCCTATTTTTGATTTTTTTTTTCTATTTTTCTTTTTTCATCTCTCCCTGTTTTTTAGGAATTGTAGAAAAAGTAATTGAGTTCAAAATAGTTGGAAAACCAGGTTTTCTAACTCTACTCGTTTTTAAAAAAAACCTAGTGATTCGACCTTGTCAAATCCGATCAAGGCCAAGGTTCGAGAACTCGAATTTCGATACCAACTCGGTCCCCAGAAAAACAGAGTCGAGTTGAGATCTCGCCGAGTGGGTGCATTTTTTTTTTGACTCAAAGCCTCAATTCGATGGGTTTTAGACCTAGTTTGGGTCTGAAACTTAGTATTTAGACTATTTTAAACCATTTAAACACAATGGCACTATCAGATTTTGTAAAAACAAAGTCTAAATATGAGTTTCACTTTGGACCATAGGCTGGTAGACGACGACGTACTAAAATATCCTACTCTAAACATAGTTTAATAATAGAAAGTAATCAAAACATTCAATTAATATAAAATAACTTAAATAAGCATTAGAAATGTTGAAGTGTACAATAAGTCATTCTTTAAACAAATGTTACATAAAATGTGATATGTTAATGTGTTCAATCCCAACCATATCCACATAGAATTCTAATGTCAAAGTGTTGTTGTAGTTTTGCACATAGTTTGTCACAGCACTCATATAAGTGTTGTCATCAACATATTCAAACTCCCCTATCCTAGGGTATAGAAGAGGCGAAGGTGGTTGGTTTGAGGCCTGAGATCCATTGCTACTGTCATATTTAGGCATGTATGGGTATGACTGGTTTGGGACTGGGAATATGAGCCCAAAACCAGACCCAATGCTTTGATTGTCAAACTCATGTGTTGACTGCCTAAATTGGCCATAGCTACTATATTCAGAATTGGTGCTCCCCCGGCCATAATCATAGTCATGATGAGGCTGAGATGAATGTCACAACTGTTGCTTACTAGTAGTATCTATACTCATGCTTTTGAAATTTGCAAGCATGGTATTCATACTCATGTCATCATCCTGAGCCTGTGATTGTTTATGACCCTTCTTTTTCTTATACGTAGCGTGGCCACCATGGTCTCGATCCTGTGTGGTATGCGTAAACTGAGACTCACCTGTGTAATGCACAGGGTCTACCTGCGTTCCTACATTATACTGGTACTGCTCGCGCATCCCCTCATGCCGATCATTATAATAACCACCACTTTGCATGCCACCATCTCTAGCAGGGTCATCACCGTCACCACCATCACCATCACCATCACCATCACTATCACCACCATCACCATCACCACCACCATCATCAACAACAGTAGTAGCACTAGCACATACTTCATTCACAGGAGCTCCATCACTACACTGCTTCCAAAATCTTACTAATAAATAAAAAGAGTAACCAAATTAAGACAAACAAAATCATACAGTCGGGTCCATGTCTTCATCATCTACCACTTGAGGCTTCTGAACCTGTGAGCTTGCATTGGCAGCCGCCTACAAAGGAATGCAATGTGATAGTTATGAACTTCAACAATACTATATGATAAAGCCACCAAACAGGCAAGTAATAATACAATAAGGCTTTGTTCATCCAATCAAAGTCACCGATGTACCAACAAATCCAAATCAGCACTAGTAATCTGTAATGTCAAGCTTCACCAGGTGGATAAGCCATTAAACAAATGTTTAAAATGACATCACTATAATATCAGCTTTAACCAAAATATGGTTGATGCTACCCAACGATTTCACAAACAGACCAAGCAATAACATAAGAAGGGCGTGTTCATCTAACTAAATTAATTAATGTACCCAAAAAATCCAAATGTAATAATACTCTTAATAAAGTGAGCACCTTTTTCTTTGTCTCATTTTCTTTGAGACGCTTTTCCTCTTCTGTTTCATCTTTGCTTCTCTCTTGAGAGCACTGCATGAGATCAATGTAAGGGTTTAAGATGCAGTGAAAGAAAGATCCAACATCAAATGAGAGAGGAACGAAAACAAAAATTTATAGTGAAAGAACAATTTTAGGATCTAATGCTTACTTTTTGCTAATTGACGTAGCTGCTGATGCTTCCATTGAAGGAGAGGCCTCCATTGATAGCTCTAATACTACTATGGTTGTTTCTTCGATAACCTCAGACATTAAGCCATTTGAGAGGAAAGGGTTCCTATCAAGTGCCGAGGAAATTGAAAGGAAAGTGGTTGCTGTAAAGAGAGAAAGAGAGCAGAAAAATGAAGGAAAAGCCGTCGTAGACGAGAGAAGGAGAGAATGCAGTAAACAGGTGAGGAGGAGGGAATAAAAGGCAACGAGGTGCCCGCTTGATAACCTTACTAGTGTTTCTGTTCTGGTTATAGGGTTTTAGGGCCATCTATTTTTACATCGTGAATTTATAATATTCACCACGGTTCATCTATTTCTGCATCGTGAATTGATAGCATTCACCACAGTTAGTGAACATTTTTATGTTCACCAGTCTTCTATACCCTTGGATTAGATGTGAAGGGTGGAGTCTGAATCCTCTCCAACGACATGGAAGAGGATTCCTCTCCAATAAGCTTCTCTTAGTGCCACGTTTCATATCACAGAGACTTAATTCCGTTTCCCTATTTTTGATTTTTTTTTTTCGTTTTTCATCTCTCCCAGTTTTTTAGGAATCTATAAAACATGATTGAGTTCAAAATAGTTGGAAAACTAGGTTGTCTAACTCGACTCATTTTTTAGAAAAACCTAGTGATTCAGCCTTGCCAAATCCGGTTAAGGCCCAGGTTCGAGAACTCAGATCTCGATACCAACTCGGTCCCTAGAAAAATCGAGTCGAGTCGAGATCTCACCGAGTTGGTGCATTTTTTTTCCGACTCAAAGCCTCAACTCGGTGGGTTTTAGACCTTGTTTGGGTATGAAACTTAGCATTTAGCCTATTTTAAACCTTTTAAACATAATGGCACTATCAGATTTTGTAAAAACAAAGTCCAAATATGAGTTTCACTTCGGACAATAGGTTGGTAGGCGATGATGTACTAAAATACCCTACTCTAAACATAGTTTAGTAATAGAAAGCAATCAAGACATTCAATTAATGTAAAATAACTTAAATAAACATTAAAAATATTAAAGTGTATAATACATCAATTTTTAAATAAATGTTATATAAAATGTGATATGTTAATGTATTAAACCCTAACCATATTCACATAGAATTCTCATGTCATAGTGTTGTTGTAGTTTTGCACATAGTTTGCCACAACACTCATTTAAGTGTTGTCATCAACATATTCCAACTCCCCTATCCTAGGGTATAGAAGAGGCAGAGGCGATTGGTTTGAGGCGTGAGATCCACTGCTACTTTCATATTGAGGCATGTATGGGTATGGCTGATTTGGGATTAGGAATATGGGCCCAAAACTAGACCCAATGCTTTGATTGTCAAACTCATGTGTTGACTACCTAAACTGACCATAGTCACTATATTCAGAACCAATGCTCTCCTGGCCATTATCATAGTCATGATGAGGCTGAGATGAATGCCACAACTGTCACTGACTAGTAGTATCTATACTCATGCTTCTGAAACTTGCAAGCATGGTGTTCATATTCATGTCATCATCCTGAGCCTGTGATTGTTTGCGACCCTTCTTTCTCTTATACGTAGCGTGGCCACCATGGTCTCGATCCTGTGTGGCATGCGTAAATTGAGACTCACTTGTGTAATGCATAGGGTCCGCCTGCGTTCCCACATTATACTGGTACTGTTCGTGCATCCCCTTATGTCGATCATCATAATAACTACCACTTCGCATGCCACCACCACCTAGCAGGGTCATCACCATCACCATCACTATCACTATCACTATCACCACCATCACCATCACCACCATCATCCTTAGCAGCAGCAGCAACACTTCCTATTGCAGCCTCAAAAGGTCTTTGTGACTCTGAATGCTCATGCCCCTCTTACGATTTATAATACTCAATATTTGTACTGGTTACCGACGCAATGATGGGGTCGGTCCTACCCACAGGTTGATTCATATCTGGTGTACCATGATCCCTCACCCACTGGAATAGGGGATCATCGTCGTCCTCAATGTCCTCCTGAAAAATGTTGGCTAGTTCGATGGGTTCTTTATCATTGGTGTCCATTCCTTCACGTATATGCCTCATCCTTAATCTTATATTGTAACACATATACACCAGTTACACCAGTTGTTTGCTACCCAACCTTTTCCGCCTCATCGAGTGGATCAATGAGAATGTACTCTAATTGCGCTCGTATCCGGAGGATGAACAAGTTTGTGAGAGTACTGACACTGCTATCTTCCTCAGGTTAGGTGAACTTGTACTATAAAACACCCACCATTCGGCTACATTAAAATTATAAAATATGAAGAATATGTACATTCTAAAGGGATAAAATTATAATTCATAAATATAATATCATGCCACCTACCAAGGTCTGACTTTTGTCTACTCTCCACTGCAGCTTTTCGACTGAAACTTGTTGAGGCTTCTTTGAAGTTTTGGATCTGTTTTCATTTCAAATTTCAAACATTGTTAGAGGCATTAGCATTTTGTAATTACATTCCTTTACTTACTACCACAGTATCAAGTCCCATACTCTCACCTCATCATTGCACTTAGCCTGTGTCTTGGCATTGGGCTCCAACTTCTCAATAACATTTTGAACTGCACTAACAACTCTGTGTCTAGCCCAAGATTATGTGAGTACTAATACTTTGGATTCAGATAGTATGCTGGTAAAGTGAAAACCAAGAATATAACTTGTTCGTGACTTAATGTTTTTGAGTTTGAATATGTAAATGTAAAAACTCATATAAAGTGTAAAGTATGTTGAAGTGTTGAACTCACCAGCTTTATGCAATGGATGACTCAAGTGCTTCTCCCACAGCGCATCAATGATGTTAGTGTATGACCTTGCACTCCTGGGTATCGCAGCTCTGACCATTTCCTTCATCTTCTAAAGGACAACATAAATATGGGGTAAGGTAGGCTTCTTCTCTGTATCAACCATCCTTAGTATTGCCACCATCAGCTCTAATATGGCAACAACTTTATGCAAGTTCTTCCAGAATTGTCACTTGCACTGGTATGATGTGTTGCCCTCCCTTCTTCTAAATTAGACCCATACCAACTAAACCATTGTTCACTTGCAAACATAGACCTGAGATCTATCACCTTTGTTTGAAAGCTCTTCAATGCAATGTAATTGGTGGCAAATCGAGTGACACCATGCCTTACTAAATCGCCATTGCATTTTTTCCTCAACATGACTAAATCACAACCATGGTTATATACAAAAGTGGTCACTTGTCTTTCCCTATTGACCATACTTGCCACCAAAGTTTTCTTCCCCATGTCTTTCAATAGTAAACCAATGGAATGTGCTGCACATGGAGTCTAAAAGAGGCGGATCCTCTTACTCTTCTTGTTCATCAACTTCTCTCCAGCCTTTTTAAAGTTAGAACCATTATTTGTCACAATTTGGATAACGTTCTTTGGTTCTATCTCATCCACCACTAGCTTCAGTTCCTTATACAAGTATGATGCATCCTTTATATGTTTCAACGCATCGACAGACTTCAAGAAAACTGTATTCCCATTGCAACTCATCATGAAATTGATAATGGACTATCTAGTAGGTCCACTCCAACCATCAGCCATAAGGCTAACCCCATACATCTCCCACCTTTGCTTCAGACCCTTAATGTACTCTTTCTGCTCCTCTACCTCTTGAGGCAAATATACAATATATAAGTCATGTGGTGAAGGCCCCTTTCATCCTGGGCCAGCCCTCTCTGCAGCGTTAAGAAATGCATGATAGTATGTTTCTTGTGCTACATTAGCTGGAATGTCATTGTATAACATGAACTTGTTTTAGGCTTTCCGTGTTTCATCTTGTTTACCACCAAACACTTGCGGGATGGTTGATTGGTAGGCATCTTGTTGCCTAAAAATAGATAGATCCTGCTCAAAAGTGGGATCTGGTGAATGTGCTCGTGGTTGGGTGGGGGGCCGTGGGATCTGTCTTGTATCAGTGCTTCTCCTCCTCTCATCTTGTTGCACTGGTGCAGCTGAGCTAGATCCACCATCTCCTCTTGCCTGCTCATATTTTCTCATATTCTCATAATGCAAACTTTGTCTACTCTTTGCCAAAGTTTGTTGGTAAATTCTCCACTCGGCCTCTGATTCAAACTCACCAGGTGTAGGCTTATATTCAGTATCATCTCCTCCATGGATCTTTACACTAGGCCTCTCTAACACTGCCTCATCAAAATCTATTTGTTGTCTATCCCTCTCAATTTTCTTTGCTCATCCTCCACTCAAGTGTTGGGCCATAGCCACTTTCACTTGGCTCATAACATTTTTGCATGAGGCAACGTCCTTACCTGTACCAGCCAAATGTTGTTTTGACCTAATGGCTCCTCCAGATAGCAACTCTCCACAATAGTTTCACTTGGACTTCTTTTTATCCTCAGACATCAGGACTCCATGTTGCCATGCTATATCCCCCATTGTATACGAAATATCTTACTTTTTACACTGTTACATAAAAAAGCATGTATTAGTAACTATTAAAGATTTAAAGTATTGTATTCGTAACTATTAAACATAATGTTAAGCTACTAGAACAATTAAATAGTTGTCTCTTATTTACCCTCTAACCCTATTTCTTAATTAAAAATAAAATTTAAAATTTTTATTAAAAACATTTATACCTTAAAGTATAAAATATTATAATGTACTGATGTATTTGACACCATTTGAAGTTGGACATTATGTACATATATTGTGCATAATTTTCCAACAAAAAAAGGTATTTTTTCTTAATATTATATATATTTTTTATAATTTCAATAATATATTTATTAATTTTGAAAAATAAAATAATTTTTTTAATGGGTGAAAAAATCAAATGACTCAATGAGGCTATGGAGCATCCAAAGTTATCCAACATATATGAAAATCACTTCCAAACAATTACTATTCATCCTATTCTTAAAAAAAAAAATCATTTTTTGTAGAAAATATAATAAAAAAGTAATATTAGAAAAAAAATTCGGATTCCATCAAGTGATAAATCGTTCAAAGTTGTGTAACATATCTTAAAATGACATAAATCTACCAAGAATTAAACAAATTTTTTTGAAAAAAATAGATTTGGGGAAAAATCATTTACTTTTGAAAAATTCTTCAAATTTGTGATGAATCTTGAAGATGTGTAGTTGAATCTTCAAATGTTCAGCTGAAACACAGTTCATAGCTTGAAATCTATTCAAAAAACGAAGTAACAGAGTAGTTTTGGGAAGAAGAGGTCTCGGTTTTGGGAAGAAAAGAGAATTTTGGGGGTTTTGGACAGAACTCGCCAAGATATGACGAGTTCTGTCGAGTTAGGTGGGGTATTTAAGTGGTAGATGGGTAAAAATATGGGCCGGAACCGAGATCCGAGGGCGAGATATCGGTGAGATTTTGCACTTTTGAGACTCGCCTCTAGTCTCGTCTTGGGTCTTCAAAAAACCGAGAAACTTGGTGAGAACTCAACGAGATCTCGCGAGTTCTCGAACTATGGTTTATACATTATTATAGGAATAGGGTTCTCTAAGTAAGTGAAATAGAAGGGCACAACAATGAGATGCAGAAAAATGGTATCATGCATTGAAGGACAACGAGGTCATTTCATATGAATAGGAAATAGATAGATACAAGTGCTAGCTTACTCTACCCCATTGGCTCAGAGAACCTTTTCCCATTATTATAAATCAAAGAATAGTGTTAACATAGTGGTACCCTAAGGCTCGATGACAAAGGCTTCAATTACAGCTAGAAACCTAGGATTTCAAAATAAAGTTAACCGGCAACATTGTTGAAAATACTGAAATTCTTAGAAGATAACCTCAAGGGACACTACAACACACTGTGCTATAGCAACTGAGATTATTCCATATATAAGGGGGCAACCGATATTATGTAGAGGTAATAACTTAATGGGAAATAATGTACGCAGTGCCGGTATCATGTACTCTCTGAAAAATCTCTCTCCTGCTTGACATGTGAGCCCCTATATCCAAACTGTGTAGTGCATCCTCCCGTGCTTCCATTAGTTTGGCATGAGAGATTTCATTCCTCATCGACAACATATTGATCTCCTGCTCTATATTTATATATTTCAATAGCTCTTAGAGGTAGGATATGTATGGACCAACCGATGAATCCAGACTTAAATGATTAAGATATTTAGGCCCTGACCATCCCAAACTCATGTAATAAAATAATAGGCTGATTCTGATTTGGAGAAATCATTTACAGCAGTTTGATGCTATTATCAGAGATATATGATTGTTGGATTCAAGAGAAATGTTTGTCCTATCTACCTATAATTAAGCATGATCGGACCCTCACCGTGGCATCAGTTACAGGATTATCAGGAAATAATATCTTGATTCAAATTTTATGAAACATGATGGATAGATAACCATTTTATGGATTCAAACAAGGGAAAATAAAGAAAAGAAAGTGTTCTTGTATTAGGCACATTGACATGGAGATATCTAAGTCAAACCAATGTGAAGCCACTGCCAGTTTTTCAATTTTGGATTGACTAGTCCTAGACCATAATACATTCTACCACAAATCCCAGACTACCTGCCTCAGACTTGACAAAACAGAATTTTTCGACAAATGGACCTGTGACCCTATAGACTCAAGCTATCTTCCTAAGGGGTATGTACGTTTGGCTAATACTAGCTTGCTTTAACTTTGGATCATTTCAGATTAGAACTGAACCAACTGTTTTGACCCCTTGTTCTTATATCTTTATTGTAGTTGGGTTCACATTCATTACAATCTACTCTAATCATTTAGAAGAAAATAGAACATTAATAAAAAGGTAAGAGAAACCTTAACATTCTCATTAAGCACTAAACAATGGCAAAAACCCATGAATTTACATATCTTTGTACATCAATATCTCTGTCTTTTCCTTCCAATCATAGAAAAATGAAAATAGAACTACTACGAGGGTAGAGAAGAGGAGAGCAAAAAACAAAACAAAAAAAATGGTTTTGCTATTTCCCAGGCCACGAATACCCAATGTATGCACTAAATACATTTCCCCATATAACACATTTTCTCTCCCTCTCCAATTGCAACAAAAAAAGAGCAAAACTGCTACAAGGGAAGAGGGGAGGAAAAAATTAGAGCAAAAAAGTTAGATTGCTATCTCCTAAACCTATGCTGTGGAGCACCATAGACAAGACTACAGTTTCAGCTTGAAACAAGGTAGAAGCTTGTAAAGAGAGGCATCAGAACTAATTTAGATACAAATACCCAATTGGGCTGGAAATGTGACCATCCAAGAAAAAGCAAACTAGTAACCTAATAATCAGAAGCCCCTTCCAAGAGAAGAACCTCAAGCAAGATAACAAAGTGGGGTCTAAAATCTGCAAAAGCTAGGACCAAAAGGACAAAATCTGCTCAAAGAAATCTGAACTGTTGTCCAAAATTGTCTCATTGCTGTAGCCTTCATCATCATTGGTGGAAAGAACAATGATAGCATCTTCATTAGCACAAGACATAGGATAAGATGCTCCGTCACTGATGAAGTCAAAAGCTGTGGCACCAACACTATTATCATCAATAAGATGATCAAAGATATCTTCATTGTCATATGCAACTATCCAATCAACATAATTTTCATCTTCATTGGTTGGGAAAAGAATACCAACATTTTATTAGTAGAAGATAAAGGACAAGATGATAGATCAGTAACAAAATCAGAGGCTGCAATATCCCTGCTCTCATCCTCAACTCCTAACAACAGTTCAACATGAGAATCGTCATAAAAAAGAGCAGGCGGTTCAGCATGAGTAGTAAGAAGAGCAAGCAACTCAGCGTAAGCATCATCATCAAAAAGAGCAGGCTGTTCAGCATGAGCATCATCATCAACAAGAGCAGGCTGAAGAGTAATCTTATATGATGACAAAGAGAATAGCCTCTGGCATACATTTCACCTCAGACTTTCTAAAGCGCTTCTCAAGAGCTGTAATTCCTCCAAATAACTGTACCCATCAACATCAATCGAATCCCACCAAAAAATCATCTTCTTTCCCTCACAAGAACATTGATTCAACTGTTCCCCCTCCTTGTTGCCTACCCATTCAGCCTCTGTGATTTCTTTGGCTATAGAGGAAAACATCTTTCTATATTCCTCATCTTCTTTAGCTGAGCCAGGAGGTTTCAAGGATATGTTGCTAAGGTATTGATCAATAACGACGTCAATAGAAGAGGTCTGGGTGACAAAATTGAAGAGTCTAGTAACTTGTGTCAATTTCATTAATGAATTGTGTGATATTTATAATACAACAGTGGAGCTGAAACAGAGTAGAATAATCTAGAATACAAGAACCCACTTGACCCACTTGGTCAGTTGCAACTAAACAACTAACTGTCCACATGGGACGCTAATGTGGCTTTCTCCTTTACACGCCCCCGCAAGCTTAGCGGGTCAGAGATCGCAAGCTTGGCACGCAGCGTGAGAAACCGTGCACGTGAGAGAGGCTTGGTTAGAACGTCAGCCACTTGATCAACAGTGGAGATATAGTGAACCACAAGCCGTTTAACAGCCACCAATTCCCGAACAAAGTGGAAATCAATTTCAATGTGTTTAGTGTGAGAATGAAACACTGGGTTCACAGTCATGTATGTTGCTCCAACATTATCACACCAGAGAGTAGGCGGTGTAGCCAAAAATACGCCTAACTTGCCCAAAAGGGAACTAATCCATACCAACTCTGTATTGGTCGAGGCAACTGCACGATACTCAGCCTCTGTAGAAGACCTTGACACAGTTCATTGTTTCTTGGAACCCCAAGAGATCAGATGAGAACCAAGAAAGATAATATAACCCGTTGTTGATCAACGATCATCAGGGCATCCAGCCCAGTCAGCATCAGAGAAAGCCTTCAAAGAAATGGCATTATGTCTGCGGAAGAACAACCCCAAGGTGCTAGAACCACGAAAATAGCGCAAAATACGTTTTACAGCCGTCCAATGAACATCGGTTGGAGCGTGCATGAATTGAGCCACTTTGTTGACTGCAAAGCTGATATCTGGTCGTGTGGCAGCAAGATACTGTAGGGCCCCAACGGTGCGGCGATACATAGTACCATCAGACAAAGGAACACCCGAGGTTACTGTCAAGGCAACACCTGTAGCCATAGGCGTGGATAGTGGCTTGGCATCTTGCATATGAGTGGAAGCCAAAAGATCTTTGATATATTTCTGTTGAGTTAATAACAGGCCTTCATTGGTCCGTTGGGCCTCAATGCCAAGGAAGTAATGCAAGTGCCCAAGATCCTTAAGAGCAAATGCATTGGATAATGTCTTAATAAAATCTATGATGGCGACCAAATTGTTGCTGGTGACGAGTTAGTCATCGACATAGATCAAAAAATATAGGACTATATCACCAGCCTGATATATAAAAAGAGACGTGTTTGTCCGTGAGGCAACAAAGCCTTGAGAGATAACGAATGTGCTAAGCTTGGTATACCAAGCCCGAGGTGCTTGTTTGAGCCCACACAATGATTTGCGTAGGTGACAGACATGAGCCGGAAAGGAAGAGTCAACAAATCCTGGTGGTTGAATCATATAGACCGATTCACCCAGGTCACCGTGGAGAAATGCATTAGACACATCTAGTTGTTTAATGGGCCAGTTGTGTGTGATTGCCAAAGATAGAATAATGCGTATCATTATTGGTTTGACCACCGGACTAAATGTTTCCTCATAATCGAAACCAGGACGTTGATGGAACCCCTTTGCTACCAAACGGGCTTTGAAACGGTCAATCGAGCCATCGGGCTTTCGTTTAATCCAAAATACCCATTTGCACCCAATCACATTGTGATTTGCACTAGGGGGAACCAACACCCAAGTTCCATTACCAAGCAAGGCATTGAATTCTTTGTGCATGGCTTTGCGCCAATGAGAGCACCGGGCTGCCTGAGTGTAACATGTTGGAACTTCATTGTCAGTCATAGTGGTGACAAGATTAAGACGAACCAGAGGAGGCTTCAAAGAGCCTGTACGTGATCTGGTAACTATTCGATCCATATGAACGGCAGCCTTTGGGCTGGAAATAGTGACATGATCCATAGGAACAGCGGGCCTAGCAAGTGAATTGTGCGGCCCATTTAAAATTTCAGGTTGCCCATCCACTATATTATTAGTTACATCATTGTTTAATAAAAGTCCAGGTACAGAGTCCATTAAGGATACATTTTCAACAATGACACTTGGTGGATCACAAACATGTCCTGGAGCATGAGGCTGCAGCCCAGATGGCTCATTAGTCTATCTCTGTGCACTATTGTCAACATCAATAGGCCGTGAACAATCTGGCCAGTTTGCAGTGATTTCAGCAGGCCGAGAACAGGGATATATGACTGGTGGAACCATAGGCAGCCAAGAAGAAATGGAAAAGGAAGAAGATGTAGGAGAAGATAAAGTGGAGAAAGGAAAATTGTTTTCAACAAATTGAACATGACGAGAAATGTATATTTTTTTGGTGGATGGATCAAAGCAGCGGTATCCAAGGTGGGTGGTGGAGTACCCAAGGAAGATGCAAGGTGTGGATCGTGGTTAAAGTTTAGATTTAACATATGGCCGAAGCCATGGGTAGCAGAGGCACCCAAACACCCGAAGTAGAGCATAATCAGGTGTAATATGAAATAGGTGTGTATATGGACAATTACCACCAAGAATGGTTAATGGCAGCCTGTTGATTAAGTAAACAGCAGCCTGGAAGGCAGCTGTCCAAAACAGTTGAGGCATAGATGCCTGAAATAACATGGCCAAACCGGATTCTACAATATGCCGGTGTTTTCTCTCTGCCACGCCATTCTGTTCAGGCATATGTGGGCAGGAGATTCGATGGGTAAGTCCATGAGTTGAAAAAGAGCGGCCAGTTTTAAGAATTCTCCACCTCCATCAGATTGAAAGGCTTTAATAGGACGCTGAAAATAAGTTTCTACTAATGATTTGAATTGAGTAAAAACAGCAAGAATATCAGATTTGAGTCGAAGAGGAAACAACCAACAATATTTGCTAAAATCGTCAATGAATACAACATAGTATCTAAAACCATCAAATGATGAAACAGGAGCAGGGCCCCAAAGATCACTATGAATAAGGTCCAAAGGACCAGCACTAGTGTATGACTACTAGAGCAGTGGCAGGCCTCACAGTGAGACACCTTACCAGTAAATGGAACTGAAGTAGAGGAAAGAAGTTTCTAAATACGTTTGGGAGATGGATGACCAAGGCGTCCGTGCCAATCCGTGAAGGTGGCAGCTGCAGCAGAGATGGTGGAACGGGTGCTAACAGAATGCAACACTGTGAGTGGAACACCAAATAAACCATTGCTACTCTGGCCTTGGCAGAGCATCCTACTTGTCTGGAGGTCCTTGATAGAGAAAGAATGTGAATAAAATTCAAAAAACACATGGTTGTCAGCACAAAATCGAGAGATGGATAGCAAATTGCAGTGTATATTAGGAACATAAAGAACTCCAGACAAAGAGAAGGTAATCCCAGAATATTCAGCTAAAGTAGAACCAGAGTGGGATATGGAAAGTGAATGTCCATTACCTACAATGACATTGTCATTACCAGTATATGGTTCAGAAATAGCTAGGTTAGAAAGATCTACAGTTAGGTGATTGTTAGACCCACTGTCTAGAAGCCAAAAATCAGAATTAAACGAGGAATAAGAAGAAGCAAGACTGAAAGCAGAGGAACCAAGATTAATACCAAGGTAAGCATGATTGAATCGCTGAGGACATTGGGATGCAAGATGACCATCTAGGCGACAGATCTGGCAGCTGGCCCTCTGAGATTGCAAGAATGTGGAAGAATTATAACCATTCCCAGACTGAGAAGCTTACTGGGATGAATTATAACCAGCTGTTACCTGAGTTTGATTTTGCCTGCGATAACCAGTATTATAGCTTCGATGCTGAGAGTCACCGGAATCAGCATAGGACTGTGAAGAACCACCATTATTGTAACTCCTATCAGAATGATTCTGTCTGCGGTCCTGATTGCGACCTTGAGACCAAGAACCACTATTATGGTAACCCCGATTGCTGCGATAAGAGCGATTTCCACGGTATGAATAGCCACGGGAAGGTCGTGATCGATCAGAGGAACCACGGCTCGCAACATTGGCGGTCAAGATTCTGGCAGTGGCTGCCGAAGCAGAAGATAACATATAAAATTCCTGATTAAGCAGAAGTCCAGAGAGATCCAAGAATGACATGGTCTCAGATCGGAGACGAACAGAGGTAGAGAAGTCGCGATATTCATTGCCTAGACCACGAAGCACAACAAGGATGAGATCTTCATCCGAAACAGGACAATTAACAGCAGCAAGTGCATCTGCAATTGATCGCGCCTCAAGAAGATACTCCGTCACTGTTGCGGTTCCTCGCTGTAGACGAAGAAGGCGATCTTTGAGGTTCATAATTCTGGAATGAGACGACGGAGCAAACACCCTATTTAGGGTTTGCCAAGCTTCAAAAGAAGTTTGAGCACCAATAATGTGTGGCAAGGTTTCTTCTGATAAAGAAGAAATCATCCAACTGAGAAGCAACTGATCCTGCCTATCCCAAAGATCGCAAGCAGTATCAACAGTAGATGGCGATGAATCCGCAGAGAGAGCAGAAGCTGAAGGTCGAGGGAAGGTCCCGTCGACATAGCCAAGAAGGTTATGGCCTTTGAGAAAAGGAAGGAACTGTGCTCGCCAGAGCAAGAAGTTTGTTACAGAGAGCTTCAGTCATAAAGAATGATGAGCAGAGACTGAAACCAGTGGAGCGAGAGAAGAACCAGAGGAGAGAACCCCGGATTGACCTTCAAGTCATGGAAGATGAGATTCAAAGCGAGAAAAAAAAAGCTAAGAAAGAAAGACAAAACGTAAAGAACTCATTTGAGCAGAAAGTGCTCGATACCATGAAGAGTCTAGTAACTTGTGTCAATTTCATTAATGAATTGTGTGATATTTATAATACAACAGTGGAGCTGAAACAGTAGAATAATCTAGAATACAAGAACCCACTTGACCCACTTGGTCGGGCTTGCAACTAAACAACTAACGTCCGAGGAGAGAACCCGGATTGACCTTCAAGTCATGGAAGATGAGATTCAAAGCAGAGAAAAAAAAAAGCTAAGAAAGAAAGACAAAACGTAAAGAACTCATTTGAGCAGAAAGTGCTCTGATACCATGAAGAGTCTAGTAACTTGTGTCAATTTCATTAATGAATTGTGTGATATTTATAATACAACAGTGGAGCTGAAACAGAGTAGAATAATCTAGAATACAAGAACCCACTTGACCCACTTGGTCAGTTGCAACTAAACAACTAACTGTCCACATGGGACGCTGATGTGGCTTTCTCCTTTACAAAAATTATATGGGTTTCCTGTAGGGGAGAAGATGACCATGGCAATCTTGGCGTTGCAGAGGACACTGGTGTTCAAGGCTTTGCCAAAAAGACCCTTACGGCTCTTGGAAAAGGTCACATGTCTCTTGCTCTTGTCATCGATCTTCTCAATTGCTATTTACGTTTACCCATTATGGTAGCAGCCACTGCATTTCAGAATTTCCACATGTAATAGAGAAAATTAAGTCATTCAACTGAAATAAGATTAAAAAAAAAAACACTGAAATATGATTAAAAAAATAATATAAACAAGATATTATACAAATTACACTTCAAGGGTTCCATGCACAAAAATCCCTATACGTACTTCTAAATTGAATTCTATATGATATTACGATATTCAGTCAATAACTAGATAACCTGATAACCAATTAGCTTACATTCCCCCGATAAAATCTCTTGTATGACTCCATATATCACGACGTAAATAGAATTGGAATGGCTGTAGTTGTTAGAATACATAATACAGAAAACAAATGGAAATCTCCATCTTTTAGGTTTAGTGAAATGAACATAAATGAACGTATATCAGGTTTAGAACTCATTTTAATACATTACATTAATATCACAAACAGAAACAAAAATCTGCCAGCTAGAACCAAGCATAAACCAATTTAAAAATAATGTACATAAAGAGATGGTAAAGATATAATATATTGAAGAATTAAGAATGACCTTTTCAACAATGTATATTTAGGTTGGTTCAAATGCCTTGTTTCTCTTTTCAAGCCATTCCGCTGCAATTGATGGTGGTACTTAGCCAAAGGAACAAAAGCAGAAGTAAGAAAATAATTACAAAAAAAAAAAGAATGCATCTAACGAATAGTTTTCATTTCTTAGTTCTTAAATTTTTAAAAGAACACCATTTTCTGAACCAATGGATGCTGAAGCAATCAAACAGATTAAACAGGCAACTCCAATATCAGAAGCAAAATTATTGGATGTACGTGTGACCCCATGTCCAGGACCTGCAGAACACTCACAACTCTGAAACCCCCACAACCTCGTGTATCATGTATAAAAGATCATGAATCCTGAAGAGATTACTCATGAAAAAAATCAGTATGGCCATGTGATTGCTGCTGTGTATTCCCTTTTCACTTTAATTTGGACAGCAAGAAAAATTTAACTCAAGCTCAGGATGTCTATAGTTCAGGGAGTCATAATCTGGCCATATTGATTTTTGGCTGGGTATTATAAGCAGAGCCTAGATAATGTGGAGTCTAATATTTTAAAATGATTCAAAAGACATGGATCCATTTGTGCATAAGAATGTACATGACTATGGAGCATAGTACGTTTAGATGATAAGAAATACATAATATGGAGGTCCAGGACCATTTTAGTGATTTTATTGTTAGGGTTAGGGTTTAAGCACAAGGTTGCTTAAAGTATTACACCCTAAGTATCTAATTTGGAATACCCAGACTGCTGCCTTTAGCTAGTATATATAAAGAAACTAGGGTTTAGGTCAGATGGGCTAATTACTAGATTGCCCCTCACAGCCTGGGCATAAACACAAGTAGGATTATATTAGAACATATGAAGTGATATTACATAAATACCCTTACATTTATAACCACAGACTGAGTTTGGGTCTAAATTATAAACTTATTTAAGCTATTTGAGGTAGAAATAGCAAATAGTGCATCAACAATGACCATTTTCTTTTTTATATGAATATCATAAGATTCATCAATAAAAAAGTAGTATATCTCTAAGATTGTTCATGATAAAATTAATGTTCTCCAATATAATGGCATTCACAATGATTTTTCGTGTTTACCATAATTAATCTTCATTTTGTACAAAAACAATATTCATTTTTTTATGGTGACTAAAAAACGTACAAAAATCTCACAAAAAAAATGTAGATAAATAAAAATCTAAGATTGTTTGAGTTCTTAGGTTCACCATGATCTCATAAAAAATTGACCTTTGTCATAGAAAGAACCAAATGCAACCAATTCATGTGTTCTTATCCTAATATTCCTTTCAAGAAACCTCCAAATGCTTACAAAAATTTGTCTGAATCTGTTTTTCCGGTTCATCGAATCTTGACACTTTCTTTAAGCTCGTCTATGAGCACCATTGGGGCCTCCAACATTTAACTACAAAACACAACATATTTCGCTATACTATACTACAAACAGATAGCATATTCATTAAACCATATAGGATTAAACTATCTTGCCTCTTATCCTTTTTCCTTTTTGGTTACCAGACTGACAACAACCATTTTGTGGACATTTTCTTTGGATTTCATCTCAAATGTTAAATCCTAGCCCAAGATCCACAGGAAGAAATCCCATGCTAATCTTTGAACAGTTATGTTTTTAGAAGATTACATTGGATCACCGTAACCAATGACAATTTAGCGAAATGATCCAGATCGCAAGTCTAATAGGAGGAAGTAGAACCAGACTGAACTCAACACTCAACTCAGTCTCTACGGTTCTGGTTCACCCAGTTTAGGTTCAGATTTAAACCAGCTTCGGTTAAAAAAAAAAAAAAAAGATTTGTACCAGCCAGAGTACTCCATCCTATTTTATCATATCCCTTATAGTAGAGTTAGAGTTCTCTTTAAAAGTGGAGGTCAACCAAGTGATTTATGATTAGTTCTAGTAAACCAAAATAAGATTTTAAGAACAAAACAGCCACAGGACAGAACTGCAGTGATTTAAGGACAATTAAGTAGCAACAGATTTAATGATGATTCAACAATCAGATGGGCTGGAAAACTATAGATATACTTAGATGAACAAACATATGTGGCATGTTTGTTCACATAATTCATAAACAAATAAAATGCCAAAGAAGAATATAAAGAAATACAGCAATGAGATGAGCTAACTTCAATAGGAACTGGTAAGCAATGGAGAATCATCAAACCTAGCTTACATGATATACTTTTAATAAGCTAATTGGCTCAGCATTGACTACATCTGTGTATTTTCAACTTATTTGGTACTATATTTTACCATGTAAACTCTTTCTCTACCCACAAGCACAGGTATATTATCTTCATGGAGTAAAAAGTGACAGGTTGACAAATTACACCCATTTATACATAATCTAAACATCACATAACCATAATTGTTGGAATTTTAATTTGTCTTTAAAATTAGGGAAATTTACGAAACACCCCCTGAAAATGGATCGATACTCAGATCACCCCCTGCATTAGAGCCCTATACTCAAATTAGACCCTACCGTTAGTTAACTGATGAAGTTAGCTAGTTAAATTTTTTGAAAATCCTAAACTACCCTTGAGAAGAGTATAATTACTATTTTACCCTTAGATATGTCACCCAGTTAAATAAATTTAAATCCCTAAACTACCCTTTGATTAATGTGAAGTTACTTTTTACCCTTGGATCTAAAAACCCCCAATTTTTTTAAGTTTATAAAAATGAGGGGAATATTCCCTCTTCTTCCCCAAATCAACAGAAAGACAAATGAAACCCTAGGGTTCTGCCTCAAGGAAACGCCGTGAATGGCGGCCAAAACACCGTGATGACGGTCCAATAATCCCGACGAAGGGTGGTGATAGGCCGGCGACCAATCGTATGGCGTCAAACGCCGTGAATCTCCTGCGATCCTTGCACCTCACGATTAGCTTTCCCTATTTCTCCCACCACAAAACCCCAAGACAAAAACCAGCTGCCGTGAAAGAGCATCCATGGCAGATGCAAATGATTGTCGGAGATTCACAAGTTTACTTCCTTGGCCAAGTCCGACTCTCCGAATCTGAATACGAAACCCACTTAAACCCCCAAATTTTCATTGATTTAATTCAGAAATGGCTCCGAAGTCGTTGAAGCTATGTTGAGCTCTCTGCTGCAATTTTCCTCTTTCACGGTTCTCGATTTCTATGTTTAGATTTGGAGATCAAAAGTGTTACAGAAAAGGGTTCAATCTAACCTGCAACAACACAGCTGTTCACAGAAAATAATGTTGAAGTTTTTAATGTCATTAGAAGGCCAACTGAGCAATCCCAGCTTCTCCATAACTACTGATTTAAATAATGAAAAACTCTTTATCCCATTCCACACCCATCTTGGGCATGTCAAAGAGAATGCATCGCGCATGGTTAAGCTTTCGAGTTTGGCCCAAGATTTGAATCATCTTCAGATGGGTCGATCGATCATGACGGTAACCAGTCTTTAACGATCCATTTGAAGAATTGCAGAGCATGCTCAGAGTTATGGGCTCCGTGCAAAATATTCTAGACAATAGAGTGATCGAATTCATGGGATTTGAAGTGGATTTGGGAAGCTGCAGTTCTTGCTTCTTGGGCTTTTGAAAAATATGAGGTTTAGGGTTTTCTTGATGGATGATCCTCCGGCCATATACCGTTTTTGACTAGCCTGAATTTTTTTGTTTAAGTTTAGGGTTTTTAATTTAATCAAAGGGCTTATTACAGTTCTTTATATTAGTCAATAGCACCGATGATTTGCCTCTTGCAGGTGTGAGTCATCATTGGAAGCAACTGCCTCGCCGTTGAGTCACCATCGGAGCAGCTGCCACCCGCTGTCTCTTGGTTTTTTTGTTTTTTTTCCTTCTCTCTGGCGACTCTCCTACGAACTTATGCTTGAGATTGAGTTACAGGTGTGAGGAAGAGGATGAATTTAGGTTGAAGATGAAGGAAAGGGTAGTATTGTAAATTTAATTCTAATGATTTAGTACAAGGGTAAAATAGTCCTTTTACACCAATAACTAACAGCAAACTAACACCATTAGTGTAGAGGGGGTTATCTGAGTATTTTCAAATATGAGGGGGTGATCTGAGTATCGGCCCATTTTCAGGGGGTGTTTCGTAAATTGCCCTTAAAATTAAAGATTAAAAATATTTAAAGGATTATGCCGGTTTCCTAATAGGCACCAATATGCACCTAAATGACCAATAGGTGTCACCAATTCATAATCTAAGCATCACATATGACGTCCAACCTAGGCCCAAGTCCAGCCAGGTCTGAGATTTGATATGTATATTATGTTATATACTGTATACATATGTAGTCGACCCCATTTAGTTGGGACAAGGCTGAGTTGTTGTTATTGCTAAGTGTTAGTCTCGGTCATGGGTATTTTGCTTTATTTGTTAGTTTAAGTTAGTGATGGGTATTTTGGTTATTAGAATACTTAATGTTTTAAATCGATTGTAATTGTGTTGTGATTAATATAAATCCTCTCTTAAGCCCATGGTTGGTGTAATCCATTCTCAACGCAACCATAGGCAGTGTTCTCTATTTCTTTTTGTATCTCTTCTTTCTTCTTCTTTGCTGCAGGTCTTCGTGCTCTTGTATTGTCACATGGTATCAAAGCATTGAGAAAATGTGATTTACTTCATTAGTTTAGTTGAAATCATGTTTTGAGTCAGTTTCTTTCATTATTTTAGTTTCTTAGTCAGTTTATATTATCTTGCTAATTAAGAATTGGATTAAACCTTTCCTTTTTAGTGTTTGAGTTTGTTTTTGAGTCTTCTATATAAGTTTGTAAGGGACTACAGCCTTGCACACGATTTTGATTAATGAGATTTTGGCTTGAGCCTTTCTTTTATTCTATGAGACTCAGATGGCTGTGAGATGCGGTGCTTTGTGGTGGGATACCATTAATGGTTGGTGAGATTTCAGTTGAGGCTAGGTGGGATGCATAGTCATATTTTCTTCTTCTCCACTAATACTTACGTAAGTAATTTTTTATTTTCTGCCATTGTTGCTGCCTGTAATTTGTTAGTCCTATCACTACTAGTGTAACACCAAAGCCGAGAGGATGGAGAAGACAGAAGGGGACTGATGTTAGGAGAGATCAAACTTAGTAGTCCCCTCTCATAAACCTTTATATATATGAATTCAAGGTACAATCTAAGATTCCTAATCCTACTAGGAATCATAAGAACAATAAACAAAAGTAGAAATATACTAGGAAACAAACTATAATTAGGACTAACCATTATTGAATTATAACTATAAGATGAGAAACTAGATGAGGGTTGATTATAGTAAAGGAATAAGATCTAACAACAAGAGGAAGAAGAAGGAAGAAGAAAAGAGAAAGGAGAAGGAGAGTTGGGAGAAATCGATGATAGTGGAGAATAAACTCCAATCACCTATTTTGTCATTAACAACTTCTAAAAATTACACAAGCCTCCCTAAGGAGGTCAAAGGAAAAAAAAGAAGAGTAAAATTTCAGTTTAACATCACATATGATAAGCCAGTAATAAAAGTACCCCTAACAACATAAATTCTAACACTCCCCCTCAAGCTGGAGAATAAATGTCATAAATTCCCAGCTTGCACAAGAGGGTACTGAATTGGTTAGGTGTGAAACCTTTGATGGAGATTTCTGCCACTTGATCACTTGTCTTCATAAAGGGAGTACAAATTTAACCAGAATCCAACTTTTCTTTAATGAAGTGCCTATCAACCTCAATGTGCTTTGTTCGATTATGTTGAACAGGGTTATGAGCAATACTTATAGCAACCTTGTTATCATAATAGAGCCGCATATATAGGTCCCTCAGAGTCAAACCCCAACTCTTGAATTAACCGCCTCAACCATATGAGTTCACACACTCTATGAGCCATGGCTCTAAATTCTTCCTCTGCACTAGATCTAGCTACAATTGGTTGCTTCTTGCTCCTCTAAGTAACAAGATTACCACCCACAAAGGTGCAGTAACCGGATGTAGATCGCTTGTCAGAAATTGAACCTGCCCAAGTGGCATCAGTGTAGCCCTCTATCCTCAAATGATTATGCTTGGCATATAAAAGGCCTTTTCCTGGAGACGATTTAAAGTACCTGGTGATATGATAAACAACATCCAAGTGTTCATTCTTAGGAGCATGCATAAACTAACTCATAACTCCAACTGCATAAGTGATGTCTGGCCAAGTCAAGGAGAGATAGATCAATTTTCCAACCAATATCTGGTATTTCCCTACATCTATAAGAGGAGTGGCACAATCTTCACTAAGCTTGTGATTTTGGTCAATTGGGGAGTTTGCTGGTTTTCACCCCAACATTCCTATTTCTTTTAATAGGTCCAAGACAAATATCCTTTGGAAAATCTTGATTCCCTTCTTTGATCATGATACTTCAATTCCCAAGAAGTATTTAAAAAGTTCAAGATCTTTAATTTCAGACTATTGGGCCATGTAAGATTTTAATCTACTTATCTTAACATTATCATTCACAGTCACTACAATGTCATCAACATAAACAATGAGAACCGTAACTGTACTATTTTCTCGCCTAATAAACAAAGTGTGGTCAGTCTGACTTTGTGAATACCCATTCCTTAGAATGGCTTGTCTAAATCGCTTAAACCAAGCTTTAGGAGATTGCTTGAGGCCATAAAGTGCCTTTTTTAGGAAGCACACTTTCCCTTCTGCTGAGAAAAACTTAAACCCAAGTGGAGGTTGCATATACACTTCTTCATCAAGTTCACCATGGAGAAAGACATTCTTTACATCTAATGGGAAAGGCTCTATTGGCTGCCACTAATAGGAGGACTTTGATTGAGTTGTGCTTGGCCATAAGAGCAAATGTCTCTTGGTAGTCAATACCATACACCTGACTGTACCTTTTGGCCACCGACTAGGCCTTATATCTTTCCACAGTGCTATTTGATTGATACTTAATTGTATAGACGCAATTGCATCCAACTGGAACTTTCCCCTTGAGGAGAACTACAAGAGTCCAAGTACCACTCTTCTCAAGAGCCATCATTTATTCAGACATGGTCTTCTTCTACTTTGGGTTAGACAAAGCCTCAGAGACATTTTTAGGAATGGAGGATGAAGCAAGAGCAGTAAAAAAAAGTAATACCTATAGGAGAAATAACATCATAGGAAACAAACTTGGCTATGGGATTAGTACAAGCTCGGTTCCCCTTTCGAGTAGCAATGGGAAGATCTAACTCAGAGAGAGGTGAAAAACTGTTACTTGACTGAGGAAGGTAGAGCTCAGGATGTGGATTTAAAGAGGACTCTTGGTAGGTCTTCTTTCCCTTTGCCTTCAAGTATTCACCTCTTTGGTACACAACAACTTATTTTTCATTGCTTGCATTAACACCTGAATGAGTATCAATGTCAACAACATCCACTTCTTTGTATTTCCCAATGTCAAACAAGAATGGGGAGGTGGGGGTAGACAAAGGAGACAGAATAGGAATGACATCAACAACCTATTCACCTCCATTGTTCTCCCCCTGAAGAGGATGCCGATGAGAAGAAAAGAAAGAAATATACTCAAATAAGAAGACATCTTTGGAGAGAAGTCGCCTTCGAGAGGAAGGATGGTAGCATTTATACCCTTTAATATAAGAGGAATAGCTAAGGAAAAGACATTTGACTGCTTTGGGTTTAAGCTTTGTCCAAGTTGATTTATTAACATGGACATAGCAGACACACCCAAACACTTGAGGAAGAGAAAAACAGGGGCCTGAGGTGAAAGGGTTTCTAGTGGGGATTTGGAGCTAAGGAACTAAGTTGGCATACGATTGATTAGGAAAGTAACAGCAAGAAGGGCATTAGTCCAAAAAGTCTTAGGAACATGCATGCCAAAGAGAAGACTCCTGGTGACCTTCAACAAATTGCGATTTTTTCTCTCAGTCACTCCATGCTGTTGGGGGTGTCAACATAAGAAGCTTGATGAAAGATGTCATTGTCAAGAAAAAAACTGTTAGTCACCAATACATATACTCCCCCTCCTTTATCGGAACGAACTATTTTAATACAAGTACCAAATTAAGTACAAATCAGTTGGTAGAAATTTTTGACAGCATCATAAACATTGCTTTTCTGTTTTATAAAAAAAAGTACAAGTGGACCGGGAATAGTCATCAACAAAAGAAATAAAATACCGATATCTAGACAAAAAGGTAGTAGGAGCAGGTCCCCAAACATCATAATGTATAATATTGAAAGGAACAATAGATCTATTACCATGATAACGATAAGATGAACGATAATATTTAGCATAAATGCATAGTTCACACTGAAAAACATGAGAAGAAGAAAAGGAAGTAAATAAATGAGGTAATTGTTTCCTTATAACAACAAAAGATGGGTGGCCCAAATGTTAATGCCAAAGCATCACAAAATCCATAGTACTACTATTACTCCAGCCACAAACATAGGACTGAATAAGGGTGTCAATGAGTAACCAGTAACCAAGTACCAAATCCGGATCCAGACCGAATACCCGGTTCCAATCTAGACCGAATTTAATATGGTTAAGTCCTGGATCTGAAAATGTCTTTATAATTTGGTTCCGATCGGATCCGGATCTACCCACCTATCTAACGGATCTATCCGAATCCGGACTGAATACCCGCCTTAAAAAGTAACATAAAACCCTAATATTTTATTAGGTTTAAAAGACTCTAATTGACTGTCACGTGGTTAACTTAACCCTTCAATTCTCACTTCTTTCTTTTTAGTCTTTACTGCTTCATCTTCCCTTGAGTAAGCAAACTGCAGACGAAGGATCTACCGCAGACTAAGGGTGTCAATTGAGTGGTTTTTTACAAGTTTTTTATAGAGAAGCAAACATTGATTTGGAAGTGCATTGTTTGTCACTTTATTTAGAATTTATTCTTCTTTTTTTTGGGGGGTAGAAAATGGATTTATTGATGAGAAAAGCATGAGCCACCCAGTACTTCACCCTCGCAAAAAAGTAGCAACCATAGAGTGGAAATAGGCCATATTGTCATACATGCTATTGACAAAGCTTTCTTGGCCAAGGTATCAGCTATAGAGTTGATTTGCCTTGGAATACAGATAAAAGAGCATACATCAAAAGGTAAGTAAAGATTCCTAATATCATTTAGGATTGGTATTGCAAGAATATGGGGAACTCGACTCTCATCCTGTAGGCATCTTATTCTTCTACTCATTTGAAATAGTTGCTTGATTGAGGATTTAATAAAAACAAATTCAGGTCTCTTCATGAATTGATAGTTGTAATATAACTTGAAAATTTTCTCACTTTAAGCCAATCTGTTCCAATTAGATTAATATTCTTTTTCAATTAAAATATTCTATCAATATTTCTTTTACTTAAGCAAGTCATATATTTTGATCTCAAACTTTTTGTTTTGCTTTGTCTCGTGAATATCATAACTGAACGAGAACCAAATGACATAACCGAATTTAAATTGGATATAGTAACCGGATGTAATAACTAGATAAGAACCGAATACAAGAACCAGATTGTAACCAGATCTGAACCGAACTGTTCAGGAACAGATAGAGTATTCAATTCTAGAATCGTTTCGGGACTTGGTCCGGATCTGGATCCCACTGTCACTGCTTCAAACCGAATTGGATCCGAACTGAATACCCGGTTCCGCACCCAATTGACACCCTTAGGACTGAGCAGTAGGCAAAACTGGTGTCTGAGGTTCAAGAAGATAGAGTCCTTTCTCCTTACGTCCACTGCCAACAATCCTTTTCATCACCAAATCCTAAAAAAGACAATAGGAAGGGAAGAAGGTAATGCAACAATTTAAGAATTTGGTTAGATGACTCACAGATAATAAATTAGTGGCAAAATTAGGGACATGAATGATAGAGTTAAGAGAAATAGAAGGAGTGACTCGAACATTACCCTTACCAGAGATAGAAGAATGGAAACCATTAGTAATTCTAACCTTACCTCTACCAGAGCATATAGAATAGAAATAAAAACACTGAGACATATCAGTCATGTGATCGGCGGAAGTCAATGACCCAAGAAGGAGCAGTGGAGTATGCGAAAGTAAAGGCTTGCAAGGCTGATGTTGAAGAAGCTGACTTTGTAGGTGTAGTAGAAGAGTGGCCTAGACAAGACATCATCCTACGTATTGCTATAATATCCTCTCTGGAAAGGGAATCAGGGTTAGCTTGTAGTCCAGATGACTCAAGCTCGGCTGCAACAATGTGGGTTCTAGCACCCCCTCTCTACCACCACGAGTACTAGTGGATCCACCACGTATACTAGGAGGTTGACCATGAAGGATCCAACATCTTTCTTTAGTGTGCCCCAACTTCCCACAATGATCACATTTAAATCTGTCTCTGTTATCTCCACGGGTTGGCCCTTGGCCTCTCCCCCCCTCCTCGCCAATCTCTGTGAGAGTTAGAAGTAGGAGCAGATCTCTCCAGGGATGGTGTAGTGTCCATGGAAACCTTCCTAGTCTCCTCACTCTGTAAGTAGCTGCATATTTCATCTAAGGATGGAAGAGGTGACCGCCCCAAGATTTGCAGTCGGATTGGCTCAAAGTCGGGATTAAACAACCAAGTAAAATAAGGACACATTCTTTCTCAAGTGTCCTATACACCTTTGCTTCATCCTCAAAGTTAGACAAATGGAGGGCTTTATAATGGTCATACTCCTCCCAGAGACCAATAATAGTTTTATAATACTAAAAAATGCTTTAGTTACCTTGTTTCATATTGATGATCTTTTGAAGAATCTGATAGACTTTTGCTGAGTCACCTAATAAGTCAAAAGTCTTAGAGACACTGCCTCAAATTTCCTTTGCAGTCTCCTTTCTCATAAATCTACGACCTATCTCAGGTTTCATGGAGAAAATCAGGTAGCTCATGACTGTGGATTTTTCAGTCTCCCACTTCGGATATGCTGGATCAGTTGATGTAGGTGCTTTGATAGAACCGGTAATGGACCCCCAGTTTCCCTCTGCTTCTTAATGATAATTGAATAAAGACCAATCTTAATAGTTGGTGTTGTCCAACTTCACAGTAGAAATTTGGTATTGGGGTTATCAAATGGGGTCATGCTAGGTTGAAGACTATCGAGACCACATGTTGAAGCTTTATTAGATCCACTGATCTCAAATCCAGGCCCAAACATGATGTGCAAACACTTAACAAATCATTGAAATATCTTGAAAAGTAGGACATATGCTTCACCCAGAGAAAGGAAGCAAATCAACGACCAAATATATCACCAACAAGTAAACATACCATAATTTCTTGATAATAGCAACCTCAAATACACTTATTGCATCATAACTTTATTCCATAACAATCGAAGACACTTAAATAGTGTAATCCTTCAACTCACAGCAGCTATTCAACATATAATAAAAAAAACTTCAAACAAAGAGGAAAAAAAAATCTGGTGGTACCTGTGCAACAACATGGAGGAGAGCTATGCTTTGTAACCATCCTTCCTTACCAACCGAGCTCTTGAGGGCTTAAAATGGACCCTTGGGCGATCCAAATGGGCTTGGTTTCATTGCAAACCAAGAAGAAATGAGGCAGAAACAAAACCGAGAGAGGAAAGGCTGGCTGCAATTTTGGTTTTACCTTGGGCTTCAATCGACTTCTACAGCCTTTCAACTCCTTCCATTAATCATTGGTTTGAAGATTAGAACTCCAATGAGTATTTTATTGAAATACTTCACATAGTATGGCCTCTACTGAAACCCTCTCCCTTTCTAGGATTCTAAAGAGAGGTGAAGAGAACAACTAAGATTGGTCGACTCTCAATCCTGCTCTGATACCAAGTTAGAAACTAGATGAGAGTTGATTCTAGTAAAGGAACAAGATCTTGTTAGGGTTTAGGGTTTAAGCACAAGGTTGCTTACAGGATTACACCCTGAGTATCTAGTTTGGAATACCCAGACTGCTGCCTCCAGCTAGTATTTATAGGAAAACTAGGGTTTAGGTCAGATGGGCTAATTACTAGATTGGCCCTCACTGCCTGAGTATTAATACAAGTAGGATTATATTAGAACATATGAAGGGATATTACATAAATACCCTTATAGATCTAACAACAAGAGGAAGAAGGAGAAGTGAAGAAGGAAGAAGACAAGAGAAAGAAGGAGAGTTGGGAGACATCGATGATAGAGGAGAACAGACTTTACCAAGGTTTTAGGTCTCGATTTCTCCAGTGGTTTTGCTAGGCCACAAAACCGAGATCTCGGCAAGATCATGTATATTTTTTTTCGAACTCGATGGTAGGTTTCGGTGGCCATATGGCCAAGATAGGGATTGAAACTTGACATTCCCTCTATTTTAGGCCTTCTAAACATAATGAAACCATTAGTTTTTATAAATTCAAACCCAAAATGATACTTTGACTACAAACCCTAAGTTGGTAGAGTGCCGGGCCAAATCATCATAATGACCATGTAGTTGTTGTTGTTGTTGTTGTCGAATCAAGCTCTTCTCTGATTGCATCACAAAGGCTGGCCATGACATATGTTGGTGGAAGTAACGCTCAAAGTCGTGCACAACAACCCCATAAATTGAGTCATCAGCGTACTGGAGGTACCCTAACGTAGGATGTATATCTCTAAAACGTAAGGAACTCGATCGAGAGCCACTGCTACTAGATGTTGCATGTGGAAACAGAACCGGCACAGACATGTATAGCTGGGGGCCATGACCCCAAAGATGCTTTGCACAAAACCTGACTTAGTGTGTGAGTGTGACTGACCCTCATACTCATAGGCAGAGGGTAATGATGATGAAAAGCCTATCCAAAACCCCCAAACTGACCATACCTAGTATAGTGACTATACTCGGAACCGGTGCTCCCCGTGCCATATATGGATGATGGTGTATGCCACTGCTCCCCATGATGAGTACCACTCTCCATAGCCATGCCTCCAATACTGTCAGTCAAGCTCCTGATCGTGTCATCCACTTAGTTAGTAAAGTCGCGTATCATACGCGTATTATACGCGTTCCCATATTTTTAAACGTATAATACTCCCATCCCCGTATTTTCCCGTATTTTTATAAAAAAACGCGTTTTTTAAGCAAGCACGTATTATACTCGAATAATACACGTATTATACATTTTTTTTATAAAAAAAAAATTATCCAAAAGATTAGAATTTAGGGAAACGATTTCACTTTCCCTTTCGTCCCTTTCGATTTGCGTTGAACATCCAACCGTAGCAGGCAAAAGTAGCCGCCCTCCATCTCCAATCATCCTCGCCATCTCCGTTCAACAAAGCGGCACTTAAGTCTTGTACTCTCCTCTTGTTTCTCTGGTCTTTCAACTTGCTCATGTCATTTTCAGACAATCTACATTCATTTCTTGTAGATTATTGATATTTTGGTATGTTAAATGATAATCTTAGAGATGTTATATAGCATATTATATTATTGTGTTTATTTTAGTTAATAAAATCATGATATTATTTTGTTTATTAGGTGGTGAATGCATGTTATATAATGAATATATGTCCGTTTTTTTTAAAGTATTATTGCCGTCTATGCCGTATTATATCCGTATTAAACGCGTACCGTATTATTATCGTATGCATTTTATGAAGCCGGATTTTTGAAAAGTATTATTACCGTCTAATCCGTTTAACTGCCGTACGTATCCGTTCCCGTTCAATTGCCGTTCCCGAACTTACTAACTAAGGTCATCCATGCTATCTTGTTGCTCCTTAGTTGGTTGTGGGAATCAGTGACTTAATCCTCTCGGCCCTTGCCTGTAGGTAGTTCCACCATGGTCCTCAGCCTATGTGGCATGAGTAAACTGAGTCTCTCCTGTGAAGCGTACTAGCTTAGGATCACGCTCCGGCTCTGGCTCCTGGTAGTGATACCTTTCGCGCATACCCCCATTATCCCCATCATCCCCGTCATTGTCGTCACCATCACCATCTCCATCACCATCACCATCATCATCATCACTACCATCAACAAATCAACCCCACCAGCTTGAGACTCGAAAGGTTTGGGTGACTATGAATGCACACAACCCTCGCAAGATGACATATACTCGTCCATGTCAGTACCCATCCGAGTAGCTATCTACGGGTCGGGCCTATCCCCAGCCTAATCCACAACTATCTCTCCTTGATCCCTTACCCACTGGTATATGGGATCCTCCTCATCATTTGAGTCGATCTAGAAAACATTGGCAAGCTTGATTGGTACGTTATCATCCTCCATGGCTTTGCCTATATGTTGCATCTTCAATCTCATGTTGTAATGCACATACACCAATTGCTCCAATTGTTTGTGACCCTATTGGTTTCGCCTCTTGCTGTGGATGAGTGAAAATGTACTTTAGTTGCGCTCGCATCTGGAGGCAGAACAAGTTTAAGAGAGCACCTTGATTGCTACCCTTCTTAAGTGAGGTGCATCTTTCCCATAAAGGACCCACCATTCGCCTGCAATATGAGTTTAGAATATTAGGATTATTTATAGGTACATGATTTAAACATAGACAATATGACATCATGACTAATAATTTAGTGGACCTACTAGGGCTATGGTGTGTCTACTACTCATTGTGGCATCACGACTGAAACTACCATTTGCATCCCTAAAGGTCTTCATATATGTTCAAACATGAAATGCCGCGGATTAGTATATAGTTGTAAATTACTATTCAGAAGCATACCAACTCTCACCTCATTGTTGCATTTTGCTTGCTTTTTAGCATTAGGGACCAACTTTGCAACCACTAACTCCATTGCTTCAATCAGTGTATCATCCAGCCCAAGTTTATGCTTGTATTGATACCTTGGATTGAGATAGTATGCTGAAAATTCCATTTAAAAGTTGTCAGCTATAACGAATAAGTAAACATATAAAAATATAAAATTCACCAGCTTTATGTAGTGGATGGGACAAGTGCTTCTCCCATCGATCCTCAATGATTTTGTTATACCCCTTTCCATCTCTAGGTATTACTTCTCTCACTCTTTCTTTCATTAGTTCCATGGCAGCATACACATATGGCAAGGTCGGCTTCTTCTCTGTGTCTGCCATCTTCAGGACCCTTACTACTGGATCCAATAATAGAAGGACCCTCTTTAAATCACGTCAAAATTGGTCACTAGAGATGTTGAGGTTTTGGTGTCTTGATTTCTGATAATGGACTGCTGTGTGGAGCCTCCGGGGGCCACAGAGCATCCCCGAAGGCTCCTGCGTGATTCACTCGTTGACCCGCTTCAGACTATCGCGAGGTATGGAGGGGGTTCGGTGGCGGCAGCCCCCAAGGAAATTTTTTTAAGGACTATATGGGTATTTCAATAAATTTCTTGTATAGGGTTTCTCGCTATAAATCTGTAGCGAGAGAGTTCTTTCCCTGTATTGAAAATCTGAGAGAGGTGTGAGGAACGAGCGACAGTAATCCTATTCTCCATTGATACTGAAACAGATCTTATCTCACCATGGACGTAGGCAACCTTACCGAACCACGTAAACCTTTGTGCGCATTGTATGATTGTGTTTGCGATTTCCATTCTTCTTTGCATCGTGTTAGGTTATACATAGAGATGGTAGTCTGTGCTGCCTTGTCCCCTGGAGAACCCGACTCTCTCCAACCAAACCACTCCTCGCTAGCAAATATAGTTCTCAGGTCAACCATCTTATCCTGAAAGCTTTCTAATGCAATGAAGTTGGTGGCAAATCGAGTAATGCCAGGCTTAGAGATTGTAGTTTATGCTGCCTGTCCCCCTTACCTCTTGTATTTTTTTCTTAATTAAAAAATAAGTTCTATAATTTTTTTCATAAATAGTCATACCATAAGTAATACAAAATTGTAATGGATGAAACAAGAATCATCACTTTCCATATTTAAATGCATTAACAATTCTTTCATTAATTTTAAATAATTTTCAAAACAAAACAGATATTTTTCACTACTTTTGAGATTTTTCTATAATTTTTTAAAAGATATTTCAAATTTTAGAAATTAAAATAATTACTTTACAAACTGAAAAAAACGACATCGTGAAGCCATAGATCGGCCAGCGATGCCCAACATATATTTAATTGAGTTCTAAACAATGAGTATAAATCAATTTTTTTTACTAGAAAATCATTTATTTTTACAGAAAAATAAATAAATAATTAAAAAAAAAATTCACCTCCATTCCATAAATCGGTGGACAATGTATAACATATAAAAAAAATTCATAGTCAACAAACAAGTTTAGATCATGTTTCCATAAAAAAAATATAGTTTTTGAGATGAATAGTTACCTTAGGTTCTTGAGATGCAACTTGGAGGAGATTAGCAGCTTCAATCTTCAATGACCCAAGCTTTGATGAAGTGTTGGAGGTGTGATTTGCCAAAAGAAATGAAAAAAACAAAACCCAAAGATGGAGTTTTCCCCTTCACAAAGGCGAAACAGGCGAGAGAGAGGCGAGAGCAAGTTCAAATCTTGTCGAGTTATGTGTTTTATGAGGCTTTAATAAGGTCTGGTAATTCCGAAAGGAAACTTAAGCTCGAGATCTCGGTGAGATACCGAGACCAAGGTCGAGATATGATATTACTTTTGTATCGTATGCAATCTCGTCTCGAGATGCTACGAAAGCAAGATAAAAGCAAAATCTCGCCGAGATCTTGAACTATGGACTCTACTCACCTATTTTGTCATTAACAACTTTTGAAAATTACTTAGGCCCCCCTGAGGAGGTAAAAGGAAAAAAGAGCAAAAAGTAAAATTACAATTTAACATGACTTATGATAAACAAGTGACAAAAGTACCCCTAACAACATAAACTCTAACAGGAATAAAGTATATTCTAATCAAGATACTCTAACCCTAGGAGATCAATATACATATACTTTAAAACTCCCCCTCAAGTTGGAGCATACAAATCACCAATGCCCAGCTTGGAACGATATTAATTTTTTTAATCTTTTGAGATGTCCAGGGATTAGTAGTAGTATCTTCATCATCTTAAAATAAGTGATTGGTTTTTTGTGTTAGACAAGTATGGGTTCCTCCTTTTGGTCTCAACTCTCAAATGGTTGGATGAGTCTAACCTTTAAATTGGGCACTATTTTTATCATTTGAGAATGCAAAATCAACCTGGAATGCATTCCGAGAGTGCATACCAAACGCAGCCTAAGTTTCCTGCATGACTGAAATATCTGTTTACACCTCCAACTCTTGTAAGGTCAGTATATCAGATACCATACCAGAATGGTTTTGGAAGTTATTCTCATTGGATATCTCTGCCATGGAGCTCTCCAACAATAGACTGCAAGGTGTCATGTCAAACTTTGAAACATTTGCACCAAGCAAGCTTTAGGCAGCGTTAGGTATGCATTCTAAAATGCAAAATCGGCCTAGAATGCATTCCAAGAATTCATACCAAACACAGCCTTAGAATTTTCAAATTCTTAGAGATGAATAATATGCAATAAATGCTTCGGCCAAATATTTCAATCATTGGCAGAAAATTCAATCCATCATGGGCATAATTTTGACATACATGTTGACCAGGAAGAAAAATCTTAGCCCAAACACAAACTCTTAACTCATTAATGCAGACAAGTTTTATGGATCAGTATATGATTCCACTACATCTGATATAATTCTCATTTTGAATGTGGATTGTCTGATGTTGCCGCTCTAAACGTTTACTACAAATTCAAGAGCATGATTATCCAACAATAAGCAGGCATGAATGTGACACCTTTCAAATCTCAGAATGCTTTCTTTTCATAGAAAGCCAAATCATGAACCCCACCTTCAGCTTGTGCTGCTCCTGTCCTCACCTGCAAAACACAGAGAGGTTACAGTTAAACTATATTGATCCACTACCCAGGAAAAAAAATAAAAAATAAAATTTCTAAAACTTGTTAAGCTTTAAGAATTAACCATTCATTGAAAAAATTGAACAAACAGAATTCAATCCAATTATACATTTTTGGTTTGATCGTAGCTTTTTGAATTCTCGAACTTCTGATTCTTTGGTCTCGATCCTAGTTCTGAAACTCATCATCTAACTGAACTTGGATTCAATTACATATTTGAGTTACTTAAACAATGAAAAACCCTAGCAGCTGATACTATCATTTAACCACCACCACAACCACCCCCCCCCCCCCCAAAAAAAAAAGAAAAGAAACTACCCTAGCCTCATTCTACTAATTTGGGCTCATCACCCGCAGGTTTGTAAATCTGCCAGCAACACTTGCACTAAGTGCAGTGCACAAGTACTGCACAAAATTAAAACTCCATTACATGAGTTGGATGGGTCCAATAACCAATGAAATAGACCTGAAATTATTCTCCATAAGAAGTGGACAAACACTATGTTTAATTCTTCTGCAGTGGCACAAAAGATGCATCAAATTCGAAACAAAGTCGAAGCATATAGTGTTGGGTGCATTCTGTGCCCCACAAAAATGGCTCCTTACATTATAAAGTTCAGTAGAGACAGAAAACATCCACTTTGTCCCTGTATGAAAAAAATTTTTCATTGGAATACAATGCAGATCTAAAAGAAAATTGAGCAGTAAGAGAGTACATTATGCTCATAAATTGTAACCTTAGTAAAATGTACAAAAACAACAAATGTTCAACCTTACCTCCAGCCTCAACACACTAGTTTTTAGAAGGTTGTGAGCAGACTGCAGAGAGGGTGCACCAAGATCCTGTAATCCTTGCTTGACAGCTTGCATTGTATAGGGAATAAACTTCAATACAGAACCTTTATCCGCTACAGCTCCTACAACTCCCTGAGCCACCTTTAGCTTAGATGTATCCCCCAGGTACCGAGCATCACTTCCCTTTGTCATGGCTTCAAGGGAGCCCATACCTCTGTACTTCTTAATTCGACGACCACCCTAATAACATAAATGTCAAAAGAAATAATGTCACAGTTCAAGGAATATACAACACTAGCAAGAAGGGGGAATATATATGTGCATACATTCACATATAGCATCCAGTTGTACACTATTAAAAGTGAATGTGGCACTGAGGCAACTGGTGTGACCATTCAATGCAAAAATGCAGCCATGAGAGAAAACACCCAATTGTGCCGTAAATCAGCAAAGTTACAGCCTTTGGGCCCAACCATAGGCTTCCTTATGGGTCACGTTATATGCCTCCAATAGGACTGTGTATGGATTTGACTATGTCCATGTCCAGCCATAGTGTTCAGCCATTACACCATTTGTCAACTAGCACCTTAACCATCCATTGCCTAGAACATCATATCCATCTCTATCCCTTTTGTAAAGTATTACCTTGTACGAAGATAAAATTGTTCCAATAAAGAAAAATAGAAACCATATTAAAGACTTCCTTACTCTAAAATTTACCAGTAGCATAAAAGAAAGCCAATTAAGTCAAATTGCAGAAAAAAGTGTTCAAAGGTAATATTTAGAGGGGAAAAGATTATATGCAGCACACCACCATAGCGTGTAGAGTAAGTGAAAATATCATTAGTTATCATAAGTAATGAACTGTTCATAGTAAAATATAGAATGAGTTCCATCAATCACTAATGAACCTGATATTCGTAAGCCCCAGGAGCCTCATTGCTTCCAGATAAGAAACTTCCCATCATAACAGTAGAGGCTCCCAACACCAAAGCCTTGACAATATGTCCAGAGTTTGCAATACCTCCATCCGCAATGACAGGCACACCACTTTGCTCAGCAATGGATGAAACTTTGTAAACAGCTGTTGCCTAAAAAATTCAAGCAAAACTATGTTTAGGAAGCTACTGCAAACAAATGCCAAGTTCTTAGTAGATTTTTAACAAGATACATGAATTATCCACACAGGAAAGTAGCACAATCAATAACTTTAGATGCCTTTATGAAGACGAGGATGGGCCTTGGTGCAACGGTAAAAGGTTGCTCCATGTTGAAAGTGGTCATTGGTTCAAGTCTGGAAACAGCCTCTTTGCAAAAACAAGGGTAAGGCTGCGTATTGTATGACTCTCCCCAGAGCCCGCAATGACACGAAACTCGTACACTGGGTACACCCTTTTTTCTTATGCCTTTATGAAGATATATTTAGAATTATATACTATACAGGTAACTACTCTCAGTTTTTAAGATTTAACTGCCAACCACTTTAACAAATTCATGCATGGATTTAGAGCATAAGCTAAATGAAGGAATAATGTGCAGCTTCCATGAAGGGGAAATACAAAATTAAGAACGGTCTAGTTAAGCATATGCATATTACTGTACTGGCATAATTCTGATTAGAGTCATTGCAAAAAAAAAAAAAGAAAAAAAGAAAAGGCACTAACAGGTTCTTTGAGTCATTACAAACAAATTTTCACACAATAGCTCGGGCCATAGGCCATTATGTTTTACTATATAAATGATGCCTGTGAAATGGGATATAATATTTACTATTAAGCATTCTCTCCACTATACAACTTTAATACCCAAAAAAAAAAAAAAAAAAAAAAAACCTAACGGTATATGGTTTATAGAAAACTGCAAGCACACAAGAGCACAAAGAAATTGTGACAAAACCTGCTCTTAACAACCAGAAAAAATAACAAAGACCAACAATGACTTAACTAAACATAAACCAACTCTAAGACAACACAACTCTCATGAATTAACAAGGAGGGCACTCCTCCCTCACAATACACTCTAACACTCCCCCTCAAAATTTTTTTTTTCTTCTTCATCACTCTGATACCATGTGACAAAACTTGCTCTAAACAACCAGAGTACATAACAAAGACCAACAATGACTTAACTAGACTACACATAAACCAACTCTAAGACAACACAACTCGCATGACTTAACAAGGAAGACACTCCTCACGAAACACTTTAACAGAAATGATCAAGGAAACTACAGAATCAAGCAACCAAAGCAACAATGGAAAGGATGCACCAGATTTCTTAGGTTTGGCCTGCATCCACGGGTGTTGAAGATGGTTTTCCACTATAAAAACTTGAAAACTGGAGTTACAATGACTCACCTTCTGCAGACCCAACTCTCCTCTTCAACTCCTTTTTTCTCTTTTCAAAACCTCTCTCGCTTCTTTCTTGTGTTACAAGGTTAAGAGAAAATCCCTGATGCAGTTAAGGGTGTCCAATCGATCCAATTAGGCCTTGGAATACTTTATTTTGCTCCATGGGGGATCTATGGGCCTTGGACTTCTTGTTTTTTGGTTTAATCAACTTAATAGGCCTCTTTTATAAGCCAAAATTGGGATTTAAGGGGTACACGAGATTAAGTAGATAGAAAAGATTTTGTGGGGTCTATTAGTATTTTTTAGGATTAGGGAGTCTTTTACTTCTTTTAGAAAACTTATTTTATGTGTTTTACTAGTTAGGAAGTCTATATTGACTAGAATTTTGTCCTTTTTATAGAACTTGTAACCCGCACTCCAAACTATTTGATTGAATGGATCAAGAATCATATGCTGTTATATCTGCAGAGTATTTACTGTCAGTACTCAGTAGTGCGTTATTCTCTTCATAATCAATTGCTGTTTTGATCTTTGTACAATCAAATATCAATTTCTGGTTCTTGAAACTTCCTATTGTGAGTAGGATTCTTCAGTAACAAGTGATCCAACCCTTGGATTAGCACTAAATTTTGATAATATATTCTCCCAATGGTGTAAACTCTTATTAGGTTGTTAATGTAGTCCTAGACAGGTAGGAGACCTACTAGGAACCAGTTCAACCAGGATCTGAGTTGTAGGTCTTCAATGGAGCTAGCAACTCCGTGATAAAAGGATAGAACCACCTTCCAGCTGTAGAAGATCCTCCCAGCCGTTACGGCGTAAGGAGTCGATCGGATTCCACCAATCCCTTTCCACTTTGATAGAACCACAAAGATGCACACTCACAAGGAGCAAAGGAGCAACTATGGCAGCAAACAAAAGCTTTTTCATTATTCAACTTCGTCCTCAATGCTGGCCTCCCTTACAAACCTATATAGAAGACTCAAAAATAGACTTAGACACTAAAAAGGAAAGGCCTAACCCTATCCCTAACCTATTAGATAGCTTAAACTAACTAGGAAACTGAAATAAACTCAAAATAGAGTCCTAATCCATCCCAACTAAACAAGAAAAACTAATAAAATCACTTAAATTGAACCACTGGTTCATACCAGCTTTGGACCGGTTCAATTTAAAACATTAAAAACATGAAAATAAACTAAGTATAGGGCTAATCCCGTATGCAACCTATGTACCCATATTTGAGGCCCATTAAAATGGTCTATTGCATAGAAAACCCATGGAATCAAAGGCCCAACATGTATATAACCCAACCCTAGACTTATTCTTAATAAAAGAAGCCCAATTTGGTGATAAATCTAGATCAGTTGTACAAACTCGGATCGGGAGAGAATAGCAATTACAAGAGTGAAATCTCAATCTGGGCAGATTGAGACTCTTGCAATAAAATAATGATAACTTTCAGTATATAATTCGGTTTGAGGTGATTCCAGTTGAAGATAAAAGCTAACAAATAGGGCTAAAACTTTTATTCTTTTGAGTTTTTTCAAATTATGAATAAAAGAGGATGATATGGAGCCGTGAAGTTGAGGTCACTGCACAGGTCCGAATCTGGGAAACTATAGAATGAGTTCCTAAACTTGGTGTGCAATATAAAAATAAAAAGAGGGGTGTTATGAACTCGATTTTGGGTTGAAAAGGATGATATGTTTATGGAAAAATACCAAAAAATAAGAGTGAAGGATAGAAGATAGGTGAGGATGAGAATAACTCCAAGAAAGTAGTCTTCTAGGTCTTTTGGTGGAGGTAGACTTACCAACTCTTCAAGGTTGATGGAGGCAACACTTGGAGGTCATCGGATGTTTTTCAATTCTTCAAGATTGAAGATTGAAACTCAACTTGGTTTCAGAATGAGGAACTCAACTTGGTTCATAAGAGTGATTGAAACAAAAAGACGATATTTCATTCAAAATAGGATGCCTTACAAGCAACATAGATAGGCCTTTTATAGGTAAATAAAGAAAACCTTAAAAGTGACTACAACATCTCAACCCTTAATCTTAATGATGTACCAGTGGTTGAGATTAAAAGAAGAAAAGAAAACCCACAAGATAACATAGGGGGTTGCACTTTGTCATAGATGGCAGTCTTCAAATAGACTCTCTTGGACTAATGGAACTTTGTAGTCTTCAAGGAAGACTCTAGGGAGAAGTAGTTGAAGGAGCTTGGACCAAGAGAACCAAAGGTAGAAGGGCTGCCACATCATCAAGCACTAAGGATGTGAAGAGTTCACGTCATTTTCTTTGCTTCCACATCATCTTTCCACTAGGGTAGTTGAAATAATCACCAAGGAGGATGCCACATCATCTCTCACTATGAAGCTTTCCACATATCAAACCCTAAAATCTCCTACGATATCTCAGTAGTCGATTCCAATTGAGCTTCAATGGTTGAGATTAAACCTTTACATTGCATAATAAAGACTAAGAAATGTTAGTCATGCGTTTGCTTTGCATTATGGGTCAAGCCTAAGTGTTAGGCCTTAGGTTGGACTTGAGCTTGAATACGGGCCGATCTTCTAACAATTATTTGGTGGTCTAGGTGGTCTTGGTATGGGCCTGCATCACCCAACTAAATAACACCTTCGATCAGATTTCTGTCCATATCTAAGTTGCTAAAAGGACGTACCCAGTGCACAAGGCTCCCGCTACCGTGGGGTCTGGGAAGGGTCATAATGTACACAGCCTTACCCTTGCTTTCGCAAAGAGGCTGTTTCCAGACTCGAACCCATGATCACTTGATCACAATGGAGCAACATTTACCATTGCACCAAGGGCCGCCCTCTTTATTGATATCTAATTTCCTTTGAATTCTGGAAAGTATAAGTTTGTGATCCTGTGAACTGTTGGTTATTTGCAGCCTAATATGAGGTGGATTCAAGCCACATTGGTATCAAAGCCGAAAATCCCATGGCTATTGATTTTGTTTTGTTTGAATCTCAAATTTGTGCACTTCAATTGCACATAGAAAGAAGCACGAAGAGAATTGTGGATGGACTTCATGATCTCCAAATAGGGCTTTGAAAGTGGTTGCCGATAATGTTACCTGCCTCTATGAGAAAGTGCTTGGAATGAAAGATATTCAAAAAACGTATCAGAAGTGGAAGAAGATCCAATGGTAAGAACTCGAAGATCATCAAGAGATGATTCCAATTGAGGAAAAACAATTTAAAGAGATTGAGGCCGATGATTTCCTTCTTCCCCCACAAATCTTGGATGTGAGGAAGCCAATCGCTGCTGATTTTGGTCGTGAGATGTGCTAGATCATTGTAACATCAAAGCAAACGATCGCGGATGCCGATCTGAGTGATGTTGATTCTCCCCTTCTATAAAACTCGAGGATAAATTTTTTCGAACATCGGAGGAATTGATGCAGGTAAGGGTTGTCCAATTGGGCCAATTAGACCTTGGAATATATTATTTTGACCAATGGTTGGGTTCTATGTGCCTTGAGCTTATTATTTTTGGGTTACACATGGGATTAAGTAGATGGATAAGATTTTGTGGGGTACATTAGTAGATCTTTAGGAATAGGGAGTTCTTTTGGAAGTCTTATTTTATGGTTTTTACAAGTTAGGAAGTTATCTTTACTAGACTTCTATTTCTTTCTTCTTTTTTTTAACTATTGCAAACCCCCAACAATTTGATTGAATGGAATTAAGAAAAAATTAGAGTTGGACTCTCTCGTCTCTCCTCTTTTCCCTCCCCACGATTTTGTTTCTCTGCTTTCTCTCTCATATTTCTCCTCTTCTTTTGATGAGGACATCACTCAAGGATTTATGCAGCCACATGTCACTTCATTATGGATAAATGACCAGCATTATGTGTAGTTATTTTTATTATGTTGTTGTATCTTTATTTGAGGCCAGAATTGTTGTGTACTAACGTTGTAAGGGAGTTATTGCTGGAGAAGTAGTTATTAGAGAGTTGTTATTGCTGGAAAAGTAGTAATTAGGTTATTTTTTTCTTTTGGGGGTTTAAAAAAAGAATGTATTTGGAGACGGAAGAGAAGCAAGGAAGGAATGAAAGCAACAGTGATTCTATGCAATTCAAGATGGTGTGAAGTCAACATGGAGTGACTCCAAGATGGTGTGATGCCAAGATGATCTTCTTCTTCTACTCCTCTTTTTCAAACTCTATACATACAGCAAACTTCCTTATTTAATTAATGCTGCCATAGTTTCTGAGCTAGCTCAGCAGGTCTTCTAGAAGGGCCAAGAAAAAGAGGCCAAAACACTGTTCACGTGAACAGTGTCACAGCCCATATTTGCCTTGTGTGGGGATGCTTTTTAGAAGATCTTGTGGACCCATCAAGTGGAGAAAGCTTCTATCCTAATGCTGACATAGTTTAGTTTCTATTTTCAGTTTATATTAGGTAGTTTCTAATTTATATTAATTTCTAATTTGGGAAGGCTGAGTTATAAAGCCTTTAGTAGTTTCTATTTTCATTAAGTTTCTAATTTCCATTAGTTGCTAAGTTTGTCAAGTTGCTATTTTTTTAAGTTTCTTTTTGTAAGCTAGCCTACTTCATTAAATAGGCAGTCCCTTATTGTAATAGTTAGACAGAATTAAAGAATGAAATTTTGAGGCATTCTTGCACTCAATTATGAAAGTAAAACCCCTGTTCAACAGCTGGGATAGCTGTGGGTGAGAGACCCAGGCTGAGAGAGCCATTCCCCTACCCCCCCCCCTTCTCTTCTATTGCAATCTATCCTTTGTGCTGCTGTTTCTCTGTTGATCAATACAAGTGCTGTGAATTATCCTTCGAAGGCTGCAATCAATCCCCAAACACTCCAAGTCTGTTGTTGCTGCTGCTGCTGCTGTACCCATCGATTGAAGACCACTACTGCTCCTGCGAGTTGTCTCTCTGCTGCAATATCGGAGTGGGATATCTCCATATTCCTTCATCAAAACCTGCAGAATTTTGGAGCATTACCTCACTCCATCACCCCCTCCATTCGATCCCCACTTCTACTCCATTCCATTGGCTAGAATCCTCCATATTTACAAACTTTCTATTTTCATTCTCTCTTCATAACTTCACTTCTGTCTATCAAAATTACACCAAACTTGCTGCAGATCACCTACTCCACAAGGCCTCCACTCGATCCTCATTGCAGCCCAAACAAAGTGCTGGTTTGTAAGATAACCCTTAACCTTCTACTTTGGTGTTGCTGCCATGTCTTCCAATTCAATTATCAGAATCAAGTGAGACTTTCAGCAGTGCTTCTACTCCATACAAGCACCAATCGACCCGAGTTTGATCCCTTTCCAATGGCTGATTTGGTTTTATTTCTCTAAGTTATTAATTCTGGTTTTATTGCTATTTTGATGTTCTGCTGCAACTTATCATCGATCCTACTGAAGAGTGATTCTTAATTGAACCCCTTCTACATACAGCAGCCTGTAAACCCCAAAAATCATACTTGTTTGGCTGGAATAGGACTGATTGTGATGAAAGATGTGGTTTCCCTACATCATCTTCATTTCCTGTTATCTCCATAAACTACAGGTCAGTACCATCCCTGTGCATACCTTAATCTTTCACCCTATTATTTCTGTTTACATTCTGCTGTTCTGTTATTCACCTCTATAATTTCATTCTGATTTGTTGTAGCTATCTTATGCTTCTGTTCTTAGTTAATACAAGATATTTCCATTGATTTACGAGATTCCTTGAGTAGGATTTTAAGAAATCTCAGTTTAGCTATTGTTTTACCTGATTTGGTCTCAGAATCATATGCCAGTATACCTGCAGAGTATTTACTGTCAGTAGTGTTATTCCCTTCACAATCAATCTCTCCTTGACACACGGGTCTTTGTGTTTCGCTTCTTCTCGGACGAGACCAAGGACCGTGTCCTCGATGGAGCCCCCTGGATGGTTGGCTCCAAGCCTATCTTCCTCCGTCAATGGACCCCCCCATCTCCTCCTCCACAAGGTCAACTTCAGCACTGTACCCTTGTGGATCACTCTCCCTGGACTTCCTCTCCACTACTGGTCATGATTGCCTCAGTCGTCTAGGCTCTGTCATTGGATTCCCGCTGCATACCGACGCTCGCACACTCAAGATGGACCGCCTTTCCTTCTCAAGCATTTGCGTGGATGTCTCAGCCGAGTCTGCTCCTCCCTCATACATCACTGTTGTGGAAGGCGATGGATGCAGTTTTGTCCAGCAAGTCAAGTTTGAATGACTGCCTCCTCGCTGTAGCCACTGCAAGACTTTTGGACATCTTACGAAGGACTGTGCCACCACTGCTCCATTATCCCTTGCAGCTTTGGAGACTCCTCAGAGTACTTCTTTGGCTGATAATCCTTTGCCTTCTCCAGCGCTGCCTCCCTCAATGACATCTGTTGAAGCTTTTGCTCCCACTGCCTCTGTGAATGCTACTCCTGGCCCTCTCCCCGAAGCCGTGACTGACTCGCAGAGACGTGGAAGATCAACTTCCCGTCGCCGTCGCAACAATCTGCATCATCACCGCCGTGCACAACCTTCTGCGGTGGAGCCCTTGAAAACTGTTCCTGCTACCGCTGTTACTTCTGAAGCCCTGCACTCTGTGCCTGGATCCCAGTCGACTGACCCTGGCACCTCCTTTGGTAGAAGTTCCAGTCTGCTCGAAAAAATTGACGATGATCGTACTCAGCAGCCTGCTCTCCTAGACCAGTCGCTGTTGTCGCCTCTACAATCTCGCTCAGAAGATCTGCCTGGGCTTGGTATCTCCATCGATGCTCCATCCTTGCCGGATTTGGATATCTGCAGGTCTGGTATTGTCCCTGCAAGTGACCTGGTTCGAGGCCATTGCCATTCGCGTGAAACTCTCTCGGCCACTGCGAAAAGGTATAACCCCCCCTCTTTGTCGGTTTATAAACCCCCACCCCTTGTTCACCCTATATTAACATCCTTACCCCCCTTCTACCTACCCCCCCTCCCCCCACATGGCCCCCCACACGTGATCCTAACTTCCCTTTCATTTCTCCTGCTGGACCCTACACAGCCCACCCACCTCCACTTCTCGGGTCATCTTCATGGCCCATCCCCCCCTACCCCTCTTCCTCTCAGCCCACACCCTTGGCCCACCCGAGACCTCATACCCAGCCCAAATCCTTTTTTACCTACAATCTTCCTATCATCCAACCCCCAGCCCATCTTTACCAAAAAACCTACCCCAACCCTGTTCCCAATTCCTTCTCCTCCCACCCAACCCTTTCCCGATCCACTTCGAAACCCCTCATTCCTTCCATTGGGCCCCCTACCACCACCCCCCTTTGGCACCATCCTTGTCCTTGTCCCCCCCTCTCCTACCCAGCTACCCTTATCCGCTAAATTTCACCCATTCCTTCCTGGGGTGGCTTTGTCCCTTCCCTCTCGTCGGCCTTTAGTGAGCAGCCTGGCTGTCGCCTATGCCCGTAGGCGACACAAGAGCACCCCTCCTAGGACTTCGCTGCCCCCATTACCTTAGTTTCCATGCTATCTGGATTTATTTGGAATGTCCGTGGCCTAAACTCCTTGGCCAAGCACCTTGAGCTTCGATCCTTCATCAAATCCTCCAACTCCTCCTTCTGTGCACTCCTTGAGACTCGGGTTCTTCAGGAAAATGCATCCCGCATCACTGCATCCATTGCCCCCTCCTAGTCCTTCCTTTCCAATTACATCCACTCGCCGTCTGGACAGATCTGGATTCTCTGGGATCCCTCCAAACTCCACATCTCCTTATCCCACTCTTCTTCCCAATTTGTCCATCTTCGCTTATCCTTTCACAATTCTCCCACTCCCTTCTTTATCACTGTGGTTTATGCTTGTAACCAGGCCATCGATCGTTTGTCCCTCTGGACAGATCTCTCCCTCAAGCCCAGTTTGGATTCCCTCCCTTGGGGAATAGGTAGGTGGCGACTTCAATGTTGTTCGCTCCCAACTCAAAAAATTGGGTGGCAGGCCTATTGATCTCTCGGCGGTCGACCCTTTCAATGACTGCATTGAGGATCTCGGCCTCGACGATCTCCGGTGGTCAGGTTCCCCTCTCACTTGGCACAACCGCCGAGTAGGCCCAGATCGCATCACCTGCAAGCTAGACTGGTTTCTCGTCAATGAAGTCTGGCTTTCCTCTCTCCCCCATTCCCATGCCTCCTTCCTCCTTCAAGGCCTCTCCGATCGCTACCCCTGCCTCATTTCCCTAGCCCTACTCCTCGTTTGGTCCCAAACCTTTCAAATTCTTCGACATGTGGACGTCCCACCCCCTCTATCTGCCCACCATCAAGAAAGCTTGGCGAATCCCGGTCTCGTCCCATTCGCTCCCTCTGGTTGCCCTAGCTAGAAAGCTCTGCAACACCAAATCAGCTCTTCGAAGGTGGAATCTCTCCACCTTTGGCAATCTCCCTTCCAAGCTCTCTTCCTGCCGGTCCGATCTCTCTCTTGTCCAATTTAAGCTCCAGTCCGACCCCCGTAACCCGGCTTTTGCCGACGATGAGAAGAGAATCTCCGAAGAGCTATCCTCTCTCTCCCTCCTCGAGGAAAGCTTTCTGCGCCAGAAATCTCGCTCCAAGTGGTTGGAGCTTGGAGACTCAAACTCTGCCTATTTCCACCGCTCCCTCAAAGCTAGGCAGAACTCGAACTCCATCACCCTTCTTGCCGCTTTTGATGGGACCTCTCTCACCACTCCCACTGATATCAAAGAGGGTGCCTCCTTCTCCACTGTCTTCAACCCCTCCCTCCTCCCTTCCCCTATCCCCCTTGCGCTCATTGATAAGTTCATCCCCCCCTCCCTCTTCAACTCCCTCATAGCCATCCCCTCTGATGATGAAATCTCCCAGGCAATCCTTTCCCATAAGGCCAACAAGGCTCCTGGCCCTGATGGCTTTAGTATGGGATTCTTCCTCAGCTGCTGGGACTCTTTTGAAGGAGAGGTTTTCAAAGCCATCCGCAATTTCTTTTTCAAGCCTGGTCAACTAGCTCAGATCAATCAAACTTTCATCTGCCTTATCCCTAAAAAGGAAGGGGCTACTTCTCTGTCTGACTTTCGGCCCATCTCCCTCTGTAATCTCATCTATAAGTTCATTGCCAAGATTCATGCCAATCGGATCAAGGCAGTCATTCCTTCCCTTATCAATCCCAACCAATCGGCCTTCATCTTCGGCCGGAGCATTGCCGACAACATCATCCTCTGCTTTGAGATCATCAGAGGCTTCGACCGCAAATCGCACTCCCCGGCGGCTCTCTTAAAAATCGATCTCCACAAAGCTTTTAACTCCATCCGTTCGGATTTCATCTGTGATGTGCTCTCCCTCATAGGCTTCCCCCCTGTCTTCATTCGTTGGATTTATGCTTGTATCTCCTTCCCCCTCCTTCTTTGTCTTGGTCAATGGCTCCCCCGCTGGCTTCTTCCGCTCCAAAGTTGGAATCCGCCAAGGCTGCCCCCTCTCCCCTTTTCTCTTCTCCCTTGCCCTGGAAGTCCTTTCCAGGAGCCTCCAAACCAAAACTGGTCTCCACCTTATCACTCCTCTTCCAAAATGCAAGCACATCAACCTCTCCCTTCTGGCCTTTGCCGATGACCTAATGATCTTCTCTAAGGCTTCCCACTCTTCTATCGCTGCCAGTATGGATTCGCTCCATCTCTTTGAATCCCTTTCTAGTCTCCGAGTCAATCTCCTAAAATCCAAAATCTTTCTCTCTGGTATCTCGGACTCTACTAAAGAGTCCCTCCGCCACCTAACTGGCTTCTCCATCGGCTCTCTTCCAATCCTTTACCTTGGCCTTCCCCTGATTTCAACCAGACTCTGGAGCCATTACTGTACTCCTATGCTCGACAACATTCATAAGCGTCTCCAGCTTTGGAAAGACAAGCTTCTTTCTTATGCTGGAAGACTTGAATGTATCCGCTCGGTCATCCAAGCTTCCTACATCTACTGGTCAGGTATCTTTAGGATCCCTAACTCCACCATCAAGGCCATTGAGCGCATCCTCTGCGCCTTCCTTTGGAAGGGGAATGACACCCCCAAATTTCTCCACCCTATTAGTTGGAAGTCTGTCTGCCTCCCAATATCCGAGGGTGGTCTAGACCTCCGCCACATCCGTGACTCTAACACGGCGGGCATCCTTAAGCTCCTCTGGAGAATCTCCTCCCGCCAGCAGTCTATCTGGGTTTCCTGGGTCCATTCTCATCTCCTTAAATCTGACTCCATCTGGACTGTCTCCATCCCTGCTGACTCATCTTGGATTTGGCATAAGATCCTCTCCCTTCGCTCCCTTGCTCTTCGTGGTATCTCCTCATCCATTGCTAATGACACCTCCACCTCTCTCTGGCTTGACCCTTGGCACCCTTTAGGGATCCTCTATAATCTTATTGGCCCCAGAGCCATCTATTCCTCTGGCCTCCCCAAGGCTGCCCCTATGTCCTCCCTCATCTCCTCTGGTTCTTGGACCCCTCACCCCTCCCTTAACCCCGACATCATCTCTCATATTTGGGCAACCGTTCCCCCGTTGCAGCAAACCTTCTCCCCTCGAGTGGATAAGGTCATCTGGCTTCCCTCCCCCAATGGTCTCTTCAACTCCTCTTCTGCTTGGAACCTCTCCAGAGACCCTAGCCCTTCTGTCCCCTGGCACAACTTAGTCTGGTTCAAAGGCCACATCCCCTGCTATAGCCTAACTGTTTGGAGGGCCCTCAGACATTGCCTGCCTACCCAAGCCTTCCTCATACACCGCACTATCCCCGGCCTCCCCTCTTGCAACCTATGTTGGATTGGCCGTGAAGATATCCCTCATCTCTTCTTTGACTGCCCTTTCACCTCCACCATTTGGAAAAAGGCCTTGTCCTCTATCTGGCCGCGTAGCAGAAGGATCCGGAGTTTTGACCGTGAATGGCTCTGGTTGCTCAAGACTTTTCTTGGGAACTCCATTTGTAACACTATCGGGAAGCTAGTTTTTAGCGGTGCTATTCACCATATCTAGATGGAAAGGAACCTCAGGAGATGGACTTCCAACTCTAGATCGTTTGATGTGATTTGGAAAGCCATCTCCTTCGATGCGTCATCCAAGCTCAGCTGCATCTGTCAGAGGCACTCCACGGACAACCCTAGGAACAGGCATATTTTAACTTTTTGGGGCCTTGATATTGCCCTTTTGCGGTCTTCCTCCTCTGCATAAGCTGGTTGATTGCCTTCCCTCCCCCTCTCTCCCTCTCCCTTTTATTTTTCTTCTTTCCTCTCTTGTATATTGGTTCTCTCTTCCCCTGCCCCCTCTTGGGGTTCGGTAATATACTTATTTACCAAAAAAAAAAAAATTATATTTTGATCTTTGTGAAATTAGAGATCGATTTCTGGTTCTTGAAGCTTTGGAGGGATCAAATCCACTGAGTATAGAACTTCACATCAACTATTTTCTGAAGCTGAACATGGCATCTTGAGTTTCATTTACCTTCCAATGTCTTTCAGCAGAGGGCAGGGGCATAGATGCCAAACCTGAACCCTATTTATCATCATAGAAGCTGTTCCTAGGAAAGATTATGGTTCTCGGGTTTCTAATCAATTAATATACAAAACAAGCAATGAGCCAAGGATAAAGTAATCATGAAACTTTGACCAATGTACCTTGCAGCTCGTATTGTTTGTTGACCATAATTCATGAACCCAGTTACCAGAGGGAGCATAGGTGTTTAAGGCTACCCCCAAACCCCCCCCCCCTCTTTCAAAACAAAGGCCAGTTGTTGCTGGGAAGCTACTCTCTATGTTGTAAGTGTAAGGGGGACTCACAGGTTCGTGGGGAAAGTGCAAGTGAAAATGCAAGTGAAAATGCAAGTGGCTTTGCTCAGAGATCAAACCCTGTTCCTTTCTGTAGCAAGCGATTCATAGATCATCAAATTCTCACAAATGAAATGAGAAGTGGGTCCATGTAAATGATTGAGACCTTGCAATGCTCCTTTCCCATATGGAGTTCGAAACCCAAAAGTAGCTATAGTAGCGCAAGTTGGTTAGTAACAACCTCCCTTGGTTGGAGTAAGCAAAGGGTAGCAGCATCCTCGGACTAAGGAAGCAGTGCCAAAAAGCCTTAACAAGCTCTCTCCCATTGATGTTCCTGTACCACCCACCCCTTCCTTCCCCTTCGCCCAGCCCAGTGAGATCGGAAGAGATCAGAGCCCTCGAACGAAGCCACTAGTTACACTAGTGGAATCGATTTGCTCAATAATGCTTCTTTCTTTCCAGGCGTCTCATTTCTTTTGGGCAATCAACTCGTACTTGTAAAGAAAGGGGATCAATGTCGATCTGTTGTTCGGTATTTGTGATATCTGGTCTTAAAGCAACATCTTTCTCTGGTAGACTAGACCTATTCATGAAATTGATTGCTTGTTTCATCAAAAAATAGGGATACTTGGCTAGCTATGGCTCTCCGAAACTTAAAACAGAAACACCAGGTGGCCTCCCTTGCCAAAGTGGTTTTGACAATCAGATATCAGTTTCTGGTTCTTGAAGCATCCTTTTGTGAGTAGGATCCTTCAATATCTAGTAATCCAACCCTTGATTGGCCCTAAATTTCGATATAATATTCTCCCAGCTAAATAACACCTTCAATCAGATTTCTGTCTATATCTGAGTGGTTGATTTATTGATATTTAATTACTCTTGAATTCTGTAAAGTGTTTAAGTTTGTGATCCTGTGAACTGTTGGTTTTCTGGAACCTAACATTAGGTGGATTCAAATCCCATTAATCCCCAATACTAGACCTTGGATCATAAGATAACCCAATGGCTGAGATTACAAAACATAGATTCTTAAAAGACATTTACAAAGTTTCCCAAGAGAACCCTTTGGAAACCCCATGAACCCCACAATTTCTCTTCTTATTATTTAAAAACATTCAAAATTTTCAAACAATATATGTGTTTCTGTGTATATGTGTGTGATAAAGAGTTAAGGTCAAAGTCATTTTGGCCTTTGTACCCATTATTACAGCAAGTAATGGACAAAGTTTCTAATATTGATCCTGTACCAAAGGACTACAATTGTCAACAGCTGATTGTGCCAATTTCAATTTTACCTAGAATAGCAGTTTCAGTTATGGCTTATAAGTATTTTTTGCAGCATGAATTGGAAAATTCTGATAATAGGCTCTTGATCTTCACAAATTGAACAGACAGCAATACGACAGAAACATGAAAATTTCAGTATAGCAATATCATAAAAGCAGATATCATGGACAAGCTTTTATTCAGGGAAGAAAAACAAAAAGAGAGACTTGTGAAGGCAAGATCACTGAGGGGCGGTAAGTGATCAGTGAAATTACAACTAGATACCAAAAAATTATTAAAAAATAATGGCCACTGAACTGAACCAAAACAGAGGTCAACTCACCTTCTATCTATCCTTATAAAAAGAATAACAACATCAACATTTGATTACATCATCAAGTGATGATGAAGGAAAGAGGTTACCTGACCACGCCCCACAGCACAGACTTCCTGAGTGGTGCAAATGGAGCCAGAACCCATCCCTACCCTCAAAGCATCAGCCCCAGCCTGGATCAGATTTTGAGCCTGATAAGCTGTTACAACATTACCAGCGATGACATCTAACTCAGGATACGTCCTCTTCACATATTTGATCATCTCTATTTGATAAATCGAGTTTCCCTGGGAACTATCCAGCACAACCACATTCGCCCCAGCCTTAACAAGATGTTCCAACCTCTCCTTATCTTGTTCTCTCGTCCCCATTGCTGCACCCACCATGAAATCCCCATCTGGTCCCAATGAAGGAAGCCCTAATTTTGGATACCCACGAACTCTTTCCACATCAGCTGTTGTAAACAAATCCACAATCTCACCATCTGGTTCACTCAATAAAGGTACATAATCAAGTTTTTTTGCTGCTAAATATGCTGCAGCTTGCTCAAATGTATATTTTGAAGGAGCTGAAAACGATGAGCCCAACATGTAATCAGAAACTGGAGATTCTTTTTCAGTTAAGCTCTCCCAATCAGATTTTGCAACTACACCTAACAGCTTTGATTTTGAATTCCCTGACTCAGTAATAAAAACACATGGTGAAGATACAAACTCATCAATGGAAGCAATTGAGTCAGAAGGTGACATAAAAATTGGGTCTGAGATGAACGGAATCCGACGTGACTTGGCAGATCTGATTAATGCTGCTTGTTCAAGAGGAAGGTTATTGTAGTGAATGATGCCAATGCCACCCAGAGCAGCCATTGCAACTGCCATGGAGGATTCAGTCACAGTATCCATTGGAGAAGAAACACAAGGAATATAAAGGTCAATATTTTTTGTCAGTTTTGTGCTTAGATTGACTGAGTCAGTTGGGAAATCAATGTAGTGAGGGAGGAAGATAACATCATCATAGGTATACGAATAACCCTGGTTGAAAAGACGATCAGCTGGGAAACCATCTTCAACCAAGACTCCATCCATAGCTCTGAAATGAACCAAAATCCCAGAATTTGCAACTGGGGCAAAGAGGAGAGAGGTTACCTATATGAGAAAAGGACCCATGCTCATAGATAGAAGAGAGTAAGAAGAAAATCAATCATCCACAACCCCAATGAGAGCGGGAAAAAAACAAAGGCTCACCTTTGAGAGATGCTTTAGTTGATTGATATTCAAATCCCTCTTTTCTTCTTCAAATCCTTCAATCTTCTTCACACACTAGAGTGGAGCAGAGTGGAGTACAGTGAAAAGTACTCCTGCGCCGCCTTGTGGGTTTAAAGAGGATAGCGCAGAAGTTGGGAAGAGAGAGAGGAAGAAGATGAATGAATGAAAGAAATGGCAAAATCGTAAATCGGTATAGAGTTATGGTACAAAAATTTGTAGATAAAGACGCAAACCTTTGTCCTTTTAATATCGTTTTCAGTTTCGGAAAGTTTGGTCGAAGCGTCTCACACTATCACTGATTATTCTATTACTTTTCTCCCGAAGTACCAAGAGTCGCCGCCGCCTTAAACAAATCATTTTGAGTCATTGATAGTGGAAAATGACTCAAAAATAACCAAAACTGAGGTGGAACCATGGAGAGAGATTTTGGTGGAGAATCCACTCAATGAAACTGAAGGCATGAAACCATCAACATTGAAAGAACGACATTCCTCATTCTACAACTTTAATTTCATAATAAAATAATGAACCATGAGAGAATGATGTACATACTACTCAGTGTTTGTACTTGTACACAGCCGGATCTTTATCCTCGCAGGTTCTTTGTCTGGTACAGTTTGTTCGATCCCTCTCATAAGGAGGCAGAAATGATCACCTTACCCCTTATTTGAACATACTATCTGGGTGGGGTTCACTCCCTCTTGTTAGAGCTACTAGAGAACTATACCAAACAGAGAACCTAGAGGATAATTTTCCGTACTTCTCATATATTTTGTTGGGAAGTAGTTTTTTGCACGGGAGTGTGGCCTACGCCAGCACTCCCTTGTGTCTATCTCTCTTCTCCTTAAAACAAGGGGGCAGAGATGTCTTTTCACATGGGGAGGAGAGAGATAGACTCATGGGAGTGTTGGCGTAGGCCACACTCCCAGACATAGAACTTTTTCCCTGTTTTGTTTCTCTTTTTTTTTTTGGGTAGAAAGAGTAAATGATATTATTTATCGTGTAGAACACACAGGTTGTGAAGTAGACACAAACTACACAAACCATGGATGAGATTTAGGCCAAACTGTCGAACACATTACCGACAGGGCCCTCCTTGCTAGGGAGTCAGCAAAGCTATTTATCTCCCTTGGAACATAAGCAAAAGAACAAGATACAAAAGATGAAGATAATAAAAGAATATCTTCCAGAATAGGCAACACCTCCATCGTAATCAATCTGCCACGATGTTGTAGAAAATTGACAACACCCATATGATCAGATTCCACCTACAAATCAGTATAACCTACTGTAACACCATCCAGTAATGCAGTTCGGATTGCCAAAGCTTCACCCACCATGACATTATTAAACATGGCTGGAACAAAAACCGCTCGAATTGGCAAACCCAGATGATTCCGAAAAACATAACCCAAACCACTTTTGCCTTCGGAACTGATTAAACTTGCATCACAATTAACTTTAATCTTCCCAACCGATGGAGCAACCCAAACATGATCAGATACCACATGAGGTATTGAAGTTGCAGCCCTTTGATCAGATTTAGAAGCATTTTGAAAATCCTCGAAATCACAAGTTGCACAACTAATAACCTCTTCTAGTGTACATCTTCGCCGTCCAAAAACCATGTCACACCTAGCCAACCATATATGTCAAAGATAGAATGAAGCAAGGGTGCACATTTGTTGACCATAGTCTTCCCCTATAATGAAGAATGATTTCCACATTCGAATAAAAGAAGAAAGATGATCAACGTTCAAGGCTGAAGATGAGAAACCAAAACTGCTACCAAACCATACTGCTTTCGCAAAATCACAGTTGAGAAGAGTATGAGTAATAGACTCAAAATGGCCACATCGACAACAAGATGGATCAATTGCAAATTTGCGGTGATGAAGAGCCTCTCCAACGGCAAGACCAGAGTTTCTACTTCGCCACATAAACCTCTGAATTTTAGGTAGAGACTTGCACTTCCATACAATCTGCCAAACATCATTAGAGATCCTACTAGTCGACAAAGAAGTGGAGGTAGAAGCTCTTTGCCGATCAGTATCATCTTTCATAGTGGATAACATATGATATGCACTCTTAACAGAGTAAACACCATTTCGAGAAGCCACCCATATCTGCCTATCTTCATTAGGATACATGCGAAGATTGATCCTTAAAATACGATCAACATCATCTTGGGAAAAATAGAAATTCAATAAATCTCGTTTCCATTGCATAGACTCTTGATCAATAAAATCAGCCAAGCATGATAAATCCGGATTCACAAACTTTGATAAACCAGTCTTCATTCCACCATCTATTGGAATCTGTTTATCATGCCAAGGATCAATGGATAAACCCCTTCCATTACTCCATCCCAAACCATCAAGCAGAACATCTTTACCCAACAAAATACTGCGCCACCCCCAACTTGGATCATTACCTGCTTTTGATTTAAGGAAATCAATATTTGGAAAATAAATGGCCTTCATAAATCGAGAAAACAAACAACCCGGATCAGACCATATTCTATGGGCAGTCCTAGAAAGTAATGCTTGATTATGAAGAGTTGGATCACGAAATCCAAGTCCCCCCTTCTCCTTTGACAAACACATACGATCCCATGGCACCCAATGAACTTTGGGTCGTCCCTCCTTATCACCCCAAAAGAAATTTGCAGCACTCTTTTTCACATATAGATGATGAGAGGCAGGTAATTTAAAATGCATGCCAGCATAATTACCCATAGAAAAAAACACAAACTTTAGAAGGACTTCCTTACCTGCATGAGACAATAGCTTTGACTTCCAACCTTGGATTCTCCCATCAATTTTAGAAGTAATATCCTTGAAAAGAGAAGCCTTGGAGATACTAAAGTCTATCAGCAAACCCAAATACTTCTTAGGGCCAGAACCATAAGGAATCTTCATTATACAAGAAAACCATCTGTTCAACTTCTGATGAGTGTTTGGTGTAAAAGTCAAGCAAGACTTTGATAAATTAATGGATTGACCTGAAGCCTTGCAATATGTAGACAGAATATCCTTCAAATGGTAAATCTCATCCACCTTTACTTCTGAGAAAATAAGGCTATCATCTGCAAATAATAAATGAGTAATTGGAGGAGCCCTATTGCGCACTTTGATGCCATGAATGAGAGATTCAGATTCAGCCTTCAACAGTAGACAACTGAGAGCATGACTACATAAAATAAATAATGCAAGAGATAAAGGATTACCTTGCCGTATACCACGGGATGGTGAGAAAGATCCCCTAGATGCTCCATTTATCAATATATGATTAGAAACATATCTCAAACAACCCATAATCATATGGACAAATTGTGAACAAAAACCCATACATAAGAGCAACCTCTCAATAAACTCCCATTCAAGCCTATCATAGGCCTTCTTCATTTCTAATTTCACTGCCAGATATTTCTTCTTACTTTTCTTCCTTTTCTGATATAATGAAACAACTCATGGGCCATAAAAACATTATTAGAAATGGAACGATTAGGGATAAATGTTGATTGATATGGACTAATCACATCATTTAAAATCAGTTTCAAGCGGCCAGCAATAATCTTGGTAATCACCTTGGAAACAATAGTACATAATTCTATCAGCCGAAATTGGTCTACACTTTCAAGTTTTAAAACCATAGGGACAAGGCATATCAATGTCTCATTTAGAGCACAAGAAAGAGTACCAGTCTCAAAGAAGTTGCAAACCAAATGATATAAATCATCCCTGATAATATCCCAATACCTCTGAAAAAAAGCTGGAGGGAACCCATCAGTACCTGGGGATTTAAGAGGGCTCATAGCAAATAATGCATCACGCATCTCATCAACACTAGGCCGGCATACAAACATTGAGTTAGTTTCTTAAGAGATAACAGGCTCCACTGATTCTAAAACAGACTCCAAAGCATTCTGTTCCACACCCTCAGAAGTAAAGGCTTCCTCATAATAAGTAAGAACCAAACCATACACCTCATTCACAGCAGTAGTCCAAACACCATTAGGTCCTTTAAGGCTTAAAATTTTGTTATGTTGGCAGCGTGAATAGTAGTAGCATGAAAAAACTTTGTATTTCTATCACCATCATGCAACCAATCTACTCGTGATTTCTGCCTCCATAAATCCTCCTCTTTAGCAAAGAGATCATCCAAGGAGGACTTTAGAACTTTAAGTTGTGTGCAAATAGAATCAGAAAAAGGTAATCGCTCCAAAGAAATAATATCAGCAATAGTATAGCGAATTTGCTTTTGTACATGCCCAAACACATCCTTATTCCACCTCACATAATTACTTCTACAAACATCAAGTTTATGATGAATTATAGAAGCAGGATCACCTGTAACAGGATCAGAGCAAGCACCACTAGCAACAGCCTTACAATCTGGATGGCAAAACCACATCGCCTCAAAGTGGAAAGGGTGTTGGCCTTGAAAACAACCACCCTCAGTTTCAACCAAAAGAGGACAATGATCAGAGCCAATTGCAGGTTTAACAAAAACCACTGCATTAGAATGATGTAGCCTCCAAGAATGATTCGACAAAGCCCTATTTTGTTTCTCTTTCTTAATATTCTCTCTCCTTCCTGATCATGTGAATCTCCTGTGAACCTCGGAGTAATAAAATGTATAATCAATGACAGAAATGGTTGGACCAAAATCATTTGAATCGGTTTGAAAAAGCCCTAGAATCGATATATTTGAGGAATATTCATATGAATCTGGCATTTTTATCCAAGAAAAAGGATCAGTGATCACCGATTATGACCTAATTGGGTGATTCCCAATCCAATTCATCGATTCTTGAAATGCTGTCTATATACAAATCTTGAGGTACTTCCATCTGTGCACCCATTGAATTGACAACCGTGTCGATTTATCAGAAATTGGAAAAGGGTTTGTCTGGACTCTGGATTGATTTTATTCGATCTCGGATTCAGTCAGAGTCGGCTCAAAATCGATGATAATCGGCTAAAACCCTACGTTCCGTACAGGATCGATCCAAGCATGGTTTAAGGAAGTGAAATCGGTAATGGGATCAGCCTCCACCAATTCCTATTCCAATCTGAAATAGTTCTTAAAACCAAATTCGAATTGGCCAAAATTGGGGATTTGGGATTGGTTAATTGGTCGCTTTGGATTCCTAAAACATTGGTTCGAATAAAATCTACACACATATATCACTTCTGGCAACAATTCTAATTCTAGGCCAAAATTGGTTAAAACTGTGCCTAAAGAATATCTAATACACGATAGTTGAGTTTTTTTTTGGTAAAATACACGATGGTTGAGTTGAATCGCAAAAAAACGTGGGCAAATAGTAGTTTTTCTTGGTTTCATCCAAGGTGAAGGAGAATCTCTTTATCCGTCACTATTGAGGGTTGGATAGGACTTAATGGAACAATCTCAAGAGCAATTCAGACTTTGTACAATATAGGGGGAGAGTATTATTAATTGTTGTATCTAACCGTTTGAATCAATAATCCGATTTTTACCATATTCTATCAGGTAGTTTAAGAAATATCGTATTAATCAAGTATTAATACATATTTATGAGTTTTAATTAAACAAAATAAAAAATTAAAAACTAAAAACCCAAAAGCCGATGAGAAAAACACAAACCTGAAACCCGAAGACTCTCGTTCTAGCAAATCATCTACTCTCACAGCCAAGGAAAGCACTTTGGTTCTCTAACCAACTTCGAAGACTCTAGTTCTAGTTCATATTCATCAAATACAGCTCTCTCTCTATCTCTATTTGTGTTTGTGTTGATAAGATTTATATAGATATGCAATTCTTCACGAATTAGGGGTTTTATCTTTGGGAAATTATCAGTGCCACCCCCTGAGTTATCCCGTTATTTTAATGCAACCCCACTAAGTACCTAAATATAAAATCTGACCCAAAAACTAACGAGGTTAGCCTTTTAACTGTTAATTAGTGATGTCAGCAGGTTATTTTTTTTAAAAGATAGTTTTGCCCTTCCCTTTAGAACAATTGAACCAGGTCTTCTTCTTCCTCATCTCTCACCTCTACAACCGCTACACTCACTTGGTCACCTCTCATCTCTGCAACTGCTCAAGTCTTCCCACCTGCACCTTTGTAACCATCATCAAAATCGAAGAAACAAACCAACAATTCACCTCTGCAACCGTGGTAGTGAAGAAACGAACCTCACTCTAGCAACTACCCACAAAGTCAAGGTCTTCAAAATCATATTTTTTATCATGGGCTATAGAACTACAGATATCCCATTTTTTAAGAAGTGGAGGAGCAACTCATTTGGAAAAGATTTTTGAAAATGCAAAAGAAAAAAGTCTGAAACAGGGAAGGATTTCCTTGCGCTAGGGGAAATCCAAGAGTCCATCCTCCTCCTTCCTCTTCTTAGTTTTTTGTTTTGTTTTTTTCTATTTTTTCTCTCCATCACACAAAACCAGAACAAGTATCTCTCTCTACCCTCTTCATTCCTGATGAACCATAAATCATCCCCACCAATCGAAAGATGCCACATGTCCCTAAGAAAGAAGATCCACCTGGACGTCCTCTCCTCCAAGGCAACGTACTCCAACGAGATATAAGTACAAGTTAGATTACACTACGTCAACAACAAGATGAACACCTCTGTAGGACTCTGGAGCCTGGCTTACTACTCACGTAACCCACATGGACTCAAGAAGGACCTAGTCATCCGAAAGGATCTATCCCTCCGGAAGGATCTATCCATTTAGAAGGACAACCCTACTAGGACTCTAAATCTCGTCGGAAGACGACCAACCGGAGAGGAGCCTTGTTACTCAGGGAAACCTCCACCTACGAAGAAGACTCCACATCAACTAGGGACTCTCCACTCCGCCATGCACTACTATAAAAGAGAAGGTATCTCACACCCTCAACTCATCTTGAATAATCTCTATTCATCTGTTTGCTCAGGAGATCTCACTTTGGCATCGGAGAGCCCTAGGCCGGAACCACACCGGTTCTCTCTGGTGACTTACTTGGTCCTCTTGCAGGTGACGACACTCGTAGGACCGCTCGATGATTTCTTAACTCAACAGATTGGCGCCGTCTATGGGAACAACGCTAGCCATTACACCTACTAGCTCGCTTCTATACTCATACAATGCCGCCACGAAGGAAGACCGCTGCCTCCACCAACAATGTTTCGAGGAACGGATCACCACCCCTGGAGAGCTCTCATCGCCACAGAACCAATGGCCACAACCATGTGTCTCTGGAGGCGGAGGTCCCAAACGATGACCAGGTCGTTGTAGCCGAACCTAACAACAAGGCGGTGGTGGAGGTGGTACCCGACCCTAATTCACCGGCAACTGTAGGTTTGGTCCATGACCTACAGCGACAAATACTGGATGATCGTCGATTCTATTGAGACTATATGACGTAGCGTTCGATGTCCCACCGCCATAGGGTATCGGTAGCCGCAAGGGCAGAGCTTGTACCTCGACAAGAGCCTGATCCTAGGGGACCACCACTCTAGGAGGAAAGGTCAGAGAGACTCGCCAGGCGATCAGCATCCATTCCCCTACCAAGGGAGCAGCAACTCGCCAGGCGAACACCCATTCCCCTGTCGGGGGAGCCTTCTCGGCACCCTAGAAGGACGAGAGACCTCCCGGGGATATCAGACGGTGGAAGGACACCGACGCCTAGGGCACGGGTGCCAAACCCAGAGAGATCCGCCAGGAGGTCGGTGGTCCAAGGTCGACTGGGGGAGAGTCACAGGCCAGGACAAAGCCAGATCCGACGAGAGGAGAGCCCCTCCCCATTGCGTCAGGGTTCATCGCGACGTAACCATTCACCATCCCATAAACACTCAAGGCGGGAGGGGACATCAAGGAGAAGTTGTGAACGAGGTCGTAGTGAGTGTCCTGCCGGACATGAAGGACAGGCACGAGAGGAAGAGTTGGACCAAAGGCTCCGGGACCTGGATGAGAAGCTGGAAGGGTTGAAGAAACAGACCAGAGGAGAGACACACTCTGTACCTAGACAACACCCATTCTCCACAGAGATCATGTCAGCCACACTCCCCTTCGGGTTTTGACTGCCTACCTTTGAACTATACAGTGGTACCACGGACCCTAATGACCACATCAACTATTTTAATGGCATGATGACACTGTATGGTGGGTCGGACGTGGTCTCCTATCGGGCATTCCATGCATCCCTCAAGGGTGCGGCTACATCATGGTTCTCCAGGCTACGACCAAGGTCGATAGGCTAGTTCGCAGAGCTATGTGAACAGCTCGTCACCCGCTTCTAGAGCAGCGTCAAGTAGAAGAAGACCACCGTCAACCTACTGAACGTGGTACAGAACCCTGGGGAATCTCTCAGGGAGTATGTCAGCAGGTTCACCAAGGAGTCCTTGGAGGTTCAAGATTTGGACGACCAGACCCAGGATGTAGCCTTGGCAGGAGGCATCAGAGACTTGGACCTGATCAAGGACCTGGCAGGCCATGAGACCAGGACCATGAAGGAGCTCCTGGAGCGGTGCAACGAGTTCGCCAATATGGCGGAGGTACTGCAGGCCAGGAAGAAAGTGATAGAGGCCAAGCCCCAAGACAACAAGAGGTCAACACCGGATGACTGTAAGGAAGGCAAGCGGACAAGGACCGAGCGTCGGCATAAGAAGAACGATCTTCCCTCCGGAAGAACTGATAGTCATCCTGAGAGAAGTGAAAGAGCCAACAGCCCCGAGTTCACACCGCTGAACACTACCCGGTCACAAATCCTCATGTAGATCAAGGACCGTGACCTAATCCGATGGCCACGACCCATGCTAGCAGGACCTGAGAAGAGAAGCCCTAACAGGTACTGCCTCTTCCACAAGGAGAATAGGCATGACACAGAGGACTGCTTCTAGTTGAAGAGAGAGATAGAAAGCCTTGTAAGGGCAGAGAGCTTAAACAGGTACGTGAAAGGAAGGTACGATGGCCATTCGGGTCAGGCAGACAGAGGTCGTAACTGAGAAAGAGAAGAGCCAAGGAGAGAGGAAAGAAGGATGGATCGAGAGAGAGAGATTGCCTAGAAGGGGGAAGAGATGCAGCAGAACCGAGTGGCACCAAGGGAGCCCCCATCCTCATCGGACAGGAGTCCACCCAGAAGGCCAAAGCCTATGCCAGGTTTATGGGAGTTACAGAGAAGCCAAGTAAGATAGCCAAGACTGAGACAGTAATCTCCTTCTCGGAGGAAGACCTAAAAGGACTGAGCTTCCCACATGAGGATGTACTGGTGGTACAGGTGGAGGTAGCCAACCGACCCGTACACAGGGTATTGATAGACACAGGGGAATCGGTAGACGTACTCTCCCTGGATGCCTACCGACAGTTCAGGTTCGGAGACGATCAACTCAAGTCGGAGCCTACCTACCTCCATGGATTCTTCGGTGCAACCGCCTCCATTAGAGGTACCATAGAATTACTCGTCACGTTCGGAGTGTACCCCCAGCAAGTAACGATCATGGTGAACTTCATGGTTATCAAGTCCGTGGTGTCATTCAATGGCCTCCTAGGGCGACCCTCCTTGATAGCCCTTAGAGGAGTCGTGTCACCATTCCACCTGAAGGTGAAGTTCCCCACTAAGAATGGGGTAGGCGAAGTTCGGGGAGATCAAAAGAAGGCAAGGGAGTGTTATGCGACCTTCATGAAGAAAAATAATGGTAACACCCGCGGAATGACACTCTACATAGAGAATCTGGCCAGCGACCAGAGAGATGAATTGACAGAAAGAAGGGGTAGGCTAGTGGAGGATCTCGTCCCATGGCCACTCAGCAAGGATGACCCCTCCAGGGTTGTACAGATAGGCTCACTGTTGAGCAACGAGCAAAAGAATGAGTTGGGGCATCTCCTCCAAGCGAATGTGGATGTCTTTGCATGGTCGACCTCCGACATGCCTGGTATACCACGTTCCATAGCAGAACACCGCCTACATGTAGACCTGACCCGAAAGCCCGTCCAGCAGAAGAGGTAAAATTTTACCCTAGATTGACGAGCAGCCATTAAGGAAGAGGTGGAGAAACTCAGCCAATTTGGGTTCATCAGGAAGGAGAAATTCCCCACCTGGCTGGCAAACGTAGTCATGGTGCCGAAGCCCAACGGGAAGTGGAGGATGTGTGTTGATTACACTGATCTAAACAAGGCATGCCCGAAGGACGAGTACCCACTGCCCCGGATCGACCTGTTGATCGATGCTACTGCTGGCCATGAGATGATGAGTTTCATGGACGCCTACTCCGGATACAGCCAGATCCTTATGCATGAGGATGATGAGTCTTACAACGCCTTCTGGACGGACACGGAGAACTATTGCTACTACGTTATGCCGTTCAGGCTGAAGAATGCAGAGGCCACCTACCAGAGGATGGTCAACAAGATGTTCGAGGAGCAGATCAGGTGTAACATGGAAGTGTATGTGGACGACATGCTTGTGAAAAGCACCTAGGCCCACCTGCACCTAGCTGACCTGGAGGAAGCCTTCACAGTACTGAGAAGGAACTAGATGAAGCTAAACCCTGCCAAGTGCGCCTTTGGTGTAACCTCAGGAAAATTCCTGGGGTTCATGGTCTCAGTACGGGGAATAGAAGCCAACTCATCCAAGATCAAAGCCATCCGAGAGATATCACCCCCTCGAACAGTCAGAGAAGTACAAAGGTTGAATGGAAGGGTGGCAGCCCTTTCAAGGTTCATGTTGCGGTCAGGAGACAAATGCTTGCCGTTCTTCAAGACATTGAAGAACCTTCGGAGCCCAAAGGACTTTACGTGGACAGAGGAGTGCCAGAAGGCGTTCGAGGAGTTAAAGGGGTACCTGGAAAGCCCACCACTACTCAGGCAGCCAGAGCCCAATGAAGATCTACAGGTCTACCTGGCGGCCACCCCAGTCACCGTAAGCGTAGTACTCCTGAAGGAAGAGGGCAGGGTCCAGAGGCCCATCTACTATGTCAGTCACATTCTGATCGATGCAGAGACCAGGTACACGAGGATTGAGAAGGTAGCCTATGCACTAGTGGTCGCAGCCAGGAAGTAATGACCATACTTCCAAGCCCACACTGTCACAGTCCTTACCGACCTGCCCTTGAAGAAGGTACTCCACAAGCCAGATGTATCTGAAAGACTCATAGCCTGGGCGGTGGAACTAAGTGAGCATGACATCAGATTCCAACCACGAACTGCTATCAAGGGCCAAGCCCTGGCAAACTTCGTCGCCGAGTGCACCCTACCCTAGACAGACCCAGAGGCAGATGAACCAGAGGAACAGGACTGTGGATCGTGGGAGATGTTCGTGGATGGCTTGAGTAACGCGGTAGGAAATGGGGCTGGCCTCATACTTACCAGCTCCGAGGGATTCCGGATCCAGTATGCACTCCGATTCACCTTCTCGGCATCCAACAACAAAACAGAGTACGAGGCACTACTAGCTGGACTCTGGGTGGCCAAGGCAATCCAAGCAACACACCTATCCATCCGTAGCGATTCTCAGCTCGTCGTGAACCGGGTGAATGGAGAATATGAGGCAAAGGACGAGTGAATGGCAGCGTACCTAGTACGTTCCCGATCACTAATCGAGGGATTCATGAAGTTCAAGATGGTTCGCGTACCCAGGATCGAGAACACGACTATCGATGCTCTGTCCAGGCTAGCCAACGATGAGTTCCGAGACCTGGCAGGAGCAGTGTACATTGAGGTCCTGCATGAACCAACATTCCAGGAAAAGCAGGTCAATACCATAGAGGAAGGGCCTAGCTGGATGGACCCCATACTTGACTACATACAGAACGATACCCTACCGAAAGACAAGGTTGAGGCAAGAAAGGTCAGGACGAGAGCTGCGAAGTACACCATCCTGGACGGAGTACTATATAAGAGGGGGGGGCCACGACACCACTACTCCTGTGCCTGGGATCCAAAGGAGCCAAGTATGCCCTGGCAGAGGTCCACGAGGGGGTATGCGGAAGCCACATGGGAGGACAAGCCCTAGCCTATAAGGTCCTCCGTCAGGGACTCTACTGGCCACGAATGCAGGTCGAGGCCATACAGTACGTGAGGAAGTGCCAGCAGTGTCAGTTATTCGCCCCTGTACCCCATCTACCCGCCACCAAATTGACATCGATCCTCAACCCCATACCCTTCGCCATGTGGGGGATGGACATCCTGGGCAACTTCACTACGGCCTCCAGAAATAGAAAGTACCTAGTCGTCGCTATTGACTACTTCACCAAGTGGGTCGAGGCCAAGCCATTGGCCAAAATAACTGAGAACGAGATGAAGAAGTTTGTCCGCGATGACGTTATCTACAGGTTTAGGGTGCCAAAGATTCTAGTCTCAGACAACGGCAAACAGTTCAACAATCCCAAGTTCAGAGAATTCTGCCAAAGCTACAACATTCACTATCGGCCTGTCTCGGTAGCATACCCACAGGCCAATGGTCAGGTGGAGGTGACTAACAGAACCCTACTGGAAGGGGTCAAGAAAAGGCTCGAAGGAGCTAAGGGGAAGTGGGTCGAGGAGCTACCAAGTGTTCTGTGGGCATACCGAACCACAGTACAGACACCCACAGGAGAAAGCCCCTTCCGCCTGGTATATGGCACAGAGGCACTGGCACTGGTAGAGGTGCTCGCCATGACCCATAGGGTACTGCACTTCAACGAGAGAACCTATGTCGACGGGCTCCAGGAAAACTTGGACTTCATCGATGAAATTCGGGAGAAGGCACTACTAGGAAACGTGGCCTACCAGTAACGAACTGCCAAATACTACAATGCCAGGGTCAAGGAAAGGCTATTTCACTAGGGCGACCTGGTACAGAGACGGGCAAGTGCATCAGAGCCAAGGAAGGAAGGAAAGTTGTCAGCCAACTGGGAAGGACCTTACGTAGTCTCCAAGCAGATACGTCCAGGGACCTACCGCCTGAAGACTCCGGGGGGCAAGAAGATAGACCGCACCTGGAACTCAGAACACCTAAAAAAGTACTACCAGTAAGGAGAACCCCAGCAATAGCAGTAAAGCAACACCAAAAGCATCACCGAAAAAGCTAGCAATAGAGTCGGCAGTTAGCCAGGTAGCAATAGCAGAGTCGGCAGTCAGCCAGGTAGTAGTAGCAGAGTCGGTAGTCAGCCACAGTTTAGATTTTCAATGGCAATTTGGAATTTTTTATTTATGAAAGAAGTCTGGTGATTTGACTGCAATACGATTGTCTACTCATGCTCATTGACCGACTACCACCAAGACTAAGGTCCAACGACCACCGAGGCCCGGAGGCCACCAAGGTGCAATGCCACCAGGGTCTGTTAACCACCAAGGCGTAACGCCACCAAGGTCTGTAGGCCACCCGGCATGAGGTGCGCTGACCACTAATGCGCAGGGTCCGCTGACCACCGAGGCGTAATGCCACCAAGGCCTGTAGGCCAGCCGGCACAAGATCCGATGACCAAAGGTCTACTGACCACCAAAGCGCAAGGTCCACTAACCACCGAGGCGCAATGCCACCAAAGTCTATTGACCACCAAGGCCCGTAGGCCACCAAGGCGCAAGGACCGATGACCAAAGGTCCGCTGACCGCTAAAGCGCAAGGTCCGTTGACCACTAAGGCCTGAAGGCCACCAAAGCATAATGCCACCCAGGTCTAGCAACCATCGGGGCCCATAGGCCACCAAGGCACAAAGCCACTCAGGTCCCCAGATTGTCAGAACACCAAGGTCCTACGTAGCAAGTAATAATAGAAGGAAAACACATTAACCACAAACGACCGAGTTCATGATATGTACAGCTCGAAATTCAAAACACAAAAGTCAAACAAGTCTATGCATCCAGTACAACCATAAAGCTAAGAAGCCTAAGGAAGAAGGGTCACGTTCGACTCGGCAGGCGATATCATGTCAGCCTGAGGAATACAAGTAGCACCGTCCTCAGGCAAAGGAGCATCCACCTCCGACGCTGGGATGCTAGCCACCACTGTAACATCAGGAAGTGCAGCCGCAAACTCGGAGAACCCTGGGTCGAAGAAGTTATAGCTAGGGGTCACCTCCTAGACGTAAGCCGCCAGGTCCCGGATCCCCCCTTCGTACGTCGGTTGAAGCTGCGCCTGGTAAAACGCCAAGAATGTTGGAGACGTTTGGAACTCAGCTACAGCTTGCTCACACGCAGACTTTAGCTCAGCCTCATGCCTCTCCCTCGAGCTTCCCTGACGCCACCACAAGCTTCGACGACGCCCTCTGAGTACGGGCCTCGGCCCTCTCATAAGCATCATGATACCCCTGTAGCTCCTTCTCCACCTCGCGCAGAATGCACTATATTTGCACCTCACGGGAAGAGTGACCTTCCAGTCGAAGCACCGCCTCAGCAAGACGGTGATCTATAATCAGCATAGCAAGCAGTAAACACTCTAAACATAGGAGGAACGACGAACATAATGAAACCAAAAGGAATAACTCATCGAAGCCATATCGTGGTAGAGAGTCTGGACCAGACACGTCGCTGAGCCTCTGTAAGTCTACTCTCGCAGTAGGAAGCCTCCCCTTGTCCACCCACTCCCGAGACACGCTGGACCCGGCCAAGGTCGAACCCTCCGGCACCCCTAAAGTGATTACCAGTGACTCATCCATGGTAAGAAGATCAGCGGCAGCACCACTGGAAGAACTCACCCCTTTCCCCTTGGAGGGGGGCAATACAAAAGACCCTGAGGGAACGACAGTAGAAGGGAGAGGCAGAGATCCCGAGGCGTCATCAACAACCAAAGAAATACGAGGAAGGACGAGTCGCACACCGGAGCTCGTCACATGAGTAGAGCCTGGAATGCCCTTCCGCTTCGCCCCGACGACCACAGGCGCGGAGGAGCCACCGACATCTGTGACCCCCACAGATGAACCTCCCTGAGAAGCAGCCTTCTTCCGTAGATTACTGCGGAGTAAGCGAAAATCCGAACGCGTATCCACTGCATGACAACATCACATCAAGACCACAAAATGAGTCAAGCAACTAATAAAGCAAAAGATAAATGTATGTGCAAGCTAAAAAAGGAAACATCTTACCGGGACTCAACTTCCAGAGGCACAAGAAGGCCTCAGAATCCAACTAATGAACATCGAATGGGTCATGTCCCTGACACTGCCGGAGGGTGTCGAGCTCCAAGTCACTCAAAGCAAGAGGGTGGTTCACCCCCCTTGATATCAACGGCCTCCCAGGAAGACCGCAGTCCACATCGAGGGATCGTAGCAAAAAAGAAGCGGTCCCTCCAGCGCTTCACCGAGTCGGTGATCCCCACAACTGGATCGAACGCGGCAAGAGCGCCCTTGGGAATGCGACGGGCAAAGTGATAGCACCCGCCGTCCCCCTTCCTCAGAAGATAGAAGTACAAAAACAGGGGAACAGTGGCTGCACGCCCCGCTCGGGTAAAAAACATATACACCCCTAAGATAATTCGCCACGAGTTGGCCAGGGGTGAGACGCCAATGCTCTAAGACTAACTCTGCAAATCAAACAATGGGGAGACGGAGACCAGAGGTGAGGAAAACACAAAAGAGGCAGACCTCATCCGCTCCGTGGGAGTAGCCACGGTCACCGGGATCGGATCGGGGACGCAAAGAATGATCTCAGGAGGGATATGGAACTTGCAACGGATGGAAGGTAAGTCCGGGGCGGTCAAGACACTAGTAGTCTGGGCCAACACACTGTGAGGGTCCCCCAACAAGGCTCGGGGAACCCTGCAAGCCCTGTCGACACTGAAAGTGGAGCCTCTAGGGACCTCCTCCTCCCCATCACTAGCAGGGGCGAAGGCAATGGCGAGGTGGTACCCGTAAGAGAGGATGACCCCGACAAGGACTCCCCAAGAGACTCAACCAACGCAATACTCGAATCGGAGTCACCGGAGGATGACATGAATAAGCAGGGGAGGATCAAGCTATGTACTCAGAGCGACGGTTCCGACAGCCGAAGAGAGACGTCAACCTACAAGCATCAGAGTGTGGAGATAGATAGGGAAGATCGTAATTGGAAAAAAAAAAACAAGGAGAAATGTATAAGTCCTCACCAAGCACCAACCACCGAAAGAGCACTGATCGTGACCGTGATGCACAAGCGGGCCATGACCTGTCTCATGACCATCAGCGACGAGGAGCAATCCAGAAGGCAAGTACGATGTAAGGCGGACACAACCCAGGAGGGCGCAACGACCAAGAAGGGCGTGACGGCCCAAGGTGGGATGCGACAACGGCAGGCAGGCACGACGCACCGGAGGGAGCATGACGGCAGGCGGGCGCCATGCACCTAGAGGGCGCAACAACGAGGCATGCGGGCGCCACACACCTAGGAGGGAACGACAATGCTGGCGGGCGCGACGCACCAGAGGGAGCACGACGGCAGGCTGGTGCCACGCATCGGAGGGAGCACGACGGCAGTCGGGCGCCACGCACCTAAGAGGGCGCGCTGATGCAAGTGGGAGCCATGCACCAAGGAGGGCGCAACGATGAGGCAGGGGCGCCACGCACCAAGGAGGGCACGACACAAGGCAGGGGCACCACGCACCAAAGAGGGGGCGACGATGCAGGCGGGCGCCACGCACCAACAAGGGCGCGATTGCAGGCGGAAGTGACGTGACAGCAGGCGGGCGTGTGACGCACCAAGGTGACCACAATCAAGAGCTGGCGTCACCAACTGAGTGCGATCGAGTCAGACCAAAAGATGAGGGCGAGAACGAGGCGCAAACCAAAGCCAAGGCCCAAGTGTGGCACGAACCAAGGAGCAGGACCTTAGACACACCTCTAACAAAGAAGACACCACAAAGGCAAGCTCAAGGCAAGCCACCAGACACTAAGCTCCCAAGGCTAGTGGGCAAGAGAAAGCTTGAGAAAGGACATGTAGCAAACACTTGGAGGGTAAACCAAGATGGGGACAAAGAACAAGGCGAGGAAGAAAAGCCAGAAAACAAAAAGTAGGAAGCACAAGACAAGAGAGAGAGAAAGTGAAAATGAAAGAGAGGAAGATGAATATATATCTATACAAAAAAGAAAAGGAAGGAAAAAGGTAAAAGGATGTGAGAGGAGGGATTTGAACCCACAACCTCCTCACATCAATAATTTGCAAACTCACCCCTAGAGAGGAATTATTTGCCAACAACCCCCTAGATGACATACAAATGCATGAAGAACTCTCTTGAGCACGTTGTTCCAAGAGAGTGGGGGGCAAATGATGAACCACAAATCATCCCCACCAATCGGAAGATGCCATGTGTCCCTAAGAAAGAAGATCCACCTGGACGTCCTCTCCTCCAAGGCAACGTACTCCAACGGGATATAAGTACGAGTTAGATTACACTACGTCAACAACAAGATGAACACCTCTGTAGGACTCCGGAGCCTGGCTTACTACTCACGTAACCCACATGGACTCAAGAAGGACCTAGTCATCCGGAAGGATCTATCCCTTCGAAAGGATCTCTCCATCTAGAAGGATAACCCTACTGGGACTCTAAATCTCGTCGGAAGACGACCAACCGGAGAGGAGCCCTGTTACTCAGGGAAACCTCCACCTACGAATAAGACTCCACATCAACTAGGGACTCTCCACTCCGCCATGCACTACTATAAAAGAGAAGGTATCTCACACCCTCAACTCATCTTGAATAATCTCTATTCATCTGTTTGCTCAGGAGATCTCACTTTGGCATCGGAGAGCCCTAGGCCAGAACAACACCGGTTCTCTCTGGTGACTTACTTGGTCCTCTTGCAGGTGACGGCACTCGTAGGACCGCTCGACAATTTCTTGACTTAACAATTCTCATTTTTTTCCAGTTCCCTACAGTTGAAAGTTAAGGGATTGAAGGAAGAACATGAATAGAGCAGATAGAAAAGGAAAACGATGAATAAAAACTAGATTTGGAAACTGGTTCGGAAAAAGAGAGTGTCAAAGAGGAGGAGAGGGACACAAAACCGGAGAAATCCTCGCCGAAGCATCAGTCCCCGTTAAATTTTGATTTCATAAAATTTTAGTCATTTCTGCAATTTCTCCATAAAATTTTTCAAAACTAGGGTATTTTAGTCATTTATATTACACTCAGTTAACCACATTAGTTTTTGGGCCAGATTTGATATTTTGGTACTTAGTGGGGTTGCATTAAAATAATGGGATACCTCAGGGGGTGCCGTTGATATTTCCCTTTATTTTTTTATTTGTGTTAGTTGTTTTCGTTTCATGGTGCAAGGTAATCCCTTTCTTCTTCTTCTTCTTCTTCTTTTTTTTTTTGTCCCTTTTTCTTCAATTGGTATTTTCTTTTGCTTCGTTGCTTGTGGCCTTATTATTTTCTTGATTCTCTGCTTAGGGTTAGTGTTAGTCTAGAATTTGGATTCATCAAAGTTGAAATACTTGGAAGAATCACTAAATTCTGTTCCTTTTGGGAGATTTTTTTATGGGATTGAATTTATCCCCCCTTTTTTGTCTTCCCTTAATCAAACGCTATGGATAGCTGTTCTCGTTTTTAATTTTAGATTTGATGAGGCTATGCATGCTTTATGTGTTGTATTTTGACAAGCACCATCAGATATAACAATTGATGTTTTTTCTTTTTTTATGGCATGAACTATATTTTATGGATTTCATGGGTTAGATGACGGATGATTTATATATTTCTTGTTATAGATAATATTTTGTGGATTTTCTTGTTTGATGAGATAATTTCAATGATGATATTTTGATTTGTTAAATGGTTATTTACTTATTATTATTATTATTATTTTGACTGATACATGGTATTATTTGCTATGTTAGATTGTGGTTGATGGATTACCTATCAACATTTGCTTTGATAGACATGGTTAAACTTAATTAATAATAGATGTATATATCCAAAAGAATGAGAAATGGTTTCAAATAGGTAAGCTATATTGGTTTTAAGTGTTCATGAAGTCATGGGCGATTAGAATTTAGTTGCAAATTATCAGTTTGCTTCTTAATTTTTACTAGGATAAACCTGTATGTTTGCTCACGTACTTTTACAGAACAATCGTAATAAAACACGTATTAACCACATATTATCATTGTCGTATGCATTTTATTGCGTTGGATTTTTTAAAACGTACTATTGTCGTATGGGGCAATTAATTGTTGTACTTATCTGTTTCTGTATTATTGTCGTACCCGAACTGACTAACTATGTTTATGACATCCTAGTGGTGAGATTCTTTTCATCTGCGGTGAAGAAAAACTCTCTAAGTGAGTATTTATATTAGGTGGATGCCGCTGAGAACAATTAGTCTCAAATTTATGGTTGGGAGAAGATGGTTTTTTGGATAGATTTTAGGGTTTTTTCGATTTTCAGTTTCAAACCTAAACGATTTGGGGAAGATGAGGGCAATTTGGTCATTAGATTCCCTGAAACTAATCTCTAACGTCCCAGACTAACAGATTGGACCAAAGTGTTACAGTGTTTTGAATGTAGGGGGAGTTTGTAATTTGAAAAGTTGTAGGGGTGCATTTGGACAAATGGGCATTTTTAGGGGGGCATTTATAAAAAAACCCCAAATTTATTCGTGAATTATTCAAGGGAGAAAGAACACAACCTAGACACGTGCGGTGCGCGGCGCCTGCACCCAGACATAGGGGGGTACAGAATGACCATCGTGCCCACATGTAAAGGTGAAATTTCCTAAGGGTACGACGGTCATTCCGCATGTGCCTATGTTTGGGCACAGAATGACCCTGTGTTTGGGCATAGGGATAACAGACTGCACGCACCCAGGTAGCGTTCTGTTTCCCATTATTCAAATATCCATCAACTCTGTGCTAAGTTTCAACTTAGAACTGCTACTAACAACACTTGATACGAACAATTGGTCAGTTTTCTTCATTCAAAAAGAAAAAGTCAATTTTAGACAAAATCATGCCAAGCAAATTTTTTGATGCACACATAACCAAATACTTGAGTTTGATTCAAAAATTGATTAAGTGGCTTATCAACATGATACCCTATTGTTCTATTTGTAAAAATGATTGGTTTGGCTATATCAACCTTCAGGCCCTTCAATAGAGAAAAATTATTGCCATTTAGAATCCCTCTCTTCAGTGCCTAGTGTCAAATATCTCAATCTAAAATCAATTATATTCCTATGTATCGTCATGCACCATCTTTGTAGTTCATGTTTTGATGCTTCTTTTTGACGATCGAAGATTTTCAAAGTTTTATTTTATCAATACCAATTAGGCTGAAATTTAAAATATGAGCAAAGCATCTTGCGATCTAACTTTCCACATAATTTGAGTCCCAACTCCCATCCCACATGCCACATGATATATCTTTTTGCCCATTATTAGGTCTTCTCTTTTCCACTTGGATTGGTCTATTTCTTTTATAATAATTACATTTAAAATAAAGGGAAAAAGATCCACACGACAGCATCCGAACAACTTTTATGAATTTTTATCCGCTGAGAGCGCTACTGTGCACATCGCACGGCGCAGCAACGGCCATGTGTGCACAGCAGACCCCACTATACGCACATGGCCGCTACTGCACCGCAGGATACGCACAGCAGCAGATAAAGGTCAACTTTTATACACCCCCCACCCATTTTATTGTAACACCCCTTTTGAAATTCTAGTATACCCCCTTATTATCAGTTTCCTGTAATACCCCACTTCAACGTCCGAAAGCCGAAACTGCATATGGGCATCGGAGACAACCCCCTCCCTCTAATAAAATGGGAAAAAAATTTATACAACACCAGCTCAAAAATAAATTGCACAACAAACCCCCTCCCCCAAAAACATATTATTGTTCATGCAAGAGGATATGTCATAAATATCCCTCCCCCTTCTGTCAGATTCCAAAGGGGGTTCACTTATTTGCCCTAAACTAAAATTTATTGGTTTCTTCTCTTGGATTGGCATGGACACATTATTAACCAATCTAGAGAAGTTTGACTGAAAATCAAGGTTCGGCTAAAGCTCCCAAAATGGACCGCAAAAGGGCCCCATCACTCAGACTCAGGACACCTATCTATCATAGCAGGCTAAAGCATCTTCTACTAATAAAATGAGTTTAAAACCTCATGAAAACCCTGCATTGTTCTGTAAGGAATGTGAATTGATTTGTAAGGCTCACGAGGCTGGAATAATCTGTTAAACATTTTGACCACAATCCTGGCAAAAGAAGTGCACGGCATAAACGTTCCCAAATAACAGTAATGTCAAGCTAACCACCATCAGATACAACAACTTGCACCATATTAAAGTTTCCAAATGACAGTAGTGTTAAGACCCTAATTGATGCACACAAAATACGTGCTTTACCGTTGCGTCAGTATGTGCATGCAGACACTCTTTCAATGATACAACTGTACTGATCCTCTATCTGATCATAAACACAAATTGTGCTTGAGATAACCAAAGTAAATCTACTGAGGTCTATTAACTGGCTCCAGTGTTTCAATCATGACTACACTATTTCCACGGATAACCTGCAGGAACAAATATGATGGTGAGGTACCTAGAAAAAATAGTTTAACAGAAATAACATAGGGGTAAAGAATTGGAACCCACCACCATGCCTATCTCATTTTTCTCACTTCCATTTACATCCACAGTGTTGTCGATAACCAGATTCATGAACTGATCAAATCCACGAAGGGTGCCAATCACAATCCGGTTAGCATTCAGTTTAACTGCAGCACATAATAATTGGTGTAAGAGCAGAAGTTTATAGTTCTAAACCAGAAAGTTAGTTAAGAAATTTTACAGAGAATGCCTGGCGAAAGGTGAGATACATGGGTAAACACTCAAAATCTATAGTGAATATTATCGAGTGGCTCAAAACTTCAAATCATATATTCTATTTGAGTTTGCACTATTTTATGGAAGTAATTAAACATTGACAGTTTTGAAAGGTTTAAAAATATAAGGGGTAAACCATACGAATCATGTCTCTCCATTCAACTCTAGAAAATTCATATTTGTTTGTTATGGCCCCAACAAAGAGGGCGGGCCTTGGTGCGGTAAGGTTGCTCCATTGTGACAGAGTGGTCATGCGTTCGAGTCTGGAAACAGCCTCTTTGCGAGGCAGGGGTAAGGCTGCATACATTAGGACCTCCCCAGACCCCGCATTGGCGAGAGCCTCGTGCACTGGGTACGCCCTTTTTTATAGCCCCAATAAAAATTCTATGAGATAAAGTACATCAGAGGTATTCCTTGATGCCCCACCTCAAAAGAACTTCCCAGATAGCCCAAATATCCGCAGTTGGATGGGGCTGATAATTCTGGACAGCAAGACCCTAAGGTCCCCTGCTCAAACGTTAGGTTTTAGCCAGATGAAATTCGTTAAGTGACACAATAAAGCTTTTAAAATCCACTCAAAAAAATGATAGGAAAGAAATGAATGACAGAAACACAAGGAAAATGCCAATATATGGAAGGTTATATGACTAAATCTGAGTTTTAATTTGACTAGTTTGCTGATACAAAATCATTTCCTAGATGAACAACAAATTGAATTTCCATATCATCCTTCCACATGGCACGACGAGGTGTACTGTAATGTAGATTAATCTTCCTTGAGAACCATGAATCATCCAGTAAAACTTTTATTATTTTGACTGTTAAAGATTGGATGTATCGTACCAAGGGGGTTACACTTTATTGTACACCACGATAGGGGGAGTATCCCCATCGTGGCTGATTCTTAGTTTCCTTTTTCTTTAGTTTGTTTCTCTTCTAGTTAGGCTAGTTTTTTCTTTCCTAATTAGTCTAGACTTCTATTTTCCTTCTCTTCCTTGACAAGGAATGCCTTTGCTTGCTGGATGTAACTTATTGGCTGATTACATAATAGTGGTGATGGGGAGACTGCAGTTGCATCGACTCTGCACTCTTAGCAGTCTTGCCTCTCTTCTTCCTCGGTCTACTTCTTCTCTTTCTCTCCTCTTGTGTGATTGCTGTTGTTTAGTTCTGATATTTTTACATGGTATCAGAGCTCTAAACAACAGTACTCTAATTGTTTCCATTGCTGTTTTGAAAGTCCAAAGGATTACCCTCGTTTGTGGTTGAAGCAGCCTATGCTGCCTATCTACTACTACCTATTGACCTAGTTAATGATGATATGAAGCTCAACTAGGGCATTCTACTACGTAATGATGCTATGAAGCTGAACTTGGGCATTCTAGTACCTGTCTACTACTGCTATTGAAGATATCTGGTTCGAAACTACAGTACATATGCATCTAATGGTTGCGATTTAAAGTTTTGAAGATTTTCTCAACGTTATCGAGATCTGTGATTACTTTTCCTCCAGCCGGCTGATGGTATTTATTTTTCAAGGGCTTTTTGCATAATTCTGGAGGTACACTCTGGCACTTTGGTTTTATGATCAGCTGCTGGTCTGATTTTCTGATATCAGACTTCTCCCACATACCTGTGATACGCTGTTTTTGGGTTATATTTCAGACCCATTGATTCTCTGATTGGTAGAGTCACTTCCAGCTGATCAAGTTAATATTTTGGGACATTAATCATCTATACCAGGGGCTACTTTGACTGCAATTTCTGCAGATATCGGCTTCTTCATTATCACCTATTTTGGGGGGGGGGGGGTCATAAGGCACTGATTTATATTGTTACTACTTACTGCTGCTCTTTGTTTTGCGGTGGTGTCGTGACCCATTGTGTTAATACCATCCTCGGTTGATAATTTGTATATTCTCCTTGATCCCAATTTTACCTGTTTGCATGAAGGCTGATCCTAAGGTACCCGTGGATAATGTTCATATCTAGATTACCAACATCAAATTGAATGGTGCATCTAACTACATGCTATGGTCTCAAGCTGTCCTAGTCTACATTCATGCTAAAGCAAGTCGAAATACCCTACTAATGATCCCCCTTCTGTCGATTCTAAAGATCCAGCTTCACTCACAGCATATGAGAACTGGATGTATGAATTCCACCCTCAAGATATGTATGTGGAATAGTATGGACCCTGCAATTGCTGCCAACATCATGTTCCACTCTACCAAGAAGGGGGTTTGAAACGATTTGAAGGGAAGTTTCTCTTAAGAGAAAAATATTTGCCAGACTTATGAGCATTATGAGAAGTTGTTCAGTTTTAAACAAGCTGACAAGTCATTGAATGAATACTTTAGCAATTACAAGTGCATTATTAAAGAACCCTAAGCTCACCAACCTCTCACCATAGTTCTAAAACTCGCAAGATCTAACGAGATCTCGGTCAAGACGAGTCGTAATACGAGTTTTAAAAGTGCAATTTCTCGGTCGAGATCTCGGGTAACTCGAGATCCGAGATCTCGGGTCAACCCAGATCTCGACCCATGTTATCCTTTAAAAGTGTTGTAACTCAACAGAACTCGAGATTTCTCGATCGAGTTCTGTCCAGAGGCTCTTTTCTTCCCCTTTGAAGGCTGTGAGCTCATTTTACCTCCGGATTTCAACGTACAATCCGGTAGTGGTGGCATGCAGAGTGGTGGTTATTATGATGATTGTCATGAGGGGATGCGCGAGCAATACCGGCATGAGGTGGGAACGCAGGCGGATCCTGTGCGTTACACAGGTGAGTCTCAATTTACGCGTGCCACACAGGATCAAGACCATGGTGCCCCCGCTACGTACAAGAGAAAGAAGAGTCGCAATCATTCACAGGCTCAGGATGATGACATGAGTATGCAGACCATGCTTGCAAGTTTCGAAAGCATGAGTATAGAGCGTCAGTCGTGGCATTCATCTCAGCCTCATCATGACTATAATTATGGCCAGGAGAGCACCGGTTCTTAATATAGTGGCTATGGTCAGTTTGGGGAGTCAACACTCGAGTTTGACAATCAAAACATTTGGTCAGGTTTTGGGCCCATATTCCAAGTCCCAAACCAGCCACACCCATACATGCCTCAATATGATACTAGCAGTGGATCTCACGCCTCATGGCAACTACTATATCCTAGGATAGGGGACTTGGCATATATGCTAATGACAACTCTTATATGATTGTTGTGGAAAACTATGTGCAACAGTTTAGCAACACTATGACATGGGAAGACTATGTTGCACTATTGGGGACTGAATGCGTGATTCAAGCAAATTTTATGTGATTCAAGCAAACACTTTAACATTTCTAATGCTTATGTAAATTGTTTTACATTAATTGAATGTTTTGATTGCTTTTGATTACTAAATTATGTGTAGAGTAGGGTATTTTAGTATATCGTCGCCTACCAACCTAGGGTCCGAAGTGAAACTTTTATTTGGATTTTGTTTTTGCAAAATCTGATAATGCCATTATGTTTAAATGACCTAAAATAGGCTGAGTACCAAGTTTCAGACCCAAACTAGGTCTAAAACCCACCGAAACCAGGTTTCGAGTTGAAAAAAAAATACACCAACTTGATCGAGATCTCGGTTTTTCCCAGGATCGAGTTGGGGTCGAGTTTCGAGTTTTAGTACCTTGCCTCTCACTACTAATATGGAGCAGTTGAAGCTTCAGCGGGCTGAGTTCCATGTTGCTATGTTTCTAGCCGGCCTACACCCTAACTACCAATCTGTTAAAAGTCAACACCTTGTTGGTGAGAAAGTACCATCCTTGAATGAGACATTCTCCTGTCTTCATACTCCATCCAAGGTTGATGGTCCAATCCCAAGGATTGGAAACCATATATGGGTTCAGTTCAGGTCTAGTAGGTTGCAGGTGTCGCTGGAAATAGGTTTTTAATATCAAATGAAGAGATTAAGAAAATAGGAGAAGAGAGAAAAGAGAGAAAAGAGAGAGACGATCAGAGGAGGAAGGAGAGAGATGCACACAACTCTTGGCAGCACTTCGGTAACAACCTTTACTTTCATTCCAAATCTAATTCCATCGTGGGAGTACAGGCTCTTTTATAGAATTAAAAGAAAAAAATCCTATTCCTACTTTGAAACTGAAATAGAGTTTAACTCTATCATGGACTCAATTGAAAGAAACTTGACTCGAACCCTACTCTTCTATATACAGCTGTAATAAAGACAAAAATAAAATAACTTCTAATTTATCCAACGCTTATCTGCATCAGTTGATCCCTCCTTCTCATAAGGAAGCTTCACTCTTTGTTGCTGGTGGAGGACATGGTTCTATTATCTTTGGGAGAGGTCGTAGCCGTGGACCAGGTGGACAGCAGCATGACAGATCTTCTCGTCAGTCTACCGTTGCTAAATCACATTTGACATGTGCTGGGCTAAACATGGTCGACTAGACTGGGCCAATGAGTAGTCAACCCTGCCTTGACTGATAACTCTACTAAGAGAAAAAAAACTTTAAAAAATCCCAGATTTGGTATTTTGGCCAAATCAGTTACATCTCTTGGTAGAACAAAGTGTTGGGGACTACTACAACAACGATTTGCTGCATTTAAGCAAGATTTGTGCCAGATTCAAACTAAGACGTATACCCTTTTTCCCAAAGGTTTTGAGCCTTCTCGAAACTCTATGTTGTACTAACATAGAGCAGGAGGAACGGTTTTGTAGGGGTGTTTTAACCTTGGTTACACACAAGTACTAACATAGAGCAGGAGGAACCAAACTTGTAATTGCATGTATTGAATGGGCATTTGATGGATGTAGTTGATGAAGCCTACTTTGCTTGAATGAACTTGCATGTCTTCCTCTTCCAAGTCTCTAAGTCTTCTCACAAGAATTAGAAACCTAGAACTAGAAATTAAAGAGATTACAACCATAATTGAAGAACACTTGTTGAATTAAACTAGCATTAATAAGAATTACAACCTTTGAAATCAAATTCATAAAAGCAAACTAGAAACTAAAAACCAAAAATTAGAGGAAGAAGAAGAAAATTCTCATTAAAATTGAACACTTGTTACAAGCCCAACCCTTGTGTATTTATAGGGAAGGAGAAGGAAGAGCTTTAGGACTGGGGGAGCTTCCACATTTCTTGAGTGGGCCCCTCCTCTAAAAAAAACGTTGGAGCTTGGAGAGCCCTCTCCATCTAGGGTAGGTTCTCTCACAAATTCCTAATTTATCTCCTTTCATAAAAAAAAAGATTACATAAAATATTATCCTCATTGACCAGAAAAAATCATTGGATGTGGGAATTGTGGAGATGAGATTCTTTTCTCTTTCCTTTCTCCCACGATTTGGAGTTATTGATGGTGAGATGACCAAAAAGACTTGAAACCTGAAAAACACAGAAAAATACCCGAGTAGCTCCGTAAAATGTGAGTAAAATGCATGCTTATGACCTTAAGATTTCACACATTAATGTGCTCATCAGATTCCCCTACACTTGGACTTTGCTCGTCCTCGAGTAAAGCAAAAAGATAAACTAACCTAAAATGCAAAAAAAAAAAATTTAATAAAAACCCTAACTCACTTTCGTAGGAATCACGACTGCACTTAACACGTGCAACAAGCCTTTAAACCCCTAGGTTACCCCTAGTGGACGAGTTGTGTCTCGTGAGTATTTGCAGTGAATATACACCCAAAATTCAATACGTTAAAAAAAATTGCTGCAAATTTTAATCATGGCATAAGTAGGATGGTGCACACAATCTCTAACAATGCTCAACTAAATATCAAGGAGCCAAAGATTCCTCCACACTTGAATTTTATTACCCCACATATCATAGCATTGATGGAATCAAAAACTCAGGCTTATAAGCATTTTTTTTTTTGACCATACTTTCTTTTCAGGCATTAAGGCAATAGCTTTTCTTTCTCTTCAAACAATTAACTCTATTTCTACTTCACTACTGTTCCCTGAATGACATGGTGGAGCATACACCAGACACCCAAGTACTTGGTAGCTTTGCTTTTGCATATATCTATAAAGACACTGAGACATTGATGCTACAGTTTTTTCAAGGAATTTCGAACAAGTAACCCTGCTTTCTGAGGCACCAGTGGCCTATCTAGTTCCAAGGAATTCCAATTTCCTTTCTTTTTTCTTTTTCTCTATTCACTTTCATGCTTTGCCACAAACAAATTGGTCTTAGCTACTAGCCAAAAGATCAAAGGGTCCATAAAACACACAGAGGAATCTAGCCATAAAATGAAATGGTGCTCATATTTTCCAACTCAGTCCCCATCACCGAAAGAAATTTTTTATTATTTCGCATGTTAGGGCACCTAATTCCCTCTTTCTCTCGCTTTGCAATCAAAGAAACGTATGCACAAAACCAAAACTGCCGCCACAATCAAAATTCACCAATTAAGTTCACACACTCCCCCACACTTAATTCATGCAGTGTCCTCAATGCATGCAGAAAATAAAGAATCAGGACAAGGGAGGGCAAACATACCAGGAGATCAATCATCAAGGTAAAGAGTCTTATGGAGATCCATGACCTATTCCACAACTAGAATGGGCATCTCAATGTATGGCTTCAAACGTTGGCCATTCACTTTAAAAATAGCGTCTGTACTTGGATTGACAACTTCAACAGCCCCATGAGGATAAACAGCTTGAACAATATAAGGGTCATCCCATCTAGAGCGTAACTTACCTGAAAAGATGTGCAAACAAGAGTTGTACAACAACACTTTCTGACCTACCTCAAAAGATTTTCTCAAAATATGCCTGTCATGGAAGGCCTTGGTTTTCGCCTTGTAAATCTGTGCATTCTCATATACCTCATTTCTTCCAACTCAGATAGTTGGAGTTTCCTATGGGCACCCGCAGTAAGTAGATCAAAGCTTTTTAATAGCCCAAAAGGCTTTGTGCTCTAGCTCAATAGGTAAATGACACGCATTTCCATACACCAGACGGTATGGAGATTGACCAAGGTCGGTCTTAAAGGCGGTCCTATGGGCCCACAAGGCATCTACCAACCGATTAAACCAATCCTTGCGGTTTGGGTTGATGGTTTTTTAAGAATTTACTTTATTTGCCAATTTGAATCCTCAACCTGGCCACTGGTCTGAGGATGATAGGGTGTGGCCAACTTGTGAATGACACCATACTTTCTCATGAGGGCCTCAAAGGGATGGTTACAAAAATGCTTGCCCCGATCACTAATGATAGCACGGGGAGTACCAAAACAGGAGAAAATGTTCTCCTTCAAGAATTTTATAACCATCTTGTGGTCATTGGTCCTGCAAGAAATTGCTTCAATCCATTTGGACACATAATCCACAGTAAGTAAAATGTACAGGTTACCAAAAGAATTAGGGAAAGGCCCCATGAAATCTATACCCCATACATCAAACACCTCAACCACCAGAATTGGATTGAAGGGCATCATATTCCTCCTGGAGAGACGCCCTAAAGATTGGCATGAAGAACACGCCTTGCAATAAGTAAAAGCGTATTTAAAAAGATTAAGCCAATAAAATCCGTAGCGTAAAATCTTGGCCGCTGTCTTATTGGGCCCAAAATAGTCTCCACAAGCTTGATCATGGCAAAAAGATAAGATAGATTGTTGCTCATGATCAAGAACACACCTCCGGATGACTTGATCCGGACAGGTCTTAAAAAGATAAGGATCGTCCCAAAAGAAATATTTAACTTGAGAAAAGAAACGATTCTTATCTTGGGTGGACCTATGTACAGTTGTCACACCCGTAACTAGATAATTAACAATGTCAGCGAACCAAGGCTCACTAGACACTGCCATTAGATACTCATCAGGAAAGTTCTCGTTGACTGGAGAAGAATCAGTCAAGGAATTTGGCAGCCGAGATAGATGGTCTGCAACCAAATTTCCACTACCCTTATTATCCCTAATTTCAAGATCAAATTCTTGCAACAAAAGGACCCACCTAATGAGGCGAGCCTTGGCATCTTTATTCTGCATAAGATATTTGATAGCTGCATGGTCAGTATACACAATCACATCTGAAAAGATACTCATCATGCACCTTTGGAAAGTAGCAGAGGCATTGCAAAGCCCAAAAGGCATACGCCGGTAAACAAAAGTTCCATAAGGGCATGTAAATGTGGTCTTATGTTAGTCCTCTAGAGCAATAGGGATTTGGTTATAGCCAGCATATTCATAAAGAAAATAATAATATTTATGGCCAGCTAGTCTCTCTAACATTTGATCAATGAAAGACAGGGGAAAGTGGTCCTTCCATGTTGCCGCATTCAGCTTCCTATAGTCAATGCACACTCTCCATTTCGTTTAGAGAAGAAAGATGCCAAGGCTCTCTAACATTTGATTAATGAAAGGCAAGGGGAAGTGGTCCTTCCATATGGTCCTTCCACTGACCATGCAGCTATCAAATATCTTGTGCAGAAGAAAGATGTAAAGGCTTACCTCATTAGGTGGGTCCTTTTGTTGCAAGAATTTGATCTTGAAATTAAGGATAAGAAGGGTAGTGAAAATTTGGTTGCAGACCATCTATCCCAGCTGCCAAATTCCTTGACTGATGCTTCTCTAGTCAACGAGAACTTACCTGATGAGTATCTGATGGCAGTGTCTAGTGAACCTTGGTTCGCAGACATTGTTAATTATCTGGTTACGGGTGTGACACTTGCACATTAGTCCACCCAAGATAAGAATCGTTTCTTTTCTCAAGTTAAATATTTCTTTTGGGACGATCCTTATCTTTTTAAGACCTGCCCGGATCAAGTCATCCAGAGGTGTGTTCCTGATCATGAGCAACAATCTATCATATCTTTTTGCCATAATCAGGCTTGTAGAGGCCAAGCCCAATAAGACAACGGCCAAGGTTTTACAGTGCGGATTTTATTGGCCTAGTCTTTTTAAAGACGCTTTTACTTATTGCAAGGTGTGTTCTTCATGCCAATCTTTAGAGTCTCTCTAGGAGGAATATGATGCCCCCTCAATCCAATTCTGGTGGTTGAGGTGTTTGATGTATGGAATATAGATTTCATGGGTCCTTTCCCTAATTCTTTTGGTAACCTGTACATTTTACTTGCTGTGGACTATGTGTCCAAATGGATTGAAGCAATTTCTTGCAGGACCAATGACCACAAGATGGTTATAAAATTCCTAAAGGAGAACATTTTCTCCCGTTTTGGTACTCCCCGTGCTATCATTAGTGATCGGAGCAAGCATTTTTGCAACCGTCCCTTTGATGCCCTCATGAGAAAGTATGGTGTCATTCACAAGTTGGTCACACCCTACCATCCTCAGACCAGTGGCCAGGTTGAGGCTTCAAATCGTCAAATAAAGCAAATCCTTGAGAAAACCATCAACCCGAACCGCAAGGATTGGTCTAATCATTTGGTAGCTGCCTTGTGGGCCCATAGGACCGCCTTTAAGACCGACTTTGGTCAATCTCCATACCGTCTGGTGTATGGAAAGGCGTGTCATTTACTTGTTGAACTAGAGCACAAAGCCTTTTGGGCTATTAAAAACCTTAACTTTGATCTACCTACTGCGGGTGCCCATAGGAAACTCCAACTATTTGAGTTGGAAGAACTGAGAAATGAGGCATATGAGAATGCATGGATTTACAAGGCGAAAACCAAGACCTTCCATGACAGGCATATTTTGAGAATCTTTTGAGGTAGGTCATAAAGTGTTTTGTACAACTCTTGTTTGCACATCTTTCCAGGTAAGTTACGCTCTAGATGGGATGGCCCTTATATTATTCAAACTGTTTATCCTCATGGGGCTGTTGAAGTTGTCAATCCAAGTACAAGTACTATTTTTAAAGTGAATGGCCAACGTTTGAAGCCATACATTGAGATGCCCATTCCAGTTATGGAAGAGGTCATGGATCTCCATAAGCCTCTTTACCTTGATGATTGATCTCCTGGTATGTTTACCCTCCCTTGTCCTTATTCTTTATTTTCTGCATGCATTGAGGACACTGCATGAATTAAGTGGGGGGGGGGGGGTGAACTAAATTGGTGAATTTTGATTGTGGCGGTAGTTTTGGTTTTGTGCATACGTTTCTTTGATTGCGAAGCGAGAGAAAGAGGGAATTAGGTGCCCTAGCATGCGAAATAATAAAAAATCCCTTTTCGAGGACGGTAATTAATACGTATCTGGTGATGGGGACTAAGTTGGAAAATATGAGCACCATTTCATTTGATGGCTAGATCCCTCTGTGTGTTTTATGGACCCTTTGATCTTTTGGCTAGTAGCTGAGACCAATTTGTTTGTGGCAAGGCATGAAAGTGAAAAAAAAAAAAAAGGAAAGTGAAATTCCTTGGAACTAGACAGGCCACTGGTGCCTCAGGAAGCAAGGTGACTTGTTCGAAATTCCTTGGAAGGAAACTCAAAAAACATAAAACTTTAGCATCAATGTCACAAATGTCTTTATACATGCAAAAAACGAAGCTACCAAGTACTTGGGTGTCTGGTGTATGCTCCACCATGTCATTCAGGGAACAGTAGTGGAGTAGAAATAGAGTTTACTGTTTGCAGAGAAAGAAAAGCTATTGCCTTAATGCCTACCAAGAAAGTATGGTAAAAAAAAAAAAAAGGCTTAAAGCCTGAGTCTTTGGTTCCATCGATGCTATAAGTGGTTTACCTAAAGGTGAGTAGTGTTCAGAAGAAATGAGGAGATCCCTTAATCTTGATATATGCTTATTGCTTGAATTGATGTGGGGTAATAAAATTCAAGTGTCGGGGAATCTTTGGCTCCTTGATCTTTAGTTGAGCATTGTCAGAGATTGTGTGCACCATTCTACTTATGCCATGATTAAAATTTGCAGCAATTTTTTTTTGACGTATTGAATTTTGGGTGTATATTCACTGCAAATACTCACGAGACACAACTTATCCACTAGGGGTAACCTAGGGGTTTAAAGGCTTGTTGCACGTGCTAAATGCAACAGTGATTCCTACGAAAGTAAGTTATGATTCTTTGTTTTACTTTTTTGTTTTTGCTTTGCTCGAGGACTAGCAAAGTCTAAGTGTGGGGGAATCTGATAAGCACATTAATATGTTAAATCTTAGGGTCATAAGCAGGCATTTTACTCACATTTTACGGAGCTACTCGGGTATTTTTCTGTGTTTTTCAGGTTTCAAGTCTTTTTGGTCATTTTATACTATCGGGAGCTGAATATCCAAATTTACACGTAAAGCTACCCAATGTTTTTGCATGGCTGTGGTCAGAGCTAAAATTTAGGCTAGATGGATGTGACGAAATTCAAGAACACATTCGTTTAGGCCATCATGCGAGCAATTATCGTTTTCGGGCTAGGAAAGAATAATGGGCCAGAAATGAGCTGGAATGCAAACCCAAGCCAGTCTGCCACTTTCCAAGGGTATTTTTGACATCAAAGAAGATAATTTATCAAGGGTTGAGATTTTCCCCACCCCTTTCTGCGTTTTGCTAAATGTGGAGGTGAGAGAGAAATTTGTTAATTATATTTTATTCTCTCTCTCCATATGGACGATTTTTTTTTAAAAGAAAAGGGATGGAGCTGCCTATTTTCTCTCAACACATGGGACCCACGTCCAGTCATACGTGACCAAGAGAAGAAAGAAAGGGTGGATCTCTATTTTGAGAGATTTCCAAACTTAGGACTCTTGAATGTGGAGATTTGGCTTTCCTATCTTATCTCCACATCACTTGGAGAGCAAGGAATTTTTTTTTAATTTTTAGCAAGAGATATAGATGAAGAAGGAATCAAATCAAGGGCTTGGATTTTGAAGAAGAAAGAAAGAGAGGTCAACTTCCTAAATTGTCTCCAAACCTCTCTCATCTCCAACGTGTCTACTAAGGTGGAGTCTCCAATTTTTTTTCTCAACACAACATCTCACCATCAATAACTCCAAATCGTGGGAGAAAGAAAAGAAAAAAGGAAAGAGAAAAGAATCTCATCTCCACAATTCCCACATCCAACGATTTTTTCTGGTCCATGAGGATAATATTTAATGTAATCTTTTTTTTTTATGGAAGGAGATAAATTAGGAAGTTGTGAGAGAACCAACCCTAGATGGAGAGGGCTCTCCAAGCTCCAACGTTTTTTTTGGAGGGGCCCACTCAAGAAACGTGGAAGCTCCCCCCTCCTCTTCTCTCTTCCTTCTCCTTCCCTATAAATACACAAGGGTTGGGCTTGTAACAAGTGTTCAACTTTAATGAGAATTTTCTTCTTCCTCTAATTTTTGGCTTTTAGTTTCTAGTTTGCTTTTATGAATTTGATTTCAAAGGTTGTAATTCTTATTAATGCTAGTTTAATTCCACAAGTGTTCTTCAATTGTGGTTGTAATCTCTTCAATTTCTAGTTTCTAGTTTTTATTTTGAGCTTTCTAGTTCTAGGTTTCCAATTCTTGTGAGAGGACTTAGAGACTTGGAAGAGGAAGACATGCAAGTTCATTCAACCAAAGTAGGCTTCATCAACTACATCCATCAAATGCCCATTCAATACATGCAATTACAAGTTCAGTAGAAGGGAGTATTGATTCAATTTTTTCTCTTATTCTCATTCTCTTGTTTCTTCCATTCTATCTACTTTATTCTCACTCTCACCCCCTCTAGTTCTTCCATTCTTTTGGAATTTTATTTATTTTTACTCTCATCTTCATGCCCTATATTAAGTTCTTAGTTTAATAATTTTTATTTTTGTTTTTCAGATTTGAAACGCAAATTCAAGTGTGGTAGCCAATCAACTTCAGTTCGGTTCAAGCAATATTCGTTAGTTTTATTTCTTGGATTTCTTAGATTTTGATTGTGTGGCTGTGGTAATTTTGATTCATCCAATTTTGTTGATCCGCGTTAGATGCATAGTAGGTTAGATGGATGTGTGTTAGGACGTAGATGCTTGTGAGTTAGGATTCGTTAGTTTAATTAAACATCTTAATTTGGTACACTTTCGCCTCACTTAAGAAAGGAAAGATAAAGTGGCATTCATCTCCCTGTGATCGACCCGTTGGCTACACGATAAACTGTGCGCTTGCGGTTACCTAATTTTTCACAACAGGGCCTCTACGAGCATTACATATTTATGGGCAGCTATGCTTGCATTACAAGTAAGAGAAAATTAGAAACTTGCAAGCAAAAGAAACAAACTAAAAATAGAAACTTCTAAATAAAAGCCTACTTTCTAAATCTGGAATTAAAAACTAAAGAGCTAAGGTTGCTTAATAGACAATCACAAAATATCTAAGAGAATAATTTAAAAAATAGAAACTAAACTAAACTCCTAATTTCCCACGCATAGACAAAATTGACCCTTCTAAAAAGTCTTAGCACAATGGTGTTGGACCCCACAAGATCTTCTAGTTGCATTCTCACCAAGTAAAATATAGGGCTGTGACACTGCTCACGTGAACAGTGTTTTGGCCTCTTCTTTTTCATGTTTTGATCTACATCAAACTGTATCGGTACGTATTTCAAAGTGCAGACGTATCGGCCGATAAGGTTCAAGACTGATGTAGACAAACTCTTTGGCAAGCAATATGCTAGGCAGTATGCTAGCCACAAACATCATAAAGGGGCTAGTTCACTTCATCAATTGGTGGACCAACCCAATAGGCCATAGAGCCAACCAGCCAGTCCACTTGGGCTGGGAGTTGTTGGTCTCTCAAACCCAGATCGTGGGGGTATACTTGTCTATTTATCTAAGTTATTTAAGTTCTCAGCAGGGGCCAATATTATTGTTTTAAAAGTGGGAACCACAAGGCAATAGAGCCGGCTGCAATACTTGAAGAGATTTTAAAGGCGGAGACCACAAGATAATAGAATCGGCTGAGCATCTTGAAGACTCCTATAAGATTTGAGACTTTAATTAGGGTCTTTTTGGTATCATCTTTCATTTTGCTTTTGGCCTATTTAAAAAAATAATTACTGAAAACCATTTTTGATCAAAAAATAAAAACTGTTTGGTACACATTAGATATAATAGAGTATGGAATGAGAAACCATTTGACCTACCTAGGTGTAAATAATTTTTATAACATTTTTAAAGAAATGGGTCCAAACCAGAGAAAATTAGCATTAAAGTTAGCCTTTTGTCTTCAAGACCCAAAGTTCATATATTGTTTAAGTATGGGTGAATGGATTCTCCCTTCACCCATCTTCCTCCAGACCCTCATATAACTGTCAAGTTGTTTGACGCCCAACATCCTTCCCAGAATTTGAGTACCCAATCATGACTTCTTGCTTCCCATTAATCATGTCCCTATACCAATCTACTGAAAAGAAACGAGCCAGAGCAGCAGGAGCAACCTCAAGATCTGCAAGGTTCTGAAACAATGGGACAACCCTCAATGCTCCTTCACATGACATTCACACTGTAGGACCTCAACTGCGAACACATATGATGGTGTTGTTACCATTGTAGCAATGAGCATAATAAAATTAATTGATTTTATATGGTATCAAGAGCCATAGCTCCACCAAGTCCATATCTCAAAAAAAAAAAAATCTAGTTTTTTTCTTCAACCTGCAATCAAATCTGCAAGTCCACATCACACCTACTATCTCTGTAACATTGCTACTAGTAGCAATCTGCCTGCAAATCCTCTTCGGCTGAGACAACGAGAAGATAGATTTTGCCTGCCATCGCCCCTGTTCAGTTGAAGCAAAACACCGTTGCATCACCATATTCAACGACCTGCATTCCATTCAGCTGCTGCAATAAAACCTGTAATACCTCTCCACCTACATCCGCACACCCTTTTTGCAAATACCTGTCACTGCCATCACCGCCAAGCCTACCTCCATCACTCTCCATCCCACAAAGCCTCGCACCGCCACACTATCATCTCCGTTGAAACCCCCCATCTCTTAACCCCTCACTGCTTTCATGCAAACCCAGCATCCAGCACCGCTCTCTGTTCCTTCACACCCTATTTCCTAAATACCCGCACACTCTCCCAAATCCCAAGCCCCAAAATCCAGATCCCATATCACAGATTGATCTGTTGCAGAGTTTAAGCGGCTCTAAACGGAGTTGAAGAAGAAGAAGTAGGGGCTGGGGCTTGCTTTTCTAATAACAAAAGAAAATGATGACTTTACCCACCCTTCAATTTTGAGACTTATGAGCACATGCTCATTAAAGTGTCCGCAAAAAAGACTAAAAACAATTGTTGGCCAAAATACATAATAGGGTCTCAACTCTATTATGGTTTTTCTATTATTTGGATGTTTTTTAAATAGAAATAGGGTCCGTAAATGATACCAAACACTTGCGAAAACATTTTTGTGTCAAAAAAACAAAATGAAAAAATGATACCAAAAAGACCCTTAGTTTCTATTTTAAGTTACTTTACAATTTGTTTAATTCCTTGTAACTCAAGTCTCAGCCCTATGAAAGACTTTCTAATTTTTTATTCTATTTTTGAAGCTCAACACTTGAGCTTATATATTTGTAACTGCCCATAGAGGCACCCCACGATTATGTTGATGAATGAAATCATTGTTTTATGCAACATTGTGTCCTGGTGAAAGGATGAAAGGTTGAGAGAGCCGATCCTATCCCCTTCTATCCCTTTCTATCTTCTTCTTCCACCTCTACTCAATCTGTAGGGCTGCTGCTTTTAAATCTGCGACCAACAACTGCTGGAGAACTTTTTGAAGCTTTGATTCAATCCACAATCAACTCCAAGTGCTGCTGTTGTTGTTACACATTCAACTGAAGGACTGCTGCATCCTGTGGCCCTGTTTTCTTTGCTGATTCTGCTGAAAACTTCAGGCTTGAATATCTTCACAACCAGCTATTAGAATTGGCTGCTATTTGGAGCACAAACCACCCTTGCCTAGGCCTTCACTCGATCCTACTTTGAAGCCCTGCTGCTGGCTGGTTTGGTCTGCAACACTTAATCTTCTATTTTCAAGTACTACTCAGAACTCAGCAATCAGCCATCAGAATTGGCCAAGATTTGGGGTGAATATTCACCCCACCAAGGACAACCTTCGATCAGAATTGGTGGGCTTTCTAGTGATGGTTTGCATTATTTCTCTTTACTTTCTATTTTCTGACTTCAGCCTAAACTAGACTTGAGTTTGGGAATTCATTGATGTTTGGGTTTCAATGTTTTGTGGGTATTATTGGGGTTAGGTTATCAAATCTAGCCTTACATTAGAGACGCTGCGATATATTGCGAGACCTGTCAATACCGTTGATACACTGTGATACACTGGATATGACCCCTTTTCACTTAGTTTGTGAACCAGACGCAAAACAGAACAGGTCGGTCTCTTTTTCAGTCCAAAATCTCCATTTCTGCCCCTCTTCTTCCCCTTCTTTCTCTATTAGGTTAGGGCTTTGCTCAAACAAGGCAAAATGAATCTAAGGGAGGAAAAAGGGCTGATTTTTGCTCAAGCAACACTCATATTTCTTGTTTTGAAGAAGAACACAAAAAAGGTATGGGTTTGCAAAAACTTGATTTTTTTGTTAAAATCTTACTTTTAAACCATTTCTTTGTATGATTTACATGCATTTGTGCTTTTAGTGTTTATGCATGATACAGGTCATATATTGTTTATTTGTATTGTTTTTTTTTTGTTCCAAAAGTGTACTTCCATGTGTATCTTGGCCATTTCCATACGTATCTGTGATGTGCGATACGTATCTTCGATACAATATGATACGTCTTTTAAAATCACCCGACCGATACGATATGCTATACCGATACTTTAAACCTTGGCTAAACCTTGAATGCAACAGACTAAGACACTTGTCCATGTTTTTTTTTATCCCAATAGAAACTCCTAACATCCAATGGTTTATGTAACCCACACGACCATAAAATTAGAGCTGTAAGCCGAACAGACCTCTTCCAACCAAGTTTTCAAATGGAATCAGCAAGTCAACAAACCCAGAGGAGTTCATTCAAGGCAAGCCACTTGTAGTCAATAGAGACATCCTACTGGAACCCATTTCGATTTATATAGGAACTTATGAGCCCATCCTAATCTATAATTATCCATTTGAGTTAAAAACGACGTGAGAACACTCAAAGTTGCAATTTCTATGAGGAATTGTACTGTGTAAACCTCCTGTTGGTTACAAGAATTGAAGAAAAATTGAACAAGCTCAACCTTAACCCAATCATTAGAGAAACATTATGGATTGGTGTAACTGACTTCCGTTATATCAAAGAATGCTAAATAAAAGTTATAGAAGCACACCAAACAGTTCCATCAACAACTAATCAATCAAAAACTGAAATACACAAAGTGATTCAATTGTAGTGACAATCATAAAATACATGGTGGGGGCCGAAGGTGTAAATGTGATTAGAAATAAGGGGAAAGGTGAACATTCCTAACTAGGAGATTTAGAAGGCAAAGATTATCAGAAAAAAACTATATATTAAAAAAAAAACTTACTCTGAAGCTTCTTGTCCATGTATCTGTTCCATGAAAATGGAGGAGGAAAACCAGTCAGTACCACAACAGAAATAGAGAAAAAAAGAATCACTAGACATTAGAAATGAAAGGGAAAATTAAACCCAAGCATAAACACAGAAGAAGAGACTTACTTCTTCAAATCCGGGGGCTGACCAGACCTACTCATGATGACGATAGAAAAGCTAGAAACATGCCAAAAGACAGAGTTAGGGAGAGCCATTAAACCCTAAAAGCAGGAAAGGGAGGGGGGCAACAATATTCAGAAAAAACATAGAGCAGTCTGCCTACTAGAATATGTCTTAATTTTATAGGTTAAACAACCATAGTGGCTACAAAGACTCGTCAATCAGCATAAAATAATGTTCAGTTACCAAACCAATAACGCCGAAGATTCTTCCCTATTTGGGAAATATATATATCCAGTCTATTTATCTTGGAGAGGAATGAAGAATCGTAGGGCAAATGCAACTATTTCTTGCTAGTAATAAGACATTTGGATATAGAAATAGAAACAAAATCCGAAACGAAGGAGACTGAACAGGAACAAGAGGGATCCACCGAAAAGATTCCTACCAAGGTAACTGGAAGTTCCAACCAATAAGAACCCTATTTCGTGAGAGAGAGAGAGAGAGAGAACAATGGTATACCTGATTTAGGAATAGCTCGGCGAAAAGATTTCGGTGCGTCAACCGCAGCTGTCTGCAACTGGGAAAATCAGTGAGATGGAGGGTTTGGGCTTCGCTCGAACTCTTGAAAGGGAAAAGCGACGGTCGATGGGGTTTAGGGTTTTTCCTTTGGGCGTCGTTTGTTTTTCAGGTAAAGGTATAAATTGTAAATCGTGTCACTATATCTAGTGAGATAGTTCAAATCACTATGACATTTTTAACCCCATAAATTTCTATTGAAAGGGTAATTTATGTACATTTATTTTTAAAGCAACATGCACCAAATCATATCCACATCCTCTACTTCCGCCTGCCCCTACTTCCATGTGCGCCCTACACACAACGGGGCGCACAAAGACCGCCTTACCCCTGCTCAGGCTAGGCGTTTGGGTAGGGGTAAGGCGGTCTTTGCGCGCCCCATTGTGTGTAGGGCGCACATGGAAGTACGGGCAGGTGGAAGTAGAGGATCCGGACTCCACCAAATCCCTTTCCCCTCCTCCCACCTTCAGCTTCCCGCTTCCCTCTCCACTTCCCCCTCCAGGACATCTCTCTCTCTCTCTCTCTCTCTCTCTCTCTCTCTCATGCAAAATAGAAGAGGCTCCAAACTTCTTCCTGTTCTCTCATCTATATATCCCTCAAAAGATTGCCACCACTGGGATTAGCATTTCTAAAACATATGTTCAGGAGCGCACTAACGCGACCAAGCAACCAAAGAAAGCACTTAGGTGGAGTAAAGCTGATTGTAGAGCACTGTTGCACTCATGTGCTGCAATCAAACTATTGCGTCCCGAACAGAGTCGAGGCAACAATGCTCTACGATCAGCTCAACCACCAGGAGAGAGTGATCTAGGATGAGCTAGCTTGTAGTTGCTTGGTTGCATGGGCACATTAATTGTAAGACAATGTGCAACATCTTCCACTATTGTAGTATTGCATACAAAGCGCAACATCTCATCCATATATCCCTCAAAAGAATCGTAAGACAATGCGCGACATCTTCCACTATTGTAGTATTACATACTGAGCTCACCAGTCCAGCACTCCAGCTTGGGCGGTGAAGTCTTACTGGGGTTGCTCGACTTGGGCTTCTTCAGTTATGGTGTCATTGACTGTTTGTTTCTATATATTTTTATGCTCTTCAATGCTACTTAAAGTTATGATTCTCATTGATTGTCTCATCGACGGGTTCTTAGAGGAATTTGTCTTTGTTCTTATAATTTTAACATTGATAACCGAAAAGTAAAATTCAAAATAGTTGGTTCCCAATAGTCAAAATCAAATTTTTTGGTTGCCACATTTTCACATGGTTGTCTTTTCCTTTTTCAAGTGTTGTTTTAAAAGATGTGAATTTTGAGGCTTTATTGGAAGGATGTCTTGAGGAGGTGTCATTCCTCTACTTACAGGAGCGGCTTCCTCATGTGCAAAGTGATTTTTCTTTTTGTTTCAGGTCATCCGTATGTTTTGTCGTTCCAAATATTTACAAAGTTCTCTCTTGTATCTATTCACATAGAAAAAAATTGCATAGTGTTCAAAACTTTTGTGAGTTTTCCTTATGTGTTTAGCACTACCTTGTCTACCAATGTGGCCTTCAAATTAAGTGCAAAGGACTCTTGAGTGGGCTTGTAAAAGCTATTGTATCTTAGGAAATTGATTTGCAAGTAAACTCGTTTTTCAGTCTTGTTTGTTTCTATAGTAGATATTTATGATCGTGATCCGAAAACCAACTTTCCTAAGTGTAACGTTGTTTGAAGAATTGCTTGCAATAAGACAAGTCTTACTTTATCCCTATAGTGATGATTATTTTCTACATTTCTTAAGATTGTATTGATGCCTGAATTTTTGCACTTCTTATGTCTGTAGAGTTGCTTGAGCAATCGCAACTCTAATTACCAATTTCTTAAACCCTTCAAGAATTAATCGGCATTGCAAAGAGAATATTTATCTCGTATGATAGTACATATACATGTGTACTTGAATTTGAATAGAGAAGAGAAGAATTCAATGATTGCTAACATGGCCTAAGAAGATTCCCAAGGTGGGTTTTGATGGTAAAAAAATGTGACATCAAATACCATTACCTAACTAGAATTCGGACCTTATAGGCCCATTGGTTTGGCTTCAAATCTTTGAAGAAGGCAAGTCTCCATGTTTTTATGGTAGATTCTGTTTTCCAGTTTAATCTTCAAAAATTAGACAAAATTTTGACAACTCACTTGTGATTGAAAGCCACCATTTCAGAAGAGGTACTATTTTTTTAAATTTGTGACGGTTAAATTGTGACTGTTATTTTTATCAGTGTATTATTCACTATTTAAGTAATCACTGCTTCAAGATGCTTTTCTTGATCGCAACAAGTGTCGTTTTGAGAATCTCTTTAACTATTCATTCTGTTTAAAGGATTTTCTCCTTATAAACCAAAAACTTAATAAACCATTATATTATCAGTAACTAATGGGTCTTTTTTCGTTAATACAGTACATAATTTCATTTATCTCACAGATCACATCATTAACCACCCCCCCCCCCCCCACACACACACACACAACACACACAACACACATGTAAGACAAACAGATTTCCACCTCCATTGTTTTGTAAACTCCAAAATTTCCGACGCACTTTGTAATAATAACAAAATTTCCTATGGGATATTTGAAAAAAAAAAACTGAAATTAACTATTTCAGCTGTCATCAAGGGGCTAATGATCTTTTGCCGGCTTCTTTGGGTAACAACACTATTATGACCTCTGTCCATTTGCTTTCATCAACCCATAAGAATTTCAATTTCTGTTTTTTCTTTCAACCCCCAATTTTCTTCATGCAAACCTAAATTTATTTTATTACTTTCCCCTTCTTTCCTTCCTCTTGAAAAACCTAAATTAGACTGCTGTCCCACTTTTTGACTTTGTCTAATGCTTAAATGTCTTTCCTACTATCACTTCCTAGCAGCAGCCTTAGATCTTCAATAGTTCAGGCTGCCGGAAAGACTTACAGTTCCATCAGAGTTTGCAATCAACCAACGAAATGCGGAAGTAGGAAAACACATTATAGTACCACAGATCCTTGCACTTTATGAACACCCTGCTGGGTGACATAATTCGTTACTGATTTATTTATTAATGCATGTAAAATTCTAATCCTTCGGCAATTCTCCATAACACCAACACTCTACTGTGTTACCCGTACATCACCTGTCTACTGCAACCTGATATATATATGAGAGAGAGAGAGAGAGAGAGAGAGAGAGAAATATTTTCATTTCATATTAGTTGAAAGACATGACGATGCAGATTGAATCAAACTTCCCAACTTACCTCTCAATCTAGAGATGGTATTTACTAATGACCTACAAGAACCATTTTCTCCAAGAATGGGTTCATCACACTCTTGCAGGCGAACCATTCCTTCCAAATACCTTGTGAGACTAGCTTCTGCAATGTTGATAAGACTGAAAGAAGCATGCGTGTGCATGAACTGAGTGACAAAAAACCCTGCTAGAAGCTGCTGCTTTGTCTTCACAAGCTCAGATATAAAGCACGGAAACAAAATTCTTCTGAAGAGAAACAGAAAGTCATCTTGACCAGTATTAGTCTCCTCCCTCGCTCTAGATTTGACTCGGGATAAGTTCACTTCCTGACAAAGGCGAGCGAAATGCCCCACCAAATAACACAAGTACGAGAAAGTGGTACAGTAAATGGAGTTGGTGGCAATGTTAGATGCCAGCCCAGACGATAGGATAAGGATAAAAAGCTCATGATCTTCACTCCTTGTGTTTGTGATACCTTCTTGCTTCAACTTAGCCTCAACAGTCTGTAAGCACTCCAACCAAACAGCTTCGTAAGGAAGTAACAACACTATCTTTAGAGCCACAAAGCAATCCATGCCGGCAACAACATGACTCAAGCTCCGAGCACTGTCCTCATTCAGCAAAACGCCATTAGGTTTCAATAAGGAATGGTCCATCAGTCTTATCACATCTACAAATCGGGACTGCACAACAAGCTTTTCAATTATCTCCATCCAGCACATGTGTAGAGGATGAACAGAAAGAGATCTCTCATTTTTCCCTTCTTTCTCAACAGGTTCTTCCTGAAAGCTTTCCCAACCCTCATCCCATTTATCACTGTTCCAATTGTTTACAACACCGGCTGCTTCACATGAATCCTCCTCATTTCTCACACAAGAGAAAAGCCCTTCCCACTCTTCCAGGATGGCTTGTAGAGCATCCAAATGTGATTCAGTGCTAGCAACTCTGGTAAAATTCAAGAAACAAGAGACTGCTGAGTCCAACGTCAAAAGATCATCTGAAGAGATTTCAATATTTGGTGAAATTGCTGCTGCCAGTTGGGTCGACCTAAGGGCAATCAATGTATTAGTAAATAGGCTTGATGCATCTGAGACATTCGCTCCACCCAGATTGGAAGTCTTGCTGCTTGCCGTGGTAGCATGAACCTCATCCCATCCTTCCCACGATTGAACATCTGGTAAGGGCTCGGATGGACCCTTGTGATTCCTACCCATGATAGACTGCATAAGTTCCAGAGCATAAACTCGAACGTGATTTTGCAGTTGCATATTACCAGAGTATGTCCCTAATCTTCCCCAGACTGCATACCTAACCTTCTCCAAATTGTCCAGATTACCCTCCAATTTACTGAGTGATGACAACAGATAATGCAAATTCAGGCATTCAGTAGATTCACTTGCTAAATCAAGCAAAACAGAGTTCAATATATTTATGTAAAGTTGTGGAAGATTCTGAGAATAATCCAGATCGGATTCATTATCTGGGTCCAAATTTGAGCTGGTTGGGTCCTGTACCATGGCTTCAGAAAAGACTTCAGCAATGGCTCCAAACCCACAGCCAGAAAAAGCCATGGCTTTGCAGAAAATAAAAACCTGATCAAAGGAATTGTTCATGAGCTCACATTTTGCATAATTGTGAACAGTGTGCCAACCTTGACTTACCAATACTTTCTCCTCCATCACCAAGCTACTGAAAACCTTCAAACATTTACATAGTTTTTTTGGATTAAAGTTTATGAGGTGGTCTTCTGAACTCTCATGGTATGCAATCCCTTGCATATCATCTGTCATTCTAATCCAGAAATTTAAAAGCGAGATAAGGCAGTCCAGCCATGCTGAGTCACCTCTTAACTTCTCAGAAGAACCATCTGTGAGAAGGCTTGATGTGAAGTATCGCCACATAATGTTCAAGACATCTGATTGTGACAAGGATCCAATATAGAACCTGCAATGATCATAGTTCTGCTCAAGTTCACTTATGAAGCGCTGAAAGTTTTCTGGATCAGGATGACTATAAATTTTGGTTCTATCATCCAAAGTTGCCAACAAACTCATAACATAGTGCTTGTAAACTTCCTGCCATGACACAAGACACTCAGAATCAGCATGCATACTGACAAGATTCTGAACCATTTTTGCCAAAGCTTCCACACTAAATTCATCAATGTTTTTGCAAACTTCATTGCTGAAGCACTCAAATTTCAAACCACCTAGCCCAGCAATGTTTTTAAAGTTCAAATTTTTGATAAAGGAAACCCTTCTGCATTCTTGCTCAAGAGTCCTGTAGAGTTGTGTTAAACCAAGATTACAAGTATCTGATAAATCAGGGGGTGTGACTAATAAGGGTTCTTCAGTTTTCTCCAGCTGCAAGTAGCAGTCACAGAGAATACTGTATATGTAAGCAATGCGCTGCTTGTTGCACCCATCAATTGCAGGATAGACAATTAAGAAAATGGTTTTAATGACTTCTGCAGCACAAGCGAGTATTTTGTCCCTATGCTCCGAAGTTTCAGCCACAATATCATCATTTGTCCAAACCTCAGAAACAAGGACAGAACTAAAGAACCGTAGTAGCACCTACATAAAATGAAAACAACCATGTATTAGCATAGATCGAACATTTAGAAGGTGGCTATAAATACATAATTAATCTGCAAGGATGGAACTCCAAGCACAATGTGGACAGATTTAGAAAATAGAAGCAGATATGAAAGGGGGCAGAAGCTAAATAACAGTATAATAAATAGCAGCAGATAGAATCTAAATAAGTAAGAAAAAAGATTTCAACATAAGAAAAATCTCAGATGTCAATATGGACAGATATGAAGAAAGATGGGAGAAATTTGACAAAATCTGAAAAGAGTAATTTGTTGCTTCCTGTAGTATATCAAATCTTTCAATTAAAATAGAAAACTCAGAAATCTCCTAACGAATTTGGGCTCCTCTCCTGCTAGCCCAGTGCCCAGTGAGGCATCCAACGGTGCTGGGCCCGGCACACTCAGCAGCCCCGTGCCTTTGGATGCCTCACTGGGCACTGGGCTCGCAGGAGAGGAGCCGAATCAGAGAGAGAGAGAGAGAGAGAGATACCTCAGTTTGCTTCAAGCCATAAGTATCAGCTAATTTCAATGCTTCCTTCAACACGGATTTCTTTTCCAGCTTTACTGAATCAATCAAGGAGAGAACAACACTTTCAATGTAAACAAAATCCCCAGAGAAAAACCGTGCAGTTTCAACTCCAGGTATTAGTTGCTCCAGTGCCCTAGATTGATCTGCCATGCGCTTCTGCTCTTCCAGTTTTGATTTCCAATCTCTCCAGAAGGTAGATTGCACTTCATCAATCTTGACCATAGCATCTGATACATAAATAATAGGGAAAAGGAAATAAGAGAAATGAGAGAAAGAGAGACAACAACAACAACTCAGCCTTATTCCAATTAAATGGGGTCGGCTACATGGATCCTAGCGAGAGAGTAATATCTTGAAAAAATTATAGTTTTTTTGCTTTTTATGAAATTTTAAAGATGTAGTTTCCCATAACAAGACTAGACCCATGAATAGAATTACAGAGTAAGAATTATGTGAAGACAATATTGAGAGTAACAAATGACCTGAACTTAGAGATTTGTGCTTCTCTTGGAATTTCTGCAGCAGCAGCTCCCTTCTCTGAAAAGGACCATCACATTCAACACCAAAGTTGTGCAACGAACTATATAACATCCCCATGTTCATGATGGAGGAGATCTCATGGTATGCTTCCCTTGTTCTCAACTGCTCCTCTATTATTTCCTTTCCATGAAAAGCATCCACAAGATTTAACAAGAATGAGCATCCAAGAATGTCTTCTTCTTCGGTAACAGGTGGCTCCACTATTGATTTTGCTAGAGATGCAATTAAATCATCACTAGGAACAATATCATTTCTTGCCAACCAGGACAGGATACACACTACAGCTTGTGTTCTCACGCTCATGTATGGCTTCCCAGCAAGAGTTTTCATGCCAGGAATCTTTTTTTTCCCATACTCTGGTTTCCTACTCAATTCAAGCAGCCATGGAAGTTGTAATGCAGCAAAAGTCAGTACTTTTCCATTTTCTTTTAGAAGAGAGTCCCAATCTATTCTTTTTTCATTCGGTAACTCTTTTGCAACAGTAAAAAGTATATTTTTTATGTTTTCAAAATGAACTTCCTGATCACCATTACCAACACCCACCATTTCAGAGCAATCTCTTAGCGTCACTATATCTTGAATACTGTGTATTGGAAGTGAGGTGATTGAAAAATTTTGAACAGAGAAGTTTGGAGGACTTGTCCCTGTCATTATCATTAATCTTTCACATTGACTTTGCATATCAAGATCCTTCCATGCATGCAACAGCTCACCGATTGATTCTTCATCACAATGGCTTAAAGCAAAACCTAGCAGCTGTTTTCGAGAACTTATGTCCATATTATCAAGGACAGGACCTCTTGCAATTGCAGCAGATAAGTCCCAAATGGGTCCATGCCCTTTCTGAACCAAAACAAGACAGAGATCAAATGCTAGTTGCAAATCACCAGAAACAGCAGCTTCTCTTGCCACAGCCTCTTGTACAGCTGCTATCTCATCCTGGGAGCTCAATCCAAGAAGCTTAGCAATTTCTATAAGTTCATCTACATTGAGATAAGCTCCACGTTGACCTGTAATTACCATATTAATAATCTCCATTGGATCTTTTATTTGCCTAAACTGCAAGGGTAGAAGGGTAACGCCAAGGCTGGGAAGTTTAATGGTAAATGCATCAATAACATCAGCCTCTGCTTTAACACTTGTGCTATTTGGAAAGAGGTTCAAACACTCCTTAGCCTTCCAGATCTGAAGCAGATGCAAGAAATGTTTCCATCAGTAAAATAAATAGAGGTATCAAGCTGAAAAACCTAGTTTTCATATTACATTGTTGACAAAAATCATTAAAATTTTAACATAGTATCAAAAGGATAGAAGGAATGCCAGATCAGAATAATAATGCAAAAAAGGTGAATGTAAACTTAAAATTCAGGAATAACCTTGGGAAGTTCAAAAAACTCAAATTGTTCCCTAAAAGAAAGCTCAAAATTTAGATCTAAAGTTCACTGTCCCCCCCCCCCCCCCTTTTTTTCTGTTTCTTTTGTTTTAGGCTCTTGATTGATTGAAACCCACCTCAAGCAAGTAAATTAGGTTTATTCATCCCCCCCCCCCCTCTTTTGTTCCTTCTTGGCATTAACCCTTTACTATTTTCTGCTTTCTTCTTTCTTTTTTTTTTTTTTTTGGGGGGGGGGGGGTGAATAAACCCTTAACTGTTTCTGTAGCTCTTATTTGTGGTGTTCACACTCACATATGTTATGCACAGCAAATAAGAGTGCCATAGTGCAAGTCAGAGCCTTTGTTATGACAAGTGGAAGGTCAGAAAGGATGCCAACCAAGGTGATGAGAGAAGGATTTGGGGAGTCTAGGGAAATGAGCATGGAGCAGAGTCTGCACATCTGATACCAAATAATGACAATGATGATCCATGTCGGACACTTATGGTGATTGGTTGTGAATATGAAGCTGCGGAAAACTTACATAAATCAAACCATGAGCTTAGCATCACTTTTCTTAATGAAACCACGAGTCCACTACAAGTTATACTCCTCTATATGCTACTAGATGCTACAAGATGCCTTTAAGCTTTAACAATCGCCTTCAGTGGGTAATCAAAGTTTGTTACAAGACATGCCCTGCAAACTGAACCACAAAGACTTATAGGGAACAAGTCCAGACTAAACCCAACCAACCAGGTCCACGTTTTACAGTTTTAAAATCTATATAACATATCCTGAGCACTTTAATTTGCATGTTGTCAGGTAAAATGAACACAAGTAGAAAAGGTTTGGGAGATGGCTAACATTGAAAGAAAAACAATGTGTTCTGTTCTCCAGTAAGAGTTTAGCTTTATCTTAATAATGGAAGATCCGACAATTGATGCTTTAGGATATCACTTCCCACATTCATTTAAAATATGAACTTCTAGTTCATGTACAGAGCCATATCATTACTAAGTGATATCCAAATACCAAAGTTAAGAGGGAGATGAGAAAGCCATACTGCAAAGCTTATGTATTTAAATTATTTACTTAGTTTACTTCAGCAATAGATAAACAAGGACAAAAGTCTAGGGGAGAATTGGTAAAGCAAATTCACAAGCATGGTTCAAGATCTTGGTTTCCCAAGTTTCCGAGACAAAACCCATATGTTATACTGTATCGAACAGGTTTCGACAATATTTCGGAAATTTCGATAATTTCGACAAGTTTCGACCTATTTTAACCAATTTCAACCAGCCCATAACATGTCGAGTTTTGCCCAAAAAATACCAGGTTTTGACAGAAACCTGTGAAATCTCCCGGTCAGGGTCGAAACCAGCCTCAAAACTGAGATTTAGAACCTTGCTCACAAGATAACTGTGGATACACATTGATGTGCCAAAAATAAATTACAGAAAAAGAAATGCATGAAAATCACAGTTATCAAGGCATCACCAAGGCAACAACATGCCTTACTAGAAGCAAGAAAAGCAACCGTCTTGGTCGCCTGGTAATGCAGGAGCATCATCACAGTTTTGGTTCAAACCTGGTCCAACTGACTGGGTTATTTCTAATGTCCAGATTCAATGAACCTGGCCAGAACAGATCTCAGTTACGATTATGAAAACTGCTCATTCCAGGAATCTTATCTCCAGCAAGATGTTGGGTGTTGGACTCAGTTTAGAAGATTTATAAAGTTTTCGGTTCCTGATAATCAGAACTCTTATCACCAAGTTCCTGCCATAAGGGTTCTTATTTGTTTATTTAATGTTTTAGTTGTTCATGCAGGCTGGGACATGTCTAGTCGTGGTCAAAGTTTGTTTCTTTTATTTTATTAAGTTTCCTAATCAGCACGAGTCTATTGTATCCAACGCTTGGGAGGTTTAGATAGACTTTATTTCTGTTTATAGTTGAGTTTGTTTAGGGCTCTTTTTAAGCTGGTCGACTGGACTAGTGTTTCCCAGTCATATTTTGTTTATGTTTTGCATTTTTATTTAAATATGTAAAATGATTTTGAATGAATGGAATAGTTTTTCTTTGGTTGGTTTTGTCTCTCTCCTTTCTCCCCTCTTTCCCCATTGATTTCCTCTCTATTTTTCTTCTAATTTACTGGTCATGGTACTGTTCACAGCCCCAGAACAGCCCCTTAATCTTATCTTTCTTCTTTCCTTATTCACTCTCTTAAGCCTACCATAGCAGATCCTTCTTTTGATCTGCATCAATTTGGTATCAGAGCCAAACCTGAAGAAGCTTTTCAGCATGGAGCTTGACACTTAGTATTTACGATCTATTACTTTCACTCCAAGAAAGTGTGCGTACCCAAAGAGAGTATCAAAGACAGGCATCTGAAGAATTCAAGCAAAAAATTGGAGTTCTACTTGAAGTTCTGCACCCACAAGTTGCAGGCAAGTTGACCAATGAAGCCTTTGACGATGAAGACTCTCAAGAGGATTCCATGATCAGAATAGAAGATAAATTGATCGATGAACAGATCAAAGATGAAGATGAACTTGAAGAGGAGCAAATAATGATCGATCCTTTAGAGATCGAATGCATTGAATTTGTTCTTCCACAACAAATCTTCAACAGCACTGATTTTGTCCTTGATGTTCGTGAGAAGCACTGGATCGTCAAATCAAGTCGGCTGATCATGAATGCCAATAGAATGATAATGATTCTCTCATTCTATAAAACTCAAGGACGAGTTTTTTCAAACAAGGAGGAAATAATGCAGGAGCATAATCACAGTTCTGGTACAAACCTGGTCCAATTGACTGGATTATTTCTACTGTCCAGATTCAACGAATCTGGCCAGAAGAGATCTCAGTTTTCTAATCTTATCAGGAAACTCTATCAGTCTATCGTGGGGGCCACTTGGATTCTTCTACACAGCTACGATTATGAAAACTGGTCATTCTATGAATCTTATCCCCAGCAAGATGTGGGGCACAGTTTAGAAGACTTATAAAGCTTGCGGTTCCTGAAAATCAGGAAAATTATCCCCAAGTTCCTGTCGTAGGGATTCTTATTTGGGTTGTTATTATTTGTTTATTTAATATTTTAGTTCTTCCTGCAGGCTGGGCCATGTCCAGTCATGGTCAAAGTCTGTTTCTTTTATTTTATTTAGTTTCCTAGTCAGCACATGACTCTTTATTGTATCCTACGATTGGGAGGTTTAGATAGACTTTATTTCTGTTCTTAGTTGAGTTTGTTTAGGGCTCTTTTTAAGATGGTCGACTGGACTAGTGTTTGCCAGTCGTATTTTGTTTCCGTCTTGAATTTTTATTTAACTCTGTAAAAGGCATAGCCTACTCCATGATTTTGAATGAATGGAATAGTTTTTTGGTTGGTTTTGTCTCTCCTCCTCCTCTCTCTCCCCACGGATTTCCTCTCCTTTTTCTTCTAAATTACTGTTCACGGGTACTGTTCACAGTCCCGGAACAGCCCCTTATCTTCTCTTTCTCCTTCTCTTACTCTCTCTCTCAGTCTCTCTTAAGTCCACCATAGTAGATCCTTCTTTTGATCTGCATCACCTGGGCATCGCCTTGGCCTGCTTTGTGGCCTGGACAGACACCTTAGTGCGAAGTTTTTTTTTTCCTCTCTTTTTTTTTTCTGTGTGTGTTTTAAGATAAACAGTAGCTGCATCATATGAAATTCTTGAGTATATAGATGGTGTTATTGTGTTTGCCAATTCACACTATTGTGTATGCTAATATTGTTCAATTGAAACATATACAATTCTTGAGTATAAAAACAATTACCTCTACTATTATTCAACTGCCCATTTCCTGGTGTTATTGCATATGCCAATTCAAAGAGGAGCATATAATGAATATCTTAAAAAGTTACATTATATGGGTTTTTTGACACTTCACATTGATTGATACTTATTTCTCTCTTTTTTTTTTAAATTTTTTTATAAATATACTTATATTAAATTCTATTTTTTGCTTATTATAAGCTGGTTTTCTGATATTAAGTCATTATTAGCATCATTATATCATATTGCATTGATATGGCTTCTAACTAGCTAGCATAATATATATAAGCAAGGCAACAACAACTCAAGCCTTATCCCAACTAAATGGGGTTGGCTACATGGATCCTTTCAAAACAAAGTTGGGAAAACTGAGGTCCTCACTAAGGGAAATGAAAATAAGAGGACTGAAGAATAAAAATGAAGAAAAGATATAAGAAGTGAGAAATGGAAAATGAAAGTAAGAGAAACAAGGATAGCCAAAAAAATCAGGAAAATCTCAGCTACATGGTGTCGACAATGTGGATCCTTGCCCTCCAATAGGCTCTATCTGAGGTCATACTTGGCACAAGGCTCATACTATGCATGTCATTCTTCACAACCTCTCCTATGGTCATTTAGGCCTGCCCCAGGCTCTTTTAGCGCCTTTAATTGGGATCAGATCACTCCTCCTTACTGGTGCATCCCCAAGCCTCCGTTGAACATGGGCATACCACCTCAGACAACATTCTCGGAGCTTGTCACTGACCGGGGCAACTCCCATGTCAGTTCTAATACATTTGTTCCTCACTTTATCCTTCCTAGTTTTGCCGCATATCCATCTTAACATCCTCATCTCTGCAACACATAGCTTCGTTATATAACACTTCTTAACTGCCCAACATTCCGCCCCATACATCATAGCTAGTCGGACAATAGTCCTGTAGAACTTTCCTTAAAGCTTTAAAGGAATATGTCGGTCACACAATACTCCGGTCGTACCTCTCCACTTCATCCATCCCATATTAATTCTCTGTGACACATCATCATCTGTCTCCTTCTTTGTTTATGGTAGACCCCATATATCTAAAATAGTCACTTGGCGGTATCTCTCTCCTCAATTTTCACCATATCATTATCCATCATAGTTTGACTAAAGTTACACATCATATACTCCGTCTTTGATTTACTAATCTTAAAACCTATTGTTTCCAAGGTTGATCACCATATATAATCAAAACGTAGAATTTAATATAAGTTTATTTAGAACTTGGCACCTTCTTTTAATTGCTCTTTGTTTTATTCCCAAAAGTTCTTTAAGTTAGGGACTTAGGGGTATAAAAGGTTTTCAAAAATAATTCAAAAGTGACTTATCGTTATGTCATTATCAAAAGCTGTCATTGTTTTATCACATTTTTCAAGTACACATGCGAATCAATAGGATTTACCCTTTTGTTGTACTAAAAGGGCAAAAAAACAAGGTTACAAACCATTTGACACCTTTTTTTTGGGTGGATAAATAATTCATTACCAAAGAGAGCGAAAACAACAGCCCCAGAAAAAGGGGGAGAAAAAATAATCAAACAAAACACAAAAAGCCAAAGCCTCAAACAGAGGGGGCAAAGGCTCGAAGAGAGATGGGAAAGATACCCCAGGATACAACAATAAGCTTGTTCCTTGGGGTGCCATTACAAATAGAGGGAACAGCCACAAAGAGTTTGGCTTTAATTTCAAAAGAAATGGAATCACAAATCTGGTGCATAGTCCTAGAGTTGGTAGTCCATTTCTTGATATTACGTTCCATCCAAAGAAAATCAATATATATATATAAACCAGAATCTGAAAAAGAAAAGAGATGGGGGAGAAAGGGGGACTATCTAGAGAAGTAGAATCAACACTAGCATAGTAGCATTCTCCCCCCCCCCCCCCCAAGTCTTTATTTATACTCATCAGATTACATAACTCTAGACTCCTATTTGTAATAAGAATTTCAGATGAAGTCTAAACACAACTCTAAGACTAAAATATAAACTAAACTAAGGACTCACAACTACACCACAATAAGGACACTCTCCCTATCGTGAGTAGTCTTTAACACTCCCCCTCAAGTTGGAGTATAGCTATATCAAAAAGCTCCGGCTTGGAACAACAAGAACAGAATATTAAGAGCAACACTAGTCTTGAGCATAAATAGTAGTGGTAGACACCAGTGAACATAGGGAGAACTTCATTCAAGTATCAGCATCAACTCAAGCACATCAACCATCAGCAATTTCAGTAGATAATAACCTTTGTGTCGAATCCAATAAGCAAAGAGCAAAATAGGCGGTAGTGAACACTAACCACAATTGCAAAATAGACAGTGGTGAACACTAATGGCAATCCACAATATCATATCAGCAACAACAATATCAAAAGCACTTACAACGAAGGCTAGTAGTAGCTAGTAGGTAGCACTTCACAAAGAAGGCTAGTAGTAGGTAGTCATCTTCTCAAAAAAAAGTGCAACATACAACAGCTACATCAAAAACACTTCTCAAGAAAGGTACGTAGTAAGTAGTATTCTGCTCAAACAAAGGCAGATATTGAGCCCCAAATAGAGGTCTTAGATAAAAACTCCAATGATCAATAAGCAGTATAGGTTACTGCTGACCAGACAACATCAGGTTGCTGTAGACTAGATAAACAGTATAGGTTACTATGGACTAGATAGGCAATATAGGTTACTACTGACCAAACAACAACAGGTTGTTGCAGACCAGATAGGCAGTATAGATTACTGCAAACTAGACAACATTAGGTTGTTGTAGACCAAGTAAATATGAATTATTGCTGAATACCATCTTTAGATAAAATTGTTACTGAGGACACGAACAAATAAATAATAGTAATCTTCAGATAAAAATAGTCTCGAACTGATGACTTGAGTAGATAAGAGAATAATAATCTTCAATCTCCCCCTCACGGATAGCATTACACATGGACAAAAAATGACCACCAATAATCAACATCTTAAAGGATGAGCATCACAAAAACAAAAAAAAAAAACCAATAATCAAGAGTAGCGCTGCAACAAGATCCCAATAATCTCCAATTCACCCCTTCATGGTAGAAATAATCTCCATTCAAGATCCCAATAAATAATTTCCAATCTCTCCTCACGGTAGCAAATAATTGTCACGCAAGTACCAATCTTCAAAAATTGGAACCCCAAAGTGATATGATCGGGGCTCACCAAATAAATATTAAAAAAATATCAGCCCAATAGCAATTTTGTAAATAATTAATGCAATCCCAGGTTCAATAGGGTTTTCTATGGGCCCACCCAAGTGCTTTAACATGTCAATGTGTAATGGCAGTGGTAATATTGTAATTAAATCAAAGAACATACCCCAATTAAGAAAGGAGTGGCATGCTGGTAAATAACCAGAATTTTTCAAGGGCTTTTGGTAAACAAAGAAGCAATGGGATGCAATAGAAATTACTATTTATTAAGAAGGGACAATCTTGGAAGCAATTGTAAGTGATGGATAGAAGCTGAATTAGGCATAAAGGCAAGGGCAAATTAGGAAAGTGATAAAAGATGGAATATAATAAACAACTGTCATTGGGATTGCATGGATGATACAATAGACATGGGGGACATATGTGACATGTGACATAGGGGACATAACTGACATGAGATAATTATGAAGTTTGAGAAACCGTAAGTAACAAAGAAACCCATCCTAAACGAGATTGCATACCAAGAGAAAATAAAGTGGGTGGGAGCAATATGGTCAAATAAAAGATAAAAGAAAGTAATCAAACATCTTGCTGGCGGTAACCAAAGGGAAAGAAACCACGACAGTGGTTGTCTTAAACCTCACTGCCAAGGTCCAAAAGGAAATGATGACGAAAATCAAGAGACTCCATCAGCAGAGGTGAGAACAGTAAACACCGTTAGAGAAAATAAATCGAAGGCATATTTGAAAACCAAAACCAACATCAGTTCTCTGACCATCAAAGGCAGCTGGATCTGTAACCAGCAACCAGAGGTGGAAACCCAGCCGCCATTAGCAGCAGGATGTCGATTAGCAGAAAATAGAATCAGCAATATAGATGAGAAAACCAGAGAGTATGCAGCAGAGGCATCGGTTTGTTTGGCTTCAGCAAATCATGACCAGCAAACCTAGTCGAAGAATCAGGAATAAATTTCGATCAACAGCAACCAGTGATTCAAAACCAGAAATTTTTTCCAGAAACCAATAGCTATACAACCAGTGGAATGACCAGTGGTAGGAACAAACTTTGGCTCCAATCTTCAGCCAAACAGGTACAAATTTTCATACAAATCTTCATCAGTGTATGAAACCCTAGTTCTTTTTCTTCTATGAACTAGGGTTTCTTCTTCAAACCAGGAACCCAAAACGACTCTCAAAACGGCAATGACGGAGAGAAACAGGTACTTGGTTACTTCTCTGATACCATGTAACGAAAGGTAATACAAACCAGAATCTGAAAAAGAAGAGGAGATGGGGGGACTGACTAGAGAAGTAGAATCAATGCTAGCAGTTCCCCTCCCCCCCCCCTCCCCCCCAAAAAAAAAGTCTTTATTTATACTCATCAGATTACATAACTCTAGACTGTAATAGGAATCTGAGATAAGTCTAAACACAACTCTAAGACCAAAATAGAAACTAAAACTAAGGACTCACAACTACACCATGATAGGAAGAGTAGGACACTCTTCTTATCGCTCCTAGGCACCCCTCCACGCATGGATGATGACAAGGAGGAGTGGGAGATAGTGGAAATTAAATTATAATAAATAAAAAAAAGATAAAAACAAGGAAGAGTGGGAGATAGTGGAGATTAAATTATAATAAAAAAAGATAACAACCAAAATGGGCAACTGAGGGATTAGGATACCAATGATAAACAAAATCAAGTTTACAATGAGAATCAGCCCAATTGACCCTTCAAGAGTCATGGGAATTATAACTTTGACGTGTCATGTATCCATAATATCACGAACTCTTTCACTATCAAATATGATCTTAATATATCTGACGATATTATGCTATTAATTGGTAAACAAGATTACATTATTGTGATGCACAATTAGTTTTCCTAGTTTTTGACAAATTCAGATTTTTCTACACTTTAAGAAAATCTTGTAAAAGGGCCTGATTTTGGCCGAGTTTGGAAGAAACTTGTAGACATCAGGGTAGTATAGGGCAACAGTCACCGATCATCCTCAGTTGAATCGGCTGATCTGGCCAATTCAGTCCTTTATTTTAAACCTTAGCAACATGATGGATTGAACCAACAATCATAACTACAATCAAACCCCTTTCACAGGTAAAAAAATACTACAACTCTTGAACAAAAAAAGAACTGATACACAGAAGAAATTTAGTTCAATGAAATATGCATACTCACTTCTGAGCAAGCAAGACTTGAAGCTGAGTAGAAATATTCCCTTGCGGCTTGAATAACAAGATTTTCTGCTTTCTCTGTTGCCAAAGAAACTGCACCTGTCCCCTTTAAATAGTTCCTAGCTAAAGAAAACTTTCCAGCCTTCAGCAGTCCTCTGCAGAATTCCATCAGCACATACTCCAAGTCCAGAAAAGGAAATGCTTTCTCTTGAAGGCACTGAAGATCACGCCACATGTTTGCCCAATCATTATCTGATTTCCCCTGGTTCCGGCGACCAAATTTTGAGAGAATAAGACGAAGAATCTGTTTTACACCCTTTTCATCAGAACCAGCTTCTAGGAAAAAGCTAATTGGTTTTGGGACCTGCAAGTAAACAAGAAACACAAGCAAGTAAAGCCCTAGGCATAAATGCAGAAGTATCAAATTAGATCAATTTTCAATAGCTACACCTCTCTCAAATCACAAAAGGCATGAATACACAACATCCAGGATTCATGTCATACAATCAAGCATTCTCATCAAACAAAATAGCACAGAATTAAACACACCATACTGGAAAACCTGTTACAGAAACAAGGAGACATAAAAGTAATGGACTGTAGACCCCTAATTGTTTACTGATTGGATGAAGCTAGAATGATAATTTCTGTTTCCACAGAGACCCTGGGCTCCTCAGGAGATGAAACATAGGTTCTGTCCAAAATGTTTCTTCTTCCAGATGGTTTGTGAAATTTGGCACCAAAAACATTTTTTAACTTTACTAATATTCACTAGTTATCAAGGCATCGCCTAGGCGTCCAGGCGCCTTGGTCACCTTCGGCGCCTTGTTGGTGTTGCCTTGATTTTGGACCCTCTCCCATGCCTTGGATCACCTAGACCCTGTGACAACTATGCTATTCAGACCATATGTTATGCTATCAGACTGTCGTATAACTAAATCCAAAGGAGAAGCATAGAAGTATAGCATCAACTTGACAACGTGTTCTGCAATAGCTAAAACTAAATCACAGAAGTATAATGATCCAGAAAAATTAATTATTATGAAAAATAATAACAGCACTGACCAGTATCCCCAGTTTAGAGGTAGCAGAGGTGGAGAGGCCAAGAGGATTAAGATTCTACTCTCTTGTTTATAGGTTGATTTGAGTGTCTTGGAGGGGATGCTGCTTTATCAATTATTATTTTTTGTTGACAGGATGATTGCGACTATATAGATTTGTGCAGGCTTTTTCTTTTTCTTTTTTTCCACTTTTGGCAGCAAGGGGTCTTCAACCTTTTGGCTAAGGATGCAAACAGATTCTTTCCCTTCTATGACTTTTCTTTCATCAATACAGGTGTCTTTTCTGTTTAAAAAGAGAATCTTATACGGTTTTTTATAATAAGAAGAGAATTAAAAGATGATAAGCTTTATTAATAATGCCAATAATACAGAAGTCGAACGGTGATCAATTATATATAAAACAGTGAATAAGAGTCACGGTTTCCTTCTTTCCTGTGAGGTGATGATTAATGCTTTATTCTATGTCTTGCCTTATACTACATCTGCATAAGAAGTAGACCATGTGATGTCAAACAAACTAAAAACATTCACCAGATCATGTCAATATAGGGTTAACCAGTGGGGATAGATCAAACAGAAGAGTCTCAAACTTCAATCCTTGATTACCACATTACGCAAGTATTTAACTCTTATTATCAGAACCGTAAGTCTATTGAGTGGTCAATAGTTTCTAAAAGGGGTTCAAAGTCGATGGTAGACTGGTAGAGGATTTGACAAATGACAACCAACAAATAAAAAAAATCAACAAGTAACTTTTGTGGTAATAAGAAGCCACTACACTAGTCCAGGAATCTCATGAACTCAGAAAGAGTAACCAAGGATATACAAAGAGGAGTTCATTTGATATTGTATAGTTCTCATCCAAGCACAGGTTTCTCCCAAGGAACTAGACTAACAATTGAGAACCTTGTAAGTATCACATAAATAAACAGAACTACAAACATAGAAAGATAGGAATTCACAAATGTATGAAATTAAGGTACTATTGTCTAAAAGTGTGCCAAGAAATTATAGCTTTATCAGGACTCAGCAGTGACATTAGACTAGTAAAAAGCAACTCTCAAATTCCTTTTCACTGATATGAAGAGAGAGAAGAAAACATATACGAGCCTGGTAATATGCCAAAAGCCTCCCTGCTTCTACATGGCCTTCTGCAAGTTTAATTCTTTTCTCCAGGTCCGCAGCATAGACATTAGTATCTGTCAGTTCAGAAAGCTCCATCATGTCCCAAAACATAATTTCTCATTGAGAGAGAGAAATGTACAATCCAAAAAATTGACATTAAAAGCTCACAACAAAAACAAAATCTCAGATGAGTTTTCAAGCCTTGATAGATTTTGTAAACAGTTCCAAGTGTCAGCACAAATCAGAAACTAGCTCAACTCATGATAAAATTGTAAAAACTGGAACAAAACAATCAGCACCAGTCTAGATATTTCAGAAATGACTCATCAGGTAACCGTAAGTCATGCTATTGAGGAAACATAATGTTACTCGACCAGGACTAAGCCATCTGTATGCCCTCAACACTTAATAAGAATGTCTTGGTAACTCAAAAATGAGCTGAGGAAATGAAGGCAACCCATAAGTTCCAATGAAGTTACCAAAATGCCCTCAAATGGACATGTATCAAACATTGGGAGCATTTAGATCTTTATTCTACCTGGTAACAGAGGCTAGACTCTTTATAGCGAGACAGCCCAAAATAAAAATGAATTACTTTTCCAGCTTTGATCAGAATTATACTAACAATCAGGAAACTGAGAAATTTCCAAACCCCTGTAAGTGGGGTACGCTACCTCTTATCTGTGGAATCTTCGACAAAATGGAGGCCATTGTATTCCACCGATCATTAAGAGTGCACAGGTATATGCACCGCAAGGCACATTCTATAGCTTCAACTCCGTCCTTAAAAAAGCCATCAATCTGGAGATTTCTGCACCCTTCCTCGATGACCATCAAGCAAATATCTAAATAATTTTCTGCGGATATCTCTAGAAGCCATCTAACCAGAAAGGAGTCATCAGGCATCCAACCTACAGCATGCTGATCATCAATCCCTTGATATCCAGACACTGAGGCCATTGCATCAGATCTGTGTTGCATGAATGGAATAGCTTTCTCACGCAACCTTTCCACAACCTTATCTTCTTTGACACCCTTGAGCATCATCTTAAACTTTTCAAAGTCAGATAATTGCTCCCATGCAACAAGACTCATAGCGACGTTTACTTCATCATCAATTCCATCAGTATAAATAAGCGAGTACAAGTACGAGATGTCCTCATGAAACTGCTGCAACTCCTCAAGACCCTTCTGACAAGCAAATTCCACCATACGAAGGCAGTTGTCAAGCTGTCCACTCAAACTATCAATTTCTCTAGCTCTATTCTTGTACCAAAGGGAAAGTTCATCAATAGATGGCCAAACAAACCCTAAGCACTGATTCAAAATGAATTCAGTTCTAATATGGACAACATTCTCGTGATTATTTGAAAACTTCTTAATATAATTTACCATCTTTTCGCTCTCAACCCAATCTTTTTCCCTCACAGCAGCAGTCATAGGAGACCTCCCTGGAAGAAGCTGTCCATAGGTCTGAACAGGAACTGTTTCAGGAATGGCAGCTAAAATGTCTAGCAAGAAAGGACCCAGAGAATATGGATGACGCTTGAGGAGAAGGTTTAAGGCCCCAATCTTTCCACTTTCTGCAAGACTTACAGCAGCTTCATTGAGAGGCACAACCCGAAATTTGCAGTATTCCTGCACAGAAAACCTGCAGCAAAATACACCAATAAGCACATATCTCCACAAGTAAAACCACTAAGTAACAAATCGCCAAGGCCCTTATAAGAGACAGGACTCAAAAGTACGTGCATGCGAATACCACAGAATCTTTATCAACGAAATATCCAAGTCAGGAAAAAAAGTAGACGATCAGTCACAAATTTCAAGTCAGACAAGCAAAACAGTGGACATCTTAAGAATAGTTTAGAAGCAAAATGTGTTAAGAAACCTTTTTCTTTTTCCTGGACCAAAATCTATTCACCAAAACAAATTATAACAAAGGAATTTAGTGGAGAGCATCCAAATTGTATCTTCCATGAGAAAAACACAATGAGCCACCTACTTCGAAGAGAAACCAGAAGTCCAAATGGGACAGCAGTTGAGTATCATACAAATACAAAAAGCCTTTTGAACTACATTCATCTCTATGATTCATTTCAAGGGTAGGTTCCAGAGAGATTACATACCTGCCCATGTTTATGCCAATAAATGTCTCCAGCCTGTCTTTAAATTGCAGTAACTGAAGTCTTCGCACCCGGGAATCCCAAATTTGCCTACATTCACCAGTTTCCGATTCTGAAAATCTGTACCGGTCAGTGATACGAAGACCATATGCAATTAAGTCTTTCACAGCATCTTCCGTTGGTCCTACTTTATCAACACATTCTGAAAGAACAAAATCTTGATCCTTGATATTTGACAAAAACATGTTTATATCATTTCTTCCATGATTAGAATGTAACCACTGTAATTTGAAGATTTTATCTTTGTCCAGCCCATGCTGGTTAGCAAAGTCCATGGCAGCCTGATATTCTTGATTGCTAAGTAAAATATTACACATTTCTGAAACAGATTTCGCAGAAAATGACATCAAGCTCCAGTGTGATTTAGCAATATCTAACCGATTAAACCTGCTTTGACCTTGAGCAGTCTGTCCTATATCATGCACAATGGTAGTTTCAATCGAATCAGATGCAACATGTGAAGTCTCTGATGATGTCAAAAGAAAAACAAAACCTTTGTGTTGTTGTACTCTTTCTAAGACAGACACAGTGAATACTGGATCATTCTCCATACATTTTACACCACTCAGGATGTCGATCATGGTGACAACACCACTCCTCTCTGCAAGAACAAGGATGTCGTCAGACCACCAAGTGAAATCTACAACATCATTGTAAAATTTCCCTCTTCCACTTAAGATACTGGTTGTATGTGAGTAGCTCATCTGGCCGCATTCAATAATGGAAAGAGAACACTGTTCAGAATCCAAGCTAAAAACATCCAAGCCCCCCATTAAATCAAGAACAGCGACATATTTGCCAAGTGGTGAGAATAGCACTTTTGGAGTTGACAGAGTACCCATATAACCTTTTGGTGCAGAGACAAAACCTTCAAACTGAGGACTATGGAACACAAGATCTAGATCTGCATTCCTTGATATACGCCCAAGAGAGAGAAAATAGAATCCTGGAAGAAAAACAGAAAAACCATGAGGCAGAAACACTACCCTGTCAAATAAGATGTTTGTCTGTAACAGCAGGCACGTCATAAGATATCCATACTTGACAAAAGGAATGTGCCAAGTATTTTTTTCATAGATACTTGGGTTAAGTACTATTTCTTTGGGAAAAGAATCAAGTGAAAAAAAAGAAAAAAAAACACCTATGGATATAAAACCATACCATTATCATCAGCACTACCAACTACAACCAACAAGGAAAATTCTGAATGAAAGTCCAGGCATGAGATGCGCCGAGGAATGTTTTTCTTCAGGCTAGCACGATTACTTGAAATAGGGATGGAAGTAACCGATGCATCTGACTGCCGACTAACCTCAATATAATGAAGCAAACCATCTGACGTAAGAATATTGAAGCCACACCTGTCGAAATCAAGTAGAAGCTACTCATATAAACAGAGAAATAAAATATTAAACTTCTCAAAAGTATCAAAAAGTGGCAGACTAGTGTAGTCAATGTGATGGAGTTGCATTAGACTCATTGGATCAATTCGATCCTACATGAAAGCCTAAGCACAAGCTTGGGAGGACCACAAGGTGCTGGCGGCAATCCAAATGAGCTGAAAACAAGCTATGGGTAGTTATAATATACGTTGGGCATTTTTTAATTTTATGTGTTTCAATGTAACAGGCTTAATCTATAACCCGTATTTAGGGATTAAGTTAGCATAAGTTAATAGTGTCTTAAGTTTTAAGTTAGGAGTTTGAGTTAGATTAGGATATATATTAGTTACAACAGAGTCCAGATTTGAATTTATTTTTCTTAGTTAGTATACAACAGTGATTGGGAGTCCTTTTGAGAGTCAATTAAGGAATTTTTTCTTAGTATACAAGAGTGATTAGGAGTTCTTTTGTGGTTTTATGAAGCAATTTTAAAAGGTTATATATACACTCCCCTCCCCCTCCCAAAATCAATTAAGCATGAATTGAGTAAAGAAAATGTAGAGTTTTCTTAAGAGTTACTTCACCAGGTATTCTCTTTCCTTTATCCTTTTACTTATCCTTCTTATTCTCCTTCTAGTTTTACTACTTTCCAAGTGTGAGTGAGTGAGTGAGTGTGTGTGTGCTGAAACTGAATTCTATCTTTCAAATCTGGTTATTAGAGATCAATTAACATTATTATTGAACTGTTTATCAACTCTGATCATCAGATTCTGCTTATATTCCTTCATTATTGAATTTATCTTGAAGCGACTTGGGAGTTGCCCCAATCAATGACAAACTCCAAGAGAGTCGTTTAAGGTGGTATGGTCATATTCAACGGAGACCTAGGGACACCCCAGTAAGGAGGAGTGATATGATTCCGATTGAAGGAGCTAAAAGAGCTAGGGGCAGACCTAAAATTACCATAGGCGAAGTGGTGAGGAAGGACATGCATAGTCTAGGCCTGGTCCCAAGTATGATTTCAGACAGAGCCTATTGGAGGGCAAGGATCCATGTCGCAGACCACATTTATTTCCCATCTTCCATTTGTCCTTTTACTTTGTCATTTCTTATCTCTTTCCCCATCCCTCTTCTCCCATCTTTTCTTCACTTTTTTTTAGTATAACTGTTTTCACTATTTTGTTTTGTTAGGATCCATGTAGCCAACCCCATTAAGTTGGGATAAGACTGAGTTTGTTTTTGTTGTTGTTGTTATTGAATTTATCTTGAAACTAAAGCACCCTAGGAATCTTCTACAAAACCTTAACTGATTTTCTTTTGATATCAATAGATAGAATACGGAATCATCCCCAAAGATCTCGGTCAGAGCGGGCATATGCCAAACGTGAATACCCCCCTGGAAGCCACGGCCAGAACACCCGGTAGATTACCCTTCTCACTCGACCAGAATTTATTAAGATCTGATCAATGGTTGGATGTATCTGTAGTTTTTCCCTCTAGATTCTTTCTAGAACTCTGAACTGCATCACATTGGTAGCAAAGAAAGTTTTAGGTATTGAAATCATATTAGATGCAAGATGCATCAACTTGATTCTAAACCAGGGTTTGAGGAATCGGGATCGGATCGGCGGAATAGACAGATTCAGATCGGAAATTACCAAAACCGATCCCGATTCTGGCAAATTAAGATCAGGATTCCTAGGGCTATTTAGCCGATTCCTGCCGATCCTTGACCAATTCCGATCTCTTGAACCATGTTCCTAACTTATTCAGAATGGAAATGAGACTCCAAACCATACAAGGGCATCTGTGTGTTGTGTAAATTGAAATCTTGCAAGGCACTGATGAAAATTGAATACTTACAAACAAGAACTCTTTGCATCAGGATCATTCTGAGAAATCAGGCCAATGATTGGAACTGATATTTTTAGCTGCTGTTTTGTTATCCTTGCTATATCGTCTCCATTTGGTTTGATAAAATAGAGTGTATCTACCTCATCAATAACTCCAAGAACATCATGAAAATCTGACCAAGCTCCATGTATGAACGCAGACATCCTGTCATCTGGTTATAATACAGGCGAGAAATGGTTTTATTGAACCAGAATGGTTAGACACTGTGTAATAGAAAGGACATTGAGCATAGCTAGCTTAAGCCACAATACATTACATCAACTTTTTAACACTGACAAGTCTACAAATGCTTGGACATCTGCATATGTAATTTACTTTAAAGCATTCTTATGCTATGAAGATATTATTTGTGCTTACCTCATAAACAGTTAAGAGAAGCTATCCAATCTGAGACAAGTGGAGATTGTTCAACAGAAAGAGACACATGATTGATTTTTCAGCATGAAAATTTTCCTGGAGGATATCACCATCTGATAAATGGATACCTAGATGCTTGCTTATTATGAATGCTAGACATGGCACTTGGAATGTTTTTAGCATGTCAAATCTGCTGGAGGATAGCAATGCCAATAATTGGACTTCTTTATGAATACATATCATGCACATTAGACATGGAATCAAAACAGCTTTGAAAAAAGGGAGCCTTCAAAATCTTGAGAAATAGGCGATTGAGATAATACCATCTGATAATGGGATCTCACATTGGCTGCTATCACAGTCACTCGACAAGGTGTTAAATAAAAATAATTGTCATGTGACATAGGGCTACAGTTCAGACAGTAACAAATGTGCCAAAGAGTACAAGAAACACCAAGACAACCCTTTCCTAGCAATTAGCTAGTGAAGAAAGAGAGAATGGTTCAAGCTTGATTGTTTAGGTTGAGTTAGGGTTCAAGAAAATAGGTTTTAGTTGAGAAAAGTAGGTTCATTTGGAAGGTTTACCTGCTTCACCTAGAATTCTAGTGAAACAGCAGGTGCTGCTAAGGTTCATAGTTGGGTAATAAGACACAATTGAAAAGTAGTGGTATGGATGCCAGGGAAAAATATTGGAAGTGGTTTTTAAAGGGAGAGAAAAAGAGAAAAAAGAAAAAAAAAGCCAGGGTTTGTGGTGGGTAATATTGCTGTAATCAGAAAATAGGGAGTAGAAAGAAGAATAGCAAAAAGAGAGACAGTAGAAACCATAGCATCTAGAATCCACCTTAGCTCGAAGCGGTTCACCTTCAACCCTAATGAATCAATAAATATTGATGAAGACATCAGCCCACTGAGCCGACAGATCAGAGTGTACCAGAGACGACGACGTAGAGATCAGCCTACTGCAGCACAGATATGGATGGATGATGAGTTTAGAGGCTACCGTATTGTCCATATTGCTAGGAGGATGGAAGATGATTTCAGCCCCTGATTAGCCCCCGACTCTTGGATCGATGATTTCAGCCCCTACTTGCATACTTGGATTGATGGAGTGCAGCCTAGTTAGTTTAGTTAGTTTAGTTGGGTTTATTTGGTCTATTTGGTTTAATGGGTTGACCACGGATCAAACCTATGGATATTTTCACTTAAGTGTCATTTTTTTTTTTTACTTTTTACTTGGTATTTATTCCAATTAGAATAGAATATTCTGTTTTAGGGTGAAGTAGCTTATAAAGCCTTGTAAAACCCCACGATGGAATATTGATTGAATGAGAATTAAAAACAAATAAGTTCGGCTGCTCCCTCTCTTCTCTATTGTGGACTGCTTCCCCCCCCCCCCCCAAAAAAAAAAATCGTGCTATTCTTCTTCTTCTCCCTCTCTCTCTATCATTTGGCCAGGTAAGGCTTCTTCTCTTCTCTTCTCTTCTCCTTTCCTTATCTATTGCTGCTACTGTAGACACCAACACCCCCCCCCCCCGAATTTTAATTCTGCCCCTTTCCCCTGCTTACATTAATCCGCACCTCAACCTTTTTTTTTATTATTGCACGAATGCTATCCCCAATCCCTACAGTTTCTGTTGTGCCCATTATTCCCTGTTTATGACCATATTAATTAACCCACTGATTTAGGGATTGCTTCAATTGATTAGCTTGCTGTCCTATCATTTAGTGGCTGCATGTTAGGGTTTTAATCATAGCACTAATTAATTTTCAGAACCTTGAGCATAATTGCACTCAATGAAGTGATTGTAATGTAGTCCTAGGTAGGAGTAATCCCACTAGGAACCAGGGTAATAGGATCTCTTAACAAGGCTGGCCGATTGGGACAGCTTAGGCTAATTAGGGCAGAATTAGGGTTATGGTTAGGGTTTCGACTTAGGGTTTTATTTGGTAATGATGTGCAGAATTTTATGAGTCTAATGGTATAAGTTGGATCATATTTGGTTGAGGTTGGAATTCTAGGGTTTTGGGTAGGATGCCTTATGAAAATGGACTGTTTGTAAGATCTAGGGTTTAAGGGCAGATTTTAGGAAAGAGGTTTATAGGGTATTAATGGGCAGGTCTAGGGGGTTATTTTGGTATAAAGAAGTTAGGGTTTGGATGAGTTACAAAATTCTGCAATTTAGGGCAGAATTGGATTTAGGGTTTTAAGGTTCTAATGGATCTATGGATTAATGGAAGGGGTGATAATACGAGTAGATGGAGCTTAGGTTAGAGGATTAGAAGAAGAAGGTTAAATGCTGAATTAATAAACTACTTACTTGAAAGATTAAATCTTCAATGGTAGCAGCTTTGAAGAACTAGAAGAAGGACCTCCCGATCTACAAGATGCAAGGAGTCGATCGGAGTCCACCAATCCCTTCACCTTGATATTACCCACAAGGTAGCCTTGATATTACTCACAAGGTTCACTCAACAGAGCAGAGCAGCAGCTATGGCAGCAAACAAAAGCTTTTTTTTATTAATCAAATTCGTGTATCATGCTGGCCTCCCTTACAAACTTATATAGAAGACTCAAAAATAGACTTAGACATTAAAAGGGAATGGCCTAACCTTATCTATTAGGCAACTTAAACTGACTAGGAAACTCAAATAGACTCAAAATAGAGTCCTAATGACTTAAAACAACTTAAACTACTTAAAATAAAGAAGATTCCCTAGTAGCCAATAGGATATAAGAACCTCTTAGCCAATAGGATCACTTCACTTAAATTAGACCAATTGAACCAATTGGATGCAACCAATTTAAACCGGTTCAATTAAAAACACAAAATAAAAACTAAGTATTGGGCTAATCCCGTATGCAACCTATATACCCCTATTTCAGGCCCACTAAAGTGGCCTAATACATAGAAAACCCTTGGGAACAAAGGCCCAACATATATATATCCCAACCCTACACTTATTCCCAATGAAACAAGTCCTATTTGATGATGAATCTGCATCAGTTTGCTTCCATGTCCCTATCCCCATGTTTCCCCCTTGATTTTTATCGTTATGTTGCTGCCTCTAGTTAGGATTTTGATTGTTTATTACTCTTTTATAACCTGTTTTAACTTCATGTTAATCATTTTTATATGCTGCTGCCAGTCCATCTTCATAACTTTGCCCTAGGATATTACCTTTAGTCCAACCTACCTAACTAGCCCTTGTCATAGTTCGAAAACTCATTTCGTTTCGGTGTTTCGGGTTGACCGAAATATCCAAAATTTCGGTCGAAATTTTGCATTTTTCTGTTATGTTTCGGTAGGTCATTTCGGTGGGTTTTAGACCAAGTTAAGGTCTGAAACTTCATGGAAACCTTATTTTAGGCTATATAAACACATTTAAATGTTCAAATTGCAAAAATAGTCACCCAAAGTGGTGTTTTGGATTTGCACCATTGATTGGCAATGTACAGTCGAATCCTAATGTATAACTTAGTTAATTACACATACACATTGTTTAAAACTTTAAGTACTAGAGGACATAATAAATTAATGATTAATAAGCAATTTAAACAAGTAAATTAACTTGGAAGTTGGAAACATAAAGTGAATGACTCATAAGTCATAATATTATGTACAATAAGTAAATAACAAGTTAAGAAGATGATATCAATATGACAATATCCCCAATAGTTCAATACAAGTCAAGTACTCATCTAGTGACTCAAATGTTTACAAATATTCTAATAATAATTACTCCGACATCCAGGATTGACCCCACTCATAGTCCGATGGAGCCGACGTGCATTGTTCTCCAACTGTAGGATAAATGAATGCCATGTCATACAATGGGAGAAGAAACGAGAATAGTCATCCACAGTGGCCATGTAAATTGCATCATCAACATGCTGAAGGTAATCTATCCTAGGATCTAGATCACCAAACTGTGAAGAAGTACTACTCACTGATTCACTATGATCATAGTTGTCACGGCGTCACGGCGATCCAAGTCGGTGGAAGGGTGTCACGTCGATATATCGACATGTCACCCGCCATGGCGTTGCCATGGCGAGCATGTCGACCATGTTTAATTTTTTATTTTCTGTATTTTTAATGTCATTTAGTATGCTATAATATATGTCCTATAACATCAAAAATCAACATGAAAGTGTACTACACTACTACTAATATACTATGCCACTATGGTTTAATTCATGAAAGTGTAACTAATATCCATTAGTGTATATGAAAGTATGAAAAATTGAAAATATAGATTAACCTGTCAAATAATTGAAAGCAATAGTAAAAATCAAATGATAGGCTAACCTGTTTACTGAAGCTTGATAGCAATAGTCTTTCTTTAGGGTGTGTGATTTGGAGCAAAGCATCTAAGCTATTAAATGGTTTAAAAAAAAAAATTTTAAATCTAACTTTTATATGTACAAATATCGACCGATATGCCAACATATCGTGGTATGGCGTCCATGGCGTCGCCATGGAAGCCATATCGAACGATATATTTACATCCACCATGGCGTAGCTCGATATGCCACCTCTCCCAGCGCCAGGACGCCATGGCGACACCATGACAACTATGACTATGATATGACGCCTCTGGGAGCATGTACAGGCACGGCTGGTGGGTTGGGTAGGAAAAGATGTCATCTACAAAAGATGATCCACTACGTCCCTGTGAGTGGGAGTCGTACTCAAAACTGGGAATGGATGGAGAAGATATTTAATTGATCACCATACAATGTACATAACCCCTATTTTTTTTTACATTCTTGTTGTAAGAAAATCAAAATTTTGAAGCGAAAAAATAAAAAAATAATATATATATATATATATATATATATATATATATATATATATATATATATATATATATATATATATATATAGAAAAAAAATTTGACATTGTGAGGTTGTAGATCGGCCTCTGGTGTCTAACATATATTAATTTCATCACAACAAACAAGTATTGATCATGCTTCTTTCAAAAAAGCATTTTTGGAGAAATTGGTTTTACCTGAACTAGTGGAAAAGCTTCACAAATGTGCTAATGGTGTGTTCTCCGGCATAGATGCGGCAAAGATTCGAAAGCCGGTGCAAGAATCAGAAAGGAGAAGTAAAAGAATGAAGAACAAGGAGGAAAAAACCCAAAAAACCAGAGCTTGTTAAGTTTCGGTCAAAATTTCGACTGAGACTAATGAGTTTTGGTATTTATAACATAGTTGTCACGGCATCACGGCGATCCAAGTCGGTGGAAGGGTGTCACGTCGATATATCGACATGTCGCCCGCCATGTCGACCATGTTTAATTTTTTATTTTCTCTATTTTTAATGTCATTTAGTATGCTATAATATATGTCCTATAACATCAAAAATCAACATGAAAGTGTACTACACTACTACTAATATACTATGCCACTATGGTTTAATTCATGAAAGTGTAACTAATATCCATTAGTGTATATGAAAGTATGAAAAATTGAAAATATAGATTAACCTATCAAATAATTGAAAGCAATAGTAAAAATCAAATGACAGGCTAACCGAGAGGCTCTCCTCTGTCTCTCGAGTCTCGACTATCTACCTGAGTCCCTGTTCACAGAGACTGAACAAAGAGGTTGCGAAGAAGAAAAAAAAAACCGAGAGGCCCCCCTCTGTCTCTCGATTATCTCCCACTGTACAAGCAATTGCGAAGAAGAAAAGAGAAAAAATTAAAAAAAAAAACCGAGAGGACTACTAAGTACTAACTGAAATAAACCCCCCCCCTTCTGTCTCTCAACTCTCTCCATGTCTCTGTGTGTAACTGCGTATGTGTGGCTGTGCAAGACAAGAAGGGGAAAAAAAAAAAACGATACTACTACTACTGGCTGTAATCACTAATCATTACCGGAGGCTGGGAGGAGAAGAAGTTAAGATTAGAAGAAGAAGAGGACTGCTGGGAGAAGAACTGAACTCAAAAATCGAGTTGCAGAGGACTGGGAGGACAAAGAAGAACCAAATTAAACAAAAATACAAATTACAAAATAATAAAAACTTATCGGAATGGAGTCCTAGAGGTTGCCGGAGATGTTCGCAACTTCGAAGGAGTGAAGAACTGCTGCCGAGAGTTGCAGGAAGCTTGCCGGAATCTCGTCTCACAAACTCTTCCTCACTTCCTCCGTCTCGACTCTCTCCTCTCAACCTCTAAGTCTCGAACTGTTTAGCCTTTTGCGATTTCTATTTCCCCTCAATTATTAGGGTAATATGTTTATTGTTTTTAAACTTTATGATAAATTGATAATGTGTATTGCAGGTGTATACTTTTAAGTTACACCTCCAGTAGACATTAATAAAAAAGCATCTAAGCTATTACATGGTTTTTTTTTTTTAAAAAAAATTTAATTTAACTTTTATATGTACAAATATCGACCGATATGCCAACATATCGTGGTATGGCGTCCATGGCGACGCCATTGAAGCTATATCGAACGATATATTTACATCCACCATGGCGTAGCTCGATATGCCACCTCTCCCAACGCCAGGACACCATGGCGACGCCATGACAACTATGATTTATAAAGCTACTTTTGAAAAAGAAATCTCGATATCTTGCGAGATTTTGATTTTATCTCAAGATATCGCGAGATGGTCGAAATTTCGACCGAGTTTTTGCATTTTTTTTATTCGAGCTGCTGTTTTGTTTCACTCAGGTCAAGATACTCGAAATATTCGAGATTTCGCGAGATTTAGTACTATGGCCCTTGTAGGACCCCTAGTCCCTAGGGTTTCCCCTACATCAAATATGTTTTGAAGATATCAGCAATTAACAAGGGGGAGAAAAAGAAAAATCCACACAGAAACACCGAAATCAAGAAGGAAATTTTTTATTCCATGAAAAAGTTGAGGGTACCTATCTTCATATAGACTCTATTGTAATTAAAAACTAAATAGAAAAAGAGAAAACAAAAAAGGCTGCAACTGAGTCTCCCATTGCCTTAAAGCTTCTCGCAATTGTTCTTGAAAGCAAGACTAAAGAGAGGCGTGGTAAACATATCACCCAATTGATCTGCAGAAGAAACAAACAGAGTAACAATCAACTTCTTCATAACTGCACTCCTCACAAAGTGACAGTTAACCTCAATGTGTTTAGTCCTTTCATGAAACACCGGATTGCTACCAATGTAGATAGCAGCTTGATTACCACAAATCATCATCATGGGTTTAGTAACCGGAAATCCCAACTCTTGAAGCAATGATTTCCACCAGATCAACTTAGCTGCAATATGAGCCATAACCGTATACCTACTACCTAGCTTTAGTACTGGATCTAGCCACAATTGTTTGCTTCTTGTTCCATGTGATAAAATTGCGACCAATAAACGTACAATACACTGTGGTAGATCTCCTATCACCATCAGCACCAGCCCAGTCTGCATCGGAATACTCGACCAAATCAACATGTTGGTGAGGTCAATAAATAAGCCCCTTACCTAGAGCTCCCCTGAGATATCTTAGGATTCGACATGTCGCTTCCCAATGAGTTTTCTTAGGTGACTCCATAAACTGACTAATAACTCTACAAACAAAAGATATGTTAGGTCTAGTAACCATAAGATAAATGAATTTACCAACTAATCTCATGTATTGATGTTTGTCATCAAATTCCTCACCATCACTTGCCCCAAACTTCTTGTATGGATCCATTGTGGTATTGGTAGGTTTAGAAGCAAGCATACCAGTTTTGGACAAGAGATCTAATACATTATCGTCTGTGATAGGCTAATCCCTCTCTAACTCCGTAAGACTTCAACACCAAGACAGTACCTAAGAGCACCCAAGTCTTTCATCTGAAAATGCTGATGTAGATAAGATTTTACCTCTGCAATACCAGACACATCATCCCCAGATATGGTAATGTCATCAACACACACAACCAATACAACCACTCTGGAATCCTGATACCGTACAAATACAGAGTGATCAGAATAACATTGTGAAAATCCACACTGAGTAACAATCAAGCTGAACTTGTTGAACCAGACTCTAGGTGATTGTTTTAAACCATAAATTGCTTTTTATAACTTACAAACTCTGCTTGAATTCTCCTGATGCAGATCCAAGCATCCACAAGCTGAAGAAGCCACCCTAATCATAGGGCCATACCTAGGAGCCTTAGTTATGTTAGCCTTAGTTTATTTTCTGCATTCTATACTTAGTTTTTTTTTTCAGTTTAATTGTAAACTTAAATTGAACCGATTCATACTTGGTTCAATTTAAGTGAAATGATCCTATTGGCTAATAGGTTCTTATTTCCTATTGGTTACTTAGGAATCTCTTTAATTTCAGCTGTTTTAAGTGTTTTAAAATTGTTTTAAGTTGTTTAATCATACCCCTCTACGATTTCTAAAGATGGGAGAGTTGTAATCGATCTAGGACTTAGGCCATTGGCCTATTATATTAATAAAATCGTGGGAAGGCTCCCCACATTATTCAGACTTCAAAAATCGTTTCTGCTTGCTGCTGCTGCCATGCTCCTTTGAGAGTGAACCTTGTGAGTAATATCAAGGTGAAGGGATTGGTGGACTCCAATCGACTCCTTGCATCTTGTAGATCGGGAGGTTCTGCTCTAGTTCTTCTCCAAGTTGCTGCCTTTGGAGATTTTCAATTACAAGTAATTTACCGTTTCAGCATCTCATTCTTCTCCTATTCCTCTAACCTAAGCCAGCCGATCCTCAATACCATCCCCTCCATTAATCCTACTCGATCCCCATTAAACCCTAGGTCTATTAAACCCTAACTCATCTTAAATCTGTCCAGCTTCATTCCTCCATTAGAATCCCACCATATTTGGACCATAGCTCCTTTTTAGCACCCTTTTCACTCGATCCTAGGTTCTGCCCCCATTCCTAACTCAAAACCCTAAAATCCCCTCATCTCTATTAAAACCCTAAAACCCTAAATTCCTGTCTAGACTAATCTAACCATCAGAGTCACACCCTGCTACAGCCAAAACTTCATCCCACTGGTCCTAACACTCGGCCAGAAGCCCTCGTTCAAATTCCCATCCTAAACCCTAAAACCCATCACTTCCATCTTTCCCAAAACCCGAAACCCTAATTCTCTGATTTTTTATTTTGTCACTCAAACAACATCAAACCTATATCATCAGCTTCCCCTAGACCTGCCTAGCTTTACCATCTAGCACACTTAGCCATTACCCTAACCCTAACCCTAGAATTGACCTAATTCCCCAATTCTGCCCAATCGGCCAGCTGTTTAGGGAGGTCCTGGTTCACTTGGCTCCTAGTAGACCTTTGTCTATCTAGGACTACATTATCTCCCCTTGAGCAACATACACTGGAGGTTGCTCCATATATACCTCCTCATGTAGATCACCATATAAGAATGCATTCTCAATATTCAACTGATATAAAGGCCAATTTAAATTCACAGCTAAGGAGATAAGTACACGGATCGAATTAAGCCAATTGAAACTTAAAAAATTCCAGACTTGAATGTAATTGAACCTTTAAAAAATTCCAGACTTGAATATCGCCAGCCTTGATATCCATAAACTTGATTCCTGTAGATTTATAACTCCATGGGAAAACCAGATATAGGTAGTAGATGCAAAGATACTCTAGTTTTTATTCCATATCACACCAACTAGGCCTTAGATAGTATACAAGGCAGCATAGGTTGCTGCAACCACACAAAAAATCCTTGAAGAGACTCTCAAACCAGATTTGAATGTGAAGAATTGATTATAAATGCTCTGATACAAGGTAGCAGCAGAGGATTCAATAAGTCCTTAGAACAAGAGAAGAAGAAGAGAGAGAGAAGAGAGAGACGATTAAAGAGGAGAATTCCATAGACCACAATAGAATTCAGTAAAATCCTATTGTGGTTAATGGCTAATTTTTGTAATAATAGAAATGAGATCCTTAGTAGGAATCCTACTAAGAATATACAACTAATTACAAGGAAGGACATAAATAAACTAAACAACTAACTACTCAACTTAGACACACACCATCTCTACTACCTAACTTATATCACAATAGGGATACTCCTCCTATCGTGGTTAACACCTAACCAACACACTACCGGCTACCACAGGGTTAAACCAATGCCCCTGCGGTGGTACATCTCTCAACAACACCCATTGAAAATTTGTTGTAACTGAATTTGAATAACTAATCAAACCCTAGTTAATGAAACTAATTCCAAGTTTCCAACAATGGGACTCACATGCAGGCCCACAGACCTAAAACTCAAAAAATAAATAAGCCATAGCAGACTTTTCTTTGCCTCATCCGTAAAAAAGATGGAGCCTCCTCTCTGTCTGACTTCAAGCTTATCTCTCTTTGCAATCTCCTTTATAAGTTCATTGAAAAGATCCTGGCCAATAGGATTCAGCTTGTCATCTCCTCCTTCGTCAACCCCAATCAATCTGCCTTCATTTCTGCCAGAAGCATTGCGGATAACATCATCCTCTGTTCCAAAATTGTGCGCGGGTTTGAGAGAAAATCCCATTCACCCGCTGCCCTGATGAAGATTGACCTTCACAAAGCTTTTGATTCCCTCCGATGGGACTTCATCTGCGATGTGCTTTCCTAGATGGGCTTTCCCCCCACTTTCGTTAGGTGGATTCTTGCTTGTATCTTTTCCCCCTCCTTCTCCGCTATCATCAATGGCTCCCCCGCTGGTTTTTTTCAGTCCAAAGCTGATATTAGTCAAGGTTGTCCCCTCTCTCCTTTTCTCTTCTCCTTAGCCCTGGAAGTCCTCTCAAGGAGTATCCAAGCCAAAACTGACCTTCACCTAATCTCCCCTATTCCCAAATGCAAAGCACATCAACCTGACCCACCTGGCCTTTGCGGATGACTTGATGATCTTCTCCAAAGCTTCCACCTCCTCTATCTCCGCCATCATGTCTTCCCTTCACCTCTTTGAGAGTCTTTCTGGCCTCCATATCAACCTCCTTAAATCCAAACTCTTTCTCTCTAGAATTTCTGATGCTGACAAAGATTCCCTCCTGCGTCTGACGGGCTTTTCCCTTGGCTCCCTCCCAGTGAAATACCTGGGCCTCCCCCTCATCCCTGCCAGGCTTTCCAGTCATCACTGCACTCCCACGCTTGACAATATCCACAAGCATCTCCAGCTCTGGAAAGGCAAGCTTCTCTCCTATGCGGGTCGGCTTGAGTGCATCAGATCGGTTCTCCAATCTTCTTACATCTATTGGTGTGGGCTCTTTGGCCTCCCTAAAGCTACTACTAAAGCTATGGAAAACCTCTTTTGTGCATTCCTCTGGAAAGGAAAGGAAACTTCCAAATTCCTCCATCTAATCAGTTGGAAGACCATTTGCCTTCCCAAATCTAAAGGAGGCCTGGGCATTCGCCGGACTCCAATACTGCGGGTATTCTGAAGCTTATCTGGAAAATCTCCTCCAAGCATGACTCCATTTGGGTTCATTGGGTGTACTTCCACCTCCTTAAAAATGATTCCATTTGGACCGTCCCCATTCCTTCTGATTCATCCTATGTCTAGCGTAAGATTCTCCTCCTCCATCCCCTTGCGCTCAGAGCCACTTCCTCTTCTATTATTGATGGATCTTCCACCACCCTTGGGCTGGACCCCTGGCACCCTATGGGGGTTCTTTATAATCTCCTTGGGGCCAGGGCAATCTACTCCTCCGGCATTCCCAAGTCCGCCCCTCTTTCCTCCCTTATCTCTTCAGGTTCTTGGTCCCCCCTCCCCCCTATCCCCATCCTTTCCCAGATCTGGCCAACCCTCCCCCCCCCTTCTAATGCGGATAAGGTTATTTGGCTCCCCTCCTCTAACGGCCTTTTTAGCTTCAGATCTGCCTAGAATTTTGTTAGACCCCATGCCCCTACTGTCCTCTGGCACAAACTTGTCTGGTTCAAAGGCCACATCCCTCGCCATAGCTTCCTAGCCTAGAGAACCCTTAGCCTTTGCCTTCCCACTCAAGCCTTCCTTTTCCACCGTAGAATCCCTGCTCCCCCCTCCTGCATCTTTTGTTGGTCCGGAGCCGAAGACATTGAACACCTCTTCTTTGCTTGCTCCTTTACCTCTTCCATTTGGAAAAAAGCCCTTTCGTTTATTTGGCCCTATAGCAGGAGACCCCTCCCCTTTGCTAGAGAGTGGCTCTGGCTGGTCATGACTTTCCCCAATCACTCTATCTGCGACACTATTGGGAAGTTGGTGTTTGGCACCGCTCTTTATCACATTTGGATGGAGAGAAACCTTAGGAGATGGACTTCCAATTCTCGGTCCTTCGACTTGATTTGGAAAGCCATCTCCTTTGATGTCTCTGCGAAGCTAGGCTTTCTTCCTCACCAGCACACTTTGGACTCCCCAAGGAATAGGCATATTGTTAGCTCTTGGGGATTAGACAGCTCTATTTTACAGCCCCCCTCCTAGTTGGTCTGGGGTTTGTATTGTATATTCCCCCCCCCCTTTTTTCCTCCTTCGCCCCTCTCTGGCTTTGGTAATGCATTTTTTATTCACCAAAAAAAAAAAAGCAAAAAGCCATAGCACATAATTTGGATTATGTTTCTTCTTTCTTCCTCTTTTACCCCATTGGATTCCCATTATCATGCTTCTACATTATATAGATGCTCGTAAGCTTGTACCATGATATCATCAACATCCTACTCTAGCATTCCCAACATTTGGGACCAGCTTAAATCTAATAGAGCAGGAAGAGAAGTTACGCAAAGTTCAACGAAAAAGTAGACATGCTATTCAGTGAGAGACTATTGTTTTCTATGTTTTTGATCATTTTTACTTAAAATAAGGAATGGACAAATTAGAGCTAATTTAAGAGTAGCTTTGATACATGATAAGTTGATAAAATTTGTTTGATGTGGAATGAACATATGCAACAATGACCTTTGAATAATCCAGTAAGCAGCTATATAATTCAGATTGGAGGAACTAAAAGAGTAAGGAGTAGGGCTAAAATGATTTGAGGAGACGTGGTGAGAAAGCATACATAGCTTAAAATTGAAAACAAGTATAGCTTTGAAAAGAGTAGACTGGCGAAAGAGGATCCATGTAGCTGACCTCATTTTATTGGGATAAGTCTGAGTTGAGTTGAATTTATGTTCTTGATCATTTTTGCTACCCTATCCCAAAGTATTCGTGACATCCAACAAGTTCAATCCATCATTTAATAGCACAAATAACTATACAACTTACCATTCAAACACCAAGCACATAATTTCAAAGGAATGAAGTAACAGGTTGGTAAATTTTCATAAAGAAAATGAACTGCACAACTATTGTTTCAAATCAGAAAACATCCCTAGCGTAATTCTTCATCTTAAATGAAGTTTTGAAGATTAAGTTCTTACTTTGACTGTCTACGGATTTGATTTTGATCGCAAGAAGATCAATTAATATGTTGCAAGACTGTTGCCATTGTTTCTTTAATTTACACAAATAAATAAATTCTTGACTGCCAACTCCATAGAGCTTTTGCACTGGCAGTACCAACCAGATAAAGGAAGATGGTTGGGTGTGTCAGGTTAGCATCTGGAATTTAAGATACATAAATTCTCAAATGTTAATAGGGCTAAAAGCAATTACTGTGATCATAAATCGAACAAATTGTAAATTAAAACAACAACTCAGCCTTATCCCAACTAAATGGGGTCGGCTGAACAAATTACAAACTAATAACCCTAATTTCACAGAACTAAGAAAATTTCATGCAAACCAACATCTATATGAAGCCAGGTTATAATATTATTTATTATTACAGTGACTATCACAATTCATTAAGATTTCTTGATAAAACGAATCAGAGTAACCCTTACTGGTAAAAATGCCACATGGCTCCTTGTAATCATCATCCTTATGAAGGACTATTATTTGATTTCCAACAGCTACAGCAATGTGTTGACCACTGGGAGAGATAAATAAGGATATAAATTTCTTCAGCTTTCTCGGTCGCTTATATTCATTCCATTTCTCTTTAAGCTGACTAACACCTTCATTTCATAAGCAATGGATCAGTGGTTCTATATTTTATCAGAATCAACAAATTTCTATTGAAGCATTGTGATAACCATATTGAGGTCAGTAGTTGAAACCATAAAAAGTCACATAGTAAAAGATGCCCAACAAAATAGTATTCAGAATAGCAAGACCAGTAATAGATCATTTCATCACATAGTGATCACCAACAAAAGCAATAAAAAAAAATGAAACTGTGAAGGGCATCACTTAAAAAAAAATACAAACTCATTATAAATTTTATTGAAGGGAAGAAACACCAAAAACCACCCATCATACCACACAAGACAGCCATTGATGTAGAGAATATTTAAGCCAGTTGGGCCAGCAAAAGTCCGCCCGGAATGGTCGGAGGTACTAAGCATGATGGGTCGAATCATATATCAAATCGAAGATCTCGAGAAGCTCTTTGGGTGACAGTGCCTATGGCGCTGGCATATGCGTTTTTTGGCCATCCGGGCGCGTTTCAAAGGTGAAAAAGCCCGCTGAAGTTTTGAATTTTGAATTTTGAATTATTGGCGCACTTTTTGAATTTTGAGTTGTATTTGACCTATTATAAAAGGTCTCTTTAGGGTTTGTAAGATTATCATGAAATCAATTGAAAATTGACGTTTTTGTCTCTATACCTTACCTTGTGGATACGAGGTCGTTTATGCTAGAACGATATCTAGCCCACCCTACTTCTACTGCATCAGCCATACGCCTACCATGATACACAAAGCTAGACAAAAAAACTTCACAAAACCCGGCCAAGGCCAGGAAATACAAAGAAAAGGTGGATTCACCCTAAAATCAGAATAACTCCACCAAACTCATTATTCACTGAAGTCTAAAAATTCACAAGCTCCTTAATTCAGTAGCTGTTCAGTATGCAGGTTCAGCATAGCTGTCAAACTATCTATGGTTCCTTTCAAGCAACAAAGACCAGCCAATTGCTGCTGATAACATCTACCATATGCTAAATGTTGAAATAGGCTACTTACCCAATTGGGGTAATTAGTCCTAGTTGTATTATGTTTTGTCTTTCTTTTATTTTTCTCCTTTTTTCTGTTTTTTCCTCAGCAGATCTCTATTTTGGTTTTCCTAGTTGGATTAGGAATTCCTAATAGGATTAGGCTGAGGTGGCATTCCTATTTCTACTTTGATTAGTTGTAATTCAGTTTATTATAAATAAACGGCCTGGATGATCGATTTTGATCATTCAAGCATTCATTCTCAAGGCTGTTTACATGGTATCAGAGCCTCCTCTGATCTAAAGAGCAGCCCCTCGATTTTTTTGGTTTTCTCTCTCTCTAAACTCTCTCAGCCTCTGGTTTTCTGCATCTCCACCACTCTCGGACTCTCTATCTCACTCAGGGCAGCAACTTTGAGGTGATCCAATGAAGATTTAGCTGCTGCCCTCAATGACACCTCACTGAAGACTATACAACCTTGGGTGTGATCAGATCTGCCGCAGGTTTCCTCCAACAGATCGAGCTGCTTCCTTCTCAAGCTGGATTTCTGTGTTTCTTTGGAGATTGATCCCTGTCCCTGTTGATCTACACCTCCTTTATTACTTTCAGATTGCAGTTTGAATTCAACTATATCAGATTCAAACCTGCAATTGATCTGCATTCAGCTTTTCCTAAAAATTTTCAAATTTAGGGTTTCTTTTTCCATCATCAAAAGGTTCTGATTTTTTTAGGACATATTCCCTACCACCTGCAGAGATTTCGATCCTAGTTTGAGCTATTTTTGACGGCTAAATTTGTGGGAATCTTAAAACCCGTATCTTCTACACTTACATGATGTCTGACATCACTTCAGCTGACTCTAATGGATGTTCTCGACCAGAGTATCTTCCTTTTGCTTCTCCCACCAAACTAGATGGGAAAAATTATTTAATGTGGTCCAGATCCACTTACCTTACAATTGCTGGCCGTGGCTATTCAGGACACCTTACAGGCACTACTCCTATCCCTACTGAAGAAGGAGCTGCCCAGACTAAATGGTTATCTACTGACTCCATGGTCATGTCATATCTTATTCATTCTATGCATCCTTCAATTGCACCGGGCTACCTTCTCCTAGACACTGCTGCCCAGATATGGAAGGCTGCCAGAGACACCTATTCACAGGTAGGGAATGATGCTCAGGCCTATGAATTAAAGAAGAAAATCCATGACACCAAGCAAAATGATTTATCCATCCCTCAATACTATGCTGAACTCTGCAAGTGTCGGCAAGAAATTGATCATTACTCTGATTATCAGCCCACTAATACCACTGGCATTGCTGCCTACAGAAAGCATGTTGATAAAATTAGGGTTTATGACTTTTTGGCTGGCCTTAATGTGGAATACGATCCAATTAGGGTTCAGATTCTAGGCAAAGAGCCCTTCCCTACATTGGAACAGTCCTATGCCTTGGTTAATAGTGAAGATCGCCGAAGAACTGCTATGCTTAACACTACACTTCCTGATCGATCAGCCTTGCACACTGGGACTGGTTCTACTCCTTCGGTTGCTGATACTTCTAAATCTGAGAAAACATCAGTTAAATGTGAGCATTGTGGCAAGTTGTGGCACACTAAGGCCACCTATTGGAAGATACATGGCAAACCAGCCGACTTTGAGGCTAAACCTGCTGCTTGAAAATCGAAAAACAAAGCTAATCATACTAAGGCTGTCACTCCTGCTCCTCCTACTGACACTGGACTATCCAAGGATGAACTTCATGCTTTCCGTCGTATGTTACAGGCTTCCGCTGCTTCTACTACATCAACACCTGCCAGTTCTTCCACTCCTCCAGGTTCACATTTAGCCCACTCAGGTATTTCTTTTGCTGGTCACTGTGCATCGGTAGTCTCCTCTCCCTGGATCATAGACTCCGGTGCCACTGATCATATGACTGGATCCTCCAGCATCTTTACTCGTTACTCTCCTACATCTGGTAAAGATGAAGTGCGGGTGGCTGATGGCTCTCTCTCTTCTATCTCTGGGAAGGCCTCTATCAGTTGTACTCCTTCCTTACAGTTATCCTCTGTTTTACATATTCCTAAATTTACCACTAATCTTCTTTCCATCAGTAGTCTTACCGGTGATTTAAATTGTAAAGTAACCTTTTTTCCTTCACACTGTGTGTTTCAGGATTTGGCAACGGGGGCGACAATTGGATGTGGTAAGATGCATGGTAGATTGTACCTGCTTGATAATGGGAGCCCTACTTCACCACCACCTTTGGCTTCTCCCATACATCAAAGCGCGTTAGTTTCTTCTGAACTTCAACAACGGCATAACAGACTATGTTACCCCCCTTTAGGAACATTATCTCTTTTATTTCCAGCATTAGCTAAAGAATGTCATAAAAATGATTTTTTTTGTGAAGCCTGTATTTTGGCTAAACAACATCATTCTACTTATTCCATTTCTAATAAAAGAAGTTCTTCTCCTTCTAATCTTATTCATTCTGATGTTTGGGGGCCTAGCCAGAAGCCATCTCTCAAAGGCCATCGTTGGTTTGTTTCTTTCATTGATTGTTATTCTAGGAGTACATGGGTCTATTTAATGCACAACAAAAGTGAAGTTTTTTCTTGTTTTCAAAATTTTCATAAGATGATTCAAACCCAATAAACTGCCACTCTCAAGATATTGTGAAGTTACAATGCTAAAGAATACATGGATGGTCAGTTCCAGCAATACCTTGCTGCCCATGGTATACTCCATCAAACCAGTTGTGTCGATACCCCAGCTCAAAATGGTGTGGCTGAAAGGAAAAACCGCCACCTCCTTGAGGTGACTCGGGCTCTTATGTTTGCCCATTCTGTCCCTTCCCAATATTGGGGAGATGCTGTCCTGACTGCTGCCTATCTCATCAATAGGCTCCTTACCCGAGTCGTTGACTCTGCCACCCCTGCTTCTTTACTGCAGGGTTCTTCCTCCTTTGTCGTCCCACCTAAAGTTTTTGGCTGTGTCTGTTATGTTCGTGATACCCGATCTCCAGGCAAGCTCAAACCCCGTGGGGCCCATTGTATTTTTTTGGGATACTCTACCTCCCAAAAGTGCTATAAGTGTTACCATCCTCCTACACATCGTACCTTCACCAGTATGGATGTTGTCTTTCATGAAACTCTCTCCTATTATCAATCCACACCTCTTCAGGGGGAGACTTTCAGTGAAGATGTGATGGTTGACCTTCCCGTACAAGCCCAGACTCGGGTCCACCCACCTGTTTATCCCACCCCTCAACCGACTGTTGCTTCCACCCCTCTTCCCTCTAATGGTCCCCCATAGGATTTTCCCCAGGGGGAGAACTTAGAAGATGCTGAAAATCCTATTGGTGACAATTCCCTTCAGGGGGAGATGACTCCAGTCCAACAAACCATTAGGGAATTTCAGAAGAAAATTAACGACTCTAATCTCAAAACCTATCACAGGGGACATTCCAAATACAAGCAGCTCCCATCCATTGTAGCACCAACACCACCACAGTTGTCGGCCCTGGAACCAAATCAATCTCCAGGTAACATATCTTCTCCTTCTTCTCCTGATTTACCTATTGCTCATCGTAAAGGTATTCGGGCTTGTACCCGACACCCCATTTCTCATGTAGTCTCTTATGACTCCCTTTCTCCATCATTTCGTACATTTGACTCTTCTCTTTCTTCTGTTCGTATTCCCCAAAATTGGCAGGAAGCTTTTACAGATGGAAAGTGGAAAGCAGCAATGATGGAAGAAATGCAAGCCTTAAAAAAGAATGATACATGGGAACTTGTGGTTCTTCCTCCAGGAAAGAAACCAGTTGGATGTAAGTGGGTGTTTGTGGTGAAACAGAAGGTAGATGGCACTGTGGATCGATACAAAGCACGTTTGGTTGCAAAGGGATTTACTCAGACTTATGGGATCGATTATCAGGAGACTTTTGCACCAATTGCGAAATTAAACACCGTCAGGGTGCTACTTTCTTGTGCAGTGAATCTTGGCTGGGAGTTACAATAATTAGATGTGAAGAATGCCTTCCTCTATGGAGAACTTGACGAGGAAGTGTATATAGACATTCCACCAGGTTTCTCTTGTGATAAAACCAGCGGGAAAGTTTGAAAATTGAAGCGTGCTTTATATGGGCTGAAACAGTCCCCCCGTGCTTGGTTTGGACGATTTCACAAGGCAATGGTCTCTGCGGGTTATAAGCAGAGCAACGCTGATCATACCTTGTTTATCAAGAAAAATGGTGAAAAGGTAACCCTCCTAATAGTTTATGTGGATGATATTGTGGTAACCGGGAATGACAATCATGAAATTACCCAGTTGAAGACTTACCTTGGGCGAGAATTTGAAATAAAGGATCTGGGAAAACTAAAGTACTTTATAGAGATAGAAGTTGCTCGGTCTTCTAAAAGCATCTTTCTTTCTCAAAGAAAGTACATCCTAGATTTATTGACCGAGACTGGGATGCTAGGGTGTCATCCTTCTGATACACCTATGGATGTTACTACCAGACTTAAAGAAACGGAGGGAACTCCTGTCGAAAAAGGTCGTTATCAAAGATTGGTTGGTAAGCTCATTTATCTGTCTCATACAAGACCTGACATAGCAGTATCTGTGAGTATGGTCAGTCAGTTCATGCATGATCCGTATTCCTCTCACATGGATGCTATTATCCGGATCCTTCGGTATTTAAAGTCAGCACCGGGTAAAGGTATTCTTTTGTCTCCGAATGGTCATCTTCGTGTCAAAGCATATACTGATGCAGATTGGGCTGGTTCCTCTGACAGAAAGTCCATTTCTGGCTATTGCTCATTTGTTGGTGGCAACCTTGTTACGTGGCGTAGTAAAAAGCATAACGTAGTGGCAAGGTCTAGTGCTAAAGCTGAGTTTCGTGCTATGGCACAAGGTATTTGTGAGATGTTATGGCTCAAAGGTTTATTGCAAGATATTGGTACTCCTGTTCATCTTCCCATGATGTTATATTGTGACAACAAGGCTGCTATTAGAATTGCTCAGAACCCTGTTCAGCATGATCGTACCAAGCATGTGGAGGTTGACAGGCATTTTATTAAAGAAAAGTTGGAAGGAGGGCTGGTGTATGTTCCTTTTGTGCAATCTGCTGACCAACTTGCTGATGTGTTCACTAAAGGTTTAAGTGGAAAGGTTTTTCATCCTATTCTGGTCAAGTTGGGCATGGTTGATATTTATGCTCCAACTTGAGGGGGAGTGTTGAAATAGGCTACTTACCCGATTGGGGTAATTAGTCCTAGTTGTATTATGTTTTGTCTTTCTTTTATTTTTCTCCTTTTTTCTGTTTTTTCCTCAGCCGACCTCTATTTTGGTATTCCTAGTTGGATTAGGAATTCCTAATAGGATTAGGCTGAGGTGGCATTCCTATTTCTACTTTGATTAGTTGTAATTCAGTTTATTATAAATAAAGGGCCTGGATGATCGATTTTGATCATTCAAGCATTCATTCTCAAGGCTGTTTACACTAAAAACCCATTTTATCCCAATTTGAGCGATGTCAGCAGGATAATAGACCTTGCACATATTTTGCCCCATGCCAACAGGATAATAGAAATTGCAAATATATAGGGCCTGCATGATAACACTTTTGTTTCCTTTTTTCTCTGTTTTTGTGTTCTGGGGAACAAAAAAATAATAGAAATCCATTTGTTAACACTGGTTCATTTTTTTGTTCCTGGGAATGAACTTGGACAAAAAAGTTGCTGAGAAATAGAAAAAAAGAAGCTCCAATTTGAAGCTTCTTTGTCCCAAAAATTAAGAGGGGGGGGGAAGTTGCTCTTTAATGAGCACATGATTTGATGGGCAAAGTAGTAATTTCATGTTCAAAATAAAACACCACTACTAATGCAACTTCAACCACCACCACCTCCACCACCGCTGCCACTGCCGCTGCCGACAGCCCAACACCACCACCACCACCTCCACCTCCACCACTGCTACCACCACCACCATCTCCACCTCCACCTCCACCACTGCTACCACCTCCACTTCCATTGCCGCCACCACCACGACGACCTCCACCAAATTTTTGGGTATTCAATGGCATTTTTGAAAATTTATAGAAGTTCCAGAAACAGAAATTATTGTGCTTAAAAAGCGCATTTCTATTTCTTTTTTGGCCCAGAAATAGAAATTACTATGCGTTACCAAACACATTTTTTTGTCCAGAAATTCGGCCCAGTAACAGAAATACAATAATCAGATATTGGGCTTGGTTCTCAAATGATCAATGGCCAGTATTCTATCTGATGTCCATAAAAGGAATCTCAGTCTGCTAGGAATGAGACTTAACTGAAAAAGCCTATGAAGAAGATATCAAAGGCTGACCTGCACAGAAGGCATTATGAAGAGATCTAAGAGTAAAAGCACCTGTATTTCCAAAAGTCTAAACCCTTCTATTAACTCCATTCTCAAGATTGAATCCATCTTAAAGCAACTGAGAAGATCAGCCTAAGGAGGGAAGTACCATAATTCAACAGTCTTCAAATAACAGGTTGATATGTCCGTATTATTAGAGCAACAGTAGCTCATTTTTTTTCTATCAATTCTACAAATAGCTGCAAATTGGTCTTTGAAGCTGAGATCCCACACCATTTTGTCCTTCGAAAGAGAAACAGTCACTGTTTTGAAATCTAAACGAATGTCATTAAACAAGTTTTCATGCTGCTTCATAATGCCTTACCACAGGCCCATACCCTTCCTTGACTGGTTGTTTATTTTCTTCCAACATATTTGCATAACCATATTTACTTGCAACAACCATCCTACAGATACTCTCTCTTGCAATCTCTCCCAAGCCACTTCCAAGGTAAAGTTTTATTCATTTTCCTAATCAATCGTAGACCCATTCCAACCATTTATGTTGGGCATACGGACAATATTCGTCTACAACTGAGATGGACGGATTTATGTCAAGCAACAGCACTACAAGATGTATGCAAGTACTTGTCCACTAAACAGCTCCCACAAACTTACAGCCAATTATAGCCCCGGCAACTGAGGGATGGAACCAAATTGTCTTAGCACTGACGGTGCTCTATCTGTTTCAGTACTGGTAAACAGCAAGGGCATATTCATCACGGGATGTGCCAAACAGGGTCAGCTTAAGAGCCGCCATAGCAAAGAGCAATGTGAAGACTTAAGCTGGCTGTAGAAAGTGGATCCAGAAGACTCAGAAGCGCAATACGACTCCCAAAACAACACCAGAATCTGTGAAGGCTTAGATAAAACCAGGTTGGCAAATAAAATCCTAGTAGATGATATCAGGAGTTAAACAGAACGGATCGATAAGTTTCTGAAACTTGTAAAATGGGACTACATGTATAGAATTTTTGGTTGAATCTATAGTCAACGAAGAGACTGATACTGAATGAATAGCAGAACCTTTCGATGAAATAGTTGAAGTTGCATATAATGAGCTCCCACTTGTATATTACTATATTTATTGGTTCACTACTGTAAGGGAAAAGGGCGAACTGAAATCCTACAGGAATGTTTAATGACTCGGTTGAGGCAGCCATGTTTCTGCAAGCCACTGATTTATGAAATGGTATTGTCAATAACAATGACAACCCAATATGATTGGCATGTAGATGAAAGAAAGGAGATTCCATAAAAATTCAATTCATAAAGACATCAAGCTTACACGAAGCACAAGACAGATTAATACATTAGATTAAAGAGATGATCCAAGAATAAGACCTCTCTAACCACCCAGGATAGAAATTGAAACTTAGTATGTCATAAACCAGCTTAGCAGGAAAACCCAGAAAAAAAATTCCATTAAACTCTATAATTCAAAACTTCAGGCAATAACACTGGCCAATTCCTTCAGTCTAGCTTCTACAATAAAGCTTGGTTCATAGACAGAGGGGAGGGGAGGGGCAAACAGAAACAACAAAACGAAGCATACCTCTAGCAGAAAGCAACGATAATAAACCTTCCCTAGCGCCGTCATTTAACTGAAATTTCAAAAACATAATCAGATTGCCAAATTATCCCATGGTAAGTGATTCCCTTCAGATCGGAGAAAATAAAGCAATAAAAAGAATCCATGAAGTCAAGTACCTGCTGAGGAGGATAATTAGAAGAGAAAGGCCTCGACGCATGATAACGCGTCTCGAATACCACATCTCTAACGGTTTCCTCCATTGAGTATCTCTCTGTGTCAACTGCGTTTCCTCTTCCCAAGATCTCAAAACCCCATTTGCTCAAATTTTGTTAATGTTGTCTTGTCTTGGTTCCATGAAAAACACTTTCAATGATCAAGACCCAATTCGCATCTGTTTTTCAAAAAGAAAATAAAAAACTAAAAAAGTTTGGCTACTCGAGATCTCTCTAAACAGGGCAACGGACCGGATTGACCCGGTTTTAAACTCTAACTCAACCCTGGTCCTCTTTGTTCAATCCAGGCCCAGCCCTGTCTTGACCCCAGGTCGAGCCAAGCCCAGCCCGACCCTGAAAACCTAAGGTCGGGCCTGCCTTGATCGAACCTGACTGGCTCCTCCTGTGTTCAAGCCTCCCAATTTTCAATTCTTTTTATTTTCATGTGGTTTTCGTTATTCTTGGCATAGTTGGAAAATCAGGTTTTATGACTCGATTTGCCTTTTAAAAAAATCTAGTGACTTGGCCTGGTCAAACCTAGTCAAGATGAGTCATGTTTTTTTGTTTTTTAAAGTGCAATAAATATATATAAATTAGGAAAAATTAAGAAAATACATGAAGAATATGAAAAAAAAAAAAAAACACAAAGAACGGTTACCAAAGCTTTGAATGACAACATTTCTATGTTTTTTGAATGTTTCTGGGTCCTAACGTATGGTAACATTGGAAAAAAAATGTTTCTGTAAGTAACTATGAAGAAACAGCAACCCGTATGGATCGCATTTAACATAATTGTTTTTGGTGTTTACCAAAAATTACATAAAATGTCACCTACTATAATATTTATACTCACACTTTTTTTAAGCCAAAAATCACCATTAAAAAAACACTTAAATTGTTTAATCCATGGGTTTGAACCATTGTACTTAAATTGCTCCTCAAACCTCTCTTCTCCTTCCTCTGTCCTCCCTAGTTTGCAAGCACTATTCAGATCTCTCTTTCTTTCTCTACTAGTTTGGTCTATCTTATGAGTTTGCCCTGAGCATGGTAATAATGAAAGCTTAAAAACATGGAATTTTAGGATTGCTGCTATATGGAAGAGCTTTTGATAGTCCAAAGCTACCTAACTTCAGAAATAAAATTACAGAGAGTAGACAAAAACGAAGCAAGCTGTGTACTCTTGGCAAAGCAACGTTATGGGTTTCATAAGATAAGTTTTCCCTACAAAGAAATACATCCAAATTGTAATATCAAAAGGTTTCATATCATAAATTTTCCTTACAAAGAAATACATCCAAATTGTAATGTCTAAGGTTTCAAGCAGACATTGTTTTTTTTTTTTTTTTAATAAGGAATGAGATAATCAAACCTTCTAACCAATCAGAAATCCAATCATGTAGATCAACATTCAAAAGGCTAAAGGACAGAATAACCCTTCGACAAAGGTCGGTCCTACCAAAATAATAAAGGGTAGGGGGATTATTACAGAGCACGGACTTGCAGTAGAACAGGCGATGAAAAAAATCTCGGATGAATCCCACAGCCGAAGGATGGCCAAGCCTTTGAATACACTCACCGCCCTTGTGATCCACCCATTTTGATGAAGATAGAACCTAGTACATTTCATGATGCTAGAATCCATTTTGATATCCAGAGATGAGAGAGAGAAATGGAGAATCACCTCTGCTATTGTCGTCACCCAAGTCCTACATCTGATTAACCAATGACAAAAAGAGGAGCGGGGTAGTCCGGTGATGGTGGTAGATGTTGGAAGAGAGGATGGGGTTTAAGGAGAGGCGTGTCTATGGTAAATAACAGAGAGGAGGATGGCGATTATGGGCATTGGAAACGTAAAATGCCATACCCGCACTTGAACCGGGTCTGATTTACTATTGTATATTATGTAGGTCCCACTGAAGCTTCCACTGACACTAATGATATGCGGGCCATGCTTATTGAAGACCATAAGGTAAGCTTTTAGGTCCATAAATGTGGTCGTTAAAACCCTAGAAGCAAAGGCTACAGATTAAGTTTTGTAACACTCACCAGACGATCCATGATCATCCAGTGGTGTTGTACAGTAAATTACATTAATCTGTTGTGGGACCCTTGTGCCTTATGGCAGGTCTTCCAACTTGTGTCTCCCCACATTGTGGGATCCGTCCGGTACTTTGTACACCTTACAAAGTTGTGATGGTGGACCACTCAGCCCGATGAACGATAATAATGTGATTTAATTATTAATGGTGTTCAGGCAAACAAGACCCAGCAATGGAGAAGTACAAATAGAAATTCTATGTTGAAAGCTCATTTTATCTCATCTCAAACCAGAATTTGAGCTATGGAGAAAGAAGAGAAGAACAGAGAAGAATTGGGTTTTCCTAGAGGGGGATTCTGCTGATCTGCTGCTGCCCTACTGCTACAACTGTACTCCATACCAGGTAGGAACCCTAATTTATGGGTTAGTGTTTGAATTGAAGCTCCATCTTTAAATCTTGCATGCATGGCTGATTAGCTACAATTGTTTCTTCCTTGACCTTTTTCTGGTCAATTTGATAATATGATCAATGCATATAATGTTGAATCTGGTAAATTCTTGTTAGTTATATTCTAAATCATATTTAGGGTTTAATTCACTTCAATTGACTTTGATTCCTCCTAAATGGAGTCAATTTAGGTTATAATCTGTTGTTTATGACATAATTAAGGTTTCCCCTCTCTCTAAACTTCTTAGTTTTCTAAAGGGTCACCTATTTATAGCCTTAGGGTCCCAAAATCGTGCAAGGTAATGGTTCTTAGCTTCTATTGTTAGAACAACCTTGAGTTTTGTCAAACTCGAATCCATCTCCATACAGAGATCTAGAACACGATTGAATAAAATAACAGGTAAATAAAGTGTACTTGTCACCCACGTATGTTGGCGAAGAACAATAAAAAGGAAAAGCTCCAAAGCTTGATTCGTCCTCGAACAATAACTGATGTCCCTCGGTTTGGATCTTCCACAGCCTTCTCCTCCCACTTTGGCTCTCTTTCTTGTGAGAAGAATAGAGAATTAGACTAAGAGACTGCAAGGACTCCAACCATGTATTTATAATAAATACGAACCCTAATTCAATCCACCCCCACAATAGATAAGACTAGTATATCCCCAATATCCTTAAAACTATTCCCAAACAATGTTTATGCCTATGGACCCACACCAATAGGTATGACATAATTAATTAAGTCCACAAAAAATCCTAACAATCTTCTACTTGGGCTACATTAATTATACTCATTTTCCTACTGGCTTGGCCAGTGAGTCACACCGAAAATAATAGTTTTGAATCCTTGATTCAGTCAACAAATCTACTCATATCGGACAACAACAGAAGATACACCTCAATATACGATGCACAACTTTCTGTCAATCACAAATACAAGTCCATCTGTTAATCAAAATCGCTTTGAGAAATAAAACCATGACAACCACCATGTGATCACAAACTTGTTGTCACGCCCTTAACAAATCATTTCTTTGATATTAACCGACATTAGGCAAACCACCACAACCTTGTTAACATCTAACTTTGGCAATTATCGCCTAACTTTGACATGTCAAACAATCACATACACAATAATATAAAAATAAAATACATTCCAATAAATGTCCATGCTTAACAAAACAAGTTTTAACATACTAGTTAAGTAAATAAAACATGCTCCCACTGAGCTCCCACTGATTAACCAAAACAAGCAATGTATCACCTAAAGAAAATAAATAGTCCAAACTATAGGAAATAGTTCAAAATAAATGTTTAAGCTCCCACTGACCAGACGCTCCAGTACCCTACTTCTTTTTCAGCCATGCCTTGCGAGCATTGTAATCCCTTTTGATGTACCCCTTTTTTCTGCACTAGTAGCACTCTATGTCATTCTTGTTGTCCTTATCAAAAGGCCTATTCTTTCTCTTACCAGACTTATAAAAACCACTGTCAGACGCTCCCTTGTTCTCAGTTAGGTTGGCGCTTTCTACCGTGTTCTTTTTTAATCTTCCTTCCTCATGTGTTACAACACTGATAAGTCCACTCAATCTCCATGTTTTCCTTTATGCATTGTATATAGTATATAAAGTCTTGTAATCCTCCGGCAAAGAGTTGAGAGCTAGGGTAATCAAAAAATCATCGTCAAACTTGATGTCCAATTCCCTGATCTTGTTACTTGTTGTTACCATTCCTAGTACGTGTTCCCTCACGCTATCATTCCCTTCAAACTTTGTTCCTGTAAGCTTGGTCATCAGATTTCCTGCCTCTGACTTCTTGGTTTCCTCAAACATAGACTTCACAGTCGCCAAACAATCCTCTGTAAGAGTATGAGATCCTATGCTGCCATGCATTTCCTCAGGTATGGAATGCTCAATTAGTGTCAAACTTTTTCTGTTCGCATCTTCCCACTGTTTGAAATTAGTTTTATCTTTAGCAGTACTGGATGCAGTAAGGTCAGCCGGCTTATCCACCCTCAAATAGAGGTCAAATCCATAAGCCCCAAAACTAGTTTTAACTCCTCAAGCCATTTCTTATAATTTTCCCCAGAGAGGACAAGGATAGAATTCAAAAAACTGAGGTTGGAAACCATCCTGGTGATAACATTTAAAGAAAATAAATAACCATTACAACAATCAATCAACAAACACTTTGATGTGGTACACCCACACCTAATAAACTTTGTCAGTAACAAAACTAACTAAACAAGGGTTTCAACCGCACTACATTCTCAATCTTTGGGTTGATGGAATGCACTGGTCCTCTTACCGCAAATACCGCGAGAGGGCAATAACGTTCGAAAATCTCATCCACCTTTGGGTGATAAGAAATCCCTAGGCCATGCCTCTCCATTTCTTGTGCATTAACCTTTAACTTTGACAACGTCACATTTGGATTAACATTATCTACTTTGTTGCCATGATAATTTTGATCATAAAACCTTGAATTACAGGGCATTATAATAGAATTAAGCATGTCACTTTGGTGGGTCCCGCCTAACTATACCATAATATCATGTAATCCTACTTTGCAGCTAATATGTGTGGGATTACAGTAAAAATTAATGCACTTAAGGATTATCATGTATCACATAATGCTTGGCTATAGTTCCATGCTCATTGACAAGTAATAATTGACCTAAACATGCATTTAAGGTTTGTAGAAAAACACAAATAATGTCAAAACTATGGTCTCTAATTTTTCAACATATGCCAAATTGCATATCAAAACGAAGAGCACGAAAAAGCAGACGTTCCAAAAAAAAGCGCACCTCAAAATTAATCCAAACGAACCCACTCGGGCCTCTTGAAGTTTCTGGTTTTCTTAAGAGTGAACCAAATGGTTCAATCTGAACCGGACCGAACAAACCGAATCAAATCAATCTAGTTCAACCAAACCAGCCCACTGGTTCACCCAACTAGGTTTGTTTGCAAAAAAAGGGTAAAAAATGGATCTCGGGTCTTTTTTTACTTTGACCGGATCAAAGAATCTTTGATCGGGTCGGGAATCTTTGACCTGGTCCCAGTTGACCGGGTCAGGGTATCTTTGACCTAGGTCGGGTCCTTCTCTGACAGGGTCAAACGTGACCTGCAAGTCATAGTGGCTGACACCATGATGATGTCAGCCCTATGACGTCAAAATTATTTTTTTATTTTTTTAAATCAGCTAGAGAGTGGATCTTGCCCGCGGCTTTGGCAGGGGCGTGGCGGCGCGTCCAATCGTCGATGGTGGTGATCCACCCACCAAAGCGTTCATCTCGTCGAGCCCTATAACTCAGTATAAATTTTTTTCGGTTTCATTGGTAAAAAATTCCGACAGCGGCCAAAACAAGTACGGGTTCTCCCAGAAAAATTTAAAAAAAATTCACTCTTCGTCGTTAAAAATCGATTCAAGTGCTCACACAAACAAACAATCGATTCTAGGTCCATATGGATGGCTCTGATACCACTTGTTAGAATAACCTTGGGTCTTGTCAAACCCGAATCCATCTCCATACAGAGATCTAGAACACAATTGAATAAAATAACGGGTAAATAAAGTGTACCTGTCACCCACGTATGTTGGCGAAGAACAATAACAAGGAAAAGCTCCAAAGCTTGATTCATCCTCGAACAATAACTGATGTATCTCGAATCTTTCACAGCCTTCTCCTCCCACTTTGGCTCCCTTTCTTGTGAGAAGAATAGAGAATGAGACTAAGAGACTACAGAGACCCCAACTATGTATTTATAATAAATACAAACCCTAATCCAATCCACCCCCACAATGGATAAGACTAGTATACCCCCAATATCGTTAAAACTATTCCTAAACAGGGTTTATGATTGTGGACCCACACCAATAGGTATGGCATAATTAATTAAGCCCACAGAAAATCCTACCATCTATTTCAGTGGGATCTTCTTGCTTTAAGAAGAGGGGTTAATCTCGTCCTTGGATGGAAGGGAATCAATTTTGCCCCCCAAAGAAAGGTTTCTAAGGTCTTTTTGGGTGTCTTTTAGATCCTAAAATGTGTCTAGAGGGAACTAAGGTCATGGGATAGGAAATAAAAATTGAATCCCAAGCTGAGATTCACCAAATCCCTAGATTCTTGCCAAAATAGCATGGGATGAAGAAAAATGACATGCCGTGTATGAGGGCAATGACATGGAGGGGGAATCACCACGTGTCCTCCACCTCATCCCTCTTTTGGGGAGAGAAGAGAGAGGTGAATCGTATGTAGGGAGTCACCACCTAGAGGAGGGTTTAGGACCCAAGATTGAAATGTAATGACTCTCATGCTTTGCCCTTTTGGGAACAAACAGTCCGTTGGTTTGGGTACGAGTCAAGTTACAGTCCAGGAAATGTATTAGGCACCCCAGTCTACCCAGACTTGCTGGTCTTTCTATTGCTAGGTAAGGTGGGAACATAACATGCTTTTGGGAGGGAATGTAAAGTGCAAGTAAAGTGAATAAAATACAAAGAAAGGTAAGGAAGCATACCTGGAAGCTTGGTTGCATGGTAGGGGTTAGTATCAAAAAATAAAGAAAGGACTCAAAACCTAGACAACCTAAGCATGGTTGACACTAAGCTAAGCAGGGTAAGATGATAACCATGTGAAAGCAAAGATGATAATTAGATACATATGCATGGAAAAGCATGTCAATCAAAGGTAAAACATGAAACATATGCATGGCATGTGAAGAGAAGAATAGAGATGTTTGCATGAGGGAGTCTTAGATTACGGGGGATGAGGATCATAGAGATAAGCATGTGTGCAAAGAGTTCTCAACATGAAAAAAAGAGAGAAGGGGAAGAAGAAGAGGTGTGATAACCATCTAGAGAGATGGGATCACACTTCTTCGGAGATGCAAAATGAGTTAAGCGACAAGAACAACATAAATTAAATAAGCTTGAGAATGGAATGTCACCTACCTAGTTAGAAAACAACTCGAAAGAGAGAATGTGGAGGTTTTCCTTCATGACTTAGGAGATTTGTATGTGGACCAAGTTTTGCTGCTTATAGGGGGCTTCTCTTGTCTCCTTGTAAGCGACACTTTATTGTCCAAGCACCGAAATCACTGGATGGATGACTCTAAGCTTTGATCTTGAAGTCTCAAGTGGGTAGTAGCACTCAAAGGCAAAGGGGAAGTAGTAGACTAAGGCCAAGTAAGAGCCAAAGCTATGACTTCATAGCAAGAGAGTGGGGGAAGGCAATTGAGCAATTGGGAAATTATCGGTATGTTCATGTCCAAGTGCATGTAACCCTCATCAACGTGAGAGGGGGTGTATTTATAGATGTAGAGAGGTGTGTGTACTCCCAAATTCGTGTAGGGAACCTAGGTTCGATCCGGATCATCAAAAGGGTCTGTCTTTGCATCGACGATGGGTGTTTGGTTAAGGTAAGAGCCAATAGGAGGTGGGCATGTGTTTTATTGCCTTGGGAAATATTTCTTGGGGCCTAAGGAAGCCATTATATGCATCCAAGGTGCTAAAAATAGGCTTGGTCACGAAAGGAATCGAAATCGGAGCTAAACATGGTAAGTTTTGGCTTCTCAGATTTGCATAGATTCGATAGTGAAATTGCCCGAGTCAACATCGAAGAGGGATGAGGTCAAAATAGAGTGATTGTCGATGAACAATACTTGACATCGAGGGGAAGTGCTCGGTTGTCGATAGTTATTTTCTGAATGTCAAAGTAGGTTAGAAAATAGGAAGGTTCTGCCCGACAATCAAAGGGCATGTCTCTGTGTCGATGAAAGGTGGGGTCGATGTTGACTCGGGGTCTTTGAGTGTCGACCTGAGTTTCGGTGTCGACAGGCATGAAATGGACTGTTTGGGCCAGGTTCTGTGCTGGGCCAAGCTGGTTCCAAGGGGTTTGAGTCAGGGCTAGCCTTTCCAGGGGATCTTGGAGGGCTTGGACGCTTGGGTTCGGGCTCCGACATGGGGAGTTGACTATCGGTAAATGGATTCGGGCAGTACACATTGACGCTACATCCACAGATACACTGGCTCTAGGCCTTGGAGGGTAATAATCGTCACGGGAAACCTCCGGGGGGGAAAGACAATTTCAAAAATAGGGTACCACTGTGTGTGATTTATTCTCTATTTTAGAAATACTCTCTCACATCCCTTTCTTGGAGGCACAAACAACTTCTGGGATGGTGCTGCCCTAAAATCTGCAATTTTGTATTGCAGAGAAATGAAAACCATCTTCATATTTCTTATTTGGTGCGACTGGTACATCTCTCTCTCTCTCTCTCTCTCTCTCAGGAGTGTGAATTGTGATTCTCTCGTCCAAGAGCTCATTTCCATTGTTACCCATTGCTTTGCTCATCTTGTTTTAAAGTATGTAATCTAATTATCTTGCTATTCTTCTGCTAAAAAAATTTCTAATTTTTTCCTCTATTTGTCTGTGTAGCAAACAATATGTGTATACTTTAAGGTTATGTCCAAAGTAATCGTCCTTTCGACATACTTGGACGGCCAATTGATATAATACCATTTATGTTATAATTTATCCACTTTCCGTTTCTCTCTCAAATGTATCACTCTTCAATACCCTTCTCTTTCTTAAACACACCCCGTTCTTTCTCTCCTCTTCTCCTCTCTGTCTCACATGGTCTCTCTCACCTCCTTCCTCACACGTTTCTCTCTCTCTCTCGGAGTAATGGTTGTGCTGTCCCTTGCGTACCTTGTGCAATTTCTATAATTACCATGGCTAAGAGACTTCAATGCTGCCTAGGATTTGGAGGGGTGTGGAAAAAGGCATCCGGACTAAAATTGATCTCAAGCTTGTTCATTAGTAGCTTGGCTGATGGTTACCCATTGTATCACTTGATATTCAATTTGAGGTTAGATTCTTGACCTTAAATTTAAAGTCAGGATACTAACATATTTCCCATTATTGTTATTGCTTGGGGTCACTCTTTCATGTTGCAAGGTTTAGAAGGGCTGAGGCTTTAATGTTAATGTATTTGTATTTCATTTTAAGTGGTTTCGAGTTACTGAGTTGCTAAGAGGTTTTCAATCCTGTTGGTTTCATTGCATTTCACATATTATTGTTGGTCTTTCATATACTAACATGTTGTAATCTGGCTATGTCTCCTTGGAAGTGTTGCCCCTTGTATGCTATATGGTAGCAATGTTGAGAGATTAGGATCTAGCCGAGGTGCTTTTGTTAACCATTGCTTGCCTTACGCTGCACCTACTTGGAAATACCCTTTTTTGGTTGGAATTGCCTAGCACACTTGTTGTCATATCCTAGCTGAACTGCAGCCCACCGTAAATTCAACCTCGAGGCAAGTTATTTTGTAAATTTTTTCTTGTAATAGCTTCATTGATTAGTGTTTATCCCCCCTCCCCCACTGAGGATTCAGATTTTCAGTTTCTGTTCGAGTTTCTTTGTTAATTTATGTTTAAAGATTTTTTATCCTGTGAATGACTTATACCTATTTGTCTTATGTTCCTAAACTCATCAATGACCTAAAATGCATCATGTTATAGGCAAGGACATAAAACAGAGTCGTATACAACTAAACTCATCAATGGATGTGTTGTCCCTTGCGTACCTTCTGTAATTCTACGATGACTATGGCTAATAAGAGACTTCAATGTTGCCTACGATTTGGAGGGGTGTGGGATGGATGTTTTATGGTGTTCTAAAAGTATGGGTTTCCAAATAAATAGATACACAATCCAAAATCATATCCTACCAGTATAAGGGACAAGTATGATTGGTACCGCTTCTTGGATTTTATTTGGTATCTACGTGCATATGTTCTAATATCTACTCAATTGTTTGCAAGTTCTTCTTTGATACTAGGCTTCAAGAGAGCAAAGAAGGAGATGCACTGAGAAAAAGGGGTTCTTCTTGTTTGCAAGTTCTTCTTTTCTTATTTAAAGTATATTTTTGTACTTGAATTCCCTTTGATTTCTTCTTCTCCTGCCGAGTTCCTTCTCTAATGTTGCTACTTGATAGAATTCACTTTAATAAACTCCCCCCCCCCAAAAAAAAAAAAAAGGAAAAATATTTGGGTTCTTACTTTTTTGGTATTCAATTTAACTTTACAAAAGATGTTTCGGCAGTTGTATTTCAAATTTTGAATAGAAAACGTTTTGCCTTAGGAATTGGAGAAAATGAAAAGAATTACGTGAAGAAAATACTGAAGTACATTAGGCGTGCTGGTTGTTTGTTTAGGTGGTGTCATGGTTCTTAATTGCAACTCCCTTTTTTCCCTTTTAAAACCTTTAAAACTTGCCATCACTTAGTCGGAATGGAGCAAATAAATAACTAATGTGGTTCACATGATTGTTTCAGAAGTCTATTTTCATTAGTTATTGAATTACGCATTTATTAAAGAATTTACTGTGTAACTTAATTTGTTTACAAGTTTCAGTTCAGTAGTTCCTTAGAAAGTAGTGGACAATTTGCGTTTCTTTTCTTGGACTTTTTGAGGATGCTTTATGCTTATTTGAAGGGTTGGGCGGCCTTCACCCCCCATTCTTATTTTATTGCTTAGGCTAGGTTTGACTTCTCTGTAATTCTGGTTTGAAAATAAACCCTTCAAACTATATGGCTTTTATTAGGAATAGCAGTATAAGATCCATATTGCCTTGTTTTGCCTACGCCATGCTTCCACTTGTGATGGATGCACTCTTTGAAAGTGCAATTAACATCTTACTTTTCTTCTTTTCTGCAGACTGTAGTGGAAGTAAATGATTTTTAGAAAACAAGGCCTGAAGCCATTGCACATTTCGTAGCCAAGATAAAGTATCTCTGTTGGAGATGCAATGGCATTAAAGTAGAGTACTGCCTTTGATATTTCTGATTAACTTTTGGATGTTCTGTTGCAAAGTTAATGATTATATGCAAACACTGAAGAGTAATTCTCCTGTAGTGCATGGAGGTTGGAAGGTAATTTATAGCCGGACTGTTTATGAATCCATTTTGCATCCCATACTTTGCTTCTTAAACTCTTGTGACAAACATATTTGATTTCCCAGAGTTATATATTCTAATGGTGATCTTGTTTAGTTTGGATATTTTCATGTTCAAGAAGGCATCCAGCAAAGGAGTATTGGAGCTCTTGCTATATCAGCCCAATTTGTGGAAATTTTGGTTTATCTGTAGCTGTCTATTACAGTGTTAATTTTAATACTAAAAGGGAAAACATGTCTACAAGGTCATTGATGAGTTTAGTTGTCTACGACTCTCTCTTATGTCCTTGCCTGTAACATGATGCATTTTAAGCAGTACAATATTTTCATATTGTAGGTCTGATTGATTGTAGAAATGGTAGTTGGAGTGACCTTGGATTCAGTCTTGAAGCCAGTACAATTAAAATTCTAAAGCAAGAGGGCCTCATTCTGCAGAATCTCTTGTAAGTAAGCCAGTACATTTTATAGGTCTGATTTTTTTCCTTTAATGTTATAAGATTTTGAATGAACACAAGTACTTTACGTTACACGTTTTACCTTCTCTCTTTAAGAAGTATCTAGGCCCTTGTGTTGATCAAATATTTATTCTCTGAGGGTTTGACAACATATGATGCTTCACTGCATTCTCAAGCTGTCATGTTGTGCTTATGCTTCCTTTCATGCACCTCATGGGACAATATTAAAATTGTAACCTTGCATTTGGTAGAGCTAAACTCTGTAACCCATGATAGATATGATTAAGCACATCAAAGATGAAGTGTGCACTTGGATTGTTAGTCTATTGATGTCCATGAACTTTGCTAGAATAGTAATACTTATGTCTATTCGTACATGCATATACTTGTATCCTAAGAAGAAACTTTATACACGGGTAAGTCAGAATCATATATTAGTGATTGAAAATTTTGTCTGGAATTGAATTGATGTTTGGCTTTAAGATATGTAATCTCTTTTTCTTTTGGGGGCAGTAGGGGGTGTTTGTGGAGGCAAGTTGTATGCTCTTTGAACTCTAAGATCATGAGCTTATTATAAAATGATATTTTAATGCAGATTATCTGGCAGAATATATAAAGATAGATCTGGCTATGTACCCAACATTTTGACACAAATGTAGGCTATAAAAATTTATGATGTTATAAGAGGAATCCTTTAGGAAGTGCTACAAAAAAGTTGTTGCAATTTTGTGATCCTCCAACTGGTAAATTGTTCCTGTGTGACTTATGAGATCAGAAATGGAATAACACAGAGAACATGCAAGACTCATGTGACTTATGAGATCAGAAATTGAATAACACAGAGAACATGCAAGACTCGTCTGAATTATTTTGAATTCATACTTGTGTGTGGAACAATTTGGCCCATATCCGTGTCACAATACTGTATCCACAAGAGTAAATTTTTCTATTTTACTGAAGGAATTCCCTGTGCTGATTTTAGAACTTACGTAAGAGCGAAACAAATTACTTCTTTTAGTGAAACTAATTCTCTCTCCCTAACTTGTATCATGGTATGGTTTATGGTTTTGGGCTAGGGAATCGGTCTCTTCTGAATGCTCTGTTGATCAAACCTAGAGTCCATAAGTCGCCACCGCTTGCATCTTCATTTGCAAGTCATACACAAACAATTTTATGCTCTTTTTTTTTTTAATATTAATCCATTTTTTATCGATTTCCATTCTAATGCATTTGCAGGTTTTAATTGTTTGCTTGATGGTCAACGAAATTGGTAGGTTTTAATTTTTTTTCTCTTTGATTAAGAGAGTAATAATTCCATGAAATGATGATAATAGAAGGAAAGTTCAAAGCATCTCTTATTTTTTCTTTGTCAGTTTAAGATATGATTGAAGAGGAGATAGTTGATTGTAATAAAGGAGAACAGAAAAGGTCAGATACTTCATGAAAGTGTGGTGTGAGATTTAAGAAGTTGTCATATTTGGTGCAACATATGCAGAGTTATTTACTTGAGGTATTTGACTTTACAACTTCCTTGCTTTAATGTCTCCCCTCCCCCCCTTCACAAAAAGAAAATTTTGGCAAGATTGAGCATCGTTTTTCTTTCTGAAATTGCTTTATGCTCTGTTGTGCTCAGCTTTAAGCAATTGAACCTTTCAAACTCCAAATGACTTATTACGGACTTTGTTATGATACACCTTTTGTGGGTCTCAATTTTTGGCACTGGGTAGTGAAAGATCAATGTGAGGTTGTGTTTACAATTTCTATGGTGTTAGTTTTTTCTGAAACTTTTGGTTATATTGTTCTGATTGTTAAGGATCTATAGAAGATAGATTTTGGTTCCTTTAAAATAAAGGGAAATGTGTTCTATAGAAGAGTAGAAGAACCTCTTTTTAAGTGCATATTTAAAATTAAATGGCATAGGTAGTGGTTATGTTAGCAATCCAATATCTATGTAATTTTTATTGCTATACATCAGAAAAGGGGGTATTCTGAAACTTATACAAAGTACAAACAATACGAACCACATTAAAAAAAGCTACATGATATACTAAATTTTGTTTCACTAAACTCTCAATTCCCACATTTTCCATTGTGAGTAGAGAAACCTTTTTCTTTAGTGCATATTTTAAAATTAATGAAGTTATGTAATTATTTCCTTCTCATTCATTTATTTCAAAAACTCCAATATGGATTGACCAGCACAATCAAAGGATGATATGGTAACTGAAGTTTTAATTTGGTTTTAATTTAATTTCAATCATAAATTTGCAATAAATCAAATTTTGGAACCACTTTATGGGATTAGGGTACTAAATTCACTACTATTAACTGTACCTTCATTTTTCCCCTAATAGAAACATCATACTGGCAAAAGAGCATGGGTTTTATCAGTATGAAATATTATATTTCAAGTAGGTTTTCTTTCTCTTTCTTTCATCGTGGCGTTTATAATTTAAATATTGGTCTTTAGCTTAATTGACAGAGTACTTGAGGTGTGAGAAATGACTCCATACCTCAAGAAGATGGTGGTTCGAATCCATCAAGTCTCTTATCTATATTTTCATTTAACCTCAATAGTAGTGTCATGGGAATTGGTATTTCAAGATACTGAGAATCCAATAGCTTACAAAATTGGATCTCCATCTAACTTGTTTAATTTTGATTGTACACTCTTTTTTTTTTAATTTTATAATTCTTAAACATTAATATCTTCTTGATTTATTTTAGTATTGTAATTGTAAATGTATTTATCAAGAATTTTGTTTGTTGATTCAAGGAAAAGTTGTGCATTGATCTTGAGAATGTTAATGATATATAGAAGAGTATCTATGCGTATATTTTCAATGAAAAAAAAATGGCATTCACGTATTAATCGGGTATTTTCCCTTATTACATAATTTTCTTTATTATCCTTTTGTTTTATACTGGTCATGCTATTCCCATAAATTTTTTTCTTTATTATTTGGTTCTTATTTTCTTAATCTAAACATGGTAATGATAAATTTATTTTAATTGAAACTTAAAAGGAAATATGCACAAAAAAACGTGCGTAAGTGTTAGTTACATTGAATCAAGCTGATTCTTGATTCAATAAATATATTTTAGTAGGCTTTGTTGAATAAACTGCAAGGATGCATAAATATTGATCATTTGCTATTTCCCTCCCCATTCCGTTCTCTCTCTCTCTCTCTCTCTCTCTCTCTCTCTCTCACACACACACACATATTCTTGTCCACACGTGCATGTTTACCACTCACATATTTTTGTCCACACGTGCATGTATATATCATATGGACTATGTGAAGGAACTACTACGTACATGTATTTAGGAAAGAGAACCCATGCATGATATTGAAGTTTTTGTAATATTGTGATACAAATAAAGTGCACAAGATGATAAATCTTTCCTTGATGTGCTAGATGTAACATCTCGCATGTATGTCATGAATATTTTATTATTATATTAGAGATTTGTGAATATTTTAATGCATTTGTGCATATTTTATTAATATTAGCATCAAAGAGGACTTGATTATGGAAAAATCAAGTCCCCCCTGAGGTTTGACGTAATTATGGAAAAATTCCTCAATTTTGCAAAATTCTGTGTGCCCCCCTAAGGTTCTTAACAGTTATCATATTCCCCCATGTCATTAGTCTAGGACTAACAACGTTACAACCTTTGGATGAACTGACAAAAATACCCCTCCTGTTGTGAATGAAACCTAGACGGAAGTTTTAGGGTTTGAAATTTTGGGGAAAATCCCAAATCTCAGCCTCTACTCTGCCTCTAATCTTCCACCTGCGTCATGAGAGTTTAATCTTCCCCAATCGTGCCCTAGCAGAAGAATCGACCCGATGCAATAGTGCTCTAGAAGTCATGAGAGTTTAATCTTCCACCTGCAACTCCTCCGCCCAGATCGATTCTTGGACCACCATTGTTGGACCTGCAACTCCAACCTACTCGGTGCGACCTGCAACTCATCCCAACAAAAATCTGTTGTGCAATGCAATCGTATCTGAGATTTGAAGTGTGGTAGTGGTTTATTGAGGTTGAATAGTGGTTTCAGTTGGACTTTGTAGGAACAGTCGGTTGAGACTAACACAAATAATTTGTTCTGCTCTCCTAATGCAAATGCTCTGCTCTGCTCTTGGATATCTTCCAGGTGGATCAACCCACAACAGTTACCCATCCAAATGCTCTGCTCTGCTAATTCACACACTTAAGACTAACAGCCCAAGCTCCCTGCTTTCTGACTAATGAGCTAAAAATTACCCAAAATCAATGAAGTGCGATTGATGAGTCTATCTCTTAGAAGATGGAAGGAAGGGACTAATATTAATGAGTGTGATTGTTTGTGGTATGGAGTGCTAATATTGTATAAAAATTTGTTATTTTTATAGGTAAAATGAATTCTGCCAGTATCAATGAGAGCAATTCATGTTACGTTAAGTTTGAGAACAAGCTGTGTTTTTGTAGGAAAAGAGCTGCTTTGAGGATCTTGAACTCGACAGACAACCCGAGTAGGCTATATTATAACTGTGCAGACAATAATAAGGGGGGATGTAACTTCTTCCAATGGTGTAGTACCATTACTGAATCAGGTCAATTTAGCCTCACAAATGCTCCAGGTCCATCAAATAATGTGGGTGAAATTAGTGTAGAAGAGCAACAGAGGAGGGAGCAACAGAAGGAGGAAGAATTATGTGGTTTAAAGAATAGAGTGATTGAAATGAAAAAGTCAAATGTCGTAATGAAGATGTTTTGTCAAATTATGGTCGCTTTGTTTCTCTTGAACTTTGTTGTAATTGTTGTGAAGATATGATGGAGTGTGTGGGAAGGGCACCTAATGTATGAGAAGGGTATTTCACCTAATGTATGGGAAGGGGAGTTTCAGCTGAAAATTTTGCTTCGCAGGTTTAGTACAATTTAAAGTTTTGCAATTTGTTGGTATTAGTTAGAAAGTTTCATCATTTTTTGTTCAGCTTAAGAAATCTTAACTTTTACATCCATCCAGATGGAGCTTTATATATTCCTGTTTATTTGCTTAGCACATGAACAGTTCTGATATCTTTATCACTCAACTGCCATTGCAAGAAATTAAACTTCAAACTGCTTCTTCATTCTCTATCTTTCACATGGCTCCTAGCATTTGTCTCCAGGTTTAATTCGATTGGATTATCAGAAAAACCAAGGCATGAGTATAGCTTCCCATTTCTGCATGAGTCAATCTCTTTAGAGGTTGACTCAACAGAAAGCCTGTGTTGAGTCAACCTGTGCCGATCTTCTTCTATCACTGCAACAAAAAGCCTCTCACCTCACTGTATCACACATTCCATTGCTAAAAGCAAGCTTCAATTTTCAGTCATAAAAATTGAACAAACCATTACATTACAACCAAATTGATCCATCCATCAAATTAAAAACAATATCTGTTACAACATAATTCAAATTGTTGATCCAAATCCAACTCAAAACCAACTCAAAACATTAGATCACTAAATATTTTTCATCAATTGAAAAGGTCCATCAAAGTAGAACTTGTTCATGCATAAAACAAAACTTGATCATAAACAGGTTTTGCCTTCAGCTCCTAAACATCAACTCCATTTCAGCTCCTCATCAACTCAACTGTACATGGCAAAAGAACACATTGTTTCAGTCTATTTGGCAAAGATGATGAAACTGGGAATGATAATTTGAAATGCATTAAAACTGAGAAAACTTTTCAAAACATATGAAGTCAGTTTAGAACAAACTCCTACAATACTTAAAGCTAGGGAAGCTATGAGACACATACCAACTTCCATGTCATTTGGTAGCTTTACTGGCTCTCCTTGCCTTCTCTTTAATAGCCTTGGCTGCTATCTTTTCTTGAATCTTAGCTTGTCTACATATTACTGCAGTTATAAAAGACTGCTGTGAGGACCTGGTTACCCTCTAAGAGGATGTTATATCATCAGGTTCATCACTCCTTGCTTTCCTCTATAGTTGCATCAACAAAACAAATATTTAAAATTCCAAAGATTTATGTACAAGAACTTAAAAGGAGAATGATAAAATTCAGTTAATAGAAGTACTTTCTTCTGAGATGAGGATGGCATCTTCTCATTAACTGGAGGTCCTTTGCATGTCCTCCTATTATGTTCAAGAGAGTTGCATTTACTGCACCTTACAGTGCTAGCCCTCTTCTTAGTGTCTCCTTTAGGTGCCTCATCTGGTTCTCTCTTCCTTAACTTATTTGATCTGCCAATTCACCTCTTGAATGGTGGAGGAGGTAAGGATTTTTTTTCTAAAGTACTGAGATTAGACATTGGATCAATCATTACCTCATGAACCATTAGATACCTCTTTGTTGTGTAGTATGAAGCATAATATTGTAGAAGAGGTACCCTATTAAATTGAATGCATGCTCCTACATGTTTACATGGCAATCCAGTTACTATGTAGATCCCACACTCACATATGTTATTTGCCATGTCCACCATATACCTAGCACTTTGATCCTGTACCTCATACTTATCTCTTCCACAATATGTTGGTCTATAATACCACACATTTTTTTGGAAACCATGAAGTTTTTTCTTCATTCTTGGAGTAATGACATCTTCAAAATTACAAGCCTTTGCAAACCTTTTCTATAACCTACCCATCAACTTAGATCTGATTTCATCGATTAAGGTAAGGACTGGCTTGTCCCTGCAGGGTCCAACCCACTGGTTGAATGACTCAGTCATATTGTTGGTTATATGATCACTCTTGGCTCTGTGATCAAATGTATGTCGACTCCACATATTAACTGGGGTCTTCGTCAACCAATCATATGCATCATTCCTTTCTGTTTTCATACCATCCATAGCCCTTTGGAATTGGAAAACATTGTATGTTTTGCTAGCATCCCAGAAATATCTCCTTAATGCAGGCCCACCTCCAAATACTTTCTTGAAATTATTGTATAAATGTCTGCTGCAGTGTCTATGGTTTGCTTGTGGGAAAATTGTTGAAATAGCTTCAATAAGACCCTGTAAAACATATTGATTGACATCATATGCATAACCATAAGATTTTTTATTAATGCAAAGCATGATTTTCAGTTTTGACTTAAGAAAAAAGTTATACCTTTTGTTTGTCTGTCATAAATGTGAGTGGTATAATAGGGGCCGTTACTCCAATGGATCTGTCTATGCATCTCTCAATGGACTCACGTAAATGGTAGAGGAAGAAGAGTCAGCTGTCATTTCCTTCAAATTCTACAACTCCATATGCAATTGGAAATATCCCTTTGTTTCCATCAATTGAAACTGGAGAAACTAAGATTCCACCATATACACCTTTCAAATGACAGTCATCAAGGCCTATGAATGACCTACATCCCTTAAAAAATCCTTATATGCATGCATCAAAGCATATAAACATACGCTTAAACTGTGGATTTACTCTAACCACCCCATATGCATCCATCTCTCCATAATTATTTGCATTCTGGTATTGGATCGCAAATGAATTACCAGAATTTTTTCCCATTATCATATCTCCATATTTTTTCAACTTATTAAATGACTTTGCATGACTCCCATCAGGCTCTCCATCTTGCCCTATACATTCGTATATTGGTTGTCCACATTATACTTCTCTTTCAACACATTTCCCATTATCTTGTTGCTCATTCCTTTGTCTGCCCTCATATTAGAAGCAAGTCTCTTTGCTATCCATTTTGAAGTTACCTTGCTGATGCTATCTCCTCTCTGACAAGTATGACTGTCATTAAGTGCTTTGATCACAAATGTGATACTATCCCTTGGTTCTAATGAAGCATGGATCCTCCATGAACACCCTTTCCCCTCACATATTGCAGCTACTCTTGATTTCTCATTCCTTTATCTCAAAGTATGGAAGCCCTCTTGAACTTCATAATCCTGTAGGACCTCCCTGAAATGTTTCACATTCTTGAATTCTTGACCAACTTTAAATGTGATATGTTGGTCCACATCCCCTTCTCCATCAATAACATTATCCCCTTCTTCAGACTGACATTCAGATATGTCATTATTGTTGTTAACCTCTTTCCCCACCTCTTCACCACTAACATCATCTTCACTACTAGTTTGACTCTCATTTATTTTATCCGTCTCTCCAGCTTCCCATTCATCATTTGAGGAATCACTACTGAGCTGATCTTCATTCTCTTCATTGTCAAGCATCTTGCTAGGTGAAGCAACTGTTTCAAATTCAATACTGGTAGCACTTGTGGTAGCTGTGTTAACAAACCCACCTCCCCTACCTACACATCTACTAGACATCCCAACCTCTTCAAGTGACATACCATGTCCACTCATATGTGCAGTACTCTTGTTGTAAAATGTCACAGCAGTAGGGTTTCCATCTATAGCCCCAAGAACACAAGTATTACTATAATCATTCCTCACAGTAGGTATAGTACCAGTGACTGTACTACCAATACGACCACTCTTTCTTACAGTGGGTGTAGTACTAGTACTTGTAATACCAATGGCTCTGCTCCTTAAATTGGGTGAACCTGAAGAAGCACCACCCCTCCTTACAATTACTTTTGATCGCCTACTAGTAGTCTCAATAGCTCTTGGCTCTTCACCACCAAATAGCTCTGCAGGTGAAAGTAGTGCCTCTCCACTTCCTAGTCTATCAATGGCATTATCATTACCAATCACTTCAACTGTGTGTCCAATCACATAAGTACATGACACTGGATCACCCACATGCACATTGTAAACATATAGGTGTAGTTCATGTTGGTTCTTCAACACATCAAACATCTTAATCAAATCTCCATCTGTCTCCAATTTTATCTCTTTACCTGTATCAGGTGTTATGTATTTCACATTGAACCTCACAAACCTTCCCTTGGGTATATAACTCAAAACTGAGTAATATATGTCAGCAATCATATCCAAATAACCAAATCTATCCATATCTACCACTCTGGATTCAGCCTTCACATAATGAAAGACCAACTTGCATACAGTCTTTGACATTACTCAAATCTTGCCATGTTATCAAACACATTGTACAAATTGCATAGACATAACATATTATTTCATCAGAAAAATATATAACACATTGTACAAATTGCACAGACATAACATATTATCTAAGAATCAAATACAGTCCATTATTGTCCTGTTTGTTTGCTTTATATTCAATGGAGTTTACTAACATTGGTGCACTATTAGATACATGTCATATCTAATTGGTCAGAAGGTTACTAATAGTCAATGGCTTATACTTGTAAAAGAAAGTGAAACCAGTATATGAGGAACTATACATATTTCTGACTAATTAAGGGCCCTTGAAGGGGTAAAGACCTTTGTCTACATTCAAATGCTCCAGGGACTCAATGCATATTTCTGAATAATTACTAATAGAACTATACATATTTCTGAATAATTATACACATCAAACACATTGGTAGCACTTGAGCCACTGATAATGGCTCTCTATATTCAAATGCTCCAGGGACTCAGTTCTCTCATTGTAAGCAACCTGGTTTTGGAAGAGTAATCATCATCAGATTGTGAGATTTTATTGGCTCTGTGCTCAATTCTTTACTAAACTGAATGGAATGAAATAGGAGCTCTTATCAAGCGGACAAGATATGAAATTGGTGGATGATTAAAGATACAAGAAGCCTAACAACTCACTGGGTTGTTAAACAACCTAAAATGCATAACAAATTAATGGTTTTCACTTACAGAGAGGTTTCAATTGAAGAATTGCAGGATGATCGGACCGGCGTTGCCGCTATATCTTCAATCTGCCTGCTCCAAGTTGTAGTCGAATAGGGTGGAGGAGTGTACTAGCTTACGGCATAGCTAGGGGATGACTAGCTTCTCATTGCTAGGTCATGATTTTGTGGACGATGAAATGCAAGTAACGCAAAGCAGAGGAGATGTTCCCTTATTTGAAGAAGATGACTTTCAGAGTACCATTGCGTTGGGTCGTTTTAGTTCAACGGTGACGGTGATTCTTCTTCTAGGGCACAATTGGGGAAGATGACACAGGAGGAAGCTTGCGCAGAGTAGAGCCTGAGATTTGGGATTTTCCCCCCAAAATTTCAAACCCTAAAACTTCTATGTGGGTCGTTTCAGTTGAACGATGACGGTGATTCATCTGCTAGGGCACAATTGGGGAAGATGACACAGGAGGAAGGTTGCGCAGAGTAGAGGCTGAGATTTGGGATTTTCCCCCAAAATTTCAAACCCTAAAACTTCCGCCTAGGTTTCATTCACAACAGGAGGGGCATTTTTGTCAGTTCATCCAAAGGTTTTAACGTTGTTAGTCCTAGACTAACGGCATGGGGGAATATGTTAACTGTTAAGAACCTCAAGGGGGCACACATAATTTTGCAAAATTGAGGGATTTTTCCATAATTACGTCAAACCTTAGGGGGGTACGTGAAAAAAAACCCTAAATATATTATCTTAATGTTGTTAATGGTCAATGGCAAAGTTGTAATCTATCACATGGAGTATATGAATTCGTATAATGTTTAGTATTCTATTTTTGTCATTTTCATATCGTTATAATGAGGAATGTAATATTTTATTATTATTGTAATGTGTGGAACATTATTTTATTATTATTTGTGTAACCAATTCATATTATAAGAATTTATTTTAGGATGCTCTATTGCGTCAAATATCCAAACTCTCACTTGTTCATCCTTCATTAATTAGAACCATAGTTGCCCATCACCCGCCAAGTTGAAAGATAAGTTGACAGAAGCAAGTGGTACACGTTCTTCTTTTGGAGTTTGGTGGAATTAAAAAATTGATCTACTTTGCAAATCTAGCTGGTAGCGTCTTCAGAACCATTGAATTTTGGAAAATCCAACGTTACCATCTTCGGCAAACATGTTCTAGCAATCCTAGTGGTATTTGAGTTATTTTGGTGACCGTTGGTTTTCCTCCATTACGCCTTTGGTGGTTGTTGGAGGATTTCCTGTGATCATGGCTGCCAGCAACGTGATCGAGACGAGTGTTGATGGCTGCAAACAGTTTTTGCATTGAATCCATCATCTCCTTGTATTTGTGCTCTTGTTCCTCCTTCAAATTTCCCACATCCGACTTCAAGCTACCCATTTCAGACTCGAGTTGCATGAACCGCCGGTCAACCATGCCTAGCTTGGATACCAATCTGTTATGTGCCTTGTTACAAGCGAGTTTAACGGCTATAAGAGTCAAGGTGGACTAGGATGTCTCTTGTGTCAAATATCTAAGCTCTCTCTTCTCTGTCTTTCCTTTATTCTTACCTATTTTGATAAATAGATAAGAACAAGATAAATAATATTAGAATCACGGTTCTTCGAGGGAACCAACCTCCAATAGGAAAAACAGTTGTTTGATATTTAATTTTCCTCCCTTTTGTTACAAATTGAACAAATAAATAACCTTTAGCCTAATAACTAACTCCTACAAACGCTCATATCTTCTAAAATAATAAGTGCACGGATATTGTTGAGACAAAATAGAAAAAAAGAGAGAAAATAAAGGACAGAGAGAGAGAGGATAGGGGAGAAAATAAAATAGAGTTTGGGGCTTTACAGACGAAACCACCGGACGTCTGGCTTGTTTGGAGGTAGCTAATCCTCTTATCTCAATATAAACTTTTTAGATTAATATTCTGATATCTCCTTTCATTAATTCATATGTATAACTCTTACTTAGTTAGGATAACTCCACCCTCCCTCCATGATTCCTATCCACCTACAACAACTGATTCAACTCCTTCAACAATTACATAAAAATAAAAAAAATTTACATTATCACCCCCTGAGGTTTGTATTAAATATAGAGTAACCCCTTGTGTTTTTAAATTATATAGCCACACCCCTGAGGTTTGGTTAGTTGTTACAGACAACCCCACTCCATTATATCATGCCCGTTAAGTAGTATAGTGGTGGTAATTCATGACTTAAAATGATTAATATACCCCTAATTGCTTAATTTTTTTCTTTTTTCTAATTTTACCTTGAAATAAATTTAAAGGGACCCACCCATCCCCATCCCTCCTCCTGCTCTGCAACCCCACTAGCCCCACCACCTGAAAAGCTGAAACTTTGGAGAAGAAATGTGTTTTTCCTAAACACAGAGAAGTGTTCGGATGCTTAGGGTATTTATGCTTTCCGGAAATCGGAACAAAATTGAAGAATATGCTAATTCGATCATAGAAATAAAAAGGGTGGCATAAATTTGATGCTTGTGATTACCTTTTGAGGTGGACCGTACATACGTGAGGCGTACAAAGAACTTCGTTGCTTATCCTCTCTTTCTTCCTATAATTTCGATCATTTAAGAGCTCTCTCTCTCTATTTGCAGACATTGTATCTACTCTCAATTGACTAACCTCTTTCTGCAAAAGCGAAATCTACCAGAAAATGGTCTCTTTCCGTCGATTTGTAGTAACAAATGACAACATTGTTATCAATTACCGATATCTCTATCTGATGATCTGATCAAAATTTTAGGAGAAGTCCATCTAATTGGATTAGGTAGGTTTTTAATGGTATTCTATTTTTCTCTTATTCTTCTTTTTTGCTTTTCTTTGATTTTGATTCGGTTTTCTGTGATGACTATCTATTTCTGATACGAATTGTTGTGAAGGATGTTCTTCAGTCAACAATGGCGGGTTTCTTGCACAGTGGAGGGTTTCTTTTCTTTCCGTAAAAATGAATATATTTTGGAGGGAGGAGGTGGGAGGTTAGGCCCTGTGGTATTGGTAATCTCTAGAACCTGCTCCCTCTCTCTCTCTGTGATGTGAAAAGAGAAGAGAAGAGAAAGTGGGAAAGTGGAAGCTTTGGAATTTGGAAAGTTATAAATAGGACTGCAACTCTCCATCTGTTCTCGTCTTCGTGCCCTTTACCCTCAGAGAGCTCCTCCCTCGCAGATTGCCGGAGAGGACAGTGGAGTTGCCTGAGAAGAAAGAGGATTTTGTAACATAAGGGTTAAAGGGTAAAGTTGAAATTTTCTATTGAGTATTAACCTGATATTATAAGAAGGCAAAGTTGGTATTTAAAATGTATTATATAACACCGTCTATTCACCGTCCTCTCAGGGGGTGTGACTGTATAATTTAAAAATAGAAGAGATCGTTTTATATTTAATACAAACCTCAGGGAGTGACAATGTAATTTACCCTAAAAATAAATTAAAACTAACTTCAATAACCGATCACTCATTTCAACAACTAAATAAAGATAGGGAAAATTTCACATATCTCCCCTGAGGTTTGTCTTAATTATACTTTTTCTCATGAGGGTAGAAAAATTTCACGTACATCCCTTGCTTTCCAAACTAATTAACAAAAACACCCAATTTGTTGGTGGTACACATTAAACGTTCAAATTGTGTTTTGATTGATCAAAATGCCCTCATCTTCCTCAAATCGTTTTAGGTTTGAAAAAAAAAATTCAAATGGAACCCACCAAATTGTCAGCATCTTTTCTGTTTCAGGTGATGAAACACCACCGTCTCCTTCATGAGCTCAGAGATGCAGAGAGTTGGGCAGTACTGTTCTGTGAAGAAGAAGAGTGGGGGCAATGTTGTTCGTTGGCAAACCCTTGAACCGGTGAAACGGAATTGAAGCTGAAAACAGGTGTAGAACAACACCAACATTTGAGACTGAAAACAGGGGAGGAAAAGAAATATTCCCAAATAACTCTCTGCAGCCTTGTTTTCTTTGTATTTTTTTTCTCCATTTCCATTCTATATTGATATAACCGGGAAAAAATACCCAATACGACCACCACCGCCACCCACCATTACCACCATCACCATCGTGCAGTCCCATCCCACACCATCCTCTTCCCCGTGCGATCATCACCACCCCCTCCATGTGGAATCACCGCCCTCTGTTCCTATTTACCACACCACCGCCCCACCCATGTTCTTGTTTGCTAGCGCAGCCCAATCGACATGTTGCCGTTGCAATCCCATCTCCCCAGCCCCACTCCTGCTCCCTCCCCCCCAGTAGAAGTAAATGGCACCTAAGGGTTCCCAACTCCTTGAAAAAAGATGCCAAAGTTTGAGGATGACTCCATAGGAGGCACCCTAGACTGGTGGCTGGAATCCAAGTAACTTTCTAAAGCTAGCCCTAAAAGCCCTCGCAAATAATTAGCTAGGCCATACACCTTTGGGCGATTCAAGCTCTAGAATTTCATTCCCAGATTTCCACTCTACAGGGAGTTACTGACCTTCAACTGAAACCCTACCCAACCTATGCCCGGTTCAGTTATAGGTATTTTTTATCAGGTTTTTTATTTCCTGAGGTTCAAGCTTCTGTAACTTGTGAGCTTCTGAGCGTCTTAAACCTCAAGCCAATCTCTCTCGTCTTTAAATTGCATCCAAAGTCATCTTTGCCCCTGCCCAGAGGACCAGGTATGCGTTTTCTCTTCTCCCCTGCCCATATTTCTCCTTTGAGCAATTTTAGGATAGGCATCAAGGTCGTAAGAAATTTGAGAGGCTGCAACAGAATAGAAGCCAGCAATTTGAGAGGCAGGGTCTGAATTTCATCCCAAGAAGGAAATTTTGTTTTCAAACCCTAAACGATTTGGGGAATGTGAGGGCATTTTGGTTAATTAGAACACAATTTTAACGTTTAATATGTACAGTTAAAGAATTGAATGTTTTGGTTAATTAGTTTGGAAAGCAGGGGAGGTTCGTGAAATTTTCCAAATCTCACATGTGAAAGTGTAATTAAGACAAACCTTAGGGGTGGTACAAGAAATTTTCCAATACAAATACTAATTATAACTAGGGCAAATTACACGTCACCTTTGGTTTTCAAACGAAACTCAAATCACCCCCTGATTTTTGAAAGTACTCAAATCACCCCCTGTATTAGACTCCAATATGACAAATTAGTCCCTACCGTTAGTTTTGTGCTGTTAAGTGATGATGTCAGCCAGTTAAATAAATTTAAATCCCTAACTACCCTTGACATCCAAACATAGATTTTGAAAGGTAGTATTATAAATTTAATTCTAATGTTTTAGTACCAGGGTAAAATAGTCTTTTCACACCAATAAATAACAGCAGACTAACACCGTTATTGTAGAAGGAGACGGACGGATGAGTATTTTCAAAAACTAGGGGTGATTTGAGTTTCGTTTGAAAAACCAAGGGTGACATGTAATTTATCCTTATAAACTAAGTGCAGGCCTTACACGTAACATAAACTACTACTACTTGTGCTGATCATGGGGTTCTTAACTTGCTGGATCATGAGACCTTTTTGTCCTAAATTAAAAGTTCTTTGAATTAGGAATTAAACTACTACTACTTGTGCTTATTGTGCTTTATCATGGAGGTTCATGACTCATCTATAAATAGAGATAGCCGTAGTAACCCTGCTTGCACTTCACAAAGATACAAACATTAATCATGGCTGCCATTGCTATTCAATCCATCCTTCTTTCTGCTTTCCTCTGCTTTTTCCTCGGCCTCCTCATCAACAGCCCAGCAGGTTGTGAGGCTGATAGCATCTTGTACAGCAGTCTGGGCCAGCAACACCGCTCGTGACAGTGGTAACTATGTTCTTATACTTCAGAAGGACGGCAACGTGGTTATCTACGGCAGTGCAATTTGGGCTACCGGCACCTCGACACACTTGGTTGGGGTTATATAATCGGATCAGCTAGCTGAGCCAAAAGGGTAACATTGTCCATGACATTAAAGTTTATTATAACCATGTATTTATGTTTATAATAAGGTTGTGTTTGGTATGCATTCTGCTGTACATAAAAAGAAATGTTGTTTGTTTTGAATTCTTGTTCTCAAATCCCGGCATGTATCCAAGAATAAGGTCCATTCTGGAATCCCATTTTTATCCATACTGTTTTCTCATTCTAACAGTCTTATGTTTTGGTGAGCGTGAGCCGTGATTTGTGAACATAAGAGAAGATATATGAAGTTCTTGTCAAAAAATAAAGCCGCGTTACAAGATCTATAGCACACCCCCGCACTCCAGAGGAGCCGAATCCGCTTTCATCTACCCTTGGCACAAAACCTGAGTTGCAGCCAACATGCTGTAGGGATCGATCCCATGGTGCGCTTCATGCCCATGCTCACCAAGAGGTCTCAAGTTCAAGTCTCTTGGCTCGTATCTTATCCCCCCCCCTTCTATCAACTATATATGTAAACCTCCCAATTCCCATAAAAAAAAAATATTTAGACTCGAAGCAATTGGATCGGAATATTCCCCTCCAATGGGCCAATGATTCAAACTCAAACCCAACGGAATGTAGCATAGGATCTAGGGATTGGAATATTCCACTCCAATAGATCAATGGATCAAAGCCAAGTCCAAAACTTATGGCACAAATCCTATGAGTGCCCCCTCCGTCTTAGGAAGAGGAGGGGCTTTATTATGGAGCTCAAACAACATTTTTATTTTTTTGTCCCTGTTGCCTGACCAGAATGTCAGAAATGACACCTATCGAGGGTAAACTTTAAGAAGCTGTATCTTTTGATGTAACGGTTCGATTTTGATGAACCAAACGTTGTTGGAAAGCCTATTGCGAATCCCATCCGTTGGAATGGAGACCGACTCCTGATTCAACCTGAAACAGAATCGAAAGGATATTCCAAGTAGGGATGTAAAAATCAGATTCGGTTTGGATAGTGCTATGTCCGTATCCGTATTTGATTAGCTTTTGGATGGATTTGGATAATGCTAAATGGATACAGATCGGATATTTTATCCGTTTACATGTAAGTATAGCTTTTCGAATAACTATAGTCTATTCGTATCCGCATCCGTTTAGCTTTCGGACGGATTCGGATAATACTAAACGGATACATAAATAGATTTTGGTTATTCATTTACATCCCTAATTCTAAGTGAGAGGCCACACAAAATGATAATTCACGTGAAATAATATGGTCAATTTTTTACCAATTTCTAGAATCAGGTTTACCATGGTAAGGAATACTATTTCCTTAAAGTTTTGGTCAATTTTAAAAACGGCTTAGGAAGGCATCCCACATCAAGGGCAAATCGGTCAATATTACGACACACAGACAAGATAGAATTTTGGTGGCCCTAGAAGTTATCTAGGGTGACAAAAAGTGGTATCTATATCATACCCCTCTTTGAGGAGTTGAGCTCAGCACTCCTAGGGAGTAGCTAGTCATTGGGTGGTGCCGCACACATTCCTAGGCATACACCGAGATGTGTGCAGCACAACCCCACCCTTGGATGCCCCCTAGGCGTGCCCTGGGTGCTGAGCTCCCTAGAGAGGAGTCGGATCCCTCTTTGAGCGAGGAGATGCTAGAGATGAGAGTCAAAGATATAATTCTACATTTGTCACATCCAAGCAAAATACCACCACCTCCTTGCTCAAGGGTATATGAGTGAAAAAATTAGTAAACACAATCAACTAGATTGGTACTCATGATCTTTCCAAGCTAAAACACGATGCATGGAAACTGGAAAATAAAAATTCGGTGTGTGAGTGTGGTGTAGATGGTGTTAGAAAAGAAAAGACGTTGGGTCAATATTGGATTCCTCTAGCAATAGGGATCTTTCCTTGGTGGGAAAGATTGGATGGGTTGGTGATTGAGTCCCAATAGGAAACTCAATATTCCTTGTCCATGTGTGCTATCAATTTGGGAGTGAGAGGGCAAATCACATATATTCATGAAATTGCCAAAATTTAGAAGTACTCTCTCATCCTTGGAAAATCGGTGGAGCACTCCCCTTCCTAGAACCGTTCTCTCTTCCTCTCCCTCTTTTGGTGTTTGATCTTGGAGAAAGCTTGGGTTTTGAGAACCCTTATGTGTGGAGGAGTTGGCTTGATCGTATGAGAACGCCAAGCTTTGCGTAGTGTGTGGAACGACTGAGAAAGGGCCATCATCGGTTGGAGGTCCTGCATCTGTGAGACTCTAGGTAACGATCGATTCCCCTGTTGTTCTAGATATTTTAATAGCATTCTCCATTGATAGAATCGATCCTACCACGCTTCCGCGGATCTATGTTGATCGCCTTCAGATGGAGATTAATTGTTGTAGTGGTGTGTACTGCAAACTCCTGGGCCATGGTTTGAGGATTCGGTATGGGATCCGCTAGATTGATCAATTCGTATCGATATCGACCTAACTGATCAAGTATTAGTGGGTCAGTACAAATAAAGCTTAAAAAGTAAGGAAATTCAATTTTTAAAGAAAAAATAATAGTAAATTCTTCCGATTAAAACCATTACGGAGCAATTTAGACTGATGTCGGATTGGCCGATACCATATCCGATACTAATTCCTAAATCCTTGTCTTGGGCTGAATATACTAGATGCAACCACTGTATAATGGGAAATGCAGTAAACCACATCGGCACATAAGACCAGGACATACTCACAATATGACAAATACAGAAGAAATGGTAATGCAATAAACTGCAGCAGTACATAGGACTGAAACAGACTCCATACATGATAAACTATGAGAAATTCGTTTGAGGTGACATGGTCGTTGACTATGATAACTAAAATGTACTTATAGAATGCCAATGTCAAAATTGATCTTCTCAATTATCATCATCAATTTTTGGAAGGAATGGAATGGGCATTTAGGAAGGGTAGCTGGCGACCTACCAAATCTTTCCCCATTAAACATTATTTCGAGAGTTGTACAATTCTAATAATTTCTATATGGGCCTAGGGATGCCCTAGTAAGGACGAGTGATATGATCCCAATCGAAAGAGCTTTAAAAGCTAGGAGCAAGCCTAAAATGATTATAGAAAAAGTTGTGAGGAATGATATGCATATTTTAGGTCTTGTACCAAGTATGACCTTGGATAGATCTTATTGGAGGGTAAAAAGTAGTAAGAACCCATGCATGATATTTAAGTTTTTGCAACCTTGTGACACAAATAAAGGGCACAAAACCATAATTCTTTCCTTGAGTTTCTTGATCATAAGACCTTTTTGCCTAAATTAAAAGTTCCATTAGTATTTATCAAAAAATTAAAAAAGTTCCTTTAAAAAATAAACTACTACTTGTGCCATTATAACGCAAAATAAAAGAAGTTATTTATTTAGCGAAAAGTTTCCCTCGACAAGGAGGCCAGAAAGAAATCTCTTGACAAGTTATAACTTATTTTTGCATGTAAGGATGTTATAGTAATTTTGAACTATACCGTTGCATATATATAAGGCATGGTTTGGATTTGTCATGTATGACGTATGAAATTCAAATTCAATCATATACTTTTTTCATGACAAAAGTTTTCCTCCCATGTATGTCCCTAACTGACCATATATATCTCCACAAGAACCTTGTATCTCACGGGCAATGGATGATGAGACCTTACATGGGATAAATCTCACCTCTTAGTGTGGATTTTTATTTGAGTATTTTATAATTGATCTAGTCACACTTACTTGCCTTGATTAGTGATTACATACCCAATCCCTCTATCTTGATATTTACCGAATATGATATAAGTTTTAAGGAAATTACATAATCATGATTACAAAAATTACTTTTTTTTTTTTTGAAAAACACTTTCATTTCCTTTTACTTTTGTTTACACCTTAATTTATAAATTTTACATCATATTTTTTATCATTGACTGAAACACCATACATACTTTTTAAGGTTGTACATTGCACGTGCCATGAAAGGGTTCTTTTATGAATATGAACAACAAAGTGGAAAAGTGGTAGAGAAGGTTGTGGATAGTTACTTAACCACTTAGAGATGTTCAAATTTAAAATTAAAAAAAGAATGGAAATTGAAATAACCCACAATTATCAAGGGAGCAACTATAAAAGAAGAGAATGCAAAAAAAAACAAGCCCCGATCAACACAAACATGTCTTTACATTACAATTTATCTTTTGTTTTTTTTAGTATAATCTTTACCTTGACCATTTGGTCTTCCTATCGATCAAGCCTTTCTTTTGGTTTCTCTCACTGATATGTTCTTTGAATCTACTAGTATTGAATTCAATATAATACTTGGTCCTTCCCAATCCAGAGTTAATATCATCAATGGTTGCAATCTACAACTAGCCATGTTGTCAGAATCAATAGTACAGTTTTACATTAAGTTGAGAAACTTCAACAGTTCATCGCTAGACAAGATGCGACCGGCCACTTCAACAGATGCACTATTGACAACAAAAGATTTGATGTGTTTAGTGTAGTTAACACCAAGTTGTATGTGTTCAACAGTCCGTAGACGATCACGTAAGTATTTTCAACGGGTATGTATTGGCAAGTTATCAATTTGATTTTCAATCTTCTTCCTCCTCTTCTTCCATTGCGTTTTTATTTTCCTAAAGTCTTTGGAGAAATCGAGGCACAGTAAAGATCTCATTTTGTCTTGTTTAGAAGTTGGATTTTATTCCATCACATTTCATTGAGTCGCATGACTCTAGCATGCTTGCGCTCTCTATCTCATATCACCCATTACGGATGGCCGATTAAACGGTAGACCGATTTGCTTGAGCGATCGAAAAAAAAGCCAAACAACTTGCAGTCAAATGGAGACTTAATTCTTTCATCATCGAAAATAGATGCCGGATCCAAATCCTCTACTAATGAGCTGCCCGGCAGGACCGTGCTGCCGAGACACAACAAGGCGGGGAATGACCGCCTTACCCGAGCAGGGGTAAGGCGGTCATTCCTCGCCTCACTATGTCTCGGCAGCACCGCCCTGCCGGACAGCTCGGCAATAGAGGATCCAAATTGCATAGATGCCTCACCATTCTCCTTTCTCCCCCTTCTATAAAACATGGGAACATGAATCTCATCATTTTCACAATCATGAATTATCATTTTTACGCTAATCAATGCTTGCTTTTGCTGCAAATCTAAGACTCTTATACCTTATCTTGTTGGGAATATATTGGATATGGTGAGTGTGGGGTAAAGGTGAATTTATAGGTCAATTACTGGTATGATTCATCTTTTTGGCAAGAATGACTCATCTATAAATAGAAATAAACCCTAGTAACCCTACTTACACATAACAAAGATATACACAAGAATCATGGCCGCCATTTCTATCCATCCCTTCCAACCCCTCATTATTTCTACTCTCCTCTACTTCTTCCTTGGCCTCCTCATCAACAACCCAACAGGTTGTGAGGCTGAGAACATCTTGTATGGCAACGAATCTCTCAATAATGGCGAATCACTCGAATATGATAACTATAGATTTAAAATTCAAGAAGACTGCAACTTGGTTCTCTACCAGGGTGATTCAGCAATATGGGCTTCTAACACTGATGGAAAGGGCCAAAATTGCTATTGTCGGATGCAATCGGATGGGAATCTTGTCATCTATGAACCTGGTGATCCCGATCGAGCAGTCTGGGCCAGCAACACTGATCGTGACAGTGGCAACTATGTTCTTATACTTCAGAAAGATGGCAATGTGGTTATCTACGGCAGTGCAATTTGGGCTACTGGCACCTCGGCACAATTTGGTACAATGAATTGGTTGGGGATAATTGGATCAGATGAGCCAAAACGTAACATTAGCAAAAATTAGAAGGAACTACTCTACTATATATGTCGTCCATGTCTCTATGATAATAAAGTTTGGAACCATGTAGTAATGTTTATACTAGAGTCTTATACTCTTGGCACAAAACTTGAATTGCACCTGACATGCCACGTGGCATTTTTAAGACTCGGGAGGGAGTGAAATATTCCTCTCCAATGGGCCAATGAGTCAAACTCAAGCCCAACGCAATATTTATGGATCCACTAGAACAAGATGCTCGGGTAGGGGTAAGACGATCATTGCACGCCTCACTGTATCTAGGCTGCACGGTCCTGCCGGGCAGCTCGGCAATAGAAGATCCAATCTCAATATTTATAATAGGAGGGATTGAAATATTCCACTCCAATGGGTCAATAATTCAAAAGCACGTTCAAGACTCAAGGCCCAAGGCCCAAGGCCCAATACTAAGGTCATGTTTGGGTAACGCTTCTGTTTCTTGTTTTTGGTTTAAACACACGTACCCCCTTGTAATGCACCCAATATTCCTCGTACCCACTAAGCTTCCGATAAGTCCACGTATCACCCCTCAATATTCCTCGTACCACCGCTGCTTTACCCTCTAATGCCATTTAAATCCACACCAAGTGTTAAAGGCTAAAAAATGACCAAACTACCCTTTCTTCTATTTTTCTAAAATTTTGAAAAGACCTAATTGCCCTGACCTATTTGCTAAAATTTGAAAATACCAAAATTGCCTCATCTTCCCCAAATCATTATCTTCTTTTACATACCCACCACCACCACCGAGCTCCTTGATGAACGTTTCATTGATCCCATCTCATTGCTACCAGAACCTGCTGAAGATAGAGGAAGTTGCAGTAGAAGATGCTCTAGATCAACCACATCTTCCTTCCCCAAATTGATTGAGATTTCGTTCCCGTATTGCAGATGGTCCTTGAAACTTCTACAAGCAACTTCCGTGAGTGCTTCTCCATTTTCCAATTGAAGACTATAAAATAACAATTAGAGAATGGCATCTGGGTTCTAAACGGTGGACATTCTTCCCTTCCCTGTGCAAAAAACATAGGTTCCAAAATGTCTGTAAGGACTAAGCTCGATGAAGCTAGTAACTGTTTGCAACAACGAATTGGTACAACCCATGAATGTGGAAGCGGTGTGGCTTGCAAGGGACGAAGCATTTCTCACTACATCATAGAAGGACGATGATGCTTCTTGAGTTCTAGCGATGGATTCCAGCTGGGTTGGGTTGAAGCAAGGGAGAAGGGTCTGCAATTTTCCTTTGATGGATGAGAGAAGAGATCGAGAGTAACACCCGAGGGATAATATCGTATCTGATGACGAAATGTACAAAGTACGGTGCCAAGTTTTCTCGCCGGAGGGCATGGCCAAAGATTTGGTTGCCAACGAGGGGAGACCCAAACATTACACACCGAGCAGGAGAGACAATATTGTAGCTAATATGGCGATCGGAGCTCCAGATGAGTATCCTGTAAATACTACTGTCCTTTTTTCCATTCACAGCTCGACGCACCTGAGATTTTGAACAGATCAGAACCAGCAGGATTCAATTACTTCTTTTCCATGGATTAATTAAGCGAGCCCATAAACCAAACAGACAATTTGAAAAGAAAAAGGGGAAGAAATGAATCAATCGTACCTCCTGCTGTATCGTCTTCTGCGACCATGAGAGAGAGAGAGAGAGAGAGAGAGAGAGGGGGGGGGGGTTAATACGGGTATTTGCATCCTACACTAATTCCATTACATTTGCCTGCTGAGATTGTTAAACAATTGCATGAATACCACACCGGCCAGCTGGCTGGGAAACAGCATTGACATATCATGGTGGTGTTTGGAAGGACCCTCTGCATCTGCATGCATGCATGGTTGTGATATTTGTGATATATATGTCTATATATCCTTCCATCTGTTCCATTCGTTGGGGCTTAGTGGTATCAATTTCCTGAACACTGACAACACGTATGTAATTGGAATCTTCATTCATTAATTACTTTTGTCAATTAGAGAAATGATTCCATCTATAAATGAACTAACCCTTGCTTAGTGCTTCTTACACAAAGATACAAGCAAGCAAGCATGGGTGCCATTGCTATCCAAACCATCATTACTTCTGCTCTCCTCTACTTTTTCCTGGGTCTCCTCATCAACAACCCGGCAGGTTGTGAGGCTAAGCGCATATTATTCCGCAACGAAGTTCTGAAAGATGGCTACTCTCTCCAATGTGGTGACAATCTCTTTAAAATGCAACATGACTGCAACCTGGTCCTCTACCATGGTACTACCCCAGTATGGGCTTCTAATACCGGAGGATTGGGCCGGAATTGCCATTGTAGGATGCAATCGGATGGAAATCTTGTAGTCTATAATCAAAATAATCGCCGAATCTGGGCCACCAACACCAGTCGTGGCGAGGGTCACTATGTTCTTATACTTCATAGTGACGGCAACGTGATTATCTACGGCGGTGCTATTTGGACTACCAAAACCTCCAGAGAGTCTGATGATCCAATCACTTCGTTGGGGGAAATCGGATCATATGACCCACAAGGTTACATTATGGATCAGCAGTAATTAGAAGTAATTCGAAGGAAGGAAGGAATAAGGAACTACTATGTATGTCTCTAGAAATAAAATAATCCATAATAGTAGAGAAACTTGTACCACTTGATATTTGAGTCTTTATGGATAATCGTTCTTCACTTAAAATCACCATAAAATTATGTGTTGGGGATAGGATCCAGATCCTCTATGGCGTGCTGCCCGTAGCGGTCTGAGTAGCGTAGACTGAGCCGTGTGCGTAAAGATTGCTTTATCCCTGTCCAAACGTCTTGTTCGAACGAGGGTAAGGTGGTCATCGCACACATGGCCCAGTCTGCACTGCACAGACCGCTACGGGCTACTGCGCCATAGACGATCTGAATTGGTTGGGGATATGCATGTCTCACTCCATTTAATCAACGATGATTGTGAACCAATAATGATGGCGACGATGAAAAGCCCAACTGAAGCACACCTGAAATTTGCACCATTTACATTGTCCACCACCCTGGCCCAACCTCAAAAACTTATAGGATGGGCTCTGGATCACTTTCAACTAGGCCCAGATCTAATCAAGCTTTGGCTATATAGACGGTAGCTTTGGTTAAATTATTCCATTTCCTTGGCTGTCAGCCTTGTTCTGCTACAAGTATAGCAGCAAAATTTTTTTACGCTAGGGATGTTTGCTTTTGCTGCAAATTTAAGACTTTTATACCTTATCTTGTTGGGAAAATCTTGGATATGGTGAGTGTGGTTGGAGGTGAATTACTGGTTGGATTAATCTTTTGCCCAAGAATGACTCATCTATAAATAGAGATCAACCCTAGTAACCCTGCTTACACAACGTACAAAGATATATACAAGAATCATGGCAGCCATTTCTATCCATCCCTTCCAACCCCTCATTATTTCTGCTCTCCTCTACTTCTTCCTTGGCCTCCTCATTAACAACCCAACTGGTTGTGAGGCTGAGAACATCTTGTACGGCAACGAAGCTCCCAATAATGGCGAATCACTCGAATATGATAACTATAGATTTAAAATTCAAGAAGACTGCAACTTGGTTCTCTACCAGGGTGAATCAGCAATATGGGCTTTTATAGGGGTGTCAACCGGTCAGGCTCAGACGGGTTCGGTCGGGCCTCACCAATTGTGTTGGCTACACTGTGTCCGACCATTTAAGTATTCGGTCCGAGCCTAGACAGGGTCGCTCGGTGTCGGTCTTTAATCGGGTACTAAAATCGGACTTTAATCGGGCCTTACCCTGGTTGTGGGCCTGTTTAACTTGTCATCGGGTCTTACCCGGGTCTTAATCGGGCCTTAACAGAATTAAATTACTACTTGAAAAAATGCAGAGAAAGAAAATGGGTTTCCACCAAAACACATTCAAGACCCAAATCCAAGCCCAATTTGTTAAACCATAATCTTTTCCTGAACTTATGTTTATTAGTTTTTATTTACTGATTTGTTTCTTTTTGTAATTATAATTAACTCAAATCTATGAAGTGCTTATGCTTATCAGCTCAATCATCATTGACGGTACTGGGTTTGTCCTGCAATTTGTTTTGTCTTTAAAATATTTGATTCTGCTGGACTAGTGCTTGCTTTGATTCATTTAACTAGCAGGTTCTTTCATCTAATATTTAACGGACACCAATTTGGAGCAAGACCCCCCCCCCCCCCGCCCTTTTTGTATATGTCTGGTTCTGATTCTATGAAATGAGAAACTTAATGGAGAAGAATATAACCATTTTCCTGAGTTAAGGAAACCCATCAATTGAATTGCCCATTAATTTGGGCTTAATGGGCTAATCATTTTAAGGAGTTAAATAGGAAAAGAAAGAGAGGGTTTATCAGGTGGGCTAAATGGATTAATGGAGGGAGGTTTGCTTAAAGGGTCAAGCTAGGTTGGGCTCTAACTGGGCGGGCTAGGTCAGGCCTAAAAACGGTTGGTCCGGTCGGGTGTCCGAAGGACTAGGACCCCACAGCGGGGCCGCCCTATTATTAAACGTGTTGGGCCTAAGCCTGACACGTTTAAGAATCGGTTCGGTCCGGGTCGAACTTTAACCGGGTGGGCTCGGTCTGGCCTGGAATTGACACCCCTACTTTTAACACTGATGGAAAGTGCCTAAATTGCTATTGTCGGATGCAATCCGTTGGGAATCTTGTCATCTATGAACCTGGTGATCCCGATCAAGCAGTCTGGGCCAGCAACACTGATCGTGACAGTGGCAACTATGTTCTTATACTTCAGAAAGATGGCAATGTGGTTATCTATGGTAGTGCAATTTGGGCTACTGGCACCTCGGCACAGTTTGGTACAATGAATTGGTTGGGGATAATTGGATCAGATGAGCCAAAACGTAACATTAGCAAAAGTTAGAAGGAACTACTCTACTATATATGTCGTCCATGTCTCTATGATAATAAAGTTTGGAACCATGTAGTAATGTTTATACTATAGTCTTAAACTCTTGGCACAAAACTTGAATTGCACCCGACATGCCATGTGGCATTTTTAAGACTCGGGAGGAGGATCAGGATCATCTACGGCCTGCTTGCCCGTAGCAGCCATAGCAGTGCCCTAATGAGGTACGGTGCAATGACCACCTTACCCTTGCCCGAGCGCCTTGCTCAAGTAGGGGTAAGGCGATCATTGCGCTACGCTTCATTAGGGTGCTGCTATGGCTGCTACGGGCAGCAGGCCGTAGACGATCTGAATTCTTGGGAGGGAGTGGAATATTCCTCTCCCATGGGCCAATGAGTCAAACTCAAGCCCAACGCAATATTTATGATCGAAGGGATTGGAATATTCCACTCCAATGGGTCAATAATTCAAAAGCAAGTTCAAAACTCAAGGCCCAAAGCCCAATACTAAGTTCGCGTTTGGGTAACGCTTCTATTTCTTGTTTTTAATGTTTTTCTATGCTACTGGCACAGAGAAATGAAATCTTGCGTTTGTTACCATCGGTCTATTTTTCTATACCAGCGAAACAAACCAGCCTCATTTTCGTGTTTGAAACAGCTTTGGAGAAACATGGTAAACCATATTTTGCAAATTTCAAAACGGTTTTTTTGGAAAACAAATGGAGTTGAGTTAAAATAGATGTTCTCGGTAATTTCTCCTTTTACCCAAGTGCCCCTCCCTCTCTTCTTCTTCCTCTTAGGAAGAGAGGCTTTATTGTTTATCAAAAAAAAAAAAGAGAGGCTTTATTGTGGAGCTCAAACGGAAATGCGAGTTCTGATGTGGGATTCAAAATTGGGATTATAGCATTTTTTTTTTTGGGAAATTATCAACACCACCCCACCCCTTGACGTTTGCCTATTTTTAAGGCACACCCACTAACTATTATATTATTAGAACCACCCGTTGCTATAGCAAACTAATTCCACACAGACCCCCTACAGTTAGTTAAGTGGTGATGTCAACTATATAATATTTTTAAAAGACAATTCAACCTTTCTTAGTGGGTGAAGTACCTAATCTACCCTTTCAATTAAAACACCCACAAACCCTTCTTCTTCTGGATTTTTATCATCTCAATTACATCTTCGTCAATTACATTTCAAGTGCACACCTAAGATGAGGACACGTGGCTTAATAGAATCTCACGGTCGAAATTGAATTGAACGATTTCACTTTCATTTCACACATTGCTATTTTTCCCTCCGTTCTCTCTTTCTCTCTCTCTTTCCCACCTCTCCTCTCTCACGACGACCTGACCAGACGACGGTGGAGGTGGTTTCCGTCATCGTAATCTGCAACCTCACGCCGGCGCGACAACCTCACGTCGATGGAGCACCCTCACAAACCTCTTTCTTTTTAAATCCCTAACTCCCTCTCTACCATAGCTCCAGATTCGAATCGTTCTTCTTCTTCCTCGCACAAACGAAGCTATTGTCCCCTGCAACTTCAGGTATGGGACTATTTCAGTCAAAGAATCATGGTTTTCCCTATACCAAACCCAGCTTTGTTCTGATTTTGCATTTATTTTGCAGACCAAACCCTATCTCCTCTCCTCCAAGGCAGCGGCGGCGACGACTACGGCAACTCCTCTTCACACTCCAGGTATCCCCATGACTCATTTCCTTCGATCTCTGTTACCTTTACATTGCCTCTTTGTTTGTGGTTTTTTTTTTTTTTTTTTTGTTGATTTGGAACCAAGTCAATCAGTGATTATTTAGTGGATTCTGAGTGGTACTTCTGTGGATTCAGAAGTGAAGACCTGGTGGATTCCTGTTCTGTTTTTTTTTGTTTTGTGTTCTTTCTTTTTTTATGTATCCCTTTCTATCATTCAAGCAAGGTTCAGGTTAGATTTGTTAGTTTCTAAACCCGATGGCTATAGTGTTTTACCTGAAATTACAGTTTCAGATTTGCTTCCATCCTTGATTCTAGCTTCTGATTTGGTTATTGATTGTTTCTTGCCATACCTGAATGCAGTTTATCTCTTTCTCTGTTTTCAGTTTCTTTTCGATTTAAAACTTTCCATCAATTTCTGGTTTTTCCTGGTTCATGTCAAATTTCTGCGTCGATTTGGTAGAAGATAGGACGTAAACTTGATAGAAATGTTAAACCTTTAAGACAAAGTTCAACTTTTGTCAAGTTAAGAAGGAAAATTGATTTAAAGTGGGACAACAATTCTCTAGTTTGGAGGTCTTTATATCATTGTGAAAAAGCACATAATAGATATGGAAACCTGTGTATTTTGGCATCATCATCAGTAGCAGTTTCAGTTTGACTTGCTATTGCTAACTGCTTCCATGTCCATGCATTTTGAAACTTCCTTAGAAAATGCCAGATTCACGAGGTTGTACAAGAAAAAGAAAAGGGACTGGATGCTTTAGGCAAGTTGCTTATATGGACTGCCTTATCTTTCTTTCTTTATGATTTATCAGCTCTGAATCATTTTCAATACCTAACATTATAGTAATTGAAGATGATGGATCAAATTCTCAAGAACTATAAACACAGACCTGAACCCGGCTATCTCTGCTCTGTGCTTACAAACTACACTTCCTCACTGTTTCCTCATGATGGTGCTTCCTTGTTAGAATTTTAGTAATGTACAGGGGAGGATCAATATGAACTGAACCCAGTGCAATAATATTCATGAAGATATCTCTTTATCAACTTGAGTTTTATTTTGGGTTCTGAACACCATTTCTCATTCCATTTGATTGGGATCCATAAGAGCTAGGACCAGTCCAAGTTCCCTGCATTAAACCCACCTTTGCCCTCTCTCTCTCTCTCTCTCTCTCTCTCCATATAACCCCCATCTAACCAAAAAAAAAAAAAAAAAAATGTACACTGATAGACACCTCATATAAAAACTAGACATGGTAATAAAGTGTCTATTAAATGTGGAGTCTTGGTGAAATTGTTCTTATCATATTAACTGTGATTTTATTTTGTTTGTTTGCAAGGATTGCTCTGTGAAACTGTTGAGGAATTCCCTGAAAGTCTTGCGAACCCATACTCAAAGAGGTTCTTATGGGCAGAGAGCACTCCAAGAGGGCCACTTGGTCTTATGTGAATGACATAGTTCTTAGGGAGAATTATTACAAGCGTCCTATGAAGAAGAGTACTTCAAGGGGCTTGAAGCTTATTTTAGGGTTTCATAATTCTTAATATGGGCAGACCAATTCAGTCAATTGATGAACTATTATATGTACATCTTGTAAAAACTTTTATAAATGGTTGATATGTGAGGATTGAGTTCCTTTTTGTCTAGTTTGTGTGACTAGGAAATTCAAGTGATCACATATATATCCTTGCTATACTAGCAGGGGAAAGTAGTGGGGCTTATGGAACGAGAGACCCCTCATTGAGAATCATCTGTTTTGGGTAGCTAGAAAAATTCCAATTTCTGGTATGATGACAAAAGACTGCTTCACCCACTCATGTTAGTGGTGGAAAGATGATCCCTTCTAAAAAGAATACCACCTTAAAAAACAAGAAATTAGATATAGATGATCATTATTACTCCACATTAAATGAGCTTTAAAATCAAGAACCTCATATCTGTCCAAACTCATGTCATCAACTAAGCACATCTAAGTGACAGACTTGCTGTAGTAATTGACTGATTCATGACTCACTCGATCCATACTCCAAGAGTTGATACACTGCTATTACCACCCAAAGTTGGGAACATGACCATACATGAAATTTCTAATGTGCACTTAATAAATTTGTTAGCTGTGCTTGCAAACTTTCATTGAAAGAGAAGACATTCAAAAAACCTTGTGCTTACAAGGGGTCAATCCCTACATGTATGCTGAGGGATCAGCCTTGGCTTCAATTACAAGCAATAAATTTTCTAAAATCTAAAAAAAAAAAAAAAAAACTTGCTATAACTAGTCCAAATAAACAAAATAGAAACTCAAAAGGAGGCTGGTAGCTGCAATTGAGGCTAATAACCCATGGCTCAGGCTAAAGCCTTCCTCCCCTTTTTCTTAGAGGCAGCATCACTTTCTTTGTTCTTTCATTATCTACAACACCACCCAGTTATTGGAGTCTGAGCGTGTGACTTGAAGCATCGAAACCTATAGTATAAAATCAAGGTGAATGAAAGTTAATTTTTAAGAGCATGAATGTAGGAAAAGCTAGAAGTAAAGTCAATTTTTAAGAGCATGGATGTAGGGAAAGCTAGAAGTCAAGTCAATTTTTAAGAGCATGGATGTAGGGCAGCAATAGGATGTATTTTTTAGGATGCAAATACTCTTCAAATCAAGCTAGAGTGAAGGTAATTTATTGGACACAAACAGCTACAATCAATATCAAAAGCAATATGGCAAAGCATATTGAATGGAGGGTTTTATTTTAAACCCCAAAAAATGTAAGAGTTCTAGTCACTGAAAAATGAGGTCCATGATCTATCAGAAGGAGGGTTTTATTTTAAACCTCAAAATGTAAGAGTACCATAGTGTAAACTCACAACATAGCTGTTAGTATTTTAGGGGCATTCATACCCAAACTCATGTCATCAACTAAGCACATCATATCTAAGTGACTGACTTACCATGCAAAACAGAACCAATAACAGGTCCATAAATTGATTAATTGTCAAGTTTACATTCTATCTTCTACCAAATCGACACAAAAATTTGACATGAACCAGGAAAAACCAGAAATTGATGGAAAGTTTTAAATCGAAAAGAGACTGAAAACAGAGAAAGAGATAAACTGCATTCAGGTATGGCAAGAAACAATCAATAACCAAATCAGAAGCTAGAATCAAGGATGGAAGCAAATCTGAAACTGTAATTTCAGGTAAAACACTATAGCCATCGGGTTTAGAAACTAACAAATCTAACCTGAACCTTGCTTGAATGATAGAAAGGGATACATAAAAAAGAAAGAACAAAAAAAAAAAACAAAACAAAAACAGGAATCCACCAGGTCTTCACTTCTGAATCCACAGAAGTACCACTCAGAATCCACTAAATAATCACTGATTGATTTGGTTCCAAATCGACACAATAACAACAACAACAACAACAACACAAAAAAAAAAAAACAAAGAGGCAATGTAAAGGTAACAGAGATCGAAGGAAAGGAGTCATGGGGATACCTGGAGTGTGAAGAGGAGTCGCCGTAGTCGTTGACGCCGCTGCCTTGGAGGAGAGGAGATAGGGTTTGGTCTGCAAAATAAATGCAAAATCAGAACAAAGCTGGGTTTGGTATAAGGAAAACCATGATTCTTTGACTGAAATAGTCTCATACTTGAAGTTGCAGGGGGCAATAGCTTCGTTTGTGCGAGGAAGAAGAAGAACGATTCGAATCTGGAGCTATGGCAGAGAGGGAGTTAGGGATTTAAAAAGAAAGAGGTTTGTGAGGGTGCTCCATCGACGTGAGGTTGCCGCGCCGGCGTGAGGATGCAGATTACGGTGACGGAAACCACCTCCACCGTCGTCTGGTCAGGTCGTCTTGAGAGAGGAGAGGTGGGAAAGAGAGAGAGAATGGAGGGAAAAATAGCAATGTGTGAAATGAAAGTGAAATCGTTCAATTCAATTTCGACCGTGAGATTCTATTAAGCCACGTGTCTTCATCTTAGGTGTGCACTTGAAATGTTATTGATGAAGATGTAATTGAGACGATAAAAATCCTCTTCTTCCTCACACTTAGCTAACAACATTGGAGAACATCCACCGCAACCTGTCGTCTTCATCTCTACTCGCTTTCATTTTTCCGATTTTCATACTGAAACTCTTATTCCATCATCACTGAACCATTCCACCTCTACCTTCTACCTTTCCAAAAGAAAACCTTACCTAGTCGTCCCACCATCTCCACCTTCTAATCCACTGACCAAACATTTTTCTTCTCTATTTGTCTCCCAACCAAAAACTTATTTCTCTCATGCTCTACTGGTCTTCCAAAACCCACCGATCAAAACCCCTACCCATTATGACTGAACCCATTACTAACCTACCATTTACATTCTACTGTTGCTAAAATCGCATTTCCATTCTTCCCTTTCTATTCTCTTCTATATTTTCCAGCTATTACACCATTACCGTGGTGTTTCTGTGACCATATGAACCTATAACCCATTCTTCCCCCACCCCCCGTCTTTCTTCTATTCGATTTCCTCACCTTTGATGTATCCTTGTGACCCCAACTGTAGGAAGAAACAGCCACGGTCATCCTCCCTGAAGCAGCCACGGTACAATGTATGAAAATAATTTCAGGATCCATGGTAGCTCAGTTCATCCTAGGGAAGAAGTGATTCGAACCATTTGATTTTGACGACTGTGAGAGGGGTAACATTAATTCTTCATCACGGTACCAACCTAGGGAGCTCAGGGAAATCCTCTGACTTATTCATTGTTGTTGCTCCACCTCCATCGGATTAACCACGATTGAACCTCAACGTTTCTGCCGTTGCAATTCCTATGGTTTCTGTTTAATTTTATTTGATTGTGTCGGTCTGTAATATGAATTTCCACCCCTGTTTTTTATTTTGTTCGTCGTACCATTTGGCCCGTGACTGACCTTCGCCGACCAGCATTGCAAGCGCATACCCGGATCACAGAGGACCGACCCCCATTGCCAATATTTTAAGTTTGCCACAGCTTCAGGGTGGAAGAAATGGCTGGGTACTGGTTTTCGCTAGAAAAACAACGCTTTTCTTTGTGGCCGTCACCGTCGCTACTGTTGTTAATGGTGTTGTGGTGATTGTTTCCGGTGGCACTTGTTCTGGCAGCATTGTTTTGGGGGCTTGGGAAGTGAAGGAAGAGAGGTCGTCTTCTTCTTTTTCTTAGGGGAATACAGTGTGTGTTTAAGAAATGATTTAGGTAAGGTTTTTTTAATGTTTTAGTGTGACGGGTATTTTGGTCAAAACAATTTTAATTGTTAACACCGTTCAAAAATGGGTAACCATTGATATTATGGTAGTTAGTGGGTGTGCCTTAAAATATAGCCAAACGTGAGGGGGTGGCGCTGATAATTTCCTTTTTTTTTTTTGGGTTTGTGGGGCCTAACTAGAATTAATGTCAGAAATGACATCTATCAATGGTAAACTTTAAGGCTATTTTTGGAAGCAAAGAAAATAAAAGAAAAAATTCCAAAAAAAATAGAAGATGAATTTAAGCATAGAGATAAATGCATAAATCAATGATTATATTATCATGTTTTTTGTCTTATTATGTTTTATCTTTATTCGATTTTCATACGCAGTTCCAAACACAACATATGAAAATATAGTTTTTGATTTAATGGTCTGATTTTCATAAATGAAACGTCATTGGAAAACAATAAGAGCTATACTCAAAGTGAAAGGCCATACTAAACAATAATTCACATGAAATAATGGCCAACTTCGCACCAAATTCTAGATTCGGGTTTACCATGGTAAGGCATAATAGTCCTTTAAAGTTTTGGTCAAGTTTAAAAAAGGTTTAAACATGCTTCTATCTTGCTATGCCGCAATTGCTTGTTATTCCACATATACGAAAATCCAAACAAGGTCTACCAAATTATTCTGATTAACAAAGATATTGAATTCTTGCAGTTGGGCTTGAGTAACTGCTCGACCACACTTCTTATCAGACACGCTTAAATAAGCGCATTAATCAATTCACTACATAACATCCTGTTGGACAAGTGTGTGTCCATCAAACCTGGTTTGGTCCGGTTCACCTTTGTTATTGAACTTTTATACATTTTAGTTTTATATTGTCACATGCGATATAAACTTTTTGAGCATTATGTGTCCATAAGTTTAACTTAAAATGGTAGTCATGACTAGGGTTTGGGCTGGGCACCCTTATCACATGATCGTCGCATTGGGTATGCCTAGACATGCGATGTCAAGATACGAATGCGAGTGCTCACATGTTTGATGTGTGCATTGGCGAAGAATCTACTTTGTCGATTCCCTCATGTATTACTGCTAGATGTAAGAAGGGACAGACATGTGTCATCGACACCTTATGCCTGAGGGAACCTTGTCAATGCAAAGTGTGACCGCATTCTTTGGTTCATCAATGACTGAGACTCAAGCGAGTCAAAGCCGGTGTTCTGGGGATGCGTGAACACTTTGTGAGTGAAGGAGTTATCCAACATGGTCACCACTGCCCGATTGGGGAACACCAAGATTGAGACTGTCTGTGTATGGTCGGATCGGAATCTGGATCCAGTGCCGTTTTGGAAATGGTTTTGCAAAAATCTATTTTACATAAAATGATACATTATATATGATTATTTGAACAAAGTGTTTTATCGAGTTTTGCGGGACCCGATCAGATGCACATACGCTCTTATATAGACATGTACTATGGATTGGGGTTTGGCAGTACATGTGTACATGCCCTAGATTCCATAATGATGGTGTTGATTAGTGGGGGTTGTATATGATAAATTGTTATCATATAGGGAGTTATTTAGAAATTGTTTTTTTTAATTGGTTCTTCATTTAATTAATCGATATGGTGCTAATTGTAATTATCCATAGGTATTAAATAAAGTAATTAAGTAATACTTTCCTTATTAGATTCTGCTTCTTCACCAAGCAAAGGATTTTGAGATAAACAGATAAAGCCAATCTGAGATAAATAGATAAAGCCAATCAGGAGATAAACAGATAGAGCAAATCAAGAGAGAGGGTGTCAGACTCTCACAGGGATTCTTCCCATCTGGGTTTTTAAAATCCATCTATAAATAGAACCCAAAACGCAGGAGGGAGGCAAGGCTTCCACAAATTTCACAGCCACCCCCTCCCACGGTTTTGGCTCTCCTTCTCTCTCTCTCTCTCTCTCTTGTGATTTCTTCTTCTTGCTCTCTAGTTTTGAGAGCTTGGGTTTTAAAAACCCAGATCTGGTTGGAGATATATTCAGATTAGCTTAGAGAACTTTGGTAGCGCCATTGGAGGTTCAGATTTGTTTGCTTGGAGTGCTTTTTGGAGGAAGAACCATTGTCTATTGGAGGAGCAACACTTAAGGCTCACCAGGTTAGCAGTTCTTGATTAATTCCCTCAGTTTTAATTGTTTAATATTTATGGGATGCAAAAGAAACTCGAATTGATTTATTTCCACTACACATTCGAGTATGGGATAGATCCCTTTTGTCATGTGATGGATTAGAGATGATTTTTCTCTGTCCCTATTATGTTAAAAAATTGCATGGGACACAACAGGGAAGGAAAAACCCTAACAGGGATTCACCAGGGTTCCCATGGGCAACCATGGAAAACCCTAAAATTAAAATGGGGTACCCATGGGACACCATGGGCTAACCCAGGGCGTTCAATACCCTAATTGATTTATAATTGGTTTCCCTAGAGAACCATGGTTTGATCCCTAGACCGTAGTTTTGCCTACACATCCATGGGGTATGAATAAATGAAACTAAGTATGGAAGAGAAGGCTATTGTGTATTATGGATTGCAGGGTTAGATCGAACTCATATACACAAAAGTAGAATTCCATTGTTGATTATCTAATGGATTAGAGATCAGTACATGTAGACACTAAGACGTACGTCTGCCAAATAACATGGAATTGAAGACAATCCATTTAAAAAGAAAAGTACTTACATAGATGATCAGAACGAAATCGAGAACATTTAAGCAGTGTTTGGTATGCATTCTAGGTTTAGAATGCAGTTCTGAAATGATTCAAACGTTTTTTGGTATGCATTCTCATTCTAAATTCTTAGAATGAGGTCAAGAATGGGCCTTTTTCTCTTTCTAGAATGCACCAAAAATCCCATTCCTCGTTATGCGAGATCGTGCATTCAAATATGAAAAAAAGATAAAGGTAAAAGTATAAAAACACTCCTGGATTGTGGTCGCCATCTCTTCCATTCGTTGGGGGCTAGTGAGGTATTACGAAACACTTTTCCTTTCCCCAAATCAATTAAGCATTTCTTACCTAATCAAAGGTACACAAGTATGGTGTGAGCGGTAAATTCTTAGGGTCATGCCCGAGTAGGGGTAAGGCGATCATTGCATGCATCCATGTGTCTGCACTGCTCAGACCGCCACGGACAATGCATCGTAGAGAATCTGAATTGATCGAGTTCACCTATAAATAATAGAGATATAATAACTCTCCCCTGCTGCTTACACATCACTTCGCTTGCAAAGATACAAGCAAGGGAGAAAGCATGGGTGCCATTAATGCTATCCAACCCATCATTATTTCTGCTCTCCTCTACTTCTTCCTGATGAGTCGTTCACCTTATACAGCAACGAAGCTCTCTATCCTGGAAACTCTTTTCGATTTGAGAACTATAACTTTACAATGCAAGAAGACTGCAACCTGGTCCTCTACCGTGAAGATTCCCCAATATGGGGTTCTAATACCGACGGATTAGGCTGGAATTGCGTTTGTCAGATGCAATCCGATGGAAATCTTGTCGTCTATAATGTTGATCAGCCTATCTGGGCCAGCAACACCGGTCGTCTATGTTCTTATACTTCAGAGGGACGACAAAAAGAATTTATTGAGGATAACGTGAAAGCTCATGGCTGAAGATTACAAAGGTCTCTTAGCCATGGACCGAAATGGGTCAAAGCATCGAACACGTTACCGATAACGCACTCCTTGCCAGGGAGTCAACGAAGCTGTTATTCTACCACTTCGTATATTGACTCTTTATGGACAATCGTTCTACACTTAAAATCACCATAAAAGTATGTCTTAGGGATATACATTTCTCAGTCCATTTGATCAACGATGACTACGATGACCTAATGATGATGGTGATGATGATGATGATGATGATATACAGTACTATGTCCTATAATGGGTCATGCATGCTTCATCAAAGCATTCCATAAGCTTTAGAGAGACATCTTGTGTCTAAAATATTATTTAACCACGGAACTATTGCCACCACAAAATGTTATATCCATTTATCCATTTGGCGGAGTTAATCGGAAAATTATTTCTTTTCCGCATAAAAATTTACTTCTTGCACTTCATCTACAATTTAAATGTTGAAAACCGTTTCAATATTTGTTTTTTAATGAAAACAAACATTTTGAAAATTTTTCAACATCATGTAAAATTTTACATTTATAAAATAAAATTTATATTTTTAAGGTAAAGTTTTAAACCATAACAAACGAAACCTAAATTTCAAAATTTTCTGCCCTCCCACCCTCCCCCTATAACTCTATTTTTATCGGTCTGAGGGAGGCAATTCCCTTCATCCGCACGGTGGGGTTGAGTGCTCTCCTTTCGGTAATTGACTACTGCTTTGACCACCAAAATCAGGATTAAACCCACCGAGTTGGTCATTTCTTTTGTGGGCTTATCCTCCTTTTGTTGGTATGATTAGTGTTTGCAAGGGCGGGGTTGTGGAAAGCTCATGGGATGACAAGGAGGTCAAAGAGGGGTGATAGGGGAAGCTCGCAAGGGTGGCCTTCCAAGCTTTTCCTTTGATTCTCTTCTTCCATGTCTTCTAGCTTTATTTGAATTTCTTGAGTCTTTCCAAGTTCTTCACTTGGAAAACACCAAGACTTAGGGTTTTACTGATTGGAGTACCAATGGCACCAAAAGACAAGGTCAAACGCCCTATTATTGCTGAGGAAGAGCCTCCCTAGAGGCCTCGCAAACGCGGGGTGAAATCTCCATCCGAGAGAGGGTCCTAGAGATGCCAGCTGCTTGTGAGAACATGGGGTCCCAGAGATCCCAGCTGCAATGCGTTTTATGGAGAGACTTGTTGGAGTAATGACGAGTACGAACCCGACACCCATGCTCCTTGGTATCACAAGAAGCATGTTTGACGAGGCATAGTGAATATTTCTTACTTCTTTGCTTTTTGAGGACTTTGCATCATTGTTCCTTGATTTTTATTTCGCATCACTATTGCTTTTGATGATTTTGTATTCCGGTATGCTATGGTTGTCATGGCCTCATGGGTAGGTGCAAAATTGATGAAGTACACATGGTTTGAGGTATCGGTACTATAAAGCCCGTATCGAATGATACATATCAGTTTTGTTAGTCATCTATCCTAATATCGTATTGGTGAACGGTATAAATAAGGGGTAATTAGACTCTTTTTTTTAAGGGGGGGGGGGGTAGAAGGGGTAAGACATTCAAAAAATCTGTTTTTTGATAATAAAAAAAATCAAGAACAAATTTGTTGATTTTTACAGATTACCAATACCCGATCTGATATCATGCACTAAAACCATGAGAGAGAGAGAGAGAGAGAGAGGGTAATACGGGTATTTGCATCCTGCAGTGGTTCCATTACGTTTGTCTGAGATTGTTAAACAATTGCATGATTACCACCAACTGGCTGCGAAACAGCATTGACATAATGGTGGTCTTTGGAAGGACCCTGCATCTGCATGCATGGTTATGATATTTGTGATATATCATTCCATCTGTTCCATTACTTGGTGCCTAGTGGTATCAATTTCCTGAACACTGACAACACGTATGTAATTGGAATCTTCATTCATTAATTACTTTTGGCAATTAGAGAAATGATTCCATCTATAAATGAACTAACCCTTGCTTAGTGCTTAGATACAAGCAAGCAACAAGCAAGCATGGGTTCCATTGCTACTATATATCCAGACCATCATTACTTCTGCTCTCCTCTACTTGTTCCTGGGCGCCTCCTCATCAACAGCCCGTCAGGTTCTGAGGCTAAGCATATCTTATTCCGCAATGAAGTTCTCAAAAGTGGCTACTCTCTCCAATGTGGTGATCACAATCTCTTTACAATGCAAGCAGACTGCAACCTGGTGCTCTACCATGGTACTTCCCCAGTATGGGCTTCTGGTACCAGAGGATTGGGCCGGAATTGCTTTTGTAAGTTGCAATTCAATTTGATGGAAATGTTGTAGTCTATGATAAAGATTATCGCCCAATCTGGGCCACGAACACCGGTCCTGACGAGGTTCACTATGTTCTTATACTTCATAGTGACGGCAACGTCATTATCCACGGCGATGCTATTTGGACTACCAACACCTCCAAACGGTCTAATCATCCAATCACTTCTTTGTTGGGGAAAATCGACCCACAAGGTTACATTATCGATCAGCAGTAATTAGAAGTACTTAGAAGGAAGGAACGAATTGAACTACTATGTATGTCTTTACTAATAATAAGGAACGAACTACTATGTATGTCTCTAGCAATAATATTCCATAATCGTAGAGAAACTTGTACCACTTGGTATTTCAGTCTTTATGGACAATCGTTCTTCACTTAAAATCACCATAAAATTTTTATTTTGTGTTGGGGATAGGATCCAGATCTTCTACGGCGTGTTGCCCGTAGCGGTCTGAGCGTTGCAAACCGAGCTGTACGTGCAAAGACCACCTTACCCCTGCCCAAATTTCTTACTCGAGCAGAGATAAAGCATGCGGTCATTGCATACACGGCCCAATCTGCGCCGTAGACGATTATGCATGTCTCACTCCATTTAATCAACGATGATGATGATGAACCAATGATGATGGCGATGATGGGCCATGCAAAGCCCAACTTGGGCACACCTAAAATTGGCACCATTTACATTGTCCACCACCCTATGGCCCAACCTAAAAAACTTATAGGATGGGTTCTGGATCACTTTCAACTAAGCCCAGATCTAATCCAGCTTTGGCTATGTAGACAGTTATAGACATATGACTTGAGTGAGGCCTTCCTGATCATCCCACGGATGTGCGACTTCTTAGATGGTCACATTTATGAATATTTTTGTAGGATGGCCCACATGAGTAGTAGGTGGATGGGGCGGAGGTAGACAAGTGGGTTGTAGATGGGGGTGGATTACTGGGGTAGGGTGTCACGGACAGGGGGTGACAGGGAAAGCCCGCCGGGTGGCAAGGAGATTGGGGTGGGGAGATCAGGGAGGAGACAGCTTGAATGATGGCAAGGAGATTGAGGAACAACTCGCTTTGGTGGCTGAGCTGAATTCAGGTCCCAAGTACTTGCGGTCATGAGTTGTGGAAGAGGAGGACAGGAGTTCTAAAGGAAGGGCCGAGGGTGTAGGATAGGGACAGGGGAGAGAAATACGGGGTGGACAGAGGGCGAGGGGCAGGGATGGGCGGGAAAGATGGGGATGGGATTTGCAGGGTGGGGTGTTGATGGGGGTAAGGAAAGAGGGGTTGGGGGAGATTGTGTTGTGGGAGGCAGGGGTGGGGATTTGTAGGGGTGCAGACGGGGCTGGGAGGGGTACTGGTCAGGCAAGAGGATGCAGGGACTGGGGTAAGGAGGCAAGTGGTGGTGGAGATAGGGCAAGTGGAGTAGGGTAGGGCGCAGGTGTGAGGATAGAGGTAAGGGTGGTGGGGTGAGTGCAAGGCAGTGGCAGGGGCACAGGGGCAGGGTTAAGGGATTGGGAGCTGGAGTGGGTGGGGGAGGCGGAACGTAATAAAGGCCAATAACATTTAGTGGGGGTGACCTCAATTGCTAGTTTTTAGTAATTTAAAACCCTTTAGTGGCAAAAATAAATCACTGCTTAAAGCCCTATGTTGTTGGATTTTTTAAATATATTGAACTTGGTTTTTTATAAGTGAAATCTTTTACATTAGATTTTAGCAACCATCAGATTAAAGTATTTTAATTTGAACCGTGAAAGGATAAAGTAATGATAGATTTTTCTCTTATACGAATATTTTTCAGTTACTTTTTCAAATACAAGTAAAAGATTTTTATATTTATCAACAATAATTAAAAAAAAAAATACAAAACTAACTTCCTTTTGTTTCGTCTGCAACTCCCAGTTGGATTTTTATCACCTCACACCTTCAGGTTCCTCGTTTTGAAATCCAACGGACAATTTTGAACATCAAACCCTTATCCCTAAAACTGCTTTTCATTCCTTCTCTCTCCTCTTTCCCGCCATTCTCTCTCCATTCAACGTCTCTCCTCTCCTCTCTCACGACGATCAAACCCTTGCAAGATCTTCGACAGCCAACGGTACAGCGGCTCTCTCATGCCGGCGACGGCCTCACGTGACGGAGCACCCTCACACCGGCACATTATCCAATAGTCCAGGGCTAATCGAACTTCTTGGTTTTGGAACCCCTACTCCCTCTTTGCCAAACTCTGATTCGAATCGCTCATCTTCCTCGCACTGGTGAATCTCCCTCTGCAACTTCAGGTATGCTCTATTTCACTCGGCGAACCCGCCAAGCCCTAGACCTAAGCCAACCCCGTGTTCAAACCGTCCTCTCCTCACTCACTACCTCCCGGGGACTCCTCTCCTCCAAGGCGACGGCGACGAAGGCGACTTTTCTCCTAACTCACCACCTACCAGAGGCATCCAAGGACTGAGACAATTTATCTCCATCTCCACTCTTCTCTCCCATTCTTCTGTTTATGAGGTTGCTGATTCTAAGGTATCGCCCTTGCTTCCCATTATTTCCCCTGGTTTTCCTTTTCTTTTTGTTATTCATTGTTTACATCTTCCTCCTTCCTTTCTTCGTCTTGCTTTCATAGGCTGTTTCCAGCTAACCCATGTCTGATTATGGCTTTTGGACCTTGGACTGACCTGATTGAATGGCTTGACTGAATGACGTAATTGCAGTTGTTGAATAGAACAGATTGGATACACCAATTTGATTGTTGGAACTGCAAAGCAGATCCAAAAAGATATTCCTTCAAAAAACGAAAGAGAAGAAGAAAAAAACCATATGGTCTATCCCTCAAACATGGTGGATAAGCATAGTGAATTCCAGTTTGGAAATAAACCAGAATGTTGAAAACTGTTTGATTGAGGATAGATTAAGAGGGGGGAAAACCAAGAAGAAATCAATCCCTTTAGATAGTAGGCCCAATAAATTATTGTGGGTAAACAGATGACTTCCTCTTTAAATTCTTTTTCCCCTTTCAACTGCTTTAGTTATGGATGTGTTCAGATGTTTAAATTGCTTAGTTAGCCAGAGTTGAGTTACCCTATACCTCCATCCTTTGGTATTTTTAATGTTGTAGTCTGTAGTGATTGCCTGAATCGATGTGTTTATCCTATACCTCCAACTGGTTCTACTTCCAATTGGTATGTTTGTATTCTTTTTGCTGGTTCTAATTTGTTAAACCTGATATCTGCTACTGTTTATGATTCCATATTAATAGTTATTCCTCGATTCAGATGCTAAAGGAAAAGTTCAGTACTAATGTCTCATACTGGATCACATAATTTTAAAAGAAAATGTCCCTGATTTGATTCACTATGAGAGCTAATTAGTATTTAGTACTGTAATAGTCAAAACTGGAGTATATGGAGAATTTTCCTTTCCTTTTCCTCTCTGCTATTAAATCGATCTTAGCTTTTTGGGTTCCCTTCCCAACTAAGAAGGTTGAGAGAAAGACACCCTGGAGTCCATTTCATACTTAAAAGATTCTATTAACATTGGACTAGTGAAAGGCAAGGATTTCCAAAAGAAAAACTAAAACTAAGGCCCAAAACCTTTGACTTTGGCAGTCACTCTGCTTCTATTAATCAAAATAGCCTTTACTCATAAGAAAAGGGAGAAAGAGAACCAACCAACTCAGTAATGAAGATTATACTTTTTAAAAGAGTCATCATTATTACCAACAAGTCAACAACCCAAATCTCGGCATTATGATCTTAATTGATGTAGGTGAGTCTTTAGCTAAAAAATGAAGAGCAACTGGTTTTTTACCAGGAGATGATGGTTCAACTCCATCAAGATTCTCATGTTAACTAATTAATGAATTTTCTTTCAAATTTTGGCCTTGGAATTGTTGTTTTTCTTACAGAGTTTGGGCGATGTAGGTTATCTTGCCGTTTTGTTTTCTATGGCTGGGTGATCAAGTCCATATTGTGTTCAGACCTATGCTTAGCCTATATACTTATATACCATGTCATTGACTTCTTGTTAAGTTTATTACCTTTTGTTCAGTTCCTGAAATTGGGGGTTGTAATCTACTATTTGTCAGCATTTAGTGATCCTACTATGAGATTGATTCCTAGTTGACTAGTTGGGGATTGGTTTTAGAATTGGGCTGTTTAAGATTTATCCCATGCTAATTCTATTATAAAGCTGGTTAGAGGGTTGGAATTGATCCATTCAGGTGTCTAAATTTAGTCTTTAAGAGTGTTGATATGGGTGTATGTAACACAATTGTAGAGATGCTGATGAGCACATTTATGTGTGAAATCTTAGGACATAAAACATACATTTTATCACATTGGACAGAGTTACTTTGGTGCTTTCTTGTGTTTTTCAGGTTTTGGACTATTTTTGGCTATTCTGGACTATCGGGAGCTGCATGTCCCAAGTTACACGTAAAGTTGTCATTTATCTTTCCATGGCTATAAAGAAGACTAAATTTGGAGCAAGATAGACGTGACGGAACGCAAGTACGCATTCGTTTAGGCCACCATGCAATCAATTATTCTTTTCAGGATAGGAAAGGATAATGGGTCAGAAAGGAGCTGTAGTGCAAGCTCATAGTCATTTTGTCACTGCCCAAGGACATTTTTGACATTAAAGAAGGTACTTCTAAGCAATGGTGGAGATCTACTGCAAGTATAGGATTGTTTTGGTAATTTTTCATTCTTGAAGAGAGAGAAGGACTACTACCTACATGGGGGGGACCTACACTACCATAGGGTTCCATGATTTTTTAAGGCCCATAGCTGTCCACGATTTTTAGAGGGTATACACACACCCTCCACGATTTTTCTAGAGGACTTAATGGGTATTTGATTAATTGATTGAGTGGAATCCTAGTCATCACCTTTATTCTCTCTCTCCTCCAACTTTTTAGGGGCACTTTTGGAATTTTACTGGGATAGATTTCTTTTGAAAAATATTCTTTCATCCATGGAAGGTTGAAAAGTAAAAAATGCCTTGATCTCATTGCTTGGAGAAGATATTTACAAAGAAAAGGAAGCATAAGTTAGAACTAGAAAGTTACTTTTGTAAAAATAGAAGGTTTATGTAGCTAGGATTCTCTTCTCTCCCTCTTTCTATTTTTTCTCTTTTTTCTTGGGAGTCAAGCATTGTAAAGGAGGAAGGATAAGGGAATATTCCCTATTTTTGGATTCTCTTCTCCCTCTCTCTCCCCTCCACGATTTTTAGAAGGAGAGAGCCCCCAAAATCGTGGAGGCCTCTCTCCCTCTTCCTTTTTCTCTCTTCTTCTCTCCTTCCCTCTATAAATACCCCTTGCCCTTTGGGTTGTAACTAGTTAGTTCTAGTTCAATTTTTAAGTTAGTTTTAGTTCAATTCTAGTTCAATTTATTATGAAATTTCTTCTTCTCTTCTTCTAGTTTTTGGCTATCTAAGTTCTAGTTTGGTTTCATGCTTTCATCTCCATGGTTGTAATGCTTTTGATTCATACTTTAATTTTATGTCTTCTATATGGTTGTAATAATTCTAGTTTAGTTTCAAGCTTTATAGTCTAAGTTCCTAAGTTGATGACAAGACTTGGAGATTTAGAAGAGGAAGCCATGCAAGGTTTGTTCAAGTATTCAAGCTCTTCAACTACATTCATGCAAACAATTTCAGTCTGGTCCAAGCACATCCAGGTTTTAACTTTTTAAACTCTTAAACTCATTCTCTCTTCTTCTATCTCATTCTCCTTCTTCTTTTGTTTTTTTTATGTGGTTGTGGTGTGTGTCTGCAATTTATCCCTTCCAATCCACGTTAGTTTGATAGGTTAGATGGAAATATGTTATGACACCAATTTAATTCATGTCAATTTAATTCGTTAGATGCTTGTGAGTTAGGACGTGTTAATTTGTTAGTTTAATTAGTTTAATTTAACACTTTAATTTGGTTCATTTTGCATTACTTTAAAGTGAGTAAAATAGGGTGGTGTATATCTCCTTGAGTTCAACCCGTAGCTAGGATTGATCTGTACGCTTGCGGTTATTATTTTGTGCAAACAGATGCTAGTAGACTTATGTACACTATTGTTAGGATCAATTTCAAAACCACCTGAATAAAACTTCTCAACTAATGCTGCCAGTGCTATTGAAGACCAGGCAGGACTTAGCTTCCGAGGTGGTATGGCTATGCTGTCATACTTCACAAAGCTGAATCTGGTTTTAGAAACTCTGTAAGCTCTAGAAAGTTTCTATTTTCAGATTCCTTAGTTCCCAATTCCAGAAATTTAGGAAAATCCCTTATTAAGAATGAGTTGTGCTAAGAATGAAAGTTTCGATTTGATTACTGCCTAAAGGCTTTGAAGTTGTTTTGGTATGTGAATTTCAGGCTTACTCTAGTGGGATTCAAGAGTGTTACTTCGATAAATGAGACTTTATGTAAACCACAATTAAATACCATTCTAAAGTACATTTTGTATTCAAAAGGGTAGGGGGGACAACAGCATGTGAAGAGCAATAGGGAAAGCACTGAAGCAACAACCATGGCTTTTTGAGCACCAAAGCTGGCCATGTTACACAAGCAGAATTTAAAAGAAATTTATTTACATGCCCAAGTGAATGTTTATGGATCTCTAATGCATTCAAGGGTTCCTATGGTGTTCTTTGTAGAGAAGAAGAGAAGAGTTCATAAATATGAAATAACAGCCAATAACTCAAAATATAGAGGCCTATAACAAATTCATTCCCAGTGACAGACTCCACTTGACTTCCAACACCAAACTAAAGCAGATAAACTGATAATTAAACAAACATAGTATAGTAAGTTGAGTCATACAGTTTTCCATTTTTATTTTTTTTTTATTGAAAAAAGTAAGTCATACAGAGTGGAAAATCAGTTTAAAAGCTTAATATAGTCATCAACAAGCTAGTCTATCTGAGCTAAAGACTAAAAGAAAAACAGCAATTTTAAGGCCAAAATTTAAAGAAAACAAAAATTAATTAAACTAGTCAACAAAAGGGTCTTGATGGACTCGAACCATCATCTCCTAGGAAGAAACCCAGTTGCTCTTCCTTTTTGAGCTAAAGACTCACTTAACTCCATAAACCATGTTAGTTTTTTGGTAGAAATAAACCATGTTAGTTTAATCCAATATTAAGAAATGATATTAAATTACACTAAAAACTTAAAATGGTTTTAAAATGCCAGAGTGGAAAATCAGTTTAAAAGCTTAATATAGTCATCTATCTTAACCACTAGAATTCATCCAAATAAATATATTTCTAGTTCTATTCTTGCCAGTAATCTATCTCTAGAGCTTATCCACATTCTTATGTACATGTTGCCTAGAATTTTGTCATCACATTGCATTGTCCAATCCAAGGAACATGGCCTGGTTCGACTGGCTGGTTTTTTCATTACTTCCCATCAAACAATTAAGTTTTCTCCCATTGTGGCCCCTGTTCTTTACAGGATTCAATCAAATCCAGTTTTGTTGCTAATAGATTCTCCCAATTATAAATCTAAAGAAAAAAGAAAGAAGTGGGTACATGCCATTAGAAGGTGAAATTTGCAGCATAGAAAAAAAAAATTGCAAAGACTACAAGACTACTCACACTGCATCAGCAGATCAAATCAAATGAACTTGGACCACATACAATGGCCGATGGACTAGCTAAACTCCAAATCAAAAGAACTTGTTCCACATACAATGATCGATGGACTATATCAAATGAACTCGTTCCACATACAATGAAAATTAGAACAAAGAAATACATTTTGTCACTTAAAACTGCAATTCAAAACAAAACAACAGATACGCGCCACAAGTCGAACATGTTCAAGGAACAATTGAATCAAAGCATTTCCCCGAAAAAGAGACGAGGTGGAGAGAAATCATAGCAGGGTTCCTCTACTACGCAACAGTGTTCTTCGCAGTAGAGTTCCTCTTCTTCGCATCATTGATCTGGAGAGAAATCCATATTTCAATCCATAATATATATATAGATAGATAGATCTATATATATATAGAGAGAGAGAGAGAGCACGGATTGGAAGAACCATCACCTTCCCAAATAGCAGTCGGGTTCCTCTTCTAACCGCGGGGAAAAAAGCTTCCACGGCACTTCGAGAGGGAGGAGTGGAGAGACGCCAGCCGAAATGCGGGAAAGAATTTACTTAGGGCAACAGATATGGCAGAGTGGGTAGTTGGAGCAGGGTTCTTCTCGCACCGGAATGGGAACCAAAAACACAGGGTTCTTCTCTTAGAAGAAGGGAACCGTTGGACAATAAGTACTCCGGAGTGGGTAGTTGGAGCAAGATTTTTCTCGCACCTGAATGGGTACCAAAAACACAGGGTTCTTTAAAGGGAACAGCCGATGCCTCTTCTCGATGAATCAAGCAAACAGGGTTGTTCTTGGAGAAATAGGGAGTGGAAAATGATAGCTTACCTGGACCGTGAGAAAGCCCTAAGCAATGGATCCATATAGCTTTCGTCCAACCAAGATTTGCAGAGAACATGAAGTTAGTAGGAGATTGAGTATCCAGGCTGGCGGTGAGATGAGAGAAAAAAAGGGAGAGGTCAAAGAAACCGGTGTGTGAAGAAGAGAGAGTGTTCTGCGGAAGAGAACGTATTTGAGAGAGGGAGTTGCAGAGAACGAAACAAAAAGGAAATTATTTCGTTTTTTTTTAAACAGAAACCCATCACTTCTATAGTCGAAGCAGAAACTACTGCAACCTAAAACTGTAAAAAGATTATGAAAAATAGAAATCAAACAAAACCCAAATAGAAAATCACATCTATAACCCTTTTAAACAGAAACCCATCACTTAATTTCTCAAAGAAATTTGATAACAAATAGCAAAAAAAATTCCCAAAAAAAAGAAAAAAGATGGAGGAGGGAGACCCAGCCCTAGATGAAAGATCAAAGAGCAATAGGGAGTGGAGAATGATATCTTACCTGTACCGTGAGAAAGCCCTAGAAAGCCCTAAGCAATGGATCGAAATAGCTTTCGCTCGATGGTAAGATGAGAGAAAAAAAGGGTGAGAAGTTTATGGTCGATTGAAAGTTGAGATTGAGGTTCTTTACCAAAAAAAAAATGTTGAAATTGAGGTGAAGACACAGGTGTTTTGCGGAAGAGAGAAAAAAATTAGTTTTTTTTTTGCAAGAGAAAAGGAAGTTGCAGAGAACGAAAAAAATTGATTTTTTTATGTTTGGCATGAGAAAAGGGAGTTGCAGAGAAAAAAATGGAAGTTGTTTCGTTTTTTTTTTTTAATTATTATTGATAAATACAAAAGGCAGTCTTTTACACGTATTGAAAATGTAATTGTTTAGGAGGAGTATATACCCTACTTTATCCTTAAACGGTTCAGATTAAAACCCTTGAATCTAACGGTTAATAAAATCCAGTGTAAAAGATTTCTCTTATACTCGACCGTGTATGAAACTTTTTGCCAAATATATTAAAGGAGAAAGAACACTAAAAAGTTGGAAAGGTCTAGAGATGCAGCAGTCTTTTCGCATCGGACTGTGTCTGTCATAGAATATGCATCGACACAGCAACCACCATCCATACATGCACTAACACAAAATGATGAACCAAACCTCAACAAGTTTAACTCCAAAATAGTATAAAAAGTTGAGCATGAATTTAAGAACCAACAAGAACATCAATGAATGCAACAAAGTGGTCAAGAAGTAATTCAAACAAATCTGAAAGCAGAAATAACACAAGAAAGGTCATATATAGTTATTAAAAAAAATCCTATAACTCAAAAAACAAAATAAAGAACATAAAAGAGAGGCAAGCAACAAGGGAAAAACAAAGCAAAATGTCCACTAGTTTTTCCAATTGAATGTTTCCCAGAGAACAAGTGCTTTGGCTTCCTACTCTTCCAGTGCCGATTCCTTACCATCCATCTCAAAATCATCATCATCTGCCTCTTGTTCCAATTCTTCAAGCCTCTGCAATATATCTGGATCAATGAGATCTAAAACATTGTGCACATCAACTATTTCTGGCAGTATATCTTCCTTCCATTCGTCACTTGCTAACATATGGTGCTTCCACAAGTTAGCAGAGTAGACACCAACCTCACCATTCTCATTCCCCAAATCTTTTTACCATAAAAAAATGCCAATAACATTTAGTGGCGTTTATAAACCATCGTGACCTCAATTGCTAGTTTTTAGTAATTTAAAAATACCTTTAAATCACTGCTTAAAGACCCTATTTTGCTAGGATTTTTAAATATATTAAGGGAGAATATTATCGGTTCTCATCCATCTTAATGGAAGGAGACCTTTGTCTTCCATAATTGAATTTTATCACATGTGACATAGAATCCTATTCATATGTAAACTCTATATCACATGTGATCTCTTTGATCTCTTTCCTCTTTTATCTCCTTGTATCTCTCCTTCTATATCTTTACTTTTATCTCTTCTATCTCCTCGTCTAAATATTCCTCAATAGTGAATGAAAAACACATGGTTCAATTACAATTAAGCATTCCAATTTTACACGGTATCATTGTTGTGGTGATTATTTCAATCTCTTCTCTCTTTCTCTGCTCGTCTTCACCGATCATGGCTGATCAAGTCACATTCGATCTCTCCACTGGTGCCATCTTGTCCCCTGTCACCGCCACCGTTGTTACTAGTGGTTCTGGCCTCTATCCATCATCCCCGTATTATCTTAATAACTCCGATAATCCAGGCACTGTCCTTGTCTTCACACCTCTCACTGGCGATAATTATCACACATGGCGTCGTGCTATGCGTATGGCCTTGTTTACCAAAAATAAGATGATGTTCGTCAATGGTCCCCCCTTCCTTGACCTGTCTCTGCCATCGGATGTTCAACTATGGGACCATTGTAACTTCATGGTCTTTATCTTGGATCCTGACTATTCTTTCTCGTATGCTCGCTGACAACGTTATTTATGTCGAATCTGTGCATATTGTCTGGAAGGACCTTGAGGAGCATTTCTCCCGTATCAATGGTCCTCGTGTCTTCCATCTCAAACGCTCTTTATCGACCATTTAGTAGGGTACAGAATCTTTGGCTGCTTGTTACACCTGCCTGAAGCTACTAGGGATGAACTTTCCTCTTATGTGCCTGTTCCCTCATGTTCCTGTGGTGCCCAAGCTTCTCTCTACTCGATCGCGTAACAAGAACGTGTTTATCAGTTCCTTATAGGTTTGTCTGATAATTATGTCGCGTTGCGATCTTAGATTCTTACCATGGATCCACTGCCTGATGTGCATCGTTCCTGCTCTCTTCTCCTCCAAGAGGAGCAGCAACAGTCCCTCCTTCTCTCTGCACCGTCCCTTGATTCTGCAACAATGGCCATGGGATAGTCTCCATCACCCTCTCCTGATCGTCGTGGCACTTCAACCTCGCGACAGGGAAGAGGGCGTCCTTGGTGCGACCACTGTAAGGCATTTGGTCACACCTGTAAGTACCGTGGTCCTCGGGATGAGGGTTCCTCAGCCTCTTAGCGATAAGGATTGACTTCGATGAATAACGGCGTATCGTTCTGATATATCATCATGGGGATTGGGATCATGCTTTATAAAGAAATGGAGTCGCCACCTAGGGTTAGGGCCAAGGACCCAATGGGTGTAGCCCCATCCAGGGTTAGCGGAAAGCGATACATGATTCCATTTGGTCTAGTCAGAGATTCAGGGTAAGTAGTTAGGTTACGAGGGTGGGAAGGTGTTAGGCACCCACCTCACCCGGATAAACCGATCTTTCTACTAGATGTTGGTTTTCGAATATTCTCCCTTAATAATATATCCTATACTAACATGTAAGGCTAAGTTATGATGCACTAATCATGACAAAGAAAGAAAAATCATTTACTATGTACACTAAAACGAGTTACTTTAATTGTCTACATTATGCCAAAAATAATGAGAGGGAAAGTGACAAATACCTGTCTAGAAATGCAAGAAATAAATGAAAGCACACCGAGGGCGAAATATGTGATGTCCCACGGCTCAGGTGGAGACGGACGATCGATTTGTCTCTCTCTTGTCAGACAGAGTAAGGACTATATGAGATGGGTTTTGCTACTCAAACTTTGGGTAGAGTAACAGCTATATAAGGGATTCTTGTTATCTGTATACAGACAGAATAACGGCTGTGAAGGGGGTTTTTCGTTATTCGTACACTGACGGGATAACAATACCCAAGAGCAGAATCGCTCTATGCTTGGATGGGTAACCGAAGGATCTTCCCACGTCGAAGAACTCCACTCACTCACAGGGAAAGACAGAGGAAAAGAGGGTGAAAAGGGGGCAAAACAAGCCCTGGAGGGTCTCCTTACCCGAGAAAAGCTTATTTTTTGGGGTAGGGGGACCCTCCTATTTATAGGGAGGGGTCCCCTATCTCTCCTAGCCAGATAAGTCCTCCACGGTGCCGTGGGGGACTTTTCCACGGCGTCATGGGTGACGTCAGCAAGCTGATGTCACACCCCCTCGTGACACCGTGGAAATCCGGTACACATCCCCACGGTGTCGTGGGAAGGAGTCCACGGCGCCATAGGGACGCAGTGCCATTTTTCCTTATTTTTTGGACCGCCGTGGTGGGGGAGGGTGAGCAGTACCTCCTTCAGTATTTGGTAAAAGGGTCTTATAAGTCATTTTAGGGATGTTAGGGTGATTTGGTTTAGATGTAGGGACAAGAGTCCTTCTTGAGAGAGATACCGATGTCTGTCCGTGTCCTGTTGTCATCATCGTCGGGGGGTGACAAAATTCAGTGTTTACAACACCCGTGGCACCTGCTACCCCCTTCATGGTTAACCTCCAGGCGTCCAGCCTCGTCCTCGTCGTCCTCCTCAGGATTCCAATCCTGGTCGTGACCCTCCTCTGGCACCCCCTGCTCTCGTTGTCGCTGCCAGCTCCACTGCCCCTACTAGTTTTACTCCATAACAGGTTCAAAGGCTGTTGTCCCTTTTGAGCCCCGACACACCTTCCCCTAGTGTCAATTTTGCTGGGGCCGATACGACTCTCTCTGTTTCAGGTATGCTTTCTCCTTCTTGGCTTCTAGACAGTGGGGCTTCAGACCACATGACAGTTGACTTTTCTTTCCTTTCTAATCCTTCTCCTGTCCCCAATTTCTCGCCCGTCCACCTCCCTAATGGCCTTTCCCTCTGGTTACTCACACTGGTGATGTTTTTTTTGGTTCTGAGATTATTCTCTGTGGGGTTCTATACTTTCCTCTTTTAAATTTAATTTAATCTCTATCAGAGTATCAGCAAACTGACTTCTTCTTTAAACTGTTTTGTTCACTTTCTTCCTTCTTCTTGTGCCTTGCAAGACCTGTCAACGAAGTGACTGATTGGGGTGAGAACAATGTGTGATGGGCTATACCACTTCACCCCACCTTCTGTCGCCTCCCCTGTCACTCGCCTTCGGATCTCTGGCATATGCGTCTTGGCCATCCTTCCGCTGATCGCCTTTCATGTGTTTTGTCTTTAATTTCTACACATCCCCTACCCCTTATTTCCTCGTCTCATTGTGAGATTTGCCATCTCTCCAAGCAAACGCGTTTACCCTTTCCATTAAGCACTACACATAGTACGACTATTTTTGAACTTGTCTGTTGTGATATTTGGGGTGGTTACCCGATCCCGTCTCTCTATGTGCCCACTATTTTCTCACCCTTGTTGATGATTTTTCATGCTGTGTTTGGATTTTTTTCATGCGACATAAATCTGAGGTTTTTTCAATTTTCACCTCGTTCTATTCAATGGTTTTTACTCACTTCAATTGTCACATCAAACACTTTAGAACTGATAATGGTTTGGAATTTTTTTTGCAACCCATGTCTCAATTTTACTTTGCTAATGGAATTATTCACCAACATTCGTGCGTCGGCACCCAACAACAGAATGGCATTGCCGAATGTAAGCACCGTCACCTTCTCAAGGTTGCCCGTGCTTTGCGTTTCCAGGCTAACCTTCCCATTCGGTTTTGGGGTGATTGCATTTTAACTGCTGCATATCTCATTAATCGGTTACCTACCCCGGTCCTCATTGGCAAGACCCCCCATGAACTTTTATTTAATCACTCACCTTCCTATTCCCATCTTTGGGTATTTGGGTCCCTCCGTTATGCTCATAACCACAGTCTTGGTCGTCGCAAATTTGTTGCCCGGGCCTCACGTTGCATGTTTTTGGGTTACCTATTCGGTCAAAAGGGATATCGCGTCTATGATCTCACAACCCATTCAGTCTTTATCTCTAGGGATGTCGTCTTCCATGAATCTCATTTTCCTTTCCATGATTCCCCCCCTCCTGAACCCTCCCCCACCGTCATTCCCTTACCCATTCCGGATTTCTCTCTACCTCCCTCCCCACCTTTCCCCATTCTCGCACCTTCCATTGCCCCTTCTCCTCCTTCTTCTTTGCCACCCCCACCTTCACCTACACCCCTGCCCTCCGCCCCAGTCCCTCCACCGTCTCCTCCCTCGTCCCCTCCATTGTCCCCCCTCCCCTCCCCAACCCTACTCTTCGTCGTTCCCTCCGCCCACACCAGACCCTCCCATCTCGATGCTTATGATTGCAACACCGTCTCTTCACATTATTCTACCTCAAAGCCCTCTTCGATGTCAGGTACTATCCCTTTTCCCATTAGTAATTATGTTTCTTATAATCAATTTTCTCCATCTCACTTTGCATTTCTTACTACTTTATCATCTGACCATGAACCCAACACCTTCATTGAGGCTGTCAAACACCCCCACTGGTGTGCTGCCATGGAGGCTGAAATTAATGCTTTGGAACAGAATGACACTTGGTCTTTGCAACCTCTACCTATAGGTAAAACACCCATTGGTTGCAAATGGGTCTACAAGGTCAAGCATCGGGCTAATGGTACCATTGAGCGGTACAAGGTGCGTCTGGTCGCCAAAGGGTACACTCAATAGGAAGGATTGGACTACAATGAAACTTTTGCTCCTGTCGCAAAGCTCCCTACTGTTCGTACTCTTCTGGTTGTGGCTACTGTTCGCAGTTGGCATCTCCATCAATTGGATGTCAACAATGCTTTCCTTCATGGAGATCTCCATGAGGATGTTTATATGCGCCTTCCGCCGGGTTATTCAAAACAGGGGGAGACTCGTTATTGCAAGCTTCGCAAGTCTTTGTATGGATTGAAACAGGCTTCCTGCAATTGGTTCGCCACTCTTACTCGCTCCCTTCTCGATGCGGGTTTCATTCAGTCCTTGGCCAATTACTCGCTTTTTATTCGGCAATCTGGTACTTCTTATTTGGCTATCTTAGTTTATGTGGACGATCTGGTCCTTGCTAGGGATGACATGGTTGCTATACAGGAGATGGTCACATTCTTGCATAATCGATTTCAGCTCAAGGATTTAGGAAGTTTGAAATATTTCCTAGGTCTTGAAGTTGATGGCTATTTCTTTTTCATTCGATGAATGTAATATGTGGCATGGAATGTATGCTGTGCTCTCTCACTCCCTTCCCCTTCTTTTTTATAAACTCGATATACTCCACCCTTTGGATAGCCCAAATGGCGGGTTGGTTTCTTCAAAGGGGTTCTTTATGAAAGGAAAGTGATTAGACATAGGTTGCAATTTAATTTTTAATTGTAATTTCAACCGATGGAAACTTGATGGTGTACGGAATGGAGGACTTAATTCAATTATACATGGAGATGCCAAAGATGGAGTTTTGGCATGGAAATACTGAAGATGGAGCTTTGGCATGGAGAAGCCAAGGATGGAGCAAGCACAAGTTATATGTATCATTTGATGCATAAGATGCATGGTTTCCATATTACAATATTAAAATTAATTTTTTATTTTAATGGGAGTAATAATTTATTATTAAACTAACAATCCTACAACCACAACTAAAATGTTACCTTAGTTTATGTGATATATGCATGTGCTATGCGATTACCCTCAATTGTTTAAAAGCATATGTGATATGGATGAATCGTAACTGGTAGTTCATATCCACTGGCCCTATCAATAGTAGATGTACCGGTTAATAATATGGCCCCCGCAATAGAGCCTATAGGACATAATCAGAGTTCAGTTGTCGGTCTACACTACTTCCTACTGGACAGAAAATGGACACAGATAATGAGGGGACACTATGATAGTGGGTCATCTCTCATGAAATTATGGTTCGATCCGATTTAATAAGAATTCACATGACTTGATTGTGTGTCAGTCGATAGGACCTGGACATGATAGTCAAGTGACCAATAATATTCGAAGCTTTGGAGGCGGACAGCTTAGTCCACCCAACCAACGTGTGTGCAATGATTCTCGAAAGGGTAAGTTGTATGTGCAAGGATTGGTTTGTTCGAATTCACTCTTCAGGATAAGAGGGAATCTTGAATTGTGAAAAAATCATTACCAAAGTTTTGTCCACTGGAATTCAATGGTTTTATTTTCGTGCACTTAATTATTTATTGTAGTTGTGTAGATCTTTGTACGATGAGGGCCTCTATTAACTCTATCCTCCTTATCCTAATCAATGACTACAAACTGAAAGGACCCAACTATAATGATTGGCATCGGAGTATTATGTTATTCTTGACTACGAAATGTTTATCTTCAGTTCTTGAGAAGGTGGCCCCCAAGAAACCCACTAATGATGAGTTGATCAACATGAAGCCTATGAATTCTACCATTTAAGGAATTCAAACGCTATGTTATATATCCTTGGATCGATTGATAAATCGATCACTGACTCTGTGAAAGGAATAACCTCTGTCTAGGGTATGATGGATAAGCTAAAGGAAATTTTCAGTCAGACTAATGTGTATGAGTATCGTCAGTTTGTTGGTCTTATTCATAATACCAAGATAAAAGAGGGAACTCCAATCATCGATCAAGTGATAAAATGATAAATCTATTCAAAAAGTTGGAGACCTTAGATACTTCCTTCACTCTTAAGTACAAAAGAAATGCGATCTTCAATTCTCTCCCCTTAGCGTATAACTGTTTCATCTGTAACTTCAACATGAACAAACTAGATGTTGAGTTGATTAAGTTGGGCAATATGTTATGAGAGACGGAAAAGTTCTACTTCCAAAAATAAAGGGTAAAAGAACAAGGCCAACAAGAGTAAGACTCTTAAGGGAAAGAGTGGGAAGATACAAAAGAAAACCACAGAGTCCAAGGGAAAATGTTTCTTTTCTTCAAAAGAGGGTTATTAGAAAAGGAATTATCGTGCTTATATGACTACCTTGAAGAAGTAGTCAGATGAAACCCCTAAAGAAGGTAATTTTAATACTCTTGTCGTTTAGGAGTCAAACTTGTCTTTTGAACAATCTGACTCTTGGTTGGTGTCAAGAAAGAGATGAAGAGGGAGAGAATTCAGTGAAGAGGGAGAGAGAGAGGATTGATAATTCGGCCAGCCCTCTTCTCCTACTCATGTAAGTTAACATGACCTAACCTGAGATGCCATAGGTATGTAGTACTCATTGGAGTTTTCTTACGTTTTAAATTGATATTTTAAGCCCCATTCTTTTTTACAGGGGAATCTAGAAAATACAAACCATTTTGTATATATCCATAAATTATAAATTTATTGTTCAAGCAAATTGTTAGAGAAACATTAAAGGAAAAACTATAACCGTCTTTAACAAGTTTAGAGACAGAAATGATGTTCCTCTTAAAAGGAACGTGATTACAATCATTTTACTAATATAGTACTAGAATCAAATTCTAAACTAAAATCTCCAACAACCATCGTCATGGCTTCAGTTCCAGTACCCATTTTCAGACGCATTTCATTCCTGTCCAACCTTCTTGTTACTTTGAACCCCTGCAACATATTGCAGATATAGACAGTGGATCCAATATCTAGTGTGTGTGTGTGGTTGAGAAATTAAGGTTTTTGAAACCATAGGCTTTGGTGATCTTAGTTTTTCCTATTGCATGGTGGATTGAAGATTCAAAGTGTTGAACAGTCAATCTCGTTCTTTGCTTGAGTTGTGGAAGAACGATTATCTGGAGGAGGAGCTTCGATTGCGGCTTTAAGGTAATCAATCCTTCCTGAGAGATTTTTAATTCACTCTGATCTCTAGATACAAATGCATAATCGTTATGCATCCGATCCGTTTCCGCTGCGTGTATCAGATTCAAACCAATAAGGAATTACAAGCATACTAATCAAATAAAAATATCCCCAAATTCTAGGGTTAAAGCATCTGAGCAATTAGGAAAAATTCAAATATAACCAATACATAAATTACAATCATACCAAGGTTCAACCATTTCAACATTTAGTAAAAAATTGACAATAAGAAGAAGAAAAATAAACAAAGAAGAATAAACCAAGTGGAAGAAGAAGAATGTGACATAGAGGCAGAAGCGTACCAATTGCAAGAATGGAGAAACGAAGAAGGCGCAACCTCCTTAGTGCTTGCTATTCGTTGCAGTGGCGAAGTTTAGTTGATTTTCCCAAAAACTATCGAGCTATCCCTCCAATTTGTTTCACCACCTTTGATTCGGAATCATGAAATCATCTAAAACATGCTATGTAAATCATGCTCCTAGAGCATATTTTGGGCCAATTTGATTGACGAGAGCATGGAATCAAATCAGAATTACTAAGCAAAATTCTACTCTCATTCAACTTCCGTCAATAAAAAATCACTGGAATTAAGAATTGAGAGTGTTAATCAAGGCCTAATAAACCTGTATTGGTCCACTATTTTAGCACCTTGCCTCTTGGGATCAGGAGAATGTGAGTGTAATTGATATCCAAAAGAAGAAGTTGGACTCAAACTACTATTCTATTGCATGACTTGGCATACATTAGGATCCATTGTGTCTCGGATTGGAATAATACCGAGGACATTCCATAAGGGCCTTCAAAGGTTTCATGTTGAAGACTACTTGTTATCAATCCATCCTCATAGATAGGGAGGCACAATTCCCTATTCATTTCTATAGTTATCTTGGGGGATATGGTGAAGAGCTTGATCTAGATGGGATGACCCTTCAAATGTATACATCCTTTGGAAGAAAAAGAAGATCTCATTTTCAATGTCCTATTCTTTTTCAAGCCATCTGTCATTGCGAGATTTAAACCTTAAGATCGTGTTCTTGTTTCTTCTTTCAAAAGTAGTGGCATGAAAAAAACTTGCATTTCTATCCTCATATTGTCGTCATTGGATTCAAGATTTTTGCTTCCAATGGATTTCTTGTTGATCAAGTAAGGCTTTGAGGTCTTGTTGGATTGGTTGCTCATTTTGGGTACACTACTTGCAGTAAAGATTGAATGATTAATTTTGTAAAGTGGAACCCTTTTTTTTTTTGGGTAATTTTGTAGTTTTTCCTTATTTTTTTTTTAATGACATAATAACAAAATGGGAAAACTGATATACCCAGAAATAGCTTGCGGGGAAAAAGAAACTGATATACCCAAAAATAGTCTGCCAATGATGCAAGACACGTGGCATAGGGTCACCATTAAAGTCAGCGACATGTGGTGATGACATGGGATTCGTAACTTCTTTACAAATAAAGGAAGACCAGTCAGCGCAAGATCAAGAGACAGTTGAGGTAAACCGTCGCATCATGGCTCCAGTACAACCAAACTTCTGCAACTATCAACATCCTACTATGGGACACGTTCCCCCGAGTCAGGGGAAGAACTACCTTCACTCTATAACGTACATAGGAATACTCGAACACTAAAAGACTCCAATTGCCATAGGGACTCAGCCAACTGCCTCGATAACCGCTTCTCTTATAAATTGAGGAGGAGAGACCCACGTACGTTATCTGACAACTTAGTCAATTGTTCACTCTTAGTGCTATCTCCGTACTCTCTCTACAAGTTTCATCTGCTGAGTTGGATTGACTTAGGCATCAGAGAGTTCCCCCTCGGATTCCGTTCTAGATCTCTTCAATGCTCCTTCTTACTTGTAGAAGATCTACATCATCAGGCAAGATTTGAGCAACAACAGAAACATACAACGTTAGAGTACAGATTCCATCATACACCCTCTCACATGATGAGTTACGGGGGTTTCACTCCAACACACACTCATTTTTTTTGACATATATGGATCATATGTGGATGATACCATTCTCTATACCACCATTGGTGACATACAAATGTCTTCCCAGTAACATCATGGGGAACGCTGTCCCCTGATATAGAATATAGGTTGGGTTTTATAGTTGAGTTGGAAAGAAATAATTGGAGAGAACGATTTGGGATCACCTTAAACTTGCCGTGGTTGAAGTAATGAGAGGTTCTCTTGGTTGCGTGTCTAGATCTATCTAAAGATGCTGTCCATTACATCAACCACTTCGATGGATGACACGGCATATCTCAACCGTTCATTAGATACACAATTCTCTCGAATGGATAAATCTCTCGATAAATTTCAAATTCTGAAAAGAAAAAAAAAACAAAACGAAATGATGATCCATGTGGCTGGTAGGGTCCTACATAAATCCTTCTTCACTGTTAGATCAGCGAATACCAGGGACCACCAATAGATTTAAACAAATCCAAACGTGGTTGGCGTCGGCTACATGTGAGATCGCCCTCACCGTGTCTTTTCTTATAGCTTTCTTGTCGCCGTGCATGAAGGAGAGATGACGTGGACACCAGCTCAGCCTCGATGTCCTATGGTCACCACCCGGATACCAATAGTCTAGACTAGAAAGAGAGTTTATTTGAGTTATGGGTATATGTCGTTTCATTTCGTCAAAAGTAACAAAAGCAGGAGAGAACGTTTTGAGTCGTTCTCTCTCTCTCTTAATCCAAAAGGAGGGTTTGATTTAACCATGGTTAAGGTCAGGTATAAAATCAAAAAGCTTTGAGCTTTGCCGAAAATCTCTCTCGCGTCTTTGTAGGAGAAGACTGAGGCGGAGGAATAACAGTGTTTCTCGGGCCTCGGCTGCAAATTCCTTGTGTGTTTATTTGCTCTTGTCGATCACTTGCCCCAATCGATAAGATAGAGGCATCTTAATCTCTTTGCCATCCCTCTTTTGATCTTTTTTTCTTTGAATGGTGTCGTTGTCGCAGCAGCTCGATCGAATCGCTTTTCCAGATTGCATGTGTGTTTGATCGTTCCTCCTCGATCATCAAAGATTCGATGCGAATCGAACAATAGATTTTGGATTTGTTTGAAATGAGGATGGGATTAGAATCATCTGGAGAAATTATTGACTTTCTTCTATCGGTTTAATTATTGGATTATTCTGTTTAAATTATGTTTGGGTGATGGAGGTAGTGGCGATGGTGAATTTGTCGACTTTTGGGGCTTGATTCGGCGGGTCATGGATGAGGTCAGCACAAGTACGGAAGATGAACGTCGGCTACGGGAGGCGGCTGGGGAGCGCTTCCTGGGGTTGCCATGGAGACAGGGTCGGCGAGCTTTTGGTCCTTATCGTCCTCGGGCAGTGACTTTGCAGAATTCTAGTTCCTTGCGTGTTGTCGTTCGAAGACCTGTAAGTGGTCTCTGCACTGTTTCGGATAATAGGATGGAAAGATTCAATTTTTTATTTTGTGTTTTTGCCTAAAATTTTTCTTGTTCTGTGAAACTTTATTGTCGATGCTCGTGGTTGCCCCTTATTGCAGTGGGTCGCTCTCATTTTGACTGTTAGTTAGTGATGAGTTGACGTTTCTGATTCGTTTGGATCTTTAATTGACCCGTAAAAGGTTTAGTTTTAGCTGGCTTTGAAAACAAACCTCTGATTTAATCTTAACAAACGATTATATAGTCCTTCATGTTGGCTCTGATAGTTACTGTGCAACTTACAGGTAATATGCATTCAACTAGTTATTTATCAGGTGTTGATATTAGAGTAATCCAACGCCATCTTTTTCCATAGTAGTGTTTTTGAAGGCAGATATATGATGGATAGCGCAGAAATATTGACTCTTCAGAGAACTGAACTGCAGTTCATTAGCCTTCTATAACCGCCCTGTTTTTTTTTTGTTTGTGTGTGTGTGTGTGTGTGTGTGTATGGTCAGAGTTTTATAGATTGTTGAGAATAAAAAAATAGGCTGTACCATGAACATTTACATGTGCATGTTCAACAACAACAACAACAACAACAACTTAGCCTTATCCCAACTAAATGGGGTTGGCTACAAAACAAAAAAATTGATAATAAGAAGTAGAAGAAGGAGAACACAACAAAGATACAAACTCTAGGGCATTGACCCAACTTAGCTATGAACCGCATCTTATCTGCTCAACATTTTCTCTTGTCCTCGAGAAAGGTGTGTAATACAACAACAACATCAGCCCAACAACTAAGTCCAACTAAAAGGACACGACCACGTGGATTTTCGCTCTCCAATCAGCTCTGTTGGAAGCCATAGAGGGAGCGAGGCCTAAGCTAAGCATGTCTTTCTTCACCACTTCTCCTATGGTTATCTTAGGTCTGCCACTAGCTCTTTTGGTTCCCTCAATCTGAATCAGGTTGCTCCTTCAAATAAGGGGCATCCGAAGGCTTCCGTTGAACATGGTCATGCCACCTCAAGCGATACTCTCTAAGTTTATTATGGATCGGAGCTACTCCCAACCCAGCTCTAATATGGTCATTCCTTACTTTATCCTTTCTAGTTTTCCCACATATCCATCTCAACTTCCTCATCCCTGTGACGCCAAGTTTATTTATGTGATACTTCTTCACTGCCCAACATTCCGCACCATACATCATAGCTGGTCTAATGTTAGTCCTATAAAATTATCCTGTAAGTTTTAAAGGAATATGCCGATCACACAGAACTCCGAACACACTTCTCCATTTCATCTACCCTACTTTAATCCTTTGGGCGACATCGTCTTCTATGTTACCTCCTTATTTACGATTGATCCTAGGTATCTAAAGTAGTTGCTTTGCGAGATCTCCCTCTCACCAGAAAAATAACCTGTCTCATTATCCGTCACAGATTTGCTAAAGTTGCACACCATATATTCGGTCTTAGTTTTACTTAACTTTAGACCTTTTGATTCCAAGGTAGTTCTCCATAGTTCCACTTATCATACACCTAAACAATATCATTTGCACAAATCATACACCAAGGGACCTCATCTTGTTTCCCTCTAGTTAAGTCCTCCATGATAAGCGCAAACAAATAAGGGTTTAAGGTTGATCCTTGGTGTAACCCAATTGAAATTGGGAATTCGCTGCTTTGGCCCCCTGCCATTCTAACGCTAGTCACCTTTGTCTACGTATTTAGATGGCACCCTTCTCTTCTCAAAAATATTCCAGATTAACTCTCTAGGGACTCTGTCGTAGACTTTTTCTAGGTCTTTGAAGATCATACAGAGATCCTTCTTGCCCTCTCTATATCTTCCATGAGTCTCCTAAGTAAGAAAATTGCCTCCATCGAGAATCTTCCAGGCATAAAACCGAATTGGTTTTCCGAAATAGTAATCTCCTTTCTCGGTGGGTTTCAATAACCCTCTCCCATAAGTTCATTGTATGACTCATCAGCTTTATGCTTCTTTAGTTATTATAGGTCTGAATATCTCCTTTGTTTTTATAAATTGGGACTACAATGCTTCTCCTCCATTCATCTGGCAATTTCCTGGTGGTTATAATCTTGTCAAACAGCTTGGTTAGCCAAGATAGACCACAAAAGCATACGTTCTTCCACACCTCAATCGGAATCTCGTTAGGGCCTGGAGCTTTGCCTACTTTCATCTTTCTTATAGCTTCTTTTACTTCAAGCATCCTAATTTTGCGTATATACCTACACGTTGAGGTGTCCCTATGAATAATGTTGCTTTTTGCTGCTGTATCACCCGAGGAGTTTTCATTAAGAAGTCCAAAGAAGTACTCTTTCCACCTCTCTTCAATGTCCTCATCCTTTATTAGTACTCGATCATCCTCACTTTTAATACATCTAACATGGTCCAAGTCTCTGGTCAACCTTTCTCTCACTTACACATGCATGTTAAAAATAGTAAACCATGTGATGCCAGAGAAGATCTCCCACAACTTTAATTGTAGTTGGAATTGGAATCCTGATGCAACGAGGAGAAGAAAAGGGAAAGAACTAAGAACGATGTGTTTCTTTTTTTCCTATTTTAGGAAATTAATGATTAAATCAAGTAAAAAACAACCATACTTCCATCCAGTGTTCTGCGAGTCCCAAGTAAGTGACAAGCATATAAGAATGAAATATCTAGGGGTTTTGAATGGTGCTGTTAAATTAAGTTGGTCTGGAGGCCATAGAAACGAACACCAACATTGGCTCCAACCTGGCATAGAATTGGAGAAGTGGTTGATCAGCTGCATTTATGATAAGATATGAATAAAGGAAGAACTATAAACAAAGACAGCACGTAAGAGTCACAATATTAAGAAGCTAGGTATTAATGTAGAGCTGGATCACGAAGGACCAAGTCCCAGGCATGATCTTCTTGAACAAAGTCTAATGCTGATTTGGTCTTCAAAAAAACTGGGCAACAATTGATGTACTTGTAGCAGATCACAGAATAAAATCGATTGAAATAGATACAAAGAAGAAAATAGAAAATAGAGAAGAAGGATAGGATTGAATCGAGCATTCTACTCTCTCCCGGGTCTCTCAACCAGTCACAGTTACAGGCATCTCACCCTTCCCCACTGTGTCTCACAGCATAGCGTGGTTTAAAAACAAAAACTCTCTTTTTTTCTTCAATTCGTTAGCCACTGAAATCCAGCAGCTTTCCCTTATTTGTATCCTTTAATCGATTACAGTTACTGGCATCTCACCCTTCCCCACTGCATCTCACAGCATAGCATGGTTTAAAAACAAAAACTCTCTTTTTTTCTTCAATTCGTTGGCCACTGAAATCCAGCAGCTTTTCCTTATTTATAACCTTTAATCGATTACAGCAATTGAATCCTTCCTTTCATTGAAAGAAATTCCCTTACAAGCTAGATATTATCCTAATTGGAAACTAATTACAAATCAAAAGCAATCTATCTAAATAACTGAAACAGAAAGAGTCCTAGGAAAAAAAACTACTAATTACATAAACAAATCTAATTAAAATGGAAACAATATTAAAGCTACTAAGTCCCCCACACAAGGACTAGATAGGCAATACAATTAAAATCCTAAATTATAGGAAACCAACACATTGCTAAGCAGCTGGGCTCCAGCAGAAAATCTCTCACTCAATATGGCTTCTTGGCAGCATCTTTCTCTAATGCAGCCGGGCATGGGTCCCACAGAATCTTCTCAAAAGTTTCTCCAAATAAATCTGATCGGCCTGGAATTAATCCCCCTTCAAATCAGCAAGATCGATTGTTATATTCTCCCCCCAAATAAATCTGGCCGATGCAATACAATTAAAATCCTAAATTATAGGAAACCAACACATTGCTAAGCAGCTGGGCCCCAGCAGAAAATCTCTCACTCAACATGGCTTCTTGGCAGCATCTTTCTCTAATGCAGCCTGGCATGGGTCCCACAGAATTTTCTCAAAAGTATCTCCAAATAAATCTGATCATCCTGGAATTAATCCCCCTTCAAATCAGCAAGATCGATAGTTATATTCTCCCCCCAAATAAAGCTGGCCGATGGCTGTCCTTGGGAGAATATAGGCTGGGAAATTGGAATTAAATAATACCATAATATGGGCCAGGTATGGACCCAGTTTGAAACTCAATCGATGTACCAATTCTGCATCAGCTATACATTTAGGAAATGATTGGGATGGTTCAATAAATAAAAAGATGAGGGAAGCTTGACTGGATGGTCCACGTGTGCAATGGAAACTGTAAAATGCACCATTAAGAAGGACCTTAGGAACTGATGCTACAAACTGTAGTTAAGAAAGAGACAAGGGGGTGATAAAACTTCATTTATGCCAAAGTAAATTTTGCACAAAATTCACAGTTCTGCCACATTGAACTATAAATTTTCCTTTAAAGGCCATAAAAACACAGCCAGCAGGAATCAAAACAAAACTCCTCCCCTAACCTTGCTGGTGTTCAAAGTTATCTCTAAACCTCTCCTCTTCTATCCATTTAAACCATCATGGATCATTGTCCACCTCTTGACATACAATCCGATATTGCAGTTAGAGGGCAGAAGCTTCTGAAACTTCTGCCTTTGCCTTCAAAGATGTGTCTATTCAACTCCAATCAAATTCCCCATTTAACACCATGCTCCACAAGTCCATCCCCTTTCAACTTACATATGCCACTGGTCTGACAAAAAGATATCCACCACCATGCTAGGGGCTTTCCACTAAATCACAAACTTCCCTTTAAAGTAATATGACAATCCACTCACCATCACAGACAGGACCCCCCCCCCCCCCAAATAGAAAAAAATAAGATTCAATATCTCCTCTTGTTGGTGAAACATCCCACTTTACTCACAATATTAATTCTCACAACTACTTGTCGTATGGACTCCAATACTCTTCAAATTGTCGTGACTCGTGAGGCAGTTCCTTGTCCAACAAAAACACCCCTGGAAAAGCCTCCGCACAAGGAGGGACTGGTTTGCAACATAATCTTCGCACATCATAGGTTTTTAACCCATTTCAAGACCTGTCCCTAACAGATTATTGCAAAACAATTCAACAGAAAAATTGCCAGATGTAGAAGCAGCACACACCATCCTACCCCTTGCATTTCTATTCAATTTACACTCCTCCAAGATTTGTATCAGCATCATATACTCCCGGACCCCAATCTTGTAAAGTCTCCTTTCCAAAGGTAGACACCAAGACACCCCAACCCCCCCAACGAAAAAAAAAGATGTAATAGATTTCCCTCTTTCCCTTGAACTCAGATGAATCTGTTCATTCCCATTGTTGTTTTGGAGTTGCTGGTGAATCACAACAATTACAATTAATACTACTGAAGTGCTTTGACATTTTTGTTATTTCTTCTCTATTTAGCGGAAATATCAAATCTGGCCAGCATATCTAACTTGGATAAAAACCAGTACTCTTACAATCCTAGTAACGTACACATTTTTGGGGCTAATCAAATTTGAGTTGTTTGGGTTTTAACATCGCTTAGTTTTATGCTTTTATAAAATTCAAGAGTTGAACAGTCAGATTAACAGTGAGGCTTGGAACTTCTTTTGTTGTTCAATTGACTTGAGTACTTTTATTGAAGTTAGTAAAGTTTGTATGGAACATCTTTCTTGTCGAATTCTGGACCAGTTTCAAAACAGATAGTTCAACTATGGAAAATTTCTCGGTTGGAATTTTAAATTGTTATACTAGTGAAACTAGTTGTATTTTTATAGACACGCCATGACTCGAATTTGCAAACGAAATGTCGAAATTTCAGCAAAATAATTGGGTTTGACATGAATTGAGACGAAATCCTATGCAAAACTCAGGGAATCTCATCATTTAGCCCCCTTTTCTTGTATGAGCTCTAGAACTACTAGAAAACTCGAGTTTTTTTTTGGCAAAATCCTTCATTTTGCTGCTGAATCAAGGCTGGTGGTCAACAGTGGGACATCCATTTCAACATTTGGGTGGGGTTTTGAGCATCTTTTGGCCACTGAAATGACCAAATTTAGGTGGGATTTTTGACCATTTTGGTGGTACATTTCGGTTTCGGGCCAGGTTGAAATGGCCACAAAAATTGAAATCTTGAACCATGAGGCGCACTACCCAATGGGTGGGATTTTAAGCATCATTTGGCCACTGAAATGACCAAATTTAGGTGGGATTTTTGACCATTTTGGTGGTACATTTTGGTTTTGGGCCATGTTGAAATGGCCGCCAAAATCGAAATCTTCAACCATGAGGCACACTACCCAAAGGTTTTTTTTTTGGTGTGACATGTATATATCCACAACTTAAATATGGTGCATATGATGCAAGGAGATTGCAAAACCTGTGCGTAATGGGTCCAACGGAGTTTTGGAAGATCAAATAAGAAATAGAAAGATAAGGAGATAAAAAGATTGTTCAGCATGAGGCATGAACAAAGCTAGGGGTTGGCTATCAAACTACTTGGGAAAGAACTATTCTGTTACCCATGACCAAAAACTGAACCGTTCCACTCAAGATATGCAAATTACACTACTTTATTAAGTAATAAAAAGAGCCCTATATTCCTATATGAATTTGACTTTTGACACCAAAAAGAATTCCTAAGTTGATTCTAAATACATATTAGCATCTCCATGAGTGCTTAACTATTTTCCTAACCAAGTAAGCATGCTAATATAAGAAATAGACTCGAAGTAACTCCTGTTCTAGACTTTCTAAAACAAAAATCTTGTCATTAATTGACATCCTACCGGTAATTTGGTCTTAACTTTCCTGACATAGCTCTAAATTACAAGATCTCGGTTATGTTGGTAGGTAACTCAATAAACTTTCAAATGAAACCAATGTGAGGCAAAATAGAGAAGCCTTGGTTACCAAAATTAAGCACTAAGAAAAGTGATAGAAATAACCAACTTCTTGGAATTCAATGCTCTCAAACACAAATACTCATCCAATGGTTCAAAATGAAAAATCAAACCCATAGGAAATCTCTCCACCGGCACAACTTCTTAAATAGATAAAGAAGACAATCTCATGCACTGACAGGTTTCTTTAGCACTACAGCTTAAAAATCATATCCTTCAAGGGTCACAATGACGCAGGCAAAAATTGTCCAGTTATGGAGTTCCCTTTCTGGGTAGTCTAATAGGCCAGTAGGTCCAATCATGGGCCTACTCTTTTGAATCCCTTCATAGTTTATTTAATGTTTTTCATTGTGAAAGTAACTCTGGTTCAAGTAATAAAGGTTAACTTCGTTCCTGATTGTAACTGGTTTTAGTTGGAAGTCCCGATAGGATTTAATATAGTCAAAGTAGGTTTTTTTTTTTTAATTTTATTTTAATTAAAGAGACAATCACTCATACTGGTAAGATTTCATTCATACTTGGAGTTAGCAAATGGCTCAAGTGTCTGCTATATATAGCCTTGTAAACAGTGCTGTTTCAATGTTTCCTTATTTATGGAATGTATTATGGTCTTATCACTTGGAGAATGGTTCTCATCCCCCACAGTTTGAAGGTCAAACCATATATTCTTCTTTGTCTCTCTTCTAGTTGAGCATCTGTACCTCTAGTTCAGCAATCGCCTTGTTAACTAAATCGATCAGGTCAACTTTTAGTATAATATAATTCTTTGTTCAGCATACAATATTCTGGACTTCTAGTTACTGTGGATTCCTGAATATAAATCACAATAAATTAGAAAGATTCAATTCTATGTTTCCAGCATAGTTGTCAAGGCGACTAGGCAACCCAAGGCATTGGAGGGGTGCCCTAGGTGTACAATATATGACTATATGTAAATATAATAATGATATGTTTATATAATTATTCTTATATGCATTGCAGAAGCCATATCAATGCAATATGATATAATTATGCTACTAATGACCTAATATGAAAAAATCAACATATAATTTACCCAACAAAAGGGTAAATTACACATCACCCCTGGTTTTCAAACGAAACTCAGATCACCCCCTGGGTTTTGAAAAAACTCAAATCACCCCCTCTACAGTAACGGTGTTAGTCTGCTGTTAGTTATTGGTGTGAAAGGACTATTTTACCCTTGTACTAAAACATTAGAATTAAATTGACAATACCACCCTTCCTTCATCTTCAACATTGGTCAATGGTAGTTTAGGGATTTAAATTTATTTAACTGGCTGACATCATCATTAACAGCATAAAACTAACGGTAGGGACTAATTTGTCATATTGGGGTCTAAACCAGGGGGTGATTTGAGTTTTTTCAAAAACCAGGGGGTGATCTGAGTTTCGTTTGAAAAGCAGGGGGTGACGTATAATTTACCCTAAACAAAAATATAAGTATAAGGTATAATATAAGCATATTCATTGAAAAACAAAGCAATAAACATGGATCAATGTAAACTAGTGAAGTGTCAACAAGGCGTGTTGTTGCCTTGGATCCAAGAAAGAGACTGGACACAGTCTAGGTGACACCTTGGCAACTAGGACACTAAAAAGGAAAGGCCTAACCCAATCCTTAACAAATAAGGTATCCAAAATTGACTAGGAAAGTGAAATAATAAAGAAAACAGACTCAAAATAGGACTTTAACTAAACTAATGAAGTAAATCCCGTTTTCCTACTTTCTACCCATATTTTAGGCTTATTAAATTGATCAATTACAAAGTAAACCCATGGGATCAAAGGCCCAACACATAACCCAACCCAAAGCGTCTTTCCAATAAAATAAGCCCCTTAGATGACTTATCTTCATCAGATCTGGACTTCATTGATCCTTGTTTATTTAATGTGAGTTCATATCATACTTTTTTAATGGTCTGTCTGATCCATATTTCGACCCTTGCATTGACTTGTATGAATTATGTGGTAGTTCTTGCGAGAACAAATATTAAGGTGAGTTCATAGCATACTTTTTTAACGGCCTGTCTGATCCATATTCAAATGATGCTAATGTGAACTAAAAAAAAATAGAGCGAAGGAGTATATTAAAGTTACACTAGGATGGATAATGAGGTTGTGAAAATTGATGAGAGGGGGATTCTACGAAGTGACTATTTTAGGTATCTAGCTCAATCTTAAATAAAAAAAAGGTGATATAGAGGATGATGTTTCACAAAGAATTAAAATAGGATGGATGAAGTGGAGAGGTGTGTTCGGAGTGTTGTGTGATCGATGTATTCCTTTAAAACTTAAGGAACATTTTATAGGACAATCATACGATCAGGTATGTTGTATGATGCCGAATATTGGGCAGTTAAGAAGCATCATATAGATAAACTCAGTGTAGTGGAGATTAGGATGTGAGATGGATGAATTGCAAAACTAGGAAGGATAAAGTAAGGAATGATCATATTAGAGCTGATTTGGGAGTAGCTTCGATACATGATAAGCAACGAGAAAGTCGTTTTGAGGTGGCATGGTCATGTTCAACGGAGGCCTTTGGATGCTCCAGTACGGAGGAGTGATTTGATTCAGATTGAAGGAACTAAAAGAGCCAGTAGCAGACCTAAAATGACCTTAGGAGAAGTGGTGAGGAAAGACATGCATAACCTAGGCCTTGTATCAAGTATGACCTCGAATAGAGCTGATTTTAGGGCAAGGATCCATGTAGTCGACCCCATTTAATTGGGATAAGGTGAATTGTTGTTTGTTCTTTGTGATTTAAAAAATTCAACCCATGCATTGACTCATATGAATTATGTGGTAGTTCTCGTGAGAACAAATATTATACATAAAATTTTGCCCTATGGTAAATCGGGATTAAATCTGTTTGCAAAATAACAAGAGAAGACTTAATTTAGGAGCCTTATGACAAGAAATTCATAATGAGAGCACCAAGCTACACACTTCATCAATGTTTTAAGTAATAACATACAAAAACTCAGCTTTATGTAAATGTGTTTAAGTATAATATACATAATATATATTTTTTGTTTGTAGTAATAAAAAGTTACTGTGTCAAACGGGTTGAATGGATCATCCACCCTCAACTGTAACATGACCTGGTTATTAATCTTCTTGTGTCAAATTTTCTCATACCCTTACCCTGTAGTTCCATATTGTGTTTATGTTTGGGTTAGTGGTTGATGTTGCAAATTGCCACCCCTAGTGGTGGGACATACAATTGGGACGAGTCATAGAAGTTAACATCTGGACAACCCGAAGGTTGGATTTTCCAGATTAGCCCTCCATGTGGCAAAGCCTTAAATGGGTGGGTTATCAGGGCAGAGGCTTCCTTGATGGAGCTGTGAGGCAGCTTCCCCCCCCCCCACTTTTAAGTATCGTTAGATGCTTTGCTTGTGATGTTTCCTTCAGTTTATGGAGCTCGAGAGGCTGTGTGTGACTTTGTGCAGATATAATAAATACTCGTTCTTCTTAGTATAGCTCATTTCTGTAGGTTTTTCCCTTTTGAAGGAAGTTGGAAGGCTATCTTTACAATTGCTAACATTAAATACAATATTAAATTTTACTCACAGAACTTTCATCTTTGCAGTTGGTGGCAAGATTAACCAAGGATATAGTTGAGACATACCAAATATGTAATCCAGAATTCAAATTTTCTGAAGAATTGAACCCAAAACGGTTCCTTACAAGCCCATCCATTGGGGTGCTAAATGATGGCTACGACAATGCAAACTCTGATCTTATCCTGAATGTGAACTTTGTCCTGTTCAATGTAGAATCGCAGCGAAGGTTTGGTTGTCGTACTTGATTATTTTTATAACCTTTTACTTTTCCATTATATTTATGTTATTTCCTTTTAAGAATGTATGTAGTTATTTTATGGAAGTAGTTTTCTGTCTGGGAGTGTGGCCCACACCAGCACTCCCATTTGTCCATCTCTCTCTTCCTCAAAATAAGAGGGCAGAGGTGTAATTTCATATGGGGAGGAGAGAGAGACTCATAGGAGTGCTGGCGTAGGCCACACTCCCGGACAGAGTTCTTTTTCCCTTATCTTATTTGTTGATTGATATGGCGGCGGGGATGTATCTTTTTATTACTCAAATGTGGCAAATTCCAGAACACTGGAAAAATGGTTCTTTTGAAAGATTGATAAGATGAAAAACATTTATAAGAAAATGTAAGAACTTAAGATTGTATATATTTCTTGACTGTATGTTATATTATAAGGTTTCTCGGTTGTCTACATTTCACCAAGCCAGAAAGTTAATAACACCATGAATAATTATCATCTGCTTGCTTGTTACATTACATTATCAATTAACAAATCTGTGGCATGAAAAGCATCTCACTAGAATGTACTCAAAGTTCAGATGATTGTTGATTGTCTTGTGAAGGGTGTACTGGTTTCAGGAAGGGATTGTTCTTCTGTTTCCTCCATTTAATCTTGATAAATTCTATAGTGCCAGTAAAAAAATTCTGGTTTAGTGGTCCCACTTCTCATCTTGAACTTAAAGAAATAAATTTTCTACACTAAATCCTTCTCAATCAAATAATGATGCTCTGATATGTACTTTGTTTTCTTGATTTACAGCATAGCTTGATTTTGTTCTTTTCTTGTTTTAAAAGAATGTACAAGAGCAGGGATAAGATTTGTGAATTCCGTGACTAGCTGAAGCTATATCCAAGTTAAAGAAAATAAACTTCTCCAGCACCAAGCTATATACAACTTCTCAGTCATATAGTGAGATGGGCTTGGGTTGGGGAAGTTAAAGCCCTATGCCCCCAGTATATGAAGCGTGAGACAACAGTATAAGACCATGACCTAGCATCCTCATCTTGCTTGTGATATATATATAGATAGATAGATAGATAGATAGATAGATAGATAGATAGATAAGGCTCTCTGAGCCGCTGGTGGAGGGAGCGCAACTCCTAGTTCGAGATTATGGGTTTCAGTTAGATTTCAATTGAAATCTGTACCATTGCGGCTGCACAATTCTTTTGACCATTTCGGTGGTCAAATGGTCATATTTTGGCCTAAAACTTCAAGGAAACCCTAATTAAGCATCTCTAAATATATTGGAACCTTTAGATTGTAAAAAACAAAAAACACACCCAAAATGGTTGTATTGGTTCTTACCCTAGGTTGCTAGTGTATGCGGTACCCTGCTGTATACAACAATAACTCAGCCTTATCTCGACTAGATGAAGTCGGCTACATGGATCCTTGCCCTCCAATCAGCTCTATTTGAGGTCATACTTGATACAAGGCTCAAGTATGTATGTCTTTCCTCACTACTACTCCTAGGCATAGTTCGAAAATTCGTTTTGTTTCGGTGTTTTGGGCTGTCCGAAATATCCGAAATTTCGGATATTTCAGTTGAAAGTTTGCAATTTTTCTGTTATGTTTCGGTAGGTCATTTCGGTGGGTTTTAGGCCAAGTTAAGACCTGAAACTTCATGGAAACCCTATTTTAGGCTATATAAACACATTTAAATGTTCAAATTGCAAAAATAGTCACCCAAAGTGGTGTTTTGGATTTGCACCATTGATTGGCAATGTACAGTCGAATCCTAATGTATAACTTAGTTAATTACACATACACATTGTTTAAGACTTTAAGTACTAGAAGACATAATAAATTAATGATTAATAAGCAATTTAAACAAATAAAGTAACTTGGAAGTTGGAAACATAAAGTGAATGACTCATAAGTCTTAACTTAAGTCATAATATTAAGTACATTAAGTCAATAACAAGTTAACAACTTAAGAAGATGATATCTATATGACAATATCCCCAATAGTCCGATACAAGTCAAGTAGTCATCAAGTTTCTCAAATGTTTACTAATTTTCTAATAATAATTACTCTGCCATCCAGGATCGACCCCACTCATAGTCTGATGGAGCCAACGTGTATTGTTCTCCGACTATAGGACAAATGAATGCCACGTCATAGTCTGGGAGAAGAAATGAGTGTAGTCATCCACAGTGGCTATGTAAATTGCATCATCAACATGTTGAAGGTAACTATGTTAGGGTATGGGTCGCCAAATTGTGAAGAAGTAGTACCCACTGATCTACTATGATATGACGCCTCTGGGAGCATGTACGGGTACGGGCCGAACGGCTAGTGGGTTGGGTAGGAAAAGATGTCATCCACAAAAGACGATCCACTATGTCCCTGTGAGTGGGAGTTGTACTCAATACTGGGAATGGATGGAGAAGATATATGCTCCCTCCCCCCCCCCCCCAAGTCAACTGCCCTTCGCCATATGGATGTGAATGAGATGAATTATACTCTGATTGTGCTGGAGATGGACTGCTCTCTATACGTTCCGTGTCCACTTGATTTGTTGTCCCTATCGCCAATACTCAATCCACCAATAGAGCCAGATAAGGTATCAATGTCCATAAGATCAGCCTGCCTACTAGTACCATGAGGACGAGACTGGCCACGACTCTGTCTTGAGTAGGTCAAGGTGGCCGGTGTGGGGACACGTGCACCGTGGTCTGTATCTTGTGTGGCATGATCAAACTGTATTTCTTCGGTGAATCGGAGTGCCTCTTGCTGCTCTTCTACCACATACGGGACTCGAGTTCCCTCATATGCTTGACCACCATTACCACTATCACCACCATCATCACCATCTCCACCATCACTACCAACAACACCATCATCATCTCTACGAGTCTGAGTCTGAGTCCGAGTTCCACCACCGACACCGGAGGACACGGACCAATCTTCTTCCTCCTCATCAACATTGCCACCAGTAGGCTGGAATGGTATGGGTGACGCGTCCCGTGCGTGTACCTTACCCTCTTCAGCCAAGAACTCATCCACATCAGCTTCTATATGTTCGGCTATCATGGGGTCAGGCCTACCTCCAAGCTGATCTAACACTGGCTAACCTCTATCCCTCACCCAATCCACAATAGGATCTTCATCATCTGACTCCACCTTTAAAATGTCGGCGAGATTGATATTTTCCCTGATACCCTCTTATCCCATGCGTATGTGTTGCATCTTCAACCTCAAATTGTAATGCATATACACCAAGTCAGATAGACGTTTGGAACCCAATCTATTTCTCCTCTTGGAGTGGATGAGAGAAAATGTACTCCAATTTCGTTCACAGCCAGATGCGGAACATATCTGGGAGAAAACCTTAATTGTTATTTTCCTTAAATTCTCTACTGAACCCCCATACAACACCCACCATTCAGTTGCATTACAACAAAAGAGACATGTTATATTCATTTCAAAAGTTTCAATATATACATAATTTAAAGAATAAGATATTGAATTGAGTAATGACTAATGAGTACCGGCATCACCGTGTGTCTAGCCTTGCTCTGCAGCATCGGTTCCAAAATTCCCCAATGCATCCCTAAAAGTCTTCAACTATAATCATTTGGAAAATATTTAAAATTAGTAATGACTCATTACTATTTAGTATTTACTGAGGTAATTCCAAATGAATTATAACTTATAAGACTCACCTCATTATTGCATATAGCTTTTAATTTATTATTCGGCTCCAACTTGACAACTACTTGTTTTACTGCATCAATAAGACTACTATTCAACCCAAGCATATGATTGTATTGGTACTTGGGGTTCAAATAGTATGCTGAAATTGACATTACATATTGTCAATGCCTTAATAGTTAGTAAAGATAAAAAACAAACTACACTCACTAGCCTTGCATAAGTTGATTTTCCTAGCGCTCCTTGATAATTTTGAGAAAGTGTTTGCTACCTCGTGGATTCGCATTGTAAACACATTCATTAAGTCTATGGCAGAATATAGGTGTGACATGGTTGGTCCCTTGAGAGCAGAATCAACTATATGCAAAACCTTGACCACTGGGTCCAAAAGTTGTACCACTTTATGCAACTTTGACCAAAAGTCATCTGATGAAATGGTAGCTTGTGCTTCCCTACCACCATGGGTATTGGACCGATTCCAATTAAACCAGTCTTCAGAAGCAAACATAGATCTAAGTCCGGACTTCTTGGTCTCTATACTCTTGAGTGCAATGTAGTTGGTGGCGAATCTAGTTATGCCTAGTCTCACTAAGTCACCCTTACACTTCTCCCTCAAGAGGTTTAATGCAAACCCATGGTTGTAGACAAAGTTGGTCATTTGTCTTGTCTTTTCCACAACATGTTGTGCCAATTTGATCTTTCCCATATCCTTCAATATGAGGTCTATACAATGGGCAACACAATGAGTCCAAAACAGTCGGTTCTTACTGTTTTGCATCAACTTCTCATCGACACTCTTGTAGTTGCTTCCGTTGTCCCTTACAATCTAGACAACGTTCCCCACTCCTACATCATCTACCACTTCCTTCAACAGTTTGTAGATATACTTTGCATCCTTTTTCTCCTTGGATGCATCAACAAACTTGAGAAAGACTGTCCTCCCATCACAATACACCATAAAGTTGATGATGGACTTTATTGTAGGACCAGTCCAACCATCACACATTACGGTCACCCCATAGCTCTCCCACATCCCCCTCATTTCATTGATATAGACTTGAAGCTCTCTCTTCTGTTGGGGCAAATACACATTCATGATCTCATGTGGGGTGGGCCCCTTATATCCTGGGCCAGCCTCAACAATGAAATCTATCATAGTCTGATAAAAGGGGCCTTGTGCTGTGTTTGCTGGGATGGTATTGTATAACATCCACTTCATCATCCCCTTCAGATTTTTCCATGCTCCCTTGATTTTTGGTTGCTTATTGCCTTTCTTTCTATAAACATCAGGTGCTTGGTAAAGTGCTGGGTCATCTCGTGGTGGTACTACTGGAGGTGGTGGAGGCGGAGCTGCCCTCGTACTTTGTGATCTCTTAAAGGGATTAGGCAACCCAGGCTGCCTACCACTTGCTCCTCCACTACCACTAGCACCAACTCTAGAGGTACCAAGTCCTCCACTACCATCTACTTTCTGTCTCTCCTGATCCTCATGATAAGTGACTCTACTCATCATCTGTGCTCGTCTCCAATCCCTAGCCTCTCGCTCAGTCTCTATATCATCAGGAACATAGACAGGGTCATCACTGTCATCATCATCACCATAATCAACATCATCATAGCCTCCTGCTGTACACCTCACTGCATCCTCAAGGTCTACCCTTACCTTCTACCTCTGAGCCTTCCTCTTATTCCCTCCCTTCATGTACTCAATGACAGCCCTAGATACCTCAACAGGGACCATATGACATGAGACCACTTCAGGAGAATTCCCAGCTAGATGTTGTTCGAGTCTAGTGGCACCATCTCCCAAAAACTTCTGGTGACAGTAATAGCATTGTGTTTTTCTTTTATCCCCATCAATTGGAGTGCCATGCAACCATGCAATGTCACCCTTAGTGTGCCTGGGTGTTCTCACCTCCCCTTGGGCCTGGGCCGCCTGCCTCTGCCCCTCCTCCCTCTGACTTTGTCGTTTACCATGGCCCGCCATAATCGGACTTGTTTACTGTTGCATGAATAAAAGACAATTCATTAATCACTGAAGCACATCAATTCTTTTAGTTTGAGGGCACAAAAACAAGTATACAGCTATTTAGTATTTTTCCCCTAACTTTTTCTCATATTTAAAAACAAATTTTTTTAATATTTTTCAAATAAATATTGACCTAGCACAACAAAACTGAAATTATAGGCAAATGGGCATCAATAAAAAAACATGTAGAATTTACTTATAGCTATTTAGTATTTTTCCCCTAACTCTCATATTTTTCTCATATTTAAAAATAAAATTTTAAAATATTTTTCAAATAAATATTGGCCTAGCACAACAAAACCGAAATGATATGCAAATGGGCAGCAATTAAAAAACATGTACAATTTACTTTTATATTTTTCATTAATTTTAAAACAAAAACCTCTTATTTTCCCCTATTTTTTCCATTTTTTTTGAAAATTTGAAAATATTTTTTATAATTTCCAAAAATTAAAATAATTAATTATTTACAGAAAAATATTTTCAACACCGTGAGGCCGTAGATCGGCCAATGGTGTCTAACATATATTTAATTGATAACCATACAATGTACATAACCCCTATTATTTTTAGATTTTTGTTGTAGGAAAATCAAAATTTTGAAGCAGAAAAATAAAAAAATAATATATATACTGGAAAAAAATTTCGACACCGTGAGGTTGTAGATCGGCCTCCGGTGTCTGACATATATTATTTTCATCACAAACAAACAAATATTGATCATGCATTTTTCAAAAATGCATTTTTGGAGAAATTGGTTTTACATGAAATAGTGGAAAAGCTTCACAAATGTGCTAATGGTGTGTTCTTCGACGTAGATGCGACGAAGATTCGAAGGCCGGTGCAAGAATCAGCAAGGAGAAGTGAAAGGATGAAGAACAAGGAGAAAAAAACCCAAAACACCAGAGCTTGTTAAGTCTCAGTCGAAATTTCGACCGAGACTAACGAGTTTTGGTATTTATAAAGCTACTTTTTAAAAAGGCATCTCGATATCTCGCGAGATTTTGATTTTCGAGAGATTAAGTACTATGCTCCTAGGGTCATTTTAGACTTGCCCTTGGCTCTTTTAGTTCCTTAAATCTGAATTAAGGCTCTCATTGGTATCATTTTTATTTTTGATTTTTGCCTATTTAACAAAAATCATTAATGAAAACCATTTTTTATCAAAACATAAAAATTGTTTGGTAACCAATAGACATAATAGATTGTCTACTAAGAAATAGTTTTGGCTTACCTATGTGCATAATGATTTTTATAAGGAAAAATAACGAGATTAGTCTTCCGTTAACCACCACCATGCAACTCAGTCTTCCCTGCAATCTGCAATGATCCCTAAAACCCACTCCGGAACAGAAAACTTCTAACTATTAGAATCACCATCTACCATGGGGGTGGTAAGACAATTAGGACCAGGCCAGGGGAAATTAATCAGTTCTATCAGGGGATGACGATATACAGAACCATCATTGGCAATAAAGATACTATTTGAGCTTGGGCATGATGAGTTTATAAGAACTGGGGAACCAAAATTGAAGCAAGAAAATTCATAAGAGTGCTCAGAGAGAGAGAGAGAGAGAGAGAGATGTTGCATGTGTTGTTCTTAAACTCCTGCAAATTGTTGGAGTCAGGTGTTCTAGGTACAGGGAGGAACAAGAGCAATATGGCCTTTATTGAAATGGGCTTGTAGATCCTTGAGAATCAGAAAACACATGGCATTAGGTCACTGCTCACTGGTGACAAATATGGTCTTAATCTAATGGGATGCCAACATGGTGAATTGAGTTACTTTTTCCTGTTTGTGGATGTGTATCAGATGCATCTTTCTTTACAACACATTAGATATGATTCTGGGAGAGGTAGAATGTCAGACTGGGGCGGTTTACGGTACATAGATAGTATTTGAAAGTCTGCCTTACCACATTGCTTTTGATTTTTTATTATTTTAAATATAGGGGGGGGGGGGGGAAGTATCCATAAGTGTTACCTTCTAAAATTGTTTGGTACTTGTGCCTATGTTAGACTCAGAGAGAGGGTTATGGGGGCTTAATACATCATTTAGTATCGCAAAGAGTTCATTATAGCCTCAGATACTTTGGATGTGAGAGTTTGATATCTAGAAACATGTTGCAATGAAGGTTTTCTGTTAATTCCTTCTTTTAGATTCCATTTGACACCTGTAGTACCAATGTCTCGTATAAGGTAATTTTGACATCTACAGTCCCACCTAAATACATGCTTTTTGTTGTGAACTTTCCCATAAGAAACTAAACACTTTCAACATGATCTACTCCCCTGCTGAATTGCATCTCCAATTGTGTGGACATGGATTTGGCCACAAGTACGGTGCTGATTCAGGAGGGAAACCCACGGACGAGTCCAACAAAATTTTAGGTTGAGAAAAGGAAAATAAGAAACAGGGAGAGCCCATTGTAACAAAACCCATCTTTTTTTATATTGAGCCAAAAGAAATCGAAATATGTCTATATATATATATATATATATATATATATATATATATATATATATATATATATAGATAGATAGATAGATAGATAGAGATCCCCTCCTTTTCCCTCCCCTCCATTTACCACAAATTTTGGAATGGGGAAAGGGGTCTGAAGCTTCATCTCATGGTTGTTTTTTTCCACATGGACAATGTTGCCCATCAATTATGTTTTTTATTCATTTTCATGTCACAATACCGACTACCGAGGGAGAGTCTATAGCTAAATGGGTGGAGCCAGCAAAAAAACACCATTTTGGGATCTTTGATGATAGAAATTATATATTCCTCAAGTTCCTAAATCTTGTCTTTTGGGAATTGCTGAAATCTGATACCCCATGTTGCCATGTTGGTGGGACTCTGACACCTGCACTTACATCCTTGGTAACATAGGGAGAGAAGGATTGTCTGCTTTCTTGCACATGTATGCTAATTGTGCATGGCAGAACATGAACCAGTTGACCTCCTTCATCCGCAGTGAGTTCGTGATGGAATTCATTTTGGAAATGCGATGCCAGCCCTTCGGTCTCATGTATCTTATGTTGGGTTGACGGAATGCTCCTTTTGCCATGAGGGGAAAGCTTGTAGTCCATTATGGTGGCAGCCGGCAGGCCTATGTAACATTCTATGAGCTTGCTATTGTAGGGTGTTCCTGGTTAGGCGTGGATTACAATAGGGGATTATTGATGTTGACACCATAATGCATTTTCTCGCATCAGAAAAGATGTTTTGGGGTATCTATACATAGTCTGTGTTATGATTAACAAGAGATTATGTGCTCCTCTTTTAGAGTGGTAAGAAACTAAGAATGGTCTAGCGGTGGTCTCTGCCTGCTTTAGGAATGTTTTGACTCTTTTTAATTGTGTGATTATGTTAGATTGTCTTTGCGCACATCCATGTTCATTTTGCATTTGGCGAGTGGAATGATCTGAAATAAAGTGGGAGAGTGGTATACTGTAGTAGTTAGCATTTTAAGTTCTGAGGTACCTGTGAATAGAAAAATAGGATTTTTCCTTTTGACTATTTGATTGACCCTCCACCATTCAGGTGTTGATCTTTCTCTGGAAACATTTGCAGGTATGTTGTCAAAGATGTTCTTGGCCATGGGACTTTTGGACAGGTTGCTAAATGCTGGGTTTCAGAAACTAACAGTTATGTTGCTGTGAAGATAATAAAAAATCAACCTGCATACTATCAACAGGCACTGGTTGAAGTCTCTATTCTGACAACGGTAATTAAGTTGTTTTAACTCCACACTTCTCTTACATGGAGTTTCTAATGGATACTGCTTTTTATGCTCACTAAAATTGCATGCTTCTGCAGCTTAATAGAAAGTTTGATCCTGAGGACAAGAATCACATTGTCCGTATCCTTGATTACTTTGTATTCCAACGTCACTTGTGCATTTCTTTTGAACTGCTTGGCACAAATCTGTAAGTTGTTCAACGTCTATATTGCCAGCACATTTCTTTAAGTTGAGGAGATCTTCTAAATGTATTCGTTCTAATTCTATAGTCATGCAAAATAATATATTTCGTATATCCTTACGTCTGACATGCTTTTTGGCTCTTCAGCTATGAGCTCATCAAGATGAACCAATTTAGAGGGCTATCACTGAGCATTGTTCAAGTGTTCTCAAAACAGGTAATGATATCTTGTTAATACGAGGCTCAGTTTAAAGTATTTGAACATAACATTTCCCTTTTGGAATGCTTGACTGATGCTCCTTAAACAATGAAATTTATCTCATTTTATGTTTACTTTATTTCATCTCTTAGATTTTGCGTGCATTGGTTCTAATGAAAGATGCTGGCATTATTCATTGTGACTTGAAGCCAGAAAATATTCTTCTATGTACAAGGTGAGCTACTTGTTATGATCACTTTGAACTGTACGGCTGTGCATGATTCATATATGTTCTTTTAAACTGTAAATATAGTGTCTTGACATTGACAGTGTTAAGCCAGTAGAAATCAAAATTATTGATTTTGGATCAGCTTGCATGGAGGATCGGACAGTTTATTCATATATTCAGGTTTGGACCTCTCATTTTCTATTAATTTTATTAGTGGTGTGATAACGTGTTTCACTATCAATCCTGTGGAACAGTTTCATACTTTCATTAGATAATGATGTTGTTTGATGCTTGACTCTTTTCTCTCTTTCTGTTGCAGAGCCGTTACTACAGATCTCCAGAAGTTGTTCTTGGTTACCAGTATCCTTACTAATAAAATTAAAATTTCATATTGAAGTATCATTTGCATCTGTCAAAACAGAAGGATATTTTTTTAAAGGAAGCTAGGATGTACTGTCATACCCTCCGAGCTTGGGAATATAGGTTGCCCTCTTGTTTACCCCGTCTTTAAATTGGCTTCCTTAGGGTATACAGTTGTGTCTTTCCATTCTGATTTTTCTGGACATCCCTCATTAAGAGTCGGAACTTCACATTCTCGCAAATTGATCTAAACAATTCAAAATTCTATCCTTGTGTAACATGATATTTCAATTTGTTCCTTAGCTGCATCTTCAGATATACCACCGCCATCGATATGTGGTCCTTTGGGTGCATTGTTGCAGAGTTGTTCCTAGGGCTTCCATTATTTCCAGGAGCTTCAGAATTTGATCTTCTCAGGAGAATGATAGAAATTCTTGGGTATGCTTTGCTCTTTCATGTTTGTATTTGAGGTCCAGTACAATTTCTTTCGTTTTCATGTTTCTTTTGTTGATGTTTTTTCAATATCTTAGATATAGCTTCGTTATCCTAAAGATTTATTCACAGTTAAAATGTTCAGGAGAACCGGACATGAAAATGAAGTTGATGATAATTTAATCCAACATATGAAGCTGTATATTACAGTCTTAACAATTAAATCAATAGCTTGATGTAATGTGGAGCTGGATCACGAAGGACCTAGCCCCAGGCAGGATCTTCTTGAATAAAGTTTAATGCTGATTTGGTCTTCAAAAAACTGGGCCGCAATTGAAGAGCATGTAGCAGATCACACCATGAAATCGATTGGAATAGAAATAAAGAAGAAGGATAGGATTAGTATCCCACTGTCTCCTGGGTCTCTCACAGCCGTTAATGGCTTTAACCAAGCTCTTTCTTTTTTTCTCAAACTCGACTTGGCTAGTTATCAGCCTATTCCTTAATTTATAGTTCCAACTGATTACATCCTAGGTCTCAAAACTAAAATCCAATTAAAATAAAACTCTTATTCTTAATCTAGAAAATAACTCCAATTATGAACTTCTAAAACCCCACGCAAGGCAGCAACCTTCTTGGATTCAAAGTACTCCACGCAAGCTGTCCTGGTCCCCCGCAAATCTGGGTAGATAAATAAAGAAAATAATCTTAAATTATCTCTTGACAGCTCAATCTCGAGATAAAAATCTCCATGCAACTAGCCTTCAAACCATCCTCCATACAGCTGGCCATGGGGCCCACCAGATCTAATAAAAATAATTCCCAAACAAGGCAAATATGGGCTGACACGGGTCACATGAACAGTAACGTGAACAGTGTTTTGGTCTTTTCTTCATGTAAATAGGTTTGAAAAAAGATCTTAGAGTGTCTAGGGTTGCACCAGGAGGGTCTCTTAACGCCTTCTTTTTTCTTCTCATCGGATTTATTTCACAAAGACTTGCCATGGTAAGGAAGAAGGGAGGAACAAGCACACTTGGCGAGCGCAGTACAATGGAGAGTTGTATGCTGCGTTCGGGAATGATGAATCGCTCCCGAAAAAGAATCTATTTTATATTCGAAGGAATCCAAATGACAATAACTAGTACCGATTGATGAGGGAGAGACATATGTAGGTTGGTACAATCGGAGGTATCACCATATTCAGGATTCAAAGAGATACTGTACTGATCTGGCTTTTTTCGATTGTTCCTGATCAATCGAATAGAGTAATATGTTTCCCAGGAGCACATAAATTTCTTTATGTTATTTTACGATACGAAATTCACTTCAAATAGTTACCCCGACAGAGTACTTTTATGATATGATTTTTCCTATCGTTTCTTCTAGCACTGATTCTGTAACCTATATGACTAATTGGGGACAATCTATCTATCTCATCAAAATGAATTGCACACTGGATTCTCGATGTATGCGTCCCAATCCAAGGAAAGGGGATACTAATCAAAGATCCGCTCCTGTTTTGGGGAGGTATATAGAATGAAAAAAAAAAACAGATGATGGGAGCATCCGAACAAAGCAGCAGAGGCTGCTGTGGAAGAGACAGCAGCAAAAGCACTAGTCTCCATTGATCACCTACCAGCAGGGGAAGCTGCATAGGTGGCAGGAACTTACTTAGCTGTTCAGTTCTAGAAGGTAGCATTAGCTTCTGATGAGTAAATAAAAAACCCTAGCAGGGCAGTTGTCAGAATCGAGCAGAGAACTGGGTTTTGAATTTCCAGAAATTCCAGCCGTCAGACTAGGCTGAAACTGAGGTCGAGGTTCCCTCTTGTAGTAGAGAACAAGTCCTCAAAATATGAGCTGATTCTGATGAGCCAGTCAGAAGCCCTAATTTCAGCAAATTGGGCCAAAAAACTGTTTGGAGAGAAATCGCAGAGCTGAATCTGTCTTTGACTTGATCCAATGCTGCAGTCTTCAAACAGGAAGGGGTGTGTACCAGGAATAGCAGGAACCAATCTCCAGGAAAAAACAGAAATCGATCTTCAGCTTTTGGGGGAAGAACATGATCTCCAATGGTGGAGGGAATCTGCCGGCAGTAGGTCACACCTGTAATCTTCAGTCTTCAATGAGGTGAAGGTGAGGGCAGCATCTAAATCTCCATTAGATCACCTCATAGGTGCTGCCCTGAGTGAAAGAGAGGAGCCGAGAGTGGTGGAAAAGGGAGAAACCAGAAACCGTGGGAGGGGGGAAGAAAAAAAAGAAATAAAAACTTTGAGAACTCCTTCCTAGATCAGATTTTGCTCTGATACCATGAGAAGCCCTGTAGAACTGAATGCTTGAGTGATCGATATGGATCACCAAGCCCCTTTATTTATATTCAAAGAGTTACAATAATCCTACTAGGAATAGGTAAACTACCCTTGCCAATTCAGACTAGGAATACCTAAATAAGAATCAGCTAAGGGAGAATAAACATAAACATAAAAAAGGACAAGTAAATCCCTATCGGGTAGAACTAATTATTCTAACAAGTACTTATCATTGATATGGTTTTGCTGTCTTGTTGGGGTATTGTGATACCGCCTTTACTCTTTTTATGTCTTCACATTCTATTAAGAAATTTGTTATATTGCTTTTGTTTCTTGTTTCAGCGTCAGTAACGTGTGGGGCCATGTTTGCTAATATCTTTCTGTACACATTTGTTATTTAATAGAGGACAACCCCCTGATCATGTTCTAAAGGAGTCAAAAAATACAAATAAGTTCTTTAAGCGTGTTGGAAGTGCCCACCAGAATGATGAAGCCTTCATGGGTGGCAGAAGTGCTTACCAAATAGTAACTGAAGGGGAATATGAAGCTGTAAGTGATTGACATTATTTTTTTTTCAGTAAAGAAAATAAAAGTAATACACAAAAATTCAAGTACTCATAAGTATAAGGATGCTTTATATGGCTAATAGTTTTCTTAAATATTTTTGTAATATTCTTTTAGTATTTGGTTGTAATTTCACCCAAATTTCCCCCCTTTGCTTCTACTTCCTGTTCAGAGAGAAACGAAGAAACCGTTAATAGGGAAAGAGTATTTCAATCACATGAAACTTGAGGAAATTGTCAAGACCTATCCTAACCGAAGAAACTTGCCTGAAGAAGAGATCTCAAGAGGTTTGCTGCATTTTTATTTGTCAAAAATTACAATTGGCGTCTGTCCTGCAACGGTGAACGGAATCAATGAATTCATTTTAAGGTTGTTGGTTTTCTTTCTATTTATGGTCATGTTGCAGAAAATCATACCCGCTTAGCACTGATTGATTTCTTGAGAGGTCTTGTTGAGTTTGACCCAGCGAAACGATGGTCACCTTTACAGGTTATTAGCTTATCAGGATTGTTTCATCCTTCCGGCATTTATCCTCTAGTCTTATATGTCTAAATTTTAAACTGGATTTCCCTTATTTGGTTCTTCTTTTGCAGGCTTCCAAACATCCTTTTGTAACAGGAGAGCCATTCACATGCCCCTATAGACCTCTCCCAGAGACCCCACGCATGGTGAGTTTAATCTTGTATGACCTATTTTAAGTTGCTTTAGAAGCTTGAAAGAAGAAAATGGTGACCTCACTTTGGAGATTTCTAACCTCTCTATGAGATCTCGCTTTATGACACTTATAATATATGTATGTTTTCTTTGTACTTCTTGGATTAGTGAAACTCGCAAGTTTAAAAATATGGTAAAATGGCTTCGATAGTTACAAAGTTACATTCCTCCTCCTACTTTGTAAACCACATATTTCGATTCCCTCATTTCCTTACTACCACTTTTTCATCATGAGTGCTGTAACAATAAAAACTTGCTGTACTTTTGAGGCTGGTTGGTTCTGCGACTTGTGTCATATTTGTACATTTGCCCACAATCATTTATAGTTCTACAAATGCCTTGCATTTGGTCTGCACCATCATCTGTCATGTGACAATCAGTGACTTGATCACCGATGAGATCTATGGTGGTTAAAAACTTGGTTTTCTGCTTTGTCGATTAAGTGTGAGGTTGTTCATAACTACTTGTCTATTTGTAGCCTGTTGGTCAGAATATTAAGGTGGACCATCACCCAGGGGGTGGGCATTGGTTTGCTGCTGGTCTCTCTCCTCAGGTGAGTTCTTCCCTTTATGATATGCTGTTGTTATTTCTTAGTGGTATGGGCACCCTTATAACTAGTTGCTTCACATCTTTGTATCAAAGCCTTAACACGTTCATAATTTCAGTTGGTAGCCGTTTATCTGTAAAGGTTACTATGGTGGAATGTTTACAGTGGTTGTTAATTTACAGGTTTTAGGCATGAATAGAGGTGCTTCACAGAATAGTCCGCATTATCAGGTGGCACAATACTCTCATGCTAGTAGTTATGGCAGTTTGGGAAGTCATGGTAGCTATAATGATGGTGCTGCACTTGGAAGCAGTTATGGAAGCTATGGGGAAAGTAGCAGTATGCATCCATATTATTCACCTGTTGGTCCTGGCTTGAGCATCCATGCACAAGGTGGTGTATCAATACTTGGAGCAAGTCCTGATGCTCGGCGAAGGAATTCTCAACTTTCTCATGGAAATGGCCTTGGTGTTAGCCCATCTGCTGGAAATTTCATTCCAATGTCGCTAGGTGCGAGCCCCTCACAGTTTACTCCTCCTAGCTCCCACATTCAGGTTTCATCTGCGTCTCCAGGAAAGTATGGCCCCACCTCTCCTGCGAGAAGTAGTGGTGTTCATGGGTCACCACTGGGCAAAATGTCTGCCGTTAGCCATTTCAACAGAAGAAGTTGGGGATATCAAGGAAGTATGCAGTCTCAGGAGTCTGCATCATGGCAAGGGCATCATACTGATACTGTCAGCTGTAGTCATCCTGAGGGGAGCTCTCGTGGACATGGTGGTTCTCCTCGGAGTACGCATTCATCTACTCTCCTGAGCTGGAGACATCAAAGGGGAGGAGGCAATAGTGTCACTTCAGGATACTCATCAACTAATCAGAATTTATCAGGTTCCTTTGCACCTAACCCTAATGTGTCATTTGCACCAGCCACAGAAACTGTTTATGACAAGTCTGAAAGCAGCTCATCATTGCCTGATCCTGGGGATTGGGATCCCAATTACAGGTTAGCACTAAAAGCTTTCAATGTGTCATTCGAAACATACTGCTGGCATATTTTACCTTTAGCGCAGCCTACAACTTACATTATCAGAAAATGATTTGTATGTGGTTGATTATTCAATGTAGATTTGTCTACACTTGCCTGTGCAGTTATCTGCTGGAAAGAAACTCTCCTGTCCAGCAATTATAATTTATTAGCATGCATATATAGTGGCTGCAGAGGTCAAATCTGAAAGTGTCGGCCTAGCATAATACCCAATTTAAGTTGGTTAACAAAAGAAAACGTCGCCACCCCTTTTTTTTCTTCTTTTGTGGTAGATAACCAAGCATGTTTATTGCGAAGAAGATCTAGAGTAAAAGGCAAAACAAGAAAAACCATTTAATGATTTATTTAACTCTCCTTTGAGCATATTAAAACATAAAATGAAAAGAACTATGCTTTGAGCAGCAGTCCATCAATTATGTTTCATAAGGAAAAACAGAAAATACCTTCTAGTTCTCATGACATCCATTTCCTCTTACATCTTCCCTATATAATTGTATTCCCAAAGAAAATGTTCGAAATCCAATAAGAGTCGTTGATGAACCTAATCAGAGCACCATGTTGTGACAATTTTTACTGTTGATTTTTGCTGTAAGATTCGGTTTTATTTTGCCCAGAAATTGGGGAACTTTTCATCATGGAGTAGTTGCTATATTTTGATTTGTGTTGAAGGAATTTGTTAAATTGACTGGTTTTGGCAATAAAGAAGGTGATATAGAGGTTAATGTTGCTTATAGAATTAAAACAGGATGGATGAAGAGGAGAGGTGCATCCGGACTCCGGAGTGTTGTGTGATCCGCCTATTCCTTTAAAGCTTAACGGAAAATTTACAGGACTGTCATACGACCGGCTATGATGTATGGTGCAGAATGTTGGGCACTTAAGAAGCGTCAATTGTCAAATAGATAAAGTAAGTGTAGCAGAGATGAGGATGTTGAGATGGATGTGTGGCAAAACTAGGAAAGATAAGGTAAGAAATGACCATATTAGAGTTGATTTGGGAATAGCTTCGATATACGACAAGCTACGAGAAATTCGTTTGAGGTGGCATGGCCATGTGCAACGGAGGCCTTGGGATGCTCCTATACGGCTATACAGGGGAGTGATTTGATTCAGATTGAAGGAACTAAAAGAGCCAGGGGCAGGCCTAAATTAACCATAGGAGAAGTGGTGAGGAAAGACATGCATAGCTTAGGACTTGCATCATTTATGATGTCAAATAGAGCTGATTGGAGAGCAAAGATCCATGTATCCGACCCCATTTAGTTGGGATTAGGCTACGTTGTTGTTGTACTGATTTTGGCAATATCAACTAGTGTGTTCAGGTTGGCCACAACCTTCTTTTACCACTGTGTTTTATGAGTTTGGTTTTAATTGGTTTGAGTGTTTAACAAACTTTTGATTGGGTTTCTTTATATATGCTTCCCACTTTTTTGCTTGCATTTTGACTCAATTTCAAAATTTTATACTGCATGAATTCAGTGGGGGCAGGAGCTCGTTCTGCTGTTTATATATTAATCCTTTGATAACACCACCCTAATCAACAGTGAGTGGCCTGATTGGCATAGCCAATCTCAGGTTTCTTCTGATGCTTATGATGATCTGCCATGTCAGACTGCCAGTCTTAGTTTTGGGTCCAGTTCAAAGTTTTAAAATGCGGAATCAGAGACGGAATCGGATAGTGACGATACCGATCCGGATTGGGTCGGAATCGGCCTTCAAGAACATCCTAGAATCGGTCCACAGATCCAATAACAGGGAAATTTTACTAGGGTTTTGAATGTGATTCGGCTGTGTTGGATCGGTCGAAATCGGGATCGGTCACTGCCGATTCCGATACGAATTGGCCAATTCCTGATTTTTAAAACCATGGTCCAGTTGGTGTCCAGTGAATCAGAATGACATGGTTGGTTGTATCTTTGGGTCGGCTGCAAGACTGCTATGGTGATATTGGATCAAGGTGACTCAGGATGTGTTTGTGTTCTCTAAGCTGAGGGAAAGTGATAGGTGAAATTAATTTTCTGATTAGGTTAGCGCCCTGATCAAGGAGTCAACTACAGCAGCAGCTCCCCCATGACATTATTCATCTCAATAAAGATGAGAAACATTACTCAACGATCTGCACAATAAACTAAACTAGAATGTGCATATCCTCCCACAGAATTCCTGCAAAGAATTAAGAGACTAAATTACCTTTAATCTTAATTTTACTTTTGAAGCGTTGTATCATTCATATCAAAGTATGGTTTTCCTCCATGTTTTCAAATGATTTGCCTTGTGCCAAGATTGGGTTGAACCTGCCTTTGATTAGGCCTGTGTACTACTTGTGTTAACTTTCTTTTTCCTTGTTGCATTAATCTTCCAGCGATGACCTTCTATTGCATGATGATGGTTCTGATACAAGTTCTATAACCTCTGATTTGGCAAATGGGATGCGCCTTACTCGTGCTTCGGATTCTACAGTTCAAATGGCCGGAATTAGAAGAGTCAATCGTATCTCTAACCAGGCACAAACAAGTACAAGCCTACCCATCCAGAGGTACGCTTTTTGTTCCTTGAGTCACGTCACTATGTAATAAACCAAATTGCATGCTCTAGCATAGCTGCGTGTTGTAAATATTAGTTGTGGAATGGGTTGGAATTTTATTTTCCAAGCATGGTTATCATAGTTCTAATTTTGTGGAGGGAGGATTTTGTTTTTTCTCATTTTATTATCATTGTTTTGGGTATTTATTTAGATCTTTTGTCTTGGTTTTCTGTAATAAATGCAGAAACAACGCTCAAGGTTACCCACATGTAGAGGTAGGCAGCCCTCCATCCCATGATATGTATGCCGGGTATGGCCGCAAGTCTTCACATCTCATGCCTCACCTCTCATCAAATTCTCTGAGCCGCTTTGGCCAGCAACCTCCTCAGCGGTTAAACCAGCCGACTTTTGTTCGTGGTGGTGATTGGAATCATCCAAAGGTTCAGCCCCCTCCACCCAACTGTACTACTGGGGGTCCAAGTTCTCCTAGCAATAGCTCATTTGCTAACGGCATGAACTGGGGTACTTCAATAACTCACACTGCCATACCAATTATTCTCTTTTTCGTTTCTCATTTTATTTAATAATACTCCTCTCCCACCCACCACACGCCCCCAAAAAAAAAGAAGGGTGGCTGCTATATTTTTCTGATGCCATATTACCAACCCTGTCCTGTATTTTAGGACGAGGCGCTGGGCATCCCATCACCACCATTCCACCAACATCCCATGCAAGAAAGGACTATGGGAGGATAACATAATGTTGAAGACCAGTTCATCTTCCCTCGCAGGATGGTTCATGTATTCTTTTGTTGCCAAGGAATTTGTATTTGATAGTTCTATTTGCGTTGCAGGGTTGTGCAATCTATGGATATCTTTCAGATCTTTTTGATCAATTGTGATTTCATAAATATAATTTATATTTAAGGAATCTTCATCATCTTTGTGCCATCACTTCATTAGACTTTTTTTGGGCTGTCACCTGTGCTAAATTTGTATCTGTATCTTCTTGTTATTTTCTGCATTGCCATCTTTCTTTTTTTTCTTCTCCCCGAATCACATTGAAGGAACTAAATGTTGTTATTAAGGTATAGCTTGCAGGTAAATAGAAAAGCTTCAAATGGGGTTCACCCTGGAGGCCAATAATCTCAGGTTATTGGACAGGTAATGCACATAACATTGGGTGTTTTTTTTTGGTTGGGGGGGGGGGGGGGGTGGTTGGTTTGGTTTGTTGTTGAGGGGTGTGGGGAGGTGGGTATTCAAATTTATCTTTTATTCTGTTGAACTAATCAATAATTTTTTTAATTTTACTTGCAGATCAACGTGTTTGAGGTTTGCTGGTCCCAGTGGATGGACCCCTTGTGCCAACCAATTGTTGACCAATGGAAGTCTTAGAAATCATATTATTCTAAGTTGCGGTTCCTTTTTTTGTTTGTTTGTTGGGGGGGTGGGGTGGGGATGGAGTTCCTTCATATATCCATTTTTAACTTGTAATCGGGATTTGGAATTGGGACCACAATGTTATTTTGTTGAATATCCAAAGGTCCCCTTAGTGTATCATGAATGAAACCAGTGTATGTGATTTATTCCGTCTCTAGAGCTACACTGTTTTTATCCCCCTTTTTTGATAATGAAGCTAAGTTGTTTTCTTTAGCTTATTTTTGTGTTATGTTCTAGTTTTATAAATGGGAAGTACAAATGTTCCTGGAAGGTGAACGGGAGGTTTTTTTTTTTCTTTTAATGAGAAGGAAAAGTTTACTAGAAAAAGTCTAAAATATCCAGCATACATTGGTCTGTAGAATTATATATTCTGGCCTGCTGTTTGATTATAGTTACATTCCAACATAACTTAAATAGAGATTGAATATCAAATAGTAAATGAAAAAGATCCCAGGGCCATGGAGGTCTCTCCTGATCCATCAACTAGTTATTCACCTCCTCCGAGTCGGTTCAAATGGTTAGGTTCCTACATTCCAGTAGAAGTGTCTTTTCAATACCTTCTTTGACTGTCTGAGTTCCGTTTCCTGGGTTGTCCCTATGTATCCTGAAGTCATACTAGAAGCAATAATTTCATTCTTTTGTGTTAATATTTTCCATCCTGCCCTTTTTGTTGAGGGCTCTACTGCCATCGGAGATGATTAACCCATGGTTGACAGTGTTGAGATTTTATTTTTTCCCAAGCTTTTCTTTGATATAAAAGAATGAACCAATTTTGCCTTAGCCATGGTGAATGGGATCTCATTTATCAAGTGGCGTGAGGGTATTTTCGAACATACCAAAAACCTAGGAGAGGTTTGTGCATCCTAGGATAGTGGATGAACCGTATTCTATTGGTGGAGGAAAACTTTGTCCTAAAACAATTGCCTGGTTCGGTTCATTGCTGATGATTTGTTTCAATGAAGTTTGTTTCAATGAAGTTTGGATTTTATGAAGCTAATGAAGCTGGAGCTATACAGCACATTTGTGAACGCAATTGATTAGCCCCCGCATGGAACGGAATGGGGGTGAGACTACAGTGAGAGTCTAGGCTAATTTAGTGCTAGAAGTCTGACCTGGTCACGCCAACTGTTTCATTCTGCCTGAATTTAACTCAGGTCTGTCGATGAAAAACTAGGTAGACTTTATTGCCATTTGTGTTAGGGTTGGGGTGGACAATTGTGCGTTGCATGACTCTCTCTCTCTCTCTCTCACACACACGTATGTACTGCTCATGAGTTATGTGTCTTTGGGAGATAATTTATAAAGAAGTAAATTGATTTTAAACATGGAATCAAGGATGATGAAAAATAAGTCGTGAATAGCACACTTGTTTTTTCCATCAATGTATCAAATGCCTATTTTTAATACTAACATAAAATTACTTTTAGATTATTCTGCAAACCCTTTTAAATTCATTAAATAACTTTTGGAAACAAGATATGGGACACTTAAAAAAATGTTACTTTGTTTTTTTGGTAACAGAAAAAAAATGTTACTTTTCAAACCAGTGTAAGAAGGATTCTACATGCTACACCAATGAGGATCTGGAAAATGGTATCATTCACATGAGGTCCAAAGGTCCCACAAAGTCAGATAGGAAAGTATGTCATTGTGGGTTCCATTGTTTATTAAGGGGTATATTGGAATGTGCACAAATTGTATCCCTATATTTTTTGGGTTCTCGCCTTAGTTCTGAAAGTTATTTGATGTAATATTTAATGTAGAGTGTAAACCTCACCCTCAAGTTGGAGCGTGAATATCATGTACACCTAACCTGCTAAGAAGAAAATGATATTATTCTTGATTAAAAGCTTTAGTAAAACGTTTGCCACTTTTCGATTGGATGAAACGTAAATTGTCTGAATTTGTGGAGCCTGAAATTTTTCACGAACCACATAACAGTCAATCTCAATATGTTTTGTTCGTTTATAGAAGACTGAATTTGCTACAATGTGTATGGGTGTATGATTGTCTTGTTACATAGTATAAATCCATAGGCTTTGGATGTAGTATCTCTAAGTCCTTAACAGATAAAATAACAAAGTCAACTCACAAGTCATAGTAGACATGGCTTTGTAATAGACTTCCGCAGAAGATTGTGAAACAATTGACTGCTTTTTGCACTTCCAAGAGATAGGACTGAGCCACATAAAGACATAATATCCTATAATAGAATGACGGCAAGTAGCACAACTAGCCCATCGGGGTTGCAATAACCATTGATATGTAGGGTGCTAGAAAATGACAACAAAATGCCTTTCTCCGAACGGATTTTAGGTAGTGTAAGATCCAAAAAGCAACATCTAAGTGAGGTTTCTCAATAAATTGAATGAGAACTTACACAACATAAACAATGTTAGGCCTTGTTATTATGAATGAATCAATATTCCAACAAGTCTTCCATATTATCTTGGATTGGAAATAAGGTCATTATTTTCATCGTTCAACTTTAAATTTGCTCCATGGAAAAATTAACTGATTTAGATCCAACCCAACTAATATTGCATCACTAAGCATCTCTAGTTTATATTTTATCTAAGATAGAAAAATCCCTTTAGGTGATCTAGCAACCTCAATTCCAAGAAAGAATTTTATAAAATCTAAATTTTTTACATGAAATTGACTATGGATAAACAATTTGTAAACATTGATGACAGCTAGATTGTTTCCAGTAATAATTATATGAGAAAAAGGATTTTATCCAGGAGAGTGGCTCATGCACCCAAACTCAGTACCCCGTAAAATGACCATCTTGCCTAATGAAAAGCAGAAATCCCACCCTTGTTGATGCGTCCATGTGTGCTCCCATTGGCCCCCGCATTGGCATAGGCACTTCTGGACAACTAATTATATCATCAACATACACTAAAACAAATGTGATGCTAGATCCACTAGAAGATACAAACAAAGAATAATCAGCTAAGGATTGGTCGAATCTGATATGTTGTAAAACATAGTTAAATTTGGAAAATCAATACGAGAAGCTTGTTTCAAATCATAAATAGACTTATAAAGACGACAAATACAATTTTTTTCCCTCACTAGTAAAATCGGAAGGTAAAGATATATAAACCTCTTCATCTAGATCAGCTTGAAGAAAAGCATTGTTAACATCCATTTGAAAAAGAGATCAACCTTTAATGAAGCAATAATAAAGAGACATCGCATGGTGACTTATATGGCAACAAGGGAAAAGATATCTTTGTAATCGATACTCTCAAGCTAAGTAAATCCTTTAGCAATTAACCGAGCCTTATACCGTTCTATAGATCCATCAACTCATAATCAATATGAATAACATAAAAAAGCACGATGTGTAGGAGTGAATGATGAATAAAAAAAATAGTAAATGAAGAGATAATGACACGAGATAGATGTAAAAGAAGGGAAATAGTAATATTGTAATGATAGCCTTGAATGTGACAAGGAGGATGACTATGACGAGTGCTACAACTAAGAAGGACAAGAAAATCAATGTGAGGTGAGCTTAACAAAGGAGATGATGAGAGAAGTGGTGAAGAAGGAAGGGGATATGAGATTGAATCATCAATATCAACATATGGATGGATGGGTGGGGAGAAGATGAATGTGGGAGGGTTCATATGGATTTGAAAAAGTGAGCATGTTGGTATCAGAGCCCATATCCATTCGTTGTCTTCTCTAAATTATCTTTCCACATTTAGAGAAGTATGTCAAAGCTACATGTGAGGAGTATTGAAATGTTGGGAGTTATAGAGTTATAGTCCCACATTTGTTAAGTTTGGTCTTTGGTGCTTTCATATACTTGAGGAGCGAGGTTATTTCATGTGCAGATGAGAGAGATAGACATACAAGTGCTAGTGTACCCTACCCTAGCGGCTCAAAAAACCTTTTCCCATAAAATAATTTATTAAATTATTTAAAAAATAAAATGATAGGAGTGGCAACTGTTACAACCCACTTCATATGTCCATATAAAAGGAACACCATAGTATTTGTAATTTGTAACAGAGAAATTGAATTCCACTAGAATTTTCAACCAACATAACCAAATGAGTAAATAAAGGATTCAAATTCAGCAAAAGAAACAAAGACAAGGACCATTAAACAAGGAGTCAGCCAAGCATTAGCAATGGGAATAAGTCTTTAGAGTTTATAGAGTGATTCACAGAGATGATCCAATGACTCAATTCCAACAATAGCAACTTGTTATGCCATAAAATGGCCACCCAATAATGGCGTGACATGTGGCACCTAGAAGAAATTCGATGGGTTGTACCCGCAAGATATTCCAGATGCACGAGTCCGGTACGACTTAGTCGACTGGTTAACCATATGGAAAAATCCACTATGGATAGGCCAAGGTGAGTCATCACACCTTGACACATCACCACCAACTAGTATGGTTATCCAACAAAGGAAGTTATACCCTACGCCACAATTGCATTAATGAGCATTTAAGAATGTCCACCAAACAAGGCTCCCTGACAAGTGGAAGACTTTATCAGATAGGGACTCTCCATGACCTGATAAATAGGAACACTCCATCTCCTGACAGCAAATAGTGCCTCATATCCAATCAAATCGGGATATGCTCGTTACCACGTCAATCCACCAAACCAATCCTATAAATAGGAAGATAATATCTCATGCAAAGGGATCACACTCTTAAAACTCTTATTGTTTTGTCTGTTTGCTAGAGAGACCTAACTTAGGCATCAGAGAGTCCCTCACTGAACCCCACCAACACTTATCTCCCTGGTCCCAACTCCAGTAGAATTTTCAACCAACATAGCAAAATGGGTTACTAAAGGATTTAGATTCAACAAAAGAAACAGAGACAAGGGCCATTAAGCAAAGAGTCAGCCAAACATTATCAATGAGAACTAGTCTCTAGACTAATAGAGTGATTCCACAGAGATGATCCAATGGCTCAATTCCAACAATAACAACTCATAGCTATTGGAATTATTTTTTTTCTTATATAATACTAGCGTGTTTGTTAAGTCATTCAATTGTGGAATTTGTATGAACAAAAACAGTTATGTGCGCACCATAGGCAAGGGAATAAAAGCTAGGCGGTAGTATGGATCATCATTGCAAGCATGGGAATAAAAGCTAGTCAGTAGTATTAGGGGTGTCAATTTAGGACTAGAACCGGAAATCGAAACCGATCCAGACCAACAAGAACTGGAACCGGACCACCCAATAGCTTATTTGAACGGATCTGGTTATAGTGATATACTATTGGTCCGGGTCTCCCAATGATTCTAGAATTGAAAGCCTATTAAGGACTCGGTAGCACTGAAACCGTTGAAACTGAATGATATGTAAATAAATCGAATGGGAAATTAGAAATCTAAAACCCTAAAATATTAGAAATATTACATTGTTTGAGACTTTTAACTGGCGCTCTTTTGTTGCTCTTTAAGTCTTCAGTAGATGAGTTGAGTTTGAGAACTCTTATAGCTGTCTCCTTATTTATATATGCATCAATATCTTTATTTTGGGCTCTACAAGACAATATCTATGTATGATGAAGCTCTCGTTTTCCTAGAGAAACTATCATTGTCCTTGTTTTGGGCTCAATAAAGTTTGGAACCGATTAGGAACCGGAATCGAAACTAAACCACCCATTAGTTAACGGTCCTGGATCTCAGATTTGGATCCAGTAAGCTTATTGATCCGGTTATGGTCTTGATACCTTAGAGCTGGAACCGCTAAGGATCCTGACCGATAACCCAGAACCGGACCAATTGACATCCCTAGGTAGTATGGATCATGGTTAAAGGAATCAGAATTGGAAAAGGAATAAGAATCGAAATCGAAAATTGAAATCGGAATTGAAATTGATTCAGGTGAATTGCTTGATTCCTTCTGATTTCTATAACCCTCTTTTGAATCGTTTGGTTTCCATCGTTCCCTTCTTTTACTCAGCATAATTATAGATGATCAATAAAATTTACCTTTAGTAATAATATCCCTAAATTTATTTAATCAAAACTCACAAAAATCATAGATTTTGGAAAATAGTTGCTTCTTCTTCCCAATTTCAATTTCAAGGGTTTGAACCGGTTTTGGATTGATCCCAACATATAGAATCATAATTGGTGGAATCGATCTTAACCTCTATTCCATAATCTTGAACTATGATCTAGACAGTGATGCTCAATGTAAGTTCTTCTTTTAATTTACAATTAGATATAATCTTTCTAATGTTCATAAAAAAAAATAAATTAAAAAAAAAAAAAAAAAAACCACATTCTTAGCAAAGATGGATTTTTGTTGCTAGAATTAGTCAACATGGATTTACACAAAAGAAAATCGGGAAAAATATTACCTGTTTCATGAATTTACTATAAAGCAAAACAACATAGATTTTAGGGGAGACCCACTTCCTTGCCCAACACATATTATATTTAGATATATCTAAAGGTAAATATACAAGGGGCAATTCCCTCGACACGGGGTTTCAAGAATCCAAATTGGATCGAAATCGATTGAGCCTAAGACCAATTTTGGCTATCCAGAATGATCGATCCATATTATGTTTCTAAGGTTTAAGTCAATTTGGAATTGAAACTGCCTGGACCAAATCCCAAATCCGAGTTCCCCCACTCCTCATCCGCAACTAACGCCCTATTTGTTTGCTAGAAAATAGTGGGATAGGAATAAAGGGGTGAGATAATTGTAGAATTTTCCCACTTATAATTAGGGAATGACCATATTAGAGCTGATTTGGTAGTTGGCTCAATACATGATAAGCTTCGAGAAAGTCGTTTGAGGTAGCATAGCCATGTTCAACGGAGGCCTTGGGATGCACCAGTGTGGGGGAGTGATTTGACTCGAATTGAAGGAACTAAAATAGCTAGGGGCAATTCTAAAATGACCCTAGAAGAAGTAGTGAGGAAAGACATGCATAGTTTAGGCCTTGTTCCAAGTATGACCTCGAATAGAGTTGATAGGAGGGCAAGGATCCATGTAACCAACCCTATTTAGTTGAGATTATGCTAAGTTTTTGTGATGTACGTTCTTTTCCTTTTACTATTATCATTAATATTTTGTCTTTGTAAGGATCTATGTAGCTAACGCCATTCACTTAGGATAAGGCTGAGTTGCTATTGTCGTTAATAATTGTACGATTTTTCACAAGATTCTAAAAAAAATAGGTGTTTGGTTGCCTGGGATGGAAAACTAAACAGACAACCAATAATGAATTAAGGAAACCTATTTGCCTACGTGGCAAACCATTTATCCCACCCTATCCTACCATTTTAGGTAAGATTTTGGGCGAAAAGAAAGAGAATGACTTTATTACATGTGGGGGTCTAGAACTTTACTACACATTGGGATAAAAAATTATAAAATTCTATTATTAGCAAGAGATCATTGCCTAGTCATGTAGCCACTGCACCAGTGCGAGGGCAATGAGAGCGTGCACAGGGACATCAACATAGATGAGATTTTTTATTTCAGGAAGGGTGAGGCAGTAATTTCACATTCTCCGATGTCTTGGTGCAGGTACTACGTGACCAAGCAATGATTTTTTCCCATTCTATCATTTATCATAATGGCATAGTTTCCTTTTTTTATCTTTCATGTTTTTTAACCCTATTACAAGTAAGGCCCATAACTTCTCAATTCCTACCCCTTTTTATTTGTCCAACAAAAGGCTAAGTTGGTTAAAATAAAAAGAAAAAGACAAATGGTTTATGTGTAGAGTGTGGTGCCTTGAAATGTAGAATAACGCCCTTGTTGATGCTTCTGTCAATTCTGAGCGTGTTCCCCTTGAACCCCACGCGCTAGGGTTTCAAGAAATCGGTGAATCCGATTGGGAATCAGCTAGGATTGATTCCGATTTCTGGCGTTTTGAATCAGAACATTCATGCCAAGATTCCCCCAACTTCTGCCGTTATGGGCAGATTCTAGGATTATTTTAGACCGATTCCCATCCAATCTGAATCGGTAATCAGGAATCGGTCCCTAGTTTTAAAATCCTGCAGCACCCGCTTCCCCGCAGGAAACACAAAAAAGGGTTTTCGTACATTGTTTGGTTTTCTAGCTCCATGATCAAAAGTTGGAACTTCAAATACAGATTGTCTTCATAGCTGACGGGCGCGAGTGTTATGATCATAGGTAGATGATGGGTTATGGTGTTGGGTTAAAATGTTAGGGGGTAAATGGGTAAATATATTAGATGGATAAGAAAAATGGATAGATGGTTAAATAGGGCGAGTAGCCCATGTAAGAGACAATGAATAGTGAATTCTCAATCTCCCCTCAATTCTCTGTCTCTTCTTCGTCTTCTTCTTCTATCTCTTTCCTTCTTCTCCTTGGTCCTCTCTCTCCTTCGTCTATTTTCTAATTTTCAGTCACAGAGACGTATCATTGGTCCGACCTGCCGGATCATTTCCTCCCCAGATCTAGGTTCATAACATTGGTGCTTTCATTGAACCTCCCCCTACCATTCCATTACCATTTCGTTGCCCTTCCTCTTTCATTCCCTTAATCCCCATGGGTCTCTTCTCTCATTACAACAGTTTGGTCCGTTCTTTTCTTTACTGGAAACACCACGATCCGACATCGCCGTTCCTCAATTTTCTTGAGACTGCAATCGCCACCGAGCTCGAGCGGATCTACTATCTTGATACAGTGGAAGGTGAAGGTGTGTCGATTCCTAGGGAGCACGACGATGCACATGCCGACTCCACGGCTTTGGTTCCGGCTGCCTTGAACCAAACCCCACTGGTTTCAGCGCTCGTAGAATCGGATCCGGCTTCCGGCGTCGTGAATACTGTCCACCCTCTTATCGGTCGAGTCGAACAGATTCAGCCGGCACCGAAACAACCGACTCAAGAACCAATCGCCCAGCATCCGATCGTTGTGTCGCAGCTCTCTGAAGATTGGTCATTACCGTCATGCCGAACTCCATCACAACCCTCCATCGTATTCTATGCGGCATCACAATCCTTCAGGCTTCCCCTGGATTTCTCGGCAGATATGGCAATTCGCACCATCGGCATCGAGCAGGCTCTGCGACCCTTTGATCCAGGCACGTATTCATACCCGTTTGTGCTTATCGACCAAAATCACGGCACGAAAGGGAGAGAAAAGATCTGGATCCCTTTTTTGATTTTGGGGTCATGGGATTTCGACGGTCAAGACCCCAATCCACCGATTAGGGCCAGTATGGTGTTCGATCGAGGAAAAATGGAAGTCAGGGTGACGGCGAAGGTGGCATGCGTTTGTCGACGACAGAGCGCAGCTACCACACTGGTGATCGATCGCGGAACAACAGGGACAAGTTGGTTTTTCATCACCTCTATTTTTCCCCCCTTTCTGGTTCAGTCATGGAGCCTTGGTGATCAAGATCTTGGAGGCCAGCGAGATCTTGCTCTTGTGCGTAGATCGTGGGATCCTGGCGACCGAGACCTCAAGAACTGGCAACTTCGGCAGCCACCGGAGCCACCACCTCATTCGAGCTTCTGCTGGAGCAGGAATACCAGTTCCTTTGCTGCGAGAGTCTTGTCTGTAGCTCAACAAGTCCACTGCACCTTGGATCCGCGAAACCAGACATGCAACTTGGAGCAACAAAACCTTGGAATTCCTTCAATTGGCTCGGTTGTACGAGTGGTTGGGAGACTTGGGAGTTGGGACCGAAGAAGGGGAAACGCAAACGTGGAGGAACCAAGGCTTGCAAGCGGAGTTTACTAGGCTCCCACGAGATCGCCGCCTCCCTTGCCGGAATCTTGATTCGAGAGGCCTATCGTTTCCTCCTTTCTTCGTTTGGCTTTTATTCTTAAGCAAACTGAGATTTTCGTGGCATTCATTAGTGAAATTCAGGCGATTGGTATCCTCAAGTTTATTTCTCTTCCCCAGCGGTGCTTGCAACTCGATCAAGATCACCATAATTTCGGGTCTTAATCCACTTCTCACCCTTCTCCATGCGCAGTTGTGTTGGAATTTTATTATCTTCCAAAATTGGGTGCTGACCATCTGGTTCTTCTCTTGTGATGGGTGCTATTTGGAGAGAGAGAGAGAGAGAAGAAAGAGAGAGGAAAGTAATAGGGAATATAGAAATAAAAGAAAGAAGAAAGAACGTGTGGCCATATTACCCTTGCCACGGGTTTGTTATTGCTGGTTTTAAACCAGCCTTGAATCAGTTAAGTCGCTGGCAGAGGGCTGTATTGGGTCTGGACTCCTGCATGCTCATAGATTGGTTGACGATGGCACGTTTTTTTGGGTGTCGATCCAGCTTTGTTTGGGCGGCACTTCTTGGTTATGGTTTGTTTGGTGTTAGGGAGGCATGCTTGCGGTGCGCCAGTTATCTGCAGCTGAACCTTGAGGACAAGGTTCTCTTAAGGGGTGGGCAATGTTATGATCATAGGTAGATGATGGGTTATGGTGTTGGGTTAAAATGTTAGGGGGTAAATGGGTAAATATATTAGATGGATAAGCAAAATGGATAGATGGTTAAATAGGGCGAGTAGCCCATGTAAGAGACAATGAATAGTGAATTCTCAATCTCCCCTCAATTCTCTGTCTCTTCTTCGTCTTCTTCTTCTATCTCTTTCCTTCTTCTCCTTGGTCCTCTCTCTCCTTCGTCTATTTTCTAATTTTCAGTCACAGAGACGTATCAGCGAGCCATAATTTCATACGTAGAAATGGGAACGTCAAGATTCACCCGCCCCAAGGGCTTAGATGGTGAATCAGCTCCTAATCTCTTTGTCGCCAACTGCGGGCCGGCTGTTGGCTTATCATTTGACGAAATTGCTTCAGTGTTCGGCAAATTTGGGGAAGTTTTTGGAGTCTATCCAGCTGACGAAAGTGGTGCTCGTGTCATTGTTTCTTATTCTGAAGTGGGCTCTGCCCAAGCGGCCTTGAAAGCATTAGATGGTCACCCCTGCTCTGATCTGGGAGGACGTGCTCTGCACATACGAAACTCCATACTTCGACCTCCTACCCAGGTTTTAATTTTTAACTCAAAAAAGTTTTTTACGATTTTCTTTGGTTTCCTTTTTTGTTTGAGTGTAGTGTAATTTTGCGTATTAAATCAATGATAGAGCCATATTAAAACCAGCATACAATCTCACTTTGTATGCTGAGATTGTCCTGATGAGTCCCAATCTTTTCTATCACGTTGTTCAGTAACCAGGTATGGAAAAAATATAGATTTCCTGTGTCAAAATCGGAGGATTATATGTACTTGATGTATGGGTTTAATTTCTTAACCTTTAGCCACTTCCCCCTCGTTAAGAAAGTAAAAGCTTTCAAACCCAGTTCACGTAACCCTTATTGTCTTATACTAACTACTTGGTTGGCTACATGGATCATATTCTAGCGTTCAAGGAATGACGGTAATATCTTTCGTTAAATCTTAGATATGAATGTTTTTCCTCGCAACTTCATCCATTTTAATTTGCACCAAATCAAATCATTAACTGGTGCATTCATTGCTCAGGCATATGGCTGAACCATCTCAGTTGATATCCGCTCATCTTTTGTACTACTCCTAAGTTTGCTTAATTGGATTCAGGTATTACTCTGTCCTTCAAGTTTTGCTGCTCATCTGTCCTATAACCATCATATAAAACTAACAATTTAGTTTTATAGACTGTTGATCACATGACACTCTTGAAGCATGTATCCACTCCATCATCTCGCCACTAATTACGGCAATGTTTGCTCTGATTTCTCCCTTCTCATTGAGGGTCAAACACCACACCAACAACTCAGCCTTATCCCAACTAAATGGGGTCAGGTACATGGATCCTTGCCCTCCAATCAGTTCTATTCAAGGTCATACTTGATACAAGGCCTAAGCTATGCATGTCTTTCCTCACCACTTCTCCTAAGGTCATTTTAGGTCTGCCCTGGCTCTTTTAGTTCCTTCAATCTGAATCAAATCACTCCACCGTACTGGAACATCCATAGGCCTTTGTTGAACATGGCCATGCCACCTAAAATGACTTTCTCATCGCTTATCATGTATCAGAGTTACTCCCGAACCGGCTCTAATATAATCATTCCTTACTTTATCCTTCCTAGTTTGGCCACTCATCCATCTCAACATCCTCATCTCCGCTACACTAAGTTTATCGATATGATGATTCTTAACTACCCAACATTCTACACCATACATCATAGCTGGTTGTATGACTGTCCTATAGAACTTTCCTTTAAGTTTTAAAGGAATACACCGATCACACTACACTTCAGATGCACCTCTTCATTTCATCCATCCTATTTTAATTCTCTGTGAAACGTCATCCTCTATATCACCTTCTTTATTTATGATTGAGCCCAGATACCTATAATAAGCACTTTGTGGAATCTCCCTCTCATCAATTTTCATAACCTCATTATATGTCCTAGTGTAACCAAAGTTACACACCATATACTCTGTCTTCTTCCACTTATCTTAAAACTTTTTGATTCCAAGGTTGATCTCTATAACTCTAACTTGGTATTAATCCCTGCTTTTGTCTCATCCACCAAAACAATATCATTAGCAAAAAGCATACACCAATGAACCTCATCTTGAATGTCTCTAGTTAAATCATCCATGATAAGCGCAAACAAATAAGGGCTTAAAGCTGATCCTTGATGTAACCCAATTGTAATTGGGAATTTACTACCTTGGCTCCCCCATAGTTCTTACACTTGTCACCGCACCATCATACATATCTTTAATTATGTCCACATATTTACGTGAAACACTTCTCTTCTCTAGTACTTATCAGATTAACTCTCTAGGGACTCTGTCATAAGCTTTTTCTGCTTCAATAAAGGCCATATGGAGGTCCTTTTTGCAATTTCTAAATCTTTCCTTAAGTCTCCTAATTAGGTAAATTGCTTCCGTCCTGAATCTTCTTGGCATAAAACCAAATTGGTTCTCCGTAATAGTAGTTTCTTGTCTCAAGTGAGTTTCAATTACCCTCTCCCATAATTTCATAGTATGATTCATTAGTTTTATGCCTCTATAGTTATTGCAGCTTTGAATATCATCGTTATGTTTGTAAATCAGAACCATAATGCTTCTCCATTCATCTGACATTTTCCTTGTGCTCATAATCTTATTAAACAACTTGGTTAGTCAAGATAAACCACAATTATGTAGTCCTAGATTGGTAAGAGACCAACTAGGAGCCAGTAAACCAGGATTTGTTATGAACTGGTGAATCGGCTAGGTCAAAATAGGGTTTTTGGTGAAATTAGGGTTAAGGTTTGGTGTTAGGTTTATGTCAAGTCAAGGTAGGGGACTCTATCAGTGAAGGTCATGAGATGTTTTGATGGATGGAAATGTGTAAATTTGAATGGGCAACAACTTAGGTTTAGGGATTCGGGTTTTGGAAAAGAGGAAAAGAAGGGGATCTAGGGTTTATGATGGGAATTTGGAGCTAGGGTTTGGATAGATTATTCCTTGTGTAGGGCATGAAATTCGATTTAGGTATAGTGTGTTTTTGATGGTTGGATTGGTTTGTGAAGAATTTAGGTAATGGGATGATCTCCAGAAATAATTGGGATGTTGTGGTTTGAATGGGGGTAATGGGAAAACAGCTTGGTTCAAGTATTCCAATTGGGTAGGAGAATACTCGATCCAATTATGTGAAGGTGTTGTTAGCTGAATGGTTTGTTAAAAATTTTGGGAGATGGAATGGTTTCAAGAGATGGGTAGGAAAATTAAGGTTTTGGGGTGGTTTGGAGGATTAGGAGAAGAATGGGTATTGATGGGGTGATTCAAACTTATTGTTGTTGCAAGGGCAGCTTAGTTGGTTAGAGGTTCTTGAATAAATCTTGAATCTTGATCTTGCACTTGAAGGAGATCTTCAAAGAATTGAAAGAAAGCTTCAAAGAACCAACCGGGCTTCACACCGCAAGGTATCAATTGGATTAAACACCAATCCCACCAACGAACCACCTGGGCTTCCCACCGCAACGTGTGAATCGGATCAAACACCGATCCCACTAGCCTTAATCAAACACAAGACAAAAATCTTCAATGGAGAAGAAGAGCAGCAAAAGCTTTTCATTAATATCAAAATTCGTATTCAATACTTGCCCCCCTTACAACCTTGTATAAAAGACTCAAGAATAGACTCCTACACTAAAAAGGAAAGGCCTAACTCAATCCTTAACCTATTAGGTAACTTAAATTGACTAGAAAACTGAAATAGACTCAAAACAGAGTCCTAATCCAGCCCCACTAAATACTTAAAAAAAATCTACTAAAATCCCTTAAATTGGACCAATGGTTCAACTGATTCAATTTAAAACAAAAAAGAAAAAGAAAATAAACTAAGTATAGAGCTAATCCCGTATGCAACTTATGTACCCCTACTTTAGGTCCATAAAAGTGATCTATTATATTGAAATATGCATGCCTGTGCTTCAAAGACATCATCCGACAGTATGTTTTCTGATTTGATGTCTTTGTGGATGATTTTTGGATGACCTAGAGAAATATTGGACAAGCAGCTTAAGTAATCAGAATATCAGGTTGTGTTAACATCTATATATGGTTAAATAACTAAACATAAAGCGTAGGAAACCCTACATGGAAAACATATATAGAGTTAAATTGTATAGTAATATTGGAAATCTATTGACATTTGAATATCTGTAGACAAGGTGTATCATACTCGATCAAACCATCCCCCCCTCCCCCAACAAAAATAAAAAATAAAAAATAAAAAAATCATAGTCCAAAGTCACATTCATGGGAAATTGTTGTTTTACATTGTTGTTGCCCTTACTTAGCCATAGTTGTCATGGCGACCCAAGCCGTTGGTTGGGGCTGGGATGCAAGGCAACCAAGGCGCCTTGACAAGTATGTACTTAACAGCTTGAACTTTTAGGATAAGCGGCTGTAACATGGTATCAGAGCAATCTCTTGGTCGTCTTTCCCTTGTGCGTCTTTCCACTTGTTACGTGTATGGTTTCGTCTCATTTTGACTACACGTGGGATGTGTTGGAAGTTATAGAGTTATTGTCCCACATCGTTTGTCTGGGACCTTGGGTGTGACTTCATATACATGTTGGTCCATCTACTTAATGGTTTGAGATTTTTGGTTGGAATCTAACATGGTATCAGAGCTAGGAGATCGAATTAGTTATTGATTTTGATCCGTTGTGGATCGAAATGTTTTGTTCTTCGTAATACTACACAATTAGATTGGTTATATGGAAAAGGGGGGGGGGGGGTTGAGACTCGAGTAAAACTCATCCTGAAAAACTAGCTATTAAGAAGAAAGTATTCAAGAACTTATAAGCCTTCTCATCGAGCTACTCACGTCCGCTACGAGATTATTGTTGTCGCATGAATTCCCAACAAGATCAAATATTATAGTTCAGGAAGTTTTCTGAATGATTGATATTGGAGATTAAGAACTCCAATACTTGAGACGAGAAAAAAAACAGAAGGGAGATTGAAAAAAGATAGACGAAGAGGAGACAGTTTCCCCACACCCATGGTGAATAGAGAATCCCTTGCCCATGGGTTTGTATTTTTTGATATGGATATCATGGATTCGTGTGTCCTGGGACTTCTTACAGTAAGGTATAAAGTAAGTAACAAAAAAAGTAATAACGCCCCTTCATACCAACAAAAAAAAGGTAATAATGCCCCTAGATAGGTGGATGAATCCTATTCCTATTCCACTGGTGAAGTGGTGAAGAAAAACCTTATATAAATAAAGGAGAGGGATGGGGATGGGGCATTTCACACTTCTATTGGGATCTCATCTGGGCCTTGTGCCTTGCCTACTTTCATCCTCCTTAAAGCTTCTTTTACTTCAGACATCCTAATTCTTTGTATATATCTACGACATGTGGTGTCTTGATGGATAATGCAGTCTTCCAGAACACTATTACTCAAAGTGTCTTCATTTAATAGGCTACAGAAATAACCTTCCCATCTCTTCTTAATGTCCTCATCCTTTATTAGTACTTTACCATAGTCATTTTTAATACATCTAACATGGTCGAGATCTCTACTCTTCCTTTCCTTCACTTTAGCTATCTTATAAATAGCTTTTTCCCCTTCCTTTGTGCTCAGATTATTATAAAGATCTTCATATTTCTTTGCCCTTGCTTTTCCCACAATCTTCTTAGTTTCATTTCTGACAAATTTATACCTTTGGAGATGCCCAACATCCTTAGTCCTTTGCTATGTCTTAAAACTAGTTTTCTTAGTCTTTATGGCTGTTTGAACCTCATCATCCCAGCACCAAGTCTCTCTAGAGGAAAGAAGTTTTCCTTTTTATTTGCCTAGGACATCTTTAGCAACCTTCTTAATACAAGTAGTCATCTCATTCCACATCATATTAGTGTCTTCCTCAAAGTCCCACTTTCCTTGTCGAATACTCGAATCTAGACATGAAAATGGTTACTTTGGTTACCTCCTTTCATTAACCATATATTCTGTTTTAGTTTAGCTTCTCTTAGAACCTTTTTATTCTAAAACATCCCTTCATAATTGTAACTTTCCATTTACCTCATCCCTGGTCTTGTCAACCAGAGTTACTCATGTGGCTTATATAAACAAATGTGTGGATAACAAGCTCACCTCTAGTTTAAAGCTACTATGATCGGAACCATGCTACATTGTCTAGTTGTTCTAAACTAGTTACTGCTCCATCAGACATATCCTTAATTTCACCAATAACTCTACTTCATATCATTTCTTTTGTAGCATCCACTGAATGCTATCTGGTGATCCTATTGTATTGTTTTCTCTAAGACAATAAAGCCAACATGAAGGGTACTAGCTTTAATCATTGATCTCCATGGCATAATTCCAGACGAGCTTTCCAAAACTCTGCAGATTTGCTTTGAGAAAAGGGGGGGGGGGGTCTACAAATTGACTGATTCATGTACTACTAATATTTTCCTGTGATTTCATGTACTATTTAGTTTTTCATGCGTGTGTTGATGAACATTGAAGGACACTTTTACCTCTTCTCTTTCATTTTAGTTTGTAATATTCTTTTTAGTTTTGAAGGAAATAATTAGACAACGGACAGTGATAGGATCACCGATGAGTGAGCTAACCAATCATTTCAAATGGCAGAAAAATGCATTTGGGGTATTCATATAAACATGGAGTGGGAAAGCATCACTACAGAAACACCTTTATTTACTTTTTTTGCTAATTAATATGACTCACCCTCTGGGATGCAATAATTTTACTTAGAAGAATATCTAATAAATTATTTTTATTGCTACCCAAAAAAAAAAAAAAATCCTGAAGTTTGAAGTTTCACAGGCTTGATCAATAGTAGTTAATCCTATATCTCCTAGGTTCTTGTAAGCATGGTTCAAAATCTCGCGATATATCGCCGATATTTCGGATATCTCGACACTACCGAGACGAGATGACCATACGAAATGAAAAAGTCCAAATTTCGGTATATTTCGTGAAATTTCATCGAAATTTCGGTATATTACTTAAACAATGTATATTTAATTATTTATACATCAAGGTTCGACCGTATACTGTCAATCATGGGTGCAAACCCAAAACACCACTTTGAGTTCATTTTTTTGCAATATGAAGGTTTAAATGTGTTTATTTAGCTTAAATAAGGGTGTACATGAAGTATTAGGCCTTAATATGGCCAAAAACCCACCGAGATGGACTACCGAAATATAGCAGGAAAAATACTATATTTCGGCCAAATTTCGGTAAATTTCGCATATTTCGGAAATCTCGACCTGCCTGAAATGGCGAGACGAGACGAGATCTTGAACTTTGCTTGTAAATACACTCCCCAATGCATTTCCTTCATTTATCTGGTGTTTATCTATCCTGCAAAATGATGCATTAGCTTTGATAGTCTTGATTGTCTCATCAAAATGAGTTTTTGACAGGGCTCTTTTACATATGACATGTTGAATGTATCTCAACCCTGACATATGTGAAATTTGTATTGTTACCGCAACACTGCATTAGACAGATCAGAATCAACCATATATAAGACTCAGGCTTCCAAATTTGAGCTGGGATCAATGATCCTGAAACAACATTCATGTCATGGTTCTTTCGTTAAAGAGTCTAATCATTTAACTTTCAGTCAATTAATGGGGTTGTTTTGTTGTCCATGAATCAAATCTGAATGTTTTTCTGGTTCAGGTCAAGGATTCAGTGTCAGTATGTTTGCTGGATTCAGAGTTGGGAATTTCCGGCATTTACTTGTTGCATGACTTCATTACCACTAAAGAAGAGGAGGTTAGGATCCTTACGTCTCTTTTGATTATGTTTGGGCTGATTTCTTGTCTGTTACTGCTATATTTGTGTATATATGCCAAATTTTAGTGTTGGGAATAATTGGAAGAAGCTCTATGATGTATTTCCTCTTTATCTCATGCTATGTATTTATTTTTTGTCAGGAACTCCTTGCGGCAGTGGATGGTAGGCCATGGAAAAGTCTCTCCAAAAGAAGGGTTCAGCATTATGGCTATGAGTTTTTGTATGAAGTAACTACTGCCATAATTTTCATCAACATAGTGTTAGCTATTTCTCATTATTTCTACAATTGTCTTAGTTTTGTTTCTGGAATTTTTATCTAGTTGGAGGCAATTTTTCTTTTTCTAACTGCTTCCCATGGAGTAGATCCAGTATTTTCCTTTCACGAAACAGTTCTTGGTGTAGTTTTAGATTTCAAGATATGAGCAAAATCTTGCTGATATCATGTTATTATACCAGTCAGAAAATATTTGATATCACTTTTTTTTTTTTTTTTAATCTTATGGATTATTTTAGATAATATGATGTTGTATATTTCCCTTTAAACCTAAAATTATAAGAGCCAAGTAGGAAAAAGTGTTGGACACTAGAATTGGGTAAGACTTATGACGGATCAATGTGGGCAAATGTTTCAGATATATAGTTGTCTATGGGCGTACTAAGTGTTTTCCAGCATGTGTGTAGGATCGAATGGCTCCATCCAAGAGGGGGGGTGGTGAATTGGGTGATGACTTTTTCTTTCACTTAAAAACTCAAACTCAACAATTTGCAAGTGAAAAGGATAAAGAGAAAGTAACAAAGAAGAAACCCAAGCAATTTAGAGTAGTTTGGACCAACTTGTCCTATGTTCACTACCTTGATCACGGACCAAGGATTTCTCCACTATTTGATTCTTTTCCCCGGCAAGAATCAAATCCTTACATACTCAATCATGGGCTGAGTACCCAAGCCACACATGCTCATAGGATTTTGTTGTAAAATGGGGTACAAGGGCATTTATGTCATTCTTATGTCATAGGGGTATTTATGTCCTGTACTCATATTCTGGAATGTTCTCCTCCATATTATTAGTAAAGCTGGCCTGTGTCCCATTAGACACAGGTCATTCCATTATTTCAACATGGCATCAGAGTGGGTTAATCAAAAAACCTAATTTTGGTCCATCTCTCTCTACTCTCTCTTTCTCGTTTTTTAGCCCCTCCACCAAAACCGAGAAACCTCTCTCTCTTCTCTCGGTTTTGCATCTCCTCCACCATCACCCTTCTCCATTGCTCTTGGTGGGCTCCTTCTAATCCACCGAGAGCCTTTTTTCTCTCCTTGATTATGCCTCTCATGATATAAATCATGCAAGGGATTTTTCCCATGTTTTGAGAGGTCTGCGTTTTTTTCCACAGGTTTTTTTTTTTGTGCTTTTTTCGATCTACAAGGCCAACCTTGTATGACGATTTTTCAGGGCCAATCCCTGCTTGTTTGTTGGTGATTCACAGGGCCAATCCCTGTTTCGTGCTGCTCTGCCCCATCCTTGTTCGATTTTCAGGTTTTCCCTAATATCGTTTTTTTCAGGGCTGCTCTGACATCGTTTTTTGCTGGTGCTTCATCTGATATTTTTTCTTCATTCGTATTGGTGTTTCTGGAGCTGATTATTGGTGGCAGTATTTCCAAGGACACTCCCACGTTAGTGGTGTTTCTTGCTTGATCAACAATGCCAGACTCCGATGTTACTACTGGCGAATCTCATGGTGGAAGTGGTAATTCTATATTTTTCTGCTTTTCCACCCTGTGCCGTCAAGCTTGATGGTTGATATGGTCACGATCTTGCCTTCTGTTCATCAAATCTAGAGGTTATTATGGCTATCTTACTGGTACTATAGGTCGGCCCCTTACTGGGCCTACAGAGATTGAAAATGGGAGTGTGAAAATTCCTTGGTTATGGCATTCCTTACTCATTCTATGCAGCTCTCCATCTCTCAATGCTACCTTCTTCTTGATTCCGTTGCAAAAATATGGTAGGTTGCCCAGGATACTTATTCCCAGGTGGGGAATGATGCACAGGTCTTTGAACTCTGGAAAAAAATTCACGGGCTGCAGCAAAAGGAAATGTATCTTTCTCAGTATTATAATGAGCTCTGCTCTCTATGGCAGGAGCTTGATTTTTATGAGGATTTTATTTCGACTGTTGCTGCAGATGTTACCAAGTTTAACAAACGGGAAGATAAGATCCGTGTCTATGATTTCCCTACCTTGGAACAATCATATGCCCTGATTCAGCTCAAGGATCGGCGTTGTACTTCTATGCTGCCCACACCTGTTCATGTTCCAGCACCTCCTGAGTGATCTGCTCATGTATCCAGCTCGCAGCCCCGTAATGATGCTTCTCGGGCTAACAGCTCCTCTACCAAAGCACCTGTGAAGTGCGATTACTGTGGTAAGGAGCGTCACACCAAGGATTATTGTTGGAAGCTGCATGGTTGTCTGGCTGATGTTCCTGGCTCTTCTGGACGTGGTCGTGGCCGGGGCGTGGCAACTCCAATCCGGCTCCTTCTAGCCAGGCCCACCATACTGAGGTCTCTGACACCACCTCTACTGGCGCTGCCCTATCTTCAGATGAGCTCATTGCTTTTAGACATCTTCTTTCTAAAATGGACCAGCTCCATGCATCTACACCAGCATTTGCCTCGTCTGTCTTTGCCATTGCCGAGGCTCCTTCTGGTAATTCAGGTATTCCGTTTAGTGGTCTTAGTACATCTATCCTATCCTCCCCATGGATCATCGACTCTGGGGCTTCGGATCACATGACAAGTTCCTCTGTTTTTTTTTCTCAGTATTCCCCTTGCTCTGGTAAAGGCAGGGTTCGATTAGCTAATGGCACTTATTCCTCTATATTTGGTATTGGTTTTGTATTTGTTGTCCAAATTTATCCCATTCATCTGTGTTGCAGGTTCCCTCTTTTCCTAATAATCTGCTGTCTATAAGTAGTCTTACTTCCGCTTTGAACTACAAAGTCACTTTTTTTCCCTCCCATTGTGTTTTTCAGGATTTGGTAACAGGGGCAACGATTGGTATTGGTAGATTGCATCGTGGTCTATACCTGCTTGATGTTGAGTCATCATCAGTCTCTGGTCAGGCCGTTCAGACTTCCTCTCCATCTCCACCAGCTTCTGAACTTATTAATTGGCATCGCAGATTGGGACATCCTCCCTTGGGCACCCTAGCTAGGCTTTTTCCTTCTTTTAAGCATTGTAATGAATTGTTTTGTGAGGCATGTGTTTTGGCCAAGCAAACCCGAACTACTTATTCTGTTTCAGATAATAAAAGTTTAGTTCCCTTTTCATTAATTCATTCTGATATTTGGGGCCCATCTCGGGTTGTCTCTGTCAATGGGTGCCGCTGGTTTATTACTTTTATTGACTGTTGTTCACGTACCACATGGGTTTATTTGATGTGTACCAAGGGTGAGGCCTTCTCTTGTTTCCAACACTTTTACCAGATGGTTTAGATTCAGTTTGGAGCCACCATTAAAGTTCTTTGCAGTGACAATGGTCGGGAATACTTTGACACTTTACTTTTTCTCATGGGATCCTTCACAATACTAGTTGTGTCGACACTATGGCTCAGAATGGTGTGGCTGAATGGAAAAATCGACATTTGTTGGAGGTAGCTCGGTCCTTACTTTTCCAGATAAATGTTCCTAAACATTTTTGGAGTGATGCTGTTGTTACTACAGCCTTCTTAATCAATCGCATGCCCTCTCGGGTCCTTGGCTTCCGCTGCCCCTTGGATCTGCTACAGGGTTCTGTGGCTTTTTTAGCCTCCACAAAAATATTTGAGTGTGTTTGCTATGCTCGAGACCACCATCCCCATGGGAAACTTGATCCTCGTAGCCTTAGGTGTATTTTCTTGGGCTACTCTGCCACTTAGAAGGGTTACCGGTGTTATTATCCTCCCACTCAGCGTTGGTTTGTTACTTTGGATGTTATCTTTCATGAGACTACGCCCTACTATATGGTACCTCAGCTTCAAGGGGAGCTTACATCTACTATTGAAGATGGGCAACCCCTCATGTTTGACATTTCTACTGTTCCAGCCGAGCTTCCTGTGCAGGGGGAGATTCCTTCCATTTCAGTTCAGCCTAGACCACAGTTACGTGTCTACACTCGCAAAAGGCAGGATCAGACCACGGGTATTACATCTTCAACTCTACCAAACCGATCGCCACCTCTGGAACCTGATCCAGCTGTCTTAGATCCTGGTAATTCTCTTCCCTCTTCTAACAATGATCCTTCTCTTGACTTGCCTATTGCCGTTCGAAAAGGCACTAGGTCCTGTACCTTGCATTCCATTGCTAAGATTGTTTCATACGACTCCCTTTCCCCCTCCTTTTATAGTTTTGTGTCTTCTTTATCTTCTGTATCTATTCCACAAAATTGGCAAGAAGCTATTGCTCATTTGCAGTGGCAGGCAGCCATGGTAGAAGAGATGCAGACTATAAAAAAGAATGACACATGGGAGCTGGTTCGTCTTCCCCCACAGAAGAATATGGTTGGGTGCAAATGGGTCTTTGTAGTCAAGCAAAGGGCTGATGGTACAATAGACCGGTATAAAGCCAGACTTGTTGCAAAGGGCTTTACTCAGACATATGGGATCGACTATCAGGAGACTTTTGCTCCAGTAGCCAAGATGAACACTATTCGTGTTATCTTATCCTGTGCTGCTAACTTTGGCTGGGATCTTCAACAATTGAATGTTAAGAACGCCTTTCTCAATGGCGAGTTGGAGGAAGAAGTGTATATGGATATTCCACCTGGATTCTCAAGCTCTCAAACTCAAGGAAAAGTGTGCAGACTGAAGCGTGCATTGTATGGGCTGAAGCAATCATCCCGTGCTTGGTTTGGGAGATTTCATCTAGCTATGGTTGTAGTAGGATATTCTCAGAGCAATGCTGACCATACCCTATTTATTCAAAAATCAGGTGGGAAGATTGCTGTTTGGATAGTCTATGTGGATGATATAGTCATTACTGGTGACGACATTGGTGAGATTTCCAGGCTCAAGAGCTTCTTGGGCAAGGAATTTGAAATTAAGGATCTTGGCCAGCAGCGCTACTTTCTCGGTATTGAAGTTGCAAGGTCCTCTAGTGGTATTTACTTGTCTCAAAGGAAGTATGTGTTTGATCTCCTCTCTGAGACAGGTATGTTGGGGTGCAAGCCAGTTGACTCTCCCATTGAAGTTAATTCCTATTTGGTAAGCAAGGAGGGTAATCCCGTGGACAAAGGCCGTTATTAACGATTAGTCGGACGTTTGATTTATTTCTCTCAAACCTGTCCTGACATCGCCTATGCAGTTAAGTTGGTTAGCCAATACATGCATGACCCATACTCTTCTCACATGGATGTTGTGCTGCGTAGTCTCCATTACATGAAATCTGCCCCAGGCTGTGGCATTCTCTTTGCTCCTCATGATCATCTTCGCATTGAGGCTTATACATATGTATATTGGGCAGGATCACCTGATGACCGTAGATCTACCTCTGGTTATGCCACCTTTGTTGGTGGTAATCTGGTCACTTGGCAGAGCAAGAAGCAATCGGTGGTTGCAAGGTCTAGTGTTGAAGCAGAATTCAGGGTGGGGAAGAAATTAGAAAAACAGCAAACCCTATGGGTTGCCGCCACAAATTCCACCCCCAAAAATCATATTTGGATTGCGCCTCAATTATATCAACTATACTCGAACTGTTAGATAATTATAGTCGGTGATAACAACATTGTTCCAATCGCTATTACAGAACCGTCAATGGCCCATGGTATTTGTGAGCTTCTTTAGCTTCAGCGTCTCCTTACTGATTTGGCTGTACCTATCAGCCTTCTATGCGGCTTCATTGTGACAGCAAATCAGCTATCAACATTGCTCACAACCCAGTTTAGCATGACCGAACTAAACATGTGGAAATTGATCTCCACTTCATCAAGGAAAAGCTGGATTCGGGTCTCATCAGTGTGCCTTTTGTTCCTAGCAACGAACAACTGGCTGATGTCTTTACGAAAGGGCTTAGTGCTAAGGTCTTTCATCCTATTATTGGCAAGTTGGGCATGTGTGATATTTATGCACCAACTTGAGGGGGAGTGTTGTAAAATGGGGTACAAGGGTATTTATGTCATTCTTATGTCATAAGGGTATTTATGTCTTGTACCCATATTCTGGAATGTTCTCCTCCATATTATAAATAAAGCTGGCCTGTGTCCCATTAGACACAAGTCATTCCATTATTTCAATAGATTTCTTACCTAGGTCACACAGACCAAGGATTTCACTTCCAGCCACACAGGCTTCTTTTACAGCAATTATGGCCTCTTCTTTCAAGCCTAATAACTGTAACCAATTAAGCTCACTATGATCAATTACAAGATGCTTTTCTTTTGCACTATACACGTTGCACCTCTTGTATTAGCCCTTCTCAAGATGATAAAGCACTTGAGTACAGTCACAGCAGCATCAACACTTTCTCAAGATGATCTTTACAAGGAAACACACCAGTTCTACTCAAGAAGATGATCGGATTAGGCTCTTTAGCTCTTGCTATTGTTTTTGCTTGTGATTGATCTGTTAATGACATCAAATGACTCCATCCTTTTATAGGCAAATGATCTATCTGTTTAACTAGCTGTTAGAGTCAAGTTAAGCTTCTCCCTTTGAACATTTGAACTAAACTTTCATTTCCCCTTCATTTTATTTGTAACTTCATAGAAACAAGTAGAATAGGAAACCTCCCATGTGTGGAAGGAGGAACCACTTACAACCAGATTTAGAAAGTCTCTAGAACTACTATAAAGTATCAACTAAGGGGCTGGAAGTCATGACACCTGTTTAGCCTTCTAGAAACATTAAATAGGAACTAAATACAACTTAATAAAACCGCATGCATGGAATAAAAAGACTGAACCAAAATCCTTGAGCCGTGGGTTCAATTTAAGACAAAATACTGGTCCAAAAACTTGGACCAAGTGCTGAACCATGCAGAACTTCAGGTCTGGTGATTGGGCTGGTTCTTCCTCCTGCACATGTACTTTTGAGAACATGGTTCTAAACTGTGAGATATCCTGGTCCCGCAAGAAACCAAGATGAAAACCTTGAGTCGATATTGACTTGTACCAAGTTTCGACCAGCTTTGACCATATTTCACACATTTCGGTAGTTGACCGAATAATACCAAGTTTTGACTTTCGACCAGTTTTGGTAGTTTCAACTAGTTTTAACCTGGGAAATCTCGGTTTCGTCCAAGTTCAAAACTGGCCTCAAAACCAAGATTTAGAACCTTGTCTGAGAGAACCTTGGATATGCATCAACTATCTCGAGGATAGGCAGATCAAATAAAATTTCTTTTTTAAGATTTAGTGGTTTTGGGGGGAATTTGCATGTTGTTTGATTTCTTCATTTATGCATGTGAATGCCTTGAATTCGGTCTAGTTTTTTTCCCCCTTTATTTGTTTTTTTTTGCGGAGAAAAACATAGCTGTGAACTAGTTGGTTGAGATGATGTGTTTTTTACTTATTTTTAGATGATATTTAGTTTCTGGTGTTTTTTATGATTATGTGTCTATTAGTGATTATTTTTATCGAGAAAATGATATTATGATCAGCAAACACACCATAAATCATCAGAAAGATGTAGAAACACCCAAAAAAAGAAAAAATGGTTACAGTTCATAATCTATGTTAAGTCACTTAGGTGTATGGGAACTATTTTTGATCAATAGTCAGTAGAAAAGTAAAGAAAAGAAAAATACCCTGCCAATTTTTTTTTGCTTCTATGTACACAGTTTGAGCTCATGATTCTTCACTATGGCCCATTTCCATGATTTCATAACTTCACAGTTTTATCTGTAGAAATTGACTCCTTATGTTCAAGCTTTAAAGTTGGAGTCTAACTACAAAGCCTTGGATTTATAGGAAAAGTTTCCTTTGTTAGATAATGCTGGAGTCAATTTATTAGTTTTTGATGATGGGAACTTGAGTAGTGTATTGTTTCTTTGAAAGAAAAAACTGGTGATGCAATATGAATGCTGGAAACTAATGAAATGCATCGATGCCTAGTGATATATCTTGCCATTTGATATAATATGGTCTTTACCTGGTTGTTAATGATGAATGTTTGTGGAAAATAGATCGCTAATGGTTTATGCTTTACTTCTGAGTGTTTTCAAGAAAATTTGTAATGTATGTTTACAAGTTAATCCTTGCAGATTTTAGTATAATGAATATTAGTAATTTCCAGAGTAAGGTTTATGAGAGAAGTACCTCTCTTTACTGAGAATAATTATGGACTAACATAGAAAAGGAATTATAAGTGAAGCATCATTTGATGAGGAAAGCGTCATTTAACTGAGAGAAATATGGGAGATTATAAAAGAACTGTTTGTAGAATATGAGCAAGTCAACATGACCTTACAATTTCCTTCATTATCAACCTAATGTTGCAAATCCCTAGTCAAAATCAAAGTATTTTTTATTTTGATTGAAATCTGGTCGAAATTCTGCAGGAGTTGATGGTTGGTTTCGAGTTTGGAAACAGCCTCTCTGCAAGCAGGGGTGAGGCTGCATACATTATGACCCTCCCCAGACCCCGTAGTGGCGGGAGGCTCGCGCACTGGGTACGCCCTTGATGGTTGGTTTTGTTTGACCATTTCGGTGGCCAAACTGTGATATTTTGGATTAAAGCTTGGCAGAGACCCTAATTAAGCATCCCTAAACACAATGGAACCTTTAGATTGTTGAAAAATACATTCAAATTGTAAGTTTTGTTAAGTACCCTAGGTTGGCAGTGTACGCTGTACCTTGCCTGTATATTTCTAAAAGATAGTAATGTAAGACTAGATGCCAGAACCAGTAGGAAGGATGACTCTCATTCGCCCGGTATTTGCGTCGAAGTCTTTGCAAATGAAGCTCTCCCTTCTACCATCACTGTTGTTGAAGAAGATGGTCACTCTTCGTGCAAAATTTTGCTTACGATTGGTCCCTACCCCACTGCCTGATCTGCAAAACATTTGGCCACTCCTCTCTTTGCCAGCCAAAGACCACTGCTGCTGGGGATGAAGGTACCTCTGTAGTGGAAATCTCTCTTGCTCCGAATCGGCTGCTTTTCAGTGGGAGAGCTCACTCCCCTGTGATCCCTGAAGAAACCACTGCCGTGACCTCCAACCCTGCTTTTGGCATTGATTTGTTGACCCAACCAGGTTCTGCCATAGACCAAAGCTTCATTCCGGCGCTCCGATTGCCCTCCCATGGAAGAACCACAACCAGACCCCGCCGGGATCACCATCGGTCTTCAGATCCCTAATCTTCGACTTCTCCTTTCGTTTTGTCCGCTGTAGGTTTTGCCCCTTGTACAAAACCGCTTTGAAGCTTTAGCTTCATGCTCTGTCGGCGATGTTGACCCATCTGCCTCTCTCGTTTCTCCCTCTGATTGAAGATCCCCTACCGATCGCGACCTATGCGAGACCCGTGCTGTCGATCTCGAAATTGGGAACTCTGCGATGAGATCACCTTCTCTGGCAGATGTTCTCCGGGCGGCGCCTTAGCCGACTTGGGCGCCTAGGTCTCCTAGGCGGACGCCTTGGCTGCCTTGTTGGTGTCGCCACGCTTTTGGACCCTCTCCATCGCCTTAGGTCGCCTAGACGCCGTGACAACTATGGTTCTCCTGCCCCATCGGTCTGAAACCTCTCTGCAATCGTGGGACCTTCTCCCTCTCCTTAACGTCTCTCCTCCTAGCTCCCTTCCTTTGTCGCTTTCTCCCAGCTTGGGGATTACCCCCTTCCTCAAAAGGCAAGTTAAAGCCTTTCTAGCCCCTCGATCCCTTGTGGTTAACTCCCCTATGGCCTCTTCTCTTTCTTTAGCCTTTCCTTCTCTGGCCCAGCCTGCTACCCGCTTTCCTCTAGCTGACCCAGCTGGTCTTAATGGGCCAACTCCCTCTAACCATCAGACCTTTTGCTCTAACCCATCTGTCTTGGCTCACTCACATTTGGGCCTAAACTCTAACATTGGGCTCCCCCACTCTGCGTCCCAGTCTTCTGCCCCTCCTTCCCTTTGAGTTTTTCGCCACCTTAACCCCAGTTCGCCTCCTTTTCCTAAGAATTGTCCCTACATTGCCTATTCCTTGCCCTGCCCGGAGAGGATCTCGCCTCTAAGCTCGGATATTAGAGGTCATGCCCTCTGTCGTGAGCCAATGGATCCTGGATAGTTCGCTTCGCTTTGGGTGGCTTTGGATGTTTTAGTTCTTGCCCTTTCTTTAGTGCTCTAATTTTGTTGGGGATCTTCCCCTCTTTTGTTTGTCCTTGCCTTGTTTAGGCAAGGCTTTGTTTTTTGCCTCGTGCTTGTATTCCCCCCCCCCCTTCTTTCCTTTGGTTAATGAATTTTAAATTCATCCAAAGAAAAAGACTAGAATACTAGTCCCAAAACCACCCACAAAAATTCAAAATAGGAACAAAATCAGAATTAGAAACTTAGGGTTTCAAGCCAAAACCAGCCAAGTGATGGTCACCCCACTTGGATCGAGTGTAGGGAGCAATAGAGGGAAGCTTGCCTCCAAAATTGGTTCAGTTCTGAATTTTCTGATGGCCTGATGTGAAGATATCAATGAGACACCAAAATAGAAGGTTAGGAGAAACCTTCCAAAACATTGCTGTTCTGGGCTTCCAGCAGCAACCAAGTGTTAGACTTGGTGAATGAAGCCTGGTCTGCAACTTTGGATCAATTCTGATGGAAAATTGGAGATGGGAGGATGAGAATGAAAATAGAAAATGATTGGAATATAAAAGTTTCAGGCATTGGAATGGAGTGGAAGTGACAATCGAGTGGAGGGAATGGAAGGGGGAAACTGAGTTTCAAAACCCTGCAGGGTTGATGATGATTTGGGGATGTTATGGAATTAGAAGGTTGCAGGGGTGCAGGCATGGCACAAAATCTCACGATATTTCGCCGAAATATCGCCATATTTCATATATCTCGAGTGGTCTGAGACGAGATAGCATACCGAAATGGAAAAATACCATATTTCGTCGATATCTCATGATATATCGACGATATATCGTGGACTCCCGAGATATCGACGAAATATCAAAATCTAACTTAAATTGTCACGTGAGCAGGCCCATATATTAACATATTTCGCAGGTTTCGGTCGATATTTCGATAGAGACCTGCTATAGCTTAGAAATTCCACCATTTTGCCTCTTCTTCCACTCTTCCAAGCTCTAATCCAAGACTCCAAGCATTGTTCAAGCACTTTGTTGACGGATTGTCGCCGGAAAACACGTCAGAGGCTCATCTAAGCACATCCTACAAGCCTTTTGTCACTATTTAAGGTAAATCATTTTCCTTTAAAATTATTTTTTTGAAAATACTATGTACTAGAGTTGTTGGATGGTGATGAAATTTATATATGTTAGACATCGGAGGCTGATCTACAACCTCACGGTGTCGAATTTTTTTTTACATATGTATTTTATATTTTTTGGTTTAAAAAATTGATTTTCCTACAGCTAAAATAGGAAAAAATTAGGGGTAATATAACTTAAATGGGGATCAATTAAATATATGTTAGACACCAATGGCCGATCTACGGCTTCATGGTGCCGAACTTATTTTTCTGCCCATAAAATAATTATTTTTATTTTCGAAAATTAAGAAAAATATTTAAAAAAAAAAAGAAATAAATAAGGAAAAATATGAGTTTTAGGTTTGAAAAATCATGAAAAAATATGAAAGTAATTTCTACATGTTTTGAAATGCATTAGATATATATTATGTTTAATAATTTTCAGTTTTGTTGTGTTAGGTCAATATTTATATTAAAATTATATATAAAAAAATTGTTCTTAATTATGAGAAAAATATAAGGGTTAGGGGAAAAATATTAAATAGCTATACAATTGTTTTAGTATTCTAAAAGTCTCAATTGAAGGGCTTCTACATTAAGTTTTTAATTATTTGTTTTACTTACATTGCAGTAAACAAGTATTATTATGGCGGATCGTGAAAGACAACGTGCGAAGGGCAAGCAAAAGGTAGGGGAAAGTAGTCAACAGAGGGGGCAGAGGGAGTAAAGAGAACAGAGAGAACAACCAGCATAGGGGTGACATTGCATGGTTACATGGCACTCCAATTGATGGGGATAAGAGAAAATCCCACCCAATGTAACTATTTTCACATGCAGTTTTTGGGAGGTGGGTCCAGTAGACTTAAACAACATCTGACTGGAGGATCTAAAGATGTTGTAGGTTGCCATATGGCACCTGTGCAAGTAGCTAGGGAGATTGGTGAGAGTTTGAGGGGAAAGAAGAGGAAGGCTGACAAGCAGAGAATAAGAGAACTTGAGGATACAATGAGGAGTTCAATGGCAGGAGGAGAACAATACCATGATGATGATGATGATGACTCTGATGATGATGATGAGGACATTGCAGTACCTGATGATATACAAACAGTAGAGGAGGCTAGGGACTTTCGACAGACTGTTTCAAGGAGTAGAGTTAGTTTTCAAGATGATCAGCAGAGACAAAGAGTAGGGGGTAGTGGAGGAGCTGGCACATCTGGAGGTTCTAGATCTTTCGATCCTTTTAAAAGATCACAAAGTGTGAAGGCAGCCCCAACACCTCTATCAGTACCAGTACCACCATCAGCATCAGATCCTAAACTACATAGGAAGAAAGGAAGCAGTCAACCAAGAATCAAAGGAGCATGGAAGGGGTTGAAGGGGTTAGTTAAAGAGTCAATAGCTAAGTGGATGCTATACCATACCATCCCAACAAACACTTCACAAGGCCTCCATTATGATACCATGCTTGATACAATTGCAGAGGTTGGCCCAGGGTTTAAGGGCCCTACCCCATAAGAGGTAATGAATGTTTATCTACCTCAACAAAAGTCTGAGATTGATGAGTACATTGGGGAGATGAGGAGTATGTAGGAGACATATGGGGTGACTGTAATGGCAGATGGATGGACTGGGCCTACAAGAAAGTCCATCATCAATTTTATGGTTTATTGTGATGGGATGACAGTTTTCCTCAAATTTGTGGATGCATCCAAAGAGATAAAGGATGTAAAATACATTTACAGATTGTTAAAGGAAATAGTTGAAAAAGATGTGGGAATTGAGAACGTTGTCCAGATTGTAACGGACAATGGAAGCAACTTCAAGCTGGCCGGTGAGAAGATGATGAACAACAGTAAGTATTGGCTCTTCTGGACTCCTTGTGTAGCCCATTGCATTGATCTAATGCTAAAGGATATGGGAAAGTTAAAGTTGGTGAAGATTTTGGTTGAAAGTGCAAGACAAGTTACCTACTTTGTATACAACCACTCTTTTGCACTTAATCTATTGAGGGAAAAATGTGGGGGTGACTTGGTGAGGCCGGGCATCATAAGATTTGCCACCAACTACATTTCCCTAAAAAACATTGAGACAAAGAAGGCCGGGATGAGAAGTATGTTTGTTTCTGCAGAGTGGTTTGGATGGAAGGGTTCCAATACTGCAAGTGGGAGGGAAGCACAAGAAACCATGTCATCTGAGGATTTCTGGACAAAACTAAGCAAAGTGGTGAAAGTTTTGGAGCCAGTAGTTAAAGTTCTACATATAGCTGACTCCGCTCTCATGGGCCCTACCATGCCGGTCCTATATGCTGCAATGGACTTGATGAAAGATAGTGTCCACAGTGTGGCTCCTCGTAGTAGTAAGCACTTCTTGGATATCATCAATGTTCGCTGAGAGAATCAACTTATGCATCCACTGCATAAGGCTAGTGAGTAAATTTGTTTATGTAACTAATTCATAGTATTACTATTTACTAATTACCTATGCATTTGACAATATTTCATTTCTATATGTCAAATTTCAGCATACTACTTGAACCCCAAGTATCAATATAATAATAGGCTTGGGTTGGAAATTCAACTTATTGATGCTGTGGAACAAGTAGTGAAGAAGTTGGAGCCAGATGGTCAACTACAAGCTATTTGCAACAATGAGGTGAGTCTTAGAATTCATTTGGAATATAATTAGTAAGTAGTAATTAGTAATTACTAATTAGTAACAAGTAATTACTAATTTTCCACATGGGTGTAGATGAAGATGTTTAGGGATGCATTATGAAGTTTTGGAACTGATGCTGTAATACAAGGCAGAGCACGGGGTGATGCTGGTACTCAATTCAATATCTATTTCTTTTAAGTTTTAAATTACATATGTATTGAAAGTTGAAATTGAAACAACATTTGACACATGTCTTTTTTTGTTGTAAACTTGTAATGCAGCTGAATGGTGGGTGTTGTATGGGGAATCGACTCAGAATTTAAGGAGAATAACAATCAAGGTCCTTGCCCAAACATGTTCCGCATCTGGCTGTGAGAGGAACTGGAGTACCTTTGCGCTCATCCACTCCAAGAGGCGCAACAGATTGGGGTCTGAATGTGTATCTGACATGGTGTATGTGCACTACAACTTGAGGCTGAAACTGCAACACATATGCATGGGACATGAGGGACAAAGGGGCACTATTGACCTCGTCGACATCTTTCAAATTGACTTAGACGATGATGACCCTATTGTGGATTGGGTGAGGGATAGAGGTTAGTCGGTGTTGGATCAGGAGGGAGGTAGGCCCGACCCCGTGATAGCTTCCGAGATTGGTGTTGATGTGGATGATTATATGGCTGACGAGGTTTAGATACATACACGGGAAGCATCACCCATACCATTCCAGCTCACTGGTTACAATGTTGTTGATGATGATGACTGGTCTAGGTCCTCAGGTGATGATGATGGTGGTGATGGTGATGGTAATGGTGGTGGTGAAGAATTTGATGGAATGCAAGAGCTTTATGTGGTAGGCGAGGATACGGTGCCTGTAGAGCCAGTCCGATTCACTGGAGAGACACACTTTGATCATGCCACACAAGATACGGACCACGGTGCATGCGACCCCGCACCCCCACCCTCACAAGCCCCCATACAACCATACAGCAGGAAGCATAGGGGTCGACAAACACAGTTACAAGCTGATTATATGGACATTGATGACTTATCTAGCTCTGTTGGTGGTTTGAGTATGGGTGATAGGGAGGGAGGATCGACTGGGCATTGGTGTGTCCCATCTTTTGACGCACATACCACTCCATTGTCATAGGATTATAGTGCATCACAACCTCACGGTGGATATGGATATGGGTAGTTTAGTGGGGTAGGGGACTATGACTCCCAGTCCCAGTCCCAAGGACATACTGGATCATCTTTTGTGGATGACATCTTTGCATACCCTAGCTACCAACCTCACCAGCCATACATGCAGCCAGTGCTAACGCCGCTTCCGCCGACATCATATCATACTGGATCATCTTCTTCATAGGCTGGACCGATTGGTAACCCTAACCCATATCCTAGGATAGGTTACCTACAGTATGTTGATGACTCCATTTACATGACAGTTGTGGATGACTACACTCGTTTCTTCTTCGAAACTATATTCTGATCCACATATGTCCTTCAAACAGAGAACAATGGACGTCAACTCCAGCGGGCCATGAGTGGGGTTGATTCAGGAAGGCACAACAACTATTATTAGCACTTGTGACTTATGAGTCTTGTCTCTTGTAAGTTGTAAGGTGTGATTTAATTGATTTGTGAACTTGTGAGTTGTGACTTTGTGACTTTGTGTATTGCCTATTAAAGTGTTGACTATTGAGCTATTGAGTATTGACAATCGAGTCATTGACTATTATGAAGTTTATGAGAATATGATTTATGAATTATGTCTTATGAGTTTTAATTAGTTTGTTTAAATTTCTTTTATTTCTTTAACGGCCTAATAAATGTGTATGTAACTATTTATACATTAGAGTCGGCGACCTATACTATCAATCAAGGGTGCAAGCCCAAAACACCACTTTGAGGTCATTTTTTTGCAATATGAATGTATAAATGTGTTTATTTAGCTTAAATAAGGGTGTCCATGAAGTATCAGGCCTAGATATGGCCAAAAACCCACCGAGATGGACTCCTAAAATATTGCAGAAAAAATTCAAAATTTCAGCGAAATTGCGCCATATTTCGGATATCTCGGTAGGCCCGAGATACCGATATATCGCGAGATATTGAACCATGGGTGCAGGAGCAGCTCCAGTTGATGGTCTTCTCAGCAGCACAATCACAAACGAGGAAAAGATGACTCCAGCCTTGAGTGAGGATCTCCAGCAACAACAGCAGCACTTGAACAGTACCAACAGCACTTGGATGGCTCCCTGGGCAGTGGAATGATCACACAGCAGTCCTGGTTCAATGGATAAGAAGAACAATAGAGAAGGTGAAAGTGAAGGGGTTGGGATAGATGGATTTGGCTCTCCCAGCCAGGCTCCATCAGCCCCTCAAGTGGCACAAAACTTGAGAAGTAATCATACTTGCAGCAAAGCTAATCTCAGTCAACTTAGTAAATCGTGGTGTGTGGCTAAAGCAGCCTTACAATAAATGGAGGGCAAGACTTGCTCCTCAAGTAAAAGAAAGAAATAGGAACTTAATAACTCCCAACAGAAAATTAGAAACTACTCTAATTACTTGACTGAACTAAATTAGAAATATAATAGATACTTCACTCCTTCAAGTGCGGACCACTATAAGTGAATATCGGCCCACATTTGGGGTTACAAAATATTGTCAATACTTTGACAATTATGCCCCCACGATTCTGGATTTGAGAGACCCAGCAACTCCCTATTGGGCTGGCCCAACTTAAAGTTGGTTGGCCCTATGGTCCATTGGGTTGGTTCACCAGTTGGTGAAGGGAACCAGCCCTTCTCCCATGTATTTGTTTCCTTAGGGTTTTTCTTGCCAAACAACTTGGCTTCTGCATCACATAGCCTATGTTACACATGATTTAGTACTATAACATACAAATTATAGTGAAACCAATTAAAATATGTAATTGCAAGTGACAAATGGAGAAAAAACAGTTAATGTTATTTAAATTTCAAAATATTACATCATAAGTGTACATTCACTGAATCCACATCAAAGGTGTAGATAAGCAAAAATCTCCAACCCTTCTTCCTAGTCTCCGACTCTCCTACTCTATGTCAATACCACATGGAGTTCTGGGCGGGCTCGAAAGATGAGGAAGATTGCTGCTGCCGACGAAACCGTTACTCTATTCGATCACAAAAGATAGTCATGTACTCATGTCATGGTATGTCGGTAGAAACGCTAAAAGATCATCACAACAACCTGATATGTTTCATTAGCCACATACTCTAGGTACCCCAACATTAGATATAGATCATCGGGTCTGAAAGATGATGCAAATGTTCCTCCACTGTAGTTGCTCGGTGGATTGGACTGATAGGGCTGTTGGGGGTCTGGGAAGGAGGAGATGCTATCCAGGAAAGATGCCACACCCTGTGACTGATCATCATGAGTAGTGCGGACATAGTTGTCAAGGCGTCACCTAGGTGTCGACTAGGCGCCACCTAGGCATCTAGGTGGATTTTTGGGGGCCTAGGCGACCGTCGCCTTGGTGGTATTGAACACCTTAGGCCCTTAGACCCTTATTTATGCCAACTATCATACTTAAGATATTATTCATAAATAAGCAAATACCCCCTATTTGAGTCCAATAAAATAGTAAAAAAATCAAATTCCAAAAGGGATAAAATGTCAACCCCCCAGTTCAAGAACAAAAACTAAATTTTTGGCGGTAGGTGAAATTTTCAACTTTCTAATGCTGGGGTTTATCTCAAATCTAAAAATTCCATAAATCTTATTATGGTAAAACATTGCTAAAATTAAAAAATGCGGTAAAATATTCATTAGTGTTGATATATAAAAAAATAGAGTAAATATCATCCTCCTCCCCTCAAAGTATCCATAATATCAAACCCCTCCCCGGGTTTTGAATAATGATAATGCCCTCCCCTACTTTTGAAAGATTCTATCAACTCTACCCTAATCATTAAAAAATGCCATCAAGTGATGATGTGACATTTACAAATTTTCTGAACCCTATAATACCCTTAATGTAATTTTATTTCAATTTTGCCCTCTTCAACCCTAAAACCCCTTTGCGTCTTCTTCCCCTGAAAACCCCTCTGCGTTTCTTCTTCTTCAACCCCAAAAACCCACCTCCCGCCCTACTTTCGTTCTTCCAGACGCTACAACCCCATGAATATCGCAGAGAAGGTCATTTGGGTGTGGTCGTGGGGTTGGGTATTATGGGGTTATTCCAAAGCAGCTTCTCCGTATTCAACGGCGATGATACAGCCAAATCCACCAAGTAATCATTCACCACCGTCTCATCGTCATCGTTTTCATTGCTACCGATGTCTCGGAAGAAAACATCCTTGTCTAGGTCAAGTTGAGTTCTTCTCCAATGCTCTCTCCCTTCCCGGTCCCTCACCAAGACACTATTAAACCTTGGGTGTTGAAGCATGGGTGAATCCTTGATTACGTCCTTCACGGCTTCCAGATCAATTGGGCTCTTCATCCCAACCACACAATTGATCACCTGATTCATTTCTGGTTGAAGGAAGAATCTTCCCACAGGTGTTAGAGGTTCGTCCTCTTCTCTGAGACCTGCAACTTCTCTCTCCATTGCAAATTTCTGTGCTTCAACTCTCCACTATTCCAGATTCAGTAATTGGGAGAAGCTTTTATATATAAAAAAAAATCTAGCTTTTATTTCATCCATGTCAAAATTGTTAGATTTGTCGCCATTATCGCCATTAAATTAGAATTGATTACTTCCATGGATTTTAAATTCACGAAAGTCTCCTCCATCTCCGTGAAGGAACCATCTATTTATTCCAGGGGCTGTGAATATCTCAGAGAAGGTCATTCGGGTGTGGTCATGGGGTCGGGTCGCAAGGGGGCGGGGGGCGCTGGAGGCTGGTGGAGTTGCAGAGGAAGAAGAAGAAGAAGAAGAAGAAGAGGAGGGGACGGTGATGTGGGTCCTGCTAGGTTTTATATTTTGAGAAATAAAAATAATTATGGGTGAATGGTGGCAAAAGGGGTTTAAGGGTATTATGGGGTTTTCGAAAATTTGTAAATGTCATGTCAACACTTGAAGGCGTTTTTTAACGATTAGGGTACGGTTGATAGAATCTTTCAAAAGTAGGGGAGGGCATTATCATTATTCAAAACCCGGGGGAGGGGTTTGATGTTATGGATACTTAGAGGGTAGGGGGATGATAATTACTCAAAAAATATTTTCATTCAGAGCAATTTTGATAGTATTAGCGCACATCAAATAAAGTTTAACCGGAACATAATTCCTTCAATATAATTAGATTTAAGCAATCTTGGAATTGTTGGAAAGCTAGATTTGTGCTCTACCTAATGCAAAAAGTCTCATGTAAAAATAAGATCATTTGACCAGTCAAACTTCTCAGTGAATAAGAACATTCTTTAAATCGAGAGCAGTTTAATTATTTATGGATAAGGTCATATTTTCTAAGAACCATTACCAAATATAAAAATTTTAAAAACAGTATAAACCAAATGTGAGACTTGGTATTCTAGGACAATGGCCAATTCCAAACCAAATGTATGTTTTGATTGTTTCAAACTTCCAATAGATTTCTTCTTCAGTTCTGCTGTCTTCTAGTTCTGTGTTGATTTTTGATGATTTGATGTGCTTTAATGTTGATTTTTGATGATATAAGGTATGTATTGTAGCATACTAAATAATGTTAGAAAAGAGGGGAAATTAAAAAAATAAAACTTGGCCGCCTTGTCGCTTAAGCGCTTAGGCATCCCTCCACCACCTTGGGTCACCTTGACAACTATCTACCTCAAATTGTGAATCTTCAAGCCATCTCCCTCAAATACACCAAATGTTAGCTGTATATGACTTGTGCAAGCTTCTAACAACTTGTTCCACTAAGAGTTGGAATTGGAATAGCCAAAATCAAGGTAAAAATGAAGTTTTTAGGCTAACAGTAGGTTTCGGTCATAACATGTTGAAGTGCAAGTCGAAGTCAATCGATGCAGTACCTATTTCAATCGACTTCGTTTAATCTTAAGTGGATGTACCGTTTTGGCAGAAATGGCACGACCAAAACTTACTGTGATTTCAAGTTTCGGTTGAAACTTGGAATGCCTAGTGAGTCATACTAGGTTTCGTCTTGGGCCATGTTGAAACCAAAAATTTTGGGTAAATTTCGATCAACTCTGGCGACTTCTTGAACCATGTGTTGCAAAGATAGTCTTCTTACATGGTGCCAGTAAATTGTAGGAAATTTGTTGTATTTGGAGGTTGGCATTTACAAAATTGGTCAGATTTGAGATATCTATTGTTTCTTTTCAAGTCCATTTTATTCTATGTATTATGCGGGAATATTTAAAAGGGAAATAAAAGTTATGTGGTTCTCAAATCCTTAGTTCTTCCTACACTTGACAGGGCACGTGATATTCTTTGATTCATTGTTAACTGATCGATATGCTTTTCTTGTACTTCATCTTCCAAGTTTTACCAATCTCTCTCCATTGCATTACAGACGAGGAATGTTGACACAAAACAGCAGTTGGGTGAACTTCCTCCCTTTGTTTCTCCCATACTTAAAAAAATCTCATCATTTCCCCACATTGAAAATGCTGAAGATGTTACTTTGGACCAAGTGACGGTACGTAGAGATCTGTTTCTTGTTTCCGCAAAATTTCCTCTAATGTTTCTCTATTTTGGCATTGCACATTGATTCACTACGTAGGATATCTGTTTTTCAGCAAATTGAAGATTGATAAATTTCCATTGGTATAATTAAGAGCACCATAAATGAGATGGTGGTAATTTATTTTTGATTTATCCTGCATGTATGTCCTCATTTTCAATGTTTGATTGGTCTTCAGTTCTTAGACAATCCCTGAACCATTATTTGGATGCTGATGATATTCTTGAAAACTCCATGTACACTGATCTTCACTCAAAAGACCATTGGTCTTTAGATTTATCAGGCTTGTATCATCTGTAGAATTAGTTAAAAAGGAACTCTCATTCATTTACTTCTTTCTGATATTTCATGTGAATCCAAAATATTAATCTATTCTCATGGTGATGGAAATTCTATAAGGGCTGAACTTTTACAGCTTCCAAAGGGATTGGAATTCGCACTGATAGAGGACTTTTGACAACATAATGGTGGAGGGAGATTCAGCAACTATCATGGCTTGGGTAGGTTCTTATTCAGAGGATCCTTGGAGTTTGCTAATATCATTAGGCACATCAGATCCCTTGCTTCCCAGGTGAACTGCTGATTCATCTGGAAGCATTGATCTGCCAACTATGTTTCTGACCTATTGGCTATACGAGCAGTGCACCGGTTGAGATGGAGTTCTGGGAATGCAATATCCTTACCAGATTAGGGGATGGATCTTTTGTGTAATTTATGAATTGCTTGTTTCAGGTCCTTTTTTTTAGCGATATTTGGGGCATTGTAATATTTCCGTATTAACAAAATCTCTATTTTTTATTTATAAAAAAAATAAATCTATTCAATTGTATTTTGCCACTCAATTACAACTGTACTTTTCTGTTCATACTTCATACTAAGGAGTAAGGAATATGTTATGGGAAATGATTTTCTTAAAACACTATTGTTAAAAAATTATTTATCCACCTGTGTCCCCCATTGGATAGTCCGCCGTGTTAAAAGCTCCTGTATGATATACATATTGTTTCCTCCCTTTCCTACAAGGTCGGCCTTTTAGAGGAAGCTGTTTCTACATGGTATCAGAGCAGGCAGGGGTCACGGTATCAAGTCCCCCTGGAAGCGGGCAGTTGTTAAAAAATTATTTATCCACCCGTGTCCCCCATTGGATAGTCCGCCGTGTTAAAAGCTCCTGTATGATATACATATTGTTTCCTCCCTTTCCTACAAGGTCGGCCTTTTAGAGGAAGCGATTTCTACAACTATTTTGGTAAAGAATATATGAGCAGCAGTTTTCCACATATATATTTCTGGTATAGGATTTATTATTCGCAACTTAATTCTGGTTTTACATTTCACAGTGGGTGAGCCTTTGCACAACGGTTAAGTTGTGGTATTACAACCATTAGGTTGCGGGTTCGAAACATGGAAACAACTTCTTTGCAAAGTGGGGGTAAGACTGCTTACATTTGCCCCTCCCAGATCCTGCAGTAGCCGGAGCCTCGTGCACTGGGACACTTTTTTGTGGCGGGAGATAAAAACTGCATTGAAAATATGATTTTGGTTAATTTGGTTGTTGTTTTATACGAGCGCAAAAAGAAAGGCCATGAAATGTGCAATAATCAGTCATTTGTCTAGAATATTGTAATATAATATGATTATCTTATATTTTGCGATGACAAACAATTACATTCCAATTTAGGTTTCTTAATCTTCTTACATCTACTGGTCTGGCATCTTCGGTCTCCCTAAAGCTACCATCAAGGCTATGGAAACCCTCTTCTGTGCCTTCCTTTGGAAAGGGAAAGAAACCTCCAAATTCCTCAACCCCATCAGCTGGAAAACCATCTGCCTTCCCAAATCTGAAGGCAGACTTGGTATCCGCCGTATCCGCGACTCCAATACTGCGGGTATTCTGAAACTCATTTGGAAGGTCTCTTCCAAACAGGACTCCATTTGGGTTAAATGGGTTTACTCCCATCTTCTCAAATCTGACTCCATTTGGACTGCCCCCACCCCCTCGGACTGTTCTTGGGTCTGGCGCAAGATCCTATCCCTCCGCTCCTTAGCTCCCAGCGCTATTTCATCCTCTATCGCTGATGGCTCCTCCATCTCCCTTTGGCTTGACCCCTGGCACCCCATAGGAGTCCTCTACAATTCTTTTGGGGCTCGATCTATCTACTCTTCTGGCATCCCCAAGTCTGCCCCCCTCTCTTCCATTGTCTCTCTTGGTTCTTGGTCCCCCCCTCCCGCCTCATGTGGACAAGGTCATTTGGCTTCCATCCTCGAATGGTCTTTTCAGCTTTAGATCAGCCTGGAAACTTGTTAGGCCTCACGCCCCGACAGCTATTTGGCATCAGCTTGTCTGGTTCAAAGGCCACATCCCTCGCCATAGCTTCCTAGCCTAGAGAGCCCTTAACCTTTGCCTCCCAACCCAAGCTTTCCTTCTGCATCGGAGAATCCATGTCCCTCCCTCTCTCATCTTTTGTTGGAATGGTTCCGAAGACATTGGCCACCTTTTCTTTGATTGCCCCTCCACCTCTTACCATCTGGAAAAAATCCCTCTCATCTATCTGGCCTCGCAGCAAAACCCCCCTCCCCTTCGCCAGAGAGTAGCTCTGGCTGGTCATGACTTTCTCCAGAAGCTCCTATCTGTGACACCATAGGCAAACTTGTGTTTGGTGCTGCCCTTTATCACATCTGGATGGAGAGGAACTTCAGGAGATGGACCTCTAAATCTAGGTCCATTGACCTGATTTGGGAAGCCATCTCTTCGAATGTCTCCTCTAAAATCCAGTTTCTTCCTCACAAGAGGTTCTTAGACTCCCCAAGGAATAGGCACATTGTTGATTTCTGGGGATTAGATAGTGCTCTTTTGAAGTCCCCTTCCCACCCTTAGTTGGGTTTAGGGTTTTTCTCTTTCCCCTTCCCCCCCTTCTCCCCCTTTGTATATCCCCCCTCTTTCCCTCGCCCCCGTTGGGCTTTGGTAATATATTTTTTATTCACCAAAAAAAAAATTATTAATTTATTGAGGCATGATAATAAAATTGAAGAGCTCACATTGTAAGGAGAAGAAGTTGACAAGAAGTTAAAGATATGTTAGAAGCTTTTTATCCACCAAGAGGACCAAAGTACATGGAATCCTAAAGAGCCTCATCTTTTGCGGATGACCTAATGATCTTCTCCAAGGCCATTCCCTCCTCCATTGAGCACATTATGTCCTCCCTCCACCTTTTTCAGGATCTCTCCGGTCTTCGCATTAACCTTCTTAAATCCCAAATCTTCATTGCTGGGGTTCCTGACTCGACCAAAGCAGCCCTCTCCACCATCACTGGCTTCCCCATTGCCACCTTACCTGTCCGCTACCTTGGCCTGCCCCTCATACCAGCTAGACTGACTGCCCATCACTGTAACCCCATCCTTAACCTTCTCCGCAAAAGACTTCAGCTTTGGAAAGCCAAGCTTCTATCCTATGTAGGTCGCCTCGAGCTCATCAGATCGGTTCTCCAGTCTTGCTATATATATTGGAGTGGTGTTTTTGGTCTCCCCAAGGCAACTATCAAGGCTGCCAAATCCATTATGTGTGCTTTCCTCTGGAAAGTTGTGGACTCTGCCAGGTTCCTCCACCCTAAGAGCTGGTCCTCTATTTGCCTTCCCAGAGCTGAAGGAGGTCTGGGTCTCAAAAGGATTAAAGATGTCAATCTAGTGGGCTCTATCAAGCTGGTTTGGAAGCTTCTCTCCAACAAGTCTAGTATTTGGACTTCCTGGGTGTATGCGAGGCCTCTGCGTAGAGACTCTATTTGGACTGTCAGCTCTAGCTCAGACTCTTCCTGGATTTGGCGCAGAAATCTTCAAGTGAGGCAGATTGCCAAGGTTGCTATTTCTTGTAGGATTGACGATGGGTTGCAGACCTATCTTTGGCTCGATAATTGGCATCCTTTAGGTGTCCTGGCCTCTATAGTCAGTCCCCGTGCCATCTATGATTTTGGCTTGGACAGACTTGCCCCAGTGGCTTCCATCATTACCAATGGCTCATGGTCCCCTCCCACATCTCCCCCCCCCCCTTGCCGACCTCTGGAGTTCCCTCCCCCCTATTCCTCCCGGTCATAGAGGCAAAGGGGACACCACCGTATGGCTTCCCTCCTCCACAGGCACATTCAGCGCCCACTCCGCTTGGGACATGGTTAGACATAGAGGGACCCCCTGTCCTTGGCAAAAAGTGGTTTGGTACAAAGGCCACATCGCTAGGCAGAGTTTCACTGCTTGGCGTGTCCTAGCAAATTGCCTCCCAACTCAGGCCTTTCTCATCCACCGCCACATGCAAGTCTCCCCCAGATGCTATCTTTGTTGGAATGGTTACAAAGACATAGACCATCTTTTCTTCACTTGCCCATTTGCTGCCTCCATTTGGAATCGGGTTCTCCACCATTGCTGGCCTGCTCGTAGAAGACCTCTTCCGCCTTCTTGGGAATGGGTTTGGATTCATATGACTTTTGGTGGGAACTCGCTTTGTGACACGGTTGGAAAGCTTGCCTTTTGTGCTACTATTTCCCACATTTGGATGGAGCGTAACCTTAGAAGATGGACGTCCAACTCTCGCTCTCTGGACAAGATTTGGAAGGCCATCTTCTTTGACATTTCATCTAAAGCTAACTCCCTCCCATTGACTAGTGTGACTGATTCCCCAAGGAACAGACTTATTGTTGTCTCCTGGGGTCTCCCATTCACTATTTTGCGCCCTACTTAGTTTTGGGCCTCTTGGCCTTCGGGCTTGTATATCCCTTCCCCCCCCCCCCCCGTTTTCTTTGCAATTAAATTTTTATTCATCCAAAAAAAAAAAATGTCTTTATAGAAACCCCTAGGGACCTGGCCACAAGAAACAGATGGGAGAGAGCCTCCATGAGCCATCAGCTAAGAAAGTCTCTCAACTAACAAAAAATAAAACCTCTGTCTAGGTCACTAATGGAGAAAGACATCCTCATTCTAGATATATGCAATGTAAGCTGTAGTTGAACCTTTTCCCCTGATGGCACCTGAGCAAATATGAAGTCATTGATGATGTTGCTTTTTGAATCCTTAAACACTAACTAATGCCTACATGACCTTAGTTGCACATTGAACTTCCTAAAAAGTTGAGCTTGATGGATCCTGTAGAAGATAATGGGGGCCAATTTTGTCTCATTGAGGAACCCTTTTTAGGTAATTATCATGATGGAAGAGTGATTTTTACATGATTCCTTATTCCAAAGAGTATATTATTGGTTCCTTCCACTAATTGTAGGAAATATGTGCTTTTGATAAGACCTAATAGAGTGCAATGGTGAAATAGGTTACGAGTAGGAACCCAAGTAGTCTAGATAAGGTTGGTGAGTTAAGACTTCTATTAGATGAAGTATTATAATGGTGTACATTTGAGATTCAGCAGGGGTTCAGGTGCCAAAGGAACCAGTGTTCTTGATGCAGGCTATGATTGCATTTGGGCCTGAAAAGTCCTTCTAGTCGATTTCATTCTTTGTACAATAGGTCGGATATTGAAGATCCCTGGTCCAACCTCAAGGATAAATGAGATACGCTGAATTAAGCAGTCTGGTCTAGTTTGGTCTTGGAATTGGTTACTGTGGAATTCCGTGAATACTGGCTTGATCAATGTGACTATAGCCGTGCTTTATTTATAATATGATAGAGAACATTCTAGAATAGGTATAAGGACACAATTACCCCTAGGACAATTTTACCCTTGAACCCATATTACACAACTCCTCCTGAAGTTGGTGCATACATATCAAACATGCCCAACTTGCTAATTATAGGAAAAAATAACTTAGGACTGATTCCTTTGGTAAGGATATCAACCAACTGATCACTAGACTGAATAAATGGAATAGAAATTAGCCCTTGTTCCAACTTCTCTTTGATGAAGTGCCGGTCAATCTCAATATGTTTGGTGCGATCATGTTGAACCGGATTGTGCCCAATGCTGATTGCGGACTTGTTGTCACAGTAGAGCCGCATAGGAAGATCAACAAACATCCCCAAATCTTGAAGAAGCCCCTTGAGCCAAAGAACTTCACAAATACCCTGGGCCATAGCTCGGAACTCAGCTTCAGCACTAGATCGAGCTACAACAGCTTGCTTTTTGCTTTTCCAAGTAGTTAGGTTTCCTCCAAAAAATGTGCAATAGCCGGATGTGGACTTCCTACCATCAGGACTGTCGGCCCAATCTGCATCAGTATATGCTTCTATCCAGAGGTGGTTATGAGGAGAGAACAAGACTCCTTTTCCAGGAGATGACTTAAGGTACCGGAGAATTCTATATGCTGCTTCCAAGTGAGAAGAGTGAGGATCATGCATTGACTGACAAGGCTTACAACAAATGTGATATCCGGCCGGGTATGTGAAAGGTAGATCAATCGGCCGACTAACCTCTGATAGCTGCCTTTGTCCACCGGGTCACCATCTTTACTCTTCAAATGTGTGTTGGGCTCAAGGGGGGTTTCTGCTGGTTTACACCCAAACATCCCTGTCTCTTGTAACAAATCCAAGGTATATTTCCTTTGAGAGAGAGATATGCCTTTAGCTGAATAGGCAACCACAATCCCTAAGAAATACCTTAATCTACCCCATTCTTTGATTTCAAACTCGGTGCCCAAATAAGCCTTCAACTTCTGTATTTCCTGTGCATCACTGCCTGTGATCACTATGTCATCAACATAGACACTTAACATTGTATGTTATCAACATAGACAATTAACATTGTCACTTGCTGTCCTACCTTCGTCACAAACAACGTATGATCAACATTGCTCTGCTTGTACCCATAAGCAATCATAGCCTTATGGAACCGGCTAAACCAAGCCCTTGGTGACTGTTTCAGACCATACAGGGTCTTTTTCAGTTTACATACCTTTCCCTGAGTTTTTGAAGAAGTAAAACCAGGAGGTATCTCCATGTAAACATCTTCTTCCAGATCTCCATGCAAGAAGGCATTCTTCACATCAAGTTGTTGGAGTTCCCCTCCTTGATTCACATCACAAGAGATAATGACCCGTACAGTATTCATCTTTGCTACAAGAGCAAAGGTCTCTTGGTAGTCAATACCTTGGGTTTGAGTAAACCCTTTGGCAACAAGCCTCGCCTTGTACCTTTCCATTGAGCCATCAGCCTTGTGCTTTACTACAAAGACCCATTTGCAACCAACAGGTCTTTTTCCAGGTGGAGGATTCACCAAATCCCAGGTCTGATTTTTTTTCAAGGGCATGCATCTCTTCATTCATCGCATCCTTCCATTTCTGTTCGGCTATAGCCTCCTGCCAGTTGTTACAGATGAAAACAGAGGATAAAGAAGCTATGAAGGCATGGAAAGCAGGAGTTAGTGAGTTATATGGCACAAAATTGGAAATAGGGTGCAACGTACAACTCCTCTTTGATTTTCGAACAGCAATGGGTAAATCAAGACTGGGATCAAGAGGGGGCTTACCAAAAATCTGACTGGGAGCAAGACTTGGAGCAGGAACAGATGTCGATTGAGTAGGATCAGTGGGGGTGGTCTCTTTGTATAGAGGGCTGTCCAGAGGAAAATCAGTTCCCAAGTATACACAATTTTTTCTTGTTGCAGCTGTCCCACTTCTTGTTCTTGACCTGTAACTCCATCTTTGTATTCAACAGAGGTATCCTCTATAGTAGGTATCTCAATGTCTAGAGGAGCAATCAGCGGGACCTCTTCACCACTTATAATCTCCCCCTGCAGAGGTTCCGTCTGTTTAAAGTAAGCCTCAGACTCCCGAAACACTACATCCATAGTGGCAAACACTTTTCGGGTAGGAGGATGGTAGCATTTATACCCCTTCTGGGTAGCAGAATAACCAAAAAATATGCATCGCAGTCCCTTGGGATCAAACTAGGGATGTAAACGGATCGAATTCGGTCGGATAGTGGCATTATCGTATTCGTATCCGATTATATTCGGACGGATTCGGATAATATCCTATCGGTTTTCGGATGAATTCGGATAATTTCTGGATAGTGATTTTTTGAATACAGATTCTCCTAAATGGATATGAATACGGATTGAATACGATTTTTCGACTATCCGTTGACATATTTACCGTTTTAATGATGAGGGTTAGTGTTGAGACTTGAGGGTTCAGTAACTACCATTTCTTCTACTCTTCTTAGTCTTTTATTCTCTTACGTTTTTTTACTTTTGATTTTTTAATAGATATGTAATTCCATGTATCACATTGCATAAAACAATATATATAAACCAATAGCAAATCTAGAAAAAGAATCACATTATCTTAACTTATAAATTTATAAAAATAAGATAACAAAATCCAATAAGGTAACTTAAACGGATAGACAAACAAAGAGTTGTATTTCAGATATTTTATTATCGTCGGACTGCTAAACGAATCGGATAATAATCGGTCGGATAGGGGGATTTTCATATTTGTATCTGATTAGTTTCGGATGGATTCGGATTCTCCTAAACGGATACGAACGCGGATCGAATACGGATTTACGAATATCCATTTACATCCCTAGATCAAACTTGCTGTGTACATGATGATTCCTGGCAAACATGACCCAGCCAAAGACTTTTGGAGACACAACAAAGGTTGATTTCCCACAAAGCACATCCAAGGGGCAGCGACCATCCAAAACACGGGAGGAAGCCGATTGATAAGATATGTAGCTGTAAGGACAGCATCACCCCAAAAAACGAGGAGGAACAGCCATAATGAACATGAGAGAACGAGCAACCTCCAAAAGTTGTCAGTTCCTGCGTTCAGTCACCCCATTTTGAGCACGAGTGTCAGCGCAAGAGGTTTGGTGAATGATCCCATGGTTGTCCAAATATGACCCAAAGACACCATCCATATACTCCTTCCCATTATCGGACCGGAGAATCTTGACTTTGGCATCGAATTGTGTCTCGACCATCTTATAAAATAAAGTGAAACATGTGAAGACGTTACTTTTACTATGCATCAAATATACCCAAGTCGTCCGGCTGAAACAATCAATGAAAGTGACAAACCATCGAAATCTAGAGCTAGACACACAACGGGTAGGGCCCCACACATCAGAATGTATCAAACCAAAAGGATGCAAGCTTCTATTATCAGAAATTGGAAAAATGCTTCTAGTTTGCCTTGCCAAAGTACAAGCATCACAAGAAAAATTATGTTCATTACATCTCTTCACTAAACTAGGAAATAAATCTGACAAAACACCAAACAGGCGATGGCCCAAGCGGCGATGCCAATTATTCAATTCAAAAAGTGCAGAATCAAAATCAGAAGATGCAGACTGAGATGTCAAAGCTGCCCGGGAACTATCAAGCATGTACAGACCACCAACCACCTTACCACATGCAATCGTACTGTCCGTTGCCAAGTTCTGAAATAAACAATGGGTTGGAAAAAATGTTACTTTGCCGTTTAAATCCTTCATTATGCTACTAATGGAAAGCAAATTGGTAGTGAACCTTGGAACATGTAACACAGATGAAAGGATAAGAGAGGAAGAACACTACACAGATCCTTTTTCCGAGATAGGAGAAAGAGACCCATCAGCGACATGAACCTTATTATGACCAGATAAAGGAAAATAAGTGGAATAAAAAGAGGAAGAACCGGTCATATGGTTGGTTGCCCCTAAGTCAATTACCCAAGAATAGAGCATGACCAAGGTGCAAGATCCAGCAAATGAAATACCTGTGGAAGAAGGTGTATTGGGATTAGTAGGCAGAGACGAAGCTGAGGCAGCCATGGAAGGAGATACAGATGTCGAAGAAGACGTGTCCAAACGAGTCACCATATCCTGTAAATTTTGCAAATCCGCCATAACCTGTGAAAGAGAATGATCAGGCTGGTCCTCAGTAGTTGCCTGATGAGCACGGATGCCATTGGACTGATTGGAACCACCCCTACCACGCCCACAAGTGTCTGCAGGGCAACCATGAAGCTTCTAACAGCGGTCCTTCGTATGTCATTCCTTCCCACAGAGCCCCCACAGGAAGACTGTGAACCAGAAATAAGAGTCGACCGCTCCTGAGTAACAGGGTGAACCATGGCTGTTCGTCGACTGTCCTCAGCCGAAAGGATCGCATAGGCCTGTTCTAGAGTTGGGAGAGGTTCCCGATTCAAAATATTTGATCAGATATGATCAAACTCAATATTCGGCCCTGCCAAGAAATCAAAGACGTGTAAACCATCCTCCCACTTTCGGTAGGCCGCGGCATCAACATCAGTGGTGGCAGTGAAGGTGCCCAGAAAATCCAACTGTTGCCACATCGTACACATGGTATTGTAATACTGAGAAAAAGTTAACTCCATCTGTTTGGTAGAGTGAATTTTTTGACGGAGTTCATAGCATTGGGTAGCATTCCCAACCTGAGAATAAGTATCTTTGGCTGTCTTCCATATTTTTGCAGCCGAGTCAAGAAGGTATTGACCAGCAATGTCTTGGTCCATCGAATTCACCAGATATGACATGACCAAAAAATTAAAATTCATCCAGCGATCCTGTGTGGAACCAGCCTCGGTAGGCCTGATCGTGGTACCCGTGATGTAGCCAGACAAGCCACGGGAACCAATCACAAATAAACAGGAACGAGACCACATAAGATAATTGCTTCCATTTAACTTGATGGTGTTCATAGGAAACGGAATAAAATCACAGTGCGACAAACCATCAGAACCAGAAGAAGCAGAGGTGATCTCCGAAGCGTCAGGCATGGTGGCTGGAAATTAAAAATCACATAACTCAAAAAACAAGGCCTCCAAAAATAATGAAATCATACGGAGGGAAAAAAGGACCCTCGGTGGGAGTCAACTCACCACCAAGGGTAGGAAAAAATTAACGGCAAGGTGAGAGAGACCCTCTCTCGAGAAAGAAAGGAAGGCGAGAGGTGGGGGGGCTTGTGGTGATGGCGGAAGAAGGGAGAAGGCCCTGGGAGGGCTGGCAGTGGTGGCGGAAGGAGGTGGAGGGCCTGGCAGGAGGTGGAGAAAGGCTGGCGGAGGTGGCGGAGGGCTGGTGGAAGGTCGATGAGGCTGGCGGTGGTGGCTGGCCTTAGGGCAGAAACACGAAGGAGAAGAGAGAGAAAAAAGAAAAAAAGGAAAAGAATTTCAATTCCCATATCCCCGGAATATTTTTAGCTCTAATGCCGTGTGGAATTCCGTGAATATTGGCTTGATCAATATGACCATAGCCGTGCTTTATTTATAATATGATGGAGGGCATTCTAGAATAGGTACAAGGACATAATTACCCCTAGGACAATTTTACCCTTGAACCCATATTACAACAGTTACATATAATGGGCTTTTGTTCCACTGGTCTAGTATATTAAGATGGATGTGCGGGAAAACTAGGAAGGATAAAGTACGGAATGAGCATATTAGAGCTGACTCGGGAGTTGCCCCAATCAATGACAAGCTCCGAGAGAGTCGTTTGAGATGGTACGGTCATGTTCAACGGAGGCCTAGGGACGCCCCAGTAAGGAGGAGTGATATGATTCCAAACGAAGGAGCTAAAAGAGCTAGGAGAAGGCCTAAAATGACCATAGGAGAAGTTGTGAGGAAGGACATGCAGTGTTTGGGTCTTGTACCAAGTATGACATCGGATAGAGCCTGTTGAAGGGTAAGGATCCATGTTGCAGACCCCATTTAATTGAGATTCTCCCGACTTGCTAGGCTGTGCCTCCTTCCTCTTATTTTCATCTTTCATCTTGCATTTTGCTGTTATTTTTCCATCTTACATTTGTGAGTTCCCTTTTTTTCATTTCTCATCTCATCCCCCTTTTTTCTTGTTTTGACCTTAGTTTTCCCTACTTTGTTTTGTTAGATAATGTAGCCGATCCCATTAAATTGGGATAAAGCTGAGTTTGTTGTTGTTGTTGTTGTGTGTAGGAACAATATTTTTTGCTTATTTTCTAGTTAGCATTAGTTTCTTAATGCTTTAAGAAGTCCTAGTTGTGTTAGGAATATGCTACTTGTTTTAATTTCAAATTACTTAAATGTTCAGTATCTTTTAAATTTTTTTTAGTAGGGTTTTGTCTTGTAACTATAGCTCCTTGCTTGCACTCTTAACTCAGGATTTCGGAATTGAACTGAAAAGCTAGGAGCTTAGGAGTAGTGTGCGGCTTTCTGTGCACCTACCTGTGGTATTCACGTCAGTCAGCTAGTTAATTGCTTTCCTCTCTGTTAAACATTTCTACTGCTATTCTACCACTTCTACAACTGCTTGTTTAAGGGTCACAAATCGTTTTCTTTTTAATAAATCTCAAGTTCAATCTATCTGATTGAAATTCCAAGCATGGTCCTTCAGTTCTGCGAAAATTCTTTGCAGAACCAGTACTGTTTTTGAGAGGTGATTTTATGGGGCCAAAAGCAATGACTTCCGTTGCACTTCAAGAATAAAAATTTTGCCAGCATCTCTGTCTGGATATTTCCAATGAGCATACTATAAATAGTTAGATAGTGAGTTGAAGGAACATTAGAATTTGTTTTCCTATATGGGTCATCTCATGAACCTGTCCCATACTATCCTGTTCATGCCAGATCAGTACAATTGTGTGTGTCCATGAAAGCTATCTGGAAGACTATGTGCACCGTAGTTTTTGTGCAGGCTGCTCTTCCAGTTGTTGCCAGACCAGTACAATTGTGATTTTCCATGAAAGTTATCTGGAAGACTATGTTCTTTGTAGCTTTTGTGCAGGCTGCTCTGCTAGTTGTAGCACTCTAGTGCCTGGAGAGACTATTGATCCTGCTGATGTGCAGTACTGAAACTTGACTATGTAATCATTTGATTGAAGAAATCCAATCCTTCATACCTGCATTGTCGTTTAGGTGCCACCACTGTTTCAAGTTTCAGTCCAAGAGGCTTTGATTTGGTTGAGTTCTCTAATGTCTCCCTATTTCCCTACTGATGCAAATATATATATATATATATATTTTAATGTCTTTGTTTCTTATTTTGATACTTGGAGTTGGGACTGATATTTACTGAGATCAATTGTTAATTATCTTATTAGTGAGGGAAGGCCTCCTTGAGCTATTTGTTTACTTCCTTTCCTACCTCATCAACTGCCCATCTATGCAGAATGCAGAGTTTAATTTGGAAATTTGACTCACTGTTCTGATGATGAGTATGGATGCTATGCTTCAAAGGAAGAAGGCTGTATCCTGGTGCAAGTCCCGCACTTCAGCCCGCATCTTCACAATAGCAGCCTGAACTTTCTACCTTCACACCAAGTGAAAGTCCCTATTGCTATGCATCAAAGGGAAAAAAATTCATCTTTATTAGTGAAAGAATATTAGGGAAGAGACTCCCGATGGATTTTGATTTTACTAACTGTTGCCAGTGGAACAGTTTCATAGGGGCGAATATGAATCGTCACTATGCCAAATGTACAGAATACGAAATATCTACTTCTGGCAATTCCAAAGGATCATGTGGTCAAATTGGCTACTAATGAAAAAGCCCCAAATGAGTTGCTATCTATCTGTGGTTGTCCTCTAATGCTTGAATCAAGATCTTATGCTCCTCTTCTTGAAGCATGAACCCTGCCTTAGTGGATTCCTTTCCTTCCCGAAGCCTGAGAAACATCTCTAGGATTTGACCTGCCTGTCACAAAGTTACCAAACTATTGATACCAGTCAACTTGGATTTCCAAATCAGCAATTGCTGAGACTTAAACATGTTCCTTTTGCTTGCTGACAAAAAGAAAAGAAAGTTGAAAGATAATTTTACAACTAAAGGAGTGCTGAAGCTTCACAAAAGGAAGAAAGGAGGGGATAGAGGAAGGTTGGAAGCAAGGGGCAATAGAATCACCACCAAGCCCCCCCAAAAACACCACCAGAGCCCCCAAATGACTACAGTGGCCCTACTGGCAGAATCGGTTGACACAGTCCTGTACCCTTCCACACCCCTGGTGAACCATTAATTATTGCCAGATTTCTCCCACAATAATAGTTGGATCTAGATAATGGAGACCCATCCCCAGCCAAAGCATAGAAGGCAAAGGTAATTTGCTTTGCACATGAGTTAATTACAGTTGATGGAGGTTACGTATTCTTTCTTTATGATGTTTGCTTTTTCCTGCATATAAAATATATCAACTATAAGCGCCAACAGTAGGTGCTCATTTTTAACACTTTTTGGTTTAAAAAGATGCTACGTGGAGGCTATTTACTCTGGGATTGTGTTTTATAGGACTGAATTGAAGCACATTGTGTTCATGGGGAATGCATTAGTCAACTGGAGAGGTAGAGGTTGGTTTGGATGTTCTTCCTCATGATATAAAAATAGGTCAATCCTGAATAGATCCAGTTAAATGTTGGTTTCTCATTATGATATTTTGATCCTCTAATCAAAATCGACTCAAAAATCAATTGTGAGATTTCCAACTTCGATTGACACAGTATTTCAAGTCAGCCTAGGACAGATAATTTGCAATATTTCTAACTTATTCTCCCATGATCACCTTTTTGTTTTGCCTTCCTAATGACATTAATAACATTTTCAGTTTATATGGTTATTGATGTTTTGATTATTTCAGCCTTTATTTCTTTTGGTAACTTCTGTGGTTCTTATTTTATAGTTTCTTACAATATTTAGGTTCTATGTTGTGTGGTTTTTTACCCATGCATATAATTTCATAGGTCAATGAATACCCTCCTGGAGTGGGCTTGTCTCCACATATAGATACTCATTCTACATTTGAAGGATTAATTTTCAGTCTCTCATTAGCGGGGCCTTGTATTATGGAGTTCAGAAGATATTTACAAGGCACATGGCTTCCTTCATCTCTCTCCAGTACTGACATGCAAGAGCAAAATCCTGACTACAGTTCAAGTTTTGTAAGGAGATCTATTTTCCTTCCTCCTCGGTCAATGCTTCTATTATCTAGGGAGGGGCGATATGCTTGGCATCACTATATTCCACATCATAAGGTATATTTTCATCATACATTTATTGTTTTATGGTTTTCATTTGTTTTTTAATGGGGTACACGTTTGTGGTAGAGTATGAATATAAGATTTCCTTTTTTAAACAAAATGAAAAACTGCCATCAATTCAACTGTTCTTTGGAAGAATAGGAAGAAGAAAAAATGAGTTAAATAAAAGTTACTGTGTAGAATATCGATTCATCAATACTTGCTTCTTTTTAACCATATACTTTCCCTTATGGATAATGACGGCATACTCCCTTTGGTTAATTTTTCTTTTCTTTCTGTTATTGATGTAGTTGAGGGATTCTTAAAAACATACAAACAAGCCTTGACAGAAAGGTAGGGGGGGTGGGATTCCTATAGGACAATAAACCATGTTTTAAAGTATCAGAGAATCAGATTGGGCAACTCAGCCAAGTCAACTCGGGATCAGTGAAGCCAATCCAATTATCTAGATACTGATTTTCCCCCTCCAAAGAAATAGGTTGACCAGCTCTATTTACCCTTCATTTAATGTAAGACTAGATTAGGGTTAACCTAGCCCCAAAATAAACCCATAACTAAAAATAGCAATAAAGAAAGAATTAGAAGGTTTAAGAATTCAAACCAAACCAGCCTGTAGAATGTCACCAAACTCAGATTGAGTGGAGATGGTGATGAGGAGAATCTATGCTCCTATATTCAGCCAATTCCGATGGCTAAAGGCTGAGATATGAGGTTAAGTCAAAATTAAAGGTTATGGAATATCTTGCAAACCGGCACTGGGAATGGGCTCCAAAGTAGATCGAGTATCAGCCTTGCTGGGATGAACACTTTCTCCAAGTTTGGGCCAATTCTGATGGTCAGAAGTGGAGATCTGAACTGGAGTTGGAAATAGAAAGTTGGCCCCAAATTAGAAGGTAAGTGCTGTAGAACAATCCAGTGAACAGGAGGGCCTGAAACTGGGATCGAGTGGGCCTCTTGTTGGTCTGATTCAGTCCTCCAAAACTCTGCTGAAACAGGGTTCAGGTTTCAGAAGAGGGATGACTCAAATTTGCTGGAGAATCTGGGGCAGAAACTGATCTGCAGGGGAGTGTCTCGATCCTTTTCTGGTTGTGATTAGCAACGGCAAACCTTGGGGTTGATTTGGGATGTCTTCTGGTCCTCCACTGATGCAGCAGCAACACTCGATTGTGGTCTCAAGCAACAGAGAATGTAGAGATCGAGTGGGAGAAGGAATGAAGAAGAAGAGATAGAAAATAGAAGGTAAAGGGGATAGGGGTTTCGGCTCTCTCAGCCAGGCTCTCACCAGCCCTTCATCCTCACACTAGGATAGAACATCTTTGCCAAAGCAAATCAAACCAACTTCATTAATCTTGGGGGAGGCTTCTAAAAGCCTTGCATATACATAGGCAGCAATAACTTACTCCTTCAGTTACAAGAAAGTAGAAAGTCTAACTTTGATTAGTTCTAAAATTAGAAACTATAAAAATAGAAACTTACAAGAAAAGGAAACAAACTAATAGAAACTTAAGCCTACTTTCTAAATCTGAAATTAGAAACTAAACTGAGCTAAGGTTGCTTTATAGACAACCACCAAATATCTAAGAGAATAATTCTAAAATAGAAACAAAACTGAACTCCTAAATTCCCCACACATAGACAAAATTGACTCTTCTAATAAAGCCTCCATGCGGTCTTGGGCCCCACAGGATCTCCTAGTAATATTCCCACCAAGGCAAATATGGGCTGTGATACTATTCATGGGAACAGTAACGTGAACAGTGTTTTAGTCGTTTCTTCTTCATGTTTTGATCTACATCAACTCTCCCCTACTTAAAAGAATGAGGTGCAACTAAATTTGTATGAAGTATAGCATGCCATTTTATCCATATGATTGAATATATAAACCGTAAAATGTAATACATATTTTATTTGGTTTGTACCTTGCTTTCTTAATTTACTTTCGTAAATGTGCCATGGATTAGACATGCTGCTTCACAACTTTCTGAACTTTAGGGATGAGGAGTGCTATTCTTAATCACACCACTAATTTTCTCAGTCAAGGGTATCTATAGGTTGATATGGTGAGGGACAACATGATCAGAAGAGGTTCAAGGAGGGTTTCCTTCACATTCCGCAAGGTTTGTCCTCCATCTTTTCCTCCCTTTTCTTTGTGGATCCACTTTAGTGGCAAAATATTTTGAAGTACTATGGACAGGACATATTTTCCTTACACTTGTTGATTTGGCATGGCTTCAATCTCCTACCAGTGGTTTGTAGTCTAATGGCCCAACCATCCTGTCTGCAATGAAATAGAACATAGTAATCATAGTTGTCAAGGTGAGCCAAGGCGGTGCCCTGGCACCTTGTTGCCTTGGCGCCTAGGCGACCAAAGCATGCATTGAAACTAAGAAAAACGTATATTATTTAGGTTTGGGTTTTAGGGTTTATACTTCATTACTTGGTAATGTCATAGTGTATCTCATTTCATTGTAATATGGTGTACAATAGCATCTAAACCAATGGTAACATCTAATTTATTTTTAAAAAATATTGATTAGTTGATAGATTGGGTGTCATGCCTGCACACAAGGCAATGCCTAGTCGACACCTTGTGCCATCTTCACCAAAAGAAAGCGACCTCACGCCTTGTCTATCCCAACATGCCTTGTTGCCTAGGTGATGCCTTGACAACTATGATAAGAATTGATACTTCTGGACTAAAGATTAAGGGCCCCTTATATCTATTTTTGAGTGTTAAGTCTTATTTACTATAACAAAAGCTCAGAATAAACAGTCTGTGGCAACAGTGTCTAAGATGTGACACTGTAAGACCTAAGCGAATGATGCTTTGATAAAGATATAGTAAAGACAAAACCCCCAAGTATGACTGCTGATTTTGCCCAAATTGACTTCAAGAAATATGAACCCCACCTAAAATAAGACCAGGTTGGAACCTAAACATACTCATCAAACTCAAAAAGAGAAAGTTAAACATGACTTAACCCAACCGATATATTTAAAAAAAAAAAATTTCATTGGCCACCCTAATAAATGATCTTGTGACTAAAATAGAAAACGTAAAAGCAACTTCCTTAAAATTTCTATTTGATTGTCACGGCAGCAGCCTGATTAGTTTTTGTGATCGAGACTCTGTTTGGTCATTAATAAGTTTCCAAACACATGAAGATGCTAATGGTTTGTTAATAGTTGCCAAAAACATATGCTTGAGTAAAAATTCTTTTATTTCTAATAACAAAGGAGGCAAAAATTTTCTTGGTCTAGGAACCTTTTATTGTCTTGTGCTGTTGTGTACTTATTTGTGCCTTGGATATTTAAGGGATGGTCTAAATAGGTTGTGTATCAAATTTCAGGTCAAATTTAAATCATATACCCCTTATGTAATGAAATTCCCTCTCATTTATGTCCAAGCACCCCGTCTATTGTCTATGCACTTTTCTTGGTTGTCTTAGGTTTTTCAATACTTTGTTTTATCACTTGGCAAACTCCGTTTGGACTGAAACTCGACCTGTGAGAAGGGAGCTTGGGTCTACGTGTCCACAAAATTTCAGCCCCATCCAACCTGTCATGTGCAGATATAGGCGTGCATGCTGGGAATGATTTCTGCACCTGATAGACCAGGAACCCCACTCCCCACAAGTTTAGATACAGAAAAACTAGTAGAATATGGTGATACCAGGATGTGTTGGTAAAATTTGTCAGATTTAACAAGTTTACAAACTTCAGTAAAACCTGTCAATTTGTAGTTGATACACAAACATAAACAAAGCAAATGGTTCAAGTTCTTTTTCATCATTGTCATTATCATCATCAATGTCTTGTGGGTGCCTCTTATTTTTTTTATTAACGTATCACTGTTATCTTGTTTCAGGTCAGAGCAGGACCATGCCAGTGTGAATTTCCACAGTACTGTGATTCTCAAAATTAAGATGGGTGAGATTTTTCCTTGTCCTTGGTGTCAGCAACTTAATACATAGCTTTTGCTGAACCGGTTCTCATCAAGCAGCAGATATGAGTTGGACTGAACTCCATAGATTATGACCCTTCAAGCTTGTCATCCTTGTTACTTATCTGATGGCTCATGGAACATGTTGCCCAGAGCTGATGACCAGTCTAATTATGGACCAACAGACTGAAGAAATGGGAAAAGTGGAGGATGGTTGAAGTTCTTGCTGGAGGAAAATGGGGCAATTTTTCGGCATGATGCTTTTGCTTTAAAACATGAAATGTGCTTATACATCTTGTAGTGTCACACCCAAATTTGCGTATGGAATTGATTTCTGGTACTTCTATCCCCATTCCTCTGATCTGGTGGAAAGAGGTGATGGTTTCAATCTATAACTTAAGGTAAGGTTGAAAAATAGAAATTTTGCCAGGAGTTTGTTGGCCTTTTACTGAAAATGAATACTGTTTTTCCTTTTCCGTTCTAAGAGACTGCACGGTATCTTGATGCTTTCTCAGCAGCTTAATTAGCTTCTTGTGATTTTCCTCCCTAAAGAAGTGAAAGGATTATAGAAACATTTTGGATGATTGGGCATGCATTGTGATTCACATAGTCCGTTCTGGTTTTGACTTTGACAATGTTCTTTCGTGATTCTACAATGGAGTGGACTGGCCTGACCTGGTGAGGATCTTTATCACCTCCAGTTTGCTGACCGGCCCAGTTACCCAGTTCCTCTAACAAAGGGGGGCTGAAATGACCTCTCTACCCATGCCCAAACACCCTGCCCGGGTGGGGTCCACCATCCCCCTATTAGAGGAACTGGGGAACTGGGCTGGTCAGCAAACTGGAGGTGAGAATTTTCCCCTGACGGGTGTCAAAACCAAAACAATACTGAAATCGAATTGAGCTGTCCGTTTACATCAAAATAGTGAAACTGTTTAATAAACAGTGTAAATAAACCATTTAAATAATCGATTTGAACTGATTAATATATGCAGAGTCAGTTAAACCATTCATGGTTAGAATAAATAATTATGGTATGAACAAATAAATCCCACTAAAAAATTAGGGAAGCAATTTTCTGTCAGAGAGTGTGGCCTACGCCAGTACTCCCATGTGTCTATCTCTCTCTTCCTTAGAACAAAGGGGGCAGATGTGTCTTTTCATATAGGGAAGAGAGAGATAGACTCATAGAAGTGCTGGCTCTATGTAACACTCCCGGACAGGGTTCTTTTTCCTAAAAATTAATAAAAATGTTTTTAATAAAAAAATTAAAACATATAAACAATTATAACCTTATAATAATTAAAAGAAAATATATAATAATAACTTATTCAATTAAATATTAAGTTTACATCTATTTTAATAAAAATAAATAAATGAAAAAGAAACCGTTTGAATAAAATTAAAAAAAACCTGAAGAAGTCGTTTAAACCGTAATCATTGAAACTATTTTACTTATAAAATTTTGTACCAAATCAAACCGTTTAAACACCCTTAGGAAGCCAATTAGACAAAATAATTGAGACCCATTTCGACCTAAATCTCAACTTTGGGTTTGATAGAGAGCACCTTAGAGGTGGGACCGAATAAGAAATGATATTTGTAGAGAAGGAATTCTGGAGAAAGAGGTAATAATGATAGAACGTAAAGAGGGCCATAAGCGATGGATTGGTTCACTGCTGTTGCAATAAATTGGAGGGTCTAGATAAATGCTCCACTTTTTCTCTTGGGTTCACAATCCAAAAAGCTCTGTTTGGAATAGTTGGCTATTCTGACTTAGTTTATGTTTGATGTGGTGATACAATAATATCTAAATTGAGATACATTTTTCTACTAGCTTTTGGTGCAATTTCATAGAGAAGTGTCAAGAAACCAAAGATAATTTCTTCAACTATAAAAGCAGAGGTGGTAGCATGCTATGAGGTGGTTTCTCATGCATCTTGGTTAAGGCAGTTTATCACAGACTTGAAAGTTATAACCTCTATTGAAATTCATATTCCGATATATTGTGACAACACTGCGGCAGTGAGGTTTTCCAACAACACTTTTTCGATAGGCCGTTGCCGACATATTGAGATCAAGTATTTTGTTTTCAAGGAATATGTTTGGGATCAACGAGTAGCAATTTATCATATTGGCACTGAGGACATGATTGCTAATCCCTTCCCTAAAGGGTTTGTACCTAAAGTGTTTGTTGACCATGTGGGTCGTATGAGATTATATAGTTCTTTGGGTGCAATGAATCAAGTTTGAATTGTATTAATATATACATTTAAGTTTTCAAGTTCATTGTTATGACTTGTGTTTCACAGTTTATGATTCTAGAATTAATGAAATTCTCTACCATTTTTATTTATTTATTTATTTTTTATTTATGAAAAAAGGACATATATAATTAGTTAGAAGAAGAGACCATGTACACAATAATGTTTATACTGTCAACCCACTCAAAAGAGATGTTGGAAAAGTTATGCGTTAGTTCAGCCAATTCAAAAAAGTAAGGTAGGCAACTCCAAGGAATAGAAGAGAAGGTCTGTCTAGACAAAAGGTCAAAAAGAGTCTTGTTGCAGCACCATATCTCCCTTAAAATGATATGATCTGCAACCGCTGTCCTCCATCCATGTAGAATGTCACAAAGCTCTGCCACCAGTTCATCCTTAGAAGTCGTTCGACCGAAAACTGGTTTTAAATCTTTTCCCTTTATGGAACATCGAAGATGTCCACTTGGCTATTCCAAGTTTGGGATAAAAAACTCCTGCGACCAGCAAACCAGGCAAGCCCATTGTAAGGTTAATGATAGAATCATCAGTAAGTTGTGGATATGGTGTGTGGTAGAGTGTATGTTGTGCATGAGGAAGTAAAGTAGTGGTTGAGGGGGGAATTAAATGTAGATCAGTTATCCACCGATTAACAAAATGGATGACTTGGATAGGGTCAGCCTTAAAATCATCATATAAAACCTTGTTTCGTACAGACCAGACAGAATAACAGGTAATTATAAAAATAGAAAAAAACCAACAGAAAGATTGTTCTCTACCATTTTTATTATTTTTACTACTTCTGTGTTTGTACACTCTAAATTAAAGTAATGATTGATGTCTATTAAGTTCATGGGACAATTTTAATGGATTTAGAATTAACCATTAGGTCAATTCATAAAGTTTGATATACCACTTTAAGGTTTGTTCTAAGAAGGACATTTCATAGTGATACATGGAAAGAAGTGTTCATTGTATGGACATGCACTGCCATGATTCGTGGATTGAAAATTTCATTTCAAACACTTTTTGCTCCCTAAGATAAGCTCAGCATGGTCTTGCATTCATTTGAACTTATTCTAATGCATGGTCATGCATTCATTTGAACTTAATACTAATTTATTTGGCATTGGCACGTGACACTATAGGCCAAGTGGGAGAATGTAAGTTGATGTGACCTCTATGCCACGTCAGCATCAAGTCAAGTAGTAGTATTCTATTTAAAATACACATATTTCATTTTGAAAACACTAATAACCGTATAGTAGTGTGGATATGCACTCCACTAAGATAACATCCTTGATGGGAGAAGTTATCCAAGTGAGAGTCTTAAGGAGATTGGACTCCCTGGTTTTAAAAAGGATATAACGCACAACTTATCCATCCTACGTAGTGCGATTTAATGAGAGACATTTGAGAAACTAGAAGAAGTTCAAGCATACTAGAATTTGAGTCTTTATCAGAGTTTGTGAAAAGGCGAACCAATGAACGATTGGATAAGAAATGACGAATCTCAATTCTAACAGTGGAGGTAAGTTTTGTGTACTCCACCTTCTTGGATTAAATCGCATAACCGATTCCTATTAAATAGGATAACAATTAACATAATAATTTCACCGTCTCCTCCACGACTCTATTCCACTTCCCCTACTCTATTTAATTTCTATTAACTCCTATCTCTACGCCACATCTAATTAACCACTTACATAGTTACATAGGTTACTAAGTACTTACAATTGCTTACACCAGTAAGAATGTTTTTATTTCAATTTTGGTCTGATTTCTTGTAAATTTTTTTATATCAATTTATAATCAGGCTACTATCGGATGTGGTCCGGTCCGATTTCAGGTTTACATGGATACAAAAGGAAATTAATGGAAAATTCCATGTTTTTCTTTTTAGTTTTCAATTGCTTATTTTACTATCAATCCAATCTCATTTTATATCGGGTTCGATTGGTGCATTCAATTTATCCAATTCATTTTTGCCTTTTACCAGTTCTATAAAACCACAACCCAAATGAAATGCAGGTTCAGCACAGAAAACGGAATTTAGAGGAGTCAAAGAAGGAATCGAAAAGGCATTCCAAATGAAATACAATAACTTAACAGTATGGACTGACTCTCTGGTGGTGACGAATTGGCTAATAGATAATGCTATAACATCCGTGGCTTTGGGAACTTTTCCATTTACTATATGATATTCAGACTTTATTTTCTTCTTATGGGTCCGTATCTATTATCTTGCCAGCTCATAGGTTGGCAAACCATGCTAGATTACACAACACTTCGGGACTTTATATGTTAGATTTGTCAGATTTGTTTTAATCTAATTAGTTTTTTATGTTCATAAAAAAAATAAATAAATAAATAAAAAACCACAACCCAAAAACAAAAAAACCGATATGTGTGAGATTTGATTCGATCAAGCGAACAAGTTTGGGATGAATTTGATACCCTCAAGCACGATACAGGGAGAACGACACATACACAGATAAGCGAGACATAGCGAGAACACACAAGCGCGAGGCAAACACACAAACCTCATGATGTTTTGGGTTTTGGAAGGAGAGGAGTTTTACCATTTGAAGTGCTTTTGAGGACTGTAGAAGTTGCCCACGGCTTGGACGGGGGAGGGGAGATGAGAAAAGAGAGAGATGGGAAAGACAGGTTCTTCTGTATCTCTATGATTAATTGTCTTTTACATGTATTCCCAGAACAGATAAACAAAACCATTTTTGTTTCTCTCAACATTTGTGATCCAAGTTTACCAAAAAAACAAAAAAAACCATTTGTGAATCAAATGCCTAGTTCATTCCGCAAGAACCAAAAAAACAAAAAAAAAACAAAAAAAAGAGGAAAAACTGCCATTACCAAATGTTTTATTGTTTTTTATATTATTCCCGGAACAGAAAATAAAAACATTTTTGTCTCTCTATTTCTCAACATTTGTGTTCCAAAAGCCCAGTTCACTTAACTCCACAAGAACCAAAAAAACAAAATAAGAGAAAAAACTGGTATTACCAATTGTATTATTGTTACCGAGGAACAAAAGAAGAACAGAAACACTCTATGAGAACATTACCAAATGTAATCAAGTGTCATGAAGAGCTCATTCTTAGGAAGGCATTATTTTCTCTCCTTTTTATTTGAAGTTTGAAATACTGGTAGAAATTCCACACACAGATTTCAAATAGTACATCTATCTTAACATAGGTCTCTCCTGCCTTATCTTCTTTATGCCCCTATTAGTTGGAGCATTAGATTGGACTCCATAGAAGTAGAAAGAGATTTCAGACAGATCTCCTTCCTCTGTCCTTATCATATGTTTCTACCTTAGTTGGATGAAATGAGAGATCATTGGATTGGAGCCTATAGAAGTAGAAAGAGGTTACAAAATTATAGGACAGTTCAGGGAGAGATTACAAGTAGATCTATATTTATGGAATGAAATTTTTGGAAAAAAAGAGAGAAATCTCATCAAAAGAATTGACCAACCACAATAATATAAGGATGACACATATTTATTGGATTTTAAACTCAAAAATACGTTGCAGCAACCCACATTTACAGTTTGGTCAACAAGCCCTATTGGGGCATTATAATCCAGTTTAAAGAAGTGCAGCCTAATCCAAAATTTAGTGATCAATAAGCAAACTTTGTCTTATGTTGTAACAAAAGGGTTCAAATTAAAATTTATATACCACAAAGAATAAAGTTGACAAATTATATGACCGAAAAAAAGGGGGGGAGGGGTTGGGGGAAGTAACAAGAAGCCCAATTTTCATACTTTTTGGACTTATCAGTACCCAAACAAATATCAAGAGTTCCCCCCTTCCCCTCCAGTTTTTTGAGACAGAAGGCCCAAAAACTAAATTAACCAATGCAACATCAGCTATTTTGTCACACCAACAAGAATCCACTTCAATAAACAAGTTGAGGTAGGAGCACGAAAGGGATATTAAAAGTGAGTGGCAGGGTTCCTACATACCCACTATAATTCCTAATGAGTTACCACCCAAGTTATGAAGTCAAATTATGAATTACATGAATTATAGATCAGGTTGTTTCTAGATTCAGTGGATATGTTGTCCACATCAACACCTAATCACAATAAATTCCACTCCAATCTTTCTCTACATGTTAGAATGCCCAGAAAATTATGCGCACCATATTAAAATAATAAATGATTTTTAAATAGGTAGAGAATATGCTAAAAGATAGTTCATTGAGTTCTTTGGTACTTGTTCTAACGTGGAAGTTCTTCAGTAGATTTGCTTAAAGTCTGATATGTATTTGTGGGCTGCAGAATTATGACTGAGTGGAATCTTTTTCTACCTGTGAAATATACAGGCATACTAGCAAAGTGATACTTACACCACAAATAAATACACACATGGATTTATATCAGGTGTGGCTCAAGGGATGGAAATACAAGGCTGTAGACTAACACTCATCTAGCAATAGAAATCCTATTATTTGATTAATGCCAAAATTTCTTACAAAAGTAAGTTTAGAATCTACTAATAAGAGTCAGCTGACCAAACTATGCACTAGTACTAATTTTATCTGATCATCCAAGACCTGCTCAAGATAGAAAACCAACAGTGAACTTCCAATTTGCTGGGAAAGAAAGAAGCAGAGTAAGAATTATTACAAGCACCAGTCTGAAACAGATCTTTATGGTCCATGAGCAAATTATGAACCGATGTAATTACTTAAAATTTTTTGAGGGAGGGGAGAGGACTAAGAATTTTCTCCTTCTCTTGATCTAGAGGTGAGGTAAGATATAGATCCATCACTACAGCAGGTGCCATCCCCCCGCTGAGATCACATATCTCATCCCAATCTCAAAATGGATGGTTACAACGTACAACTTTGAATTTCTCATGATAGCCACCCAACTTAAAATGTCCACATTTGATTTTCTTCGACATAGCCAGCACAGATATTTGCTTACCACACACACACACACACACACACACACAAAAGTTCCTTTTACGCCCAAGTTTTTGCTATATAGCTAACTGCAAAAGATAGAACATCCCCAACCAACCTTGCCTAGACAATGAGAATATTATTTCAATCATGAAGGCTGGCAAAGCCCATCCACCATGAATAATATCATGATATTAACTTTCAAGACCCGTTCCGTTTTGATTTGTTGCGATCTGTGAGTCTGGCATGACATGTTTCATTAACCAATTTAGATAGATCCAGAAAACACGAGTGGAACTGGCAATTTGTAATGAAGCAACATGACAATACTCACCCAGTACCATCTGGAGTTCTTCCGCATTTGATGAGATACAATAGTGTCCCATCTCCAAGCAATAGTTTTTATTTGTTGATATTCAAGAATGCCACTCTTAAGTAAGAAAAATGCCTAGCTCCCCACTTGATGCATTTTTCCAAAATAATTAATTTCAGGTTGATAATGACATCATCAATGATATATTCTTTTATTATTTTCTTTTTTCTTCTTCTTAAAAATTTGCATCTCTCCAATAGTAGTAATTCATTCAATCAAATAAAAAGGTTGACATTCAATAAAGTGCTGTGTTAAGAAAGAATATATAAAGGCAACCCCATCAAGAAGTAAACAAACAGAAGTTGAAGGAAATCTTAATTTTGTTATTCTTTGGCTGTGTTTGTTTCAGCGTAAAATATTTTTTGGGAAATAAATTTTATTTTATAGGGGCCATTGCTTAGAGCAATGGTGGTAAAAGGTTCGGGACTCCAAATTCACGCCTCCTAGGACTCTGCATCGGCAGGACCAGAAGCAGGTACTGGCCTTTTTAATTTTAAATTTTTACTAGTTGGCATTTTTTGGTTGTACATGACTAATAAGCACATTTGAACACAATTGAGCGAGGAAAGAATCCATCCATATAATGGGGGTTGAGTCCTTCATGGGTGTCAAGCAAGGTTATAGTAATCAGAATCGGGGTTCGAATCAGCACAGCCGATTTCGATTCCGTACCTGATCGGATGAATCGGTCCGATTCCAAACCACAAACACCTTTTTGGAACAAGGATGGGGATCAGACCGTGAATCGGTATAGTTTTATATATAACTAAATAACTGTGGTCTCCCTCTTGGACTATCTCTCTGCCTCCTCTCCACTCTCTGCCAGATCACCACCACCCCCACCACCACGGATCCACCTGCACTGCTACCCTCCCCCTCCCTTCTGCAAGTCTCTCCCCACTCCCTCTCTGTCATCGCTATAAACAGAAACTGACTTGAGGATGTGCACCTCTCTCTCTCCTTCCCTCTCCATCGCCACTGTAATCATGGTCAGCTGCATGACCTGCATCGCCTCCATGGTTTCATTTGCTTTTAACATCAATCACATACAATGCCACACAGCCGTAAATTCGTCTGTGTGATGCAATGCAGGAACCATAGGGCCATGGACAAAGCATGTCACAACCCCAAAGGACTCGGGGCGAACATCACAAACTGTGGAAATCCCCAGGGGCATTGCAGGAAGCGAGGGCTAGCCATAAATTCACAAACCTCTTCAAGTCGCGGAAGATCTACTGCTGTATGGCACAGCCTCTCTCTCTCTCTGTTCCTTCCTCTCCCCATCCATGTCCTCCCAGCCTCCCTACAACTCCTCAATCCCCCTCTCCCTCCCCCTCCTCTTCCCTTCTCTTCCCTCTCTGCCTTTAACACCACCTCAAGAGTCTCAGTTCTTCTCAACTTTTTCGGAAGTTCACAGTGGCTTTTTTTAATAGACCTGAGAAAATGCCACGTGGCAAGCATGTCTCTGATAGAATCGGATTGGATCGGCAGATCCAATTCAATTTCCTACCCAATCCCCCAATTCCAATTTCAATTTTTAAAACCATGGTGCCAAGAGTATCAATGATCAAGACACCATCACTATAACATCATTCTGAATTTTGAAATGACTACTGTTTTCCAACTTTTTGTACTGCATTTTCCTCCATTTCTAATCCTTGTACAATGTTGTATTGAATTTTAACAAATAGCATAAAAATTTTTATGGAAAAATTAATGCAACATAAGTGAACTTAAACAACCATATAAATTTAAATACATACCGGCAAGTAAGATAATTGAAATCTCAGATATTTTGGCAACCAATACATACTATTTGGGCTGAATTGTAAGATTTGTAAAATGATTACCATAAAAAAAAAACATGATTGATTTCTTATTTCAGATAGACAAAAATAACAAAAATTATTACCATCAAAGAGAAGCTAGAAGTAGTGTTTCAATCACATCCAGAAGGAAGGGTATGGAAATTAATAGACAAGATCCATATGCCCATATATTGATGAATCCAATCGGAAAGTACCAAACCATTATCAATTACCAACCCATAGACAGCCAAATAAACATGCATAGCAAGAAACCTAGAAACACCAAGCCAGGTGAGGATATTTTCATAAAGAACATATAACCAAGGTCTATAGCATCTAATGCTATGCTTAAAGCACTCTACATTAGCCTCATCAGCAATCAGAAAAAGAAATGAACTCTCTTCTAAAGCTCATACAACAGAAACTTTACCAGATCCTCCCTTTCCTTCACTCTCGTCTCCAGAATCATTGCCATCATCCTCACTATGCATCAACTTAGAATTAGAGGAATCATGCTGCACTGGAGGGCTGCCACCTCCACTAACAGATTGCTGATAAAGAATTCCCCCAACGATAGTGAAAATCAAGCAAAGCAAGCCAAAAGGATTCGCATGCTTATCCCAAATCAAGACATTGATCACAACTGTTAGAAACTTGTTAACCACACCTGTTACTGTAAATGCTGTGGCTGAGATTGCCTTTCTCGCGGCAAATCCGAAGAAACTGATGAGCAAGCCAAAAATACATGATAATGAAACTGCAAAAAATGCCCCTGGTTCAATCCAATTGCCAGAATTTGATCCCACAGCAGAGAACACATCAACATACTCTCCAGTCAAAACCCAAAACAGAGGTGCCATCATCAAAGACAACAGATTGTTATAAAATACGAAACCCCAAGTGTTCAACCCAAGATTTGTGACCATGTGTTTGATGTAAACCATCTCAGTAGTAATTGTAATCAAATAAGCAAATGCCCATGAGTAAGCAGTGAGGGTGAAAGCCGAATCTGTGGCCACATACCCAAAAGCCCCACCCAATATGATCACCAGAGACAGAAAAGTGAGTTTCGACGGACATGGTTGTTTCCGAAATGCAGTGTCTGCTACAGCCACCAAAAGAGGTGTAAGGGATCTGAAAACTATGAACGTATCCACATTGGCGTGACGAAGCAGATTCGTGTTGGTGAAGATCGCGAGATAGAAAACAATCGCCGCCGGCAGAAATTTCTTTGCAGTGTCCAATGTGAAGGGGTCATGGTACAGAAACCCTATTTTCCCAAGCACCCAGACCCCAAGAGCTGAAGTCAAGTACTGCAAAGCAGTTAGTAGACCAGGGAAGTTGAATTCGGTAATAGCGTACTTATTAATGACCGCAAGTAAGCTCGAACAGAGAGCGTATCCGATAACGAGACTACTTGTTGTGTAGTATTGCTTTGAAACATCAAATCTAGCGGAAACCATTGTTGCAACAGAAGCCAAACAGATTCAAAATGAAAGAAACCCAGAAATCTTACCCAATAACAGTCGCTGATTTCAGAGCAATATCTGGGAATTGCTTATGGAGATCAAAAGGGGCTCGATCTGCAATGTCTGACGGAAACGATGTAGACGAAAATCGCAAAATTTAACAGATATACTCCTCAGTTCCGGAGAAGAAACCCACATCACCGACACAGTTAATGAAATGTAGCTCAACAAGAATTTAAGAGGATTAGCAACAAACCAGAACCCGAAATTCTAGTGAGCAGTGAAGAATACCATCACCGACACCCACGTAACGACGAGATTAAGATTTGAAAAGAGACAAACCCTAAATCTCGAGCTGTGGAAATTGAAGTGAGCGGCCTTGGCAGCAGCTGAGGCTCACAAATCTTCGACAAGTCAATTACTGCGAAGGGCGTCTTCCTTGACATTGTGGCATGTTATGTTTTGTTGGGATAGGGGTGTCAATACCCAACCCGAACCGATGAAATCGGCCCGAACCAGTCCGAACGAGTCCGGACCACACCGGACCGAATTCTTAATGGTTTTGTTCGGTTTGTGGATCTAGAAAGGCAAACGGTTTGGTTTGGTTTGGGCTAGCCCGATGGTGCACCGGTAGCCCGAATCGTTAGGCCCGAACCCAAATCGAACCGACCTAATCCGATAAATGAGTAAATCAGTAAATGCCTAATGCCCCATTGTCCCCTAAATGTGTTGTGATAGTTTCTCACTTTATCTCATATCCTTTGTTAGTAATTACCCAACCAATTGTATCCATAGGCCATAGGATACAAAGATCCATTGTATTTGAAATATTTTATGTACTTAAAAGAGAAAGAGAAGAAAAATTAGCACTAACCAGACCTTACTAGTTATATAAAACCGGTACCAAACCGAATCCAAACCGATATCAACCCGTTATCATAAACCGAAACCGACACGAAACCAAATCGCATCGAAACCGAAATCGCACCGAAACCGAATATTTCTTAATGGTTTGGTTTCGATTTCTATAAAAGTCACACCGAAACCGAAAAACCCGAACCGAAACAGGCCCAAACCGGCCCATTGACACCCCTATGTTGGGACAAAACCGGATTCTGGAATCTGGACTCTGGATCACCCATCCGTACCGGAAGAGGAAGAGTAAGACTGTAAGAGTGGTTACTATTTATATACGGTTTTCTGATGACAAGTAATTTTTCCCCATTTCATAAATACCCTTCTGATGCCGTCTGTGACAACAGAATAAAGGGTCATTTATGAGTGGGAATTTTTATTTGTTTATTTATTTTTTTTGGTAAAAGAGAAATTTTTATTTCCACTAGAATTGTGAAGGGCTCCTATGTTGGGCTGTGTGCCGGGGGCAGTAGGGCCGTCCGATGTGCGTCGGATGCCCTGCCGTGCCACAAAGGAGCCCTATCCAAGAACGTCACTTGCAGGTTGAAGGAAAACCCATGAATTATCCCTCCCAACCATGGATTTTAATCATGGTATTGATATCGATATCAGTATTGGTACATCGATATAAAACAAATTTTAAGGCAATTGATTGTAAATAGGTATTTAAAATCAATTGCAACTCGAAAAATAATATTGAAAGGCATAAAGCTAGACTAGTTGCAAAGGACTTCACTCAGAAAAAAGACATTGATTACCATAAAGCTAGATTAGTTGCTAGACTGTATCTAAGAAGGATTCTCGTAGAATCATATTAGGCACTGGTGACTATCTTGGTGGAGGCCAAGGTGACTTAACAATGTGGCACACCTTTTGACCAAGGAAGGGGTTGCCAGGCTATGAAGTGTGGTTTTTTTAGGTATATATTTCTTTATAAGGTGTACTTTTATGCTCTTTTCAAGTATAATGTCTCAGCCTTCTAGTTGCCCGCACTTGGGTGGTACAAGTCTTTTCAAGGGAAGTGTACCGAGTCTCGTACTCCATGAACTTCTCGCTTAAGTAGTAGACGACTTGTTCGGTTGTTCCTCTCCTTTTTCTTTTTCTCTTTAGGCCATCATTGCCTCCATAGAGAAGTCTCTCACATAAAGAATCAACATTTTGCCTATCAAGAGGCATTTCATTCGTTCATTCAGTCTTTCATTTACTAATCTGTATCATTTCTCATTTTATTTCAATCTTTAGTCTCAGTATCGATCGGAATCCGAGGCCTTGGTAATATTAGATATTATTAATTGAAAGAAGTTTCAATTAATTTTGCTTGATCACTGGTCCTAATACTCGCGATTAATTATACATCGCATTTGCAATTTAGGTGAGACATTTGTTTTGGCGACGGAAATATTACTATTACTAAGAATATTAAACTGACACGTTGTTTTTCTGATTAGATATGGATTTTTCGAGGCGAAATATTACGGTTGCTAAATATATTAAACTGACACATGGCGTTTTTTGATTAGATATTAGTTTTTGGCGACGGTTAATATTATCGTTGCTAAAAATATTAAACAGAAATGTGTTTTTCTAATTATGTATTTGGTCTTCGTCTATTCTTTCCTTCTAGTTTATACTTCAAAATATACATCTCATAATGCATCTCTCAAAATATAAAAGTGTCTATCTATACCAACTGTCCATCTCTAATATCTGTCGTTGTCTATCTCTTTGTCCATCTACTTGGAAGAGGCTACACCCTTTCCTCTTGCTCTCCTGAGTCGGAGTAAATACTTATTGTTGAAGGCTACTTTGAACCTCTTCCATGTCAGATTTCTGTCTTCAACCTCCAGTATAGGCCTAGACATTTGCCACCTTTGATCTACTTCCTCTTTCAATATGTAGGTGGCACATTCAACCTTGTGCTCCTCTAAGCGCTTCATCTTTTTTTTTTTTTTTTTTTTTTAAATCAAAATGGAATGGAACCCCATGCTATCTTTTCTTCATTTTATAATAGTTGTTTTGAGTGATTTTGTTGAAGTAAACATTAGCCATATAATTTTGTAAGCAAGTACTAACGCTTCTCATTGGGCCACCTATCTAAAATAAAAAATTTATATACTAGATTTATCCCCAAGCAACTCTTGATCCTTGGTGAACCAAGTTAACTCATTTCAAATGCATGAAAAAGAAACCTAATGAGCTTTATTCCTAGGAGTGCTCAAGGATTTCGAAAAAAGGACTTCACATTACCTATGGAAATGGCAGTTGTGCTCCTCTGGTTGCTGCAAAGAAATTTGAACAAAGAGGAGAAAACAAAAAAAAAGGGGGTCAAGGCCATGAACCGAATTTGAGTTTCAAGTGAGTATCCTCTGATTAAGTTATTTTTCTCCTTTAAATTAGGTTGTGTTTTGATGGTTGTATTATGGGTTGTGTATTTTTCAATAGGAAAAAAGGGATTGTTTGTCTGATGGTAAGATTGAACAAGGTTTAAGTAACAAAACTCAAAATTTTGAGCAAGGAAGAGGATTTTGATGTCTTATTGAAAGGTTGCAACTAAGAGGGGGATTTGATCCTTTAAGAGGTAAAGATCCACATCTCCCTGGTGTGGTATCTTAGAGATTTGTCAAAAGTGAAATCCTTTGACTAGGCAGAGGCAAGATAAGCCTACATGCTGAGGACACTTGATTCCTTGGCAATGCGGCGCACCCAGTGCGTCAGCGGCACCTGGTTCGTTTAAGAGGTAATGTTCTTCCTTCTTGTTCCTTTTTTTTCTTGTTCTGTACTTTGGATTTGCTTGTACTATACTTACATTCGCCCCGTTGGAGTTAAAAAAGAGCCATTGGAATTTGACAGTAGATCATAGGTCGTCCGATAATGCGACCGATGAGTCATTAGTTGACCATTACTCTATCGGTTGACTGTAACTCCCGATTGAACTTCTCTGTATGTTCTGATCGATCGAAAAGTGCGATCGACAGAAGTATGCGGGGGTAGTGGACATGATGCTAAGAATTGCAAAGAAGCAGATGACTCTACAATGAAGACAAGTTCATGATATCCCAGAACCATTCGAACAATTACATACTTTAATTCTTGGGTAAACAACACTATTGTTTGAGAGTACATGTTGTAATTAGTTAGTTTAGTTCATGTTTATTATTACTTTTTGGTAGCACCTGACAAAAACGGTACAACCCCTATAAAGACCCTATTGCACTTATATAACAGTACAACACCTACAAAGCTAATTTTCCTTTGGAAGAATCTATGGTATTATTGATATTTTTATCATTGGAAGAAAGTACCCTTAAAGTTTAACGTATAAGGCCATGTTTGTTTAAAAGGGATCAAGGGGTGGGATAACCTGACATGTGGGTCCCATAGAATAGTGGGTAGAAGACAATATTGGGAAAGCCACCGGACAGTCGGTGCCACCTAAGTTTAGTTGCGCCGCCGAAGCTTTCAGAGGCACCACCGAAGCTTCCGGAGGTGCCACGAAATTTTGGGGACCCTTCTATTTTTGTTCTTATGGTGGAGGTTCTTTCTAGAAGTCTTGATCTAAAGATGTAGGACAAGCTGGTTTCTCTTTACTCAGATTGTAAAAGGCAAGGGACAAGCTTATTATTACTTTTTGATAGCGTCTAACGAAAATGGTACAACCCCTATAAAGACCCTACTGTACCTATACAATGGTACAACCCCTATAAAGCTAATTATCCTTTGGCTTTCTTGTTTTTTTTTATCCGCTTACATCATCCTCTTTTAGAAGGATCTATGGTGTTATTGATATTTTCGTCATTAGAAGAAAGTACCCTTAACATTAAATGTATAAGGCCACGTTTGTTTAGAAGGGATCAAGGGGTGGGATAACTTGACATGTGGGTCCTATAGTATGGTGGGGATAGAAGACTGTAGTGGGAAAGCCATAGGACAGTCGGCGGCGCCTTCCAAGCCTTTGGGAGGCACCACCAGACAGTCGACGACACCTACCAAGTCTGGCACCACAGTCGAATCTTTGGTTGCACCACCGAATTTTGGGGACCCTTTTATTTTTGTTCTTATGATGGAGGTTTTTTCTAACAGTCTTGATCTAAAGGTGCATGACAAGCTGGTTTCTCTTTACCCGGATTATAAAAGGCAATGGATTTCGCACCTTGCTTTTGATGACGATGTTATGATATTTTCAGTTGCAGAACAGGGTTCTTTGAACACAGTTATAGGTGTTCTTAGATTGTATAAAGAGTGGTCAGATGAACTTTGTTGATGAAAATTCGAATAGAACCCCAACTTATCAAACAAACTTTTGTTGATGAAATTCGAACAGAACCTCGACATATCGAGATAACTTTGTTGAAATTCGAACAAAGCTTCGGCTTATCGATCGCACTTTTTCAATGAAATCCAGATAGAACTCTGGCTAGGGTTAGATTTTTCAAAATCCATACCCTGACTCAGGGCTGGGTCGAGCATGGACCTAGGGAAGAGGACTCAAGGTTGGGTTAGAGTTTTAAAAAGCCTTTCCCAACTCGACCCTGTTGCAGCCCTAACTGGAACCGAATTGTGTAAGAACCGAATAAATACTGAACGGAGCAGGTTTGATTTGAGTATCGAATTTCAAAACCGATTCAATTCTTGGTTCATTTACTTTTCTGTTTATCGTTATAAGGAAAACACGTGTCAATTTCTGATAATTAGATATGGATTTTTAGCGACGAAAATTCAGGGTCTATAGTTTCTTCTTAAAGTGGTAACATGTATTTTAATCTAAGAACCACCGAATGATGAAGGATTTGTGGTATGACTACGTCAGTCACATCTTGAACGGTGAGGGATATTGGCGACTACATCATCATGAGACAGGTGAATATCCCTCAGATCTTCATCCAATAATGATATGATCTGACTAGTTTGAGCCTTCTGATCAATCCGCTTCATGCTGAGTACTTCTCTCGCATACTCCTTGTGCACTGAATTAGAGATGCCCCTAGCTGTTGAGCCGCCGGTGATAACGACAATCATGCCTACCAGTGGACCTTTGTTGGAGGACTCGGGCTTCCCAGGAAAAGGAATAGGTACCAAATCTAAAGTCGTAATGGGTTGTCTGCCATTAACAATAACAAAAGGGCTATACCTCGTAGATTTGTTAACCAAACAGTTAAATGCAAACTTAGTCAGTGGTAATCAAACTTCCCAAGAACGAGGATTGTCATCCACCAAAATCCTTAATATATTACCTAATGATCTCTTAACCACCTCAATTTGGCCATCAGTCTGAGGGTGGGAACTGGAGCTGCTCTGGAAATTGCTTGTGGGACACGCTCCGGGTCACCGAAAGTAGGCACAATTTTAGTCCTCTATTGGGCTTGCACTGTTTATAGTAATTGTACCATCACTTGTTTCATTTAGGCCATCTCAGCCAGTACCTGGTCCATATACTGACTTTCACGAGGATCTAAACAATCACTGTTCAGTGGGTCTATGTTGCCTCTGCGATCTGGATGGTCATTGTTCAGTGGATCCGGTCTACAACAGGGCACCAACCATCAACAAAATATCCCAGTTCTAATTATATTTTACATACCGATGAAGGGTTGTCAGAAAGATTTTAGGAAGCACAATCTCATAAAAACAAAAATAACTGGATCAAGGCAATGCAGGATGAGATGAGTTCTTTGAAAAAGAATGACACTTATGATTTGATGGAGCTCCCAAAAGGAAGAAAAACATTGAAAAACAAATGGATGTTCAAGTTAAAGAATGTTCACAATGGCAGTAACACCATTACAGGGGTTTGAAAGTGTACACAGAGGTCCCATAGGGATTGAGAGTCATTTAGGGACATTTCTGTCATATAGACATAGACAACATTCCAAAAATTTTACAAAGTACTGATGGCTTAGAGAGGTAACAGTGAGCAATTCAATTAATAAATATCATATATCTATTATTCAATTCTTTAAGTCTATCAAGCATCATAACTGGCATCCTGCTGCTCTTGATCACCTGTGCAGTCCGTGAACTAACATGTTCCATCATTTATGTCTGAAAAACATTTTATAATAAAGGGGTGAGTTGTCAAAAAATCAATTGTCCATCCGCATGTGACAGGTTCGTTCTTCCGCATGTGGCGTTTTCTATGTGGGTACCATCCGATTGGGGGCTTTCTGATGATTTGTGTATTTTTGTGTTTTTATCTACTTTGTGTATTTTATGGTTGTATTTGATGAGAAAGAATGGTACCCGGTTGTGCGCCTTGTGTGGCTCCCACCCCTAGAGACACAAGGCACCTTGATCACTTGAAAATGACTGTCTTGCCCCCATACAAAGGCGAAAATCCCAGACGGTCAAAGCGCCTTGTGTGTTTAGGCGTGGGAGCCACACATGGCGCACGACTGGTAACGTTCTATTTCCCAATTGTAAATTATAAAATGTCCCAACTTTATCTTTTGAATCAAGATTTTCTTTATCCATGGTCAAGAGAAGTATTTGAATGGTGTTCATAGGGCACAACAATGAGAGATATTTTCGATCATTCGTAGACATGGGAAAGATATTGATAGACATTGATGGTTGTACTTTTCCTTCACTTTTGTATTTTCTATTCTTATATTAAATAATGTATTAAATAATTTATAGGAATAATACAAAGGGGAATTAAAGGAAAATTAAAACCATACGTGAAACCTTCACATAAAGGTAAGGGATCCGGAATAGGATGCGACATGTACTTTTGTCTTTTTAACTCTTTGACTCATATCTTTGGTTGGACTCCTTAATTAATTTTTTGTTTTAAAAATGAAAAATCTTGATTGTCATTGAGGTAAATTATAGAAGTATTGTAACCTAACCTATTTTCAATTGTCTAAAATATCAATCATGATTGATCAAAATTATTTTTTATTTAATATGCATTTTCATATATCTGAATTAAAAAAATAAAAATTTTGAAAACTTTTTAACGTGGTAGGGTAAAATTCTTTCTATACACTTATTTCTCTCTTTCCACTTTATTCCATGTCAAAAATTGCTTCCAAGATGAGAGAAATAAAATGATGTAAAGTCATGAATGTTCCTCTCACCCACAATTAATGGCCTCTCTCTTTACTCCCTACCATAGTAAATGACATCTCTCTCTCTCTCTCTCTCTCTCTCTCTCTTGTAAAGAGGGAAGAAAATTAATTTTGTAGCAACAAGGGACCCCACCTTGGGTAGCGTTTTTGAGCAGGGGTAGGGTGGTCATTTTCACCCCCATGTGAGGAATTGGAGGAATTGGAGGGGATAATGATTCTCCATCGCCATGCCCCATCCCCCATAGCCCCATTTCAACTCAGCCTTATCCCAATTAAATTGGGTCAGCTACATAGATCTTATTTTTTCAATCAGCTCTATTCAAAGATGTACGAGATTCCACTCCTCTAAGCTACTCATGTCTTTCCTCACCTCTTTTCCTATGGTCATACAAAGGCCTCTGTTGCATATGTCTATATCACGCCCATGTTTGCTCTAATTTATTCATTCTTTATTTTAATTTTTCTACTTTACCACTCATCCACCACAACATCCTCATTTCAGCCACACTAAGTTTGTTTATATGTATTCTATTTATTGTCCAACATTCAGCCTCATATGTCGTTGTTGGTCGTATAACTGTTGTATAAGGTTTTTCTGAGTTTCAAAGGGATACATCGTACACACAACACACCAGATGCACCCCTCTATTTCATCCACCATATTCTAATTCTTTGTATAATATCATCTATTTCTCCTTCTTTATTCATGATTGAACCTAGGTATCTAAAGCTATCACTTTGTGGTAACTCCACTAATGTTCACTATCATACTCTCAGTCCTACTCTTACTAAAATTACATGATCAGTGACAGAAAATAGTAACCAGAAAAAGGTTAATGACCGAAAAATGATCAATGACCAACGAACAGTCAGCGTATGAGGAATGGTCAATAGGGAAATTGTAACCAACTTTCAAAGAAGTGGATAGTTGTGTAACTACTTGGTAACTACCAGAAAACTACTAGAATTGCCAAAAATGCTTATAAAAGAGAAATTCAGAAATAAAGGAGATGATCCTCAGATCAACACAAGTCTTTCAATCAATAGATCAAAATCTATTTAATCAAGACTGACATGTCAGTTAGTGGCCGAAAAATGATCAATGACGATAAACGATTAGTGACAGAAAACATTAAGTGATCGAAAAACGATCAATGACTGAAAAACGATCAATGACCAGAAAACGATCAATGATCAGTGACTAATGAGCAATCAACGCATGTGGAACAGTCAATAAGGGAATTGTAACCAACTTTCAAAGAAGTTGATAGTTGCGTAACTACTTGGTAACTACTAGAAACCACTAGAACTGCCAAAAATACCTATAAAAGAGAGATTCAGAAACAAAGGAGATGATCCCCGGATCGACACAAGTCTTTACATTATTTTTTATCTTTTATCTTTTTAGACGTAGACTTCTCCTTTATATTTCATTAGAATAGTTTGTCTTTTGGCCCATGTTTCAAAAGACATTAGAGTAGTTTATGTCTTTTGGCCCGTGTTTCAAAAGACATCGAATGTACGATACCATGTTATCAATATCATCATTTTCTATCCTTCTTGGCATTGCAATTCTTATCATTATAAATCCTTGGAGCAATCGAGGCACTGGAAAAATCTCACATATTCTTAATTAGAAGTCGGATACAATCCATTCATTCATCTCTCAAGTCCTTGCAACTCTGGCATGCCCGCACATCTTCAACTCATGCCGATTGTTGAAAATAGTGGTAACACTAGGCAAAATTCCACTAGTCATCCAATTCTTAGAGAAAATTTTGCAGGCAATGCAATGGAATCTTTAGCCTTAAATTAGGAAAAACTGAGAGTCAAATAGTCGTTTTCCACATAAGAATGGCAAATTTGTGGACTTGGCTCCTGTCCAGCACTCTGCCCGGGCTGCACGTGCAGCGCCGGACACAATGAGGCATGAAAAGACCGTCTCACCCCTGCCCAAGCGCCTTGCCCGAGCAGAGGTGAGGCGGTCTTTTCATGCCTCACTGTGTCCAATGCTGCACATGCAGCCCGGGCAGGGTGCTGGACAGGATCTTTTTGGCAAATTTGTTTGTTCCATATAATGACCAGAACCATCTCAAGATATTATTTATTAAAATTGGGTAGGAAATAGGGATTCTGAGTGACCAGCTCATAACCAATATAAACAACTATATTGCATTTGCAATTAGGAAGCAAAATATTAGGAATCACAGTGAAATCACTGTGCTTGGGGAAGTAATTAAATTAAAAATTCACAATGACCATACCTAAACAATTTCACCCCCCCCCCCTCCCCCAACCAAAAAAAAAAAAAAAGCTGCTATCATCACTACAATTGAGCAGCTGTTATACTTCTTCCACTGAAGGCAAGAACTTGAAATGATGCCACATAAAATTAGGGTTGCAAATCACCTGCAACTTCCCCTGCAAACAAACATACAAATTAAACTTTCTAAATAAATGTGTACATGATTCATTTTATAAGCTTTTTGTCTTGGGGAGACAGCACTTAGTGGAAAGCCTCGAAACATGACATCCATATCCTGAATAGAGGCAGCACCCAACAGGGAAACTAAGAACCATACATCAAAACAATTAATCAATATTCAGCTGCATCCTTGGATTCCATTTAAACATCTGATCAAAAACTAGAATTTTGGTCCCTGGAGTTCTCATTTGTATAAGTTGGTCTATAGACTGCTGTGGCTGTTTTGGTGCCATGTACCCATTTACTTTTCTTGTGTGTTTGTACATGGTGGGTTGGCGGTGGTCTGGGGATGTTGGATGACACAGGAGAATGTAAAGATGGTTGCAATTCAACATGGACATCAAACCCTTTTTCTTCAAGGATTGCACTTTCCAAATATATTATGCAATTGAAATAAGTGTTGACTAGTGCCAGAATACTTACCATGCATGCATTTTATGAAATAATCTAATTCTGAAAGGCACATTTCTCTTTGAACATGAGGGGAAGGTTGTTGATATGCAAAGAATGAAAAATGACGATGATCAGGATCATTTCTTGGCTTTGCAGTCTCCAGGATTCTCATGTGAGCTTCTCTATCATAGCATGGGAGTGCATTCTGACCAGCTATGGTCAATCCTCGATCCCAGGCAGAATTTAGGACCTGCAGAGTACAATGAAGGAAGGAATGTATTTATTAAGATATTTTAGAGGAACCAACCCATATCATCTTGCATAGAGATGCGAGATGATTATCTCATATGCCCCACATGGAATCAGGTTGCGTAACATGTGTTAGATGCCATGTAAACCATATGGAACTCCAAGTGAATTGTGACGAGTATAGCAGGTAACCCTGTACTCAACCTTATGAAAAGGTAGTGATGATAAAACTACCTGTATCAGTAATTCAGTCACCTTTTGGTTTCCCTAGGGCTGAAAAGCATAAAGTCAGGCTCCCTCTGAAAATGGGAATCTATGACAGTTTTGCTAGCTTAACTTCACATAATAATACTGATAAGCCTAAAAGAGGAGAGAAAGAAACCGCATATGCTCATCACCTGCCAGGAAAATCCCTCAGGATCGGCCAATGCTTCATCATTCTCCAGAGCACAAAACTGCAATCCTGAGCATACAAACTTCAGTGTCACTGAATGTTTCTTAAGAACCTCGAAAACTGGAGAATAGCCATCTTGATTACTAGGATTGTAATATCCTGCTGTGAGCTCTGCTGCATGGCTTGTAGCCTTGTACCACCAATAAACTGCCGGAATCTGGATAAGTATATATTTGACTCCATCTTGGTCAGAAGACCTTTTAACTTTAACCCATATATGTAGTGATCAATGTACAAGATCATGCCACGGTAAAAGGAAAATAATGAAGCTATGTCGCATGAGATCAAAACAAGCATATGATAAATAATTTAATCTCCTACTTGGGAGTTCCATCAGCAAATACACCATACAATCACTATTGCATTCTGCCTCACTCTTAACAAACTAGCTTCACCCATCCACTCAATTTTCATCATGTCTAAAACAAAATTACCCCTTTATCATCAAATCAAATAATCAAGAAAAGCAAAAAAAATAACACACAAACCTTGACGTATTTCCGAAGAATAGTAAGATGCTTCCACAAAAATGCTACAGTTAAAACCCTTAATGCTGCTTTTGGTTAAATTACCCAAAAAGAAATTCCAAAGTGAAAAGGGAAATTCCAACGATTCCTAGATCATTCAATTTGGAATTCTAGTTTAAAAGTTATGATTTTTTTAAGTTTTCATGGCAAAAATAAACAATAAAACAAAAGAAATATTGATGTCAGTGCATGGTTTACTCCACCTAAGCCGCGTCGAACAGTGCCGACTGGCCCAAACTAGTCTAAACTGGCTGGAAATGTGTGTAGGTATCTTACTCGTTCTGACAAGTTCAGAGTCTGGATTAAGCTCATATTATCCAATTTAATCCCCATCACGTCTGAAATCTTTTCATAACCTTCCCAGAACGTATTAAGATAAGATAACAGTTTTTATAATAATTAAAATCCAATTTTTCTTTTTGATTCATGGGATTTTATCCATTTTTTCAGCCTTCGATCTTAAAACTACCATAACTTTCCGAAATCTAACGGAATTTGACAAAACAAAGGCCAAAACGTCAGTAGAGGCTAAGAAAGCCTCCTAGGCTCCCAGCTACATAAAAAAAAAAAAAGTGAACTTCTTGTACACCCCTTGATTTTTAAAACCTTACTTACAGACTCCTTGGGACTGATGGAATACCCATTCCGTTAGGGCGAACCTGTTAAGCGATGATGTCAACAAGCCATAAATTCGTATAAGGCCAAAATACCCTTATGGCGATAGGAGTTTACCATAATACCCTTATTGGATAAATTAGAGTCTATTGGAGGAAAAAATCGAGTTTGAGAGTGTTTGGCAGAGGACGGTTGCAAGGACACCGGAAAAGAGGGCGGTGACGCCTTCAGTCTGGACGATCTTGACGCCAACGGCGATGGAGCCCATTCTTGGTGGTGAAGGTGGCGGTGGAATGTTTATGACGCTTGGAGCGGTGGTTGCAGATGAGGCGTTAAGGCTTGAGGGTTTATCCACAAATGGGATATCGACCCCAAGAACGGCAGAAGAGGCCATCAAGACTCCGTTTCTCCCGCCATCTGATAAGAGAGGGTTTAAATGGTGGAAGGAGAAAGAAATGGAAAATAAAGGGAAATGGGTTTCACGTTGGGGTAGATGAGATTCTAAGTCAGTGGAGTTCGGTGAAGTGGGTTTAGATGGTTTAAAAATGAAAATAAAAAATGAGAAGAAGAAGAAGAAGAAAGGAAAATCGGTTTTGGTTCTTCTAGAGGTCAGCAGCCATGGCTGGAATAAAGGAGAAATGGGTTTTTTTTATTTTTGGTTTTTGGGTTCAGAAAAGGAGATGGCTTTCGGTGGTTTGGGTGGTGTTGGTATCTCGGTGGAGGTGGGATAAGAAAAGAAATGGAGCTCACGGTGGAGGAGAACCAGGAAAAAAAAATAGAAGGGAGAAGGTAGAAGAAAAGGATGGTTTTGGTTGGAATGGAAAAAAGGAAAATGAGATGGAATGGGTCGGTCAATAGAAGAGGGTTAGAGGGTTACCAAAGAGAAAAAAGGAAAAGGAGAAGGAGAAGAAGAGGTGCTGCTGCTATGAACGCTGGTTCTCCCCAGCTCAGGGAGCTTCGGCCATGGTTCTCCCTAAAACCCTTTTTGGTTCCTCCTCCAAAACTGTTTTTTTCCAAGGGTATTTTGTTCATTTTGGGCATAATAATGTTCAGTCTCCTAAGTTAGTATTTCTGATCATTTTAGTCACAGTAAGTTATATTTAGATGTTTTATGATTTATTTTGACTTCTTACATTTTTAGAGCATTTATATACATTTTTAGGAATCATGCATTAGAACAGGTAGTTTGGTCATTTTCTGTGTTTTCTGTAAAGTCCGAATTTTACTGTATTTTATGTACTTATTTACTCGTTGTAACATAGTTCTGATATCAGTGTATAAATCATATTTTATTCTTATTTACTTTCTTTTAAATTATTGTTTCTCTATTATTATGGCATTGTGGTAAATTACATGTCCATATTTAGGGTTTTCATTTTATGTTAGGGCCGATTTGCCGGATTTGAGCAAGATTCAAATTTAGAGATCTACCCTTTCTTCCCCAAAGGTTTCCAATAATCCCAAAACTCTATGTAGTATTGACATAAAGTTGGAGAAATGGTTTCGTAGAGGTGTTTTTACCTTGGTTGTACACTTGAACTCGACTACTTGTAAGTTGTAACACTCGTATGCTTGTACTAGTAATACTTTGGCATTGTATATACTAAATGGTTTTCCTTCATTTCTAATGCATATTTTAGTTTCTTTCATTGAATTTTGTGTGTTTTAAAACTAACCTATGTGTATGATAGGCTATATTTGAGAATGTATATAGCACGGTACAGCGTACACTACCAACCTAGGGTACGGAACCAAACTACAATTTTGGGTGTGTTTTTATCAATTCAAAAGTTCCCATATATTTAGAGATGCTAAATTAGGGTTTCCCTGAAATTTCTGGCCAAAATATGTCCATTTGACCACCGAAACGGCCAACCAAAACATGCAAGTTTTGGTCGAATCAGTCGAAACCAAAATTTCGAACCTTGGGTATTATACAATTGACAGCAGCTATCATGACCAGAGTAAGGCCATTAAGAGGTCCAATTGATAATGAGTCTTCCAGCAAATGCTTAGATGGACCATATGCATGCTATCAGTCAAAAAGCAACAGTTCTATTGTCATCACACGCAATAAAAGCACGTGTATATAATCTACAGGGAAGAAACATCTGGATCCATACATAATGAGTACCAAAGGTAGAAGTAAATGGACCAATAGCTGACAGGTTATATAGATTATAGAGTCAACCTTTTCAGTTTAAAGTAGTTGATCAAAGTAACAAGTATAACTAACCTTCACAACTATCTGTGTCTCCTCAAATGCAAGGGTTGCAAGAGAGAGTACACTATCCGCATGGTCTATTAGGGTCTGTGCATACCAATGGAGGAAAAAGCGTCCATAATAGCTATCATAATCACCTCGATCGCAGAAGAACCCAGTCTCATGTGGCCTAGAATTATATTGACCAGCATTATCAGGTCCCCTAGCCCAAAATGAGTGCCCACGCAATTTTGCTGCTTTTCGTAGACTCTGCTGCAAATATTTGTCATAGCACTGCATAAATTTATAAAATATCATTGGGAGCATTTTGAGTCCGTATAAGTTCAAAATTTTATTAAGACTTGAAAGGATATCAGAATGTACAAATGAAGACAGCAAAGCTATTATTCCCTAACACAGGAACTGATGTAGATCAAAGCATAAAGAAGAAGAGGTTCAAAACACTGTTCACGTTACTGTTCACAGAATACTGTTTATTACATTACATATATATATATATATATATATATATATATATATATATAGAGAGAGAGAGAGAGAGAGAGAGAGAGAGAGAGAGAGAGAGAAGAGCATGAGAGAGCCTCCGCTACCCGGACATCAGGGAGCGGGCATGGGGCGAGCAGCTTAGATAGATAGGTTGGCCATTACTGGGAGCAGCCATTCTACTTCAATCTGTATCTATCCATGTCGAGCGACAGCCCCGGTCAGCCCTGCCCTAATGGAGCTTCGGAGTCTGCCGGCAGCGCAGTCGAGAAATGGATCCTGCGGTTTGTTTCAGCGGGAACTCCCTCGATCGGTTCTCCCATGGAATATATATATATATATATATATATATCAGATCTAAACCAGTATCTGTTTTTGGGTTATATTTGTGATCCTATTCTGGGGTTAAGTTACTTGTGACTTGGCCTTACATTAGGAACCTTCATGCATCTTAATGGAATCATTACCAAAGAATGTGGATTGCAGTCCACAGCTACAGCATTCCCAGATTCATGCAATGGTCTTGACTCTTGAGTCCTCTTGTGGAGGTAATTGAATCCATTCTTGGTAACCCTGGTTGGGATATGACCATAATTTTTTTGATGTAGTTCATGCTTTGAATCTTATAAGTCTTCCACAGGTTATAGAGCACCCCCCCCCCCCCCCCACCCTTTTTTGATAGCTTATAGTGTGCTACTAATACCAGAAATGAGCAGATACCTTTAATGCTTCTAATGCAACCCGGGGTTTCAAAAACCCTGATTATAGGTCGCTATGGGCCCAACCAAGTGCTAAACAGGTCAACAATTAAAAGTAATGGCAATTTTGTAATTAAAGGCAAGTTCTAGACCAACACATGAAGAGAAAAGGTTTATGGACTCAAATGGAAACAAATATGTAAGCAGAGGGTATTTTTGGAAACTGAAATAAGAATGAGGAATAAAATAAACAAAATCAGAATTGTAGGGGTTTTGTGTAAATACTGAGAATATGGGTTCAGTAATTACGTGACAACCTCTCGATAAGGGCAACCAGCTGCAACCCCACCTACTTTCAGATGAAATAACTCAACCCACTGGAGTTCAATTGACTGAAAATTCAGGCTGAAGATCTTCATCCCCACCCCCCAACAAGAAGCATTCGACAATGGGCCTGCAAATCAGAACATTAAATAGCAAAAAGTTTCTGCAACTGATTCAGGCGGTAGACACTAAACCAGGATAAAAGATGGGTTAGGATCTCTAAAGCCCCAACTCCTTTTGGCCTCAAACCTTAGCAGGCTGATTCACTTATGGGGGAGCAACCTACTCCCAGAATCTGAAAGGTATTGTATTGATGGAGCTCGATCCCACTATGGGGCTGTAAGTACTGCCCAGAACAGGAGCAGGGGAAAACGATAATAGAAAGCAAGATAGATGAAGAGAGACTCACAACAGGAATAGGGCAGGGAAAAGGTGGTGGAGGGCCACTGAGAAAATGGGAAGATATCTAAGATGGAATCTCACAGTTGTAGGGGGGAAAGAGAATCACGTCACCACACACTCATGCTGAGCAACCCAATCAACTTTCTATTTCAAATCTGTTCAATGAATTGGCTAACAAGCATATTTATAAAAGTGAAATTGAAAGTTTCCTAATTGTGGTCTAATAAAAAAAGAGCATCCAAGTGCACGAGGCTCCCACTACTGCAGGGTCTGGGAGGGGCAAATGTACGCAGCCTTACCCCCTGCTTCGCAGGAGAGGCTGTTTCCAAGTTTCGAACCTGCAACCAACAGGTTGCAATCGCGCAACTTAACTGTTGCCGAGGCTCACCCACTAATGCTGAAATAGAAATAAAATCTAACCAAAAAAAAAGCATCCCAGTGCATGAGGCTACCGCTACTGTATGGTCTGGGAGGGGCAAATGTACGCAGCCTTACCCCCTGCTTCGCAGGAGAGGCTGTTTGCAAGTTTTGAACCAGTAACCAACAGGTTGCAATAGAGCAACTTAACCATTGCGCCGAGGCTCGCCCACTAAAACTACAATGGAATAAAATTCTAACTCTAAGGCTACATTTGGAAGCCATGAAAAGAAAAGAAAATTTTCAAAAATATTTGAATTTGAGGAGAGAGATAGGCACATAAATCAATCATTGTATCATCATGATTTTTGTCTTTTTTGTTTTTTCTTTTCTTTTCTTGGCTACCAAACATAGCCTAAGACTAAAAATGGAATAAAACTCTAGCCTAAGTAAAAAATTACAAACTAAATCCAAATAAGTAAATAAATAAACTACTAATATCCTACTAGGCCCAAATCCCAATTCAAGTCCGGTTCTCGCTCGATGCTCTCAAACAAGTTTGGTCCAGTGCAAAGAACTAATCTTGCATCAATTCCCTCGGTGCTGAGAAAAACTCATAAACAAGTTTTGTAAAACGGAAGAATCAACATCAATCGATGGGCATCCATTTTTTACCATGGTACAAAATTTCGCGATATATCGGCAAAATATCGATAAATTTCGGATATTTCGAGTGGGCCGAGACGAAATGGAGTACCGAAATGAAAAAGGTAAATATTTCGTCGATATCTCGTGATATGTCGACGATATTTCGTGGCCTCATGAGATATCGTCGAAACAATGGTTTTTGACTTAAAGTGTCACGTGACACTTGCATATAATTCACAATTTCGCAGATCTCAGTCGAAATATTGACCGAGACCTACTGTAAGATGAAGTTTTGTCCATTTTTCTTCTTCTTCCAGTCTTTCAAGCCAAAGTCCAAGACTCCAAGCGTTGTCAAGCTCTTTTTTGACGGATTGTCGCCGGAAACACGTCGGAGGCTCATCTAAGCACATCCTCCAAGCATTTTTTCACTATTTAAGGTAAATCCTTTTCCTCTAAAACTATTTTTTTGAAAATACTATGTACAAGAGTTGTTGGATGGTGATGAAATTTATATATTTTAGACACTGGAGGCCGATCTACAACCTCACGGTGTCGAAATTTTTTTTACATATGTATATTATATTTTTTATTTTCTGGTTTTAAAAATTGATTTTCCTACAACTAAAATAGGAAGGCACAACCGCACAACAATTATTATTAGCACTTGTGACTTGTGAGTCTTGCACTCTTGTAAGTTGTAAGTTGTGATTTGTGAACTTGTGACTTTCTGTATTGCATATTAAAGTATTGAGCTACTGAGTATTGAGTCATCGACTATTATGGAGTTTATGAGAATATGATTTATGAATTATGTCTTATGAGTTTTAATTAGTTTGTTTAAATTTCTTTTATGTCTTTGACTGCCTAATCAATGTGCATTTAACTATTTATACATTAGGGTCGGTGACCATATACTATCAATCAAGGGTGGAAGCCCAAAACACCACTTTGAGTTTTTTTTTTTTTGCAATATGAAGGTTGATTAATAATAAGATAAATCAATTACTACGGGAACTCCATAGATTTATTGAATCGGTTACTATTCCGGAATCTCAACAAAGAGATCAAAATCACTGGGGATATTATGTGATTACTTGGTATCCAAAAAACTAAATATAAAGGAATTCCAATTAAATTGAAATAAAATTTAATAATCAAATAAGATAATTGGAATTGCATTTTTTTCTTTAGTTTATCTTTGAATTTCGAATTCTTCCCTTTTAGTTCTTACTTTTACTTTTTCATGTCTACAAACCGGCCCATTCAATTACTAGAGGGATGAACCCAATCCGAAATATGAACCATAAAAGAAAATACCTATTAAACCGATTAAATGTGTTTACTTAGCTTAAATAAGGGTGTCCATGAACTATCAGGCCTAGATATGGCCAAAAACCCACCGAGATGGACTGCCGAAATATTGTAGAAAAAATGCAATTTTCGGCAAAATTTCGGAATATTTCAGATATCTCGGTAGGCCCTAGATACTGATATATCACGAAATCTTAAACCTTGTGTTGAAGTACTGTTCATGTGACACTGTTCACGTGAACAGTGATTTGGTTGATATGTGTATCTTCTATTGTCCTAGTCCTAGTTGGAGTCCTAGTTCTAATTATGTCAAGTCCTAATTCTACTGTGCGTTGTTAGTCTTAGTTTCTTTTCCTATTGTAACTTGGAATCCTATCATGATTAGGAATTCCTAATCTGATTAGGAGTTCCCCTTTCTATTGTAATTTGAGATTATAAATACAAGCACTATGAGGGAGAGTGATAAGTTGAACTGTTCTCTCCTCTTCCTCATCTTCTTCTCTTTCTCTCTTCTTCCTCCATTCTCGGTTCTGGTTTTCTTCATCTATACTCTGTTACATGGTATCAGAGCTATGAAGAAGAAGAAGAAAAAATTTGTAAGTTTAAGAAGAGGGAAGATCTCTACAAGTCTTTTTTTTTTTAAAAAGGTTTTCTTATCATATTACTGGTGTGCTTCGGTTGTTGAAGACTGCAGCTGAGACCCCTCTCGTGGGTTCTATTCTTCCGACAGCGCAAGATTTATTTTCTGTTGCTATTTGGTTTGTGCTCTGTGATGTAGTTATCGAAGGAGACTGGGATCCCTTCTTTGCTCTCGATTATTGCTGACATTGTTATCGATTGATCAATACCTGAATCGATTCCGCTGCTAATTTATTTGCTGATTTATTGCTCATGGGTTGAAGACTCGAAATCGATTTGCTGGTTTTCTGGTTGCTATTGATGTGCTGATTTTCTGCTCAAATTCTGCCTGAAATTTGTTGGGAATTGATCAATGAAAATTGTTTGATCGAAGCTCAGCTAACCAGTGTCACTGCTGCTCTTGGTTTCAAACCAGATGCTGGAGATTTGTTTGAATTGATTTATTTCTCTTAGAATCCACAAACAGTAAGCTGATTCTTGGAGTGGTGGTGATTCTTCTGCGTTGCTGTAGTAAGATGTTGATATCTGCTGCTCCTTCGAATCTGATTTTGAATCTGGGTTTCAAATCTGGTGTGATTATCTATGTTTGCTGATCGAAGAGAGAAAACAACATCATGCCCCTTTTCTCCCCCACGGTGCTGCTTCTCTGTTCACTTTACCGTCTCAGGTTCTGAAGGTTGAAGACAACCACAGACGTGGTGTCTTTATTATTATGTTTTCTGAATCCCATTATTGCCCCCACTTTTGCCCTTACTTTTGCCTTCAATCACTTCATAGTCTTTACTTATTTTCCCTTCCAAGTCTGTCCCCCATTTATAAATCTAATTCCCTACATGACCCATTACTTTCTTATTTACCAAGGGACCCTTGCAAAATTCTGGTTATTTACGGAACTGCCATTACCTTTTTAATACATTCTCCTGTTTGACTACCCATTTGACCCTTGAAAATTCTGGTTTATTACCAGTTTGCCCTTTGGCTTGGATTATATTTAAAAGTGGATTTCCACCAACTTACAGCCATGCCATCCTTTTTCTTCAACACCGTTCTTTTTCAATAATTCTAATTCCCTTCATATCCCATACCTTTGGTATTTACCCATAACACCTTTGGAAACTTCTAGTAAATTACAATTTTGCCATTCATTCCTTTTTTCATACCCATAGCACTTTTGGAGAATTCTGGAAGTTTATACTTTTGCACTATCTCTGACATAATCTCCGTTATTTGTCCACGTGTACTACTACACGTGAGGGGGGGATTATGTACAATACACCTGCAGACATTGCAGAACGCAAAACTTGCAGGAACATTGGTGCAAAACATAGAAGATCAGTTTTCTCCACCATTGCCATTGGGTATCCTTCGTTATTGGGTTGAGTTTGCCGTAAGGGGGAGATTGAAGTATTGAAGAGTATTGAAGATATTTGGTTGTTGCCTACTTGAGGACTTTCAGTTGGGTTGATACAATGTTTTTCCACTGCCTAATTCAGCTCGTTTCCGCTACTTGCTGCTCTAGTTATTTAACTTCAAGATTTTATGTCATTATGACAATCTGAGATTCATCACTGGTTAGCTATTGAAGATCGTTAAAAGCTACCTTTTTTTTGGAAGAAATTGTAGTCCCGGTTTGCTGATCATGTCTGTCCAGGTTTTGAAGATCAATTATTTCAAGTTCTTGAAGGTTTATTTGGGAGCTACATTCATCTGTCAAGCAAGATTCTGCTGCAACTTAGTCTCTTCTCATTTTGTTCAAGTTGGGCATTAATACCTTGTATGCGCCAACTTGAGGGGGAGTGTTTGCATTATTATGGAGTTCTTTTTTTTCCTTTTAGTTCAAGCTGGATCTTCTTTCTTTACTTATTTGTATAATCCAGCTTGAGGGGGAGTGTTGAAGTACTGTTCATGTGACACTGTTCACGTGAACAGTGATTTGGTTGCTATGTGTATCTTCTATTGTCCTAGTCCTAGTTGGAGTGCTAGTTTCTAATTATGTCAAGTCCTAATTCTACTGTGAGTTGTTAGTCTTAGTTTCTTTTCTTATTGTAACTTGGAATCCTATCATGATTAGGAATTCCTAATCTGATTAGGAGTTCCCCTTTCTATTGTAATTTGAGATTATAAATACAAGCATTATGAGGGAGACTGATAAGTTGAACTGTTCTCTCCTCTTCCTCATCTTCTTCTCTTTCTCTCTTCTTCCTCCATTCTCGGTTCTGGTTTTCTTCATCTATATTCTCTTACACCTTGTTTTTTACTGTATAAAATCATCAATCAAACCATGATCAAAAGGTATGAAATCTGCGACACGAAGTTCATTGTTGAAGTAGCAACTTGGAAATATAAAATCTAAAGGTTCACTTAAGATATCAACTATCACGATCTCCTGATGATCATTGGTAAACGAATTTGATTGTGGGGCTTCACATCCATAATAAGACCATCGATTAACTCCTCAACTTCAATCTCGAGTGGGGACTGTTTACTTCAACTTGATCGTTACTTTCGTTGTCCACCTTTTCTACCACATTTGATCTGTCTTCTAAAGCTTCTATCATGCTCAACATCTCATTATGGAAGCGGTTAGTATTATAAACAATCTTCCGGCAATCTGTCCTAAAATTAAGAAGCCGTGTTTGGAGATTGTGACAATATAGAATGTAGGGAAAAAGAAAGAGAGAGAGAGAGAGGGAGCTAGAAAACGATGAGAATGGAATACCCTATCATGGCCTAGCCTCGTGCTAATCTAATATGACGTCATTAACTCTTAGTAGGAATCCTACTAAGAGTCTTGGTCTAATCACAATAAAGAGTAATACTTAGAAAAGGAAATAACAACTAAACTAGTTATTACTCAACCACTATCCCACGGTACACCACACATTACCCACAATACACTTTAACACTTCCCCTCAAGCTGTAGTATATATTTCCCCCATACCCAGCTTGGAACAACCATTGAGAAATGTAGGCCTAAATAATGCCTTAGTCAACATATCGCCAAGTTGATCGGATGAGTTGACAAACGGAGTAGAAATTAGCTTCTATAGAACCGCATTCCTCACAAAATGACAATCAACCTCAATATGCTTAGTCCTCTAGTGGAAAACCAAATTACTGACAATATAAACTGCAGCTTGATTATCACAATACATATTCGTAGGTTTAGCAACTGAGAACCCCAACTCTTGAATGAGAGATTTCAGCCACATCATTTCAACTGTCATATATGCCATAGCTCTGTATTCGGCCTTTGCACTCGACTGAGCAAGTGTTGTCTGCTTCTTACTTTTCCAGATAACAAGATTTCTGCCAACAAACGTATAGTATCCATTAGTAGTTAGTAGATCTATGATCACCATTGACACCAACCCAGTGAGCATCATACTAACCCATAATCAATATGACCATGACGACAATAAGCAAGACTTTTCCCAAGAGCGAATCCAGAGGAGTATCCACAGACTTAGAGCCTAACATCCCAGTCTCATATAGAAGATCAAAGACATACTTCCTTTGAGGCAAACTGACTCCCTTTGTACTACGAACAACTTCAATACCAAAGATGATCAATTGAATCTGATGTTTGTGACAAAAATCTCAGCAAATATTATTCAGCAGAATGAGCAACTCGATTCAATGAACAGAAATTCAGTCAAATAGATAAAGGGCAGAAAAGAAATTCTTAATATATCCAGATCAGTCTCCTCTGCTTACTTCAGTCTGGAATGCTTTGCCCCCCATTATTGGTTGTTCTTTCGGTAGGGGAGACAAGACTATATGGACTCCATCCTCTCCAGGGCTCTTCAGTATCAAAGCAGCTTGGAACCTCGTCCGCCAGCAGGGTACTGTTTCTCCTTGGCATAAGCTGATATGATTTAAACACCAAATTCCACAGCACAGTTTCACGGTTTGGCAGGCATTCTCTAACTGCCTCCCAACGCAGCCATTCCTCATCCACCGCCAATTGCTGTCTTTCCCTCATGCTGCCTCTGTTCAAATGCCATGGAAAACATCAACCACCTCTTCTTTGCTTGCCCCCTCTCCTCGTCCATCTAGAAAGGGGTGTTAGCAAGATGTTGGCCTCACACCAGACGGATTTTGACTCTCCAAAGAGAATGGATCTTGGTAGACATGACATTTGCCGGCTCTTCCATTTGCGACACTGTGGGAAAGATCGCCTTTGCTGCCACAATCAACCAGATTTGGATGGAGAGCAACATCAGAAAATGGCCCTCTAGATCAAGACCCCTCCAGCTTATTTGGGATTCCATTTCTCTTGACATAAAAAACAAGCTAGCTTCGATCACATCTTTAATAGTTTGAGAACTCGCGAGATCTCGGCAAGTTTCTCGGTTTTTTGAGAAATCGAGACAAGTTGGAATACAATATAAAATAGTACAAGATCTCGGATCTCAGGTTGAGATCTCGGGTTAACCCATAAAATGACCCATCTATTAGTTTATTTACTTACCTAACTCGACAGAACCCGACATATCTCGGTCGAGTTTTGTCCAAAGCTCCCAAAACTACTCTCTTCTTCACCATTTAAAGCTCCTCCTTCATTTTACCTGTGGATTTCAAGACTTGATCTTCAGGAGAGGTGATTCAGCTGCACATTTGAAGATTCAACTACACATCTCCAAGATTCATCACAAATTTGATAATAGCATGGCAACATCGAGTCCCAATGTCCGAGGATAAAAAGAAGTCCAAGTGTAATTATTGTGGAAAGTTGCTATCTGGAGGAGTCACTAGGTTAAAACAACATTTGGCTGGTACAGGTAAGGACGTTGCCTCATGCAGAAATGTGTCGAGCCGAGTGAAACAGGCTATGGCCCAACACTTGAGTGGAGGACGAGCAAAGAAAGCTGAGAGGGAAAGACAACAAATAGAATTTGATGAGGCAGTGCTAAATAGGCCTGGTGTAGAGATCTGTGGAGGAAATCATATTGAATATAGGCCTCCACCTGATGAGATTGAATCAGAAGCTGAGTGGAGAATTTACCAGCAGACTTTAACAGAGAGTAGACAAAGTTTGCATTATGAGAATATGAGAAGACATGAGCAAGCAAGAGGAGCTGGTGGATCTAGCTCAGTTGCACCAGTACAACAAGATGAGAGGAGGAGAAGCACTAACATAAGACAGATCCCACGGCCCCCAACCCGACCACGAGCACATTCCCCAGATCCCATTTTTGAGCAGCATCCATCTATTTTTAGGCAACAAGATGCCTACCAGCCAACCATCCCGCAAGTATTTGGTGGTAAACAAAAGGAAGCATGGAAAGCCTTAAGCAAGTTCATGTTATACAATGGCATTCCAGCTAATGTAGCACAAGGAACATACTATCATGCATTCCTTGACGCTGCAGGGAGGGCTGGCCCAGGATGGAAGGGGCCTTCACCACACGACTTATGTAATGTATATTTGCTTAAGGAGGTAGTGGAGCTAAAAGAGTAAATTAAGGGTCTGAAGCCAAGGTGGGAGATGTATGGGGTTACCCTTATGGCTGATGGTTAGACTGGACCTCCTAGATAGTCCATTATCAATTTCATGGTGAGTTGCAATGGGAAGACAGTATTCTTGAAGTCTGTCGATGCATCGAAGCATGTAAAGGATGCATCATACTTATATAAGAAACTGAAGCTAGTGGTGGATGAGATAGGACTAAAGAACGTTATCCAAATTGTGACGGATAACGGTTATAACTTTAAAAAGGCTGGAGAGAAGTTGATGAACAAGAAGAGTAAGAGGATCCACCTCTTTTGGACTCCATGTGCAGCATGTTCCATTGATTTAATGTTGAAAGACACGGGGAAGAAAACTTTGGTGGTAGGTATGGTGAAAAGGGCAAGACAAGTAACCACTTTTGTATATAACCATGGTTATGCTTTAGCCATGTTCAGGGAAAAATGCAATGGCGATTTAGTAAGGCCTGGTGTCACTCTATTTGCCACCAATTACATTGCATTGAAGAGCTTTCGGACGAAGGTGATAGGTCTGAGGTCTATGTTTGCAAGTGAACAGTGGTTCGGTTGGCATGGGTCTAATTCTGAACAAAGGAGGGCAGCACAACAGACCATTGCAAGTGACTAATTCTGGAAGGACTTGCATAAAGTTGTTGCCATATTAGAGCCAGTGGTGGCAGTACTAAGGATGGTTGATACAGAGAAGAAGCCTACCTTACCCCACATTTATGCTGCCCTTCAGAAGATGAAGGAAATGGTCAGAGCTGCGATACCCCGGAGTGCAAGGTCATACACTAACATCATTGATGCGCAGTGGGAGAAGCACTTGAGTCATCCATTACATAAAGCTGGTGAGTTCAACACTTTAACATACTTTACACTTTATATGAGTTTTTAGATTTACATACTCAAACTCAAAAGCATTAAGTCACTAATAAGTTACATTCTTAGTTTCCACTTTACCAGCATACTATCTGAATCCAAAGTATCAGTACTCGCATAATCTTGGGCTAGACACAGAGTTGTTAGTGGCAGTTCAAAATGTTATTAAGAAGTTGGAGCCCAATGCCAAGACACAGGCTGAATGCAATGATGAGGTGAAAGTATGGGACTTGGTACTTTGGTAGTAAGTAAAGGAATGTAATTACTAAATAGTAAATACTAATGCCTCTAACAATGTTTGAAATTTGAAATGAAAACAGATCCAATACTTCAGAGAGGCCTCAGCAAGTTTCAGTCGAAAACCTGCAGTGGAGGGTAGACAAAAGTCAGACCCTGGTAGGTGGCATGGCATTACATTTATGAGTTATAATTTTATCCCTTTAGAATGTACATATTCTTAATATTCTATATTTGTAATGCAGCCGACTGATGGGTGCTTTATGGTACAAGTTTACCCAACCTGAGGAAGATAGCAGTGAGAGTGCTCTCACAAACTTGTTCATCCTCCGGATACGAGCGCAACTAGAGTACATTCTCATTGATCCACTCGAAGAGGCAGAACACATTGGGTAGCAAACGACTGGAGCAGCTGGTGTATGTGCATTACAATATGAGACTAAGGATGAGGCACATACGTGAAGGAATGGACACCAATGATAAAGAACCCATCGAACTAGCCAACATTTTCCAGGAGGACTCTGATGATGACGAGGATCCCATATTCTAGAGGGTGAGGGATCATGGTACACCAGATATAAATCAGCCTGGAGTAGGCCCGACCCCACCATTGCGTCTGTAACCGGTACAGATGTTGAGGACTATATGTCGCAAGAGGGGCGTGAACATTCAGAGTCATCGAGACCTTTTGAGGCTGTAATAGGAAGTGCTACTAATGATGATGATGATGATGGTGGTAGTGATGGTGATGGTGGTGATGATGATGGTGGTGATAGTGATGGTAATGGTGATAACCCTGCTAGTGGTGGTGGCATGCGAAGTGGTGGTTATTATGATGATCGCTATGAGGGGATGCGCGAGCAACACCAGTATAAGGTGGGAACACAGGCGGACCCCGTGCGTTACACAGGTGAGTCTCAGTTTACGCATGCCACACAGGATAGAGACCAGGGTGACCACACTACGTACAAGAGAAAGAAGGGTCGCAAACAATCACAGGCTCAGGATGATGCCATGAGTATGAACACCATGCTTGGAAGTTTCGAAAGCATGAGTATAGATACTACTAGTGAGCGATAGCCGTGGCATTCATCTCAGCCTCATCATGACTAGGATTATGGCCAGGAGAGCACCAATTCCGAATATAGTGACTATGGTCAGTTTGGGCAGTCAACACATGAGTTTGACAATCAAAGCACTGGGTCTGGTTTTGGCTCCATATTCCCAGTCCCGAACCAGCCATACCCATACATGCCTCAATATGACGGTAGGATCTCATGCCTCAAAGCAACCGCCTCCGCCTCTTCTATACCCTAAGATAGGGGACATGGAATATGTTGATGACAACACTTACATGAGTGCTATGACAAACTATGTGCAAAACTACAGCAACACTATGACATGGGAATTCTATGTGGATATGGTTGGGACTGAATACATTACCATATCACATTTTTTGTAACATTTGTTTAAAGATTGATGTATTGTAAACTTTAACATTTCTAATGCTTATTTAAGTTGTTTACATTAATTGAATGTTTTGATTGCTTTCTATTATTAAACTATGTGTAGAGTAGGGTATTTTAGTACGTCGTCGCCTACTAACCTATGGTCCGAAGTGAAACTCATATTTGGACTTTGTTTTTGCAAAATCTGATTGTGCCATTGTGTTTAAATGGCCTAAAATAGGCTGAATACCAAGTTTCAGACCCAAACTAGGTCTAAAACCCACCAAGTTGAGGCTTCGAGTCGGAAAAAAAAAATGCACCAACTCGGCGAGATCTCGACTCGACTCGGTTTTTCCAAGGGTTGAGTTAGTACCGAGTTCCGAGTTTTAGTACCTTGCATCTTCTTGCGTGACACCCTAAGGAACAGGCACATTGTTGTATCCTGGGACCTCCCCTCTTGAGGATAGGGTTTTGTTTGGCATGCAGTATTTTTTATTTTTTCTCCTTCCCAATTTCTCGGGCCCCTTGTCCTTCCTTTTGGTAATGAATTATCTATTCACCTGAAAAAAAATATATCCAGATCAGCACATCTGTTCAAGGTCAAACCCTAGTCGAAGGCATTTTCTATGGTGATGAACAACTCTTAAAAAATTGAGGATGATCTGGTGGCCAGCGTCCCTCAATTGAATTTTTCGTCAACAAAGACTTGCATGTGAATTACCATATCAGAATATAAATTGGAGAAAGCTAAAGAAAGCTTACTTGATTAATGGAGGAGAAGGCGGAAAAATATACGAATAAGAACAATCGAGCTTCTCGCCAAAAGGTGGTTGGAAGGATCAAACACCAACTAGCCTTGATCAGACACAAGGATCCTTGATCAAAAACAAGGGATTCTTCATGCAGGAAGAGAGCAACAAAGATGAAGCTTTCATTTATCAAAATTCATGTACAATGTTGGACCCTCTTACAAACTTATATAGAAAATTCAAAAACAGACTCAAAACACTAAAAAGGAAAGGCTTAACCTAACCCTTAACTAATTAGGTAAACATAAACTAACTAGAAACTGAGTCAAAACAGGACGGGAATTATAGACTCCTAATCCAGTTTAACTAAAACACTTAATAACTAGCATGGGGTTTTTCTCCTCTTGTTGGGACATCATTGAATCTGATCTGGTCAAGGCATCAGAAGATTCTTCTTCAACCCCAACCAAATCCACGGGATTAACCATACTTTCCTCTGCCTTATTATTAAGAAAGAGGGAGCCTCTTCCATGTCCGATTTCAGGCCCATTTCCCTCAGCCATCTTTTGTACAAATTTATAGCCAAGATTCTTGGGAATCATCTCCAATTAGTGATTGATTCCCTTGTCAGTCCTACCCAGTCTGCTTTTATAACTGGCAGAAGCATTGCAGATAATATCATCCTCTGCCATGAGATTGTCAGAGACTTTGACAGGAAATCCCATTCCCCTGCTACCCTCCTCAAGATTGACATCCACAAAGATTTTGACTCCATTAAATGGGATTTCATCTCCAAGACCCTGGTGGCAATGTCCTTTCCCCCTTGTTTTTGTCAACTGGGATATATTTGTTGGGAAATGCCCCTCTTCTTATAGTGGTTTTGATGATAACAAACATATAAAAATAATAATGTTATGTTTAAGTGATCATAAGAAGAAGACAAGACTTAAAAGCTAATGAAGCTCAAGAAAAGCTTGAAGAACCTTGACCAATTATACAAGAATTATAAATGAAGATTGAAGAACATCATTTGAAAAATCAAGATCAAGGACCCCCAAGCAAAAGAAGAATGACAAGATTGTTCACATGCACTCAGCTTAAGTTAGAACACCTATTGTATTCTTGTAAATTTGCATTTGCATATAATATGCACACATAACCTAGATATACCCTAGGTGATTCCAAAAAATACCCTAAAATTGACCCAAATAGCATAGGAGGTCTTAGACAAAAATTAGAGAAAAATAAAATGAAACAAAGCCATTTCAGGACAACCGGATCCAGTTTCCTGAGAACCGGATCACCGGATGCACACCCGAGAGGAAACAGTGGGCTCCGTTTGTCAAACGGCTCGTCGGATTCCTGAAATGGCTAGACCAGATGACCTGTATTGCCTAACGACTATTTCCTCAAAGGCTATATTGAAAGATCCAGTGAGACCGGTTCCTAAAACGGCAAGCTGGATGTCTAAAAAATATATCCGTTGGAACTTTTTCTCTACAAATTTTTTTTACTATAAAAAGACACTTTGAGGACACAAAAAGGATACCTTTACAACATAGTTATCAAGGCATCGCCTAGCGTCTAGCCTCCTTGGTCGCCTTGATTTTTTACCCTCTAAAACGCCATGGTCGCCTTCCCGCCTTGATAACTATGCTTTACAATCCTCAACTAGCTCGTTTCGAAAACTTGTCTAAATCAAGAATAGCAACTCTATTTCTGGAACCACATCTTAAGTTAAGCCCAAAAAAACAAGCCAAGTACTCGGAAAGGATCAAATGAGCCAAGCTCACCTCAATGTCTCCACCAAGGTAACGTCCACCTGCTTGAGATGGCCAAGGCTTACTCCGCCAAGCCAACTAAATTTAAGAAAGGTTTCCAACAAATCCAAGATTGCTTAAATCTGATTTATTTTGAAGAAGTTATGGTTCGGTCAAACCTTATTTGGTGTACGCAAATGCTGTCAAAATCGCTCTAACTGAAAATATTTTTTTAGACATCAAAACAAATGAATATTTTACCGCACTTCTGGTTTTTAGCACTGTTGCCCCCTCTCCCCTGTTTACTTTGGCTTTGGAAGTCCTCTCCAGAGAGATCCAGATTTGCACTGATCAGAAGCATATCTCCCCGATGGCCAAGTGCAAAGCTCTCAAGCTTACTCATTTAGCCTTCGCGGACGACTTGATGTTTTTCTCCAAGGGATCGCTAGCCTCTCTTGAGTCCATCTTGCTCTGTCTTCAGCACTTCCATGAGCTCTCTGGCCTTCGCATCAATCCGGCCAAGTCTTTATTATTCTTTGCAGGGGTTCCAGAGCTTGACAAATCAGCCTTCTTGGAGAAATCTGGCTTTCTTGAAGGCCGTTTGCCTGTCAAATACTTAGGCCTCCCTTTGATCCCGGCAAGGCTCTCTGCTCATCACTGTACCCCCATGCTTGATCTTATTAGGAAGAGGCTTCAGCTTTAGACGGGCAAGCTTCTCTCCTATGCTGGCAGACTGGTTCTCATCAAATCAGTCCTGGAATCGTCTTACATATATTGGTCAGGCATCTTTGGGCTTCCTCAATCTGTTATTAAATCCTTGGAGTCCCTCATGGCCTCTTTCCTTTGGAAGGGCTCTGAATCAGCTAGATTCCTGCACCCTACCAGTTGGGCAGCGGTGTGTCTCCCTAAAAATGAAGGTGGCCTTGGTATTCGCAGAATAAAAGATGTGAACTCTGCGGGAATCATCAAGCTCATTTGGAGGGTTGCCTCAAAGCAGAAGAATATCTGGGTCGACTGGTTATATTCAGGCCTTCTTAGACAGGACTCCATTTGAACTGCTTCAGCCTCCTCTGATGCCTCTTGGGTCTGGCATAAGATCCTAGCTAGCCGTCCTCTGGTCCTTCAAGCTATTCACTCTAGTATCGGTGATGGGCTCTCCACCTACCTGTGGTTGGATCACTGGCACCCTTTGGGAATCCTCCTACATTTGGTCTCCCCTAGAACCATCTACGCATCGGGTCTACACAGGCTATCTCTTGTGGCCGATATTACTGATCAAGCTGGCTGGTCCCCTCCTCCCTCTCCTTCCCTCAATCTCATCTGGAATGAGCTCCACACCATCTCTAGGAGGCCTGCTTTTAAAGGTGATTATGTTATTTGGAAGACCAGCAACTCTTGCTCCTTCTCTTCCAAGGCTGCTTGGAATCTCTTCCGTTTGCATGGTCCTTTAGCTCCTTGGCGCAAGCTGCTCTGGTTCAAGCACCACATCCCTCGCCACTGCTTCACAGCTTGGAGAATCTTCACCAAATGCCTCCCAACCCAGGCTTTTCTTTGCTCTAGGCAGATGCCGCAGATCTCAGTCTCTCCTGCCTGTTGCCTCTGCTGGAACAATTCTGAAGACTTGGATCACCTCTTTTTTGAATGCCCTACTGCTACTGCCATCTGGAAAGGCATCCTCTCCAAGTGCTGGCCTTCTCTAAGAAGAATCCTCCCTTTCTCAAGGGAATGGATCTGGATTGACATGACCTTTGCGGGCAGCTCTATTTGTGACACTGTTGGCCGATTAGCGTTTTGTGCAACTCTCAACCACATTTGGTTGGAACGCAATATCAGGAAATGGACCTCCAACTCTCGCTCTTACCAGAAGATTTGGGATTCCATTTCCTTTCAAATTAAAGCAAAGTTATCGCTAGCTCCTCCTTCCAGTTGTTCTGACACCCCAAGGAACAGGCTCATTGTTGATTCCTGGGGCCTTTCAAATGTTTCTTTTGTTGCTTCAGCCGGCCGCTAGCTAAGCTTGGGCTTGGCTTTATTTTTCTTTCTTCCCTTCGGGGCCCTTTATTTCCCTTTTCCTTATGGTAATGAAATTCTTATTCACCCAAAAAAAAAAAAAAAAAGATTGTTGAATAATGTACACCAGAATACCCCCATGGGTATTCTAGTCCTTGTACAGCTTTATTTTTATGTTTATGTACTGCCTAGTTAAGTTGGCTAAGCTAGGGGTATTATTGTCATTATGATGTAATTCTTCATATTATAAATATAAGGCTTGTTTGATCAAATCGATCATTCAAGCATTCTCATTCAATTTCTTTTGTTTAACATGGCATCAGAGCCAATTCTCTGATCTAAGTTATACAAAACCTGTTTTCTCCATCAATTCCACCTCCTTTCTCTCTTTCTCGATCTCTCTTCTTCTTCTCTTCTTGGTTCTCTCCATCCTTCAAGGGCAGCACTAATGAGGTGATCATATTATGATCTAGATGCTGTCCTCCATCCCACCTCACCATAGATGATCTGCTTTTTTTTCGATAGCTGCTGTTTTTATTTTCTCTTCTGCGATTTTTTGGACTGCTCGTTTTTTGAAAATCAACCCTATCAACTTGGGAGGTTGATTGTTCACTTTGGAGCTTCACGAGCAGACTTTGGACAGCATCTATCAAGTTTCTCCATCGGCAATTGAAGACTTTTCAAGTTGCAGCCCATTCCCCTACATCGATCTCAACTGTCAGAGTTTTCAGAATTTTTTTGAGGAAGCTTTCCCTCTATTTTTGGTGCACTCGATCTCAGTTCCAGCCCATTCTATTGAAGTTCTTTGAAGACATCAAGTTTCCCAAATTTCTGATCGATTCTGCCCATATCGATCTGGTTTTCTGGAGCTTTAATTGGCTGGCTGCTTGAGTACCTTGATTCCCTCATGATGTCTGATCTAACCACGGCCACTTCTAGAGGTGATGGTCAGTCTACGACTGAATTTCTCCCTTATGCTGCTGCTATTAAATTGGATGGTACAAATTATTTAACATGGGCCAGCTCTCTCTCCTTGACTGTGGCTGGAAGACGACTTACTGGCCATCTTACTAGCACTTCTACACAGCCCCCCTGATGAGGGCCCCCTTCAGGCTCGATGGATTGCTAATGATGCTATGGTTATGTCATTTTTGTTGAACTCCATACAATCTGATCTCTCTAGTCAGTATCTCCTCCTTGAAACAGCCACACAAATATGGACTGCTGCCAAGGAAACCTATGGATAGTTGGGGAATGATGCCCAATTTTATGAGATTCGTAAGGCACTCCATGCTACTACTCAGAAGGAGTTATCTGTCTCCAAACATTATGCTGCCCTCAAGAGTTTATAGCAACAATTGGATCACTACTCTCGTTTCCAGCCTTCTACCGCTGCGGACATTGCTGCTTATCGCAAATATGTGGACCAAATTCGTGTTATGATTTTTTAGCTGGTCTTAATGCTGAATATGATCCAATTTGTGTGCAAGTTCTTGGCCGGGTACCTTTCCCCACATTGGAGCACCCCTTTGCTTTTGTTCACACTGAGGAGACCCGTCAAGCTGCCATGTTGCTCCCCCCTACAGTTGAGAGATCAGCTTTACAAGCTGCTGGTTCCAGCCCTATTCCTCCATCTGAGGGTAATGCTGCTCCGGCTGCTTCGGCAAAAGAGCTTGTTAAATGTGACCATTGCAACAAACTATATTACACTAAAGCTAATTGTTGGAAATTACATGGCAAACCTGCTGACTTTGAAGCCAAACGTGCTCGTGCTAAAACTAAAAACAAGGCTAATCACATTGAAAGTGTAGCTACAGCCCCCACTGCTAAACATGGTCTCTCCAGGAAGAATTACAGGCTTTCAGGCGTATGCTACAGACTTCTGCTGCCTCTACTACATCTCTTCCTGCTGGTTACTCCACTCCATCAGGTTCCCACTTTGCCCGTTCAGGTATTTTCTTTGCTGGTCACTGTGCATCGGTTGTCTCAACTCCATGGATCATAGACTACGGTGCCACTGATCACATGACAGATTCTTCTAGCCTTTTTAATACCGATTCCCCTACTTCTGGCAAGGATAAAGTCAAAGTAGTCGATGGCTCCCTTTCATCAGTTTCCGGAAAAGGATCCGTTAGCTGCTCCCCTTCTCTTACCTTGTCCTCTGTTTTGCATATTCCGAATTTCACTACTAATCTTCCCTCTATTAGTAGCATTACAAAAAATCTGAATTGCAAAGTGACTTTTTTTTCAACTCAATTTGTTTTTCAGGAACTGGAATCGGGGAAGACGATTAGATTGGGTAAAGTGCATGGTGGATTGTACATGCTTGATGATGGGCTTCTTCCTCCAAGAGCATTACCTTCCAACTCTGTCAGACTTCTTCTTTCTCTTCTGTGTTACACCAATGGCATTCTAGATTAGGACACCCCCCCCCTTAGGAAATTTATCCCATTTATTTCCCACTTTGGTTAAGCATTGTAATGAGGAGGATTTTTTTGGTGAGGCTTGTGTCTTGGCCAAACAGATACGTTCAAATTATCTTATTTCTAATAAAAGAAGTTCTTCCTTATTTCACTTGGTTCATACTGATGTGTGGGATCCTAGTTGTAAAGTTTCTCTTTCTGGTCATCGGTGGTTTGTCACATTTATAGACTGTTATTCCAGATCCACTTGGGTCTATCTGATGCATACAAAAAATGAGGTTTTTTCCTGTTTTCAGCATTTTCATAAAATGGTTCAAACCCAATTTAATGCCACTCTCAAAGTATTGAGAAGTGACAATGGGACAGAGTATATGGAAGATCAGTTTCACAAATACCTTACTGCCCATGGGATTTTACATCAGATCAGCTATGTTGATACTCCAGCCCAGAATGGTGTGGTTGAGAGGAAATTTCGTCATCTCTTGGAGGTGGAGAGAGCACTTATGTTTGCTCGAAATGTTCCATCTTTTTATTGGGGGATGTTGTCCTCATTGCAGCCTATTTAATTAATAGGCTGCCCACTCGGGTTCTTGGCTCCAAGTCCCCTATTGAGCTATTACATGGCTCTTCTTCCTTTATTGTTCCCCCTAAAGTGTTTGGCTGTGTCTGTAATGCTAGGGATATGAAATCCCCTGGTAAGCTTGAGCCCCGTGGTCTCCGCTGCATTTTCTTAGGTTACTCTGCTACCCAAAAGGGGCAGAAGTGCTATTATCCTCCTGCCCAACATACCATGGTCGGTATGGATGTGGTTTTTCATGAGACTCTCTCCAATTATTCGTCCCCACCTCTTCAGGGGGAAAGTTCTAGTGAAGATGCGTTGACCATAGACCCCTCCCTTAGAGATGTGCATGATGAGTCTACTCCTATTCCTTCTCCTGTTCCTCCCTCTTCTGTTGGGAGGTTCCTGCTCTTGTCCCTTCTTCTTCTTCAGGGGGAAGAGGAGATATTCCTATACAAAGGGAGATCACCGAAATTCCTACACAGGGGGAGATCACTTCAGTCCAGAAAACTATTGGTGCATTTCAGCGGAGGATTGATGCATCAAATTTGAAGGTTTATGCAAAGAGCAAAACCAGACATAAGCAGCTTCAATCCACTATGACACAAGAACCCATCCAGTTGCCAACTCCGGATCCAGAACCTACTTCTCCACCTAGTAATACCTCTTCTCTTGACCTACCTATTGTTGTTCGCAAAGGTGTATGGGCTTGCACTCAACACCCTATATCTCATATTGTTTCTTATGATTCCCTTTCTCCATCTTTCCGTGCTTTTGTTTCTTCTCCTTCTTCTGTTCGTATTCCTCAAAATTGGCAAGAAGCTCTTTCAGATGGAAAGTGGAAGGCAGCAATGATGGAAGAAATGGAAGCCTTAAAAAAAAATGACACATGGGAGCTTGTGATTCTTCCACCAGGGAAAAGGACTATTGGATGCAAGTGAGTGTTTGTGGTGAAACAGAAGGTGGATGGCACTGTGGATAGATATAAGGCACGCCTCGTGGCAAAAGGGTTTACTCAAACATATGGGATTGATTACCAGGAGACCTTTGCCCCTGTTGCAAAGTTGAATACTGTCCGAGTTTTGTTATCTTGTGCAGTCAATCTTGGATGAGATTTACAACAGTTAGATGTGAAGAATGCTTTTCTCAATGGAGAACTTGATGAAGAAGTGTATATGGACATTCCAACAGGGTTCTCTTGTGACAAAATCAAGGCAAAGTGTGTAGATTGAAGCATGCACTTTATGGGCTGAAGCAGTCACCTCGAGCATGGTTTGGCCGGTTTCACAAGGCCATGATTTCTGTATGCTACAAGCAGAGTAATGCTGATCACACTCTCTCTATAAAGAGGGTTGGTGAAAAACTCACTATCCTTATAGATTATGTTGATGATATTGTGGTTATTGGCAATGATGGTGATGAGATCAGCCGTTTAAAGACCTTTCTTGTTCATGAATTTGAGATTAAGGATCTAGGAAAGCTAAGGTACTTTCTTTGGATTGAGGTTACCAGATCTTCTAAGGGGATCTTTCTCTCCCAAGGAAGTATGTCCTAGATTTATTGGCTGAAATTGCTTTGTTAGGGTGTCATCCTTCAAATACTTCTATAGAAGCTAATGTTCGTCTCGAAGAAAAGGAGGGTGAACCTGTTGATAAAGGCCACCAAAGACTAGTAGGGAAGTTGATTTATCTCTCACACACACATCCTGGCATTGCTGTTGTTGTGAGTATTGTAAGTCAGTTTATGCATGATCCCTACTCTTCCCATATGGAGGTTGTTCTTCGTATTCTTCACTACTTGAAGTCAACTCCTAGGGAAGGAATTCTCCTGTCTCCTCATGATCACCTGAGGATAGAGGCGAAAAAAGGGCTGTAAACGGATCGGATTCGGCTCGGATAGTGTTATATCCGCATCCGCATCCGATTAGCTATCGGACGGATCCGGATAGTGCTAAACGGATACGGATCGGATATTTTATCCGTTTACATGTAAATATAGCTTTTCGGATAGCTATAGCCTATCCGTATCCGCATCCGTTTAGCTTTCGGACAGATTCGAATAGTGCTAAACGGATAAGGACATGGATACGGAAACGGATTTCGGCTATTCATTTACACCCCTAGGCGTATACTGATGTTGATTGGGCTGGTTCTCCAGATCGTAAGATCTCTGGGTATTGTTCTTTTGTGGGTAGCAATCTTGTCACTTGGCGCAGCAAGAAGCAGAATGTGGTGGCTCCTTCGAGTGCTGAAGTAGAATTTCGTGCTATGGCACAAGGCATTTGTGAATTGCTCTGGCTGAAAGGTTTGCTACAAGACCTTGGTGTTCCTATTCGTCTTCCTATGATGTTGTATTGTGACAACAAGGTTGCAATCAGCATTGCACATAATCCGGTATAGCATGATCGTACCAAGCATGTTGAAGTGGATAGGCATTTCATCAAGGAAAAATTGGAAGAAGGGTTTATTTGTGTTCCTTATGTGAAGTCTACTAATCAGTGTGCTGATATATTCACCAAGGGACTGCCTGGAAAGATGTTTCATCCTAATGTAGTCAAGTTGGGCATGAGTAACATTTTTGCTCCAACTTGAGGGGGAGTGTTGAATAATGTACACCAGAATACCATGGGGATATTCTAGTCCTTTTACAGCTTTATTTTTATGTTTATGTACTGCTTAGTTAAGTCGGCTAAGCTAGGGGTATTATTGTCATTAGGATGTAATTCTTCATATTATAAATATAAGGCTTGTTTGATCAAATCGATCATTCAAGCATTCTCATTCAATATGTTTTGTTTAACAAAGATTTATGGAATTTTAGATTTGAGAAAAACCTCAGCATTTAAAAGTTGAAAATTGCACCTACTGCCAAAAATCCAGTTTTTGTTCTTGAACTAGGGGGTTGACTTGTTATCCTTATGGAATTTGGTTTTCTAACTATTTTTATTGGATTCAAATAGGGGGTATTTTCTTATTTATGAATAATATCTTAGTAAATGAATCATTTACTTAAATGATATTAGTGATATTAGACATAAATAAGTGTCTGTCCTAGTATAAATAAGTGTTCTGGTTTCTTGCATAAATAAGTGTTTGTATACCACGGTTTCCCACCGAGATGAGCGAGACCACCGAGATCTCGGCAAGACAATGCATTCCTCCTATTTCTCCTATCATCTTGTCTCGTTGTTTCAAAAAAGTGAGATATTACCGAGATATCGCCGAGTTCTTGTTCCATGGTTTAGGCCCCTCCTATCTCCTTTTCCACCCAATTGGGTCCCATACGGTCTGCCTTCTCAGGTATCCATAGGAGGCCGGTTGAAAGGGGAGATCTTGTTTCTTGGACTGCCTCTCCTTCAGGTCTATTCAGCTTGAAGTCGGCCTGGGGTCTTATCAAAACTTCTTGTTCTTTGGCACAACTTGATTTGGTTCAATCCCATATTCCACGCCAAAGCTTCACAGTTTGGCAGGTCCTTACCTACTGCCTCCCAACACAGGCTTTCCTTATTCAGAGACACATTGCAATCCCTACTTCTTGCATCCTTGGCTGGAATGCCTATGAAGACGAATCTTGCCTCTTCAGCGTGAGTGGATTTGGGTGGATATGACATTTGGAAGTTAGGTTCCTCAGATTGTGACCTTGTGGGTAAACTTGCTTTTGGCCCTGCTATTCATCATATTTGTTGGAGCGTAACCTCAAGAGATGGTCTCCCAACTCTAGATCATTTCAGCAGATTTGGGACACCATCTTTTTCGACATCAGAAGCAAATTGTTTGTAGCCCCTTTTAGATGTGCTGACTCCCCTAGAGGCTAATTGTCGTCTCTTGGAATCTTCCCCACTCTTTCTACTGTAGGTGATCTTGTATCATGTTTTGTTTTCAGGTTTGCTCCATTGTATATTCTTGTCCCCCTTTGCCCCCCTCCCCCTGTTTTTCTTCTCCTTGGGTAATGAATTTTTATTCACCCAAAAAAATTACAGTAAAGCTAAATTTGATCATTATCCATTGAGGCAAAACCAGTAGATTTCTTTTCAGTGCCTTCTCTTACACGATCTACTCCTTGCAGACCAGCATACACTCATGTAAGGCACAAAAGAAACAGTATCTAATTTTAACAGGCATATCCATATTTACCAGCTCTTTCAATTCTCATCCAGATAATGGAATACCATTAGATTATCATAATACAAAGATACTGTCAGAATACCTATTAAAAGAATCTCAGAATAACAGATACAAAACTTAAGAGTGAAAGGACAGAGTGCCTCTGGCTTCAAGAAACACACATTCTCTTATCAGAGCAAGAAGCACTGCACACACATAGCAGTGAGTGTAAGAAAATCTCCAATAACTTGAGATGTACACCATGCTATTTTCACATTCTATAATTTAACTACATTAAGATAATTAGTTGGTTCTGTAGTATGTACTCCTACTCCAAAATACAGAACAATAATTGATCCCATACAATTGATATTTTGAGCTTCAATATTACACCTAATAAAAGAAGAAAAACACATAGAATGTGGTTCTAAGATAAATAGATACCTGAAACTCACCGATACCAGGGTAACTCCATCCCATCCTTTCTGGGAATGAAGGATACTTCAGCTCCCCAGAAGCACCAAGTCCAATCTCAACAGCAGAAATAAGGCCCTCAGCAAATAAGTCATCAAACTCTGTCCTGAACCTTCTCATGAAATCATAATACACCTACATATAATTGAGAATGCCCATTACTTATGAACTTAATAGGACTTGGAGATATTCCCAGATCACCCACAGAGCCTACAAGACCACAGTGTGACCAGAGGTACTTTATTAGCCATAGGAGATCATCTATTTTACTTATATATTTTCACTAGTTAAACTATAAAGAGCCTCAACAAGAAGCAAATATATAAAAGAATTTTCTTTGGCAAAAGTACTGATCAAGGAGGCTTAACTGACAGATCAGTATGTCGAAACAGAGCAAGTAGTTTGCCCTTAGTAGTACGTTATAACTATCGATCTTACGGTTTTAGTTTTGTTCCTTCTATTAAAAGACTCCTTGCCATTAGTTAGTACTTAGTAGTACGTCATAAGGTTATTTCATAGTTCGAGAACTCGCGAGATCTCGCAGAGTTTCTCGGTTTTTTGAAATCCCGAGACGAGACTGCCTACGAGTCTCAAAATGTCAATATCTCGCCGAGATCTCCAAGATCTCGGATCTTGGTCGAGATCTCGGTTTGACATAGGAAAATGCCCATCTAGGTCCTTTATATGAGTGCCAGATCTCGAGATCTTGCTGGAAATTCTTGGTAAACAGACACCTATCTATGCTAGGAACCAAGACAGACAAGACAAACACTTATTTATGCCTAATATCATTTAAGTAAATGTTTTTGTATTTCATTTATTTAAGATATTATTCATAAATAAGCAAATACCCCCCTATTTGAATCCAATAAAAATAGTGAAAAAATCAATTTCCAAAAGGAAAAAAAGTCAACCCCCCAGTTCAAGAACAAAAATTGGATTTTCGGCGGTAGGTGCAATTTTCAACTTTCTAATGCTGGGGTTTTTCTCAAATCTAAAAATTCCGTAAATCTTATTATGGTAAAACATTGCTAAAAACCAAAAGTGCGATAAAATATTCATTTGTTTTGATGTCCAAAAAACTATTTTCATTCAGAGCTGTAAAAGGACCAGAATAAATCCAGTCTCCTTACCAAAGCCATAGAGCAAGACTGAAAACAGTCATACTCAAAGGAGGGTGGAAAAACATTACATCACGAATAGGAAACAAAAGGCTGCCATCAATATTAAGAAATTTGTGACCATACCTCAATGCCGGTTCTTCCCTTTAACACTCTTTCTTTGTCAATGCCCCAAGACAAGCACTGGGTATTTCTCCTTCCTTCACGATCAGTTGAAAATATATCCGGGTCATCTTTTCCAATCTCCAAAACCCACTTGGGAAGGGAGATCAGCATCTCACCAGGAACATTTGCTTCACACTCATGAAATGCCATAACAACCTGCAGAATTAAAAGAATGACTCCATAAACCCATTCAACCACTTGCACCAAAAAAGGAACCAAAGCAAATCATATATTTCTAATTTCCCGGTAGCCACCATCATGCACAAGGATGTAGCATAGATCATGGATTACCTTGTATGTGTTAAGCAAATTCACATCAATGACCACTATAATGCACATAGTTGTCAAGGTGTAGCCTACGCGTTAGCAAGGTTTAAAGTATCGGTATTGGGTATCGTATCGGTCTGGCAATTTTCAGAGACGTATCGTATCGTATCGGAGATACATATCGATCGGTCCAGAAACGCATGAAAATGATCAAAATACACATGGAAGTACATTTTTTGACACAAAAAACAATATAAACAAGCAATATATGTCATATATCATGCATATACACTAAGAATTGTGAATAATGTATAACCAGACAAGTGCGGCACTTCTAAATTGTTATAAAAGATGAGATTTCTTACATGCAGAGTCACTCTATTGCCATGAAGAATGTCGGGGTGGATCAAACTCATGTCTGTAAGGGTCTTCAAGAATAAGAACAACTAGGATGGTGTTGTGTACTGACTGAACATAAGCATAATACTGACCCTTAAGGAATCCATTTTTGGTTTTGGGTGAAAAATGGTGGATTTGAGTTCAAATCTTTGCAAATGTGTACAAAGCATGCATCTAATAGTTAGTTGAACCTATTCTCCTTGAATCATAGCAACAAAAAAAAGAGAACTAAAATGCAAGATCTGAAGCAAAAGATCAAGTTTTTTGAAAAAAACCTACCTTTTCCCTTTTGAAGTGTCGAGTATGTCTTGTATTCCAAGGATTCGAGTGCGATGTGGATCTGAACCAACTCGACATATTTTGTGGCGTGACCCGAAGGGAGAAAAAGTTGAGATTTAGTATCGGCCCAACCCATAGCAAGTGAACAAATCTCTCTGGGGGGGTTAGGCCCCCAAAAATTTTTTTAGGGGTTCTGGTTAGTGTTTGGTGTAAAATATGAAAAAGACATGTGTATCGATATGTATCGACCGATACATATCGATACGGACTGATACATTTTAAAAAATAATAAAAATTTGAAAACAGTTCGTATCAGCTGTATCGTATCGTATCGACATGTATCGGTCGATACATTGTTTTTTAAAACAAAATAGATACGTATCGGTATGTATCATATCGACACTAACCGATACCGAGCAGTATCAGCCGATACGCACCGATACTTTAAACCCTGGGCGTTAGAGCCTTCTTGGGTCCAAGGCAACAACATGCCTTTTTTTTTGGGTGAATAACAATGTCATTACCAAAAGCAAGGAGACCAGGGGTTGCAAAGGGGAAGAATATACAAGCTAAGGCAAAAGCCGAAAACATCGCACCCACATTAGAAGGAGTGGGGGGATACAATAGGTTACAATGTGTCTATTTTTAGGAGAATCAATACATCTAAAAGGGATCACAGACAATTTGCTTCTGATGTCAAAGGAGATGAAGTCCCAAATCTGCTGGAAAGATGTGGAGTTGAAAGCTCATCTTCTAAGGTTACACTTCAACCAAATATGGTGAATGGCCGCTCCAAAAGCAAGTTTCCCCACATGGTTGCAAAACAGAGGAGCCTCCAAATGTCATGTCAACCCAAATCCACTAATCTTGGAAAGGAAAAAATCAATCTATAGGCTGGCCAGCAGCGAGCCAGACGCGAGGACCAAATCCTGGAGGAGAAAGGACAGCTAAAAAAGAGGTGGTCAACATCCTCAAAGGCATTCCAACATAGGATACAAGAGGGAGCTACAGGGATATTCCGATGGAGGAGGAAAGACTACGTTGGAAGGCAAGATCTAAGGGCCCTCCAAACAGTGAAGCTGTGGCGAGGGATATGAGAGGGAAACCAAACCAATTAGCGTCAAGTGACAATCTGCCCACGAGTCTTGATAAGATCCCAAGCAGATTTCAAGCTGAATAGACCTCTAAAGGAAGCAGCCTAGGAGATCAGGTCACCCCCGCCGGAGGGTCTCCTAGAAATGCCCAGGAGGGCAGACAAAATATTGTCCAAGTTTGAGGGGGAGGGGGGGAAGAGGAGGGGGGCAAGCATCTCCCTGAATAATATCTGAAACCATAGCAACCCTGTCATAACCCAAACTTTAGATAGCTGTATCCCCAGCCGAGTGAAAGAGGATGCCAAGAGGGTGTCAATGGTCCAACCAAAGCTTAGTGGAAGCACCGTCATCAATCAGAGAAATGATAGAACCATGAGCAAGGGGCCTAAGCTTCAGAATCATTCTCCAGACCCAAGAGGCGTCAGAGGTTAGATGAACTGACCAAATAGAGTCTTTACAAAGATGTCTAGAATAAACCTAGTCAACCCAAATACTCTTCTGTTTAGAAGCTAACTTCCAGATCAACTTGAGAACCTCGGCATGTTGATGTCTTTATCCGCCTAAGCCCCCAACCACCCTCAGCTTTAGGGAGATAGACTGAGTCCCAGGAAATGGGATAGAGGCTAAAGCAGTCTGATCCTTTCCATAGGAAAGAACACTTAAGAGCTTCAAGCTTCACAATAACAGAATGAGAGAGACCAAAAATACCAGACCAGTAAAGGTAGGTAGCCTGAAGAACCAATCTGATCAGCACAAGATGGCCCACATACGAAAGTAACTTGCCCTTCCAAAGCTGGAGCTTCTTACGCATAAAGTCAAGCATAGGGGTGCAATGGTGAGCCGTCAATCTAGAGGGGATCAAAGGCAGCCCAAGATATTTGACCGAAAGAGACCCAATAGAGAAACCAGATAACTCCTTCAAGCAGGACTAAAGTTCTTCAGAAACCCCAGATAGGAACAGGAGGGACTTTGAGAGGTTTATGGAGAGCCCGGACAGGCACTCAAATTGCCTTAAACAGGACATAGCAGACTGAACAGAAAGAGGATTGGCCTTAAAGAAGAGCATAAGGTCATCAGCAACGGCAAGGTGGGAGAGGTTTAAAGCCTTACATTTGGGGAGGGGACTAATGAGGTGCTGCTCTGTTACCTATTGGATACTTCTGGTTCTGGAGAGAGTTTCAAGGGCTAAGGTGAAAATGAAAGGGGAGAGGGGGCAGCCCTGACGAATACCTGCAGGGCTGCCATTGACAAGCATTGAGAAATGGGGAGAGGAAATGCAATAGTAAACCCAATTAATTAAAATGGGGGAAAAGCCATTTTGTGCAAGACATTGACTATGAAATCCCATCTCAAGGAGTCAACGGCTTTTATTTTCCTATCAAAACCTCTCACAATCTCATGGCAAAGGAGGATGTTGTCAGAGATAGAACAACCAAGGACAAAAGCTGATTGATTATCACTGACAAAGGAATCAACAACTAACTTGAGCCTATTGGCCAAGACTTTGGAAATGAATTTATAGAAGATTGCAAAGGGCAATAGGACGGAAGTCAGACATGGAAGAGCCACCTTCTTTCTTGGGGATGAGGCAAGGTTCTAAATCTCAATTTCGAGGCCGGTTTCGACCCTGGCCGAAACCAAGATTTCCCAGGTTTCGACCAAAACCTGGTCGAAACCTGGTATTTTCTGGGCAAAACTCGACATGTCATGTGCTGTCAAAACTGGTCGAAACTTCCGAAATGTGCGAAATAAGGTCGAAACTTGGTACGAGGCACTATCACCTCAAGGTTTCGTCTCAGTTTCTTGCAAAACCGAGATTTAGAACCATGGATGAGGCAACAAAATGCCTTGCTTGATGCAAGAAAGACAACCGCCTTGGTGTCCCCTTTGACGCCTAAGTATTGCCTTGTGGCCTTGCGGCCTTGTGATAGCATGTCTTATATAATATCATTTTCTGACACTTAACAAATTTACGTTGGGTTATGGTTATTGCTTTGCTTTTTTATAAATATACTTATATTATATCCTATGCTTTGTTTACCATATGTTGATTTTTTCTTATTAGGTGCATAATTATATCATATTGCATTGATATATGGCTTCGATGTTGCATAAATTATCATTGCTATATTACATATACTGCACACCTAGGGTGCCCCTCCAAAGCCTTGAGTCGCCTAAACAACTATGATAATGCAATTTGGTTACAGATTTCTGATGCCTGAGGCAACGATAAACAAATATTAGATTGAGGATATTGTCAAGAACATGAAACTCACCAAAAATGAGTAACATGTACATGCCTAATTTACCACAAGCTTGTAAATCATATGGATGAGACTAATTTGAAATAAGAAAATATCAATCAACAATATTCTGAAGAAGTTACCTGCAATTTCAGCTTGAGTTCTCGGATGATGTTAAATAGTTCTCTGTACCCAGACCATATGTATTTCTGCGGGCTCCAGCCTTCAACAATACCCCACCAACAATATACAACTATACCATCCACGTGTAAACACTTTAATTGCCTCAACTCCTGTCTAACGCCTTCTGGATCCACCAACTGGCAGAAATTGTTGATAACACCAGTCTGCCACAACAGCAGTCAAGGTTTAAAGATATATTCAGCAGAATCAGAAACATCAACTTGAGATATATGCACTGGAAGTACAAATTAGGAGAGCATCCTACATATAACAAAGTACCACCAAAATCAGCCACTTACAGTGAGCATCACATAGACAGGAATATATGGAGTTCCAGTAAAATTGTTCTCATGTTCCTCAGCATGGACATCTCTTATAAGCTGACCAATCAATCACATAATCAAATGTCATCACATGGTAAACTAGAGAGAAAATACTTCATCAGATAATACTCCAAAGTAGACAAAACAGTTAAGATATATGTATCATCAACCAGTGTATAATAAACAGAAAACGCAGGAATCACAAATTTTGAGGGACCTAAAGCAAAATACCTAACTATATCAAGAACCTTTGTATGAAGAGGGTATCAATTGCATCCAAAGTCCTTGTCCAAAGGGGAAATAGAGTTTCATGCTTGTCCCAAGAAAGAAGAAATCACATCAAAACTTTTGAGCAGACAAAACACAAGGATCATCTTGTACTTTCCAAATTCAAATTGATTCAGAGGTTTTGCTTCTTCAACCATAAATTACATAGAGCATCCTTGGCAGTTCACAAGAGCTCTGTAACTTGGTGCATAGGATGTAAACGGAAATTCCAAAGTAATGTACCGGTTACCTAATTAGAATCTGATTGGTATACACATAGTCTGAACTTATCCAATATCTAGAAGACACTTCATTCAAATATGTCAAAATGTGCGGTCAAAAATTCAGATATCTGGATTTAAATAAATCCGATTAATTTTTATTACAACAAATATTAGAACATAAAGAGATGAGAATAACTTCTTGTCACCTAAGTGATAAACTAACAAGTTATAACTTATAACCTTACTTTTTTGCCCCTTGCCTTATTCCCCGAAAGTTATTTAATGTAGGGGTAAAAATGTAAAATGGGGTTTTCAAAAAGTTTGAAAGTCATTTATTGCAGGTCCTATTTGAAAATCCCTTTTTACTCCTGAATTAAATAACTTTCGGGAAGGAATAAAACTAGGGACAAAAAGTAAGATTAAAACTTACAATCTTGTTGTAACCAACCTTAGTTACAAGTTTACAACAAGATTTTTCCTAAAGAGATACATGATTATTTCAAGTATATAAAAATATAAATAAACATTAAATTTACTAAACATGTCTAGCATAATTATTAATTGTCTATGATTTTAAATTTTTTTTGAGTGGATATTTTCAAACTACATCGATTCCTGAATTTGTATCAAATATCCAATTATCTACGTGAATAAATAATAAATGAATATGAAACTGGGTTGATTCCAGATTTTCAGCTATCCATTTCTATTCTTACTAATGAGTTTCCTTCAGCACAGGGTTCAAAAGAATGGAATCGGCACAAGAATAGGTCGCTGCAGATTCCAATCCAAATCAGAAAGAATCAGCCTGAAAAGGCCACAAAATCCCGATTCCTCGAACCCTGCTTCTGCACGACATCTTCTTACACTCCATTGGATGCCAATAGAGTGAGGGAAAGTGGTTTTTGTTTTCAAGTGAAGATTTCCTTATAAGGATCCCTCACTACAGTAAAAATGGATTTGTTCAAAAAATTAACAGTTCAGCCACCATAAGCTCTTGATATGGATCGTCAATGCAAAAGTATAACCATGTGTCTGTCATCCAACTCCTCAAGTCAATGGAAACATCTACCCGACAATAGAATCAGAAAGAAGAAGAAGCTAGCCAAAGTAATAAAGACCGCTCCTTCATTAGATTCTGTGAAGCATTTCTAGCACTTCCATTTGTTCCTGTAATTCCTATTGATGTTAATTTGCTGTTTTTGCAGACTTGTAATCGAGGTCAGGTTGAGGGATCCTAGGAGATCTAGTATTCTGTTCATTTTTTGCCAACTAGCAAGATTAAAATTATTAGTCGGATTAATAATATGCCCTAATAGATTGGAGAAAAGAAAACACAACAGGAAAACACATTGTGACGGGGAACTTTCCTAATCTGATTTGAAGTTTACGAGGCACCAGAAAAGGAAAAGGAAAAAAAAAGGGAAAGGGCCAAAAAGCAATATGGGCTGGATAGCTAGCCCATAAACTACCCTTTATGTCAGTCATGAGGAAATTGCAACAAACTTCCATCCTTCTTTGGATTTCTTACAGTACGGTGATCCCATCATTAGAGCCACATTTGAATGGGATTCTGATCCTAGGATTCTATGATTCTGAAGGGATCCTCGAATCTATATTTATATCTGTCTCCAAGAATCCACAAAAAATTCCAGATACTTGGATTTACAAAGCACCCTCAAGAATCATGTGAGTGATTTTCCGATTCCAGAATAAGGCATATTCTCATGTTCAATTCCAAAATTATGGTGGTAGAATCCACTCAAATGTGAAGCTCAACCACCCGATTCTGCAATTCTTCTTATCCTGGATCCTGGTCCAGAACCCAGACTTAGAGTCCCACCCATAAAATTTTCTTGATCAACTAAATCAAGATTTTCATTTTCCTTTTTCTTAGGCTTCCAAACATTGGGCATCTGTTCTAAAATTAGCTCCATTTTGCTCATCTTAGACCATCAAGTCTCCATTTGACTACAATGCAATTTCTCTGAATAACTGTGAAAACCCTATCTATCATTTGTTTCAACTTTTGGTGCCTAGCTGTACTACCATTAAATACAATTGAATCACATTATTCCATTTTTTGTCACAACCAGATCATTACATATTAGGAAGACATTGTTCAGTAACAGCAATACAGCATAGCTTGTGTATTTAGGCCAAAGTTATTATGGATACAGAATTCTAAGGATATGGTTAAGATTGACATCCACTGTAAGGAAAAACAATTCAAAAAAAAGTACCTATGGTTCCAAAAATGAATAATCATTTGGGTGCAATAAGATCATTACAACCACAAACCATTACCTGATCAGCCTCCAAACACTCTGGGGAGTTGATGGAGCTGACAGTGGTATATTTCTCTCTCTTTGTATCCCTATCCACAACAATAACAGAATCAAGGGATGCTGGTGATAAACTCTCATCAATTCTGAAAACGGATGGCTGGCAGTCCAACGATGCTTTAGTGGAGCAGTTTTTCAGAGGACTAGCAGACAGATGGCTTTCACCAGACCTAACAGGAAACGGTGCCTGCAGACAGAAGATTTGTAATATTCCACCTTGTGACAAATTACAGACAAAATAATTCAATATGTAATTGTAATAAAGCTCATAAGCGCATGAATCTTAGTGCTGTAAGCCTATAATAGTTTTTCAACTCTTCCCCACCCCTTTTTTCAAAAAATGGCTAAGTTTTATAAGCTTGGAATCACATACAAGAGTAAAACCCAGACAGAATAAAGCAAAGCCTTCAGCAACTGACCATCCAAAAGTAGAATCTTCACCTTGTGGTACCAAAACCCTGAAAACTTTTTTTATGTCGGACACTACAAGACAACGGTATGGATATGGAAAATGTGTCACATCCTCCAACTCTGAAAACCTTTTTATGGTCAGTGTACCCATTTTTTGCACATGCACATGCATACAAGATGTTTGTGAATTTGTATTATAAGTCCATGCCCTTATAACTTCACAGATTGTCGATTTTGAGCATACTAATAACTTTGGATATCTATGCCACATTGTAAAACTTCTCAATGACATACTGATGCAGGAACACTTCCTTAGACCAGGCTGAACCTGTTTGAGAGCCCCAACCGAGAACTGGACCCAAGTTGAGATTTGGGTCTAGTAGGATATTAATAGTTTATATATATATATATTTGGACTTATCTTGTACTCTTTTGTTTTACTTAGGCAATGTAGTGGGGTAGAGTTCCATTACCTTTTTAGTCTTAGAATTTGATTCCATTATAGTTTTAGATTGGGTTAGGAGTCTTTTATATTTTTCTTTATATATATGCAAGCAATGTATCCAACAACTCAGATTTTGGTAATAGAATGAAATTGGAAGTTGTTTGAAGAAGCCTGAGTGGCTTGTGTGACCATCCCCCCCCCCTCTTTCTCTCTCATCTCTTCTTCTTTCTCTCACCTTCCCCTGCGAGATCACTTTTTCTTCCCTCCTTTATTCCTTATTCTTCTTCTTTTCTCAAGTCTGAACTCCTCTTTCCCCTTTGTTCTTTACTAATTCTCTTATAATGATAAAACTGTTATCAGAAGGCCAGTGGCAAGAGGAGACTGTGTTTCTTGGTCCTCAAACAGTTCTTGCTCCTTCTCTTCCAAAGCAGCTTGGAACTTTATTCGTTTGAAAGGCCCTTTGGTCCCCTGGCAAAAGCTTCTTTGGTTCAAGCATCACATTCCTCGACATTGCTTCACGGCTTGGAGAGTCTTCAACAACTGCCACCCTACTCAAGCCTTTCTCCGTAGCCATCAGATCCCAGTGCCCTCTGCTTGCTGCCTTTGTTGGAACAATGATGAAGACTCGAACCATCTTTTCTTTGAGTGCCCTACAAAAAATGCAATCTGGAAAGGCATTCTTATCAAATGCTGGCCCTCCCAAAGAAGAATTCTCCCTTTCTCCCGATAATGGGTTTGGATTGACAAGACCTTTGCAGGCTCCACTCTCTGTGAATGCGTCGGGAAGATGGCTTTCTGTGCAACTCTCAACCATATTTGGATGGAGCGCAATATTAGGAAATGGACGTCCAATCCTCGATCTTTCAAAAAGATTTGGGATTCCATCTCCTTTGAAATTAGTGCAAAGTTATCACTTGTTCTTCCTTCTCAGTGTTCCGATACCCCAAGGAACAGGCTCATTGTTGATTCCTAGGGTCTTACAAATGTTTCTTTTGTTGCTTCAGCCTCCCTTAGCTAAGGCTTTGGCTGGCTGTCTTTTCCTTCCCCCTTTTTGGGGTCTCCTGTAATTCTTTTTTCTCTTGCCTTTTGGTAATGAATTTATTTATTCACCCAAAAAAAAAAAAACTGTTGCAAAAGAAGAGAGATTTGTATCTTGGATTCACTCCAAGAATTGTAGAGTCACTCATGCTGCAGAAAAAGAGAATAATCTCACAAGTTCCAAATACTTTCACTGTCTTCCAATAATGAGTACAAAGGGCCTCATAACATTACACAACAACATCTCAAAGATAATGTCAACTCATGCAGGTGTGATACACTCCGACCCACACTCTCGGCTGGCCTGAGAGTCCTTGTCTACCTCCTCGCTGAGTGTCGGCCATCTTGGCTAGCCTCCCTGGTATGATGCCGCCATCTCCCAGGCTTTCCTCTCCTCTGCCCTCATCCTCTCCCCTGCCTTCATCTCCAACCCCAGTTGCCCCACCTCCTTCCCAGTGGAGTGCCCTCTTCAGTCATGCTCCTGCACCGATGAGAGGTCTTCCTCGCCACTTCATTGCACCCTCGTTAGGAAATTGAAAATAGCCCACTGTCCCCCTGGTTTATTAGATGATGAAGTCAAGCTTTGGGACAATTGCCTGGTTGGTCATTTCAGTTGGTCCAGGCCTCCATTTCATATTGTCAAGCTCTCGATAACTAAACAATAGAGAGCCCAAGGGAACCTCGACATCTTCCTTGTGGACACTGGATTCTTTGTTTTCAAGTTCTCAAACGAGCATGACAAACTGCGTACTCTTGAAGGTGGTCCGTGGCAAGTGGTGAAGAAGCCCACCTTAAGAAGAGAAACTACTATCTTAGAGAACCAATGGAAGCCATTTACTTACTCAAGAGGCTCATAGAAAGATTTAGAGTTTGCAAGAAGGACCTATTTATGGTCTTTATTGACCTAGAAATAGAGTATGACAGAGTCCCTAGAGAATTAATATGGCATGTTCTAGCGAAGAGAAGGGTGTCAACTAAGTATGCAGATATTATTAAAGATATGTATAAGGGCTTGGTTACTAGTGTGAGAACAGTGCATAGTTGTTAAGGCGCCTTGGCGAATCAAGGCGGTCGAGGGGGTTCAAAAACAAGGCGACACCAGAAATCAAGGCGAGAACAAGGCGCCTGGACGTCAAGGCATCGCCCAAGCGACGCCTTGACAACTATGAAACAGTGGGAGGTCAAGGCAGTGATTTCCCAATCACAATTGGGTTACATCAAGGATCGGCTCTAAGCCCTTATTTGTTTGCGCTTATCATGGATGATTTAACCAGGAACATTCAAGAAGAGGTTCTGTGGTGTATGCTTTCTGCTGATGATATTGTTTTCCTAGATGAGAAAAAAACAGAGATTAACGCTAAGTTGGAGTTATGGAGATCAACCTTGGAATCAAGAGGTTTTAAGATAAGTAAATCGATAACAAAGTATATGGTGTGTAACTTTAGCCCCACTAAGAAGTATAATGAAATGGTGAATATTGAGGAGAGAGAGATACCACAGAGTGAGTATTTTAGATATCTGGGGTCAATCTTATATAAAGAAGGTGGTATAGAGGATGATGTTTCACACAAAATTAAAGTGGGATGGATGGAATGGAGAGATGCGTCCGGAGTGTTGTGTGCTCGTAGTATTCCTTTAAAACTTGAAGGAAAATTTATAAGACAGTAGTACGACCGGCTATGATGTATGGGGTGGAATGTTGAGCAGTTAAGAAACGAGATATAGATAAACTAAGTATAGCAGAGATGAAGATGTTGAGATGGATGTGCGATAAAACTAGGAAGGTTAAAGTAAGGAATGACAATATTAGAGCTGAGTTGGGAGTTGCCCCGATATATGATAAGTTACGAGAAAGTCATTTGAGGTGGCATGGTCATGTTCAAAGGAGGCCTTGGGATGCCCCAATACGAAGGAATGACCTGATCCAGATAGAAGGAACCACAAGAAGTAGGGGCAGGCCAACAATGACCCTAGGAGAAGTAGTGAGGAAAGACATGCATAGCTTAGGTCTTGTATCAAGTATGACCTAAAATAAAGTTGAGTAGAGGGCAAGGATCCATGTAGCCGACCCCACTCAGGTGTGATATTGTTGAGTTGTTGTTGATGTTGATATGCTCCTTTCTTTGTATTTTTAATTTTTATTTTCTTTTGGCTTTGAACGGATCCATGTAGCCGACCCCATTTATTTGGGATAAAGCTTAGCAGTTTCTGTTGTTGTTGTTGTTGTTGTTGTTGTGTTATTGTTGTAAATTTCCAGGCAAATATTTTACAGTGAAACAAATGGATCCTTTGCTGAAATAGGAAGTGCATCTGGAAATCACCACCATATGTGCATTTGGGACTTTGAAAGGAGAAAAATAGAAGGGTTGTTGAGAAGAACTCTAAGAGTTTCCCCAGAATATGTGCTGGCATTGAACAATACCTAATTGATTGGTCTTTGGCTTCTAAACAAATTGTCAGGGCAGATCAAAATGGTGTCTCTTCCAGCTGGGTTTCTTTGCTTTTACACTGATGTATTATTTTTCACTTCTATTTTTGTTGGTGATAATAAGAAAAAGGGTGAAAACTATGCCATTACACCCATGAGGGAGGGAAAACCCATTTTGGGCCTTTTTTTTCTTGCACAAAACCTTTGTGATTACTATCCTCATTTTTTTTTTTTGGTGGGGTGGTCGGGGGAATCCTAGACTAGATGGGAACAGAGGAGGTCTCGAACTCGAAGCCTCCTGGGGGCTAAGCTCTACTGCTCTAGCCCCAAGCCAGCTGCGCTAGCAGCTCTCCCCAAATCAATCTAAAGTGAGGAAATCTTTCCTCACTCAATTCATGCAACCTAAATAAAAGAAAACAGGGATTTGAAAAGAATGGAGCACTTCTTTGGGATTTTTTTTCAAAACAGAAGGACCACATTAACATCTTTCTTGTTGAAATGTGCAGTTAGAATTTAACCAAAAAAAAAGTCATTACACAAGTTCAGAAGGCTGATGTGCAGATGTACGCAATAAAAGAGGGGGTTTTTTCCTTCCAATATTTTGCAGGAAAAAATTACCCACAGATACAGTATAATAAGCTACACAATCAAATGTTAGTTTGAAATATCATATAGGAATAGCAAATTGATGTATTGGTTGAAGGAGAAACGATCAAACAAAAAGTAGTCTACAAAAATCAGTAAGAACTCCAACTTGTCAATGTTAACATTAAGTTCAGAAACAAACAAAATCCTGATTCCACAGGCACCAACACAAGGAAAGTCAGGAATTCTCCGACTCCAGTGGAAATAATTCCACAATGACGTGAAATCAGCGACAGCTAAATCCTATATACAATCATTCAAAGTAACCGATTCCAAAACTAACATAAAATACCATTAAATTAGCTTGAAAAGAAGAACAGTCTTCCCTCAATTCAAATATCAATCCAAGTAAAAAAGCAACTGAAAGAGAAACGAAAAACCCAAAAAGCAGAAACTAAAGGAAAGACAAAGAAATATAGGAATATAACCAACCAATTGAGAAGGAGGAGGAGATTGACGATATGTGGTGCCGTCGGGCTCCACAGTCCAACCGGCCTCGCGAGCAAGTGAGGCGAGGACGTCGTTCATGTCGGCACGGGCGGGGAGGGTAAAGTTTCCATACTGACGGAGACCTGCGAGCATGCGACTGGTGATGGCCCGGCGATGACGCTCACGAAGCTTTGTGCGTTCTTTTTCTCTTTCTCTCTCCTTCTTTCCTTTGCCAACGGAGGAGACGCCCACGGCTGCCGCCGCAGCGGCAGTGGCGGCGAAGCCACGGGGACGACGTTGGGGTTGTGGGGGCTGGAGGTGTTGAGAGAAGTGGTCGGAGCTGTGGTCACTGTGTGGGTCAAGATCGTGTTTTACGTTGTTGATGTTGTTGTTGTTCATCTCTATTAATACTAGCTTGCTTATTCTCGTCTTATTCTTCTTCTTCTTCTTCTACTATTACTGCTGCTTCTGCTTCTCTTTGACCCCATAACTCTCTCTCTCTCTCTCTCTCTCTCTCTCTCTCTCCACTGGAGTGTTGAAGAGAACTGTCTTAACAGTAATAGGGAGGGAAAAGGAACAGAAGTAATGGAATGCAATGTTGACAAGAGATACCCAAAAAAAAAATAGAATGTTGAAGAAAGAGAAAACAATAATTTCAAGGAAACCAGGAATATCACAAATACTTTAAAATAAAAAAATAAAAAAATTTGCCCACACTAACAATCCTATCTCTATGTGAGGTTCCATATGGATGATATCATTTTTCAATCCTTCATTTGTTGTAGTGTGTAAATTCCTTCTTACATTGCCTTGCATTGCCTTGTAGGAAAGTTTTTTTATAAAAATAATTTTTTTTTTCATTTGGATTTTTTTTTTATGGGCATTAGATACATATGACTTGTACAACTGGTTGTCGATAACAACTCAGATACCATTCTATATGGTTCTCAAATTTTGTTGGTAGTTAGGGCTAAAAAAACAAGTTGCAATTAGCACCTAAGCAGGGAGGTCGTATGCTGTAGTGTAGACGGATTGTCAAGATCAAGGCAACAGATTGAGTAATGCAACGAGATGTTAAGGGCCAATTAACGATGGGACTTATATGTTTGATATTTTAAAACTAATAAAGCATTTTGATCATGTATGTATAATTAAGAAGTTTAGGATGAGGTTTCTATAGCACATAAATGGGGCAACTAAAAATAGTTAAGCATTTTGTTTTTGAAGAAGGTGTATCTTGAACACTTATTTATTTTAGGGGATGGTTTTCATGCACGGCCGCATAAGGCAGGGAGGAGTTATGATCCGCCGAGCAAGGGGGCATTTGGTCATTTTGACCCCCTATTGTGAGTGGGGGCACGATCATGCGAGTGTGCATAACCATGCATGGAACTTTTTCCCTTTTCTTATTTTACTTAGTTTTTCTTTCATTAAAAAAAATTGTAATTGGTATGCATTCTCCCATTTTTCCCCAAACATCGAGTTTACCTCATATCAATTCAATCTTCTCATGAACCTAAATCATTTGCTAAAACCTCCAATCATTCTTGCTAGAGAGATGCCATGCAGGAAGAAAGAGATGCCTAGGAAAAGAAGAACTAGACTTAATTTATTAATGAATTGAACAATGTAGATTTTTCACACAATGTGAAACTTTATCACTAAAAACAGATATTGTGTGTTAAAAAAGAGTAGTTGTTTTCTAGTTTTTAAGTTATGTTTGATATGCATTGATGTAAATAGATTATGAGTTTAGAATCTATCATTTTCGAATACATTGAAGACGCTTAATTTATATCGAGAATGCATATAAAACATAGCCTAATCTTTCCAAACAATAGGACCGCAAAAAATATAGACCTTCCATATTATTTTGATCCCATCCAACCTATGGTACGGTAGATATTATGACCATACAAAAAAGCCTTCTCAAGTAAGGGTATCAATTTTGGACCAGAACCGAGAATCGCACTAGAACCGGTTCAATAGATTATTAGTCCGATTCCAGATCTACAAATTAGGAAATGGAACAAATTCACATCCTAATCCTATATAATATAAATTCTTAAGACTCAAGGTCATGAGAGCTAGGGTCAAACCTTTTACTTTTTTAGTCTTTCAGTTTTGATTGATACCACTTGTCTCATGTACTATTTTACCAAAGATTTGATTGTAAATTTATAGGTCCATTTGGAAATGCTAATATAAAAATATACCTTAAAATAATTTTACATTATGAGGGTAGTTGCGTTCCTACTTATTAATTAAAACAAAACAAGAGGTAATATAAACTAGTTCTGTAATTTAAGGAAGAAAAAAAATGAAACATATCTCATGTGATTGAAATTAGTGTCTGATTATAATATTATTAAATATATATAGCATGTGTTAGGGAATTTTTTTTTATTTTAATTTTGGACTGCTTGGAACTATTTAGGAACCAAGACTGACCCTACCATTAGTTAATGGTTCTGAATCTCAAGTTTGAAATCGATTAGCTTATTGGTCCGATTCTGATCCTAACCCCCCTAAGGCTGGAACCAGACCGATAGCCCAAAATCAGACCAATTGACACCTCTATTCTTAGGTGAGTCATCTAAGGAACCATCATTCTTGAAAACAATGTTTTTGATACAATACAATAGAAGCAATGGCAATATATGACATGGAACCGTGGACCCCTTAAAAGGGGTCACGCTGGGCTTCAATAGGCTGCATGTCTAGCGGTGGGCTAAGCATCCCACCCACCCAGCTTTTTAAGGGTCTTTTAATTAAATGGATTAGGGATTGGTGGCTATGGTCCATGACTCTTATTCACAATAATTTAGTGCAGAATACTGCTATTAAAAACGAAAAAGTAAGAATGGGACGTCTCCCAATGATCCAGTTAGGAAGGCTTCGCTCAATTAATGTCCCCAAAAATCTACATATGGTAGGTTATTTTTTTCTTTTTTAGGGCACATTGATTGTAAAATTTGTGTCCATGTTATCTGCGTCACATTTGATTTATGTGGTCAGTTTTCAAGACAATCATTAAGTATAACAATGATTATATCAATCTAATCAACATTTGGATAATTAAGTAAAGGGAAAGAGATCGCTGCCTGGGCCTCTAGAGTTTGTACGTGCATGTTGGTCAATGGGAGCACACATGCAAGCATAGCTATGGGCGGGATTTTTGCCTTTCTATGGGGATAATAATGCGGTATTTTTGCACTCTTCTGTGTCTAGGCGCATGAGCCACATGGGCCACATGACCCAGTAGTGTTCTGTTTCCCTTCAAGTAAAAGATCCAATCCACAGAGAGGCAAGAGTACTTTTAGCTTTAAAACTTAAAAGATTAGTTATCCACATGGTCCTCTCTCTATCAAAAGGCACGATTGCCGTGTCACTACTTTGATGATGATATGATCTTTATGTGACATAATTATATTTCATCTCTCCTTAATGTCCTCATCCATTATTGGAATTTTATCATCCTCGCTTCAAATGCTCTAACATGGTCTAAATCTCTGCTTCCCTTTTCCTCATTTTGGTTATCTTAAAAATAGTTCTTATGCTCAAATTGTTATAAAAATCCTCATATTAATTTCTTTGCCTTTATTTTGCTCATATTCTTCTTAATTTCATTTTTAACAAATTTATACATTTTAAAAATTTCTACGTCCTTAGTCTTTTGTCATGTCTTAAAATTAACTTTCTTAGCCTTGATGGTTGCTTAAACCTCATCACCTCACCACCGAGTCTCCCTAAATGAATGATGTTTTCCTTAGATTCGCCTAAGACATCTTTAGTAACCATTAATATAGGTTGTCAACCCGTTCCACATTGTATTAGTATTTTCATCAAAATCCCACCTTCCTTGTTTGATCAATTTATCAATAAATGATTTCAAATTTCTCTTTTTAAGCTCCACCATCATATCCAAAGGTAAATAATCTCACATTTATTACGATTCAACGTTAAGAGACACATATTCATAACTACTAATCCATGTTATGTGGTTAGGCTCTCCCCTGATATAACCTTTAAGTCCTTATAAAACAATCTATCCGTTCCTCTTGTTAAAAAGTAAATCTATTTGACTATTATAATACCCACTTTTGAAGGTAATTAAATGATGCTCTCCCTTTTCAAAGTATATGTTTATTATAGATTATTAAGGTAAATAAAGAATTTATATTTTATCTGTATATTTTCGCTCACTCTCTCTCTTTTTGCAGCCGTATGTTACTTGTTACTGCTTATTTCTTTCTGTAGTAAAGTCCATTTAAGGAGATGAATTCATGGTCCATAATCCACAGTTTTTTGCTTTCGTAAATTATTAGATTTATAGGATGTTATCAGAGCAAAAGTCATAGAGGACTGCTTAAGGTCATTTCATGTGAGGAGGAAAGAGATAGACAGAGATGCTAGCATACCCTACTCCAATGGATCAAAGAACATGTTCCCTTGATTTAAAATCCATTAGCAACCCCCCCACCCACCCTCCTCACAAATATTTGCTAAATGTTTGCTCTTCGAATTAATTTTTTTTCTGATGAAAAAAGAAAAATATATTAAGCTGACAAAAGATTTACATAGAGTTTATGAACAAAAGAGCATAAAATTCACTCTTCGAATTTGATCATATTGATGCGTGTATGATCAATAGGCACAATTGGAGAGATTCACTTGGAGACATACCTGTACACCTTGCCATTAAAGTGCTCTTCTTTAATCAGGCCAAGAATCAATCATGGTTTTTGAGTTAAAACCCCGCCAAGAGCTGCTGAGAGATGGCCAATGTTCATCTCGATAGGTGTATGCTTATGGGCAATAATAAACCATCTAATTATTTCAAAGTAATCTTCCTGGCCATCAATACAAATTCTTAAACTTAATCAAACAAAATCAACTTTTCTCTATGTCGTATAGGTAAATGCATTGAAAAATCTGGAAACATCAAAATGGCGTATAGACATACATGGGAGGGTAAGTGATTGAATTTGAGACTGAAATTTCACACATGGGCCAATCCATATCCTTTTTTATGTATCCCATAGTCAGATTCACAACATAGCATTCCATGTTGCACAATTAAGGGTGCAGACCAGGGAACCTTTCACCATACTTTTTCTTGCTTCTCTTTTTCAAAATTTTTTTTTTTTAAAAATTGCTGGGGTTGCTGGGTGTTAGAAAAACAATGCAACAAAATGGCGATTTGCAGAAGAAAAACAAAAGAAAAGAGAAAGCATACACACAAGACAGATTTTTACGTGGTTCACCCCCAAGAAGGTAGGCTACATCCACGACAAAACGATAGTCCCATATCCACTAATTTTGTGAAGAAAATACAAAATCTCTCTCACACCCCTTTCATCTCTCAAGAGATAACTACTATACATAGATACAATATAGAGTATAATCCTAACCCACGAAAGTACACAATTGTCCCCAGAAGCCCACCTGGTCTGGTTCAGGTTCCGAACCAACATAGGGCGAATTATATATCAAATTGAAGCTTTCGATGAGCTCTTCAGGAATCAGTGCCAATGGCGGTGATGTATGCACTTTTTGGCCCTTCTGGCACGTTTCAAATGCGACACAGCCCGCCAAAGTATCAACAATACTTTCTGGATTAGAACTGAAATCAGGCTTCACCAAACACTGGAGAATATTGATTAATTATAACCAATAACAACATAGTTATTGCTTTCATGAACCAGCTATAGATCTAAATCTGCATCTGCCAAACCAAAAGACCACACACACAAAGAGAGAGAGAGAGAGAGAGAGAGAGAGTCCATGGAATACAGCAGTTGATGAGACTCTCTCCTTGAAAGTCCATGGCATACAGCAGCTGATGAGATTTGCACCTTTAGATCAGCAATATCAACATCATGGCCACCTTTCACCCACTCAACCTGCAAGGAACGAGAGCTGAAGTTTATGCATACATCCATACGACAAAAACAAAAACAGTAAGGTTAGGAATTTTGTTGGAGAGTTACGATTCATCCTAAATTTAAAATGTTTTTTTTTATGGAAAATTCTAGGTGGCCTCAATACTAGGAAGAAACTGTCTCATTTCTTTCAATACCCATTGTGTATGTATTAACATAAAGAAATAGAATCTAATTGGCACATTTTTCTTTCTAGTGAATTTACCAAGAGGATTTGGGCTGCTGGGGCATTAGGCTTGCATGCTGAATCTCTCCAAGCTTTATTTCTATTTAACTTAATTGAATCCTTCCTCTTAAACCTATCTATATTTAAAACTGAGAAGAATGTGATTTTGTCAGTCTCTGCTATTACCATCTAGTATCTACTATATATGGCTGTTTTGTAACCAGTGTATCTTCCACCATCTTAACCCTAATCCCCTTCATATTTTTTTTGGATGAATAAATAAATTCATTACCAAAGGAAAGAAAGGGGGTGGGGTGGGGGGAGAGAGAGAGCGCGTACAAGGGCACAAAGCCATAAATAAATTACAAGGCCCTACCTAAGAGGAGGCTAGGCCTGTAAAAATCAAAAGTCCACATGGGCATAAAGACAAAGAAGGAAGCCCAAGAAAATACAAAAGCCCACAAGAGCAAAGAATCCCAAAAGAAAGAGAAGGGCAGCCAAGTCAATTCCAGGTAGGGAACCACAGACCCTAAACCAACAATCTCAGCACAACTTCGACCAGCCGCCAAGACAAGAATCAGAGCATCACCGGCAAACAAACAGTCGCAGCAGAGGGGTGCTGGCCAAGCGGAGGACCAAGGCCAAGCGGAGGTGACAGCCACGTCGGAGAGGCACCGGCCTTGCAGAAGGCAATGACGAAGCGGCTGCCGGCTGAGCATAGCTTGCAGAGGGTAGACTATGCAGCTGGGAGTAACACGGTGTTAGCCTAGCGAGCCTGGCGGATTAGACTGAAGACTGACCGAGAGGGGCTTGCGGCCAAGCAGCAGCAATCCAAGCGGGCTGGCGACCAAGCAACAACTGAGAGCAATGGCGATTCAAGACGACTAGCGAGGGAGAAGGCGAATGGGGCTGGAGACAAAGAGACGGGCCCGCAGGCCAAGCGAGGAAGGCAGCCAGTGAGCGACCAGGCAGGAGGGTCCCCAACGAGCCTGGATATAGACCTAGTGGAAGGGCGACTTGTGAGGCAGCAAACCAGGCAAGGTAGACGACAGCGAAAACGACAAACCAAGAGGGCTGTCAACAAGCATGACTGCAGACTGAGCAAGGATGATGGCCACTAGCACTACGCTGGTCCAAACGAGAAGACCAAGCTCCAAATCCTGAAGAAGAAGAGGAGAAAGAGGAGGAGGAAGAAAGGGATGGAGAGAAATAGAAGGAGAATGGGGAAGGAGGAGCCCAACCTCACTGCCAGACTCCAAAACCTGATGAAGAAGAGGAAAAAGAAAAGGAGGAGGAAGAAAGGTAGGGTGAGAGGAAGGGAGAATGAGAGAAGGAGAAGGGAGGAAGAAGGGGGGGGGGGGGGAGAGGAGCAGCCAGGGTGCTCCTCAGTGGCGGCGCTGGGTTTTGCTTTCTGTCGCTAGGGTTTTTTCTTCTCTCAAAATGATTAACATAAAACTGGCGTCGCCCGGACTTATCCATACTATTTCTAGATGGGTTTATGATCTAAGGATTTTAAGCCCTGTTATTGCTGAACCTCTTTCACTTGACAATCAATACTTAACCTTGGCTGATTACCAATGGTTATCTTCTATGGATCAACCCATACTTATTTGTGATGGCAGCTTTGACCCTCTTACAGGCGAGGCAAGATGGGCCTCAATCTTATTGTTTCTCAATTTTGTGTGGCATGTATGGACTCTGGCTTTCCAGAATGTGCTCAAGAATCGAAAGCCAAGGGACTACAACAGGAACTACAAGAGGCACAAGAGCAAGGATGGAAAAGCATAGAAGTATGGATTAATTTTCAAGACTTGAAGTGGTTGACACAGGAAAACAGATCATGTTGGCCATGGGAGTTGGTCTCTCTGTAACATGATTCTAATACACTTTCTACTGGGGGTCTGTGTATATTTTAAAAAAGGATAGACAAACAGTTTCTGTGGCTCATCGTGTGGCTAATAGGGTCAGATGTGCTAAACTTAAGGACAAAATTACTTTAGATGTACATTTAGCTTTGTTTCTCTTAAACTTAGTTTTTTTTTTCTTCTTTATCATAACAAAAAAAAGTAAACAAATGAAAGTTGACGCATACATTCATAATATTATTTTAAAAACAAAGGGACCAAAGAAAACAAAAAGGATAAAGAAAAATTCTGTGGTCAGGGGCACCGGTCTGTGGTACCCAGAAGAAGTGGTCATGCCTTGAGAAGACCAGAATCTATATCTGAGTAAGTCCTACCTGAGAGATTATATAAACAAAAAATTTCAAAATGATCAATGACTCTTAACCATCTGATCTATGTGCTACTCCCTACAACTTTTTAAAACCAAGTTTGAACATTTCTTGACTCTGCAACTGAATGATTTATAATGCACTTTTATGTTCATTTATGCTGAATTTTCTCCCACCTAATAGTGGGCCTGATCTTCCTAACATAGGAGAAGTATCATGATATGGGCACCCCAGACCTCAGATTTTCACAGGACCCAAAAAGGAGAATGAAAACCTACATATAGATGTGTGTGCGTGTGTAGAAAAGAGGAGGGGGCCAAAAAGAACCTGTTGGTCGTCTTCAAGTCTGATAAACTCAATGGCCTTCTCAATCTGCAAAGTCCCATGGAAGATCCCAATAGAAATTATTAAAGAGTGTGCAGCTGCAGCCATTGCATCAATAACAGCCAATTCACTGTCATTTGTGCCTTCAAAAGATTTTCAATAGCATGAAGAAGACCATCCACTTGCTTGTGGCCAAAAGAACTAGAACAGACATAAAGCCAAATTCAGTCTCCACCAAGTTTAGCAAGGTGTCAATTTTCTCCACTTGTCTCTCTGTAAACAAAAAGGTGTAGTTAATTATCCATTTTCACTGAAAACGTAAACCTAGACGAAGACTAGCATATAAAATTGGAGATTTATTAATTAGACATGAGGAATTTAAATGTCTACAGGGCTTAACATCCTTTGATGAAAACGATTAAATAAGAGCCCATGAAATACAATCCAAAGCTAAGACACAAGTTCCACTACATGCAATCCAACACATTTTTGACTAAATATCTTGAGAAAAACTATGGAAAATTGACCTCAATTTTTCAAGAGGCACTCCTGGTCTACTCTCTCTCTCTCTGGTGGTTGGCTTTTAGTCCTTTTGGAAAGGTCATTGGAGAAATTTTACACAAGAAGCAGATCCAAAATATTCGAGTTTTCCCCAGCACATAATTAAACCAATATCCCATTGATGCATATGACATGGCCTGGAGATGTTGGTGAATTATTTATTCAGGGTCACTTCAGTCCCTTTGCAGAAAACAGGAAGTACATTGTGGAACTTAATATCACAAGCTGTGATTTTGGGACTTTGGAAGGAGAGGAAATGAAGGGTTTTTGAGAACAATTATAGAGTGCTACCAGAATATGTGCTAGCTCTAGCCACTCTCTAATGGAGGGGTCTTTGGCTTCCAAAACAATTTGTCAGGGTAGATAGAAATGGTATCTCTTCCAGCACTGATGTATTTTACTTTCCACATCTTTTTTTTTTTTGGATGTATAGCTGATATATGTTATTGTTTCTATCACAATTGCAATTATGCTTTTGTTTTGAGAATTGAATAGAACTTATTTTGTTCCTGATAATAAGAAAAAGGTGGGAACTATGCCATTACTCCAGTGAGGAACAACCATTTTGGGTCTTTTGTCTTGCACAAAACTTTGTGACAAATCACTTCCCTCACTCAATTAATGAAGAGATTGGAGGATTTTTTTTTTCATTACAGCACAAGGACCACATTACCTCTTTCTTTCTGGAATGTAGAGTTAGAACTTAACAAATCAATTCCTAGCAAAAGTTCATATGACTAGTGGGCAGATTTATGCAATAAAAAGAAGGAAATTGGGAGAAGAAAAGCAAATTTTCCTCCAAAAATTTTCAAAAAAAGGACTGATATATTTTTTGGTGAAAACAAGAATTGATATATCGGTTGAAGGAAAAAAAAAATCAAACCAAGGGTAGTCTATAATAATATGAGAGCTTCTACACAGGAAGAACCCCAACTAGTCAAAGTTGATAAGAAGGTAAAGACACAAAGCAAACCTTAATTCTACTAGTACTAATGCTAAGAAAAGACGACAAACTCAGGAATTGCCCAATTCCAGTGGAACTACTTTCATATAAGTATGGTAAATTCTACCAAACAATTGACCCCAATAAAAATAAGTAAATGCCAAAACTAACATAAAATACCACTTAAATTAGCTCTAAGAGAACAGCCTCTCAACTCAAAGAACAATCATCAAAGAAAGGAACTGAAGAAGAAACAAAAGGCCCAAAAGCATAATTAGAGGAAAGAGAAAAGAGATAAGAGAGAACCAATAATTTCCAAAGAGATTTTGAATCACTCTAGCTGCACCACTAATTTACCTCCAATTTCCAATACCCTTCAGCCCTTTCCTTGAATTAAGCCTAAAACCACAACTTCTTTGATTGATTGTGAGACCATAGTTTTTGTTTCAATAAACTAATATCAGCCTCAAATTTCTCAATAACCCCAAAACCCGATTCCTCCAACTAAAAATTTTGTGAGCTATTTTTCACTATTTATTCCCACAAACACCAAACCTACTTTCTGTCAAAAATCTCACCTTCTTATTTAGAAGAACAATGGAGAAAATCAAAGCACCAAGCAGGTCAACTAATGGCTTAACTAATTTTTTTGGGTAAAAAATCTTATTTTCCTTGTATCATTATTTTTCTGTTCTGACAGCTTGTCAAACCAGTTCTTCAGACACCATTGTCTGAAAATTCTGAGTCAGTTTTCATTGCTTTGGGTAATTGAGCTCCAGCAATGGATTATCCCGGATAACTAAAAGCAAATGACAGACTAAGGGAGGAAAACATCATAGTTCCTACTTAAAAGATCAATGGAGATATTCAAAGCATCAAGCCCAAATGTGCCAGACTAATGGACAAACAGCATCAGTCAGGGGCCTTCCTCTTCAGGTGGAATACAAGTGCACTGCCCATTCAATCAGTTACAAAATACCAATAGTTTCCATGTATGCTAGCAATAGTTATCTATAAGTGAATCTTGGGGAATGAAATTTCACCTATTTACTTTCTCTTTATGGAAGAAGGTTTTCTTTTTGGTGCAACATGGAAGAAGTTGAATGTATCTTAAGATCATCAATGGTGCTTTGGAGTTCATTTTGACACATTCATTTTTCTCATATTGGGGTCACCACCAAAAAATGCAAATAGATCATGGTGCAAAATAAATAGTCAAAATCTTGACTATATCAACCTTTACATTAAAGTAGACTTGTGATTACCAGAAATCAAACAAGAATAAAGCAGAGAGTACAGGCCTCCCTTTGGAAATGCAAAAGAATCATATTACTAAACATGTACCAAACAACCTTGTATATCCTTTCATTACCCACCATAGATATATTTGCAGGGAAGAAAAGTTAGAAAGAGGCAACCGCTTCAAAATCAACCAAACCAAAGAAAAAATACTCTTGTTCTTGTAGAAATGAAAATAATGACCAAAAAATAAATCCACTACCAATCATTTATATAAATGGAAAAAACCAGAAGAAAATATAAGGTAAAACATATGAAATCTGAGAAAAAGAAGAAGATATTAAAGCCACCATCATGGACATGGGAGGCGGGGAGAGGTACTCTGTCAAACACTGTACTCACCAGAGCAGAGGCAATTTGTTGCTGACAAAACGATTCAGCAAGTGGAAGGACCAAGTATAATGTCACTGAGGGCCATTGGTCCAGAGCCGATCACAGATCGTTCAGTGCCACTGGCAGCCTAAAATCAAAGGCGCAGATTAATCTCTCTGGTTAAGGCTGCATTAATTTATTAAACTTGACATGTGGTAAGGGCTTACTCTCTGTCTGGACCGGCTTGGTCTCGCTCCCTTCCCGTTTGAGGGTTTGGGTGGAGAGGATGAGGAAAGCAAGGCTGTGCAGAATGGGCTTTTGGCATTTAGAGGTAATTAGAAATCGTTATGTTCAGATTTTGCAACTGACAATCTGAATGTCAAGACAATTTTCAAATAATATTTTCAATGGAAACAATGGGGGCTACAGAGATATTTAGAATATCCTCTCTCCATTTGAAGTGTTGGAACAGAAAATAAGCTACAGTGCAAACACTGAAACACATGAAACAGAGAACGCATCATGCCATGGCTGTCAAACACTGCTCTATGCCTTGGTTCATTCTTCATATTCACTACTGAGACAAGGCTTATAACCAGCCACTTTTATCTCCATAGCCAATTCTTCCAACTTTGCATAAATTACATCACACTGAGGATGCTTTTGATCCCTAGACGTAAAGCAATTTACAACACCACTAATCTCAATCCAACTACAACCTGCCTCCTTCCTCAAACCCTTCTCTCTCATTTCTTTCCTCACCATTTCAACATTGTCCCACTTTCTCTCTTCAGCATAAATATTTGACAATAAAACATGGTAGCCAGCCATGCCATTTCCTTTCTCCATCTCAAGCAACCTCTCAGAAACCACTTTCCCCAATTCAAACTTTTTGTGTATCCTACAAGCACCAAGAAGTGAACCCCAAAGTCCCACTACATTACCCTCATCACCCAGTTCATTAACTAGTTCATAGGCTTCCATGACCATCCCGGCCCTTCCTAACATGTCCACAACACAGCAATAGTGCTCAGGTTTGCGTGCAATCATATATTCATCTTCCATTGATTCAAATATTTGGAGGCCTTCATCAACCAATCCAGAATAACTGCAAGCTGACAAGACAGCAACCAAAGTGACGGCATCAGGTTTCATGCCAGAGAGTGGCATCGACTGAAACAAAGACAGAGCTTTCTCACCCAGTCCATGCTGGCCATAGCCTGAGATCATAGTGGTGTATGTGACAGAATTTATCTCAGGTAGTCTAGTGAAAACTCTTTCAGCATAACTGATTGCACCACACTTTGAGTACATGTCTATTAGTGCTGTACCAACAAAGACATTTTGATCCAGGGTGTGGCGAAACGCAAACCCATGGAGCTGCTTCCCAACACCAACTCCTCCAACTGGACTGCAGGCTGGAAGGATAGATGCGAGTGTAACCGCATTAGGCAACTGCTGTTGTTGGAGCATCTGCCGGAACACAATTAAAGCCTGTTCAATCTGCCCATTCTGACTGTACCCAGAGATCATGGCATTCCAAGTGACTTGATCTCTATCATGAACACAATTCTTCTCAAAAAGCTTTTCTGCGGCATCAATCAAACCAGCCTTCGTATACATATCTATAAGATAACTGTCCATTCCCTCAAATTGAATCCAATGCCTGAAGAGATAAGCATGGGTCTCTTTTCCAATTTCCTGATTTCTGAGATTTGATGCAGCCGAAAGTAGAGCTGTGGCTGTTATGGAATCAATCATGAATCCTTGCTTCAGCATCTCATACACAAGCATCAATCCTTCGTCGTCCAATCCATTCTGTACAAAAGCAGAAACCATGGTATTCCAAGAGACAAGATCCCTTTCCGGCATTTTATCGAAAACCGTGAATGCAGCCTCAACAAAATCACACCTCGAATACATAGCAATTAGAGCATTTGAAATAACAACATTTGATGCCATTAAATTCTTAATCACATAAGCATGAAGCTGTAGCCCAAAGTGCAGTTGCTGCAACTGTGACACGGCTGTCAAAGCAGTGAGGAAAGTTACATTATCAGGAATAATCTGATACAAGTCTAAGACTTTAAGGAATAGATTAATACCTTCAGCAGGGAGATCATTTTGCACATACCCACTAATCATGGTGTTCCAAACTTCTATATTTCTCTCTGTTGACAAATCAAATATCTGCCTTGCAGAAACCATGTCTCCAAGTTCTGAATACATGAAAATTGCTGAACTTGCAGCAAAAAGATTGCTAACAAACTCACTACCCATTTTGAGAAGCAAACCATACAGAACACTGGAGTTCTTCTGATCCCCACTACTTGCCGCTGCTGGAAAGACATTGATGAAACTAACAACTGTTGGTTTTATTCCCATATGTATCATCATCCTAAATTGCTTCAAAGCTTCAACAAATCGTCCTGTTTTGACGTACCATGCAATTATAGTATTCCATGCTACTGCATTTCTCTTAATCATACCATCAAACAATGTCTGTACAACATCAGATTGAGAAAATTTGAAAACTCCACTGCCATTTCCATCTTCTTGGATTTCAAAGGATGGGCTCAAACAATTAGAGTACATATTCAGAAGAGAATTACCAACAATTCTACTTGGATTTGCATGAGAACGAAGAATCTGACAATGTACAGATTTTCCAAATTTTAATTGTTGAGTTTCAGCACAAGCTTTAAGCACGGAAGAATAAGTATAGGAATCAGATCGTGTGTTGGGACAGTTCTTCATTCGGACATAGAATCGAAGGGCTTCATTAGGCATGCCATTGCAGATGAACCCAATAATGATCGTGTTCCAAAGCACAGTTGTGGGGCGGGGAATGGTATCAAAGAGGTGGCGAGCAACCTCAGGTTGTCCTTCTTGGCATAATTGGCAGAGACGGGATCGAATTGTGGGAGTCTTAGGTTTAGACTTTGAGGATATCTCTGTTTGTAGAAGAGATTGAGAGTTTTCACTGATAATATGAGATTGTTGTTTATCTTGTACTTTGGTGGGAAGATTTTCTATTGGAGAGATTGAATACGAACAGTTATGGAGTCGGTAAGGTTTACAAGGGTTATGATATGAGTTAGGGATGGGGACAGGAGGCAGTGTGAAGGACCTTGAGGCCATGGGTTGTTGGCCTTCGTCTTCCCCACTAGTGAGGGGGCATGTCTATTGTATGTGCAGCTGATACAGAGTCTTATCCTATCTCAAGAAACTTGTTCAGTCGAATGAGCTGTGACAATAAAGTGGATGTTGTCTGCTGCAATAAAATAAGAAATCCCATATATTAAACAGGTAGTTTCCTTGGAGAAAAAGCTGATGACAATGAAAGAAAAATTATTCACAGGATGTTAGAGTTGCAAGTGTAAAAACACATGGTTCTCATTGTGAAGAATCCAAATGGGGAAAGCACTTGTTCATTTTTTTTTTTAAAAATAGCAACGATCTAGATAATTTTTTATAAAGGCCGTACCCAGTGCACAAGGCTCCCATGTTTAGCAGGGTCTGGGGAAGGTCAAATGTAGACAGCCTTATCCTTGTTTCCAAAGAAGCTGTTTCCAGGACTTGAACCCATGACCAAGCATTCAGCAAGTGAGCACTTGACCAGCGTTCCAAGCACGACTTCTGATCTAGGTAATTTTTTATGCTTCTCAATATAATTGAAACAAAACCATCTATCTAGAGAGTAAGACTAAAGTAACTTATTTCAATTGAAAATAATGAGGAGTCTGTAAATGTACTAGTTGCAATTTTAGCAGCCATCTCTAGTAATGAGTCCTACGCTCTTACATCATTCGGTTCTTCAAATCCTAAAATTTACTAAATATCATGAAAACTGAAATGTAAAACTCTCTCCATCCTCATAAATCTTGAAGGACTATTATGTATTTGGTCAATCACTTGCACGTGCAAGATCATATAAACAACCCTTTTCACCGTCAAAAAAAATAAAATAAAAGGAAAAACAAAAGCTAAAAACTATTATTTGCACAAGCTAATGATGTGTTGCTCCATAAACTGTCGGTCTGTCATATAAATATTGGGTGAAAGTATATCTGGTCGGCCCAAAAACTGTATTTGGCATGTCGGATGGAGCATAAATTTTTTTGACATGTAGATCCCAAGTTTCCTCACAGACCCTGTCAAACTTCAGGTCAATTGGAGTTGGCCAAAACAAAGCTTTGAAATACATGTATAACTGAGGGCTATGGAAGGGTGCATGGACAACTGAAAATGCATGGATTCGTGGACATACATGGGAATGTATTTGATTGAGTTTTAATCTGGAATTTGACAAACAGCCAATATGGTCCTATATCTGGTCGGAATCGCCAAATCATCCTGCCACCGGACATAACTAAATGGGTTGCCATATAATATACATTGGCCGTATAAAATTCTGAAGATAGAGAACAGCAAAAGAGCCGTTTTACTCTCTTAGACAAAAACTCAAACACCTGTCATGCGTCGTTAAAATTAACACTCCTCATGATTTCAATGAAATTTATCAACTAAAAAAGACACTTCATTTATCGCGCCCAAAAGCCATAAAATTGCTCAAACTAACACCCCCAGCATCCTATATTTTACTCTGTACTGCGTGGTTCCATTCGTTAGATTAAAATCAAATAAACGTAAAAGGGTTGATCAACTAACCTTTTTGTAGTCTTCGGATGATTAAATCGATTAGCGAACCCCAGACGATCGTGCAATTATCAACAATCCGAAATTTTCTTCTTGTCTTCCTAAGACTTGTGGTGGTAATGTGATATTCCCCTTCAGATAAGAAGTGAAAAGGCAAAAGCAGGAGAGAGGAGAGCAAACAGAAAGTGGCGCGAACGCAACAGACACCCTTTAGCTTGCCTCTTGAGTCTTGACTCTTGACCCGAGAATCGATTCTGGACAATTCATTGTAGTTTCTCCTTATCTGTCAAACGGCGAAATGGAGAGCCCATGGCCACAAGCTTGAAATTTGAAATCCAAAGATACGTTAATTAAGTAAAATTGGCTGGGCCACAAATATGGGGCCCTTAACCTGAAATCCTATGGACTTATCTTGGGTTGGATTTATGATTTGAACTGTCAAAGTCCAAGAGAATATTCAAAAGGGTTAGCAAACCTTGTGAAGTTCTAACTGTCATGTGCTGACATATTTTTTTTTTGGCAAGAGAATATTAACCGGTCATGTAGCCATTGCATCAATGCAATGGCCAATGAGAGTGCGCACAAAAGCATTGGTTTAGATGAGATTTTTTTATTTCGCTGGGGGCTGAGCGGTATTTTTGCATGCTCCTGTGTGACTGTGTCTAGTAGCATTTTCTTTCCCTTTTTATATAATGGAAATACTAGGGGTTGAAGCTTGGCTGTTCAGCCCATGGGTTAGGTTAGGGTTGAGATTTCCAGGCCAAGGATAGGGTCAGGCCGAGCAAGTCGGGCCTGGGCTGAGCTCGGGTTGGTCTGGCCTTCTATATATAAATATGTAATATATAATTAAAGATAATAATATCATACACTCAGTAAACTAAAACAATGCTAGCTTGACCTAACCTAGCCCTATAATGACAAAAATAAGGGCTACCAAGGTCAATTAGGGCCGAGCTTGGTTGGGTTGAGCTCGGTAGGACTGGGCTTGGGCTGTGATATCCTAACTCGACCAGGCTGCAACCCTAGGAGATCCATTAAAAGAAAAGAATCACATATAGTGAAAGAATAACACTCAACTATCTGTCACGTGGTCCCACTCATGTATTACCTCTATAGGTACCACAGGTTGTGAAATACCAAAATCCTCTCTTGAGGGTTTCCTCCAACTTCAATTGGTTGTTGTCATCCGGATTCGAGTCTTGATAGAGAGGTATAGTGATTAGAGTTCTCTCTTTTTGACTCATAAATGTCTCCTCCTTTAGGGGAAGAGAATTGACTCTAATGGATAAGACAAAAGTTTGCTCCAAATCTCTAGGTACTGCTCGACCGGGTCAGTCTCCTTTTATTTAGATGTATGTGTGGTTCTCTATCACATGGAGTAACCCATGTATATTGCACTAGGCATAGACGTCTAGAGGGACCCCTTTAATACATCAATCATAGAAGTAATTATCAGGTGTTCTGCTTCCTCTTAGCCCTTCTCCACTTCTAATACCTTTCTCAATTGCAATGGAATCTAGTCTTTTCCTTATTTCTTTAACATTACGATCAGTGTTATGGTGTGAAAAGACATGATTGAAACAAATGCAAGGAGTGAAAATGTAGGTACTAATCTTTTTGTTGTTCTTGTTCTCCTCTTCAAAATTTGGGAAAAGGAACGTAGCGCAGTGTGTGTCTGCGCCAGACACATGTCCAGCATATGAAATGACTGGCACAGTGACACACCCCCCTGAAAGGTGGAAAGGACCAGGGGTGTGTAGGTCATTTTGCATGCGACTGTGTGTGAGCACACACACACGCCGCGCTGTGCAACCGGGAGGCATTCTTTCTCCCTTCAAATTTTTATTTGAGAATCTCGGTTCTCCATTCATACAACATGTCATCCGGTTCATTGAATGCATCTTTGATCTCTTCTAGCCAGTCCTTCACATCTTTTTCTCGCATTTGTTTCTCTTCTGCATCCTCAAGCACTGACCAGATGGCCTTGAGTGTTGTAGAACAGCTTGTTCACTTCTTCATTGACACCAAAGACCAGCCTCCGCTTTTGCTCATTCTGCTGTTGAATGATTGAGGTGCTGCAACGCTATGGAAACAAGTGTTATGAAGCAAAATTGGGTGGTGCAATTCTAATCTGATGCACATTTTTATTTGCATTTCTCGTGATGTGTTCTTAGAATCTAAAGTAAAATCAAACCTGAAACTAATTGGCTGCAAAGCCTTATCATTGATAGTAACCTTTTGATTTGAACTTGGTACCCCAAAGCTGTTTCTTGATGTGATGAAAAGATTCATATCAAAGTCTCTCACAGGGAATGCAGTCAAAAGCTATAGTTCCACAATATATTCTATATATGAAGAATTCCAATTTATTGACATTCTGAGCTGGTCCCTAAGCTCTAATATTGAAGTAGTTAACAAGCAATTACAAAACCACTACTTGTGTTCTTGTATTCCCTTAGTGCAGTAGAATACATTTATCAAAGGTCAGAGGAGCACTGGACGTCTACAAATTGAAATCTGTCTCCACTCCATTTATCTAGTCATGCCCAGCCATCGGATGCACACCGGATGTGCTGGAGAGGATCTGAATCCATACCAAGCTCTCCATTGTCGCCAAAAACACACCATAACCTAATTTTTTAATGGGTCAGAGTTTGACCTTTCTACCTAAAAAAAAGGGGGAGGGCGAGGGGAGGGGAGGGGAACGGAAAGGAGGGGGGGGGGGGGGGGAGGCAAAGAGTGAGAGATTTGATACTTGATCTTTGTGTTCAAGCTGGTTTGAAACCCAGCCCATAGCCACCTGGCTCACCCCAATGATCTATGGAAGCACCAATAAAACAACCCTTGGCCACGGAAACAACAATATTACAGGTTGAATAACAAAAACCCAAAAAATACAATAAAAAATTGAAGCAGTTGAAGTTCTTACTGGCTAAGTAAGTTGGAAAAATCAAGGAAGTTAAAAGCCATTCATTTTGGCTCGTCACATGTAACATATCATATACGCGTTTATTCGGTGACTACACAACTTGAAACAAGAAGTGAGCAGCCGTTCTATTAATCACAACCAAAGAACAGCACCTTCACTCTCATATTCTGGCTAGGTTTTGATGGATAGGACTTGCAATAAGGTTCAATTAGTGTGGTTCAGAAAAACTAATTGGTGAAGATTTTGCAATTACTTGGGAAATTGGAAATAGCTACCATATAAATCTCTGGATCCCAGGTTCATGGTCCCAATGGAAAGGCCGAAACAAAAACATCAGCATTGTGAAGGTATTGACTACTATGTAAAGGATCCCCATAAGGAACCAACTTTTGTCATCTTTAATCTGAGAATGAAGAATCAAAAAAAAGAATGGTATGGTAAAATATCTGAACTCGATCAATGGAGCAGGGATGAGAACTGCTGCAGAGGCGCAGAAAAATACCAATATCCAGATATTCTTTTGAACCTTTCCTGCCAAAAATGAACAGAAACAATTTCCTTAGTGTCATTAGGAAAACTAAGACAAACTGAATGCCAAGAGATTCGTTACTGACCCAAGTTACTGCATATGGAAAGCCATGAGTAAGCATAAAAAGGAACCAGAATGTACTTCATTGACCAATGAGCTCTCATAACCTTCCGCCAGACATAAAAAGTGTAATGCCGGTTGTCAGCAAGGAGATATGGGTGTGCTATGCTGCAAGGGAAAATTAATTGAGTGCAAGTATGAATCCCCCATGACCCCCCCCCCCTACCCTCCCACACACCAAAAAAAAAAAAAAGTTTGAAAAGGAAGTATGAGATCGCATGCATAGTATTGGAGACCATTCAGCCAGTCACCGAAAAAGAAAAAAAAAAGTTGTAACAACAAAGTTATAAAAAAGAACACAGATTAATAGCCACAATAATTTACAACTACATTATAAATTTAAGAAAACTCTACTATAGGACTGTAGGGCATCCAAACCAACATGCCCCAACCCAAACCCCAGTCACATTTTCCACATAGCTAAACAGAAAACTGGGATTGCGTCTAAAACTCTGTTTCTTTGGACATAACATGGCTGGTGAAGAACATGAAACCATTCATTAAAGAAATAGTCTCATTCAGTTTTGGGGCATGAAATAGTGGGCCCTGCTATATAATGTACATTCCATATGTTTCTTTGAGATGAGATAACTTCTGTAGTGAAAAATATTTTACATTCTTAACTTCCGGCCATTTTACGTCCAAAAGAAATGGAGCTGAAGGGAAAATCATATTTGCATTTACAGACCTTATAAAAATTCACCTCAAGTACCTGAAAAAATGTACAGCAAGAAACCCAGCCAAAAGAACCACAAGCCCTTTAATGAAACTCATGGGCCTCATTCTCCACAATGTCCTGCATAAGACTTTAGCTCGGCCTAGAGTGAAATGCAATGGAGCCATGGCCAGAGCAGTAACCAGACTAAAATACATTATCTGTGCAAAATGTGGGGAGATAGAATGAGCTTCTTTTGCACCTGCAATATCATGAATTATGCAATGTCAGATAAACACTTTAGTTAATGAACAGAGAAGGAATGGGAGATTTAAGTTGATAGTACCAAGAACTATACTTCCATTCCAAAGGACAAAAGTGACAAAGGCCAGCAATACCAACAAGAATGGACCGAACTGCAGCAAAATCTCCCACTTCAAGTGCCACAATCTAAAAAAGATGGTGCTAAATTCATCAAACAGACCTGCAATATAAAATGCCAGTATGCTATTTTAAAATTAAAGCATGACGTATCAACAACAACTTCTTAAAGCATGACGTATCACTGTCATTAATTCTGAATATACCAGTCAATAGTTCAAGTATTTCATGGAAAGATTTTATAGAAGCCATAGAACAGACATTGTGCCAAGAAATTTTCGCCCCGTTTTGGGAGGTAGTGGGGTAGTGGCATTTTTCAGTGTGCCACAAAAGTAATCCAGTGTTCTGTAAAACTGAATTACCTTCCCCCACCGAAACTTGGATTGATATGATTTCTGAGGCATTGCAACACCAACTTTGAGAGCTAAAAGTTTCATCCATTGAGCTTCAACAGAATCTGCCTCGAAGACAACTTAAAACTCTATTGAAGGTACTGTCACATGCAAAATACCACGGCAAACCATTGCACATCAACTTCAAGCTTTGCTACCTGCCACTGCACTACAATACTCTAGGCTTCTTTCAACATACCCCCAGCATACTGAGCTTGAACACTGCTGCTTCAAAATACCAGACCCACATTTATGAGAGAGTTGGCTGCCTGCATGGCTGCACCTCTCAGATACTGTTAAGAGAGGGTGTTGCCAACAATGACAACACAACTCAAGCATCTCTGCCCATGATTGACTGACACACTCACAGCTGCCCAGCAGCTCAACTGACCATCCAGACTGCCACATGCTGAACAAGTAGAGCAGTTTTAAATCCCACAAAACAATGCTCTGTCTCTCACAGAACTCACAAGGTCAAGGCTAAATTAAGTTTTCAAATCAATGGTAGTGGGTATGATCCCCTACTCTTTATTTATAACTTCACGGAAACAAGCAAAATAGGAAACCCTTCATGTGGTAAGGAAAATCCCTTACAACTTAAGTTTTGTTTTTTTTGGTAAAGCCCTTGCAACTTAAGTCTCTCTTCAAAATAGAAGCTATTCTAGAACATTACAAAATAGAAACGAACTACTTAATCGCGTATACAACTTAAATTCCTAATATTTGGATATATAGAATTGGCCATATGGCCCATTACAGTAGTAAACCCAAAAATATAATGCCCATGACCCATTCAAAGTAGAAGCTATTCTAAAACATTACCATTGGATATTAGGTGCACCTAGATGTACCAAAGAGAGATTCTACCATGCAGCTTCTTTAAAGTGAACGAGTAGATCACTAGGAATTTGGGCACAGCCATTACAACAAAATGTGATTGTAAAGAAAAAAACATGAATAAATATCTGAATATGATGAAGCAAATTGTTGAAGTTCACATCAATTCTTTTTAAAAGATCCATTACCATGTCATATGTCTAAAGTTACACCACTAAATGAAAATATAATATAAATAGAATATATCTTTCGCAAAAAGTCATAAGGATATTCAAAACCCAACTAGGCAACAACATAAGAACCATCGAAAAGTTTACATTTGAAGGAGATGCAAGCACAAAACCTGAAGAATGAGTCAATGAAGAGGTATTCATTACGGACATAGAATGGCTGGCAACATTCATAGCACCACTACTCTTTCGCTTTCTCAGGTTCAAGTATCCTGGAACACTTCTATTGTCAGTTAATTGAATACTTTTCCTGATTGATAGACCAGCATCATTCAATTGTATATCTTTTCGATTAGGAGCTAGCAAAAAATTAATAGCCCCAGTGCATGCAACAAAAAGCATCCATATAACATTTGTTTGCCGAATGAATACTGCCAAGGCTCCAAGCTGTCAAAATAAAGGTGGATGTAAGAGGAAACTAACACTAGTCAAAATCTATCAAAAAGAAAAAGGTATATTGCTGAATCAAATTTTCCTTTTCAAATTGCACAACAATTCTTACTTATCTTCAGCAATTCCTTTACCACATAGCATGGTTCAAGAAGTCGCCGGTTTCGGTTTCAACTTGAACCAGCACGAAACATCAAGTGACTCACTAGGCATTTAGGATTTCGACCAAAACTTCCAAGTTTTGTCGAAACCTAGGGTAGAGTCTGTCGTGCCGTTTTGTATTGCCGAAATGTTATAATCACATGATATAAATACATACATTTGATCAAGACATTCACTGTTTCGATTGACCTATACTGAAATTTTGACATGACTCGTGCGAAACCTGCTCTCAAGGTTAAACCTCAATTTTAAGTGGGTTTTGGTCATTCCACCTTCAATTCTTTGTGGAACAAGTTGTTAGAAGCTTGAATAAATCACTACAACTAAGATTTGGAAGGTTTAAGGGAGATTAGTTGAAGATTCAGAGTTTGAGGTAGTAGTGGGTTCAGGCAGCCGGGACAGTGGCGTGCATCATAATTTCCCAAAGGCATATCTAGCGTCGGGTATGGTGAGGTTTATCAGCATGGCTCTTCATTGTTTTCATTTTGTATTACTCATGATGATCAGTCACAAGGTGTGGCACTTTTTGTTGATAGCATTTTCTTCTTCCCAGGGCCCCAACGGCCCTATCAGTCAGGGGAGACACATTTGCATCATCTTCCTAACAGTGATCTATATCCGAGGTTGGGCTACCTAGGATATCTGGGTGATGAGACATATAAAGCTGTTGTGATGGACTTTGAGCTTTTCTTCTGACATACCATGACATGGCCATCTTTTATGATCGAATCAGAGGATCGGTTTCGTCGATGGCAACAATCTTTCTCATCTTTCGAGCCTGCCCGGAACTCCATGGTATTGACATAGAGTAGGAGGAAAGGCAGGGAACTTTTGCTTATTTGCACCTTTGGGCCTTCATGTGAACTTGTGATTTGTGAAGTCAGTGTCGGTGATTGTACAATTGCACCTTTGATGTAATATTCTAACATTTAGTAATATTAAATGATTTTTCTCCGTTTGACACTTGCAATTGCATATTTTAACCAGTTTCTTTATATTTGGTATGTTATAATACTAAATCATGTGTGACTTAGGTTATCTTAAAGTAAATATTAGGCATGGTATGGCAAACACTGCCAACCTAGGGACTATGGTACGAAACCAAACTAAAAATTTGAGTGTGTTTTTCAACAATCTTAAGGTCTCACTATGTTTAGAGATGCTTAACTAGGGCCTCTGCCAAGTATTAGCCCAAAATATGGTCGTTTAACCACCGAAATAGTAAAACGAATCCACCATCGAACCCCTGCAGATTTTCGACCAGAAGTCAGTTGAAACCTGAAATAAAATGGTTTTGACTAGGGTTTCTTCTTGAACCTTGCCACATAGACCATAATCAAATACTAAGAGCTGAGGCTCTCCACCCTTGAGATCCTCAAGTTCAAGGCTATGTTAAGTTTACTTTAAGTTCTTTTACAGGAAATGATGACTCAGATTTTCACTGTGATGCCGTTTTGCTGATGCACCTCCAACAAGCAGCGGGTGTTAGCATTTTGATCCTCGCAGGTAAGAAGAACTGACTGAGACAGGACTTTAGCTTTGGATGTCACACATAAAGTACAGATTACAGAAGGTCATCATTTTTCTTGTTTGGAGTTGTCAGAAAAAAATAACCAGAGATTCTAGGGGAAAAAAAATCAACGTCCAACCTCAAGATTGTGGAAATTGATTGTATGGAATGTACATTATATAGCAGGGCCATCAAATTAAGAAGCTCCAAAGTTTGGCGGGTGGGTGGGCATGTGTATACATGTTTCGTTTAGGAGTAAGGGAGGCAAACAAGGGAGGAGTAATATAAGCTGATCACTCTCTAAACAAATCTGCGTGACTGAGCAAGGAGGAAAATAACATAAGTATCTCTCTGGACTCCTAAAAATGTGTTATGGGGTGATTCATTGCAGGAAGATTGATTTTTTTTATTTTTTACAAAGCAGGATTATCAAAATTTTAAAACAAATTTAAAGCACCAGAGAAAAAATAGTTGCATTTATTGTTGTTGTTGATGCACTTATTGTAGATAATTGTTTAAGAGATGAAGCCTAGGCTTGAAGCAGAGATAACAATAAGACAGAACAATAATAAGTTTTCTAACTGAAGAAATCCAGCAGAGATCTACCTATTGTGCAACCTTTAAGAAGAAAGAGAAGAAATAATTGACCAAAGGCTGCAAAGTAAGTTACATCTGTTTCTCTCCAACTTTTGTTTTAAGACCAATTTCAATCTTTCTTTTCACCTATGAGATCCCTTAACCTAAGTTTTAAACAAATTTCAAACTTTCTTTCCACCTATTAGGATCCGTTAACCTAAGTTTTAAATCTCACTTTGTCTTGGCCTAACTTTCTAAAATATCAGTTTTTGGCCACTAACCAAATTGATTGCAGTCACTGAGATTTCAGTCAAAGGTATCAGATTTTGGAGTCATTTTGGCCAAAACAACCATTTTAACCTAGATAAAAGAATAATTCCTTGTTTTAAACCATTATAGCAATTGAGAGCACACACAATATCTAATTTTCCACTCCTAGAGACATCAAAAGATGGCAAGCAAGAGAGGTAGATGTTTCCGAATACTCATGTGTGTGTGTGTGTGTGTGTGTGAGAGAGAGAGAGAGAGAGAGAGAGAGAGAGAGAGAGAGATTATCTACTGATAGTATTTTGTCCAACACATGCTAACAGTGCCATGAAATGGGGAAATTCATTCTGGTTTCTCATGATAGAGAATGTAGTGAAAGAGCGAGGTGCAGGCAGATGGGAAATATTGAGTTTCATTGTAGGGCGGGGATCACCAAGGCCTTAAAAAGAGATGGAGATGTGACAACCAAATTCCCAGTCTGAAATTACTGAAAGATACCAAACTTTCAATTTTTAAGAGAACTGAGCGGGAAAATGAAACAAATTTAGGTTGAAACAAAGCATCTTGCTCAAAAAGTTAAGATAGCTAGCCAAAAAAAAAAAAAAGATTTAGCTTAACTTGATCCTTGAGACACATATGCTGCATATTCTCAGATAACTGTTTAACAGAGTATGGGGATGGGAAGAAGACACGAGACTCACTTAGTAATCACATGACTTCTAATGAAATGAGCATGATACCATGACCATGGTACCCTATACAGATGTACTATTAAAGCACTTAAAAGTCGACAAAACAGAACCCCCTCCATAAGCTAATGTGCACCTTGACTGATAACATGCACCATGCTTCTGTTGGATGTTAGCTAGAATCATCTACCTTCTTGCATAAGATCTTCCCAATGTGCCCACTGCCCACTCTAGTGACCCTATGCCCCTTCTCTTCTGCAGATGTTCAACTCCATTGATAAGAAATAAAGTTCTTTAAAAAAAAAAGCAATTCTGGGAGCAGAGATCAAGGATAATTCCATCTGCTAAATGCATGGTTTGGGTTGTAGAGGTCCTTCCTCAAAATTTTCTTTGGGACTTCAAGAAAAATATTGAAGAGAACAAAAGAAGTCCCCTAGTAATACCTAAAACTAAACTTTGAATCTATGTAGAGCATGCGACTATTCACAGCACCAGCTCGTGAAATTATTTAAAGGTAATTCCTAGTTTCATTGATCAAAGGAATATTTTAAGCAGAAGCTACATAGAAGGAAAGACGGAAGACAAGTTTTTGACAGATAATGCAAATATCAGTACTCCCCCCCCCCCACCAAAAAAAAAAAAAAAAGATTACCTAATATAAATAGATGGAACTAAGAAGGGACCAAGGCTTTAAACGCCACTACTTGCCAACTCATGTGCTAAGGGTTTTAAGTGTCTCCTTTCTAATTGAAGGCTCACAACCCCTTTAATAAATCCATTTGTTGCTTGTTCTCTAAAATATCTTAAAGTCAATCAAAAAATTAATAAAAGAGTTATCTAAGATATATCAACTAAGCAAAGGATAATGCATGTGTGATGGATTATTTAATGGAGTCAAGCTGGTTTCCTTACCATTGAACTGATTAGATAATGCTTCTTCAGACAAGCCAGGTACATGGCAAGCACTGCTGCTACTGAAGCTACATCTGTATAATACAGAAATGTAAAGAACCAGTGGACAGGATACAATGCTATGACAACTGTATATAAAGTTGCCTTTCTTTTATCAAGGCCTGGTCTCAAGTGAGTTAGAATATCATAGACAAGGATGCTGCATATGACTGCCAAGATACCATTCATGGAACGAAGCACTGCAGTTGAACACATATCAGAAACTGATGAAGCTGCTTGCACACACCACATGCCTGGAAACAAAGAAGCAACATGGGCAAGTGAAAGATAGTACCTGCAGTAGGATTAACATGCGTAAATCAATTTCCCACATTACCTTTTCTGCTTATTATTCTAATATATAAGAGAAGTAATACTTGGTAAAACATTGGTTCTGAACAGATGTTAGCAATTTTGATTTCTTCGGATTGAAAAATAAGAACGGAAATAAATACAGCGGTTGTAGTCATAGAGACCTTAAGTATGCAATAACTAGTCTCTATTAAAAGCAGAGTGATGCAGGACTATAGGGAACTTTTCTCTCTTTCCTCTAATTATCCCATAAGCAGTATTAGACTATTAGTTATTAAAAATTCTAGTAAAAAGGCATGTGGTATTTAATAGGCAAACAATTATTTGAGGATTATTGATACTTTTATAATTCCATTTGTTATAATTTTATTTATCCTTTAGATCTGACCTCCATATAAAAGGCCCTGTAAGTGATGTGTGCACGGGAGAGGGAGGGAGATACAATGAAAAAGAGAGAAAATATGGTAGGGGAGAAAAGGGATAAAAGTTGGCTTTTACGGACAAAGCCATGACATCTTGGCCTTATCGAGGAAGCCTGCCTCCTTCACATCAGAGAAAAAATTGGGGATTAATATTGTGCCGATTCTATTACGATAGTGATATTTAAAAAAGTTTTACATTGTTAGAGAACTACTACACAACACCCATAATTCCCACGTACTATAACTACTCCCACACTTCTACAACTACCACCTCACTTACATGCAACTACTAATCAGATATAACTACTACATACACGTGGACTCCTAACTTCATATAACTACTTAGACTCCTGACTTCACCAAACTACTTTACATGCACGCACTTGCGCCACAACTACTCCTTTCCCATGCATGGACCTGTATGCACTTTTGCTGACTATGCAACTGGGCACATAACAGTAAGCCATGAAGCTAAACACTCAGTGGTGCTATTTCCAATTGAAATAAGTATTCACTTGGAGTTGGGTGCTGGAAGGCCCCACAATCCCAGCCACAACCAGTAACAATGACTGTCAGAACATTTATAACACTGACAATCGCAAACATCACTTTTACTTTGAATATTTTATTCACCATCTTGGCACAATGGTCCAAGTGCATGGACAATACACAGCCAAGCTGGATCCTTTTCTGTCACCTGGCAGCTGTGTTGTCACTCAAAATTTGGGGCCACTTGGCCCAGATCACTCTATTCATTTGGCAAGTCTCAGCCCAAAAAAATTCACCGGATGGAAAAATAAATCTTTTTGAAAAGGTTGGACAGCTGATAATACAAGGGGGCCCAATACAAGGTGGACCATAAAATTTAGCATGTGACTAATCCATCCAACAGTTGGAATGACTAGTATACCAGATTCTTGAGCACAACATCCATATACACTTTTTTTTACCAATATCTTGTTATTAAATCACCAGATTTTATTTAATTGATATGACATATAATTAAATAATAATAAATCAATTTAAATTTTACTGACGGCCAAAAATAATGATATACAGTTTGCCATACCATGGATAATATTTAACTGCTAGTTATTTTGCTGACAATTATTCATACCAATAAGGAAACTACCCTCCTTAAGATCTTCATAGAACCATGACAACAGGTAGATAATGGCCATAATAAAAAACCATAGTTAATCCTAAAAGGAAACAGTGGTCGGTAATGTAACAATTATAACCTTAATTTTCCTGATTTACAAAGGAAATTTTTGGTTTGCCCAAGATTACATCAACAAAATATGCAAGGGTATCAAGATCTCACACCAATTCAAAAAAACAAAAACAAGAGGAATGGAGAACTCACAGGCCAGGGGGAGTAGTAATCATGGGATCCCAGCTTTTGAAATTGCCTTTACAATATTGTTGAGCCTGAGGTATGTGGAAGATCTCATCCTGTGCAACAGAGGTACATCTGTTAACATAATGGAGCAGAAAAATTTAAGCCTACTGAGAAAAAATTAGAGAAAACAAACAACTGAAGGGATCACCATGTATGGCTCCGGAACAAAGCGATTGACCATTATGATAATCGGAATAACCCACGAGCTCACCATTGCTGCTACAGCCATCCTACCCATCTCTTTACAACTACCACTCCCTGCAATAATTGTCCACATGTTCAGAAAAAGGTACTTATGTACAATTTTTTTTCTCTCTCTTCATTTTCTTTGGGGTGTATGCATTTTTGGGAAGGGGAGAATCTACAAAAAACAGAAGTTTCCAAAATCTTTCTCCACAATTTGGGAAGACTATGGGAAGTTTCCATTTCAAACCAGCAACTCAGGTCTGAAATAAAAAATCAATAAATCTTAACAACAGAAACTTAACTACCAAGTTAGATTGCAAACCAGTAACTAATGAGTGAGATTTGAGAGACTATAATGAACTACAATTTGGTTTAGAAACAGGGGTACCGCCAGGTAGAAGAAGAAGAAGAAATAAGAAGGGACAGGGAAGGAAAGTTGGGAAGAACATACCAGAGAAGAGAGAATTGGATCCGAATTACCAGAGAATGAAGAAGAAGAGATCAATCAACCAGCAGTCATACAACAGCAGCTTCTTAAAATTCTGTTCTATACATTTATTCCTATTGAATAGGTGAAGATCACCGCCTCTGGTGGCAAAGAGCATCGACATGAAGATCCCTTCGACGCCAGCAATTTCTTGGCCAGAGGGGAGGGTGCCACGGTAGAAGGAACCAAAACCGCCTTGGCCTAGGCGGTTAGAGGAGGAGAAGGAAGAGGTGGAACAGTGGAGAACTTTGTATGAGAAGCGGTGAGGGGGCTTCACATCGGCCGGAACTGTCCAATTACAGGACAGTAGAGAACGGCTATAAAGAAAAGAATAGATAGAGCAGCAGCGCATCCGGCGACTGGTAGAATGAGATTAGAACTGCGATGGTGGTGGCGATGATTGTGAGGCTGGACTGGTTCAGGTGGAGGCGGTGGTGGTGATGTGGTGGTTAGTGAAACCAAAGGCCACGGCGGCGGAGGCGGAGGTTGGCGTGAGGGCATGGCGGAAGCGAAACAAAAGAAACGTTCAAGAAACATAAATCCTCATAACTGACTGGTGAGAGTAGCGACAGGGGAAGAGCCAAAGAAGAAGAAATAGTGAAACACTACTCCTCTTTATGATGATGGTGTCTTGTTCGTGAACAAATTAGAGAACCAAACAGAACATATCAAACAAACATCACTACAGATGGAAAATCGAAGCCGCTTTCTGGATTTAAAGGGTTTTAAGCTCCCAAGCTCACCTTTTCTGAACGATTCAACAGATTTTCCAACTTTCTATAACTCCTTCACCTCTACCTTTCCCTCCAACAATCCCCTCCTTCAAGAATCTGTACCTATTGTTTCAAAAACTTCGCTACGCAAAAATCTGAGTACGGATAGCTATGCACCAAGATCTCGCAAAGGAGAGAGCATATGTAAACAACAAATCTCTTAGCATTCTCTCTCTACTGTAATTTTTTTTTTTTTTGGGTAGGATCATAGTTGGAAAACCAGGTTTTCCGACTCGACTCGTTTTCCCAAAAAAATTGATGAGTCGGCCTAGTCACTCCGAGTTAAAAGGAGTCGATGTTTTAGAATTAACATTCACATGTGGGTATTAGTTGTCAAGTCTTCCTACCACGAGTCCCCAACATTTACACCCTACTTTATTTTTTTATTTTCACCCCACCAAATCAACTCGTCTGTTCAGTAGAATAGTATGAAAAGATGCAGAGGCAGCATCAGCGGTGAGCAATTAGAAGAAAGAGATCTTGAGGGAGGTGTTTGCGGCGAGCCTTGAAAGCTACTCGTGTCTTGCATATCAGATCCGCTACTCACCATCTCCCCCGTTGCTTTGCTACTCGTTTTTCTTCTATTCAATAAACAACCAACCCCCACTTTTTGCAAGGGTTCGTAGTGGGTTGGACTCTGAAGTACAACTATTCGACAGGCCATAACGATTTCTTTCCTTATCTTTGTCAATCCTTAAAACTGAATCTGTATCAATGAAACTGTGACACCATATCTAAGCATGAACGGAAAGACCTCGCGCGGCTGGTTTTGTCTGACTCGGACAAAAATACCGAGTCGAGGGAAAATCGGTGCGACTCTGACCGAGTTTGGTTATTTTTTAAGTCTTGACGATTCTTAACTAGGTTTCAAGATTTTTTGTTTACTCAGTCGACCGAGTCAAAATCTGATTTTCCAACTATGGGTAGGATCTCTACTGTAATTTGACCATACCCATAATTTGCAGCTGTTATTGAGACTTGGATACTCAAATGTAATATCAAAAGGGTTTCCTCCTTATTTCCTGCAACCTGTCAGAGCTTGCACTTGCCTGGCCATGGAGAGTTTTTATTACACCAGGACATATATTGTAGATTAATAAAACAGTTTGTTGGATCTATATAGAGGAGAGGAACTGTTAGAGCTTTGAAGTTTATTACTCTCCATTGAAGCATGTTCTTTTGTGTGTTTCAAATTTATTCTGTGCTGGCTATTATATTTTCAATTTTCTTTTCCTTCCATACCAATTTGATTCATGTTGAAAATCACAAAGATTGGAAGGCACTGATAATTTAATTTTCAAGAGTTTAAGTGTATCTCTAGTCTTTAGTTGTAAGTAGGGACTCTTGTGAGGAAGTGTGGCATGATTTGCACAATGATTTGATCCTAAGGAGTGGGACTGGGACGAAGGTTGCAGCGATGCTGGGGCGTTGGTTGAAGAAGAAGAAGAAGAAGAAGAAAGAAGAATGGAAGACTTAGTGGTAGGTCCCACTTTTTTTATGTTAAAAAAATAAAAAATTAGAACAGGGTTATTTTAATTGAAGGGTGAAATTGTCATTTAAATTTTATATTTAACATCTTCCATTTAAAGGTGTCGGGTATATATTTTGAAAATATAGGAGGTTGTACTATATTTAGGGCAAACCTCAGGGGGTTGCAATATAATTTTTCCAAATAAAAATGATAGTACACCAATTATCAGGGCACAATCCTGTGGAATAGGTGTTCAGATGGATAGAAAATTTTATGGGGTAACAACTACAACTACGCTACTAAGCCTTATCCCAACGAAATAAGTTAGGTACATGGATCTTTACCCTCCAATCAGTTCTGTTCGAGGTCATATTTGATACAAGGCCTAAGCTATGCATGTCTTTCTTTACCACTTCTCCTAGAGTCATTTTAGGTTTGCACTTGGCCCTTTTAGCTCCTTCAAGCTGAATCAAATCACCCAAAATCTTTGGATACATTCACTTTTTTATTCAACCCAGAAATCCAAATCTAATAAGCAGCCAAACATGGGCTTAAGGGACAATTGAAAAGAAAGTTCTCTGAAAAACACCTAACTGATAGTTTTGGTTTACTTAAAAACACAAATTTCTTTAGAAAAATTCTCAACCAACTAATTCACCCAAACATGAACAAAAATTTTAATATGATTTTTTATGCTTTTTATGCAGTGGCATAATCGTGGCTGGACCTTAGTTAGTAAATACGCGTATAATACACATATTATATGTGTACCCAAATTTTTAAACATATAATATTCCTGTCCCCATATTTTTCCATATTTTTATAAAAAAAATGTGTTTTTAATCGATAGAGTATTATACTCATATAATACGCGTATTATACATATTATACATTTTTTTAAAAATAAAAAAAAAATACCCAAAAGATTAGAATTTAGGGAAACGATTTCACTTTCCCTTTCGATTTGCGTTGAACATCCAACCGTAGCAGGCAACAGTAGCCGCCCTCCATCTCCAATCATCCTCCCCATCTCCGTTCAACAAAGCGACATTTAAGTCTTGTACTCTCCTCTTGTTTCTCTGGTTTTTGAACTTTGATGGTGGTAGTGAAGCAAATGAATCTGGTGTGATATTGGCGAGAACGGCTCAATCTCTATTCTATTTTATTCTTGTTTTTCTATCTCTTGTAGCTAATGTGTACAGTGGAGATCCATATCTAGAACTCTTCCTCTTGTCTTGTATTGGTTAATTAGTGGGAAGTGGGAACTCATCCCCCTTCACAAGAACACATCTGGTTAAAAATATATGGTTGTCTCATTGTAGATAATAAGAAATGTAATGTTGGAAGAATGATTTAATGATAAGGTAATCAACTTGCTCATCTCATTTTCAGACAATCTACATTCATTTCTTGTAGATTATTGATATTTTGGTATGTTAAATGATAATCTTAGAGATGTTATATAGCATATTACATTATTGTGTTTATTTTAGTTCATAAAATCATGATATTATTTTGTTTATTAGGTGATGAATGCATGTTATATAATGAATATATGTCCGTTTTTTTTAAAGTATTATTGCCGTCTATGCCGTATTATATCCGTATTAAACGCGTACCGTATTATTACCGTATGCGTTTTATGAAGCCGGATTTTTGAAAAGTATTATTACCGTCTAATCCGTTTAATTGCCGTACGTATCCGTTCCCGTTCAATTGCCATTCCCGAAATTACTAACTAAGGGCTGGACCGGCATAATCCGATTAGTAAACTCAGGCCAAAGCAAACGGAAAATTATCTCCTCAATTTGCCTGCCCATCAATTTCCTCAATTTCATCTTATAGAGGGAGGTGGATCCCACTCGGGCAGTGCATTCGGACAAGGGGTAGGATAGTATTTCCACACCCCCTACTAAATAAAATTGAGGAAATTGACGGGCAGCTATATGAGGGGATAAAGATCCAAAGCAAACTCAACCCAAATCGAGGTTTTAGTCTAATAAGGATTGGTAGGGATTTAGTTGTTACTTAGGGTTATAATAGTAATTATCATTTTATTTTGGGTTAGTTACACATGGGATTAGATTGAGTTTCCTAGTTTGAGAAGAGTTGTTTAGTAGTCTATTTTCATATTATGTAAGAGAAATAGTAGTTTGTGACCTCCTTCCTTCATTGTCGCGTTTCGGTTTCACACAAACTATAGCTGTGATCTCTCCTCTCTTGTTTTTTCTAGGTTTCGCCTATTCATATTTTTCTTCTTTTCCCTTTCTCTTAAAACAAACACCACAAAACATGAATAGAAAAAGAAAATAAAATATATCAAAATTTTTTTCCACTTATTATATGCGTGGATATGGTGACAAAGTCTACTAATACAAATGTTTGCCCTTAGTAGATCCTAATATGCCACTATTTCCCCCCAAAAAAATAATGTTTTTTTTGTAGGGAAAGAATAATTTAATAAATTTAAATGCCGGACCGAGTGGACCCTAAGATTAAATTGTGATCCTAAAAAAAATAAAGGGAGAAGCCAGGCAAGGAACAAGAGAGATTCAGATCGTAGCCCCAAACCCAGCCTCAGGCAATCACGCCATTCAGATCGAGTGAGATGAGATTTGTTCCCCACCCTCAAAATACTAGGAAAACAATACGAAAAATAATCCTCTCCAATTCCCTAAAAGTGTGTAATGCATCAGTTTGCTATAGAGATGTCAACATCTGACAGCTCCTCGAACATCCAACAGATCTTTTACATGGAAATCATTAAGCTTAAACGCAAAAGAGGTTACTACTAATCTACCGTGCGGGTCTCCTAGCATTTGCTTTGAAAACTGACCTAACAATCTAACATGCTACCACATCTTGATAAATCTAGCCACTTACAAAGATAAAAACTTCAAAGCCTCACAATCAACTTGGAGTTTTTTTTGTTTTTTCTCTCAAAATCCGGCAAGGCGAGCATGGAGTGATGGAGGTTGCCATTTTCTTCTTGTCTAAAGGGAGCCCTTCTTTACCAAAACCCAAATTAAAAATAAATAAAAAAAAAAGAAAAAAAAAGATCCCTTCGTCACCTGCTTTAGTCTATTCGAAACTTCCTATCCTTCAATTCAGTAAAAATGGGCAATAGAAAGTAGTTGCACCATGAAGTAGAAACTTCCCAATGGTCTTGAGGTCTAAGCCACTCGAATATAATCTGAGCAAAATCTAGACCAAATTTAAGGCCATCGGCAGTCCCAACAAAACGAGGAAAATCAGACCATCGCTAAAAAAGATGCAATTGAAAAGAATCATAGTGAGCTTTTCTCACAATTGGATAATGATTTAAATTAAATCTCTTTCTAATCTACATAAGAGATCGGCAGACTTGGTTCAACATCTGCATTGAAAAATTTGGAGCATTTTAGAGGCCAAAGGTCATTCCAAACCATTCTCGCGCGGGGGGGGGGGGGGTGTTTGTAAGGGAATCCAAGTCTCATAAACAAGATCAAATCCACCATCTCCCTTGCCATCTCTAGTGGAACGAGGCATCCATTGTACAACGAATAATCTCCAAGGGAGTGACACTAGCAAGCTTACCTTTTTCCATTCATCCATTATATGAAACTAATGGGGGAAGTAGCTAACACCCAAATACTAGAGAGAGAAAGAGATGGCCTAATAATAGTTTATAGGAAAATGGTTTCTGTGGGAGAGCATGGCATCTATGCCCAAACACAAAGGGAGGCAAAATGACCTCCCTGCCCACTTGAAAAATGGAAATGCCTGCTCTATTGACCCCAACACGCAGGGGGGGCCACGCCTCCCCACAGAGAATTCTTCCCCATAGTTTTTTGTTGCAAAACCTGATTAAGCACCAGAGTCACCACCAGAAATAAGGAATAGAAACATCAAACCATTTGCAACTCTTGATGTATATCTACATTTCAACAATCATAGGCCATGCAAACTACATGGTGGCTGACAACAGAAAATGAATCCATGATCTGCGAACATACAAGGAGTGAGATCTAAGGAAATGCAATTGCAAACCATAATATCCAGTCAACACAAGTTTTTGAGAGCAAAATTATTCTCTCTGCATTTATTTTCTCCTTGTGACACCAGCTGATGATCCGAAAAAATTTATTACTCAAGTAACTCAACCGAAATACAGGACAGAATTTGATCCTCTTTGGTAGAATGGTATAAACCCCAATAATTTTTTCGAAACCCTAAGTCTTCACGTCTTCAAAGAAGATTTATGATCAGTATTGCCAAAAATGATAGGATTAAAGGTTTTACCAAAGATGCTCAATTACAGATATCAAATGGCCAAAATCTCACATGCTCAGAACAAAGAAAATTAGCCATACCATTGCATGGAGTTTGAAATTTCAGCTTCTACAATGGGGAAGAAAAACTGAACTGTATGCCTGTCTTTGCGCTGTCATGCTTCAATTGTTTCAGTATATAACAGTAGTTTATCTGAAAACAAAATCAAGATTGTCAAGAGTAGTTTAATTATATTTTGTACAAGAAAGAGTTTTTTTTTTTTTGGGTGGGGGTGGGGTGAGGGGGTTTCTAAGAGGCGAAGGCCTCTGGTTTCCTGCATAACCCACACAAGAGGGCCTTCATTTACACCCCTAATATCTGCAATGTGGTGGGTCAGGCAGATGGAGCCCAAACTCCTCTGCTCACAAGTCAACTTTCAGTCCTAATAGAGTTGACCATATAGTGAATAAGACTTTTAAAAGCCAATTAAAAGGTCAAGTATTCCAATAAATAGTTGAAAACAGATGGATGGTCAAAAATACAAGAGAAAATGCCAACATATAAGGGGGGGTATATGATTGAATATGGCTATGATATTTAACAAGTGGCCAACTTAAATTGTACCCTATCAATCCAATTGTTCGAATTGTCGAGTCATTTCTCCACATGAAAAAAAAAAAACAAGGTGAACCAAATAGGAGGCTCTTCCTATACAAACTACAAAAAGAACCTTTTCCATAAAATAGGGGAAATAGAAACAGGATGAAATTCTCCTGCGACTATAAATATATGCAGCAAACATTCAAAAAGAATCATCTGGAGGTCCCTGAAACATAAATGATACCAACGTCTATGGCATGGCCCTATCCTATTTTGGCCCATGTTTACTAAATTAGGCATTAACCATAAGAGTGTCATCATCAGGAGGTCCAAAAAACCCTAAATGAGACCCATTCCAATGGCTTTCGAAATCTTATTTTGACCCATGTTTGCAAATTGAGCAAAAAACCAAAGATAGATCGATTACAAACCTCCATGCGGAACACCTTGGTTGGGACAATAATCCCAACTCCAGCAGATCTTCGGAAAGACTCCCGAAACTTCTGCAATGAGAAATTCCGGTACTCATTCTCTGTTAACTTAGTAAGATTTCCAGCACAAGCAAATAGATGTCCATGGATTCCTGCTTCTCTGAATATTCTCAAAGGAAGGTCAAAAGAGAGGTCCGCAAAGGCTGTAACAGACAGGTCTCCTCCAAGGGCATCTGTCCCAGAAGAGGAAGCCGTATTCTCATTGTTTGATTTGTCGATAATTAGCCTTCTGGCTTCAGCAGGACCCAATCCCCTAGACTTGAAACCTAACAATGATGCCGGGCCTGACAAGGTGCACACTGGAGAAGAATGGCCACCTAAGAAGAATCTTTCAGGTAGAGGCGAGGGCATGCTCATCGATCCACTTCCCCATGGATAAATAACACCAGCAGAAATCCCAAAGTTAAGTGCAGCATTACAAAAGCCCAGTGGCCAAGCATAACGAAAATCAAATTCCTGTCCAAAGAATTGAAGTAAGTTTTGTTGAGCAACTATGCCTAAATCATGGTTTTTGCTACTCCCCAAAGAAAAAAATAAACACATGCACTAATTATATCAAAAGGTAGGTTAGCTACTGAGCAAGACCTTTAGCAAATGCAAAGAGCAATAATGAATTAACCATTAAAAAAGCAGAAGTAGCCTAAGCCAAGGTTAAAAGCTCCAGGAGTACATTCTCATATCAAGGTCGATAGATCACAATCAGAAAAGTGAAAGGGTTCTAATTTCACGAGCAGATCAGAATTTATATAAACAGGTAATCATTAATTGTAGATAACAATGAACATTGCAAATCAGCATCGGACCAAACTCACTTAAGGCAACAAGTCCTCCTCCCCACCCCCCCTCTCTCTCTCTCTCTCTCTCCCTCTCTCTCTTCTTTATGGGAGGGAATTAGCTTCATTAGGGATGGGTTGCTAGACAAGTTTAAAGAGGGATAACAAATATTCGTACAGGAAGAGTAAGGTATCCACCGTCTCATGTGACAGGTTTCTAAGCCAATGCTTCTTTTGCAGGCACTCTTAGGTTAAAGACTGAAACTAAACAGATGGTATCATTAACATAACTCTGAAGTACAGTTTTGAGCTGTTGAGACTCGAGGACTGCATCAACTAAATGAATGGTAAATGCACAGCATAGTTGTCAAGTGCGGCCTAGGCAACAAGGCGTTTCCCCAAACCCTAGGCGTGCTCAAGCCTTTATTTTTGGAAAAGGCACCCACCTTGGTCGACAACATGTCACCTTGGCCAGGCTTGTGACCTAGACAAATGCCTTTATGGTAGGTTTTTTTTTGGTTGTTATACAATACTGATGCCTTTTCTGACTGTTTGATTGGAGTGTGAGCTTAGGTACACTGTCATGCATGGGATCACGAGGGGAAAAAAGGACCAAAAAAATGAAAAATGAAGAGGAGAAGAGAGGACCTGTAGTCAACAGGACTCTCTGTCAGGCTGAGAAGTGAGAACAAACCCTTATTCTCTGTAATAGTTGTCAAGGTGTCGCCTAGGCGTCCAGGCTCTTTCTTGGGTCCAAGGCCACAACACACCTTGTTGATACTTCACGAGTTTATGTCGATTTATGTTTATTGTTTTGTATTTCAATGAACTCTATCATCCGAAATTCCGAATACAGCTAACCCTTGTAAGGGTCCTCCTCACAAGTAAAGAGGACGGCCAACCAAGTCCACCGACAGAGAACAAGAGGTGGTGGCAGTGGACAATGGGAACAAAATTTCAAAACAAAAATAAATGCAAAGAAGAACAAGAGAGAGAGAGAGAGAGTCAACAACAGGAGTTGTATACAAAATGCCAAAGAAGACTTCAGTGATCCTATTTTGGACTTCTCCCTTTGTGTATATAAATTCATCATCGACACATGTAAGGTTTAAGTGTTGAAAGTCAATAAAATTCCATTGAAAATATTCCTGCTCTAGTATGGTATCAGAGCTTACTTAGCTCCAACGAGCACCTCTTCCCATTGGCTCTTCAAGCAAACTTATTCAAGCAAAAAAAAAAAAAGTAGCATGCAGCAGCGGCTCAGCCTTCCTTTTCCCTCATGGCTGACTCTGACAACATCACCAGTCCCTCATCACCTTCTCAGTTCCTTCTCAAGACTGGTTTTCATGCCTCCCAAACTGATCCCTCCTTCTTTATATTGCTTCAAGGAATGACCACTACTTATGTTCTTGTGTATGTGGAGTGTATGTGGATGACATACTGGTCACCAGCAGCAACCAATCTCATTTGACTGCTCTTCTTGATCAGCTTTCCAATGAGTTCTCCATTAAAGACCTTGGTCCGTTACATTTCTTCTTGGGGATTGAAGCAACAACAAATTCCAAGGGTCTTTTACTTTCTCAGCACCGCTACATTACTGATTTACTCCAACAGGCAGGCATGGTAGAATGCAAAACGGTGCTCACACCAATCTCTCCCTCTTTGAAGGGAACTAACTCAGGGAGTGCTCTCTTTCATGATGCCACCTTTTATAGATCCATTGTAGGAGCCCTACAATATGTCACTTTGACACGACCCGGCTGAGGATCCCCGTATGTGCTGGCACTCAAAACACTCACCGGCAGTCACCCAAACCTACTGCCAACAGCTGAGATATTTGATGCTGCCCTAAGCTAATATCCAGGCACTTTCCCACTAACACTCATTGTATCCTGTATCCACTCCCTTCACTGGCAATAGGTTGTTGTAACTGTCCCAGCACAAACACATACGCAAACTATAACTGGCTAGGGCATTCCTAATTTTACCAGTTCGCACATACACACAGTCATGTGACACACCTTTCCTCAGAACCATAGATAGGCATACAATTCTATTGCAAGGTCTACCGGTGTACACACCCATCCTGCAGCTGAGTACTCCAATATCCAACATAGCAGTTAAGACTCCCTAGGTGCCATTTCATACACTCGAGCCACATCAACATCACTTCATGGTTACTTTCCACCTGTGAACCTCCATACATTGGCCACCTCATCTTCATGCTCCCACCATGGTCATCCACATCAACATACCCTATGGGCCCACATAATCACAATCCAGCCACCTTATCACCTATCCACTGTGCATTGATATGGAAAGCTCCATATCTTCTTGATATGAACTCAAAATGAGGTGATTCAAGTGCATTGGAAAGAGGATCCAAAGCACTACCACTCTTGTGTATGCCCTCTTCCAATACCCCTATTTGGTATGCCCAAATTGGCTGCAAAGTTGACTCCTCCACACGAACCTGTCAGTACACCATTGGAAGTTGCATATAAATTGTCCCCAATGCCATCACATGCTGCCAACCATTGTATAACACTGTAAAACACTGCCAATTGTCTTCATACACTACCATATGAGTCCTAAGCCCTCTAAATCACTGCCATGTTGTCACATGTCATGAACTCACTGTACTGTCAAGCAATCGTCTGTCTCTGCCAGCTCTACTAGAACACCTGTGATCTCTGTTACACCAGTGTAGATGCTCTACCACACTAGTACACTGCCTGTACACCTTGTTACTTACAGCTGCCATCCGTACTGCTGCTCTGCTAACTAACTGCACCAAGATGCACTGTGTTGACAACTACCAACACACATGCACTCTGTTGACAATAATGACAACCAACACATAGACACTGCCATATGCACTGTGTTCAACATATTCACCAAGGGTCTCTCCTCTCATCGGTTTCAGTTTCTTAGGGACAAGCTCAAGATCCGACCCGTCGAATCCTAAGCTTGAGGGGGTGTATCAGCCGAATACAACTAACCCTTGTTGGGGTCCACCTCATAAGTCAAGAGGACGGCCAACCAACTCCACCAACAGAGAACAAGAGGTGGTGGCGGTGGACAATGGGAGCAAAATTTCAAAACAAAATAAATGCAAAGAAGAGAGAGAGAGAGTCAACAATAGGAGTTATATACAAAATGCCAAAGAAGACTTCGGTGATCCTATTTTGGATTTCTCCCTTAGAGTATATAAATCCATCATCGACACATGAAAGGTTTAAGTGCTAAAAGTCAACAAAATTCCATTGAAAATATTCCTGCTCTAGTAAACTCTTTCTTGGGTCCAAGGTGACAGCACACCTTGTTGACACTTCACGAGTTTACAACAACACACCTTGTTGACACTTCAAGAGTTTACAACAACACACCTTGTTGACACTTCATGAGTTTACGTCGATTTATGTTTATTGTTTTTTTTTTCTTTAAGAATTTTCTTAATATCCTATGCTTTGTTTATTAAATATTGACTTTCTCATATTAGGTCATTACTTATTACTAGCATAATTATATCATATTGTATTGATATGGCTTTTAGGTTGCATATAAGCATAATCATATAAAATTATCATTGCTACATTACATAGTCATATTCTGTACGCCTAGGGTGCCTAGGCACCCCTTCAACGCCGTGGATCACTTAGTCACCATGACAACTATGACCAGACTTCTAAAGGCCTACTAAGAAAGATAAAGAAGAAAAAGATAGAGGAGGGATTACTAATTAAAAAAGGACAGACTAGGCTTTAACAAAGAAATAGGGACGAAGCAGAATTACAATTAAGGAGGGTATTTTAGGAAAAAGAGAAACATGGTGGTGAATAAAATAAAAGGAAGAAAATTAATGGAGATTGGTTCAATATACTGGAGCTGCCAATATCGTTAGTTGCAAAATACCGTATGAAGAAAACAGAAACTCAAAAGGGGGAAAAGAAAAGGGAAGAAAGAAGTTTAGAATGGCATACTAGAATAAGAAAACAAAGGAAGTCAAGGGAAGGATAGAAGAGGGATCGTTCAGAGAGAGCAGTCACACCACGTAAGTAAACAAAACCCATTTTTCTTCGTTCAATCCTGTAAAATCATTGGATATATCCTAGCATAGAAAGAAGATTAAAAAAAAAAGAAGAAGACTCCTAACTGGAATGTAAAACCAAAACAACTTGAACTCAAACTCTATATTTTATTTCCTACGTAATATACCCCAATATCATGGTTCAAGAACTCGGCGAGATCTAAAACTTGTTTTTTTCAATTAGCGAGTCGAGATGGGAGGCGAAATACAAGGTTACACGCACTCGGTTGAGATCTCGGTTCGACCGAGACGTGGACCAAACCCATGTTTAAAAGGGGAAAGATCTCGACCGAAACACTTGAGATCTCAACAGAAACTCGACTATCTTGGTGAACTCGACAGGGAAACCAGTGGTGAGCTGATTTTTTAGCTTTTGCCACCATGCTTCGATGGAAAACTTGCCAGAGACGTCAATTAGCTTCCTCCTTGCATCAAACTTGCAAAATTTGTTACAAATCCTCTCGAATTTGAAGAAAATTTGAAGGTAGACTTTTTTGCAAAAAAATTGTTCAAATCTTGGCGAAATCATGTCGATTTAATATATGTTACATAACTTAAGCAGAGTGTCGAAGTCATGGCCATAAATACTACTAGTGAGCGTCAGTCGTGGCATGCATCTCAGACTCAGTCAGTACACTATGGCCATGACTTCAACACTTGGAGCACTGGGTTAGGGTTTGTTGACGACCTATTCACAGTCCTAACCCAACCATACATGCCTGATGGCAGTAGCAGTGGATCGATCGCATTATTCCCATCGCAACCGCCTCTTCTCTACCCTAGGATAGGGTACCTTCGGATAGCTGATGACAACACTTACCTAGGTTGTGTGGTAGACTACACGCATTTCTTCAACAACACTTTGACATGGGAATCCTTTGTGGCACAGTCTGAGCCTTACTAGCTTCGGAAACATGGCTTGGAAGGATAGAGGTATATCATTTATGTTAAGATTGATGTAAAATACCCTACTTTACATTTCTAATGCTTATTTATGTTGTTTTACATTAATTGAATGTTTCGATTGCTGTCTATTACTAAATTGTGTAGAGTAGGGTATTTTAGTACGTTGTCTCCTACCAACCTAGGGTCCTAAGTGGAACTCCTATTTGGACTTTGTTTTTGCAAAATTTGATAGTGGTGTTGTGTTTAAATGGCCTAAAATAGGCTGAGTACCAAGTTTCAAGCCCAAACTAGGTCTAAAACCCACCAAAACCAGCCTTCGAGTTCAAAAAAAAATATTTGCACCAACTCGCCAAGATCTCAGCCCAACTTGGTTTTTTTGGTTGGGTGAAACCAGTACCGAAACCGAGTTCTTGAACCATGCACAATATAATAAATTAAATGTTACATGGTTAAAATTCCAAGCCAACCCTTGTTGATCCAAAAACACAAGTTAGGCCAGTCCTGTTTGGGTTTGGGATTCCAAATTCGGGCATATAGGTCCAGCCATGATAATGCTAACGCATCAACTCTTCTCCTCTAAAAAGAACTCGACTCCTTCAAGTTTAGATAAGGACCAAGGATACCATCTGAGTCAACTTGTCAAAGGAGGAATGATCCTACTACCTTCTTAATTTCAGGGATGTCTTTGGCAGGAAGAAGATACATTTTTTTGCCATTGCGCTTGAAAGAGTAGATATCCACATACCCAAAATGTTCTACCTTCTTATCAAACAGCCACTGTCATCTAAGAAGAATGTGACACACCTTCAAAGGTAGGATGTCACATTGCACCATATCCACGAACCCACCAATAGAGTATAGAGTAGATATCCACATGCACAAAATTTTCGGTCTTCTTATCAAACAGCCACGGTCATCTAAGAAGAATGTGACACTCCTTCAGAGATAGGATGTCACATTGCACCGTATTCACGAACCCAGCAATAGAGTATGTGAGCAAACACCTATCGGTAATCTAGGGATTGGTGTCTTCAGCTATGCAACCTTGTAGGGATTTGGATGTGGCTCTATCTTCAACCCAAGCTTACTTACGGCGTCTTCAATTAGTACAATTGCCTGGATCAATCACCATGCTACATAGTTGAATGATCAAAACAGGACGGCGAACATAGTCACTTCCAATCATGTCATTACCGTTGCCTTTACCATGTTCACGCTATGCAACCAAACAAACTTTCTTGAGATCTTGTTGCTCTTCTCAGAGCAAGAAGTATGAAAGAATCCTTGTCAATATAAGCTATCAAACGATTGGGATATTGAGCAAAATTATGCATGTATCCCTTGCAGGTCAAGCACTGAGTCGTAACCTTCCCATCACAAAATGTTTATCAAAACCACAACCTCGAGGTGGAGAGTAAGTGTGGTTTGGCCTTGAAGATGCCATAAAGGAATTGTTAGTCTATGGCTTTTTGAAGGATTTCTCTAGTGGAGGAGGTTGCTTGAACTGTCACCTTCAGAGAATTTGTTTGGAAAGCTCCTTTGATTATAAGGTCTCTTCAGACCATAGTTGTCAAGGTGGCAAGGCGACCCAAGGAGGTGGAGGGGTGCCTAAGCGCTTAGGCAACCAAAGCGCCCAAGTGTTATTTTTTATTTCCCTTCTTTTCTAACATTATTTTGTATGTTACAATATATACCTTATATCATCAAAAAGCAACATTAAGCCACATCAAGTCATCAAAAATCAACATTAAGTCACATGAAGTCATCAAAAACAATATTAAGCCGCATCAAGTCATCAAAAATCAACATAGAACTAGAAGATAGTAGAACTAAACAAGGGAGCTAGTGGAAGTTTATAACAATCAAAACATACAATTGGCTTATGCTATTCTTGGAATTGGTCATTGTCATCGTATACCTAGTCTCACATTTGGTTTATAACTTTATATTGTTCTTAGAAAATATGATCTTATCTATAAGTAATTAAATTGCTCTTGATTTAGAGAAATGTTCTTGTTCTCTAAGAAGTTTGACCGGTCAAATGATTTTCTTTTTACATGAGACTTTTTGTATTAGGTAGAGCACAAAACCAGCTTTCTAAAAAATCTTGAATAGTTTGAATCTGATTTATATTGAAGGAGCTATGTTCCGGTCAAACATTATTTCGTGTGCGCGAATGCTGTCAAAATTGCATTAAATAAAAATATTTTTTAAGATATCAAAACAAATGAATATTTTACCTCTCTTATGGTTTTTAGCAATGTTTTACCATATTAAGATTTATGGAATTTTTATATTTGAGAAAACCCTAGCATTAGAAAGTTGAAAATTTTACCCACTGTCGAAACTCTAGCTTTTGTTCTTAAACTAGGGGGTTAACTTTTTATCCTTTTAGAATTTGATTTTTCAACAATAACCATAACCTTATCCCAACTAAATGGGGTCGGCTACATGGATCTGAAGAGGTCGTGACAGTAATAGAAATAAGAGAAGTAGAAGAGAGTAACAAAGGAAAAAAAAAACAGAGTAAAAAGTAATAAAAGGAAGTAAAAAAAAGAGAAAAAATAAAAGGAAAAAGTCTAAGCAGTAGTCAAAGCAACATCCTAGGAACATCCCTCTATAAGGGGTCGGCTACACGGGTCCTTGTCCTCCAAACAACTCTATCCGCGGTCATACTAGGATAAGTCCTACCACATGCATATCCTTTCCTTTTTTTTTTTTTTGGATGAATAAAAAATTCTATTTCCAAAAGGAGAAAGTGGGGGGAGAAGGATACAAGCAAAGCCAACACAAATCCCTACCAAGAGCAAGGACAATACAAAGGGCCAAAGCCCAACCCAAATAAAACTCAAAAATAAAAAACCCGAAAGACAAGACAGGCAGCCAAAGAACCAAGCCCGGTTCGCAAAGGGCAACAGCCAAGCAAACCAAGCAATTCCAAGCACTAGCTAACCCGGGTCAATTGGCTCACCACTTAGAGCAAAATTTCTGAAATCTGAATTGATCGGCGAATGCAAATCCAGACGGGCAGGGAGTCAGAAAGGTGGGGACGCTTCTTAGGGAAAGGAGGGGAGCTGGGATTACGACGACAGAAAACGAGGGGATAAGGGGAGACGGCAAGGAGGGGAGGCTGGGTAGAAATAATGGTTGAGAGAGGAGGGGGACTGGCCCATTAGAACTAGATGGGCCAGGGAGAGAAGAGCAAGGGGTTGGCTCGGTCGGAGAGGAAAAGGGAATGGGAGAGGGGGCTGGCCCATTAGCACCAGATGGGCCAGCCAGACAGGGACCAGTGGTGGAATGGGCTATAGAGGAGATCAAAACCGGGGGGCCCACCACGAGGAGCCAGCCAGCCAAACATGCATATCCTTTCTTACCACTTCTCCAATAGTCATTTTAGGCCTGCCTATACCTCTTTTAGCTCCTTCAAACTGAATCTAGTCACTCTTCCTTACTGGTACATCCATGGGTGACCATACCACCTCAAGCGGCTCTCATGGAGCTTGGCCTGGATTGGTGCAACACCCAATTCGGTTCCAAACAATCATTCCTTACTCTATCCCTCCTAGTCTTGCCGCACATCCTCCTTAACATCCTCATCTCTGCTAGAATCATCTTATCTATATTACTACTCTTCTTAACGGCCCAACATTCCACCCCATGTATCATCGCTGGTCTTATTACTGTCCTGTAGAATTTCCCCTAAAGCTTAATAGGCATGTGTTTGTCACATAAAACTCTTGATGCACCTCTCCACTTCATCCAGCATACTTTAATTCTGTGGGAAACATCGTCCTCTATATTACCCTTTTTGTTAATGGTTGACCCCAGGTATCTAAAGAATTCACTTAGTGCTATCTCTCGCTCCTCAAGTTTCATCGCTTCACCTGTCCTGGTTTGACTGAAGTCACACTCATATATTCTGTTTGTGTTTTGCTTAACTTAAAACCTCTCAATTCCAAGCATGATCTCCATAACTCCAGCTTCGCATTAATCCCTTCCACTGTCTCATCTATCAAAACAATATCATGAGCGAAAAGCATACACTAGGGGGCCTCATCTTGGATGTGCCTAGTTAAATCCTCCATGATGAGTGCAAACAAATAAGGGCTTAGAGCTGATCCTTGGTGTAACGCTATTGTAATTGGCAATTCTCGACTTTGACTCTCTGCAGTTCTGATACTTGTCACCACACCCTCATACACGTCTTCAGTTATATCTACATAGTTACTTGAGTTCCTTCTCTTCCCTAGGACATGCCAAATGAACTCTCTAGGAACTCTATCATAGGCCTTCTCTAGGTCGATAAAGACCATATAGAGATTCTTTTTTGCAAGCTCTAAAAATTTCCATATGCCTCCTTAGAAGGTAAATAGCTTTTGTCGTGGATCTCCCTGCCATAAAACCAAATTGGTTCTGCGCTATATCAGTTTCTCTTCTTAGGTGGGCTTCAATAATTTTCTCCCATAGTTCCATAGTATGACTCATTAGTTTAATGACTCTATAGTTGTTGCAGTTCTAAATATCACCTTTGTTCTTATAAATTGGAACTACAGTGCTTCTCCTCCAATCATCTGGGCATTTTCTTTGTACTCAAAATCTTGTTAAACAGCTTGGTTAGCCAAGATACCCCCATACTCCTAAGCTCTTCCACACTTCAACTGGGATCTCATATCCGGTCCCGGTGTTTTGCCTACCTTAATCTTTCATAGGGCCTCTTTAACTTCGGCCTCGCCAACTTGTTGTAGCAGTCCATGACATGTGTTGGCTTCAAGACTACTCCTCTCCATCATTCAATCCGTATGGTAGATTGTAAAAATATTCACCCCATCTCTCCAAAATGTCTGCATCTTGTATTAATACTCTACCACCCTTGCTCGTAATGCATCTAACATCGTCCAACTGTCTACTCTTCCTTCTCTTATTTTAGCTATCTGATAGATATCATTTTCTCCGTCCTTTGTATTAAGTTTTCATAAAGGCCATCATATTTCTTCTCTCTAACTTTCCCCACAATCTTCTGAGCTTCTTTTTCTGGCCGCATAATATCTCACTTTATCCTCTTCCTCGGTAGTCCTTTGCCATGTCTTCAAACGACTTTCTTAGTCTTAATGGCTGCTTGGACCTCGTCATCCCACCACCAAGTCTCTCTAGGGCCCAAATGCATACCCTTGGAAACCCCTAGGACTTCTTTAGCAACCTTCTTAACACAAGTCGTCATCTCAATCCACATCTTATTGGTATCGCCCTCACAATCCCACCTTCCTTGTAGAGCCACTTTATCGGTAAATAGAGATGTAAACGGATATTCAAAAATTCGTATTCGATTCGCGTTCGTATCCATTTAGGAGAATCCGAATCCGTCCTAAACTAATCGGATACGAATATGATAATCCCCTTATCCGACCGATTATAATCTGATTCGTTTAGTAATCCGATGGTAATAAAATATCTAAAATATATTTGTGTACATCAATCCTTTTAAGTTACCTTATTGAATTTTGTTATCTTATTTTTACAATTTTATAAGTTAAGATGATGTAATTCTTTTTCTAAATTTTCTATTGGTTTATATATATTGTTTTATGCAATGTGATACATGGAATCACATATATATGTGAGAAAATCAAATACTACGAAGAGTAGAAGAAAGGGTAGTCATTGAACTCTCAAGTCTCAGCCCTAACCCTTATATCCATTTAGGAGAATCTGTATTAAAAAAATCACTATCCGGAAACTATCCGCATTCGTCCGAAAACCGATAGGATATTATCTGAATCCGTCTGAATATAAACGGATACGAATATGATAATGCCACTATTCGACCAAATTCGATCCGTTTACATCTCTGTCAGTAAATGACTCTAGGAGAGCTCCTTGTAGTCACCCCCATCCTATCTTAGGACAAATCTGTTTCGCTTTCTTACGTTGCCTCGTACCGAGGTACATACCCAAGACCATCAGTCTATGCTGGGCGGTTAAGCTCTCTCCAGGTATAACCTTACAATCCTTACATAATACTCTGTCAGACCATTAACAAAGAGGGTATTTGCTTATCTATAAATAATATCTTAAGTAAATGAAATAACAATGTTATTTCATTTACTTAAATGATATTTGGCATAAATAAGGGCCAAGGCATTTGATACCAATAAAGCGACAGCCGCCTAGACGCCTAAGCAGCACCTAAGTGACACCTAGGTGACGCCTTGACAACTATGCTTCAGATCATCTTTTTTCACCTGATATGCTACTTGTACGAAATCCTACATCATAGGTAGTCAGCTAGAAGCCAATGCAACACTAATCTGAGAGAACAAACCATTCCGAAACTGTGCCACCAAGGCCTCTTTGTCCCACTCAAAATCAGACCGAGTGGCTAAATAGAAAAATTTTGTCACACACTACTCAATGGTAATGTCGTCCCACCTCAGCTAAGCAAACTTGAGATGCATGCATTGTCTAAAGCCCGTAGTAAAAAATTATCAGTCACAGCCTCTTGTAGTTCAATCCAAGTGTTTATCAACCCAATGCCTTACATCCAAGTCCTGTGGGTGGTATCTGATTCACCAAAATCCAATCGTACCCTTCAGTGGCTTCAACAAATAATATCTTCCTGGACTCGGTCACAATTCGTGCCATTGGAAAAATGTCTCTAGGCTTTGAATCCAGTCTAAGTATTGGTCTAGATTATTGTATAATGCGGTGGCGGCGGCGGGGTAACATGAGACAAACCCTGTGGGACGGAGTTGGAAGAATCCCTAGATTGAATGGGACTCTTTCCTTTATCCGAGGATACTAGTCAGTCAATTGAAGCTTGCAGGGATGCCATCGTAGTCTGGAGGGAATTGACAGTTATGTTGAAGGCATCAACACAGTCTGAGAGGTTGGCGAGATCTACTCTTGTTTCCTCCTTATAGGAGTAAAGCTGCCAGAGAACCTCATAATTGGCCACCATGATATAGGATACAAATTGATGCAATCCAGGGTTAGAAAAACCCTGATTGGGATTACTTTGGGCCCACCTACGTACAATAGCCAAAAGTTGAAAGATAATGGAGTTCTATAAATATATCAAAGTTTACAAAGGGGAGAGGCAGTCTGGTAAATAATAAGAAGTCTAAAGGCCTACTTCGGAAGATAAAGGAGGAAAGGATAGAAGAGGAATTACTAATTATAGAAGAGAAACAAACTAGGCATTAATGAAAATAGAAGGACAATGCAAAATTAAATTAAGCAGGGTATTTTAGGAAAAAGAGAGATGATGGTGACTAAAATAAAAAGAAGAGAATCGATTGAGATCAGTTCAATCTACTGGGACAGCAGTATCGTAAGTAGCAAAATACCATATGCTGAAATCAGAAACTCAAAAGGGGGGAAAGAAAAGGGAAGAAAGAAGAAAATTAGAATGGAATACTAGAATAAGAAAACAAAGGAAAGGAAAGAACAGAGATCGTAACTGATAAGAAAGAAGAGAGACCGCAGTCACACCACACAGGTAAGCAAAACCCATATTTTCTTAATCAATGCGGTAAAATCGGTGGATACATGCTAGCAAATAAAGAAATTAGAAAGAATCCTAAACAGATTGTAAAACTGAAACTAACTTGAATGTTTACATAATTATCCTTACTATGGATATAAATCCCTACCAATTTTTGTTGGTAAAAAAATCTGGGTTGGGTAAGTTCCATTTGGGTTTGGGTTTTCAAATCTGATCGTATCAGCCCAGCCACAATAACGCTAATGCATCAGTCATGATTCAAATCAAACATTTAAAATGCTATATGAACATCCATGATCCAAATCAAAGGTTAAAAGAAGATGCAAAAACGTGATGTTGAAGCATATCCTTTCAATTGAAATATTTTGATAGATATACCAATCTGGCGCATTTTGGTTATTTCACCATCAAATATACACCTTCTTGACGGTGTTTGTGCTTGGGTACCCCAAACATAGTTTTAAAAAGGGTAAATTACTTCCCCCTCCCCTCGATGATGCCCGAATGACAAACCCCACCCCTGGGTATTGGGTAATAACTCTCCCCTCCCCTGACCTCAGAAGATTTTATCAACCGTACCCATTCCATCAAAAATGGCTGTTATGTGATGACAAATATGACATCACCCAAAATATTTTCATTTAAACCCCAAAATACCCTTATTTTTCTGATATACCAATAATAACCCCAGTGATATACCAATAACACCCCCCTAATAACAATAGACAAAATGAAAAATCTCTTCTTCCTTTCGTTCGAACATTCCAGCAGAACCAGAAAAGTTCTCCCTTTCGTTCGAACACTCCGGTGGAACCATAGAAGTTATTCCTCCTTTCATTCGAACACTCCGGCGCTATCATAGATTACGAACCTTATTCCATTCGTTCAAACACTCCGGCAAAACCAGAGAACTTCAAGAAGTTCAGTTCTCTTCTTTTTCCTCTCGTTGAATACTCCGGCAGAACCAGAGAGCTTCTTCTTCCTTTCGTTCGAACACTCCAGCGGTATTCTTCTACCACCAAGTTGTTGAAGGTAAGGCTTTCTCTATTTTTGATATAGATGTTTCATAGGATTTTTTAAATCCCATCGAGAAACCCTAATTTTGGGGATTTTTGTTGTTTCAATTCAGAGTAAAATCTCTTGCTGCTACACACAGTTTGATGTAAACTGGCTGTCTAAAACCAGCCGCAGGTGTAGGGATTCTTCCCTACACCAGCCTAAGTAACCATCGGGTAGGTGTAGGGATGAATCCCTACACCAGCAACCGTCGTGGGGATTTTTAGTATTTGTTTTATTTTTATTGAGTTGTAATCTAATTAGGATTCCTAGTGATCTGAATCCTAATTAGAAGTCCTATGTTTTATTTTTATTGAGTTGTAATCTAATTAGGATTCCTAGTGCAAATCTGAATCCTAATTAGAAGTCCTAAGTCCTAGTTAGCATTCCTATTTTGAGTCCTAGTCCTAGTTGGCATTCCTAGTTCTATTTTGAGTCCTAGTCATAGTTAGGATTTATTTTATGTCCAGCCTTGAAGGCTATATAATCTAAAGAGCTCCATTGAGCCCCCCCCCCCCCCACAATTTAATGAAGAAGATTATTGCTTTAAAGCATTCCACTGTCCTGAGATAGGCTGTGAAGGTGAGGCTGAGATAGCCTTCACTAGTTCACTGTTTTCTCTCCTTCGAGTGCATTCAAGTTTGTCAAGTTTGTTGTTGTCGATTGTGTGAAGGTTCAAAGATTAGTTACTCAGATCTGTTATCAGTCCAAGGATCCATCCAACACAAGTAAGCTTCCATCCCAACCCCCTAACCCTTCTTCTCCTATCCGTACCATCAAACCCTAACTCCATTAAGCCCTAACCCTAAGTTCATCTAATCCTCCATTCTGCCCTAACCGATTGCATTATACCCAAGCAGATTCTGGTTCTGGTTTTAGTTGGATTGACATCCATCTGGAATTACATTATTTGGTATCAAAGCCTAGCTATGGGTTCTCCAAAATCAAGTGATCCAACCACTCTACAGCAACTGGCTGAGATAGTCAAGGTTTTATTTGAAGATGTGAAGACCATCAAGCAACAGGTTGATGTACTGTCACAGCAAGGTCCAGTTGATGTAAACTGGCTGTCTAAAACCAGCCGCAAGTGTAGGGATTCTTCCCTACACCAGCCTAAGTAACCATCGGGTAGGTGTAGGAACAGGTTGATGTACTGTCACAGCAAGGTCCAGTTGATGTAAACTGGCTGTCTAAAACCAGCCGCAGGTGTAGGGATTCTTCCCTACACCAGCCTAAGTAACCATCGGGTAGGTGTAGGGATTCATCCCTACACTAGCTACAATCGTGGGGATTTTTAGTATTTGTTATATTTTTATTGAGTTGTACTCTAATTAGGATTCCTAGTGCAAATCTGAATCCTAATTAGAAGTCCTATGTTTTATTTTTATTGAGTTGTAATCTAATTAGGATTCCTAGTGCAAATCTGAATCCTAATTAGAAGTCCCAAGTCCTAGTTAGCATTCCTATTTTGAGTCCTAGTCCTAGTTGGCATTCCTATTTCTATTTTGAGTCCTAGTCATAGTTAGGATTTATTTTATGTCCAGCCTTGAAGGCTATATAATGTAAAGAGCTCCATTGAGCCCCCCACGATTTAATGAAGAAGATTATTTCTTTAATGCATTCCACTGTCCTGAGATATGCTGTGAAGGTGAGGCTGAGATAGCCTTCACTGGTTCACTATTTTCTCTCCTTCGAGTGCATTCAAGTTTGTCAGGTTTGTCAAGTTTGCTGCTGCCTATTGTGTGAAGGTTCAAAGATTAGTTACTCAGATCTGTTGTCAGTCCAAGGATCCATCCAACACAAGTAAGCTTTCATCCCAACCCCCCAACCCTTCTTCTCCTATCCGTACCATCAAACCCTAACCCTAAGTTCATCTAATCCTCCATTCTGCCCTAACCGATTGCATTAAACCCAAGCAGATTCTGGTTCTGGTTTTAGTTGGATTGACATCCATCTGGAATTACATTACAGTTAGGTACGAACTTTCAATTCAAACTGAAATTTCTGCAACCTCTGAGGTTACACTGAAGGCTATCAGTGTAACGACAAGGATATCAATATCATATAATGGAATACTGTTTCCTTTCCCTATTAAGCAATTAACAAAAACAGAAAGTATAAACGACTAATATGCAGAATTGCAGATTGTCCGTTCTAAGAAAGCAATAAAGAGAGGGGAAAAAAAAACTAAGCAAGGAACTTGATCAGGAGCATAATGAAGAAACTAGTAGAAAGCAGTTTTATCATATAAATTTTGTCAAGCAAAGGCCTTGTACGAGATGATAGTCCCAGTTATGTTTAGTTTGTCATTTAGGCAAATGGATTTAAACTCAAACTACAGGCCCGTTCAAGAGGAATTGGGAGTTTTATGTCAAGTTGGTTGATGTAGAATTTGCTCAACTACAAGCATAAACCCAATGCATAATCCGAGAGAGCAAGGATCAACCAAAACAGAGAAGGAATAGAAAAAAAAATCTGAAGAAACATCAAGAGAATCAAGAAACAGTGAAGGGAAGAGACTAACTGAGAAGGTCGTGGTTGGTTGATGTAGAATTTGCTCAACTACAAGCATAAACCCAATGCATAATCCGAAAGAGCAAGGATCAAGCCGAGGTGGGATGGGAGTTGCAGGTCCAAGCCGATTTGAGTTGCAAGTGGTTTCAGCTCCTCATCTTCGACTTTCTCTTTTCCAAGGGTTGAAAATGATAGGGAAAGGAGAAAGAAGTAGAATGTTAGATCCCTAGAATGTTTTATCATTTAAACTCTAGAGGGTAATATGGTCTTTTTATAACACTTAACTCTTAAAGGGTATTATGATCTTTGTCTATCACTTAACAGCCATTTTTGACGGTATGGGTACGGTTTATAGAATCTTCTGCGTTCAGGGGAGGGGAGAGTTATTACCCAATACCCAGAGGAGGGATTTGTCATTCGGGCATCATCGAGGGGAGGGGGGCATAGTTGTCATGGCGTCGCCATGGCGTCCTGGCGCTGGAGAGGGTTGCATGGCGACCCTCTTTGATTTCTTCTTCCTGTCTCTCTTTCCCTCTTCGATTTCTTCTTCCTGCCTTCGATTTCTTCTTCCCTCTTCGATTTCTTCTTCCTGTCTTCTTTCCCTCTTCGATTTCTTTCGATTTCTTCTTTCCCTCTTCGATTTCTTCTTCGATTTCTGAATTTTCTTCTTAAAACTTGAGAAACAATAGAGAAAAAATAAAACATGGCTTGAGTATACATCTATTAACACATTAAAAATAGAGAAAATAAAAAATAAAACATGGTCGACATGCTCGCCATGGCGGGCGACATGTCGATATATCGACGTGACACCCCTCCACCGACTTGGATCACCGTGACGCCGTGACAACTATGGAGGGGGGAGTAATTTACCCTTTTAAAAACGTTAGGTACCTTAAACATAGTTTCCTCAAACATTGGGTAACTCATGTGTAATACTGTAATTTATCCCTTTTTCTATTTTTAGTTCTTTGTTTCTGTCATCATCTTCTCTCTCTCTCTCTCTCTCTCTCTTTTTTCCCCTCTGTTTCCCCCAGTTTCTGAGCTGAGATCTGATTGGATGCGGCTATTTTCTTTGTGTGGAACTGTGGATTCCCTAGGGCCTTGCAGGTGAACAGTAATCTAGTCGCATTATACATGATACATCTCATTAGGGGCTTAGGGATGGAACCTACATATTATGCACGCTTAGGCAAGTGCCGAGCACCTAAGTGACAAGGTGCCTAGGTCACCTAGACACTCTCTTGGGTATCCTTGTTGCCGTGACAACTATGATGAAGAGGTACATTAGAAATATTGATTAGGAATGCTATCCCTTAAGGTTGCTGAAATATTGGTGGTCAGCAAACAGATGTATGCAGAGAACAATTAATTCAAGTAGGAAGTTTCAAATCGCTAATGGGGTAAAAAAGAATTGGCACTATGTCTGGAAGTTAAGCCCATAATTGTCACGGCGCCAAGGCAGACCTAAGCAGTGGCCAGGTGCCTTATTGCCTTGGCGTTTAGGTGGGCGTCTAGGTGAGTAAGGAATGCATACCAAGGGGGTTTTATATGTAAAGTATGCTATTTCATTTGGGAAAAGCTTCCACACAATGCTAGAGTGCAATTTCCCCCTCATATGGATTTAATTATTTCTCTCTCGTGCTCTGCATCTGTGGCCCCCATGTGGATGATACTTTTAACATAACAGCCACTGGTGTGGCATGCAGATTACTCCCCACACTGGAGAATGTCTTTGTTGCTTACATAGATTAGTTTAGCTACTCTTAATTTTATTTTTGTTATTGATTCCCATTGTAACTAGGTGTCTTTATTTGTTATCTACTATGTTTAAACTTTAGGAATAGCACTGCTCATGTCTTTCATTCCTATACTAATTGTAAATACTTTTCCTTACAAATAAAGTTGGTGGTACGGTAGGATGGCATTCTCTCCATCGTACAGTTTTCCCTCCTTTCTCTACATTCTCTTCTTCCTATCTCTCGTTTCCCGTTGTAAAGTCTTTATACTGTAACATATGTAAATGAAAATTTTATTTCCTTTACTTGCAAATATGAGAGGCAGTGTAGAATTAAAAAAATATCTTCTTTAAAGTTAGAATTTAAAAAAGGAAATCCATTTGGTATTCTTCTTCTTCTACTATGATAGCGGTGGGCGGTGGCGGTAGTGGCAGCTGCTATTGAGGCAGATAAATCACATAAGTGTGCTTATTTTATCGGAAATAAGCCTTGAGGTGGATTATTTATGTATTGGGCCTTTGATCCCAGGTGCTTTCTTTGTAATGGGCCTATAATATGGGGGTAGAGGCTAGGCATACGGGATTAGTTTGTTAAGTGTCTTTGTTGGGATATTAGTATTAGGGGTGTTTTAGTCAATTAAAGTATCTTAGTGTTAGTCAGCTAGGAGAGGTTGTTTTCGTTATTTATTAATTGTTTTCTTGTAAGTAGGTCGGCTAGGCTACGGGCAGAATTGTCCTTTGCCGTTTTAATTCCTTATATCATAAATATAACAGAGCCTGCGATCTTGACTTAGCTATCCAAGATCACAGGCCAGGTTTCCATGACTTGGTGTGTGATTCTCTTCTTCTTTCTTCTCCTTCACCTTAAGTCTGTTTACAGGATTCTGGTTCTAGCATGGCATCGGAGCTACCGTTAATCAGACTTAGCGTTTTCTCTTCTCAATCTGCAGCTCGATCTCTAGAGCTGGTGTTTTTTTCTTTTTTCTGCCATGAAGACATGAATCTGTCAACAATGGGTGTTCAGGCTCTGTTTAAGATGCAGTCCAGTTCCAGAATTAATGGTGAAGAGCTGCTATCACTTTCCATCAATGATGTCCACATCTCGATCTTGCCTCTGCAACTTTAAATTCTCTCTCGGCTGTGTTCTTGGTTCTGTGCTGTCAACTCATGACCCCTCTCAAGTGTTGACTGGTTTCTCTATTTATGAATTGATCATCTAGGGTTTCTCCATTGAAGGTTTTCTGTCTGATGTGCTGCTGGTTTGCTTCCCATTTGCTGCTGGTTTTTAGGGTTTTTCATATTGAAGAGTTCTCATCTAGGGTTTCCTACAGTGACGATTTTTTCTGTTTTTTTTTTTACTGCTGATTTGCTTCCCTTGGTGCAGATAGAGTTTATTAGTATTATCATCATGGCTGATTCCAAGGCTGCTTCGGACAATGTTAATGTCCAAATTACCTCTATCAAGCTCAAGGGAAGCACCAACTATTTGCTGTGGGCCCAAACTGTGAAGGCGTACATTATGGCCAAAGGGAAACTTCACTATCTCACATCTCTTCCTCCTTCATCAGACAGTAAGGAAGAATCTGCCATCAAGGCTTATGAAGAATGGACGAAAGAGAATGCTATTATTCTTATTTGGTTGTGGAATAGCATGGAACTGGATATTGCTGCCAATGTTATGTTTCACAACACTGCAAAGGGTGTATGGGATGACTTACGGGAACTTTTTCTCAGGAAAAGAACATGACCAGACTTTATGGTCTATATGACAAATTATTCAATTTCAAACAGTATTGGAAGCCATTACAGGAGTATTATGGTGCCTTCAAGGGAATGGTGGAAGAGCTGAATGTTTTTCAACCACTCACCACTGATATTGAAAAGCTGAAAACTCAATGGAATGAATTTTATGTTTCTAAATTTTTCGCTGGCCTAGATCCAGAGTTACAACCATTGCTTCCTCATCCTCTGCAACACTTGCTCATGCAGGTACTACAATGCGGCAGCGGAATAAATGTCAGTGTCAAGAGGCTACTCCTGTGATGCCTATTCCTACGCCTTCTCCACAGTCTACTTCCCCTACTAGAGCTCCACGTTATTCCCCCTCTGCTGACTTACCAGTTGCCCTTCGCAAAGGTACTCGGTCTTGCACTAATAAATCCATGGTTGTGTATCCCATTGAGAACTATGTTCCATTGTCTCATCTTCCTTCCTCGTTTCATAGTTTTGCTCTTTACTTATCTACCCAGAGTGTTCCCTCACATCATAATGAAGCCTTGCTTATTCCTGGCTGGAAAGCAGCCGTGGATGTTGAAATGGATGCTCTTGTAACTCGTAAGACTTGGACCTTAGTTGATTTACCTCCCAATAAGGACTTGGTGAAGTGTCATTGGGTCAACACTATTAAGTACCATCCCGATGGCTCTATAGAACGGTCGAAGGCCTGTTTGGTTGCCAAGGATATACTCAAACCTATGGGGTCGATTATTTTGAGACTTTCTCTCCTGTTGCCAGATTGAATTCAGTTCGTCTACTTATTTCTCATGCCGTCAACTTTGACTGACCATTATTTCAGTTGGATATTAAGAATGTCTATTTGTTGGTGACCTGCATGAGGAGATTTATATGGAGCAACCTCCCGGGTATGTTGCTTAGGGGGAGAATGGTAATCGTGTTTGTAAATGACATAAGGCAATTTATGGCCTTAAGCAGTCACCCAGGGCCTGGTTTGATAAAGTCAGCACTACTATTACTACATGTGGTTCTTCCCAGTGTTATTTCGACCACTCTATGTTTGTTCGTCATCAAGGAATGAAAGTGGTTATTTTGCTTGTGTATGTCAACGACATTATTATTTCTAGGAATGATACGAATGGTATTATAGAAGCAAAAAGTTACATACAGCAGCACTTTCAGACCAAAGATCTTGATCAGTTACATTATTTTCTTGGCATTAAAGTGATTCGGAGTAAAAGAAGGGGATCAGCCTGTCTCAAAGGAAATATGTGTTAGATCTATTGTCCGATATTGGTATGCTTGCATCTAAACTAGTGGACACTCCTATGGACCCTCACCAAAAGTTTGGGGTCAATGATGGTGAAGTTCTCAAAGACGTGCATCAGTACAGAAGCTTGATTGAAGCTCATCTATCTCACAGTTATCAGACCTGATATTTTGTTTGTTGTTGGTGTTCTTAGTCATTTTATGCACTCGCCTCAAAAGGCACATTGGGATGCAGCAGTTCGTGTTCTCAGGGATCTCAAGGGTGCCCCTGCCCCCTGGGAAAGGACTCATTTATTGGCCTAACAGGCATATGGAGTTAGTTGGCTTTTCGGATGCTGATTGGGCTGGTTCTGCCAGTGATCGGTGGTCTACTACTGGATATTGTACATTTGTTGGAGGTAACTTGGTGACCTAGCACAGTAAAAAGCAGATGACTATTGCGATCCCTACTTTTGGAGATGGGTTTCTCTATTCGTTCGCCGATGAAGATGTACTGTGATAATCAAGCTGCTTATATATATTGTTAGTAATCCAGTGTTCCATGAGAGAACAAAACATATAGAAGTGGACTGCCATTTTGTTCATGATGCTGTTTTGAAGATGCTGATTGCGACTCCTTTTGTTACCTCTACAGATCAGTTGGGGGACATGTTTACTAAAGCCTTGTTTACACCTAACTTTTGTACTAGTTTACTAAAGCCTTGTTTACACCTAACTTTTAACTCCTTATATCATAAATATAACAAAGCCTGCAATCTTGAATAGATTTTTAACTCCTTATATCATAAATATAACAGAGCCTGCAATCTTGACTTATCTATTCAAGATCGCAGGCCAGGTTTCTATGACTTGGTGTGTGATTCTCTTCTTCTTCTCTTCTCCTTCCCTTAAGTCTCGTTACAGGGTTCTGGTTTTCTAGCAGTCTTTATTTCATTATTTTAATCGTTCGTAAGTGTTTTAGTTAGGCTGGATTATGATTCTACATGTCCAGTCCTATTTTGAGTCAGTTTCCTTTATTATTTCAATTTCCTAGTCAGTTTATGTTACCTTATTGGCTAATGATTGGGTTAGACCTTTCCTTTTTAGTTTTTAAGGGGGTCCAACATTGTACACAAATTTTGATTAATGAAAAGCTTTTATCTTTGCTGCCTATCATGGTATGCTCTCCCTTTTGTTTGATCAAGGTCTCTGTTGGTGTTTGATCCTTCCGAACACCTTGTGGTGAGAAGCCCGGATGCTCTACTCTTTTCCTTATTCTTCCCCTTCATTAATCACGTAAGTTTTCTTTTGGTTTTCTGCAACTTTACATTCTTTCCAGGAATTCATATGCAAGCATTATTTGACATGAATTATGGTTGAAGGAATCTGACCATCAGATCATCCTCAACTTGTGGGTGGTTGGACATCATCTTGGAGAAGATCTTCAGCCAAATTTCTTGCTGATCTGGAGATATTCCGTATCTCCCAATTCTGCCCTTGTGTTCAGATTTGAATTCCTATCTGTCTATTTCCCTATTCTGTTAGGTTATTAGTTCTGAGATTTATTTCATAATTGCAGTGTTTGTCTGTTTTTATAATTCTGCTGTTAAAATAATAATCTGAATTGTGAATTGATTGAAATACCCCTCCTAATATCACTAGGATTGATCCAGATTTTCAGATCCAGCCGTTGGATTGACCTGAAACTTTCAGCAAGGGTCCTTACCTTGAGAACAGAATTCGACCTGAATTTTGTTCCAATCTGACCATCTGATTTCGCTATATGAGATTTCTCCTTAATCTGAAATTAGACTCTGTTTTGGTACTGTCTTGAATCTTCAATTACAGTATTACATCAGCTATTGCTTCTTCTTCCCATTTTTCCCTTGTCTCTGGATTTTTTTCTCCTTAATTACCCTCGTTTCCTTCCTGTCCCCTTTGATGCAGGTTCATCATAGATATTGGCTTATTTCGTTAGAAATAGGCCTAGGGTTGGGTTATATACATGTTGGGCCTTTGTTCCCAAGGGTTTTCTATGTATTAGGCCACTTTAATGAGCCTAAACTAGGGGTACATAGGTTGCATACGGGATTAGTCCAATACTTATTTTATTTTTATGTTTTCTAATTGAACCGATTCAAATTGGTTGCATCCAATTGGTTCAATTTAAGTGATCATGTGACTTAGTTAAGTGGTCATGTGATGTAAGTTGGGCTGGATTAGGACTCGATAAGTCCAGTCATGTTTTGAGTCTATTTCCCTTAGTATTTTAGTTTCCTAGTCAATTTAAATTACCTAATAGGTTAGGGATAGGATTAGGCCATTCCTTTTTAGTGTCTAAGTCTATTTTTGAGTCTTCTATATAAGTTGGTAAGGGAAGCCAGCATTGTACACGAATTTGATTAATGAAAAAAAGCTTTTGCTTGTTGGCTGCCATTGTTGCTGCTCCTGTGCTCTTTGTGAGTGTGCATCCTTGTGGTTCTATCAAGGTGGAAAAGGACTGGTGGAATCCGGTTGACTCCTTACGCCGTGACGGCTGGGAGGATCTTCTTCAAATTCGAAGGTGGCTTTATCCTTCACAACTATCGAAGCTTGCTGCCAATGGAATCTTCAGTAAGTTTGACGCCAAAATTCTTCTTCTAATCCTCTAATCCTTTTCCCCAATTGATCCCCTTTATTTTTGGTTTGAATCCCATAAACCCTAACTCCATTAAGGCCCAAAACCTGCAACTCAATTTTGTCCAGAATTGCAGAATTTCAAAACTCATCCAAACCCTAACTTTTTTATACCATAATAGCCCTCTAGACCTGCCCATTAATACCCCATAAACCCCTTTCCCAATATCCAACCCTAACCCTAGGAATTGACCTAAATCCTAGTGTTGTCCATTCGAACCAGCAGCCCCTTTTGTTATTTGATCCTGTTGTTTGGCTCCTAGTAGGTCTCCTACCTATCTAGGACTACATTACCCTCCCCCCCTTTCCTCCTCTTTTTTCCTCATTTTTCCCTCTAGGTGCCTCGAACAATATGCTGACTGGTGACCTAGGTGGTGCCTGTGCAACGCTTTGACAACTATGGTTAAGCCAATGTAGAGAACAGGAAAATGGGTATTTCAGATTAGCCTATGTATTAACAACAGAAAACTTCCATGGTAATTTGAGTTGATTGGTTATACCAGGAAAGTTCTCTTGGGTTTATGGAGGAGCCAAATTGAATAAGAGGAAGTTCAGATTCTAGAATGGTTCTTCAAGGATTTAGAGGTAGCATGAGGGATTGACTAATACTTCAAATGATGTAATGCTAAACCTGAGGAGCTTTCAATTTTATCATTATTTGGTACTTGATTCTACTTATTGTGGGGTCATCTTGTCCTGGGAACTCTACATCCTGAAGAAACACCAGCCAAACATATTCACATAATGTCACTTTCCTCAACTTCAAATAGTCTTCTGTTTCCAAAGGCCCTACGTAATAGCATGAGGATTGAAATGTCACAGGACACCAACCTTTTAACCTTATACTCAAAAGAATAGTTGGCCATCTGGTAAAGATCATCTTCATCTCCCAAGATAGTACCTAATTTCTGCCAATAAACTTCGAAGTACATCATGGTTTAAGAACCAGGAATAGGAAATGGGATCGGCCCCCATCGTTTCTGATCCAAATCGGATTGGAAGCAGTAGGATTTGGCCGGAACCCTAGAACTCGGAATCGGAAATACAAAGCAAATATTTTTTAAAAAACTGGGATATTTTAGAGTTTTTTAGTCAATAACTTGGGGATCTTGCTACAAGAGGTAAGTTTCATTGATTTTTTGCTATTTTACTGACTAAAAGAACGAAACAATGGATAAAAATGAGGATTAAACAGAATAGTGGGAGACTCAAAAGAGGGTTGCAGGAATCAGCTGGAATTGGGTGAGTCAACTTATCCGACTTTGATTCCTCAAACCATGAACTACGTTGACATTAAAATAGCAATATCATAATTCATAAGCAAAGAATAAGCAAAGACAGAGAAAACATCTGCCAGCCAGTTTGAAGCGCCTTCTTTCAAATCGGTTCCCAGAACATACATGAAAGAGATAAAAAGATCTCTACTATCAACGGTGCTGCAGATCCTCGTATTTTCTCGACCAGGTCACTGCAAGGAAAACTATGACATGACAAAACATGAACTTACCCAGTCCCTGCAATGAGAAACAGAAAAGAAAGCCAATTTCTTCCACCTGCAACTTACTTTAAGCCTTAGCTACCATCCATTTGGCAATTTGCCCCAATTCTATGTTATACCTCAATATTCTTAATTGAACCCTAGTGTGCAGGTTTTCATAATCAGCAAAGAATCTCAAGCTGCAAGCTCACCCTTTGCCTTCCATATTCTAAATGCATTTTCCGGCACAACTCCATACAACTAGCCCCTAATGATCAATTGATCAGGCGTTCAACCTGACTCCTATATGATAATGAAAAAAAATTTGTTTGGAAGGGGGGGAGTAGAAGAGATTTCTCTGTTATCTACCCATACATCCACAATACACACACAAATATACAGGCTTATGCCTCAGAAAGAAAGAAAGAAACTTAGGGACTCTTTGGTATCACTTTTCATTTTGTTTATGATCTATTTAAAAAAAAATCATTAATGAAAAGGTTTTTTATAAAAAAAAATGAAAACTGCTTTGTAACTATTAGACATAAAAGAGAATAGAATGAAAAATTGTTTGGGAAAATAATTATGTGTAAGCAATTATTAGTGGAGGTAAAGAAATTCCCCCATCACCCATCATCTTTTCCAAGTCTGAAACAGTGAAACGCATAGAGCAGACTTCTGTCCCACACCCCTTTGCAACCAACTCCGCCCCACCCGTGAAACCCTTCTGCTCGATCATCAAACCCTTCTCCCTCATGCGACTTCAATCCACGATCGGCGGCAACCCCCGCGACTCCACTGACCAAGGGAGATTCCTGCGACACCACTGATTCCACAGGTAAGTTTTCTTCTCCTCACTTTCCTTCTTCCCTTCTCTGTTTCCCTGTTTTGGTTTGTAAATTTGTCTTTTTTTCTTTTTATTTTCTTCTCCTCTTCCGCCCCCCCTTTCTTTTCGTTGTGTAATTCTGTATTTTTTTTCTTCTATTTCTTCTTCTCCTCCTCAAACCCTTCCCCCTCCTACAACTCCAATCCCTGACCGGCGGCAACTCCCGTGATTGCACAGACCGACGGAGATTCCTGCAACACCACTGATTCCACAGGTAAGTTTTCTTCTTCTCCTCTTTCCTTCTTCCCTTCTCTGTTTCCCTGTTTCCCTGTTTCGGTTTTTAAAAATCCGTCTTTTTTTCCTCTCTTTTTTCCCAAACAGATGCTGACTTGTAGATAGGCCTGGCCGGACTAGATAAGGAGTTTACACAACTTGGCAGCGGCGAAATCAAAGAACGGTGGAAAGGGGAAGCAGAGGTTTTGGAAGAGTCGCCAAGGCCATTCACCAGTCTGGTGGACATCGTAGGCAACAAATCTGCCTCTAACATGGAAGAACGGAAATCTTGAATTGACCGTGTCTTGCAGTTCTACAATGGATTTGTAGGACTAATAAATGTGCCACCTTGATGAGAAATACTGCATGTTTCGGATCCAAAGTAATTGCTAGATGTTGATTTTTCTGAAAGGGTTTCAAAATGTTGATCATCTTCTTGTATGGCAGAAGATCTCACAGCAACAGAAGGTGCATCCTCGGATGAGACCACGTGGGTGGGCTTATTCCCAATACTCGACTGGAAAAGCTTTGCGGCAGCTGTGGTTGCCACAGAGCTGACGCCAATGTTGTTGGTGGACCGCTGAAAACTTTGATTCAACGAAACTGATACAGGTGTTGTCCTGTCAACATTACGCACCATCGGAGGAGAAGGAGGAGGCCGGTGGGGTTGCAGTAGGAAGAAGAAGAAGAAGAGGAGTAGAGGAGGGTTTAGACTTGTTTTTCTAATTAAAGAATGAAATGACGCTTCTACCCTCGACTTTGAGGACTTATGAGCACATGCTCATTAAAGTCCCGAAAAAACGACTAAAAACAATTTTTGGCCAAAATCCATAATAAAGTCTCAACTCTATTATGGTTTTTCTATTATTTTGATGTTTTGTAAATAGAAATAGGGTCCATAAATTGTACCAAACACTTGTAAAAACGTCTCTGTGTCAGACAATGAAAAGTGATACCAAAGAAGCCCTTAGAGACAGATAGAATAATGGATTTTATGAGTTCATGCCGGCTAAAAATTTCAGGTACCCATGTCCAATAAGGTTTCGGGTAGAGATTAGGTACACCTACTCTCTATAATGCCTAACCCACAGCCATCACTGGTTCCCTGCAAATTGAAAGGTCAAAGATTTTATACAGTTTGATTTATAGATACCATCACCAAAAGAGACATCAAATTAAATTTGGCATTAGGTCTTGTCTGATTAGGGCATGGGCTATGTCATTTGCCACATAAATACAGCAATCAAATGATTCAAATCTAGTCTCAAGATCAGCCCAAACAATATTAGGTCCAAGATATTTTTTTTTTCAGTGTGAAAAGAAAAGCATGGCATGTTAAATTATTATGAACATATATTATGCAGTTGGAGGAACACCAAGGGAAGCAACATAAAATTAGAGTTATTGTTCTTACTTGTCTACTTAAGTAATTCGTATCTCAGTCAAGGGAGCATATAGTTCAAACAAGCTCAAATCATTATGATGATATATCAGTCTTAGGCAATGGTGACATCTAAACTCAAACCCACCATGTCAGAATATGCCCACATCACAAAACAACTTGATGCAGATTCACCATCAAAATGGGCTTATTTCTTTAGGAATAAGTCTAGGGTTGGGTTACATACATGTTGAGCCTTTGATCCCATGGGTTTCTAATGTAATAGGCCACTTTTATGGGCCTAAAATATGGGTATATAAGTTGCATACGGGATTAGCCCAATACTTAGTTTATTTTTATGTTTTTTTAATTAAACCGGTTCAAATTGGTTGCATCCAATTGGTTCAATTTAAGTGATCATGTGACTTGGTTAAGTGGTCATGTGATGTAAGTTGGGCTGGATTAGGACTCTATAAGTCCAGCCATGTTTTGAGTCTATTTCTTTTAGTATTTTAGTTTCCTAGTTGGTTTAAATTACCTAATAGGTTAGGGATAGGGTTAGGTCATTCCTTTTTAGTATCCAAGTCTATTTTTGAATCTTTTATATAAGTTTGTAAGGAGGCTAAGTATTGAACACGAATTTGATTAATAAAAACTCAATTTTATGCTTGCTGCCTTTGTTGCTGCCTTTACTCCATCGTGAGTGTGCCTTGTGAGTAATATCAAGGTTGCCTTGTGAGTAATATCCAGGTGAAGGGATTGGTGGATCACCAATCGACTCCTTGCATCTTGTAGACCGGGAGGTCTTCTTTTAGCTTTTCTTCAATCTGCTACTGTTGGAGATCAGTGTTAATTCAAGTAAGTAGTTTTATAATTCTGCAAGTTCATTCCTCTTCTTAATCCTCCACTTAACCCTAATCGATTCTCATAACCCTAGCCGAAAATCTGTCCAGCCTTATCCCTCCACTCGATTTCAGTTGCAACCCAATCTGTCCATCAAAACCCTAAACCCAATTCTGCCCTAAATTGCAGAATTTCATAACTCATCCAAACCCTAACTTCTTTATACCAAAATAACCCCCTAGACCTGCCCATTAATACCCTATAAGCCCCTTTCCTAAAATCCACCCCTAAACCCTAGATCCTGAAAACACTCCATTTTTACAAGGCCTCTAACCGAAACCCTAGATTTCCAACTTCATCCAAATCAATCCAAACCTACACCAATAGACTCCTAAAAACCTACATATCATTACCAAATAAAACCCTAGCTCAAAACCCTAACCCTAACGCTAATTCTGCCCTAATTAGCCTAAGCTGTCCCAATCGGCCAGCCTTGTTTGGTGATCCTATTACCCTGGTTCCTAGTGGGACTACTCCTACCTAGGACTACATTACAACTTGGACAAACACTATAGAGGTTACATTTTAAGATTCAGGACTTGGAACTACAGAAGAGCAAAGTTGTGTTATAACATATTCCTGACCTATGTTATTGCCGTGTAAACTAGTAAATGCCAGCACAAGCATTGACAATCCCAGGTTAAGGTTACAGGATTATGCGGTAATGTAAGGCACTTCCTCCCTATTTGAAACCAGTGGTGCAAAGCAAGAGTAGTCCAAAAAGGAAAAGATATTTAACAAATTGAATTGAAGGCTTTCTGTCATGCACAATACCTAGTACTGTAAGAAAGTAAAATAATACTTCAAATAAAGGATCAATGACTAATAATGTTATTTAAAAGGGGGGAAAAAAAAAAGATAAAACAAAATAAGAAGTGAGATACCATTATCCAACAATTATGGGTTAGGGTCAAAAGAAATAGTATAAAAGCACTACACCTGACGCAAAAACCGTAAGCTCCGACTATCAGGCGCAAGGCCACCAATTTGGGAAGTAGAAAGAAATGAATATCCTCGTCGTGGCCTCACAGGTGAATCCCTCTTGTCAACCTTAAATGAGTACTTACAAGATGAGACTAAACTATGTCCAAGCTGTCCCCTTATTGACCTGGAAGACATTTGTGACGGATCTGTTAAGTTACGCCACGTAAGATTGTAAGACAAGTCATGATTCCTGGTTGATACTAAGCCAACAGAGAGGCCCAATAAACGCTCTTTGTAAGAGGATAACTTCAGCCAGTCCTGGGAAAGTAGTGATATTCTAGCCGTTACAGGAGTTACTAATCTTTTGAATCTGGGAAAAGAGACTCCAGCGCTTATCTCCGACGTTTGGTCCCATCCATAGGCCCCAGAACCATCCCAAACGTCACCATACCCAAGTAAGTTTTTCAATTTCAGGGATCCTTCAAGAGACCAAGATCTAGCCTACAAAAAGAAAATATGAAATTTCAAAAACTACAGGGGAAGTAATTGAAAATGTATGTAACAAAATTTCAAATATATTTCATGGACCACGCATAAAAAAAGAACTAAGCAACAAGGTCTCTTGCCTTTCCAAAATATATTTCAACCATCATACTTAAAAAAGGACGTTCACTCTCACTGGTCAATTCCCACAAAGCATTATGATTATCTTGAACAACACAGCCCAGCGATCAAACCTGAATCCACTACACATTTCTAGCTCGCATTGCCGAATAAAAATATTTGGCATCTATAATAATTGAGTTCCCAAAAATCAGTTTCAAGCTATTGTTATCCGATTCAAAAATTCAATAGAAACCCATCATTTTGCAGAAGACGGAAAAGACCCATTACGGGTAGGCAAGGTGTTATCGATACCCACATCAAAAACCTAGCAGACACCCATCATGAAGCAGAAAACGGAAAATATCCATTACAGGAAGACAAAGAGGAAAATAACAGTACCTCAGGCTTGGTGAAGATACCGATGTCTCCCGTAAGAGGGTTCTTTGTTTCAACAACCTCAACAATGACATTGGCAGTCCCGGGAAGCTCAGGAGGCCCACTATCGAGGGTAATGTTGACGGAATCGAAGATTTCGAGCTTATGAAGGCGGGCATTAGCGATACTAGCGACCTGAAGAAGCTCTTGCATGCTGGTTGCTTTCTTGAGGGCTTCAACTTCAGCTTCGATGAGCGATTCCTTAGTCTTGGTGTTGCCCTTGATCAGGACATCATGGACTCGAAGGGTCACTCGCTCTGTTGATAACCGATGAAACAGATTGTTCAACTTGTTTCTCTGTGAAAACAATCTTGACTGGCTCACGACGTCGTCGGCTTCTTCTTCTTCTTCTTCGAGGTCTTCGTCTCCATCTTCTTCTTCTTCTTCGAAGTCTTCGTCTTCATCACCATTTGGGTCTCCTTCAATTTCATCACCATGTGGGTTTTGCGGCATCGACTTCTCTTGATGGATTTGTTGCTCTTCAACTGAGGTCGCCATTGGGAAGAGTGATCCACACCAGAACAAGAACCAGAGCTTCGAGTTCTCAAGTTGAGACCCTTCCAATTGTTAAAAAACTGCGTTTAGGAGCACTTGCTAGACAAAGGGTGTAAAAATTTACCCCCAAAAAAAAACCAAAAAACATAGAGGGGTAAAATAGTAAATTCATGTTTACGGCAAAGTGGCAAACCCTACTCATGCCAAACAAAGAGGGGCCTCTCTCTCTCTCTCTCTGCCATGCGATGAAGGAGAAGAAGCATGTGAGTCCACCTTCCTCTTATATAGTCTCCTACTTATCTGCTGCTGAAGAAAAACCTTAAACCCAACCCTGCCCCGTTATAAAAATCTTGGTTTCAGACTCCAATTCCAATAATTCCGAATTCTGGCCAAATTCTAGTCTTGAATTCTTGCCAAATTATGTAGTCTTGAATTTTAAGCTCAATTCTTAGAATTACAGAATCATGTTTGGATTTGCAAGCTTTGCCCACTAATTCTAACGCTCAGAACTTTAGAAATTTTATTTGGTTGCCACTGATTCTGCATACATGGATCAATTCTAGGCCTAAGAACAGAGGTTGAATTTTGAAAAAAAATGAGGAAAAAATTTTGCAAAGAAGAGATAATGAGACACACAGAGAAAGAGGAGAGAGCCTCATGGTTGGAAGAGGAATTTCTTAACTGAGGACGTTGGGTATGGAAAACATGCTATGCTTTGGAGGGTTATAGGACCTCTGTTTCATCTTAGTTTGGTTGGTGGAAGAGTTCAAGCTGTTGAGAGGCCTCTGATTCTTTTTTTTTCCCCTTCCCCCTCTCTGTTTAGTGGAACTCAAGCTCTGTGGTTTGGGTTTTGGGTTCATATGATGTTATGGTTTCGGTTAGTATTTTTATGCTACTCAGTAGCTTAATGTTTTGCTTCAATTGATGTTACTAGTTTCCAAAAGTTTTGGTTGAACTCAAGTTCGCGGATCATTCTCTTTTTTGCTGTTGCTTGATTTTTATTTGGTTGAAATGAGAACTAGTTTTCAAGCTTTTGTACATTTCAGGTGCATTTGATGTTATATGATTGATTGGGTTTCTTTTTGTCTCTCTATTTTTTTATTTTTTTATTTTTTTTTATGAATAAAAATTTCATTACCAAAAAGAAAAGGACTACAAAAGCCCCTGGAGGAAAGAAAAACAAATACACAAGAGACTTCAAGGAGAAGCCCAGAGAGAGGAGACGAGAAGACCCCAGGACAACAACATGCCTGTTCCTTGGAGAGCCAATACAAGAGCTGGAGACAGCCGAGAGCTTTGCTTTGATCTTGAAGGAAATGGAGTCCCAAATCTGGCGAAAAGACCTAGAGTTGGGGGTCCATTTCTTGATATTACGCTCCATCCAAATATGATTGATGGTAGCACAAAAAGCTAATTTTCCCACAGAGTCATAGATAGAAGATCCCGCAAAAGACATGTCTACCCAAATCCATTCTCTAGGCCAAGGCAAAATTCTTCGGCTTCTGGACCAGCACTTAAGGAGAGTATCTGTCAAATACGACTCAACTCCCCCTGTTCGTGCTTGTTTCTGTTTGTGTTGTTCGGAGTTCTCCTCTCTGGTTCGTGTCTCGGTGCTACTAACAGGTATTTTTCTATTATCGTGTTACAGATTAGTCTTATAGTCTTTGCCTTGTATAACAATTATAAAGAAGATGGGTGAAGGGGACATCTCTTAAGCTATTTCTTCAATAAATCATTGTGCACATAGAGATGCCAAACACATTTATTCAAAAAAAAAAAAAGCAGTTTATGTCTGTTGGTTACCAAACAAATTTTATGTTTAGATAAAAACGATTTACATTAATGATTTATGTTAAATAAATAAAAATGAAAATAAAAAATGATGCCAAAGAGGCTCTATTTAGGTAGATTAGCCTTCAACTTTGCACCCAAAAAAAAAAAAAAGAGATTATCCTTCAACAAGGAAACTAATATCATCTTCGCACTTTTTCACATGAGAACAATGAGTCAACATGACATATGAAAAAAGATGGGTGTGATGCATGGTATTGGATAGGAGTGCCAATGGGCTAGGCTGGGCTGGGCTGGGCTGGGCTGGGCTGGGCCTTAACTGTAGCCCAACCCTATGAGCCTTAACCTAAACCCAAGGCCAGGTATACCCTCAACCCAACTCGACCCTAGCAAGTTTTTCCCAAGCCCGGCCCGGCCCTAATGGCCCATTGAATAGTAAAATTAACAAAGTCCATCATGACATCACAACCCATTTAACAAAGCCCCAACCAGGTTGATATATACTAATGTATATCCACAGCCTACTTAACAAAGCCCCAACCCACTTTTTGATGTATTATATAATGTGTATATAAGGGAAAAATTCACTACTTTGGTGGTGTTTCCTATGCCATCACATAGGACACCATGAAATGACACCTCTATCCCTTGGGTAGATACCTAGGTGTGCCCTCCCATTCACCTAAACGCTTGTGCAGAGACCATGCGACCAAGTAGAGATCTCTTACCCTATATATAATATATTAATGTATTATATTAATATATATAATATATATTTATTGGGTAAAGATGTTTGTAACCAACCCGGTTACAATACACTTTTGTAACCTCTCTTTCTTACCCTTAACCATAGCTCTTGTATCCGCTTTTACATAAGGTGCTTTTTGTAATTTCATAGTCATGCTCTCTATTCATTTCCTTGTTTCAGAATTTCTCTCTTCCGCCTCCGCCCCCACCGGCAGTTTAACAAGTGATGGATCTCTGACTGAAAATTCGCAACAACAAGAGAAGGATCGCTGACGAAACAAAGTAGGACACTGATTAGACTTTGCACTTATTGTGACATGTCTCTGATTAGAAGCTATAGCTGAGAGCACTCTTAAGGCTTTTGAGTTTGGAGTATGGTTGCAAGTAGCTGGTTTCAGTTATGATTTAAGGTCTGACAGAGTATCGAAAACAGAGCATGCGGAGACCAAAAACAGAGCATTTGCCAACCATAACTTCAGCCCTTAAGACTCTTCTTTATTTTCTCTATCCGTGGATGACTTTTGGTATTGGATGTTGTTTTCGATGGTTGCCATAGTGCCCATGAGCATGAGGATTGGTTAAAAGAGAATTAGATAGGAGCATCTCTCTCTCTCTCTCTCTCTCTCTCTCTTAGTGTGCAAATGAGTATTGTCGGAAGTTGCAGCAGCAATCCTTTTTTTAGAAAACCCCAGCCTCTACCCTCTGCTCATCCAAAATTCACGCCCCTTCAGAGAGAGTTTCTAAGAAAAAAAAAGAAATAAATGCAATCTTTGAATGAAGAAGTATAGAGGCGGAGCCCATTTCCGGCGTATTCCAGTAAATTACATACTGTTCTCTTCCTTGGATTTGCGTCGCCGGAAATGGAGATGGAGAGAAAATCTGAAACCGGGTTTGGGAATTGATGAGAGTGATTGTGAATTTACATTTTTAGACCCTACAAGTAATTGATAGGTCACCTTCTAAAGGTTAAAAATTAGACTTGTAAACAGATCGGATTCGGCTCGGTTACGGATCGGATGTAATTGGATTCGGATATTTTCTAATCGAATACGGATACCTCTAAATGGATTCGGATGCGGATTGAATTCGGATTTTTGAACATCCATTTACACCTCTGCCTTGTGTAACCTGAACCTTCCTCCCCCCTAGTGGATACAATTCACTCTTAATCTATAGTTTTAGATCATGATTCTCTTCTCCTCATATTCTAAAACCTGTTGAATCTTAAAAATCCTTCAAGATCATTATTTACTTAATTTTTTATAATTAAGTATTCGGATTCGGATTTTTATCGGATTATTCGGATTTTTTTTCGGATATCTCTAATGATGCCCTTAAACGGATACAGATGCGGATTGAATTCGGATTTTCGATTATCCATTTACAGCCCTACTAAAAATGTATGGTTACAAAGTCTCTTTGTAATTTTCTTGGTTACAAATAGACATACCTATATTTATATATGAAAATTTATGCTTACCATCCCGGTGGTTTCAAACTATTACGTCTATCACCCCTGAAATATCATCTATTTTAAAAATCTCTCCTATATTTTGAAATATTCTTATAATCATATCCCTATTGTTAGATTAGGATAGTTAAGTGATGATGTCATCGTCCAAATCTAATCTAAATACCTTCAATAGCTCTTCATTCCATATTTACCCCTATTTGGAACGAAGTGCTATTACATTTTTACCCCCTTTAGCCTTTAGGGATGAAGCATCATCTTCTCAAGAATCATATTCGATTTTGAGAATGGTGGTTTTGGTGGTCGCAGGGACCAGATAGAGAGTGAGATCTGGGAAATGAAATGAAAAATCGGAGAACGAAGATCGATCCGAAATAATTCTCTCTTCACACCCCTCTTTCTTTTGTGGTTCTCCCGAATCTCTCTCCTCTCACGGTTTCACTCTCCCTTTCCTTACATCTCTGTCTCTTCCTTTTGAAACCCCAAGAAATTTGAACCCTAAGACCAAAATTGCAATTTAAGACGAAGAGGAAGAGGGTTTGAAAGGGGAGAGCAGATGGGAAAAAATACGAACTCACGAGCACCGAATCCATTTCCTTCTCTGTGAAAATTCAAAATTAAAGAAGGGGCAAAACCCATTTGATGGAAGATCGATGAGTACCCTTTTGATGGAAATGGATTATTTCCTGAATGCGAAGGCTCTTTTCCTATTTTCCTTGTCTTCCATTGTGGGCTACCAACCTTAAGCTTTAATTCCATTGGAAGAAAAATCTATGATCTCAGGGAATGAAGACGTGAGAAGATGAATAGTAAGCTTTGTAAAACAGTTTCAAAAGAAACCCAGATGTTAAACCCAGTTTCAAAAGAGGGAGGTTTGCGGGTGGGTGCAACGCTGGGCGGTAATTGCAGCGATCGGCGATTGCTGTGGGAGGGGTGTGCAGGGGGTGTGTGCTTGTGACGTGGTGGTGATGGATGATAGTTGTGGGTCAGAGCATGTGGGTCAGAGCATAAAGAAGAAGACGAAGAAGAATAAGAAACTAGAATAAAAAATAGGTGGGTCAGTATTAATGGGTCCCATTTAATTGGGGATGTGAAAAAAAAAAAAAAAAAGGTTTAGAAGGAAGCAGATCTTACATATGCCACGTGTTGATTTTCTATTGTTCTAGGAGATGATCTGGACTCATGCAATGGTAATAAGGGGAGTCGGCGGGGGTAAATAAAAAAGGGCGAACTTATCTTTTCAAAATAAAACTAACAGAGTTGGCATTTAAGGGTACGGACGTAATTTTGAAAATTTTAGGGGTGGTAGATGTAATAATTTAAAAATATAGGGATGATAAACGTAAATTTTCCTATTATATATTATGGGGTGTTGTTCTCTGTGCTGCAGCGCAGCCTGCACCCAGGCACATGGGGGTGGGCGCAATGACCACCCTGCCCCTCTGCACAGGCTGCACATGTACTTGGGTGTAGGTTGCGCTGTGGTACAGAGAACATTCTCTCATATATTATATAATACATTGATACAGGTTAGGCTGGTCCTGCCAGAGTTGAGGCCTCAACCTAGGCTAGACCTAGCCCTGTCAGGGACTAGCAATTGTGAATCCAACTAGACCCTTCCTGATCCCCAGTCCCGGCCTAGTCCTGTTCGAGCTCAAGGTGGGTTAGGGCAGGGTCGAGATCATGGTTTTAGTGCATGGTATCGGAACGGGTATCAATGACCCGCAAAATCGATACGATACTGATACGATACCGATACAATATCAGCCTGGATCGGCTGTATCGGACAAAAATACCCCTAAATTTCCTTAAAAAATGAGTTTTTTGACCATTTTACCCATTGTCCATACCGTGCTACCAATATGTATCGCCCGATACGAACGATACAATACCGATACTTAGAACCATGGTCGGGATGACCGAGTTTTTTTGACACTCCTAATATTAGATTGGGTATCGATCACCTACAAAACCGATATGCTACCGATACAGAAACAACATGGATCGATCGTATTGGATAAATTTACCCTTAATTTTCTTTAAAAAATGGATTTAAAAAAAATATATCTATATTTTACCCTTTGCCGTATCAGCACAATATCGAGATCATGGTGTGAGAAATTGATATCAGATCAGCCGATTCGTATTAATATTGGTGGAGAGCAATACCGATTCCTTGCCGACCCTATATCGGTGGACCGATACGGCCAAGAGTAAATATATAAATGTTTGAAGGAAGTAGGGGCAAGCAAGACTGACGGACATATAATTTTTTGAAGTTGGTAGATTCTTTCACGTGGACAGGCAAGGTGAGAGAGAGTTGAGAGATCCTTGAGATTCTGTCTGAAAGTTACCAATTTGAGTGCAAATCACTTTTAGAAGGTGGTTGGAGAAAAATACTCCTCAATGTCGCTTGAGAAGATCCGAATTCAGTCTATTTAAGAAAGAGAAATCAAACCCTTAAAGCTTAAATCCTCTCAAACCATAAAAGAAAGAGAAATCAAACCCTTAAAGTTACCTTCTCCGCAAGCAACCTTTCTTTATTTCTCTCTGAACTTTACTTGTCATTATGGGGAAGTGCAGTAGGGGTAGGCAGAAGATTGAAATCAAGAGAATTGAAAACGAAGATCACAGACAAGTTACCTTCTCAAAACGAAGGAATGGGCTTTTCAAGAAGGCAAGCGAGCTTTGCATCCTATGCGGCGCAGAGACTGCCTTAATCGTCTTCTCTCCAGCTGGTAAAGCATATTCCTTCGGCCATTTATCTGTTAATTCCGTAATTAATAGGTATATCCTCGACAAGGACGACTCTGCCCAAAATTCCAAAGATGGTGGTGCAGCTGCAATTGCACTTGTTGATGATGATGCTCACCACCACCACCACCACTACCACCACCAACACCACCACCACCGTAGTAACAACGTTATTGTAGAGCTTAGCCGGCAACTCACCGAGGTTACTGAAGAACTTGTAGCTGAGAAGAAGAAGAAGAAGAAGACAGGAACAGTGATACAACTAGATGATGAGTTGATGAAAAAGGAAAAAGTTTTGCCAGAGTTTTGGTGGGAGGAGCCGATCGATGATGAACTTGACGTTCATGAGTTAAAGAAATTGAGGGTTGCTATGGAAGAGCTTAGGAAGAATGTGATCAAGCGTGCTGATGATTTGATGATGGAAGAAGCTTCATTACCTTCTTCGTCGTCGTTCTTGGCGATAAATCCAGTTCCTCTGGGAGTTATCCCAGCTGCGAGAATGAGAATGGACGAGGGGAGTACTTCATCAAATGTTCCTCATGGATTTCATTTGGATTTTGGGTTTGGGAACTTCTAAGGGATGCTAGCTCTCATCATACTTACGTTGATTCTTGTTCAATCTCCTATGAACAATCGTTGGTTTTAGTAACTGAACATTTGATTTGAAGGTAGTTAGTTTAGTTTTTGAAATAAATAGAGGTAGTTAGTTAATCTGACGCAGCAACACCATTGGTGTTCACTTGTCGACTGAATCTCTTTCTTGGTTTAATAACTACTTTTATTTTCTTACCTGATTCTAAGTTCTGTCGAATTGAAGATACAGTTTTCCTCTGCAACTGATTTGCTTTTTTATTTTTTTAGTCCATACATAAAATTTTAATTACTTTCTTGAATCCAATCATCTATAGGAACTTACTAATCTCTTTCCAAGATTTTGGGGTTCTTCGAAGTTTAACTGCAGACAAGCACAAAATTGCTACCCTAATATTCATCTTAAATAAGGGCTTTACTGAAAATTGCTCTCCTCCATCTCCACCAACACAAGAAATCCTATTTTCATGCTTCCATCTTTTGCATGTTCAGTGGTTTTAAAGGAACAAATTGGTTGTTCTTTCTTTTTACGAGTTTTGGGAAATCAAGACAGGTTGAACTATTTGTTGATCGAGTCTGAGTGCTACCAATCTATTTGGCCTAATGGAAATTAAATTGAATTTTATTAGATTCTTCTACTGCTGGTTAGTTGGATTCTTGAACTTATTTTCTCACTTTAATTTTGTTCATGGTGGAATGTCGGTGGTTGGTTGGCTGGTTTCTTGTAATGGTTGGTTGATTAATGGGTTTTATTGATGGATGATGGTGAATTGATCAAAGAAAGAGGGGAATACCAGACCACATGATTGATTGGGGAATTGTTGACATGCATAGTTGTCACGGCGTCTAGGTGAACCAAGGGGTTGGAGGGGGCATGGACACAATGTGTTTGGATGCCAAGGCTGCTACATAAGCGACGCCTTGACAACTATGATAACATGATTGCAGTGTGTATTCTGCATATACACTAGATTTCACTGTTAAGGCCACCCAAGCGACACCTTGTCAATTACCTTTAAAACAAACCTCAATGTAAAAGGGAGTAAGAGAGATTTTGAGTCAGGGAGTCTCTCTTCCTTCCCCCCCCCCCCCCCTCTTCCCTTGGCTACTATTGAGGAGTAAGTCAACCTTTCTCATCCCATCCTTTCTTCTTCTTTGCTGCTGAAAAACCCTAAACCCCTGCCGGTTGATGACAACTCCATTTTGCTGTTTTTCCACTAGATTTCAATGTTAAGTCTGGTGTCTACCATGGATTTGAATAAGTTTCTCAAACATAATCTGTGCAAAAGCAAATGAAGCTTTTTGGGGCTGGATCTGAGAAGATTCTGGCTGATTTTGACCAACAACCAAGCTCATTGCCCACGGCATTTTCTTTTCTAGACTTTCTAAAGATGCTGACACCCTCCCATCACAGTTTTTACTTCGTCTGGATTTCGTTTCTATAGCAGTTTATATCAATGATAGCAGGATAGTAATGTTATTGGTCTATTTGTTTTGATGTTCTTCTCTATTTCCTTGGCCCTTTCTGGGCGCTCTATGGTTTTTTAAATTTAGGCAACTGAATTTGGAAGGACTCATCTGTTCTGGCTTCAGTGATAATGGCTCAAGTATTATTTCTGTTTTCCAGGTGCCATTTTTTAGTGCCATGCCATTGTAATGATTGTTCCCTTAGCATTAATGCTTTCCTGTAGGTTGCCCTGCAAATGTGTCTTTTTCGTGCTCTGTTATTTCATTTTGATGGTATGCAAAAATGATGATGTAACCAAATGCATTTTAGTTCGGTTTAGATATGGGCAATGCACCCTTGCATGTAGATATTGATTGCTCACATGTAGATCCTCTAATAAGAGAAATTTCAAGTCAGCATATACCTACATTTGCTGTTTTTTGTACTCTAAGAAACCATTTTAACCCCCCGACATGATGCAAATTTAAATACAAGCTAGAAAAACTAGAGAGGGATTTGCAAACACAGGATCTTCAGAAACTGAATAATAGCTAAAGAAGTTCTTATTTAATGATGTATGAGAGAAAATTTACCTCTTACAAAGCACAGGCTTTGGTACAACGGTAAAGGTTGCTACATTGTGATCATATGGTCACAGGTTCGAGTTTGGAAACAGCCTCTCTGCGAAAGCAGCGGTAAGGCTGCGTACATTATGACCCTCACCAGACCCTGCAGTGGCGGGAGCCTGGTGTACTGGGTATTCCCTTTTAGTGAAGTGCTTTTGCTACTTGGAAAGAACCAGAACACTTCTGTTGACTAGAATTCTGTAGGAAACAGAATGAGAATTTCAGAGAGAATGATATCAGCAATAAGTATGTGAGATTTGATTCAAAACAGACTAACATGTGAACAGATATTGCAGAAGAAAACAAAATACACCTGTAGATTATGACCCAAAAGGAAATGAGGAAATCACAAGTGAATTCTGTAAGAGCAATGCTTTAGAGACCCTATGGTACTCACCAGCAAGATTGGACTGCAGCACATTGTCACATCCACAATCAAGGTCAAATAATGAGTCTCCTTGGTATCTCTTTCAGAAAAAGGACATTTACTCAATAGGAGTTTTATTTCACATTTCTCCTAAATGAAAAAGGCTAAAATCTGTGGTAAAATATAGACCTTGAGGCCTTGTGATGATTTCCATTTCCATAGAGTACAGTGGAGCAGTGAGGGGTTATTATCGACCATTCATAAATGAAGGCAGATATTGACAGTCATTGATGGTTGTACGGTTCAACACACGGTATAGGAAAATTTTCCCCGTACCAAGTGTCTTATAAAGAGGTCATTTAATCAAACTGGGAATGCTGCCAGTCAATATGTAGGAAATGCTCATCTACTAAGCATTTCTCCTTCCAAAAGAAAAAGCTTAATCTTTGGTCAAAGAATAACTCAGCATTTCTCTTTCTGAAAGAATACTCTCAGCATTTACTCTTAGAAAGAATAACTAGGAATTTCTCTTTCTGAAAGAATAATCTCAACATTTACTCTTAGCAAGACTAGGATTCCCATTGGGCTTGATGATTATGAAATCAAATTGATCGCAGTCAGTTGATTATGAAGTCTTTCACTTAGAATTTACTTAAAAGGAATAAGAATAATCAAATACATTCACATGTTTTAAGTATTATACATGGTAAGAATATCCAAAGCTAATTGCCTGAAATTCCTTCCATTCCCACCAAACACTGTCAGAATCATTTCTAACAACCAAAAACCTTCTTTTCTTTTTTCCATTCATTCTTTCTTGAATTAGATACAATCCTTCTAAGTTGCCATCAGACCCAAATCCTTGCTCCCATCCCCAAAAAAATTAGCCACAATTTCACCTACATTCTCCAATCCCACCCCAAGACACAAAGGGTTAGTTGCAGGTCTAACAGATCTCTCCATTCCATCAGAGGAGTTCTTGTCACAAGCATTCAAAACCCTCACATTAGGACCATCTCTGCACTTCCCCATGCACTTGCATCCAACAACAGCCCCCTCCACACCAACCATTTTCTCAAATTCCTCCAACAGTACTGCAGCTCCCATTTTCATGCACTTCCCTCCCATGCAAACCTCAATCTTCTCTGCTGGTGATGCCGCCACAACTACAGTACTTCCTCCAACCCTTCTGTCACCATTACAGAAACTCTTCAAACTGTGATCTTCATTCACCTCTGCAATTCTCTGTTCTTTGGTTTGAAGGTTTGAGGTTGTTACTAATGCTTCTAATTCACTGGTTGACTGTGGTTCTGCCAGTGCCCTATTCCTGAGCTGTTTCATGTCAACAATCTTTTCGCATTCGCTATCACTCGATTCAGATGATGAGCTAGAGGATGATTCATTGTCATCTCTGGGTTTCATTAATGCAGCTTTCAGTTTAGCTTTCTCTTCTTTCCTCCTCCTTTTTAGTTCTTTTTCCTGTGCTCTTAATTTTCCTAGTTGAGCAAGAAGAACCTCAGATGCTTCCTGTAAAAACAAAATACAGATTGGTTATTTGATGTTCTGATACAAAATTAAGTAAAATGTTACTTTTAAAAAAGAAGAAAAACTTGTTCTTAAGCTGTATTTTGATAAACCCAAATCAGATAATTGATTGGGTGATATTAACAAGTATTTGGTTCTCTACCAATTGCAGCAAACCTACAAATTCCTTGATCTTTTGCTTCTCAAATCTCAATAACATATATTCGATAATTAACTCTCTAGATTTAAAATTTGGAGAGTTGCATATGATCATAAAGGACTAGTAAAATTTCTTAAGAGCCCAGCTCTAACTTTTAAACAAAATTATGGAAAGCTAATTAATTGAATAGTTTTTTGTTTTCAATAACATAAATTCATTAAGGTTTTAAGTCTCTGCTAACCTTTCCTTAAAAAAATACAGAGAGCAAAAAAGCAAGCAAAACTAGGCTCTGAAAACATACCGAAATCGTCTTTTTATCGTCCCCAACAAAACCATAGTTGATCTCCGGAGAACTCAAGTCAGAAGAAATCACCAACAGATTCTTAGTCAACCCTTTAATCTGCTTCAACTTCTTCTTTATCGTTGCAGTTTCAGATTTTTCCTTCTTACATACCTTGCTACAGGTCGGTGGCGAAGCGTAATACTTCACATGCCCAATATCAAGAAACCCAGGAACAAACGACTCTGAAAGCTTACTGGTTTTTAGAGAAACCGAAGAATCTCGACAACCCAGAAGCCGAAACTCCCCGGAAAACCGTTTTCCGGCATCTATTGAGACAGTAGAAACAGAGGATTTTAATGGATTGTTATCAAAACCACCACAAGAGAAGCTATGAAAAGAACGAATAAGAGCACCAGATGCCTCCATTGCTTTTGAATTCGAAGGACAAAAAGCAGAGTTTAACCATGAAAGCATACAAAACTGCAACACCGAGGGGTTTTATATATATATATATATAGAGAGAGAGAGAGAGAGAGAGAGAGATGAATTTCAGTGTCAAAGAAGGCAACGGGATCAACTGCTTTGAAACGTGGCGTATTTTGATTCGTGATAGAGGGCTCGTGACAGTTGAAGGTTTCCACACGCAGACATATGTCATTGGGACTACGACACGCGTTGGGAGTGAATATGGAGCGTTGGATTTATCGGTGTGGGAAGAGACGGCTTTGATGGAGACAGGTGGATGAGGAGTCATCAACTTAGAAGAATAATTTATGGGTAGTTAAAAAAAATTGATTATTTGGATTTCCACTCCAACACGGAAAGTGCCATCGCAATAATGCGTGATGAGAATAGCGATTGACGAAGCTTGACAGGGGTCGTAGGGAAGAAAATGGATCAAATTTCTCTTAACTTCTCAATAAAAAATAAAAAAAAAATTCCTCTTAAATTGGCAGTTTGTGAAGACCAGTTTTGTCATTGTGTGGATCAAAATTTTAATGTTTTTTTTAGGTGGATGGGTATGCTAACATATCGTATGCTAGCACCTATGCGTCTTTCTCTTTCTCTTTCTCCTTTGAAATGGCTTCTTTACCTTTCAAACGGGGAAGAGAGAGATAGACTCATAGGGACATAGGGTGCTAGACTGCTAGTATATCCAACCTTTTCCCTATTTTTTTTATTTTTTTGGGAGAATGTTCTCTGTGCCGTAGCAGGTTGAGCCTAGGCACATGGACTTGCCACTCAGGGGGGCAGGGTGGTCATTGCGCCCACCCCCATGTGCCTAGGCATAATCTGTGCTACGGCATAGAGAACAACGCCCCTTTTTTTTTAATCATTGGATAGATCAAATTTGATGTCTCATCTTAATTATATCCAAGAATTGAGATAATAGTATCAATATCGTTGTCTATCGATATTGGTTCAGATCAATCAAAATTTTCTTTCTTTTCATTAAAAATCGAGTATTTTTTTAATGATTTTACCCTTGATCCGATACTGGTACTTGATCCAGGAATGGCCAGCTATCGATATCGACCTAGACCAATATTTATACAATTTGGCTGATCTGATACCGATACCTCAATTAATGATTGTATCCCTCACTCCCATCGATTCTTCGGTTTCTCTTTATATTTTAAGTGTTTTATTCTTCATATAATCCTAAGTAGTAAAAAAAAATAAGGCATCATATTAATAAGCATAAAATCATATTTATTTGAAAAATTAATTATGATTAACCCATGATGTGAACAATAGAACTATATAGCTTGGACTCATATTAATAATGTCATGTGAAGAATAATTTATAAAATTGAAAATTTTCATAAATATCTTGTAAAATCGGAAAAGCCAATGCCACATTGTTGATGTAGAAACCTTCTTTAAAAAAGAGAGAGATAAAAAGATGGAAGTATTCTATTGAAAATTCAAATAGCTTAATTTTTTGGATCAGGCTCCTCTCCTGCGAACACCTAATTCGGGTTGGACATGCATCTCGATGTGCTACAAGCAGTCTTGCCATTGGATCATGGATGCTTCACTGGGCACTCCCGGAACGAAGTGCTCGTAGGAGAGGAGTCAAATCCTAATTTTTGTATAATGTGAAGTCACATCAGCATCCAATTATGTTCTGAGTTTGAACCTTTTTTTTTTATTTTTTATGTAAAAGGAGTTCTATTGATTATAGAGTGAAAAACGCATGAAATCAACATTACAAATATCAACAATCCATGAAGTGGATATACGCCATGGTGTCATACACGCATGGCTTGGCAGGCACCTATTTGTACCGCATGGCAATGTTAGATGGAAACTAGTAGGTCCCAGGTTTCAGCCTGATGGAATTGGCAATAAATCATTAACTTCAGGGATATAGGGATTACTTAATTAATTTGAGGCTAAACATAAACAATCTAAACCACTCTATAGATAGTTGAAGCTGCCCTATCAACCATCTAAGGGTGTTGTCCAATGTCCATAGATACCATCTAGAGAAACAATAAAAGGCAAGACAACACTACTGGTTGTGTGGCCCCTGCACTAACGTGGGAACCATTGCCAATGAGAGCATTTGCGTTAGCATCATGGGTGGTGGGATTTTCACCTTTCCATGGTATGGGGCAATCATTTCACATCCACCTATGTCTAAGTGTAGGGACCACGCGACCAGATAGCATTCTTTCTCCCAACAAGTAAATAGACTCGAAATTTTAAGTTATAATTTATCTATCCAAAGGTAAAAAAACATGTCATATTACCTCCACATGTTACTTTGTTATGTTGTTTTACCCGGAAAAAAAAATAAAAAATCTTGATATATCATATCACCCTTGGTTTGAGGAATCGGTATCAGATCTACTAGATCGGCCGATTAGTATTGTTAGAGACTGATATTCATTCTTGGCCAATCCTGGATCGATGGATCAATATGGACCAAGGGTAAAAGAGTAATAATGTAATTTTTAGAAAAAAAAATAGAGGTAAATTGGTCCTATCCGGACTGTTCCTGATACCGATTACTAACCCCTTGATATCACGCGGTGTATTACCTTTGGAAATATAAAACCCTATCCTATATTGTTAACCGAGTTAATCCATAAGCGAAGGGAAGTTTCATGTTTCCCTATTCGTATATAAATATTTGAGCTATAGTTGAGCTGCCTATGTGGCCGAATATTAATTTTAAGTATTCATCAAAAAAATATGAATTTTTTTTTGGGAGAATGTTCTCTGTGTCGCAATGCAGGCTGCTGCGCCTAGGCACATGGGCCTGCCACTTAGGGGCAGGTTGGTCATTGTGCCCACCCCCATGTGCCTAGGCGCAGCCTGCGCTGCGGCACAGAGAACAACACCCCTTTTTTTTTTTTATAGAAAAAAAAAGTTTTAAGTCTAAAAATTTCGAGGTTTTTAGAAAATGGAACAATGATTGACAACAAATGGACTGTTGACTATAGAATTTAAAATCCCACATTGGACAATCCAACCATATGATGTCTTATCCAATTGAACCATGCCAATATTTCTATTGGGAAAATGGTTCCTTTGCTACATGCCCACTTTAACTATTGACACTTACAGAGAAATATATGTTGGTTTACCCAAAACAAAAAAAAAAAAAACAAAAAAAGAGATATATATGTTGCTATTTTCACTATTGGATAGCGTTCATGGTTTGGACTAAACATGCGTCCAATTTTAAAGCTTGATTCAATCAAATACCCTTCCATATATTGGCTTGCATCCCAATATATATTCATATATACCCACGGTATTGCAACAACTATTATACACTCTTCCATAGCCTTGGATTTTTCGTATGTTGCTGTATGACATACTTAGTTGGGGCAAACTTTAACATATGAGCAAGGGACTTAAAGGTGAACTTGTCACCAAAATCGCCTATCGCTATACACAACGATCACCAAGCCAAAACAAGGCGAGCCACAGAGTACTTAAACTGAGCATATAGGAAAAGTTCCTCACCCAAGTGCATAAAATCAGGTTGGCCAATGGTAGAAATTTAGAAGACATCATCTTTCCATGAATAATTAGGGGATTATGGTTAAAAAATTGATACTAATAATAATGGTGATTAGCACAATAATTACTAAAATCATCACAACAAACAATATTATAATGGCAATAAGGTAACACCATCCACCTTTCATTATCTTAATGAAGTTCATCTTTCCTTGAGGATAAACACTAAAACCTGAAATCAAATAATTCATGAGCTATGGTTATGAAGCACCTGTGAAGAAACTTTTGGCTCCACCAGGAATTTAATAGGAACTGTCAAACATTCTTCCTTAGGTGACCATCAATGGCTTATTTGCCAAAGTGCATTTGAAATCCTACATTGTGTTTACAATTGATGTAAAAGAAGACCTGTTTGATTACAATATAGATATCAATATAGATATCATTCTGATTTCAGTTGTCCGGATCATCTGATTCTGATATATTTGAATAAGTTCAGTAGAGAAAACAAAAAGGTAATGATCTCAATTGTAAGTCCAACGTGAACGTTCTTCTGACATGGATTGATCATTATATAAGGATCAAGATCAGATCCTGATTCTTGAAACCTTAGCTATTATTGACTACAATTTTCAGAAAATTGTGTACATTCAATTTACAGCTGATAGAGAGTTCATCAAAAAATTTACTAGTAACAGAATTTTGTACATCAAAAAACCAGGAAATAAGTGAAACTTAAACTAGATCACCATAGCAAATTACAGATATATATATATATATATATATATATATATATATATATATATAGATATGCAAACAGAAGAAAACAGCAAGAATGAAAGAAAAATGACAACCATTTCCATGCATTGGGGTATAAGACCATCTGCTTTGTTTCGAATTTCCAGGTTTTCTGAGATACACAGGTCCCAGCATTGTCACAAGCTCCTCAAGAGCACCATAATCATTTGAGAATAGGTGCAACTGTGGCTCACAAAGCAGAACAATATTTTTTCTTTAATCATGAGATGTACCATTTTCTATTTCTCAATATAATTTTACATAACAAGTTTATGTTCATCCATTGACCAAACCACTTGAGATACATATCAAGGTAAATACAGAAAGACAAAAATGATTTCAGTATTTCAGCAAACAGATGAAATTTTCTTCTATCTATCTATTCTATCACGATCAAGGAAGAAGAGTACAGAACAATAAATCAACTAGACCCAACCACACAATTAGGGATAATGAAATAAAACCCGCACAACCAAATATAAGAAGCAGAAATTAGTAAGAAAGTAGCAGGTGCTATCAACCATTGCATGAGTTAGATTGGGACCACGAGGTCATTTATGTCAAATGCATAAGAGGAAGAGTTGACTCTGAAAGTGGCAGTGCAAATCTATATAGCATAGAATTCCGTACTAGTTATCATAAAAATGAATTATACAAATGATGTCCAGAAATTATTAATGTATATCTGCAAAAGTTCTGTTTTTCTCTTCTAAGAAAAATCTATTGATCATCTTTAGTAGGAGATTTCCCTTCGCATTCATCACTCAAAAAATTGGAGCATGTGAGCAAGACAAATTGCAATTAGTAAGTCATCCAAGAAACCCAATGACCACAGCTGAGCCCCAAAAATCCCAGCCTTGACAACAATAAGTTCACAAAGACCCAAATGAGGATGGTTTGTCCAAAAATAAAAATAAAACAAAGAAGATATTTTGCATTATTTTTCTCAAATTGCAGTATAAGCACACTGATAATGTCAAGGCAAAGAGAGAAATCTACTCTTACCCTTACTCTTGTTCTTCGTCCTTCTTCTCCTTTATTGATCAAGTAATTAAAACCCTGTTTTCTACAATTTTTATATTTTGTCGATACATACAAGTGTTTTTTGTCTCGTTAATTTTGATATTGACTGTTGAGGAGATCTGACCAGCAGATCACCCTCAACTTTTGAGGTGTTCTTCATCATCCTAAGGAAGGTTTGCTGATCTGGAGATATCTAATATCTCCCAATCTGCCCTTTACTTCCAGATCTGAATCTCTGCAATTCTGATTACTGAACTCGATTTACATGTTGTTAGGTCACTAATTCTGAGATTTATATCATGGTAACAGTGTTTGTTTGGGTTTACAATTCCGCAGTTTGGCTATTAATCAGAACTGCGATTTGACTGTTGTACCCTTCTCCTTGTATCACTAGGATTGATCCATAATTTCAGATCCAACAATGGGATTGATCTGAAACTTTCAGCAAGGGTTCCCTACCTTAAGAATAGAACTCGACTTGAGTTCTGATCTAATCTGACCATCTGACTGTCATATGACTTTTCTCCTTTATCTGGAAATTTATTCTCCGAGATTCGATTCTGCTGTTTTGGCACTGTTTTAGTTTCTTTATTCAGTATTACATTATGTTGGTGTTCAGTTCTACATTGGGAAGTTAAGAATGGAGATTCTTTAAATAAGTCTAAGAGTTGAAAACATAGAGAACTTAAGGATTCATTGCCTTAGCTACAATATGAATTCAGATAGTTATTCAAAATAATTCATGTAAATTACAGAATGGAAGTAGACAACAAAATTTCATTTAAGAAATAAATTTTGGTAAGAAGCCACAGCACAGAAAACTTCCAAAAGAGCAGACTGTTGAATGAAAACAGGCTCAAAATTGGGGAAAGGAAAAATAAAACAATTTGTAAAGCAACAGGAACTCATTGACGAAAAACAACCAACCCCATGACCTCCCCCTGCCCCCCCTCCCCCCCCAAAAAGAAGAAACTTTAATAAGAAATGGAAAATTAAGAATACTCAAAATTTCATACCCATGCAACTAGGATAGTCTACCAGAGAAACTATTTCAAATTGGTCCCTAATTTAAACCAATTAAGTGAATGACCTGCTAGAAACCCCTAAACCATAGTATTAAATCTCATCTCGGAAGGCCATTTCGGCCAGAACGAAATTTCCGAGCTACCAAAATTTTGGGGAAATTTTTGAGGTACTGAAATTTCGCCGAAATAATTGTATTTTTTCTCTGAGTTTTGCTTGGTCATTTTGGGGTGTAAAATGCTGAAATAACCAAAATTTCTCCGAAATGGCGCTGGAGAAATGTGCATATCGACCAACGCCGTGGCGTCTCTGTTTCCCTAAATCTCCTATTTTAGCCTTGGTTTCTGAGTTTTTTCTTTCTGGGCAGTACTACCAGATTCTGGAAAGCCATCATAGGATCCTTACACACACATCGACTGGTTCTAAGATTTGATCCATAAGTTCTTTTCTCTTGGGCGATCCATACCTGGAAATTTCATATCCAAAAGTCTCTCTTTCTGTGAGATTCAAATTTTTGAAGTAACCTGCAACTAAGACATCCGCCAGATCTGATTTCAGATCTCATCATTCGGTTGCCAGCGACATTTTGGGGCTATTTCTCGTTGGGATCGGCAGACCTTGGCGCTGCGATTTTGTTCCAGAAATTGCAGGGAGAATCGTCTTCATAAGGAGTTTCCTCTGTTGGAACTACTCCAGTTCACCGCCTCTCTTTCTATCGTGTTATTGCAAGGTTGAAGAAGACATATTAAGTCTTTAAAATTGCAAGAAAGGACAACTTATATTATTTACATAAACCCCCTATATTCTCTATTGCTTTTCTGTTTAGCCCATTCAGTTTTCTCTTTAACTCCTTAAATTACAGTTCTGCCACATTTTTACAACTTCAGATTAATTACAATTCTGCCATTGCTCTTATAAATCTTGATTTATCTACTAGTTTGCCATTCAACTTTGGATTTAATTACAATTTTGCCATGGTCGACATGATTGACGTATCGATATATCGATTAGACACCCCTCCACCGACTTGGATCGCCGTGATGCCGTGACAACTATGGCGGCATCCCAATGAGCCTTCTGAGGAGACTACATAAACTGGCTTAGGACATTGACTGCAAAAGATATGTCTAGCCTGGTGACTGTGAGATATATCAACTTCCCAATCAAGCTCCTATACTGATGCACAACTTTAAGAGGTTTACCATCATCAACTCCAAACTTCTGATGAGGATCCATAGGAACATCCACTGGTTTTGATGCAAGCATACCAGTGTCAGATAGGAGATCTAAGACATACTTTCTTTGGGACAAGCTAATACCTTTCTTGCTTTTCACAACCTCAATACCAAGGAAATAGTGAAGCTGACCTAAATCCATGGTCTAAAAATGCTGTTGTGGATATTCTTTTACCTCTGTATACCAGTCACACTCACATCATTACCAGAGATGATGATATCATCCACATAAACAATCAAAACAATTATTCTATCCCCTCGGCGACGAACAAAGACAGAATGGTCAAAGTAACACTGTGTAAAACCACAAGAGATAACGGTGGCACTGAACTTCTCAAACCACGTCCTAGGAGACAGTTTAAGGCCATAAATAGCCATATGTAATTTGCAAACATGACCACTACTCTCCCCCTGAAGCAACATATCCTGGAGGTTGCTCCATATAGACCTCCTCTTGCAAGTCACCATAAAGAAAGGCATTTTTAATATCCAACTGAAATAAGAGCCAATCAAAGTTCACAACAGGAGAAATTGTGGAAATTGTGAGTAATGGTTTGTGATTAATTGAGCACAACCCCTCTTTATTTATAATACCTGAGAGAACATTCTAGAATAGTTATAAGGGCGATAATAACCCTAGGATGTAAATACCCTTGAATCTATTTTACAACACTCCCCCTCAAGTTGGTGCATAAATATCAAACATGCCCAACTTGCTAACAATAGACATAAAATTCTTGCTATTAATGCTCTTAGTGAGAATGTCGGCTAGTTGATCTCTTGACTGAACAAAAGGAATGCATATCAATCCTTGCACCAGCTTCTCCTTAATAAAATGACAATTGATCTCAATATGCTTGGTACGATCGTGTTGTACTAGGTTATGAACAATAATTATTGCTGATTTGCTATCACAGTAAAGGTGCATGGGTAGGATAACAGGAACACACAAATCATGAAGAAGACCTTGCAGCCAAAGTAGCTCACAAATACCACGGGCCATAGCCCGAAATTCTACTTCAGCGCTGGATCAAGCAACCACCAACTAGGCGACCAAGGCGTTCAAGGCGCTCGCTTAGGCGATGCCTTGACAACTATAGAGGACGGGAAGAGAGATGGTGGCGGTGATGGTGCAGAAACCGAGTAAGAGAGAGAGAGAGAGCCTACGGTTTTGAGTTGAGAACCATTAGAGTTCGGATCCCTAGGATGATTCCCGCTCTGATATAATGTGGAAATTGCGAGTAATGGCTTGTGACTAATTGATCACAACCCCTCCTTATTTATAATAGATGAGAGAGCATTCTAGAATAGTCACAAGGACAATAATAACTCTAGGACGGAATACCCTTGAACCCATTTTATAACAGAAATAAGCAGGCGAACCGAATTCAATCGAGCAACAGGAGAGAATGTTTCAAAGTAATCAACTCCATAAATCTGAGTATACCATTGGCAACTAGACGGGCTTTCATCCGTTCAACAAATCTATCAGGATGGTACTTAACAGTATAAACCCAATGACACTTAACCAAGTCCTTACCAGGAGGCAAATCTACCAAACTCCAAGTGTTACGGGTCAAAAGAGCATCCATGGCGGCTTTCCAGCCAAGGAGTTGAAGAGCTTCAATATGATTTTTAGGATTAGTAATAGTAGAAAGAGACAATGCAAATTGATGAACAGAAGGAGGAAGATGAGGCAATGAAACAAACTGGTCTATAGGATACACAGCCATAGACCTTTCAATACAAGAATGTGTACCTTTACGCTTGGTGACTGGTAAGTCTTCAGCTAAAGTAGGACTTGGAGCTCCACCAGAGGAAGAAGATGGTACAGGAGGTAAAGCAGCTGGAGCAGTAGATACCTCACCAAGTGGCACCGATTTGTTCCGTCGTTGATATACCTATAAAGGTGGTGTGAACGGAACTAAGGAGGGAATAGGAGACTCAAGAGTGGGAGTGGTCTACTCATCCCCAAAGGAAGATGCCTGGGTAGAGAAAAAGGACGTACCCTCATACCAGAATCCTACAACCCAAACCAAAGCAAGGAGAAAGGAAAGAGGAGAGATAAGAAGGGAAAATAAGAGACAATCAAAATCATGGGCGGCTGACTGCGGCTAGAAAACTTGTCTATTAACGCAGGTCCCTATATATATATTCAAGTTAAAATATTTATGGGGACAACAATACTCCTGTACCTAGAGCAACCTTACAAAGAGAAGAATAAAATGGCTAGAAAGATCAAAATACCCCAAGAATCTCAACATTGTCGAAACCAAAGGGTATGCATGTCTTTTCACATTCTTCTATTGTTGTCTAAAAAAGGAGGCAACTAAGGCTTTCATTGTTTGCTCAAAAAAGAGAAGAAAAACCCTAAGAAGAGAGGAGAGTGAGAGATAGGCCATCCTATACTACAAGGTTGATTGTTTGATGCCAACATCTCTCTAAGAAGTTCAGGAAGAGCAAGATTTCACCGTCTCTTGCTGCAAGGAGGTGAACCTGAGAGAACGGATTCTGCACGTCCTTCTCAGTTTGAGTTACTTCAGTGGAGGTAACCTCTGCTTATGCAGACCATTTTATATTGCTCTAGTATAGGAGGTTGATCATTCCTAGTTCACTGAATGTATTAAGGGTTGGGTTTGCCTGTTTCCTTTGATTAAATCTGTAATCACTATCAAGTGAGTGCTTGGTTTTTCTAAGGTTGGAGCCCTATTACTTTTGTGGGTGCAAAAGGGTATAACAGGGATGGGTGTTTCTGGGTCGTTGTAGCAATCAAAATAGAGGTACCATATTGAGCAATATACGAAGCCCCAATCTGGGCATTGCTCCATGGACGGCACATTGTCGAACCACGCAAATCTTTTTGTCTCCTGTGGTATGGTGTTTGTTTGCTTGGAAATATTTGAGTGTGTTTGATGCAGGATGGGTATGCACACCGGATAGACCTTGCTAAATGTTATTAATTACATGCAGTTGACAGGCAAGGTGTTGCATAGGAGTGTGTGCTTGTGATTAGTAAAATGGTCAGCACCAACCAATATGTTTGTCTACAAATTAAGTAAGTGCCATTGCTAGGAAGAGTTTTTGAGGGTCATTGATTCACCCCCTCCCTCTCTCAGTGACGTAATGGGACCATCAAGATTTCCCAAAAATCCACAGTTGTAGGAATGGATTCCCAGGATGGTACTCAAATGGCCCTTATGTCAACCAGGTTCTTGAACTCCAAGTCAGATATGGTGCAATACCAATTCATCTGGATGTATTGTAAATGGAAATGGCACAAAACCCATCTATAATTTTATCTCTTATGAATTATGATGAACATGCGGGCAGAGAGATTCCAACTTCTGCAGAGCACATTCTGGACCTGTCACTTCCTTTATTACTTTAGCCATGTCATTAGATTCAGGGCAGATGCTTCAAATGTATCTTGACCATCTCAAGTGCAGCTAAAATTAGAAAATACAGTAAACTGGATGGGAAGGGAGGAAGAATAAAAATGAATTAAATTACCTGGGAAGCCTGAAACAAGATTTCGGAAAACAAGATAACTAATTCACATTGAAGCAAACTAATTTTAGAAAATATAGTAAATAGAGGATAGAGGGAAGGGGAAAAATAGAAATGAATTAAATTCCCTAGAAAGCCTAACACAAGAATTTGGAATACCCAACTCAGTAAAAAATGTTAACTAGATGACATTCAAACAAAGCAATCCAAGCTATCATTCAAACAAGATTTTTTGTGTAGTGTGCACCGGAGTCACAGAAAGGAGGAATCCTATTCATGCTACACATCAAATAGAAAGGGAAAAAAAGTAAAATTTGTTTGAAATAACTTCATTTCAGATATCAAGCACTTTCTCATATAAGAAGGTGAGGCAGAACATCATGAGCATACATTGTCAGAGGTGCCAAAGCACCTCCCCCATCCCCCCCAACCCCCACCCACCCTCAAGCAGTAAAATGGATAAACTCATTCAAGGACAACTGAGCACCATGTCAAATTTCAGAAACATGTAATTCAAAAGCATCTGAGTCACATTGTCCTGGGATGACACCTTCAAGATCTTTAAAAAAAAAAAACAAAACAAAAACAACAATAAAAACTTATTGCTCTTCTCACCACCGTTCTCTTGGCCGACCATCTGGGAATGTGGGAACAAGTGCCTTATCTTCATTTTGCCTTGAGGTTTCAGCTTGATTAAGTGCTTTGGTCTGTCCAAGAGTTATGCTTGCACCATCATCGTCGTCAAAATCTGGGGGCGTCTCATCATCTTCATCACTCCAGTCATCCTCATCATCACCATAATCATCACCATCATCATCAACCTCATCACTCAATAGATTATCAACATCATCAACATCAGACCACTCTTCACCACTTTCTTGTGATTTCTGGGCACCTTCAGCCCCATCACCATTGGTTCCATCAATCTTGGGAGCACACCTACTTCGGAATCTAGGAACTGTAACAAGTGATCGAAGCTTCTCCTTGATTAGCAATAATCGATCCTTCTCAATCAACTGAGAATCACGATAGGCCTCCCGCAAGAAAACTGAATCTCTATCTCCCCTCAAAGATACATAAAACATATCAGGATGTCTGATCAGCATTCCCCTCAGCTGTTGAGAGAACCTAAACTCCTCTCTGAAATGAGTCAGGTGATCCACAAGTGTTCTCTTCTCAATCATGAGGCTCAAGATCTCATGAATAACACCACATGCATGCTTCTCTTTCTCTAGTGTACCAGACTTCAATTCTGAAAAGTCAGAATAGGGGGATATATAAGGCATTTCTCTAAAGATAGAAACCCTCCTCATCTCTCCCTTGGAGAGGTTCAGACCCTTGGGTAGCTTTACTCTATTGAACTTGGGGGGCCTATCGATGATCAAATTCATTTCTTCTCTCTCTTTCGCTCGATTTTCTTCTTCACTAAGTTCAGCAGCAGAAACAGCCAGCTCAGGATCCCAGTGGGTAAGTTCCAAAGCAGGGCCCTTATCAGTAGGAACAACCTTGAAATATTGGGGGTATCTTCTACAGATTGTATCCCTGAATTCTAAAGGCAGCCCAAGATCAGTCCTCAAATGCGCAATCTTCTCTAACAGAATCCGCTTATCTAAAGACATCATCAAGAATTTCCTCAACTTCTCAACCAACAATCCTTCCATTTCATTCCTCACTTTCAATTCCTCCAAGTAAAGCCTTTCAGCCTCTGGGGCCAATTTGAACTGAAGTGAATAAACCCCTTCTTCCACAATCTCAAAAACCGCCGGAAACCGCTTCAACAGCGCAATAAGTCGACGTTTTCGGTTGAGACCTAGTTCCTTTCTGTACCTACCCATATCTCTAAGCGCCATAATCCGATTGGGTTGGCTCACTAAAATCTTCCTTATCTTCATTACCAGTTTCAGCTTCTTGTCACGTTGGATAACGTTGTCCAAGGGAAGCTCCTTCCTTCTCTTCACAACGGCCGTTATTGGGTGAATTGGGAGATGGATTTTACTACGGTTACCCAGTTCAAGCTTCCCATGTGAAACCAAACTTTTACCCAAAAATGAAGTCTTATCCGACAAGTGGGTAGAGAATGAGAGACGCCCTTTTACAGAGAAGTTGGGTTTTTCACGAAATGAAGATGATGGATATGAGAGAAATAGAGGAAATGGTGTAGAAGAAGAAGCATTTGGGGAAGAAAACAAGAACTTGGGTTCCATGAAGAACTTGGGTTGCAGAGAGAGAGAGAGAGAGAGAGGGAGAGACTATACCATTAGAGAAACATATGAAAACACAGAGAGAGAGAGAGAGAGAGGGAGAGACTATAACATTAGAGAAACATATGAAAACAAAATCAGTGAAGGAGAAAGTCGCTACAAGGTCACTTACCTTCTCCTGTTTATGCTGAAATCGATTGAGGAATTTTGGTTTTCATGATTTCATCTGTAATCTATTATTATCCACTTTAGATGCGTAGGCTGGAGCCGCTGAACTCTGGAGTAGTTAAGTTGGTGGAGAGTGCGCAATTCGTGATTCATGTGTTGCTGTGAAGTGAAGCTCGGGCCTCACTTATCTGCTATTTGCATCGCCGCAAGAGGGACCAAACGGGCCTCGTACGGCCCAAGATTTTTAGGGCGGCATCTGTTTGACACAAAGTACGTCATGTCACTGCTTACCTTGGAGTCTTGGACACTACATACAGAGTCGTGCAAAATGACCGTTATGCCCTCAGAGATTTCTGCCTTTCCAAGGGGCCACATAAATAGATTTTCAGTTTATCGAATTATCCTCGAAGGTTTGTCAAACCTTACGGATCGACTTTTCCTTCACCCACAATGAAAAGAGAATCTTAATGCACAGGTTATGATGGTTGGATGAGTCTTCTAAAATAATATCAAAGGATGAAAAACTTTTACCTTACCTTTTTACCCATATAAAAAAATGTATATTACTGTTGGGACCCAATTTCTCTTAACCCATGGTGAAGTGAAAATCTCTTCATACATGGGATGTCACTCTTTGATTGGATTGAAGAAGGGTATTTCAACCTTAAACAATAGCGGGTTGGAGTTATTATGGATGAAGAGACTCTACATCTATGGAGAAGAAAAACTAAATCCTTACAGTTTATGTTAAATAGTAAATGGTATATGTGAAGATTTAACTTGTTTCACCTTAAATATGTGAAACTTTTGTGGTCGGCAATTCACAGTGTATGGAGACATTTGTTTTGTCATGTGGAATGGTGGTGTGGCAATTCTAATTGTTAGATATCTAATAAATGGTCTAAATTGACCACATACCAAACTTCAATTACATATTCAATCATTTTACCTCCCACTTAGTGGCATAGCTTCATATGTACATCGATGACACCATGCAATCTCTTGATACTCCTAGATTTTTCCATTCATTGTTTTGTTATGTAGTCAAGTCCGATTGGGCTGAAACTTGGATGTGAGAAGGGATTGGATGTTTGCTACTTTAGCCTTTATTTGCCACATAAGTCATAACCCTTTTAATTTGAATTTGGGTGGTGCAGGTGGATAACTATCTTAATTCCATAATTGGTGGAATTGGGGAGAGTTAAATTTATAAGGTTACAACCATGCCCAAACCTGTACTAATTTGAACCTGTGCATAGGTGTGGAGGTTGAGTATGCTGGTGAACTCTGGATCACAACAGTCAAACCAACATACAAGATTATGGACCGATTGATGGGTAAACCAGTGGAAGAGAGGTTCCTTGATAGGGATCATGGAAGATTTGTCGATGATTGGAGAATACATGACCTCCCCCCGGAAACGGGTGAAGGAAGTGAAGCAAACCGTAGACAGTACCCGAAACCTCTTTTTTCAGATGATTGAAGGTACGTACCCCAATACCCCATGTAACTACCATTCATGGCATGCAGATATGATTTCACAACCATGTTTTGGTCCCCATACAAGTCCCCCTATGTTTGGCCTTGGACAATAGCACTTAGACCTTCAAAAATTGTTGTTTAAGCTGCTAAGGTCGATAGAGCGGTTGATCAAACATCATCAACCGCCAACTGGCAATGTAACATAAGGATGACCACCATACCAGTCCTACCCTATTGGTGCTTGGTTGTGGGTCCCCTTGCCCAAGCATGAGGTTTAATGTGATCTAAAATAAGAATTTGGCATGCCTACCAAACAGTCTCTAAGGGGCACTTAAGTTATAAAACTACATGAGCTTCTATTGGCTCATTTTATTGCTCCCTCAATCAAAAACGTGTGAGAGTGAAGAGAAGGAGAGAAAAGGAAGAGAAAGAAAGGAAGAAGAAGGAAAGGAAAGGAGAAGGAAGCTAGGGTTACCTCCTACCTTGGGTCCAACCTCCACACAAGGTAAGCTCCAAATCTAGGGTTTTGGGTTTTCCATCTAAGATTGAAGATTTCATACCTATAAGCTCGGGCCTCAGTCTTAGCTGCTAGTTGTATTTCCGCAAGAGGGACCAAACGGGCGGCTTGGACACTAAACACAGAGCCGCACAAAATGACCGTCATACCCTCAGGATTTCTGCCTTTCCATGGGGCAGCATAAATAGATTTTCAGTTTATCAGAGTATCCTCGAAGGTTTGTCAAACCTTTTGGATCGACTTTTCCTTCACCCACAGTGAAGAGAGAATCTCTTAATGCACAAGTTATGATGGTTGGATGAGTCTTCCAAAATAATGTCGAAGGATTCTCTTCACCCACAATGAAGAAAAACTTTTACCTTACCTTTTTACCCATATAAAAAAATGTATAGTACTATTGAGACCCAGTTCCTCACTTTCTCTTAACCCATAGTGAAGTGAAAATCTCTTCATACATGGGATGTCACTCTTTGATTGGATTGAAGAAGGGCATTTCAACCTTAAACAATAGGGGGTTGGAGTTATTATGGAGAAGAAAAACTAAATCCTTACAGTTTTATGCTAAACAGTAAATGGTATATTTGAAGATTTAGTTTGTTTCACCTTAAATATGAGAAATTTTTTGTGACCGGCAACCCACAGTGTAGGGGCACATTTGTTTTGTCATGTAGAACGGTGGTGTGGCAATTCTAACAGTTAGATATCTAATAAATGGTGTAAATTGGCCACATATCAAACTTTCAAACTGTTATACCCGCACCCCGGGAGTATAATTAATTATTAATTCTTCCCCGTGACGTGTAGTTATCAACGCCACGTATGCGGTGAGTTGTTCTCACCGTGGTCAAACCTAGCTATATTGACCATAGTACGAGGTTGCTGTGGAAACTAGTCGGGACCACGGAGGTTGCACCTTGACATGTCGGGGTAAGTAGTTGACCAAATTTTGTTGTGTGCTTACGCCCTCTCAAAGCCCTCAAGTGTGGTCCAAAGGCCACGACCTCTTATGGTGGGAACCACCTTCCTACTCGCATCGGAGGCAAGGTTCTTTGCCTCCGACCCCGCATCCAATGCGCTAACAAGGACCCTTGTGGGTGAGACCCTGTGGCTAAGGTGCTATTGGTGCCACTGCCATGTTTGACCCTACCCAAATAGACCCTAGGTTACACTTATGAGGCCTTATCCAAATAGGCCAATAAATGTGAAGTCTATATGAGAGAGAGGGGTAAGACTATTCCTTAGTCTTTCTTTTTCTTTCTCTTTCCTAACCTAATCGTGAAAGGAGAGGAGAGCTTTGAAGAGAGGGGAGGAGAAGGAGGAGAAGGAAGGGAAGAAGAAGAAGGAAACGGTCGCTGGATTTGGAGCTTTAAAGAGGGCACCTCGTGTGTACCTCAAACCAGGTAAGCCAAGTGCCCTTTTCCCCATTTTCTCTCTTCCCCCTTGCTCGTTTGAGCTTGGGTGGTTCGTTGGTTGGCCCCAAGATGGAGATTTCTTTTTGGAAACCCAAAGGGTTAGCTCGAGCCATGTGTAGTTTCCCCTTGTAGGATGCTATCCCATTTTCATTACAATCCTATAAAGACCTCTATTTTGACCTCTTCTTTGAATCTATTTGATTCTAAAGCTTCAACCACCAAAGAAAACCCCAAATCTGGATTTTTGAGCTTTTGATCCTTTAAACCCCCTTAAATCTTTGAATGTTGGGTGTTTCTAAGACCCAAATAGACTCCAAGACACCCCTCCCTAGTCCCTTGAGGCTTAGAGAACCAAATGGGACAACCCCGGGCTTTTAAAGACCTTGAAATCACACTTGGGTTGCATCGGAGGCAAGATCTGCGTGAGTCCGATGTTTGCCTCCGATGTGTCCTGAGCCTCGGGAAGGTCGGAGGCAAGGTCGGAGGCAGGCCTTGAGTCCGACGTTGCCTCCGATGCGTTTTAAGGCTTATAACTTATGTAAACGGTGGGGTTTCTCTATGAGGCCTCCCCTACACTCTCTCACACTCTTATTCACTTCCATAGGCGCCAACATATGTGCAATGGGGTGATTTTGAGCGGGAATCGTTGCGCTTATACAAACTCCATTTGAAGTAATTGGTGAGTGGGTTTGGGTGACTTTGAGCTTGTTTACTATTGCTTATTCATGCATTTATGAATTATATTGTGACATTATCATTCAAGCATGATTGCATATTTGCATTTATTCTTATTCGATGATAATGATTTGGATGATATGGATTTGTGTTGGGTTACGGTCTGGGAAAGCGTGCCGGAACCCCGATTACGTGGAATTGTATATTGCATCTCATTCTTGTCGTGCGCCGTGTTGTCTTGGTACCGGTGTTAGATGGAATGGGACGTTGACACACCCGGATGTACCTCTCAACACGATAGGATTCATGTAGTATATCGTGGTTAGGCTCGAGTTCCTATGCTACGACCCTTACCAACAGGGGTTTAGGTGTTGGGTAGCGAGCACTGCGCTGTGGAGAGTTAGAGAGGCCAGCCAGGGGTAGTAATGGTTATCGGGTCTGCCTCCGGTGGTGATGACTACGACCGGCGCGGCTCCATAGTAATAATTGAGGTTGCATTGTGGTGAGAATGGAAGGATCCACAATGTCTTCCGAGTTATTGCGATGCATATACCCATTGACTTAGCATTGTGTGTTAGGTGGTAAATGAATTAATAATAGCATGCACCATGGACTATTTGTGATTGTGTGATTGTGCATCCCCTTTTCTCTCTCACTAGCTCGGTGGAGCTAACCCCGTGTACACATTCTTTTTAGATTTTGATGCGAGATGATTCTTGTGGAGCCAGAGACCGTGGCGAGGATCATGGCGATGGTTGCCCATGATGATTGTGCCTACGGGCTGTATTGATACTTGGGACTTGTTCCCTTCTTTTTTTTTTTTGGGGCCACGTGTCTTGTATAAATATTTATTATTATACTTGTTTTGGGGTAGTTATGCTATGGTCATTCGGGATATTCATCCAAACTATTTATGTATCACTTAGCAGTGTGAACATGAGGTAACTCAGAACGCTTCCGCTTATTTTATGATCGTTGGAAATGTAATATTCCTTTATCTTTCGCACTACGATATTATTGTATTGTAATATTGGTTTATGACGTGAGTTGGCCATTGCATCGAGATCCTGGCGGTGAGGTGGGATGACGCGTGTCACCCCAATCATACCCTGATATTGTATTTTATCCCTTGTCGGGATAGGGGTGTGACACAAACCTTCTCATGCGAACCTTAGTTTAAACAATCTTATACATGACTTGTCCCTAGAAGACATTCATTTTAGAGGACCTCGGTTTACCTGGTCTAACAAACAAAAACCCCCTCGACTTATTAAGGAGTGCTTGGACCGTGCTTCGGCATGCCTCTCTTGGTTATCTACATTCCCTAATGCCAATATCACTAGATTATCTCCAATTGGTTCGGATCACAATCCCATTTTATTGTCCACTATTGGGGGTTGTCCTTCTTACAAAAAATTATTTCACTTCCAAGATGCCTGGACTTATCACCCATCTTTCCCCCATTTTTGCACATCTATTTGGCAGGCTAATTCTCATGATCCCATTAATAGCAAACTCTCCAGCTTGTCAAATGCTCTTCGTATCTGGAACAGGGATGTTTTTGGACATGTTTCCAATCTGAAGTACTCTCTTGCTGATTCCTTTTTTCAAATGTCTGAAAGCATGTCCCCAGATAGATAATATCTTCAACATACCGCTAACCGTCTGCAGTGGATTTTTCAAGCTAAAGAATTGTTTTGGTTACAAAAATTCAGACAAATTTATATTAGGGATGGCGACAGGAATACAACATACTATCACTCTGTGTCAAAAATCAATTTGCGAGCTAGAAGGATTGACTTTTTGATTGATGATCACGGTCAACAGGTCGATGATCCTAAGTTTATGGCTCTTTTATTTGCGGATCATCTTAAATCAATTTTTACCTCTTCGGAGCCTTTGGATCCTAGTTTTATTGAATGTCTTTTCCCTAAGGTTATCCATGAGCAGGATTGTAACATTTTTGTTTCTGTACCCACCCCTCAAGAAATTAGAAATATGTTGTTTTCTTTTGGTCCCTTCAAGGCTCTAGGTCCTGATGGGTTTCAAGCGGTGTTTTTTCAGAAGTACTGGGATCTGGTGCAAAATGACTTAGTTTCCTTTGTTTCTAACTTTTTCCTGGATGCTACCATTCCCTCAGATACGAATCATACCCTTATTTGTTTAATTCCTAAATCTGTTAATGCACATAAGGTAGGGGATTTCAGACCTATCAGTTTATGCAATGTTACTTACAAAATTATTTTAAAATTAATTGCCAATAGACTTAAGCCCATTTTGTCATCTATCATTTCCCCTTTTCAAGCTGCGTTCCTACCTGGGCGGCAAATTTTTGATAATATCATCCTAGCCCATGAGATTTTCCATTTCTTTAAATATACCAGGAGTAAATTGGGTTTTGTTGCTATCAAAATCGATATGTCTAAGACATATGGCAAACTGGAATGGGGTCTTATTACTTCTCTCTTTGACTTTTTGGGTTTTGGTAATCATTAGAAGAATCTCATCAGTGTTCTTATTTCAACCTCTTCTTTTTCCATTAAGTTGGACGGTAGTCCCTTTGAATTTTTGTGCTTCTCGAGGCCTTCATCAAGGTTGCCTTCTCAGTACTTATCTTTTTATAGTTGCCTTAGAAGTACTGTCCCGTTTGATATCTGCTTATCGAGATTTGAATCTCTTTCGAGGTGTCAAGATCTCTCGTAATGCCCCAGAAATCACTCACCTTTTGTTCGCCGATGATATTATTATTTTCTGCCGGGCCTCTTTGGATGATCTAATGACTATTAAAGCAATTCTTGATCTTTTCTCAGATCTTTCGGGACAGAAAATTAATCTTGCTAAGAGTGGCATCCACTTCAGCAGAATTGTGCCTTCTTCTATAAAGTCGTCCCTCTCAAACCTTCTTGGAATAAAAGAAATGGGGGAAAACTCCAAGTATTTAGGGACCAACCTGTTTCCTTGCAGGTCAAAAGTGAAGGAATTTTGCGGGGTGGTGGATAGAATGAGAAAGAAGCTGACTGTTTGGAAATCAAATTTATTATTCTATGTAGGTCGTAGGGTTTTGATCCAATCGGTATTAGCTACTACCCCAGCTTTTCTTATGAATTGTTTCTTGTTACCTAGGAAAATTTACAGGGATATTGATTCTGTCTGTCTCAAGTTCTGGCTTGGGAACAAGGACGGCAACAAGAACTCTACTTTGATAGCGTGGGAGAAAATGTGTCGCCTAAAATCTCAGGGGGGTCTTGGTTTTCGAAAGGCCGAACACCACAATAAGATCCTTGTAGACACCGATTTTTGTCACCCCCTCTGGCGATAATGACGACGAGACACGGACGATGGACGACGCACCTTCCCTCTTTCCATACCCCGAAACACCTGGTTCATGAACCCCGAAACATTTTTAACCTAAAAAGACCCATTTTAGGCCCAAAAACAAAGGGAAAAAGGCACTGCACTCGCACCGTGGAGACGTGTACCTGATTTCCACGGCGCTATGAGGGGGTGTGACACCAGCTTGCTGACATCACCCACGGCACCGTGGAAAAATCTCCCACGGTACCGTGGAGGACTTATCCGGCCACGAGAGAGAGGGGGCCCCTCCTTATACATAGGAGGGTCCCCTCCCTCATTTCCTAAGGATTCTTGGGTAGAGAGACCCTCCCCAAGTAATTTCCACCCTCCTTTTCTCCATTTTCACCCTTCTTTCCTCTTTTTCTCTTATGAGAGTATGAGTGAGTGAAGCCTTCTTCGATGTGGATAGATCCTTTGATTATCCTTTCGAGCATAGAGCATTTTTGCCCCTAGACGTTGTTATCCCGTCAGTGTACTATTAATAACCCAAAACCCCTTGATTACAGATGTTATTCTGTCTATTTGGTCCCCACCAGATCATTTGAAAGAGTTGTTACTCTACCCCAAAAAGAATCGGCATCGGTCCATTCATCCGTCTCCCCTGAGCCAAGGGAATATATCTGCATAGGTATAATTACCACATTTCTATCATTTCAATGTAGTCTTTTCGCATTCCATTGTTTTAGTATATATTTCTTACATGTATGATGTAGTTCATTAGATTATAATCCAGTTCATAAATGTAGTTCATAATACCCCCTATCCCCGCAATAAAAGAGAGAGAATATTCGTCACTATGTAGCATCTATCATAGAGAGACCGGTTTCGGCCGGGCGAGGTGGGTGCCTAACACCTTCCCACACTCGTAACCTGACCCCTTACCCGGACCTTTGGTCAAGACCATATGGAGTCACGTAGCCCGATTCTGTTCACAACGAAGAGGGCTACACCTAATGGGTCCTAGGCCCTTACCCTAGATGGCGACTTCACATTATTTTAACATATTATGCATGATCCCAACCCTCCTACTATCATTCTTAAACATCGACAATATCACCCGACATCATTATGCCCGCACCCCCGCTTAAGGCTGAGGAACCCTCGTCTAACGTCGAGGACCACGGTACTTACAACCCTATTATTAAAACTTGGTTAGAGGGTAATCACCGAACCAAACTCTCTTTGGACCAGAATTCTCAGGGCCAAATACTTTTCAAAGACGTCATTCTTCGATCCGGCTATTAGATCAAAAAAAGGCTCACAAATCTGGAATAGTAATCTCATATTATTCCCACTGTTGAAAAGATGGTTATAAGGAAGCTAGGTAATGGGGAAACTTCTTACTTTTGGACTGATAGGTGGAATAAATCTTTTCCATGTACCCTAATTAATTATACCACCTCCTGTCTCTCCATAAAAGATAAAAAGGCCACCATTTCCTAATTTAATTTGGAGGATAATATTATTTGTAATTCTGTTAAATCCATGATCCCCGCTAGCATGTACCTTATGATTTTTAATTTCAATTTAAATAATTCGAACGATAGCTGTTGGTGCTCCTTGGCCAAAAATGGCACTTTTAATACTAAACTTGCTGCTAATTTTCTTCTTTCCTCCCCCACTGCCGCATATCTTTGTTTTTCCTTATGGTGGAAATTCTTTTGGAAATTCAAGATTCATCTCAAATTTAAGGGTTCATCAAATAAGTAAAAAAGGGATCGCAAGAAAGACCACCCCCTTCAGGGACGGAGGAATCTTTCTTTTCCTCTAGGGTAGGTCGCGGTAGCCACATCAGCATGGTCAAACTTCCAACTTAGAATTTGTTTAACAAAACTAACATGTACAAGCATCGTTGTAATCTGTAATGGAGTCTTCGCAGACTCAACAACATTTCTATTAAGTATAAGTTGATCTTCTAGTAACATTTTGAGCAAGGAACTTACATTTTCCTCCAATGCTACATCATATTCTCTCAATTCTTCTCTCTCCCTTGGTAGAGGGAGAAGGGCAATGTGCTTTGTAGTTCTACTGTACAACTTATTGTGCTGCTTATTTGTGTGTTCTGTAACTTTGTGAAAAGAATTAGTGAATGAAGGAGTACTTGAGACGAGATTTCGTTGATTGTGAAATTTGTGTGGCCTACATTAAAGGAAAACAAACTAACAAATCCAAGAAAGGTGCCAAGAAGAGTACAAAACTTTTTGTAGACCTTTCCCTTCATCATGCCTAAATGGTCAAGGGTATTTCAACTCCTTTATAGATCATTATTCTAGGTACACGTATCTTTACCTTCTAGATCATAAAATGAGACTCCAGACGTTTTCAAGATCTATAAAGCGGTAGTGGAGATACAAATTGGAAATACAATTAAGATTGTTAGGTTAGATAAAGGTGGTGAATACTATGAGAAGTACAAAAAGTCTGGACAAAAACCAGGTCCATTTACATGTTACCTTTAAAAGCAAGGTATTATAGCTCCGTTATCATGCCTGAATCTCCGGATCAAAATTATTGAAAGAAGGAATCCTACGCTAATAGAAATAGTTAGGAGTATTATAAGAAACTCTAGTCTCCCTTTGTCATTATGTGAAGCCATTAAGACAGTTGTGCATATTTGAATAGGGTTCCATCAAAGGCTATCTCTTCTAAAGACTCCTTACGAGCTTTGGACAGGTAGCAAACTTAGTTTGAAACACTTACATGTTTGAGGATGTCGAATTGAAGTGAGGTATGTAATCCAAATGAAACCAAATTAGATTATGGATATTTTATTGAACATCCAGAAAAATCTTAAGGTCACAGATTCTATTGCCCTTCACACACACTTAAGGATGTCAAAATGGAACCATAACCAATATCGGCACTGGAACGGATCGTTTACAATAGAACCGCATCGCAAAAAAATGATCTGATTTTGATTTTATAGGTTCTCTTTCTAGTTCGATTTGATTTACACCACAAAACCATAGTTCTAAATCAAATATGAAACAAAAAAAAAAAAACGAATAGAAATCGGTACCTCTTACTCAAATACTAGCTCATGCATCAATTAGATTAATTAATAACATAATAATTAATTTAATAAAACATAATAATTACATCATACTTGAAACATAAAATAAGTAAAATTTCATGGATTAACTATATATTATATTGGTTTAAGTATGAATTGAAAATGATGGATGATGTTAAAATGGATTAACAAAACCCTACTTTCTAATTGAAGAAATAGTTTGTTTATCATGTGAGTGGAGAAGAAAAAAAATTAAAAAATAAATAATAGAAAAAAAAAGAAGGACGGGTGAATATGGAAAGTTTTTTTTTTATTTTTTAATCATATAGGCATGGGAAATATGATGAGTGAGAGAGATCACGAGAGAATAGGAAAACACGGAAATATAAAGACCTTAAAAACCGAGGTTGTCTCCATTACTGTTTCCCAAAATCGACACTACACAAATCGTATGTAAACCGATTGTGAATTGGATAATGAAAACTGAATAGAAATCGGCGTATGCAAAAGGATTCTGGTTTTGGCTGATTCCTATCCGGTTTAGTTTTGATTTCACCTTATCAAAATGTAAATTTCATCGCAACTGAACCGAATAACTAGAACTGCACCGATTGACACCCTTACATAGACTTATTGTAATGCCCCCAAAACCACGCTAGCGGTTTAGGGACATTAACGGTCCACAAGATCATTTATGTCAAGGAGATATGAACCGGAGTAGAACCAAAACATAAAAATATGTCTAAAATATATAGATTAAGACTTCAACTAAAGTAGGGTAGTTAAACCAAGCTATTACAATTTCTAAATTAAACTTAAAATTCTGAAATAAAGGTTACAATCTCCAAAATTAAATTAAACTCAAACAAATTATAAGTTCTTCTAAAATGGAAAGAAAGTGTAAAGTTTCTAATAATAGTTGTCATCTTCTAATCCAAATGCTTCGTCCTCTTAGATCTCCTCCTCTAGTACATCTTCACATCCAGGTTCGTATTTATAAAGTTGTTCATCTGAAAAGTGGTGAGGATAAGTTTCGAAAAAAGCTTAGCAAGTAAATCCACAATAACTATACATGTGTGAAAACATGTACAAGTAATACAAAATGTAAAGACATACAATAATGTGTATATATAGATCCGAAAAAAAAAAAAAAAACAAAATGATCATAACCATATTTGTTTATCACCACTACCGTAATGAAAAGTATATATGACAACAATCAACAAAAGATATATCAAAAAAACGTAAAATATCAAACACATCACTCCCTAATGGACTAGTGTGAACTAATTACCATACATTGGTCAAGACCCTCATGATAGCATCGTATGAACTCCAGCTATAATCAACTACAACACCACTGTCCCCTCTCAACATCAAGAAACTAATGGAGAAACTAGTGACCAAACTTGCCCCAGACCGAGTCAAAGCCCCCTAATGTTTTACCAGCAATGCCCTCCTAGAGAGTATTTTATCATCACCTTTTTTTCTAGTAGTCCATATAGCTCCATTAAGGGTAAGCCTGTAACTTAAAAACTCGTCAACTTATTCTTACCCCAATATATTCACCAATGCCGGTAAGGTAAACGATAAAAATAACAATCATGGGTTTGCTTATAATTTAAAGCTATACATCCAAGTTCGGAACTTAGGTTAGCAACTCTCCAATTCCACCCTAACACATGCTATTGAAAATAATAAACATAAAGTATGAAAACAGTAACTTTCATCAACATATCAATACATACAGTGAACAACAATAATAAAGAAGATTGGACAAAATCTTCGCAATCACTTATCCAACAATAACATCAATGAAAATTAAAAGTAAACCCTAAACAAAATCAAATTCTTATGCATCATTCAAAAACATTATGCATTAGGTTATAATCATGAAGAATCATTCAAACGTCAGACCTTCCAACGCAAGCTCAACGGATACGAAGCAGCTATAAAGATATTTACAGTAACGATAAAATATCCGACCGACGTCATCCGTAGCACTATCGACGAAGCTAATCGATGCGATGGATATAGCACTATCCGAGAATATCCATTTAATCCCTAGCTTCATCTACTATTAACAAATAAGCATTGGATTCATTAGTCTATAAATATGACATTATTAAAAATTTAGTACACACATATGTGAATTAAATCATAAGAAAATCACCATTCCTTGCAAGCAATCATGTATGAACAATTTATTTGAGTAAAAGCATGAATGAAGTATGTTTTTGGCATGATAAATCTCAATCTAAAACTAAATTTCAAATTTAAAACAATGTTTCAAAACAAATTTTATATGCAATGAAAATATCAAGTATAATGGTTGAAGATCTACTCACCTTGTGTGAAGCGACTAGGATTTCTATAAGTGACCTCAAATCAATGCTTCAATGATGTTGATATATCTCTTTCTAATTCAGAATTACTTTAGGAGTCATATGATTAAGGTAATGATGAAATCAACATCAAGGTATTGCTTAAACTCGGATTTGGGAAACACAGATTTTTTATAGAATGACCTACCTTCAGTAAATTAGTGATATCTCTCTGGTAAGATTTCCGTTTTGGCTGATTCAAGTTGTGTTACGAAGATAAGAGATGAGGCTACGTTTTATCGTGAAATAAGATTTTTTCAATTAGGCTCCAAAAAGGGTCAAAATTAGACGTTAAGTTGATGATTCTGCGCAGTCTGAATCTCCTTCTTCTTCTTCCTTCTTCTTCTTTTCTTCCTCTCAATACTCCACGAATTTTTCTCTCTCTTTCAAATTTATGATAAAAGGAATGAGGATTGAGATTTAGTTATGGGGATTTAATCTTAACAAAAAAGGTGGAAAGAATCCAATTTTGTCTCTAACTACATCTATTTACTTGGCCTCCAGTGAAAATATTTTAAAAGAAATCTTGACTTAAGATTTTTAAATTAAAATTTTAGATTAGGTAATTTAATTTTAGCTAAAATTCTTTTTTTTGTTGGAATTTTATTTTATGAAGATTTTCTTTCTCTAAGTTTGAGTTTCCAGCCGATCCTCCCAAGTTAGAATCGTGGAGGCCCTTCTAAGCCTTATAAAATTATAAAAAAAAAAAATATTTAATTGCACCTCTAAATAATAGAACCTTAGATCTCTAACAAATTGAATTAAATGTCTAAGCACTAGGCTAGATTACTAACCATGAATTGTTTTCCAAATCAAATTATATATGTTATAACTAAAACCCTAATTCTACACTTAGGCAAGGAATAAACTCAAAATGAGGGTATTACACTAGGGCATATTACTTACCATGCATGCATGTGTACACCTCCAGCTAGTCCAAGTTCCTACACTTCGTCTTACCCTAATCCTGCATTAGGTAAAAAGATCAAATTACCCCTAGTTTAAAATCAGGGTATTACACTTCCATTGTTGAGTCTAAAATAGTCAAATTCTTAGAGGATGGCAACAACAGTGGAAGTATACAGAAATAAAATATAAAGTTCCATGAACTAACTGTTTCATAAAAAGCTTCCACATCACAAGGGAAATGATTAAGAATAATATATTTACCCATGAAATTTGATACAATGCCTGTAGTGCATCAGGATTTACATAATGAGGATTCAACTCATGAGTAGTTACCACAGGAGGATAAAATTGTTGATGAACTAGTTATTCAACATAAAAATGTTGATAATAAACAATAAAGCTTAAGGCGATCTTCGAGAATTAGAAGGTCGGTTATACCTTCAGACTAATATGTTTACTTCCAAGAAAGTGAAAATGATATTGGAATAGAGAAAGATCCAATGTCACTTAAACAATCCATAGACAGTCAAGACTCCAACATATGACTTAACATCTTGAAGGATGAGATGCAGTTAATGTCTAAGGATAAAGTATAGGAACTTATTGGGTTATCAAAAGGAGTTATAACTGTAGGTTGTAAGTGGGTATATAAAACTAAAAGAGACTCCAAAGATAACATAGAGAGAGATACAAGGCCCGATTAGTGGTAAAAGGTTATAGTCATAAGGAAGATATAGATAATAAGAAAATCTTTTCGCTAGTATCTAGAAAAGATTCAATGCACATTGTCATAACATTGGTGGTCCATTATGATTTTGAGCTACACCAAATGAACGTCAAGACTGAATTTCTTAATGGGGATCTTTATAAGAAGGTGCACATGAAATAACATGAAGGTTTTTCATCGGATAAAGAAATCTCATTTATAAGCTAAAAAGTTCAACATATGAATTAAAACAAACTTCCCGACAATTATACTAAATTTTGATCATACGATCACTCCATTCGGCTTTGTAGATAATTGTGCTAATCAATGTATTTATATAAAGTGTAAGGGAAGCGGTTTCGTCATTTTAGTTCTATATATGGATGACATGCTCTTAGCAAGTAGCGATCTTGCATTGCTACATGAAACTAAAGAATTTCTGACACAAAATTTTGATACGGAGGTAATGAGTGAAGCTTTCTATGTCTTAGGCATAGAGATTCACCGAAACAGGTTGAAAGACCCTAGGGTTATCCCAAAGAGGCTATATCGATAAGATTTGGGATTGTTTCAAGATGAAGGATTCCAAACCGAGTGTTGCATCAATTATAAAAGGTGACAAACTCAGTCAATAGTAGTGCCCAATGAATAATTTAGAGATTAAAGAAATGGAGAACATCCCCTATACATTTGTAGTGGACAGTTTGATGTATGCTCGATCTATACAAGACCTAACATTGCCTTTGTAGTAGAAATCTTGGGTAGTGATACATCCAATATTCATCAATGACGTGTCACGGGCGACCAACTCAAGAACCAGGGAACGAACCGGGGTCCCAATACCGGGCGGCCGCCAGGGCGGCCTCCACTCGGCGCTCACCTGGCGTGGCCACACGGAGGCCTCTCACCGTCACCAGCGTGGCCACACCCGGCGCGACCACACCCAGCGCCTCACCCGGCTGCCACCACTCGGCGCGCCTCACCTAGCGCGGCCATGGGATGACTCGATCGTTCGCTACAAATCTCATGTCACCACCGGACTCTAGGCCACCACTTAGAGTCACGTCATCCGAGGATTCAAGCACCAAGGGCGTTATCACCACACGTGGTATCTATCCACCAAGGATCTTGATACCACTAGGACACTCCCGCGGGAGATGATCAATCGGGATAGAGCCGTCACCTAGGGCCTCTATCCACTCAACGCACAATCGCCATCAACGGGACTCTCCACACCGCCATACGCTACTATAAAGGCAAGGTACATAACCCCATAGGGGACATCTAAACTCATCTGAATAATCACTATTCATCTATTTGCGCCGGAGATCTAACTTTGGCATCGGAGAGCCCTAGGCCGACCACACGGTTCTCTCTGTTGACCCCTTGGTCCACTTGCGTGATGGCACTCGCGGACCGCTCGCGATTTCTTGAAGGTAGATTCTAAAAGAATCTTGGATTGTTACATTGGATAGTGCAAAGAAGGTGTTGAGATACCTTAAAGGTACCAGGGATCACATGCTCACCTACATGTTGAAAAATTAGGGCTGAAGGGATACTTAGATTTAGAATATGTTGGATGTAAGGGTACAAGACGAGCTACATCATGTTCTATTTTTTGCTGACTGGAGGAGAAGTATCTTGGAGAAGCATAAAACAACCAAAGACCGCTTCATCTACTATGGAAGCTGAAGTGGTGGCATGCTATGAGGTTCTCCCAAGTATTATAGTTGAGGTAATTTATCACAAATATTAAGGTTGTACCCTCTATTGAGAAACCGATTTGTATCTACAGTGATATACCACGACAGTTAGATTTGCCAATAGTACTTGCTCAGTCAATTGATGCAGGCACATCAGGATCAAGTATTTTGTTGTAAAGAAGATGTTCATTATCATAAAGAGTCGTAATTGAACTCAAGGGTCACCGCAATTCAAATCCATGAACTGAGAACTAATTATTAAGGGATTGAAAAAGACGCACTAGTCGTCCCAAAGGGCTACAATCGTCAAACTAAAGATATCATGCAAAACATGGCAAACTTACTCAAGGAAGATCGAAAAGAAGGTAGTAGCATCATCCAACAACATAGCCGGTTCTCTCAGTTTGTCACTGAAAAAGAGAGTTACTCTAAATGTCCAGTAATGGCAGGCTACTATGGTCCAGGAGGAGTTAGGCCATAAATTTATTTCCACATTTAGATTGGCCTTTAGGTTTCTCTCCTTCTCCAACATCAGGGTCTAATTGTCCATAAAATTTTAGCCCCAAAGATCTACTACGTGGAAAATCTTTGTGTCATGATTGTCTTCCACCAAAACTGTTTTACGATAAAATATTTTCTTGAATTTTTTTTATTTTATATTTTTTTGTCATATGTCAATTTTGGTTAGGATATGATAAGGAAACACATTCGAGCAGAGTCCGGATCAGGTCCAAGCACATGGACCATAGTTACTGTCCTAATACAATAGTTGTGTGACACCTATAAAAAGAGAGACGGAGAAAAAAGAGGCATTATCGGTCAAGTTAAAGTTATTTGTCACTCTATTTCTTTAATTTTTTTAATCAACACAAAGATGTTAATGTAAATAAAATACTAACTATTTTTTAAACAAGTCACATCAATCTCATTCCCTCCGCTTCTTGTGCCTTGTTTCTTTCCCTAAATGTTTCTTCTTTTCTCCCTCTAGCTTTCAACCTATACTACCGTTTGTTAGCACTTCGACGGATCTCTACATTTCACCGTCGGTCAAGCGCTCTTAGTTTAGTATCGACTCTGCATTTCACCATTGAGCATCTTAATATCTTGGACTTGACCACAACCACCAATACCCAACCTTTGTTTCTGCACTGTCCTTTCTTCTCGGAGGTAATTTCTTGTAATTTGGACAATTCATTGGTTTTTATATTCATCATTTCAATCACCTCTGTTTCTGCACTGCTTTTTTTTTTTTTTTTAATCTTTGCTTGTGTGTGGATAAAATTATGAGTATTCAATAAGAATGAAAAATTTTATTTAGTTCTAAAGCCAAATGTGAAATATGGCACATTAAGGGAACATTTTTCTCTTTCTATTTCATGATTGTAGTTGTTGTCTTTTAATCACAAATGCCTATTGTATGACCATGACACAAACCAAAACCAACAGGAGAGGATCCATCCTTGTACAATGTCATCACAAATATATGGGAACCATCAACCAACTCAGCCTATCCCTCTCTCCTCAATTTTCAAAGCCTTTGAATAATATATATATATGTGAAAGTAATTTGGTGAATCTAGGCCTAACTGGTACTAGTGGAGTTTTTGGACATTACATGGGCAACATTCTAATAGTCTTCTCAGGTCCTATTTGAAAATCGGATCCCATCAGAACAACAATTATATATATTATTCAGAGGTTATCTTCAACATTCTAATGATTAAATTGGGTATTTTGTTTTTTACTATTTGAGTGTCTATAATATATAATTTGAGTGGATGATCTATACGAAGATGTAAGATGCATATATCTATGTTAAGATTTTTTTTTTTTCAAACACAAGAATCGGCTATAAAGCATGGGTGGTAGTTAAACCCACAAATGATGGGGTACGGATGGTTATTGAAGTTGAATGCGAGCATAATCGCCCTCTTGAACTAGAAGAGAAATCCTTTTCACTTAGGTCATAGAAGGTTGTAGAACATGCACAAGTTATCAAAATTGCCACACTAGATAATTTAGGGATCTCACCTGCAGAAGGATATGATTTTTTATGTGAAGAAGCTGGAGGGTATAAAATCTTGGATTTACAAAGTTAGACTAAAAAAATTATTTGCATGACAAGCGTGCAAGAGAACTCAAAGATGGGGATATTCAAGCAGTATTGTGGTATTTTGAAAGCAAACACTTAGAAGATCCAATGTTCTTTTACAGTATGCAAGTTGACAAAGAAGATAAAACGAAAATTTTTTTTTGGGTGGATGGAAGGTTTGTTGAAGACATTTTTTTCTTTGGAGACGTCGTTTGCTTTGATGTAATATATAAAACAAATAAGTATAGTCGACCATTTGCAGCATTTATCGGTATAAACCAACTAAGGGTGTCAAACGGTTCGGTTTGGGGTATTCGGTTCGGTTCCATGCGTTGTGGGTGTGACCCGAAACCGAACCGATACCCAAGTCGGTTCTAGGACTAACAACCGAAACCGAACCACCTAGGTTCAATTTGGTCTCGGTTCTAATTCGGTTTCACAAAATGGTTCTAATTCGGTTTTTAATATAGATAATTTGGTTGAAGAAGATGGAGAATTGGAGGTTGCACACTTGCACGTTGCAGGCAGCCTTGCAGATTGGATCGTTGGGACTTGGGAGAAAATGGAGATTGCATGTTTGAAATTGAAAGAATTGGAAGACTTGAAGTAAAAGAGTAAAATTAAAAGTCTAAAACTAAAATAAAAATAATAAAATAGGAAAGAGAATATGAAAGGCTTTTCCGTTAGAGAATTAGAGTTATATTGCTAGACAATTACCAAAAAAATAAAAAAGATAAATATGGTTTTTGATTTTGGTGCATACGATTTTGGTTGCTTTACTTAGTTACTTTATTAAATATCATTTACCTAAAAAGGCTAAGAGATATTAAAAGATATAGGGTTTGGAAATTAAATGGATATTCGGTTCGGTTTCGGTTCAAACCGACGGTTTTGGACATGAAATCGAAACCGAACAGAATTAATTCGTTTCGGCTCGGTTCGATTAATTCGGCTCGATTTTGGGTTCGGTTTTCGGCTTCGGTTTGATTTTGACACCCTTAAAACCAACACATTTATCGGTATAAACCAACACTAGCTAACTTTTTTTCTTTTTTTTTTGGTGCTGCATTGGTTTTTGGATGAAACGACGGAGTGTTATATCTGGTTGTTTGAAACATTTTTAAAAGCTATATCAAGGCGGGCACTAAAGATAATTCTTATAGACTAGCATGCTGCTATAGAAAAAGCTATTGTTATTGCAATGCCAAAGACATATCACCATCTTTGTTTATGGCATATATACCTTAATACCGTTAAAAACCTGACTGCTGCTTATACAGTGCACTTCAAGCAAAGGTTCAAGAATGTTATGTATGGTACTGAAACTGAAGAACTTTTTTTTTCTTTCAAATAGGAATGGATTGCTAAAGGAATTTAATCTTGCAGGAAACAAATAAAAGGGATTCTTTTTGTGCAGACATGACAACAACTCAACGAAGTGAGAGTACCAATAGCTTCCTAAAGAGATGCTTGACAAGAAAATAAAATCTTTGGAGATAAGCGATTCGAGCAAGCAATGGAACGGCGGCACTTAAAATAATTAACTGAAGATTATAACACCAATCATCCCTCTATTATGGGCCGATATGGAGATGCTAAAGGAAGCAGACATGGCGACAATGTATGCCATGTTTGAAGAAGAGTACAAAAGGTGGATTGCCTGTGATTGCGATATTTTTAAGGAGCTAAGATCAACTTGCATTGATAAAATTACCGGAGAAAGGAAAAATGGCGAAAGATTGGTCACATTTGACTCTTCTAAATTCGATATCATGCCAATTACCTTCTAGTGGTCCTATGCAATTTGGGCATTCCCTCGCATCTCTTGATTCCCATTATAGCACTCATTTTGCGCTTACTATTAAGGTAGCACTACACAACACTGCCAGATTAGAGAATTGGAGAGGATTTTTATCCCAGTAACTATGGTCCATGTGCTTGAACCTGATCTGAACTTGGGCAGAATCAAGATGTGCTTGGAATAATATATGATTGAATTTGACATTACATTTTTGTACGAGACTAATCCATTGAGATTAAAATCCTTTCCAAAGCTAAAAGCTCGAAAGCACTAAAGTAAGCTATGGGTGGAGATAAAAGCCATAAATCATACGAGCTAAGCGAGACAATCACACAAGGAAAGCGGACAAAGCAAGTGAGATCAGAACCATATTTAATCAATTGATCGATCAAGAGGCATTAATCTCTTTTGTTTGGGCCAGTAGCTAAAGGAAAGTCCTCGCTTTCTCTTGAACAAGGGCATAGCATTAGCTTTAATTGAACAAGCTCAACCCTGAAAAAGAAAGGTGGTAGACCCACTTCAAGAATGCAAAATCGACCTAGAATGTATTCCAAGAATGCATACCAAATGCAGCCTAAATTGTGGAATACTTGGACTGATTGGAGACAATTGGTTCTCAAATTTTTTTTTTTAATTTTTTTTCATATTAAAGTTTTGCAGTTTCACGAGAACAATTTAAAGGGATACACATAAGCTAAACTCCAGTAAGAAACCATAATATATAAAGAATGACAAACACATCAAGCAGCTTTGGTCATTGTTTTAGCTCTGTAGGTGTTGTAGCCACTATGGGCTTGCATGATAACACTTTTGTTTCTGGGACATGATTCTATTCTAGAAATGACTTTTTGTACTTCTATTACTGGGCCATATTTCTGGGCCAAAAAACATGTTTGGTAATGTATAATAATTTCTATTTCTTGGTCAGAAAAGAACAGAAACGCGTTTGTTATGCATAATCATTTCTGTTTTTAGAATTTCTATAAAATTTCAAAAATGTCATTAAATACCCAAAAAGTTTGGTGGAGGTTGACGTGGTGGCGGAGAAGGAGGAGGAGGTGGTAGTGGAGGTGGTGGTGGCGGTGGCGATGGTGGAGGTGGTGGAGGTGATGGCGATGGAGGTGGCGACAGTGGTGGAGGTGGTGGCGGGGGTGGTAGTGGTGGCGGTAGAGGAGGAGGCAGTGGTGGAGGTGGAGGTGGTAGAGATGGCAGTAGTAGTGGAGGTGGTGATGACGTCAATGGTGGTGGTGGTAGTGGTGGCGGTGGCAGAGGGGTTGGTGGCGGTGGCAAAGGTGCGATGGCGGTGGAGGTGGTGGCAGAGGTGGAGGAGGTGGCGGCGGTGGAGGTAGTGGTGGTGGTGGCAAAGGTGGTAGCGAGGGTGGTGGCAGTGGTGGAGGTGGAGGTGGAGGTGGCAGTAGTGGTGGAGGTTGTGGCAGCATCGATGGTGGTGGTGGTGGTTGAAGTTGCATTGATGGGGGTATTTTATTTTGAACATGAAATTACTGCTTTGCCCATCAAATTAAGCATGTGCTCATTAAAGAGCAACTCCCCCCCCCCCTTATTTCTACCTTTTATTCTTGGGATAGAGAAGCTTCAAATTGGAGCTTCTTTTTTTCTATTTCTCAACAACTTTTTTGTCCCGGTTCATTTGCAGGAACAAAAAAATGAACCGGTGTTAACAAACGGATTTCTCTTATTTTTTTGTTCCCAAGAACAAAAAAATAGAGAAATAGAGAAACATAAGTGTTATCATGCATGCCCTATATTGTCAGTTTCCATGTTCTTTCACATAGCCTTACGTCTCATGATTTATCACTCTGATAGACAACCTGCCATAACCTACCAAATTCACATAAGAAGAGAAGTTCATAAGAATAGAATACATTGAATTGGAAGCATTTTTGGTGAGGCATCTCCTCATAATATAAAACAATGAAAAGAATGAATCTTTCAGGAACAAATTTTCATGAATAGCATCTTCCCATCTTGATAGTGGGGGAGCCTTGGCGCAACGATTAAGTTGCCATATTGCAATCTGTTGGTTGCGGGTTCAAAACTTGGAAACAGCCTCTCCTGCAAAGCAGCGGGTAAGGCTGCGTACATTTGCCCCTCCCAAACCCTGCCATATCAGGAGCCTTGTGCACTGGGACATTCTTTTAGCATCTTCCCATCTGGGTGTCACTCTAAGCCAAATAAGAAATGAATCTTTCCATCGACAAAAACAGGGTGTTTTTCTTCAGAAAGATGTTATAACGATATTTGTTTCTGTTAGTCTTCTAGTATAGAAGTATCACACTTCCAAGCTCATGAGTGTATACAAGGGACTCAGCATAGCTCGAGTCCCCCCCCCCCTCTTTTGGGTGGTTGGGGGGAGGGGGGTTGGGATGCTCTACTCTATCTCCGCCAAACCTTTTTACCTTTTATCTTTATTAATATAAGGGAGAATGAGGAGAGGGTACCTCAGAAGAGTGTGCAACAACTTATTTAAACTTTCAAGAGAGCTATAGAATCATAACTATAAGCAAAATTTTCAAGCAACTCAAAAAGATACATAAACTAGATGACAAAAGTTAGTAGTATTCAACAGGTCTTGCCCAAAATCATTATGTTATAACCTGAAGCACTATGGATAAAAGAAGCATTCATGTTAAAATTATAGGGGCTGACAATAGGGGAATTGAGTATGCATGGTTCACAAGATACTAAAAAACTAAACATAGATTCATCTGAGGCAATTGAACCCAGATACAGCCCATAAAAAATATGGAAATGCAACAACTGAACTCAAATATTTTCTGCAGAATTTATCCCTCCCCAACCCCCCCCCCCCCCCCACAAAAAAAGAATCTCAAACAAGCCCTAGTGATCTTTTTCCAAATCTGCAGCAGCCCCTTGAACATGCATATCTCAAGCTTTAAAGTCACAAAGAGAGACCACCAAGACCTGAATCAACCCCAAAAGAAGAAACTGACTATCTCCTCATTATCCACCCTGGAACTCTCTTTTCACCTTAGCCCACCCATAAATGAATGCCTAAATAGCTTAAACAGCTGCTTCTAATATCCCTACTTTCTCCAGAAACTCTCATTCTTCCATGATATAGCAAGAGCATCTCATTCTTCAACGTAGATGGTTGAGGCTTCTACTTGGACCTTATAGATATTATAAGATTGCAAATCGCAAGAAGAGAGAGAGAGAGAAGCATTTGATTTATAACAGGTTAGGCATGGAAGCAAAAAAAGAGAATCTGTTTTTAAAAAAATTTATCTTAAATCTATACTCTTGATCAAAATCCTATGTTCAATAACAAACCTAATCAGATAAGCAATGGATTTCCTCTCCTGAGTTAGGGTTTGAAACCTAGACGCACCTTGGAGAGCTTCAATTGGCATAAAACAAAGCTATAATGGCATGAAATTGATGAACCTCAAAAGGCATAAAAAAGCATGACTGTAGGCTTAAAATGACAACCAGAATAAGAAGAGGAAGGAGTTGAAGGAGAAGACAAAAACAAGAGAGGACTGTACCTGCTCCATTCCAGCAGAAGCAAGTGATTTCGCAGCAGTGATTACGAGCTCTGTGAGAGGCATGTCATTGGTCTTGCAGCTAAATTGCAGAGATTGGAGACTCGTGACAGAATCTGGTTGATGTCATCACAGTCAAGCAAGGTATCAAGGACTCAAGTCACTATAGGTACTCCCTCCGAAATTTTCCTTGACTTTTGATCTCAGAATTTGGAGAATGGTTTTTTCTTGTGCCCAAAAATTCAGATGAACTCTTCCCAATACATTATTTATACCAAGAACATGGCAGTGCCGGGAACATGTTCCCAATACATTGCCCATCATCCCCATAGTGACTGAAATTCTCTTTTGATAATTTTATTAACAAAGAGAAAGGAAGGCCTACTATACTGTATAGGCCACACAAATGAACAAACTACCCAGACCACCTGGGAAAAATACTGAACAAAAGGAGAGCAATACTCAGGCATGCCGATCCCTACGACTTCAGGAAAAAAACCCACAAAAAAACAATAAGTTTTCTCTTTAACTGTTCTCAAGACCACAAGAAAATGGATAGCATAGTATGCCAAGAGCAGTTCAGTTTTTTATTATTAAATTAGTCCCATCCAAGCAGCCTCCTGGGTTGGGCAACTACTGAGGATTGAGCATGTGTCGGTATGTATCCACAAGCCTAATCAATTTGAAGTTATTCTTGTGGACTTTGTCATTATCAAACAAACCTGTTCAGTTTTAAGAAGTTAGGCCTCAATATGGCATGCTATCAACTTAAATCAACTTGTTCTAAGAGCAATGGCAATTGGTAGGGTTTAGGTCAGGTCTCCTACAAGTTTTGTCTGACCTAGTCCCAAACCTACCCCTGCTGTGAACACAAACTAGCTCAAACACCCTTAACAAGGGACTTGTTTGAGCATAATCCAGAGAAAATATCATGAAACAGAGGTTATTAGGACCCTTAATAAAAGTCATATTTTAGGCTCTCTCTCTCTCTCTCATTTCTCTGCAACATCGCCCCATCCCCTTCACTAAAACCGCCTTTGCCAGCTTGCACCACAAGAGCATTGGCCTTGAAGGTCGCAGAACAAGAATCCATTATCACAGTAGCTTCTTTGTTACTATGACCCTGGGAAACAAGAAGCATGGAGGAGGGAATCTAAGTGCTAAGAATAAAAGGCAAGAACAGAGAACCTTAAACACAGGCCACGAAGAAGTCAAAATGAAACACCAAAGTTGGATTTCGATTTCTACCCCCACCCCCTTCAATCCCAACCCAACAAAGTAGAATCCTTAAACACAGGCCATGGTGAAGTTTCAAAATGAAAAAACCAGAGTTCCAGCTATCACTTGGAATGATAAAGAAAACAAAACAGAAACCTGAAAATAGAAAAGGTGCAATAAAGGAAAAAAAAAACTGAAACTAAGTTCCAAACTATAGAGAGAAGGGGGGGGGGGGGGGGAAGCAATCCTTAAAAACCAAAATAGACTCAGGTAACACTCCTCAACTGCTGCAACCCTGCCCCACCACCCCCACCCCACCCCCTTCTTTTCGCAATCCCCGCCCCATCTTCTCTCCTTCCTTCTCCATGGCTAGAATGGTAGGCGTCATTCTACTGTTCTCCCTGCTTGGAAGAGCTATAACTGTTCTATCAAATATGAGAAAGATGCAACCAAACAATTTCATCTTGTTTGACCTAAAAACTTTTCGTTGACTTATTTTAAGAAATCAATCTGAAACCGAAATTGAAATCCAATCAAAGAGAGCTTTAGTGTAACCTGAACACCTTAGGTACTCCAAATGAAAACTGATACCTTTGTTTTCCTTTTTTTAAATGAAAACCTGAGACCTGGTGAAGCCTTAGTAAACCAACCCCTCATTGTCCTTTTCTAGGAGAGCAACCATGGCACAAATGGACATAAAATCCCAAACATCGATCTAGGATGAGGTGTTTTGTTTTGTTCATCTAGTGCTCTAGACAAGCTAAAACCCAAGATAGTTCGCAAAAATGTCATATGTCCTGCCAATAGCATCTCTCGTCACATAAGCTTAGCTACATTAAACCATCTATTATTTTCTTGCACTATGCTAGCCAGATTCAGATGCTATTCTCAATTGTCACCAGTAAATGGGCAACCTTGTGCTTGAAACAATGAACTTACCTAGATTTAGGATTAATTCCTATACCAACATTTGATTGGTGATATCAAAAGTATTATGACTAGTTGATTAGATAACAATATATTCCATCCCTTTAAGCTTTCAATTCAAGCATTTTCCTGAAACCCAGAATCAAAGCTGCCTCTCCTTGACCACTACAACAATTAAGTTTTAGTACTGAGTGATGCTAGAGATCATGAGATTCAACTACCACACATTGGTTACCAGAGGAGACACAACAGGCTACTAAAGATGAAGACCACTTCTATGGAATTCAAACTATAACACGATGCCAAATCAACAAGAAAATCAGTCGTGCACAGGACTGATACCTATGATTGGAGGTTAGGAATCCAATAGTCAGCAACTCAGAGATGGCTCAAGTACAACACTGCTATATCAACTAGGCCAGTGGCCCAGAATCAGATGGCAGAGATGGATAAGACCAGAAAATTCTGTAGGATAGTTATCTAATTTGTTCTCTCATATGTCTTCAAGGTTCATAACTCCAATGATCAGCAGCTCCTACAAGCCCTTAGGCAAGCAATCCCACCATGCATACAGCTAGGAACAACGGATCATTCGAAAATACGAGTTTTTTAAGGTCCAAAATCTCAACTGGTTTTGGATTCGAACTTTTACCAATGAAGGAATGATAACAAGCTATAAGGTACATATTTTATTTCAGTAGTAAGTCCCATCATCAGAATTAATAATTCATTAATCAGTAGTCAAAGCTGGTATTATGTAATGGGTAGTCTGCTTGTATAGTGTGAGAGAGAACTAAGAACAAGCACAAGCAGTAGGAGAAGGCATCACTTGCTTTCAACTTTCTTGCAGGTAATGAGGATGTTTATGCCTAGTTAAGACTCTACCTTTAAGAGAGCTATACAATAGGTCTTATACTAAACTTGCACCAAAGTGCCTGCTTCAAATTACATTGATATCTGTAGCCTTCATAAATTACTAGATAAGTGTGGAAACTCATCCCATTCAGAAATACAAGATAGCAACTCCAGATTTAAAAATGTAAAAATATTTTTATAGGGACCATTAAATTACCAAATATCTCTTCTTCGCACTAATTTGGGATAGGTAGAGTAGAAAGGCCTGTTACTGCTTTAGTAGTACTGTTCCAATTTTTTTTTAAAATAAAAAAAAAGGTGTTCCAAAGATAATGTGAAGGGGTCTCTACTGACATATGGGAGCAAAAGGGTTTTCTTTTAATTAATTATTTTTTGGAGGAATTAACAACTGAGCTTTCATTAATAAGTAAAAGGATCAGTTACATAAGAAAATTCACTCAGCAGGACATTAGAAATACAATCAGGAGGATCATCCAACCTAATAAAAGAAGTCGGAGTTCAAACTGCAAATTTGTATAACTAGGAAATTTATACCAACAAGGGATGAAGGAGGCTAGGTTAGCCAAAAGATGGTTATCAGTTCAAGGACGCAACGTGACCTTGCTTTTTCAGGGTAAGAAGGGGTAGAGAAAATGGCTCAAGCCAATGCCCCGGTAATACGCGCTACGGCGCTGAAATAACCCATGCCATACTTCCAGGAAAAGCTCAAACGACCTTCAACAAAGGGTACCTGTACCCGAAACCGACACCGGTGGGTTAGTAGAGAATACCTAGGGGCGTGAGATAACTCTCTCTAAGGAACTAGGCAAAATAGCCCCATAACTTCGGGAGAAGGGGTGTCTCCTCACAAAGGGGGTCACAGTGACCAGGCCCGGGCGACTGTTTACCAAAAACACAAGTCTCTGCAAAGTCGTAAGACCATGTATGGGGGCTGAGGCCTGCCCAGTGCCAGAAGGTCAAGGAAGTTGGTGACCTGATGACAGGGGAGCCAGCGAAGTTCAGTCTACGGAACGTAGACTTCATTCACACCGGAACTTTCTTATAGAATAAATATAGGATAAAGAAGGATTATAGAATAGGAATGTAAAGTTTAATTATAAAAATAGAGGAGAAGAGCTCCGTATTCAGTATTCTCATTTCTGAGTTGCCAAGGAAGATAAAAAACCGTTAACAGATGTTAGATCACATTCTATACATCTCCTTCAACTGAACTCATGACAAGACAAAAAGCCAAAAGATTCATTGCAGTTAGTTCTTTCTTCAATTCTTATCATCACCAAGGTTTTAAATTTTGGCAAAATTTTGCCCAAATATTTCGGTTTCAACAGAAATGATAGTAAATAGAATATAAAGTTTTGCCGAAATTTCTCCATATGTCATCGAAATTTTGCCCTCCCCCTTTCGCCTATATGAGAAGAGGAAGAGGAACAACATAATTTTATGTGTGGTACTTTTATGGTTCTTCCTTCCTAAAGCATGTTTCTATGTTATGTATTATACCACCTAAATTATGTGTAAAATAGGTTATGTTGAGGAAAAGGGTTGTTCAGTAAACATTCCACGAATTTAAAGGAAATAATCCATGAACTTAATGGTTTATATGTTTTGGTGATTACAATGTATTTTGTGTGTGAAAAAGATTTTTACTCATCCAAGTGCTATAATGAGTAAACAGGTTCCAAGCAATGAGAAGCATGTCCTTGAGCCCTAGGGTCAAACTGGAGATATAATGCTACTCAAGAGACTTTTTATCATGGAGTGGTGGAGCACAACTTGAAGATCAAGCTGAGCCGTCCATGAGATTCAAGCAACTCGAACCAAATCGAGACATCTGGAAGACGTTCCAAGTTTGCTTGAATGTGTCCCTAGGATAAAGTGTCGATATCGTGATTATATAGATGATCCTAGGATATAAAAACCCCTTGTGCTCAAATCTCATTTAATCACCTAAAGACCTAAATTGGAATACCTAAAATAGGTGGTGATTAATGTAGACTGACTAAGTCAAAATGGACCTAACGGTTGACATTCATCATGAACCATGACTTAGCCCTTGGGTAACCTTTATGGAACTTATTTTGGTTCACTTGGCAAAATTTTTTAATTAACTAGAAGATTTATCCAAGTGATTTGAGCAAATACTGGTAAAAGGCTATAATTTGCACCGATAGTCGATGGAGCTGCCGACCAGTCTGAATGAGTGTGAGCTACTAGTAAGCATATAGCAACCGACCGGGACAAGCACCGTTGGTTACCGAGAGCACCATTATGCAGACAGTCGATGAAGTGGCCAATTGGACTATCGACCAGCAAAGTGTGTAAGGTGTTTCAAATTCGGTCTACATGATAGCAACTGACCAGCCATGTTTAGCGGTCGACCGGTGTGTTTGAAAATAAAGCTGTTAAAGAGCTAAACGGCTAGAAATTTGACTATTGGAATCCTCCTCTATAAATAGGGGATAGCTGAGTTTTCAAAAAAAGGCTTTTAGGCAAAAAGTGGGGAAACTCTATTGGACTACAACTGGAATATTCCACAGTCAATCTGATCTGAAACCGAAAAATCATATGAGCTATTGAAAGGAGCTTTTGAGCCAAGGAAATCGATTGAGCTTCATCTTGTATATCTGCCAACAAAAGAGGTAATTTGTTTAGCCAATTAGGTTTATTACTTTTTAGTGATTGTGGTTAGATCACGGTGGTGATCATTGTGAGGTGTTTTCCCTACTTGGCAAGGAGAGTGTGGTTTGATCACGGTGGTGATCATTGTGAAGGTTTATAGATCCTGGATAACTATCATTGGTTGATCATAGGTTGATCACTGTGTGAGGGTGTTTCTCCTACCTTGATACGGAGAGAAGTTTAGTGGATTCCAAGCCAGGACTTGAAGAGTGGACATAGGACAGTATTGAGGCCGTACAGAACCACTATAAAGTTGGTGTGTGCACTCTCTCTCTCCTTCTCTATCGCCTCAGTTTGATTAAGCTTTGATCTTTTCAACAAATGATTCAAAAATGTGTATTTATGTTTAAATAGGCACATCCTAGATTTTCATGAAAATCTACTGAGTAGGGAACCAAAGGGCATTTATGTACTTTTCAGCAAAATTACCAGATTACGCCCCCATTTTCGGCCATTTCGCTATAATTTTGGTTTCGACAGAGGGCAAAATAGCCTTCCTCACTGAAATTTTGACCTGAATCATCATTTAAACTGGATTGATTCTTGGGACGTAAATTCTATATGCAATCCAAATCAATGTATGGACTAGTTACACTGCTATAACTGTAATTAGAACCTCTTGACTGCTACCACTACTAACCCATACAAGGTACTTGAGATTCCAACATAGAGCCACTTGGGCTTGAGCACATGAACATGAGGCTAAGATGACAGAACTTAGAAGCCAACACAGCAGCAGAGAAACAAACACAGTACACATGCAGGCTAACAATTTAGATTGAACCCTTAATTCGACCATAACTAAACTCAACAAAGTTTCTTCAGATGGATTCTAAAATCCCTAGCATTCTCAACATCTCATCCCTGAAGATCAAAGCAATTGATTTAGTGGGAAGCCAATTCTTTAGAGGTTAAAAAAATGTGTAGCATGCATAAAATGACAAACTTGCAGTTTCCAATAAAAAAAATTCAACAGGATAAAATCATCTAAATTGTATTTAACAGAGAGCATTCATGTCAATCAAATCATACATTCATATACAAATCAAAATTTCCAATGCTCATACCCAGATTCAAATGAGGGAGAGAGGTAGGACAAGAAATCTACAATCTTTGTAATTGATGTAGGTACAGCCCCTTATATGGACTTCATTATCTACTCTAAAGAATGATGCAAGTACAGTCCCTTATATGGACTTCATTATCCACTCTAAACCATGATGTAAGTACAGCCCCTTATGTGAACTTGTAAGTAAAATGGACTTCTACTGGAGCTATGATGCGACCACGGGTTTAGTAACCCGAAAGTTTGGTTCTCTATGGGCCCACCCCAAGGTTCATATAAATCAACTATAAAAGGCAGTGGCAAATCTGTAATTAAATTGAAGTGCAGAACCCAATTTTAAGAAGCGGTGGATTCTGCAAATATTGTGAACAGTGGAAGGTATTTTTGGAAGATAAACAAACTCCGGACTAAATTTGAAAGAAATGTTCAAGTCATAGTTGTCAAGGCATCACCTAGGCAGTGTTTAGGCGTCCAGGCTCTTTTTTGGGTCCAAGGCGACAGCTCGCCTTACTGACACTTCAGGAGTGTTCGTTAATTTATGTTTATTGCTTTGTTTTCTTGATGAATTTGCTTATATTATATCCTTTGCTTTGTTTATTATATTTTGGCAGTTTTCTCATATTAAGCCATTACTAGCATAGTTATATCATATTCCAATGATATGGTTTCTATGTTGTATATAAACATAATTATATAACACTGAATACTACATATAGTCATTAACACACAACTAGGGTGCCTAGGCGCAACTAAGTGCCCCTCCAACGTCTTGGGTCGCCTGTCGCTTTGACAACTATGGTTTAAGTAAGAGGGTAATAATGGGAATTAAAGCAAGAGGGGACAAAATAGAACCAACTTTAGAAGGTAGGGGCTTTTCTATAATTTCAGAGGTCTGTCCTGATTGAATGTCTTTATCTTCCACTCAATAAGAAAGAGGGAGGCCAAAAACAAGCAAGGTTTTAAAACTCGGAATCGGATACAGAATCGGTCAGGGAGGATTCCGATTCGAATCAGATCGAAATCGGACTGAATCAGTTCAGGAATCGGGAATCTAAGCTATTTTATGGTGAAAATCGAATCGGTTTAGGAATCAGGAATTGGCCCATGAATCGGTACGATTTGAGATGGTTTATAAAGAAAGCGACTAAGATTCGGCCAAAATTGTAGGGGAAGATTCTGCATTAAAAAATCTTTTAGGAACAATCAACAACAGGCCAGCAGATAAGAAAAAGAGAAAATGAAAAATTCTAGAGTAAACTTCTTATACACCCCTGAGGTTTGTCCCGTATACTTGTACACCCCCCTTGTTTTTAAAACCTTACTTATAGACCCCCTAGGACTTACTGTGTTAGTCAGGTGTTAGTTTTATAATGTAAAAGACCAAAATAGCCTTTGTACATCTTCTTCCAAAATAGCCAAACTAAAATGACCATTGTACTGTTATTCCATCTCCAACCTTGAAATAACAATTTAGGGCTTGAAATTAGAAAGGAACTTTGGAAAGAAGAACGCTGCAACTTAGTGGCGATGAAGCTCCTGCACCTCAATGGCGATTTTTCTCCCAAAGTGGTCTCATCTTCTCTCTATCACTAAATCTTCTTCACTCCATTTAAAACCTAATATTATTTGTAAATTAGCAGTTAGTAAGATCTAGGATTCTAGCACTCTGGGTAAATAATCAATAAACTTAAACAAGGGACAAGTAACAACAATACCATTGGTTTAACAGGATTCAACTCCAATTAGAATCAAGCAAAGTATGAGAGAGGGGGGGAATCTTCAGACTTTTTTTAAAAAAAAAGTAGGATTTTAAGCTTGAATAAAAGAAGCAGTAGAACAGGGAAAATGATTATTAACCTCTTGTTCCTTCACGAAGGGCCTTGGCAACACGAAGCGGAGTCTTCTTAAGACCTTCACTAATGGAATCCTCCCCCAGACCCTGCAACAGAACCTTCACAGCGTCTTTGATTTCGAAAGTAGACTCCGATTCGTCCTTCAAATCCACCTCCAAAGACCTAACTTCACTCCATTTTCTAGCTCTCCAGAAAAATGACCCTCATCCTGAGCGCCCATTGACAGAATACAAATTCCACCAATAGAATCGGACAAAGCCGGATTGGATAACAGTAAAGCCTCGTTGAATCGTAAGGCTCGAAACTCCACTATGAAACAAGAACAAGATTGAAAATTCAAGGTACCCGGATGAAAAAACGACAGCATAAACAATAGGGTTGGACGTAGGATACAGAAAAATCAATCAACCCAGAAGAAGAATGGAGTAACAGAAGGAGCAAACCATCTTCCACCCTCTTTTCCGGTGTCTCTGCAACCGTCCTCCAATAGATTCTAATTTATCCAAAAGGGTATTATGGTAAACTCCTATCGTCATAAGGGTATTTTGACCTTTTACGAATTTATAGCTTGCTGACATCATCACTTAACAGGTTCAACCTAACGGAATGGGTATTCCGTCAGTTCCAGGGGGTCTGAAAGTAAGGTTTTAAAAACAAGGAGGTGTACAAGTAAACGGGACAAACCTCAGGGGGTGTACAAGAAGTTTACCCAAAATTCTATAACTGAACCTGGCCGAAATTACAGGTAAGGTTTCAATTGAAGGTCAGTAACTCCCAGTAGAGGAGAAATATGGGAATGAAAATCCCAGGGATTGAATCACCCAAAGGCGTATAATCTTTGCTCCAAATTTCAGGAAGAACAGAAAAGGACTGTTAGAGCTTGGTTTAGATCTGGTTAGTTGCAGGTACCACCCAGAACAAAATGTCGGCGGTAACAAACAAGGAAAATAGGAAAATAGGAAAATGAAGAGCAATTAAAAAGAATGGACGAGAAGATTATTAAAGGAGAGATTAACCTGGAATAAGGGGGAGGAACTGAGAAGAGGAAGTACAGAACTTGCACAAGCAACTTTTGGCAGCAACACCAATGAACCCATAAGCCATGCTGCTCCTCCTGCTTACAATTAATTAAAGAACATCACAAATAAAAACTCCTAATAGGAAACAAATTATAATCAACCCGATGCGTAATTATTACCAGAAAGAAAAAACCTTGGAACCACAAGAAAAAATAGAAATTAAACTACTCACTAACTACTCTGAATCTTGACACAACCAATTCACCCACATTTTAATACCAAAGAAACACTGTGACATTAACACAACTACGGAAAGAACTCTGAAAATGTAATTTCACATTGAAGGGCTTAATTCAGGTGTAAGATAAACATTAGTTTCCACATAATTGCAAAACTTAGCCTAGTCAACTTACTGGGCTCCAAGCAGCTAGGATTGATCAGCACAGAAAGATCATGAATTCACAATAAGTTGGGTATCGATGTGAGAAGAATTTATTTCGATTTGAATCTTACGACAGAGAAGGGAAAATTTATTTCACTTTCATACTGCCAACAGCCCAATACAAATTTGTGGAATCAATGTCTACATTGTTATTAGGGTGGATCTTGGCGCAACGGTAAGGTTGTTCCATTGTGACATAGTGGTCGCAGATTCAAGTCAGGAAACAGCCTCTATGAAGCAGGGGTAAGGCTGCGTACATTATGACCCTCCCCAAACCCTGCAATGGCGGGAGCCTTGTGCACTGGGTATGCATAAAAAGCATTTTTTGTTTTTCCATTTCAAGCAGATACCAAAAAAAAAACATACAAAGATTAATATCCAGCTAGTAACAACCTGATACTGAAAGAAATACAAAAATTATTTAGAAAGGGGGTGGGGGGCCATTATCCATACCTGGTTCAGATTCTATTACACGGATAGGCAACCTGACTTCTACCTCTTTCCCACACACTAACACCATACCTGGTTCAGAGTCTATTACACAGATAGGCAACCTGACTTCTTCCTCTTCCCCTCCCCCCCAATACTCACACACCACAGAGAGAGAGCTCATCCTTGTGTGCACCAGTTAAGAAAATGCCAGAACATTGGAACATACACAGAGAACTCATCCCTGTGTGCACCAGTTAAGAAAATGTCAGAACATTGGAACACACACACACACAGAGAGCTCATCCTTGTGTGCACCAGTTAAGAAAATCGCAGAACATTAGAATTGGGGACAAAGCAGGAAGAGGCGGGAGTGAAGGAGAGTGAGTTCTGTTCTTACCAGGAGTGGCAAGTTTTTAATTTTTCCAATTTCAATTCCTTACAAATGGAAATAGTAACACCCCCCCCCCCCCCCCCAAAAAAAAAAAAAACCCCTCTTAATGGAAACGGGGGCAAGGAGGAGGCAGTCAGTCATCAATTTGCAAAGTTAGGGGGGAGGAAGACAGTCATCAATTTAGAAAGTTCCATATCGACTATTGAGATTGTCTGTAACATTTCTGTTATTTTTAATACTGGGAACTTAATTGCTGATTAAAAAAACATAACTTAGACAGTTCAGCAATTAATTTGTTGCGATCCTTAGGCCTCAGCCGTACTTTTCAAACTGAAACATTCACAGAAAGGTTGAAATAAATGCAAATTTGTCTCCAATTGTGGAAGCATAGAGTTATGACTATGCGTATCATATGTACCTGAACATACATTTAGTGAATGAAGGATTGAGTATTGTTCATCTCAGATCTTGGTGTTGATATAAAAGATAATCAAATTCAAAACTAGAGTTTACATTTGCTGTTAGATACTCCAAAATTGCATAGATCAAGTTACAATGCGGATGTGTTCTATCTTCAACCGAGAATACATGAACAGCATTATTCACTTCAATCCAACTACAACCAGGATCCTTCTTCATTTCCAGACCCCGCAATCTCTTCCTCACTTTCATCACCTCCTCCCACCGCCCCACCCCTGCATATATATTAGACATGATCACATAGGCAGATATTTGTCTATGGTCCAAACAATACATTCTCTCAGCCACCCTCTCACCCACTTCCATGTCCATCCAGAACCAGCAAGCACTGAGCAAAGCTCCCCACACAACTGCATCTGCTTCAATTGGCATTGCATTGACAAAATCCTCTGCTTCTTGTAGTTTCCCTGAGCGACCAAGAAGATCCACTACACAAGCGTAGTGTTCCAAGGTGGGGGTTACTCCATAGCATTTCTCCATTGAGTAAAAAAAGCCTATCCCTTCATCAACCAGACCTGCACAGGCACAGGCAGATAGAAGCCCAACGAAAGTAACTACATTTGGCCGTACTCCTTGTTCTAACATCTGATCAAACAGGAAAAGAGCCTCAGTTCCAAACCCATGATGTGCATATCCACTAATCAGAGCTGTCCAAGAAGTCACATTGGGTGAAGAAATGTTGAGAAATGCAGTTCTAGCATCAGTAATGCTACCACATTTTGCGTACATATCCAGAAGAGACGTCCCCACATAAACATTTGATTCAAATGGTGTTTTGATCACATGCGCATGAAGTAATTTTCCTTGTTTAAGAGATCCAAGACACGAACATGCACGAAAAAGAGTAGAGAATGTGGACCTATTGCGCTCTACTGATAACTTGTACATGACCACGTATAATTTTAATCCCTTTTCAGGTTGATCATTCTGAATATAACCTGAGATCATTGAGTTCCACGTCACAGTATTTTTTAATTCCTTTGTATCTTCAAAAAATTTCAAAGCCATGCTAATTTCACCATTCCGGAAATGAACTGAGATCATAGTATTGGACGATACTATAGTTTTAAGAGGCATTTCCTCAAACAACTTCTTTGAATCCTCAAGTCGATTACTCATTGAATACCCTTTAATCATCAGATTATATGAAACTGGATTCTTTTCAACCATCCAACTGAAAATCATCTCAGCATCTTCAATCCTGCCCATCGATATGAGACATCCAATTAGTGTATTTGAAGCATTTAAACTTGGGCTAGCCAATTGAACATAAACCCGCTTTGCGTCTTCAACAGCATCACAGTTGCAGTAAAAATCAATAAGAGCACCACCAATTGAGTGGTCAGATTCAAAGCCATATCCAATTGCAAGTCCATGAGCAACCTTACCACTATCCAGAACTCCCAATCTACCACAAGCTCTTATGATACTATCTAATGTAAACTCATTCGGGCTAGCTTCCCCACTCATTCTCATCAATAGAAACAACTCTAAAGCCTTCTCACATTCATTTTCGCTCCTCGAATAAACAGAAATCAATGTGGTCCAGACTGTGACATCTCGGATCGGCATTTTGTTAAAAATGTGCAAGGCATCCTCCATTAAATTACACTTAGCATAACCCACAAGCATTAAACTCCACAACAAGACATTCCCCTCTTGGAGCACATCAAACACCCGCCTCGCATCCTTTATTTCAAAACAATTAGCATAGAAATACAATAAAGAGCTCCCTACAAGGTCAAAATTCTCCGATCCAGATTTCAGAACCAGCCCATGAATCTGTTTCCCATCATGTAGTGACTTTAAACGAGCACAAGCACTTAGAACAGAAGAAAAAGTGGTCTCATTGAGATTCATCCCAGTTCTATGCATCTGTGAAACTAAATTCATAGCTTCTTCAAACCTTCCCCACTGTGAGTACCCAGAAATCATGGTATTCCAAGAGACGACTGTTCTTGTCGGCATTTCATCGAACATCTTTCTAGCAATCTCCAAATTGCCTTCTCTGGCAAACCCATTGATGGAAATGTTCAAAGAAATCACATGAGGGATGGGTTTCACAGGACTACACTGGAAGGTCGAGTAGAGCTTGAGATTCCCCCATTGCCTTCTGAGAAGTGAGGATCTTAAAAGCATTAGATTTGACAATGCCTAAGTTAAAGGGCGAAGAAAGGTGAGCGTAGTACACGGCATGCGCATGTTGGAAACTCAAAAATACCCCACGAGGACAGAGTGGATGGTTCTATATCACTTTTTCAGGGTAAAATGATCCCCTTCTGGACCTTTTGATGCATTTTTTGACCCAAAACTTCGCCAAACTAAATTTAAAGAGAGAGAAAATAAAAAAAAAGGATGAATTTGGAATTGGGATTTGGGACCCTTGGCTTTTATTTTCCAAGCATTCAAATTTCTAAACATTGTCTGGGGAACATCTTTAGTGGGCCTGTGCTTAAAATCTGGTCTTGTCACTTGTGTCTATGATTTCTTGCCCAATTGAGTTTCCAGATGTCTCTGAGCTTAATGGGCCATCATGTTAGACCTACTCGTCTAAACTCTAGGCCCAACTTGATGACCCACATGTCACACATACATATCTGATATATTACTTTTTAGGAAAAAGAACTCTGTTCGAGAGTGCGTCCAGACACAGAGAAGGGCAAAATGACTGCCCTGCTTCACCCACCCATCATGGAAGGCAGAATGCCGTCCCTGTTGATGCATCCTCACGTGATCCCATTGGCCCCCACACATACATAGGGACCACACTCCTATACAACAAACACTTCCCCTTACTTTTTATGGGATAAAGAAGGCTGTCGGGTTACGTGGTTGCATGAAGGATGAAATGATCACTCCAGCCCCCGTGAAATGAAAAATCCCACCCCTATTGAATACTCCCACGTGCATTCTCATTGACGCCTGCACTGGCATTGGGGCCATGCAACCTAGCAGCAATCCCCCTCCCTATTTTTTATTGATGAAACCTGATGTATAAGTTGGAGATATATAATATGAATAATGGAAGAAAAATTTCCATCTTAACATTTATGAGGATGGATAAGCAAAAATATCAGCCTCATATTTTGTCTGTCATGTGTTGGCTTATAAATATGGAGCATTGAAATTTTCATACTTTCGTACCTTATGCTAGCACGATCCATAACTCTCTAATCTAATAATGCAACAATTACGATTTACCAAAAAAAAAAAATGCAACAGTTACGATAATATTTTTAAAAAGGAAAATGTTCTCTACACCAGGGGCGCAAATTGCGTCCAGATATATGGGGGTGGGCGAAATGACCGCCACACCCTGTCCCTCCCATGTGTTTGGGTGCAGCCTGCGCTCCTGTGTGCTGAAGTGCAGAGAACATTGCCCCTTTTAAAAATATGTTAGATATTGAATCACTGAGGGGGTTGGTTAATGATTTGGTCTAATTCACCAAATAAATTTACTGATAATAAAGGATTTTCAATGGCACCTTCTCACTCCCACCCAATTCAAACCTGTTTGATCTGTTGATCTAGACCAGTTCTCAAAACCATGACTACAATGTTAGCTTATTAAAAGTAAATAATGGTATAAACATGTCACCTCCAAGAGAAAATCGTGAACCACCTTATGAATTTTTTTTTTTTTTCCCCATTTCGTAAGTGACCTGGTGGTGAAGAAACTTTTCTTAATGGAGAATAGAAAGAATTAAACAATTGAGTAATGCCAATATTTAATTGTGTAAGGTTTCTTGGCCTAAACTAGACAATTGCCTAAACCTATACGACTAAGTAATATTGACTTTTAACAAATACTTGGTGGGACTACTAAATTGGGATAGATAAGTCTATAGATTGTAGGTGATTATAGTTGGGGTAAAAAAAATAGGAAAGAATGTTCTCTGTGCTGCAGCGTAGCTTGCGTCCAAGCACATGGGCAGCCTGTGTATGGAGGTAGGGTGATCATTACGCTCACCCCCATGTGCCTGGGTGCAGCCTGCGCTGCAACACAGAGAACAGTGCCCCAAAACAAAAAGAGGAAAAGAAAAACCTTGCAAATCCTCTTATAATCAATATTTCACAAAACAAACAACATTGTATAGCTAATGACATTCTGAGTAACCATGTAGGTATTCAATTCATTACAATTAATCTATCTAATAATTTCCCACAATAAATAAAAATTTTCATATAGCATGACTAGTAGTGTTAAGAAGGCCCACTTATGATGAAATCACAAGCATTCCAAGAGTTCAACAAATTAGAAAATGGTAGATTACCAACTTATTTTGGTTCATCATACCTTATTGCCGTTTCTCCCAACTTTGAAAAATAATTTTCTGAATGTGTTAGGTTTTATGCTCGCAAGATTTGGGAGGGTTTTCTAGAAAATGTATTCACAAATTTACAAATATTGAACTTATTTGAGGTCAATTGCTAGCACAACTAGCTTGAGGCTAATGTAGTAGAGTCTAGCCCTCAAGAGGTTGAGTTTGAGACCTCTTTTTCCTCATTTAGTCTAGGACCTTCACCCCCACCCTACAAACAGATTAAAATAAAAACGAACTCATTTTGAGATATTTATTTGTTGAAAGTTATCCAACGAACAAATATCGACGACCCCTATGAAATCATTAATGTTGTAAGGGAGCATATATCAGCAAAAATGGTAGGAAACAACTTTTTCTTGGACAAACTATTATTATGGGTTTTCCTACTTGAAACCATATGATTGATCATCACCGCTAACAAAGTTGCTGGAGGCCTTGTGATCAAACCTTCGTCGTTGCATAATTTCTTGGGGCCACCCGCCTGAGGCTTACTAGGGTCCAGAAGCTCCCGGTTCGTGCGTGGCGCGGGGGTCATGTACGAGCCCAAGGGGGGATTTAGTTGGCCTAAAGTCGGATACCCCTCCTGTCTCCAAAAAAAAAAAAAAAAATGTTGTTGGAGGCAAGTTTTATTATTAACCCCTTTTTTCTTGGAAAACCTATTATTAGTTTGTCTAGGATACATTCGCCCTTTGTTTTTCCACTTTTTTTTGGAGGGGAGAAGGAAGCTATGGGGTGTCGTAGAAGTTAAGTGCTATTGATGATGAAATGCTTAATTTTATTTACATCTTTAGTCCAAATAAAGGGGGGTCATTACCCAGTAAAAGAAAATTTTTCAATGTTTGATCAATAAAAAGAGAGAAAAAAAAAAAAAAAAAAGAGGAAAAGGAGAAGAGACTTATTATTTGTGATCAATTATAGCGAAAAAATCATTAACACTATAGAACATCCATCATGTCATTTGACCTACGATCAATAGTTGAACATTAAGATTTTCATATATTAGAGTGAATCAAACAATATTTTCAATGACATGGGAAAAAAAGAGACGGTTTTGTAATTGGGACTTTACCATTTTTTTCCCCTTAGGATAGGAAAGATATATATTTTAACCCTAAGTCCCACAAACCCCATGGGGAATGAGGGATTTTTACATTTTTACTCTTATAAAAAAAAAAAAAAAACAAAAGGAAGAATGTTCTCTGTGCCACAGCACAGGCTACGTCCAGGCACATGGGCTTGTCACTCAGGGGGCAGGGTGGTTATTGCTCCCAACCCCATGTGCTTGGGCGCACCTTGCTTTGCAGCACAGAGAACAGTGCCCTAAAAAAGAATGAGGGATTTTTATTATTTATGTTTATTTTAGAACTTTCCAATAATATCTCTTCTTATAACACTTTTCATTTTAAATCTCTCTCTCTCATATATGCTTGATATTACCCTTCATTTGTTAGAGAGATACAACAGACAAATCCTCTAGGGCTTACATTCCATCTACCATGTGTTCCATGCTAAGATGATCAAAAGTTGATCATTGAAATGGTTGTCTTTGGTTTTTATTGTGTTTATGAAATAGTTAATAAGACATTTTAGAAGGCCCAAAAGTATATCACATACAAATTAGAAAAAATAAGAAGAAAATCTCAAAGATGGGGCCCATATCCATGACCCTGTGAGACACTTTTGCCAATATCTTGGCACAAGGATTAGGGATCATGCTTTACAAGTAAAGCACATCTGCCCACAACAATCAATCACCTCATAGGCTCATAGTGTGTCCAAAATTAAATTAAAAGAACAATAAATTTCAGAATGATATTGACTTGTGGGTAGATGGTTTTGCTTTCTAATTACAACTACAAAGACTTTAAGAGTGATCATAAAATAGAAGAACACTAGTGCATATGTAGAGGTTGGTCCTTCTATGCTTAAGGTTAATTTCTTTGGTTAAAAGTCGAGTTAGTTGAATGATATTAAAATCCGATCTATAGCATTTCGTAAGGCATATGCTAGTTAGTTGCATCCTAATACAATTGCATATGATTTTCAAATGAAAAAAACATAAAAATTCATAACGTTTCGTAGATCGGTAATAAATGATTGAATTTAATGTGATTAATCAATGATCTGTAAATAAAAAAATTGAATTTCGTAGGTTAATGGATGAAAAACAAATTGCCCAAAAAAAGGTTACAAAATTTTATCAAGAATGCATTCATTATGATGGATTTAGTAAGATTTTGGTAATTTTTTATGAATTTGAACTCACTTTTAATACAGTATAAAATTTTTTGTTGGTAGAAATACAAATTTCACAACATTTATATTGAATTTGGTAGCGAGATAAATGTGTGGTACTCCATCACTAATATCTACATGAATATTTAGTCATGATGGATTTCCACTTGTCATGAGTGAAGTTGCCCCCACCCCTCCCCAACCCCAACCCCAACCCCAACCCCCACCCCCCCCCCGCCCAAAAAAAAAGTGAAGTTGCATAACGACCCGTTATATTTAATGACACGTGTATAAGGAGGTAGTCATTTTCAACAAGGACAGCTTATGTTTCACTTGGCAATATTTGTTGGTATTCAGATTTTATGTCGTTAGTCATTCATCATTTTATTTAATCATGAGTTAATTTTGTAAATATTATTATTTCTCTATTTGTCCAAAAAATTCTCTCCACAAATAATATTGAAGATTTTCTCGCATAGACATCTTGTTTTGTCACTTGGAAAAATACTTTATCTTTTTTTTTGTGGTAAAGATGGAGAAATACTTTGTCATTTTAACTACAAAATGGATGAAATTTCTCGAATAAACCATTGTCAAATTTGGTGCCTTATCGTAATTGTTTGATCCCTTGTGTTTAGCATTTATTTTTTATTTTTCAAAAAGTAATTGTGTTTTTTAAACAAATTCACCTCTTTTTAAGCAATCCTCATAACATATGTTCATTATTACCAAAAAAATAAAATAAAATATGTTCATGAAAAATTCAAATGACTTGAAATTAAATCTGCACATTGTTTAGGCCGCCAACTAGATGGTTCTACATGGCCAAAAGACTATTTGTGTGTGAATTGAATGAAAATTCCCCAATATAGCAAAAAAGGACAAGGGATCTCTACTCTTTGCCCAATAGCTAATTCTATCTACTCGGCACACATATTCGTATTATGTGGCAAACTAGATGCAACTGAAATGTCATGGACAAGTAAACTCTAAGGTCCTTGCCACATCACATGCACCCTTCTATTTGGTAGAAATAGGTGTGTAGAGTAAATAATTGTTTATTTTATAAAGAGTATAAAATATGGGAAAAAGAACTTGGTCAGGGAGTGTGGCCTACGCTAGCACATCCATGAGTCTATCTTTCTCCTCCCCATATGAAAAAACACCTCTACCCCATTGTTTTGAGGAGGTGAGATATAGACACATGGGAGTGTTATCGTAGGCCACACTCTTGGACAGAAAATTGCTTCTCATGAAATATTTTGCCAATAAAAATAGGAAACATGATGGCAACACTGACGACAGTGTTGATACTGATATCATGCATCTTCTCAATCTTTTGTTCTTTTTCGTAATAGTAGGCTCCCTTGTATAGAATCGTGCAACACCTCCTCCTCCTATGTTCCCATTGACTTGACTTGATATAGAAGATTTCGTTGATACCAACTACATGGTAATCCCTTACACTACGAAAAATATTTGAAGATATTTTTTTAGAAAGATAAATATTTCAAGACTTGGATTCTGTATGACTTTTTTTTTGAGCAACCATTTGAACAAATAAAACTATGGCAGGGGAGCTGGAGAAACCCATCATTTTAAGTTGAACCATCAAATTTAACACTTTGACCTAAATAATTTCTCATCAATCGCTACAATGATTAAAAAATGATTTTGGGGAAAGAATGCAACATGGTTGCATGGCTCTTGTACTTATACACTGGCACATAAAAACACATAAAAGTAATACAAAAATACAAAAAAAAAAGAGGAAAAAAGATCTCTACTTGGTAGTGTTTTCTATGCCCTTTGACAGGGTACCATGAGATGATGTCTTTGCCCCCTGGGTAGATACTCAAGCGTGCTCACCCATTGACCAAGACGCTTGTGTAGAGATTATGCGACAAAATAGAGATCTCTTGCCCAAAAAAAAAAAAAAGGAAAAAAAAAGTCAACCATCTCTGTAGCCCTTGTACCTAAACTCATAGGGATGACAAATGACCACCTTACCCCCATGAAAAAATGAAAATCCCGTCCCCCATGATACTTTCATGCACATTCTCTTTGGCATGTGCATGCCCTAGAGGGACTGTTAGCATAATCTATCCGAAAATTTTAATATCAAAATTGTGGGATCCCACGCTCCGCAATTTTGTGTAGCCGTAGATCAAATGGCTAAACCTAACCCAATCAAATATGATCCAAAATGAAAAATGTTATTACCGGAGTGGGACCCACCATGTGGACAATTTTAATGGTCCTATGGTACGCACGTGGAAGACAGCGTTCCTTAGAATCATCCACCGTCTGGTCAAAGTTGGAGTGGTCCCCCACACCAACAAAAGCTTCTGGGGACCACCGGGAGTCTCACTCCCAAGTCTCACCTTCCAATATCTTTCTCTCTCTCTTTCCTAACATTGAAATTTTAAAAAGTAGAAAGAGAAAGTGAAATCCGGATTTCGGAGCGTCTCTCGCTCTCTCTCTCTCTCTTCTCTGCAACTCAACTTTGTCCTCTTCGGCTCTTCCCTACAATACAATGCAATCCATACCCAAATGGCATTATTCACCGATCTCCAACCTCAAGAGGAAAGAAAGAAAGAAAAAAGGTAAAACAAATTCGAATTCAAAGTTTCAAACTAATCCTTTTTTTTTATTTAAAAAATCCCATGTATCTCCGGTACTTTCATAGTATTATTATTTTTTTCCTAATATTTTTCAATCTTAAAATAAAAAGCTTCTGTAAATCTGGATCGAGTTCCACTACTTGTGCATTTCATTAATTACTCTAGTTTTCTTTAATTCCAGCCTGGTTCTTCTCTTTGCAAGCGATGCCTGTTTTTTGTTCTCTTGCAGAGGATCTAATAAGCTGGACATCGTTTTCATTTAATTTTATACATATGTATTTTTTTTGAATAGCTTTTCAGTGATGAGAATTGGATTTTTTTTTTTGGTGGTACCAGAGCAGCATTTTTTGAGTAAGATGTGAAGATTCGGTGTGGTGGTTATGGGGTCCAGCAGTAGCAAAGATTCGTCATCGTCGTCGTCGTTGGCGGTGCCTCCGGAGGCTTCGGTGCTTCGGAGGACGAGGTCAAAGGGAGCTAGGGTTTTCCAGGCTTCGTGTCTCGGCAGGTCGTTTGGACCTTATGATAGCGACAATGACGAACAGGTGAGCTTTTTATTCTTTTATGAAATATTTTGGATCTCGTTTCTGTATATTTTGTTATGGTTTACTGAAGTTCCTCTTTGATTAGTATGATTCTATCTGGAACTGTTTTGTTGAGAGGTTGATAAAAATGTACAAGAAGTTTGGAATTCTAAGCGGGGCAGTATTTTGCATTTTATGGCAATTTTATGTCCGTTATTGAATTTTTTTGTTAGCAGAAAAAATGGATTTTTAAGATTTGAATTGCATAAGATGTAGGGATACGGATCAAGGTAGAACTTGAAGTGATTTATAAGTATATCTCAATGACTAATCCAATAATGAGTTTGGGCTTAAACATTAGGACTATTTATTTAATCTTAATTTGAAGTTCTTTTTCTTTTTGGTTGGTTTTTTGTTCTCTTAGAATGTTGCATTAGCATCTGTGATTTGTGATTTTTAGTTTCCTTTGTTTATTATCAATTATTTATTTTAAGGGCTGAAGTTTTCAATGGACTTAATTTATATCAACTCATGGTTCAGGGTTCGCATCACCGGAACAAAGAAAATGGGAGGTTGATTAAGGAAGCATGTACAGACCAAACCACAATGGAGTCTAATCCAGTGGATCATGAGTTCTATAGAAAGTTTAAAGCTCAACAACAACAGCCACCTAACGGAGTCCCTTGCATCTCTTCTGATAGTGAGCTTGATGAATGGGGTCAAGAGATTGTCACTGATACTGTTTCTAGAGCCGGTAGCAGCTCAAGCCGAGTTGCTTCAAGTCGATCCTTGAATTCTTCAAGTTGCTTCCGTTCCCGCTTTAATTTCTTTCCTGGTAATTTAAGCTTTAGACTGAGCAGAGCGGCTAGCTTGGGGTCATCAAGGTCCTATCCTCTTTTCTCCACAAGTCTAACAATGTCAAACACTGAAGAAGGGTTTCACATAAATACTGGTCCCAGCAATAGTTCAGTTAACAGAAATGAAACTCGACAAGGGAGTGACTTGCTTACTGCATGCAGCATTAATAGATCTCCCACACCACACTATGAAGATAATTCTGGTGTATTAAGATTAGACTCTTCAGCTTCCGGTCGTTCGGTTCATTTGCAGGATGATGAAGTTGTTCCTACTCAAGATGTGATCAGAAATAATGACAATACGGGAATTCAGACTGAAGTGAATTTGGTGTCTCCTAGGAACCGTACTGACTTTGAGAATATTGAAACTAGACCTCCTGAAAGGAGGATTGGGGCTCGAGAACCTGTTGAAAGAAGTGTCCGGTTTAGCCGAACTTTAAGTGTTGGAAGACTTCGTGATAGGGTTCTGCGGAGATCCTCATTATCTGATGGATTGTTTGGCCGTCTGCAAGAAGAGAGGGTAGGGACAGATTCTAGTCAGGGAAGTGGAAGACAGGTGTGGGGTGGTGCAACCAGAACAATATCAACTGACGGAAATGTTGAAACAACATCGACTTCATCCACTAGTCTTCAATCCAGTATGTCAAGCTCTAGGCTCAGAAGCCAAGATCGTGAGGTGGACAACTCGAGACCAAGAGAAGCTCGGTATCACGATAATCTGGACCATAGAACAGATTTTCTTGAGAGGAGAAGAAGAATAAGATCACAGGTTTTTGAACTTTGTGCATTTAGCAAACACGATATAGCTGTTGTCTAGTGATGGTGTGCACAGTCTATACAGGGCTTGTGCTGGTTTTGCATTTATCAAACATGATTTACCTGTCGGCTAGTGATGATGTTCAAAGTCCATAAAGGGCTTCTGCAGGGACTGGTCCATACTGTTTGACAGTCCCAACAAGGACATCTGTTAAGTCAAAGTTGACTGATGGTTGTGGATCCTGATTGCGGGATCTATGGCATTTTCTCTTACAAACAGTAAAACAAGACCAAGTGTTTTGTAAGAATTGAACAGACTGGATGCATAAGATCACCTGATCAGGTTATTATCAGCCTTGAAAATTTACCATGCCACTCTAGTTGTCTAACCTACACCCTTCTTGTGTGCTACTTGTGCCCCTTTGTTGTGTCGTTACTTGTCAGGAAATCCTTAGGTTTTAACTTGGATATACTCCAGTTTCTTTTCATCATGCCTTTACATGCTATCTGAGAGATGTAAAAGACTGAATTCTATTCTGCCACCATGCAGGTTCGCGCACTTCAGCGATTGGGAAGCCGCTTTGAGAACTTATCTGGACATGAGAGGTCGTGTATTCTGTCTGGACAACATCGAACAGGACATTGTTCATGTAGAATGAGCAATCGGGCTGCTAATCCTGATGATGACTCCAGTGCTAGAGCAAGCATATCAAGAATTGTTATGCTAGCAGAAGCTTTATTTGAGGTAATGCTATTATTTTTGAACCCTCTCATGTCTTGGATGATTACTTCCTTCCCTTCTTTCCTTCTTGGGCTATCTTTTGACAAAATTTCTCAGGCCTTTATGAAAATTAGTTGATTTTCTGTACCTATTTTAATTAGGTTCTGGATGAAATTCACCAGCAATCAGTGGTTTTGTCCTCCCGATCTTCTGTGTCTTCCATCGGATCTGTTCCTGCACCAAAGGAAGTGGTGGAATCCATACCTGTGAAGATATACATGAAATCGCAAAAACAGCACAACGAAGAGGCTGCACAGTAAGCATTATTTTTTTTTCTTTCATTTTCAGTTTAATGAAAAGCATTTGATTTTACTAGCTTATATTTTTTATTAACCCAACAAGGGTATTTTATCTACTTGAAGCGAATTATTTGCTTTCCCTGTGTTTTCATTTTTTAACTAAAATATTCTGTCTAACTCATGGATTTCATAGTTTATTTTCTTGAAATACCAAGTTGAGCAGTATCTGTACTGATTAATAATGTAAAAGTTCCCTTGGTTGAGCTCATTGCCTACATTATATTTCAAGTAATCATTATCACCATTCAAGTTCTTCCGAAATGTTTCAGAGCTTTTGATTCTTCATATCTTGCTATTGATGGGGGTCCTAATTTTGATTTATTTTGAATATCCATTATTTCTGACAAGTTTTGATGGAACACTTGGTCTTAACTCTAAGCCATCTATACCAAGTTTCTTTGTAATATAAAAAACTTCAAATCCATCCTGTTATTCATTAGTCCATTTTTTTCCTTCTTTTTGTTTTGTAAATTTAACCCGAACATGTGATTTAATGGTTAAAAAGCAGTATTCCCAATTGAAGCACGGTTTAATCTTACCTTCCCCCCCCCCCCCCCACCCAAAAAAAAAAAAAAAACCATAAAAAAGGAACAACTGCTTCCTTGCTATTTAACAGCAATTCAGTATGGCAATATACTGACCTTCAATCTAGTTCTTCACTTCTGATTTATTCCAAATGGGCCAGCAATGTTTGAACCTATGAAGGCTGTTATGTTCTTGTCTCTTTGATATGTACCTCCAGTTCCTCTGTACATCTCTCTCACTCATGCAAAGTTTCAACAAGTCTCTCCCAAGATATCTTGTATTGGCTACCAGATGTCAGAATTGTGATTTTTCTTTTGTTAGTTGCTGCTGCCCCCAATTTTATACTTCTAGTATGCCCTACAACCTCTTCACAAATGTGATCATCTTCAGATAAACTTTGATTTGATTGAATTTCCACTGCCTATATTTCATTTTATCATTCTCAATTTTTGATATTTATGTTTGAATTTTAAACGTGTAGAATAAATGCCATTATCTTCTATTATTAACTGACCATGTAAAGAAAGGTTGCTTCATACCTCCTACATAAGTAATTCGGCTCATTTCTACCCTGTTTCCCACATTCCAAAACTAACTGTTTTGTAACTAAGGGCTGAATTTTTTGTTTTTTACACTGAGTTGGTTGTGCAGGCAAAAGAGGCAGCCCAACTTGATTGGGACAAAATATGCTTAATTAGAGCGTCCATTGGGTTATTGGTTGTTGGGCTTTTAAACAATGGGTTTATATTGTAAATGGGCCAACTTTATGTTCCCAAATATGAGGGATTTGGGTTCTACATGTGATTTAGGTGTTATTTTTTCTTTCTATTTAGGAATTAAGGCTGGATTTTAGTCTATGTTGATTTTCTATTTTGTAAAAGAAATATTGAATCTGGTTAGAAACTCTAGAAGCTTTAGAAAGTTTGTTTTTTTAGGTTCCTCTGTTCTCAAGACTAGGAAATTTAGGAAATTTATAGGATATTGTCTTTTTTAAAAATTGAACCTTAGCAAGTTTTTAATTAATAAATATGCCCACTGATCAGCCATGTAATGAGTGAGCTTTGATTAATTGAGTGTTATTTTGAAGGATTGCAATTGGTTGAATGGTTTGTGGTTAGATTCCCAGGGTCACGGCCTGGTTGATTTGTGTGACAAACCTCAACAACCAGAACCTATTTCTAATGGACCACGATAGGATTCAGTAGGCTCCCTATCGTGGTCAGTCATCAATATATATGACAAAAGGTAATTGACTCTTAGTAGGAGACCTACAAAGAGTATATGTCTAATTACAAGAGGAAAGTAAATAACTAGACTTAGGAAATAACCAATACAATTTAAACACAACTCTACAACTAAACATAAAACACGATAGGGACACCCCCTATTGTAAGTAACCTTTAACACTTATCTTAACACTCCCCCTCAAGCTGGAGTGTGTGTTTGTGTGTGTGTTTTGTTGTATATATATACAATAGAACCAGTCTTGGACAGACTTAACAATCGTAGACGCCAGTGGTCACAAATAGAACTTCTTTTTGTTAGCAATGCCAACTCAAGCACACCAAACATCAACAACAATAATACAGAAAAATCTTCGTGTCAAATAAATCCTTACAGCAACGAACTAAATAAGTGGCCGCGAATACCGACTGTAATCCTAAATATATAGCATCAACAACAACATAATAAGCCCTTCTCAAGGAAGGCAAGAAGTAATCTTCATAATGAAGATAGATGAAATTGCAGCATAGGTTGCTGCGAACCATTGGTAAAAGTGCAACATAGGTTATTGCGAACCACTGATAACAACATAAGGTAGCTGCGAACCACAAGTCACAATATAAGGTTGCTTGGAACCACATAAAAGAATCTTGTTGCTGAAAACCACAAGTATAAATGTACAATCACCTTCGTAAGAAATGTTGTTGATGATGAGAAGCAGATGACACGAATTGATAATAATAATAATCTTCAAATATCGGATGATAACTTCGATCTCCCCCCCACGTGTAGCCATAGTACTAAATCTCTGTGGAATTTCGCTAATTTTGGTAGTTTCGACACTACTGAAACGAAATAGGAGGTGAAACATAAAAATGTACATATTTCAGTCAAAATTTCGCCGAAATTATGGTTTGTCTCAGCTAGAGATTTTCGGCGGGCATGGGTGAGGAGTAGGGCAAACACAGACTCTAGGGGAGGAGCTGGCCCAGGAGTTGAGGGGTCCACCACATACAAGCAAGGTTTGAAAACTCGGGTCTCGGTCCCTTGGAAAACCGAGACGAGTCATCGTCGTCGAGATTGTGCATTTTTTTTTTTAGACTCGGACCCCCAACTCGGTGGGTTTTACATGTATTTTGGGTCTGAAACTTGGTATTCAGCCTATTTCAGGCCATTTAAACACAAATGCATGCCCGGATTTGCCAAAAAACAAGTCCAAATATGGGTTTTTACTTTGGACCTTAGGTTCGTAGGCGATGAGTCATACTAAAACACCCTACTCTACACTTAATTTAGTAATACATAGCAACAAAGCCTTCAATTTAGTACATAGCAATCAAAACATTCAAATAAAGAGTACATTATATCAATCTTCTTTGAATTTGTTATATAAAATGTGATTGAGTAATGAAATCTTCCCCATATTGATCCACATAGAATTCCCATGTCATAGAATTGTTGTAGTGTTGCAATGGGAAGACATTTTATAGTATGACATGGGAATTCTATGTGGATCAATATGGGGAAGAATTCATTACTCGATCACATTTTATTTAACAAATTCAGAGAAGATTGATGTAATGTACTCTTTATTTGAATGTTTTGATTGCTATGTACTAAATTGAATGTTTTGATTGCTATGTATTACTAAATTATGTGTAGAGTAGGGTGTTTTAGTACGACTCGTCGCCTACCAACCTATGGTCAAAAGTGAAACTCATATTTGGACTTTTTTTTTGGGAAATCTGGGCATGCCATTGTGTTTAAATGGCCTGAAATAAACTGAATACCAAGTTTCAGACCCAAAATATGTGTAAAACCCACCGAGTTGGGGGTCCGAGTCGAAAAGAAAAAATGCACAATCTCGACGAGATCTTGACTCATCTTGGTTTTCCAAGGGACCGAGATCCCACTGAGACCCGAGTTTTCGAACCTTGCCGCCTAGGCGACCAAGGCGCCGTTCGAGCAAAGTGAGCCTGGACACCTAGTTAGGTAATATGGATATCCCTGCTCCCCCTAGTCCCTAGGTAGGGTACCTTTGTGATGTGAACATCTTGGTTCATTCTCTTCTGATGTGTGTTTACCTTTTGTCATCAAAGAATTTTATTGCCTTTTGCTTACCATCACCGATGATAAACTTGTGCAATTGACAATTATGAAAAGTCCACATAAGAGAATGATGTGCTTATTCTGGTTCACCTCTAAGTACATCAAACAACCTAAGTCTTTTAATATTCATGATTGTCAAAAGAGAAGATTTGGTCAAGAACATTTTTTACCTTTTTTTTTGTTTGTTGTGCGGTATGTCTGTTCATACTTTTCAGCCTCTTGTTGGCTGTTGCTCTTTTATGCCAAAAATTTCTCTCTTGATTTATCTATTCTCTCGATAGATTGTTTGTTGATTTCCATCCCTCCCACCAAGAAGACAAAAAAAAAATTAGTAGGATTTAGCCTTTTCTTTTTCTATTGGATAAATAAAGTATGTGTAGTCTTTATATATGTTTTTCTTATTTATATCTTTTTATGTACCTCATTTGATTCACAGATGTTATATATGCCTTGTGGAGTATGAGGAGGGAGATTGCATGCGGATTTTGCCATGTCACCATGAATTTCACAGCACATGTATAGATAAGTGGCTTAAGGAGATTCACAGGTATGCCTTGTGGATTATTGTATGTAGAATTTTTTTCCCTCTTCTAGGAAATGTAATACTCTTAAAGAAGATTGAATGAGAGAAAGCACTAAAAAAAAAAACCACTCAGGTTACTAGCCTGTATGATGTGTTCCCCTGTGTGAAATTCCTTTAGTAGTCTAGCGGAAGAGGCCTGGAACACTCTTGGGTAGGGATATTTGTACATCCTCATTTTTAGAGGATTGTTTATGATGTAAAGCTAATTTGCTACTATACAACTATGAATATAGCCCCAATACTTCAACAGTTTAGTGTTTCACCAATGTCCAGAATAAGAAAACACAACACCTGACAGCAAATAACAGTAGTGTATCCCAATCCTTAAGGTTCCCAACAATCTATAACAGTGACTAGGAATGAGACTCAACCATGAGAAACAGCCCACACAAGTTCTGGTGTATTGCAGAATGTAAGAAACAAATAACCAGAAACTGCTAATTATCTGAATTTGAAACCAACACTGTGGATGGGGATTATACTCCAGTCGAAAGTAAGACTCTTAAGTAGGGTTAAGTCTTCAAAATCTTAGCCTATTTTAATGGCTAGATGTTGAGTTATAAAGGATTTCTCGAATTAGAAACTGAAGTCCGAATTAGAAGCTCACTGGTTTAGACCAACTTAGCCAATGGATCAGCCTCAGATTGCAAGTGAAGCGTGGCCCTATGAAAGTTATTACACATTACACAACCAAAAGATGGACTTGAGATAATGGCTTGATCTGGAGCTACAAGTCCTCGAAGTTCTCTGCAAAAATCTCCTGTACTATGGGGCCACAAAGATAGAATTTTTGTTCTCAGGTTTTTTTCTCAACTGGAACTCGATTACCTGATCTTCAAAGGTCTGAACAGCAGTTCCAGCAATATTTCCAGGACTTCAAATGCTATTCAGCAATTGGTTGTCCACAGACCAATAAAATAGAAGATGAAGAAATCGATTGAAAGGAAAGAGGACGAAGGGAAGAAGAAGGGATAGGGAAGGGCCTCTCACCAGAGCTCTCTCATGGAGCCATTGACTCACACTCACTCAGCAAAAAGCATAGCTTTCTTTTTACTCAAATTGTTCCCTTTCTCTAGCCATTCTATTTATTAAATAACAGAGCATCTATTACAAGATTGGAAACTTTAGGGCCTCTTTGGTATCATTATTCATTTTCATTTTCTGACAATTTTTCATTTTTTCATGTGTTTGGTATCACTTTTGAAACTTGTTTTTATTTAAAATAAATGAAAACACCCCCAAAACGATATCTCTAGAGTCTATTATGGATTATGGCCAAAATCTATTTTTCCTTCATTTTTGTCACTCTTTAATGAGCACGTGCTCATAAGACCCAAATATGAGGGGTAAAATAGACATTTGGCGTTAAAATAGAAAGTCAAGTCCCTCCTCCACCTTTTCTTCTTTTCGTGAACCAGGAATCACTAAATCCAGTGGAAGACCAACATGCTTCAGTCGATCAAACTCCCTCTTTCACGCATGGTTCAGCCTGAAATTTCGGGTGCTCTTTCGTAACACCAGGACCTATCGATTCCTACCAAGCACCACCATAGTTGTTAAGGTGCCCAGGCGAACCAAGGCGATTTTGGGGGTTAAAAATCAAGGCGACTCCAAGAAGGCGTCGCCTAGGCCACACCAGAAGTCAAGGTGAGAGCAAGCCGCCTAGACGCCAAGGCGTCATCTAGGCGATACCTTGACAACTATGAGCACCACTTCAAACCGAGGTCGAAGCTCAAAGGATATTTACTGCAACTCAGATCTAGCACAATGACAGAACCAGATTTGAAGTTCTGGTTAGAACTTCCAGTGGTGATAAATCTCGACTCGAATCTGTGTTGAGTGAGTCGTTTCTATCACAGGATTGACTCCTTAAAATCTCTATCAGTAGAGATCAATGCCAGTGATTGGGGCTGTAAATCACATTAGAAAAGAGTGGGGGCTGGGTATGAACATAGCAGCAGCAAGGTAGGGAGAAAATAAGAGAAGAGATGAGATGAGAGAGGGATTTCAGAGGAGTGAAAGATACGCAGCTCTTGGTAGCAAAGTTATTAACCCAATTTCATTCAACTTTCTAAAATTCAGATCTGTCCTAAGTCTATTCTGAAACTGAAAGTAAGTATCAAAGTTAATCTATCCTTGTTTGAGTTCGACTATTTGATCACTGTAGCCAAACTGAAGAGAGAATCGAGGAGCAGAGAGGAAGAGAGATCGAGAATGAAGAAGAGAAAAGAGAGGAAAACTGGAACTTAATTATTCAGCCTCTCACAACCTGTTTATATAATAAAAGAGTTACATAGGTGAGAGGTTAGTTTCCTAGAACAAGTAGGAAAGCAAACCTCAGAATTAAAAAAAAAGAGAAGGAAACGAAAACATAGAAGGAAAAGGAAACAAAACTAAAAGAATAACACCCTTATAACGTGTAGGGTCTATGGAGAACCATAGACCCTCACACCCATGGCATCTAACACCCCCCCTCAAGCTGGAGCATATATATTGCCCATGCCCAGCTTGGTACAACCACGAACAAAGGCCGGCCGAAACAGAGCTTTGGTAAAGAGATCGCCAAGTTGATTAGCCGACGAAACAAACAGAGTAGAGATCAGCTTTTGTAACACAACAGTCCGAACGAAGTGACAATCAACCTCAACATGCTTGGTTCGTTCATGAAACACTGGATTACAGGCAATGTAAATGGTGGCTTGATCATCACAATACATCTCCATTGGTGATGACACGACAACTCCCAATTCTAAGTTCAGAAGTTGTATGAGCCATAGCTCGATATTCTGCCTCAACACTAGATCTGGCAATTGTAGTTTGTTTTTTACTACGTCAAGAAACAAGGTTACCCTCAACAAACGTGCAATAACCAGTCATCGAATAATGATCACTAGCAGAGCCTGCCCAATTAGCATCTGAATATCCAGTAATGCAAGTATGCCCTTTTTTTGATAAATAAGCCCCTTGGAAGAACGAACAACTTCAATACCCAAGAAATATCTGAGTTCCCCTAAGTCTTTCATCTGAAAGTGGCAGTGAAGGTAAGCTTTAACATCACTAATGCCTTGGGAATCATTTCCAGCGACAATAATGTCATCAACATAAACAACCAAGACCACAATCTTCTCCTGACGATGACGAACAAAAACAGAATGATTTGAAAAACATTATACAAACTACAAACCTAAAGTCACCAACCACTTTGCTAAATTTGTCGAACCAGGCTCGAGGTGATTGCTTCAACCCATAAATAGCCTTGTGAAGACTACATGCCTTAGTGGAAGCCTCCCCCTGAGCAACATAACTTGGAGGTTGCTCCATGTAGACTTCCTCATCCAAGTTCCCATATAGAAAAGCATTTTTGATGTCAAGTTGAAACAACGGCCAATCCAGATTAGTGGCCAAGGAAATAACCACACGAACAGAAGTGAGACGTGCCACGGGAGAATGTCTCAAAATAATTGACCCCATAGGTCTGAGTAAAACCCTTAGCAACTAAGTGGGCCTTAAGCCTCTCAATCGAACCATCAGATAGATACTTAATAGTGTAGACCCAACGACACCGAACAACCTCCTTGCCAAAGGGCAAATCAAGAGAGACCAAGTCTTGCGATCCACTAAAGCATCCATCTCAGTATCTATGGCCTGTTTCCACCTGGGGTGAAGTAAAGCGTTTTGATACCTGGTAGGAATATCAGGAGAAGCAATAGACAAGGCATACTGGCGGATAGCAAGAGGAAGATGGGAAACAGTAACAAATTGAGAAATAGGATATAGGACAGAAGCAGACCGAGTACAGGAGCGGATAGCTTTGCGGAGAGCAATGGACCGGTCAGAGGACGGAAGAGGAGGATTAGCAGGCGCAACAGTCGAGGTGGGGGGCGGTAGCAAAGATGGTCCCGGTACAACTGGAGAATCATTCACCTGGCGTCGCTGATAGACCTGCAAAGGGAAAGGATAAATAGGAATAGGTAAAGGTACACGGAAAATATCGGTGTCGACAGGACTAGCAGAAGGACCAAAGTAAGGGGTTGTTTCAAAAAAGGTAATGTCGGCACTAACAAAATACTGATAGGCTACCGAATCAAAACACCGGTAACCCTTTTGTGTGCGAGGTTACCCCAAAAACACACACTTAGTAGCACGAGGAGATAATTTGTCCAATCCTGGGCGAAGGTTATGGACAAAACAAACACAACCAAAAGTATGAGGAGATATATGAAATAAATGATCATCAAGAAATAAAATGGAAAAGGGGGAAACACCATCCAAAATATCAGAGGGCATACGGTTAATTAAACAGCAAGCTGTAAGAATAGCATCACCCCACAGATATTTAGGAACATGCACATGGATCATAAATGAACGAGCTATATCGAGGAGATGACAGTTTTTGCGTTCGGCAACCCAATTTTGTTGCGGGGTATAGGAACAACTAGTCTGATGAATCATCCTACGATCAACGCAGAAAGAAGAAAGTTCACTTTGAACATATTCTAAAGCATTATCGGATCTAAAATTTTTAATAGAAGTACCATATTGAGTTTGTATTTCAGAATAAAATTGTTTGAATACAGATAGAAATTCTGACCTGTCCTTTAACGAATATAACCAAGTAAGATGAGAAAAATCGTTCACAGATGTAACAAAGTAAGAAAAACCACATTGGCTCGTAATACGAAAAGGCCCAGATATCAGAGTGAACTAACGAAAAAAAGGAGGAAGTATGATTGACAGTCCGAAGAGGAAAAGAAGTCCGATGATGGTTGCCCAATTCACTCGCATCACACTCAATGTGAGATAGAGATTTACAGCTGGGAGCGATTTTGTGAAGTTTAGAAATAGAGACATGTCCTAATCGGTAATGCCATAACAAGGGAGAAACAATAGATGACGTAGCAGCAACAACTGGAGATGAAGATTCTTCAAAATAGTTGAGACCATCCTTCTCACGCCCTCCACCAATCGTCTGCTTTGTCTGGAGATTCTGAAAAACACAATAAGAAGGGAAGAAAGTAACATAACAATTTAAAGACTTGGTGAGGGCACTAACAGACATAAGACTTAAAGGAAAATGTGGAACATGTAAGACGGACTGTAAAGAAGGAAAAGAAGAAAAATGAACGGTCCCAAAGAGGTCACATCCGTAGAGGAGCCATCTGCAAGAATAACTTTAGTTGGATGGGTGCTCTTGTGGGAGTTATCAATTAGGTAGGATTTACCTGTCATATGAGTAGAGGCTCCAGAATCGATAATACAAGGAGCAGATGTAGTAGAAAGAAGAGTAGATGTACCTGTATGGGCTACTGCAGAAGATGGAGCACTAGTGTGAGAAGGTGGTTCAAGTTGTTGTAGACGCTTTAGTAATTGAAGATACTCATCTCAAGAAACAGGAGCAGATACTGAAGTGGATGCAGTTAATGGCTCATTCGATATGGCCTTTTCAGAAGATCCCTCAGAATGTGCAGTATTGGCAAAGTCAGGTTTGCCATGTTTGTTCCAACATTGGTCAACAGTATGATAAGAGGCGTCCACAAAACGTACACTTTGGTGGTGGTCTGTCACCTTGCTGTCCATGACCTCCACCACCACGTTCACGATTGCTTGGACCACCACGACTCCGATTAGAACCACGTCCACAGCTAGTAGTGAAGAGGGCAGACGTGCGTTTAGGAGGTGGGTCAGATCGTGATGGAGTAATGATCCTTTGAAGTCTGGAATAAGCCTCATCAGGAGAAGGGATTGCTTCCCCAATAAGGAGCTGTCCACGAGCAGATTGATAAGTAGAGTTTAAACCTGCTATAAACTTGGACACATAGAAATCCTCCTCGCGTTGCTGAAGGAGATCAAGATCAAGAGTCGACGGTTGATGCACACAAATTTCATCACGGATACCTTGTAAGGTATTAAATACTCGCTAAGAGATTTGTCATCTTGTTGAAGAGTGAATAACGTGGAATACAACTCATAGACTCGAGTTAAATTCTGTTCAGATGAAAAACGTCGCTTCAAAGCATCCCAGACCCCCTTAGCAGTGGGTTGAAACATAACATTGGTAGAGGGTTCCATGCTATTCCATGACCAAGTAAGTACTGTGTCATTTTCTCGCATCCGATCTTCAAACTCCCTGATAGTTGTAGGATCCTTAGAATCACCAATGTCAGGAGGATCATTCAGAAGATACTTTAACTGGCCACGGGCATTGATATACACACGGACAGCTTGTGCCCATAAGAGATAATTTCCAGCACCATTAAGTTTAATGGTAGTAATTTGAATATGAAAGTTGTCCTTAGCCATGTCAACACTAGAAGTACTAAGACTGTAGAAGATGAATAACAGAGAATACCTTGAAGGAGAATAGAGCGAGAAAACCAAGAAGTCTGATTCAATATTGAAGCAGAAGGCAACACACCAACCGAGAGCCTGGAGGAGCAGTAAACACACAAACCGAGAACTTGAAGGAGCAGATTGAGTTGAAATCAATCTGGCAAACACACAATAATTCTCTGATCTTCAAAAATTAGAATCGCAGATGCAGAGAAATCATAATTGTACATCAAAAACCAGAATCACAGAAGCAGAGAAACCAGAATTGCAGATCAGATTCCATGCGAACCATAATTGTAGATCAAAAAACCAGAATCGCAGAAGCAGAGAAACTAAAATTGCAGGTCAAACTCCATGCGTGAAGGAGAGACACCCTACTTGTCCTTACGTTTGTATCAAACTAGGGTTTAATCACACACAAGCAGCATAGGGTGCTGCACCCAACACGTGAAGCCTGTAATATCCTTCAACCTGAATCGCAGGATACCAAATCTTCTCAAAAGAGAAGCTCTGATACCATTTAGCCAAACTGAAGAGAGAATCGAGCAGCAGGGAGGAAGAGAGATCGAGAATGAAGAAGAGAAAAGAGAGGAAAACTGGAACTTAATTATCCAGCCTCTCACAACCTGTTTATATAATAAAAGAGTTACATAGATGAGAGGTTAGTTTCCTAGAACAAGTAGGAAAGCAAACCTCAGAATCGGAAACAAAGAAGGAAACGAAAACATATAAGGAAAAGGAAACAAAACTAAAAGCATAACACCCTTATAAACCCTTATAACGTGTAACCATAGACCCTCACACCCACATCATCTAACAATCATCAAGAAGAAGAAAAAAAAAGCGTCTCATGTTTTTCCCTCCATGTTAGGTTTTATTCTCCAGAACTCTCTTCATTTTTACTGTTTAGAGTTGATTTGGGAAAAAAGATAGGTGATGAGAGAACTTCTTCACCCATTTGTTCAAAAATGTAATAAAAATTATTTACACATAGGTAGTTACCAAACTTATTTTTCATTCTACAATCTATTATGTTTAGTAGTTACCAAACAGTTTTTCATTTTTGATCAAAATGGTTTTTAGTAATGATTTTTTTAAAATAGGCCAAAATGAAAATGAAAAATGATACCAACAAGAGCCTTAGAAATACAATCTGCTAGCCTACTCTAAGATCTATCTTCTGGAAACATTACAAATTAGAAACCAAGACTCCACTATTGCTAATACATAGAATGGAAAGAATGAAATTAGAAACTCCTAGGATGCTATTACAAATCTAAAAAAGAAAACTGAAAATAGAAACTCCGATAATATCTTCTTAGCTATTACGAGGAAATATGGAAATAAAAACTAGATAAATCAAAGATGTCCTAAGATCTTGAAACTCTTAAACTTCTCCCACACAAGCAGTCCATGGGGTCCACACCACTGTTCATGGAAAAAGTAACCTCCATGAACTGCATCACTTTAACTCAGAAATTTAGTTGTTTCTCCTTCTAAAGAGATCAGCAAATCACAAAGAAATAAGGTTAGCCAGATAAAGGGACAAGATCCAATATAATTCAGATTTCAGAGAGAAGTTCAACCAGATTTTTCTTGGGTAGGAGGAACAGTGGCAAAAAGAAAATGATATATTGTCTTTGCATCTTTGTTACATATGAATGAGATGGTTGAACTGTCAGAATTTTCTTTTCAATGACTGTCCAAATAAAGACCTGCACTCTGATTGGCTCCTTTTATTTTTATGTAGTCTTCGCTGAGATATTTAAGGGGCCAGGATATAGTACTTGACAAGAGAAAGGATTTTTTGCATAAATTGTAGTCCTTGGGACATTTAGTAGTGGTAATAGTGTCTGTATGTTCAGCTTATTTTCTATTATCTTCTATTAAAACTTTGTTAGTTATTCGGAGAAAAAGTTTGACTGAATTTCCTACCTCTGGAATGGTCTAACTTGCCAATCTTCTTCTTGAGATTGTTCTTGACCCTGCTAAGACTGGATAGAAAATCAGCTAATTTTGGAGTTTGCCAATCATTTAGATTGTCTAGAAGACTGGGTGCCCACAAGACAGAACCAGTGACCACTTCAGAGATATATTTCGCATTCCTCCTTCCAGTGACAATTCTGAACAGTTAAGAGAGTATTGGTTCATGCTTCTCCCCAAAACATCAAGCATCGTCCTGCAATTTCACCTTGTTTCCCTTACCAACGTTGAGATTTGAATTCAGCGAATTCTCTCCAAGTTTTTCGAGGACATTTTGATCATTTTTAGGAATTAGGATAATAATGTTCCTTTTGATGTGTGTGCTAAACTCCACCTGGGGAAAACAATCTTGATCTGCTCCTGATTTGACTCTCATTTAATAATGAATATGTTAAAGGAATCTTAATCATTTTAGAGGGAAGCTTTATCTTGATCAGTTCCTGGTGCCATGGGACTTGCACAACTTCCATTGCCTGCAGTCATCAATCTCCATATCACTTAATTGTTGCTGTTGGTGTAAGTCATTAGGATAACCTGATCAGTTCCACTAACCTGTTAGGACAGATTTGGGCACCTAACTCATCGGACAAAATTGAAGTGACTCAGAGTTAGAGAACAGTAGGGCAGAAATAAAGAAGATCAATAACTAAATATCCAGCCAAACGATGAAACTGAAAGAGTAGTAAAAGTCTGGCCTATATCTGCTGTACTTGGGGCTAAAATTTCATAGGAAACCAACGGTTAGATGGTGAGCAATGACTTGGTGGAAATAGAAACTAAAGCAAAACAGAAAACAAGGATGACTCCCAAGTTCCCTGTCTCGATGAACCTGCAATTTTGGACAAGTTTAGTCCCAATAAGGAGGAACAACATATCAAAATTTGGCTTGAACCAGCGGCTGGATTGGTTAGAATCCTTGATGGAAGTATGAGATCACGAGTTGACTGAAACTACTGTTGCAGGGACTGGAACTGAGAAATAGAGGTAGCAGAAGATGGAGTGTGTAATTACTGAACTAAGTCAATAGGAATGGAAGTAATAATGGTAGAATCCAACCCATGAAATTAGAGTTTCAGAATACCTTGGTAGTCACCCACACAGCCACATACTCCTTGACTCCTTGTATAGCTTGAAACTTAGAATAAGTGGAAGGGAAGCAAGGGGATATGACCTAATTTCATGACCTTGGCTTATCAGAGGCTTCACCACCTTGGGTTTGCTGTTGAATCATCACAGTAGCTGCATCTCATGAGGAAACACGATGTTTATGCCTAAATTATGGGGCATGGTTCCCCGTACTTGTATTTATAAATTTTTGAAGCATGAATACATATTTAGTAACTCTTTGTGTGTAGGAGAGATTTTACTAACAAACAAATGAAAAAATTAGTAATTTTTCTAGAAAAGAAATCTACTATCTACTACTATATAGAAAGAGAACAAAAAATTGTAACTCTTAGAAGCTATTGATTATCCACCAAGTAGCTAACATAGAAATAGAAACTAACTGTTTAATCCCATAGGACTTAAATCCCTAATATTGGGGCTTATAAAATTGGCTCATTACAATAAAGAACTCAAAATTACTAAGCTCATGGCGGTCAAATTAAGCCTAACTTAAACAAACCTGAATGATGGGTTCAGTTGGACCCAAAAAACTAAATCAAACCCATTTTCTCTTCTTGCTGAAATTCTAAATCAACTCTTCCCAACTTGAAGAAACTAGTTCTCGAGTTTTGGTAAGTCGAGGAATCAACTGATATGGTGAATGTCCAATTTTTACCACAAGACATACCCTGGTAGCTCATGGTAGCTAGGGATGAAGTCCTCAAGACGCGGTCCTTTCTCCTCAAAGAACTTGGGTGGAATCACGAAGTCGATGGGCACCTCAAAATCAATTTCAGCTGTAAAGGGCGTTTACATAGAATCCTCCGGTACGTTTGTGTCAACTTTCACATCGACCATGGTAGTAGAGAGAAGCTCCTTGCCCTCGTTAGTATCGCTTTCTTCCTCAGTTTCAGTGGTGGAGTCAAGACATATAAGGTTGACACCTTGAGTGTCCTCGCCATCCTCATAGCCATAATCAACATTATCATCAAATGGGTATGGCTTGGTCACCTCTGCTTCTTCATCCTCCTTAATAGTTGTTAGTAACCACTGCATTCAGCTTTTGTCGTATAGGGCAGAATTTCGCGACATTTCCCTACTGGCAACTGAAACATTTAGTATTGGGGCTGGCTGAGTCTGACGTGTCACAGCCTCTGTCTACTTCATTTACTTTGTTTTCGATGAACGGCTGTGATAGTCCCCCCAATAAAGGGTTGGTTCCAAACACGAATGTTGCACAATCCTATACAATAAACGTGTTACTACACTTTTTCCTTTCTAATTAACATCTTTTTCTTGGTAGTTGGGTGACAGCAGGTATTGGCAAGCATGTTGGGTCCTACCCAATGTGTTCTCTATTTTCAGTTGATATCTGTTTGAAGAACTTGGGATTTTAGAAGAAAGATAGGGAAATAGTCTGACCATATCATTTTTTTTGTGACAGAACAAATTTTCATGACCAGGAGTTTTCAGGTTTTTGTTAGTTATTTTTGAGCTAAACATATTGGGTCGTACCCATGTTGTTTGGTATACAGTCACAAGTGTTTCCTCTTCTTACTCCTAGTGCAGGTGTAGTTACTCAACAATGCATTATCTTAACTACTAGTTCTGGCATTGTAGCAATTTTAGTTCCTTTCTGAACCTTGATCTTGAATCGGAGCTCTTTAAGTATGAAAATTTGGTTGTCTATGACTGCAGGGTATGTCCACTTTGTCGCGGTGATGTCTGCAGATCTGATTCACAGCCTTTGCCTGTGGATAATTGAAGTGATGGCATGTGCCTAATTTTTACCCAAGGCGTCTCAAGTTATGGGGTTGGAGAATAGAACCAGCCCAAAGTGAAAACTGGACCAAAACTATCACTCCTTGATATGGTCCCTCATCACACCTAAGGAGCTAAGAAATTCCCAGTGGAGAGAGAGATTTGCCTTTACCAAAAAAAGAAAAAAAGAAAAAAAGAGAATTGCTTTTCTTTTGGACTAGGGAAATCTGTTTGTTTTTGAAACATGTTAAATGTAAAAAAGCCTTAGCTTTTTCAGATATGTCATATAATCCTGGTCTCCAATGTGAATGTTCTCCTAGTTGGCTGAGTGAGATTTCCCCTGGAAATAGCCAGCTCAAGTTCATGCTTCGAGAGTGAGATTTAATCAAAGGATGTGTACTCAATAGAATATAGTTCATTCTTTGAGAATCAAGATTTTACATATAACATTGAATCTTAGTGGGAAGCCAAATTTTAATTGAAAATTTAAGATGCATTTATCCATGTTGTAAGTTGTAACTACTCAAGGCACTCCTTAGACCATATCTATTTCTGTTCAGCATCAAGATGAAGTTTATTACTTGTTTATTTAGAAGAGTGGAAAATCAAGCATCCACAGAATATGAAGGGAAAATTGGAACATTGCAGATAAGTTTTGCTAAAGTAGGAGGAAACACAGAGAAAGCCAGATTGACATTCCACTTATGATTCAAACTGGAGGTGAGTAATTTTAGGGGTTCCCTTGCCAATCTTAATCCCCTTGAAGAGATCCAGCTCTCTATGGGTCTTTAAAAGACAAGACAACCCTTCCATGGCTAAAAGAAAAAGATAAGGATTGAGAGAGCATCATTGAGGAATGCCACGAGAGGGTTTAATAAACCCAGAAGTACTCCAACGAAGTTTGATAGAGTAGGTATAGGTGGCCAGGATCCATTGCAATACCGGCGGGGTGGCAGTGCACATCTGACGGCACAGTAGAGGCCAGGTGGCACACATGGCACACATGGCCTCTGCTGTGTTGTCGGATGTGCACCACCGCCCCTCCAATACTGCAGAGGATTTTAATTCGATCATGTCACACTACTAAGATCGAAACCCAAAAAATTAAAAAATAGCTCTCAAGAATCCCCATTCAACCTGGTCATAAATTTTTGACATATCAAGTTTGAGAGCTGAGAGCCATCCAACCCCTCTTCCTTTTATATTTCCCAAGAAAAGCAAAAACCTTATGTGCAATGACAATATTACTAGTGAGTTGCCGACCTTTAAGAAAAGACCATTTGGAAAGGGGGAATGCATTTCTGAAGAAGGGGTTTGAGCCTATAAGCTAAAATTTGGTAATAATTTTAAATGTAACTATAAAGGCTAATAGGGTGGAATTTCCCAAATCACTCAGCATTTTCTTTTTTTGGGATAAGGGATAAAAGAGAATTATGTACAAAGAAAGGAAGAGAATTATGTACAAAGAAATTATGATCATAATTAATTGCTGACGCTGGAATGTCGTTGGATGACGTGGAGACCTGTAAAAGGAAGAGGACACTGAACAAGCCCGGAGTGGACTTCGAGGGGGGGGGGACTCTCCGATACCAAAGTCAGTCCGGCATAACAATAACAGAAGGGTACTGAAAGAGTCAGAGTCAGAAAAGTGATTGTCCCTCTCAGTGGTCTCCCTTCCTCTTTATATAGGGCTCACAGTTACCGAGGCGGTGAAGACTTATATTTTCGTACGCCTCTCACCTGGCTCTTTGGTTGGGTTTCGTGTTCCCCAAGTCTAGGGATTGTTCCCGATGCGATCACGTCAGTGATCAGAGTCCCACTAGGAATGTGGTATGTTGCGTTGGGAGTTGTGCGGCTCAAGTTGCCTTCCACATGTCCGTTTCCTATTAGCCGGCTGTTATTTGGTATAACACTAATTACATTAGTTTTCACAAACTCCCAGACCCTTGAGGGTCCCAATACTAAAAACAATTTCTCTAATCTCAAACTCATTCGTAAGGGTAGTAAGAGTAAGATTGGCTATAAAATGTAAGTCAAAAACTTTTTCACCATCATTAGTACTAATTTTCACAAACTCTTAGTAATTTTTAAAGAAGATGACTGGGATGACAAAGAGATTGGCTAGAAAAGAAGAGAATTATATACAAAGGACAGGCTGATGTTCTCTGTGTCGCAACGCGGCTTGCTCCCAGACACAAGGGCCCGCCATTCAAGGGGTCAGGGTGATCATTTCACCCACCCCCATGCGTCTGGGCGCAGCCCGGCACAGAAAACATTTGGCCATAAAAAAATTATGATCATAACTAATTACTTCCATTGTCACAAACTCCCGGTAGTTTGAAGAGATGGCTGGGATAGAATCATAACCAAGACCCTTGAGGGCCCCAATACTAAAACAATATCTCTAATCTCAAACTCATTCGAAAGAATAGTAAGAGTAAGATTGTCTTTGCTAGAAATAATCGGATCGAAGAATCATTCAATAAAGGAGGGATCGAGCAAGATAGATGTGGAAAAATTATTTGAAAAAACTGTTGACAAAGAGTTGGCTATAAAATGTAAGCCAAAAGCTTTTTCACCATCATTATTAGGAACAAAAGAAATTTGACGCCGATGGAGATTACGAGAGGCCATAGCATGAAAAAAATGAGTGTTTCTGTCCCCTTCATTTAGAAAGGAAACTCTGGACTTTTGCAATCATAACCATGGTATAAAATCTCGTGATATTTCGGCGATGTATCGCCACATTTCGTATATCTCGACATGTCCGAGATACGAAACACATCCGAAACAAAAAAATACAATATCTCGTCGATATATCGTGAGATATTGACGAAATATCGTGGATCTCACGATATATCGCGAGATATTGAAAAAGTGACAAATAGTATCACACTAGGGCCCCTTGTATACCATATTTCGCAGCTCTTGGTCGATATTTCGACCGAGAGCTGCTGAAACCCTATTTTTCTCTCTTCTTCCTCATTTTTTGCTTTTCTTCTTCCCTTCCAAGCCTCATCCAAGCATTGTTGAAGCTCCTTGTCGTCGGGAAGACGTCGGAGGGTCATCTAAGCTCATCATCCAAGCCTATTTTCATTATTTAAGGTAAATTCTATTTCTCTAAAACTATTTTTTTAAAAAATACTTTGTACAAATGTTGTTGGATGTTGATGATATTAATATATGTTAGACACCGGAGGCCGATCTACAGCCTCACGGTGTCGAAATTTTTTTTCTATATGTATTTTTTTTATTTTTTTTCTGGTTTTAAAAATTCATTTTCCTACAACTAAAATAGGAAATAATTAGGGATAATATGACTTAGATGGTAATGAATTAAATATATGTTAGACACCAATGGCCGATCTACGGCTTCACAGTGTCGGATTTATTTTTCTGCTCTTAAATAATTCTTTTAATTTTTAGAAATTAAGAAAAATATATAAAAAATTAAAAAAATAGAAATAAATAAGGAAAAATATGAGTTTTAAGTTTAAAAAATAATGAAAAAATATGAAAGTTATTTCTATATGTTTTGAGATGCATTACATGTATATTATGTTTACTAATTTTTGGTTTTGTTGTGTTAGGTCAATACTTATATTAACATTATATATAAAAAATTGGTTTTAATTATGTGAAAAATATAAGGGTTAGAGGAAAAATATTAAATAACTATACAAGTGTATTAGTAATCTAAAAGTGCCAATTGAAGTGCATCTACATTAAGTTTTTTAATTATTTGTGTTACTTACATTGCAGTAAACAAGTATCATTATGGCGGATCGTGATAGACAACGTGCGAAGGGCAAGCAAAAGGTGGGGGAAAGTAGTCAACAAAGGGGGCGGAGGGAATAAAGAGAACAGAGGGAACAAGAGAGACCAGCCAGCCAGCATAGGGGTGACATTGCATGGTTACATGGTACTCCCATTGATGGGGATAAGAGAAAATCTATATGTAACTATTGTCACATGCAATTTATGGGAGGTGGGTCCAGTAGACTTAAACAACATTTGACTGGAGGATCTAAAGATGTTGTAGGTTGTCATATGGTCCCTACTGAAGTAGCCAGGGAGATTGGTGATAGTTTGAGGGGAAGAAAGAAGAGGAAGGCTGACAAGCAAAGGTTAAGAGAACAACTTGAGGATACAGTGAGGCGTTCGATGGGAGGAGGAAGACGATACAATGATGATGATGACTCCTCCTCCTCCTCCTCCTCTGATGATGACATTGCAGTACCTGATGACATACAAACAACAGAGGAGGCTAGGGATTTTAGGCGGACTGTTTCAAGGAGTAGAGTAAAATTTCAAGATGATCAGCAGAGACAAAAAGTAGGGGGGGTAGTGGAGGAGCCGGCCGGAGGTCCTAGAATTTTGAATCCTTTTAAAAGATCACAAAGTGTGAGGGCAGCCCCAACACCTCTACCAGATGCATCCACCATCAACATCCGATCCTAAATTACATAAGAAGAAAGGAAGCAATCAACCCGAATCAAAGGAGCATGGAAGGGGATGAAGGGATTGGTTAAAGAATCAATAGCTAAGTGGATGCTATACCATACCATCCTAGCAAACACTGCACAAGGCGCCCATTATGATACCATGATAGATACCATTGCAGAGGCTGGCCCAGGATTCAAGGGCCCCATCCCATATGAGATAATGAATGTTTATCTACCTCAACAAAAGAGTGAGATTGATGAGTACATTAGTGAGATGAGGAATATGTGGGAGACATATGGGGTGACTATAATGGCAAATGGATGGACTGGGCCTACAAGAAAGTCCATCATCAATTTCATGGTTTATTGTAATGGGAGGATAGTGTTCCTCAAATCTGTGGATGCATCCAAAGAGATAAAGGATGCAAAATATATTTACAGATTGTTAAAGGAAGTAGTGGAAAAAGATGTGGGTATTGAGAATGTTGTCCAGATTGTAACGGACAATGGAAGTAACTTCAAGCTGGACGGTGAGAAGATGATGAAAAATAGTAAGTACCGGCTCTTCTGGACTCCTTGTGCAGCCCATTGCATTGACTTAATGCTAAAATATATGGGAAAGTTAAGGTTGGTGAAAACTGTGGTTGAAAGTGCAAGACAAGTCACCAACTTTGTATACAACCACTCCTATGCACTCAATCTATTGAGGGAAAAATGTTGGGGTGACTTGGTTAGGCCTGACATCACAAGATTTGCCACCAACTACATTGCCCTCAAAAGCATTGAGACAAAGAAGGCCAGGCTGAGAAACATGTTTGCTTCTGAGGAGTGGTTTGAATAGAAGGGTTCCAAGACTGCAAATGGGAGGGAAGCACAAGCAACGATGTCATCTGAGGACTTCTGGACCAAACTAAGCAAAGTGGTGAAAGTTTTGGAGCCAGTAGTTAAAGTTCTACATGTTGCTGACTCCGCTCTGAAGGGCCCAACCATGCCAGTCCTATATGCTGCAATAGACTTGATGAAAGATAGTGTCTATAGTATGGCTCCTCGCAGTAGCAAACACTTCTTAGATATCATAAATGCTCGCTGGGAGAATCAACTTATGCATCCACTGCATAAGGCTGGTGAGTAAATTTGTTTTATGTTTGCTAATTCATAGTATTATTATTTACTAATTACCTATGCATTTGACAATACCTCTATTTTATATGTCATATTTCAGCATACTACTTGAACCCTAAGTATCAATATAACAATAGGCTTGGGTTGGAAACTCAACTTATTGATGCTGTGAAACAAGTAGTGAAGAAGTTGGAGCCAGATGGTGCATTACAAGCAATTTGCAACAATAATGTGAGTTCATTTGAAAACTCAACTTATTGATGCTTTCAAATAAGTAGTGAAGAAGTACTTACTAATTTTCCACATGGGTGTAGATCAAGGTATTTAGGGATGCATTGGAAAGTTTTGGAACCGAGGTCAGATACAAGGCAGAGCACGTGGTGATGCTGGTAATTCTTTTAAGTTTTAAATTATATATGTATTGAAATTTGAAAATTGAAAGTTGAAACAACATTTGACACATGTCTTTTTTGTTGTAAACTTGTAATGCAGCTGAATGGTGGGTGTCGTATGGGGAATTGGCTGAAAACTTAAGAAGAATAGCAATTAAAGTCCTTGCCCAAACATGTTCTGCATCTGGTTGTGAGAGGAACTGGAATACCTTTGCACTCATCCACTCCAAGAGACGCAACAGATTGGGGTCTCAACGTTTATCTGACATGGTGTATGTGCACTACAACTTGAGGCTGAAACTGCAACACATACGCATGGGACATGAGGGACAGAGGGGCACCATTGATCTAGCTGACATCTTTCAAGTTGACTCAGACGATGAGGACCCTATTGTGGATTGGGTGAGGGATAGAGGTGAGCCAGTGTTGGATGAGGAGGGAGGTAGGCCCGACCCCATGATAGCTTCTGAGATTGGTGCTGATGTGGACGAGCATATGGCTGACGAGGGTCAGACACATGCAAGGGAAGCCTTACCCATACCATTCCAGCCCACTGATGGCAATGTTGCTAATGATGAAGACTGGTCTAAGTCCTCAAATGATGATGATGGTGATGATGGTGATGATGGTGATGCTGGTGGTGGTGATGGTGATGCTGGTGGTGGTAATGCTGGTGGTGGTGATGTTGGTGGTGGTGATGCTAGTGAAGAATTTGACGACATGCGAGAGCGTTATGTGGTAGGCCAGGAGGCCCAGGATACGGCACCTGTAGAGCCACTCTGATTCACTGGAGAGACACAGTTTGATCATGCCACACAAGATACGGACCACGGAGCACGTGCCCCCGCACCCCCACCCTCAAGAGGCCCCCTACATACATACAATAGGAAGCGTAGGGGTCGACAAACACAGTTGCAACCTGATCACATGGACATTGATAACCTATCTAGCTCTGTTGGTGGTTTGAGTATGGGTGATAGGGAGGGAGGACCGACTGGACATTGGCGTGCCCCATCTTTTGACGCACATACCACTCCATTGGCATCGGATTATGGTGCATCACAACCTTACGGTGGATATGGATATGGATCATCATCATATGGGCATTTAGTGGGGTAGGGACTATGACTACACCCCAGTCCCGGGATATACTTGGATCATCTTTTGTAGATAACATCTTTGCATACCCTAGCGGACCTAGCTACCAACCTCACCAGCCAATACATGCAGCCAATGCCATCGCCTCTTGCGCCGGCGCTAACATCATATCACAGTGGATCATCTTCTTCACGGACTGGATCGATTGGTAACCCTAATTTATATCCTAGGATAGGTTACCTACAGTATGTTGATGATTCCATTTACGTGACACTTGTGGATGACTACACTCGTTTCTTCTCTGATTCTATACCGTGGTCCACATATGTCCTTCAAACAGAGAGCAATGGACGTCGACTCCAGTGAGGCATGAGTGGGATTGATCCAGGGAGGCACATCAACTACTATTAGCAGTTTAGCACTTGTAATTTGTAACTTAAGTTGTGATTTCATTGATCTATGAACTTGTGAGTTGTGACTTGCGAGTTGCGAGTCTTGTGACTTACTAACTTTGACACTTAGTGTATTGCCATTAAGGCTTTAAGCGAGTTATTGAATATTATGGAGTTTATGAGAATCATGGTACTCATCAATGTGTATTGGCTTTAACTTGATACGTGATGAAGTTAAATACTATTATTAAATATTAACTGCCTAATCTATGTGTATTTAACTATTTATACATTAGGGTCGGCGACCGTATGTCAATCAAGGGTACAAGCCCAAAACACCAATTTGAATTCACATTTTTACAATTTTATGGTTTAAATGTGTTTATTAAGCTTAAATAAGGCTGTCCATGAAGTTTCAGGCCTAGATATGGCCAAATACCCCCCGAGATGGACCCCCGAAATATTACAAAAAAAATGCAATATTTCGATTATATTTCGCGATATTTCGGGTATCTCGGATATCTCGGTAGGCCCGAGATACCGAGATATCACGAAATATTAAACCTTGTTCATAACAACTCTTTAGCTTCAAGAAAGCCAAAAAAATTTGTTTGGACAAATCTAAAAGTTGAGAGAGGGTCTCGGCTGTTGGAATAGGCATTTAAGAGAGTGACAATTTTCAAAGATTTTTCAATTGAAAAAGATTTCCAAAAACATTCTACATTTCATACTTTTTCCCTTATATTTTTAGCCATTAACTATCCTGTTAATTTCTCAATTAATTATTCAATGATTTAACCATCGAACATAAAGACCTTGGATTGTTATGGGCATGGTTTTAGTGTACGGTATTGAAACGGTTATCAACAATATAGAAAATCGATACAATATCGATATGGTATCGCCCTGGATCGACTGTATCAAATAAAATTATCCCTTGATTTCCTTAAAAAATGAGTTTTCGAACCATTTTACCCCTTGTCCGTATCGTGTTACCGATATGGTATCGATATTGGTGACTAGTAAAATCGGTACATATCACCCGATACGGGCGATGCAATACCAATATTTAGAACCATGGTTATGAGGGGCGGGTCTTGGGATTGAATTCTGCATTCACATCTTTTTCTTCTTCTAATCTTCCAAATTGGAGTGTTAGACATTTTCCCAAATGACAATTATAACCTGCTGCCTATTATTATAGAGGTCTGGTATGATGACATTGGACAGCCACTCTTACCAAACATATTCTTTGGAGGGATTACTTAGGCACTAAGTTTGGCCCCAACTGCTAAGCAAGGGAAGATTTTTGTTTTTTATTGTTTTTTTATGAAAGTGTAATCACACAAATCACTCATCAATCTCTAAAGATTAATCGACTTTTAGGATCGTAGAATGACAGATATACACAACACATACCACAATACTTACTATTTTTTTCAATTTTTTTTAAAAAGAAAAGAAAATAAATAAGGAAAAGAACTTTATTTTCTACTTATAGAAAATTTTTCTTAGAACGTAAGGAGAAAGCACAGTGAAAAGAAAGAAACACAAACTTAAAAGTTGGTGGGAGGGGGGGGGGGGGTTGTTGGAGATTATGAGTCATTCGACTTCCTTTTTCGATACATAAAAGTTTTAAAATTGTAAAGGCAAAAGTTTTCATGTACGGCTGGTATTACATGCAGTTAGATTGACATAAATGCTCATCTGAAATGATATAAACACCCCTACCTCTTATTTGATGGAATTGATGGAAGAATTTCCTGTATACGAATACCTTTCCTAGTTGTAAACTGTTATGTATGTCTCGAATTCTTGGACCCATTTCGAAGAATGACCGGCTCCGACATTTTTGGCGGCGACATGAATGGAATTTTTTTTTTTCTGAGATCAGTGATGGTAGTGGAGGGCATGGACCGGAGCCTATCACTGATCTCGTTGGGGGTGCGGGGGTGAAGACCCCGAGGTACGGTTCGACCCGGCCCGATGGATTGACCCGGATCCGATGGAGGAGTATTTATGTTCTTTACGCGCTTTATTGTAAAGAGAGGAAGATTTGGGGGGTTTTCATTTTAGGGTTTCAGGGAGAGAGCAGCAACACCGTTTTGGGTGTTCTTGAGAGTTTTCCATTGTAAGTTTCTGCGATTTACATAATGAAACAGCTTTGCCTTCGCCCGTGGAAGTAGCACACCATACTGGTGTGTGAACCATATTATATCTCTGTGTCATCTTACTTTGTTCTTGTTTCTTTTCGTGCTTTGGTTGGTGTTTTGCTCTAACATAAACTAAGACAACAATCATATTCTTTGTAATGTTAATAATAATGTCTTGGCCCTATCATGAATCTTCGAGTCAAAAGATGCAGGTTCAAGTGTTGAACCATCACACCATGTTCTTGGAACTATTTGTTACCATTCTTTTTCTAACATGAAATTTTGCTTCTTAATTGGTCGAACTTTTTTTTCCCCTCTTATCATTTTAATATTTTATAAATAAAGTATTATAAATTAGCAAGAAATGGTAGGCAAGGATTTAGATTTTGAACTAGTGGATTGTATTGGGGATATCATCTAAGTTGACTGATACTTAAATCAATGATACTTAAACTATTCATGTATTTATTTATTTACATTTTCCACGAGGTTATAACACTAGAGTTTTTTAAGTGAATTAGTCTTGATTAATTAAGAAGGTAGGGTAGTTAAGAGGTGGTCCAGAACTGAAGGGTGGTCTCCATAACATTGCTTGTTTCTTTAATGATGGCTAAGAGATCAAAAGAAGAACTTGCTTGTATTAGAAACTCCTAAAGTAGTGTAGTTGTCTAAGACAAAACAAAATGGGGATTGATTTATCATTTTATGAAATGGCTGATGTTCTCTATGCCGCAGCGTAGTCTGCGCCCACACATATGGGTTTGCCAGTCAAGGGGCAAGGTGGTCATTTCATCCACCCCCATGTGACTGGGTGCAGCCTACACCCTCGGCACAGAGAACATTTGGCCTTTATGAAAAAACTACTGTCATCTTACCTAGTGTTGTTCAGTTCTTCACTACAAAATACATGGTGGGAGGATAATGTGATAGAAATTATGTCTAGATCATTGACAAAATTTCAGCCAAAATGAGTAGGAAAGTGTCTAAAATGCAAATAATGTTATTCCATAAATTTTTGGCGAAAAATTTCTCTCTAGTAGAAATTTTTATAATTTATGAGAAGGAGAGGATACTCTGAGCAAGCGGCATCGAAAGCAGATCAATGAGGAGCAATGAAACAGTTTAACCCATAAGTAGGGCTGTAAACGGATCGGATTCGGCTCGAATAGTGCTATATCCGCATCCGCATCTGATTAGCTATCAGACGGATTCGGACAGTGCTAAATGGATACGGATACGAATACGGATCGAATATTTTATTCGTTTACATGTAAATATAGCTTTTCAGATAGCTATAGCCTATCCATATCCGCATCTGTTTAGCTTTCAGACAGATTCGAAGAGTGCTAAATAGATACAAACACGGATACGAATATGGATTTTGACTATTCATTTACACCTCTACCCACAAGGGTATAGAAATCAAAGAAAGAGAGAGAGAGGTTGCTATTGGACCCTCCGCAATTGGTGGCTTAGAGGACCTTTTCTCTTTTTGAAAATATTAATTAAACTTTTTTTTTTTAGATGAATAACAACAATTAAACTTTGGTAACCCTTAAACTTTGAACCACTTTTACTTTTTGTTTTTTTAAACTTATTTTGGACTAAAATTTATAGAGTGAATGGTAGTTGAGTTTCTTATAATATGGACCAACCATGTTTTGGCAAGAAACGTGATGGTTATATGTTAGAATATGCCATTATTATTTGGAATGTAGTGAAAAGATTTATTTTACAATAATATCAATATGACGCGTCAATTAATATAATAATAATAATAAGAGATTCGATATTTGGAACAATACTCTGATCTATACCGCTTCTCAAAGAACTCCTCTGACGCACTTTTGTCTCGTTTGTCGGTCTTGTTTGTTCTTTTCTATGCACAACTTGTCAGCGATAGCAATTAATGGATATTGCAACCTTTTTATAGACATGAAACAGAGATCAATCATGAAATAAGAGTAATTGAATCTCTCCCTAATAAAGCTCAATCACTAATGGCCCACATGATACTTTACAGTGGTTAACTGAAACCCATAATACCTATTAAAGAGATCACCTTAAATTGAGCTTCATACATCCAGACGTGCCAATCAAGATCCATCTACTAATCTGAACCACACAATGACTCTGCATAGTCCATTCATGTAGAAAAAATTATACCTAAGGCATAAAGTGGAGTATATCAGTTGCCCAATATTAAGGGTGTTAAAGTTAGGGCTGCAAATGGATACTAGAAAATCCGAATTTGATCTGCATCTGTATCCGTTTAGGGATATTCGAATTCGTTTAGAGATATTCGAAAAAAAATTCGAATACTTCGATAAAAATTCGAATCCGAATACTTAATTATAAAAAATTAAGTAAATAATGATCTTGAGGGTTTTTGAAGATTCAACAGGTTTTAGAATATGAGGAAAAGAAAATCATGATCTAAAACTATGGATTGAGAGTAAATTGTATCCACTAGGGGGAGAAAAGTTTGGGTTACATAAGGCAGAGGTGTAAATGGATGGTTGAAAATCCAAATTCGATCCGCATCCGAATCCATCCGAATCCGTTTAGAGGTATCCGTATTCGACCAAGGAATATCCAGATTTGATTACATCCGTATCCGAGCCAAATCCGATCCGTTTACAGGCCTAGTTAAAACGGCACAGTTTCGATTAAACAATTTGGTTCGATTCGATTTTGACTACTTGAGGGTAGAAACCGTAACCGGACTGTTTAATTAAACAGTCTCATAATCAAAACCTGGACCGTTTGGTAAACGATTTTGGTTAAACAAATTTTAAATGATTTTTAAACGGTTTCGATTAGATGACTACTAGATGGTTTCATAATCCATTTACTAAGTCTAATTTACACTGATTACCTGCTGCATTTTTTAATAGAAAATGGGGGCCTTTGGCAGTGCACATAACCATTAAGGAAGACGCATATAAAAATTAAGAATGAAATAGGAATAACGGAAACCATGGTTAGAGCTTCAACATACAGAGACCCAGAAGCACATAACTGTCCGAATCAATAACTTCCATGAAACTGAGGTTTTTAAACGGTTAGACGGTTTGATTATAATCAATTTTAATTGGAATACATAGTTTGAAATCGTTGGATTAATTGATCGAAATCGAACCGAACTGATTAAATAAACGATATTATTTCTAAATCCATATCTGGACCATTTAACTAAACGGCCTGTCGGTTTTGATTTAAACGGTTCGATTCAATTTCGGTAAACGGTTTCGATTTGTTTTTGATACCCTTATCTAATATTTAATAGAACCAACATCAATTTAAATTGGATTTGGATTTCAAAATGAGTTTTTTTCAATTCAGTTGGTTAAAAGTTAGACCAATTAGAACCAATAAACAAGTTCTTAGCCCCTCAATCAATTTTACATAATCTTTGTAATTTATAGTACCACAAGGTTCTTAGTATGAGATTCCTTGATCTCTCACTATTTCCATTTCATCATTTGCTCTTCAACAACAGAAAGTTTTATTTTTCTATCTTACCCTTTTGCCCTTCTTCATTTTAAATTTTCTTTAATTATTAATTAACTGTGACCCGTCATCCTTCTAGTGGATTTTCTATGAGTTGAATTTATGATCTTTAATTATGAGACACGGCACTTACCAACTGAAATATCTACTTTAGGATTTTTTTTTTCTTCCCTTGTTTGAATTTAGATTTTGAATGGTTTGGTGGTTGGGATCTTATTTTATCATAATTAAATTATGTTTCTAGAAAGACCAACAATGTGATTGGAATCTATTGACCCAAGAAAAAAAGACTGGTTAAGGTTGTTTTTTTTTTTGGAGTAAAGTATGGACTTATTTATTTAGGCGTGTCTAGCGCAAGGAATCCGAATTACATAAATCCGAAATCTGAAAATGGACCATACTGTCTCACAGGCTAACGACAGAGCCCTCCGAGCAAGAGAGTCAGCTACGCTATTAATCTCTCGGACTGATTAAGTTAACTTAATATACTAGTATAGTATATGTAACATAACATAACATTACATAATTAAGGGAAAAAGATCTCTACTTGGCATGGTGATGTTTCTTAAGTCCTCTCACAAGGTATCGTGAAATGATGCTTTTGCCTCCTGGATAGATACTTAGACTTGCTCACCCATTGGCCTAGACGCTTATATAAAGACCATACGACCAAATAGAGATCTCTTGCTCTATAATTAAATCCTATCCATTTTATAACCCTTTTTAAAGTCTTCAGTCTTCACATAATTGAAAACCTTTAAAATTGTTTTTTAACCCAAAAACAGAAAACAATTAAAAGAGAAGAGAAATAGAGTATGTGTCAAAGGCTCAAAGCAGTACTTACACACTTAATGTTCAAACGAATTTTAATGAAACTCAACTCAAGGGGGGCCCACAACAGAAAAATGGTATTCTTGAACTAGTGTGGACGTGAACCATGTTCTAATGGTCAATTACGGCTGGCTGGTCAAGGCTTTTGGAGGTTGATTAATTAATTAGTACCTAATTCAACCATGTACAAGCCATTAATGTTTCTTAACCTCTTGAAAGTGCAATACTGTATCATAAAATTAAATTTACATGCATTTAATGATGGAAGACAATTGATAAGAGATTTTTATAAAAAAAAAAAGACAATTGATAAGAGAGCTCTTAATAAGTACAATTTGGATCCTCTACTGCCAAGCTGTTGGGTAGGACATTATTGTCAAGACATGGTGAGACATGCAATGACCGTCTTACTCTTACCCGAGTGCCTTGCCTGAGTGGGGTAAGGCAGTTATTGCGCACCTTACCGTGTCTTGGTAGCATGGTCTTGCTGGGCAGCAGAGGATCTGAATCCTAATAAGTACATCTGAAAATGTGTATATATTTTTGGGTTGAAACGGAATTTCCTGATGAGGATAACCATGTGTATTGCTTATAGCTTTAGACGAATAAAGTCTTGAAAGCCTAGGAATAGAATGCGATCATTTTGTCCTACGCATGATGAACATAGCCTTCCTAGCTAGGATATTTGCTAAACAATTTGCAGTCCTTGAAATACAAAAGAAAGAGATAAATTGGAATGATGACAATAGGTGTCTAATATCCTATAAAGCCTTCCAAAGGAGGGAGTCTTGAAGGGTCATTGATCAAATCAACAATCTCCTAGTTATCTCTTTTGACTTCTAAGCAAATGAAACCCAACTCCAATGCTTGGTAGATAGCAGATCTAATTGCAAGACATTCTCCTTGGAGTAGAGAAGCAAAATGATGTGACATTATATATCTTGTTTGAACCTTGTTTTGGTGTCAAGTATATATTTATGCGAGGGGTTGGTACAACAATGTTTTGGAGGCATTTCTCTAAAACTCTATTAAAATAAGTACCAACAAAGAAGAGCTACATGGCATTTCAAATTGATATATGATATGGTTTCTTCTAGATGATTCTTTTGAGATGGTTACATGTAATATATGTATATTTTTAATCTTTTAAATGTAATTAATTGATTAATGTCATTAATTAACTTTTTACCTATTTATTTTTTCCCAATGCTTAATATGGTAGATAGCTAATAAGTTTAGTAATTGCTTCAAAATTTGAAAGACAACCACTCTCTTCAAACCTAACTCGTGTTGACTTGACCTAACTTTTTTGGACTTAATATGCATAAGATTGAATTTAATTGGAATATATTGGAGTCTAGATCCTCTACTTTCGCCTGCCTCTATTTTCGTGTGTGCCCTACACACAATGGGACGTGCAAAGATCGCCTTACCCCTGCCCAAGCATAAGGCGGTCTTTGCACGCCTCATTGCGTGTAGGGCGCACATGAAAGTAGGGGCAGGTGAAAGTAGAGGATGTCAATTCAATCCATTGGGGGTCGATTCTGGATGAATAGGATGATTCTACCAATTCTAATTTAATTTTTAAAATCAGGCCTTAGATAATGTCATCGTGATATTTGAGGAACCGAATTTTACTTTGGCTGGATGTGGAACTGTGGAAGTGATGTTTAGTCATATGGTGGTTAAAGATTCATTTAAACGCTAGAAAATTGATGACTCATGAAACTATTTTGGAGACTGGAGATAAATGTGAGACATTCATGTGAACTAAGAAGTGAAATCATAAATATTTGGCTTCATTTTGCAACACTTGAAGATAAATCACCATTTTTTCAACAGAGTGATGATCTTCTATGTGTCCTCATGGTTGACTTGAATGATGCGAAAAGCCATGGTTCATACTTTGAATGTTTGTTCTTTGAAGGAATTTTTCTCAAGGATCTATGGGCCTAGTGGAATGTTTGTAAAAGGTTGTGTTGGTTTGAAACTAATGGCGTAGCGAAACGGATCGTAGAACATTTTTTTTGCATAGAAATTACGATAACAAAAAATTATACGGGAAAAGTTCGATTATCTTAGAGCCACAATTGAAGTTCCACTTCTAAATAGTAGTTCTTCTACACTCGAGTAAAAGATGGATCAACTTGTTCAACGCTTTGAGTACTCTGATCTATTGCAACAAGAAGCAACACAATTCATAACCATACTGGATTTTCACAAAAATCCCAACAACACTCACACCTCACACAAGAGAGAGGAGGGAGAGAAAACGTGGGAGAGAGGAGAGAGACCCAAAACCATGGGATACCCTCTTCTATCTTTTTTTTTTTTTTTTTTTATATTTATAAATCCCCTTGTGGGGTTGACATGTGCAAGTAAGTTTCTAAAATCAAAACTTGTTTTTTGCCTTTTCCAACTAAAGTTTCCGAAAACAATAACTTGTCAATTTTGGTGAGATTGTTTACCTGCTATATTGCATAACATCTTTGCTTCTATAATGGGCAGAGGTAGAATCTACTAGAGATTACTTTCTCTTCAAGTATGACAACAACAATAAGGCAAGGATGTGCATCCTACTTACCATATTAGGAAAGATAATTAACCAACTAATATTTCCAATAATTGTCATGTAAATTAAACACTTTAATCTACATATATGACCTTCCACATTTTCCAATATCTCATAATGAGTTACAGGGCATGTATTTAAATACTGTCATACCCCAACTTATCGTACATGCACGTTCTAGAGATTTTGTGATTAAGATCGACCACCATAAAACGTTTGAAATAAATTTTAATAAATAATATATTATAATTTATATTATAAAATAAATTTTGTAAACAATTTATAAAAACGCCATTGGTATCAGATTGTTGTCTGATCAATCACAGACTTTCTCTCTCCTTGATATTCTCAAATTAACAGTAGTGGATTCCAGATTGAACATCTCTTTCATTAACAATGCGTGATCATCTGTCCAATGCACCGATATATAGTCCCTAGTATGTCAACCATTGGTTTACCAAAACAAGTGACCTGGCATTGCAACGAATATGATCTCTCAGGTCAAAGGTCAAATGACAGGTACGAATCTCACTCTCACACGACTGACAGTAGCACATGCGAGATTCTTATCGGATTCTTTTCTATACACACACAATATGTGTACTTAAGGGTGTTAAACGGTTCGATGCAAGGATTTTTAGGTGAACAAAAACCGAACCGTTTATTAAACGGTTTTACTTATTGAAACCAAAACCATTTACTAAAAGGTTTCGGTTTCTCGATTTTTAAACGGTTTCGGTTTATCGACCCAAAATGGTTTTGGTCACAGTTTTATTAAACATTTTGCTTGTTTTACACCAAATTTAATGCTTGTTGGATGTATTCAACAAGCCACATTGAAAAGGATATGATTCTCATTTATAGAAAAACCAAAATATTCATAGAAACATTGAATACTATTATATTAATATATTTGAATAAATTCAACCCAATTATTTTATTATAAATTTCACGTATACACTTCTACCAATCCATGTTTGACTCTCATTGTTTTCCAATTTAGCAATAACCTATTATATTAAGGCACTAATGGTTAATTATTGTCATTACATATTACTAATATTTGCTTAAGTTTAAACGCTTTACCAACGGTTTAAATGGTTCAATTCGGTTTAAACCATTTAACTAAACGGTCCCATTTTTTAAAATCAAAATTGAACCATTTAATAAACGGTTTCACGGTTTCGATGTAAACGGCTCGGTTCAGTTTTGGTTTGATTTTGACACCCTTATGTGCTCACATTTATGCAAAGCGTTTAAGAATCAAGTATCTAAAACCATTTATGCAAAGCGTTTAAGAATCAAGTAATAGCCATCATGCAGAATAACTAGTGCAACTCAGACTGATTTAGGTTCATAGAATCAGATAAACAAAGTATTAAAATATAATAGATGGAATATCGATCGTTATCTTGGTAGCGTGATATCCACAACATAGTGGAAGATGGATCGCGACGTTCTTGATCAACAAACGAACGATTACGTCGTGAGCAGTGAGAGAGCGAACAATCTCCTTCGCAGTAGTGTTCTCGTCAAGAGAGAGAGAGAGAGAGAGAGAGAGAGAGAGAGAAGCGGCAATTCACTTGTGTTGTTGTTTTCTTCTCCCTTTCATTCAATATGTATATATGGGGGGACCACCATGTGCCCCCCTTCCTCTAACCCTAACCCTAGTGGGCCCTTTTGACCCACAGCTGCCCCAAGTGGGAGCGGGTATGGGCCTCGGGTCCAAACCCGATTTCGTTACATCTCCCACTCGCCCACGTACACAGGGTGGATCTACTCAATCTCTCATCTAAGTCTCTCTCCTACGTGTGTCCCCTCGTACAGGAAATGGAGCGTGCGACCTAACGAGATAGAAGAAAGGTAGGAGTGCTATATCAAGCTTTCATCTAACCAACATAGCACATCACTCACAAACTATTTAGGGTACCCTAAACAATCCAATTATACCGGATCCAACACTCTCGATCCCTCATGACGAGTAGTGCTGACCCCAAAACATGTAATATGCTCATGACTAAGTCGAAACATAAATAAAACAAGTCGCCTGGGCAATGAATCACATAACATGGGTGTAATTCGGAATAGTTTTTCCTAAGCCTCATATGTCAGTCTGACTATTTCCAATAGCTTTCCCAATCGTGTCCCGCTGGACCGTATCATCCATGGTCCTAAGGGGCACTTCAAAGTAGCGTCATTCATTGTCCTTTTCGTGACATGGTCTCAGGTAGAGGGTATCCGTAGGATCAACTCAATTTGATCCATGTGGCTCACACAGTGACGAAGTAAGGATCCATTCAGTCACTCTTACAAATGGTCGGAATAAAGCAAATAAAGTATGAAATGTATGCTATGGTGCTTCTCCCACTAAGTTGGGCATGCCACTTATAAAAGAACACCATATGAGTTTGGGTCTAGTCGCACTGTCAAGAGCCTGACCTGAGTCTTTCATTCCAGTTGCCTCCACGATGCTTCCTAAAAGTCTCACACTCGACTATAAATAGGTTACACTGACATGAGAAAACTTTGTGTTCGATCATATAAAGGTTTCATCTTAGCTTTAACTAAGGCGCCACTTAGCTTAAAAGCTGTCTGTTCATCTTGCTCGTTATCTCTAAGCGTCAAGGTGAGTTTGGCTCATCTTGCTCACTATCTCAACCGCCACGGTGAATCACCCGTGTGATTGGATCTAGTCAAGCCTGGTGACATATTTATTATTAAATGGATGTGTACAAAATTAATTACTCAAAGCATAACTTGAAGAAAAAAGAAGTAATTTATTTGATTAATGTTCAAATAAAATGTCCATACAAGTAGCAATAACTCAAATACGGCGGAGTCCCAAGTTCCTAATATGAACAAGGAAGACGTCCCTAGCAATAGGCTTGGTAAGAGGATCAACCACCATGTTGCTAGTAGAGATATGCTTCAGGACCACCTCACCTTTCACAACCATGTCTCGAATATAGTGATAATGAATGTCAATATGTTTGGCCAAATGGCCTCCTGAATTGCTGCCGAACAAGCATCGCACTTTGACTCAATCGTAGACAAGGCAATGTAGGTCTATTTCTTGTTGCACCAGGATACAACCCCTCCACCAAAGAAAAATGCATATCCAAAGTGGATTTGCACTTGTCTCTATCACTGGCCTAATCCGTGACTAGAAGACCTTGGGGTCTACTTATCCACAAAGTTTTAGTTGCATATGACTTGTCATGTGAAAGAAAGTTTCTGTACAAGTAGATAATTATGTACTTGCTTGTATTAGAGATCCTCCATCCAAACTATTTTTTGAACTTTATTCTTTTTTTTTATTTTTATCCCGAATATTATCTGGGACTCGGGCTGGCCCCTAGGATTTTATTAGATAAAATCAAATCAAAGTACAAGGGGGGGACGTAGCCCGCCTTACCCCAAACTCAAAAGGACACAACCACTCACTAGACCTCTCCAGCAAGAAAAAAGCCTCACCCGTACAACTGAACCGGGAGAACTGAAGCGCCCTAAAACCGAAACACTGGAAGACCTGCCTTGTCCTCTCTAACAATGCTAGATAGTTTAGGCGGGAGCTCCCCTTGCGACATAAAAACACTATTTACTTGGGTGCCACAGGCCCAATTAGCCAAGAAATCTGCCGCACGATTACTCTCCCTAAAGGAGAAAGCCACATAAGCCTCTAAGGCCTCTACTAGATGTAAGACCTCTTCAAACCAGTACCAACACTTCCACACCTCACACCTCTTCGCACAAATGTACTGCACAATAGTCTTCGAATCCGAGCTCACATGGCAGCCCACGAGACCCAGCCTTTCACAATGGAGCAAGCCATCTAACATCGCCCTCAATTCAGCTTCAGTGTTGGAGCAATGGCCATAAAAATTAGAAAAGGCCATGATCAGGTTACCCTCTTGGTTGCGTCTAATCCCACCCCCACCGCTAAGGCCTGGGTTACCTTTACTAGCGCCATCCACATTCACTTTCACTTTTTGAATTTTATTCTTATTCTTTATGTTTTTATTATTTCTTTCCTTTTTTTCTAAAAAAAGTGAGTAGGATCCCCTACATGTTTGTCAAGAGGATTGATGTTGAGTTTGTGACTACTATGGGATACGTCTTTTACATCCAAGAGAATAATATTTTGAAATTAGAAGATTGCTATTTTACTGTTCTGAAATCTAGTGGCAATTTCTTAAGTTTTTGCCACTTTAGAAGATTGTTATTTTACTGTGCTGAAATCTAGTGGCTAATTTTATAAGTTTTTGCCACTTTGAACTCCCTTCTTAAGTACTTCTCTTGCTTGTTCTGACTTGAAACTTGACTACTTGGGATGGTTATTTATAGATTCCTTTGCCACTCATAAACCCATGCATAAGACAAATTTGAAGACCATAATGTCTATTCCAAATTGACTTTTAAATCATCTCCCAAACAGTTATATGTACCAAAATAGCAAGATGTGTTGGGGTTAAAATTTAGCAAATATTGATCATATGGTGAGGTGGATATGTGAGTCAAGTCAAATTTGAGCACCAATTAACCTGTTTGGTGAGAAATTATTATTGTGCTTTAAGTATCATTTCACATCTGGTTGAACTCATTTGGAGCAGAGGACTAAATTGATAACTATGATTGAAGTGTGAATGTTAATTTTATAATTTTAATTTTTCACTCTGCTTATCTAGCAGGTCAAAGAGCAATATTTGATATCTAATGCACCTATTAACACTACATGGTTATATAGTTTATTTAATCTAGGATAATCTCTAATGCACCAAATCTCTCTTGTTTTTTAGCTGAGAACTCAATAGTGGAGATGAGTACATAAAAAAGGGGTCCACTGTCACAAGGTCCCTTTCACTTTTGCAGCTAGAGGATAAAACCCAGAGACAATTTAATTGATCTTTTCAATCCTCTCACATGCTCTTCATGCCTACCCAAAATAGCAAAGTTCATTGAGGCTTTTTCTCATTCAATTAATAGACGAAAAGATGGTGAAGTACACTGTACACAGATGAGAAAAGAGTGCAACCACATCTGTCAGTTTATTTCTCTTGACCAGGGAGCCCAGCGTCCAGGGTGTTGTCAGGGGACATCCAGTGGCTGAATTGTATCGCACATATCTTGACACATATCTAGAGATATGTACGGCACAGCCCAACGGCTGGCAGCACCTATGCTGGGCTCTCTGGAGATGAACTAAATTCCCAGGACTTCAATTACATTGCACATAGTTTGACAAGGAAGGTGTTTGTCAATTTCGTGTAAGACAGAGCGGTCACATGTCAATCTTTGGCTTCATGTATTTGTTTTTTGGTGAATTAAGCTTCATGTATTTGTTGTTCAGGAAGCTTTGTACAGTTCACGTTTTCTCATGAATGAATATTCTATTCACTGGAAATGGAAAAAAAATAGGAGAGCACAGATGTGAAAAGGAAAAAAATAAAAAAAATTTAAGTACTAACTAAGACTCTATTAATGCATTAAAAAAAATACTAATTACTTACTGGGTTTGAAGTTTTTTAGTTGGATTATTATATGTATGTTTCTGGGTTTGGGGAAGAGGTGGTGATTAATGCCGCTGCTAAAGGGATTTGTTTTTAAAACCCCCAAATGCCCCCATCTTGTGTATTAGATAGACGTCTCCGTGGTGCCAATCTGCTTTGGGGGTTGGTTTACCACATGCACGCCTCTGAGCTTCAGTAGCAGTTTTTGTCTCCTCCACTGATAAACCCACTTCATCGCTACACCAAATTGCCGATCACTTCTTCGCTCACCACCTTAGGTACTCTGTGTGTGTGTGTGTGTGTGTGTGTGTGTGTATGTGTTTTAGGAGGGGGGTTGGAATCAAAGCTTCAATCTTCCCAATTGTTCAGGTTTGACAACTGGGTTTCCTACTCTCCTTGTTTTCTTCCTCTCCAAAGTTCCAATTCTCTCTCTCTCTCTCTCTCTCTCTCTGTCTCTTGTGTGTGTGTGTCTATGAATCCAAGCTTCAACTCCCTGGTTTGACGACTAGGTCTCCCTGTTCTTTCTTTCTCTCTCTATGTATCAATTTGGGTCAATGGAATTCAAACCGTTTCTCGCCATTTAATTGAAATTGTCCATACTTACAATGTTTTCGAACCTTGATAAGTTTGTTTGCAAATTTATCCGAGAGAGGTATTCATGGGATAAGCGAAATCTTTTCCACTTCCAAGCACAACGAGTCAACTACCCAGATTCCAGTTTCTTACTTCCTTGAACATGGAAAGAATTTCTCCATGATATGGTCCTTCTGTTTACTTGCCCGTTGTGTATTGTTAAACTTCCATTACTGAAGCTTTATTTGAGAAAAAACCATAATTTAAATCTTTTAGGAATCGTTAGTGGGCTCAGCGAAAAACTTTCTCTATTTCAGTTTCAAAGGTATTCACTATATAAGACATTCTTTTAATTTAGTTTTAACATAAATTGAACTTCAGAAGACCTATTTGGTGGTGTTCTGCAGTCTTTGATATGATTGAATTGTTTTGATTCTCTGCAGTCAAACACTGCTCACATTTTGTTGTAGCTGTGAGTTGTTTTCATAAATGTCGGAGAAGATGGAGGAATTCGATCAGGAGAAGGTGATAGAGGAATTTGAAGAATTGACAAAAAATACAGAGAGTGTTCAGAGAGAAACCCTCCAGAAGATTCTGAATGATAATTGTGAAGCAGAGTACCTAAAGAATTGGGGTCTCAATGGAAAAACCGACCCTGAGACTTACAGGTCTTGTGTTCCACTGGTTACACATAAAGATTTGGAACCTTACATTCAGAGAATTACAGATGGAGATGCTTCTTCTATTCTCACTGGAGAACCAATTACAACTATCTCTCTAAGGTGTTGATTGGATCCTTCTTTTATTTTCTTTGCTTACTTCAATATGTGAGGTATATCTTTCTAAGTTATAACCTTCAGAAAATTGGATCTCCTGCAGTTCAGGAACTACACAAGGGAAACCCAAGTGTGTCCCCTTCAATGAAGAATTGATGAATAACACATTGCAGATATATCGGATATCATTTGCTTTCAGAAATAGGTAAAACAGTTCTCCACTTTCCCCAGAGTTTCATTTCCTCCCATCCCCGCAGCCGCAAACCACAACCTTCATGTACAGATCCCTCTGTCTTATTGTTGGCTAGATTTGTTAAAATTTATTCTATTGTCTTCTAAAAGATATTCTTGTTCTTAAGTTGTCCAATAACCAGACATGCCATCTTTACTGGACCATTCAATTGATGATTTAACTCCAGTTGATTAATTTTGTAGGATAATTTGCCATTATCTTTGAGGCCATCGATTGGGTTGTTTATAGGGTCTGTTGCTTGGAGTTATGGTAAAAGCTTGGGCTGCCAGCATGAAAATGCAATTTTGAGTCTGAGAGCAGCCACTTCCACTCCTCCTTGGGGCCCTTTGAGTGCTAGATTTGCACCAAGTTATGGCCTTTTTTTCAATTGGGTGATTTATATCATTATTTCACTGTGATTTGGAGGTTATGTTTTGGATTAGTTGTATGGTTCCTGGAGAACATTATGTCTTTAAGAATTTCGGTTTAGTCCAAACCATTTGCTAATGTATGTATAATAGGTCCTGCTATCAATGTTACCCTGAAAAATCCTAGTCAGTAGACACTTGTTCTTGTGATTTTAGTCTTACAAAACATGTGTACTTGGATTCCATAATGTTTGTGGATTTTGTTGTCTTGATTTATTCTACTTCTGATTGAATTAACATATTTCCTGACCTATCCTTATTCAACAGGAGAGATCCTCTCCTCCTTGCCCACCAAGTTGTTGCCATTCTGTTATTATGCTATAAATTTATGTACTGTTGAAGATTTTTGTCACTGTCTGGAAGAATACCATAGCACAGGTTGTTAGACTTGGGATCCTACTGAATCGATTCTGGTGCATCACTATCCTTAGAACTTATTCAATGTGAATTCCAACCACCCTTTAGGGATAACCCATGACTATTTATTAATATTTTGGTCATTGAAAACACCTCCCATCTAAGTTTCATGGTGATTTCCTTCTGATTATCATCATGAACATTGCACTATCACAACTTTTTTTTGGGCTATCTGATCATGTTCTATAAATTATATGATCCCAAGTTTATCTTTCAAAAGCATTTGGTTTTTCTTACTGACGGGGAAGGGAAAAAAAAAACTCTTGTTGCAGAGAGTTCCCTGTCGTGAATGGAAAAGCTTTACAGTTCATCTACAGCAGCAAGCAATTCAAGACAAAGGGGGGTTTGGCAGCAGGCACTGCTACTACAAATGTCTTCCGTGGCTCAAATTTCAAGAATACAATGAAATCAATCAAATCACTGTCTTGCAGCCCAGATGAAGTAGTATTTGGTCCCGACTTCCACCAATCCTTGTATTGCCATCTCCTATGTGGGCTCATCTTCTGTGATGAGGTTCAGACTGTGTCTTCTACATTTGCCTACAGCATAATCTATGCATTCCGGACTTTTGAACGAGTCTGGGAGGAACTCTGTACTGATATCCGAGAAGGAGTCGTCAGTAGTCGAGTCACTGTTCTTTCCATTCGAACGGCAATGTCGAAACTTCTCAAGCCTAACCCTGAACTGGCGGATTTGATTAATAAGAAAATTTCTGGTTTGAATAATTGGTATGGCGTAATACCAGAACTTTTTCCTCATGTTAAATACATATATGGAATAATGACTGGCTCTATGGAGCCTTATTTGAAGAAATTGAGACATTATGCTGGTGGGCTACCACTGTTGAGTGCAGACTACGGGGCTTCTGAAGGATGGATTGCTGCAAATGTGAATCCAAATTTGCCTCCTGAGCTGGCCACTTTTGCAGTGGTTCCTGATATTGGCTATTTTGAATTTATCCCCATTCAGGATAAGTTTGAGGATCAGGGGTTGGAAAAAACTGCTTCTACCTTCATTTATAGAGAATCAGATCCGGTTGGTCTCACTGAAGTTAAGATCGGGAAAGAGTATGAGATGATCGTCACCAATTTTGCAGGTACCAAAACTAACTTCATGATAAAAGAACAAGGGGTTTTCTCCTTGTCTTTTTCTTGTTTCAGTTCGAATTCTTACCATCCAATAGGTTCAGAAAGATATATATGGGGCTAAATATTGGACTGATGAGATGGTTCTAACTATTATATACTTACATTATAACCCTCCCCAGACCCTGTAGTGGTGGGAGCCTCGTGCACTGGGTATGCCCCTTAAGTGCCAAAATTGGTGAATAGTCCTGAAAAAGATTTTGGATGAGACTTTTAGGGCTTAGGATCAGTGAACCAAGGAAACTTTTAACTTTGTGGCTGTTAGGACCTAAATTCACTGAACGATAGAAGCTTTTAACCTAATGTATTCCTTACTGGGAGCCTTCAAGTTGGAAGCTTCTAATTCACCCTTCCAAAAATTGTATGCCCTTTGGGAGAGGACAGTTTCTGCCCTCATTCAAGTTTTTCCTCTTTGTTTTTGTTCAATTATTATTCGGTCTCTGTTTCATTCTCTTAGCTATGATTTATCATTTCCTGTTGACAATATCAACCAGGTGGATAAGATGGAACTAAAATTATTTGGCTAACTATAACCATCAAAATGAATGCTCTCAAGTGCATCCAGGGGGGGGGGTGTTGGTTTCTCAACTGGGAAGTTCCTTTGTCATTATTCATGACCCATTTATGAACTGTTGCCTGTACCGTCTTTGTGCCAAATGTAAGGCATAAGGGTGTGAAAGGCTTGATTTCCTCAGATGAACACCTTGTTTTCTACAATACCTTTTAATTGAAGCTTCATATGATCCATGCAGTGATGGATCTTGAAAGAATTTGATATGGTCTTTGATTGTTAAGACTTAAACTTCTTTTGCCCGAGTTTCCTGTGAATAATTCTATTATATGTTGGAATAGAAGGTTCATCTCTATTTCTAGATCTTTAGATACATTCTATCTCATGTTGTAGTTTATTTGGTTCGTTTTGTTTGTTTGTGCAAGTCTTACTCCTTGATTTCTTGAAGTATGAACATAGGAACTGTTTTTATATTCTCTTAAACATTATCTGGCAGGATTTTTGCTTGCTTAATTAGTTTACTACGTAAAACCATGCATTTTCTTCTTTTTTCTCCCCTGAAATATTTGTTTTGAAAGATTTGGGTAGAATTTGGGAACTAGATAATTGACAGGCAATGCTCTCCAACTTGCTGTGATAATACTATAATAGGGGCAATGCAAGCTTCACCCTCTGACTTTTCTTTCAATATATAAGCTAGCGACTGTCATCCTGCAATAATTCTTATTGTTAATTATTGTAACACAGTATAGGGGGTTTTCCCTCCTATCGTGACTTGGTGTCTTGGAGTCCTAGTATGTTTAGGAGTAAGTAGGGTTAGTCTTTGAATTATTTAGTTATTTCTTATTCCTATTACAAATAGGAGTCTAGAGTTATGTAATCTGACGAGTATAAATAAAGACATTGGGGGAGACTGCTAGTATCGATAATTGCTGTGTACTCAACCCCCCCTTTCCACCATTCTCTTCTCTGTTTTTTCAGATTCTGGTTAGTATTATATTTCGTCACACTTATGTCATTGAAAATTCTAAAGACTCATTAACACTTGCCAAGTGGCGTACGTGAATCACGTAGATATGGGTGAGTCCATGTGATAGGGGACCTAACATCCATCTTACTGGTCAAATTTCAGCTTGAAACAAACAGGTAGAAGTTTTGGCAAGTGAGTTCAAAGTTCAATAAATTACAAGAATCCCATTTAACTGTGATGGAACTGAATGGCACTGCGTAATGGCATTTTTTTATGTTTTCTTCACTTCAAACTCCATTTTTTGGGAACTTCCTGGGTTGTTATGGGGTTGAAACTTGATCACTGAAGTGGATGTGGTGTTGTCTTTAATATGGACCCATTTAGTTATGCTGCATTGCAAGTAGTGACAAGTCTTCACTATGGCTGGGGACACTTCAAAGGTGGTCAAATGCTTTTTTTTTGGGGTACCATATGCTGCGTATATGGGTTTGGTCTGCTATATTTTCCACTCTATTTCCATTGTGGATTTGAAGTATGCTTGTAGATTCGTTTTCAAAATTATTCTTTTTGGGAGATTTAGGTGGCCAAGCTTTTTACTAACATTTTTGATACTGTCTTTGTATGATGTCAAGAGATGAAACTTGTACTGGGCTATCCGAAGAACTGATCAATCTAGCACTATATTTGGCCTGATCAGCTCATCCAACTTGGCCCAATAGATATTTCTGCTGGTCAGAATAGCTGAAGATAAGTGTGGACTGGGTTCGTTGGACACTGCCACAGCCAGAGTAGCTGGTAGGCATCTGCCAGGCCCAAACTATGTAGTGTCGGCATGGCCTGCCCTGGCTGATTGCAGTTCAATTTCATACCTGAAGTGCTATGTGAGCCTAACTAAAATCATCTGCATGATCGGTTCTAGCAGCTTGGGCTGGGCTGTGGTTTTTCCTTACTTCGATGTGCTTGGCTAGGCCTTTGTATGCCGTGCCACTTGTGCCCTTAGTAGTTCCCCTGTAGTTACTCAATTATTGGTAGGAATGGCAATGGGGTGGGTTAGAGCAATGCCCATGCACCTGTATGACCCTTCCAGGTTAAGGTCAGGTTTGGTATCTGAAAAAACAACCAAATATACGGTTCAAAAATTGGTGAACTAGTGCATGTCACAGGGTGTATCGGTTATGGTTTTGCATTATTTTGCAAGGGTTGATCTGGTATGCTAGAGGGTTGGGCTAGGTGCAATGGTAAAGGTTGCTCCATTGTGACCAAGTGGTCATGGGTTCGAGTCTAGAAACAGCCTCTTTGCAAAAGCAGGGGTAAGGCTGCGTACATTATGACCCTCCCCAGACCCCGCATTGGCGGGAGCCTCGTGCACTAGTTATGCCCTTTTTTTTTTTTTATAAGGTATGTGCTATTGTTGAAAGCTGGCTGGTTACCATCACTAAATTTCAGCATCTTTAGACAGTTTATGTCCATACAGTATATTAATCAATCTTTAATAATATTCATATTATAAATATATATATTGTAATATGCTGATTTACCTCTTAACGATTGAATTAAAATGCAGGTTTATATAGGTATAGGCTAGGGGATGTGGTGAAGGTGGTGGGCTTCCACAACTCTACTCCAGAGCTCCAATTTGTTTGCAGGAGGAATCTGCTACTCACCATCAACATAGACAAGAACACAGAGAAAGACTTACAGCTCTCCGTAGAAGAAGCGGCAAAGCTATTGTTGGAAGAAAAGCTTGAAGTGGTTGATTTCACAAGCCAAGTAGAAGTGTCCACAGAGCCTGGTCACTATGTGATCTTCTGGGAAATCAGTGGTGAGGCAAGTGAAGAGGTCCTAAACAATTGTTGTACTTGCTTAGATCAGTCTTTTGTGGATGCTGGCTATGTTAGTGCTCGTAAGATCAATGCAATAGGAGCACTTGAACTAAGGGTGGTCATGAGGGGAACATTCCAGAAAATTCTAGATCATTACTTGGGCCTTGGGTCTGCTGTGAACCAGTTCAAGACCCCAAGATGTGTGGGAGCTGCAAACACTAGGGTCTTGGAAATCCTCTCTGAAAGTGTGGTTGGGAGTTACTTAAGTACTGCTTTTTCATGAAAGGATCCTATATGTATTTTGTTTATTTATTTTGGTCTAATATAATGTTTTGTCAATGTATAATGGTGTTAGGAGGAGGGTGGTGATGATATGATTTGGGCACTAATATAGGGAAAAAGATTACTCCACAGCCATGAATTTCTGCCATGTAGATGACTGATCTGGCCATTTCTGACCATTTGGTAGATATAGGGTACGTACTATAATTAGGGGAGAATCCATGGCCGTGGAGTAATCTTTTTCCCTATGGTTTCGTTTGTTTTGGCATAAAATTTTATCTGAAAAATTTTACTTGAATTTTCCACTTTAAAAAAAGTTTAGATGTAAAATTTTAAAAGTTGAAAAGTATTTCAATGTTTGTTTTTTATTTTTTATTTTTATGGAAACAAATATTAGAAAAGTTTTCAACATGTAAAATTTTAGAATTACGAAGTAAAATTTGCCGCATGAATCCAAAACAAATGGAGCCTATAGGGTATCACTTATTTAAAAGGTAAAAGAAAAAGAGCTGAGTATTCCAGATTAGGATGTATTGGGCTGTTCTAAATGAGCCTAGAAAAACACACAAAAAAACAAAAAAAACTAAGGTTGCATTTGGTATGCATTCCAAGAAATCATGGCGAATACGCATGATCTTAAACATCTGGATCTACTATTTATTTAATGCATAATTGTCGTCTCATCTTCTCCTATTAATATCTTATCTCTTCATCTTAGCTATAGAAGGTTATCTAGACTTTTAATCTTGTATCAGGGAATGAATATGTTTTGAGGATTCAAAATTGTAAGAGGTGCACCTGAGATCTCTCACTTTCTGTTTATAGATGATACATTTATTATCTGTCGAGCCAATCTGAGAGATGTTCAAATCATTCAAACCATTCTTTTAATGTTTCAAAACTTAGCATGGCAGCAGATTAATGTGGGAAAATGTGAAATCTTCTTTAGTAAAAGTACCTCTTCTATTGGGATGACTCCTAAAAGCTAAATACTTCCCCAATTGCAGCATTTTAGTTTCAGATTTTAAACCGAAGAAGGGATCATGGACTTGGAACAAATATTACACATTCTATTCCCAATTTAAGTAGACTAGTCTGTTGGAAAGTTGGGAACAGAGTTTTGGGGGGGAATGATGGATCTAGGTTCTCTAGTTCAATTAGCGAAGTCTCTGACCTGGTCATAGGTAGAAGCTAGAATGCTCCTCTAATCAGCTCTTTGTTACCATCTGAGATGGTGCCAAAGATTTTGGCTATTCTCATAACCAATACTCCTCATGAGGATTTCTTGGTTTGCCCTGTCACCAGAATAAGGAAATTATTGACTAAAGTTGCTGCGAATTTCATTTCGACTTTCCAGGGGGATCATCAACAAACTGCTAATAGTTTTGAGTAGGAGGAATCCCATTTGGTCAATCTTATGGAAAACTAGGAGTAACCCTAAGTTTAAGGTATTCATTCATTCACATGGAAACTATTGCATTAAGGACTTCCCACTTGAAATTAGTTAGTAAGATTCATATCCCCTGATAACCTTTGTCCTTTCTGTAAACATATGGATGAAACAGAATGAAATCCAAAGGTGGACCAGAATACTCTTGCAGTGTTCTTTGCTTTCTGAAATTCTGTTCTTTTTTCTCCCTTTTTTAAGGTTTTTTTTCAGTTTCACTCCTTTTTTTCCCAATTTTGGTTTAGGTTTTAGGATGTTTGTAATTATGAACATGTGACTGTTTTGATGTTGAAGGTTTAGTTAGTCTCTTCTTTCCTTCCAGTCTGGGATTCTTGTCCATTAGTCATTTGGTTCTGATTCTTCTGCTATTGACTATGTACTGATAGGATTTTGAAGGAATTTTTAACTTTCTGTTACTCAACTTAGCTAATCAATTAAACCAAGTACCAACTAAAAGGGATTGGCTTTTTGGTTCCTTTTCCTCTGTTTATTTTACTTTGGACCTTAAAGCTACATCTGATTGAGAATCTATCAACGATGGAATCTCTTCAGAAGAGTGATGCAATTGAGTGGTTATATCTTAGTATAACAAGTTGGTATCTTTTCGGAATTAGAATCATATTTGACTGGACTGGCCATAAGTCATGCAATTCTGAATTGAAACTTTTGAGAATTAGAATCTGAATCAAACAAAACCGGCCTATAGTTTGCAAGCAAGCGCTTATATCATGTATCAAGATTTGCCACTCTTTACTCTTGGGAATTAAATTAAAGAAGCACTTGAAAGTCTTCTTCACATTACCAAAGTCCATTTTATTACACTTCATCAAAATTTTAAACAAGCATAGGTAAACACACTCTCTGTTGTTCTACTGTGATGGTGGAGATGCCAAAAGCATCTCCCTGCGACGCTTGAAAAGGAGAAACATCTGATCACGATCAGGCAGGTTATCTCTGATAAAAGGGACTTGCTTGAAATTATGTATCCAAGCATGCAAGCGAGGGAAGCTATGGGGTTCAACCAATTTAACCTCTACTATATCTTCCATCACTCCCAACCAGTGAGTCAACCCTCCAAAGGCCAAGTCTGCATATCCAATCGTTTCTCCACCAAAAAATTTCTTGTCTCCAAGCCCCCCATGCTCTTCAATAGTTCTCAACATTTCCAAGCACTCTTTAGTGGCTACAGCTTGTTCTTCACCTGAAGTACTAAAGAACTTCCAAAAAGTACTACCCTGCAAGTGACAAAAAAAAAAAACAAAACAAACACCACCATTAGATTAGATCTTCTTCCCTCACAAATCAAACCACTTTGGTAACATTAGTTTTTAAGAGAAATAAATTTGGAAGAGAATGGTAATTGGTTACTTACCTTATCATCGGCGAATTTCGCCCAAAATCGAGCAATGGCTTTCTCATAAGGATCAGTTGGAAGCAGGGGGTTTTCTGGCCAGGTCTCTTCGATGTATTCAAGGATGACCAAAGACTCTGCTATTGGTTTTCCAGCATGAACAAGCACAGGGATCTTCTTGTGAATTGGGTTGTACTGCAAAAGCAACTCACTCTTGTTTGAGAGATCTTCTTCTATGTATTCATATTCTATTCCCTTCAGTTTGAGAGCCCATATAACCCTGTAGCTATACCCACTTCGCCAATTTCCAAACAGCTTAACTTCTTCCATGTTAAGAACTAATTAGGTCTGTATGGAAGGATTCCTATACCCCAAAACAAATGTTTTATAGTGATCGATCGTTGAAGAGTTATCTTCTTGAACAAGTTTGAAAAATGTAATTAATTATATGGGTTAATGGGACTACTCTTGCTTGGGCAATAATCTTCAACTTTGAATGATTTCAATTTAATTAGTCTATTAATATGATACACCAATCTTTCTAGGTTGCCCTCCAATTTTGTTTTTTAATTGTAATTTAACTTTAATTTAATTAGTTGACCAAATTAATATCTCGGAATCATTTATGCTTAATAAATAGGTAGTGTTTGGGGTTTCAAGAAAGTGGAAAGATATGAAAGGAAAGGACCAATATATGAACTGTAACCTAAGTTTCTACTTGGTCATGAGTGAATGACTAAAATAACTGATATGACGAAATGATTTTTTCTATATTTTGTTTAATGAAAAACGAAAGTATCTTCAAATGTTATTTTCCTTATATTGAAATGTGAATTTGTTGTAGCCTGGCTATGTATGTCTTGTTTACTGGGCTTTTAAAAAAGTAAAGTGGGGAGAGAGAGAGAGAGTACTGGAAAAACTCATTGTATTTCTCATCAACTTGACTTCATCTTCCTTTGTGAGTTAAAATATTCAGCTCCATCTCTAGATTTGTTGTGACAACCTCTATGTGTCCTTCAATCCCATGCTATTTTTTCTGACCTAATCTTCTCATGTCTCTTCTTATTGGTGATTTTAATGAGATTCTAGATGATAGGGATGAATTAGAAAGTTATTGATCGTACCATAATGTTATTGCCGCCCATTCTCTTAGAAATCTAAAGTAATATCAGAATTCAGAGGAATTAAAATCATATGTAAATATCCAACTCAAGAGCTCAAACTATTGGATGGAAGGATTCACAAGTATATGAGGTAACAGAAAACTTTAGGGGTAGTCGATGTGAGACTATTCTCTCTACACTTCCATTCATGTGTAGGGAGAACAAAATTGTGTACACTTGCATGGATGACGGAACAGGACATAGACATGATCAGGACCTGCTTTGTTACCATGCAGAAATCAAACCCAACAACTCAAAACATTTGGTGGAGGGATCATATGTATATGAGGCAACAGAAGAATTTAGGGGTAATAGATGAGGGATTATTGTTAGATAAGATTCCATTTGGAGAAGGAAACTATAAACTACTTTGAACGTGTACTTGCTATCTTAAAGGAGATAATTGTCCCCTCCCGATTGAAGCAAATTCACCTTCAGGATTCAACAAAGCACTAAAGAATTTAACTTAGACTTCTAGAGAAATTCTGATTGCAAGAGAGAGAGAGAACTAAAACTGTTATATTGAATGGCTGAATTGCCTTGGAAATTGGAACCCATTCACTGGCACCTATTCACTGGAAACCCATTCATTGGAACCCATTCAATGGAAACTCATTCATTGGAATGGTCATGACTATTCCAATAGTTATGATTATTCCAATAATCATGATCGTTCAATCTCTCTTCGTAATGGGTTTGAAACCCCTTATTACAATCTATCTAACAATTATTCTCTCAACAATATGATCCATGGTTCACCTGGTCCAATAAACAAAAACCCCCAAATGCCATTTCTGAACATCTAGATAGAGGTTTGGGAAACCACATCTAGATGTCACTTTTCGATAATGACCATATTCAGGCCCTACCCTACTTAGGATTTGACCATGATCCTCTTTTGCTTAACATGACCCCTTAATCTTCCTCTTCCGCAGAATTATTTCATTTTCAAGCGGCATGGATTAAACATCTTGATTTTTCACACTTCTGTAGGCATCGATAATCTTTTTGGTAACTCTAACCTCGTGGTCATATTGAGTGGCATGTCTAACCTTTATGTAAACCAATCTATTTTTGACTAACTTCTACCTTTGGAAGCATCAGCCAAAGGCCTTCCAAATTAAATCATGGTAAAATCATCCATATTGAACAACACCTTAAGTGAGTACTTGAGGCCGAGGAGCTTTTTTGAATGCAAAAAATGCAGAAAAGCATACATCAGTGATGGTGATCAAAATACCAAATTCTATCCTACCATTGCAAAGCATAGACTTTGTTCTACTAGAATCATCAATCGCAAAGATCCTGATGGAAATCTTGTTAATAAAATATCCATAATTGTAAAATTGTTTGCAAAATCACCTTAGAAGGATTTATTGTGTGATAACCCCCTTGACCCTCATTTTGTTCATAGTCTCTTTCAACCAATCATTTCATTTGTTGTTAATGAGTTCTTAACTATAACTCCTATTGAAGACAAAGTAAGGGACGTTATCTTTAACATGAAGGCTTTTAAAGCCCCAGATCCTGATGGAACTCCAACATTTTTTTAGCAATAATGTAGGCATATTGTGAAGAATGATGTTTTACCATTTGTTCTTGTTTTTTTTTTTTTTTTGATCTTTTTCAATTTAGGTTCTTTTCTCTTTGGTGTCAACCACATATACACTTCTTGCCATGATCCCAAAGAAAGATAATGAGTCTAAAGGTAAAGAGTGCATACCTATTTGTCTTTGCAATGTTTCATATAAGATTATTACAAAGATAACGGCCAATAGATTAAAGTTATTTCTTGAAAATATCATTTCCCCTAATCAAGCATTCTTCGTTCAAGATCGACAAATTTCTGATAATTTCTATATGGTAAATGAAATCTTTCATCACCTAAGAAAGATAAATGGAAAAAGGGGGTTTACTTGCCTTAGAACTTGACATGTCTAAGGTCTATGATATATAGGAGGGGGGATTTGTCAAAGAAAATTTTGAATTCCTGGGTTTTAATGAACAATGGTGTGACACGATTAGTATTTTTATTTCCTCATGTTCTTGTTCCATTAAAGTGAGGCAATTGCTTTGATCATATCCATCTTCTGTATGGAATCAGACATGAATGTTCTATTTGATAGAATAAATTCATGCGGAACATCCATGTAGATCAATGAGCATACAAAACATAGAGGTGTTCTTGGCGTACCTGGATCCATGTTTGTGGAAGCCGAACTCTTGACGATCCCTGTCGCACACGAACTGTTGGTCTGGTCTGCCCTCTTCCACACAACTTTAGATTTTTTCAGAGTGGTCACTTAATGGGCCAGTGACAACTATTTATAGTGGTGAGGGCAGGGACCAACCCTGCATAGAAACTAGGGTTTCCTTCCCATTAAGGAAACAATACTTTAGGTCCACACATAGTAACTGGACTCATACCATTAAGGCAGCTCCCATCAACACAACTAAATCGATTTTAAATAAATAAAAGTGGGACTATGCCAGCCCACCTTATGGAAATCTTACAATCTCCCACTTGGGCTGCATATGTCATAAGTTTTGATTTTGAAAACCTTTTAAAATGATTCTCCGGTTTAGACAAACTGATTGTGGCCACAAAAGATAGTGTTGAATGGAGTACGCCTTAAACCTGATGCCTTGGTCCGAATGAAACTACAAACACCCAACAATACAGAGACATGTGACCTAACACGTCAAAGTGCTTATGGCCTCACCGACTTGGGCTGTACAGTATGAGAGTGTGGTATGAAAAATGCATGATATAATGATCAACATGCCAATTTCCAAATTGGTCCAGGCTCGAAAACCGAATGAGCCACATGAGATAAATATTGGAGGTCTCATTTACCATAAGCGTCGTCCAAAAGCAAACACTTTACATAAGGAAGCTCGTTGGGACTGGGTCCGAATGTCCCAACATACTAGTTCACGTCCTCTAGACCGAATGAGGCTTTTCTAGTGAACAAAATGTGCGTGTATTTATTGAAGGCCTCAGATACCATATGAGACAAATACACCACATAGCCTCAAATATCTGAAAGAGGCAACTGACCAAGTGTACACAATAGAATCTGTATGCATTTACTTAACAACTGGATGTGCATGTATTGACTGGAACCTCGTATACCGAATGAGGTAAATACACCACATATGACCTCAATTAATTCTCTATGAGGCAATTAATCAAGTATATACATATAAACAAATGACCATAACAAAGATGCATGTATATTCTCGAGAATGTCACAAAACGACAAGAATCTGAAATCAGTTGCAACTGTATACACAAGCAAAACTCCCACTAATAAAATGCATCAAAAGAACTAACAAGTTCCATATTACTGACATACTCCTAAAAACTTTTGGAGTCAAATCCTTAGTGAGAGAATCAACAAGCATACTATCTGTAGTAATGCACCAAACTGAGTTTTGTGACTCACAAACTTGTTCTCTAACAAGGAAGCATCAATATCAAATTCCGAGTTAAAATTCTTCAGTCATAGAGTCTAAACAGTGACATCACAATAGGTCACAAAACTCTGCTTGCATAGAGAAAAGCAGTCGGTGTCCATAAGACACCCTCTTAACATATAACACCACCTATCATCCCAAACAGATATCCACATATAGTATTTTAGGTCATCTTGGCAGTTACCTAATGTGCTACTCCAAGATTATAAAATAAGCAATATCAATCCATATGTATTCTTGAGTTTACATTAAACTACCAACATTAGATGCACAAAGAGTATTATTCATCTGAATTCACAAAGTATTGGTAAATCTGTTTTCTTTCACAAGAAATCTTTTGAAATAAACCAAGAATACGTATAGTTCTATTATGGTGAATTTTAATGCCTAAACATAAGAGGCTTCACTAAGATCTTTTTACCAAAATGGTTAATACTATTTTATCTGAAGTAAAATGATAATATTATTACTTGCAGCAAGAATATTATCACTATAAAATACAAGAAAATATTATCTAACTCCCACTGATCCTCAGATAAATATTGTCAAACTAAGACAAGAATAACTAAATAATGTACCATACAAGAAACGTATTGAGCATTTTATCTCCATTTAGCTAAACTTGTATGACATGATTTATAATATCTATTCACAGAACACACTCACACTATTATAAGAACTAGGTGTAAGCAAAACAAAATCCATGTAAGTGTTCTTTAAAGCTCATCATAAACAATGAATCTTCTGTTTACAGATGTAATGAGTTTCTGTTCCTTAGCACTCTCAATCAGAATGTTACTTTTCTGGATGGTCATGTTCATAATGTATATCATGACTATCAGACATAACCGATTTGACTCCTCCCACATTTTATAAAGACCTTTATGTTCAATGGAACTGTCAGCCAAAGGCTGGGGAGGTTTGTCAACTTTAAAATAGCAAAATCCATACTCACTGTAGCCACATAAAATATTAAAGAACCCGTTCCATTCCTTAAATTGGAACCATTCAAGATTTTGATAGAAGATAATTGAGAACTTAAAGCTGGTAAACATGATCACACAAAATTTACCAAAACATACAATATACAATAACTGAAGGCATATCAATATCCCAATAATATAATTGAAAACTGATTAATTTGGACTTATTAATCAGATTTATTTCAGTTTTATTTTCAGTAACTGTAGGAAAATATAAACTGGGGAAAGATCCGGCGTCGTCGGGGTCACACCTGTGGTAGCAAGATCGCCCAATACGCAATAGAATCTCTTACATGTAAGGCAAGACGCTTGCAACGACACCATTCTAAGGATTCCGTCACCTGTGGTGGCAAGACAAGAACCTCTAAAGCAGCGAAGTCCAAAACGTCACCCTCACATCATCCAGCGAAACCGACCAAACAATGACTCACCTGTGGTGGCAAGAGCACATCATTCGCCATATGGTTTCCTTGACTGCAATCCATCCGAATAGTCAATGATGATCTTACAATCCAAATAACTAGCCCACTGAGTGGAAACGTAATCATTTAAATCATGAATCCCATAGACTTGGATTGCTACTGAAGGCCCATTTAATTTCAATAATTTTCATCAATATTACTTTTATCATAAAACACATATAGCCAATATATTTACAGAAATATCACATAAATTAATCATTTCGTGACGTTTAGAGAAATCATTATCATAGGATGTCAATATTAAGAATAAGCTACATGCAATCCCTTGTGACGAAATCGAATATCACAGATTGTATAACACCGATGAGCAAGTAAAAAATACATCAAATTGACTAAAAAATTCATGAAAGACCATTGTAATGCATATAAATCAATATGTGATGCATCTATCACTCATAGTAGGATAGAATTATATCTTCCCATGGTGACAGCATAAGAAAACTTCATATAAAATAAAAAACATGTTCATTATTGAACTAATCAATGTTGTTTGAATCTCTGTCTTAAACCAAAAGATCAAAATCGATCAAAATCAAAAAATCATATTGACAACGAGTCTACTGGCCCAAAAATAAATCGACGGGTCGGATTATTGAGTCAATCCAACCTAATGGAATACGATGACAAAAAAAAACCCATGCACAATAGAAGGACTAACAAGTCAATAGATTCATAATTACGACATCGTAGAGGTTCCAAAATAATGATTGTACGCACAGAAAGTAATCCACAAATGTTTATTGATAAATAATTTTCAAGACCAGAAATGATATATGGAACCAATCAATAGAAGCGATTTCTAGAAATGAAGTCAAACTCAATAATCATAAGATCAAAACTGAAATTATTTCAATAGAACAAACTTAATCCGTATGATTTCTAATTCACTTCCATAAGTAATTTATGGTCAATCCATTTATAAAACCCTTTGTCAAGTAGGTTTCATTAAAACTATGATGGAAGTATTTAATCTGTAACTTTATAAGCCCAAGCTTATTACTTAAATAATCCAAAAACATCAATTCTATGCGGACATCATCATGTTCATCTTGTACGCAAGTTTCAACAAATTAAAATTTCAATGTCTTCACATATTTATAGGATTGCCTAAAATAACTTTATGAGATATAAAATGATGGAACATGTGACAACAATATCCCCTCAATGGTAAACTTATAAATATCAGACATTAATGATTGCGTTTTTTTAAATGTCACTAATAACTAAAAGCGTACATCACTGATTATAATACCTCATGACAATACAAAATGTCACGAGTTCCTTATGTATTATAACACATGTGATTTTACTTACTGCCTCGTGATTTACTTAAATGTCACAACCTTAATGGCACTGAATCCACACTCAGAATAATTCAAAATGTAATGTTGCAAAAAGTATATGTATGTGACATAGCATGAGAAAAAACAAAGCACAAATGATTAACAATCAATATGCACCAAAATTTACTTTATGTATCCAAACGACACCTTAAAAAAAAGCCAAAGAGATACATAATGAAGCCAAACGGACCCTTATGTGGGAGTTTAATCTCTCTCAAAATTGAGAGTATACTTTAGCACGTTCCTGACACTGTATGGAACCTCAAATTTTATACTCCCACCGGTCCAAGGTACTCTTTAAATTCAGGATCAGAACGGTCAAAAATGGCTTAAAAATAGCCTTAAAATAATTTAGAAAATCACTTTTATTAAAACTGTTTCCAAAATAGAATTGTTTTCCTGAAGTAGAAGTGTATAAATGGTATTCTGAAACAAAAATATTTCTCTGCAACATTTTCATGAATTATATCTCAACAAAAAATTACTTCTGTAAATGAAATGAACCAAATCATTTTCTACAAATAATCCATAATCCGAATTGTACCAAAATAGACAAACTTAGCCAAAAACTGAACAAAGTTCATAATTACATTGTCTCACTGGTCAAACCATATAACCGGCTCGGAGTATATAATTCCATCCTCCCACCGGTTCGATCAATCAATATGACAATATGATAAACATGACATGAAACGATGATAAGCCTGTAATAAAGAAAAATTAATACAGGCTTATATACTTATTACACATTTTCAAATTTAATGGACTTTATAATAATAATAAGCCACCAAAAAACCGAATGGGCTCATTTTATTTCTGTTAAAAGTCTTTTTTAGTCATGTAACAAATACAACTGAAATAAAACTAAGTGTTACCTTGCATACTAGTTCCCTATCGTGACAGTTCAGAATAGTACAAAATATAAACAGAAACCAGAACAGAAAAGTAAATCAAAACCTTTTATGTTTTGTTTTGTTTTGTTTTGTTTCTGTTTATAAAAACAAAAAACCCGTTTTTTTGTTTCTGTTTCACCTGTTTTTCTGTTTCTATTTCGCCTGTTTTTCTATTTCTGTTATTTCTGTTTTAAAAAAAACAAAACCAAACTGTTTCTGTTTCCCTTTTGGTTTAATTTCTGCTTTTTGTTTATAAAAACAAAAGGTTTTTTACAATTACCACCCCAAAATCTTTACTATCTACTATTACCCCCCCAAAAACTTTCAAACAACTATTACCCCCCTCTGATGTATACTAACCACTAACTGACCCCCACCGTTACATTTCCATAACAGTGGGGGTTAATCGTGACAATGTGCCGTTGTCACGAATTTTCTAACACCAAAATGCCCTTTTGGGGGTGGTAATTGTAAAAAAAAAAAAAAAAAAAAAAAAAAAAAAAAACCATCACCGTCCTTCTCCTCGTTCTTCCTCCTCTGCAACCCCAAACCTGAGAGAGAGAAAGAAGATGATGGGAAGCGGAGAGAACGAAGGCTTAGGTCGACTGAACATGATCTCATCTTTGCCGTTGCAAGTGCAACCATCCACCAGCGAGATGCAATCGACGAGCGTTTCACTCAAGAAGGACGATAGAGTTCCTCAGTGGAGCCATCAAGAGACGAAAGATTTTATCGCGATCAGAGCCGAATTAGAGAGGGATTTCACTGTTACAAAGCGAAACAAGACGCTGTGGGAGAGCGTTGCAGTAAAGATGAAGAAGAGATGCTACAAAAGAAGCCCTAATCTGTTCAAGTGCAAGTGGAAGAATCTCGTTAATCGATACAAGGTGATTCCTAATCTGATCATTTCTTGAAAAACACAGATCGAAATTTGTCACCTTTTTTTTGGGATTCATTTTTTGGGTTGAAAAAAATTGCCTTTTATTTTTTTGGCCTGATTTTTTTGGGTTAATTTTTTATGCAGGGGAAAGAGACATCTGATCCAGACAATGGACGGCAATGTTCGTTCTTTGAGGAGCTACATGCGGTTTTCGTTGAAAGGGAGAAGAATATGCAGAGATTATTATTGGAATCAGAGGTTGGGAATGTGCAGGCGAAGAAGAAGGTGAAGAAGCTGAGTGGGGGAGATCGATCTTCTGATGATTTCTCGAGGACGATGAAGAGGATGAAGATGAAAGCGAAGAAGTGCGACTCACGAGGAGTGGAAACCCGGAAGAGGAAAGGCGATAAGGAGAAGCATCCGCGCAGAGCGAGGACCTCGAGAGATCGGTGAGGATTAATGGTGGGAGCATTCGGAGATGTTGCAAGAGTTCTTTAATCAGCAACAGAGGATGGAGATGCAGTGGAGGGAGAAAATGGAGAGGAGGGCTCAAGATAGGAGGTTGTTAGAGCAAGAGTGACAAAGGCTCCTTCTTGCTATAGTTCGTCTCACTCTGTCGCCATTGATTCTACCTTGGAAATGGATATATTAGAGATGCCTTTTTAAGCAATTTTGTTTTTGGACTCGATTTTGATTAGTTTTATCAGTAAAGACTCTGAAGGTTTGAAACTTGAAATGAAGTGAAATGGAACAGAGGAGGATGAGGGAAGAGAGAAGAGTAGAGGAGAGAGATGCCCTTTTAACCTCTCTGTTTGGGGCTGCAGAGGAGGAAGAAGAAGAAGGAGGAGGAGAAGGACGGTGAATCGGTGATGGGTTTTTTTTTTTTTTTTTTTTAACAATTACCATCCCAAAAGGGCATTTTGGTCTTAGAAAATTCGTGACAACGGCATACTGTCACGACTAACCCCCATCGTAACCAAAATGTAACGGTGGGGGTCAGTTAGTGGTTAATATGCATCAGAGGGGGGTAACAGTTGTTTGAAAGTTTTGGGGGGGGGTAATAGTAGATAGTAAAGATTTTAGGGTGGTAATTGTAAAAAACCCAAAAAAAAAACAAAACCAAACTTATTTTGTTTTTGTTTTTTTATTTTTTTATTTTTATAATTTATATTGTTTGGGTGAACCAAAATCGAACCGGTCAAACCATGGACAGACCCGAACCAAATGGAACCAAACAAACCGGTCAAATTGAGCAGCCCATGGTCATCTAACCGGGGGTTTCCGGGTCGACCCGACCCGGGCGCACATTAGCAAAGTCCTAGCGACGCACGATAGCAAAACTCATTATCCCTTAACTTTTTAACCGTTTGACTTTTTGACTTTCTTACCTTTTTGAAAAATTGTTTTTTTTTTTGGTTGTTAAAAGGGGGGAATTAGATAGGGAATATTCCCTATCTTCTTCCCCAAATCGTAACCAGAGAACGCATTCTTTCAGGGTTTGGTTTTTTTTTTTTAAACTGAAAAGCAAAACCCACCACTACTGCCGGCCGCGGTGGCCAAACTAGGGACCGACGGCCAGCGAAAGCGCCGGTGAACGATGACCCACCTCCGACGATCAAAACCCTGGCATCACATGGCCGGAAAACTCAACGATCACCATGAAATAGGTTTCGTCAAGTAAGGGTTTCAAAAGATTTCAAAAAACCCCAAAAAACGCTCCTGATGGTTGCCGGATTAGCAACCCCTTTACTCTGGCGGCCACAATCCCCGTGTCAAAACAAGGGTAAAAACCTTGACAACAAAAAACCATAAAAGAACTGGGGTTTTATCACTGCAAGCTATAGCCACGTTTTCGGCCAAGGCTGCGGCAAAATTTTTTTTTTTGTTTGAAATTCGTTTTGGCGGCCGAAACAAAAACAGCCGATTGCCAGAACACAATGAAAGAAGCAGACTGCGGCCATGGTTTCAGCTATGGCTGATGCAAATTTTTTTTTTTATAGATCTGTCCAATGCATTCACACACAACCAAGAACAATAAAAAAAATTGCAGCCCCATTGATCAACCATGATCAGGCTCTGATACCATTGATAGAATAAAACACGCGGAACATCCATGGAGATCAATAAGCATACAAAACATAGAGGTGTTCTTGGCGTACCTGGATCCATGTTTGTGGAAGCCGAACTCTTGATGATCTCTGTCGCACACGAACTGTTGGTCTGGTCTGCCCTCTTCCACACAACTTTATATTTTCTCAGAGTAGTCACTTAATGGGTCAGTGACAACTATTTATAGTGGTGAGGGCAGGGACCAACCCTGCATAGAAACTAGGGTTTCCTTCCCATTAAAGAAACAATACTTTAGTTCCACACATAGGAACTGGACTCATACCATTAAGGCAGCTCCCATCAACACAACTAAATCGATTTTAAATAAATAAAAGTGGGACTATGCCAGCCCACCTTATGGAAATCTTACACTATTTGGCTTATTTATTTATCCTAGCAATGAAATGCTTATCTAGACTTCTATCTACAACTAGAGATCGACCTCAACATGTTCAATCAAGGAGGCTCATAGAGCTTTAGAGAGGTCCCATATTTTATTCACTAATGATACCTTATATTTTTTGTTAGACAAAATTTGGAGGACATTTCTTCAATCAAATTAATTCTCAATCTTGTTGAAGACTTGACAAGGCAACATGTCAATATTTTCAAAGGTGGAATTTCTCCTAAAGAAAATGCCATTCTGACTTAATTTATCTAATAATGCCACATTTTATTACTTTTATGGTTCTAAATATCATTCTGAATGATCTGGGTTGACCATTGCCTTATTCATTGCAAACCATTCGTTCCCCTTGAAAATGAAAGATATTTATGGGTCAAGACCCTTATCTAGGTGACGACTCCTTTAATGAGAAATATTTATCCCTCTCTTTCCCCACACCCAAGGATCGTCGGACCCTCGAGAAGAAGATGGAGGTATGAAAATCCCTTTGTACCTATAGTATCAATCATGGTTAATACTGATACATAATCGATACGTATCAGTAGTATCAGTCAAAGAGGTTTATTTCTGCATTTTCGATTGATTTAGACCCGAGATGGTTTGATATTTATTGATATTAATTGCGACCGAAATTGGTACTGATACCATGCTCTAAAAGCCTATCCCCAACTGCATAATCCTTTTTTACCAAAATAAAATAAAATACATAATCCATAATCCTTACAGTAGGCAAAAATAACCCGACAAAATTTTTTTCCTACAAATTATTGTCCATATCAAAATTCTTTATTCACAAATATATAAATGGATTTTTATTTTGTTGACACCGCTTTAAGGTGTCAAATAATTTGTTATCTTACATTTTTTGTTGCCCTTTTATTGTAACACACTTTTTTCTAATAAGTTTAACTCCAATCATTTCACTTGTGTACTTGAAAAATAGCTTTTAATAATGACATAATCAAAAAGCATTTTTAAATTATTTTAATTAAATATCTTCATTTATCCTTATTAAAAAACTTTTAAGAATAAAATGAGAGACAATCAAAACTTTTAAGAATAAAACGAGAGATAATCAAAAGAAGATTACATATATACTCGTACCACATGTAAAATATATAGATTTAAAATATTTTCAGAGGTCTAAATCAAAGGATTATAATTATAAAATTCGCTTGATCAGCTGTTGAGGATTCCAATCAAGATTAGTGATTCAACTCTACGATCCCAATGCATGAAACAATGACATAGAGTGACTATGATCATAATGGTTATGTCCAAGAAAATTAAAAAAAAAAAAAAAAAAAAGATTGGAACTGGTATATATACATGTATTTGATCAACTTAGACTATCTTGATCTGGATTGCCCAGTCGATCCATTCCTTGTGCTTGAAACCATAGAAAGCTATGGATCTGCGGATACATTGGGCTTTCCAGGCGAAGTGCCAAGGAATTGGACAGACCAAAACCTTGTTCCATGGTTTAATTATAAAGGACTAAGTTTCCCTTCACCCACAGTGAAGAGAGAACCTCAAAATCCGTCGAATCTGAACCTTTGAGTGGCTTGAGAAAGAGTATTTTAAAATTTTGAAAATACGGGTGGGCTTCTAGGAGTACAATCATAGCTTCAAATAGCGTTGGATGTAGGAAAAAGACTCTTTTGTGGATTATTTTTTTCCCATGTGGATGACTAAATGACCATTCTAATATTTGGATTTTTGCCACGGGAGGCGAGACTTGATCAGTCGATCTAAAGTCTTGGCAGCAATAGACTTCGACATTACCAGATGAACTAGTTGGCACCTTTTCGGAATTAGAATCATATTTAATTAGATAGCCATAAATTAAGCAATTCTATATTGAAATTTTGAGAATAAGAATTTGAATAAAAAAAACCTAAAATTTACACGCCCTTATATCATGTATCAAGATTTGCCACTCTTTACTCTTGGGAATTAAATTAAACAAGCACTAGAAAGTCTTCTTCACATTACCAAAAGTCCAATTTATTACACTTCATCAAAGTTTTAAACAAGCACAGGTAAACACACACACACACAGAGTTCTACTGTGATGGTGGAGATGCTAAAAGCATCTCCCTGAGACGCTTGAAAATGAGGAAGATCTGATCACGGTCAGGAAGGTTATCTCTAATAAGAGGGACTTGCTTGAAATTCTGTATCCAAGCATGCAAGCGAGGGAAGCTATGGGGTTCAATCAACTGAACCCCTACTATATCTTCCATCACTCCGAACCAGTGAGCCAACACTCCAAAGACCAAGTCCACATATCCGATGGTTTCTCCACCAAAAAATTTCTTGTCTCCAATAAGGCCCTGTTCTTCGATAGTTCTCAACAGTTCCAAGCTCTCTTTAGTGGCTACAGCTTGTTCTTCACCTGAAGTAATAAAGAACTTCCACAAAGTAATACCCTGTAAGTGAAATTAAGAAAAGAAAAAGGCACCAATTAACCAATATTAGATCTTCATCCCCCCTTGCAAACCAAACCATTTTAGAAGATGATGCAAATTGGTTACTAATTACCTTATCTTCGTAGAATTTCGCCCAAAATCGAGCAATGGCTTTCTCATAAGGATCAGTTGGAAGCAGGGGGTTCTCCGGCCAAGTCTCTTCTATGTATTCAAGGATGACCAAAGACTCTGCTATTGGTTTTCCAGCATGAACAAGCACAGGGATCTTTTTGTGAACTGGGTTGTACTGCAAAAGCAACTCACTCTTGTTTGAGAGATCTTCTTCTATGTATTCATATTCTATTCCCTTCAGTTTGAGAGCCCATATCACTCTGTAGCTAAATGGGCTTGTCTTATTTCCAAAAAGCTTAACTTCTCCCATGTTAAGAACTAATTAGATCTATATAGAAGACTTCCTAGCTATATGTTTTATACTGATGGATGAAGAGTTATCTTCTCGGACAAGCTTGAATCATGTAATTAATTATATGGATTATTGGGGTAGTCTTGCTTGGGCAATAAGCTTCTACTTTCAACGATTTAAATTTAGTCTATTAATATGATAAACTAATCTTTCTATGTTGTGCTCCACTTCTCTTTTTTTTTTAATTTTAATTTAGTTTAATTAGTTGACCAAATTAGCATGTGAAATCATCTACGATTAATAAATAAGTAGTGTAGGGTACTATGTTGTAGTTATATATTATGAGAAGATAAGTACAATAGTTTTTTTTTTTTTTTTTGATGACAGTGTAATCACACAAACTACACACCAATCCCAAAAGGTTAATCAACTTTTAGGACCGTGGAATGACGGATATACACAACACACACCACACTCACACACCCGATGTGTTTGTTACAATAGCGTAGGAGATAGCCCTTGGTAAGTCAACAGTTTCTGATTGGGAGAAGAGAAGTGAGAAGACTGGGTCTCTTCACTTTGTGATTCAATGGATGGATAGACATGTTATCCGTTACACGCCCCCTCAAGCGAAGCAGTTCTTGCTAAACAGTGAGGTTGGTTTGAAGAGCACTGAACTTAGTGGCAAGTAGCCCTTTTGTCATGACATTTGCAATCTGATCAAGATTGGATTCGAAGCGAATAGAAAGAAGCAACAACTTATTCACGAACAAAATGATAATCGATTTCAATATGCTTTATTCAGGCATGGAATAAGGGATTAGCGGCAAGGTAAGTTACTCCAATGTTGTCACAGTAGAGGAGAGGTGAGGCAGTGGAGATGCCAAGATCTACTAACAGTTGACGAAGCCAGATTAATTCAGCGGCGGCATTAGCTAACCCCTTGTATTCGGATTCAATGGATGACCTGGTCATTGTGTGTTGCTTTCTGGAGCTCCATAAGACTAAGTTGGGACTAAAGTATATGCAATAGCAATTGGTAGAGCGTCGGTCATCGGGGCAGCCAGCCCAGTCTGCATCGGTGTAGGCATGTAATTGACAAAAAGAGGATGGACATATATAAAGTCCAAAAGTGATGGTGTATTTTAAATAACACAGTGCCCTCATAACAACTGTCCAATGATCTGTGGTAGGGGATGCATAAATTGACATACCCTGTTGATGGAAAAGGCAATATCCGACCTGGTTAATGTGGGATCATGAAATGGGTTGCCATGTATGCGGGATAACGATGCAGTAGAGCTAGGCTTGGGCATTGGTTTGGCACCCTCCATGCAGACACAAATAGATCCAATATATACTTGGATTGAGAGAAAGAAAGACCTTAAGATGATCCTATGGCCTCAATGCCAAGAAAGTAATGAAGGTCTCCGAGATCTTTAATGGCAAACTCTATTCCAAGGGTAGTGAGAAGATCTTGGATATGGGTGTTAGCAGTGCCAATGACTATGATGCCATCTACATAAATCAAGAGGAAGATAGTGTAGGTACCAAGGTGTCGGACATAAAGCTGGGTCAGCTTGAGAAGACTTGAACCTAAGGGAGAGGCAAAAAGGAACCAAGCCGATCTGACTAGGCACGTGATGCCTCTTTAAGCCCGTAGAGTGCCCGTTTAAGGTGACAAACATGATAAGGGAGGATGGGTCAACAAAGTCTTGTAGTTGTTGCAAAAAAACTTGTTTATCAGTATTACCATGCAAGAAGGCATTTTGCACATCTAATTGGCGAAGAACCCAACCACGAAAAATGACAACAGACAGGACTGTCCGTATGGTTGTTGGCTTGACTACAGGTATCAAAGTAGTCAATGTTTTTTTCTTTGGTGAAAGCCTTTAGCTACAAGGCGAGCTTTATAGCGAGAGATTGTGCCATCAGAATCACGTTTGATACGATACACACATTTGTTCCTGATAAGATTCATAGAGAGATGGTATGAAACTAATTGGCAAGTGTCGTTCCTTGAGAGAGCATTGAACTCATCACTCATTGTGGCACGTCATTTGGAATCTTTGCTGCCAACAGTGTATGAGGTGGGTTCTTCGTAACGGTTGGGAATAGAGGTTACGAGAGCGTGAGGGATGGGGTGTCTAGTAGCCATGAGATTGAGCTTGGTAACCAGTTTGGTGATGTTGGCTTTGGATCTTATGATCATCCTACGATTGGGTGGGGGGTAAGGGAGGAATTTTTTTCCTGTACGGTTCCCTGACCGGTGCGGTTCCCTAGTTCCTCTCACAAGAGGAGGGTGGACCCCACCTGGGCAGACTGTTCGGTTAGGTACTCTGGGTGGGTCCCACTCCCCTCTTGTGAGAGGAACTAGGGAACCGCACTGGTCAGGTAACCATAGACGATCAATCCGGTAAGGGAGAGTAATTTCTAACATTAGGTGAAAGAGTAATTTAAAAAAATGTAAATTTTATTAAAAGAAATCGGTTTTGGAGAAACTTTAGCAGTCCAGTCAAGTCCATAGTTGGAAAATCAAGTTTTTTTTTTATTTGACTCGTTCACTTTAAAACCTAGTGAGTTAGGCGAGTCAAATTTAATGAGATGCATTAGTCAAGTTTTGATTATGAGGATTTGATTGGTTGCCATTTCATTGTTTGATTTCCATTAACACGTTTTTTGTTCATCTTAAAAGTTTCCTTTTTTTTTCTAATGATGGAATGGTCAACATCTATCTAGGAAAGCTATCAAAAGGGAATCGTTATCCCCTCCAATTCGCTACCTCTCCAATTCCTCCAATTCCTAACATGGGGGTAGAAATGATCACCCTACCCCCTGTCCGAAAACACTGCCCAAGATGGGGTCCACTCCCCCCTATTAGAGGAATTGGAGGTGCCCGCAAATTAGATCCAGATCGTCTACAGCGTTACGAGCAGAGCGGCCTGAGCGACGCACAAACAGGATGCCTTGCAATGACCGCCTTACCCCTGCCCGAGCACCTTGCCCGAGCGGGGGTAAGGCGGTCAGTGCAGGGCGCCCTGTTTGTGCGCCGCTCAGGGCAGGGCGCCGTAGACGATCTAAATTGCCGCAAATTGGAGGAGATAATTATTCTACCGAAAGGTCCCAAAACTCAAGAAGAAAATGGTGTACAATAACAATTACAAAGGGAAAGCATGAACTAGTTGATCACTTTTCGGAATTACAAAACTCCAGCCATTTTTTTTCATGTTAAGAGAATGGAGGTATGAAAATCTCTTTGTACCAATAGCATCAGTCATGGTCAGTACCGATACATAATCAATACATAGAGTATTAGAATTTCTTTCATATTTTCGGTCGATTCGCATCAATATGTATAGGTATTGGCAGCGACTGATACTAGTACCAATACCGTGCACTAAACCCTATCCCCAACTCTATAATCCCAATTTACCAAAAAAACAAAAAACTACATAATCCCTTCATTAGGCAAAAAAAAAAAAAAAACCCGGCAATTTTTGTTTTTCTAGAAATTATTATTCAATATCAATATTATTTATTTACTTTTTTTTTTGTAACTAAAATTTATTAACGCTGGAACAAAGTTCCAACAGAGTCAGAATACAAAAGCAGATTTAAACACTGGGGTGGGGTTTGAAACCAAACAAAGTCATCTTGCACAGATTCCCCAAAAGAAGCTAGGCAGTCCGCCGCTGAGTTGGCCTCCCGAAGGATGTGCTTGAAGTGAATATCTTCAAATCGCATCGCGACCTGTGAGCAGTCTGCAAGAATTGGAGCGATTGTCCAAGGCGTAGCTTGAGAGACATTGTTGAGGATGCTTATAGCCAGAAGATTGTCGCTCTCTATAATCAAATTCTGGATATTCAAAGAAATGACCAACAAGATAGCTTTGCGAATAGCAAGAGCTTCAGCAACTAATGCAAAATTCCAGCCAATACCAGTCGCAAAACAGCAGATAAAAGAGGCTTCCGAACCACGACAAACATCACCAATACCGGCTCTGCCCGGATTACCTTTGCTTGCGCCGTCTACGTTAAACTTAACATAGAGATTGGGAGGGTGCATCCACTTGACAAGTCTATGGGGCCGATGAACCTTGTTCTGCAAAAGTGGGATATGGTCTCTGACTCTAGTAATGGCTCTCCTAATGATGATCTCAGGCCTGAAGAATTGATTCCTGAATATAAGGTCCCAATAGCCCATCCAGATGTGCCAAATGATGTTGCAGAAATATGCAAGTTTAATGATGTTATCCTTGACATTACGATTCAAGTTCTTGATGAAGAAGAGAATAATGGCGATAAAACTTTGATCGATGAACTGATAATATAGCCCTGTCTGCCGCCATAAATGTTGAATGATATGGCAATCTAAGAAAAGATGATTGGCTGATTGATTCTAAGTCTGGGACAAGAAACAAATAGGATTTAAATTCATACCCCTATTAATAAGAATATCTGATAAGGGGAGTTTCTGGTGGAGAATTTTCCATATAAGATGTTGGACTTTAGGAGCCGTAGGAAGGTGCCAAATCTTTAGCCAATCAGATGAAGAATGATGGTCCAAGCCCTTGATCGCAATACTATAAGCCGATGCCATTGTGAAACAACCATTAGATGTAGCCGCCCATATGACCTTGTCCTGGGATGGAAAAATGAGGATAGGGATAGATAAGATCTTGAATGCAATATCAGGGGGCCACCAATGGAATACCATATCTCTAATCCAAGAGCTGTTGGATGGATCAATGAAACGAGCAACTGATGTTGGTGCATTTCTCGGCAAAGGAAATGGAGCTGTCGAGGGAGGAGAATCTGGGATCCAAAAATCCAGCTATGCATTAACATTAAGACCATTCTCGATTCTATAGAAAATCCCTTTTTTCAGAAGTTCCCTAGAAGAGCATATTGACTTCCAACCCCATGAAGCTGTGGAGGGGCAGTCCGCATTGAGAAATGAAGATGAAGGGAAGTACTTTTGTTTCATTAGTTGACCCCACAGAGATAGAGATGGATTGAGGAGTTCCCATCCTTTCTTGGCCAGAAGAACTTAATTCATATGAACAGAGAGTTTGATGTTAAGACCTCTAAATCTTTTGGGGAAACAAATTGAATTCCAAGAAATAATTGGAACCATTTTGGAATTTCCGTTAGATCAGAAAAAGTCCCTGCTAATAGAATCAAGTGATTTGTGAACTACTGCTGGAATTTTGAAGCATGACATTGTGTATAAAGGCATCGCAGAGAGAGTAGATTGAATAAGCACCACTTTACCAGCCGGACTAAGGAATTGTGATTTCCAATGCTGAAGCTTGTTAGAAACTTTGTTGATCAGACTAGAACAATGACTTCTAGAGATCTTTCCACTGATAAATGGAATGCCAAGATAGGTATCAAGAGAAAAGGTGGGGGTAATCTGGAAGAAATCTTTCAATTGCCTCTTAATTGATGAAGGGACATTGGGGCTGAATTGGGCTCTAGTCTTGTTGATGTTAATGGCCTGGCCCGAGTAATTGCAGTAGGTTCGAAGGACATCCTGAAGAGCATGAACATATAGGGATTTAAGGTGTCAAATAATTTGGTATATTACTTTTTTACCCTTTTATTAACAATTTTTTTCCCCAATAAGATTAAGTATTGTCGTTTCACTTATGTACTCGAAAAATGTGCAAAGACAATGATAGCTTTTGATAATGACATAATGATAAATCACTTTCAAATTATTTTAAAAATCCTCACTTAATTCAATTAAAATACTTTTATAATTAAAACAAGAGGCAATAAAAGTAGATTATAAGTTTGAAGTATACTTATAGAGATGTCATTCAGACATTAATAGCACATGTAAAACATAGATTTGAAACACTTATTGAGGTCTAAATCAGAGGAAAGTTGTTGAGGATTTCAATCAAGACAGTGATTCAACTGTACATTCCCCATGCTTGAACCCATGACATAGAGTGACTGTGATCAAAATGGTCATGCCCAAGAAAATTATTAATAATAAAAAAAAATTGGGACTTATATGTATTGGATGATTTGATCAACTTAGACTATCTTGATCTGGATTGCCCAGTTGATCCATTCCTAGTGCTTGAAACCATAGAAAGTTATCGATTTACGGGTACAGTGAATTATCCAGGGCAAATGCCACAGAATTGGACAGGCAAAAAACCTGTTCCATGGTTTAGTTTAAAGAACTAACTTTCCCTTTATCCACGGTGAAGAGAGAACCTCTTAATTCATGGGATTTGTGTTACGTGCATCGACTTTCATTAGTTTTATATCCTATGTATTAATTATTTTTTTTGGTAAACATATCCTATGTATTAATGTGTGTTATTATCGTGTGGTGTTGGCGTTATCTGTTCTTTTTATATAGTTAGGTGGTTTAGGGAGTTATCAACATAGTGGGTAAAAATTATTATAGAAGTGGCTTGGAGGTTTTTTTTTTTTTTTTTGGTAGAAGAAATGGCTAGGAGTTATTGGTGAAGTGGGATGCTTAGTTGTACTAGGTAGTTATGTTGTATGATTATTTATACATTGCTAGACCTAATAAAAAGATAATATTTGAATCCCTAAAATATCTCTTGAAATTATCTTGAGACGAGGTCAGCTACCTCCCAATAAGCCAGATGCCCTTGCTTCATCACTAAAGCAAATCTTTGTTTTTTTTAAAAAAAAAATTCTTATTTCTTATCTTCCTCAACCTATTTTATCTCATCTTCTCTATTATTCCTCTTGTTTTTTTTTTTTTTTTTTTTTCTATTTTTATCCTTGCACGTAAGAATCTGATCCTTTGATTCGATCAAGAAAGGGCATTTTAGACATTTGAAAAAATAGGACGGGAGTTAATGATTTACCTTCAATATTTCAAGAGTGCAATCATACTGGCAAATCAACTTGGATGAAGAGATTCTCTCTTCATGCGGTGTAGGGTGGGAGAAAACTTTCTTCTTTATAATACATGCTCATTTCTTATTATATGGGCACATATGTAGGGAAAAGACTCCTTTGTGGATTTTGTTTTTCCCGTGTGGATGTCTAAGTGGAAAATTATCCTCCAATTTCTTTATGCTAGGCAGTAAGGCAATGCTAGGTGGAGATACCGACATGTGACAGCCTGGACATATGGCAATGCTTGGATGTCTGAGCTGCCATGTGTCGGCATCTCCACCTAGCACTGCCGCACTGTCGAGCTTTAGGAATTGGAGAGGATAATAATCCATGTCTAAATTGGAGAATGGATCATTAGCACATACCAAGCAGGGAACATTCATGTGAGAGGTAAACACTAGGGGTGTCAATGGGTCGGGTTGGGCCGGGCCTACCAAAACCCTGACCCTGACCCTAGAGGTCTAAACCCTGACCCTGACCCTGACCCAACCCTGGCAGGGCCAAGAAACCCTCAACCCTGACCCGACCCTGCCAGGGTTTTTCTCTGGCCCGGCCCGACCCAACCCGACCCTGATAGGGTCGGGCAGGGTCGGGTCGGCCCTGATTGACCCTGTCTTGACCCTGTTTTAACCCTGTCTTGACCCTGATTGATATATATCAAAGAATATATCTAAAAAAAACCTGAAAAATTCTGTAAATAATAAGAATAAGATGGCAAGGAGAGAGAGGGAGAGAGGGACTTGTAAATTTAAATAAAAATAATTCACAAACATCTATAAAAATCCATAAATAAAAATATTGCCATAAACATCCATAAATAAAAATACTCTCACAAACATCCATAAATAAAATACTTCCACAAACATCATAAAAATACTACCACAATCATCCATAATAATCTACCACAAATATCCATATAAATACTGCCACAAACATCCATAAAAATACTACTGCTACAATCATCCATGAATAAAAATACTGCCACAATCAACCATCAATCACAGCAGCATCCATGATCCATCTCCATGATATGCTTGAATCTGGGATTCCTGGAAAAAAAAATGCCCAAAATGAGGGAAAAACTCTATTAATACAAACAGATGTCAAAGAAAATATTAGCTAATAAGAACTATTGTTTGGATACAAGTCCTTACCAGTTCACGCCAAATAAGTATGCATTATCATCCATCAAGTCAAAGTTATAGTTGCATCACCACAATCATTGTTAGTAGCTGAAAAAAAACACATTTAACAAATGAACAAATCAATAAACTTAATCATCATTCATAATGTTATTATTATTATTGTAATTAAATGATATAAGGGAATTTAAAAGGTTGTTACCTGATTCGATCTTCTCAAGGTCAATTAAGTTCTCTTCAACATCAATTGAAACCGGTGTCTGTCGTAGCCAATCTTGTGTACATACCAATGCCTCTACCATCTTAGGTGTCAAAGAGCTACGGAACTGGTCTAAAATCCTACCACCGGTGCTAAAAGCACACTCTGAAGCAACACTTGAGACAGGAATCGCCAAAACATCCCTTGCCATCTTATTTAGAATCACAAATCGTGTACTATTGACCTTCCACCAATTCAAGATGTCAAAAGAATTGAGTTCATCCTCCTTCTCAATACCTTCCAACAAATATTTGTCTAAGTCAGATGTCACATGGAAACGCTCCTCCTCTTCTAATGCATTATGAAAACCCCTTTCTGAAAATTCACTGTCATCATCATCTATTGATGAACCATCAAAAGAGGTTGTAGATGAATCAACTCTCACTGTACTACTTGTCGACCCCTGCATTTGGTAATGTCTCAAGAGACGATCCATGACATTTTTAATCCTCTCAATTTTCTCTTCCACCTCATGTTGAGAATATAATTTTGAATAGCAATATTTCACATATCTCAACTTAAATCGTGGATCAAGAACACGAGCAACAACCAACATAATATTCATTTTGTCAGTGCCACTACCACCCCAATATTTGTCAAATTTTTCTTTCATTGCCAATGACATATCCCGAATCATGTCATCTTCACTTCTTGACCACTTGTTCAACTGTGATTCAATCACACTAATCTCTTTGAAGTAAAGATTTGAAGTAGTAAAAAGAGACCCAGACAATCTTGTAGTTGCATTATAAAAAAACTCCAACATCTTGCATAAAACTTTAGCTCTCTCCCAATCTTGAGTAGTTGGGACCCCATCCTTGCACTCCATAGTAAAGTTTGGGTCTCTATCTTCTACACATTCAAAAGCTTTTTGAAACTCCAAAGCAGTTTGCAACATAAGATATGTAGAGTTCCAACGAGTAGAAACATCTAAACTCAAAGCTTTCTTACACTCAATCTTTTCTTGCTTATAACACAATCTAAACTGTTGTGACCTTGATGGTGAACTCCTTACATACTTCACTACAGAACGAACTCTACTTACAACATCTCCACAATCCTCAAGACCTTTCTTGACAATCAAATTCAAAATATGGGCAGCACATCTCATATGAAAAAACTCACCACCCAACAATAACCCATTTTTCTTATTAAATCTTCTCTTTAAATTTCGAATTGCAACATCATTACGCTTGCATTGTCCACAGAAATACTACACGCTTTATCCAACCCCCAATCAATCAAACACAGCTCAAGGGCATTACTAATTGCTTCACCAGTATGTGGTGATGGGACTACGCAAAAGTTAATGATTTTCTTTTGCAATTTTCAATTTCGGTCAATGTAATGTGCTGTGAGGCACAAATAACCAAGATTTTGGATAGAAGTCCACATATCTGTGGTGAGGGACACCCGTTGAGCAGTTCTCTTAAACAAATCTTGCAACTTCTTTTTCTCCCCCAGATACAATTGCAAGCAATCTTGTGCCACAGTATTACGGGTCAAAGTATTAAACCTAGGCTGTAAAGCCTTACAAAAATCTCTAAACTCGTCCCGCTCTACAAATATAAATGGTAATTCATCCATAATAATCATGCGAGCAAGCGCATTTCTACACAATTCATAATAAAATTTCCAAGCTAAGATACTAGTGATTGTACTCTTACCATCACTCGTGTCAACTTTAAAATCCAAAAGTTTTTGCTTGTTATTTTTTTCACTACTTGGACACAGAAGACATCTATCCAAATGTCGTTTTAGTGAACTAGTACCATGTTCACTTGCACAACCAAATTCCTTGTGGCAATACTTGCATGTACACTTAGTAGCTTTTGAACCACTAGGAGGTATAACTTTAGTGAAGTGATTCCAAACACTAGATGACCCTATAGTGAGGGGATTAGAAGATACCTCAGACGCATTAGAGTTTGGTTGTGCCTTTGTAGAGTTTGTCACAGGATCCTTAGAGCTTGATTCAACTGGATTTGAATTTGGATGATTTGAACTTGAGTTTGGCTGCCTTGGATTTGAGTTTTCCTCCATTGAGATCTGTACAAATTCAAAAATCCAGACATGTGTAAGATCTTTGAAACAATAAGTTGAAGAAAATAGTGAAGAAGAAGGAGACTTGCTCTGTATGATTGATACATGGTGTGAGTGATGAGCTCCCACTCAGATTGATACATTAATGAAGAAGAAGGAGACTTGCTCCCACTCAGATTGATACATCAAAGGGAAGAACGTGTAATTAAGACAAAGTACAGGGGAGGGGATGTAATTTTCCCTAAGTTAAATTAATTTACTAGTGTAAATTTACTAGTAAACACTAGAAAGTGGTGCCAAAGTCTGATACTTTGATTCTATATCTATCATCTAAGAGTATAACAAAACAAATCCTTTAAAAAAAATTAAAAGTGATCTCATCATAGTTTCTTGTAAATCTAACCTACCCTTTTATGATTATTGGTGATTTTAATGAAGTCCTAAGCCAAGATGATAAATTCGGGGGTACCCCTTTCATTCTAACTTCTCCTTTTGCTGCTTCCCTTAACTCCATCATTTATGATTTCTGTTTAGAAGAAATCTATCCTACAGGACCCTGGTTTACTTGAAGAAATTGTAGGAAACCACCTAACTGTGTACTTGAACACTTGGATTATTTACAGTATCAAGCACGGGATACTTGTTTCAAATAATATAATAGACAAGTTTATTAATTCAATTCACATTGTATATACATATATACAGTTATGCAATGAAACACCTTTTATTTTATTTATTTATTGTTAATTTCTGCGACAACATATTCCAGAACAGAGGTTATGGGAGTGGGGGTCCATGGCCTCACCAACTATTAAACAAGAAGAAAAACCAATTATCAGATTGCTTACATTCAATGTATAGATTTTCAACTATTAAATTTAAAAAATAAATAAAAGAAACTATCATTTATTTTAATATATTTCCCCATTTCATTACAAGTCAAGTTATGATAATCATAGGGTATAAATATGAATTCCATATTGGCTCATCTTACTTCCCAGAGGAGTTCCAAAGCATCTTCTAACCTCTTTAATTACCCCTAAAACAAAAGTTTCAATCCTATCAATTACCCATACAACAACAGATTAAACAATCATGTTGGCCCTTTCTTCTTCTACTTCTTCTTTGTATCCAACTACCTATGGCTACTGGCCTTTGGAAGAAAAAAAGATGAGCCAAGAAGGCCAGCAGAATTCATGGACAGCCAAAGACCCTTTCTTGAATTGCAATTCTGAAGAAACTGAAGCTTTAGATTCACCACCATCTTTACAATTCCCTTCATTGCAACCCCATTTGGATTCTTTTCCTTCCAGTGCCATTACCAATATTGATCCATCCTTAATCAAGAAGCTGAATCATAATGCCAGCGAACGTGATCGCCGCAAGAAATTAAACACTCTCTATGCTTCTCTTAGATCAATACTTCCAGGGGCTGATCAAACGGTACTTTAAAAAAAAATTAAAACTTTTCTTAATCTAATTGCCTTTGGTTATGCTTTAGTTCCCAAAGTTCTAATGGTATATTTTTCAATTGGGTAAAATTGCAGAGGAAACTAAGCATTCCGGCGACGATTTCTCGGGTTTTAAAATACATACCTGAGCTGCAAAAACAAGTTGAGAAGCTGAAACAGAGAAAACAGGACATCCTATCAAGTATTCACAAGAAAGGAGATCAAATCCACATCGATACTAATCAAAGTAATGGGATTGTTCGAAGATCATTACCAAGTGTTTCGGTGAGTCAAATTGAAGAAAGAGAAGTAATGATTCAGATATGTGGGAGTCAGAACATGAGAAGTTCACTGTCAGAGGTTTTGCTTAATTTGGAAGAAGAGGGCCTTGAAGTGTCTAATGTTTCAGCCTCTGCTTCATCAAAGGTGAGTGTTTTACAATCTACATCTTCGAGTCTACTTTCTTTCTCAATCATGATTCATTGAAGACAATAAATTGATTTTGAGTAGTTCTTTAAATAGAATTCCTCATTATTAGTATGGAATCTAATTAGAACTCATATTTGATTGAACAGATAAGAGAAAATCAACAAGGGTTGAATTGTCAGATGTTGAGTCAGAAACTGCTGTCAATGTGTGAGAGCAAGGAAGAGTTGTTTTTCTGATGCAAATGCTTAATTTTGGCCAAACAAACTAACAACACAACCTTAGGTTTTGCAAGAAGAGATCAGAGGAGGAGGAGAACAGAGGACTATGCAGGCATGACTATGATGATGATGATGCTGATGATGATTCATGGAACCTCTCATTTCTTGTACTAGTACTACTACTACTACTACTACTACAAATACCAAAGTCTTTATTCCCTCACCATGTATACTCTGATTAACTTAAATTAACTTTTGTAAATTAAATTAGCTTCTATTCTACAGTCATAGATTTCTTTCAGATTATAATTTCTATCTCTTTTCTATCCACAAATACCTCTACAGTGCCTTTCATTTTTAAGTCTAAACTTAACCACACAATGAGTAGTTACAACATTACTCTGTGTCAAAGGGCAGAACCAAGTACCATCTTATAAAGATACATCGATTGGAACTTTAAGAATAGCATGCATAATATTTGAAGGAAATAAAGAAGATAGCAAATTGTACTTCTTAACATTCCTAGAAATGAGATCTTTAAGGACAGGGCTGAGGAATCCACGCATACTAGCAGCACTGTTGCGAGGATGGGGAAAGACCCAAATAAGAATGAAGTGCTGAATATTAGAACATACCTTGAGTCCTTGATGCGAATTTGGGAAGGAGGAACCGAGGAAGAAGAAGGCTGCTAGTCGTCGAGCGGCGGCTTTCTCAGCTTCTCGTGGATGAAGAAGAAGAATGGGAAGACTGAAAATGTGAAAAGTGAAAACAAAAAGGGAATATGGCCATATGGGATTAGGGTTATTTATCACTCTTAGGGGTATTTTGGTATTTTCAGCCATATAAAGGCTTATAAAGAATTCAGGGTCGGGTCAGGCCCGGGCCGGGCTAGGCCCGCCATGTTGAGCCCGACCCGACCCGACCCTGCCAGGGTCAGCCAAAATCTCAACCCTGACCCGCCCTTCGGGCTAGCAGATCAGGGTCGGGTTCGGGCCGGGCTCAGGGCGGGTTCGGGCGGGTTCGGGCCAGCCGGGTATTATTGACACCCCTAGTAAACACTTGCCCTTTTTGTTTCCATTAATACCTCTCCTCATCTTGTAAATTGCAAACATGGGACAGATGGTTACTTCTCGCTAGGGCTGCAAGTTTATCCCTGACAACCCAAGCCCGCCTTGAGCCTAGATAGGGCTTGGGTTGAGATACCCTAACCTTGAGGGCGGGTCAGGGTTGGGAATTTTCGTTGCTGCTCTAAGTCAGGGTTGGGCCGGGTTAGGGTTGAGGCCTTGGGTAGAGCCCGGCCTAACCCGACCTTGTCGTCTTCTTCTTCCCAACCTAGCCAACCCATGGATCTCCCTTCCCCTCCCCCCCCCCCCCCATGGTCAGTGACAATCAGGGTCAGCCAGCCCGACCCTTTGGGCGGGTCAAGGTAGAATTTTTCTGGTCCCAAGTTAGGGCCAGGCTGGGTCTAGGCCCAACTAAGGGGACTCAGGGTTGGGTTGGGTTTTTAAAAGGCAAGGCCCAACCCGACCCTTATAGCCCTATCTCTCAGGCGTACGTGCAGATGAACTGGACTCACTAAATTGACCATTTCAAACATTGGATTTGCCATGGAAAGCAAGACTTGAGATCAAGTCTTGGCAATAATAGGGCTTAGACATTTTTTTTGATGAATAAGACTTAGACATTACCAACTAAAGTTGGCAAAAACTTTTTTGCATTTATCAAGATTTGCCACTCTTTACTCATTGGAAATTAAATTAAGCAAGCACTCGAAAGTCTGCTTCACATTACAAAAGTCCATTTTATTATACTTGAAAGTTTTAAACAAACAAGATTCTAGTTAAGGATGAAGTGATAGTCAAAGCATGCACACAGAGGGGGATCGGAGAGAGAAAGAGTTCTAATGTGATGGTGGTGATGCCAAAAGCTTCTCCCTAAGACTCTTGAAAAAGGAGAACATCTGATCAGGATCAGGCAGGTTGTCTCTAATAAGAGGGAGTTGCTTGAAATTATGAATCCAAGCATGCAAGCGAGGGAAGGTATGGGGTTCAATCAACTTAACCCCTGCTATGTCTTCCATCACTCCCAACCAGTGACCCAACACTCCCAAGACCAAGTCCACATATCCGATGCTTTCTCCACCCAAAAATTTCTTATCTCCAATAAGGCCCTGCTCTTCGATAATTCTCAATATTTCCAAGCTCTCTTTATTGGCTACAGCTTGTTCTTCACCTGAAGTAATAAAGAACTTCCACAAAGTAATAGCCTGTAAGTGAAATTAAGAAAAGAAAAAGGCACCAATTAACTAATATTAGATCTTCATCCCCCCTTGCAAACCAAACCATTTTAGAATGAAGATGATATATGCTAATTAATTGTTACAAATTACCTTGTCGTCGTAGAATTTCACCCAAAATCGAGCAATGGCTTTCTCATAAGGATCAGTTGGAAGCAGGGGGTTCTCAGGCCAAGTCTCTTCGATGTATTCAAGGATGACCAAAGACTCTGCTATTGGTTTTCCATCATGAACAAGCACAGGGATTTTCTTGTGAACCGGGTTGTACTGCAACAGTAACTCACTCTTGTTGGAGAGATCTTCTTCTATGTATTCATATTCTATTCCCTTCAGTTTGAGAGCCCATAAAACCCTGTAGCTATATCCACTTAGCGAAGTTCCCAACACCTTAACTTCTCCCATGTTTTTAAGAACTAATATTTGGATGTGTATGGATGATTTCCTATTCCCACCCCTCCTCCAAAAGAAATGTTTTATAGTGATTGAGATTCAGAGTTTTCTTCTTTGACAAGCTTGAAATATGTAATTAATTATTTTATGGATTGATGATGGATGGACTGCTCTTGCTTTGCTTGGGCAGCAAGCTTGAAATATGTAATTAATTATAGTTTTCTGTTTTTTAATTTTAATATAATAAGGTTAGTTGACCAAATCAGCATCTCGAAATCATCTTTGAAAAAGTTGAAAAATGTAGAATGTGGGTCGCTTGGAGGTGGGCTTAGATCAGTCCGAAGGGATTGTTGGAACTTTGGAAACTAAAATTTAATTGGTCGTATGCCCAACCCACCCAGCCCATCCAAACCCAACCAAAGGAAAATACTTCAAGCTAGATATGGGCTTGAATTTTCTTTGGGTTGAGCTCAAGTTTGGTTGGGCCAGGATTGTATTCACACAAGTTTGTGCCTGCATGACACGCCTTCAGGTTAAGAGGTGGCAATTTCTAACATCACCTGGCAACCCGACATGATATTAGTTGGGCTAAGGTTTGCCTTCCAAAAAATGAGAGTGGATTGGTACTCCGGAGAGTAAAGGAAGGGAACATTGCAGGAACCATAAAAAAAAAATCTGAAAATTTGTGTCTAGGCTAAAAAACAGTATTCAAACTAAGTGGGCATATTCAAGATACTTGAAATCGGATTCAATTTAGACGGTTACTTGTCCAACTGATGCATCTTTAGTTTGAAGGAAAATTTTGAAGTATAGACACCTTGTTAGAGACATCATTCGTTCAAGCCTTGATGATGAATGTGATACCTACTTGTGGCTTGACAATTGTGATCCAAATGGTGTTCTTATTTCTAGATGTAGGGATTGAATCAAATATTATTTCTAGATCGACTGTGACCCAAATGGTGTTCTTATGTCATCAGTCTTTTCTTTTGCCTCCTTCTTTGTTGTTTTTACTTATACATAGCACCCCTCCACGGTTCTGCTTACCTTTCTCTACAGATCATGTTGGGTTTTGGGCTCAATTATTATGACTAGATTTATTGGGTCCATATTAATTTACTTAAAGGGGATTTAATCCAGACCGTCCATTGTGGGGATGGATTAGGTCAGGGGTTTATTTATAGTAATCCTGAGTCCCTGCCGTTGCCCATTGTATTCTTGTAACTTGACTCACGAAAGTTACAAAGGAAAAAATACTTGGGAGGAGATAGCAAAAGGCTTAGGACAAAGGAAGAACCCAAGAGGGTAGCTCAGTTGGTTAAAGCTTCAAGGATCTACATAAAATGAGAGAAAAAGTATGTAAATCAGTCTCATTTCATTCATTATTCCATTGATTGTATCCTAGTACATGTGAAGTGAAGATCCTGTTAATGGGTTGATTAGTTAACTTAACAAGTAGCATCAGAGTTAGACCTTCGCATGCTAGAATCGATGTATTTTTGTATTGGTTGAATCATTGATAATAGTTTGATTCGGATTCGTCACCAATGTTTGATTTGTCTCCGTTGAGTTATTTTGGATGCAATGATGCAAGCCTAATAATGAAAATTTGCTCAATTCAAAAAAAATAATTTGTAAAAAGCATACTAGCATGACGTGTTGCGTCAGAGGGAGCACATGCATTGGGTACCTTTTCCCTTCTAAACCTGATTTTCCTCTCAGAGTCTCGGAACTTTAAAGGTTTTCAAAATAAACAAAAAATAGGATTTGGGCCGATGCTGCTGCGAACCAGAAGTATTAAAAATAAAATATATAAGAAATATGGAAGAAGGTTCGGCCGGTCGGTGGGATTTTCTGGCTAGTAATTGGTCTTCGGTGATGGCAAGGCCTGGGGAGAACAAGGTAATCGTCGGTTACCGCAGTATTTTAAAAAAAAAAAAAAAAAAACCAGAAGCGGTTTTGGGTTCTTGGCCGACAGGAAGAGGGATTATTCCGGCTATTGATTGGTTGGATTTGGGTTCTTGAAGGCGGCCGGGTTGAGTATGAATATGAACCAAGATAAACATCATGCTGATTCCCCCTCTCTCTGCTCTTCCTCCTCCTTTATCAAATTTGGATTTTTTGTGTATTCTGATGGCGATTGGAAGCCTAACTCATAGTGTGGTGGCATGGGTGTCTCTATCCACGGGGTTCGTCGGGAGTTTGTGGTTGCTATGTGTAGATCAGGCCGCGGTTTTTCTGTTTCGTCAATGGAGGCTGAAGCTCTCAGGGATGGATTGCTGTTGGCTAGGAGTCTGTCAGTACAACACCTTTATTGCTTTTTCGATTCTCTAGGCCTTTTGTTGTGCCTTAATAATTTTGCTAAGGCCCCTGATTGGGCAACTGATGTATTAGTTCAGGATATTTTTTCATTGTATATGAGTTCGTTAGTGTAAGTTTTAGCTTTGTACCCCATTCAAGTAACGGTGAAGTTCACATTCTAGCTAGGGGGCTTCTTTGGTTGGTTTGTCTAAGCTCTGGTGGATTGAACCACCTCTCTTTCTTGTAAATCTTGCCATCTTAAGTCGCAGGAAAAGCTATTTTAGATTTTTCAAAAAATCACTCGGTAGAGGCGTTTCTCCACCTTCTTTGGTAGAAAAGAAAAAGAAAAAAGGATAGTAGTACCACATATAAAACATACATTTGAAACAGTATAGAGATTTGAATCTAAGGATTATGCTATAACAAATTCGTTTCATCAGTTGTTGAGGATTTCAGTCAAGACAGTGATTCAACTGTACGTTCCCAATGCTTGAAGCCATGACATAGAGTGATTGTGATCAGAATGGTCCATGTCCAAGAAAATTATTAATAATAATAATAAAAAAATGGGAAAAATTTCTCTGTCCGGGAGTGTGGCCTATGCCAGCACTCCCAAGAATGTATCTCTCTCCTCCACATGTGAAAAGACATCTCTGCCCCCTTGTTTTAAGGAGGAGAGAGATAGATACATGGGAGTGCTGGTGTAGGCCACACTCTCGTACAATAAACTGCTTCCCTAAAAAAATTGGGACTTATATGTATTGGATAATTTGATCAAGTTAGACTATCTTAATCTGGATTGCCCAGTTGATCCATTTCTAGTGCTTGAAACCATAGAAAGCTATAGATTTGCAGGCATAGTGGGCTATCCAGACCAAGTGCCATGGGATTGGATAGGCCGGATAGGCCAAAAACCCATTCCATGGCTTAATAACAAAAGGATATGTTTCCTTCGCCCACCTTGGAGAGAAAACCTCTTAATCCATGGGATCTGATCCTTTGATTGGACTAAGAAAGAGTATTTTAGACATTCAACAATATGCTTGAGTTTATGTCAAATCATCTCTTCATGAGGTGTAGTGTGACTGAAAACTTTCTTCTTTGGAACATTGGAATTTTGCCAACAAAGGTAAGACTCGATCTCAAGCCTTGGCAACAATAGGACTTAGACATTACCAACTGATCTACTTGACTCCTTTTCGGAATTAGAATCATATTTGGGTGGCCATAACTTAGGCAATTCTTAATTGTAAACTTCTTGAATCAGAATCCTCTAATAAAAAAAAAAAAAACTTAGAGGATTAGAATCCGAATCAAACAAAGCCTAAAGTCAGCAAGCGCTTATATCATTTAGCAAGATTTTTCACTCTTTACTCTTGGGAATTAAATTAAGGATCCAAATTCGTAAAAAAAAAAGGGGTAATTTACACATACAATCCCTGAGGTTTCACAAAAGGATGATTTTATCCTCTAGTTTTGGAAAATTCTGCGTACCCCCTGAGGGTTACAAACGGTAACAAATAAACCCATTCCATCAGTTTATGACTAACACTGTTAAAATCAAAATGTAAAGTGACAAAAATGCCCCTTCAAGAAAAAAAAAAAAAAAAAAAAACCTGCAACTCAGCTTCCCCAAATCGATAAAATCGATTTGGGGAAGATGAGTTGCAAGTATCTTTGTAGGGAACACCATGGAACCAAATCGAATTTTCGATTTGGGGAAGATAAGTTGCAGGTATCTTTGTAGGGAACACCATGGAACTGATCCTGATTCACTCTCCTTCCTTTCCCTCTTCCATTTGCTTTAGGTTTGAACCCATTTGTATCTGTGTTTCTAGCTTTTGTTTTTAACTCTACGATTAGCTTTGTTTTTGTTCAGAATCTAGGGTTTGTTAGTGGGAAAATATCATCCCCCTGTCCTCTAAGTATCCATAATATCAATCTAATCCCTAAGTTTTGAATAATGACAATGCCGTCCCCTAATTTCCCAAGATTCTATACCCTAAGTGTTAAAAAACACCATTAAATGATGATGTGGCATGTACAAAATTTCTAAAACCCCAAAACACCCTTAACCCAACACAACCCAACCCTAACCTAACCTAACCTAACATTCTCTCTCCTCTGTCACTCCTCCCCATCCCTCGTTTCTGTCTTTCTTCCCCCCTGATATTCTCTCTTTGTTCTAAAATGAATAGAATTTGAGTGCTTCCAATTCAAAGAATATTTGTAGGGATTACTTAGAAGTAATAATATGTGTCATTAGAGTTGCAACAGAGAACTTAAAATCCAGTCAAGGAGCGGTAGAGAGACGAACTGAGAAGGGAGAAAAGATAAAGCTTTGGGTCGCTTCAGTTGCAGTGATGCTGAAACTCCAGAGTTAAAAATTGGAGTCAAAAGCGCAAAGGAATCACGAATCCACTAAAATTATTTTTGGAAATTTCCTCTCTTTCCTTCCAGTTCCACCCAATAGAAACCTGATCCTACTTTAATCGTGTGTATATTGTGTATTGTCCCCACACTTTCATTGTCGTTAAACCAATAACTACACTTTCCTTTCTTCCAAGTTCCAATCACCACACAGCAGAGAAACGGAGAGAGAGGAAATTTCTCTGGTTTTTTTGTTTTCTCTTAATCGTCTCCAACTGTGGCAGAATTTTAGTTAGAAGAATAATAATAATGAGGAAGATTGAATGGAGCAGCTTTGGAGGATTCAGAGCGTTGATTCATCTATTGGTGCCGTTGTGGTTGCAGTTCATCGCGGAAGAGAGAGAAGAGTTGCTGTGAATCGATTTGGGAAGGTCTGGTGAGAGAGGAGAGGGGAGGTGAGGGTGCGCCGGCAGTGAGAGAGGGAGGCGTGAGAAAGGATACCGTCGCCGGTCGTCGCCTGGAATACCAAGGGTTATAAAGATGAGTTGAAAGAGGGAAGCCAGAGGGGAGGCTTGAGAGAGTACTGAGTTGGTTCCCTTTCTTCTTTTTATCTCTTGCACCAAACCAATCTACGGCTTGAGGTTTCGCCGGAGAAGAAGAGTTGCAGGTGTGACGGAGGTGGTGTTCACCGGAGAAGAAAGAAAGAGAAACGAGGGACGGGGAGGAGTGAGAGAGGAGAGAGAATGTTAGATTAGGTTAGGTTAGGGTTGGGTTAAGGGTATTTTGGGGTTTTAGGAATTTTATACATGCCAAATCATCACTTAATGGTGTTTTTTAATGGTTAGGATCCGATTGATAGAATCTTGAGAAAGTAGGGGAGGGCATTATTATTATTCAAAACTTGGGGATTGGGTTGATATTATGGATACTCAGAGGGGAGGGGGATGATATTTTCCCTTTATTAATTGTTACAGTTTTCAAAATTGCAGTTTAAGTTCAAAGAGTAATAACTAATGGGATTTTATGCTGCTTTGATCAGGTTAAAAAATTCTGGATTCGTGAGATGGGTTGTCATTCACGCAAGGTCACTAGAACTACGAACGATGGGGGTGGATTTGATCCTGTATCGAGCGCAAATGCGAAACTTCCCGGAGTTGAGTTGTGGGCTGTCTTCGATGTCCCCCTGATCAGGTCGATTCAACCTAAAAAAATCTGACCCACACCTTCTCGGGTCTCTTCTGTGCTTCGATTAACTTCTTGGAATCATCTACTGCTTATGCTTCTCCACATTGGAGCTTTCGACCATTCTCGGGTACCCTTAGATATGATGCTCTGCCACGGGAGGTTGTTTTTACTAAGAACCTAACTCCCTGGTGGAAGTTGCTCCCTTGTCGAGACAAAGCTGGGCTTGCTGTTCTAATGGACAGACCTTCTATCTATAGCCTGCAACTCATCTTCCCTAATCGATTTGGGGAAGATGAGTTACCCAAGTTGCTCCCTTGACGTTGCAGGTTTTTTTTCTTCTTGAAGGGGCATTTTTGTCACTTTACCTTTTGATTTTAACAATGTTAGTCATAAACTGATGGAATGGGTTTATTTGTTATCGTTTGTAAACCTCAGGGGGGTACGCAAAATTTTCCAAAATTGGAGGGTAAAATCATCCTTTCGTCAAACCTCAGGGGTGGTATGTGTAAATTACCCAAAAAAAAAAATAAATTAAGGATCCAGATCTTCTACGGTGCACTGCCTATAGCGGTCTGAGCGGCGCAGACACAGGGCGCAACGCAATGACCATCTTACCCCCGTTCGGGCAAGGCGCTCAAATAGGGGTAAGGCGGTCATTGTGCTGTGCACTGTGTCTGCACCGCTCAGGCTGCTATGGGCAGCGCACCGTAGAGGATCTGAATTGTTAAATTAAACAAGCACTCCAAAGTCTGAATCACATTACTAAAGTCCATTGTATTATACTTCAAAGTTTGAAACGAGAGAGAGAGAGAGAGAGAGAGAGATCTAATGTGATGGTGGTGATGCCAAAAGCATCTCTCTGCGACTCTTGAAAAAGGAGAACATTTGATCAGGAGCAGGAAGGTTATCTTTAATAAGAGGGACTTGCTTGAAATTATGAATCCAAGAATGCAAGCGAGGGAAGGTATGGGGTTCAATCAACTTAACCCCTACTACATCTTCCATCACTCCCAACCAGTGACCCAACCCTCCAAAAGCCAAGTCCGCATATCCGATGGTTTCTCCACCAAAAAATTTCTTGTCTCCAAGCCCCCCATGCTCTTCGATAGTTCTCAACATTTCCAAGCTCTCTTTAGTGGCTACAGCTTGTTCTTCACCTGAAGTACTAAAGAACTTCCACAAACTACTACCCTGCAAACCAAAACATTAATTAGTTTTTAATTAAGATAAATAAATTTGGAATTGAAGAAGATGCATATATGCTTGCTTGGTTACTTACCATATCGTAGTAGAATTTCGCCCAAAATCGAGCAATGGCTTTCTCATAAGGATCAGTTGGAAGCAGTGGGTTCTCAGGCCAAGTCTCTTCGATGTATTCAAGGATGACCAAAGACTCTGCTATTGGTTTTCCATCATGAACAAGCACAGGGATTTTTTTGTGAACTGGGTTGTACTGCAACAGTAACTCACTCTTGTTGGAGAGATCTTCTTCTATGTATTCATATTCTATTCCCTTCAGTTTGAGAGCCCATATAACCCTGTAACTATATCCACTTAGCGAAGTTCCAACCAGCTTAACTTCTCCCATGTTTATAAAAACTAATTAGAATTCCTGTACAACAAAAGAAATGTTTTATAGGTGATTGATTTAGAGTTTTCTTCTTGGACAAGTAATTAATGGATGGAGTAGTCGTGCTTGGGCAGCAAGCTTGAAATATGTAATAAGGTTAGTTGACCAAATCAGCATCTCGAAATCATCTTTGAAAAGTCGAAAAATGTAGAATGTGGTTCGCTTGGAGGTGGGCTTAGATCAGGCCGAAGGGATTGTTGGAACTTTAGAAACTAAAATTTAATTGGTCGTATGCCCAACCCACCCAGCCCATCCAAACCCAACCAAAGGAAAACACTTCAAGCAGGAGATGGGCTTGAATTTTCTCGGGTTAAGCTCAAGTTTGGTTGGGCCAGGATATTATTCACACATGTTTGTGCCTCCTTCAAGTTAAGAGGTGGCAATTTCTAACATGACCTGGCAACCTGGCATGATTTCAGTTGGGCTAAGGTTTGCCTTCCGAAAAATGAGAGTGGATTGGTACTCTAGAGAGTAAAGGAAGTGAACATTGCCGGAACCATAAAATAAATCTGCAAATTTGTGTCTAGGCGAAAAAGTATTTAAATTGAGTGGGTATGTTCAAGATACTTGAAATCGGATTCAATTTAGACTATTATTTGTGTTGATCCCAGGTTGACACTGAGAGAGGGGTGAATCAGTGTTCATAAAAAATAATTCCTAAATTTCAATTGTTGCGTGTGGAAACCTCCGATGCTTGGTTCGCCCACAGATGAGCCTATAAAGACCAAGTGATGAGCACAAGAGAGCCGGTGTGGTTCCGGCCTAGGACTCTCCGATGCTAAAGTTAGATCACCAGTGCAACAACGTAACAGCTAATAAAAGTGAGATGAGCAATAGAGCTCCATACCTTAGTATTTATAGAGGGAGATGAGGCGGTTGGAGGAGTCCTACTGTGGTAAGAGTCCTTGTTTGGTAAGGCTCCGTGGAGTGGAGAGTTTCTTTCGGGGTTGGACTCTTATTAAGGTAAGAATCCTAATGGGAGTGTGATTCGGTATCGTGATGAGATCGTGACACGATTCTTATCTTGTGATTCTCGGGTGGTGCTGACGTGGCACCATGATCTCCGGTGGGGCGTTATGGTAGCCTTCGTGGAGAGCTCGGCCTCGGCCTGTATGACTTGAGGGTTATCATTAGTTGTGTGAGCTTGGCCGCGCTATGGTGCTCCAATCGAGGCCGACCTGCATAGGCTCGAACCATGGGGTCGGCGGGCGTGCAGCTCAATCGTGATGGGGATCTTTGGGTAAGTACTGATCTGTCGTGCCATGCGGCCAGAGATTGGCCGAAGAGCTCGGCCTCGTCGGACCCGTACGAGTTTGGCTTAGCGTCCGGTTGACTTGGATGTGCCTGATGAGCTCGGCCAAGCAGTAAGGTTTGTCGAAGATCGGGTCGGCCCGATCTTCCGCTGAGCTAGGTTCGGTTCTTGGAATGACCTCGGCTCGGCCATGTGGCAGCTTCTGATTGGTGGGGTGTTTTATACCTTATCACAGGCCCCCCCACTCATCAGGGATCCGCTCAGCACTGATGAGTGAAGTTTCCTGGTCTGCTCGTCTGAAGGATTCTTGCGGCCGAGCCAAGCTCATTTTGTCGAAGATTTGACATTGTACGGTCTGACAGTTGGGCGTCAGTGCCACATCAGCAGAGTCATTATGGCAGGCTCGGGAATTCGAATCATCTTTTAATCTGGACCGTTGAATTATGCTGAGCTCTCCTTGGTCGTTGGATCAGTTTAGCCCAAGAGTTATAAATAGGCGACTCCTCCCTGTTCATTCTTCACTGCTCCAAGTTATTGACTTCTCGGCAAGCTCGGATTTCTCAGCTCTGCAGCGTTTGGTACTTTCTTGTTCGTGATCAGCTCGACTTTTGCTTCGTTCGTGTTCAGCTCGTCTTCACCTCTTCTTCAACCAGTAAGTCCTCTCGGCCTAGTATGTCAGTTGGTAGTAGTCACATGGGCGAGCTGCTCGCCGGGGTGGCAGAGGGTGCTAGTCCGAGCCGAGAGCTCTCCGCTCGTTCTCCCACAGTAGACTTGTTGGGCTCGACTTTGGACGAACCTGATGTAGTGGAGCCTCGTCAGGCCGAGGTTGCCGAGCCTCCGTTGTCCCTGGAGTCTGGCCTTGTGGCCCAACCAATTACCGGGGACCGAGCCCAGAGCTCTGGATCGTCCTCGTCTGATGATGAGGAGTCAAGTGAGGGCGATTCTTCAGAAGTGGGGGTTGGTTTAGTCAGCTCGTCCGTTGACTCCCCTGAGCCCGAAGAAGGGAGTGTCGGCACCGTCCCGAGCATGATCACGGATGCCAACCTTAACTATCTCAGGATGACCTATGCCATCCCCGAGAACATCTTGCTCCGAGCTCCCAACCCAGGGGAGATGGCCTACTACATCAGGCCCGACGAGGTGGCTTTGTACGAGCTGCCTTTCAAGTACACGTTCAGGCTCCCTGCCCTCGGCCTGGTGGACCAAATCTTGGACCACTTCCACCTGTCCCCGGGTCAGCTAGTGTCGAACTCTTGGCTAGCCGTGTATGGCTTCTACGCCCTATTTTACGAGATGGGCCGAGGTGCAAGCGTGGCGCTTTTCTCTCGGCTCTTTTTCTTGAAGAAGTCTCCAGAGAAGGGGAGGTACTATTTCATCCGCCGATCTGGGAAGAGTGCGGCCCTGGGCGGTCACAAGTTTTTGGTCGGTACGCCGAGCTTCAATAAGTATTGGAAGCCTCGTTTTTTCTTTGCTTCCATTCCAAACAGCCCTCTCCGAGCCGAGTGGAAGGAGATCAACTTGAACTACGTCAACAGGGTACTGCCCCTGACCGAGAATGAGCTGACCTCGCTCGACCTGATCCCCTAGCGTCAGCCCCTCGATGTCTTCCAGCTTCAGGAGGAGGGGTTCCTTCAAAGGTGGCATATGACCCCTGGTAGGAGCCCAAGCCGAGCCCGTTTCTGTTGCCCGAGCTGACCCCTTTACTTAGTCTTCTTTTCTTTTTTGGTTTGTTTCTGACGTTTTGTCTTTCTTGCAGTGGTCGACCCTATTCCCCCAATGGATTCCGCTCGGCTTAGGGCCAAGACCATTGCGGACTGGAGGAAGAAGAATGCCGAGAAGAAGTCCCGGGGTGAGTTCTCCAAGGGCAAGGCTTTATTGCCGAGCCTATCAGACGCCGTGGTCGGCCTTGAGGCTGAGAAGAGCACGGACCCAGTGGGGTCTCCAAGGAAGGGAAAAGGTCGAAAGGGTGAGAGGAGCCCGCCGAGGGACACCAAACGTCAGAAGCACTCGGTCAATTTGACGAGTGGTGGTCTTACTGCCCGTGGCCTCACCCCCCAACATCTCCCGATATGTCTTGGGGAGGGCCTCGGCTAGCAACAATCTGGTGAGGTCGACCTGGCGCCTCTTCCTAGGGGACTCGACATTGACGTCGGCCTTGCATGCCAAGGAATGGCTGGACGCAAGTCGGCTATTGGCCGACAGGGAGAAGCTCGAGACGCTGTCCGACCCCGAGCTCCTCTCCACCTTGTTTCAGGACTTTAATATGGTAAGTTTCCTGTTCGGCTCTTGTGACTTGATCCGACCTGTGTAACCCGACCTGACTTTTGTTCTAATGCTTTCTTGCAGGGCTTCGCCAAGGCAGTAGAGACCATGCTTTGTTTTGAGCGGCTCTTGACCGAGAACCACTCCTTGGGCGTCCAGTGTAAAAAGGCTTACCAGGATGCTCAGGATGCCATTCAGAGGCGTCGAGAGACTCAAGAGAAGCTCACTGTCACCGAGGCCGAGGTGACCAAGCAGAAGGAGAAGGTCAAGGCTCTGCTGGCCCAAATCGACGAGGTGAGGGAGAAGGCCAAGGAGGACCTGACCTTGGCTCGGGATGAGGCGATCAATGACTACCTCCAATCGAAGGACTACGCTGATGTATGCCATGAGATCAGGAAGCCTCCTTATGCCGATGGTTTTAAGGTAGGCCGGACTAATCTCTTGGCCGAGATCAAGGCTGCCTATCTCGATCTCAATCTCAATCTCTTGCGATTTGACGATGATGCAACCACTTTTGCTGAGGAGTTGGGAGATGAGGAGGGCGCCGAGGTCATGCAGGCTCTGTCAACTGGTGACCCTACGCAGGACAACCCTCTCGCCCTCGATGCTGAGCCCCAAGACCCTTTTGCCGAGCATACTACCATGGAGGTCGCTGAGGTCGCTTCTAAGTCTGCTGCCGAGGAGATTGAGATGTAATTATTATTGTTTTTTATTTTTTGTTTTTTGTTTTTTTTGCTGGGCTGAACTGCCCACTTTGTAACCATGCCGAGTAGTCGGCTTATACTGAATGAAATCTCTTTTTCTCAAAATTTGTCTAAGTGTTTTAGCTCGGCAATTTTAGCCTTCTTTTCCTTGTGTATGTTGTTCCATTTGATGTTGTGGCCGAGCTGACGACCCGTTCCGTTAGCCGAGCTTAAGAACTTGGTTGTTTTTTGGCTATGCTTTACTGGGTCGTCGGTTCGGCCATGCCATGTCTGAGGTCAGGATGACTTTCGCCTTGGTTAATTAATTCGTTGTTCCCAGCGGTCAGATCAGATCAGCTACCACATAAGTGGCTGCGTGGCCGACCAGCCTCCCTGGCTGAGCGTAATGCCTTAGCTTAGTTTTAGACTTTGTTCAGCTCGACCATGGGGAGAGTTTGCTCTTGTTGGTTCAGACATCGGTCAGTCTTTGTTGGCTGGTCTTATGACTTGATTGTCGACCTATGAGGGTCAGCCAGGTCTATGAGGACCGGTCTTATGACTTTGATTTTGGAGCTTGCAAATATGTCAAGTGGTGGAGAAAGACTTTGTTTTATTGAATCAAATGTCAGGGCCGAAGCCGAATACAAGTATGCTCGTCATAAACCTTGCCGAGCAGGATACTTAAGCAAATTATTGAAAATTTTTTTTCAAAATTTTTGAGTTCCAAGGTCTCGGTACCTTCTTGCCCCCCGGAGTCTGCAAGCGATACGTCCCTGGGCGAAGTTGTTGGAGACTATGTACGGGCCTTCCCAATTTGGTGCTAACTTTCCTTGCTGCCTTGGCTGGGATGCGCTGAGTTTTTCGAGGATGAGGTCCCCTTGATGGAAGTGCCGCTCTTTTATTCTTGAGTCATAGTACTTTGCTGTCCTCTGTTGGTATGCCGTGTTCCGGAGTAGGGCATTTTCTTGAACTTCATCGAGGAAGTCAAGGTTGGCTCTCAGCCCATCTTCATAGGTCTTCTCATCGAAGTTGAGCCCTCGGTATGACGATGCCATAACTTTGACCGGGGTGAGGGCTTCGGTCCTATAAGTGAGGCAAAAAGGTCTCTCCCCGGTTAGTGTTCTTATCGTCGTCCTATATGCCCATAGGACACTTGGGAGTTCTTCCACCCATCTTCCTTTAGCCTCATCTAACCTTCTCTTAATGCCGACGCGTAATGTTCGGTTGGACACTTCTACTTGTCCATTTGCTTGTGGATGAGCTACTGAGATGGGTCGAAAGTCAATGTAGAAGTGCTCGCAGAACTCTTGGAAGGTCAGGTTGTTGAATTACGTGCCATTATCTGTGATGAGCACTTTTAGTAGTCTGAACTGGTAGATGACCTTATCTCGGAAGAACTTCTCCATGTTCTTCTCGGTGATGGTTGTCAGGGGCTCGGCCTCGACCCACTTAGTGAAGTAATAGATCGCCACCACCACGTACTTCCTATTTCCCGATGCCGGGGTGAAATCTCCGAGAATATCCATTTTCCACATAGCGAAAGGGATTGGCCTCAGCATTGAGGTCAGCTTTGTTGTTGGTCGGCTCAAAATTGGTGCAAACAGCTGGCACTTCTCGCACGTCTTCACATACCTCATGGCCTCTTCTTGCATTCATGGCCAATAGAATCCTTGCCGAAGTATCTTGTATGCCAGAGCTCGGCCACCCATGTGACTCCCTTATATTCCCTCATGTACCTCGGCCAAGGCGTATTCGGCTCCCTTCGGTCCGAGGCATCGGAGAAGAGGTACCGAGATTGCTCTTTTGTAAAGCACTCCGTCGATCATGGTGTGCTTGGTAGCTCGGATCTTGACCTTTCTTATTTCGTCTCGGTTCTCCGAGAGCTGGTCATTCTCCAAGTAGTTGACAATGGGGTCCAACCAGGTCGGCCCGTCCTCTTCAATGTGCTTTACGCTTTCTTCTTGCAAGGATGACTTCTCTAAGATCTCTATGTACACTGATCGGCTCAGATATTGGAGGTCGGCCCTCGGCCAACTTTGATAGGGAGTCAGCTACAGTATTCTCTTTTCTCCGTATTCGGGTCCTCTCAAAGTGCTTGAGTTCGAAGATCAGATCTCGTGCTCGGCTCAGGTAAGCTATCATCCTTTTATCTTTCGCCTCATAGTCTCTGTTGACCTGGTTGACCACGAGTTGGGAGTCTCCTCGCCCCTTCAACCGCTTTATGCCAATTGCCTTGCTGACTCGAAGTCCTGGTAGGAGGGCTTCATACTCGGCCTCATTGTTCTAGGCGGGGAACTTGAACCTTAGGGCATATTGAATCCGAAACCCCTCGGGGCTCACCAGGATCAGGCCAACTCCACTTCCTCTGGAATTGCTCGAGCCATCGACATTCATGGTCCAGGTTGGGTCGGTTTCAGCTTTTGTATTGGCATCTTCTGCTGCCTTATCTTCCTCGACCCCGAGGTCCGGCATTGTGTACTCGGTGATGAAGTCAGCCAGGGCTTGCCCTTTGATCGAGGTCTGTGGGCTATAGTTTATGTCATACTCACTCAGCTCGATCGCCCAAGTGATCAGCCGACCTGGCACGTCGGGCTTGTGCAATATCTTCTTAAGAGGCTGGTCGATCAGCACCGATATCGGATGAGCTTGAAAGTATGGCCTTAGCTTTCTTGCGGCCGTGACAAGGGCGAAAGGTATTTTCTCGAACTTGGAGTATCTCATCTTGGCGTCCACAAGAACATGGCTGATGTAGGATATAGGCTTCTGAGCTCGGCCTTCTTCCCTAACCAACACCGCGCTGACTGCCACTGGGGTGGCAGTTAAGTAAATTTGAAGCTCCACTTTTGGCTCGGGTAGGTTGAGAAGAGGCAGGTTCTTCAAGTATTTCTTCAGCTCTTCAAAAGCTTGTTGGCACTCGTTGAACCAGATGAAGTCCTTCGGGTTTTGGATGTTCTTGAGGGCCTTGAAGAATGGCAGACAATTATCGCCCGACCCTGACATGAATCGTGCCAACGCCGCAACTCGCCCGTTTAGCCTTTGTACTTCTCGGATCGTCCTTGGAGGGTTCATCCCTTGGATGGCCTTGATTTTTGCCGGATTGACTTCGATGCCTCTGACAGAGACCAGGAAGCCGAGGAACTTTCCCGAGGTCAGGCCGAATGCACACTTGGCGGGGTTCAACTTCATTTGGTTCTTCCTCAATATGCCAAAGGCTTCTTTCAGGTCGGCCAAGTGGTGCTCGACCTTCAAGCTCTTCACTAACATGTCGTCCCCGTAGACTTCCATGTTTCTTCCAATTTGCTTGCGGAATATATAGTTCACGAGCCGCTGGTATGTCGCTCCGGTGTTTTTCAATCCGAACGGCATGACCTTGTAGCAAAAATTTTCTTGGTCAGTTCGGAATGCCGTGTATGGCTCATCCTCCTTGTGCATCATGATTTGGTTGTAGCCAAAATATGCGTCCATGAAGCTCAGCATCTCGTGGCTTGCTGTGGCGTCGATCAAGAGGTCGATCCGAGGTAGTGGGTACTCATCTTTTGGACATGCCTTATTGAGGTCGGTGTAGTCGACACACATTCTCCAGTTCTCGTTCGACTTGGGGACCATGACGATTTTAGCCAACCAGGTCAGAAATTTTTCTTCTCGGATGAACCCTGATTGGCGGAGCTTCTCCACCTCTTCCTTGATCGCGGCATGCCGATCAAGGGCGTAGTTCCTTCTCTTCTGCTGGATCGGCTTTCGGCTCGGATCCACATGGAGTCGGTGGTCAGCTATATGCCTTGGTATGCCAGACATGTCGGCAGTCGACCAAGCAAAGACATCGGCGTTCGCCTTTAGGAAATTTCTGAGCTGATTCCTTTGATCCTCGCTCAGCAATGATCCAAGGTGGACCACCTTTGTTGGGTCTTCCTCGCTGAGGGGGAATGGGGTCAAGTCTTCCACGGGTCGTCCTCTCCTTTCGATGAGCTCATCCCACTGATCCTCAGGGAGGTGCTCGACGCACATTGCCATTCCTCGGACATTGCCTTTGTTTTGCTTGACAAAAGTAGCATAGCACTCCCGTGCCTTCTTCTGGTTACCTCGAACTTTGTCGATACCGTTCTCGATAGAAAACTTCATCTTCAAGTACGTCGGTGAGATGATGGCTTAGAGAGCGATTAATGATGGGCGGCCGAGTATGGCGTTGAAAGCTACTACCGACTGTACAACCATGAATTTGACCTAGATCATCGCCTGGCATGGAGCTTGTCTGATCGTGACCAGCAGGTCGATTGATCCCTTGATGGTCGCGACAGCTCCCGAGAACCAGTGGAGTGAGGTGGCCTCTGGCTTGAGCTCTTCATCACCGAAGCCAAATTTTCGGTATGCGTCTAGCGACATAAGGTCCACGGATGCATCGGTATCAACCAATAGTCGATGGACGGGTCTCTTCGTAATTTCTACCTATACCACTAAAGCATCGTCATGAGGTAGACTTATACCTTCGAGGTCGGCCTCGGTGAAGGAGATCGTCGCCGCTGGCTTGAGTTTCTTGGTGGGCATCTCGGCGACTCCGACGAACCGCACGTTTGCCTTGGCCTTTCGAGTAGACTCTTGTTCGGGCCCTACGAGGATAGTGTATATGGGAGCTCCCTTATCACTGCTCGGCCCGGATCCGTCCTCTTTCTTCTCAGCTCGGGCTTTATTTTTGTCTCGCTCGGCTCGCCTATTTTTGGGCCTTGGCTCGGCTCTCCTTTGATCACGATCTTCAGGTCGCCAACCCCCACGCTCTTGACGTCCTCCCTTGACATATCACTTCAGGTGGCCCACTTTTATCAGCTCTTCGATTTCTCTTTTCAGCTGATAGCAATCCTCGGTGTCGTGACCGGTGTCCTTGTGGAATTGACAATACTTGTTGGGATTTTGAGATGACTCAGCTTGCATCGGTCAGGGCCAACGGATGTACCCGTCGTCCTGTATTTGCATCAGAATCTCCTTGTGCAAGGTATTCAGTGGGGTGTAATCGGGGCTCCGAGCTCGGTCTGATCTCTCGGCTCGGTGATCCATCCTGAGTCGCTTGTCCTCCTTGTGGTCATCGATCATCGGCCTTTTCTTATCAGCTCAGCCTTCGTTTCCCTTCCGGGCTTGGAGCACCTTGGCCATATTTGCAAATTCATTACACCTCTCCAAGAGCTCGACCAAGTTTCTGGTTGGCTTTCTGGCTAAGTCCTTGATGAGGTCCATGTCGGCGAGTCCGTTGCTCATCGCAGTATGGGTCGTGGCCTCATCCAAATCCTTGATGTCTAAGGATTCCTTGTTGGAGCGGGAGACGAATGCTCGAATCGACTCATCAGACCTTTGCTTCATGCTAAGGAGGTTGACCGTCGTCTTCTTATCTTTCATACTACTCTGGAAGCGCGTGACGAAAGCTCGACAGAGCTGAGCGAAGCTTGTTATGGAGTTCGGCGACAACTAGGAGAACCATGAGGTCGCTGTACCCTTGAGGGATGCAGGGAAAGCCCGACAAGAAACAATCTCGGTTCCCCCATACATGGTCATCATCGTATTAAAGTAGTTGATATGATCCGTCGGATCGATCGTCCCGTCATACCAGTCAAAGGGAGGAGGTTTGAACCCGACCGGCATTGGCGCAGTCATGATCTCAGGAGGATAAGGGTGTCGCTCGACTAGTGAATAGGCGTCCGGGGTCGCCTGCTTTTTCAATCCCTCCACCTGGTCGGCCAAGTCTCGTAGCCGGCTTTCCAGCTCGATTTCAGGTGCTCGACCGTTTGGCTCATCCACCCGGTACAAATTGTCTTGTTCGTTCGGCCTAGGTCGGCCATTTTGTTCTTCAGCTCGAGGTCGGTATGCTCAATCGTCCCGCTGTGGTCGGCCATTTTGGTCGGCTCGGTCAGCACCATCCCTCCTTATTCTTCTTTCTACCTGGAAATTGGACCCACGGGGGCTCCTCTGTTGCTCTTCTCGGGGAGGCGGGCTTTGACGCCAGGGACTTTGGCGAGATCCTTCTCCTTGTCTCGCAACACGTCTCCCATTTGACTCGTTCCCCTGTTCTCGGATTCCCCTCGGCTGCCCGTCTTCTCCGAGCCGACCAAAAAATACCGACCTCCTTGCTACCGAGCCTGCTGGTTTGATTTTTTGCCCTGCCCTCGGGCTTTGGTGATGCTCTTATTCGTCCCGTCAAGCTCCTCTGCTAGGGCACGGAGGAGGAGTCTTCTGACGAGACGGGTGTGATGATGCGGCTTGGCTAGGCTCGGCCCGACGCCGACCACCATTCTGCTGCAAGTTTCTCTCTACGCTCTCCAGGGCTAGAGGGGGCGCGACCAGTGGTTGGCCCATCAGCCCACCCCGGGCCATCTAGTTCAAGAAAGTACGCAGCATCTCGTTGGTGTGGAGCATCTGCAGCTGCAAGTCCATAACTTGTCGGTTATTTACTGGGGCTTCGGGGTCCAAATTCTCTGATAAGGGCAACGACGCTAGTAGGCCCAGCTCGTTCAAGTTTGGCTCTACCTGTGCCTGGTCAGCCACTGCTGTGTCTAGCACACTACAGCCATTCCCATCCTCTGGCGGGGGAATGGGATTGACCGTGGCACCCTTGCTGCGCCCCCTGCCCGAGGGGGTCTTCCGGTCGCACCCTGCCGCAAGGCTTCAGGGGGTAGTGAGCGCCTCGCCTGTACAACGGGCTGTAGCTCATCCCCACGGGAAGTTGAGCCATGCTGCCCTGATCTTTTGTGCACCATTATTGTTGCTCTTGCAGTTGGTAGAAACGACGATGGCTTGTTGACGTCGTTCCCACAGACGGCGCCAAATCTGTTACGTGTGGAAACCTCCGATGCTTGGTTCGCCCACGGATGAGCCTGTAAAGACCAAGTGATGAGCATAAGAGAGCCGGTGTGGCTCCGACCTAGGACTCTCCAATGTTAAAGTTAGATCACCAGTGCAACAGCGTAACAGCTAGTAAAAGTGAGATGAGCAATAAAGCTCCATACCTTAGTATTTATAAAGGGAGATGAGGCGGTTAAAGGAGTCCTAGTATGGTAAGAGTCCTTGTTTGGTAAGGCTCTTCCCCGTGGAGCGGAGTGGAGTAGAGTAGAGAGTTTCTTTTGGGGTCGGACTCTTGTTAAGGTAAGAGTCCTAATGGGAGTGTGATTCGGTATCGTGATGAGATTGTGACTCGATTCTTATCCTGTGATTCTCGGGTGGTGCTGACGTGGCGCCATGTTCTCTGGTGGGGCGTTATGGTAGCCTTCGTGGAGAGCTCGGCCTCGGCCTGTATGACCTGAGAGTTATCATTAGTTGTGTGAGCTTGGCCGCGCTATGGTGCTCCAATCGAGGCTGACCTGCATAGGCTCGGACCATGGGGTTGGCGGGTGTGCAGCTCAGCCGTGATGGGGATCTTTAGGTAAGTACTGATCTGCCATGATGAGCGGCCAGAGATCGGCCGAAGAGCTCGGCCTACTAGGTCGGCCTCATCGGACCCGTACGAGTTCGGCTCAGCATTCGGTTGACTTGGATGTGTCTGACGAGCTCGGCCAAGCAGTAAGGTTTGTCGAAGATTGGGTCGGCCCGGTCTTTCGCTGAGCTCGGTTCGGTTCTTGAAATGACCTCGGCTTGGCCATGTGGCAGCTTCTGATTGGTGGGGTGTTTTATGCCTTATCACCAACCCTTTGTTGACATCGATGCAGAAGACTTCAAGCAAACCTGATTGGCCAGGACAATCCCATAATTACCAATTCCACAACACACATGCACGTCCACCTCGCAATCACTGTGTGGCCAGGTCTACTAGACAGTGCACCCCACTTTGCAGATCAAATACACTCCAATATATGCAATGAAAGTAAAGTACACAAGACACCAAATTTACGTGGTTCGGCCAAATTGTCTACGTCCACGGAGCAATACCCTACCCAGGGTTTCATATATTGCTCAATACGCTACTCAAATTTTTTATTGCAACAACAGCCCAGGAACTACAATCCCTGTTTCTGTTTATGTAACAACACAAACGAGGGCAACTACTCCAATCTCTGTACAAGCCCCCACTTGACAGAGTTATAATAATTAATTGCAAATAACATAACCAAATCCCCTAATACAATGGCTAATATTGGCTTACAATCAAACTAGGTTTTTTTTTTCAACTAAACATGCAACCTAGAAACTCACAATGGGGATTTACAATCAAGGATTACCTCTTGTAGAATAATCCAACAATCATGAAGCCTCTGACGTATAGAAATCGTGTCTATGTACGCTCCACTGCTCAAACCATCTTCAATATGGAGTCATCGAGCATAAAATAGTAATATCATCGGCTTTATGTACTCAAACAATGCTGCAACTCCTTCCAATGGCTTCCTCTCGAAAAAATACCCAATTTCCAAATTTTTTTTGTCCTATTTGGACATCGGATGGTCAAGATATGGCCTTCTAAAGTTGGATGCTCCAAAATTGGTAACCAGTGGCAAAATTGAAAATAACTAGATTCTTCGTGACAAAACCATGTGTAACAAGGACACATGTCAAAGAAATTCACACTGCCATATTCGTTAGAAATAGGATATGATGTCATGCTGATGTCACACTCCACTACCAAATCCCTTATTTCCTTTCTCTCTTCCTTCTTTTTTAAAAAGGGTCTTGCATCAATCCACGACGTCCAAGAGGAATCTTACACTAGATGCCGATCCGACACCCGTAGTGATTCTGGAACTTTAACAAAACAATGGGAAACCTCTGTCTCCAGTAGCACTTAAAAAAAAGGACTAAAAAATTGGCTAAGTATAAAACTTTTTGCCTATTCCAGATTTGCTCTATTTTTGCATGTCAGCACGGAAACAGCTGTAACTTTCTCGTTCGACATTGAAATGATGCGAGACCAGTTGCGTTGGAACAATGACTCAATGAAATTCATTTCTCATGAAGACCACTTCACCCAAAAATTCCATTAAACCTTTCAAAAATGACCTTAAAGTCACTGCCATTGCATGAACCTATGAAATCACAACTTTATCAGTATGAAACTTTCACCTGCTGCTTCGCCCCTTTGCCAAACACTATATAAGGACTTAATATGCTGTTAAATAGTGTTATTCAAGTGCGAGTACCCTTGTAACCCTGCCAAATGATCAAAATACCCTTATAGCTGTGTAGGTGACTGTTTGACCATTTCAGCTCTTCCAAACCACCAATAGCTACTACCACAACACCACTATGACCAAATACGTTGCCAACAATGACAACAACATCCACACACTCCAATGGACTAACAATTTGTCCAATTGATGCATCATTAGTTTGGAGGAAATTTTTTAAGTATAGACACCTTGTTAGAGACATCATTCATTTAAGCATTGATGATGAATGTGATACCTACTTCTGGCTTGACGATTGACATCCAAATGGTGTTCTCTGATAGGTTGGCCAAATATTTATCATCTAGATCTGAAGCTGTAATTGTTTTGGATGTTTTGAAAATTTTCTACCATTTCTTTGGGATTATTTCTGTAGGCTTTGAGATCTGCCCTATTTGGTCTTGCTGAAATCTTTTCTTTTGCCCCCTTCCTTGTTGTTTTTACTTATAGATAACACCCCTTTGCGGTTCCGCTTACCTTTCTCTGCAAATCACTCAAATGGTGGCCTCCATTACGACTCATGAGATAATCCTCGTCTCTCTTCTCTTTATAATTGTGTTTTTCCTAGCTTTGGCGCAGAGAGAGAGAGAGAGAGAGAGAGAGAGAGAGAGAGAGTATCATCCCCACCCACCCTCGATCCCCACCCTATTTTATCTCATCTTCCCTATTATCCCTCTTGGTTTTTTTTTGTTTTATTTATTTATTTATTTATGTTATCCTTTGAAAAAATAGGATGGGAATTAATGATTTACCTTCACTATTTCAAGAGTGCAATCATACTATCAAATCAACTTGGATGAAGAGATTCTCTCTTCACGCGGTATAGTGTGGGAAAAAACTTTCTACTTTATAATATATGTTCATTTCTCATTATATGGGCACAAATGTAGGGAAAAGACTCCTTCGTGGATTTTGTTTCTCCCGTGTGGATGTCTAAATGGAAAATTATCCTCTCCAATTCCTTTATGCTCGGCAGTGTGGCAGTGCTAGGTGGATACATGGCAGTGCTTGGATGTCCGAGCTGCCATGTGTCGGCATCTCCACCTAGCACTGCCGCACTATTGAGTTTTAGGAATTGGAGTGGTTAATAATCCATGTCTAAATTGGAGAATGGATCATTACCACATACAAGCAGGGAAGATACATGTGAGAGGTAAACACTTGTCCTTTTTGTTTCCATTAATACCCCTCCTCATCTTGTAAATTGCAAAAATGGGGTAGATGGTTACTTCTCACTAGGGCTGCAAGTTTAGCCCTGACAACCCAAGCCCGCCCTGAGCCTAGACAGGGCTTGGGTTGAGATACCCTGACCTTGAGGGCGGGTCAGGGTTGGGAATTTCAGTTTGCAGCTCTAAGTCAGGGCCGAGCAGGGTTAGGGTTGAGGCTTCAGGTAGAGCCCAACCTAACCCAACCATGTCTTCTTCTTCTTCCCAGCCTAGCCAACCCATGCATCTCCCCCCCCCATGGTTAGGGACAATCAGGGTCAGCCAGTTTGACCCTTTGGGCGGGTCAAGGTTGGATTTTTCTGGCCCCAACTTAGGGTCAGGCCGGGCCTAGGCCCAACTAAGGGGACTCAGGGTCGGGTTGGATTTTTAAAAGGTCCGGCCCAATTTGACCCTTACAGCCCTACCTCTCACTCATACGTGCAGATGAACTGGACTCACTAAATTGACCATTCCAAACATTGGATTTGCCATGGAAAGCAAGACTTGAGATCAAGTCTTGGCAATAATAGGACTTAGCTAGACATTTTCTTTTGATGAATACGACTTAAGACATTACCAACTGAACTAGTTGACTCCAACTTTTCGGAATTAGACCATAACTTTTAACAATTTTGAATTGTAAATTTTGAGAATTAGAATCTGAATCTTTACAGAACCTAAAGTTAGCAAAAACTTTTTTTATTTATCAAGATCTGCCACTCTTTACTCTTGGAAATTAAATTAAACAAGCACTCGAAGTCGATCTGCTTCACATTACAAAAGTCCATTTTATTATACTTCAAAGTTATAAACAAACATAGTTAAAGGATGAAATGATAGTCAAAGCACACACAGGGGGAGAGAGAAAGAGTTCTAATGTGATGGTGGTGATGCCAAAAGCATCTCCCTGCGACTCTTGAAAAGGGGAACATCTGATCACGATCAGGAAGGTTATCTCTAATAAGAGGGACTTGCTTGAAATTCTGTATCCAAGCATGCAAGCGAGGTAAGGTATGTGGTTCAATCAACTTAACCCCTACTACATCTTCCATCACTCCCAACCAGTGACCCAACCCTCCAAAGGCCAAGTCCACATATCCGATTGTTTCTCCACCAAAAAATTTCTTGTCTCCAAGCCCCCCATGCTCTTCAATAGTTCTCAGCATTTCCAAGCACTCTTTAGTGGCTACAGCTTGTTCTTCACCTGAAGTACTAAAGAACTTCCACAAAGTACTACCCTGTAAGTGAAATTAAGAAAAGAAAAAAAAAAGGGATCATTTTAGTATCACTAATTAGTTTTTAAGATAAATAAATTTGGAATTGAAGAAGATGCATATATGCTTGCTTGGTTACTTACCTTATCTTCGGCGAATTTCGCCCAAAATCGAGCAATGGCTTTCTCATAAGGATCAGTTGGAAGCAGGGGGTTTTCCGGCCACGTCTCGTCGATGTATTCAAGGATGATCAAAGACTCTGCTATTGGTTTTCCATCATGAACAAGCACAGGGATCTTCTTGTGAATTGGGTTGTACTGCAAAAGCAACTCACTCTTGTTTGAGAGATCTTCTTCTATGTATTCATATTCTATTCCCTTCAGTTTGAGGCCCAATATGACTCTGTAGCTATATGGGCTTGGCCAAGTTCCAAACAACTTAACTTCACCCATGTTAAGAACTAATTAAGATGTGTATGGATGATTTCCTATACCCCAAAAGAAATGTTTTATAGTGGTCGATGAAAAGTTATCTTCTTGGACAAGCTTGAAACATGTAATTAATTATATAGATTAATGGACTAGTCTTGCTTGGGGAATAAGCTTCCACTTTGAATGATTTAAATTTAGTCTATTATGATACACTAATCTTTCTAGGTTGTCCTCCACTTTCTTTTTTAATATTAATTTAATTAGTTGACCAAATAAGCTTCTCGGAATCATCTATGATTAATAGATAGGTAGTGTTTGGGGGTTGAAATGACCACCCTACCCCCTGTCCGAAAACATTGCAAGGTGGGGTCCACTCCCCCCTATTAGGGGAATTGAAGGAATTGGAGGTGACCACGAATTGGAGGTGATAATTATTCATAGATAGTGTTTGCGTTCAAGAAATTCATATTAGTTGGGTTAAGGTTTGCCTTTCGAAAAATGAAAGAGGATTGGTACTCCATAGAGTAAGGAAGTCAACAGTGAAGAAATCATAAAATAAATCTGAAAATTGTGTCTAAGACAAAAACGTATTCAAATTGACTGGGTATATTCAAGATATTTGAAATCGGATTCAATTTCAACTGTCACTTGTCCAAGTAATGCATCTTTAGTTTGGAGGAAAATTTTTAAGTATGGACACCTTGTTAGAGATATGGTTCGTTCAAGCATTGATGATGAATGTGATACCTACTTGTGGTTTGACAATTGGCATCCAAATGGTGTTCTTATTTTTAGATATAGGGATTGAATCAAATATGATGCTGAATCTCAAAGTTTGGCCGAATATTTAGCATCTAGATCTGAAGCTGTAATTATTTTGGATCTTTTGAAAAATTTCTAGAATTTCTTTGGGATTATTTCTATAGGCTTTGAGATCTGCCCTATTTGGTCTTGCTGAAATATTTTCTTTTGCCCCCTTCTTTGTTGTTATGGGCTTGCTGAAATCTTTTCTTTTGCCCCCTTCTTCGTTGTTTTTACTTATACATAGCACCCTCTGCGGTTCTGCTTACCTTTCTCTGCAGATCACTCAAATGGTGGCCTCCATTACGACTCAAAAGATAATCCTCTTGTCTCTCTTTTCTTTGTAATTGTGTTTTTCCTAGCTTTGGCAATTGCAGACGAATTCAAGATTGACGCAAGCGCGTGTGCGAGAAAGAGAGAGAGAGAGAGAGAGAGAGAGAGACTCAAATAAACTTGGACCGAGTCTGGTCATTTAACATACTGGGCGAGTCTACATGACTCTTGACCATGTTTTGCTTTTTCTTTTACTCTGGTCGGGTGACTCACCCAAGTCAAAACTTGAATCAACTATGGCCCAAGGAAAGAAATGTACAAGAAAAGAGGGCGGATGAAGCCAGCAAAACATGAGAAGAAGAAAACCTAGAGGCATCATTTGCCAAAAGTAAAAAAAGATATAAAAGTAAAAAAACTAGGTAGTGAAACTACATCATCAAAAATAGACCTCGTAGCCCTATCAAGAGAGTATTAAGAGTCATGATCATAGGTAGGCAAGCAGAAGATATAACATAGGGTTTTGATCCGAAAACTCCAAGCCAAGAGCACCACATCTCGAATTGCTTCAGCTTCCACAGAAGACGCATAAAATCCAAAACTGACCTTTATATTGGTAGCAATGAACGATCCAGTGCCATCCTTAAAGAGAACAACCATCCCACCTTTGTGTGTGGCACCAGTCCATGCACCATCAGTATAAGCAAAGATACAATTTGGGGGAAACGCACTCGAGGCGGAGAAAACTCTGGATGATAAGCTGCCTGAAGCTGAAGACATGCAATACCAATATAACTCTCTTCAACAAATACATAGAAAGAAGAAACAGTAGATGAGGGGGTGTGTTTAGGCAATTTGGTCCTAAAAAAATGGTTGGGTGAGTATTAATGTTTAAAACTAACGGCAATTATTTTGATGGACTAATTTACTTACTTTCAATAGATGAGGGGAGGGGGGTGTTTGAAAGATTTTAAAGTTGAGAGGGGTATACATAAAAACAGGTCATAGTTGAGGGGGTGTCCCTATATTTTTCTCCTTTTTTAATGAAAAAAAAGATGCATTAAAACTAAAAAGAGAGGGAAACGTCACCATCGATGTCTACATTCTTTTTAGTACACCTATCAGTAATGGCCAACTAATGAGCTGATTGGATATAGGATCTATCTTTTATGTCAATATGTAAAGATTACACAAAGACAATGGTTTGTGAATACGTTTACCTTCTCAAAGACAAACTCCCAACTCCAAACGAATGCTGTGAGATCTTCAACAGGACGAATCAAACACTCGAATCCATCGCTAATGACCAAACCGATGTTTTCTGACGATTTCCTTCGCGTCTCTGCTCTCGAATCACATCGGAATGGTAGAAGACGACTTCTCCTCGATTTCCTTCTTCACTAGGGCTCCAGAGATGCATTTTCGATCCTTTAACGAGAATATATATACAATTCCAAAAGATACCCTTCGGACCAATGAGAAAGAAGTAAGAAAACGCAAATCCTTATTGCCAACAATGACAACACTGCCAAGAGCACCAACATTCTCCATTCAGTAATTTCCAAATAAAAGTTTAGAAATTTTGGATGAAGTTCGGATTTCTATAAAACTGCGCCAAACAACACTACTATTAGTATTAGGAGGTGTAACAGTACCCGGGGTTGATCACAAAATTTGAGCCGCTACATTAGTGGTAAGCTCTCCTTTGTGAGAATAACATATCAAAAAATCATCATGCGCGGTATTAGACAGTGGAATTTTAGAGATGATCTCAACTATATTGTTAGGAAATATAGAATGAAGCAGTGACATATTCCAAGTCCTATTAACAATAAGATTAGAGATTGAATGAAAAGGAGGGATTGAGTTTAATATTGTTCCCAAATAAATAGGACTCCAATGGGGGATCCATGGTTCCTCCCATAAATTTATAGACGGCCCGGTTCCAATTTTCCATCAAACCATGCTTCTGAGTGATGGAATGGTACGAGCAATACTATTCCATGCCCAAGAATCTCTTGTAGGTTTGAAATGAAGATTGAGAAGACTAGTTGTAGGAAAGTATTTTGCTTTAATCATTTCCCCCCCAAAGAGATTGATTCTTTGTCAAGAATCTCCACCCAAGTCTTATTAAAAGGAAATTGTTGTGGATGAAACTTAATCGGAAATTCAATCCTTCTTTATGCTTCGGTTTGCACACTTGGGACCAGGGAATGAGGGAAATCTTTTTGCACTCTAAATCTCACCTCTCTAGAAGCAAGCATTGATAGAATCCAACTTTGAGCAGATTGTCTGAGGAATTTGGAAGTATGACACTAGGAATGTTGGTATAGAACCAAGGACAGATTTGATGAGAGTTGGTTGTCCTTCTTGAGAGAGAAGAGATGCCTTCCATCCAATTAGTTTATTTTGAATTCTGTGGACAATATGTAAGAAAGAAGTTGGTCTTGGTCTACTAATAAACAAAGTGGCACCTAGATAGGTAGGAGTTGAAGATATTTCTTTCATACCTAGAATATGACATATTTGTTGTTTCAAAATTGATGGGGTATTTCGAATAAAGTAGAACTCACTTTTATTTGTGTTTATACACAAACCTGTTAGATCCTCAAAGAGTTGGAGGATTGCTTGGATGGTATTGATGTCTTCTACATTAGCATGACAGATGATGAATGTGTCATCTGCAAAGAGAAGGTGAGTAATCTCAAGAGCGGATCTCGCAATTTTGACTCGGAGAGATTTAACTCATTATATTCCTCTAGAAGACATGATAGTCTTCCATGGCCGATATAAATAAATATGGGCTGAGGGGGCAGCCTTGGCGTATCCCCCTAGAGGGTTCAAAAAAATTGAAGTCTCCATCTCTAAGTTTAATAGATTAGTGTTAGAAAAGATTAAGTAACTAATCATATTTTCTATATTTTTTATCAATTCGGATCTGATATGGTTCGATATGTCTCAGTATTGGCGGCAATTGATACTAATACCGATACCGTGCATTAAAACCCTATCCCCAACTACATAATCCATGTTTACCAAAAAAAAACCACATAATCCCTACATTAGGCACAATAACCTGAGGATCTGGCTCCTGTGCATCCGGGCATCCAGGCTACATGTGCAGCGCTAGACTCAAGGCGGCTCGCTTTGACCACCTTACCCCTACCCAAGCACCTTGCCCGGGCAGGGGTAAGGTGGTCAAAGCGCGCCGCTTTGAGCCTGGCGCTGCACATGCAGCCTGGCTGCCCGGATGCATAGGATCTTTGTCGATAACCTGACAGCCTTTTTTTTTTCTAGAAATTATTATCTAATATCAAAATTTATTCACAAATATGTAAAGGGATTTTTTTTTTGTTGACCCCCTTCACGGTGTCAATAATTTTCTATCTTACTTTTTTGCCCTTTATTTATGATACATTTTTTTTCCCAATAAGGTTAAGTCTTGTCATTTCACTTGTGTATTCTAAAATGAGTAAAGACAATGATAGTTTTTGATGATGACATAATGAAAAATCACTTTCAAATTATTTTAAAAATCATCTTTTACCCTTTTACCTCAATTGAGAATAAAACAAGAGGCAATCAAAAGAAGATTACAAGTTCTAAATACATTTATAGAGGTGTAATTTAGATCGTACCAAATTCTCGTGATCAGCTGTTGATGATTTCAATCAAGATCAGTGATCAACTGTACGATCTCAATTTTGTAAGCCATGAAATAGAGTGACTATGATCAGAATGGTTATGTACAAGAAAATTAATAATTAAAAAAAAAAAGATTCTCTCTTAGGAAAGAGTATTTTAGACATTTGAAAATGGGGGCGTCAGTTATTGATTTACCTTCAATAATGGAAGAGTGCAAACATAACGTCAAATCAATTTGGATGAACAGATTCTCTCTACAGCCGGTGTAGTGTGGCAAAAAACTTTCTTGTTTGTAATATCTACTGCATTTTTTATGATATGGGCAAATATGCAGGGAAAATAGATTTTTTTCCCTTGTGGATGACTAAATTGACCATTCTAAACATTGGATTTTTGCCATGGGAGGCAAGACTTGATCTCTAGTCTTTGCAACCATAGGAGGACTTGGATCCTCTGTGGCATGGCCGCACACACGTTGTTGATTGGACAGCTTGCAGCCCAACACACGGGCAGTGTATGGCTGTGTGCCTGGGTGCTGAGGAAGTCTGATCTGCACCGAACATTCTGCTGCACCGCAGAGGAGCCCTATCCACGATAGGACTTATACATTACCAACTGAACTAGTTGGCACCTTTTCAGGATTAGAATCATATTTGGGTGGGGTGGTCATAAGTTAGGTAATTCCAAATTAAAAAGCCTTTATATTATTTATCAAGATTTGCTAGTCTTTACACTTGGGAATTAAATTAAACAAGTCCCACCACCAGAGAGGAGAGGAGAGGAGAGAGAGAGAGAGAGAGAGAGAGAGAGAGAGAGAGAGAGAGAGAGAGTGAGTTTTCTAATGTGATGGTGGTGGCAAAAGCATATCCCTGCGCCTCTTGCAAAAAAGGAACATCTGATCACGATCAGGGAGGTTATCTCTAATAAGAGGGATTTGCTTGAAATTATATATCCAAGCATGCAAGCAAGGTAAGGTATGTGGTTCAACCAACTTAACCTCTACTACATCTTCCATCCGCATATCCAATCCTTTCTCCACCAAAATATTTCTTGTCTCCAATAAGGCCCTGCTCTTCAATAGTTCTCAACATTTCCAAGCTCTCTTTAGTGGCTACAACATGTTCTTCACCTGAAGTACTAAAGAAATTCCTCAAAGTAGTAGCCTGTAAGTGAAATTAAGAAAAGAAAAAAGCACCAATATTAACAATTTGGATCCTCTATTGTCGAGCTGCCCGGTAGTACCATACTGTCAAGACACGGTGAGGCATGCTATGACCGCCTTACCCCCACCAGGGCAAGGCGCTCTTGTAGGGTAAGGAGGTCATTGCATGCCTCGCCGAGCAGCTCAGCAGTAGGGGATCTGGATCTCATCCCACTTGCAAACTAAATCATTAATTATTAGTATCATTAATTAGTTTTTAATTAAGATAAATAAATTTGGAATTGAAGAAGATGCATGGATGCATGCTTGGTTACTTACCTTATCATCGGCGAATTTCGCCCAAAATCGAGCAATGGCTTTCTCATAAGGATCAGTTGGAAGCAGGGGGTTCTCTGGCCATGTCTCTTCGATGTATTCAAGGATGACAAAAGACTCTGCTATTGGTTTTCCATCATGAACAAGAACAGGGATCTTCTTGTGAACTGGGTTGTACTGCAAAAGCAAATCACTCTTGTTTGAGAGATCTTCTTCTATGTATTCATATTCTATTCCCTTCAGTTTGAGAGCCCATATGACTTTGTAGGTATATGGGCTTAGCCAAGTTCCAAGCAGCTTAACTTCTGCCATGTTCCCATACACCCCCCCTCCCCCCTCCAAGGCTCCAAGCAATGTTTTATAGTGATGGATGAAGAGTTATCTTCTCGGACATGTACAAGCTTGAAACATGCATATAATTAATTATACGGATTAATGGAGTAGTCCCAGACGCTTGGGCAATAAACTTCCATTTTGAAAAATTTAATACTACATTAATTTTTTTTTAATGTATATATCAATAGTCTATTAATATGATACACTAATCTTCTAGGTTGTCCTCCACTTTCTTTTTAATTTATTTAATTGTTGACCAACTTAGCATCTCAGAATCATAGACAATTAATAAATAGGTAGTGTTTGGGTTGCAAGAAATTAAACGTGACAATTATTTGAAATGAGATGCATGACACAACACAATTAATGAAGAGTAATATAGATTTGGGAAATTTACGTCTACCATTCTTGTGTTTTTGAACAATTACGGCTATCACCCCTAAGATTTCATCTATTTCATAAACCTCCCCTGTATTTTGAAAGTTTCTTACAAACGTACACTTATCGTTAGATGAGAATAGTTAAGTGATGATGTCATTGCCAAAATATTAACTAAATGCCCATAATACCCCTAATGAATGTACTTTTCCATATTCACCTCCATTGTCGAACAGGTCTCTCTCTCTCTCTCTCTCTCTCTTCATCATCCAACTCCACTGCCTTAGTATAATGCTGAATTGCTGTCTCAAAATCTTTCTTCTTATATGCCGCCTTGCAAGCCTCCTTCTCCTTCTATGGATGTTGTTGCGTCGAGAAATCGCTCAACGGTCCTTCGAGTGCCGCAACCTGCAAAAGACCCTGGGTGGCTAAGGAGAACCGGTGTGGTTCCGGCCTAGGGCTCTCCGATGCCTAAGTTAGATCTCTCTAAGCAAACAGATGAGTGAATAGTAGAATTCAAGATGGGTTGATGGGGTAGAGTACCTTCCCTTTTATAGTAATGCGTGACGGTGTGGAGAGTCCCAGTTGATGTAGTGTGGCCTTCGTGGTGGATAGAGTCCCTGGGCATCAGGGCTCATCCTTGATTGGTTGTCTTCCCACGAGACATGGTGTCCTTGATAGATTTGGTATCCTTGATGGATAGACTGTAGATAGGTTCTGGGTGTTTGAGTCCGTTGTGGGTACGTTGATTGATAGGCGGTGGCCTAGAGTCCTGGAGATAGTGTACGTCCTGCAGTTGGAGGCGGGGTGCTCTGATCTTGTTCGCGGTGTTTCAGCGTGCGTCTGTCCACGTGCACAGGGTCCACGCAAAAAAGGGGAGCTCGCCTAAGGGGAACTCGCTCAAGGGGGGGAACTCGCCCAAGTGGGGGAACTCGCCCAAGGGGGAGTTCGCCCAGGTGGGGGTGTTCACCCTGCCTTGCGTGGTTTAGCCACGTGGCGGTCTCCGATTGGTCAGCTTTATTTGGGGTTCATCACATGTGCCTTCCTTTCCCTTGCCTCCTTCAGAAAGCACCAGTGGCTCAAGCTCCAGCTGTTTCGATGGCTCAGGCTCTGGTTGCTTCTCTGTCTCCGTCTCAGGCACCTCCATTTCTCCAGGCGAAGGAGACCTCATTTTAATGTTAAGTAAAACCGCCCCCAAAAATAGTATCATCCTCTGATCCTCCAAATACATGCTCATATTATTAGGATTCCTTTGCAAATCTTGAATCATCTTCACAAAATCGGGTTGTTGAAGATATCCCCTGGTCGTCCTCACACTTATGACCGCTCCAGCATCCAGCAATGGCTCGACTGTGGCAACAACACCTACCCATCTCCTCGCCCCCCTCATGCTCCATTCTACCTAAAACGATTGAGCACACCTCCTCTGGATTTTCCCTAATTACAAATTGTAGGAATAAAATAAGATGGGGGCAGAAAGTAAAAGACTAGAAATATAATAAACAAGCACTAAATACAAGACTTATCTGATTGGTATGGCAGATAGTATGGCGCTGCGTACACCAACACACGTCTTCTTGTATAACCCGAACAGTAAATAGTAGAATTGAGTTGCATCAAACGATGCTCTCCTTAAGGTTTTTAGATGCTCCAATTTTGCAATCCGGGTTGAACATGCATCTATACCTCCAAGATAAAACAACTCTCTAACCACATAGGTTGTAGTCCCAAATGTGATTACAAAGGGCATCCAAAGGCTATATTCACTAACTCATCAACGTTGACCAACTACGGTGGGAAAGAAAACATAAACTAAAATTGTTTCTAAAGATGTTTTCAAAAATAATTATTAGAGAATGAGCAAGACCTCCTCTCTTTATATAGGAGATGAAGAGACACCACTAAGGGATGTCTCTAAAAGATGTCTTTTCCCACAAGGCATGTTTGTTAGCCACTCAAACAAGTCTTCCAATAGGCCCCCATTGGCTATTTAGGTGTCTATTAAGAAAAGACTCAACCCTCTAACACACCCAACAAAAATGTATTTTGAATCTTTAATTTTTTTTAAAATTAAAAGTCCAATACGTTTGGATTTTCCCTAATTAATTGCTCTGCTCGACCCATTTTCCATGGTTGCAGAGAACAAATTCTCGATATCCGATTCAACGGTGGGCACTTCTTCCTGGGCTTGACCGATGAAACTCGCAAATTGGGGAGAACCTATGGCTTTTGCAGCTGCAATCGTCGATGCAGTCTCGTCTTGTAAGTTTTCAGTGCTCCTATTAGGAGGTAGTTTTCGTTTCCTCCCAATGTTGCCACTTCTAAGCTCTCTGCCCTGCTTGTTTAGAATAATAAGTTGTTGCACAAAAGCTGGGTTCTTGAGAGCCATTCACAGGAAAGCCATCATATGTTGGTGCTTCCTCTCTGTACCTTGCAATTGTTCCTCAATGGTAACGATTTGATCCCTGGAGACTGTTGTTGTTGTCTAGCTTCACAATTTCCAGCATGAGTAGGTTACGGTCCCTCTTTAATCTGTCTCTTTCTGCTTCTAGACCATACTTGCCCAATTCAAGACAAGCTCCTAGTGGGACGGGGAGATGGGTTGCGCCGGTAGAAGGGTGGGGGTGGAGAGATGGGTTGCCAACGATTACTCATATTCCCTCCGCCTTCATGTTCATCACCCTCGTCTGGATCACATCCACCGGATTCGATGCCACCGCAACCATAAATCCAACAATTAAGCTCGAAGTCACATGGCTACCAAGCTCATCCTTCTTCATCACACCATTCCTAATTAGAAAGGGCAAAATTGTCTTTTATAAATAAAAATAACATAGTTAGTACTCAAGGGTTGGGCCGGGTTAGGGTTGAGGCCTCGGGTAGAGCCCGGCCTAACCCGACCTTGTTGTCTTCTTCTTCCCAACCTAGCCAACCCATGGATCTCCCTTCCCCTCCCCCCCCCATGGTCAGTGACAACCAGGGTCAGCCAGCCCGACCCTTCGGGCGGGTCAAGGTAGAATTTTTCTGGTCCCAAGTTAGGGCCAGGCTGGGTCTAGGCCCAACTAAGGGGACTCAGGGTTGGGTTGGGTTTTTAAAAGGCAAGGCCCAACCCGACCCTTATAGCCCTATCTCTCAGGCGTACGTGCAGATGAACTGGACTCACTAAATTGACCATTTCAAACATTGGATTTGCCATGGAAAGCAAGACTTGAGATCAAGTCTTGGCAATAATGGGGCTTAGACATTTTTTTTTGATGAATAAGACTTAGACATTACCAACTAAAGTTGGCAAAAACTTTTTTGCATTTATCAAGATTTGCCACTCTTTACTCATTGGAAATTAAATTAAACAAGCACTCGAAAGTCTGCTTCACATTACAAAAGTCCATTTTATTATACTTGAAAGTTTTAAACAAACAAAATTCTAGTTAAGAATGAAGTGATAGTCAAAGCATGCACAAAGAGGGGGATCGGAGAGAGAAAGAGTTCTAATGTGATGGTGGTGATGCCAAAAGCTTCTCCCTAAGACTCTTGAAAAAGGAGAACATCTGATCAGGATCAGGCAGGTTGTCTCTAATAAGAGGGAGTTGCTTGAAATTATGAATCCAAGCATGCAAGCGAGGGAAGGTATGGGGTTCAATCAACTTAACCCCTGCTATGTCTTCCATCACTCCCAACCAGTGACCCAACACTCCCAAGACCAAGTCCACATATCCGATGCTTTCTCCACCCAAAAATTTCTTATCTCCAATAAGGCCCTGCTCTTCGATAATTCTCAATATTTCCAAGCTCTCTTTATTGGCTACAGCTTGTTCTTCACCTGAAGTAATAAAGAACTTCCACAAAGTAATAGCCTGTAAGTGAAATTAAGAAAAGAAAAAGGCACCAATTAACTAATATTAGATCTTCATCCCCCCTTGCAAACCAAACCATTTTAGAATGAAGATGATATATGCTAATTAATTGTTACAAATTACCTTGTCGTCGTAGAATTTCACCCAAAATCGAGCAATGGCTTTCTCATAAGGATCAGTTGGAAGCAGGGGGTTCTCAGGCCAAGTCTCTTCGATGTATTCAAGGATGACCAAAGACTCTGCTATTGGTTTTCCATCATGAACAAGCACAGGGATTTTCTTGTGAACCGGGTTGTACTGCAACAGTAACTCACTCTTGTTGGAGAGATCTTCTTCTATGTATTCATATTCTATTCCCTTCAGTTTGAGAGCCCATAAAACCCTGTAGCTATATCCACTTAGCGAAGTTCCCAACACCTTAACTTCTCCCATGTTTTTAAGAACTAATATTTGGATGTGTATGGATGATTTCCTATTCCCACCCCTCCTCCAAAAGAAATGTTTTATAGTGATTGAGATTCAGAGTTTTCTTCTTTGACAAGCTTGAAATATGTAATTAATTATTTTATGGATTGATGATGGATGGACTGCTCTTGCTTTGCTTGGGCAGCAAGCTTGAAATATGTAATTAATTATAGTTTTCTGTTTTTTAATTTTAATATAATAAGGTTAGTTGACCAAATCAGCATCTCGAAATCATCTTTGAAAAAGTTGAAAAATGTAGAATGTGGGTCGCTTGGAGGTGGGCTTAGATCAGTCCGAAGGGATTGTTGGAACTTTGGAAACTAAAATTTAATTGGTCGTATGCCCAACCCACCCAGCCCATCCAAACCCAACCAAAGGAAAATACTTCAAGCTAGATATGGGCTTGAATTTTCTTTGGGTTGAGCTCAAGTTTGGTTGGGCCAGGATTGTATTCACACAAGTTTGTGCCTGCATGACACGCCTTCAGGTTAAGAGGTGGCAATTTCTAACATCACCTGGCAACCCGACATGATATTAGTTGGGCTAAGGTTTGCCTTCCAAAAAATGAGAGTGGATTGGTACTCCGGAGAGTAAAGGAAGGGAACATTGCAGGAACCATAAAAAAAAAATCTGAAAATTTGTGTCTAGGCTAAAAAACAGTATTCAAACTAAGTGGGCATATTCAAGATACTTGAAATCGGATTCAATTTAGACGGTTACTTGTCCAACTGATGCATCTTTAGTTTGAAGGAAAATTTTGAAGTATAGACACCTTGTTAGAGACATCATTCGTTCAAGCCTTGATGATGAATGTGATACCTACTTGTGGCTTGACAATTGTGATCCAAATGGTGTTCTTATTTCTAGATGTAGGGATTGAATCAAATATTATTTCTAGATCGACTGTGACCCAAATGGTGTTCTTATGTCATCAGTCTTTTCTTTTGCCTCCTTCTTTGTTGTTTTTACTTATACATAGCACCCCTCCACGGTTCTGCTTACCTTTCTCTACAGATCATGTTGGGTTTTGGGCTCAATTATTATGACTAGATTTATTGGGTCCATATTAATTTACTTAAAGGGGATTTAATCCAGACCGTCCATTGTGGGGATGGATTAGGTCGGGTTTATTTATAGTAATCCTGAGTCCTGCCGTTGCCCATTGTATTCTTGTAACTTGACTCACGAAAGTTACAAAGGAAAAAATACTTGGGAGGAGATAGCAAAAGGCTTAGGACAAAGGAAGAACCCAAGAGGGTAGCTCAGTTGGTTAAAGCTTCAAGGATCTACATAAAATGAGAGAAAAAGTATGTAAATCAGTCTCATTTCATTCATTATTCCATTGATTGTATCCTAGTACATGTGAAGTGAAGATCCTGTTAATGGGTTGATTAGTTAACTTAACAAGTAGCATCAGAGTTAGACCTTCGCATGCTAGAATCGATGTATTTTTGTATTGGTTGAATCATTGATAATAGTTTGATTCGGATTCGTCACCAATGTTTGATTTGTCTCCGTTGAGTTATTTTGGATGCAATGATGCAAGCCTAATAATGAAAATTTGCTCAATTCAAAAAAAATAATTTGTAAAAAGCATACTAGCATGACGTGTTGCGTCAGAGGGAGCACATGCATTGGGTACCTTTTCCCTTCTAAACCTGATTTTCCTCTCAGAGTCTCGGAACTTTAAAGGTTTTCAAAATAAACAAAAAATAGGATTTGGGCCGATGCTGCTGCGAACCAGAAGTATTAAAAATAAAATATATAAGAAATATGGAAGAAGGTTCGGCCGGTCGGTGGGATTTTCTGGCTAGTAATTGGTCTTCGGTGATGGCAAGGCCTGGGGAGAACAAGGTAATCGTCGGTTACCGCAGTATTTTAAAAAAAAAAAAAAAAAACCAGAAGCGGTTTTGGGTTCTTGGCCGACAGGAAGAGGGATTATTCCGGCTATTGATTGGTTGGATTTGGGTTCTTGAAGGCGGCCGGGTTGAGTATGAATATGAACCAGTATAAACATCATGCTGATTCCCCCCTCTCTCTGCTCTTCCTCCTCCTTTATCAAATTTGGATTTTTTTGTGTATTCTGATGGCGATTGGAAGCCTAACTCATAGTGTGGTGGCATGGGTGTCTCTATCCACGGGGTTCGTCGGGAGTTTGTGGTTGCTATGTGTAGATCAGGCCGCGGTTTTTCTGTTTCGTCAATGGAGGCTGAAGCTCTCAGGGATGGATTGCTGTTGGCTAGGAGTCTGTCAGTACAACACCTTTATTGCTTTTTCGATTCTCTAGGCCTTTTGTTGTGCCTTAATAATTTTGCTAAGGCCCCTGATTGGGCAACTGATGTATTAGTTCAGGATATTTTTTCATTGTATATGAGTTCGTTAGTGTAAGTTTTAGCTTTGTACCCCATTCAAGTAACGGTGAAGTTCACATTCTAGCTAGGGGGCTTCTTTGGTTGGTTTGTCTAAGCTCTGGTGGATTGAACCACCTCTCTTTCTTGTAAATCTTGCCATCTTAAGTCGCAGGAAAAGCTATTTTAGATTTTTCAAAAAATCACTCGGTAGAGGCGTTTCTCCACCTTCTTTGGTAGAAAAGAAAAAGAAAAAAGGATAGTAGTACCACATATAAAACATACATTTGAAACAGTATAGAGATTTGAATCTAAGGATTATGCTATAACAAATTCGTTTCATCAGTTGTTGAGGATTTCAGTCAAGACAGTGATTCAACTGTACGTTCCCAATGCTTGAAGCCATGACATAGAGTGATTGTGATCAGAATGGTCAATGTCCAAGAAAATTATTAATAATAATAATAAAAAAATTGGGACTTATATGTATTGGATAATTTGATCAAGTTAGACTATCTTAATTTGGATTGCCCAGTTGATCCATTCCTAATGCTTGAAACCATAGAAAGCTATGGATCTACGGGTACAGTGGGCTATCCAGATCAAGTGCCATGGAATTGGATAGGCAGGATAGGCCAAAAACCCATTCCATGGCTTAATAATAAAAGGATATGTTTCCTTCGCCCACAGTAGAGAGAGAACCTCTTAATCTATTGGATCTGATCCTTTGATTGGACTAAAAAAAGGTATTTTAGACATTCAAAACTATGCTTGAGTTAATGTCAAATCAGCTCTTCATGAGGTGCAGTGTGACTGAAAACTTTCTTCTTTGTAGCATTGGCATTTTGCCATGGAAGGTAAGACTCGATCTCAAGCCTTGGCTAGGACTTAGACATTACCAACTGATCTACTTGACTCCTTTTCGGAATTAGAATCATATTTGGGTGGCCATAACTTAGGCAATTCTTAATTGTAAACTTCGAGAATTAGAATCTTCTACCAAAAAAATAAACTTCGAGAATTAGAATCCGAATCAAACAAAGCGTAAAGTCAACAAGCACTTGTTGTAAGATTTTCTAAGTTATTGAGGATTTGAAACAGTATAGAGGTTTGAATCTAAGGATTATGATATAACAAATTCGCTCCATCAGTTGTTGAGGATTTCAGTGAAGACAATGATTCAACTGTACGTTCCCAATGCTTGAAGCCATGACATAGAGTGATTGTGATCAGAATGGTCCATGTCCAAGAAAATTATTAATAATAATAATAAAAAAATGGGAAAAATTTCTCTGTCCGGGAGTGTGGCCTATGCCAGCACTCCCAAGAGCGTATCTCTCTTCTCCACATGTGAAAAGACACCTCTGCCCCCTTGTTTTAAGGAGGAGAGAGATAGACACATGGGAGTGCTGGTGTAGGCCACACTCCCGTACAGTAAACTGCTTCCCTAAAAAAATTGGGACTTATATGTATTGGATAATTTGATCAAGGTAGACTATCTTAATCTAGATTGCCTAGTTGATCCATTTCTAGTGCTTGAAACCATAGAAAGCTATAGATTTGCGGGTATAGTGGGCTATCCAGACCAAGTGCCATGGAATTGGATAGGCTGGATAGGCCAAAAACCCATTCCATGGCTTAATAATAAAAGGATATGTTTCCTTCGCCCACGTTGCAGAGAGAACCTCTTAATCCATGGGATCTGATCCTTTGATTGGACTAAGAAAGAGTATTTTAGATATTCAACAATATGCTTGAGTTTATGTCAAATCATCTCTTCATGAGGTGTAGTGTGACCTTAGTTAGTAAATACGCGTACTCGAATTTTTAAACATATAATACTCCCGTTCCCGTATTTTTTCGTATTTTTATAAAAAAATGCATTTTTTAATCGATTGAGTATTATACTCATATAATATGCATATTATACGTATTTTTTTTATAAAAAAAATACCCAAAATATTAGAATTTAGGGAAACGATTTCACTTTTCCTTTCGTCCCTTTCGATTTGCGTTGAACATCCAACCGTAACAGGCAACACTGTTGCCGCAACAGTAGCCGCCCTCCATCTCCAATCATCCTCCCCATCTCCGTTCAACAAAGCGGCACTTAAGTCTTGTACTCTTCTCTTGTTTCTCTGGTCTTTGAACTTTGATGGTGGTAGTGAAGCAAATGAATCTGGTGTGATATTGACGAGAACGGTTCAATCTCTATTCTATTTTATTCTTGTTTTTCTGTCTCTTGTAGCTAATGTGTACAGTGGAGATCCATATCTGGAACTCTCCCTCTTGTCATGTGTTGGTTAATTAGTGGGAGCTCATCCCCCTTCACAAGAACACATCTGGTTAAAAATATATGGTTATCTCATTGTAGATAAAAAGAAATGTAATGTTGGAAGAATGATTTAATGATAAGGTAATCAACTTGCTCATCTCATTTTCAGACAATTTACATTCATTTCTTGTAAATTATTGATATTTTGGTATGTTAAATGATAATCTTACAGATGTTATATAGCATATTATATTATTGTGTTTATTTTAGTTCATAAAATCATGATATTATTTTGTTTATTAGGTGATGAATGCATATTATATAATGAATATATGTCCCTTTTTTTAAAAATATTATTGCCGTCTATGTCGTATTATATCCGTATTAAACGCGTATCATATTATTACCGTATGCGTTTTATGAAGCCGGATTTTTGAAAAATATTATTACCGTCTAGTCCGTTTAATTGCCGTACGTATCCGTTCCCGTTCAATTGTCGTTCCCGAACTTAATAACTAAGAGCGTGATTGAAAACTTTCTTCTTTGGAACATTGGAATTTTGCCAATGAAGGTAAGACTCGATCTCAAGCCTTGGCAACAATAGGACTGAGACATTACCAACTGATCTACTTGACACCTTTTCGGAATTAGAATCATATTTGGGTGGCCATAACTTAGGCAATTCTTAATTGTAAACTTCTAGAATTAGAATCTTCTAATAAATAAAAAACACCTTTTGAGGATTAGAATCCGAATCAAACAAAGCCTAAAGTCAGCAAGCACGTATATCATTTAGCAAGATTTGTCACTCTTTACTCTTCGGAATTAAATTAAGGATCCAGATTCGTAAAAAAAAAAGGGTAATTTACACATATCATCCCTGAAGTTTTACGAAAAGATGATTTTATCCTTTAGTTTTGGAAAATTCTGCGTACCCCCCTGAGGTTTACAAACGGTAACAAATAAACCCATTCCATCAGTTTATAACTAACACTGTTAAAATCAAAATGTAAAGTGACAAAAATACCCCTTCAAGAAAAAAAAAAAAAAAAAACCTGCATCTCATCTTCCCCAAATCGATTTTATCGACTTGGGGAAGATGAGTTGCAAGTATCTTTGTAGGGAACACCATGGAACTGATCCTAAGTCACTCTCCTTCCTTTCCCTCTTCCATTTGTTTTAGGTTTTAACCCATTTGTATCTGTGTTTCTAGCTTTTGCTTTTAAGTTTACGATCAGCTTTGTTTTTGTTCAGAATCTAGGGTTTGTTAATGGGAAAATATCATCCCCCTACCCTATAAGTATCCATAATATCAATCTAATCCCTAAGTTTTGAATAATGACAATGCCGTCCCCTAATTTCCCAAGATTCTATACCCTAACTGTTAAAAAACACCATTAAATGATGATGTGGCATGTACAAAATTTCTAAAACCCCAAAACACCCTTAACCCAACACAACCCAACCCTAACCTAACCTAACCTAACATTCTCTCTCCTCTGTCACTCCTCCCCATCCCTCGTTTCTCTGTCTTTCTTCCCCCCTGATATTCTCTCTTTGTTCTAAAATGAATAGAATTTGAGTGCTTCCAATTCAAAGAATATTTGTAGGGATTACTTAGAAGTAATAATATGTGTCATTAGAGTTGCAACAGAGAACTTAAAATCCAGTCAAGGAGCGGTAGAGAGACGAACTGAGAAGGGAGAAAAGATAAAGCTTTGGGTCGCTTCAGTTGCAGTGATGCTGAAACTCCAGAGTTAAAAATTGGAGTCAAAAGCGCAAAGGAATCACGAATCCACTAAAATTATTTTTGGAAATTTCCTCTCTTTCCTTCCAGTTCCACCCAATAGAAACCTGATCCTACTTTAATCGTGTGTATATTGTGTATTGTCCCCACACTTTCATTGTCGTTAAACCAATAACTACACTTTCCTTTCTTCCAAGTTTCAATCACCACACAGCAGAGAAACGGAGAGAGGAAATTTCTCTGGTTTTTTTGTTTTCTCTTAATCGTCTCCAACTGTGGCAGAATTTTAGTTAGAAGAATAATAATAACGAGGAAGATTGAATGGAGCAGCTTTAGAGGATTCAGAGCGTTGATTCATCTATTGGTGCCGTTGTGGTTGCAATTCATTGCGGAAGAGAGAGAAGAGTTGCTGTGAATCGATTTGGGAAGGTCTGGTGAGAGAGGAGAGGGGAGGTGAGGGTGCGCCTGCAGTGAGAGAGGGAGGCGTGAGAAAAGATACCGTCGCCGGCCGTCGCCTGGAATACCGAGGGTTATAAAGATGAGTTGAAAGAGAGAAGCCAGAGGGGAGGCTTGAGAGAGTACTGAGTTGGTTCCCCTTCTTCTTTTTATCTCTTGCACCAAACCAATCTACGGCTTGAGGTGTCGCCGGAAAAGAAGAGTTGCAGGTGTGACGGTGGTGGTGTTCACCAGAGAAGAAAGAAAGAGAAACGAGGGATGGGGAGGAGTGAGAGAGGAGAGAGAATGTTAGGTTAGGTTAGGTTAGGTTAGGGTTGGGTTAAGGGTATTTTGGGGTTTTAGAAATTTTGTACATGCCAAATCATCACTTAATGGGGTTTTTTAATGGTTAGGATACGATTGATAGAATCTTGGAAAAATAGGGGAGGGCATTATCATTATTCAAAACTTGGAGATTGGATTCATATTATGGATACTTAAAGGGGAGAGGGATGATATTTTCCCTTTGTTAAGTGTTGCCGTCTTCAAAACTGCAGTTTAAGTTCAAAGAGTAATAATTACTGGGATTTTATGGTGCTTTGATTAGGTTAAAAAATTCCGGATTCATGAGATGGGTTGTCATTCATGCAAGGTCACTAGAACTACGAACGATGGGGGTGGATTTGATCCTGTATCGAGTTCAAATGCGAAACTTCCCGAAGTTGAGTTGTGGGCTGTCTTCGATGTCCCCCTGATCAGGTCGATTCAACCTGAAAAAATCTGACCCACACCTTCTCGGGTCTCTTCTGTGCTTCGATTAACTTCTTGGAATCAGCTACTGCTTATGCTTCTCCACATTGGAGCTTTCAACCATTCTCGGGTACCCTTAGAGATGGTGCTCTGCCACGGGAGGTTATTTTTACTAAGAACCTAACTCTTTGGTGGAAGTTGCTCCCTTGTCGAGACAAAGCTGGGCTTGCAGTTCTAATGGACAGATCTTCTATCTATAGCCTGCAACTCATCTTCTCCAATCGATTTGGGGAAGATGAGTTACCCGAGTTGCTCCCTTGACGTTGCAGGTTTTTTTTTTCTTGAAGGGGGCATTTTTGTCACTTTACCTTTTGATTTTAACAGTATTAGTCATAAACTGATGGAATGGGTTTATTTGTTATCGTTTGTAAACCTCAGGGGGGTACGTAGAATTTTCAAAAACTGGGGGGTAAAATCATCCTTTCGTCCAACCTCAGGGGTGGTATGTGTAAATTACCCAAAAAAAAAAACAAAATTAAGGATCTAGATCTTCTACGGTGCACTGCCTGTAGCGGTCAGAGCGGCGCAGACACAGGGCGCAACGCAATGACCATCTTACCCCCGTTCGGGCAAGGCGCTCAAATAGGGGTAAGGCGGTCATTGTGCTGTGCACTGTGTCTGCACCGCTTAGGCTGCTATGGGCAGCGCACCGTAGAGGATCTGAATTGTTAAATTAAACAAGCACTCCAAAGTCTGAATCACATTACTAAAGTCCATTGTATTATACTTCAAAGTTTTAAACGAGAGAGAGAGAGAGAGAGATCTAATGTGATGGTGGTGATGCCAAAAGCATCTCTCTGCGACTCTTGAAAAAGGAGAACATTTGATCACGATCAGGAAGGTTATCTCTAATAAGAGGGACTTGCTTGAAATTATGAATCCAAGAACGCAAGCGAGGGAAGGTATGGGGTTCAATCAACTTAACCCCTACTACATCTTCCATCACTCCCAACCAGTGACCCAACCCTCCAAAAGCCAAGTCCACATATCCGATGCTTTCTCCACCAAAAAATTTCTTGTCTCCAGTAAGACCATGCTCTTCGATAGTTCTCAACATTTCCAAGCTCTCTTTAGTGGCCACAGCTTGTTCTTCACCTGAAGTACTAAAGAACTTCCACAAACTACTACCCTGCAAACCAATACATTAATTAGTTTTTAATTAAGATAAATAAATTTGGAATTGAAGAAGATGCATAGATGCTTGCTTGGTTACTTACCATATCGTAGTAGAATTTCGCCCAAAATCGAGCAATGGCTTTCTCATAAGGATCAGTTGGAAGCAGGGGGTTCTCCGGCCACATCTCGTCGATGTATTCAAGGATGATCAAAGACTCTGCTATTGGTTTTCCATCATGAACAAGCACAGGGATTTTTTTGTGAACTGGGTTGTACTGCAACAGTAACTCACTCTTGTTGGAGAGATCTTCTTCTATGTATTCATATTCTATTCCCTTCAGTTTGAGAGCCCATAAAACCCTGTAGCTATATCCACTTAGCGAAGTTCCCAACACCTTAACTTCTCCCATGTTTTTAAGAACTAATATTTGGATGTGTATGGATGATTTCCTATTCCCACCCCTCCTCCAAAAGAAATGTTTTATAGTGATTGAGATTCAGAGTTTTCTTCTTTGACAAGCTTGAAATATGTAATTATTTATTTTATGGATTGATGATGAATGGACTGCTCTTGCTTTGCTTGGGCAGCAAGCTTGAAATATGTAATTAATTATAGTTTTCTTTTTTAATTTTAATATAATAAGGTTAGTTGATCAAATCAGCATCTCGAAATCATCTTTGAAAAGTTGAAAAATGTAGAATGTGGTTCGCTTGGAGGTGGGCTTAGATCAGGCCGAAGGGATTGTTGGAACTTTAGAAACTAAAATTTAATTGGTCGTATGCCCAACCCACCCAGCCCATCCAAACCCAACCAAAGGAAAACACTTCAAGCAGGAGATGGGCTTGAATTTTCTCGCGTTAAGCTCAAGTTTGGTTGGGCCAGGATATTATTCACACATGTTTGTGCCTCCTTCAAGTTAAGAGGTGGCAATTTCTAACATGACCTGGCAACCTGGCATGATTTCAGTTGGGCTAAGGTTTGCCTTCCGAAAAATGAGAGTGGATTGGTACTCTAGAGAGTAAAGGAAGTGAACATTGCCGGAACCATGAAATAAATCTGCAAATTTGTGTCTAGGCGAAAAAGTATTTAAACTGAGTGGGTATGTTCAAGATACTTGAAATCGGATTCAATTTAGACTATTATTTGTGTTGATCCCAGGTTGACACTGAGAGGGGGAGTGAATCAGTGTTCATAAAAAATAATTCCTAAATTTCAATTGTTGCGTGTGGAAACCTCCGATGCTTGGTTCGCCCACGGATGAGCCTGTAAAGACCAAGTGATGAGCACAAGAGAGCCGGTGTGGTTCCAGCCTAGGACTCTCCGATGCTAAAGTTAGATCACCAGTGCAACAACGTAACAGCTAATAAAAGTGAGATGAGCAATAGAGCTCCATACCTTAGTATTTATAGAGGGAGATGAGGCGGTTAGAGGAGTCCTAGTATGGTAAGAGTCTTTGTTTGGTAAGGCTCCGTGGAGTGGAGAGTTTCTTTCGGGGTCGGACTCTTGTTAAGGTAAGAATCCTAATGGGAGTGTGATTCGGTATCGTGATGAGATCGTGACTCGATTCTTATCCTGTGATTCTCGGGTGGTGCTGACGTGGCACCATGATCTCCGGTGGGGCGTTATGGTAGCCTTCGTGGAGAGCTCGGCCTCGGCCTGTATGACTTGAGGGTTATCATTAGTTGTGTGAGCTTGGCCGCGCTATGGTGCTCCAATCGAGGCCGACCTGCATAGGCTCGGACCATGGGGTCGGCGGGCGTGCAGCTCAGTCGTGATGGGGATCTTTGGGTAAGTACTGATCTGTCGTGCCGTGCGGCCAGAGATCGGCAGAAGAGCTCGGCCTCGTCGGACCCGTACGAGTTCGGCTTAGCGTTCGGTTGACTTGGATGTGCCTGACAAGCTCGGCCAAGCAGTAAGGTTTGTCGAAGATCGGGTCAGCCCGGTCTTCCGCTGAGCTCGGTTCGGTTCTTAGAATGACCTCGGCTCGGCCATGTGGCAGCTTCTGATTGGTGGGGTGTTTTATACCTTATCACAGGCCCCCCCACTCATCAGGGATCGACTCGACACTGATGAGTGAAGTTTCCTGGTCTGCTCGTCTGAAAGATTCTTGCGGCCGAGCCGAGCTCATTTTGTCAAGGATTTGACATTGTACGATCTGATAGTTGGGCGTTAGTGCCACATCAGCAGAGTCATTATGGCAGGCTCGGGAATTCGAATCATCTTTTGATCTGGACCGTTGAATTTTGCTGAGCTCTCCTTGGCCGTTGGATCAGTTCAGCCCAAGAGTTATAAATAGGCGACTCCTCCCTGTTCATTCTTCACTGCTCCAAGTTATTGACTTCTCGGCAAGCTCGGATTTCTCAGCTCTGCAGCGCTTGGTACTTTCCTGTTCGTGATCAGCTCGGCTTTTGCTTCGTTCGTGTTCAGCTCGTCTTCAGCTCTTCTTCAACCAGTAAGTCCTCTCCGCCCAGTATGTTAGTTGGTAGTAGTCACATGGGCAAGCTGCTCACCAGGGTGGCAGAGGGCGCTAGTCCGAGTCGAGAGCTCTCCGCTCGTTCTCCCATAGTAGACTTGTTGGGCTCGACTTTGGACGAGCTTGATGTAGTAGAGCCTCGTCAGGCCGAGGTTGCCGAGCCTCCGTTGCCCTTGGAGTCTGGCCTCATGGCCCAACCAATTGCCAGGGACCTAGCCGAGAGCTCTGGATCATCCTCGTCCGATGATGAGGAGTCAAGTGAGGGCGATTCTTCAGAAGTGGGGGTTGGTTTGGTCAGCTCGTCCGTTGACTCCCCTGAGCCCGAAGAAGGGAGTGTTGGCACCGTCCCGAACATGATGACGGATGCCAACCTCAACTATCTCAGGACGACCTATGCCATCCCTGAGAACATCTAGCTCTGAGCTCCCAACCCAGGGGAGATGGCCTGCTACATCAGGCCCGACGAGGTGGCGTTGTATGAGCTGCCTTTCAAGTACACGTTCAGGCTCCCCGCCCTCGGCCTGGTGGGCTAGATCTTGGACCACTTCCACCTGTCCCCGGGTCAGCTGGTGCCGAACTCTTGGCTAGCCGTGTATGACTTCTACGCCCTATTTTATGAGATGGGCCAAGGTGCAAGCGTGGCGCTTTTCTCTCGGCTCTTTTTCTTGAAGAAGTCTCCAGAGAAGGGGTGGTACTATTTTAGCCGCCGATCTGGGAAGAGTGCGGCCTTGGGCGGTCACAAGTTTTTGGTCGGTATGCCGAGCTTCAATAAGTATTGGAAGCCTCATTTTTTCTTTGCTTCCATTCCAAACAGCCCTCTCCGAGCCGAGTGGAAGGAGATCAACTTGAACTACGTCAACAGGGTACTGCCCCTGACCGAGAATGAGCTGACCTCGCTCGACCTGATCCCCCAGCGTCAGCCCCTCGATGTCTTCCAGCTTCAGGACTAGGGGTTCCTTCAAAGGTGGCATATGACCCCTGGTAGGAGCCCGAGCCGAGCCCATTTCTGTTGCCCGAGCTGACCCCTTTACTTAGTCTTCTTTTCTTTTTTGGTTTATTTCTGACGTTTTGTCTTTTTTGCAGTGGTCAGCCCTATTCCCCCAATGGATTCTGCTCGGCTTAGGGCCAAGACCATTGCGGACCGGAGGAAGAAGAATGCCGAGAAGAAGTCCTGGGGTGAGTTCTCCAAGGCTTCCAAGGGCAAGGCTGTATTGCCGAGCCTATCAGACACCATGGTCGGCCTTGAGGCTGAGAAGAGCACGGACCCAGTGGGGTCTCCAAGGAAGGGAAAAGGTCGGAAGGGTGAGAGGAGCCGCCGAGGGACACCAAACGTCAGAAGCTCTCGGTCAATTTGAAGAGTGGTGGTCTTCTGCCCGTGGCCTCACCCCCCAACATCTCCCGATATGTCTTGGGGAGGGCCTCGGCTAGCAACATTCCGGTGAGGCCGACCTGGTGCCTCTTCCCAGGGGACTCCACATTGACGTCGGCCTCGCATGCCAAGGAATGGCTGGACGCAAGTCAGCTACTAGCCGACAGGGAGAAGCTCGAGACACTGTCCGACCCCGAGCTCCTCTCCACCTTGTTTCAGGACTTTAATATGGTAAGTTTCCTATTCGGCTCTTGTGACTTGATCCGACCTATGTAACCCGACCTTACTTTTGTTCTAATGCTTTCTTGTAGGGCTTCGCCAAGGCAGTAGAGACCATGCTTAGTTTTGAGCGGCTCTTGACCGAGAGCCACTCCTTGGGCGTCTAGTGTAAAAAGGCTTACCAGGATGCTCAGGATGCCATTCAGAGGCATCGGGAGACTCAAGAGAAGCTCACTGTCACCGAGGCCGAGGTGACCAGGCAGAAGGAGAAGGTCAAGGCTCTGCAGGCCCAGCTCGATGAGGTGAGGGAGAAGGCCAAGGAGGATCTGGCCTTGGCTCGGGATGAGGCGATCAATGACTACCTCCAATCGAAGGAGTACGCTGACGTATGCCATGAGATCAGGAAGCCTCCTTATGCCGATGGTTTTGAGGCAGGCCGGACTGATCTCTTGGCCGAGATCAAGGCTACCTATCTCGATCTCAATCTCAATCTCTTGCGATTTGACGATGATGCAACCACTTTTGCTGAGGAGTTGGGAGATGAGGAGGGCGTCGAGGTCAGGCAGGCTCTGTCAACTGGTGACCCTACGCAGGATAACCCCCTCGCCCTCGATGCTGAGCCCCAAGACCTTTTTGCCGATCATACTACCGTGGAGGTCGCTGAGGTCGCTTCTAAGTCTGCTGTCGAGGAGATTGAGATGTAATTATTATTGTTTTTTATTTTTTGTTTTTTGTTTTTGTTTTTTTTTTTGCTGGGCTGAACTGCCCACTTTGTAACCATGCCGAGTAGTCGGCTTATACTGAATGAAATCTCTTTTTCTCAAAATTTGTCTAAGTGTTTTAGCTCGGCAATTTTAGCCTTCTTTTCCTTGTGTATGTTGTTCCATTTGATGTTGTGGCCGAGCTGACGACCCGTTCCGTTAGCCGAGCTTAAGAACTTGACTGTTTTTTAGCTATGCTTTACTGGGTCGTCGGTTCGGCCATGCCATGTCTGAGGTCAGGATGACTTTCGCCTTGGTTAATTAATTCGCTGTTCCCAGCGATCAAATCAGATCAGCTACCACATAAGTGGCTGCATGGCCGAGCAGCCTCCCTGGCTGAGCGTAATGCCTTAGCTTAGTTTTAGACTTTGTTCAGCTCAACCATGGGGAGAGTTTGCTCTTGTTGGTTCAGACATCGGCCAGTCTTTGTTGGCTGGTCTTATGACTTAATTGTCGACCTATGAGGGTCAGCCAGGTCTATGAGGACCGGTCTTATGACTTTGATTTTGGAGCTTGCAAATATGTCAAGTGGTGGAGAAAGACTTTGTTTTATTGAATCAAATGTCAGGGCCGAAGCCGAATACAAGTATGCTCGTCATAAACCTTGCCAAGCAGGATAGTTAAGGAAATTATTGAAATTTTTTTTTCAAATTTTTCGAGTTCCAAGGTCTCGGTACCTTCTTGCCCCCCGGAGTCTGCAAGCGATACGTCCCTAGGCGAATTTGCTTGGAGACTATGTACGGGCCTTCCCAATTTGATGCTAACTTTCCTTGCTGCCTTGGCTGGGATGCGCTGAGTTTTCTGAGGACAAGGTCCCCTTGATGGAAGTGCCGCTCTTTTATTCTTGAGTCATAGTACTTTGCTGTCCTCTGTTGGTATGCCGTGTTCCGGAGTAGGGCATTTTCTTCAACTTCGTCGAGGAAGTCAAGGTTGGCTCTCAGCCCATCTTCATAGGTCTTCTCATCGAAGTTGAGCCCTCGGTATGACGATGCCATAACTTTGACTGGGGTGAGGGCTTCGATCCTATAAGCGAGGCAAAAAGGGCTCTCCCCGGGTAGTGTTCTTATCGTCGTCCTATATGCCCATAGGACACTTGGGAGCTCTTCCACCCATCTTCCTTTGGCCTCATCTAACCTTCTCTTAATGCCGATGCGTAATGTTCGGTTGGACACTTCTACTTGTCCATTTGCTTATGGATGAGCTACTGAGATGGGTCGAAAGTCAATGTAGAAGTGCTCGCAGAACTCTTGGAAGGTCGGGTTGTTGAATTACGTGCCATTATCTGTGATGAGCACTTTTGGTAGTCTGACCTGGTAGATGACCTTATCTCGGAAGAACTTCTCCATGTTCTTCTCGGTGATGGTTGTCAGGGGCTCGGCCTCGACCCAATTAGTGAAGTAATAGATCGCCACCACCACGTACTTCCTATTTCCCGATGCTGGGGTGAAATCTCCGAGAATATCCATTTTCCACATAGCGAAAGGGATTGGGCTCAGCATTGAGGTCAGCTTTGTTGTTGGTCGGCTCAAAATTGGTGCAAACAGCTGGCATTTCTCGCACGTCTTCACATACCTCATGGCCTCTTCTTGCATTCTTGGCCAATAGAATCCTTGCCGAAGTATCTTGTATGCCAGAGCTCAGCCACCCATGTTACTCCCTCATATTCCTTCATGTACCTCGGCCAAGGCGTACTCGGCTCCCTTCGGTCCGAGGCATCGGAGAAGAGGTACCGAGATTGCTCTTTTGTAGAGCCCTCCGTCGATCATGGTGTACTTGGTAGCTCGGATCTTGACCTTTCTTGTTTCATCTCGGTTCTCCGAGAGCTGGTCATTCTCCAAGTAGTTGACAATGGGGTCCAACCAGGTCGGCCCGTCCTCTTCAATGTGCTTTACGCTTTGTTCTTGCAAGGATGGTTTCTCTAAGATCTCCATGTACGTTGATCGGCTCAGATATTGGAGGTCGGCCCTCGGCCAACTTTGACAGGGAGTCAGCCACAGTATTCTCTTTTCTCCATATTCGGGTCATCTCAAAGTGCTCGAGTTGGAAGATCAGATCTCGTGCTCGGCTCAGGTAAGCTATCATCCTTTCGTCTTTCTCCTCATAGTCTCTGTTGACCTGGTTGACCATGAGTTGGGAGTCTCCTCGCCCCTTCAACCGCTTTATGCCAATTGCCTTGCTGACTCGAAGTCCTGGTAGGAGGGCTTCATACTCGGCCTCATTGTTCGAGGCGTGGAAGTTGAACCTTAGAGCATATTGAATCCGAAACCCCTCGGGGCTCACCAGGATCAGGCCAACTCCACTTCCTCTGGAATTGCTTGAGCCATCGACATTCATGGTCCAGGTCGGGTCGATTTTAGCTTTTGTATTGGCATCTTTTACTGCCTTCTCTTCCTCGACCCCGAGGTTCGGCATTGTGTACTTGGTGATGAAGTCAGCCAGGGCTTGCCCTTTGATCGAGGTCCGTGGGCTATAGTTTATGTCATACTCACTCAGCTCGATCACCCAAGTGATCAGCCGACCTGACACGTCGGGCTTGTGCAATATCTTCTTAAGAGGCTGGTCGATCAACACCGATATCGGATGAGCTTGAAAGTATGGCCTTAGCTTTCTTGCGGCCGTGACAAGGGCGAAAGCTATTTTCTCAAACTTGGAGTATCTCGTCTTGGCGTCCACAAGAACATGGCTGATGTAGGATATAGGCTTCTGAGCTCGGCCTTCTTCCCTAACCAACACCGCGCTGATTGCCACCGGGGTGGCAGCTAAGTAAATTTGAAGCTCCTCTTTTGGCTCGGGTTGGCTGAGAAGAGGCGGGTTCTTCAAGTATTTCTTCAGCTCTTCAAAAGCTTGTTGGCACTCGTCTAACCAGATGAAGTCCTTCGGGTTTCGGATGTTCTTGAGGGCCTCGAAGAACGGCAGACAATTATCGCCCGACCTCGACATGAATCGTGCCAACGCCGCCACTCGCTCGTTTAGCCTTTGTACTTCTCGGGTCGTCCTTGGAGGGTTCATCCCTTGGATGGCCTTGATTTTTGCCGGATTGACTTCGATGCCTCTGACAGAGACCATGAAGCCGAGGAACTTTCCCGAGGTCACGCCGAATGCACACTCGGCGGGGTTCAACTTCATTTGGTTCTTCCTCAATACGCCAAAGGCTTCTTCCAGGTCGGCCAAGTGGTGCTCGGCCTTCAAGCTCTTCACTAACATGTCATCCCCGTAGTCTTCTATGTTTCTTCCAATTTGCTTGCGGAATATATAGTTCATGAGCCGCTGGTATGTCGCTCTGGTGTTTTTCAATCCGAACGGCATGACCTTGTAGCAAAAATTTTCTTGGTCAGTTCGGAATGCCGTGTATGGCTCATCCTCCTTGTGCATCATGATTTGGTTGTAGCCGAAATATGCGTCCATCAAGCTCAGCATCTCGTGGCCTGCTGTGGCGTCAATCAAGAGGTCGATCCGAGGTAGCGGGTACTCATCTTTTGGACATGCCTTGTTGAGGTCGGTGTAGTCGACACACATTCTCCACTTCCTGTTCGACTTGGGGACCATGACGATGTTAGCCAACCAGGTCGAAAATTTTTCTTCTCTGATGAACCCTGATTGGCGGAGCTTCTCCACCTCTTCCTTGATCGCGGCATGCCGATCAAGGGCGTAGTTCCTTCTCTTCTGCTGGATTGGCTTTTGGCTCGGATCCACGTGGAGTCGGTGGTCAGCTATATGCCTTGGTATGCCCGACATGTCGGCAGTCGACCAGGTAAAGACATCGGCGTTCGCCTTTAGGAAATTTCTGAGCTGATTCCTTTGATCCTCGCTCAGCAATGATCCAAGGTGGACCACCTTTGTTGGGTCTTCCTCGCTAAGGGGGAATGGGGTCAGGTCTTCCATGGGTCGTCCTCTTCTTTCGATGAGCTCATCCTGCTGATCCTCAGGGAGGTGCTCAACGCACATTGCCATTCCTCGGACATTGCCTTTGTTTTGCTTGACAAAAGTAGCATAGCACTCCCGTGCCTTCTTCTGGTCACCTCGAACTTTGCCGATACCATTCTCGATAGGGAACTTCATCTTCAAGTGCGTCGGTGAGATGATGGCTTGGAGAGCAATCAATGATGGGTGGTCGAGTATGGCGTTGAAAGCTACTACCGACTGTACAACCATAAATTTGACCTGGATCCTCGCCTGGCATGGAGCTTGTCTGATCGTGACCAGCAGGTCGATTGACCCCTTGATGGTCGCAGCATCTCCTGAGAACCAGTGGAGTGAGGTGGCCTCCGGCTTGAGCTCTTCGTCACCGAAGCCAAATTGTCGGTATGCGTCTAGCGACATAAGGTCCACGGATGCACCGGTATCAACCAATAGTCGATGGACGGGTCTCTTCGTAATTTCTACCTGTACCACTAAAGCATCGTCATGAGGTAAACTTATACCTTCGAGGTCGGCCTCGGTGAAGGAGATCGTCGCCGCTGGCTTGAGTTTCTTGGTGGGCATCTTGGCGACTCCGACGAACCACACGTTTGCCTTGGCCTTTCGAGTAGACTCTTGTCCGGGCCCTTCGAGGATAGTGTATATGGGACCTCCCTTATCACTGCTCGGCCCGGATCCGTCCTCTTTCTTCTCAGCTTGGGCTTTATCTTCGTCTCATTCGGCTCGCCTATTTTTGGGCCTTGGCTCAGCTCTCCTTTGATCGCGATCTTCAGGTCGCCAACCCCCACGCTCTTCACGTCCTCCCTTGACATATCACTTCAGGTGGCCCACTTTTATCAGCTCTTCGATTTCTCTTTTCAACTGATAGCAATCCTCGATGTCGTGACCGGTGTCCTTGTGGAATTGACAATACTTGTTGGGATTTTGAGATGACTCAGCTTGCATCGGTCAGGGCCGACGGATGTACCCGTCGTCCTGTATTTGCATCAGAATCTCCTTGTGCAAGGTATTCAGTGGGGTGTAATTGGGGCTCCGAGCTCGGTCTGATCTCTCGGCTTGGTGATCCGTCCTGAGTCACTTGTCCTCCTTATGGTCATCGATCATCGACCTTTTCTTATCAGCTCAGCCTTAGTTTCCCTTCCGGGTTTGGAGCACCTCGGCCATATTTGCAAATTCATTACACCTCTCCAAGAGCTCGACCAAGTTTCTGGTTGGCTTTCTGGCTAAGTCCTTGATGAGGTCCATGTCGGCGAGTCCGTTGCTCATCGTAGTATGGGTCGTGGCCTCATCCAAATCCTTGATGTCTAAGGATTCCTTGTTGGAGAAGGAGACGAATGCTCGAATTGACTCGTTAGACCTTTGCTTCACGCTAAGGAGGTTGACCGTCGTCTTCTTATCTTTCATACTACTCTGGAAGCGCATGACGAAAGCTCGACAGAGCTGAGCGAAGCTTGTTATGGAGTTTGGCGACAACCAGGAGAACCATGAGGTCATTGTACCCTTGAGGGAGGCAGGGAAAGCCTGACAAGAAACAATCTTGGTTCCCCCATACATGGTCATCATCGCATTAAAGTAGTTGATATGATCCGTCAGATCGATCGTCCCGTCATACCTGTCAAAGGGAGGAGGTTTGAACCCGATCGGCATTGGCGCAGTCATGATCTCAGGAGGATAAGGGTGTCGCCCGACTAGTGAATAGGCGTCCGGGGTCGCCTGCTTTTTCAATCCCTCCACCTGCTCGGCCAAGTCTCGTAGCTGGCTTTCTAGCTCGGTTTCAGGTGCTTGACCGTTTGGCTCATCCACCCGGTACAAATTGTCTTGTTCGCTCGGCCTAGGTCGGCCATTTTGTTCTTCAGCTTGAGATCTGTATGCTCGATCGTCCCGCTGTGGTCGGCCGTTCTGGTTGGCTCGGTCAGCACCATCCCTCCTTATTCTTCTTTCCACCTAGAAATTGGACCCACGGGGGCTCCTCTGTTGTTCTTCTCGGAGAGGCGGGCTTTGACGCCAGGGACTTTGGTGAGATCCTTCTCCTTGTCTCACAACACGTCTCCCATTTAACTCGTTCCCCTATTCTCGGATTCCCCTCGGCTGCCCGTCTTCTCCGAGCGGACCAAAAAATACCGACCTCCTCGCTACCGAGCCTGCTAGTTCGATTTCTTGCCCTGCCCTCGGGCTTTGGTGATGCTCTTATTCGTCCCATCAAGCTCCTCTGCTAGGGCGAGGAGGAGGAGTCTTCTGACGAGACGGTGTGATGACGCAGCTCGGCTAGGCTCGGCTCGACGCCGACCACCATTCTGCTGCAAGTTTCTCTCTACGCTCTCCGGGGCTAGAGGGGGCGCGACCAGTGGTTGGCCCATCAACCCACCCCGGGCCATCTAGTTCAAGAAAGTACGCAGCATCTCGTTGGTGTGGAGCATCTGCAGCTGCAAGCCCATAACTTGTCGGTTATTTACTGGGGCTTTGGGGTCTAAATTCTCCGATAAGGGCAGCGGCGCTAGTAGGCCCAGCTCGTTCAAGTTTGGCTCTACCTGTGCCCGGTCAGCCGCTGCTATGTCTAGCACACTACAGCCATTCCCATCCTCTGGCGGGGGAATGGGATTGACCGTGGCGCCCATACTGCGCCCCCCTGCCCGAGGGGGTCTTCCGATCGCACCCTGCCGCAAGGCTTCAGGGGGTAATGATCACCTCGCCTGTACAGCGGGCTGTAGCTCATCCCCACGGGAAGTCGAGCCTTGCTGCCCTGATCTTTTGTGCACTATTATTGTTGCTCTTGAAGTTGGTAGAAACGACGATGGCTTGTTGACGTCGTTCCCACAGACGGCGCCAAATCTGTTACGTGTGGAAACCTCCGATGCTTGGTTCGCCCACGGATGAGCCTGTAAAGACCAAGTGATGAGCACAAGAGAGCCCGTGTGGCTCCGGCCTAGGACTCTCCAATGTTAAAGTTAGATCACCAGTGCAACAGCGTAACAGCTAGTAAAAGTGAGATGAGCAATAGAGCTCCATACCTTAGTATTTATAAAGGGAGATGAGGCGGTTAAAGGAGTCCTAGTATGGTAAGAGTCCTTGTTTGGTAAGGCTCTTCCCCGCGGAGCGGAGTGGAGTAGAGTGGAGAGTTTCTTTTGGGGTCGGACTCTTGTTAAGGTAAGAGTCCTAATGGGAGTGTGATTCGGTATCGTGATGAGATTGTGACTCGATTCTTATCCTGTGATTCTTGGGTGGTGCTGATGTGGCGCCATGATCTCTGGTGGGGCGTTATGGTAGCCTTCGTGAAGAGCTCGGCCTCAGAGCTCGGCTTAGGAGCTCGGCCTCGGCTTGTATGACCTGAGGGTTATCATTAGTTATGTGAGCTTGGCCGCGCTCTGGTGCTCCAATCGAGGCCGACCTGCATAGGCTCGGACCATGGGGTTGGCGGGTGTGCAGCTCAGCCGTGATGGGGATCTTTAGGTAAGTACTGATCTGTCGTGACGTGCGGCTAGAGATCGGCCGAAGAGCTCGGCCTCATCGAACCCGTACGAGTTCGGCTCAGCATTCGGTTGACTTGGATGTGTCTGACGAGCTCGGCCAAGCAGTAAGGTTTGTTGAAGATTGGGTCGGCCTGGTCTTTCGCTGAGCTCGGTTCGGTTCTTGGAATGACCTCGGCTTGGCCATGTGGCAGCTTCTGATTGGTGGGGTGTTTTATGCCTTATTACCAACCCTTTGTTGACATCGATGCAGAAGACTTCAAACAAACCTGATTGGCCCGGACAATCCTATAATTACCAATTCCACAACACACATGCACGTCCACCTCGTAATCACTGTGTGGCCAGGTCTACTAGACAGTGCACCCCACTTTGTAGATCAAATACACTCCAATATATGCAATGAAAGTAAAGTACACAAGACACCAAATTTATGTGGTTCGGCCAAATTGTCTACGTCCACGGAGCAATACCCTACCCAGGGTTTCATATATTGCTCAATACGCTACTCAAATTTTTGATTGCAACAACAGCCCAGGAACTACAATCCCTGCTTCTGTTTGTGTAACAATACAAATGAGTACAACTCCTCCAATCTCTGTACAAGCCCCCACTTGACAGAGTTATAATAATTAATTGCAAATAACATAACCAAATCCCCCAATACAATGGCTACTATTGGCTTATAATCAAACTAGGTTTTTTTTTCAACTAAACATGCAACCTAGAAACTCACAATGGGGATTTACAATCAAGGATTACCTTTTGTAGAATAATCCAACAATCATGAAGCCTCTGACGTATAGAAATCGTGTCTATGTACGCTCCACTGCTCAAACCATCTTCAATATGAAGTCATCGAGCATAAAATAGTAATATCATCGGCTTTATGTACTCAAACGATGCTGCAACTCCTTCCAATGGCTTCCTCTCGATAAAATACCCAATTTCCAAAATTTTTTTGTCCCATTTGGACATCGGATGGCCAAGATATGACCTTCTAAAGTTGGATGCTCCAAAATTGATAACCAGTGGCAAAATCGAAAATAACTAGATTCTTCGTGACAAAACCATGTGTAACAAGGACACATGTCAAAGAAATTCACACTACCATATTCGTTAGAAATAGGATATGATGTCATGCTGATGTCTCACTCCACTACCAAATCCCTTATTTCCTTTCTCTCTTCCTTCTTTTTTAAAAAGGGTCTTGCATCAATCCACGATGTCCAAGAGGAATCTTACACTAGATGCCGATCCAACACCCGTAGTGATTCTGGAACTTTAACAAAACAATAGGAAACCTCTGTCTCCAGTAGCACTTAAAAAAAAAGACTAAAAAATTGGCTAAGTATAAAACTTTTTGTCTATTCCAGATTTGCTCTATTTTTGCACATCAACACAGAAACAGCTGTAACTTTCTCGTCCGACATTGAAATGATGCGAGACCAGTTGCGTTGGAACCATGACTCAACGAAATTCATTTCTCATGAAGACCACTTCACCCAAAAATGCCATTAAACCTTTAAAAAATGACCTTAAAGTCACTGCCATTGCATGAACCTATGAAATCACAACTTTATCAGTATGAAACTTTCACCTGCTGCTTCGCCCCTTTGCCAAACACTATATAAGGACTTAATATGCTGTTAAATAGTGTTCTTCAAGTGCGAGTACCCTTGTAACCCTGCCAAATGACCAAAATACCCTTATAGCTGTGTAGGTGACTGTTTGACCATTTCAGCTCTTCCAAACCACCAATAGCTACTACCAGAACACCACTATGACCAAATACATTGCCAACAATGACAACAACATCCACACACTCCAATGGACTAACAATTTGTCCAATTGATGCATCATTAGTTTGGGCAAAAATTTTTAAGTATAGACACCTTGTTAGAGACATCATTCATTTAAGCATTGATGATGAATGTGATACCTACTTCTGGCTTGACGATTGACATCCAAATGGTGTTCTCTGATAGGTTGGCCAAATATTTATCATCTAGATCTGAAGCTGTAATTGTTTTGGATGTTTTGAAAATTTTCTACCATTTCTTTGGGATTATTTCTGTAGGCTTTGAGATCTGCCCTATTTGGTCTTGCTGAAATCTTTTCTTTTGCCCCCTTCTTTGTTGTTTTTACTTATACATAACACCCCTTTGCGGTTCCGCTTACCTTTCTCTGCAAATCACTCAAATGGTGGCCTCCATTACGACTCATGAGATAATCCTCGTCTCTCTTCTCTTTATAATTGTGTTTTTCCTAGCTTTGGCTCAGAGAGAGAGAGAGAGAGAGAGTATCATCCCCACCCACCCTCGATCCCCACCCTATTTTATCTCATCTTCCCTATTATCCCTCTTGGTTTTTTTTTGTTTTATTTATTTATTTATTTATGTTATCCTTTGAAAAAATAGGATGGGAATTAATGATTTACCTTCACTATTTCAAGAGTGCAATCATACTATCAAATCAACTTGGATGAAGAGATTCTCTCTTCACGCGGTATAGTGTGGGAAAAAACTTTCTACTTTATAATACATGTTCATTTCTTATTATATGGGCACAAATGTAGGGAAAAGACTCCTTCGTGGATTTTGTTTCTCCCGTGTGAATGTCTAAATGAAAAATTATCCTCTCCAATTCCTTTATGCTCGGCAGTGCGGCAGTGCTAGGTGGATACATGGCAGTGCTTGGATGTCCGAGCTGCCATGTGTCGGCATCTCCACCTAGCACTGCCGCACTATTGAGTTTTAGGAATTGGAGTGGTTAATAATCCATGTCTAAATTGGAGAATGGATCATTACCACATACAAGCAGGGAAGATACATGTGAGAGGTAAACACTTGTCCTTTTTGTTTCCATTAATACCCCTCCTCATCTTGTAAATTGCAAAAATGGGGTAGATGGTTACTTCTCACTAGGGCTGCAAGTTTAGCCCCGACAACCCAAGCCCGCCCGAGCCTAGACAGGGCTTGGGTTGAGATACCCGACCTTGAGGGCGGGTCGGGGTTGGGAATTTCAGTTTGCGCTCTAAGTCGGGCCGAGCAGGGTTAGGGTTGAGGCTTCGGTGCAGAGCCCAACCTAACCCAACCATGTCTTCTTCTTCTTCCCAGCCTAGCCAACCCATGCATCTCCCCCCCCCATGGTTAGGGACAATCAGGGTCAGCCAGTTTGACCCTTTGGGCGGGTCAAGGTTGGATTTTTCTGGCCCCAACTTAGGGTCAGGCCGGGCCTAGGCCCAACTAAGGGGACTCAGGGTCGGGTTGGATTTTTAAAAGGTCCGGCCCAATTTGACCCTTACAGCCCTACCTCTCACTCGTACGTGCAGATGAACTGGACTCACTAAATTGACCATTCCAAACATTGGATTTGCCATGGAAAGCAAGACTTGAGATCAAGTCTTGGCAATAATAGGACTTAGCTAGACATTTTCTTTTGATGAATACGACTTAAGACATTACCAACTGAACTAGTTGACTCCAACTTTTCGGAATTAGACCATAACTTTTAACAATTTTGAATTGTAAATTTTGAGAATTAGAATCTGAATCTTTACAGAACCTAAAGTTAGCAAAAACTTTTTTTATTTATCAAGATCTGCCACTCTTTACTCTTGGAAATTAAATTAAACAAGCACTCGAAGTCGATCTGCTTCACATTACAAAAGTCCATTTTATTATACTTCAAAGTTATAAACAAACATAGTTAAAGGATGAAATGATAGTCAAAGCACACACAGGGGGAGAGAGAAAGAGTTCTAATGTGATGGTGGTGATGCCAAAAGCATCTCCCTGCGACTCTTGAAAAAGGGGAACATCTGATCACGATCAGGAAGGTTATCTCTAATAAGAGGGACTTGCTTGAAATTCTGTATCCAAGCATGCAAGCGAGGTAAGGTATGTGGTTCAATCAACTTAACCCCTACTACATCTTCCATCACTCCCAACCAGTGACCCAACCCTCCAAAGGCCAAGTCCACATATCCGATTGTTTCTCCACCAAAAAATTTCTTGTCTCCAAGCCCCCCATGCTCTTCAATAGTTCTCAGCATTTCCAAGCACTCTTTAGTGGCTACAGCTTGTTCTTCACCTGAAGTACTAAAGAACTTCCACAAAGTACTACCCTGTAAGTGAAATTAAGAAAAGAAAAAAAAAGGGATCATTTTAGTATCACTAATTAGTTTTTAAGATAAATAAATTTGGAATTGAAGAAGATGCATATATGCTTGCTTGGTTACTTACCTTATCTTCGGCGAATTTCGCCCAAAATCGAGCAATGGCTTTCTCATAAGGATCAGTTGGAAGCAGGGGGTTTTCCGGCCACGTCTCGTCGATGTATTCAAGGATGATCAAAGACTCTGCTATTGGTTTTCCATCATGAACAAGCACAGGGATCTTCTTGTGAATTGGGTTGTACTGCAAAAGCAACTCACTCTTGTTTGAGAGATCTTCTTCTATGTATTCATATTCTATTCCCTTCAGTTTGAGGCCCAATATGACTCTGTAGCTATATGGGCTTGGCCAAGTTCCAAACAACTTAACTTCACCCATGTTAAGAACTAATTAAGATGTGTATGGATGATTTCCTATACCCCAAAAGAAATGTTTTATAGTGATCGATGAAAAGTTATCTTCTTGGAAAAGCTTGAAACATGTCATTAATTATATAGATTAATGGACTAGTCTTGCTTGGGGAATAAGCTTCCACTTTGAATGATTTAAATTTAGTCTATTATGATACACTAATCTTTCTAGGTTGTCCTCCACTTTCTTTTTTAATATTAATTTAATTAGTTGACCAAATAAGCTTCTCGGAATCATCTATGATTAATAGATAGGTAGTGTTTTGCCTGAAAACATTGCAAGGTGGGGTCCACTCCCCCCTATTAGAGGAATTGGAGGTGCCCACAAATTGGAGGTGATAATTATTCATAGGTACTGTTTGGGTTTCAAGAAATTCATATTAGTTGGGTTAAGGTTTGTCTTCCGAAAAATGAAAGTGGATTGGTGCTCCATACAGTAAGGAAGTCAACAGTGAAGAAATCATAAAATAAATCTGAAAATTTGTGTCTAAGACAACAATGTATTCAAACTGAATGGGTATATTCAAGATATTTGAAATCAGATTCAATTTCAACTGTCACTTGTCCAAGTGATGCATCTTTAGTTTGGAGGAAAATTTTCAAGTATGGACACCTTGTTAGAGATATCGTTCGTTCAAGCATTGATGATGAATGTGATACCTACTTGTGGTTTGACAATTGGTATCCAAATGATGTTCTTATTTTTAGATATAGGGATTGAATCAAATATGATGCTGAATCTCATAGGTTGGCCGAATATTTAGCATTTAGATCTGAAGCTGTAATTATTTTGGATCTTTTGAAAATTTTCTAGAATATCTTTGGGATTATTTCTATAGTCTTTGAGATCTGCCTATTTGGTCTTGCTGAAATCTTTTCTTTTCTCCCCTTCTTTGTTGTTTTGGTCTTGCTGAAATCTTTTCTTTTGCCCCCTTCTCCGTTGTTTTTACTTATGTAGGCCAAAACTACAAACCATGGGATCAGGGTGGTTCACCTAGGTAAACCGATTATAAACCAATTAGGGTTTTACACCCCTGAAAAATCAATACACTGAAAATTAGGGTTTTGCACCCTAGGGCTAATCCATGGGAAGCCATGGGTGCCCCTATTTAAATTTTTAGGGTTTTACATGGTTGCCCATGAAACCCTGGTGCACCCTAAATTCATTATTTCATGTTCCCCATAATTATGGGATCCGAACAGAAAACAAACATCTCCGTTCCATCACATGGAGGGAGGGATCTATCCCATGCCTGAATGCGCAGAAAAAATAAATCGATTCGGGTTTCTTTTGCATCCCATGAATATTAAAAATTAATAACAATCAAAAGAAATTAACAGAATGTTGCTAACTTGGTGAGCCTCAAGTGTTGCTCCTCCAATAGACAGTGGTTCTTCTTCCAAGAAGCACTCCAAGCAAACAGATCTGAACCTCCAATGGTGCTACCAAGGTTCTCCAAGCCAATCCGAATGTATCTCCAACCAGACCTGGGTTTCTAGAACCCTAGCTCTTAAAACTAGAGAGCAAGAAGAAGAGATCACAAGAGATAGAGAGGGAGAGCCAAAACTGTGGGAGGGGATGGCAGTGAAAAAACGTGGAAGCCTTGCTCTCCTCCTGCGTTTTGGCTTCTATTTATAGATGGGTTTCCAAAACCCTGATGGGAAGAATCCCTGTGAAAGTCTAACTCTCTCTCTCCTGATTGGCTTTATCTGTTTATCTCAGAGTCCTTTACTTGGTGAAGAAGCAGAATCTAATAGGGATAATATTAATTAGGTACTTTATTTAATATTTATGGATAATTATAATTAACACCATATCCAATAATTAAATAAAGAACCAATTAAAATTGCAAATTCCAAATAACTCCCTATATGATAACAATTTATCATATACAATCCCCCCACTAGTCAACACCATCATTATGGAATCTAGGGCATGTATACATGTACTGCCAAACCCCAATCCATAGTACATGTCCATATAAGAGCGTTTGTGCATCTGATCGGGTCCCGCAAAACTCGATAAAACACTTTGTTCAAATAATTATAAATAATCTATTATTTTATGTAAAATAGATTTTTGCAAAACCATTTCCAAAACGGCACTAGATCCAAATTCCGATCCGACCATACACAGACAATCTCTATCTTGGTGTTCCCCAATTGGGCAGTGGTAACCATGTTGAGTAACTCCTTCATTCACAAAACGTTCACGCATTCCCAGAACACAGGCTTTGACTCGCTTGAGTCTCAGTCGTAGATGAACCAAAGAATGCGGTCACACTTTGCAGTGACAGGGTTCCCTCAGGCAAAAGGGTGTCAGTGACACATGTCTATCCCTTCCTACATCTGGCAGTAATACATCAGGGAATCGACAAAATAGATTTTTCGCCAATACACACATCAACATGTGAGTACTCACATTCGTACCCTGATATCACATGTCTAGGCATACCCAATGCGACGACCATATGATAAGGGTACCCAACCCAAACCCTAGTCGTGACTACCATTTTAAGTATAACTTACCGACACATAATGCTCAAGAAGTTTATATCGCATGTGATAATATTAAACTAAAATGTATAAAAGTTCAATACAAAGGTAAACCGGGTTGAACCGAACCGAACCGGGTTTGATGGACACACATATCCAACAACTTATATATAGCACCCTCTGAGGTTCCGCTTGCCTTTCTCTGCTGATCACTCAAATGGTGGCCTCCATTACGACTCAAAAGATAATCCTCTTGTCTCTCTTCTCTTTGTAATTGTGTTTTTCCTAGCTTTGGCAGTTGCAAATGAGTTCAAGACTGATGCAAGCGCGCGTGCGAGAGAGTGAGAGAGAGACACTCAAATAAACTTGGACCGAGTCTAGTCATTTAACATACTGGGCGAGTCTATATGACTCTTGACTATGTTTTGCTTTTTCTTTTATTCTGCTCGAGCAATTCACCCAAGTCAAAACTTGAATCAACTATAGCCCAAGGAAAGAAATGTACAAGAAAAGAGGGCGGATGAAGCCAGCAAAACATGAGAAGAAGAAAACCCAGAGGCATCATTTACCAAAAGTAAAAAAATGATATAAAAGTAAAAAAACTAGGCTGTGAAACTACATCATCAAAAATAGACCTCGTAGCCCTATCAAGAGAGTATTAAGAGTCATGATCATAGGTAGGCAAGCAGAAGATATAACATAGGGTTTTGATCCGAAAACTCCAAGCCAAGAGCACCACATCTCGAATTGCTTCAGCTTCCACAGAAGACGCATAAAATCCAAAACTGACCTTTATATTGGTAGCAATGAACGATCCAGTGCCATCCTTAAAGAGAACAACCATCCCACCTTTGTGTGTGGCACCAGTCCATGCACCATCAGTATAAGCAAAGATACAATTTGGGGGAAACGCACTCGAGGCGGAGAAAACTCTGGATGATAAGCTGCCTGAAGCTGAAGACATGCAATACCAATATAACTCTCTTCAACAAATACATAGAAAGAAGAAACAGTAGATGAGGGGGTGTGTTTAGGCAATTTGGTCCTAAAAAAATGGTTGGGTGAGTATTAATGTTTAAAACTAACGGCAATTATTTTGATGGACTAATTTACTTACTTTCAATAGATGAGGGGAGGGGGGTGTTTGAAAGATTTTAAAGTTGAGAGGGGTATACATAAAAACAGGTCATAGTTGAGGGGGTGTCCCTATATTTTCTCCTTTTTTAATGAAAAAAAAGATGCATTAAAACTAAAAAGAGAGGGAAACGTCACCATCGATGTCTACATTCTTTTTACTACACCTATCAGTAATGGCCAACTAATGAGCTGATTGGATATAGGATCTATCTTTTATGTCAATATGTAAAGATTACACAAAGACAATGGTTTGTGAATACGTTTACCTTCTCAAAGAAAAACTCCCAACTCCAAACGAATGCTGTGAGATCTTCAACAGGACGAATCAAACACTCGAATCCATCGCTAATGACCAAACCGATGTTTTCTGACGATTTCCTTCGCGTCTCTGCTCTCAAATCACATCGGAATGGTAGAAGACGACTTCTCCTCGATTTCCTTCTTCACTAGGGCTCCAGAGATGCATTTTCGATCCTTTAACGAGAATATATATACAATTCCAAAAGATACCCTTCGGACCAATGAGAAAGAAGCAAGAAAACGTAAATCTTTGTTGCCAAGAGCACCAACATTCTCCATTCAGTAATTTCCAAATAAAAGTTTAGAAAATTTGGATGAAGTTCGGATTTCTATAAAACTGCGCCAAACAACACTACTATTAGTATTAGGAGGTGTAACAGTACCCGGGGTTGATCACAAAATTTGTGCCGCTACATTAGTGGTAAGCTCTCCTTTGTGAGAATAACATATCAAAAAATCATCATGCGCGGTATTAGACAGTGGAATTTTAGAGATGATCTCAACTATATTGTTAGGAAATATAGAATGAAGCAGTGACATATTCCAAGTCCTATTAACAATAAGATTAGAGATTGAATGAAAAGGAGGGATTGAGTTTAATATTGTTCCCAAATAAATAAGACTCCAATGGGGGATCTATGGTTCCTCCCATAAATTTATAGACGCCCCCGTTCCAATTTTCCATCAAACCATGCTTCTGAGTGATGGAATGGTACGAGCAATACTATTCCAAGCCCAAGAATCTCTTATAGGTTTGAAATGAAGATTGAGAAGACTAGTTGTAGGAAAGTATTTTGCTTTAATCATTTTCCCCCCAAAGAGATTGATTCTTTGTCAAGAATCTCCACCCAAGTCTTATTAAAAGGAAATTGTTGTGGATGAAACTTAGTCGGAAATTCAATCCTTCTTTATGCTTAGGTTTGCACACTTGGGACCAGGGAACGAGGGAAATCTTTTTGCACTCTAAATCTCACCTCTCTAGAAGCAAGCATTGATAGAATCCAACTTTGAACAGATTGTCTGAGGAATTTGGAAGCATGACACTAGGAATGTTGGTATAGAACCAAGGACAGATTTGATGAGAGTTGGTCGTCCTTCTTGAGAGAGAAGAGACGCCTTCCATCCAATTAGTTTATTTTGAATTCTGTGGACAATATGTAAGAAAGAAGTTCGTCTTGGTCTACTAATAAACAAAGTGGCACCTAGATAGGTAGAAGTTGAAGATATTTCTTTCATACCTAGAATATGACATATTTGTTGTTTCAAAATTGATGGGGTATTTCGAATAAAGTAGAACTCATTTTTATTTGTGTTTATACACAAACCTGTAAGATCCTCAAAGAGTTGGAGGATTGCTTGGATGGTATTGATGTCTTCTAAATTAGCATGACAGAAGATGAATGTGCCATCTGCAAAGAGAAGGTGAGTAATTTCAAGAGCGGATCTCGCAATTTTGACTCCTCGGAGAGATTTAACTCATTATATTCCACTAGAAGACATGATAGTCTTCCATGGCCGATATAAATAAATATGGGCTGAGGGGGCAGCCTTGGCATATCCCCCTGGAGGGTTCAAAAAAATTGAAGTCTCCATCTCTAAGTTTAATAGATTAGTTGTCAGAAAAGATTAAGTAACTAATCATATTTTCTATATTTTTTATCAATTCGGATCTGATATGGTTCGATATGTCTCAGTATTGGCGGCAATTGATACTAATACCGATACTGTGCATTAAAACCCTATCCCCAGCTACATTATCCATGTTTACCAAAAAAAAAACCACATAATCCCTACATTAGGCACAATAACTTGAGGATCTGGCTCCTGTGCATCTGGGCATCCGGGCTGCATGTGCAGTGCTAGACTCAAGGCAGCACGCTTTGACCACCTTACCCCTGCCCAAGCGCCTTCCCGGGCAGGGGTAAGGTGGTCAAAGCGCTCCGCCTTGAGCCTAGCGCTGCACATGCAGCCCGGCTGCCCGGATGCACAGGATCTTTGTCGATAACCTGACAGCCTTTTTTTTTCTAGAAATTATTATCTAATATCAAAATTTATTCACAAATATGTAAAGGGATTTTTTTTTTGTTGACACCCTTTACGGTGTCAATAATTTTCTATCTTACTTTTTTGCCCTTTTATTATGATACATTTTTTTTCCCAATAAGGTTAAGTCTTGTCATTTCACTTGTGTATTCTAAAATGAGTAAAGAAAATGATAGTTTTTGATGATGACATAATGAAAAATCACTTTCAAATTATTTTAGAAATCATCTTTTACCCTTTTACCCCAATTGAGAATAAAACAAGAGGCAATCAAAAGAAGATTACAAGTTCTAAATACATTTATAGAGGTGTAATTTAGATTGTACCAAATTCTCGTGGTCAGCTGTTGATGATTTCAATCAAGATCAGTGATCAACTGTACAATCTCAAATTTTTAAGCCATGAAATAGAGTGACTATGATCGGAATGGTTATGTACAAGAAAATTAATAATTAAAAAAAAAGATTCTCTCTTAGGAAAGAGTATTTTAGACATTTGAAAATGGGGGCGGCAGTTATTGATTTACCTTCAATAATGTAAGAGTGTAAACATAACGTCAAATCAATTTGGATGAAGAGATTCTCTCTACAGCCGGTGCAGTGTGGCAGAAAACTTTCTTATTTGTAATATTTACTGCATTTTTTATGATATGGGCACATATGCAGGGAAAAGAGATTTTTTTTCCCTTGTGGATGACTCAATTGACCATTCTAAACATTGGATTTTTGCCATAGGAGGCAAGACTTGATCTCTAGTCTTCGCAACAATAGGAGGACTTGGATCCTCTCTGGCATGGCCGCACATACGTACGTTGTTGACTGGACAGCTTGCAGCCTAACACACGGGCAGTGTATGGCTGTGTGCCCGGGTGCTGAAGAAGTCTGATCTGCACCTAACATTCTGCCGCACCACAGAGGAGCCCTATTCACAATAAGACTTATACATTACCAACTGAACTAGTTGGCACCTTTTCAGGATTAGAATCATACTTGGGTGGGGTGGTCATAAGTTAGGTAATTCCAAATTAAAAAGTTTTTATATTATTTATCAAGATTTGCTAGTCTTTACACTTGGGAATTAAATTAAACAAGTCCCACCACCAAAGTCCATTTTATTATACTTCAAAGTTGTAAACAAGCATTTTACCAAAAAAAAAACAAAAAAGTTTTAAACAAGCATAGGTAAAGATGAAATGATACTCTGAGAGAGAGAGAGAGAGAGAGAGAGAGAGAGAGAGAGAGAGAGAGAGAGAGAGAGAGAGAGAGAGAGAGAGAGAGAGAGAGAGAGAGAGAGAGAGAGAGAGAGACTTGCTTGAAATTATGTATCCAAGCATGCAAGCGAGGTAAGGTATGTGGTTCAACCAACTTAACCTCTACTACATCTTCCATCACTCCCAACCACTAAGCCAACACTGCAAAGGCCAAGTCCGCATATCCAATCCTTTCTCCAGCAAAATATTTCTCATCTCCAATAAGGCCCTGCTCTTCAATAGTTCTCAACATTTCCAAGCTCTCTTTAGTGGCTACAACATGTTCTTCACCTGAAGTACTAAAGAAATTCCTCAAAGTACTAGCCTGTAAGTGAAATTAAGAAAAGAAAAAAGCACCAATATTAGCAATTTGGATTCTTTACTGCCGAGCTACCCGGCAGTACCATATTGCCAAGACACGATGAGGCGTGCTATGACCGCCTTACCCCCACCAGGGTAAGCTGCTCTTGCAAGGTAAGGTAGTCATTGCGTGCCTCGCCGAGCAGCTCAGCAGTCGAAGATCTGGAACTGCATCAATGATAGGATCCTCAATCGCATCCTGAATAAGAGGAATCTCATCAGGTGCTACATGAATGTCGGGGACGGTATCAATATCAGGCTCCTGAACTCCAGCAGGTGTAACCAATGGCACAGTATGCCCCACATCAGTTTGAATAGGTAGAAGAATAGGTACCGATGTACCAACCATGTGACTATCTTGAACAGTCTGAGAACAGTCATTCTTTTTTGCCACATCAAATTCCAGAAACTTCGCTGTCTGTGACTCCACAATCCTAGTGCCTCCGCAGGGATTATAAAATTTATATCCCTTCGAATGATCTGGGTAGCTGACAAAGTAGCAACGAGTAGTCTTGGGATCCAACTTGTTTAAAGTCGGATTATACAACTTCACTTCTGCAGGGTACCCCCAAACTCTAAGATGGTTTAAACTGGGTTTACGGCTAGTCCACAACTCAAAAGGTGTAAGAGGAGTGGCTTTAGTAGGTACACGGTTAAGGATATAAAGAGCAGTTTTCAAGGCTTCACCCCATAAGAACTTATGTAAATTTGTCCTACTAACCATACTCCTCACCATGTCCATAAGGGTACGGTTACGCCTTTCGGCGACCCCATTTTGTTCAGGACTTCCTGGCATAGTAAACTGACTAACTATTCCAGAGTCTTCAAGGTATTTGGCAAACGAGCCCTTAAGCTGTCCAGCATCGCCATGTCTGCCATAATACTAGAGAAGGTTGGTGGTTCTATCCCACGCCCTATGGAGATCCTGGTTTTTGGGATTTTGTCCCTATTGGGATCGATTTATTCTAACATGTGGTATCAAAGCCTCCATAGATCCGTTCTTGAACCTATATGGATTCAAAAGAATAGAACATAATAAGAGAATCGAAAATTTTTCGATTCGAATCAAGGTTTTTAGGGTTTTTTCTAATTTTCCAAAAGCCCGTACGGGCATTCTGCCGATTTTTTTAGCCGGCGAAAATAGAATCTGATCACATGGGGGCGTAGAGCTCGAAAAATCAGAATTTTCGGTGGGTGGATCACCGCCGGCGGTTGTCGGACGCGCTCTCACGCGCCGGCGGCAGCCGTGGGTGATCTTCACTCGCCGGCAGAAGTTTAAAAAAAAAAAAAGAAAGGGAATCTGGGTTTTGCTATCGTGCGCCTGATAGTATTTCTGGGCAATGCTAACGTGGGCTACCCGGGGTCGGGTCGACCCGGTTTCTAACCCGAAAACCTGACCGGTGACCCATTTTTGGGTTGATTCGAACCCGATTGGACCGGGTCTGAATCGGTTCACTCGAACCGGGGTTGAGCCAAATTGGTTTGGTTTGACTTTTCGGTCCGGTTTGACCAGTACAGTCAACCAGATTTGGACTTGAACTTTGACCGGGCTTTCTGGGGGCTACGAGACTCCGTTTGGGGTCCCTTTTTTTGCGTTGGCTCTGTTTTTCTGTGCTCTACACAGTGGTGCCCTCTGTTTTGATTAGATATGAATATTTTTGGTATTCTTTTGATGCATGCTCTTTATGTAATTTATCAGTTCGTTCTATTGGGAACCGAACCAATTTTTGAATTGCTGGAATACCTACCTTGATGAACAGAATTATTATTATTTTTGTGTTAATTTTAAGACATTTAAAGCCCCTTGTCATAAATTATAAAATAACACATTGTTTAAGAATGTAAGTAATTTTGGAAAATCCTGAAAGAGGGTTTCATGTTTTCGACAGGATGCAGCCGCCAAAGCGAACTTCCTTGTTGGATTTGTGAAACACCGGTCTTATACAGTTGTGGGATGTCCTTCAACTCTGATGTGTGGTCATACACCCAAAGGTGGTGGTCATGTATTGGTACTTGAAGGGGTACATATACAGTATGCATGTGAATAGGTTGACCCTAGAATTCTGCACACCCAAAGGTGGTGGATTTTGAAAGTTGAGCTGTATTCCCATGGCCACTGGTATGTAGGGATTTGTATAATTGCATATTGAGAATTCAACCCAAAGGTGTTTTCACAATGATGTGTGTAAAATTCTCATTAGCTTATAAAGTTTTCAAGCTATACTTGCATCATTTTAATTATTATATTGTTCATTGTTTAAATTTTCAATCACCTTCTCTGTCAATAATAACATGGTTACTATTGAGCTCCTCACTGGGTCAAACTTTAAGAAGTGGAAAGAGGACATTATGTTTGCTATGAAAATGGCAGATGTGCACACGTCCCTTATTATGGATGCACCAATGGAACTAACTGCTGATAGTACTGAGGATGAAAAGTCTGTGCATGCTGCATGGCAAAAGAGTAATCGACTCAGTATACTGTCCATAAAGAGGTCGATACCGGAACACCTAAAAAGTGGTCTGCCTGAGAAATGTACTGCCAGGGAATTGCTAGATGCAATTTCCAAGAGATACAAAGTTTCATCGAATGTTGAGATTGGGACACTTCTGCAAGGGTTATTTAATATGGACTATGATGGTTCTGGGGGTGTTAGGGATTACATTATTAGGATGGTTGATTACCAAACTAAACTCAAGGCCTTAGACATTCCTCTTCCAGATGCCCAAATTGTCCATCAAGCCTTAAATACCCTACCTTCTGAATTTAGCATCATAAAAACCAACTACATTTCCCAAGATGGAGTCTGGAGCATTAATGACCTAATTTCTAAGGTTGTGTCTGAGGAAGAGAAACTGAAGAAAGAGAAAAAGCCTACTGCCCTGTTTACTTCCAAAGCCCGTAAGAGTAAAAAATCTAAAAACCATACTCATAAGTCTGCCAATAAATAGTCCGATCAGACTAACAATTTGGGACCCAAGAAAGACTCTTTGAAGAAAGAGAGTGATCGTTGCTTCTTTTGCAAGAAGAAGGGTCACATGAAGAAGGACTACGACAAATACAAGGCTTGGTTACTCAAGCCCAAGCAGCCATCAGGTAATGACTCTTTGGCTTTTGTTTGTGAATCCAATCTATTAGAAGCCCCATCCAGTTCTTGGTGGCTAGATAGCGGTGCAACTAACCATGTTGCTTTTACCATACAGGGGTTCATAAATCGGAGGAGGCCAAACAAGGATGAATCAAGGCTGGTCGTAGGAAATGATGGACATTCTGACGTAGAGTTCGTGGGAGATGTCATTTTATTATTAGATTTTGATTTTAAATTGACTTTAAAGAACACTTTTTATGTACCATCCTTTAGGCGGAATTTAATTTCGGTTTCAGTTTTGGACATTAGTGGTTTCTATTTTGAAATAAAGAATACTATGGTTAATTTATTTTTTAATTCAACTAAAGTTGGTTCCTGCTTTATGTCCAACAGATTGTACAGATTGTGTTTGTCTCCCACTGATATCTACATCTCCTGTAATGTTGAAAGCGTTGTTTCTAAAAGACCCTTACCTAAAGAACAGTCTTTCACATTGTGGCATAAGAGGCTAGGTCATATTTCTAAGGTAAGAGTGGAAAGGCTGATAAAGTCTGACATCCTGCCTACTCTCGAAAGTGATCTAGAAACTTGTGTAGACTGTTGTAAGGGAAAGATGATCAAAATAAAGAAAAAAACTGCAGTCCGTAGTTCTGACCTGTTAGAGGTCATTCACACTGACATCAGTGGTCCCTATTCAGCCACATTGTGTACAAATTTTTATTTCATCACGTTTACAGACTACTATTCCCGATATGGATACCTGTACTTAATTAAAGAAAAGTCTGAATCTCTTGACAAGTTCAAGATTTTTAGGACTGAATTTGAGAAACAGTTAGGGAAAGTTATTATAATTGTTAGATCTGATCGTGGGGGTGAGTATTATGGTAGACATGGCGATGCTGGACAGCTTAAGGGCTCGTTTTCCAAATACCTTAAGGACTCTGGAATAGTTAGTCAGTTTACTATGCCAAGAAGTTCTGAACAAAATGGGGTTGTCGAAAGGCGTAACCATACCCTTATGGACATGGTGAGGAGTATGGTTAGTAGGACAAATTTACATAAGTTCTTATGGGGTGAAGCCTTGAAAACTGCTCTTTATATCCTTAACCGTGTACCTACTAAAGCCGCTCCTCTTACTCCTTTTGAGTTGTGGACCGGCCGTAAACCCAGTTTAAATCATCTTAGAGTTTGGGGGTGCCCTGCAGAAGTGAAGTTGTATAATCCGACTTTAAACAAGTTGGATCCCAAGACTACTCGTTGCTACTTTGTCAGCTACCCAGATCATTCGAAGGGATATAAATTTTATAATCCCTGCGGAGGCACTAGGATTGTGGAGTCACAGACAGCGAAGTTTTTGGAATTTGATGTGGTCGAAAAGAATGACTGTTCTCAGACTGTTCAAGATAGTCACATGGTTGGTACATCGGTACCTATTCTTCTATCTATTCAGACTGATGTGGGGCATACTGTGCCATTGGTTACACATGCTGGAGTTCAGGAGCCTGATATTGATACCGTCCCCGACATTCATGTAGCACCTGATGAGATTCCTCTTATTCAGGATGCGATTGAGGATCCTATCATTGATGCAGTTCCAGCTGAGATTCCTCAGATTCAGGTTGAGGCAGTAGTGGCACCATTACGGAGATCCACCAGGGAGAGAAGGTCGGCTATATCACCTATGTATGAGGTCTATCTGGGAGAACATGACTATGACATTGGTTGTGTGGTCGATCCAGTTACTTATTCAGGCGTTGCTTCTATTCCTCAGTCAGATTTGTGGATAGATGCGATGAGAGATGAAATGCAATCGATGAAACATAATGATGTTTGGGAACTTGTTGATTTACCTAAAGGTTGCAAGCTCATTGGTTGCAAATGGGTGTATAAAACCAAAAGAGATTCCAAAGGAAAAGTTGAGAGGTTTAAAGCCAGACTGGTAGCCAAGAGATTCACTCCGAGAGAGGGAGTAAACTACAATGGGACCTTTTCTCCAGTCTCCTCGAAGGATTCTTTCAGAGTGATCATGGCATTGGTAGCTCATTTTGATATGGAGCTGCATCAGATGGATGTTAAAACAGCTTTTCTCAATGGCAATCTTGATGAGGAAGTCTATATGGTTCAGCCTGAGGGTTTTACAGTGGATGATTCAGATCATCTTGTGTGTAGACTCAAGAAGTCTATCTACGGTCTCAAACAAGCTTCTAGGCAGTGGTATCTGAAATTTGACAGTGTTGTGACTTCGTTTGGTTTTATGGAAAATAAAGTGGATCAGTGTATATATCACAAGGTCAGTGGGAGCAAATTCTGTTTTCTCATTCTGTATGTGGATGACATCCTGCTTGCAAGCAATGACCTAGGGATGTTGCATAATACAAAGCAACTTTTATCTAGGGAATTTGACATGAAGGACCTTGGTGAGGCCTCTTTTATTCTTGGGATTGAGATCCATAGGGATCGTTCTCGCCGTTTATTAAGTCTTTCTCAGAGGGCTTATGTTGATCGTGTTCTGGAGAGGTTCAGTATGCTGGATTGTAAACCTGGGAATGTTCCTATTCTCAAGGGTAACAAACTGAGTTCAACACAATAGCCGAAAAATGAAGCTGAGAGGGATGAAATGAAGAAGGTACCTTATGCTAGCGCACTTGGTAGTATCATGTATGCTCAGGTCTGTACCAGACCGGATATTGCTTTTGTGACGGGACTTCTTGGCGGTATCGATCGGATCCTGGTCTTAGCCACGGGTTGCTACCAAGAAAGTATTGAGGTACTTGAAGGGGACAAGAGATTATATGCTGACTTACGACACGTTCCGAACTCTAGCTAGTGGGGTATACTGACTCGACTTTGTTGGGCGTGAGGATGACAGAAATCCACATCGAGTTATGTTTTCTTGATGGCGAAGAGCGATATCATGGAAGAGTAAAAAGCAGACATTGGTGACCACTTCGACTATGCAGGCAGAGTTTGTAGCATGCTATGGGGCTGCTACTCAGGCTATTTGGTTCAGAAATCTCATAAATGAGTTGACTATTGTAGATTTTGTGGATAGACCCATCCAGATATACTATGATAACAGCTCTGCTGTGTTGGTTATAAACAACAATAAAGGACTTAGAGGGTCTAAACACATTGAGGTCAAGTATTTGACCATAAAGGAGAGAGTAAAGGAAGGTGACATTATAGTGGAGCATATTAGTACAGATGATATGGTTGCAGATCCCCTAACCAAAGGTCTTCGCCCTTGTGTTTTTGAGAGACATGTCATGAGCATGGGCTTAGTTGCATCATGGGATGTGGCTAGTTAGTGGGAGTTTGTTTTATTTTGCTTCATTGTAATTTAAAGTTTCTTTTCATCTGTATTTTTACCTTATGGTAAACTTTGATTTATATATATATCAGGTGTCATTGCATGCAGTTTCTTTTAAACACATGAGTGTTTTATTTATTGACATGATGTATATATTTCTGATTTTAAAGTCTTAAGGAATGTGTTAACCTTAAGCAAGGCTGGGGCATTAAGTTGTTAGCCTAAATGTATGTCTTGTAACACATAAAGTATAACTTGAGTTATTTCTGATGAGACATACAGATTCATTAGAATCACAAAGTTTATTTCTCTAGTGAGCCTGTGCCACTTAAAGAAGAGAAATTTTGGACTGATAAACGGATAATACATAAGGAATCACTACGTGAGTATTATCTTGTTGCCATACTACCACATTGCATCCATGTTAGTAGAGTTGAGGGCTCTCGTGACCATGGAAGGCTCTGTGTCGCTTGATCATAGATGCAGTTACCGCCATGATTCGGTGTCTAAAACTCTATGGGATAGAATTGACTTTCTAATATGACCTCTAGACCAATTTATTTTAAAAATTATGCACATAAAGTTTTCTTAAAGAGTTGTAGCCTATGATTTGTTTTGGTCAAAACTGTTTTTAAATCCTTTTAAAAATAAAGAATTTAATGTAAGTCTAAGTGGGAGAATGTTAGAATTTTAGTTCTAATATAATTCTATATGGACATAATTAAATCCCTAAACCAGGCTAATTAGGGTTTTGGTCTAATAAAGTGGGGTCATTAAGTTATATTAGAAGTCTAATGTGGACTGGCTTAGTGTGGGCCAGATAGATTTCTATTGGGACTGTGATGAGTCAGACCCTATATGGATTACTATATAAGGAGAGCTAGGTCCCCCCTCTACCCATCACAACTTATTATTCTCAATTGCTATTGAGGAGTGCATTCTTGAAAGAGAGGGAGATATTCAGTGTTCGTCGTCCCTGCGCATTCGGTATTCTCATCAGGCCAGTTACTTTGGGAATAGAGGGGAAGCACCTAGATCTTTGTTCTTTATTTTCCGCTGCAATCATCATCACTATGGATGCGATACAAGGTTGGTGCTTCTATCCCTATTTTCTATTATTTATTTGATTGTATTCTTGAACGCCCTATGGAGATCCTGGCTTTTGGGATTTTGTCTCTATTGGGATCGATTTATTCTAACACGCCTTACCCCCACCAGGGTAAGGCGCTCTTGCAGGGTAAGGTAGTCATTGTGTGCCTCGCCGAACAGCTCAGCAGTACAAGATCTGGATCTCATCCCACTTGCAAACCAAATCATTAATTATTAGTATCATTAATTAGTTTTTAATTAAGATAAATAAATTTGAAATTGAAGAAGATGCATGGATGCATGCTTGGTTACTTACCCTATCATCGGCGAATTTTGCCCAAAATTGAGCCATGGCTTTCTCATAAGGATCAGTTGGAAGAATGGGGTTCTCCGGGGCTTTCTCATAAGGATCAGTTGGAAGAATGGGGTCCTCCGGCCAAGTCTCTTCGATGTATTCAAGGATGACCAAAGACTCTGCTATTGGTTTTCCATCATGAATAAGCACAGGGATTTTCTTGTGAATTGGGTTGTACTGCAAAAAACTCACTCTTGTTGGGGAGATTTTCTTCTATGTATTCATATTCTATTCCCTTCTGTTTGAGAGCCCATATGACTGTAGGTATATGGGCTTAGCCAAGTTCCAAACAGCTTAACTTCTGCCATGTTCCCATACACCCCCCCCTCCATGGCTCCAAGCAATGTTTTATAGTGATGGATGAAGAGTTATATTCTCGGACATGTACAAGCTTGAAACATGCATGTAATTAATTACATGGATTAATGGAGTAGTCCCAAACGCTTGGGCAATAAACTTCCATTTTGAAAGATTTAAATTTAATAGTATATTAATTTTTTTTTATGTATCAATAGTCTATTAATATGATACACTAATCTTATAGGTTGTCCTCCACTTTCTTTTTAATTAATTTAATTGTTGACCAACTTAGCATCTCAGAATCATAGACAATTAATAAATAGGTAGTGTTTGGGTCGCAAGAAATTAAACGTGACAATTATTTCAAATGAGATGCATGACACAACACAATTAATGAAGGGTAATATAGAGTTGGGAAATTTACGTCTACCATTCTTGTGTTTTTGAACAATTACGTCTATCACCTCTAAGATTTCATCTATTTCATAAACCTCCCCTGTATTTTGAAAGATTCTTACAAACGTACACTTATCGTTAGATGAGAATAGTTAAGTGATGATGTCATTGCCAAAATATTAACTAAATGCCCATAATACCCGTAATGAATGTACTTTTCCATATTCCCCTCCATTGTCGAACATGTTTCTCTCTCTCTTTCTCTCTCTCTCTCTCTCTCTCTCTCTCTCTCTCTCTCTCTCTCTCTCTCTCTTCATCATCCAACTCCACTACCTTAGTATAATGCTGAATTGCCGTCTCAAAATCTTTCTTCTTGTATGCCGCCTTGCAAGCCTCCTTCTCCTTCTATGCATGTTGTTGCATCGAGAAATCACTCAGCAATCCTTCGAGTGTCATAACCTGCAAAAGACCCTGGGTGGCAAAGAAGAACCAGTGTGGTTTCAGCCTAGGGCTCTCCGATGCTTAAGTTAGATCTTTCTGAGCAAACAGATGAGTGAATAGTAGAATTCAAGATGGGTTGATGGGGTAGAATACCTTCCCTTTTATAGTAGCGCGTGGCGGTGTGGAGAGTCCCAGTTGATGTAGTGTGGCCTTCGTGGTGGATAGAGTCCCTGGGCATCAGGGCTCATCCTTGATTGGTTGTCTTCCCACGAGACATGGTGTCCTTGATAGAGTTGGTATCCTTGATGGATAGACTGTAGATAGGTTATGGGTGTTTGAGTTCGTTGTGGGTACGTTGACTGATAGGCGGTGGCCTAGAGTCCTGGAGATAGTGTACGTCCTGTAGTTGGAGGCGGGGTGCTCTGATCTTGTTCAAGGTGTTTCAGCATGCGTCTGTCCACGTGCACAAGTTTTGCGCCAAAAAGGGGAGCTTGCTCAGGGGAGTTCGCCCAAAGGGGAGCTCGCCCAAGGGGAGTTCGCCCAAGTGGGAGTTCGCCCAGGTGGGGGTGTTCACCCTGCCTTTCCTGGTCCCGCCACGTGGCGGTCTCTAATTGGTCAGCTTTATTTGGGGTTCATCACATGTGCCTTCCTTTCCCTTGCCTCCTGCAGCAAGCACCAGTGGCTCAAGCTCCAGCTATTTCGATGGCTCAGGCTCTGGTTGCTTCTCTGTCTCCGTCTCAGGCAGCTCCATTTCTCCAGGCGATGGAGACCTCATTTTAATGTTAAGTAAAACCCCCCAAAAATAGCATCATCCTCTGATCCGCAAAATACATGCTCATATTATTAGGATTCCTTTGTAAATCTTGAATCATCTTCACAAAATCGGGTTGTTAAAGATATCCCCTGGTCGTCCTCACACCTATGACCGATCCAGCATCCAGCAATGGCTCAACTGTGGCAACAACACCTACCCATCTCCCTGCCCCCACTCATGCTCCATTCTACCTAAAACGATTGAGCACACCTCCTCTAGATTTTCCCTAATTACAAATTGGAAGAATAAAATAAGATGGGCAGAAAGTATAAGACTAGAAATATAAAAAACAAACACTAAATACAAGACTTATCTGATTGGTATGGCAGACAGTATGGCGCCGCGTACACCAATACACGTCCTCTTGTATAACCCAAACAGTAAATGGTAGAATTGAGTTGCATCAAACGATGCTCTCCTTAAGGTTTTTAGATGCTCCAATTCTGCAATCCGGGTTGAACATGCATCTATACCTCCAAGATAAAACAACTCTCTAACCACATAGGTTGCAGTTCCAAATGTGATTACAAAGGGCGTCCCAAAGGCTATATTCACTAACTCATCAACGTTGACCAACTACGGTGGGAAAGAAAACATAAACTAAAATTGTTTCTAAAGATGTTTTCAAAAATAATTATTAGAGAATGAGCAAGACCTCCTCTCTTTATATAGGAGAGGAAGAGACCACTAAGGGATGTCTCTAAAAGATGTCTTTTCCCACAAGGCATGTTTGTTAGCCACTCAAACAAGTCTTCCAATAGGCACCCATTGGCTATTTAAGTGTCTATTAGGAAAAGACTCAACCCTCTAACACACCCAGCAAAAACGTATTTTGAATCTTTAATTTAAAAAAAAAAACTAAAAGTCCAATACATTTGGATTTTCCCTAATTAATTGCTCTGCTCGACCCATTTTTCATGGTTGCAGAGAACAAAGTCTCGATATCCGATTCAACGGTGGGCACTTCTTCCTGGGCTTGACCAATGAAACTCGCAAATTGGGGAGAACCTATGGCTTTTGCAGCTGCAATCGCCGATGCAGTCTCGTCCTGTAAGTTTTCAGTGCTCCTGTTAGGAGGTAGTTTTCTTTTCCTCCCAATGTTGCCACTTCTAAGCTCTCACTGCTTGTTTAGAATAATAATTTGTTGCACAAAAGCTGGGTTCTTGAGAGCCATTCACAGGAAAGCCATCATATGTTGGTGCTTCCTCTCTGTACCTTGCAACTGTTCCTCAATGGTAACGATTTGATCCCTGGAGGACTGTTGTTGTTGTCTAGCTTCACAATTTCCAGCATGAGTAGGTTATGGTCCCTCTTTAATCTGTCTCTTTCTGCTTCGAGACCATACTTGCCCAATTCAACACAAGCTCCTAGTGGGGCGGGGAGATGGGTTGCGCCAGTAGCAGGGTGGAGGTGGAGAGATGGGTTGCCAACGATTACTCATATTCCCTCTCCAAGATCCTTGATTTTGCCATTGAATGCGACGAAAACCGCAAGTTCCTCGTCAACACCGATGCTGAAGGCCCCTGTTTGGAGATCGTTGGAATGAACCCAAATAGTCTTCATAGAGCCATTGGCCTCTCAGCCCATACAGTCTTCCAGGCACAATCCATGGCTCCGGTGTAGGGCGGCTTTGCCCGTACCTCCACCTTCATGTTCATCACCCTCGTCTTGATCACATCCACCGGATTCGATGCCACCGCAGCCATAAATCCAACAATAAAGCTCGAAGTCACGTGGCTACCAAGCTCATCCTTCTTCATCACACCATTCCTAATTAGAAAGGGCAAAATTGTCCTTTACAAATAAAAATAACATAGTTAGTACTCAAGGGTATGAATGTAATTTTTTGAAATCCTAGGGGTGATAGACATAATTGTTTCAAAATACAGGGGTTGTAGACGTAAATTTCCCTATAGAGTTTACTTTTCTGTCAACAGTGAAAATTTTATTAGGGTATGAGATCGCTACCTGGTTGAGTGGCCCTTATACTAGCATGGAACCAATGAGAATCCACGCAAGGGTGTAGGTGCAAGGGGTAGGTCACACCTCCATCCTCTTTGGCTCAAGCCATCCAGCTGAGAGAGGGACAAAAGGGTTGTTATTTTAAGGAGTCACCACCTAAATAAGGGTTTAGGACTCGTACATATCTCTTCTTTTGGGAGAGAGAATTGACTCACGATGGATAACGCAATGGTCTTCCCAGATCTTTGGATAGGCTTATGTGCTAGAAAACTTTTACACACCTAACACCGTTCAGCCGAAGGCACCAATCTATTTCAATTTAGACCATGCATACTTCTACTTAATCTTACTAGCATGCATCATAAAGTAGTAAATCTAGTCCTAATCAAGGTTATTAGGCTAAGAATTATGTGTATATAAAAAAGGGGGAAAATGAAAGGAGATGGGGGAACCGAAACTGGGCATATATGTATAGCTGCCCAGGCTGATTATGTACCCTCACTAGGGATCAAGCCAAGCGTAGTTCGTGAACATTTAAAAAAAAAAAAAAAATTATATGTTATACTACACATGGGAAGGTACTAAAAATAAATAACATAAACGTACATTTCTCGTTAGGAGTATGAAAATGTAGGGAATACCTTGATCATGAACCCATGGCAAAAGATTCCTTCTTAGCCTTTTTTGTCGGTAAATCAAAGCTTGCTGGAGGTTGGGTATAGCTTCAGACATATCATGAGTAATTTCACTTATTTTGGTAATTGGGGGAATCCGTTGATGATGACCATGTACAAAATAGGATTCCATGAAAAATATTCCTTTTGGGGCCAAGATTAATAGTAAGGGCAAGCAATTTCATTTGGGTAGTAAAACAGCATATGCAAGATAGTTATTCAAATGTTTTTGAAAATAATTTGGGGGCAGCCTCTAGGCGTAAATAGGCATATTGTCATTTTGAAAACCCTAAATTAGCATTATATTGACATAAATAGGAGATTTTAGGAAAATTGCTATTTATGGTAATTTTAGCATTATAACGACATAAATAGGGGGCTTTGAAAAACTACTGGAAATGATATCTATACTATGATATCCAAAATAATTAAATGAGAAAGGGAAGGAAACTTACCTATTTGGCCCATTTTCTGTGCTTTATCCTAGTAGTTCTCCTTTTTCCCTTCCACCACAGGTCTTTGGTTGTGTATGTTTTGTTCAGATCTTACATCCTCATGCTGATAAATTGTTTCATCGTGCTGTTAAATGTATTTTCTTGGTTATTTGAGAACTCATAAGGGCTATAAGTGCTACGATTCTATTTCTCATAGGCAATATATTAGTGCTGATGTCACATTCTTCAAGAACAAATCTTATTATTCTTTTGTTACTTTACCACTAACTTCTTCTGCAGGTTCAACTAGTCTTCCTCCTATTCCTGCTCTTATTCCTTTGGATGTCTCTCCTAGTTCTACCTCTTCTACTAAACCATTGCAGGTCTATTAGTGGCGCAAGAAGACGGTGTCTCCTGCTAGTTCGGTCCCTGCTCCTCTTGCCATGTAATCTGATCCTGGTTCTGCGATAAGAACTGATCCTCCAATTGCTATTCTCAAAGGTACACGTGTTTGTATCTCAAAATTCTTTGACTGCTTATACTATTGAGAATTGCCTCCAATTCCTTCTCAGCTGCATAATTTTAGTTTTTCATTGTCTGCTAATTATGTTCCCCACAAATATCATGGAGGTTTATCTCACCATGGTTGAAAGGTGGCTATGGACATGAAAATGGATTGTCCAAAAGAACATAGACTTTGATCGATTTACCTCCAGGTAAGCCTATATAAAGAGAGGAGGTTTCGCCTATTTCTCTAACATTGTATTGAAACAATCTTAAATTTTTGTTTTCCTCTCTATCGTATTGTGTCTGTGTCAATGAGTGAGTGAGTATAACCTTCGGATACTGCCTAATTGTAATCACACTTGGAGTGTTGCCTTTTGTGATTAGAGTTGTTTTACCTTGGAGGTGAGAATGTAAGGCCAACTCGATCTGCACATATTTGGGGCATTCAAATACCTTAAGGACAGCACGTTAGTACGACTCATCTCAAGTACGTATTTGCTGATTCAGGTGATATAAAAGTATGATATTGGTGCTATTAGGGGTGCAAGTTTGTCTGTGTCGGCTTGAACCCTCCCTGAGCCCGAACAGGGTCGAGGCTGAAATATTTGGCCCTGAAGGCAGGTCAGGGCTGGAAATTTCTGGCCCTGAGTCAGGGTCGGGTTGGGCCAAGGTTGAGGCCTCAGTCTAAGCCTGGCCCGACCTTGTTTTAAGTTATACTATAAAATATATATTGATATTATATATATAGGGGACAGTTTTCATACACAGCTGTGTAAGCCGTGCATGTGAGAGGGTGAGAGTTTCAAGGCATTAAAATAGGAGTGGGGTTTTTTGACTTTTCTAACTCCTTGTGAGAGGGGACACGACCGTGCATGCTTGCACGACCGTGTATGAAATCTTTGGCCATATATATATATTATAAACTTTAAAAGTCACCCACATTTTGTATATAATATATTATATATGAAGATAATAAGTGATATAATATATTTTATTATAATGTTATTTTATGTAAAATAACACTAAATTTCTCCCCAGCCCATTCCAGTCCATGCATTTCCTTTCCCCTCCCCATGGTTAAGGTCAACCAGGGTCAGCCCAGCCTGACCCTGAGGGCGGGTCAGGGTTGGATTTTTCAGGCTCTGAGTCAGGGTTGGGTCGAGTCTGGGCCCAGCTAAGGAGACTTAGAGTTGGACTAGGGTACTATAAAGCCCGGCCCAACCTGACCCTGTTGCAGCCTTATGTGCTATCAATCCCTTCTCCAACTTTTATGAAGATATTTCGGTGACATAAAAACTATCATACAAAACAGATAAGTCTTATACTTCTGTCCATTTTAAATTATTTTTCTAACATCTTCTTCTTGGTTGGATTCTGTCACATCACCAAGGGTGGAGCGTTCCTTTGCCTTCATATTTATTCTGCTCTTACTATCTTTATAAGCTTTAATTCCACTGCTGCTATGCTCACCCACATCGGATTTTTATCTGCTGCTGTACTGACATGCTCCATTTTGTTGTTGTACATACTCAGATGCTTGACACGTGTACTGATATAATCCAACGGTCATAAAAGAGTTAAATAAAAATTTGCTTTTTCTTGTTTTCAAATTTGCTTTTTAATTTTCAGTTCTTTTATTTTATATTTTTACCTTTGTCTCTCTTCTCTCTCCCCTTTCACGAGACCTTTCCCTCTCATTCTCTCTCCCCTTTCATGAAACCTCCTTCGTTTCTCTATGGTCTCTGGCCACTCTGAAGAATCTCCACCGGTGATGGAGCACCTGTAATGTGAAGAGCTAAAGTCTTTGCCATGAGCGTGGCAGTCTGAAGAATCTCTGGTCTGACCTCTTCTGTCTCCAAGGCAGCTTTTGTCTATCTCTTGAGAACGGCAAATCTGGTTTGCGATTGAGATCAGATCTGCTCCAACAATGGATTTTGGTTTGATCAGATCTGCTCCAGCAGATCGGGACTGCAAGAGATGCTGCGATGAAGTAGGTGCGGCAAGGGAGAGAGCAAGGATCGAAGGAGAAGTTCCAGGAACCGTGGCATGACCAGGGAGAGATGAAATTTGGTTTGATTGAGGCCTTGAATGCTTTTAGCACGTAGATATCCAAAAAGACTGTTTGATTCCATTAAATAAACACCATGAGTCATTCCATCTATCTTGTGGGCTCTCTTGAAAGATTTCATAACCATCTACCATTCCATAAGACCATCAAGATCACAAAACACTCCAAAAACAACAAACGTAATCACAATAAACCCTCTTAGCCCCAAGAGAGAAAGAGAGAGAGATAGAGAGAGAGACATGAGGATTGATAAGGTGTTCTTGAGTATTGGATCGAGACATGAAATAGAGAGAAAGAAGACAGCTGTTAAGGAGATGGAGAGAGAGAGAGAGAGAGCCATAAGGATTGATAAAGTGTTCTTGAGTATTGGATCGAGACATGAAATAGAGAGAGAGAAGACAGATGTTAAGGAGATGGAGAAAGAGAGAGAGAGAGAGAGAGGGTCAAATGGAGGTTGATGATAGGGAGCTTCCCATGACCCTCATGGTTAGGCTATTAAATTTTGTCTTCATTCTTCACTCTCCCACTGTTCGATCCCTTTCTGTTTTGAGTTTTTCTTTGCTATTCTTGGTTTTTTCTTTATCTAAAAACCCACCCTAGAAGAGCGGCAAAGCCTCACCATAAAAAGGAAGAATGGCAGAGCAGACCATTACAAGTTCTTGCCTTTTATTCTCTCAACTTGATCAAAGCAGAAAAGCTAGGTTTGTGTTTCAAAGATGCTCCATCACCAGCGGAGATTCTTCAGAGTGGTCAGAGACCAGCAAGAAACGAAGGAAGGTTTCATGAAAGGAGGAGAGAGAATGAGAGGGAAATGTGAAAATCAAAAAATGAAAAAGCAAAATAAAAAAATGTTAAAAGCAAAAGTGAAAACAAGAAAAAGCAAATTTTTACTTAGCTGTTTTATGGCCGTTGGATTATGTCATTACACGTGTCAAGCTTCTAAGTATGTACAACAGCAAAATGGAGCATGTCAGTAAAACAATAGATAAAAATCCCACCCACATCTCACCCATTGGGTACTTAGTGTACTGTTTGCCTATCTACATGAAGTTGGGATGGTGAAGGAAGTGTAACAGTATATGTAAACCTAGTTGTGCAGTAGTGTTCTTCGATCTCTAATCGGGTAGCGAATCCATCCTCAACCAAACCAAGTTTAGTCTTGTTTGTATAGGATTGTGATAGAGAAGCCATCGATGAGCAAGCACAGTACGATATGCCAAGCTATTCTCATAGATCAGTTATAGGGTTGTGGTCTCAATCTCTTGCCCCTCTAACAATGTATTAAAATCCTCTCAAGTACCGATGGGGCAGTGGTGCACATCCGGCGGCGCAACAGAGACCATGTGTGCCATGTGTGCCACCTGGACTCTGTTGTGCCATCAGATGTGCACTGCCACCCGGTTGGTACTGCAGAGGATCCTGGTCCCTCTACAATCCCACCTCCCCTAATCTCTAGTAATATGAAGAGAGGTTGGCCAGGTAGGGGAAAGTGGGTAAAAATGTCAAACAAAGTACATGGTGAAAGGGTATACACTATATTGACCAAAAAAAGAAAGGGTATACACTATACACTGTTGTTGTTTAAATGATTTTAATTAAACATAGCTTAAATCCTTAGTCGAAATGCACATTAGTCATTAGAGAGCGCGTACTTCCACGGCGCATGCGATAAGGATATCTGTTGTTTCCCCGTGTTCCGAACGGTTAAACCACGCGCGAACCCATCCCAAACAGTTGAGTTTGGAGGATTATTCAAACCTTTCAAGTCATTGAAACCCCGCTCTTTCTGCAAATCCATAAACAGCCTTCCAATGGATCAGTTACTACTCATTCCCAATCGGATCACAATTCCCAAGAAGGAGCATAGAAGGCGAACGAGATAGATAACTAATAACTAACAGAGATGATAATGGTGACTGATTGCTGGCATCGTCAACGAAGGAAACTCCTATGGTGGTGATGGATTCGAGATTCGATGGAAGAAGGAAAAGGGTTCAGTGATCTGGGTAGTTTGCTCATTGAGAATTCGAGTTTCGATGCCCGTATTTCATGATTTCTGTTGAAGAAGGAAGATGGTTCAAGGGTCTGAGTCGTGGGATATTTGAGAGTTCGAGCTTCTTCGATGGCGAAATTTCATGTTTTCTATTGAAGAAGGGAAGATGGTTCTGTGATCTCGATAGTGGGATCTTTGAGAATTCGAGCACCGATGGAGAAATTTCATGATTTCTATTAAAGAAGGAAGAGGGTTCACTTATCTGTGTTGTGGTCTCTTTAACAATTCGAGCTTCGATGCCCACATTTCATGATTTCTGTAAAAGAAGGAACAGGGTCCAGTCATATGGGTAGTGAGCAATTTGAGAGGTCTTTTGATTGAGTATATCACAGAGCTTATCGGATTGACCCACAATGGCTTCGGTGGTTAAGTCATCTCGGTCGAAAGCCCCACTCCCGCAAACTGCAGACTCTCAGGATGCCGGTAGCTTGGGCGGAAAGCAAAGCGTTAGCATCACCGGTGGCACAGGTGGCACCGGTGGCACCGGCCACAACACCGGTTCGCTTAGTGAGAAACTGAAGGTCTTCAAGTCATCTCAGTTCGATCCCCATGCTTTCGTCACATCTAAATGCGAAACCATGAGTGAGAAGGTTTTTGCTCCCTTTCTCCTCATCTAGATTCTCTTGCATAGGATGCCGGTGTTGTTAGAAGTTTGATTTTAATCTGGGTTTTGATGGGATCTTTATTGCATTCAATAATATGATGAAACCTTAAGTTCTGAAATATTTTGATTATGATCCAGGTCTAGTTAGTCATAAATCCAAGTGTTTCACTTGCTTTCTTTTTCAGATAATAGAGAATTTTTTTCTTTTGGTTGCTGCTTTCTCTTCTGGTAAGCAGGAATCAACTTTGATGTCATTAGATGCTTCAGTTCACAAAAAGGGAGGGGTAGAAATAATAACATGATCGTCATGATACATACAGAGGTTTCAGAGGAAGCAAGTTATGATGTTGAATTTCATTTGGAAAAGGTTTCTATGCAATGAAATAGGATCTGTGGCCTGGAAATAGGAAAAACAGGGGCGAAATAGCTGCTCCCAGTCGTTGGGGGCATTAGTATATTCAAACTATATTACTATTACCCTATATTGAACTTCTAAAACAGCACAAAAATGGAAGCATCTTTCTCTCTCTGAATGTGAATTTTGATTCTCTACAATTGTATGGTTTGAAGGTTTCAGATAACTTAATATAGTTTTATTTTTATTTTTATGGGTGATGTTGTCTTTGAATGTCCAGTATCTTCACATACTTTGTAACTTATACTAAGATGGCTGTTCTTTTTCTCTATCAACATTTACCTTCCTATTTCAATTTTCTCTACTGGTACTGAGTCTTTACACCATCTTTAGAGAGACTAATATTCTTAAGATGATAAGATTTAGAAAGGAAAGTTATTTGTTTGTTATTTTGTGCATAGATAAGCTTCATTTCTCTTTCTCTGCTAGCCTAAGTTCAGTGTGTGCTTATATCAGTTTTTAGATCATATGTGCACTATGTGAGGTTAAAACTTTATACACTTAATTGCAGGAAATAAGGCGCTTGTGCTCTTACCTTTTAGATTTGAAGAAGGCTTCTGCCGAGGAAATGCGTAAAAGTGTGTATGCTAACTATGCAGCCTTTATACGGTGAGTGAACTGCATGCACAATTGCAAACTAATATTTAACTACTCTAAATGAACAGTCGTGTTTCCCTCCTTTATTTAATATTAACCTCTTGACATTAATGTGAAATGGATTTAGATAACTGCCTAAGGTGCTGTGCCCATAGGATGTTTTATGATTTCATTTGCATATGATGGTATTTAGTGCACAATATATAGCCCTAAGTATATATTCTGTGAAGTTTACATTAGACTTTTTTTTTTCCGGAAAAATCATCTAATAATCTTAATTTTTCCTTTATTTTCCTTTGATAGGCAATAGATTTTGTTGAAAATAATTTTTTTAGCTGACATCATATCGTGGTCGTTCTTTTCTCATTTCCTGTTTTAATTCTTGAAAGGAAAACTGTTTTTATTTAATAGAAGGCTGTAAACAGTCAGAGAGACACAATAGGCCCTTGATTATATTGTATTTTGCATAATCCAAGATAATAACTGCAACAGAACAATATAAATTTAATCTCATGTCATTCCATCTGATCATCTCAAATCAAGTATGAATTATTTTTCTACCTTAATATAAAAGAGAAAAGTGCATTGCTCTTTTAGTCAACAAATGGTGTTACATTTCTCTTTTGATTACAGCACATCGAAGGAGATTTCAGATCTTGAAGGTGAGCTCCTTTCAATAAGAAATCTGCTATCAACTCAGTCAGCTCTCATTCATGCTTTAGCTGAAGGAGTTCGTATTGATTCCTTATCTACTGGCCCTGAAGGTTCAACAGGAAAGGAAATTTTTACTTCTGAACATAGGGAACCTTCTAAAATAGAGAAATGGTCAGTAGAATTTCCTGATACCCTTGAAGTTTTATTAGCTGAGAAGAGGGTAGATGAAGCTTTAGCTGTCCTTGATGAAGGAGAAAGTATAGCTGAAGATGCAAGTGTCAGGAAAACATTGAGCCTGGATGCACTCTTATCATTGCAGACTGCTATCGCTGAGCATAGGCAAAAATTGGCTGATCAGCTTGCAGAGGCCGCTTGCCAACCTTCTATTCATGGTGTTGAACTCCGTTCAGTAGTATTAGCTTTGAGAAAACTTGGGGATGGCCCCCGTGCCCATACTTTGCTGCTTGATGCTCATTACCGCAAGCTTCATTATAACATGCAAAGTCTTCATCCATCAAATGCTTCATATGGAGGTGCATATACTACTGCACTCTCGCAACTTGTCTTCTCTGCCATTGCTCAAGCAGCAAGTGATTCATTGGCTGTCTTTGGTGAGGAGCCTGCATATGCATCCGAGCTTGTGACTTGGTCGATCAAACAAACTGTCTCTTTTGCCCATCTAGTGAAGAGACATGCATTAGCCTCATGTGCTGCAGCAGGAGGTCTAAGAGCTGCTGCTGAGTGTGTTCAAATAGCTTTGGGTTATTGCTCTTTGCTAGAAGCTCGTGGATTGGCCCTCTGTCCTGTCTTGTTGAAACTCTTTAGACCTAGTGTGGAGCAGGCATTGTATGCCAATCTAAAAAGAATTGAAGACAGCAGTGCCGCACTAGCTGCTGCAGATGATTGGGTACTGACACATCCTCCACTTGGTACACGTCCATTAGGTAGATCTTCCACTGCATCTCTTGGTAGTGTGATTTCCTCCCAGCCAAAGCTTTCAAGCAGTGCTCACAAATTCAATTCTATGGTTCAGGTGATTAGCTTCTTTTTTTTTGGATATCAAAGCATTTCCTTCTTTTCTTTTTCTGTCCATTTTTCAATTGATCATTTGTTTTTTCCGTGAAGCATTTGGAAAATTTTGGTTATTTGATATAATGTTTTACTGTAAGTTGTACTGGATAATTCAAGACATTTTGACCGCTCCATCAAAATTTTGCTTCAGAATTGAATCAATAGCAATAGGAAAATTTTAGTTTCAAGTATTATCTGATATCATTGTCATCAAACTTCACTTTGTATTTTACGTGCCATGGCCTTTAGTTTTTCTTTTCACTAAATTCTTAATTCTATCTGGAATGTTTTCTCAGGAATTCTTTGAGGATGTGGGACCACTCCTGAGCATGCAGTTGGGTGGTCACACATTGGAAGGTTTGTTGCAAGTATTCAACTGCTATGTAAACTTGCTGATAAATGCGTTGCCAGGTTCAATGGATGATGAGGGAAACTTTGAAGGTTCTAGGAATAAAATTGTTAGGATGGCACAGACTGAAGCCCAACAGATAGCTTTGTTAGCCAATGCATCGTTGTTAGCAGATGATTTGCTTCCACGTGCAGCCATGAAGCTTTCTCCTCTGTATCAGGCTGGTGGAAAGGATGAAACCCTTAGAAGAGCTTCAGACAAGCAAAACCGTATTCCAGAGCAAAGGGAATGGAAGAGACGGCTTCAACGTTCTGTTGATAGGTTGCGAGATAGCTTCTGTCGTCAGCATGCTCTTGAACTTATTTTTACAGAAGATGGAGATAAGCATTTGAGTGCAGAAATGTACATTAGTTTGGATGATAATGCCGATGAACCTGAATGGTTTCCATCTTCAATATTTCAGGTACATTAACATGTACAAAGCATGTGTTATGCATTTTTTGTTTTTGTCACATTCATGTATGCTCAGTTTTGGAACTACTATTTTCATTATCTTTGGCTTATTGATGAGAAATTGTTGTTCAGGAACTTTTCCTGAAACTAAACAGGATGGCAATTGCGGCAGCAGACATGTTTGTTGGAAGGGAGAGGTTTGCAAATATTTTATTTATGAGACTCGCAGAGACTGTCATCTTGTGGCTTTCGGATGACCAAGCCTTCTGGGAGGAGATTGAAGCTGGTCCAAAGGCTTTGGGTCCTTTTGGGCTTCAACAAGTATATGGTTTTGATTTAATCCATTCCTTTTTTTTTTTTGAGTGCGAAAATTGATTGTAGTACAATTGAATTATTCTTGTCTGGTTCTTTCTTAGTTGTATTTGGACATGGAGTTTGTGATTCTTTTTGCATCGCAAGGACGTTACTTGTCCCGTAATCTGCATCAAGTTATAAAAGACATCATCTCTAGAGCTATTGAAGCATTTGCTACTACGGGAATGGATCCATATAGGTGAGCTTAGTTAGCCAAAAGGTAGCAGTATCTGATTAGTAGTGCCATGCTAAAATATTCAATATCAAGGTCCTTTCATGCACATTTTTTTGCTATAATTTGATTTGATTAAGAGTTCTTCAGGTCTCTTCCCTTCCACCATAAAATTTTACTTTGTTTTTGCAGTGTATTGCCAGAGGATGAATGGTTTGCTGATTTTGCTCAAGTAGCACTGAAGACATTAACCGGTAAAACTAAGTTTAGCACTGATCGAGATGTTGCAAGCCCAACTGCTTCCATTTCTGCACAATCGATATCATCAGTTATGTCTCATGGAAGCACTTAATGCTCAGAATCTTATCTGAATAACTAGAAGAATGAAGCCAGAGCTGTTAGCATCTACCTTGCTAAATGAGTTTTCATCCTGAGAACATCGCCCACAATTTTCTGCACCAACCCATTACTGCCATGCTGATATTTGTATATAAATGGTGAGCATTCAAGAGGATTATACATATAAGTAAAACTGTTCTACTTCCAGTAATTGTGATGTGCCTACACATGCCCTGTGGGTTCAGGACCCTCCCTGAAATGTGAGCTCCCATCTAAAAATTCTTTTAGTAGTATAGTCAACATAATTGAGCATTTGAGTCTCATACTGATCCACATTAAGAACTATTTTCAAAATTTTTGTCGACCAATAATATTGTCATAGATCTATTTGTTTAGATCTTCTAATTTGTTTGATTCTAGTTTCTTTTGTTTGTTTTTCCTTCCTTTTATAGTTTTACTGTGGCACTAATCTAGTGGTGGCTAAGTCCCAATGTTAACACTATTTTCTTGGTTACTAGATTGTGTACCGCCCCCTTTTCTTCAAGTTTATGATTGTTTGAGAGCTTTAGAGAAACCTGCTGGTATGTCTCTAGTTGCCCCCCCCCCCCCCCACCCCTTTTTCTCTTTTTCACCTTTGGTGCTTGGTATGTTTGTAGTTGAGATCTATATTTTTGTAACATGTTCGTTTTATATTAGTTATAGATTTATGGAGCCCTAGTGAAAGACCAACAGAAAGACATCAAGCGAAGTTTTTAGTTGGACAATTGGCATGGTGATTCATATACTGAAGAGAATGCATATGGGTAAAGGGTAGTTCAGCCTCCTGGTGAAGAACTTTAAAGCTTCTCAAACCTAGCCACCACCTTCCCAGACACCTGTGTCAGGTTAAACATAATTGCAACACAAGAAAATCTGCTGGAATAACACTCTCTATCTCTCTCCGAATCACAGAAACTCTGTAAAGAGTACATATCCCAATTAAAGAGAAGGAAAACAACTTGTAGATGTTTAAATTTGACCATCTAATACATTTTTTGACAAAGAAAGTCCAGTAATTATCTTGTATATGAAAGAGCACTACAAAAATATCAGAATAATAAACTAGATCCTAAGATAGAACCATTCCCTAATGTTCATAAACCTTCAGAAGTAGAACAACTTGGAAAAATATTCAAATTTAAATATGATGCTTCCGTAATCAAAGGAGGGAATGAGCGATATGTTGACTCATATCAATACTATTTGGAAAAATATTCAAATTTAAATTAAAATAGAAATCACATTTTTTTTTTTTTAGTTTTTTGTATATTAATGGAAATGAATGAACAACCTAACAAACTACCTTATCTAACTTCTCTTTGGATATTCAAATTTTCAAAACAACCTATTCTTGTTGGTTAGCTACTCAGTACTTAGCTTCACAAAATCACATTTAATGATAGATATATTCAGGTCTTCGATCACTTCCAACCATCTCTCTTCTCCTTATCTAATTTTGTATCTAATTTAAAGTCTTCTTGTTGCATGTGAAAACCTCCGTCGTGCGGTTCGCCCACGGATGAGCCTGTAAAAAATCGAGTGAGTGCAAGAGAGCCGGTGTAGCTCCGGCCTAGGACTCTCCGATGCTCAAGTCAGGTCTCCAGTGCAACAGCGTAACAGCTAGTAAAAAGTCAGATGAGCGTTTGAGCTCCATACCTGGGTATTTATAGGATGAGATGAGGCGGTTGGAGGAGTCCTTGTATGGTAAGAGTCCTCTATTGGGGCTCTTCCGCGCGGAGCAGAGTGGAGAGTTATTTTCAGAGTCGGTCTCTTAATGAGGTAAGAGTCCTTATGGGAGTGTGATTCGATTCCGTGCGGGATTGCGACCCGATTCGTATCCCATGATTGTCAGGACATACTGACGTGGCTCCGTGATCCCCGGTGCACCATTATTGAGGTTTCTGGAGAGGGCTCGGCCTCGGGCGGCCGTGGCCTCGGTGCTCGGCCTCAAACAGCCGTGGCCTCAGTGCTCGGCCTCGTGCTAGGCATATGTGGTGTGGGAGTTGCCCCCAGACACGTGTGTGAGCTCGGCTCAGGGCTCGGCAGGCCTGATGCTCGGTCACGGAGCCCGACCAAGTTGGAGATGGGGGAGATCACCCTCTTTGTTGGTGCCCAATTTAGTGCCGCGCACCGGGTGCTCGGCCAAGTGGGGGATACAGGTGGTGCCCTTTCCCGGGTGACCGGTTTGGTGCGGCACTAAACAGCTCGGCTCGGAGCTCTCCTTAGGCGGTCCTTGGCCGCATGGCCGATTAAGGAGGGCTCAGCTCAAAGCTCAGTGGAGTGAGTGTTCGGCCATGGCGCTCTCCTTAGGCGATCCTTGGCCGTATGGCCGATTAGGGAGGGCTCGGCTCAGAGCTCTGTGGGCCTAGTGCTTGGCCACAGTGCTCGGCCGTGTTGGTGATCAGGGTGATGGCCTTCTCCTTCGGAAGTTGGTTTGATGCCGCACCATTTGGCTCGGCTCAGATTGGGGCTTGACTAGGCATTCGTGCTTAGCGACGATTGCCCTTTCGACCGAGCTTGGTGCGCTCGGCTCAGTGCTCGGTGACTGCGATGCTCGCCCCCGGTGCTCGGTTGTGTCTAGTGGGGCGATTGCCCCCTGGTGTTCGGTTTGGAGTCCTTTGGCTCGGTTCGGCCAGGTCGGCTCGGTCCTCGAGTTTGGCTCGGTTCCATCCATGTGTCATCCTCCGAATGGCGGGCTATTCTATGGTTTATCACTTCTAATGTCTTTAATTATTTTCTTTTGATGAACCTCGTCGATAATGGAATATGTGTCGCGATGCTCGCCTTTCAGCCGTTGATTCGAACATTTTTAAATCACCACCTTCCATTGTCTACATGCGCAATTCCAAAAGTGGTTTTCACAGAACTTGAGGTCCTCCCATGAGGAACTCTGCTCTTCACCACCATTAGGAGTTTCTTTTATAAATGAAGGGAAAAGGAAGTACAAGTTATCAGTGTTTACAATGCAATAGGAAACTTATGGTCCTTGGCCAACCCAACATCATCGATGAAAGTAATTACCTCTTTCGATGCAGATGGACATAAAATCATATTAAAACTAGTAATATTTGGAAAAGCTTTGTATCCCAGTCCCTCTAAAGTTTTGTAGCATCAGCCCCCTCCTCCCAAAGAATGTTTTCTGGGATTTGCTAATCTCACAAAATCTGTGACTAGTGCCAATCACAATTTCAATACAAACATGTTTGATAGGATTTTTTTTTTAAAAAAAATTGCGTCGAACCCATGATATAGGGAGGATAGAAAATAAAAAAATTATCTTCCTAATAATTGATTTTTTAAATGAAATTTCGTAGATGTTGTTTGAATGTGACCATTGGCAACTTTGTGAAGTTAGCATTTTCACTTTTGTGGGAAAGTATGCTAATAGCTTGGTTAAGTATTTATCAATAACATATGAAAGTGTTTCCACGGCGACGTAACCTCATCAGACTTCAGAGCATCTGGGTTAATTGTGTCAAATCAGTCCATGCTTCTATGGATTCACAACCCAATAGCAGTGTTCCTTTGATCCCTTAAGAAGTTCCTCGGGCCTCTACCTCAACTTCCTTAGAAATAGGATTAAAGTTGCCATCAGATATGATAATGGGATGATTTGTGGTAGGCAAGTCAATGTAGTTTATAATAGAGAAAGAAGTTGTAAACGATGGGGAACAAGGGGGGATAGGGGAGGCAAGAGAGATAACTGAAGATCTGAAATCCATTTGGAGATATTGTGCAGTACCATAACAAGATTATAAGTAGAATTTTGAAAGGCAACTTTAAGTTCTCAAACGTAGAACCTTCAAAGGTACAAAGATTCTTTCCCGTGCATTTCAGTTTTTATGGGGTTTCACACCTTCTCCTCAAGATCAGGCCTGAGTCGTCCTGACCCTTCAAAAAGTGTGATTGGTATGTTTTCTCCTCTCTTTATTACTTACACCAACCCTTTTACTTATTCCATAATAAATACTTAACAGTGTGCCAGGCTGGTAATAACTTAACACTGATATGTATTGGTATTTTATCAGAATCTGATACTGATGATGTTTATACCTGATATATACAGAATATAATCTCCAATAGCACGAGGACACGCGTAACAGGGTCGAACCAGAGAACGGTTCAGTAAATCAGAACCCACAACCCGGTTGGGCTCTCAGCCCTAGCCTCACATCAGAACCATGCGGAAGAAACTTTACATGTGGCCTGCCAAGAGCACAATCACTGACAAATTCGGTTAATGTTTCCCTCTCGGATCTCCTGCCTAACTTGAGGAATACACAACCCTAAGGAGAAGAAGGACATTTGAGACAACATCATATAGATGAGAAGAGAGAAGGGAAAGAAGTAAAACTCCTACACTTGTTCCATTGGTTTGAACCCTGAAGCTCTGGAACCAAGCTTTCCGTCTTTGGCCCTTTTAATTGTTGTTTTGCTCTAAGATCTAACTTAAGCATCAGAGAGACCTCCCCTATAACCCATTTTAGATGCTCACTGCTCTGTCTTCTGATTTTAGTATGTGTACGACGGAACCAGACCATGAGAGGAAGATCTTGACAGCAACAATACCAACATCCGTTACTAATATGGACGAGTGTATGCTTGAGTGAATGTTGTATGGATAAAAGTGGATTATATCTTAAACTATGATCTTATTCCAATTCATCTGTAATTATATCGACACCACTGATACCAATAATGTTAACCGATACAGACACCACCTATGCCATACCTATAACCTTGGGTTCCTCCCCCACCCCCCAATTGAAACCCAAATCTGGAATTGTGAGTTGTGACCGATATCTAACGCTAGATTTGGTTTGATTTCTATTTTAATTTTGGAATGATTTTATGAAATAGTCAACAAATAGATTTTTAGATAAGAAATTGAAAATTTTTTGGTTGTATTTATATGAAGTATTTCAAAAATAAAAAAAGCCATTTGATAGTTCAATTTTGAGAATAGATTCTCTATATTTATTTAGGAAGGGTGGTGGTGGTGGGGGCAGGGTAGGACAAAACAAGGTTGGGAAAGGGGTGGTGATGGTGGGGAAGTGGCAGTGTTCATGGTGGTGACGGCGGCATGGAAGTGGTGGCAGTGGCATGGAAGTGGTGGCCGATGGGTTCGTGGCGGTGGTGGGGTAGTGGTGGTGGCGATGGGGTGATGGTGAGACCATTAGGAGAAGAAGAAGATGTGTGGTGTTTTATATTCCAATATTAATCATATGATCGACTTTAAATTATATAGGGTATATCTCTACTTTGTTAGTAATTGGATTTAATTAAGGAAACATATTGACTACCAATCTAGGGATTAGATTATCAATCTTCGATGGGAGGAGTGCATCATAGTATCTATATAAAGGATTCAAATCTCCCTTTGTCTATGTTAAGTTTCATATCAGTCAATCACTTGAAGGAGATCAAGAGGGAGAAACTTAGAAGTTCCATTGTTCGTTCTTGCAGTGATTCGAAGATGAACGTCGCCATGACTTGTGGGAGTCAAGGAATCGTCACACAAGATACGTCGATGAATGATATACGTCTTCTCTCTTTTATTTGTGATTCAGAACCCAATGGCAAGATCCTTATCAATTTGTGAATGGGATAATAATCCTACAAGAGATTCTTTTAATAATTTGGGGGGATGAGATCGGGTAAGAGTGTGGAGTATTGTGTACAAGTTTTTTCTCAGTTGATCGGTGATTTATCAATAGAGTACATATCCATAGGAGGTCTCCATTGTCATATTTGTGCCATAACTTATAAGGCACCCCTTCCCCAGGAGGTCACTCCTAAAACTAAACAGGTTTTTTCTTGCTTCCTCTAAATTCCAAATCAAAACTGAACCAACAAAGAGTTCAATCAATTTGATTTCAGTTTTTAAGTTTGGTTCAGTTGGTCTTTTTCATTTGATCTCCAATAATTGTATTACTAGTTACTACCACCATTTACACAACCAAATAATTGGAAGTACGTGAATTTGGGACCTTGGATGCTTTCAAAAACTAATTCGGCCTCTCCACCTAATAGCTTAAATTATAACACAATGAAGATTTGATTTCTAATAATCTAACTGAGCTGCAGGAAGGGTTTTATATTGATTATATGATAAAACAAATAGGAGATGGTAAAATATTTACAAGTATAGTTGGATATGTGTCCATTACAATATGAAATTTAATATTTGATATTAATTTAATTAAATTAAATTGCATGATCTAAAACAGTCTATAGTTGTTCTTAGGTTTTCATTCAAAATGTACTCGAGTAGGAACGTGACAGAACATCTTGTTCACATGGTCGTTACATCATGTGTTCTTCAGAATGTTGATTTCAAGACACAGATGTGAGTGCACATATAGGGTGAGCATTGTACAGGATAATTGCTTAAGATTCTTGCATGTGTTACTGCTATTTGATAAGTATCAAGATCCTTATTTATTGAATTCAATCGGTCCCTTGACCTAAAAGGTCCTTATCATTGCGGTTGCGCATCATGGATTTTGACGCATTAATGGTTGATGTCTTTCCGATTATAAATTGATGTACTGGATTTATGGTGTTTGAATGTGAACGAAAGAGTCACTTGACATAGAGTTTATTGTCCTTCTAGGGAATATTGAGGAGAGAAAAAGCATATGTATGATTGGACATAAATCGGGATCCAGTGTCGTCTTTGTAAAGTGTTTGAAATTTTTTTTTAAATAATTTAATAATATTATTAAAAGACTGGGGTTTGATAGTAATACAATTACATGCCTTATAGTCCATTATGTGATATTATTTTAGTGGAGGGACTAATATCCAATTAGTAAGATTAAATTGCAAATTGATTATTATTTTGGGGAAAATAATGGTGTTAACTTATCTATTAGTATCTTTCTCATAAAATAAAAAAAAAAAACTTATCTATTAGTATCTTATAATTATCATTAATTAGATTAATAATAAATTTAAAGTATTTGGATTAGGTAAGATTTTCATTGGGATCCTACCTCTTCCACTAATGTAGCAACAAGGACATTAGCTATTGACAAAAGGACACTTGTCATCGTAGGGCCGGGATTGACAAGAACACTTGTCTCTTGTCTTGAGGGATTAACCGGTCAGACTCAGTCATTCAGATAGGGATTGTGAATCTCAAATTAACTCTGACAAGATTGCCCACTTAGTGGGTGACCTAGGCTATAAAAGGAAAGGGGGAGGCGATTCCAATGCGGTGATTTCTGACAAATGCAAGTACCTTTGATTGCTCAAGTGTGGAAGAACTAAGTTCGTGTAGAGGAACTTCGATTGTGGTTCAAAAGTTAACCTGTATCTTCCCATTAATTTTTGTTCGATAAATTTCGTATGCAAGAGGAACTTATCCATTCCTCCACTTGGATGAGCATTATCTGCCTTCCAATGCCATAAAAAGCCTGCAGCTAGCAAGGCCATCTCAGTTTATTTGAAACCCTATGACCTGAACAAAATGAAACTGTACTGCTGAATCTTAACTTTGTTTAGGTAGAGAAGTATGAGGTGGTTCAGTGAGAACAAAAATGGATTCAGGAAGTCGTAAAGCCAAGTTAGTTGGCTTAGAAAATATGCCAAATAGTAACTTGCAAAGTTTGCAAAAAATCGATCGCACGATAAACCATAACCGTGAATCTGAATCCAAAGCCGATTGCACAAAAACCAGAATAGTGATTCCGAACACCAAAGCTGATTGTACAAAAACCAGAATCGTGATTCCGAACACCAAAGCTGATCGCAAAGAGAAGAAAATAAATATTGCTTTAAGATTGTTAGGGTTTATGGTTTAAGCACAATGTTGCTTAAAGCAATACACCCTACATATCAAGTTTGGAATAAACAGGTTGTTGCCTCCAACTAGTATTTATAGGAAAGACTAAGGTTTTAGGTTAGAATGGTTCTATCCAGTGGGGCACACCATAGCCTGATTCCTTATCCAAGTAGACTTATATTAGAACATATATTAGGGTTATAGAATATACCCAACACAAAGGTACAAATATTCTTTTCCGTGCATTTCAGCTTTTATGGGGTTTCACATCTTCTCCTCAAGATCAGGCCTGAGTCGTTCAAACCCTTCAAAAAGTGTGATTGGTATGTTTTCTCCTCTCTTTATTACTTACACCAGCCTTTTTACTTATTCCATAATAAATACTTAACAGTGTACCAGGCTAGTAATAACTTAACACTGATATGTATTGGTATTTTATCAGAATCTGCTACTGATGATGTGTATACCTGATATATAGAATCTAATCTCCAATAGCATGAGGAAACACGTAACAGGGTCAAATCAGAGAACGGTTCAAGAAATAAGAACCCACAACCCAGTCGGGCTCTCAACCCTAGCCTCACGTCAGAACCATGTGTAAGGAACTTTACACGTGGCCTACCAAGAGCACAATCACTGACAAATTCGGTTAACGGTTCCCTCTTAGATCTCCCGCCTAACTTGAGGAATACACACAACCCTAAGGAGAAGAAGGACATTTGAGACAACTTCCTATAAATGAGAAGAGAGAAGGGAAAGAAGTAAAACTCCTACAATTGTTCCATTGGCTTGAACCCTGAAGCTCTGGAACCAAGCTTTCCGTCTTCGACCCTTTTAATTGTTGCTTTGCTTTGAGATCTAACTTAGGCATCAGAGAGACCTCCCCCGTAACCCATTCCAGACGCTCACCCGCTCTATCTTCTGATTTTAGTATGTGCAAGATGGAACCAGACCATGAGAGGAAGATCTTGACAGCAACAATACCAATATCCGTTACTAATATGGACGAGTGTATGTTGTATGGATAAAAGTGGATTATATCTTAAACTATGATCTAATTCCAATTCATTTGTAATTATATCGACACCACTGATACCAATAATGTTAACCGATACAGACACCACCTATGCCATGCCTATAACCTTGGGTCCCTCCCTCACCCCCCAATTGAAACCCAAATCTGGAATTGTGAGTTGTGACCGATATTTAACGCCAGATTTGGTTTGATTTCTATTTCAATTTCGGAATGATTTTATGAAATAGTCAACAAATAGATTTTTAGATAAGCAATTGAAATTTTTTTGGTTGTATTTATATGAAATATTTCAAAAATAAAAAAGCCATATTTGATAGTTCAATTTTGAGAATAGATTCTCTATATTTATTTAGGAGGGTGGTGGTGGGGGCAGGGCAGGGCAGGACAAAGCAAGGTTGGGAAAGGGGTGGTGGTGGTGGGGAAGTGGCAGTGTTAGTGGTGGCGGCAGTGGAATGGAAGTGGTGGCCGATGCATTCGTGGCGGTAGTGGGGTAGTGGTGGTGGCGATGGGGTGACGGTGAGACCATTAGGAGAAGAAGAAGAAGTGTGGTGTTTTATATTCCAATATTAATCATATGATCGACTTTAAATTATATAGGGAATATCTCTACTTTGTTAGTAATTGGATTTAATTAAGGAAACATATTGACTACCAATCTAGGGATTAGATTATCAATCTTTGATGGGAGGAGTGCATCATAGTATCTATATAAAGGATTCAAATCTCCCTTTGTCTATGTTAAGTTTCATATCAGTCAATCACTTGTAGGAGATCAAGAGGGAGAAACTTAGAAGTTCCATTGTTCGTTCTTGCAGTGATTCGAAGATGAATGTCGCCATGACTTGTGGGAGTCAAGGAATCGTCACACAAGATACGTCGATGAATGATATGCGTCTTCTCTCTTTTATTTGTGATTCATGAACCCAATGGCAAGATCCTTATCAATTTATGAATGGGATAATAATCCTACAAGAGATTCTTTTAATAATTTGGGGGGATGAGATCGGGTAAGAGTGTGGAGTATTGTGTACAAGTTTTTTCTCAGTTGATCGGTGATTTATCAATAAAGTACATATCCATAGGAGGTCTCCATTGTCATATTTGTGCCATAACTTATAAGGCACCCCTTCCCCAGGAGGTCACTCCTAAAACTAAATAGGTTTTTTCTTGCTTCCTCTAATTCCAAATCAAAACTGAACCAACAAAGAGTTCAATCAATTTGATTTCAGTTTTTAAGTTTGGTTTAGTTGTTCTTTTTCATTTGACCTCCAATAATTGTATTACTAGTTACTACCACCATTTACACAATCAAATAATTGGAAGTATGTGAATTTGGGACCTTAGATGCTTTCAAAAACTAATCGGCCTCTCCACCTAGTAGCTTAAATTATAACACAATGAAGATTTGATTTCTAATAATCTAACTGAGTTGTAGGAAGGGTTTTAAATTGATTACATGATAAAAACAAATAGAAGATGTTAACATGTTTACAAGTATAGTTGGATATGTGTCCATTACAATATGAAATTTTATATTTGATATTAATTTGATTAAATTAAATCGCATGATCTAAAACAGTCTATGGTTGTCCTTAGGTTTTCATTTAAAAAGTACTCGACTAGGGACGTGACAGGACATCTTGTTCATATGGTCATTACATCATGTGTTCTTCAGAATGCTGATTTCAAGACACAGATGTAAGTGCACATATAGGGTGAGCATTGTACACGATAATTGCATAAGATTCTTGCATATGTTACTGCTACTTGATAAGTATCAAGGTCTTTATTAATTGAATTCAATCGGTCCTTGGACCTAAAAGTTCCTTATCGTTGCGGTTGCGCATCATGGATTTTGACGCATTAATGGTTGATATCTTTCCGACTATAAATTGTTGTACTGAATTTATGGTGTTTGATCGTGAACGAAAGAGTCACTTGACATGGAATTTATTGCCCTTCTACGGAATATTGAGGAGAGAAAAAGTTTCTGTATGATTGGACATAAATCTGGCTCCAATGTCATCTTTATAAAGTGTTCGCAAATTTTTTTTAAAAATTAATTTAATAATATTATTAAAAGACTAGGGGTTGACCGTAATACAATTACATGCCTTATAGACCATTATATGATATTATTTTAGTAGAGGGATTACTATGCAATTAATAAGATTAAATTATAAATTGATTATTATTTTGGGGAAAATAATGGTATTAACTTATGTATTAGTATCTTATAATTATCATTAATTAGATTAATGATAAATATAAAGTATTTGTATTAGGTAATATTTCCAATGGGATCCTATATCTTCCCACTAATGTAGCAAAAGGACACTGGCTATTGACAAAAGGTCATTTGTCATCGTAGGGACGGAATTGGCAATAACACTTGTCACTGAAGGGACTACCCGGTTAGACTGAGTCATTCATATAGGGATTGTGAATCCCAAATTGAGTCAGACAAGGTTGCCCACTTAGTGGGCGACCAAGGCTATAAAAGGGAAGGGGGAGGGGATTCTAATGGAGTGATTCCTGACGAATGCAAACATGGTGTGCAAGTACCTTTGATTGCACGAGTATGGAAGAATTAAGTTCGTGTAGAGGAACTTCGATTGTGGTTCAAAAGTTAACCTGTATCTTCCCATTAATTTTTGTTTGATAAATTTCGTATGCAAGAGGAACCGATCCATTCCTCCACTTAGATGAGCATTATCTGCCTTCCAATGTCATAACAAGCCTGCAGCTAGCAAGGCCATCTCAGTTTATTGGAAGCCCTATGATCTGACCAACATGAAACTGTACTGCTGAATCTTAACTTTGTTTGGGTAGAGAAGTATGAGGTGGTTCAGTGAGAACAAAGATTGATTCAAGAAGTCGTAAAGCCAAGTTAGTTGACTTAGAAAATATGCCAAACAGTAACTTGCAAAGTATGAAAAAAAAGAAAGCAAAAAGGAGATCCAATTATAGAAAACTGATGGCGGGAAAGGAATTATGTTACTTAATAAGGAGTACAAACAGAAAGGAAACCAGAATAGAATCTTGTAATTTGGATTCCATGACTGAACAAATGCCTAACACATGTCCCCTCCAATTCGCTGTCCCTTTTAATTTCTCCAATTCCTCACATGAGGGCAAAAATGACCACCCTACCCCCTGCCCAAAAACACTGCCCAAGGTGGGGTCCACTCTCCCTTATTAGAGGAATTGGAGGTGCCCCGCGAATTGGAGGTGATAATTATTCATGTGGTGTGTAAAAGCTCACCTTAACAGAAGGTCTTGGGTTTTTCCAAAAAAAATAAAAAAGGTCTTGGGTTCAAGCCTTCTGGTTATCGGCTTGCCTCCCTCCCCTGCTCCCCATAGAATTAGGTACCTATTAAAAAATAAAAGTACTGGAAACCATGTCATGCGCTTTTACCTAAAATTGAACCACCTACCAATCTTGATTTTGATTAGGTGGATCCAAATTTGATCAAACACACCCGGTTACCTGTTAAGGAAGACTTTACATAACAATCTGCCCTTTTGAGCCAAATGGAGGGCATTTCTGGTCAAACATGACATTGGATGGCAAGCTCCCAATTTGTATCATAACCATACATATCAAGTTTAGGTTTGAACTTTGGCCAACATTGGATGGCTTTTGCCAAAGTTGGAATTTTCAACCAAATTTCAAAGCTTCGTGGACTGAAAAATCTGAGCACCAAATAAATCTGAAGTGCCATATGTGGCAAATATTTGGGATAGGACACATAGGAAACATTATAAGCAGCGCACCCCGAGCAGATGTCGATACGGGGCCAGGGTGCCGTTCGAACGACGAGAATGGTTGAAGCACATCTGAGCATGGTGCACATGCAATGGAGAGAAAGATTTCTTAAATTTGAAATCCTCATTTCCAGCTTGGTGGATGCCATTCAAATGGCACCCTAGCCACGTGTTGACATCTACTGACATGTCGGATGATGTAGAGCTCGAGGGTGCACTGTAGAGAAGCCAGACCCTCTCTCAGTGCACAAGAAGCGCATAGTACATAGTAAGAACCTCAATACAACAATTAAATAACTAAATAAGGAGCTCCATATGATGCACAATTGCATTGGGTAAGGATCCTGCTCCTCTCCAACGAGCCCATCGCCTAGGGAGTGAGTGCCCAATGAGGCATTCAATGGCTGGGTTGGCTGGATGCACGTCGAGCCCCATGCAGGCACAAATCCCGACATGTCCCCAACAGCCTAGCCGTAGGATGTCTCATTGGGTGGGCGGCTCACTGGAGAGGAGCATGATACCTACCTGGTCTACGGTTATAGTAGTGAGTGTGCATATCTATCACGCAATCGTGCCAATAAAAATTTATGTCAGTTTCTATTTTTATTTTGGGAGAAAGAACACTAACTAGTGCTGTGCCTGAGCGTGTAACTGCGCTCAGGGCCCAGACACAGCCCTATACCAAAAGACCAGTGCTGTCCTCTGGAAAGATGGAAAGGACCAAGGGCAGTACCGGTCTTTTAGCGACGGGCTGTGTCTCGGAGCAGGTACACGCCCAGCACACACCGGTTAACGTTTTCCCTTTTTGAATTTTTTGGCTACGAAAATGTTCCGTCAAGAGTCGACTGTCAGGACGTGATGAGATTATATTATACGTATGGAGCGCTGTGCACCACACGAGGTGGGCCCCAATATCTCATCTCACCAATGGCCTTCCTCCTTCCGATATCCTCAAAAAATAAAAATAAAAAAACTAAATAATAATAGAGAAAGATTTTTCTACATAACAGAGAAAGCGAGAATTCAGTCTTCTAAAAGCTTTCACTCTTCCACTTTGTACCGCCTTTGCTCTGCTCTACTCTCTACCAACGTCTCTCTCTCTATATATCTGTGGTAAGCCATTTAGGCATCTTGGGACAGATTGGTTCTTATTTCTGCTGTTGTATTGGAAGATTGGTATGTTTTTCTTTGATCTTGGTGACTGATATTTTTTCTAGTTTTGATCTGTTTTGTTTTCTCCTCTTTTTTGGGTTTGAATTTGTGGTTGGATTGGTATTTCCTGAAGATCCTTTTGTTGTTAGAATGGTTGCTGATGCTAGATGATGCTTCATTTCTCGTTGGGTTTTCTTTAGGAGTGAGATTGATACAGATGGCTTCTGCCTTCTGGTTTGATGAAATGTTTCAGGAAGAGAATTCTGTATCCAATTGTCACTTTCTTAACAAGTTAATACTTAGAATGAATTCTATTAGACGTCTGGTTATGAGTTTACTGCATCCAAATAAGTGTTTGTATCTATTCTACCGAGTGATTTTAAGAATGTTCAAATTGAAAGCCAAACTCGAAGACATATCTTGTGGAAGAGTTGTCTGTGTCTTTCATTGTTATGCCTCATAGTAGGCATCAGTTCAACCATTACATGAGGTAGGGCACCCTGGAAATTTACCTTTTCCTAGGGGAGGGGGGGGGGGGTGGGGTGGGTGGGAGAAGAGGAAGAGACCGAGAAAGACGATTGGTGGTACTGAAGGGATTGTGTGTATTACAATCATTAGTGCACTAGATTGTGATTCTGAGTTCCTTCTCGAACCTTCTCTAGCTCTATAGATGTGCAACACAGTAGAGAAAATTGTCCCCAATTTATAGCTTGAACTCAACTTCAGCCTTTACTAATATGGGCTGTGGCAAGTGACACATTCTGCTAAAGACCTTCTAGATTGATCAACTAGATGTATGTTCTAGACATGATTTGAGAACAGAACGCTTTCCTATCTCTGAGATTTCATTTCCTTCTTTCATTGAAGTTTGTTTAGTATACATTAAATTCCAGGTTTCCTTTAGGCTATAGACTTTTATGGATTGTGTCTAGTTGGTGGAATCTGTTTCATGAATGTGAATTTTCTAGGCAGTCCTTTTTAGATATTATATGTTTCTCAATAAACTAAGAAATTTAGGGCTGAAAATAGTCTAAATTGCTGGATATGGGATGTATACACTTCATTTATTTGTTATTATTGATACTCAAATTTGGGGCATTAGTTTTAGAAGCATTAACTTTTGTTATTGCAACATTAGTATCAATTGAAGGAAAATCCAAAAATAGAAAGCAGAGAAGAATGAACATATAAGCCAAGCAAAATAACTCTTAATAAATAGACTAACATATCAGAAAGTTTTGGTGGACAAAAGCTTATGTAACAAATGTGGGGTTCAAGTATTAATATGATTACGTTGCTTTGATAAAAAGAATTTACCTATGGACAAGGGCACCAAGTCTATAACTCAACTAAGCCTTACCTAGCCATTTGGGTAGCTACATGAATCACCTTCCAGTTTGCTCTACTGGTGCAGTCTCTGATGTCCTTCTATGACTCTTAAGCAATATGTCATGATTCATGTTTCAATTCATTTGGAAAACATTCTAGATTGTCTATAACATCACACAACACCATCCCTTGTTTGTGGATGGGGATTGGGACTGTGAGATGAAAAAGCCCAGAAGCTACAGAGTCATCTCTTTTATGAACAATTGGGACTGTCCTGCAATTGGTTGAATTTTACCCTATGAGTTCTTGATGGAACCGGTGGGATGGCGACTGCATCTTCTGCATGTCCTGATGTCATTTTGTAAAGGCTAATCAAGGTAAAATAAATGATTTTACATTATAATTTTCATTGAGGAAATAAAATGGGACCGAAAAAGATTCATACTGCAATTTCAACTTTCAAAGAGAACACTGATTTTATTCAGGTCAGGCATTATTTGAAACGTCAAATTCTCAAACAATTTTGTGACTGTATCCAAGGCGGTTTCTTATTATCATGTCTTTTTTATCAGAAGTTTGGCAGAAGGCACCAACAGAGCTCCCGGAGCAGCATACCACCTTTTCATACCAGATTATAGACACTCATATAGTACACTTATATGACATGGTTTAAGTTTGGAAAGCTTCTTAAACTGTGATGGTAATTAATTTCAGTGAGAGGAGGCCGTATGATGGCTACAGCTGCAATAATTGGGCTAAGTGCAGGAAAGAGACTGTTGAGTTCCACATTCTATTATTCTGACCTCACAGACAAACTCTTCTGTGTCCATGACTATGGATTAATACAGCATCACGCAGCTTCCACAAAAAATGTGATAATCGCGAAAAAAGATTCCAATTTTGGCTCCAATTTTCCATGTAATCGACAAACACTATCTATAAAAGCTTTGAAAGAATATGTGGATACTTTTTCATCTCCTTCAACTGCAGATGTGTGGCTTCAGAAGTCTAACATCTTGGAGGAGGGAACCTCTGATCTTGATGAATCTTCAATGGAGGCACTCCTCTTGTTGCAAAAGTCCATGCTAGAAAAGCAGTGGAATCTTTCTTTTGAGAGAAATGGGAAAAATGATACACCAGAAGAAGAATGCCTTAAGAATATACTGGTCACTCGTTCAGGTGTGTCTGCTCGGCAACGAAGAACTAGTGTAAGGAGGAAATTTATGAAGCAAGATTCTGTTTTGGTTCCACTAAGTAAGAGGAAGCAGCCTGGCTCTTTTGTCAGTCCAGAACTGTTGCAAAGTCGCTTGAAAGGTTATGCGAAGGGTGTAGTTAGTGAAGAATTACTCACCCATGCTGAAGTTGTGAACTTGTCAGAGAAAATCAAAGCAGGTCTCTCCTTAGATGGCCACAAATCAAGGTGAGGATGGAATTGTTCTCATCTATTACACTGCTTTGTAATTGGAAAATTCTTTTTTAAGATATGTACTGAATGATCCTATTAGAACATTTTGATTATTCTGGAACTCCGTGATATTTTGCTCTGCTTTTGAATAAAGGATAGAAAATTTTACAGACAAAGTTTATAATTATCAAGAAATCATTTTTTTATTTTCTTTACGAAAAATTAAACAGTGATAGATTTTCATGAAATTTTGGTGTTTATGTCATTGAGTTTTTTTTTAATCTAAATCTATAATTTTATCCAATAAATATAGGCAACATAAAAAAATAATGATCACAGAAGAATTGATCAAAATTGTGATTTTGGATATCTTCGATATGTCATTAACCAAGGATATAAAGTTTTTTTTTTTAAATCATTTTATGTGCATGAGTGTCTAAACTTGTTATCTCTAGTTTTTCTTCTAATCAATGCCTCATTAATTATGGAAAAAAGAATCCAATCTTGTTGAATGTACTAAAGAATTAGACTCCTCACCATAAAATTTTATTAATTAAGAAAATAGAATCCAACCGATTGAGATGTGAGGATTAGATTCCTGAGCATACTTTACTCCAGATCTCAATGAAACGACTCTTTTGTTTGTATTCTATGGCAAAGGAGCTTTATTTGATCAATTGTTTTCTCATAAGTTTGTGTCTTAACTCTAATTATGGAATCCAGATTGAAGGAACGATTAGGGTTTGAGCCCTCAGATGAGCAGCTTGCTACTTCCTTGAGGATATCCCGTACTGAATTGAAATCAAAACTGATTGAATGTGTTTTAGCAAGAGAGAAGCTGGCAATGAGTAATGTTCGCCTAGTCATGTCTATAGCTCAAAAATATGACAACATGGGTGCTGAAATGGCTGACCTTGTTCAGGTGATTCTTGTTTCCTTTCTTTGGTTTTCCTGGGGTCAAATTTTGGAGTTCCTCTGTCTGATCAGCATCTTCTTTCTATATGTAGGGTGGTTTGATTGGATTATTACGTGGCATTGAGAAGTTTGATTCTTCAAAAGGATGCAAAATTTCAACTTATGTCTATTGGTGGATACGTCAGGTAAGGTAGAACATTTCCTTTTCAAACCACAGATGGGAGAGAAGAATTACATATTACCTCTTACACAGTCTGCCTTCCTTTTCTGGTAGAAGGTATATGGCTACAGTAAATTTTGTTGATCAAAACAACTTATCACATAAGAGAGGAACATAAATATTAGCCCCAAAACCCTAAGCAATGTTTTTGCTTGTCACCTCTTTAGTAAAACTAAAACTAAGTACCTTAAAGCAACCACCTCAGTTTTATAAAGAAAAGAGAAATCCTTGATTTCACCCATAATTGTGTACTTTCACTTGATTGCCATTGTTACCTACTACATGGTTGAAAACGTGGATTACAATTGTGTCAACACTGAAACAGCAAGTTGTGCAGTTAATTGAATAACTTCATGACAACCTGCGAACAAAAGCACTTGTAGCAGAGCATAAAAGGATAATAATCTTCTTCATGATTTTCTAGTAATCCATAGTTTTTGTAGCTTTTTCAAGACTGTACCTAAAGTTCATATACCATAGTGTGACCATGTTACCTTCAAAACTAGAAGCAGATTCTAGTGGAAGTGCTTCCGTTTCCAAAGCTATTGTGATGTAAGACATTGAGTCCAGTCACCAGTGCATACTTTTATGGTTATCAGTCCACCTGTTTGTTGATCATGCATATAAGGTTTACTAGAATATTGTCATTGTTTAAAAATACAAATGTGAAAAGAATGTTCTCTTCCAGATTTCTTGTGGGTTCAAATTGTTCTAGATATTTTCGAGACTTTCTCTGTTATTCTTTCACTTTTAAATAATTTAAGCACTTTATGGTAGATATGCAAAGTAAGAATTTGCTCCATCAGTATTATTTTGCAGTTAATGCTTTGGTTAAGAATTTGCTCCAACAGTATTATTTGGCAATTAATTCTTTGCTTTGTTCTTTTCTAATCAGACAGCAATATATGCTTTTGCTTTTGACAGGGTGTTTCAAAAGCACTGATTGAGAATTCCAGAACTCTTAGGTTGCCTACACATATACATGAAAGATTGAGCTTAATTCGAAATGCAAAGATTAGGTTGGAAGGGAGAGGGGTAACCCCATCAGTAGCTGTAAGTCAGCATTCTTCTGTTTTTGATTTGTTTTTTAGGGGGGGGGGGGGTGTTCTTCTGCAATGATGTTAATGCATTTGTACCTTTGTCTTTCTCCTTCTTCAGTATATGTGCCAATTACATATTAATTCTTAATTTTCAAAGTAAAAAATTGTATGATTATTATTCTTTTTTTTAACTTCTTTTCTCCTTGACTGATCTCCTCTTTGCTTTAATTTGATGTGAGCTACTTTTGTTTTCAGAGAATTGCAGAATGCCTGAATATGTCGAAGAAGAAAGTTAGGAATGCTACAGAGGTATAAAATTTTAAGTTTTATTCATGTTACGATATAATAAACAAGATGCCTATAATCCATACATTCTTTTCTTACAATAGAAGGTCATTTTGCAGGCAGTAAGCAAGGTCTTCTCACTTGATAGGGAAGCCTTTCCCTCTCTGAATGGCCTTCCAGGGGAAACTCTTCATAGTGTAAGTTTAATTATGGAAACTCTTCCTTTTAAAACAGAAGATTCAGATTAAATGTTTAATACTTATCCCATTGTTTTTGAAATTGCAGTATATTGCAGATAATCGCCTTGAGAACAACCCATGGCATGCAGTAGATGAATGGTCACTCAAGGTAAAAGAGGGGCAAAATTGAATTAAATGAATAAAAAAATATAATAATAATAAAAATAAGAAGTTGTTGGAATAGGATCTGGATGTTGAATTTCATTGTGCCACTAAAGGTATAAAAGGCAATTTTTTCCTCTTACATAAGAATGGTGTTGGAATCCGCCCTTTTTATGGGACCTGCTAATCTTAACCATCTTATCTATTACATTCTTTTGAATGTTCGGGTGGTTTCCTTCTTTCTATTCCCCCCTTTCTTTTTCCTGTGATACCTTTGGAAGACTCATATTGTATCCTTTCCATGAATGCTTTGCAAGGGCTTATGTGCCATTGTAGACTTCCCTTAGATCTAGATAGCATGTATCTAAGCTCTGATCTTCAGGTGATGGCTTAAATATCCCTTCAACCTGACTTGCGTAAACTATATCCCAAAAAAAAAAAAAATGACTACATTAAATATTGAGATAGTTCTTCTACACTGATATTCCTTGGTGTCCACTGACTCTTAGCTCTGTACTGGTCCCTGGATTATTTCACAGTTACATCCTATTTGCTGGAAGCGTTATTAAAGTCTTATATAATTTATTTTCAGGATGAAGTTAACAATTTAATCAATTCTACACTACGGGAAAGAGAGAGACATATAATTCGGCTTTACTATGGTCTGGATAAAGAATGCCTTTCATGGGAGGACATCAGCAGAAGGTAAGTACCGACTAGATACTAGTGCTTGGTCTTGGAATCTGAAGACCCGTTGTTTCTTGACATTCTCTATTTCTGATTATGTGAATACTGTTCTGTTTTTCTGTTCCAATTGCGAAATAGATCATCAATGTTAATATTTGACCAATTCATTGAATCATGTATGCCAGAAGTTCAGTTGGTTAAAACGTTGTCCTTAAAGATTAGTATGCTGAGTGTGGTTGATTTCCTTCGGCGGGGGGGAGGGGGGAGGGGGAATTCTCTGAACCATTTTAGTTAGGCCCAAGTCTGGCGGGAATAATATTCTACGACAACTAGATTTATTTTCAAACCTTACTTTATTATATTATATTACAAATATCAACAATATCTCTATTCTCCGCTCAAAAATGAAGGCTAAGACTGGAGTTTTGTTGAAAGAGCCCCTTATCAGATTTGAACCGATCATTCATACTCACCCTGGTCAGGCAATGCATTTGTTCTGCATTAATCAACTCAACGGTCAAAATGATTGTCATTAAGTGTTTCATGGCTCGATCAAATCAGCATGATTATCTTAAATCAATCAAGTCAGCATGATGATCTTAACTGTCAACCTGTTCAGAAGGCATTCAGTCAAATGTCCAATATCCTGGTTGGATAAAATTTAAACTGGATTCAATTAGGTATGCGAGTGTCAGTAGTCGTAGTACACTCATGCAAATATGTAGTTTTCCTATCCCTTGCCAGTACATCGAGCCATAAATTGAATCTAATGTCACTAAAAGTAAGCATTTTCTCTCAAGTCATCATGTGCTTCCAGTTATGTTGACAACGATGTACTCTTGTGTCTTCAGGATTGGTTTATCAAGAGAAAGAGTTAGGCAAGTTGGGCTCGTTGCATTGGAGAAATTAAAACATGCTGCAAGGAAGAGAAATCTGGAGGCAATGCTGGTGAAACATTGATTTGGTCTGTCGTAGACATTATTAAATGACTATGTATATTTCTGTATAAAAATCCAAAAGAAAACAAAACTGTCTCCATTTTTATTTCATCATACGGAATAAACACAGAAGAAATTTTGATAGGGATTAAGACTGCAAACATTCTGTAATATGAGATTTAAAAAAACACAGTGACTATGACTTTGTAAGATGGATTGAAAATTCTGTACCATATGTGGAGCAACTTTTCATCTCTTAAAAGAATTTTGTTTCCTTAATCTCCCATAATGGTTGAGTAAGTACTCCCCATGGTGGCATAAGTGAAAATGCATCACAGAACATGTAAGGTATTTTTCATTTCTTCTGATTAATATTGTACTATGGATCATTCTGCGCATCTCATGGACTGTAGAATGTGAAATTGTGAATTCACTAATGCAGTACATAATCATTATTTCATTTCTACAGATGGTAAAGTTTATGTCAATTTATTGCAAACCTGGAGTACTGTTGATCCTTTAGATTTTGTTCACTGGTGATTCTTTCACACTTGTTACACCAATTGAATGGTACCCACCCATTAGGGGTATAGATCATTAGGGACACGGGGATTTTACATATGGCACTGGTGATCTTGATTATGGATGATGGGGATCGAAGCGCTAAAGAGGAAAGGAGAAACTAATAAAAAACAGAAGTGATGCTTGATTTGTGTCTGTAAGAGCTGGTTTCTTTTCAGTTTATACTTTAAAGTTGTTTGTAAGAGACATCTGTAGGAGATGGTTGCTTATAAGCAGTGGTGCAATCTATTTGAGAGATTTTAAATTTTTCCCAGCATAGTTGTTGCATTAACTTCAGGCCTTTTAAGTAACCAGTCTTTGATTCATGAGTGAGCAAGATTTCAGTGAGAATTTCTGAGCAGGAGTTGCTCGAAGTAATAGTAGATTAGTAGGATCTCAAGTAATAAAGATGTACATCGAAGCATACAAATTTAGGAATTGGTCCAAATCTTAGTATGAGTTTGAATAATGAGTTCTATATATAGGGAATCCTTCAGACTTTGCAGCTACACTCTCACCCTTGTTGATTCATGGTTTGAAGGTATCTTCAACTTCTAGGTGGATTGTAAAGTTCTTCTCCCTTTTCTATTCTCTGTCTTTCATCATCCATTGAAGTCCTTGTCTGATTCACCCCAAAAAAAAAAAAGTCCTCAACAGCTTCCAAATTCTAGTTTTGCTTCCCACAGTTCATTCAATCAATCAATCAGTTCCTGTAGGAAACTAGAAAACATCGAAGAATCCAATAGAAATTCTCATTCATAAACCCTATAGAAATCCCCTAGTAACCCCATTGGCCTACCCTGATGTTCCATTGGATCTCAATTTTTGTTTCTTTCTATGATTTCTCATTTTTACCCCATCTGCCTAACTCTTCATAAACATATGATGGTGGAATTGAAACATTGGCAGAAATCAGAATGACTTTAACCTTTTCAACTCAAATGTTTTGGTTTCCTCCAAACCAAACAATCCATTTCTAAGACAATGATCTTCTGAGTCCTTTCGATAAGACACATACCATGTGAAGTATATTGCCCAGAATCCCTTTTTTGCTGACTGGAAATAGATTTGAGAGTTATCATATTGAGATATAATACCCCAAAATAAGGCCCAAGAACAGGGAAAATACAAAAGAGAGAGATAAAGAAATCAAGGTAACTCACCTCCACATTTTCTGAAAGGAGTAGTAGAAACCCCAGATGCAGAAGAGTGAGAGCCTTAGTCATGTTGAGTACCCCTCCCAATTCTCACAGTCAAGACAGTAATTCTTTCCTTCAAAGCTCATTGAAGGTGAGAAACTGGAGGCAATTGAACCACTTCCAACCAGGTTAGTAAAACTACAAGAGATGGTTCAGTTTCCTCCAGTTCTCACGTTCAAGACCTGTGTAATTACATTCTTGTAATAAACCACTGAATGCGAAGAGTTTGAACCAGAATCTGATGCAAACAATTTAGTCTTCTCCAATTTCTGGTATTCAGAATAAACCAAGCTTCAACATATATACCAATAGTAATTCTTTCCTTCAAAGCTCATTGAAGGTGAGATACTGGAGGAAATTGAGCCACTTCCAACCAGGTTAGTAAAACTACTAGAGAAGGTTCAGTTTCCTCCAGTTCTCACGTTCAAGACCTGTGTAATTACATTCTTTTAATGAACTACTGGATGTGAAATGGAGAAGGAAATCAAGCAAGAGTTTGAACCAGAATCTGATATATGCAAACAATTTCGTATTCTCCAAGTTATGGTATTCAGAGTAAACCAATTAAGCTTCAACATATCACTGAGACCCTTGAAGGTGAGACATTGGAGGAAACCAAACCATGATCATAACACCCAGGAAATTAAATGGTTTACTTTCCTCCAATTCTCACATTCAAGTCCCTGCACTCCGTAGAAGACCCTTGTGGGTGAGACACAGAGAAACGAAACTGATTAGTACTTCCAAGAGTTATGTTTATCCAAGAAGGCAACAAGAACTTCTATTTATGGATTGCTTTAGCTTTCTGTGCTGGAAAGCAAATATTCTTTAAAACGGTTACACCATGTGAAGGGCATTGCCATTTCCCACAACCAATAAGTTATTTTCTTACCCAAAATGTCTATTTCACAGTTCACACATGGGATCACTAGCTAGAGAGGTTAAGTTTGGAAATCATTAATGCACTTATCATACTTTTGCTGTGCTCCGTGAGTAGGAGCAATTCGGCCCTCCTCCAGCCTTGGCGGGAGCTGGAGGATCCAGCCCAGCAAAACAAGGGGTGTTTGGGTCATTTCATAGGTGGACCCCCCTCTATGAAATGACCAACACCCCTCCCCCGCCTTGTTTTTGCTGGGCTGGATCCTCCAGCTCCCGCCACGGCTGGAGGAGAGCCAGGTCCGAGTAGGAGTTGTATACTTGTAGTACTTACACCTAAAAATGTTGCATGTTATAAGAGAGAGGATTCTTTAAACGGGCAGCTTGGAAAAAGATCTCCAAGCATGCACCTGAATATAATAGGTTTTTGAAACCATTGGATAGGGACTAGTGGCAGTGTATTGTACACGATTACAGTTGAAAACATGACTGTACACCATACACGGTCATGTACGAAAACTCTCCCCTTCTCTTTATGTATTGTAGTTCAAAATTGATTGAAGAATATTAAACTTTAACAGTTTTAATGAAACTTTTGTTTTAATCATTGAAAATAAAAAGGTAAAATTCCTATATGGCATACTGCCTGTGTGTGGTAAGCTAGCGGACAACACCAATGAGGGCACGGGATGGGGCATTATATAGGAGGGGCACGTTAGTCATTTCAAGGGGGAGAGAGAGACACACACACACACAATGGGTACTGAGTAGCATACGGTACACCGGTTACTCCAATCTTTTCCCAATTCCTTATAAGGTAGGCATTATACTGGACCAAGATGGGACCCAAAACTTGATTTGTGGCTAATCCAAGGTAGTGCTTCCCATCCAATGGAACCTGAGATCCTTGATCCCAAGTCCCTGGCTTGCGAATTTCGAGAAGGTCCTCTCAGATGGCACAACACCCCCTCCCCCAAAATGATTAATTGCTTTCATTTCTTTGGGGCTTCTTTCCCCTTCTCCCTTCCCCCCTCCCCCCCCAACCTCCCAACCTCTTGATGGTTGGCCTCGTCGAGCTTCCTAAAGCTCTCCTTTTTTTGATGAAAAAAAAGAAACTTATATAACTTAAGGAAGCAAGTACAGTGGGGATGCCCTGGACCAAGCAATGTTTTTACAATAGTGCAAGGTAAGGTTGTCAAAGTTATCAACTTTTTCAGCTAAAGCAAAAAGTTACGTATAAGGTTCCAGGGTATAGGGTGGTGGTTGGTGTAAATAAAAAGCTGATAGAGTTATTTGTTGCAAAGCCAGAGAGATTTTAAAGCTCTCCTTGTTCTTTGCAATTTGCGGAATGCTCTTTCCTATGAGTCTTGCTGCCACCCCAGACACAATTGAAAGTATGGAGGTTAGATCTCATTCTAACGCTCACGACCCTCAAATCTTATATGTAAAGAAAACCCTAATTCCAATGAGGAAGAAGAGCACTGATTTGATTCAAAACTTCAAGATGACTTTATTTTGTCCAAACGATTCTTATGTAAGGTCGGAATACAAAGGAAAAAGAAAACTAAATAAATTATGAAACAAATATAGAAAAATAAAATAGAAAACTAATATCCTAAAATCATGCACAAAATGATGGAGGCTACATACATCCGTTAAATGTGTGAATTTGGCTTCGAAACATTTGTCCATTACTAGCCAAAATTTGCATGATAATTAATGCAATTTTTATAAATATTTTGTGTTCCTACAAATCGGGTATCAATAAGATTGAAAATCAATATGTATTAGAATGATACAAGATTGAAACTGATTGGCACTATAGGCCATACCTAGAAGAAGAGAGAAGAAAACCCAACAACAGCAAAAACAACAAAATGCCTAATTTCAAGGCTTTAATATAAGAGATGCCATCAAGTGCAGAACCCATGCTAGTAAGGCAGATGTCACTGTAGTCGTTGTAGGCATCTTTCCTCCATCCTTCTGCTCCTACTAGTTCCTTCAGAAATGAAATCAAGTTGATTATAGCAGCTGTTGTTAGTGGTACAAACAAGGGTGATGCAACTCCGAACTCGGAAATACCTTGCTCATATCGCTTACTTTGTTCTTCGTCGATGACTTTGCTAGTCACATTGAATCCAAATGCAGAGATGCCAATTGAGTTAAGAAAGTAATCAAAGGATCCAAATAGGTAAGATGAGATTGCCCTTATCATCCACTTTCTTTGATCATTCCACCAGCTTTGCATTGTTCCTCCTAGTAAGAAATCTAGTAGATCTTGTGCATAAGCTCCTAAGAAAAGGAACATGTACATATAGAACCAAGTGTTTGATACCTGTTCATCAGGTTTGAATTCTCTTTAGAGTTCATCATAAAAATTCTTGGTCAATATGTCTTTACTATAATATAGGTCCCTAATTATAGAACTATGCGAGAACCAAGAAGAAGAAGAAGAAAAGGGCAAGAATGTCATTCCACCCTATCAAGGGTATATTGTCATAAAATGACTTAAAACCTCTTACCGTTTGCAACTAACGGTGTGAATGCATTTGTTAACTTTTTTAAAAAGTAGGGGGACATAAATAATTATCTAAAATTGATAGGTGTTTTTGTAATTACATAAAACCTGAGGGGAGGTACGTATAAATTTCCCTTTTTTAGAATAACATGTATTTTTTTTTTCCAGTGAGTAAATTCTGTCATTTCATATGTTTATTAGAAAAATGTGACACTTTTAATTATGACATAATGACAAAATACTTTCAAATTATTTTAAAAATAATTTTTATCTCTATATTAAACAATTTTTGAGAATAAAACAAGAGGCATTCAAAAGAAGGTTGCAACTTCTCGCTTCACCATTTTGGTGACAACAAGATGCACCCTAAAATTATTTTTTTTTTTTTAAAATTTACTCGGAAATATCAATGGGCCGGGATGGGCTGGGCATGCCATAAACCCTAGCTCAACCCTAAGGTCTTTTAACTCAGCCTAGGCCCTACCAGGGCTTAACAAACCCTCGACTGAGCCCAACCCTATATATATATTAATACAACGCCGGGCTCAGAGTGGGTTAGGGCTCGTGCTGGGTGGGTTTCTTTGACATCCCTAAAATTTACCATTTTGCCCTCAAAATCTGACTAATTATGGTGACAACAAGATTCACCATTTTACCTGCAAAATCTGACTAATTACGGATGGGCTGGTCCTTGGCATCCGTAACACTAGCCACTAGGGGTGGGCATCAAGCCGGTTGGGCGCTTAACTTGTCAGCCCAACCCTAATTTGGGTTTTCTTTCAAGTTGGGTTTAGGTGGGTTTGTTAAACCCGCTAATGTACCCTCCTAATTTTACTATAATGGGGCAGGTTCGTCCGGACCCATTTGGGCTCAACCTTACCAATTCCTACCCCTTGCAAGATGAGTCAACAGTCAACACTAGAGTTCCAGTTGAATTTCAAGTTGTTTAATCAAGTTTTATAACCATAAGACACATTACATACCTCTGGAAACATGGAGACACCATTGATGAGAGCAAGCTGCGGGACAAAGGCATAGAATGTGACAGGAAAGGACCAAATGGGCCAGAATAAATAATGAGCATAGGAAAAGCCCATTAGTAAGCCCATCAACAGAATACCAAAGAAAACTGTGCTGTACTTGGAGAAGACCACCTCTAATAAGCCCACAGATCACCTCTAGACCTGGCCCAGCATATCACTGAGGCTGATGGGTACATCTCCAAGGAAGGCTGCTCTTTAGGATTGCAAAACACTAATTTCCAGCCCTCGCATTGCAACTGAGAACCCGTGAAGTAGTCTTTGACCAAGGATCCGTATCTGAACCCCATCTGCGTATTTTAGAATAACAAATTCATTACCTTTAGATTGTGAAATCCACACCTCATGGACGGTATGAGATTTAAGGAGAGAGGGTCCTAACTCGAACAACTTTACCTTCATGCTCCAATTGGTTTGATTATCGTATTTGCAACTTGCCACATGGTGAGCCAATGTTAAAACTTCTTCAAACCGAACCGGCTTGTTCACGACATGATCTGGGTGTAATTCTTGGATCTCAGGAGACAACAGCAATGACGGTGGTCCAATAAAAGCCCGCCAACGAAAAAAACATCTTGTGCCAACATATCTAGGACTGGCTAACCCATCCATCCCTTGTGGATTAATTTGGAATAAATGCTTTACTTCACCACCGTAGATAGCATGCTTGTTGATCCCATGGAAGAGTTGGGAGAATTGAACAAAAGCTAGTTTCGACCCGATTGCAGGATTTGAGAGATACCATAGCACCCGAAGAGGAGTGTTCGGATCATTGGAGTACATATCGTAGTCTAAGGTTAGAATCACTGGTGCATTTGTCATGGGAGCTGACACACGAAGCTTCACCACACATAAGAATTAGTAATAATTAAAATGAATTATAATTGTTTTTTTTTTAATTGGTAATATTAATTGTCTCCTACTCTCCTTAGCATGGTTCGTAAATCGTAGTCCCGGAAAGTCCTATCTATGAGGTATATGACAATCTAGCCGGATTCCACTCGTTGATTCAAGGAGCTTTGTAATCCCCCAACTAGGTGCTCTACACCTGCTTCTCAATAGTTTTTTACTTACTAAAAAAGAGTAATCAGCGGACTTTTGCCCCAAAAAAATATATTTTTTTTAAAAATAAATCATGGAATCTGTCTCAATATCGGTCAACGTTGATACTGATGCAATATCAATTTAGATCGGTCCAAACCTATCAATTGTGCCAAAAAAAAATCGGTTTTGCTCGATCTGTCGTGAAATCTTTGCTAGTATCAAAAAAAAAAAAAAAATAATTAAAAAATAGGAAACCCCCCCCCCCCCCAAAATCGGTCAAAAAAAACAGGTCCAAATAAATTTCACGTGTATTAGATTAGATTCGGGTGACCCAACTGAGGTGACCAATCCAAGGAGCGATCCATTAATACCAGGTAAGATCACTCATTATTTGAGATTGTCGACCCATGTAAATCTCTTGTCTCTTTTTGTGTATGTACTTATTTTCTTTTATTCTTGTTGATCTTGCACATATCATTTTCGTGCATTACTCACATCGTAAAGAGAAAGTTGAAAAAGTTGTTTCTAACCCTAATAATTACTAAGGCTAAATGTTCTCTGTGCCAGGGGCGCAGGCTGCGCCCAGACACATGGGGGTGGGTGAAATGACCACCCTGCCTCCCTAAATGACAGGCCCATGTGTCTAGGCGCAGGCTGCGCTGCGGCATAGAGAACATCAACCCAATTTTATTTTATTTTTGGTAAAAGCATCAGCCCAATTACTAATATCAAAAGTTGTTAGATGCCTATATCAGTGTAGCTTAGTTCTCTTAAGCAACTCCCACAACTGTGAGTCTAGAAAGGGTCATAATGTGTTCAGCCTTACCCCGCTTCATAGAGAGACTTTCTACGACTCGAACCCATGATCACTAGGTCGTTATGGAGCAATATGATATGATGCAGAAATAGATAAATCTTATGAGTCATACGAAGAGTGGGAGGCTTATCTTCCTGCTTGGCTCACTAAAATCCAACTGTGGGCTAATTCTTTGCTCCATCATTTTCAATGGCAAGTTATCACTTGGGCAAAGTTTTTCCATTTGAGCTTAGGTGGGCACCTAAGAACAATCAAATGAATCCACATCAATCAAATCATGAGATAATTATTGGATTGGTTTCGATTTGGGGGATTACAACCCCAAAACGAATCGAACCAAACCGAAAATCAAAAGAATCCAAAATCAAACCGAAACCGATTCAAAACCCAAACCAAAACTGTAATCAAAACGATCTACCTCGATAATAATCCAAAACCCACTAAAAATCATATTTTTCCGATAGTTTTATATAAATGTGTATGGCAAATCGAACCCAAACCGAATCAAAACCAAAACCAAAATCGACCTAATAACAAATCGATACAAGAAACCAATGTAAACCCAAAATAAAATCAAGACAAAACCAAAACCGAGCCGAAACTAAACTATCCTTATTGGTTTGATTTTGGTTTTATTATTACCATAACGAAACCAATTCAAACTGAACCCAAACCGACTTATTAAGACTCTACATTTAAGGGTCACATGAGATACGTTTAAACTATGAACCACAAGAGATCTGTTTTAACCATTTCCCAAGAACTGCTAAGCTGTAACTGTATAAATAAACTCTAAGTAAGGATTCTCTCCATTCCCCATTCCCCATTCCCCAATCCCCAATGAGATATGCTTTTGTCAGAGATGGCGAGTGAAGCGTAATACCTCCAAGATTCAATCCATGCTGATAGCCTGATACTGTTCTTGTAATGCGTAAATGACAGAATTTGCTACTTCAAAAAAAAAACGTAAGTTAAAAAAAATAATGTAATAAATTATTTTTTGGGACAGTTTTCATATATAGTTTTGTAAGTAGGGCATATGAGAGGGTGAGAGTTTCAAAGCATTAAATACGAGTAAGGTTTCATGACTTTTCTAACTTCTTGTGAGAGGAGACACGACTATACATGCTTGCACGGCGTATGAAATCTTTGGCCATTATTTATCACCACAAAGCTCTCAATAAGAATATATCTTTTTTTTTTGGTACGATAATAAGAAAATATCTTTATGTATAATTGGGGGCGGTTTTCATGCACGGTCATGTATAAGAGGAATCTTTTACACTGGATTTTAGTAACCGTCAGATCGAATTGTTTTAATCTGAACCGTCTAAGAATAAAGTAATGATATATACTTCTCCTATACGATTACTTTTCGATTACTCTTTCAAATACGTCTACAAGACTTTGTATTTATTGATTAAAAAAAAGGATATTTTTTTTGTGAGAAAAAACAAGAAATTACTTCCATATTTTTCGTTCACTGCAACTCCCTTTTCTCTTGCCCAAAAAACCTTTTCTCTCTTCCTCTCTTCCACAAAACAAGGTTTCTTCACCTCAATCTCAACTCTCAATCGACCATGAATCTTTTCATTCTTTTTTCTCCTCCCTTTTCAGTTCGCTTCACCTTCTATCACAACCAATCGGATCCCACAATGGATACCGCCGTTTCCATCGTCGGAGCTGTTAACAGAGCACCTGTACTGTGTTCTTCCCTCCCTTTTCACCCTTTGTACCAATCCTTGCTTATTTCTTTCTTTCGTTTCAATTTCACATGGCAGAATGGAAATAGTTCCACGATCTCTTCTGAATTTTGCAGGCTTGTGAAGCTCAGAAATACTGCAACTCTTCTTCATGTGGGAACCTTGTCAACATCAGCTACCCTTTTCGCTTGAAAGACGATCCTCCAGACTGCGGAGACCTTCGATGCAACCTCTCATGTGAGAATAACCGCACCGTTCTATACATGTTTTCAGGGAAGTTCTATGTAGAAGCAATCTGTTATCAGAACCGATCCATGAGAGTGGTTGATTCCGGTCTCTAGATTCAAAATTGCTCCTCGGTACCTCTTAATTCCTTGACAAGTAATGGTAACTTCACTTTTGAGGATAGATTAAGAGGGAGTTGCAGAGAAAAGCATGGAAGTTGTTTCATTTTTTTTTTTTTAATTATTATTGATAAATACAAAAGGCAATCTTTTACACGTATTTGAAAATGTAACTGTAGAGGATGAGTATATACCGTACTTTATCCTTAAACGATTCAGATTAAAACTCTTGAATCTAATGGCAAATAAAATCCAGTGTAAAAGGTTCCTCTTATACACGACCGTGTATGAAACTTTTTGCCTATTCTTAATTTGCCCCCTATTGTTTATTTTTTGTTCTCATCGATCGCTAATCAGCCAGTGTAGACATGGACAGCCAGTGTAGATGTGGACACCGATCGACCTTCAATTCTGGAGGTTTAATTTTCAGTTTGAAAGTTTGATTTTAGGGTTCATCTTCCCCAAATGATTTAGGGTTTGATTTTCAGTTTCAAACCCTAAACCATTTGGAGAAGATGAGGGTATTTTAGTTATTTTATTTTTAAATTCTGGTGATTTTTTATCAGAAGGGTATTTTGGTCATTAGATATCCTGAAACTAACATTTAACGTTTCAAATTAACGGCAAGGACCAAAGTGCTATAAAGTTTTGAAAGTAAGAAGGAGTTTGCAATTAGAAAAGTTGTAGGGAGGCATTTGGACAAATGAGTATTTTCAGGGGGCCATTTGACAAAAACCCAAAAAAAAAAGATATTAGGGACTTCATTAATAAGTCCGAGTCTAATTATTCAAAAGATCGAAGAATAGATGTACAGCTAATCATGCTCATGTCGTTGCTTGCTATGCTAGGAGAAATAAGTTTACTGGTTGTATACCCAATGATTCACCATTAGAACTTCTAAATTAGTAATCCAGTATGTTCATCTATGCATGAGAAGATCTCAATATCTAAAGGCAAAGGTAAATGTAATGCAATAATCCCATCCATGGAAAGTCACAATATGTTATTTCAACCACCACAATGCATCAAAAAGAAAAACTACTCAGTCCTGCATATTAAAAAGAACATTCACTTTCTATTCAAAATTTCACAGAGGAGAGAGAGAGAGGACCCCTACTGAATTACTAGAACTATTCACATTACATTAATCGAAATGGTCAATTTAATCATTAAAAGAATTATTATAATTGCTTTCCCCTTGTAAGACTAAAATAAATTAAATAAACCACTTCAACCACAGTAATCCCCACCCATTCATAACATTATTTCCCTACCTACATTTAGAGTGGAGTACTGAAACCACATCCAAATAACCAGAGCCATCAAGAGTAAAATTTTGTCCCCTCAACATATATTATATATCTTTCAAGAAGGACCATGTCCCTTGTATGGTTGTCTACCTCTCCTTTTGTCCAAACACTTTCTCACTAAATCCGTTTTTCTAGGAATATTTCTCCACATTATTATGCGGATTTTTTGTGTGGTGGGTAACTAAAATCAACAACTTGGCACCACAAGTGTTGCTTTCTTATTCCAAAACCAAGGTGAGGTGTGGAAGAAAGAAAGAAACTGGAAATGGTAGTTCCATGCAATATGTTATTAGTAATAAGCGACAGAAAGAAGACTTGTTGATGAGCTTGGCACCAAATTCAAATTCAAACCCACTTTGCTTGAAGAATTTAGAGAAATCTTCAAAACCCCAGGAAGAAAGGCAATAGATAGCATTTCATACCCGTTGAATATCCCAATCTGTGTACATGAGAACTCTCTCTATTTAGCTTATTCTTCACTTTCCCAAATTAAAAACTGTTAACTTCACACCAACACACAACGAAATCACCAAGTACTCAGGAAGAGACAGAAATCATTCAGGGAGGCACCAAGACACAACGAAATCAGCAAGCATTCAAGAAAAATTAACACAAAAACCCTATAATCGACACCTTCAAAATAAACAAGCCCTAAAACCATACCTTCGAAGCGTTCTTTTCAAGCTATTAGAAGAAAGCACAAAAAATGAACGAAGGACCAAATGATTCAGATCTTCAATGGTGTTAGGCTGAAACAACAACAAATCTAGGGTGAGACCGAGATAGATAGATAGAGAGAGAGAGAGAGAGAGAAAGAGAGAGAGGAAGCTTACCATCACTGTTTGCGAGTGAGAGATGTGCAGGAGAGTCTCGATTGGCAAATAACTGAAGGACAGTGACGATCGGGAAGAGCAGGGAAAGTGAACTTGAGTTGTGATATTTTGGAACCCAGTAGAATCCATTTTTTAGTCAAGATATAAATACCTGAGTCCAGAACCTGGATTCATTTTAGAATTTGCCCCTTGAGGTGAATTCTAGTGGCTTCTAAAATTACATAGTAAAATGGATTTTAGTGAATTCTTAGAATCCAATACAGAACCGTGTTCCGAGTAACCAAACACGAAAAAAACGGCGGAATCCAGATCCTGTTGAATCCGTCTCCGAAGAAACCCTCAACCAAACATGACCTAAGGCTTCTATCTTATGCTGAAGATCATCTTCTTACAAGCACATACAGAAAGCGAATATTAATTCTATATTGAATAGAATTCTAACATCTTTCACAAATACATGGCATTTGATATAGGGCTTTATGGTTTGAAGTATAAAATGTATCCCATCTTTCTTCTTGCACTTGATTATAAGAGCTGTTGGCTTTTTGCAAATCCCACCATTTCTTTAACTGTTACAATAAAAGTGTTAAGTATAACATGGGAGGGGGTTTTCTAAACGGACAGCTTGGTAAGAGATCTCCAAGCAGCACCTAAATATTATCTTTAGGCAAAATGTCTCTGACAACATTGATAAGGATAAGCAACACGATCATGTCCATCCAATGGTTGAAAGTACGACCGTGCATCATTCATGGCCATGTATGGAAACTCTCCCCCTTATCTTTATGTATTGTAGTTCAAAATTTATGGATCTTCTTCTTCATGTTAACAGCTTTTGGTCTCATAAATTTCAGCCAAATTCCATTTTCTCATGTGGAGATGTAGTGGTTTTTAAAAATTGATTGAAGAATATTAGACTTTAGAGTTTTAAGGTAACTTTTGTTTAACCATTGAAAATTATTGGCGAGATTAGTGCAATAGAATCCTCCTCCGATATGGTAGGAAATCAGATAGAATCCTTCTCTGATAAGGCGCTTATATGTGTTAGCCACAATCACGGCTCAACAGCCAGTACCCACTGTGTACACGCTATTTGTGCTTATCTTATCAACTGTATAATGCTCTATTTAAAGATAATACACCCTCCTCAAGATGCTAAGTTGGGATGAGGGATTTCACCCATGGAGTAGGCTTCCAAACCTAGGAAGACCGAACCACCTTATCTTCTTCGTCTCTTTTATCTGTCTCTTCTCTTCCCTTTCTCTGTGTGAATGAATGATAATCAGAACATGGTATCAGAGCGATCATTTGTAGATCATTCTCACTGAGATCGGTAGTTTCTTGCTGAGCCTGTCTTTGTCGTTCAACAGCTAAGTTCCTCTATCTTTATTTCAATTTTTTTTTTATTTTTTTTTATCATAGATAGCTCTACTGCTTCATCTAAAACAAATAAGTCCTTCTTTGAGGGCAATAATTGTCTCACTTCTATCACTCTTACTGGCTGGAATTACCTTCCATGGGCTTGTGCTATAACGATCTCCCTTGGAGGTCGTTCAAAGTTGGGTTATGTTAATGGCAAAATCACAACACCCGATCCAGAGGATCCCAAGTTTGCTGAATGAGAGAGTAATGATTATCTTGTAATGAACTAACTATTCAACTCCATGGAATCCCAAGTATACAAAATATTTAAGAACTCTGAAACGTCTAAGATACTATGGGATTCCCTGAAGGACATGTATGGACAAGCCTAGAATGCTTCTCATGTTTTTGAGTTACAATAACAAATTTCTCATATGGAACAAGCCTCTGGACAATCATTCACAGATCATCTTGGCAATCTCAAAAGAAAATGGGATGAATTGAGGCAATATCGTCCTCTTGCTACTACTGTTGAGGTCTATACAGAACATGAGGGACAAGATCGTATCTTCCAATTGTTATCAAGTTTGCGACTTGAATATGAAGATTTAAGGCGACAAATTCTCATGAGCAGCACCTTGGCCCCCCTTCTTGTCTGTTTGTACTATTATTTAGCGTTAGAAAACACGTCGGCGTGTGATGAATTCCAGTTCTGAAGCAGGAAATGATGTGCCTGAAAATTTTGTTCATTCCGCTAATCTTGGTCTCTCGCAAGGTACTTGCTCCTCTTCTTCCCGTGGGCGTGGTGGGAAGAAAGGTAGTGGTTCTTCTTGTTACCACTGTTATCATTGCACCCGAGATGGCCATACGAAGGATCGCTATTGGGCGTTCCACCCTCATCTTCGTCCTAACAAAGAAAAAGGACCTGAAACTAAAGTGGGAACCGAAGCTAATGCTGCCTCCCACACTGTGTCACCTGAACTGTAGACATCTCTTTGCCAACTGGCTATGCAGTTACAGAATTTATTAAAGACCAACAGTGGATCAATTGTTGATTCCACTCCTTCAGCTTCTGAATCTGGTAATGCCTTTGCCTTTACTACATTATCTAAAGATTTTTTTTATAATTGACTCTGGAGCTAGTCATCATATGTGCTGCACTCCACATGCTTTATCTCAAGTAAATACTAACCCTGGCCACTCTCCTATTATTGTGGCAAACGGTACTCATGTTTCGATCCATGGCTTGGGTAAGATTAATTTGTTGTCTAAGGCTTCAGTTGGTATATTGGTTCCTGCATTATCCTCTAATTTGTTATTTGTTAGCCAGTTAACCAAGGAATTAAACTGTGATGTTATTTTTTTGTCCAACAAGGTAACCTTTCAGGACAGTGTTTGAAAGAAGAAGATTGGTGAAGGTCATTGTCAAAATGGATTATATGTCCTTGACTTTCCAGATACTGTTTTTGTTGCAAGAAAAATCAAAGATATGGAGGCAAAACTCTGGCATTGGCGATTGGGACATCCGTCCAACCGGGTGTTGCACATCTTACATCCTTCTTTTTCTCTTTCTGATAATAATTGTGAGACTTGTCATTATTCTAAACAACACCCGTTACCTTTTTCGCACAGTACTACTATTTCTACAAAGTTATTTGGTTTAATACACTGATGTTTGGGGGAGAGCTCCAATAGACTCTAGAGATGGTTTTAAGTATTTTATAATGTTTATTGATGATAAAACTCGTACTACATGGTTGTATTTGTTGATCTCAAAGAGTGAAGTATTAACTATTTTTCAAGAATTTTGTCATATGGTGCGAACTCAGTATAATGCCCATATTCAGGTCCTTCATACTGACAATGGAACTGAATACACCAATGGTCCCTTCCAGGCCTTTCTTAAAACCCGTGGTATTCTCCACCAAACCTCTTGTGTTGGAACTCCCCAACAAAATGGGGTAGCTGAAAGGAAAAATCGCCACCTCCTTGAAGTGACTCGGGCGCTTCTGTTCCATGCCAATGCACCTAAGACTTACTGGTCTGATGCGGTGCTCACTAGCTGTTACTTGATCAACAGACTTCCTAGTAATGTTCTCAATTTTAAGATTCCCATGGAAGAACTTCGTCGCAAGGTCAATATTTCTCATCTCCGGGTCTTTGGCAGTGTGTATTATGTACACTTACAAGCCGGGGGGAAATTGGACCCTCGTGCTCGTAAATGCATGTTTCTAGGATACTCTTCCCTTAAAAAGGGTTATAAATGCTATTATCCCAGTGTTCGAAAGGTAATCATCTCCTATGATGTTCAATTTGATGAACATTAATTGTTTTTTTCTGGCAGGGATTCAATTCAAAGGGAGAACAATGGTGATTATGACTATGAGGAATTTACCTCCCTACCTTTGCCTATTGCACTGGATCAACTTGATGATGCTATTGTTGACAGTGGAAATATGGATCAGCCAGTTGATGAGAACACTCATGAGCCCATAGATGGGAACACTCATGAGGTCATCAATGAAAATGAGGAGGCTATATCAGCTGCTCCTGCCCCAATCATACCTGTTCGGAGGTCATCTTGGGTCTCATGACCATCTGTTAGTCTAAGTGATTTTTCAACCTATTATGCTGGTACTTATCCAATACAGTCACACCTTTGGTATGATTATATAGCGCCTGAATTCAATGCTTTGCTAACCATGATTGATGCCTTCACAGAATCAAATAGCTTTGCTGAAGCTAAGACCTCGTCAGTATGGGTTGAGGCTATAAATGAAGAGTTCAAAGCTCTTGACAAAAATCATACATGGGACATAGTTTCTCTCCCTGAGGGAAAGCGCTCTCTAGGGTGTCAATGGGTCTATAAAATCAAGCATAAAAGTGATGGGTCTATCAAAAGGTAGGCCAAATTAGTTGCCATAGGTTACACCCAAACTTATGGGGTTGACTATAAGGGAACGTTTGCCCCTGTTGTTAAAATGAACATTGTTCGTGTTCTATTATCTATGGCTGTTAATTATAGTTAGTCATTATTCCAAATGGATGTTAAAAATGCGTTCCTACAATGAGATCTTGAAGAAGAAGTATACATGGATATTCCTTCTAGACATATCCTCAAAAATCAAGTTGGAAAAGTTTGTAAGCTCAATAAGACTATCTATGGCCTTAAACAATCACCACGTGTTTGGTACAGGAAGTTGAGTTCAGCCCTTATAACTGAAGGATTTAAAAAGGGAGAATCCGATTCGTCCTTGTTTATTAATAGGAATGATAAAGGAATTGTTGTTGTTCTTGTTTATGTGGATGACATTGTCATCACAGGTAGTAACCTTCAAGAAATAGCTAAGCTCAAAGGATATTTGACTAAAAAATTGTATATCAAGGATTTGGGGAGACTTCGCTATTTTCTTGGTATTGAAATCGCAAGATCTAATAAAGGGTTGTTTATGTCCCAAAGAAAATATGACTTAGATTTGTTGGAAGAAACTGGGAAACTTGGAGCTAAACCAGTTGATTCCCCTATGGATTATAATAGTAAATTTGGCAGCAAGGATAACCCTTTGTCTGATCGTGGTCAATTCCAAAGGTTAGTGGGACGGTTGATCTACTTGACTATTTCCAGACCCGACATCACATATGCTGTCAGCTATGTAAGTCAATTTATGTATTCTCCCACTGAGGGACACATGGATCTTGTCGATCGTATCTTACGATATCTAAAATCTTGTCCTGGAAGAAGATTTACCACCGGTTTTTGCACATTTGTTGGGGGTAATCTGGTTACTTGGAGAAGTAAAAAACAAAGTGTTGTTGCTCACTCAAGTACCGAAGCAAAATACAGAGCAATGACATCTACTACTAGTGAGCTGGTCTAGTTGAGATTGTTAATTCAAGAACTTGGCCTTGATGTTTCTCATGCTCCCATGAAGTTGTTTTGCGATAATTAGGCAGCCATACATATTGCTTCAAATCCAGTGTTCCATGAAAGAACCAAACACAGAAGTTAACTGTCACTTTGTTCGTGAAAAGGTTCAAGATAAAATCATTGAGACAACATATGTTTCAAGCAAGAATCAAACTGCAGATATGTTTACTAAAGCTCTATCTAGAGAGATCTTTCGCGACATGTTGTCCAAGTTGACCTTAGAAGATTTCTTCGCCCCAACTTAGAGGGGGAAGTGTTGGCGAGCTTAGTGCAATAGAATCCTCCTCCAATATGGTAGGAAATTAGATAAATTCCTTCTCTGATAAGGCGCTTATATGTGTTAGCCACAATCACAGCTCTACAGCCTATACCCACCGTGTACACGCTATTTGTGCTTATCTTATCAACTGTGTAATGCTCTATTCAAAGCTAATGCACCCTCCTCAAGATGCTAAGTTGAGATGAGGGATTGCACCTGTACAGTAGGCTTCCAAACCTAGGAAGACCGAACCACGTTATCTTCTTCGTATCTTTTGTGTTTCTCTTCTCTTCCCTTTCTCTGTGTGAATGAATGATAATCAGAACAAAAATACAAAGGTTATATTCCTAAGTTCAGGAGAGGGATAGGCATATTGTCCATGTGTGGTAAACTAAAAGGCGGTATCAATGAGGGCACGGGACGAGGCATTATATAGGAGGAGCATATTAGTCATTTCAAAGGGGTTGGAAGAGAAAGATAGACACAATGTGTAGCTTACGGTACACCGGTGGTGTATCCAACCTTTTCCCAATTCCTAATATTGTAGGCATTATAGTGGACTAAGATGGTACCCAAAACCTTGATCTGTGGTTAATCCAAAGTAGTGCTTCACATCCAATGAAACCTGAGATCCATGATCCCAAGTCCCTGGCCCATGAACTTCGACAAGGTCCTCTCAGATTGCCAAACAGCCCCTCCCCCAAAATGATAATTGCTTTCATTTCTTTGGGTGCTTCCTTCCCTTTCTCCCACCCCCCAACCTATTGATGGTTGGCCTCGTCGAGCTTCCTAAAGCTCTCCTTGTTTTTAGCAATTTACGGAATGGTCCTTCCTATGAGTCTTGTTGCCACCCCTGACACAGTAGGAAGTCTGGTGGCTAGATCTCGTTCTAGCACTCACGACCCTCGAATCCTCAATGTAACAAAAACCCTAATTCTGACTAAGAAGAAGAGCAAACAAACTGATTTGATTCAAAACTTCAACATAATTTTATTTCGTCGAAACGACTCTTATTTAAGAAGGTCGAATTACAAAAGAAAAGGAAACCTAAATATAAACTAGGAAACAAAATAATATAAAAAAAAATAAAATAAGAAACTAATATCTTGAAATCATGCACAAATCTATGGAGGTTGCGTACATCCCTTAAGCAACGAATTTAGCTTTGATACGTCTTTCCATTACTAGCCAAAATTTGCATGATAATTACCGTAATTTTTATAAATATTTTGTGTCCCTACAAACCGTGTATCAATAAGACTAAAAACCAATATGTATTGGAACGATACAAGATCGATACTGATTGGCAATATAGACCATGCTGAGAAGAGGAAGAGATGAAAAAACCCAACAATAACAAAAACAACAAAATGCTTAATTTAAAGGCTTTAAAATAAGTGATGCCATCGAGTAGAGAACCCAAGCTAGTAAGGCAGCTGTCATTATAGTCTTTGCAGTCATCTTTCCTCCATCCTTCCTCAAAACCATAGCTTCATAAATTGGCCAACAATTTACCACCACAAAACTAGATATGAACAACTGCACAAATACTTCCCCTAAGTTCCCATATCTAAAAACTCCTACTAGTCCCTTCAAAAATGAAATCAAGTTGATTATGGCAGCTGTTGTTAGTGGTACAAACAAGGGTGATGCAACTCCAAACTCGAAAATACCTTGCTCATATCGCTTGCTTTGTTCTTCGTCGATGACTTTGCTGGTTACATTGAATCCAAATGTAGAGATGCCAATTGATTTAAGAAAATAAGCAAAGGATCCAAATAGGTAAGATGAGATTGCCCTTATCATCCACATTCTTTGATCGTTCCACCACCTTTGCATTGTTCCTCCTTCTAATAAGGAATCTAGTAGATCTTGTGCATAGGCTCCAAAGAAAAGGAACATATATAGATAGAACCAAGTGTTTGATACCTGTTCATTAGGTTTGTCATCCTCTTATCATGAAAATTCTTGATCAATATGTCTAAAATTATGGGAAAATTTGGTTGTAACTATAATTGGTGAAAAAAGTTTGTTAATTTTTTTTGGGGGGGCCTTTTAGTATAAAACACTTGCATTACATACCTCTGGAAACATGGAGACACCATTGATGAGAGAAAGCTGTGGAACAAAGGCATAGAATGTGACCGGAAAGGACCAAATGGGCAGAAATGAATAATAAGCATAGGAAAGGCCCATTAGTAAGCCCATCGATGGAATACCAAAGGTAACTGCACTGTACTTGGAGAAGACCACTTCTAATAAGCCCACAGACCACCTCTTGACCTGGCCTAGCACATCACTGAGGCTGATGGGTACATCCCCAAGGAAGGCTGCTCTTTCAGGATTGCAAAACACTGATTTCCAGCCCTCGCATTGCAGCTGATAACCCGTTAAGTAGTCCTCAACGAAGGATCCGTATCTGAACCCCATCTGCGCATTTTAGAAGAACAAACTCATTACCTTTAGATTGTGAGATCCACATGTCATGGACGGTGTGAGATTTAAGGAGAAAATACCCACGTGGGGAGAGGATCCTAACTCGAATAGCCATAACTTCATGCCCCAATTGGTTTGATTCTCGTAGTTGCAACTTGCCACATGGTGAGCCAATGTTAAAACTGTTTCAGACCGAACCGGCTTGTTCACGACATGATCCGGGTGTAATTCTTGGATCTCAGGGGATAATAGCAATGATGGCTGTCCAAAAAAAGATCGTCGATGGAAAAAACATCCTGTGCCAGCATAATTAGGACCGGCTAGCCCATCCATTCCTTGTGGATTAATTTGGAAGAAACGCTTTATTTTACCAGCGTAGATATCATGCTTGTTGATCCCAACGAAGAGTTGGAGGAATTGAACATAAGCTAGTTTTGACCTGAGTCCAGGATCCGAGAGATAGCATAGCACCCGAAGAGGAGTTTTCGGATCATTTGAGTACATATCACAGTCTAAGGTTAGAATAACTGGTGCATTTGTCATGGCAGCTGACACACGAAGCTTCAACACACACAGTAATTAGTAATTAAAATGAAGGAAGAAAGTTCTCCATTGGGGAGCGTATTGCCCATGCTCAGATACAGAGGGTGAAATGACCACCCCGGCCCCCAAGAAAGGCAGAAATCCAACCCTCCATAATGCCAATGTGAAAGCTCTCATTGGCCCTGCACGCATATTGCTATGCTCCCCCACAGAGAACACTGACCCTAAAATAATGAATTATAAATATTTCCTTTCATGCCAAGGTTCTGAGAGTTCAGATCTGTCCCTAAAATAATGAATTATAAATATTTCCTCCATGGGATGTGGGACCCCGCCTCTAGGGTGTGGGACCCACGCCCCATGGAGGGGTCAGATTTGTCCCCACCCTTCCCCATGTGGGTAGCTGATCCGGATTCAGGTTCTAATTCGGGTTTGGTCTGGGTAGAGCTATCCCAACCGACCTGAACCAATCCTGACACCCTACAAATTTTGATTATGAAGATAAAAAAGGATATCCATTAAAAGATGCTTACAAGGGCATTTAGGGCACACCAGCTTTAAAATGGTGTGGAGAGGCCTTGCTCTTCTGTCTGGAAACATAAACAAGGTTTGGCATTTCATGGCCCGTGATGTCCTTTTCTCTTCCATTCTCCATCAAAACCTGCATTTGAATTGTCAAGTAAGAACCTAATAATTAATCTTGCATTTACCACTGACCCCACAACATAGGATCCCTCTAAGACGAACCTGAATCACTGTCGTATGATCATGACGGGTAAATCCAGCCGTCCATTTGTCGAAGGTGTCACGCTCAAGTACACTGGCAATGTACTCATTCGGAACACGCCCTCTATCCATTGCAATCTCAACCTTAGCTTTAATGGTTTCATATATCATCTGCAACATTTTGTAACAACAAAGAAGCAATAATTCAATAACTATAAATACAGTAAGTAATACACCATAAATTTTAGTTATATTGTATTATATAGTTAGGAAATTCTTTTGCCTTGGTAAGAAGTTTAACAAGTTTATGATAGATTGAAATGCAGAATTCAAATGCAGTCCATTTGGGAAAAAAACAAAGGACAATTAGAAGAAGGTGTCAAGTTCTAAATACACCTACTGCTCGAGATGGCATTACATTCTAATCTTTTTAATTCATTGAAAAAAGGAAAAGAAAAACTGTTACAAACTTAGAATACCCCTTACAAAAACAAAAAAGGTTAAGAATTCCCATGACATCAATGTAGGACATCACACTAATAGGCATTTGGGAACAGGGTTTTAGTAATCGATATCGGGATTAGCTGATATCGATACCAATTTGGATTGTGGATCTTTTTCCTAAAAACGAGGAAGGGAAGTTTTCATGTATAGATGCATGAGAGGGGTGAAGATTAAGATGCGATGATTGGGAGTTCGAGTCCTCTGCACGTACCAATAGGTCAACGTTCATTTGAAAGCCAACCACCTATCCTAGTTTTGCCATTTACAAGGGGAGGAGGGGTTTCTATGGAAACAAAATTGTAATGTAATTGACTCGAAGATGTAGGTTCGCCTATTGGTACGTACAAATGATCCATTTTCTTGATTGGTGGGTGGTTGTCTTTGCGACTCCTTTATTGTGAGAAGAGGGACAAGACCACGCACACAACCTTTTGCAAAAAAAATATATATTTTCTATTTCTTTGGCGTTTGGGTCGATTTTGTTTTTCATTAAAGGCATATGTGGCATAATGGACAATGTGTTGGGCCTAGCGCAACATTGGCACCACCATCATGGGCCGGGTTCTGTGAGCCATATGGAATGTTGATGTGGTCATCTATAAGAGCCGGATAAAGAAGGGTTCCCCTTATTAGAGACTCTTAGATTTGTGGAGAACCGGAAAATTATACTCTCATTGTTTACAAATGGATGAAATAAAATTGATCCTTTGTGTGGGACCAAGGTTTTTGTAATTGGTATCGATCTCGATCGATATTGATTCGGGTCAATTTCTTTTACCTCTGTCTATACTGATCCAATGATACGAGATCAATTAAAAATTATATCAGTCTCCACTCTCCTCCAATATTGATACAAATCAACCGATCTGATTGATCCGATTCTGATAACTCAAACCAACCTACTTGAATCTCAGGTTTAACCACACAATTTGGATCGTCTATGGTGCAGCTGCCCGTAGCGGTCTGTACGGTATAGAATGGGTTGCCCATGTAATGATCGCATTACCCTTGCTCAGGTAAGGCGTTTGGGTAAGAGTATGACAGTCTTTGCACGTGCGGCTCAGTCTGCACCCCTCAAACCACTACAGGCAGCGCACTATAGAGGATTTGGATCCTTGACCACAAGAGATATGTTTTTGATGAGAAGAACTTTTTCGACCGTTTACCAAAAAAAAAAAAATTTTCGGCTCTTTTCCAAGAACTAATAATAAGTAAACTAAGAATTCTCTCCATTTCCCAATGATATATGCTTTTGTCAGAGACAGCGACGACTAAGCGTAATACGTCCAAGATTCAACGCATACTCAAATAAGGAGTTTGAGTTATAAAGGGTATAGCCAAGAGATGGGAAGCACAAGCAAAAGCATCTCTCCCTTATCCTCTCCTCCTCCTCCTCCTCTTCACACTCTTGAGCCCTTTCGTCGCACGTATTTAAACTGTGCATTTGCCTTACTCTACATGTGTGTGGATTCAGATCCTCTACTGCCAAGCTACCTGGCAGGACCGTGCTGCCTAGACACGGCAAGACGTGCGATGATCGCCTCACCCCTGCCCGAGCATCTTGCCCGAGTGGGGGTAAGATGGTCATTGCACGCCTTACCATGTCTAGGCAGTATGGTCTTGCCAGGCAGCTAGGCAGTACAGGATCCAAATTGCTCTTCTATCACCATTCACTCAGACTCCTCCAGTACTCCAACTCCTTCATCACCTTCTGCTTCTCCCTCACCTTTTTCTTTGTGATGTCGTTCTCGCCTTCATGTAGTTCACCACTCAATCCTTTCGGATGCATCCAGTACACCGCCGAGAGTTCCTGGAAAACCTCCTTCACTTTGTGAAGAAAAGTGTTTTTCCGGCGTTGGACATATTTATATGTACAACTGACCCATACAAAGAACCACCAATAAACATAGTTAACACTGTTCTATATGTTATGGCTTATGATTACTCGGTGGAGAAAACTTTGTCATAAATTATTTAACACCTTAAGTCATAAGAAATTCTCTCTAATATATAATATCTTTGTATATAATTTATACAAATATTTTGTTTCTGTCAACCCGTCAAATTGGAATCAAATCATACGAAATGACAAAAAAATAATATTATAAATTATTTAACATTTTAAATGATAAGAAAGTCTCTAATATATAAATATCATTGTATATAATTTGTAATTTATACAAATATTCTGTTTCTATCAGCCAATAAAATAGAATCAAACCATATTGAAGGAATTGGAGCGGCCAGCGAATTAGAGGTGATAATTATTCAACATATCCTATGAGTGGAGGAAAACTATGTCATAAATTATTTAACACCTTAAGTGATAAGAAAATCTCTCTAATGTATAATATCTTTGTATATAATTTATAATTTATACAAATATTCTGTTTTTGTCAACCCATCAAAATGAAATCAAACCATACTAAATGACAAAAAAATAATATTATAAATTATTTAACACTTTAAATAATAAGAAAATCTCTAGTATATAATATCTTTGTATATAATTTATACAAATATTCTGTTTCTGTCAGCCACCCAAAATGGAATAAAACCATATTAAATATTGAAAAAATACAAATAGTCATCCTAAACCCATTATAATATGCAAGTTCAATTTAAATTGAAGAGCAAGTGGTAATTAAAGAGAAACACATCAACGAGATCCAATAAAATAGTATCATACACAGAAGGACAAAGAGGGCATTATATGTTTAAAATTAACATAGAGTTAGACAAAAAAATGCTAGTGTATCCTACTCCAATGGTTCAAAAAACCTTTTTTTCCCCCTTAATTCTTCATGTGTCTAAAGATTTGCGAGAAGGTTATCAAAACAGAAGGAAAAAAAAAAAAAACCAATTAACAAAAAAGGACAATCTCTTCAGTCAAAAATTTCCAACTTAAAATAGTTAAAAATAAGGGAAAACTACGTTTACCACCTCTGTAGTTTGAAAAAATTACATCGATCCCCCTTAAAATTACCTCTACCCCCTCCAAAGGGGAGGTGGATGTAATTTTGAGGAGGATCGGTGTAAAATTTTCAATTGCAGGGGTTTTTTTTGTAATTTTCCCTAAAAATAAATAAACAAAGATATATATAGCAATCAATTCAAACTTGACAATATAAAACATACACATGTGAATTCAACAACCCTCAACAGAAAGATTTCATTGATAAGCTTTTTAATTAAAGAGACTTTTAATAAGAAAATTGTGTTTCACAAGATAATTAAATTAAGAGTAAACTTCATGTAAACCCCTGAACAGAAAGATATATATAGCAATTAAAATTGATAATATAAAACATACACATGTGAATTCAACAACCCTCAACAAAAAGATTTCATTGATACACTTTTAATTAAAGAGACTTTTAATAAGAAAATTGTGTTTCACAAGATAATTAAATTAAGAGTAAACTTCTTGTAAACCCCTTGAAGAGAAACATATATAAAGCAATTAAAATTGACAATATAAAACATACACATGTGAATTCAAAAACCCTCAACAAAAAGATTTCATTGATACGCTTTTTAATTAAAGAGACTTTTAATATGAAAATTGTGTTTCGCAAGATAATTAAATCAAGAGTAAACTTCTTGTAAACCCCCTGAACAGAAAGATATATATAGCAATCAAAGTTGACAATATAAAACATAAACATGAGAATTCAACAACCCTCAACAAAAAGATTTCATTGATACGTTTTTTAATTAAAGAGATTTTTAATAAGAAAATTGTGTTTCACAAGATAATTAAATTTTTTTTTTTTTGGTAAACCACAAGATAATTAAATTATGAGTAAACTTCTTGTAAACCCCCTGAACAGAAAGATATATATAGCAATCAAAGTTGACAATATAAATATAAACATGTGAATTCAACAACCCTCAACAGAAAGATTTCATTGATACGCTTTTTAATTAAAGAGACTTTTAATAAGAAAATTGTGTTTCACAAGATAATTAAATTAAGAGTAAATTTCTTGTAAACCGCCTAAGGTTTGTTCACCTATCATGTAGCCTCTAAATGTTTTAAAACCTTACTTACAGACCCAGATAATGGACGGACTACCCGTTTCGTTAGAGTCAACTAGTTAAATGATGATGCCAGCAGACCATAAATCACTTAATGACAAAAATACCCTTATCACCGTTGAGGGTATACCTTTTCCTCTTTACTCTTCTTTATCCTCTGCTAGCACCGGTATGCCATTTCCTTTCTCAGATTTCTCTGCTACAGAGAGATTCAGAGAAGGAGAAAGAGAAAAAAAAATTGGTTTTAGAAATTTCGGGTGTTCTTGTCGATGATTGTGAGCTAAAGAAAAGGGGTTTGAAGCCAAGATTCATTCGCCAGAACCGAACGGAAGAGTTCATCGATTTGGAATCCAACACTCGTTTGATTTGAACTTAGGGTGTGAGAACCCCTTTCCCTGGGTGAATCGGACACTAGGTTCCCCAGCCCCATTCGGCTTCCCCATCGTGAGCAGTAAGCCAGAAATCCCTTCGCACTGAGTGAGAGAGAGAGAGAGAGAGAGAGATAAGACGAAATGTTGAAAGTAGAGAACTTTACTTACCTTTACTTTTAATTCTCTTGAAAATTCATGGAGTCTCAATCATGAGAGAGAGAGAGAGAGAGAGAGAGAGAGAGAGAGAGAGAGAGAGATGAAAACATGGGAAGTCATCCCCCATGACTTTTCTCTTTTGCAATCAATCTCTCTCTCCAGTGTCAGGGTCGTAGACATGAAGGTGACCCCTCTTTCAAGAAAGAAAAAAAATATTGAGCTTCGGTGATGTATGGTTCCAAAGACATACAAACACAGTAAGTGATGAGTTTCAAAATTTGTTCTATCATTATGACTTTGTGTTCATCAAGACCATTCCATGAATGAAACGGATTTCATTTTCAGGTAAAAATCAGATCTGACTCTTGTACCGCCAAGCTCTGTTGCAGGTTTCCCGATTGAGATCCCAGCTTGCTGTTTGCAAGAACTACTACTTGGGTTTAATAGGGCTTGGGATTGCGACTATGCATCTGCAATTTCAGGCCAAACAGAGACCTGTCGTGGGAGTTCTCTCGATCTGAGTTGTTCTCCTTTTCGCTGGGTGTTGTTCGTGACTGAAGGTTGAAGAAGAAAGTCTCTTTCCACGATTCTTAACCCCTTTACTTTATTCTTTAGTTTTCCCATTATGCCCTCTCCTTTGATTCTTAACCCTTCATTAAAAAAAGGTAGCATTGTCTTTTAAAATAGTCTTTGTACTTTATTAAAGATGTACGAAGGCTATTTTGGTCTTTTAATTTGTTAAACTAACACCGTGAGGTTTATGGGTCTGTAAGTAAAGTTTTAAAAACCTTGGGATCTACATGAAATGTCAACAAACCTCAAGGGGTCTACAAGAAATTTACTCTTAAATTAATTAATTGTAAGGATGCGTTTTGTCAATAATTTTGTTACCTTCATCTTCGCAGTCTCAGTGCAACTGTGGGTGGACCTAAAATAAGCATCAGGGCACCTCTCCTCTATCCTGTGCTCCCTACAGAAAGGCAACCAGTGGCTCGCGAACTTGGCAGCTTCCATGAAAGCAAACAGTGTAAGCTCTGAACCTCCATCATCTGAAATGTAAATTGAGAGTTTCTCCACCAGGTAATCATAAGCCATCACCGATAGAGCAGTGTTAACTACGTTTATTGGGGGTTCTTTGTATGGGTCAGCTGTACATATAAATATGTCCAATGCCGGAAAATCACTTTTCTTCATAAAACGAAGGAGGTTTTCCGGGAACTCCCGGCGGCGGGTTGGACGCATCTGGAAGGATTGAGTGGTGAACCACATAAAGGCAAGGACGGCATCAAAGAGAAGAAAGGTGAGGGAGAAGCAGAAGGTGATGAAGGAGGTGGAGTGGAGGAGTTTGAGTGAATGGTGATAGAAGAGTGTTGTTATGGCACACGTGTAGAGTAATGCAAATGCACGGTTTAAATACGTGCGACGAAAGGTCTGAAGAGTGTGAAGAGGAGGAGGAGCAGGAGAGGATAAGGGAGAGGAGCTTTTGCTTGTGCTTCCCATCTCTTGGCTGCACCCTTTGTAACTCAAACTCCTTATTTATATGGATTTTTGTTTGACACACGTGTGTGTTGTGTGGATCTATTCATGTTGAACTGTTGCACACGTGTGAGAAGGGACCTATCCTAACTTGAGAGGATCTTGGTTCAGTTTCCTTTTAATATAGAAAAGTCTTGAAGAGACTGAAAAAGGATATATAGGTTTGAACAGTAAGTCAGGGAGTTCGATTCGATCTGATTGTGGAAAGTGATAAAGAAGGATGTGTTGGTTCTTTTTCGAAACCAATGGATTGATAAAAGGATCTTGCTGGTTCTTTTTGCCAAATTTCAAGGTTTTAATATAAGAGATGCCATTGAGTAAAGAATCCAAGCTAGTAAGGAAAATGTCACTACAGTCTTTGCGGACATCTTTCCTCCATCCTTTGTCAAAGCTATATAGCTTTATAAATTGGTCAGCAATTTACCACCACAAAACTAGATATGAACAACTGCACAAATACTTCCCCTAAGTTTCCATCTTTGAAAACTCCTGCTAATCCCTTTAGAAATGAGATCAAGTTGATTATGACAATTGTTGTATGTGGTACAAACAATGGTGATGCAACTTCGAACTCAAAAATACCTTGCTCATATCGCTTACTTTGTTCTTCATGGATCACTTTGCTGGTCACATTGAATCCAAATGTAGAGATGCCAATTGATTTAAGAAAGTAATCTATGGATCCCAATAGGTAAGGTGAGATTGCCCTTATCATCCACATTCTTTGATTGTTCCACCACTTTTGAATTGTTCCTCCTGCTAGTAAGAAATCTTGTAGATCTTGTGCATAGGCTACCAAGAAAAGGAACATGTACAGATAGAACCATGAGTGTGATAACTGTTCATCAGGTTCTCATTCTCTTTAGAGTGTATCATAAAAATTCTTGGCCTATATGTTTTCACTATATATATATATATATATATTGGTAAGACTTATTTATATAATTAAGCTAATAAAATTATGGGAAAATCTTGTAAGATGTGACCAAGGTTACTGGAAATAAAGTCGTAACCTTACTGTTTTTGCCATTTTAGTATAACGCTTTTGTTTTTCAATGAGTAAATCTTGTCATTTCACAATCATACGAAGAAATGCGCAACTTTTAATAACGACATAAATCATAAATCACTTTAAAATTATTTTGAAAATCATTTTTTACCCCAACTAATTAAATAAGTTTTGGGAATAAATAACGGGCAATCAAAAGTAGGTTACAACTTCTCACTTCACCATTTTGGTGACAACAAGATTAACCCTAAAATTAAATACTCTTTGTTTTTAATTCAGCACATCCATACCTGTAAGGGTGGGCATCAACCTGGTTGGGCCCTTAACTTATCAATCCAGCCTTTTCCTTGGCTACCTTCTCTTTTTGTTTATATTGTTTATATGGTAGGCAAGGATTTGATTAGCTTAGACTAAGGGAATCTTATTCCCAATTAGCATAGATAAAGGAGACAATCTCTCCCCCAATAGCTTAGTCAAAGGAGAAATTCTCTCCAATATCTTTGTACTAATATTCCTTCTATCATTACATTCCAATCACTGGATTTTGAATATCAAATTCAAATTTTACAAAAATGTTCTTCCATATTTTGTTATGGTAGTGGCGAGGGTGTTAATTGGTGGAAATTCTTGGGGTACTACTTCCCCCCCCCCTCCTTCTTTTCCTATTTACTTTCTTTTTATCTAGGGTCTTATATCTTTGAATTTTTGGTTCCTTCTTCCATTATAATAAAAACTTTTATTATTGTTACTAATTCAAATTTAAAAAAATAAAAATAAAAATAACCCAGACAAGTGATACTTGACTCTCCACCATAAATAATGCAGTTTTACATATTGATACTATAGACCATGCCTACATATACAATAGGAGAAGAAGAAGAGATGAGAAAACCCAACTGCAACAAATTAAAATGCAAAATTTCAAGGTAATAATATAAGAGATGCCATTGAGTAAAGAATCCATGCTAGTAAGGCAGACGTCACAATAGTCTTTGCAGGCATCTTTCCTCCATCCATCCTCAAAGCTATAGCTTCATAAATTGGCCAACAATTTACCACCACAAAACTAGATATGAACAACTGCACAAATACTTCCCCTAAGTTTCCATCTTTGAAAAATCTTGCTTTTCCCTTTAGAAATGAGATCAAGTTTATTATGGCAGCTATTGTTAGTGGTACAAACAATGGTGATGCAACTCCGAACTCGAAAGTACCTTGCTCATATGGCTTACTTTGTTCTTCGTGGATCACTTTGCTGGTCACATTGAATCCAAATGTAGCGATGCCAATTGATTTAAGAAAGTAATCTATGGATCCCAATAGGTAAGGTGAGATTGCCCTTATCATCCACATTCTTTGATTCTTCCACCACTTTTGGATTGTTCCTCCTGCTAGTAAGAAATCTAGTAGATCTTGTGCATAGGCTACCAAGAAAAAGAACATGTACAGATAGAACCATGAGTCTGATAACTGTTCATCAGGTTCTCATGCTCTTTAGAGTTTATCATAAAAATTCTTGGCCTATATGTTTTCACTGTATCTATATATATATATATATATATATATATATATATATATATATATTGGTAAGACTTATTTATATAATTAAGCTAATAAAATTATGGAAAAATCTTGTAAGATGTGACCAAGGTTACTGGAAATAAAGTCGTAACCTTACTTTTTTGCCATTTTAGTATAACGTTTTTTTTTTTGCAATGAATAAATCTTGTCATTTCACATTCGTACTAAAAAATGGGCAACTTTTAATAATAACATAAATCATAAATCACTTTAAAATTATTTTGAAAATCATTTTTTACCCCTACTAATTAAATAAGTTTTGAGAATAAGTAACGGGCAATCAAAAGTAGGTTACAACTTCTCACTTCACCATTTTGGTGACAACAAGATCAACCCTAAAATTATATACTCTTTTTTTTTAACTCAGCACATTCATACCTGTAAGGGTGGGCATCAACCCGGTTGGGCCCTTAACTTGTCAATCCAGCCCTTTCCTTGGCTACCTTCTCTTTTTGTTTATATTATTTATATGGTAGGCAAAGATTTGATTAGCTTAGACCAAGGGAATCTTATTCCCAATTAGCATAGATAAAGGAGACAATCTCTCCCCCAATAGCTTAGTCAAAGGAGAAATTCTCTCCAATATCTTTGTACAAATATTCCTTCTATCAATACATTCCAATCACTGGATTTTGAATATCAAATTCAAATTTTACAAAAATGTTCTTGCATATGTTCTTATGGTAGTGGTGAGGGTGTTAATTGGTGGAAATTCTTGGGGTACTACTTCCGCCCCCCTCCTCCTTTTCCTATTTTCTTTCTTTTTATCTAGGTTCTTATATCTTTGAATTTTTGGTTCCTTCTTCCATTATAATAAAAACTTTTATTATTGTTACTAATTCAAATTTAAAAAAATAAAAATAAAAATAACCCAGACAAGTGGTACTTGACTCTCCACCATAAATAATGCAGTTTTACATATTGATACTATAGACCATGCCTACATATACAATAGGAGAAGAAGAAGAGATGAGAACACCCAACTGCAGCAAATTAAAATGCCAAATTTCAAGGTTTTAATATAAGAGATGCCATTGAGTAAAGAATCCATGCTAGTAAGGCAGACGTCACTATAGTCTTTGCAGGCATCTTTCCTCCATCCTTCCTCAAAGCTATAGCTACATAAATTGGTCAGCAATTTACCACCACAAAACTAGATATGAACAACTGCATAAATACTTCCCCTAAGTTTCCATCTTTGAAAAATCCTGCTATTCCCTTTAGAAATGAGATCAAGTTGATTATGGCAGCTGTTGTTGGTGGTACAAACAATGGTGATGCAACTCCGAACTCGAAAATACCTTGCTCATATCGCTTACTTTGTTCTTCGTGGATCACTTTGCTGGTCACATTGATTCCAAATGTAGAGATGCCAATTGATTTAAGAAAGTAATCTATGGATCCCAATAGGTAAGGTGAGATTGCTCTTATCATCCATATTATTGTTCCACCACTTTTGGATTGTTCCTCCTGCTAGTAAGAAATCTAGCAGATCTTGTGCATAGGCTCCCAAGAAAAGGAACATGTACAAATAGAACCATGAGTCTGATACCTATTCATCAGGTTCTCATTCTCTTTAGAGTTTATCATAAAAATTCTTGGCCTATTCGTTTTCACTAAAAATTCTGAACTGACCCCTTGGGGTTCCCGAAGAGGAGTTTTCGGATCATTGGAGTACATATCACAGTCTAAGGTTAGAATCACTGGTGCCTTTGTCATGGTAGCTGACACACAAAGCTTCAACACACATAGGAATTAGTAATTAAAATGAATTATAATTGTTTTTTTTTTTTTTTAAATTGGTAATATTAGCTGTCTCCTACTCTCCTTAGCATGGTTCGTAAATCGTAGTCCCGAAAGGCCCTATCTATGAGGTGTACAACAGTCTAGCCGGACTCCGCTCGATGATCCAAGGAGCTTTGTAATCCTCCAACCAGGTGCTCCACACCTAACTGCCCATAGCAGCCTGTGCGACGTGACAGGACTGCGTGCATAATGACCGCCTTGTCCCCGCTCGGGCAAGACCCTGGGCAGGGGGTAAGACAATCATTGCGCGTGCGGCCCAGTCTACGTCGCACAGGCTGCTACGGGCAGCTGGGCCGTAGATGATCTGCATTGTATAAGTAAACTCTAAGTAAGGATTCTCTCCATTCCCCATTCCCCATTACCCAATGAGATATGCTTTTGTCAGAGACGGCGACTGAAGCGTAATAGTCTAATACCTCCAAGATTCAATCCATGCTGATAGCCTGATACTAATCTTGTAATGCGTAAATGACAGAATTTGCCACTTGAAAAAAAAAAACAATTAAAGTGTCATATAAAATGACAAAAAAAAAAAATTAATGCTATAAATTATTTATCACTACAAAGCTATCGATAAGAAAATATATTTAGGCTAAAGTGTCGCGGTGCGTGCGTAAGAAAAGCATTGCAGAACATTGTTTGATTTTAACCGTCCATTTAAGCAATTAAAATCTCAACCGTTGGACTTTTTTTATCTCAATTAACCGAGACTTCTTGTTACCGGTATGCCTTCTTTCCCGCTAACCTCTACAAAACCCTGTGACAATCTCTGCAAACCCTTGAAACCACAAAATCAAACCGGATTTGTAACTGCATGTACTCGTAAGAAACCATTGAGCAACTGCAACTCGGATCATGAGTTTTCAAAAGACATCATTGATGTTAGAATTGTTGAGATGGCCAAGAAGATCATAGTTTCATTTCTGGAAGCCGCAGCTACAGGAGATTAACATATGATCTCGCAAGTCTTCTTCAAGAAATTGGCTAAGGTTCTGACTTTTACTGGTTTTAACATGGATGAAAGTCTCATGCCAATAGTTTATTTGGTTAGATACAAAGACCCAAGCTTTGAGAATAAAATGCATCTCAAGTCTCTCATTGTTAAGGAACAAAATGGATATTACTCAAAGCTCAGAATAGACTTGGAAATTGGAACGTCCCAATCCTTGCTATGATCATGATTAGAAACACACACCCATCATAAATAGACATGGGACCCATCGTCTTCTTCTTTGTGCTTTGGCTTACTGTTTCCGTTCTCGTTAGTTCAGTAGTCACCGCAGATGGCCAAAGATACAGTGGGCAGCTTGCAACCTATTCCAATGCCGTCGGACGGAGTTTGGTGGTCGGTACATGCTATTGATTCTTCAGAAAGGGGACTCTCACCCGCTGTCTCTAAGGATTTTGACCTTTACAAGCTTATGCCTTCCACCACATGCGTTGCCTCCTTCGACGATAGCAACATCGTTTTCAATCCCTCACTCCATCCCTTCTCTTGACTGCAAGAACTTCAGAGCATTTTTGGAACCTCTTACAATTCCACCCATAACTCCAATCTGGGTAAGGAAGCAATGTTGATGGGTGGTTTACATACAGTAAAACAAAAACTGAATCCGTATCACCGTAATAGCAATTAACCATTGATTTCTATTCATATTCATTGGATGGTCGAGATTAATCTTATTCTAGATGTACGATTATTATTAAAAAGACGTGAAAATAACTTCACAGAATGCATGTTCTGCTACCACTCACCCATATATTTAATATTATTTATAATTTATGCAAATATTCGATTTCTGTTAGCCCGTCAAAATGGAAACAAATTCCATTAAACATATAATATTTTTGTATATAATTTATGGGAGGGTTTTCAGAAGGAATGAGGGGTTAGAAAATGATATCATATGGCTCACATGGTCAGAATAAGAGAGAAGGATATAAAAGAATCCAAAGAAGGGCAATGTACCAATCTTTTTTCGTATATAATTTATAGAAAGTAGTTTTTTGTCCGAGAGTGTGGCTTATGTCAGTAGTCCCATGTGTCTATCTCTGTCCTTCAGAGATAGACTCATGGGACTGGCGTAGGCCACAGTTCCAGGACAAACTGATAGAGCAATCAAAATTGGCTTGATATTTAATAAAATAGACAATACAAAACATACCCATGTGAATTGTCAAGCTTTGTAATTAAAAGAGCCATTTAACCTTTCAAGCTTTGTAATTAAAGAGCCCTTTAACCTTTCATAAATTAATGGGTAAAGTATACGTACCCCCTATAATGCACCCAATATTCCTTGTACCCCCCTAAGCGGCTCAATATTGAGCCCCTTAGGGGGGTATATTGAGCCGCTTAGGGGGTACAAGGAATATTGGGTGCATTATAGGGGGTACGTGTACTTTACCCTAAATTGATTACAATGACACTTGCTGCTCCAGTATATTGATCTAATTAAGATCTTTGCAGTTTTAGTGTTGATCTTTGCAGTTTTAGTGTTCTACCACTGATTGCCTTGGTTGTAATAAGGAAATTGTGTCTTCTCCAAGTTATGGTATTCAGAGTAAACCAATTAAGCTTCAATATATCACTGAGACCCTTGAAGGTGAGATATTGGAGGAAACCAAACCATGATCATAACAGACTTCAGGAAATTAATTAAATGGTTTAGTTTCCTCCAATTCTCACATTCAAGTCCCTGCCCTCCAATTCTCACATTCAAGTCCCTGCACTTCCTAGAACACCCTTGTGGGTGAGACACAGAGAAACGAAACTGAATAGTGCTTCCAAGAAGGCAACAAGAACTTCTATTTATGGATAGCTTTAGCTTTCTGTGCTGGTTCTGCTGGAAAGCAAATATTCTTTAAAACGGTTATACCATGTGAAGGGCATTGCCATTTCCCACAACTAATAAGTTATTTTCTTACCCAAAATGTCCTCTTCACATGGGATCCGAATCTTTATCCCCTCCAATTCCTCACATGGAGGCGGAAATGACCACTTTATCCCCTGTACGAAAACACTATCCATTGTGGGGTCCATTCCCCCCTGTTAGAGGAATTGGAGGTGCCCACGAATTGGAGGTGATAATTATTCCATACTAGCTAGAGAGGTTCAGATTGGAAATCAATAATGCACTTATCATACTTTTGCTATGCTCCGTGAGTAGGAGTTACATACTTACACCTAAAAGTGTTTAAGTATGACATGGGAGAGGGTGTTCTAAATGGACAGCTTGGAAAGAGATCTCCAAGCAGCACCTGAATATTATCTTTAGGCAAAATGTCTCTGAAAACATTGGATAAGGATGAGCGACATGATCATGTCCATACAACGGTTGAAAGTATGACCGTGCACCATTCACGGCCATGTACGGAAACTCTCCCCTTGTCTTTATGTATTGTAATTCAAAATTTATGGATCTTCTTCTTCTTCATGTTAACAACTTTTGGTCTCATAAATTTCAGCTAAATTTCATTTTCTCATGTGGAGATTTAGTGCTTTTTAAAAATTAATTGAAGAATATTAAACTTTAGTAGTTTTAAGGTAACTTTTGTTTAACCATTCAAAATGAAAGGGTAAAATTCCTAAGGTTAGGAGAGGGATAGGCAAACTGTCCATGTGGGGTAAACTAACAAGCGGCATCAATGAGGCACGAGATAGGGCATTATATAGGAGGGGCATATTAATCATTTCAAAGGAGGAAAGAGATAGATAGACACAATGGGTAGCTTATAGTACATTGGTGGTGTATCCAACCTTTTCCCAATTCCTAATATGGTAGGAATTATAGTGGACCAAGATGGTACCCAAAACCTTGATCTGTGGTTAATTCAAAGTAGTGCTTCACATCCAATGAAACCTGAGATCCAGTCCTTGGCCCACGAACTTCGACAAGGTCCTCTCAGATTGCCAAATACCCCCTCCCCTAAAATGATTATTGCTTTCATTTCTTTGGGGGCTTCCTTCCCATTCTCCCACCCACCAACCTCTTGATGGTTGGCCTCGTTGAGCTTCCTAAGGCTCTCCTTGTTTTTAGCAATTTGCGGAATGGTCCTTCCTATGAGTCTTGTTGCCACCCCTGACACAGTAGGAAATATGGGGGCTAGATCTCATTCTAGCACTCACGACCCTCGAATCCTCAATGTAATGAAAACCCTAATTCTGACTAAGAAGAAGAGTAAACAAACTGATTTGGTCTAAAACTTCAAGATAAGTTTATTTCGTCCAAACGACTCTTATATAAGAAGGTTGAATTACCAAGGAAAAGAAAACCTAAATATAAACTAGGAAACAAAATAATATAAAAAAAAAATAAAAAAAATAAGAAACTAATATCATGAAATCATGCACAAAACTATGGAGGCTGCGTACATCCCTTCAGCATACGAATTTAGCTCTGAAACATCTTTCGATTACTAGCCAAAATTTGCATGATAATTAATGTAATTTTTATAAATATTTTGTGTCCCTACAAATCGTGTATTAGTAAGACTGAAAACCAATATGTATTGGAACGTTACAAGATTGATACTGATTGGCACTATAGGCCATGCCTAGAAGAGGAAGAGAGGAAAAAACCCAACAATAAGAAAAACAACAAAATGCTTAATTTCAAGGCTTTAAAATAAGAGATGCCATCGCATAGAGAACCCATGCTAGTAAGGCAGATGCCATTGTAGTCTTTGCAGACATCTTTCCTCCATCCTTCCTCAAAACCATAGCTTCGTAAATTGGCCAACAATTTACCACCACAAAACTAGATATGAACAACTGCACAAATACTTCCTCTAAGTTTCCATATCTGAAAACTCCTACTAGTCCCTTCAGAAATGAAATCAAGTTGATTATGGCAGCTGTCGTTACTGGTACAAACAAGGGTGATGCAACTCCGAACTCGAAAATACCTTGCTCATATCGCTTGCTTTGTTCTTCGTCGATGACTTTGCTGGTCACATTGAATCCAAATGTAGAGATGCCAATTGATTTAAGAAAGTAATCAAAGGGTCCAAATAGGTAAGATGAGATTGCCCTTATCATCCACATTCTTTGATCGTTCCACCATCTTTGCATTGTTCCTCCTTCTAGTAAGAAATCTAGTAGATCTTGTGCATAGGCTCCAAAGAAAAGGAACATATATAGGTAGAACCAAGTGTTTGATACCTGTTCATTAGGTTTGTCATCCTCTTATCATAAAATTCTTGATCAATATGTCTAAAATTATGGGAAAATTTGGTTGTAACTATAATTGGTGAAAAAAGTTTGTTAATTTTTTTTTGGGGATGTTTTTAGTATAAAACACTTGCATTACATACCTCTGGAAACATGGAGACACCATTGATGAGAGAAAGCTGTGGAACATAGGCATAGAATGTGACCGGTAAGGACCAAATGGGCCAGAATGAATAATGAGCATAGGAAAGGCCCATTAGTAAGCCCATCGATGGAATACCAAAGGTAATTGTGCTGTACTTGGAGAAGACCACCTCTAATAAGCCCACAGACCACCTCTTGACCTGGTCTAGCACATCACTGAGGCTGATGGGTACATCCCCAAGGAAGGCTGCTCTTTCAGGATTGCAAAACACTGATTTCCAACCCTCGCATTGAAGCTGATAACCCGTGAAGTAGTCCTCAACCAAGGATCCATATCTGAACCCCATCTGCACATTTTAGAAGAACAAACTCATTACCTTTAGATTGTGAGATCCATATCTCATGGATGGTGTGAAATTTAAGGGGAAAATACCCATGCGGGGAGAGGATCCTAACTCGAATAACCTTACCTTCATGCCCCAATTGGTTTGATTCTCATAGTTGCAACTTGCCACATGGTGAGCCAATGTTAAAGCTTCTTCAGACTGAACTGGCTTGTTCACGACAAGATCTGGGTGTAATTCTTGGATCTCAGGGACCAACAACGATGACGGCGGTCCAAAAAAAGCCCGTCGATGAAAAAAACATCCTGTGCCAACATAGCTAGGACCTGCTAGCCCATCCATCCCTTGTGGATTAATTTGGAATAAACGCTTTATTTCACCACCGTAGATATCATGCTTGTTGATCCCATGGAAGAGCTGGGGGAATTGAACAAAAGCTAGTTTCGACCCGATTGCAGGATCTGAGAGATAGCATAGCACCCGAAGAGGAGTTTTCGGATCATTGGAGTACATATCGCAGTCTAAGGTTAGAATCACTGGTGCATTTGTCATGGCAGCTGACACACGAAGCTTCAACACACACAGTTATTAGCAATTAAAATGAAGGAAGAAAGTTCTCCATGGGGGAGCGTATTGCCCATACTCAGATATAGAGGGTGAAATGACCACCCCGGCCCCCAAGAAAGGCAAAAATCCAACCCTCCATAATCCCAATATGAACGCTCTCATTGGCCCCGCACGCATAGTGCTATGCTCCCCCACAGAGAACACTGACCCTAAAATAATGAATTATAAATATTTCCTTTCATGCCAAGGTTCTGATTCGGGTTTGGTCTGGGTAGAGCTATCCCAACCGACCCGAACCAATCCTGATGTCCTACAAATTTTGATTATGAAGATAAAAAGGATATCCATAAAAAGTTGCTTACAAGGGCATTTAGGGCACCAGCTTTAAAATGGTGTGGAGAGGCCTTGCTCTTCTGTCTAGAAACATAAACAAGGTTTGGCATTTCATGGCCCGTGATGTCCTTTTCTCTTCCATTCTCCATCAAAACCTACATTTGAACCTAATAATTAAGCTTCCATTTACCACTGACCCCACAACATAGGATCCCTCTAAGACGAACCTGAATCACCGTTGGATGATCATGACGGGTAAATCCAGCCGTCCATTTGTCGAAGGCGTCACGCTCGGGTACACTGGCAATGTATTCATTCGGAACACGCCCTCTATCCATTGCACTCTCAACCTTAGCTTTCATGGTTTCATATATCATCTGCAACATTTTGGAACCACAAAGAAACAATAATTCACTAACTATAAATAGAGTAAGTAATACACCATAAATTTTAGTTATATTATATTATATAGTTAGGAAATTCTTTTGCCTTGGTAAGAAGTTGAACAAGTTTATGATAGATTGAAATGAAGAATTCAAATGCAATCCATTTGGGGAAAAGACAAGGGGACAATTAAAAGGTGTCAAGTTCTAAATACACCTACAGATCGAGATGGCATTACATTCCAATCTTTTTAATTCATTGAAAAAAGAAAAAGGAAAACTGTTACAAACTTAGAATATCCCTTACAAAAACAAAAAAGGTTAAGAATTCCCATGACATCAATGTAGGACGTCGCACTAATAGGCATTTGGGAACAGGGTTTTAGTAATCGATATCGAGATTAACTGATGCCGATACCAATTTGGATCATGGATCTTTTTCCTAAAAACGAGGAGGGAAAGTTTTCATCCACGGACGCATGAGAGGGGTGAAGATTAAGGTGCGTTGATTGGGAGTTCGGTTCCTCTGCATGTACCAATAGGTGAACGTTCATGTGAGAGCCAACCACATGTCCCATTTTTGCCATTTACAAGGGGAGGAGGGGTTTCTATGGAAACAGAATTATAATATGATTGGCTTGAAGATATATGTTCACCTGTTGGTATGTGCAAATGATCCATTCTCTTGATTGGTGAAAATTATCTTTTCGACCCCTTTATTATGAGAAGAGGGACAGGACCATGCACATAACCTTTTGCCAGAAAGAAATCTATTTTCTATTTCTTTGGCATTTGGATCGATTTTTTTTTTTCATTAAAGGCATATGTGGCATAATGGACAATGTGTTGGGCCTAGAGCAACATTGGCACCACCATCATGGGCCTGGTTCTGGGAGCCATATGGAATGTTGATGTGGTCATCTATTAGAGCCGGATAAAGAAGGTTCCCTTATTAGGGACTCTTAGATTTGTGGAGAACCGGAAACTTACATTCTCATTGTTTACAAATTAATGAAATAAAATTGATCGTTTGTGTTGGATCAAGGTTTTAGTAATTGGTATCTATCTCGATCGATATCGAGTCGGATCAATTTCTTTTACTTCTGTCTATAATGATCCAATGATACGAGATCAATTAAAAATTAATATCATTCTCCACTCTCAGCCAATACTGATCCAAATCAACCGATCTGATTGATCCAATTCTGATTTCTCAAACCAACCTACCTGAATCTCATGTTTAACCACAAGAGAGATTTTTTTGATGAGAAGAACCTTTTCGGCCCTTTTCCAAGAACTCTTTCACCCAAAAAAATAAAATAAAAAAAATAAACTCTAAGAATTTTTTCCATTCCCAATGAGATATGCTTTTGCCAGAGCCAGTGACTGAAGCGTAATACGTCAAGATTCAAAATCTTCTAATATGTAATGACAGAAGGGGAGCCTCTTTAAAAAACAAAACAAATTCTTATAAAAAGACAAAAAAAACAAAAATAATGTTATAATTTATTGGATCGAGTTTCCCTCCACCTATGGAAAAAGATCTCATGCAACCGTGGCGAAGCTGCACAGGGTGCAGCACCATTAAACGGAAGCAAAAAATAGGGGTAAAGTAGTCATTTGACAGGTAGGTCCACCAGGGCCTCACATTTGAAATGACCACCCTCCCCCTAAATTTGGGGTGGTTTTTGTGCTGCACTTGTGCAGCTCCCATCACGACTAGACAAGTGCCAAATCCTCCACCTACACGATGAATGAAATTCCATTCATCAAGGGACAGGAGTGAGTATCAAGAGGGTATTTTGGAACATACTAAAACTCTAGGAGAGGTTTGTGAACCTTAGGATGATGGGGGAACAGTCTTATGGGTCGAGGAAAACTTTGTCATAAATTATTTAACACCTAAAGTGATAATAAAATCTCTCTAATAAATAATATCTTTGTATATAATTTATACAAATATTCTGTTTCTGTCAGTCCGTCAAAATGGAATCAAATCATAGTAAATGATAAAAAAATAATAATATAAATTATTTAACACCTTAAATGATAAGAAAATCTCTAATGTATAATATCGTTGTAGATAATTTATACAAATATTCTGTTTCTGTCCGCCAGCCAAAATGGAATCAAACCATATTAAATATTAAAAAAATAAAAATAATCATCCTAAACCCATTACGATATGTAATTTCAATTTAAATTGAAGAGCAAATGTTAAAGAGAAACACATCAATGAGATGCAATAAACTAGTATCATACACGGAAGGACAAAGAGGGCATTCTATGTTTAAAACATAGAGTTAGACACAGAAATGCTAGTGTATTCTATTCCAACAGTTTAAAAAACCTTTGGGGCGCTGTTCTCTGTGCCGCAGTGCACCCTGCGCCGAAACACATGGGGGTGGGCGTAATGACCATCTTGTTTCCCTGCATAGGCTGCCCATGTGCCTAGACGAAGATTGCACTGCGGCACAGAGAATATTCTCCCTTTTTTTATTCCCTTAATTCTTCATGTCTCTAAAGATTTGTGAGAAGGTTATCAAAATGGTGTGTCATAGAGGGATCATGATCGTCTACGGCCTGCCTGCCCGTAGCAGCCATAGCAGCGCCCTAATGAGGCACGGTGCAATGACCGCCTTACCCCTACCTGAGCGCCTTGCCAGAGCAGGAGTAAGGCGGTCATTGTGCCGCACCTCATTAGGGCACTGCTATGGCTGCTACAGGCAGCAGGCCGTAGACGATCTGAATTCATCATAGAGGGCTCATTTTATAAAAAATAAGTCATAGAGGGCTCCAAACCCCAAGAAAAATAAAAATAAAAGAAAAAAGAAACGGATTAACAAAAAAGGACAATCCGTTCAGTCAGAATTTCCAACTTAAAATAGTTAAAAATAAACAAAGATATATATAGCAAACATACACATGTGAATCCAACCACCCTCAATAGAAAGATTTCATTGATAAGCTTTTTAATTAAAGAGACCTTATAATAAGAAAATTGTATTTCACAAGATAATTAAATTAATTGTAAGGTTGAGTTATGTCAATAATTTTGTTACCTTCATCTTCTCAGTCTCAGTGCAACTGTGGGTGGACCTAAAATAAGCATCAGGGCACCTCTCATCTATCCTGTGCTCCCTACAGAAAGGCAACCAGTGGGTCACGAACTTCACAGCTTCCATGAAAGCAAACAGTGTAAGCTCTGAACCTCCATCATCTGAAACGTAAATTGAGAGTTTCTCCACTGGGTAATCATAAGCCATAACAGATAGAGCAGTGTTGACTACGTTTATTGGTGGTTCTTTGTATGGGTCAGCTGTACATATAAATATGTCCAACGCCGGAAAATCACTCTCCTTCACAAAATGAAGGAGGTTTTCCGGGAACTCCCGGCGGCGGGCTGGACGCATCCGGAAGGATTGAGTGGTGAACCACATGAAGGCGAGAACGACATCAGAGAGAAGAAAGGTGAGGGAGAAGCATAAGGTGATGAAGGAGGTGGAGTGGAGGAGTTTGAGTGAATGGTGATAGAAGAGTGCTGCTATGGCACACGTGTAGAGTAATGCAAATGCACGGTTTAAATAAGTGCGACGAAAGGTCTGAAGAGTGTGAAGAGGAGGAGGAGAGGATAAGGGAGAGATGCTTTTGCTTGTGCTTCCCATCTCTTGCACTTGCAGTAGGCTATAATCTTTGTATCTCAAATCCATATTTATAGGGATTTTTGTTTGACACACGTGTGTATTGTGTGTGGTCTATTCATGTTCAACTGTTGCACACGTGTGAGAAGGGACCTATCCCAACTTGAGAGGATCTTGGTTCAGTTTCCTTTTTTTTATAGAAAAGTCTTAAAGAGACTGAAAAAGGATATATAGGTTTGAGCAGTAAGTCAGGGAGTTCGATTCGATCTTGTTGCGTCAGGAAATTTTTGGTAGGTCTTTCGGGTGCCACAACCTGCAAAAGGACGTCAGGGACAAGAGAGAACCGGTTTGGTTCCGGCCTAGAACTCTCCGATGCCAAAGTTAGATCTCTCTCAGCAACCGATGAATTATTGGAATTTAAGATGAATAATGGATTAAAATACCTGAGTATTTATAGTTGGGCATGGCGGTGTGGAGAGTCCCAGTTGATGATAAGTATTCTTCGTGGAAGAATCTATCACGTAGTAGAATTGTACTTGGAGTAGCTCCTTGTGAGATGTAGAGTCGTAGTAGGGAAGAGGTTCCCTAAGCGTCCTCTTCTCGTGTTGAGTTTAATTAGGTTTGTACCTCTTTGGGAATAGTTCTCCTTTGGTATACCTCCCGTTACATTCCCTCACAAAGAACTCTTTCCCAAAAATTAAATTTGAAGACTAATTGTTTTAGGTAATAATACTTTTGGGCCATAGGCCTCTTAACAGCCCTTCAGAACTAGGGGTGTCAATAAAGCCCGGCTGGCCCGAACCCGCCCGAACCCGCCCTGAGCCCGGCCCGGGCCCGACCCTGATTTTTTGACCCTGAGGGCGGGTTTGGGTTTAGTTATAGTCTGACCCTGGCAGGGTCGGGTCGGGTCAGGGTTTAGATCCTGGGCCTAGCCCGGCCCGGCCCGACCCGACCCTGTATTAATTATAGGTATATAATATTACATATATATATATATTATATACTTAATATAAGTATTTTCTTGACAAAAAAAAAAAAACAGAAGAGAATTGTACATAGATAACTACTAGCTTTGTCATCATCATGAAGTGGGAACCCATAAAAAGAGTAGATCATCTACTATTTTGATCAGGACCATAAAAAGAGTCACTGACATGATTGTTATTTAGTTGTAACCCCTATAAGCTTCCAGGCCTATTAAGGGGACATCGTTACAATTGTAGAGAGAGAGTTTATACACACGCCATTTTTTTCAACATATTTATTAGCTGTCCCATAGGTTGAGATCCTATGTTACAAAAACATGTTCTAATGAGACACGTGGACGGTGCCATAAATCAGGACCAACCCGACCCGGCCCGACCCGACCCTGGCAGGGTCGGGTCAGGGTTGAGAGTTTCTTGACCCTGACAGGGTCGGGTCAAGGTCAGGGTCAGGGTTAAGGCCTCTAGGGTCGGGTCAGGGTTTAGGCAGGCCCGGCCCAACCCGACCCATTGACACCCCTATTCAGAACCAACCCACTTATGCAAGTGACAAAATACAAGACATCATACCCCCAACACTTCTAAGATGAAATTATTGTACTCACTTACAGGGCCTCGTTGGAACACACTTAAGTTGTGCTCAATCAACTTCTCTTTTAGCATAATAAAAGATTTTTGAGAAAGAATTCTCTTTCTATCTCCTCAATGTTGCCTTCTTTCATTAGTGGAGTGGAGCTAGCTAGCTGCAAGGTTTTGGCTCCTATCTATCACACTTAGCTCTCACTGGGTCCATGAGCTAGCTAGCTGCAAGGTTTTGGCTCCTATCTATCACACTTAGCTCTCACTGGGTCCATTAGCTCTGTCTCCATATAAGCACTCACAGCGTCATTTTTTCTTTTCTATTTTCTTTATTTTGCATGACTACTCATCTCTTTAAATGTTGTTCGTCACTACAAAGAGGCTCTCCACCTGCAATTTTATATTACATTTGTTTATATCATTCTTGAAATGATTGTTTTGTACTTCACCATGATTCATGCAAATGATCATACAATTAAACACAAAAAACACAATTAATTTGGCAGTGTTTGATATGTATTATTGAAATGAATGCATTCCAAGTGGTTTTCGCATTCTCAGATGATAAAAATAGTTGTTTTAATTTGGCCGTGTTTGATATGCATGTGTCTTGCATGTTTTGTTATGATAGTGGTGAGGGTGCTATTTGATGAAAATTCTCTCACCCTCTTTCTTCTTTTCGATCTTTCTTTGTATCTAGGGTCTTCTCTCTTTGAGTTTTTGGTTTCTTCTTTCATTCCAATAAAATTTTAGGTGAGAAAGAACGCTACCTGGGTGCATGCAGTGTGCCGCCCCCAACGCCCGGCCACAGGGGTGGGTGAAATGACCACCGTGCTCCCATAGAAAGGCAGAATTTCTCGGGGGCACGGTGACCATTTCGCCTGCCCCTATGTCTGGGAGCAGGGGCAACGTATCGCACACGCCCAATAGCATTCTCTTTCTAAAATTTTATTATTGTTGCTAATTTAAAAATTCAAAAAAAAAAAAAAAAAAAAAAAAAAAAAAACACTTAGAAAAACATAAATGATATGGTAATAAAATTATTATCGGTTCTATCCACCTGTACATCTCATCCCTTTTCCTTGCCTACCTTCTCCTCTTCCACTAGCAAGCTACAATTATGGGCTTACTGTGACTCTGATTAGGGAGCTTGTTCTACAACCAGACAATCAATAATTGGTTATTGCACTTTCCTTGGTACTAGTCCTATATCTTGAAAGTCCAAAAAGCAGCATACGGTTTCCCGATCTTCCGCTGAAGCAGAATACAGGGCTATGGCATTTGCATCTTATGAAATTACTTGGGTCGGACCTCAAAGTACCATGTTCTAAAGCAACCCCATACTGTGACAATCAAGCAGCACTTCAAATAGCTTCTAACCCCATGTTTCACGAGCGAACGAAGCATATCGAAATCGATTGCCACCTCATCCATGACAAACTTCAATCAGGCAGCCTCATCACAACCTACGTTCCCTCCAAACTACAAGTTGCAGATGTCCTCACCAAAGCCTTGGGAAAGGAAACTTTCAACTCTTTAATTGGCAAGTTGGTTTGTGATCTCCACTCTCCAACTTGGGGGGGAGTATTATCGGTTCTATCCACCTGTACATCTCATCCCTTTTTCTTGGCTACCTTCTCCTTTTGTTTATATTGTTTATATGGTAGGCAAGGATTTGATTAGCTTAGACTAAGGGAATCTTATTCCCAATTAGCATAGATAAAGGAGACAATCTCTCCCCCAATAGCTTAGTCAAAGGAGAAATTTTCTCCAATATCTTTGTACAAATATTCCTTGTATCAATACATTCCAATCCCTGGATTTTGAATATCAAATCCAACTTTTACAAAAATGTTCTTGCATATTTTCTTATGGTAGTGGTGAGGGTGGAAATTGGTGGAAATTCTTGGGGTACTACTTCCCCCCCCCCCACCCTCCCCTATTTTCTTTCTTTTTATCTAGCTAGGGTCTTATATCTTTGAAATTTTTGGTTCCTTCTTCCATTATAATAGAAACTTTTATTATTGTTACTGATCAATTTTTTTTTTAAAAAAAAAAAAAATTAACTCAGACAAGTGATACTTGACTCTCGATCATAAATAATGCAGTTTTACATATCAACACTATAGACCATGCCTACATATACATTAGGAGAAGACGAAGAGAGGAGAAAACCCAACTGCAGCAAATCAAAATGCCAAATTTCAAGGTTTTAATATAAGAGATGCCATTGAGTAAAGAACCGATGCTAGTAAGGCGGACGTCTAAGGATGTCAATTTGGAACCGAAACCGTGTACCGAAACCGAAACCGCCCGTGTAAAACCGTACCAAACCGTACTGTTTCAAAAATGGTACGGTACGGTATAGGCAAACGGTTTTGATCACGGTACGGTACGGTATCGGTATTGGGTATAATACCATCGGTATGTACCGTTACCGTACCGTTATACCGAATTCATACCGAAACCATACCATTTTTTGGGGGTATTTTTGTAAAACCAATTTCTAACTCCTAAGACCCTAAACCTAAATCCCTAATTTCTTAACGACTTGGCCTCTCCGCCCTCTCGTCCTCGACTCCTCTCCCGCTTGCGACTTTCAGAGTTTGAGACCTTGAGTCTCACAACAATGGAGCATTTCAGGCTTTCGATTCTCAAAGTTTCAGACTTCAGTCTCATAATGGAGTAATGGAGTAACCTTAACCTCTTCAAAGTTCAAACACAACTCCTCTCACAACTCACAAGGGTCATCTTCTTCAGTTCACCGAAAACCCTAACAGCGGAGGCGGAGATTTATCAGGTACACAATGAATCTCTCTCGTTCTTGGTTACCTTTGAGTGTAGTTGTGTTTTTTTATAAGTGAATCACTGGAAAATCATGAAAAATCTCGTTCGATTTTGTTCTCTGTGATGTGGTTTCTTTTATTTTTCGATAGATTTTCTCAAAGCTTGCTTCTCTCTATATCTCTCTCTATTTTCTATACTTTTAGACTGATAAAACCTTGAATATTGCATATATGTGATGACCAAAGCAGCAGAAATCTGTTCATAATGTTTCTGAAATACCAACAGAATGCGTTGATGTAGCATTGTAGCCTATCTGGGCATTGAGAGCTCCTGTAGATGCACTCAAGAGTTGAAACTGGAAAGACATTTCTACTGATGGTGATGGGAACTTTAGCAAATATATCCTATTTGACAATTGAGAACCCCTGCAGTTAAAAAAAAAATGATTTAAAAACCAGTTCATTCAAATTTATAGTGTTTTTATATCATTTTTTATAAAAATAGAATTCATACCATTTTTGTACCGTTTTTATATTATACCGAAACCGTACTGTGAGTATACCGTTTTATATACCGTATTCATACCGTACCGAAACCGTACCGTGACGGTACGGTTGCGGTATTAAAAGTAGACCTTCTAAACGGTACGGTACGGTATCGGTATTGGGTACCTATTTTTGGTACCGTACCGAAACCGTACCGTTTTACCGAAACCGTACCGGTTGACAAGCCTACGGACGTCACTATAGTCTTTGCAGGCATCTTTCCTCCATCCTTCCTCAAAACCATAGCTTCATAAATTGGCCAGCAATTTACCACCACAAAACTAGATATGAACAAAAAAAAAAAAAGAGCATTCCAGATTCATTAATTTTGTTCCAGTTTTTTGGGTTTTCCATTAAAAATCATACCTTCATCTTCTGAGTCTCAGTGCACCTATGGGTGGACCTGAAATAAGCGTCAGGGCACCTCTCCTCTATCTTCTGCTCCCTACGGAAAGGCAACCAGTGGGTCGCGAACTTGGCAGCTTCCATGAAAGCAAACAACGTAAGCTCAGAACCCCCATCATCTGAAACGTAAACTGAAAATTTCTTCACTAGATATAGATATATCCCTACAAGAAATTGGTGCAATGGCGGCACTTTGGGTTGAGATATTACGGCATATTTTACAAATGTTGTCATATGTGAAGATATACCGACATTTTACAAAAAATGCCGTCATATATAAAGGTATAACGACGTATGTCTTTAAAGGCAGTCATATATAAATATATAACGGTGTTTGATCACAATCGCCATTAAATAAACTAGTTTCCGTGGCGGTTTATTAAACAAGCGCCACTGTAGTTTACTATTTAATAATGGTTTAATATTTTTTGTAACGGCGTTTTCAAAGAAATGCTGTTGTATGTGACAATACAACGACGTTTATAGATAAACGCCGTATAAAGTAATAGTTTTCAGCGAAAAAAACCCCAAAATCTTTTCACTTTCCCGCGCTTTACATCTCCATCTCAAAAACGTTTTCGTTTCCCCCGCTCTTTCCATCTCTCTCTCAAAGTTCTCTCAAATCTTTTTCCCCTCTCAACCGTCAAACTTCTCTGAAATCCCTTTCAAACGACAGAACAACGATGAATCGGCGACACCAATTCTCTCAAGTCCCACAAGGTTTGATCCCATTGAACCCTTCTTCTCTCCTTTTTTCTTACATGTTTTGATTTGTCAGAAAATGTTAGTTCTTGTGTTTGATCTGTTGTTAGTATTTCAAGTTTTTTGTCCAAATTCTTTTGTTTAGGGTTTCTGTAGTTAATTCTGTTGTTTTAAATATATTTTTTTTAATCTTAAACTCTCCTTTCTCTCCTGCTCTCTTTGTTTCTGCTTTGATTCATTCTTTGTTTATCTTTGGATTTGCTTATGTTTATATATGTATAAACATGTGGTTTTGATCTTTAAGGGGGGAGAGTATTTTCTACTTCTCTCTTCCGTCTTTGTTCATTCGATTATTTTGCTTCATTTAAGCACCAAAAAAGATGGGTTTGATTTCTGGAATTCTAATGGGGATCGTCGGCAGCATCGCTTTGAGGGCATGAGCTTTATGGAGCTTTATAGAGCTTTATGGCCTGTGGGGTGTTGATATATCATACTACAGTACTAATACTACTGGGTATGGTCGTATGGACTATGGATAGAGTCAGATCGACCTCCACTAACTTCTCTGTCAATGATTGAGTCAATTCAGGAAAAAGGAGAGGAGGAGAAAGATTGAGACCCCAAGAGAAGATGTTGACATTTCAGCAAGCAATCAATATAAAGTAGAGCAGTTAAAGAGATGGATAAAACTTATAAAACTTAAAAGGATGGTTAAAGGTGGAGGAGGGGAGAGGAGAGGAGTGGAGTGGAGAGATGCCATTCTAGTGAATAGGAGTCAATGTAGAAAGACAATAGGAGAAGTGTGGTTTTGTGTCTTCACAGAATGTCAACCCAACCCAATCCCATAGAATTCAAATTCACCATTTATATATTCTTTACTATTAGGTAGCAGGTAGGACACTTTCTTTTTTTAAAGAGGAAACTGAAGAAACCACCCAAGATTTCTTTTTCTTTTTTTCTTTTCCACCTTTGAAGGTGCATGAAGGAATATCTCTCTCTCTCTCTCTCTATCTCTGTGTGCTGTAATGGGAGTGTCACTGTAAGATTTTGATGCAACTTGGGTTCTTCCATGTTTCCAAAATTGGTATTCTGATGGTGTTGTTGTTCCAATGACATTCTGTTTGTATTGAATCCACCAAAATTGGTCTCTTGTTCATGTCCACCACTATTGCATTTCACTCCAAAGGTAGGGATTCCTCCTGAAGCAGCTCCAAAAATGGAGGAGCCACCATTTGCTAGAGAATTCATTAGATCTTGGAGATGATTTTCATTTTCCATCTGTGACAATGTTTCACCCCCACCACCTCCAAAATTAGCCCTAAAATTAACAGTCAAGTGAGACCTATCAGATTTAGGACCACTTAATGAAGAACTGCCAAAACCTCTAAGCAAAGAACCACTTCCACTGCTTGCTGTTGAACCCATTTGAGCAGCTTTTTGAAGCAAAGCTGTTGCAGACATTTGAGGAATAACAACTTCATTTTGCTTCGATTCATTCTGTGTATGTAGTTTATATATGTATGAACATGTGTTTATATTGGTGATGTGATGGTGAAAAGTGAAAACAGTAGAATTTGAGCTAATTTGGATTTGTTTTGATCAAACAAAGGTGGGGAAAAAGAAAATAGAATAGGTTTTACTTTCATCTTTGTTCTATTTGTTTCTAAGTGTGTTTAGGATGTTAGATTTTTGATATCTTGTTCAGTTCTAAATTCTAATCATTATTAGAAATTACCTAGCTCTAATTACTAGTTGCTGTGGATGTCTTTTTTTTTTTTTCTTCTTCTTCCTTTTTTGGGGTTAGAAACTCTTGTTAGAGTTTCAGAGTGAAACCATTAAAACCTCAACAATAACAAATCCTACTGTATAGTTGGTGAAACTATAGCCATCACAAATGCATTATTCTAGTGATACATAATGCTGCATTGATAAATTGTTTGCTGTCTCTCGTATCTTGCGTTATGTATAGGTGTACTTATTTGACAAGTTATGAGCGTAGTTCCTTGGATAATTAGGTCTCTTCTTTGTCTCTATAGCTTGCTTTCTATGTACGAAATGTATTCGTTTTTGGAGTAAGAGTTCAGTTGTCAGTTGGTTGGATTTTTTTTTTCCCCCTTTTTTTCTATCTCTTTGTACGTTGTAATGTTGTATTTTGACTGATCAACTAGCTCGGAATGAGCATGGTGACTGTGTTATCTTCTTATGTATAGTTTTGAAGTTTCTCTAAGAAGGGTGTGTGTTAAATTCGTGTTTTTACTTCTAGTCTTTGGAAAATCTCTTCATATTTAAAATATGGGATGCAAAGTAAATGGATACTACCCAAGGAGCTTTACCATCTGTATAGAGCCATCCAACCTCTGGACAATTGGTTCCCTTTCTCAATCATTATTTGTATGAACTTTAATCCCAATCAAACTTGAGGCTTGTGTGTATAAATAGATTCCAACTTGCAAGAGTTCATCTCACTAATCTCTCCCCTCCTGGGGGTTGAACTATTTGAATAATTGTCTTAGTATTTTTATCTCCCATTTTTGTTAGAACTTGAACTATTTGAATAATTCTCTTATTATCTTTGATTCGGATCAAACTTAAGCTGGGACAGATTGCAGCTGATGACCTGGGCAACCCTCTGCAATGGACTTGGATGCTCATTTTCGCTTGCCTTTGATTCTTATCAACAAATTCGCATTTTTGAGTTATTAATTAAAATCCTCATTCCTAATCTTTCCTCTCTACAGCTAAGGTAGGGGAGCAACAGACCCTCAACTTCGTCTCTAGCTAAGAGCTCCACCTCTCTTCACTGGGAAAAAAGGTTAGTTGCTAATGTCTCTCTCTCTCTCTCTCTTGCATTTGATCAATTTTCAGAGACTTTTGTAGGTTAAATCTTATTTGTTTTCTACTCATTATGTATTGATCTGCTTAATTTCATTTCCTTTAGATTTTCTTTGGTTTATTGTTACTAATTAGGTTAGTATGATTTTGAACCCGGAATCAGAGATAGTTTATAGACATAACTTGCTTTTATATTCATACTTATGAACATATTATGAGAACATTGTCAACCATTACAGGTTGATTGTAAATTAGAGATGGAGTTACTGAGAGAGAGAGAGAGAGAGAGAGAGAGATGTTTGATGTTTATGAGAAAGTTTAATAGATTTTCTCTTTTGTACATACATAACCTGGTTTGTAATATATTGCCCTCTTTTGTAGACTCTCTCTCTCTCTCTCTCTCTCTCTCTCTCTAAGTGTTGCTTGCAGGTATGAAACTATGAATATGGTGAAGAGATATATAGCTTGACGTGGGTTGACAGGAATATGGTAAGTTATTCTTTATTCTGTTGGATTTGAGAGGGTTGGAATCAAGAAATTTCAGTGGATATCTCAGTTTGGGAATAGTGGTGTTTGGGGAGGGGGTGGTATTGGGTCCCATAAATGTTTAAATATGTTTTCTTCCATTTCCATCTTTAGGGTTTTAATCCAATTGTTTGGAGCACTTGTATCAAGAAACTAAAAAAATTCTGTTTTGTTCTTCTAAACCTAACCTCTCTATCTCTCTTCATCTTTCTTAGAGTTTCCTTTGGGGAATTGGTCCCATTAGAGAAGGGGATATAAAGCAGAAACTATTCCTCCTAGTTGTCTTCTACTTTATTTTTCTGTATGTGAAGATTGAGTTCTTTCCTTTCTACATGCATAAACATGGCATGTTTTTAACTAAGAGGCCCACAGCCTTTCTACATGAATAATGGAATTACATTAAAATGGGTCAAGTCATAGGAACAAGGATGGTTAGTTATGTTGGATTTTGAAAAGCTTCATGGATAGGTGTGGTGGACATTTTTTTTGTTTCTTTTCTTCTTTTTTCCCTTCCTCTTCAACCAAGGCATGTGATTTCTCTACTTTTTTTTGTCAAGAAATGCCAGGTAAGGGATGACCACATTACAACTAATTTGAAACTGAAGTTGACTGTAACAGTTTGGTAAATTTCTAGGAAATACAGCATGATCATGAGAAATTGGTAGCATTCATATCATAGTTATCTCCTAAGCTTGAAGAATTGGATTGGGTACTTGAAGATGCTAATGCAAGAGGGTTGGCCTCGGCACAACGGTAAGATTGCTCTTTTGCAATCTGTACTTTATTTTATAATTCTATATTGTAATATGACAACAAATTTCTGATTTTACTTCTAATGAAATTGATGAAGTTTTTGCTAAGCATTGCAGTTAGTCGAGCTCATGTGTGTGTGTGTTTGGTGATTTTGGGGATGGGGTTGTAAAATCAGATCATGTGACTTGTGTGGGTGTGTTTTTTAGATCTTTGGGGGTATGTTGGATGTGCCACAAAATGCAGATCATGAGTCTTGTTTCTCATGATGAAAGGGCTTGGAAATTGGGCTTGCATAGATGGTAAGTATGGATGAATGGATTTCTGTTTGCACTGGGATTCTTAATCGTTGAGTTCTTTCAGGTAGCCTCATCCCCACAATCTTCAGATCTCAAATAACTATGGGAATGCTGCTGGCTGTTGATACCCACCATTCAGACTTCTTTCTTTTTCTTTTTCATGTTTTACATAGTGAACAATCATTGGGAAGCTTACCTTTTTTTTTTTTGGGTAAGGGGAAGCTTACTTAATACTTAATAGGTTATGATAGTCTACATATGAAAATATTGAATTTCTTGGTTTGACTTGTGCCTTGGTAGGGAAAGATAGATTGACGGGTTTAGCTGTTGAGGTAGCAAAGAGAGCTCTTCAAATGGCTCAAGTTAATGCTAATGATGTAGACTTTACCCTGCTGTGCAGATCTACTCCGGACGGTCTTTTTGGCAGTGCTCCTCAGGAACATCCACATGATTTAGGAATCTTGAAATGCTATGGTTAAAGTAATCATCTTTGTAAGAAGAGGCAATTATAACTGTACTGTGGCTGCAAAACATGTTTTCATTTGATTATGAGTGAAGGGCTAAGTACTTTATAAGAGTAATATTTCATTGTTAGTATAAAGAAGTGTGATGCTAGGTGATAAGGATCCAATTAAAACTCTATTTCTTGTTAGTTCATAAATTTCATTTTCTCTATGTCATGCCATGTTTAGCTTAATATTGTGTTTCATTTATCATTCTTTTAGACTTGATATAGCTAAAGAGGAACAAGTTAGTTTATATAGTTGAGACCAACTTTTCAAGAGACATATTCGTTTCTAACCTATTCTTCTACTTAGTTAATATTGTGTTCCATACTTGTGATATTGTTTGTCTAATCATTAACAAGTATTTGTGTTGGATCTCATAATACCTAATATGCTTCATGTTTCTGTACTAGAGCATTCATTGTAATTTACCATCTCATGACAGTTCTAGAGATATACCATCAATTATTAGATTACAATCCCCTCAAGTGTGTTAAGGTATCAGTTAGACCTGAGCATCTCAAACTCAAAATTCTTTTTAAATGATCTGTGATGAATTTTGAATTTGTGCATAAAAGGACACTATGTTTCAGTCTATTGATTTGGATAATTACTTGCTCAAGTCCTTATTTCTGCCTATTGCTTATAAATGGGTCAGATTTGAGTTTGATTTGGACTATTGATCGCTTAATCTTTGTTTCAGTCCATTGCTTTTTAAATGTATCAGACTTTAACATGACTTGGATATATTTACTTAAATCTCTTATTTCATCCCATCTCTGTGGATGCACTTCGAATCTGAAATGGGTAGGGTATTTGGTGAGGTATGTTTCTGTTTTATATATGAATTTGTTTTGGATATAAAAATAGGTGACATGATGAATCTATTATCTTTGAAACAGGTTAATGGATTGAATATAGAAATAAATTTTTTGTAAAAAAAATACATATAGCGGCATTTTTTTACAAACGCCGCTAAAAGTATAAACTCAACACCTATCACGGCACTTTTTAAATGCCGTTGTAATACACCTTTCCCAGCGTTTATTGAAAAACGCCGCAAAAAAAAAGAAATTCAATACCTATCACGACACTTATAAAAATGCCGTTGTAGTCATTTTCCCCGGCATTTGTTAAAATACGCCGCAAAAAAGTAAAAAAACGTGGTAATTTTGCCGACATTTTAGCAACACAAATTATAAACGCCGTTATATCCTATGGCGGCTTTTTTTTTTGGACTTCTAGCGGCGTTTAAAAATGCCATCGTAGGCCCAATTTATTGTAGTATATAATCATAAGCCAACACCGATAAAGCAGTGTTGACTACGTTTATCGATGGTTCTTTGTATGGGTCAGCTGTACATATAAATATGTCCAACGCCAGAAAATCACTCTCCTTCATAAAATGAAGGAGGTTTTCTGGGAACTCTTGGCGGCGAGCTGGACGCATCCGAAAGGATTGAGTGGTGAACCACATGAAGGCATGGACGGCATCAGATAGAAGAAAGGTGACGGAGAAGCAGACGGTAATGTAGGAGGTGGAGTACTGGAGGAGTTTGAGTGAATGGTGATAGAAGAGTGCTACTATGGCACACGTGTAGAGTAATGCAAATGCACGGTTTAAATACGTGCAAAGAAATGTCTGAAGAGTGTGAAGAGGAGGAGGAAAGGATAAGGGAGAGATGCTTTTGGTTGTGCTTCCCCTCTCTTTCACTTGCAGTAGGCTATACCCTTTGTAACTCAAATCCTTATTTATAGGGATTTTTGTTTGACACATGTGTGTATTGTGTGTGGATCTATTCATGTTCAACTGTTGCACACATGTGAGAAGGGACCTATCCCAAACTTGAGAGGATATTGGTTCAGTTTCCTTTAATATAGAAAAGTCTTGAAGAGACTGAAAAAGGATATATAGGTGTGTTGGTTCTTTTTCAGGACCAAACGAAAATTAAACTTGAATGTAAATTTAAGGCTCCATTTGTTTTGGCGTAAAATTTTAATTCTATCTAGAAAATTTTTCTTGGTAAATTATACTTCTTAAATGTAAAATTTTATATGTTGAAAATTTTTTCAATGTTTTTTTTTTTTCATTAAAAAACAAACATTGGAACACTTTTCAACAAGTAAAATTTTACTTGTCAAATTTTTTGAAGTGAATTTTTAAGTAAAATTTTATGTCAAAACAAACAGAGTAGGGAAAAAGGACTCGGGGTTTGAGGTGTGTGTGCTCGCTGTGCCAGACACAAAGAAGGCAAAATGACAAACCCGCCTCCATGAAAGGCAAAAATGCTCACCCTGTTTATGCTTCCATATGTGTCCTCATTGGCCCTGCATTCATCTACAGGAATCATGCTCCCCCACATAGAACTCTTTCTCAAAATTTAAGAGCCCACTTGATAACCTTACGGGAAACAGTTTTTGGTGTTTTTTCGTTCCGAGATACAAGAAAACACCATAAAAAGCGCTTGATAACGTAATGTTTTTATTGAGTGTTTTTGGAAACAGAAATTGAAATTTATGGTCCTTGGACGAGATTTTACAGCACATCAAATACATGTTTTGAGGTTTCTCAACACAAGTTTGAGAAAACTGTGCCCGATATTAGACATAAGCCTTGTCCTCTCAAAGCCTCGTTTTATGCTTTTCATTAGACAGAAACCTTCTTCATCCTCTCAAAGCTCTGCAAACCCTCAAGGCTACTGCAAAAAAAAGCGACGACGCCTCACCAGGTACCCTTGCTCTCTCTGTCGTTCTCTCTTTCTCTTTGATTTGTTCTCTGTTGCGTGTGTGTGAAGCTTGAAAATCTTACAAAACCCTCCATTTCCAGTGAAGACGCATATTGTTGGTGAATCCAAAATAAGAAAATAGGGCATCCCACAGGTCTTTAGTTGTCGTCTTTCCAATAATCAGAGGTAGGACCTCCTTAGAGAGGGAGGCGATGAGCAAGCTGAGAATGGTTGCATCTTGTTGCAACCAAAGAGTAGCAACAGAGGAATCGGTTGAACCCTAGAATTTTAAAAACATAGAAAATCGTTTTGGATTACTTTCCCCTCGTTTTTAATGAATAAATGGCATGAATCTACTTCTGATTTGCTGATTCGCTCTCTCTCTCTCTCTCTCTCTCTTTATCTATGTCTGAAGCTTGAACATTTGATTCCTCGGTCTAGCTTGTGATTTGCGGATTCTTTGTCAGGTATACACCCAATACCAGGCTTTGTAACAAATATACAAACCATAATCTATAATTTATACCTGCTGAAGATGTCTTTTTTTGTTGAGCTATGTGATATGTGTATGATGGGTAATTTTTTTTTTAAGTCTGTTATACCTGCTGAAGACATCTTTTGTTTTCGTTTGCCCTTTACACTTACAGAAGCTCTGTCCAGCTTTGTAAATTCATTCTAGCATCTGTTTGATTAAAGCCTAGTACACACACACATCATGCTTGAAATTGTAAGAGGCATCACAATTGATTTTAACTGAATGGGTGTTTTTTGGATCTTTCCACCTTGCTTCTTTTGATTTTTGTATTTCTTTTTCTTTCTTCTTGCACTTGATTATAAGAGCTTTTGGTTTTTTGCAAATCCCACAATTTCTTTAGCTCGCATTTTACTATGAACAACATCATGTGGTGATACCTTTAGTGTCAAACATAAAATTACTTCTGGACAGTCAGATAGTTAACATTACATGAGCAAGTTTAGCCCTTACTACCTTCTTCTCCCATTCTTGAAGTTTTCCTTTCCTAATCCCCACCCCCGCTCAAACCAAAACTGAATAAACAATGCTCATTGGTTTCTTCAATATTATAGAAAGGACAGGTAACAGGTTTTTGTATGTCAAATCTGCAGTAGTTCCTTACTAGTTGGAAGCATCTTGTGAATGCATTTCCATAGAAAGAGTATCATTCTTAGTGGTGCAGGGATCTTCCAAGATTTTTACCATGGGATGATAGAGCATTGGTGTCTAAGATAATAAGATTGTCCAGAATGACAATCAATTCAATTTGAATATGATAATGACAAGGTGTTTCATTCGTTTAGACTGTTTATTTAGATATTAGATGGGTAGGGGTAAAAAATCTAAGATCAAATTTTATCGCTATCATCACTTTTTGGAAGTGAACCCTTCCAATTGCATTTTGTACATCACATGTTCCATCCCCAAATTTACAGTGGTCATTTATCGCACTTTGTGTAAGTAGTAACATGTGAAGTGTCATGGGTAAAGCTGTTAACCTGCTTTGTACACTTGCAGTCATTTATGGCTGCATACCCCCACCTCTCAAACCCCATTGGTGGGGTTGGGGGGGGGGGGAGGGGGGGGGCGATGAAAGTCTGAATTATTTAGTTATCTTCGGTGACATTCCTATAAGTGTGAAGCTAGAATCCCTAAGGTCATGTTTGGTTGGAGGTGTCGGAGGAGTCAAATTCTAATGTTGGATCGGATTCTTATGAATCTGGTTCTAGTGGATTCGTAGGTGAGAAAAAAAACATATTTGGTTACCATGGTTCTGTTAGATGGAATCCTTCTGAATCCATCTGAAAACCTGTTTGATTACCCAGAGTCTGTTAGTTGGATTCTTGCTTAATCCATATTAAAAACTGTTTGGCTACCCTGAGTCTGTCAGTTGGGTTCTACTTGAATTTTACCTTAAAAAACTTTTTAACCTTGTTTTGTTATACAACATATGCATACATTTAATATGATTTTATTAAAAAATAGGATAATCAAAAAATTGAATGAAAATTGTAAAAATAAATAGTCTTTCCCAATTTTTCATGTATCCAAATTTCAAAATTAGAACTAATTGGTGTTGTGTTACTTCAACCAAGCAAAACTCATAGTATCCATTTAATTTAAATACATACATATGGTCAAAAATCTATATCCATTTAATGTAAGTACATACATATAATAACCAAAGTCACACACTTTTTATTTCCCTCTTCTCATACTGCTTCACTTGTTAAGATCTATTGTTTTCGCAGCATCCAAGACCTCCTCCAACGTCTTTCTATGGTGCTCACATAATTTTGTTTGTTGTTCTGCATTGCTGATTTTCGCAGTTAGGTATCCTTCCACATATTCTTTGGATTTACGTGAAGTTGGTACGGTCGTAGAATGATTTTTGACAGTATTCCCCGGTTGGACTTTTGAAGACGATGATTCTCCCTCGTCTATAAATTTAAAAAATCCACAACCATTATATTTTCCCTGAAATAAAATGAAAAAAAAATTTGTTAAAAAATTTAGAGACTGAATTATTAGAAATAAAATAATTATTAAAAACTAAAGGTATGACAGTCATACTGGGGTGGAATTGGGGCAACACAAAAAATCGCGCCCTATATCCGGTCCTTTCGTGCACCTACTAACCTTGCACTGATTTTTTCCACATTCACACATTCTTAAGTGGTCCACCCACATAAAAAATGAATTGTAATCAGGGCATTTGAAGAATCTTCTTTCCGGATTATTCATCGTAGTCGATGTAAATATCTTGTATGGAACATGACAAATTTTGCATTTACCCTCAATGTCCATCTGGGTAGATTGAAAATTGAATAACATCAGAAAAATGGGAAATGGAATACATACATCTCCATTTTGCTTGATAAGTGATAAGTAATACATCTCCTTTTCACATGCATATCAAAAGGATTGTTTAACGCTGAATTACCTCCTATTGTGTCAATTGGGGGTAAGAAAATTTTTATCAAACTTTGAGCTGAAGGGGAAAAACCCACTTGATGAGATAGGAACAACGGAGAAGGGGACAACAGGTGTCTGTTGTAGAAAAATAGAAACAGCCGGGTAAAAAATTATGCTAAACCCAAATAGGTACTGTTCAGGGATTAAGCATAAGATGCATTAGCCTCTATGTCACTCCATTTGATACAAGTAGGGGTTTTTCTATCCATAGTAAAATGATTCTTCTGACAAGGTCAAACTAAAAATGGTTCTGTGCACCACGTTATATGATTCACAATGTTACCAGTGTGATGTTCAACCCCACGTTATATGATTCACAATGTTACCAAAAAAAAACACAAATTACAAGCTGTGCACCACCCACTAGACAACACTTTTGCCATGCCATTTTTACACATGTCCTCAAGCAAAACTATCCAAACTTCATTCCAACCTTCACTGCTCCTTGCCAATACAACCAATCAGGTCACTACTAGAACTAACCAGCACTGACCAAAGAGTGCTCCTCAAAAGACTTAAGAGAGGGAGCCCAGTTTTTTGAGCATGGAACTGCATTTCAGGGAAGAGAACTGGCAAACCAGCTAACTGGTCATGTTTTGACACTCAGTCTCCAAATGTATGGCTGTCGAGTAATACAAAAGGTACCCATATTTCCCCCCCCCCCCTCCTCTCTTTTTAAGTTCTACTGATCATCGAGTTTCGGGTGCTCATTCTTGTCGACAGTAGTACCATGCATCTCTTTGTGTGCTAAAAAATGGGTGGAGATGGTATTATTCAATATACTTATATTTTTTTCTTCCCCTCCCCTCCTAACAAAATTGTGCCCACTCACCTAATGGAGGACTAAATCATGTGTGTGGCACTCGAAAGTAAATCATCTCTGAAGAAGACCACCTATTGGTTTGGTGACTAGTGGTCATGATGTAGCACTGTATTTGAAAGACTCAACAAAGTAGCCAACAGACAAGATCTTTAAATCAAAGAATAATTCAGGCTATATGGGACAGTCCTAGTAGATCTAGGAGAAAACAAATAGTAACCGAAGTAGGGGTTAAACAGTATATTAGGATTCAACAACATATGACAAAACAGTATAAGAATAGCAACACAGGAACATGAGCAATAGAGCAATCTACTTGGGCTTCACGCTGCAACACATATCAAATGCTACTGAATCTTGCATATTAATGGGAAACACAAGAAGGAATTAAAGACAATTAAACCAAGTGAAAGGAAATATAAATATGATTAGCTAAAACTTTGTTCCAAGTACCAAAATTAAAGAAAAATCAAAACTTAAGAAAACTACCAAAGTATCACCAAAAGCATCAGCTAAAACATTCAAAGTAGTCTAAATATGTCCTTACACAAAGTCATCTGTTCATAAACCAAAGTTTCACACAAAGCATCAGGTAAAATTGTTTTCTTCATTCTGTCCAAGATAATATTCAATCATTTGAGGCCTCTCTTCATTACTAGTAGTCAAGAAAAGATTAGCCTTATCCTTCTCGTCCAATAAGAATTCTTTTATACACATTCGCTTCTGAAAGTCAATCCCAGGAATGGCATTAATTGCTTCATGTATATGTCTTGCTAAATTAGTCTCCCTGCTGGATATATCAGATATTGCCTTAGCAATCACTTTTAATGGACTTACGACCTTATCAACACCTGCTTTCTTTTTCTTAGATTTTTTACTTTGGCCAGACGTAGAAGACCTTTTCTTTGAACAACTAGTTCTCTAATTGAGAGTGGAATGATTACTTTCTCCTTCTTCAAGATCCATGTCTTCAGCAATGTTAATATTATCAAATCCTATATCTGGCAAAGACAAGTCAATATCTTCATCATGGGCTGCATCAGCAGGGTGTGAGGAACCTAACCCTGTGGCTATTTCATTCCCTAGCCAAATAGCAACTTCCAAATGAATTGGAAGAATTTTATGCTCTTTCCAATATCTTTGCTCCTTCTTCTGTCAAACATTCAAATATATTGTTATTAGTTATATGGTATTATTACAGATTACCATATACATAAGCTTATAAATTTTGCAATGTACAACAATATTACCTTGAATTCATTCCAGACATGTTGGCCTGCATTAAACCTATTCTCTTGGGAATTCTAACCCATACCACTATTTTTTTGCAGATCACTTAGAGCTTTAAATCTTGCCTTCCAAATCTTGAAGTGGTTTCTGCATTGTTCGCAATCATATGTCATTCCATACTTGTCAGTTATCTTTTTTTATATGTCGAGTCATATCTCCTTTCTTAACCCATTGTCTCCACCATTTTCACTTTTATGTTGATTGATACATAATTCCAACATATAATGTGACACTTCAATTGTCCAAGTAGCAATGTGTTGTGATCTACTCTTGGTTCCCTCTTGTGTAGCCATTTATAGGCACTGTAGTTCACCCTGAATATAATAATTCAACTGTAAGTACGACTATGATTGAAATTAATAAATAAAATGGCAAATCTTCAAAAACCAAACACGAAAATAATCATCTTGACACTACAAGAAATTGGGTCTACGACGGCGTTTTTAAACGCCGCTATAGATCCCAAAACGCCATCAGATCATTCAACGACGTTTCTACTTTGTGCCGTAGAAACGTCCGGCGAAGGTACCGCCGTTTTGTACAACGGGCGTTTTTGAGAGTGTGTAAGTGCCTTTACCGCGGCGTTTTCTAATAAACGTCGTGGAAAATGTCCTACAACGACGTTTTTAAAAGTGCCGAGGTAGGCATTGAATTCCTAATTGTTGCGGCGTTTGTAGCAAATGCCGGCTTAGTACACTAAAACGACGCGTTTATAAAAGCGCCACTGTATGCAATAATATTGAGGCATTTGTTAATAAACGCCGTAAATGAGGCTGGCTTTTGTTTTGCCGACGTTTTTAAAACGCCGCTATAGGTGCTATTTTTTTTTAAAATTTAAGAATAGCTTCGTATCTATTCCATTAACCTGTTTCAAATATAATAGATTCATTCGCCACCTATTTCATATATAATGCATTCATCCATATTAATCTTTTCGACCACTTGTTTCATATAGAACACATAAATCCCACAAAATAATGATTTTACTAATGCCAAGATATATTGAACTATGTAAAATATCCATTAAACATAAAATAAAAACAGAGTCTAAAGTACTAAGGTTCCGATATGCAAAAAGACAAGATCCTCCCTACACAGAATCCATAGTTCTAAGGTTCCAATACTACAAAAAGATAAAAGATCCCTCCTACACAAAATCCATAGTACTAAGGTTCGATATCGCAAAAAGACCACAAAGAGACCCCTTCTATAAAAAATTCATAACCCAATTAGCAAGTAAAATAATATTAGTTCATGGATCTCAAGCCACCAAAGTTATACTCCCAGTGAGGAAACCAAGCCCAAAAGTGAAATTCCAAGACCTGAACACCATCTCCATCCTACACAAAACCATCAAATAGCAATATAAACTAATTAGTAAGACTGAAGGTGACAAGAGGTATGCACAAGTACCAATAACAAAGTAAACAAAAAATTATAGGGACAGATAAACAATCCAATCAACCATCCTTCACTGGCTTGTATAAATAAAACCTCTTCACAGATCTTCACACTCAAGCCCACACTCAAAGCCTTGAATTGTGCAACTTTCCTAGATGTTCTTAATCGGATAATTAAAGCTTGTCTCAAGGAGAAGTAAGCATTAAAAAGTAGCATTACTTCCTACCAAACCTTGGAATTGCTTACATAGAGACAAGAATCATGCTTCAATCAGAAAATGCGAGAATACCCAAATGCCTAGCGATTTTAGATTCAATGAAAATCAAGGAAATAAATGCATTTACATACACATGCACACACATGCACACAAATATCGAAATACACAGAGAAAGCAACCTGAGGTCCAAAAAACAAATCTAACACGAGATCATACAATTTCAACCATCTTCTATCTTCTCGATCCTCTAATGCTATCAACAAGATCTGGATTTTACAACACAACAATTACCCGAAATTCCAACACGCTATGGTCTCTTCATCGTGCGGCGATATTACTTCCCAAGAATGTCAAAACACTTCAAGTATCAAGTGGTCAAACACTTCATCCCATGTTCCATCAACTATCAACTATCAAGTGGTCAAACACTTCATCCCATGTTCCCAATCGTTGATTAATGCAATTTACACATGGGCATAAAATCTTCTCTCCTATGGGTACTTTGGAAAAAGCAAAGTTTAGGAAGCCATTTACACCACTTCATATATATCGCCCGCACGGAATCCACGATCCCGTGACTTATGAATCCAACTCTTATCCATATGATGGTACCTAACTTTCTCAATAACCTATAAAAAGAGAAGGCCTAAAACCAATCATAAATTGACTATCAACACAAGAAATCAAATCGAAGCGACTTTGGAAACTATCAAAATGTAGAATAACAGAACAACTCGGGCCTAAAACCTATGATAATTATAAGAATTAGACTCGCATAAAAGATTCCATTCGCATCACTATTTCATGCTTCTATATGCATAAACACTATTTTTTTTTTTTACATATATGCCCATCAAATGTGCTAGTTGTACTCTTTCCCTCTCTCGTCTCTCTGTCTCTCTCTCTCTCTCTCTCATATTCTCCCTAGCTCTCACTGCTCTCGTGTGGATATTTCTTTGAAGATTGATCCAATTTGTTTCCCATTTTGTCTCAAGAAGTGGATTAGCACCCTTTAATCAGCACCCTACAACGAAAAGGTATGGATCAACACCCTTTGATACATCTTTTGTCTTAGGTTAATATTATATCTCGAATCAAACTGAAAACGATAAGTGCTCTTACGTATGTAGTTTGGTTGCATAAATTGCTTGAATGGGTTTCCTTTTTTTTTTTCAATGAACTCATGGTAGAGAGTGGAGATTGTTTCATAGATTTTTGGGGAAAATTTGATTGCATAAATTCTCAAGCTAGCAGTTCTTTCTTGTGTTGTGTTCTCTGTTCTTTAATTGAAGGTGTTTCCCCCATCAAGTTAACTGCTGCCAAACCGCTGCTATTACGCAAGAAGACCTCCATCTGTGCTGAAGTTCAAGCTCCGAACTCCAGCTTTCAGTCCACTCGAGCCCCGCTATAACCTGGGTTTTTAAAAATCGATCCTCTATTGGTGTCTCTCCTAAGTTCGTTCGCATCAAGATTTTGGGGTTTTATGCCACCCTTTAAGAGGGCTGCTCAAACTCGGTCTTGGCTCCTTTTGCCCACTCTTGCTGTTACTTCTATTATTCTCTTGTGGGTATCAAACGTTTTCTCTATTCAGCCCTATTTTTCAGATTTTGGTTGATTACTTCTTCTAATTAAATCTTAGTCTGTTCTTCCTAAGTTTCCTAATAATGTTTAAATGAGTTTAAAAGGGAGGGTTGATCTGTTTAGCCTTTTTCAATATTTTCATATGTAGACTATCATAACCTATAAAGTATCAAGTAAAATTCCCTTACCCAAAACAAAAAACAAGTAAGCTTCCCATTGATTGTTCACTATGTAAAACATGAAAAAGAAAAAGAAAGAGGAAAGTCTGAATGGTGGGTATCAACAGCCAACAATGAAACTTCAGTGCTAAGTTGAACTTAAACAAATGACATTATGAACTAATCAACCAATCAAATTGACTTTGGTTTTCGGAAACAAATAGAACATAAGATGAATCTAGCTCTTAGAACTCAATGAAATAAAATACAAGCAAATAGAGACTAATTAATATATGAAGCCACATAATAGGGATAAAATCAAATAGAGAACCAAACTAATTGGACGAGTTATATGAAATCCCTCTATAACCAAAGAAGGGGAATAGTTTCATTCATGATGGTTAATCAATGGGAACCCTTCCTTGCTTGACAAAATGACAGATATATGAGAGAGTGTTAATTAGTTGTGGATGAAGAAGATGGGATCCTAAACATCCAAATAGATCACAAGGATCAGTGATGACGACTCTTTACAAGTTGCAATGTAATATAAAGGATTCATAGTGACACTTGGAAAGGGGAAAATCAGTCAACTAAAACTCGATTAAAGAACAGACGCAAAATTTATAAACCCAATAGGAGATCGGTGTACACTATTAATTTCGAACCAACAGAACATACAATAGCATGTACAATTCGGGGTTTTAGGTCTTAAAAGTGTAATCCTACTCAAGTAGGACTCGATCAACTACTCGTAAAACATTATTTGAAAACAGAATGCGGAAGAGTGCAATATCCATAGAAGGTGTGGAGGTTACCTTTGTTTAACCCGTTAGGTTTTCTTCCAAGCGATGCTCTCTGCCTCGCCTACCTTGGATTAGCTACTGAATTTTTGAGAAGCGTAGCTATGCTTCCCCACGCGGTGCTGCCTTAGTGCCTCAATTCTTACTTTCCTTCGTTGCGCGGTTTTCGGTTTTCTTCCTTGCCGTGCTGCCTCGATTGCATCGTCCTTGTCTACCTTGGCTTTAGCATACCTCTCCTTTCCATCCTAAAGCTTCACGTCATGCTCGTTCTAAATGAGGGATGACCCATCACTATCATTGAAGTTTGATCAATACTAGAGTCACCCTCCTCAATATCCTCAACCAAGAACACACTTTGTCTTCCATAAGCACCCACATTTTTTTATTCTAGGGAATTGCCTTAGGATTTCACTTTGTACATGGAAAAGGAATACATGTATGTAGAATATAATATTAGATATACACATTAGCTCATATAAATTTTGAGAGCATCTTCTCTCTTCATATCTCTTATTTGCTTGCTTCTAAAATTTGAAGTGCATACTCTACCTTTCAATAATTTATACTTTGTAATATAACATTAAGAACCATTAACTATCAATCTATCATAACATCGGCATCGAATACCCTTCCACTGCTTAGCTATTAGCGAGAACTCCTTATCACAATCCGATCAGGTTGCATAACACCCACCAATAGGAGCATCCAATGTCAATAAATGTGTTGTAGGACAACACTCTAGGAACAACAAGATGAGTGTATAACATTCTACACCAAACTTAATTGCTACACGAAAAAGATGAGTACTCTGCAAAATATCACTCAATAATAATGAAGTTTAATGTCACATTCCAAGAAGAATGCTAGAAAATATCAAACTAAAACCTTGCCAAATATGTCTTTAATTTTATGGTCTAACTTATCACAAGGAATGTTCGAACATAAATCGTAATGCGATAAAAATGACCACCCATTATAGGATCGGAAAGCACCATTTCAATGTGGATCATTGCATTATATGGCATGCTTAATTTTCAAGACAAATAAACTCCTTAACCCCTCTAGTATCTACTCAAGTCTTTCACTTCTTTACCTTTCTTACAAAGCTCTCAACATTGAAAGAACCTAGCCTACAATAATAGGGATTGACCTTTGAGAGTCCATCACTTGTTGGTTGTGGTTTTCTCAACTCATCCAAAATCGAAACATTTTTCTTCATTCGAAAGCCATAGAAGAAACATGATATGCTATTTCTCTACCTCAAAACAAAACCCCGACATACAGGGAATACTGATATGCTATTTCTCTACCTCAAAACGAACCCTGATATACAAGGAATACGGGTGAAAGGGATCGATATCTGAGAATGATAAATATTCCAGGGTTGAAAGCACTTGTGCCAATATTGGCGTTTGTGTTTAAACCTTTTGGGAGGACTAAGGATGTCAGAGTTTCCTTTAGTTGAATTTGATTAGCATGTGAAACATTGCTGATATTTGCTTGGGCTGTTGTGCTCATTGAATGCAGGGATAAGAAGAGTTGGTGGCTCAAGATGCCTAAGCATTTGAAGAAGGTTCTGCATTTGTCTAGCTTAAAGAAGAATCTCTTAAAGTATCTAAAAATCTTTCTATTGCGGACATTTTCTAATACATGTCTCCTATTTGATAGGACTTTGCTACTAATAAGGTCGAAAGAAATATTGCAGTATTATTTTGTATATCTTTTTACTTTGTAGAGTCCTCTGGTGTTGCATTTCAAGCAATTCCCACAAAATATTTGCCATTGGAATAAGTGGAGCCTAAGACATGTAACAAATTCTAGAGAAGACACGACTAAAACGAAATATCTAGGGGTGGAATGCAACATTATTATTATATTCAAAGAGTGGCTAAAAATGAATTCAAGGACATGCATACTACACTATAATAGAGATTTTGATTTAAACAAATTCCACAACATGGAAAAGATTTCCAAGAATTGACTTATTAACTAATATTTTTATGAACTCCCCAATGTACAAGTTGAATGACCAATTCCAAAACCCAAGCACTGTTCATGGATTATAAAAATTACCCTCCTAGATTAAATCTCAAGGGTTAAACTATTAAGAATAAACTAATATTTTAGCTCTTACAAGAGGTTTTCCAAAGTAAGATGCACATCTCACCTTAATGGTTCATCTTCTTCCTTTCTTTTCTCTCTTTCTTCTTTTCCTTTCTTTTCTTTTCTTTCCAATACCAGTGGTTGAGATCCCAAACATGCACACAACCACACTCACAACTTACTAGGACATGGCAACCACACACATACACACAAGAACACACATGCACACACATGCAAACATAAACACAAGTAATAGGATCGCCTCCTCTTCTCCTTATTATTTTCATTCTTTTCTCTTCTTTTCTCTTCTTTTCTCTTCTTTCTTACTTTTCTTTTCGATTAGTAGTCAGTGGTGAGGCCACTTGAACCTCAACCAAGCACCCAAACACCACAAACACACACACTCACACACTCATACATACAGCCTAATGGGCAGCCACATAAACACCCAAAGACACACACTCTCGCAACCACTTGGGCAGCAACACACATGCACTGGACTTACACAACCCACACACGCATATCGGTCTCTCTGCGTGGCTTGGCCAAGCTCCTCACCCCACGATCTAGGAATTTAACCAGGGCTGATTATAGCCCTTTGATTCGAAGCATATTACCATGAGGTTTTATAGTCGAGGTTTCCAAAAGAATACGACAGTGTGGCAAAGGTAGATGGACCACAAGAAAGGCCATCATTACTTCGGAATGACCGAATTCGGTCTCGGTTCAATCATTTACAGAGGTTCATTATGGAAATAAAATGGAAAAAGAAAAGAGAGCATGAATCATATTGCTCATATCAATCGAAAATATTGGTCAAAATGAACTCAATTGCATGAGAAATGAAGACTTGAGATTATACATTCAACAAAAGTAACTATGAATCAACAAGTCGAATTCCTTCAACGAATAGCCATTCGATGGTCTCATGCATTTGCCATGCCGGACCAAATTCAGTTCCATTGTCCACAAAAATTCAATTAGATGAGAAGAAAATGGAGAACTAGGTAAAAACACATGAATCGTCTCCCATAGCTAATACCCTAAACATGAATTTCCAAAATTTTCTCCAATGAATCTCATAATCAAATAGAATGAAGGCCCAAGAATTTAATCAACTAAAATGTAATTTGAGGAAGAATCTTACTTCGGAATGAAGAAAATCAAGGGAAAATAGGTTGGATGTTCACTAAAAGATAATTCGGCGACCAAACACTCGTGAATCTGGAAGCTCCAAGGGCATCCCGCAGTGAATCTCTATTGAATCAACGACTTAAGCATTTCGCAGTCGGTTCCCAGATCTGGTTTGAATCGAGCAAAACCTCGATCATTCCAATCAAAAACCTTGAAGAAGAAAGCCTCAAACTCCTTTTCTTTCTACTCTCTCACGTTCTCTATCCTTTTCTTTCTCTCTCCATTTCCCTCTTTCTCTCTTCTTTTCTCTCCCACCTTCGATTTACCTTCTTTCCCACTTTATATTTGCCCTAAATCTCACTCCCACCTACTGTATTTGTCGGGAGCGAGTGAGAGACGAGATCACATGGCAGTGCAGTCGCCGTAGGCAAAGAGGAGATCGCAGCGCGAGAAGTCCGGAATAGTGAGAGAGTTGACAGATGCTCCGTCGCTTGATAGAGGAAAAAGAGCGCTGCTCGGAGTTTGAAAAGATTTTTAGAAAACTTTGAGAGAGAGATGTAGAGAGCGGGGAAACAAAAGGTTTTAGAGAAAGAGACGGGAAGCGCGGGAAGTGAAAACAGTTTTGGGTTTGGAAATCTATTATTTTATACGGCGTTTGTTTAAAAATGCCGTTGTATTGCAACATACAACGACATTTCTTTGAAAATGCCGTTAATAAGAATATTAAATCACCCTTAAACGGTGAGCTACGGTGGCACTTGTTAAAGAAAACGCCGCGGAAACTAATTTGTTTAACGGCAATTGTACACAAACGCCGCTATATACTCATATGGCGGCGTTTGCATCTATACGCCGTTAGACCTTTATATATCACGGCATTTTTAAGAAAATGTCGATATATCTTCATATATGACGACATTTGTAAAAAATGCCGCAATAGCTCAACCCAAAGTGCCGCCGTTGCACCAATTTCTTGTAGTGTGAATATGTTAATAGAAGCATTCAATATTGAGCTAAAATCATCCATTCAATATTCAAGTCATGTAACTTAAGATATTTTTAACTTAACACAAACATGTCAAAGTTCATAAACCAATATACCACAAACATGTCAAACCTTCGAAAACCAGTAAAGTACACAAACATGTCATAAGTTCCAAAACCAAGACATTACAAAATCAATCAAACTAATCATCAAGAGAATCAGAAGTATCTTCAGCATCCGTATCGCCTGTCATCCAGTCAACCCACATGTTGTCAGCAATTTCTTCTCTGAGTGCATCACAGTCAACTGTCCCACCACCATCTTCTTCATCACTATAATCATCTTGAACTTCATCTTCCTCACATGTGTCATTCTGGGAGGGTTGACCACTGGAACTAGGTCCTGCAGTTGTCTCAGCTTGCGCTAGCCACTCCTCTTCTTCTTTAGCACTGTGTTGTGTAAGGATATGGTTATGTATGAGAACACATGTTTGCACAATTCTTACTTGTGTCTTGTATGGATATTCCGACTGAGTCTTCAATATCTTGAATCTTGACTTCAAAAGAGAAAAAGCCCGTTCAATTACGGAGCGTAGCCTAGCATGTCGCAGATTAAACAATTCCTTTTTATTTGATAGTGACAAGTTCAAATTTCTCCACTCCTTCAGATGGTACCGAACATTACGATACGGTCTCAAGAACCCCGTTTTGTTGGCAAACTCAGTATCAACTAGATAAAATTTACCTGTAGGTACGACTAACTTGGTTTCACCTTATCTATGAATGGCTTCATCTAATATTCTAGAATCTGTTGTTGATCCTTCCCAACCGGATAGTATGTATGTAAACCTTCTGTCATGATCGCATGTAGCTAGAATATTTTGAGATATATTTCATTTTCTATGCGAAACCTACAATGATCAGCAACTGGAACCCAAGCTGGGACATGTGACCCATCTATGGCTCCAATACAGTTCTTGAAGTATGGGTAGAAGCTTCTACTGTTATTTAATATTTTTTCATGCTTTGTGGTACCAGGAGGCTTCAATAACACTGGGTACAGATTAAGAATTGCATGTAATACTTTGTTAAAGTACCGACTTATAGTCTCACCAAAGTGTCCAAAATCATGCTTCATAACTCGGTTCTTAACATTGTGGGCAATTCTATATAAAAATATGACTAGTTGTTCTTCCACTCGCACTGAGTTGGTATGAGACAGAAGGCCACTATCTTGTAGTCTTTGACATAAGCTAAAAAAAGCCCTTTCTGCTCATTCTTAATATTTCTCTACAGGTCTTGTCTGAAACACCAATAATTCTCTCTGTCTCAATCCATCCACGATTACTCTTAAGCCGATAAGGTTGTTTCGTGAGGAACAATTTCTTATAGTTTTCCACTGCTATAATAACAACAATAATTACCCAGATAAATATTATCTCTTCGTTGTCGGGATCAATATCCATCTAGTAGCAATATAGAAATTCCAAAATTTAAAGAAATCAATTAGGAAAAAGATGGTCATATTAACTACAAAAGCTAAATTTTAAAAAACAAATCTTGAACATTTATCATATATCAAAGAATTTGTCATAGTCAGACTAGAATCTGATTTCTTAACACCAAGTCATTCTCTTCCAAGAAACCAGGGCAGCTCTTCCTCTTCCTAATATCCTGAACACCAGAAGATTCCATGCACAGGCACAGGGGATGGCTCCTGCAGTGCACATTCGTACAGTGATCCCTGTGTGCGCAGCCCCGCCTGCAAGGCCTCTATCATTGAATCTTCCATCACCACAGATGAAAGAAGCCTCACAATCACAACAATCCTCGGCCTCAGTCTCCATAAAAACAGTACAAGGAGAGCCTTCATCAGCGAGCTTAGATCTCAACAGGTTACAGTTATGAAAATCAAGGACAATATAATCGACTGGTTTTCAACCCATGATTATCATATTGTGCAAGTTTTTGATTGATGAATCTTTCTATAAAACCCTTTTTAATTTAATTTTCTTTGCAGCTATGAATCCATGATATTCTTTTCATGGGTCTTCTGAGATTATGAATACCCTTTTTCGGTTTTTCCCCCTTGGCGATTCAAGTTTACAAGTTTTCGAGTAGTTATTGTAAGAAAAGAGAGAACTAAAAAAAGAGGGGTAGTGGGTGGGGTGAGGCTTCTACTGTGTCCATTGATGATGATGATGAATGAGGAAACTGAAAAAGAGGAAACATTAATTGAAATCTGAAAACAGATGTGAGGGGAAAAATTGGAGGGAGTGGGCAGATGGGTGTTGCATTGAATGCGAGGCTCAAGAGCAAACAAATACAGTGATAAACCCGAGCGTTAAGTTGCGGTCAGATATTTAATGGTCTTGTCTTCTCCGTTAATGCTCCTTTAAGAAGGAGAAAGACCGGAGATGGGATGATTGAGAAGAGTAAGATTTCTATTGTATTCTTAATTTGCTCCCCTATTGTTTATTTTTTGTTCTCATCGATCGCTAATCAGCCAGTGTAGAAGTGGACACCGATCGACCTTCAATTTTGAAGGTTTGATTTTAGGGTTCATCTTCTCCAAATGGTTTAGGGTTTGATTTTCAGTTTCAAACCCTAAATCATTTGGAGAAGATGAGGGTATTTTGGTCATTTTAATTTTAAATTTTGGTGATTTTTTTATCAGAAGGGCATTTTGGTTATTAGATACCCTGAAACTAACATTTAACGTTCTAAATTAACAGGCAATGACCATAAAGTTTTGAAAGTAAGGAGGAATTTGCCATTAGAAAATTTGTGGGGAGGCATTTGGACAAATGAGTATTTTCAGGGGGCCATTTGACAAAAACCCAAAAAAAAAAGATATTAGGGACTTCATTAATAAGTCCAAGTCTAATTATTCAAAAGATCGAAGAATAGATGTACAGCTAATCATGCTCATGTCGTTGCTTGCTATGCTAGGAGAAATAAGTTTACTGGTTGTATACCCAATGATTCACCATTAGAACTTCAAAATTAGTAATCCAGTATTTTCATCTATGCATGAGAAGATCACAATATCTAAAGGCAAAGGTAAATGTAATGCAATAATCCCATCCAGGGAAAGTCACAATCTGTTATTTCAACCACCACAATGCATCAAAAAGAAAAACTACTCAGTCCTGCATATTAAAAAGAACATTCACTTTCTATTCAAAATTTCACAGGGGAGAGAGAGAGAGAGAGAGAGGACCCCTACTGAATTACTAGAACTATTCACATTACATTAATCGAAATGGTCAATTTAATCATTAAAAGAATTATTATAATTGCTTTCCTCTTGTAAGACTAAAATAAATTAAATAAACCACTTCAACCACAGTAATCCCCACCCATTCATAACATTATTTCCCTACCTACATTTAGAGTGGAGTACTAAAACCACATCCAAATAACCAGAGCCATCAAGAGTAAAATTTTGTCCCCTCAACATATACTATATATCTTTCAAGAAGGACCATGTCCCTTGTATGGTTGTCTACCTCTCCTTTTGTCCAAACACTTTCTCACTAAATCCATTTTTCTGGGAATATTTCTCCACATTATTATGCAGATTTTTTGTGTGGTGAGTAACTAAAATCAACAACTTGGCACCACAAAGTATTGCTTTCTTATTCCAAAACCAAGGTGAGGTGTGGAAGAAAGAAAGAAACTGGAAATGGTAGTTCCATGCAATATGTTATTAGCAATGAGCGACAGAAAGAAGACTTGTTGATGAGCTTGGCACCAAATTCAAATTCAAACCCACTTTGCTTGAAGAATTTAGAGAAATCTTCAAAACCCCAGGAAGAAAGGCAATAGATAACATTTCATACCCGTTGAATATCCCATTTTGTGTACATGAGAACTCTCTCTGTTTAGCTTATTCTTCACTTTCCCAAATTAAAAACTGTTAACTTCACACCAACACACAATGAAATCACCAAGTATTCAGGAAGAGACAGAAATCATTCAGGGAGGCACTAAGACAACGAAATCAGCAAGCATTCAAGAAAAATTAACACAAAAACCCTATAATCGACACCTTCAAAATAAACAAGCCCTAAAACCATACCTTCGAAGCATTCTTTTCAAGCTATAAGAAGAAAGCACCAAAAATGAACGAAGGACCAAATGATTCAGATCTTCAATGGTGTTAGGCCTGAAACAACAACAGATCTAGGGTGAGACCGAGATAGCTAGAGAGAAAGAGAGAGAGAGAGAGAGAGAGAGAGAGGAAGCTTACCGTCACTGTTTGCGAGTGAGAGATGTGCGGGAGAGTCTCGATCGGCAAATAATTGAAGGACAGTGACGATCGGGTAGAGCAGGGAAAGTGAACTTGAGTCGCGATATTTTGGAACCCAGTAGAATCCATTTTTTAGTCAAGATATAAATACCTGAGTCCCGAACCCTGGATTCATTTTAGAATTCGCCCCTTAGGGTGAATTCTAATGGATTCTAAAATTACATAATAAAATGGATTTTAGTGAATTCTTAGAATCCAATACGGAACCGTGTTCCGAGTAACCAAAGACGAAAAAAATGGCGGAATCCAGATCCTATCGAATCCGTCTCCGAAGAAACCCTCAACTAAACATGACCTAAGGCTTCTATCTTATGCTGAAGATCATCTTCTTACAAGCACATACAGAAAGCGAATATTAATTCTATATTGAATAGAATTCTAACATCTTTCACAAATACATGGCATTTGATATAGGGCTTTATGGTTTGAAGTATAAAATGTATCCCATCTTTCTTCTTGCACTTGATTATAAGAGCTGTTGGTTTTTTGCAAATCCCACCATTTCTTTAACTGTTACAATAAAAGTGTTAAGTATGACATGGGAGGGGGTTTTCTAAACGGACAGCTTGGTAAGAGATCTCCAAGTAGCACCTAAATATTATCTTTAGGCAAAATGTCTCTGAAAACATTGATAAGGATAAGCAACACGATCATGTCCATCCAACGGTTGAAAGTACGACCGTGCATCATTCATGGCCATGTATGGAAACTCTCCCCCTTATCTTTATGTATTGTAGTTCAAAATTTATGGATCTTCTTCTTCATGTCAACAGCTTTTGGTCTCATAAATTTCAGCCAAATTCCATTTTCTCATGTGGAGATGTAGTGGTTTTTAAAAATTGATTGAAGAATATTAGACTTTAGAGTTTTAAGGTAACTTTTGTTTAACCATTGAAAATTATTGGCGAGATTAGTGCAATAGAATCCTCCTCCGATATGGTAGGAAATCAGATAGAATCCTTCTCTGATGAGGCGCTTATATGTGTTAGCCACAATCACGGCTCAACAGCCAGTACCCACTGTGTACACGCTATTTGTGCTTATCTTATCAACTGTATAATGCTCTATTTAAAGATAATACACCCTCCTCAAGATGCTAAGTTAGGATGAGGGATTTCACCCATGGAGTAGGCTTCCAAACCTAGGAAGACCGAACTACCTTATCTTCTTCGTCTCTTTTATCTGTCTCTTCTCTTCCCTTTCTCTGTGTGAATGAATGATAATCAGAACATGGTATCAGATGGATCATTTGTAGATCATTCTCACTGAGATCGGTAGTTTCTTGCTGAGCCTATCTTTGTCGTTCAACAGCTAAGTTCCTCTATCTTTATTTCATGTTTTTTTTTTTTTTTTTTTTTTTTTTTGTCATAGATAGCTCTACTGCTTCATCTGAAACAAATAAGTCCTTCTTTGAAGGCAATAATTGTCTCACTTCTATCACTCTTACTGGCCGGAATTACCTTCCATGGGCTTGTGCTATAACGATCGCCCTTGGAGGTCGTTCAAAGTTGGGTTATGTTAATGGCAAAATCACAGCACCTGATCCAGAGGACCCCAAGTTTGCTGAATGAGAGAGTAATGATAATCTTGTAATGAACTAGCTATTCAACTCCATGGAATCCCAAGTATACAAAATATTTAAGTACTCTAAAACGTCTAAGGTACTATGGGATTCCCTGAAGGACATGTACGGACAAGCCTAGAATGCTTCTCGTGTTTTTGAGTTACAATAACAAATTTCTCATATGGAACAAGCCTCTGGACAATCATTCACAAATCATCTTGGCAATCTCAAAAGAAAATGGGATGAATTGAGGCAATATCATCCTCTTGCTACTACTGTTGAGGTCTATGCAGAACGTGAGGGACAAGATCGTATCTTCCAATTGTTATCAAGTTTGCGACTTGAATATGAAGATTTAAGGCGACAAATTCTCATGAGCAGCACCTTGGCCCCCCTTCTTGTCTGTCTGTACTATTATTTAGCGTGAGAAAACACGTCGGCATGTGATGAATTCCAATTCTAAAGCAAGAAATGATGTGCCTGAAAATTTTGTTCATTCCGCTAATCTTGGTCTCTCGCAAGGTACTTGCTCCTCTTCTTCCCGTGGGCGTGGTGGGAAGAAAGGTAGTGGTTCTTCTCGTTACCACCGTTATCATTGCACCCAAGATGGCCATATGAAGGATCGCTATTGGGCGCTCCACCCTCATCTTCGTCCTAACAAAGAAAAAGGACCTGAAACTAAAGTGGGAACCGAAGCCAATGCTGCCTCCCACACTGTGTCACGTGAACTGCAGACATCTCTTTGCCAACTGGCTATGCAGTTACAGAATTTATTAAAGACCAATAGTGGATCAATTGTTGATTCCACTCCTTCAGCTTCTGAATCTGGTAATGCCTTTGCCTTTACTACATTATCTAAAGATTTTTTTTATAATTGACTCTGGAGCTAGTCATCATATGTGCTACACTCCACATGCTTTAACTCAAGTAAATACTAACCCTGGCCACTCTCCTATTACTATGGCAAACGGTACTCATGTTTCGGTCCATGGCTTGGGTAAGATTAATTTGTTGTCTAAGGCTTCAGATGGTATATTGGTTCCTGCATTATCCTCTAATTTGTTATTTGTTAGCCAGTTAACCAAGGAATTAAACTGTGATGTTATTTTTTCGTCCAACAAGGTAACCTTTCAGGAGAGGGTTTGAAAGAAGAAGATTGGTGAAGGTCATTGTCAAAATGGATTATATGTCCTTGACTTTCCAGATACTGCTTTTGTTGCAAGAAAAACCAAAGATATGGAGGCAAAACTCTGGCATTGGCGATTGGGACATCCGTTCAACCGGGTGTTGCACATCTTACATCCTTCCTTTTCTCTTTCTGATAATAATTGTGAGACCTGTCATTATTCTAAACAACACCCGTCACCTTTTTCTCACAGTACGACTATTTCTACAAAGTTATTTGGTTTAATACACTGATGTTTGGGGGAGAGCTCCAATAGACTCTAAAAATGGTTTTAAGTATTTTATAATGTTTATTGATGATAAAACTCGTACTACATGGTTGTATTTGTTGATCTCAAAGAGTGAAGTATTATCTATTTTTCAAGAATTTTGTCATATGGTGTGAACTCAGTATAATGCCCATATTCAGGTCCTTCATACTGACAATGGAACTGAATACACCAATGGTCCCTTCCAGGCCTTTCTGAAAACCCATGGTATTCTCCACCAAACCTCTTGTGTTGGAACTCCCCAACAAAATGGGGTAGCTGAAAGGAAAAATCGCCACCTCCTTGAAGTGACTCGGGCGCTTCTGTTCCATGCCAATGCACCTAAGACTTACTGGTCTGATGCGGTGCTCACTAGCTGTTACTTGATCAACAGACTTCCTAGTAATGTTCTCAATTTTAAGATTCCCATGGAAGAACTTCGTCGCAAGGTCAATATTTCTCATCTCCGGGTCTTTGGCAGTGTGTATTATGTACACTTACAAACCAGGGGGAAATTGGACCCTCGTGCTCGTAAATGCATGTTTTTATGATACTTTTCCCTTAAAAAGGGTTATAAATGCTATGATCCCAGTGTTCGAAAGGTAATCATCTCCTATGATGTTCAATTTGATGAAAATTAATTGTTTTTTTCTGGCAGGGATTCAATTCAAAGGGAGAACAATGGTGATTATGACTATGAGGAATTTACCTCTCTACCTTTGCCTATTGCACTGGATCAACTTGATGATGCTATTGTTGGCAGTGGAAATATGGATTAGCCAGTTGATGAGAACACTCATGAGCCCATAGATGGGAACACTCATGAGGTCATCAATGAAAATGAGGAGGCTATATCAGCTGCTCCTGCTCCTGCCCCAATCATACCTGTTCGGAGGTCATCTTGGGTCTCATGACCATTTGTTAGTCTAAGTGATTTTTCAACCTATTATGCTGCTACTTATCCAATACAATCACACCTTTGGTATGACAATATAGCGCCTGAATTCAATGCTTTGCTAACCATGATTGATGCCTTTACAGAATCGAATAGCTTTGCTGAAGCTAAGACCTCGTCAGTATGGCTTGAGGCTATAAATGAAGAGTTCAAAGCTCTTGATAAAAATCATACATGGGACATAGTTTCTCTCCCTAAGGGAAAGCGCTCTGTAGGGTGTCAATGGGTCTATAAAATCAAGCATAAAAGTGAAGGGTCTATCGAAAGGTAGGCCAACTCAGTTGCCATAGGTTACACCCAAACTTATGGGGTTGACTATAAGGGAACGTTTGCCCATGTTGTTAAAATGAACATTGTTCGTGTTCTGTTATCTGTGGCTGTTAATTATAGTTAGTCATTATTCCAAATGGATGTTAAAAATGCGTTCCTACAATGAGATCTTGAAGAAGAAGTATACATGGATATTCCTTCTAGACATATCCTCGAAAATCAAGTTGGAAAAGTTTGTAAGCTCACTAAGACTATCTATGGCCTTAAACAATCACCACGTGTTTGGTACAGGAAGTTGAGTTCAGCCCTTATAACTGAAGGATTTAAAAAGGGAGAATTAGATTCTTCCTTGTTTATCAAGAGGAATGATAAAGGAATTGTTGTTGTTCTTGTTTATGTGGATGACATTGTCATCACAGGTAGTAACCTTCAAGAAATAGCTAAGCTCAAAGGGTATTTGACTGAAAAATTGTATATCAAGGATTTGGGGAGACTTCGCTATTTTCTTGGTATTGAAATCGCAAGATCTAGTAAAGGGTTGTTTATGTCCCAAAGAAAATATGACTTAGATTTGTTGGAAGAAACTGGGAAACTTGGAGCTAAACTAGTTGATTCCCCTATGGATTATAATAGTAAATTTGGCAGCAAGGATAACCCTTTGTCTGATCGTGGTCAGTTCCAAAGGTTAGTGGGACGGTTGATCTACTTGACTATTGATAGACCCGACATCACATATGCTGTCAGCTATGTAAGTCAATTTACATATTCTCCCACTGAGGGACACATGGATCTTGTCAATCGTATCTTACAATATCTGAAATCTTGTCATGGAAGAAAATTTACCACCGGTTTTTGCACATTTGTTGGGGGTAATCTGGTTACTTGGAGAAGTAAAAAACAAAGTGTTGTTGCTCGCTCAAGTACCGAAGCAGAATACAGAGCAATGACATCTACTACTAGTGAGCTGGTCTAGTTGAGATTGTTAATTCAAGAACTTGGCCTTGATGTTTCTCATGCTCCCATGAAGTTGTTTTGCGATAATTAGGCAGCCATACATATTGCTTCAAATCCAGTGTTCTATGAAAGAACCAAACACAGAAGTTAACTGTCACTTTGTTCGTGAAAAGGTTCAAGATAAAATCATTGAGACAACATATGTTTCAAGCAAGAATCAAACTGCAAATATGTTTACTAAAGCTCTATCCAGAGAGATCTTTCGCGACATGTTGTCCAAGTTGACCTTAGAAGATATCTTCGCCCCAACTTAGAGGGGGGAGTGTTGGCGACCTTAGTGCAATAGAATCCTCCTCCAATATGGTAGGAAATTAGATAAATTCCTTCTCTGATAAGGCGCTTATATGTGTTAGCCACAATCACAGCTCTGCAGCCTATACCCACCGTGTACACGCTATTTGTGCTTATCTTATCAACTGTGTAATGCTCTATTCAAAGCTAATGCACCCTCCTCAAGATGCTAAGTTGAGATGAGGGATTTCAACCGTAGAGTAGGCTTCCAAACCTAGGAAGACCGAACCACGTTATCTTCTTTGTAGCTTTTGTGTTTCTCTTCTCTTCCCTTTCTCTGTGTGAATGAATGATAATCAGAACAAAAATAAAAAGGTAATATTCCTAAGTTCAGGAGAGGGATAGGCATATTCTCAGTGTGTGGTAAACTAAAAGGCAGTATCAATGAGGGCACGGGACGAGGCATTATATAGGAGGAGCATATTAGTCATTTCAAAGGGGTTGGAAGACAAAGATAGACACAATGTGTAGCTTACAGTACACCGGTGGTGTATCCAACCTTTTCCCAATTCCTAATATGGTAGGCATTATAGTGAACTAAGATGGTACCCAAAACCTTGATCTGTGGTTAATCCAAAGTAGTGCTTCACATCCAATGAAACCTGAGATCCATGATCCCAAGTCCCTGGCCCATGAACTTCGACAAGGTCCTCTCAGATTGCCAAACAGCCCCTCCCCCAAAATGATAATTGCTTTCATTTCTTTAGGTGCTTCCTTCCCTTTCTCCCACCCCCCAACCTATTGATGGTTGGCCTCGTCGAGCTTCCTAAAGCTCTCCTTGTTTTCAGCAATTTGCGGAATGGTCCTTCCTATGAGTCTTGTTGCCACCCTTGACACAGTAGGAAGTATGGTGGCTAGATCTCGTTCTAGCACTCACGACCCTCGAATCCTCAATGTAACGAAAACCCTAATTCTGACTAAGAAGAAGAGAACAAACTGATTTGATTCAAAACTTCAAGATAATTTTATTTCGTTGAAACGACTCTTATATAAGAAGGTCGAATTACAAAAGAAAAGGAAACCTAAATATAAACTAGGAAACAAAATAATATAAAAATAAAATAAAATAAGAAACTAATATCCTGAAATCATGCACAAAACTATGGAGGCTGCGTACATCCCTTAGGGATACGAATTTAGCTTTGAAACGTCTTTCCATTACAAGCCAAAATTTGCATGATAATTACTATAATTTTTATAAATATTTTGTGTCCCTACAAACCGTGTATCAGTAAGACTAAAAACCAATATGTATTGGAACGATACAAGATTGATACTGATTGGCAATATAGGCCATGCCGAGAAGAGGAAGAGATGAAAAAACCCAACAATAACAAAAACAACAAAACGCTTAATTTAAAGGCTTTAAAATAAGTGATGACATCGAGTAGAGAACCCAAGCTAGTAAGGCAGCTGTCATTGTAGTCTTTGCAGGCATCTTTCCTCCATCCTTCCTCAAAACCATAGCTTCATAAATTGGCCAACAATTTACCACCACAAAACTAGATATGAACAACTGCACAAATACTTCCCCTAAGTTCCCATATCTAAAAACTCCTACTAGTCCCTTTAGAAATGAAATCAAGTTGATTATGGCAGCTGTTGTTAGTGGTACAAACAAGGGTGATGCAACTCCAAACTCGAAAATACCTTGCTCATATCGCTTGCTTTGTTCTTCGTCAATGACTTTGCTGGTCACATTGAATCCAAATGTAGAGATGCCAATTGATTTAAGAAAGTAAGCAAAGGATCCAAATAGGTAAGATGAGATTGCCCTTATCATCCACATTCTTTGATCGTTCCACCACCTTTGCATTGTTCCTCCTTCTAATAAGGAATCTAGTAGATCTTGTGCATAGGCTCCAAAGAAAGGGAACATATATAGATAGAACCAAGTGTTTGATACCTGTTCATTAGGTTTGTCATCCTCTTATCATGAAAATTCTTGATCAATATGTCTAAAATTATGGGAAAATTTGGTTGTAACTATAATTGGTGAAAAAAGTTTGTTAATTTTTTTTGGTGGGGCCTTTTAGTATAAAACACTTGCATTACATACCTCTGGAAACATGGAGACACCATTGATGAGAGAAAGCTGTGGAACAAAGGCATAGAATGTGACCGGAAAGAACCAAATGGGCAAAAATGAATAATAAGCATAGGAAAGGCCCATTAGTAAGCCCATCGATGGAATACCAAAGGTAATTGCGTTGTACTTGGAGAAGACCACCTCTAATAAGCCCACAGACCACCTCTTGACCTGGCCTAGCACATCACTGAGGCTGATGGGTACATCCCCAAGGAAGGCTGCTCTTTCAGGATTGCAAAACACTGATTTCCAGCCCTCACATTGCAGCTGATAACCCGTTAAGTAGTCCTCAACCAAGGATCCGTATCTGAACCCCATCTGCGCATTTTAGAAGAACAAACTCATTACCTTTAGATTGTGAGATCCACATGTCATGGACGGTGTGAGATTTAAGGAGAAAATACCCATGTGGGGAGAGGATCCTAACTCGAATAACCATACCTTCATGCCCCAATTGGTTTGATTCTCGTAGTTGCAACTTGCCACATGGTGAGCCAATGTTAAAACTGTTTCAGACCGAACCGGCTTGTTCACGACATGATCCGGGTGTAATTCTTGGATCTCAGGGGATAATAGCGATGATGGCGGTCCAAAAAAAGATCGTCGATGGAAAAAACATCCTGTGCCAGCATAATTAGGACCGGCTAGCCCATCCATTCCTTGTGGATTAATTTGGAAGAAACGCTTTATTTCACCAACGTAGATATCATGCTTGTTGATCCCAACGAAGAGCTGGGGGAATTGAACATAAGCTAGTTTTGACCTGAGTCCAGAATCCGAGAGTTAGCATAGCACCCGAAGAGGAGTTTTCGGATCATTTGAGTACATATCACAGTCTAAGGTTAGAATAACTGGTGCATTTGTCATGGCAGCTGACACACGAAGCTTCAACACACACAGTAATTAGTAATTAAAATGAAGGAAGAAAGTTCTCCATTGGGGAGCGTATTGCCCATGCTCAGATACAGAGGGTGAAATGACCACCCTGGCCCCCAAGAAAGGCAGAAATCCAACCCTCCATAATGCCAATGTGAACGCTCTCATTGGCCCTGCACGCATAGTGCTATGCTCCCCCACAGAGAACACTGACCCTAAAATAATGAATTATAAATATTTCCTTTCATGCCAAGGTTCTGAGAGTTCAGATCTGTCCCTAAAATAATGAATTATAAATATTTCCTCCATGGGGTGTGGGACCCCGCCTCTAGGGTGTGGGACCCACACCCCATGGAGGGGTCAAATCTGTCCCCCCCCCCCTTCCCCATGTGGGTAGCTGATCCGGATTCAGGTTCTAATTCGGGTTTGGTCTGGGTAGAGCTATCCCAACCGACCTGAACCAATCCTGACGTCCTACAAATTTTGATTATGAAGATAAAAAAGGATATCCATTAAAAGTTGCTTACAAGGGCATTTAGGGCACCAGCTTTAAAATGGTGTGGAGAGGCCTTGCTCTTCTGTCTGGAAACATAAACAAGGTTTGGCATTTCATGGCCCGTGATGTCCTTTTCTCTTCCATTCTCCATCAAAACCTGCATTTGAATTGTCAAGTAAGAACCTAATAATTAAGCTTGCATTTACCACTGACCCCACAACATAGGATCCCTCTAAGACGAACCTGAATCACTGTCGGATGATCATGACGGGTAAATCCAGCCGTCCATTTGTCGAAGGTGTCACGCTCAGGTACACTGGCAATGTACTCATTCGGAACACGCCCTCTATCCATTGCACTCTCAACCTTAGCTTTCATGGTTTCATATATCATCTGCAACATTTTGTAACAACAAAGAAGCAATAATTCAATAACTATAAATACAGTAAGTAATACACCATAAATTTTAGTTATATTGTATTATATAGTTAGGAAATTCTTTTCCTTTGGTAAGAAGTTTAACAAGTTTATGATAGATTGAAATGAAGAATTCAAATGCAGTCCATTTGGGAAAAAAACAAAGGACAATTAGAAGAAGGTGTCAAGTTCTAAGTACACCTACTGCTCGAGATGACATTACATTCTAATCTTTTTAATTCATTGAAAAAAGGAAAAGAAAAACTGTGACAAACTTAGAATACCCCTTACAAAAACAAAAAAGGTTAAGAATTCCCATGACATCAATGTAGGACATCACACTAATAGGCATTTGGGAACAGGGTTTTAGTAATCGATATCGGGCTTAGCTGATACCGATACCAATTTGGATCGTGGATCTTTTTCTTAAAAATGAGGAAGGGAAGTTTTCATGTATAGATGCATGAGAGGGGTGAAGATTAAGATGCGTTGATTGGGAGTTCGAGTCCTCTGCACGTACCAACAGGTGAACGTTCATTTGAGAGCCAACCACCTGTCCTAGTTTTGCCATTTACAAGGGGAGGAGAGGTTTCTATGGAAACAAAATTAAAATGTAATTGACTCGAAGATGTATGTTCGCCTATTGGTACGTACAAATGATCCATTCTCTTGATTGGTGGGTGGTTGTCTTTGCGACTCCTTTATTGTGAGAAGAGGGACAAGACCACGCACATAACCTTTTGCAAAAAAAATAAATATTTTCTATTTCTTTGGCGTTTGGGTCGATTTTGTTTTTCATTAAAGGCATATGTGGCATAATGGACAATGTGTTGGGCCTAGCGCAACATTGGCACCACCATCATGGGCCGGGTTCTGTGAGCCATATGGAATGTTGATGTGGTCATCTATAAGAGCCGGATAAAGAAGGGTTCCCCTTATTAGAGACTCTTAGATTTGTGGAGAACCGGAAAATTATGCTCTCATTGTTTACAAATGGATGAAATAAAATTGATCCTTTGTGTGGGACCAAGGTTTTTGTAATTGGTATCGATCTCGATCGATATTGATTCGGATCAATTTCTTTTACCTCTGTCTATACTGATCCAATGATACGAGATCAATTAAAAATTATATCAGTCTCCACTCTCCTCCAATATTGATACGAATCAACCGATCTGATTGATCCGATTCTGATAACTCAAACCAACCTACTTGAATCTCAGGTTTAACCACACAATTTGGATCGTCTATGGTGCAGCTGCCCGTAGCGGTCTGTACGGTATAGAATGGGTTGCCCATGTAATGATCGCATTACCCTTGCTCAAGTAAGGTGTTTGGGTAAGGGTACGACGGTCTTTGCATGTGCGGCTCAGTCTGCACCCCTCAAACCGCTACAGGCAGCGCACTGTAGAGGATCTGGATCCTTGACCACAAGAGATATGTTTTTGATGAGAAGAACTTTTTCGACCGTTTACCAAAAAAAAAAAAAAAAACTTTTTCGGCTCTTTTCCAGGAACTAATAATAAGTAAACTAAGAATTCTCTCCATTCCCAATGATATATGCTTTTGTCAGAGACAGCGACTAAGCGTAATACGTCCAAGATTCAACGCATACTCAAATAAGGAGTTTGAGTTATAAAGGGTATAGCCAAGAGATGGGAAGCACAAGCAAAAGCATCTCTCCCTTATCCTCTCCTCCTCCTCCCCCTCTTCACACTCTTGAGCCCTTTTGTCGCACGTATTTAAACTGTGCATTTGCCTTACTCTACATGTGTGTGGATTCAGATCCTCTACTGCCAAGCTACCCGGCAGGACCGTGCTGCCTAGACACGGCGAGACGTGCGACGATTGCCTCACCCCTGCCCGAGCATCTTGCCCGAGCATCTTGCCCGAGTGGGGGTAAGATGGTCATTGCATGCCTTACCATGTCTAGGCAGCATGGTCTTGCTGGGCAGCTAGGCAGTGCAGGATCCAAATTGCTCTTCTATCACCATTCACTCAAACTCCTCCAGTACTCCACCTCCTTCATCACCTTCTGCTTCTCCCTCACCTTTTTCTTTGTGATGTCGTTCTCGCCTTCATGTAGTTCACCACTCAATCCTTTCGGATGCATCCAGTCCACCGCCGGGAGTTCTTCGAAAACCTCCTTCACTTTGTGAAGAAAAGTGTTTTTCCGACGTTGGACATATTTATATGTACAACTGACCCATACAAAGAACCACCAATAAACATAGTTAACACTGTTCTATCTGTTATGGCTTATGATTACCCGGTGGAGAAAACATTGTCATAAATTATTTAACACCTTAAGTGATAAGAAATTCTCTCTAATATATAATATCTTTGTATATAATTTATACAAATATTTTGTTTCTGTCAACCCGTCAAAATGGAATCAAATCATACTAAATGACAAAAAAATAATATTATAAATTATTTAACATTTTAAATGATAAGAAAGTCTCTAATATATAAATATCATTGTATATAATTTATACTTTATACAAATATTCTGTTTGTATCAGCCAATCAAAATAGAATCAAACCATATTGAAGGAATTGGAGCGGACAGCGAATTAGAGGTGATAATTATTCAACATAGCCTATGAGTGGAGGAAAACTTTGTCATAAATTATTTAACACCTTAAGTGATAAGAAAATCTCTCTAATATATAATATCTTTGTATATAATTTATAATTTATACAAATATTCTGTTTCTGTCAACCCATCAAAATGAAATCAAACCATACTAAATGACAAAAAAATAATATTATAAATTATTTAACACTTTAAATAATAAGAAAATATCTTTGTATATAATTTATACAAATATTCTATTTCTGTCAGCCACCCAAAATGGAATAAAACCATATTAAATATTGAAAAAATACAAATAGTCGTCCTAAACCCATTATAATATGCAAGTTCAATTTAAATTGAAGAGAAAGTGGTAAAGAGAAACACATCAACGAGATCCAATAAAATAGTATCATACATAGAAGGACAAAGAGGGCATTATATGTTTAAAATTAACATAGAGTTAGACAAAAAAATGCTAGTGTATCCTACTCCAACGGTTCAAAAAACCTTTTTTTTCCCTTAATTCTTCATGTGTCTAAAGATTTGTGAGAAGGTTATCAAAACAAAAGGAAAAAAGAAAAAAACCAATTAACAAAAAAGGACAATCTGTTCAGTCAAAAATTTCCAACTTAAAATAGTTAAAAATAAGGGAAAACTACGTTTACCACCTCTGTAGTTTGAAAAAATTACATTGATCCCCCTTAAAATTACCCCTACCCCTTTCAAAGGGGAGGTGGATGTAATTTTGAGGAGGATCGGTGTAAAATTTTCAATTGCAGGGGTTTTTTTGTAATTTTCCCTCAAAATAAACAAAGATATATATAGCAATCAATTCAAACTTGACAATATAAAACATACACATGTGAATTGAACAACCTTGAACAGAAAGATTTCATTGATAAGCTTTTTAATTAAAGAGACTTTTAATAAGAAAATTGTGTTTCACAAGATAATTAAATTAAGAGTAAACTTCATGTAAACCCCCTGAACAGAAAGATATATATAGCAATTAAAATTGACAATATAAAACATACACATGTGAATTCAACAACCCTCAACAAAAAGATTTCATTGATACACTTTTAATTAAAGAGACTTTTAATAAGAAAATTGTGTTTCACAAGATAATTAAATTAAGAGTAAACTTCTTGTAAACCCCTTGAACAGAAACATATATAAAGCAATTAAAATTGACAATATAAAACATACACATGTGAATTCAAAAACCCTCAACAAAAAAATTTCATTGATACGCTTTTTAATTAAAGAGACTTTTAATAAGAAAATTGTGTTTCGCAAGATAATTAAATCAAGAGTAAACTTTTTGTAAACCCCCTGAACAGAAAGATATATATAGCAATCAAAGTTGACAATATAAAACATAAACATGAGAATTCAACAACCCTCAACAAAAAGATTTCATTGATACGCTTTTTAATTAAAGAGATTTTTAATAAGAAAATTGTGTTTCACAAGATAATTAAATTTTTTTTTTTGGTAAACCACAAGATAATTAAATTAAGAGTAAACTTCTTGGAAACCCCCTGAGCAGAAAGATATATATAGCAATCAAAGTTGACAATATAAAACATAAACATGTGAATTCAACAACCCTCAATAGAAAGATTTCATTGATACGCTTTTTAATTAAAGAGACTTTTAATAAGAAAATTGTGTTTCACAAGATAATTAAATTAAGAGTAAACGTCTTGTAAACCCCCTGAGGTTTGTTCACCTATCATGTAACCTCTAAATTATTTAAAACCTTACTTGCAGACCCAGATAATGGACGGACTACCCGTTTCGTTAGAGTCAACTAGTTAAATGATATGCCAGCAGACCATAAATCACTAAATGACAAAAATACCCTTATCACCGTTGAGGGTATACCTTTTCCTCTTTACTTTTCTTTATCCTCTGCTAGCACCGGTATACCATTTCCTTTCTCAGATTTCTCTGCTACAGAGAGATTCAGAGAAGGAGAAAGAGAAAAAAAAATTGGTTTTAGAAATTTCGGGTGTTCTTGTCGATGATTGTGAGCTAATGAAAAGGGGTTTGAAGCCAAGATTCATTCGCCAGAACCGAACGGAAGAGTTCATCGATTTGGAATCCAACACTCGTTTGATTTGAACTTCGGGTGTGAGAACCCCTTTCCCTGGGTGAATCGGACACTAGGTTCCCCAGCCCCATTCGGCTTCCCCATCGTGAGCAGTAAGCCAGAAATCCCTTCGCACTCAGAGAGAGAGAGTTAAGACGAAATGTTGAAAGTAGAGAACTTTACTTACCTTTACTTTTAATTCTCTTGAGAATTCATGGAGTCTCAATCATGAGAGAGAGAGAGAGAGAGAGAGATGAAAACATGGGATGTCATCCCCCATGACTTTTCTCTTTTGCAATCAATCTCTCTCTCCAGTGTCAGGGTCGTAGACATGAAGGTGACCCCTCTTTCAAGAAAGAAAAAAAATATTGAGCTTCGGTGATGTATGGTTCCAAAGACATACAAACACAGTAAGCGATGAGTTTCAAAATTTGTTCTATCATTATGACTTTGTGTTCATCAAGACCATTCCATGAATGAAACGGATTTCATTTTCAGGTAAAAATCAGATCTGACTCTTGTAACGCCAAGCTCTGTTGCAGGTTTCCCGATTGAGATCCCAGCTTGCTGTTTGCAAGAACTACTACCTGGGTTTAATAGGGCTTGGGATTGCGACTATGCATCTGAAATTTCAGGCCAAACAGAGACCTGTCGTGGGAGTTCTCTCGATCTGAGTTGTTCTCCTTTTCGCTGGGTGTTGTTCGTGACTGAAGGTTGAAGAAGAAAGTCTCTTTCCTCGATTCTTAACCCCTTTACTTTATTCTTTAGTTTTCCCATTATGCCCTCTCCTTTGATTCTTAGCCTTTCATTAAAAAAAGGTAGAATTGTCTTTTAAAATAGCCTTTGTACTTTATTAAAGATGTACGAAGGCTATTTTGGTCTTTTAATTTGTTAAACTAACACCTAACTAACACCATGACGTTTATGGGTCTGTAAGTAAAGTTTTAAAAATCTTGGGATCTACATGAAATGTCAACAAACCTCAAGGGGTCTACAAGAAATTTACTCTTAAATTAATTAATTGTAAGGGTGAGTTTTGTCAATAATTTTGTTACCTTCATCTTCGCAGTCTCAGTGCAACTGTGGGTGGACCTAAAATAAGCATCAGGGCACCTCTCCTCTATCCTGTGCTCCCTACAGAAAGGCAACCAGTGGCTCGCGAACTTGGCAGCTTCCATGAAAGCAAACAGTGTCAGCTCTGAACCTCCATCATCTGAAACGTAAATTGAGAGTTTCTCCACCAGGTAATCATAAGCCATCACCGATAGAGCAGTGTTAACTACGTTTATTGGGGGTTCTTTGTATGGGTCAGCTGTACATATAAATATGTCCAACGCCGGAAAATCACTTTTCTTCATAAAACGAAGGAGGTTTTCCGGGAACTCCTGGCGGCGGGTTGGACGCATCCGGAAGGATTGAGTGGTGAACCACATAAAGGCAAGGACGGCATCAGAGAGAAGAAAGGTGAGGGAGAAGCAGAAGGTGATGAAGGAGGTGGAGTGGAGGAGTTTGAGTGAATGGTGATAGAAGAGTGTGGTTATGGCACACGTGTAGAGTAATGCAAATGCACGGTTTAAATACGTGCGACGAAAGGTCTGAAGAGTGTGAAGAGGAGGAGGAGGAGGAGCAGGAGAGGATAAGGGAGAGGAGCTTTTGCTTGTGCTTCCCATCTCTTGGCTATACCCTTCGTAACTCAAACTCCTTATTTATATGGATTTTTGTTTGACACACGTGTGTGTTGTGTGGATCTATTCATGTTGAACTGTTGCACACGTGTGAGAAGGGACCTATCCCAACTTGAGAGGATCTTGGTTCAGTTTCCTTTTAATATAGAAAAGTCTTGAAGAGACTGAAAAAGGATATATAGGTTTGAACAGTAAGTCAGGGAGTTCGATTCGATCTGATTGTGGAAAGTGATAAAGAAGGATGTGTTGGTTCTTTTTCGAAACCAATGGATTGATAAAAGGATCTTGCTGGTTCTGTTTGCCAAATTTCAAGGTTTTAATATAAGAGATGCCATTGAGTAAAGAATCCAAGCTAGTAAGGAAAATGTCACTATAGTCTTTGCGGACATCTTTCCTCCATCCTTTCTCAAAGCTATATAGCTTTATAAATTGGCTAGCAATTTACCATCACAAAACTAGATATGAACAACTGCACAAATACTTCCCCTAAGTTTCCATCTTTGAAAACTCCTGCTAATCCCTTTAGAAATGAGCTCAAGTTGATTATGGCAGTTGTTGTAAGTGGTACAAACAATGGTGATGCAACTTCGAACTCAAAAATACCTTGCTCATATCGCTTACTTTGTTTTTCATGGATCACTTTGCTGGTCACATTGAATCCAATTGTAGAGATGCCAATTGATTTAAGAAAGTAATCTATGGATCCCAATAGGTAAGGTGAGATTGCCCTTATCATCCACATTCTTTGATTGTTCCACCACTTTTGAATTGTTCCTCCTGTTAGTAAGAAATCTTGTAGATCTTGTGCATAGGCTACCAAGAAAAGGAACATGTACAGATAGAACCATGAGTGTGATAACTGTTCATCAGGTTCTCATTCTCTTTAGAGTGTATCATAAAAATTCTTGGCCTATATGTTTTCACTATATATATATATATATATTGGTAAGACTTATTTAGATAATTAAGCTAATAAAATTATGGGAAAATCTTGTAAGATGTGACCAAGGTTACTGGAAATAAATTCATAACCTTACTTTTTTTGCCATTCTAGTATAACGCTTTTGTTTTTCAATGAGTAAATCTTGTCATTTCACAATCGTACGAAAAAATGTGCAACTATTAATAACGACATAAATCATAAATCACTTTAAAATTATTTTGAAAATCATTTTTTACCCCTACTAATTAAATAAGTTTTGGGAATAAATAACGGGCAATCAAAAGTAGGTTACAACTTCTCACTTCACCATTTTGGTGACAACAAGATTAACCCTAAAATTAAATACTCTTTTTTTTAATTCAGCACATCCATACCTGTAAGGGTGGGCATCAACCCGGTTGGGCCCTTAACTTATCAATCCAGCCTTTTCCTTGGCTACCTTCTCTTTTTGTTTATATTGTTTATATGGTAGGCAAGGATTTGATTAGCTTAGACTAAGGGAATCTTATTCCCAATTAGCATAGATAAAGGAGACAATCTCCCCCCCCCCCCCAATAGCTTAGCCAAAGGAGAAATTCTCTCCAATATCTTTGTACAAATATTCCTTCTATCATTACATTCCAATCACTGGATTTTGAATATCAAATTCAAATTTTACAAAAATATTCTTGCATATTTTGTTATGGTAGTGGTGAAGGTGTTAATTGGTGGAAATTCTTGGGGTACTACTTCCCCCCCACCTCCTCCTTTTCCTATTTACTTTCTTTTTATCTAGGGTCTTATATCTTTGAATTTTTGGTTCCTTCTTCCATTATAATAAAAACTTTTATTATTGTTACTAATTCAAATTTAAAAAAATAAAAATAAAAAGAACCCAGACAAGTGATACTTGACTCTCCACCATAAATAATGCAGTTTTACATATTGATACTATAGACCATGCCTACATATACAATAGGAGAAGAAGAAGAGATGAGTACACCCAATTGCAGCAAATTAAAATGCCAAATTTCAAGGTTTTAATATAAGAGATGCCATTGAGTAAAGAATCCATGCTAGTAAGGCAGACGTCACTATAGTCTTTGCAGGCATCTTTCCTCCATCCTTTCTCAAAGCTATAGCTTCATAAATTGGCCAGCAATTTACCACCACAAAACTAGATATGAACAACTGCACAAATACTTCCCCTAAGTTTCCATCTTTGAAAAATCCTGCCTTTCCCTTTAGAAATGAGATCAAGTTTATTATGGCAGCTGTTGTTAGTGGTACAAACAATGGTGATGCAACTCCGAACTCGAAAATACCTTGCTCATATGGCTTACTTTGTTCTTCGTGGATCACTTTGCTGGTCACATTGAATCCAAATGTAGAGATGCCAATTGATTTAAGAAAGTAATCTATGGATCCCAATAGGTAAGGTGAGATTGCCCTTATCATCCACATTCTTTGATTGTTCCACCACTTTTGGATTGTTCCTCCTGCTAGTAAGAAATCTAGTAGATCTTGTGCATAGGCTACCAAGAAAAAGAACATGTACAGATAGAACCATGAGTCTGATAACTGTTCATCAGGTTCTCATTCTCTTTAGAGTTTATCATAAAAATTCTTGGCCTATATGTTTTCACTATATCTATATATATATATTGGTAAGACTTATTTATATAATTAAGCTAATAAAATTATGGGAAAATCTTGTAAGATGTGACCAAGGTTACTGGAAATAAAGTCGTAACCTTATTTTTTTGCCATTTTAGTATAACGTTTTTTTTTGCAATGAGTAAATCTTGTCATTTCACATTCGTACTAAAAAATGGGCAACTTTTAATAACGACATAAATCATAAATCACTTTAAAATTATTTTGAAAATCATTTTTTACCCCTACTAATTAAATAAGTTTTGAGAATAAGTAACGGGCAATCAAAAGTAGGTTACAACTTCTCACTTCACCATTTTGGTGACAACAAGATTAACCCTAAAATTATATACTCTTTTTTTTAACTCAGCACATTCATACCTGTAAGGGTGGGCATCAATCCGGTTGGGCCCTTAACTTGTCAATCCAGCCCTTTCCTTGGCTACCTTCTCTTTTTGTTTATATTATTTATATGGTAGGCAAAAATTTGATTAGCTTAGACTAAGGGAATCTTATTCCCAATTAGCATAGATAAAGGAGACAATCTCTCCCCCAATAGCTTAGTCAAAGGAGAAATTCTCTCCAATATCTTTGTACAAATATTCCTTCTATCAATACATTCCAATCACTGGATTTTGAATATCAAATTCAAATTTTACAAAAATGTTCTCACATATGTTCTTATGGTAGTGGTGAGGATGTTAATTGGTGGAAATTCTTGGGGTACTACTTCCCCCCCCCCTCCTCCTTTTCCTATTTTCTTTCTTTTTATCTAGGGTCTTAAATCTTTGAATTTTTGGTTCCTTCTTCCATTATAATAAAAACTTTTATTATTGTTACTAATTCAAATTTAAAAAAATAAAAATAACCCAGACAAGTGATACTTGACTCTCCACCATAAATAATGCAGTTTTACATATTGATACTATAGACCATGCCTACATATACAATAGGAGAAGAAGAAGAGATGAGTACACCCAACTGCAGCAAATTAAAATGCCAAATTTCAAGGTTTTAATATAAGAGATGCCATTGAGTAAAGAATCCATGCTAGTAAGGCAGACGTCACTATAGTCTTTGCAGGCATCTTTCCTCCATCCTTTCTCAAAGCTATAGCTTCATAAATTGGCCAGCAATTTACCACCACAAAACTAGATATGAACAACTGCATAAATACTTCCCCTAAGTTTCCATCTTTGAAAAATCCTGCTTTTCCCTTTAGAAATGAGATCAAGTTGATCATGGCAGCTGTTGTTGGTGGTACAAACAATGGTGATGCAACTCCGAACTCGAAAATACCTTGCTCATATCGCTTACTTTGTTCTTCGTGGATCACATTGCTGGTCACATTGATTCCAAATGTAGAGATGCCAATTGATTTAAGAAAGTAATCTATGGATCCCAATAGGTAAGGTGAGATTGCTCTTATCATCCATATTCTTTTATTGTTCCACCACTTTAGGATTGTTCCTCCTGCTAGTGAGAAATCTAGCAGATCTTGTGCATAGGCTCCCAAGAAAAGGAACATGTACAAATAGAACCATGAGTCTGATATCTGTTCATCAGGTTCTCATGGTAGCTGACACGCAAAGCTTCAACACACATAGGAATTAGTAATTAAAATGAATTATAATTGTTTTTTTTTTAAATTGGTAATATTAGCTGTCTCCTACTCTCCTTAGCATGGTTCGTAAATCGTAGTCCCGAAAAGCCCTATCTATGAGGTGTACGACAGTCTAGCCGGACTCCACTCGATGATCCAAGGAGCTTTGTAATCCCCCAACCAGGTGCTCTACACCTAACTGCCCATAGCAGCTTGTCCGACGTGACAGGGCTGCGTGCATAATGACCGCCTTGTCCCCGCTCGGGCAAGGCCCTGGGCAGGGGTTAAGACGATCATTGCGCACGCGGCCCAGTCTACATCTCAAAGGCTGCTACGGACAGCTGGGCCGTAGATGATCTGCATTGTATAAGTAAACTCTAAGTAAGGATTCTCTCCATTCCCCATTCCCCATTCCCCAATGAGATATGCTTTTGTCAGAGACGGCGACTGAAGCTTAATAGTCTAATATCTCCAAGATTCAATCCATGCTGATAGCCTGATACTAATCTTGTAATGCGTAAATGACAGAATTTGCCACTTGAAAAAAAAAACAATTAAAGTGTCATATAAAATGACCAAAAAAAAAAAAAATTAATGCTATAAATTATTTATCACTACAAAGCTATCAATAAGAAAATATATTTAGGCTAAAGTGTCGTGGTGCGTGCGTAAGAAAAGCATTGCAGAACGTTGTTTGATTTTAACCGTCCATTTAAGCAATTAAAATCTCAACCGTTGGACTTTTTTTATCTCAATTAACCGAGACTTCTTGTTACCGGTATGCCTTCTTTCCCGCTAACCTCTACAAAACCCTGTGACAATCTCTGCAAACCCTTGAAACCACAAAATCAAACCGGATTTGTAACTTCATGTACTCGTAAGAAACCATTGAGCAATTGCAACTTGGATCATGAGTTTTCAAAAGACATCATTGATGTTACAATTGTTGAGATGGCCAAGAAGATCATAGTTTCATTTCTGGAAGCCGCAGCTACAGGAGATTAAGATATGATCTCGCAAGTCTTCTTCAAGAAATTGGCTAAGGTTCTGACTTTTACTGGTTTTAACATGGATGAAAGTCTCATGCCAATAATTTATTTGGTTAGATACAAAGACCCAAGCTTTGAGAATAAAATGCATCTCAAGTCTCTCATTGTTAAGGAACAAAATGGATATTACTCAAAGGCTGAAGCTTCAGAATAGACTTGGAAATTGGAACGTCCCAATCCTTGCTATGATCATGATTAGAAACACACACCCATCATAAATAGACATGGGACCCATCATCTTCTTCTTTGTGCTTTGGCTTACTGTTTCCGTTCTCGTTAGTTCAGTAGTCACCGCAGATGGCCGAAGATACAGTGGACAGCTTGCAACCTATTCCAATGCTGTCGGACGGAGTTCGGTGTTCGGTACATGCTATTGATTTTTCAGAAAGGGGACTCTCACCCGCTGTCTCTAAGGATTTTGACCTTTACAAGCTTATGCCTTCCACCACATGCGTTGCCTCCTTTGACGATAGCAACATCGTTTTCAATCCCTCACTCCATCCCTTCTCTTGACAGCAAGAACTTCAAAGCATTTCTGGAACCTCTTACAATTCCACCCATAACTCCAATCTGGGCAGGGAAGCAATGTTGATGGGTGGTTTACATACAGTAAAACAAAAACTGAATCCGTATCACCGTAATAGCAAGTAACCATTGATTTCTATTCATATTCATTGGATGGTCGAGATTAATCTTATTCTAGATGTACGGTTATTATTAAAAAGATCGCAGAATGCACGTTCTGCTACCACTCACCCATATATTTAATATTATTTATAATTTATGCAAATATTCGATTTCTGTTAGCCCGTCAAAATGGAAACAAATTCCATTAAACACATAATATTTTTGTATATAATTTATGGGAGGGTTTTCAGAAGGAATGAGGGGTTAGAAAATGATATCATATGGCTCACATGGTCAGAATAAGAGAGAAGGATATAAAAGAATCCAAAGAAGGGCAATGTACCAATCTTTCTTCGTATATAATTTATAGAAAGTAGTTTTTTGTCCGAGAGTGTGGCTTATGTCAGTAGTCCCATGTGTCTATCTCTGTCCTTCAGAGATAGACTCATGGGACTGGCGTAGGCCACAGTTCCAGGACAAACTGATAGAGTTCTTTTTCCCACATCTTATACAGAGAAAATGTTCTCTGCACCGGGGATGGTTGCCCAACCCCCTAAATGGCTGGAATGACTGCCCCACCCCCCAATGTGTCTGGGTGCAACTTGTGCCCCGTACACGACGATGCAGGAAACATCACCCTTTTATACAAATATTCTATTTCTGTTAGCCCAAAATGGACTCAAACCACATTAAATATTAAAAAAAAGTAAAATGGTAATCGTGAACCTATTCTAATATGCAACTTCCATTGAAATTTAAGGAGCACACGTCGATATAGTTTTTTTATTATTTCATTTTTTTAGTTTTTAATTCTTCAAATGTAAGATTTCTTCATAGAGGCCCTAAACCCCAGAAAAATACAAAAAAAATAAAATAAAATAAAATAAAGGGAAAGAGATTGCTATCTGGTTGTGTGCAACACGACCCCTGTGTCTAGACACAAGCCTGCATGAAATAACTGTCGTGTCCTTTAAGATTTTCACCTTTCCATGGAGGTGCAATTGTTATTTCATGAGGTCCTATGTCTGGGTGCCAAGTGCAGTAGCCGTGCACGACACACGACTATATAGCAGTTTTTCTCAAAAAAAAATAAAAGAAAAGAAAAAAAAATAACAAAATAGGACAATCCGTCTAGTCAAAATATTCAATCAACTTAAAAATTAAAACATTTAAAAAAATAAACAAAGATAGCAATCAAAATTGGCTTGATATTTAATAAAATAGACAATACAAAACATACCCATGTGAATTGTCAAGCTTTGTAATTAAAAGAGCCATTTAACCTTTCAAGCTTTGTAATTAAAGAGCCCTTTAACCTTTCATAAATTAATGGGTAAAGTACACGTACCCCCTATAATGCACCCAATATTTCTTGTACCCCCTAAGCGGCTCAATATGCATCATAGGGGGTACGTGTACTTTACCCTAAATTAATTGCGATGACACTTACTGCTCCAGTATATTGATCTAATTAAGATCTTTGCAGTTTTAGTGTTCTACCACTGATTGCCTTGGTTGTAATAAGGAAATTGTGTCTTCTCCAAGTTATGGTATTCAGAGTAAACCAATTAAGCTTCAATATATCACTGAGACCCTTGAAGGTGAGATATTGGAGGAAACCAAACCATGATCATAACATACTTCAGGAAATTAATTAAATGGTCTAGTTTCCCCCAATTCTCACATTCAAGTCCCTTCCCTCCAATTCTCACATTCAAGTCCCTGCACTTCCTAGGACACCCTTGTGGGTGAGACACAGAGAAACGAAACTGAATAGTGCTTCCAAGAAGGCAACAAGAACATCTATTTATGGATAGCTTTAGCTTTCTGTGCTGGTCCTGCTGGAAAGCAAATATTCTTTAAAACGGTTATACCATGTGAAGGGCATTGCCATTTCCCACAACTAATAAGTTGTTTTCTTACCCAAAATGTCCTCTTCACATGGGATCCGAATCTTTATCCCCTCCAATTCCTCATATGGAGGCGGAAATGACCACTTTATCCCCTGTCCGAAAACACTACCCATTGTGGGGTCCACTCCCCCCTGTTAGAGGAATTGGAGGTGCCCACGAATTGGAGGTGATAATTATTCCATACTAGCTAGAGAGGTTCAGATTGGAAATCAATAATGCACTTATCATACTTTTGCTATGCTCCGTGAGTAGGAGTTACATACTTACACCTAAAAGTGTTTAAGTATGACATGGGAGAGGGCGTTCTAAACGGACAGCTTGGAAAGAGATCTCCAAGCAGCACCTGAATATTATCTTTAGGCAAAATGTCTCTGAAAACATTGGATAAGGATGAGCGACACGATCATGTCCATATAATGGTTGAAAGTACGACCGTGCACCATTCACGGCCATGTACAGAAACTCTCCCCTTATCTTTATGTATTGTAATTCAAAATTTATGGATCTTCTTCTTCTTCATGTTAACAACTTTTGGTCTCATAAATTTCAGCCAAATTTCATTTTCTCATGTGGAGATTTAGTGCTTTTTAAAAATTGATTGAAGAATATTAAACTTTAGTAGTTTTAAGGTAACTTTTGTTTAACCATTGAAAATGAAAAGGTAAAATTCCTAAGTTTAGGAGAGGGATAGGTAAACTGTCCAAGTGGGGTAAACTAACAAGCGGAATCAATGAGGCACGAGATAGGGCATTATATAGGAGGGGCATATTAGTCATTTCAAAGAAGGAAAGAGATAGATAGACACAATGGGTAGCTTACAGTACATCGGTGGTGTATCCAACCTTTTCCCAATTCCTAATATGGTAGGAATTATAGTGGACCAAGATGGTACCCAAAACCTTGATCTGTGGTTAATTCAAAGTAGTGCTTCACATCCAATGAAACCTGAGATCCAGTCCTTGGCCCACGAAGTTCGACAAGGTCCTCTCAGATTGCCAAATACCCCCTCCCCTAAAATGATTATTGCTTTCATTTCTTTGGGGGCTTCCTTCCCGTTCTCCCACCCCCAAAACCTCTTGATGGTTGGCCTCGTCGAGCTTCCTAAAGCTCTCCTTGTTTTTAGCAATTTGTGGAATGGTCCTTCCTATGAGTCTTGTTGCCACCCCTGACACAGTAGGAAATATGGGGGCTAGATCTCATTCTAGCACTCACGACCCTCGAATCCTCAATGTAATGAAAACCTTAATTCTTACTAAGAAGAAGAGTAAACAAACTGATTTGGTCTAAAACTTCAAGTTAAGTTTATTTCGTCCAAATGACTCTTATATAAGAAGGTCGAATTACCAAGGAAAAGGAAACCTAAATATAAACTAGGAAACAAAATAATATAAAAAATAAAATAAATAAAATAAAAAACTAATATCATGAAATCATGCACAAAACTATGGAGGCTGCGTACATCCCTTCAGCATACGAATTTAGCTTCGAAACGTCTTTCCATTACTAGCCAAAATTTGCATGATAATTAATGTAATTTTTATAAATATTTTGTGTCCCTACAAATCGTGTCTTAGTAAGACTGAAAACCAATATGTATTGGAATGTTACAAGATTGATACTGATTGGCACTATAGGCCATGCCTAGAAGAGGAAGAGAGGAAAAAACCCAACAATAACAAAAACAACAAAATGCTTAATTTCAAGGCTTTAAAATAAGAGATGCCATCGAGTAGAGAACCCATGCTAGTAAGGCAGATGTCATTGTAGTCTTTGCAGACATCTTTCCTCCATCCTTCCTCAAAACCATAACTTCGTAAATTGGCCAACAATTTACCACCACAAAACTAGATATGAACAACTGCACAAATACTTCCTCTAAGTTTCCATATCTGAAAACTCCTACTAGTCCCTTCAGAAATGAAATCAAGTTGATTATGGCAGTATCGTTCTTGGTACAAACAAGGGTGATGCAACTCCGAACTCGAAAATACCTTGCTCATATCGCTTGCTTTGTTCTTCGTCGATGACTTTGCTGGTCACATTGAATCCAAATGCAGAGATGCCAATTGATTTAAGAAAGTAATCCAAGGGTCCAAATAGGTAAGATGAGATTGCCCTTATCATCCACATTCTTTGATCGTTCCACCATCTTTGCATTGTTCCTCCTTCTAGTAAGAAATCTAGTAGATCTTGTGCATAGGCTCCAAAGAAAAGGAACATATATAGGTAGAACCAAGTGTTTGATACCTGTTCATTAGGTTTGTCATCTTCTTATCATAAAATTCTTGATCAATATGTCTAAAATTATGGGAAAATTTGGTTGTAACTATAATTGGTGAAAAAAGTTTGTTAATTTTTTTTTGGGGATGTTTTTAGTATAAAACACTTGCATTACATACCTCTGGAAACATGGAGATACCATTGATGAGAGAAAGCTGTGGAACAAAGGCATAGAATGTGACCGGAAAGGACCAAATGGGCCAAAATGAATAATGAGCATAGGAAAGGCCCATTAGTAAGCCCATCGATGGAATACCAAAGGTAATTGTGCTGTACTTGGAGAAGACCACCTCTAATAAGCCCACATACCACCTCTTGACCTGGTCTAGCACATCACTGAGGTTGATGGGTACATCCCCAAGGAAGGCTGCTCTTTCAGGATTGCAAAACACTGATTTCCAACCCTGGCATTGAAGCTGATAACCTGTGAAGTAGTCCTCAACCAAGGATCCGTATCTGAACCCCATCTGCACATTTTAGAAGAACAAACTCATTACCTTTAGATTGTGAGATCCATATCACATGGACGGTGTGAGATTTAAGGTGAAAATACCCATGCGGGGAGAGGATCCTAACTCGAATAACCTTACCTTCATGCCCCAATTGGTTTGATTCTCATAGTTGCAACTTGCCACATGGTGAGCCAATGTTAAAGCTTCTTCAGACCGAACTGGCTTGTTCACGACAAGATCTGGGTGTAATTCTCGGATCTCAGGGGACAACAACGATGATGGCGGTCCAAAAAAAGCCCGTCGACGGAAAAAACATCCTGTGCCAACATAGCTAGGACCGGCTAGCCCATCCATCCCTTGTGGATTAATTTGGAATAAACGCTTTATTTCACCACCGTAGATATCATGCTTGTTGATCCCATGGAAGAGCTGGGGGAATTGAACAAAAGCTAGTTTCGACCCGATTGCAGGATTTGAGAGATAGCATAGCACCCGAAGAGGAGTTTTCGGATCATTGGAGTACATATCGCAGTCTAAGGTTAGAATCATTGGTGCATTTGTCATGGCAGCTAACACACGAAGCTTCAACACACACAGTTATTAGTAATTAAAATGAAGGAAGAAAGTTCTCCATGGGGGAGCGTATTGCCCATGCTCAGATACAGAGGGTGAAATGACCACCCCAGCCCCCAAGAAAGGCAGAAATCCAACCCTCCATAATCCCGATGTGAACGCTCTCATTGGCCCCGCACGCATAGTGCTATGCTCCCCCACAGAGAACACTGACCCTAAAATAATGAATTATAAATATTTCCTTTCATGCCAAGGTTCTGATTCGGGTTTGGTCTGGGTAGAGCTATCCCAACTGACCCGAACCAATCCTGACGTCCTACAAATTTTGATTATGATGATAAAAAGGATATCCATAAAAAGTTGCTTACAAGGGCATTTAGGGCACCAGCTTTAAAATGGTACGGAGAGGCCTTGCTCTTCTATCTAGAAACATAAACAAGGTTTGGCATTTCATGGCCCGTGATGTCCTTTTCTCTTCCATTCTCCATCAAAACCTGCATTTGAACCCAATAATTAAGCTTGCATTTACTACTCACCCCACAACATAGGATCCCTCTAAGACGAACCTGAATCACTGTCGGATGATCATGACGGGTAAATCCAGCTGTCCATTTGTCGAAGGCATCACGCTCGGGTACATTGGCAATGTACTCATCTGAAACATGCCCTCCATCCATTGCACTCTCAACCTTAGCTTTCATGGTTTCATATATCATCTGCAACATTTTGGAACCACAAAGAAACAATAATTCACTAACTATAAATAGGGTAAGTAATACACCATAAATTTTAGTTATATTATATTATATAGTTAGGAAATGTTTTTGCCTTGGTAAGAAGTTTAACAAGTTTATGATAGATTGAAATGAAGAATTCAAATGCAGTCCATTTGGGAAAAAGACAAGGGACAATTAAAAGGTGTCAAGTTCTAAATACACCTACTGATCGAGATGGCATTACATTCCAATCTTTTTAATTCATTGAAAAAAGAAAAAGGAAAACTGTTACAAACTTAGAATATCCCTTAGAAAAACAAAAAAGGTTAAGAATTCCCATGACATCAATGTAGGACATCGCACTAATAAGCATTTGGGAACCGGGTTTTAGTAATCGATTTCGGGATTAACTGATACCGATACCAATTTGGATCGTGGATCTTTTTCCTAAAAACGAGGAGGGAAAGTTTTCATGCATGGACGCATGAGAGGGGTGAAGATTAAGATGCATTGATTGGGAGTTCAGTTCCTCTGCACGTACCAATAGGTGAACGTTCGTGTGAGAGCCAACCACATGTCCTATTTTTGGCATTTACAAGCGGAGGAGGGGTTTCTATGGAAACAAAATTAAAATATGATTGGCTTGAAGATATATGTTCACCTGTTGGTACGTGCAAATGATCCATTCTCTTGATTGGTGAAAATTGTCTTTTCGACCCCTTTATTATGAGAAGAGGGACAGGACCATGCAGATAACCTTTTGCCAGAAAGAAATCTATTTTCTATTTCTTTGGCATTTGGGTCGATTTTTTTTTTTTCATTAAAGGCATATGTGGCATAATGGACAAGGTATTGGGCCTAGAGCAACATTGGCACCACCATCATGGGCCTGGTTCTGTGAGCCATATGGAATGTTGATGTGGTCATCTAGTAGAGCCGGATAAAGAAGGTTCCCTTATTAGGGACTCTTAGATTTGTGGAGAACCGGAAAATTACATTCTCATTGTTTACAAATTAATGAAATAAAATTGATCGTTTGTGTTGGATCAAGGTTTTAGTAATTGGTATCTATCTCGGTCGATATCGATTCGGATCAATTTCTTTTACTTCTGTCTATAATGATCCAATGATACGAGATCAATTAAAAATTAATATCATTCTCCACTCTCAGCCAATACTGATCCGAATCAACCGATCTGATTGATCCAATTCTGATTTCTCAAACCAACCTACCTGAATCTCATGTTTAACCACAAGAGAGATTTTTTTGATGAGAAGAACCTTTTCGGCCCTTTTCCAAGAACTAATAATAAGTAAACTCTTTCACCCAAAAAAATAAAATAAAAAAAATAAACTCTAAGAATTTTTCCATTCCCAATGAGATATGCTTTTGCCCAGAGCCAGTGACTGAAGCGTAATACGTCAAGATTCAAAATCTTCTAATATGTAATGACAGAAGGGGAGCCTCTTTAAAAAACAAAACAAATTCTTATAAAAAGACAAAAAAAAAAAAACAAAAATAATGTTATAAATTATTGGATCGAGTTTCCCTCCACCTATGGAAAAAGATCTCGTGCAACCGTGGCGAAGCTGCACAGGGTGCAGCACCGTTAAACGGAAGCAAAAAATAGGGGTAAAGTAGTCATTTGATAGGTAGGTCCACCAGGGCCTCACATTTGAAATGACCACCCTCCCCCTAAATTTGGGGTGGTTTTTGTGCTGCACCTGTGCAGCTCCTGTCACGACTAGGCAAGTGCCAAATCCTCCACCTACACGGTGAATGAAATTCCATTCATCAAGGGATAGGAGTGAGTATCAAGAGGGTATTTTGGAACATACAAAAACTCTAGGAGAGGTTTGTGAACCTTATGATGATGGGTGAACAGTCTTATGGGTGTAGGAAAACTTTGTATGTCACCAATCATGTCCAAATACCCAAATCTGTCCACATCTATAATTTTGGATTCAGACTTCACACAATGATAGACCAACTTGCATACAGTGTTCTCCATTATTCAAATCCTGTCCTGTAATCAACAACATTATACAAAATACATAAACACAACATATTAGTGCAAAAAAGAAGATACATGCATATCAAGAGACTGGTCACAATTCCATACACCAAAAGTTACATTCACAACCCAAATATTTTATACAATTTTGCAACATAATGCATCAATGTCACAAATTCTTATTGACTATTCTATCACTATACTGGTTCAATAGAACACTGTAACTCAAAAAACCAAAGAATAATAAAAGAAATAAGGGAGAAATAATTCTAAATTATCTCCAACTCTTATTACATCATATAACTAAATTATATCCTATCTGAAACAACTGTAGGAGTCGTCCATGTATTGGAAATTTAGTCTTCAAACTGAACTCATCCAGTTGACCATGGGGCCCACTCGAAGTGGAATTACTTCTGGAAAAATCCCCCTAATCAGCAAACTTGGTTGCAGTTAAACCTCCCATATATAACTAATCGATCTCCTACTTTAATTCTGGCAGTAAATCCACTTGAATTCTGCTGGACAATCTCTCTTTAGGGCAGAAACCAATGGGTTTGAAGAAACCCATAATGTGGACCAGGTACATGCTGGTCAATCTGCAGCCATCAGATTATGTGTCTTGTACATCTCTTCTGAATGCATAACAAGTTTTTTGTTGAAGAAAAATGTGACATGTACAAATAGGCCTTCGTGAAAGCTTGCCAAAATAGAATCCCAATATAATTACAGTACTACTCTTTTAAGTTTGGCATTGCAGATCGAAAGTGTATATGACCAAATTCCGGAAGGACTGGGTTGCTACATATTGTCTTCTCAATTCTTGGAAGCTCAGATGACAGAGGTGTGAAGAGAAGATTTTTAATTACATTGAAGGCTGTTACAGCTCAGAGCAAACCAAAAAGGTCAGCAACTTTGATATTCCATGTTAACAAATTCTACTTTCTTATGGCAGAAAAATTCTATTTTTTCAACTTTAAATGCTTCCCCTGTTCTTTAATATAACCTATGTTCAATTTTATTGTTTGAGATACAAAACTCATGGTAAATATAGATTTTGTTCTATGTGTCAAGTATGTCCCCTAGATGAAGTGAATAGCAGAAATGAGATCCATGTAGACATACCTGATTATTTCTTGTAAAAAATTTGGAAGGTCAAGGTGATTTAACTGTGGTTTGCATCATCTAGGACTTGTAAACTCACTGAGATGCAGTCACATTTTTGAGTTTAAAAACTTTATTTTAAATGTTTCAAATTCCAAATTTCTGGATAGGGTGGTTGAGTCTCAAGGGATGGAGCACCTAGTTCCCTTCTAAGGCTGTGACCCAAATATATCGAAGGCTGCAGCAGGGCTTCTCTTAGAGCCTCATGTTACTTACAGATTAAGAAATACTCCTTTCAAATTCCAAATTTCTGGATAGGGTGGTTTGAGAATGGATGAAGAAATTCAACGAAATACATACAGATCTTGGAGTCGCAGGTTAAACTGAGGTTGGAGAAGTTGGAGAAGATGGAGAAGTTGTAGTCTCAGAACCCCCTTTTCTCTTCCCCTAGCTTTATCGAAGTTGCAGGTGCTCTAACCCCCTTTTCTCTTCCAGTGTGGCTCGATTAAGGGAAAAACACAGTGCTCAAGCAAGTTCTTGGCCAAGATTGGGAGGAAGAAGAGTTGCAGCTCTGCATTTGGGAGTTTCTTCAATTTCAAACCCTAAAAATCCCATAACAATTAGTCATTTGTGAATCCCCAATGGAAAGGGCAATTCCGTCCGTTCACTTTCAATCCCCAATGGCAAGGGCAATTCCGTCAGTTCAAGTCTATTTTTTAACAGTGTTAGTCATGAACTGACGGAATGGACCTATCTGTTACCGTTTGCAAACCTCAGGGGGGTACGCAGAATTTTCCAAACCTGGGGGTTGAAAATATCCTTTCGTTAAACCTCAGGGGGGGTATGTGTAAATTTTTCTATTATAATATATATATATATATATATATATATATATATATATATATATTTTAAGATAAGATGTTATTAATGGAGGAAGAATTGAATTTAACTGAAAATTATAACAAAATTGAGGGGGGGGGGGTTTATCGATTGTTCAAGGAATAAGAAAATATTGTAAATTTTTTTTTGGTAAGATAAGATGGGATTATTTTATACATTGAAAAGTGGGGTTTTATAGATTGTTTAATGAAAAAATGGGATTATTTTACTCTCTTTCTAATTTCTAATTTCTCATTAATAATAATTATCTCTTATTGAATTTATCTAAAAAAAACGTGAGAAAACTGAGTAGGGAAACGATTGATCCCTTAATTTTTATAAAAGAATAATTAATGTTACAATGAGGGGGGTTTATTAATGGAGGAAGAATTTAATTTAGCTGAAAATTTTAACAATTAATAATTAATAATTAATGAAGGATATTTTCAAAATTATAACAATTAATTGAGGGTTGGGGGGATTTATCGATTGTTCAAGGAATAATGGATAATATTGTAATTTTTTTTTTGGTAAGATAAGATGGGATTATTTTATACATTGTTCAACGAAAAATGGGATTATTTTACTCTCTCTTTATAATTTATAATTTAGAATTAGTAATTAATAATAATTATCTCTTATTGAATTTATCTGAAAAAAACGAGAGAAAACTGAGTAGGAAAACGATTGGTCCATTAATTTTTATAAAAGAATAATTAATATAACATTGAGGGGGGTTTATTAATGAAGGAAGAATTTAATTTAGCTGAAAATTATAATAATTAATAATTAATAATTAATGAAGGGTATTTTTTTGGGCTTATTGATATTGTTGAAGGGTATTTTTGGTATGAAAAGATTTGCCATGACTTTTGAGTTTCTACGTCTATAATATAGTATGATAGTATGATATATATATTCATCTAAGTCGAGTAAAAAAAAAACATGAAACCTAATGAGGATTTTCATTAAGATTGATAAAATTTCATAAACGACTAGACCAAGTCCGAGCCAAAAAAAAAACCATTAAACATTAATTTTGTTCCAGTGTTTTTTGGGTTTTCCATTATAAATCATACCTTCATCTTTTTAGTTTCAGTGCACCTATGGCTAGACCTGAAATAAGCATCAGGGCACCTCTCCTCTATCCTGTACTCCTTACAGAAAGGCAACCAGTGGGTCGCGAACTTGGCTGCTTCCATGAAAGCAAACAGTGTAAGCTCTGAACCTCCATCATCTGAAACGTAAATTGAGAGTTTCTCCACCGGCTAATTATAAGCCATCACAGAAAGAGCAGTGTTGACTACGTTTATTGGTGGTTCTTTGTATGGGTCAGCTGTACATATAAATATGCCCAATGCCGGAAAATCACTCTCCTTCACAAAATGAAGGAGGTTTTCCGGGAACTCCCAGCGGCGGGCTGGACGCATCCGGAAGGATTGAGTAGTGAACCACATGAAGGCGAGAACGACATCAGAGAGAAGAAACGCGCCTGAGAAGCAAAAGGTGATGAAGGAAGTGGAGTGGAGGAGTTTGAGTGAATGGTGATAGAAGAGTGCTGCTATGGCACACGTGTAGAGTAATGCAAATGCACGGTTTAAACAAGTGCGATGAAAGGTCTGAAGAGTGTGAAGAGGAGGAGGAGGAGAGGATAAGGGAGAGATGCTTTTGCTTGTGCTCCCCATCTCTTGCACTTGCAGTAGGCTATAACCTGTGTAACTCAAATCCATATTTATAGGGATTTGTGTTTGACACACGTGTGTACTGTGTGTGGTCTATTCATGTTCAACTGTTGCACATGTGTGAGAAGGGACCTATCCCAACTTGAGAGGATCTTGGTTCAGTTTCCTTTTAATAGGTTTGAGTAGTAAGTCAGGGAGTTCAATTCGATCTTGTTGCGTTAGGAAATCTCTGGTAGGTCTTTTGGGTGCTGCAACTTGCAAAAGGACGTCAAGGACAAGGGAGAACCGGTGTGGTTCCGGCCTAGGACTCTCCAATGCCTAAATTAGATCTCTCTCAATAACCGATGAATTACTGGAATTCAAGATGAATAATGGATTAGAATACCTAAGTATTTATAGTTGGGCATGGCGGTGTGGAGAGTCCCAGTTGATTATAAGTATTCTTCATGGAAGAATCTATCACGTAGTAGAGTTGTACTTGGAATAGCTCCTTGTAGGGAAGAGGTTCCCTAAGCATCATCTTCTCGTGTTGAGTTTGATTAGGTTTGTACCTCTTTGGGAATAGTTCTCCCTTTGGTATACCTCCCGTTATGATCTTTTAGTGATAGGATAATGTAGATCGATCTTGCCGATGATGTCATGGTTGGACCCCGTGGGTTGCATGGTAGACTTGGCCTTTGGAGTGGCCTCTTGGATCCTATTCCTCCTGGGCTACCGAACTGGTTCTGTCACGGCCGGGCTTGAGCTAGCCTCCTCTTCGGGTCAGGACACTTGGCATCTTGGGATTGGCCCATATATTTTTGGTTTATCAGATCTGATTGTGGAAAGTGATAAAGAAGGATGTGTTGGTTCTTTTTCGGAACCAATGGATTGATAAAAGGATCTTGCTGGTTCTTTTTGGGACCCAATGGAACTGAAGAAAAATTTAAGGAAAAAAAATTCTCTCTAGGGAAGAGTGTGCTCATTGTGTGCCAGACAGAGAGGGGGTAAAATGATCATCCCGCCCCGATGAAAGGCGAAAATGTTAACCCTCTTTATGCTTCCGCATACGCTCTCATTGGGCTTGCATATGCGCACATGGGCCACGTTCCCTCACAAAGAACTCTTTCCCAAAAATTAAATTTGAAGACTAATTGTTTCACGTAATAATACTTTTGAGCCTTAGGCATCTTAATAGTCCTTCGGAATCAACCCACTTATGCAAGTGACAAAATACAAGACATCATACCCCCAACACTTCTAAGATAAAATTGTCTCTTAAGCCTTCCAATAATTATTGTACTCACTTACTGGGCCTCGTTGGGACACACTTAAGTTGTGCTCAATCAACTTCTCTTTTAGCATAATAAAAGATTTTTGAGAAAGAAAATGAGATCAAAGAAAAGAAATAATTATAATGAGAGAGTGATTGTAACATATCAACAATCATATTCCTATGCTTTTCTCATACTACTCTAAATCCAAAACAAAAAAACAAAAAAACAAAAAAAATGCAAAAACCCTCGTCCTAGTGTATTTTTTCTCAATTGCGAGAGTGTGATTGTAGATTTCAATTTCTAGTGTGAAACAAACACATTTTAGGAGGTTTTTACATCGATCAAAGAAATTTGATTTTTGAAGAGGATTTCAAATCACATTCGAAATCTTTGCCATCAATTATAGTATTATCAAGGCATCTGAAGTGGTATATATAGCACTAGGCTCCCTGGCCACTGCGGGGTCTAGGGAAAACCATAATATATATATATATATATAGCATAGAAAGACTGTTTCCTGATTCGAATCCATGACCACTTAATCACAAATATATGATGACAACTACATAAATGAGTTTTTTTTTATTTTTTTATTTTTTTTTTATTTTTTATTTTTTATTTTTATTTTCAAAAATATGGTCTATGTATCATGTATATCACCAATGTGGTATAAAGCAGGACATATTGGAGGAGGTGATGCAGAATTTTCTTTCTATCTCCTCAATGTTGCCTTCTTTCATTAGTGGAGTGGAGCTAGCTAGCTGCAAGGTTTTGGCTCCTATCTATCACATTTAGCTCTCACTGTCTCCATTTAAGCACTCACAGCGTCATTTCTTCTTTTCTATTTTCTTTATTTTGAATGACTACTCAGGGTCAATATTGATTAGCAATTATTATCTCTTTAAATGTTGTTCGTCACTACAAAGAGGCTCTCCACCTGCAATTTTATATTACATTTGTTTATATCATTCTTGAAATGATTGTTTTGGACTTATCATGATTCATGCAAATGATCGTACAAACACAAAAAGCACAATTAATTTGGCAGTGTTTGATATGCATTATTGGAATGCATTGGAATGAATGCATTCTAAGTAATTTTTGCATTCTCAGATGATAAAAATAGTTGTTTTAATTTGGCCGTGTTTGATATGCATTTGTCTTGCATGTTTTGTTATGGTAGTGGTGAGGGTACTATTTGGTGAAAATTCTCTCACCCTCTTTCTTCTTTTCGAGCTTTCTGTGTATCTGGGGTCTTCTCTCTTTGAGTTTTTGGTTTCTTCTTTCATTCCAATAAAATTTTAGGGGAGAAAGAACGCTACCTAGGCGCATGCAGTGTGCTGTCCCCAACGTCCGGCCACAAGGGTGGACAAAATGACCACCGTTCTCCCACAGAAAGACAAAATTTCCCGGGGGCACGGCGACCATTTCACCTGCCCCTATGTCTGGGTGTAGGGGCAGCGTATTGCACACACCCAATAGCATTCTCTTTCCAAAATTTTATTATTGTTGCTAATTTAAAAAATAAAAAAAAACACTGAGAAAAACATAAATTATAAGGTAAGAAAAATATTATTGGTTCTATCCACTTGTACATCTCATCCCTTTTCCTTGGCTACCTTTTTTCCTTGGCTACCTTCTCCTCTTCCACTAGCAAGCTACAATTACGAGCTTACTGTGACTCTGATTGGGGAGCTTGTTGTACAACCAGACGATCAATAACTGGTTATTGCACTTTCCTTTGGTACTAGTCCTATATCTTGAAAGTCCAAAAAGCAGCATACGGTTACCCGATCTTCCACTGAAGCAGAATACAGGGCTATGGCATCTGCATCTTGAGAAATTACTTGGCTCCAGGCTCTACTTCAGGAGCTCAAAGTACCATGCTCTAAAGCAACCTCATACTGTGACAATCAAGCAACACTTTATATAGCTTCTAACCCCATGTTTCACGAGCGAATGAAGCATATCGAAATCGATTGCCACCTCATCCGTGACAAACTTCAATCAGGCAGCCTCATCACAGCCTATGTTCCCTCCAAACTACAAGTTGCAGATGTCCTCACCAATGCCTTGGGAAAGGAAACTTTCAACTCTTTAATTGGCAAGTTAGTTTGTGATCTCCACTCTCCAATTTGAGGGGGAGTATTATCTGTTCTATCCACTTGTACATCTCATCCCTTTTTCTTGGCTACCTTCTCCTTTTGTTTATATTATTTACATGGTAGGCAAGGATTTGATTAGCTTATGAACTTTCATGTGAAATCAGATTCTGCAACTACTGTACTGTGCACGACTAGAAGGAAATGAGGTTTTTGGGAAGGTTGGTACTGATTCCAGGAGGTTTTAAACCTGATGGATACACTTAGGCCAATGATCTCTTTCACCTACCGTGAAGGTAATAGAGCCGTAGATTTCTTGGCGAATTTAGCTTGTGCCTCAGCTTCGAACTTGGAGTATCATGGAGACATGGACATCCCTCAGGGACTATGTAGAATTGTAAGTGAGGATGCTCTAGGTGTCCCAGTGCTACGAACTTAAGGTCTTCTGTTTTGTTGGGGGTATTGTAGGGGGTGAGCTCTTGATGAGAGTGTTTGAGCAGTTTTTGTCTTGGTTTGGGGTAAGGCGGGAATGTCCCCCCCTTGCAATTCTTTATTCTTGATATTGATTTCTAATAAAATCTTAGGGGCCGGCCAGGGTCCCAGATAAGTTCGGGTTAAAAAAAAAAAAAAGGATTTGATTAGCTTAGACTAAGGGAATCTTATTCCCAATTAGCATAGATAAAGGAGACAATCTCTCCACCAATAGCTTAGTCAAAGGAGAAATTTTCTCCAATATCTTTGTACAAATATTCTTTCTATCAATACATTCCAATCATTGGATTTTGAATATCAAATTCAAATTTTACAAAAATGTTCTTGCATATTTTTTTATGGAAGTGGTGAGGGTGTTAATTGGTGGAAATTCTTGGGGTACTACTTTTCCCCCCCCCCTTCTCCTTTTCCTATTTTCTTTCTTTTTATCTAGGGTCTTGTATCTTTGAATTTTTCGTTCCTTCTTCCATTATAATAAAAACTTTTATTATTGTTACTAATCAATTTTTTTTTTTAAAAAAAAAATTAACTCCGACAAGTGATACTTGACTCTCGACCATAAATAATGCAGTTTTACATATCGACATTGTAGACCATGCCTACGTATACAATAGGAGAAGAAGAAGAGATGAGAAAACCCAACTGCAACAAATTAAAATGCCAAATTTCAAGCTTTTAATATAAGAGATGCTATTGTGTAAAGAATCCATGCTAGTAAGGCGGACGTCACTATAGTCTTTGCAGGCATCTTTCCTCCATCCTTCCTCAAAACCATAGCTTCATACATTGGCCAACAATTTACCACCACAAAACTAGATATGAACAACTGCACAAATACTTCCCCTAAGTTTCCATCTCTGAAAACTCCTGCTATTCCCTTTAGAAATGAGATCAAGTTGATTATGGCAGCTGTTGTTAGTGGTACAAACAAGGGTGACGCAACTCCGAACTCGAAAATACCTTGCTCATATCGCTTACTTTGTTCTTCATGGATCACCTTGCTAGTCACATTGAATCCAAATGTAGAGATGCCAATTGATTTAAGAAAGTAATCTATGGATCCCAATAGGTAAGGTGAGATTGCCCTTACCATCCACATTCTTTGATTGTTCCACCACTTTTGGATTGTTCCTCCTGCTACTAAGAAATCTAGTAGATCTTGTGCATAGGCTCCCAAGAAAAGGAACATGTACAGATAGAACCAAGCGTCTGATACCTGTTCATTAGGTTTTCGTCCTCTTTAGAGTTGATCATAAAAATTCTTGACCTATATATTTTCACTATATATTTATATATATATATATATATTGGTAAGACTTATTTATATAATTAAGCTAATAAAATTATGGGAAAATCTTGTAAGATGTGACCAAGGTTGCTGGAAATAAAGTCATAACCTTAATTTTTTTTTGCCATTTTAGTATAATGCTTTGTTTTTTCAATGAGAGTAAATCCTATCATTTACATGCATACTAAAAAAATGCGCAACTTTTAATAATGACATAAATCACAAATCACTTTAAAATTATTTTAATAATCATTTTGTACCCCTACTAATTTAATAAGTTTTGGGAATAAGAAACGGGCAATCAAAAGTAGGTTACAACTTCTCACTTCATTTTGGTGACAACAAGATTAACCCTAAAATTATATACTTTTTTTTAAAATAAATGGAAAACTAGCATTCAAAATCTGAGTAATTATGGATGGACGATGGACGGGTCCTCGGCACATCCATAACTCTAAGGGTGGGCATCAACCCGATTGGACCCTTAACTTGTCAACCCAAGCCTAAGCCGGGTTTTCTTTCGAGTCGGGTGAACATGGGCTTGGTAAAACCCCGCTAACCCTCCTAATTTTATTATAATGGTGCAGTAGGTTTGACCGGACCCGTATGGGCTCAACCTTACCAATTCCTACCCCATGTAAGATACAGTCAACACTAGAATCCAGTTAAGTTTTAGAACCAACACAAATTACATACCTCTGGAAACATGGAGACACGATTGATGAGAGCCAGCTGCGGAACAAAGGCATAGAATGTGACCGGTATGGACCAAATGGGCCAGAATGAATAATGAGCAAAGGAAAGGCCCATTAGTAAGCCCATCGATGGAATACCAAAGGTAACTGGGCTGTACTTGGAGAAGCCCACCTCTAATAGGCCCACAGACCACCTCTTGATCTGGCCCAGCACATCACTAAGGCTGATGGGTGCATCACCAAGGAAAGCTGCTCTCTCAGGATAACAAAACACTGATTTCCAGCCCTCGCAGTGCAGCCGATAACCCGTGTAGTAGTCTTCGACCAAGGATCCGTATCTGAACCCTATCTGCATATTTTAGAAGAACAAACTCAATACCTTGCTAATGTACACAAATCAAAAGATTAAACAATGATCCCAACTTTTGTATTCAACATTATTTGAGTGATGGTGTTGGTTTTATAATCAAACATGAGTAGCAATAAAATTTGGGCCATATGCTTACTCGTAGCCTGATCAGCCCTTCCTAGACGTAGGCCCGTAAAGGTTTTTGGGCCACATGGCTTTAGCCCAATATAAATAAGAGCCGGGTGAGCTGACCTTGTCATCTTGGCCCAAATTGAATATTGGGCTTGGTTGGACTTTTTAACCCCACAATTTTTGGCTCTATCCAGCCTGCCTTGTGACCTGGTCCGATGTAATTTGGTTCGTGTGTATGAGAAGTATATATATAACCTTACCTTCATGCCCCAATTGGTCTGATTCTCGTAGTTGCAACTTGCCACATGGTGAGCCAATGTTAAAATTGTTTCAGACCGAACCGGCTTGTTCAAGACATGATCCGGGTGTAATTCTTGGATCTCAGGGGACAATAGCGATGATGGCGGTCCAAAAAAAGACCGTCGATGGAAAAAACATCCTGTGCCAACATAATTAGGACCGGCTAGCCCATCCATTCCTTGCGGATTAATTTGGAACAAACGCTTCATTTCACCAGCATAGATGTCATGCTTGTTGATCCCATGGAAGAGCTGGGGGAATTGAACATAAGCTAGTTTTGAACCGAGTCCAGGATCTGAGAGATAGCATAGCACCCGATGAGGAGTTTTCGGATCATTTGAGTACATATCGCAGTCTAAGGTTAGAATCACTGGTGCATTTGTCATGGCAGCTGACACACGAAGCTTCAACAAACACACAAAATAATTAGTAATTAAAGTGAATTATAAAAGAATTCCCTTCTCTTTTTTTTTTTTCTTAAATTGATAAAAATTCCGCGCAACCCCTTTTGAAATAAAAAATCCTATTTGTGCTGATGTCCTATACCCATTCTCATTGGTCCCTGCATTGGTCTAAGGGCCATACGATCAAACAACGATCTCTACTGGGTTGCATGGTCTCTACACAAGTGTCTCGGCCAATGGGTGAGCACACCTGGTATCTACCGAGGGGGTAAAGGCGTCATCTCTCGGTGTCCTGTGAGAGGGCGTAGGAAACACCACCAAGTAGAGATCTTTTTCCCATAAATAAAACCCATTTTAACTATTATCATCAGGTGATGATTTCACTTTGTCCCAATGGATTCAGGCATGGGATTCTATAGCATCTCTAGACAAGATGATCCAATAGGAAGTGGTTTCACTTTGTACCTTCATATGTTGGATGTTATGGAAAGCTCGTAATGATATTGTTTTTGGGCGACGTAGGTGGACTCCTCAAGAAGTTATCTGATCTTCTCTCATGGGTTTTGGAGATTTTATAAAATCCCAAACTGCCTCTAATACACATCAAATTTCATTACCTATTGCTTCAACAGATTCGGTATCTTGGAGTGTGCCAAGTCCAGGCCATGTGAAAATAAATTGTGATGTATCTTTACCATTAAATGGGTCTGCAGGTGGTATTGGAATAATCAGCCATGACTGTGCTGGCCATCCTCTTCACGCAGTGTTAATTCCAGTGCAATTTGGTGATATTGCTTTGGGTGAGGCTTTGGCAATTCGGCATTCTTTTCTTGAAGCAGTTTCTGAATTTTATGATCGGATTATTATTGAATTGGCTAACAAGAGTATAATCTCATATTTTCAATGAGGGTTTCACTCTTCACCACTCTCTTTGGGTACCATCTTGAAGGATGCTATATATCTTCTTCTTGTTTTGAAAGTTGTATCTTCAGTTTAGTTCCAAGGGAGATTAATAGTTGTGTTGGTTCCCTAGCAAGGAAGGCCCTATCGGTAACGTGCACGATGGTGTTGCGTATTTTCAATCCATGGCTAATGGATTTATGTGTCCTACAACCATGAGCTTTCACGTTTTCTAAATAAAGTGCTTTTACCCACAAAAAAAAAAAAAAAATTTAACCGACACGAGATAACCTCTGATGTCCTCCAAAATGTTGGATTTGGGTCCTTTGTAGTGCAACATAGTGTGTAGCACACCATCTGACAGTCTGTAGCGCATGGGCATGCAGCCCAACACACAGGTGGGTTGTTGGGTTGTGTGCCCATGCGCTGCAGACCGTTGGATGTGTGCTACACACGGTATCGCGCTACAGAGGAGCCCCACGCCAAAATGTCACCATTAATGGGTAATTTAAGGATTATGAAGACTAAAATTAAGATCCAAGATAGATGCAAAGAGATGCGTACAAGGACGTTTAGGGCACCCGCTTTAAAATGGTGGGGAGAGGCTTTGCTCTTCTGTCTGGAAAGATACATAAGGTTTGGCATTTCATGGCCCCTCGTGTCCTTTTCTCTTCCGTTCTCCACCAAAACCTGCATTCATCGATCACTTCTTATATATATTCCATTATTAATTTGATCAACTAGTCAAGTAATTTACCAAAATAAATTAAAAATATCAACTAATTCTTTTTTTGTGGATCGATCGATCACTCTCAGACGACAGACCTGAATGACTGTGGGATGATCATGACGAGTAAATCCAGCCGTCCACTTGTCGAAGGAGTCACGGTCGGTTACACTGGCAATGTACTCTTCCGGAACTCGCCCTCTATCCATTGCACTCTCAACCTTAGCTTTCATGGTTTCATATATCATCTGCAACATTTTGTAACCACACAACAAACAATCAATAATAATTGACTCCAAGTCCCAATTCCCAATTCCCAATTCCGGCCATTCCATTCCCTACCTGCTATCAGATATTATTTCACCAGAGATAGCGACTGAAGCATGCATAATACCTCCAAACTCCAACTCATACATACATACATGAACGATCAATCAAATCAAGTCCGAGCCAATCCTAGTTTTCATTGGCTTGGTATTTTGTCCGAATCATATAAAACTCATCAAGTTTTTTTTTTTTTTTTCAACTTTAAACCGTACACAGTACAGAGGGGGTGAACGTTCACGTACCGTACGTGAACAACTCACAGCCATTCAGTTAGAACATTTGCATAAAATAGATTCTATCTGAACAGCTTTGAGTTGTTCACGTACAGTTCACGTTCGTAAACATTCCCTACACCCCACAGAGCATAAGTTGGTCTACGACTAAACAAACATATAACTTTTTTTTGTTGCTGTCCAAAAAAAAAAAGAGCATTCCACATTCATTAATTTTGTTCCAGTGTTTTTTGGGTTTTCCATTAAAAATCATACCTTCATCTTCTGAGTCTCAGTGCACCTGTGGCTAGACCTGAAATAAGCATCAGGGCACCTCTCCTCTATCTTGTGCTCCCTACAGAAAGGCAACCAGTGTGTCGCGAACTTGGCAGCTTCCATGAAAGCAAACAACGTAAGCTCAGAACCCCCATCATCTGAAACGTAAACTGACAACTTCTTCACCGGATAATCATAAGCCATCACCGATAGAGCAGTGTTGACTACGTTTATGGGTGGTTCTTTATATGGGTCAGCTGTACATATAAATATGTCCAACGCCGGAAACTCACTCTCCTTTAGAAAACAAAGGAGGTTCTCTGGAAACTCCCGGCGGCGGACTGGACACATCCGGAAGGATTGAGTGGTGAACCACATGAAGGCGAGGATGGCATCAGAGAGAAGAAAGGTGAGGGAGAAGCAGAAGGTGATGAAGGAGGTGGAGTACTGGAGGAGTTTGAGTGAGTGGTGATAGAAGAGTGCTACTATGGCACACGTGTAGAGTAATGCAAATGCACGGTTTAAATAAGTGTGACGCAAGGGATAAAGAGTGTGAAGAGGAGGAGGAGGAGGAGGGGATAAGGGAGAGATGCTTGTGCTCCCCATCTCTTGCTCTTAGAGACGCAGTGGTCTTTCTCTCCAGAACCACTCCACTGGAAAGCTTCCTCTCTTAATTCCTTATTTATAGCGGCACATTTGAAGAGTGGCTAGTACTTTCTTTGACACACCGCACACGTGTATCCCCATGGACGGTGAAGATCGATCTGTCCCCACTCGTCCCTATGTGGAAATCTCCACCCACAAAATCAAGTAAAGACCCAACCTCTAGCCAATTATCCAATTATATACACACGTTCATTCTTCAATCATATTATTGGATATTTTCTCATGGACCGAGTTTCCCTCCACCCATGGTGAATGGAATCTCATTTACTGTGGGGCGAGAGAGGACTAGTATAAGTATCGGAAGGGTATTTTGGAACACACCAAAACTCTAGGAACTTGGGATTTGTGAACACTAGGATATTGGATGAATGGTCTTATATAGGTGGAGGAAAACATTATCCTTTTCTCATAATCTTTAATTTTCCAAGTTGTATTTAAAATCTACTAGTTGGAGCTTGCAACCCAATGATGTGCCACCTCTGCTGCTCTTGCGCTCTTGCGCTCTTGCCTTTTGATCTTCAGATACTAACAAAGATTGTTTTGTTTGGATTCTTAGAGCAATCATACTAAAAGACAACTTTTCTTAGTAATTGGTGCTAGCTGTTTCTATTCTCCAATAAGCCATGAAGAAGAAACTAGAGTCCCAGACGCAAATCAAAGAAGAAAAAATAAAAAAAAGAAAGGTCCATATATGTTCATCTACTTGCTCAAACACCAACAAGAATGGCCCCACCACCTGTTGCTCAGGCCAAAAAACAAGTGGTCTCTACAAGACTTCCAAAGCTGAGGGAAACAAAACAAGGGTTTGTCTTAATATGGGTCTGATGGCTTCCCATCTTGTAATGAGGTCGTTTTGTCAATAGCATGTGGATGGATTTGTTAGAATAGTTTGATCCAAATAGGGATAAAATCATAAAAGTCAGGATCTTCATATGACGTTTAAGAATACAATCAACTATATAATAGAGAACAAGGATAGAACCACCAATCTTGTTTCGAATCCATAGTAATGATGATCGCAGTGAAAAATAAAAATCATAGATCTAGGTGCTTCCCCTCTATTCCCAAAGTAACTGACTTGATGAGAACACCATATGCACAGAGATGATGAACACTGAATATTTCCCTCTCTTTCTAAAATATACTCCTCAACAGAGATTGAAAACTAATAGTTGTGATGGGTAGAGGGGGCACCTAGCTCTCTTTACATAATAATTCCTATAGGGCCTCTCTTACCATAGTCCTAATAGGAATCTATCTAGCACACACTAAACCAGTCCACATTAGACTTCTAATACAACTTAATGACCTCCGTAATTAGACCAAAACTCTATTAGCCAAGTTTAGGATATTTAATGTTAGTCTATATAATATTAAAATATTAATCCCTGTAGGATTAAAATTCTAACAGGATTCCCCATATGAGAAGACATTCTTCCGATTGATGAATTGGAATCATGTCAAACAAATGTACCAAAAGAATACAGGCTAACAAAGCTAGCAGCCAACAAGCTGTTGTTTGTTCCCAGCAAACAGTAAAGCAAAATGACAATAGGGTCAATTAGAGATGATATTATTAGGGAAGTAGTTTTCTGTCTAGGGAGTATGGCCTATGCCAGCACTCCCATGTGTCTATCTTTCTCTTCCTTAAAATAAGGGGGCAGAGGTGTCTTTTCATATGAATAGGAGAAAGATAAACTCATGAGAGGGCTGGCGTAGGCCGCACTCCCCAAACAGAACTTTCTCCCTATTATTAGTATTATTATTATTATTATATCCCCTGCCATTGAGGATAAAAAAAGCTTATATGGTCATGATTCAATCTAGGTGCACTGACTTTTGGTTGATTTATCTTAAAATTTTCTTTTCGATTATTATTGTTTTTCTCTTTTTATTTGATTGGAGCAATGGAAAGGGTGGAAAGCTTTGGTGATTTATAACGGATATAAAGTGGATAATTAAACATGAAGAACCGTGTCCCTTGTAGTGATATAAGAGTTGAGTTTTCAAGAATCCCTTGCCCAAACCATTGGTATCGTTACGATCGAAAGAAAAAGTAATTTTGAATTTAAGTTATATCATATGGTCACCACATCATCCGTGGGTAAGGGAGTTTTCCACCGCTTGTAAACATGGTTTAAGGATTTGGTATTGGATCGGCTGATCTCAACTATCTGTATTGGTATCGGTGGAGATCAATACTGATTCCTGATCGATCCCGTATTGATGGATTGGTATGAACAAAGGTAAAAATGTAAATCAAAAAAAGAAAAATCAATTTTTTCAAAAGAAACAAGCGTAAATTTGTCCAATCCAAACCAATCTAGAACGATATTGGATCGGTATCAAACCTTGCTCATGAAAGAAAACTTTCACCACGAGAAAATGTATCAATTAAAAAAAAACCCCTAATAAATAACAAAATCGCTACAATTTTAATATGAGTAAATTACTTAGACACCCCTATGCCATTTTGCTCCGTTGGTCAGTCATCGTTATCATAGGTTAAATATTTTTTAAATACTTAAACTACCCTTAAAGGGTACTGGAGTGACAGATTTACCCCTTTTTTCTTCTTCCCCTCCAACAAAAAAAAATAAAAATGGCTGCTGTTGTAATAACCATTAGGGCATCTTTGAAGATTAAGCCCGAAAGGTCAAATCGAAATCAAAGAGAAAAGCTTCGTTCGTGGCTCTTACGGCGGTCGTCCTCGCCGTCTTCTCCTTCATTGGAGATGCTATTGCTGCTGATGCTCCGGCTCCAAATCCTACTTCTGGTGCCGGACTCGGTGCCGTCTCCCCGGAACTATGGAGTACCCCAAACAGAAACAGAGAGGAAACCGACTGAACCAGGAGCAACTCGATTTTAGGCCAAGAGAGCAGGTGTCGCAGATCAATTTCTGGCGTTGCAGCTCGATTTCAGGAACTCAACAGTAAAGCAGGGAGAGAGAGGAATAACTGAGCACACTTAGTCTTTACAATCTCTGTCAACTGTAGTGATCTCCAAAATATAGATCCCATTAACGAGTCGATACACAATACTTGCTCTCAACACCGACAATCACATGCCCATTCGATGCAGCTAGTGGATTCATCCAGAGACGAATCATCATCTTCGACCGAGTAGGGCTTTCCACTTGCAAAAGCAATTCGAGTCCGCCGAAAAGCATTGAGAAATAGTCTTACAGAGAGAGAGAGAGTCAGGGAGGGTAAGGAGTAGAAAGAATGGATGGAGAGCAAGAGCAACCATCCCCAAATCTTTCCACGCTCCTCAGAGACATCTCCAATTTCAGAACCCCTAAACAGTCATTCCAAAAACCTACTTCACACTCCCCATATCCTCATTTATTCACTGCACCTAAACAAACCCCATCTTTCCGTCGCCGCACTTCAATTGCTCCATCCTCTCGTTCAAAAGCTGCTCGTAAGCTCAAAGCCTTTGAGCTTGAACAATTTCAATCCTCTCGGAAGGCCCAAATCCGTAAAGAGAAATCTCTGAAATCTCTTGTCAAATCACAAACGGCATGGCTCAATTTCCTCTTTGAGAATCCTATAGCTTGTGGATGTGATATTACCGCCTTGAATGGAGCAGATCGATTGGAGAATGTGAGGACTGTGTTTGCTAACGGTAAGAGGGACAGTTGGCCAGGAGGAACCATTCACAAATCTGGAGAAAGATATCAGATCCATTCGTTGGTTGAAGCGAGAGAGCTAAACAAGCCATTGCTTTAGAGTTCACTTCAGGATCTACGGAGATCTAAGTTTTTGTTTCAGATGCTATAGTCATCGAAAGTACATGGCCAATTCGCCATTGAACAACTAGGGTTCTTAGGCCTGTTCCTCTTCTCTGTAATCAAGTCGAAACAGAAAAAATTGCAGATACCAGTAGAGTATTCGCCCCTCATAATTGCATAGAATCGCCTAGGTTTCGCCCCTCTCTCTCCCTGCTTTACCGTTGAGTTCCTAGTTCAGGCGCGAAAGAAGAAAGGATGAGGAGGGTAAGGGGGGTAAATCTGTCAATTTACTGTTTTTCTATTGAATTTGTGAGAAGGGTAAAATGGATTTTTTCATTCAACCACTAACAGCAAACTAACACTGTCAGGTTTCAGGGGGTGTTAAGTAATTGTTTGAAACATTGGTAATCATAAGCAAAATGATCATAGTACAAGGGGTGCTCAAGTAATTTTCCCTTTTAATATCTATATCTTTTGTCCAAAAATGAATCCTAAGATTGGAGTTTCATTGAAAAAATAAGCCCTCCATTGGATTTGAATTGATCACTCATGAATCCCAAAAGATTACATTATCCATCAAAACATCACATACTATAGATATATACGAAAAATTAGGGTAGTCGAAATAAAAGAAGCTTTAAAGAGAATGAAAGTTGGTAAGATACAAAGATCAAATGAGGTCCCGATATAAATGTGGAAGAGCTTAGGAATCTACGGTTTATCATAGCTAATTAACCAAGTTATTTAATAAGATTATGAACATAAGGAAAATGTTGAATAGAGGAGAAGCATTGTGGTTCTGATTTACAAAAAATTAACTAATAAGTTTATGTTTATTTGCTTGTGTCCTCTCTCTTGTCTCAATAAACTTGGTTTGGATCTTCCAAAGAGAATATCCAACGCTCCACAAGTGCAAACACCAATACTGGCATCAAAAGCAGTTTGACGAGAGAGAACAAAGAGAATGCGAGTAAGAAGAGCTCTGCACTAGAAACCCTATTTTCTTTGAGAAGAGCTTTAGGACTGCCATCAGGTAAGATAATGTGATGGTGAATAACATCAAAGGGAGAGATGTAGATTTCCTGGTTATGATTAGATTCAAGTTTAAGTTGAAACGGTAAACACTAAACCGATTGCAATTAATTCGGATAAACTTAGATCGAGTATTGTTATTATTTTAAAATGGAGGAGTCTACATGACTTTTGATAAGTTTTCTATTTTTTTATTCGACTCGGATGACTTGCCTGAGTCAAAACCTGGATTTCCAACTATAAATAAAAAAATCGAAGAGGCAAAAACAAAAAAAAAGGAAAATCCCCACACATGTAAAGGGTTTCCTCATACCTTCTCCAAAAACTGAATTGACAAAATAAAAAAGAGATAAAGTGTTAATGAAATTTATTTATATTTAAACAAATATTTAAGACTACTTTGAATCTTAAATTGTTTTAAAACTTCATTTAAAACTAACAGGTTGCCTTTTTTTTTTTTTCCATGGAATGGTGGGATCTATGAATCTCTCTTACAATAGTAAATTGGATTTTGCTTCATTTTCATTTAATAGGTTAGTTACAGAATGCTAAAAGAATGTTCTGTTGCAGCCTTTGTAAAGTGTATAGCCCATGCAATGCTGCAAAGTTGAATTCCAAGGATGCAATTGCAAATCATGTAACGTAAGGAACCCAAGTCGTTGGTCATTCTTACTGTATTAAGTTCTAATGTCTTGGAAGCCTTGATGATTGCATGCAAACACCCAGCAATTCATCACTCCTAAGTCACCAACTTTAACAATAATATCTCTTAGCTAAAGTCACGAGCATTGGGGATGGTACATTCTGCCTTGCTTGTGTGTGGGGTACACACGACAATAGAAGCAGGCGAAAGTAGAGGAATCGAATACTTAGATAACTTTAACAATAATATCTCCTTATCATAGACATTTTCCACATCATCTACAACTATAGCAAAAAGAAAGAAAGACTTTCGACTACAATGATTGAAAAAGATCCCAAGTATGAGAAGAAGTAGCTGGCTTTCAAGAAAAGATACTTCATAGAATAATCTTTATTGCAATCATGATTACAAACAGTAAATATTCATCCCATAATTGACTTGGTTTGCATCAACTGGCATGTGCCATATGCATGCAAGCATCTAAAACTCAGGTTAGGTATGACATACTTGGAAAAGAGCCAAACAGATATTTATGGCAATGGTTTGCCTTGAACTATAGTAACCATTTTACCAGAAAAATGCTGTCCAACACGGCTGTGTAAGCCGTGCATGTGAGAGGGTGAGAGTTTCAAGGCATTAAAATAGGAATGGGGTTTTATGACTTTTCTAACTCTTCGTGAGAGGGGACACGACCGTGCATGCTTGCATGGCCGTATATGAAATCTTTGGCCAAACTTTTTTTTTACTTTTTTTTTTAGATAGGGGGACAGGGAGAGAGAAAGGTACCCGCCAGGAGACTCGAACTCGAAACCTCTTGGTGAGCATGGACATGAAGCACACCACGGCTCACCAACTGCACTAAGCAACTATTGATCCAAATATATTAAACATTTTGATGGGAGTCAACAGAAACAATGACTTTTCACAGGAAAGCTTGGGTGAAAATGAGCTCTCACTTCTCAATTCTCACTCTCAACAGTGAAATCCAAAACAGATTACTAAAGCCACCCACATGTATTCATTTACAGCTCTGTGCAAAAATCTCAACTACTTGTCCACTCTACTCTACAAAAATTGTTGTTTTAGAAGGGACAAAGAACATGCCCTATGCTCTGCCTTATTTCCACCAAGTGATATCAACTAATGAGTATAATTGTACGTATAAAATTATAACTATGAGAATTTTGATAGGTTCGAACCATTATCTCCTGGGAACAAACTAGGTGCTCTTCCTTCTTGAGCTAAAGACTCACCTAACTAGCTCGATCCATCTCACACCAAGGTGACCCACCCCCTATTAATATAAATTGTAAAACTGGAAATTATCCTTGGACTGGACTTAATAGACCAAGAGGAAATTAATGAGGTTTCTATTTGATAGATAGTTTTTCTTAGGTTGGAGTGATCTCTCTCAATAATTGAAGATAATTCCTATCTTTTCATGGTCTTTAGCAAAGTCTTCTAGCCATAAGACTTGGCACAGCAAGTCAAGTCAAGCTCCTAGCATTACACATTTACCGACTCTAGTTGTGAACAAAGAGGGAAAAGAGGAAATACATACACACTTCACTCTCGTAGATCATCCCATTAAAGTCTAGTTAAAGCTAATGGTTTTTATACAAGTCCATGTTAGAGATTGAAACGTCCTATCATTACACAGTTGCCCTGTTCATGTTGATTGCCTTATTCATGGAGGCTGCCTTATTCCGCGATTACCCTGTTCATGTTAAACCAACTTTCTATTTGGTAGCTAGATATTGTTTCTTAGGTTCGAGTGAACTCTCTCAATAATTGAAGATATTTCCTATCGTTTCATGGTCTTTAGCAAAGTTTTCAACCCATAAGACTTGGCAAAGCAAGTCAAGCTCCTAGCATTACACATTACCGACTCTAGTTGTGAAGAGAGAGAGAAAAGAGGAAATATATGGACACTTTGTAGACGCTGAATTTTGTCACCACCCCTAGTGATGAAGACAACCGGACAGGAAAGACTAGCAATGCCCGCTAAAACCCATATTTTCCAAAGTATCCCAGGTCACTCCCCTTTTTTTTCCGTGGAAAATTCCATCTTCGGTGCAATCTTGCACAAAAATCACCACCCTAAACTCCGAACCCAACCCACGGCCCTGCAAGGCAGCCCCGCACGGTAGCCCCACGCACACGGCCGACGCCTCACGGAAGTGCCATGCGCACGGCCGCGGCCCCGTACGGCAGCACTTCACGGTCGCTGCCCCACGCTGCAAAGTCGTACTGCCACGACCTCGCGCTGCAGCGCCGCGTCTAGAGCTTTTTTCCCCCTGCGGCGCCGCATGGCAGTGTCGCGCCCTGCGCACCGGCGCCACCCCCCCCCCCCCTCCAAAAAAAAATTCGCTTTTTTTTTGCGTCCCGCACTTGGCCGCGGTGCCGCCAGACGTGGATTTTGCCTATAAATACCCTCCTCCACCCCTCGTTTTGCATAAGCTCCAAGTTGAGGAGAGGGGTCATCCCCAGAGCACCTCTGCCAATTTTTTTCTTTTTTCCTTGTTTTGGGGTCTTTCCCCACCTGATTCTGGGTTTTCGAGCCTTCTAGCCTCGTTCCCCTGTCCGAAGCCTGGGTCCCCACAACCCGCCTTCCATCACCCATTTCGGCCCAAAGCCCGAAGTCTCCCATGGCCTAGTCACCCTACCCAACGTCCCAATGTCTAACTTATAAAGCTTTCTGATGCCGTTATTTTGTCCGAGGTCCTAGTGCCCGACACACCCATGCTGTTATTCTGTCCGAGGTCCTAGTACCCGATATCCCGATGCTGTTATTCTGTCTGAGGTCGTAGTACCCGACATTCCGGTGTCGTTATTCTGTCCGAGGTCCTAGTGCCCGACACTCCGACGCCGTTATTCTGCCCGACATCCGGGTGATTATTACTCCGACATAGTTACTCTACCCGACATTTGGGTGACTACCCTATTGATGTCGTTACTTTGTCTGACGTAGGGCATAGCTAGTCTTTTTCCTCCACCTGAGCTGGGGGACGCGATCTGTCCCGTATAATTACATTGGATTGAAATATACATGTATTTATTTCTTTTATCGCATTTTAATTTCACAACAATGTAGACTTTTCATTTGTTTCCATGTAGTGTACAATAGTTAATTTAAATTAGTTTAATTTAGCGTAGTGCATGACCGTTAATTTAAATTAGTTTAATTCCAAATTGTGTGCGAATCATTCTAGCCCTACATGTGGGAATAGGATATTTATGAACGGAGAATATTCGAAAACCAGCATCTAGTAGAAAGACCGGTTCGCCCGGGCGAGGTTGGTGCCTAAATCACCTTCCCACTCTCGTAACCTGACCGCTTACCCCGAATCTCTTACTAGACCAACGAAGTCTCGTAGCCCTTCACAGGGATATACCAATGGATTCTAGGCCCTAATCCTAGGTGGCGACTTCATTTCATTTAATTGTATGACCCCCATCCCTTGATAGATATATCAACAGCCATTTTAAGAAGACGCAATACTTCTCTCTCTCTCTTCCTTCGAATGAGGAACCCTAAATAAGCCAAACCCTACCCTTTCCTAGAGCTGCGGGAGCGTGGTTCCGAGGAGCGGATCCTCACAGTGGCGACTCCGCAGGGGATTAATGGTCAAGCTTTCAATACTAGATTCTACCGCTGAACGTAAGAATATTCTCCCTCCACATTGTTTGATTGATGACATGTTTGGCTAACCCCCTATAATGTACTAACTACATTATGCATCGTGTTCGAAGTGAAATCAATTGATAAGGGTACTCCCTGTTGTGCCTCTACCCCCAGGGAGGTGGGGCACATCATACGAAGCACTCTGAGATCGGATGATACCAGCTTTCGCCACCACTATCATGCACACACCACTTCATGGAAACACACAGCCCTGTGGTTAGTTGTTCACGATGAAGCCACATCTCTTGATATTTATTGTACTAGTTTAGAAAGTCACCGACGAGGTATTCACTAGTGTGTCGTGGGGTACTCCGCTACTCAAAAAGGGCACTGGTTTGATTACTCAGAGATCGTGTAGCCTCACTGACGAGGATATTCACTAGTGTGCCGTGGGGTACTCAGCTACTCAAAAAGGGCACTAGTTTGAGTACTTTGAGATTGTGTGACCTATACTCTAGATATCTCCAAAAGAACCACGTACTGACCATTCTGCCCACGAGTGATAGGTATATGGGTTCTGTCAAGGGTAGCTTTTTTTGTCCTATTAGCCCACCCTTTGCATGCATCATGTAGGAAATTAGACCATATATGATTAGGATACATTACAAACTAATGTAGCAACCCTTTGGGGGTCAAAAATGAGGTTCTTGGTAGTATATCCTCCTTATATAGTTTACCTTTCATGGGAAAAAGCTCCATCCGTCCCTCGATTGTCCCGCGAATGTCCCTCGATAGTCCCTCGGTAAAAGCAGCACGATCATCGGGGATAGTGTATCAAAAAAAAATATAGCCTCGATAGTCCCTCGAAAAATGATGCACTACCCAGGATGTTGTGTCAATAATGGAGCTTCGATTATCCCAAAATGAAAGGTACTCTACATTAATAGAGGATAGACTGTTAGGAAATCCTTGATTAGGCCTCCTCGTAACAACTTGGAATTGACCTCCCAGAACCGTCAAACGACGAAGGATCTGTGGTAAGACTATATCGACCATGGGAATCATCTCGGGACTATCCCAGGTTCAGATATGTACCTCGCCACCGACTACTTGAGTGAGATGGAACTAAGAGGTCAATCGTTACGTTATCCAGCCACTGTTTGTATATTTGTCATGTAAACCATATATATATAGATATAGATATAAAGAAAAGATAAAAAAAAATAAAAAAGATAAAAAACGAAATTTGTCAATCAAGATTTAAAATAATCTTTTGCCTTTGCAAGGAACAATTCCTTAACTATGTTTTAGGTATGTCTATTAATTATGGAAAATAAAGGTGCCTATGTCACATTACTATCAATATGATTTGATGTTATGGGTTAGTTAAATCATTAAAGTGGATTGACTAATGACCTGACCATATGATTCAATTTATTTTGAGTTGGGTTGGGTCTAACCAGTTTTGATTAACCTAACCCCATCAGTTGGAGTAGTTATAATGAAATGGGTTGGTTTAAATGGGAATTATTTGGATCTTAATTGCTCAATCTTGTTTGGGCTGGTCCAACTTCATTTTGCAATTAAGGAAATTGAAAGAAAAAAAAAAGTTGCCTGGTCATGTGGCCCCTATGCCCAAACACAGGATAGCATGAACTTACCACCCTACACCCCGTAAAATAAAAAATGTCATTTATGTTGATGCCTCTGTGTGCTCTCATTAGCCCCTCACTGCACCTAACCACATGAGCATGTAAAATTACCGTCCAGCTCCTCCTAAGATAAAAAAAAAAAAAAAAAAAAAAACAAAAATCTCATCATGTTGATGCTCCTACGTGCACTCACATTGGCCCTACGCTGATGCAGGGGCTGCATGTCCAAAAACAATATCTTGCCCAAAAAAAATTAAGAGGGTTTTTGAGGACTCCAGTGTTGGGGGAATCTGCACACTACACTAGTGGCGATGTAGAGAACAATATGAGAGGAAAATAGTACGTTGGCCTAGGGTTGTCAAGATGCAATCTGAACCAGTTGGACCAACCAAACGAAATCAAGCCGAACTGAAACCTTATTGGATGGTTTTAGATTGGGGTTTTTTAGAGACCAGTCAAAATGGAAACGAAAAACCGAACTGAACCAAGAACCAAAAAAAAAAAAACAACATATGAAACCAATAAGAAATAAAAAAGGGGGGGGGGAATAATTTTATTACTGATTTTTTAATACTTGTATATAACACCAAAACCAAATTGGACTAAAACTGATATCAGACCGACTATAATAACCCGGTAAAAGTAAAATCGAATTTCAACTTAATGGTTTGGCCAAGAACTAGATTGAAACTGTTTACCAAAGCTGGACTAAAACAACTGAAACACCCTTACCCGGTATTTGGGGAAACTTTTTTCCAAAAAATAATGAGAAAATTGAAGTAATCATGGTTGAGACAGGTTCAAAGTACTAGTGGGATGAACCGGCCCATTAATAACCATATAATTAGCGTTGCTTTTGCCTAATTATGTGGTTAATAAAGGGTAATACCCCATATAATTGATTGCATTTGATTATATGTGTCTAAGTGTGATGGATAAGATGAACAGACAAAAAGAGACCCAAATCAAAAAGGGTATTAAGAAAGAAAATATTAATCCCAATTAAAGAATGTGTTTCGGTTCCATTCTTCATTCTTCTGTTTGTGTTTGGGTTCCGAAAATTCCTAACCTTACTTCGACATCTTCCAATTTTATTCTAGCTACTTATCACCTCTATCCGCTCCAGTTCCTCCAATTCCTCTGAAGAAAAACCCTAACCATGGCGGAGGTGAAGAATCTCCCGGAGGACTTAATCAGAGATATTCTTTCAAGGCTTCCAGTCAAGTTTATACTCAAGTTCAGGCGTGTATCCAAAACCTGGTGTGCTCTTGTAAGCAAACCCTTTTTCATCAAGCTCCAACTTAGCCGATCGGTTGCAAGTCTCAATTTCATAGATCTCCCCCATCTTTTCTCTGCTGAATTGAATGCTTTTGAACAACAAGAAGAGGTAGAACTTGATCATATATCTCTACGTCATACGCCTTTAGAGTATGGACCAAAAGAAGTTTTGGGTTCTTGCAACGGCTTACTCTGCTTAGGGACCTTCCTTTTCAATCCTTCTACAAGAAAGCATCACAGAGTGTCTCTTCTGTCAAAAGATCACTTCACTCCCTGGCAGATAGTTTGGGGATTCGATTATGACCCCATCAACGATGATTACAAGCTAGTAAGGGTTGCACAGTCTCAATCTTGGTATTCGGAGGTGACAGTCTATTCACGTAAGTCCAACTCATGGAGTAGTGCCAGGTACAAGCCCTTCCTCCCCATCCAACCCCAATTTGAAATGATTTTTACAAATTTTGCTGTGTATTGGGTAATAATTCGTAAGATGGGAGTCACGAAAATAAATGCGATCGTTTCCTTTGACCTTAAAGATGAGAAGTATCAAGAGATGCCACTGGCTGACTTTGTGGATAATGATTTTACCATGATCATCGGGGTTCTTGGAGGACAATTCTGCATGCTCCGCAGGTTCTTCATGTTCCGTAAGTTCTTTAGTGTCCGTGTTGAGTTGTGGGTGATGAAGGATTACGGTGTGAGGGAGTTTTGGGAGAAACATTGCTCAATTGAACAATCGGGGGTCCAAGGGATTTTTGGGTGTAGAATCAAGCGCTTGTCAATCCCTCAAAAGATGCCTTGTAAGGAAATGTGCAACTTTAATTTTTTATTACACACTAGCCAGCGTGCATCGCTCTGCCTGAGCCAGGATCTGGGCAGGGCATTTTAAGTCATCCCCAACAATTCCCCCCAAATGCATGCCCAATAACAGAGCACCCACAACACGGGGAGACTCGAACTCGTGACCACCTACTCTGATACCAATTGTAGAATCAAGTGCTTGCCAATCCCCCAAAAGACGCTTTGTGAGGGAAGGTACAATTTTAATTTCTTATTGCACACCAGCCAGCGCGCATCGCTCTGCCTGAGCCGGGATCTGGGCAGGATATTTTGGGTCACCCCCAACAATTCTCCCCAAATACACGCCCAATAATAGAGCACTCACGACACGGGGAGACTCAAACTCGCGATCACCTGCTCTGATACTAATTGTAGAATCAAGCGCTTGCCAATCCCCCAAAAGACGCTTTGTGAGGGAAGGTGCAACTTTAATTCTTTATTGCACATCAGCCAGCGCACATTGTTCCTTCCGAGCCAGGATCTGGGCAGGACATTTTGGGTCACCCCCAACATTGGACGCGTCGATCCTATATACAATTTAAATAATGGTGAAGTAGTAATTCAGAGGGATCGAGGATTTTGGGAGCGAGAGCTAGTCCTATTTCTATATGATTCCCGCAAAGAAAGAGGTAGGAATTTTAGGATTCACGGTTCTTTTTCAAAGATGGAATAATCAATATTCTTTTTTTCATCTTTGAGAGCGTTGAGAGTCTTGTTCCTCCCAATACCAAAGGTGGAATTGAACAAGAAAAAACATAGAAAAAGAAGAAAAAAAAAGGGACTGTTGAAGTTGAAGTTGAAAGTGAAAGGTTAGTAATGTTATTATTGAGACACATTTATTTATCTTCTTATTGTGATAGGTAGGTGGTGTACACAACCCTGTTGTTTTACATTGAAGAGAATTTTTTTTTCAACGACTCAAAGTGGCATACGTGGTTATGGGTCTGTTGATTAATTGGTTTGTCTTAATTTTGTCGTATTTTTAATTCATGTAATTCTTACAATTTGATGTAGGATTCAGAAACCACTCCTTTACAAGATGGTATGTAACTTTTAGTTTAGTAGCAATGTCCATCCAGATGTTGTCATTACTTTTCACTATGGATTTAGTGACTTACATTCATGATCCATAGAAATTGGTGTGTTTGTCGTTAATTTCCTCAAGGTTACTATAGATACAGCTTCTTATATGTCTCACTGGCTATCGTTGTAGAATGCATGTGGTTATATTCCTATATTTTGTTATGCTCTGCCTCACCACATTTGTGACTTCATATAATTATGCCAAGGAACCCCCTTTCTGATGCTTGTTCTTAACCCGAAAAAGGGGAGGTAGGGAAGGGGGGACAGAAACCGTGATGTTTTCTACTGTAGGATGTAGGATCTTTTTATAATACAAAAAAAAAGGTGTTCGTAGTGCACAAGGCTCCCGCAGTAGGTCTGGAGAGCATCATAATGTACACAGACTTACCCCCATTTTGGAAAGAGGCTGTTTGCCGACTTGAACCCGCGACCATTAGGTCGCAATGGAACAACCGTATAATAGGATGTAGGATACAATTATCTGGTATATAAACAGAAGAGAGTTATTTCAGTTTGATCCAATGTAAACTTGTGTAATATTCCAAGTTTCAGGATGTTAAATGTGCATCATACTGATGCTCTTCCATTTTAATAAGGCTGGGTATGACAAGCCATGGCTTAGAGTGGGTTGTTATTTATTTATTTATTTATTTTTTGGTTCTCTAGAATTCTGATCTAAATAATTGCATTAATGTTAAATTTCTTATTGATATCAATAGTTGTAATGATGGGAAAACTGAGTGCTTACAAGGGTTGGACGTCTTATCCGTTGACTAAAATATCAGTGATTATGGTAGTAAAAGGTAAAGCGATTATATTATACCCGCACCCAAACTACACTTTAATTCTTCGGGCCACGTCAAACTTTCACTGGTAGATGTGACGGCGTTGTCAACGGTCAATACCTGTGATTTCGGGTCGTGACAGTCAAGGAGTTGGAATAAAAATGGTGAAATTTCAATCTGATGGGCGATGTGACCGCGTGAAGGTGAGCATTTAATCCTTAAATATCACGTGTACGTGCTCCCTTTGTAACCTTCGAAAGGTGGGCCAAAGCCCAAAATTTATTACCTTGGGTTTACCCTATTTTTGGTGGGTTGGACCCTGAACTGGACCCGGTGATGAGTCCACACCTGCCATATGATTTATTGTGGATAAGGTATCGTGGGCCCCATCATCTCCTTTTGTATTTTAGTGTGGGGTCTTAAAATATCTTAGGGACCCACTAGAGATAAATAAGGGTTTTAGAGTTATGTGGATTAATTCAACTATCCACTCACCTATTACAAATATCTTTGAGACGCACTAAAGATAAATAAACTTTTTGGATTTTGTGGATTAATCAAATGACCTCACTAAGCCATGTGTTGATCTATGGGTCCACTCACCTAGCCAAGTGGAAATCTATGGATTCACTCACTAACCACTAAGCTAATCCACTCACAAACCACTAAATATCCACTAACTATTCTCTAACTCATCTAAACCTAGTAAAACCGTGGAGGTGAGGAGAGAAAGGAAAAGAAAGGAAAAAGAGAAAGGAAAGAAGAAAGAAGAAAAGGGAGAAGAAGAAGAAAGGAAGAAGAAAAGAGAAGGAAGGAATTGGAAGAACCCTAAGGCTTGTGTAGCTCTACCCTAGGAGTGTTTGTCTTGGTTGAGGTAGGTCCTTAAATCTATCTCTCTCTCTCTCTCTTCTTTATTTCTTTTGGGTTTGGGAAAAAACCATTCAATTGGGGGTTTTTGACCTAGGGTTCCATTTGGAACCCAAGGATGCTTTTGGATTTGGTATCCTACCTTCTTGGGGGCTTGAAGCTCACCTCTAAGACCTCTCTTTACCTTATATTATGATCTATTTCTTAGATCTAGGGTTCTTGATGGAGAAACCCTAGTTTTGAATTATTTGATTTGATTTACTCTTTAAACCCAACAATCCCATGATTGGGTTAGGGTATTATGACCCTAGGTGACTCAAAAGTCCTTTCCCTTAGTCCTTGTAGGTTGAAACCCATGAGATTTCAAGTTTGGAAGCTTGCATGTGGTGAATTTTGATTTCAGCAAGAAGGTGGACCCAGGAGTGGACCCAGACCAGAGTCCACCCCGTGAGTCCGTATGCTTCCTGGTTTACGCTGGACCCAGGAGTGGACCAAGACCAGAGTCCACCCCTTGAGTCCCCATGCTTGCTGGTTCGCACTGGACCCAGGAGTGGACCCAGACCAGAGTCCACCCCGTGAGTCTACATGCTTGCTGGTTCACGCTGGACCCAGGAGTGGACCTAGACCAGAGTCCACCCCATGAGTCCGCATGCTTACTGGTTCGCACTGGACCCAGGAGTGGACCCAGATCAGAATCCACCCCAGAGTTCAGTCTTGGGTTTTAAAGTATTTTGCCCGAAGTGGACCCAAGCATTGTGCCTCTACTCAAGAGTCCACCTAAACTCTATTGTGTTACCTTTAAGCCTAGACTTTGAGACCCCTCTTACCTCACCTAACTCACTTTGTTACACTTCTTTAGGCACCATTACTCTTATGGTGAGACTTATCATACGTTGATCGACAATGAATCCTAATAAACGAATTCGCAAACTAATAGGTGAGTGGGGTTGGGATTTGCCTTAATTTGGGAGTGTTTTGCAATATGTTATGCTTGTATGTCATTTCTCAAGCATACTCATTCTTGCATTTTTATAACTATATTTGTGAAAATTACAAATATATACATTATGGATGTGGCTTGTTAATGTCTTCATCATGCTTAAAATTGGTTTGTTATGCGCCGTGTCGTGCTGGTACCCGGTACAAGATGGTATGGAACGTCATGTGCTGGAATACCTCTCAATACGATAGTATCATATTACATCATACAGTTAGTGCTATTATATGGTCTGTCATGCGCCGTGTTGTGCTGGTACCCGGTACAAAATAGTATGGGATGTCATGTGCCGGAATACCTCTTGACACGATAGTTCATATAGAATGGTTAGGATTTTCGATCTCCTTGCTACGACCCTTACCAACAGGGGTTTAGGTGTTGGGTAACCAAGGCTACCTGTGGTGCCTGAGGAGTGATACGAGGCCAGGTCAGGTGAGATCATTGGTTATCGGGGTTTACCTTTGGGTGGCGAGTGGCTTCTACCGGTGCGAGCTCCCTTGTAACAATTGAGGTTTCATCGACGGTGATAAGATAAGTGATCCGTGATGTTTCCCGAGTTATTGCAGTAGCACGTACCTAGTGACTTAGATATGCTTGCTAGGTGGATAGTTGGTTAATAATTCATGCATCATGGACTATATGTTATTGCTTGTATGTTCCCCATCCCCTTACTGGGCTCAGTGGAGCTTACCCCCTCTTTGCGCAACCCTTTTTAGATGCGTTGCAGGTGATGTTTTGGTGAAAATCTTTGTGGCTCTTTCTCTTGGATATGTTTTACTTGGTGTTGCTGACTGGCAGTCGGTGACTTATATCTATAATGTTGATGACTGTGCCAATGGGGTACTTGGATCGAGATACTTATTTCTTTATTCCTTCTTAGTTTCATCAATTGTATGGTATAAACTCTCTAATAATTATTGTTTGTTCTTAATTTTAATTAACCTCTTGAGAAAGGATGTAATATGTTATTTGTCTATCACATAGACTTTTGAACACTTTTATTATTGTAAACGCTTTCTTTCTTTTGCATCTACATTTACTTTTATTGTAAATGTATTTCTTCCCGCACTCTGATGTACATATGAGTTGTATTGAGTTGACTATGATTTGAGCCACTGCATCGAGATCCTGGCGGTGTGAGGTGACACGTGTCATCCTAATTATACCCATTTTATTGTATTTTATCCCTTTCTGGGATGGAGGTGTAACAATATGGTATCAGAGTTTGATGCTCTGCACTTGGAATCACAGTCGAGCGGAATATCAATTTACTCTACACAAGTAGGTTTTATTTAAAAGACTTGCAAGATAATGATATTGTTTAACAAAACCTAGGCAGAAGACTAGATAGACGTGAAAGCCGAAAACATCCATAATAAAACAATAATAATATGACACAGTAATGATGAATTAGCGTTCCATTCTTAGATCCAGCCTTGATTACATAGACCTCACCTTGAGGCGTCCACTAAGGTTGAATTCTCAAAAATTCAGCTGCGTTTCTTGTTATTCTTACATAGAAGGAAGTAAATAAAGTACAATAACTTAAACTAATAAATGTAAAGAGCATAAAACATTATAAAGGTGGGTCATGGACCCTAAGCCTAGCTTCATGTCACTGTCATTGCCAAATCATCTCTAGGTTCTAGTACTCTTTCCTTATGACTTCCCTCTCTGCTTTTGATTTGTCGTATATATATATGTATGTATGGATTCTCTAGACTTGGATTTCTCTTTCACGCTATGAAACCTACTAAATGTGCGTGTTGGGTTGAGAATTTTGAACAAGTGTTTATAGTTCACACCCGTTCAGATGAAAATTTCTCCCCTCTCCGAAATAAGGCCTCAGATGACTTAGATACGGCTGTACCACTCACCCTTCCTGCCCAAAACAATGCAGACGTGATGGCAATAGTAGGGAGTATATTGCGAGTCATGAAATAGGAACAACGGGCCTTTATACAAACCATGAATGCCTAATTCCTAGCGGTAATGTAGGCAGGAGAAAGGCAACCAATGCCTCCTGCTCAAGTACCACCTCCTGCACCTGCTGCTTAACCTTCCCTCACTACTGATGAGGTTATCTTCATAGTGAACGATATGGTGATGAGTTTTCAACAATAACAAGGCAAATATGTGGAGGATATGTTGGCGGCCTTGAGAAGGCAATAATAAGAGTTCATGGCCAACGTGAATGTGCGAATCCAATCAGCACAACAGACACAGACCGTGCTAGTGGAATTCCTTCGTAGCTATTGCATCATCTACAAGCGATGCACCTCAAGATCAACCTATACCACCACCTCGAACTTAAGGATCTAAGAAGAAACCTTTGACCTCACGAGAGTCTGAGACACCTAGTAAGGCTCCCAGAGAACTCTATCCTGTTTCAACTCCAACAAGCTCTGGTAGAAAGGATGCAAACCAACCTGGCCAAACGGCACAATTCAAAGTTACACCTCAGTCGTCTAGGCTGAACTTCTGTTGTCACAACTACAATGAGCTGGGGCATATAGCCAGGGTTTACCCATATCGTGGAGCCAGGTATGTGTCGGATCCACATGTCGCATATCCCGAGTAGCCACAATAGGACGATAGGTTCCAAGGTAGCTTTTCACCTTGATTGTAGAGAAGACAAAGTCAACACTGGGCACCGTAATAGGTACCTTATCTATACCGATGACCTGTGCATGCATTATCTTTTGGGGCTGCGTTCTCTTAGCTGCCGACTGAGGTTGCTAAGAATCACTTAGTACTTAGTCTGACTGTCGGTGAGGGATTCACCGAAGGACTTGTTACTTAGTCTAGTGGTTGGAGAGGAGGTTTTACCTTTCTCTTTTGTGCTGCGTATGCACGTAGTTGAGCTTCGGTAAAGTTATACACCAGCAAACCGATGGATTGAACTTTTCAATCCCAAAGCTTATTAAGTGTATGGTATTGTGTTGGGTGTTGATTTTGTAGTCTTGCGTGGGTAAGAGTATGAAAACTGGAACTGAAGGATTTGATAAAACTTTACTCAACAATGGATATGAGTGGAGTAATGGGTCACCAAATGTCCCCTCCATATTGGGAGCGAACAGTAGGGATTCCATCAATATTCTAATTCATTCTAAAGTTGAGTTAGGTATTAGAGAATCAGAAGTGAAAGTTTTCAAAGTAAAAGCCTTGTAAGAAAAGTAGTACAGATCTATGCCATACAAACCCAAGTACCTAATTTCTCTATCCTTTTATAAGATACAGCAAAGTCAAAAATTTAATCCTTAAAATACAAAGAGGTAAGACTTATAAAATTTTATGAGAAATAGAAATATTTATATTATGACTAAATGGAATCATAAATATGAAGTTCTAATGCTATTCTATGTATCGAACATTGTACACTGTTATAACAAGTAAGAAGAGTGTAAATGGAGAGAATAAATGGAACTTGCATGTTTTGGATGCTGAAATCCTAGTAAGGTATATAAAGAAGACTAATAGCTCCATGTGCAAAATCTCTAAGTCCATTTGAAAAATAAAAATTAAATTTAGAGGTGAAAATCTTTGATTCATAAGTAGAGAACACTTACAAGTTAAGGAAAATGAGATTTGTTTAGGTGATGGTCAAATGTCACCACTAACCTGAAACTATAATGTTAACATATGTTTAGAATATGGTATGCCATTAAAAATAAAAATAAAAAAAATCTAGTTTTGATTGGTGAAGCAGGAGACGTGTAACGTATACAACTTGTATAAAGTTATAGAGACACAATTAAAATCCTACATTGACAATCCAATCCACATTTAATAAAGGAAAATTAGGAACTAAACCTTGGGTTGTGTTCTTCTTAAGATCTTGTCTAGATCCTTGATTTGGAAATGCAAAGTTTATGAAAGTAGTATTATATAAACCTTATATAGTATAAATAGGTTGATGTTATGCTGTAAACAATTCCTAATAGAAACAAAACCACAATAGTAGATTTTGAGAAAGAACTTAAGTTTATCAATTTCTATCCCAAACTTGAGGGCATAGCTCTAAAGACTTGGAGTCAAACAAACACTTGTACAAGGAATGATCAATGCAAACTAAAGGAAAGAATCAAGCCTCATTCAAGTAAAAATATGAGAAAAAGGAAAAAATACCAATACATTATAACTTAAGTATAAAAAAATTCTGAAATCAGTGAATGGATGATCTAGGCGTATACACCAATCTCCAATGATATGATTGATGTCTTTTGTGTTTGTTTCTTTTATAAAAGACAAGGATTATGGAAGACTTGACCTAGAGTAGGGGGCTTTTCCCCAAAATTACTTGAAACCCTTGGTGAGCATGCCAAGAAACATGGAGTCAATGCTATACAAACCATACATAGAGCAAATGGGTCACCATTTAATTATAAAGTAATGCACTAATAGGAGATAAAGCACAACAGCAAAAAATTTTGTAAACTAAGAATTGTAGTTTTCGATCTTAAGTTGAGACCATAGTTTGAAGTGCTTAAAACTAAAATGAAATACTCACAACGACTTAAATTGATGAAAGAAATTGAAAAGAAAACACAAGACCAAGTCGAATTCGGGTAGAGAATGAGAATCCTTGTACGGTTAGGGGTTTCCCAAATTTGACTTAGATTGATGGTTTGGATTGACTACACTATTTTAAAGCTAATTTCTGATTTTACTACATTGAAACGTATAACGTTTTAAAGCTGATTTTTTATTTTTACTACATTGAAAACTACTCTGCATTAAAGTAATTTCTGAATTTTGCTGCATTGGAACCTTCTCTAATTTAAAGTTAATTTCTAATTTTGTTGCATTGGAACCCATTCTGTTTTAAGACTAAAGTTCTAATTTTTTTTCCTTACTTTGAAAACCTATTATGTGTTAGAGTTTTGGAACTACACTTAGGGCCCAAATCCCAAGACCCAATGTAGGTTAGATTAAGATGAGATTTTGGGGTTTTTGACCTACTAGGAGTGAAACTAGATTCTGAATTGGACGCATTTTGAGGTTGCTTGCTGTCCTGATTGAGAACTTCCATATGTTTATTTTTGGTCTTTTCTGTTAAAGTTGAGTTCTTTCTCAATCACTCAAATTCTGTCCAAAGTTCATGAACATAGTTTGGGAGTATGTGAGTACTACCTAGTGTAATTTTGACCAAGGTTTCAGCCTATTGTGACTGGTGGACCTTATGTTAACTTTTGAGGGAGTAGGGTACTAATTTAGAAGGGTAAAAAAATAAAAAATCCGTGAGTGGAGTGCTAAACTAGGCCTCCATAATATAAATAAGTCGAGACATAACTACAAACAATGCTTTAATAAATAAATAAAGCATGACATCAGAATTTTCTACAACTTTGGATTATAAATTTTTGATCTCAAACTTGATGATAACTTGGACTTTTCTAAATCAAATATAAATCATGCATTAGCATGTTGGATGCGGATGGATTTTAAAGAAAGAAAAACACAAACCTAGTCCATTACATGTATGAACAAATTGGAAATAAACCCAAAATAGTAAAATCTAGAAATTTATAAGGTTGGAAATTGGGTTGGGAAGTGAAAACTTTAATTTTTGGGATTGGGGTTTTAGCCAAAATTCGTCGGATCTTCGATCAAATCATCTTTAACGAAAATTCAATCGAGAATTTGATTAGGCCAACAACACCTATGTTTTGGCCCATTGTGTGGGACCAACTCATTCCTAACCTTTATGACTCCTCTTATGTACTATTGTGGACGAAGTACCCCCTCTCTTTTGAGTTACAAGGTACGATAAATTTTGGGAATGAAATTTCTTGTAAGGTTGGGGGATTGTTATACCCGCACCCAAACTATACCTTAATTCTTCGGGCCACTTCAAATTTTCACTGGTAGATGTGACGGCGCTGTCAACGGTCAATACCTGTGATTTCGGGTCATGACAGTCAAAGAGTTAACTGGAATAAAAATGGTGAAATTTTGATCTGATGGGCGAAGTGACTGCGTGAAGGTGAGCATTTAATCCTTAAATATTATGTGTACATGCTTCTTTTGTAACCCTCGAAAGGTGGGCCAAAGCCCAAAATTTATTACCTTGGGTTTACCCTATTTCTGGTGGGCTGGACCCTAAACTGGACCCGGTGGTGAGTCCACACCTGTCATATGATTTATTGTGGATAAGGTATCGTGGGCCCCATCATCTCCTTTTATATTTTAGTGTGGGGTCTTAAAATATCTTAGGGACCCACTAGAGATAAATAAGGGTTTTGGAGTTATGTAGATTAATTCAACTATCCACTCACCTATTACAAATATCTTTGGGACGCACTAAAGACAAATAAACTTTTTAGATTTTGTGGATTAATCAAATGACCTCACTAAGCCATGTGTTAATCTATGGATCCACTCACCTAGCCAAGTGGTAATCTATGGATTCACTCACTAACCACTAAGTTAATCCACTCACAAACCACTAAATATCCACTAACTATTCTCTAACTCATCTAAACCTAGTAAAATCGTGGAGGTGAGGAGAGAAAGGAAAAGAAAGGAAAAAGAGAAAGGAAAGAAGAAAGAAGAAAAGGGAGAAGAAGAAGAAAGGAAGAAGAAAAGAGAAGGAAGGAATTGGAAGAACCCTAAGGCTTGTGTAGCTCTACCCTAGGAGTGTTTGTCTTGGTTGAGGTAGGTCCTTAAATCTATCTCTCTCTCACTCTCTTCTTTATTTCTTTTGGGTTTGGGAAAGAACCATTCAATTGGGGGTTTTTGACCTAGGGTTCCATTTGGAACCCAAGGATGCTTTTGGATTTGCTATCCTACCTTCTTGGGGGCTTGAAGCTCACCTCTAAGACCTCTCTTTACCTTCTATTGGGATCTATTTCTTGGATCTAGGGTTCTTGATGGAGAGACCCTAGTTTTGAATTATTTGATTTGATTTACTCTTTGAACCCAACAATCCCTTGATTAGGTTAGGGTATTATGACCCTAGGTGACTCAAAAACCCTTTCCCTTAGTCCTTGTAGGCTGAAACCCATGAGATTTCGAGTTTGGAAGCTTGCATGTGGTGAATTTCGGTTTCAGCAGGAAGGTGGACCCAGGAGTGGACCCAGACCAGAGTCCACCCCGTGAGCCCGCATGCTTACTGGTTCCCGCTGGACCCAGGAGTGGACCCAGACCAGAGTCCACCCCGTGAGTCTGCATGCTAGCTGGTTTGCACTGGACCCAGGAGTGGACCCAGACCAGAGTCCACCCCGTGAGCCTGCATGCTTTCTGGTTCACGCTAGACCCAGGAGTGGACCCAGACCAGAGTCCACCCCGTGAGTCCGCATGCTTGCTGGTTCATACTGGACCCAGAAGTGGACCCAAACCAAAATCCACCCCAGAGTCCAGTCTTGGGTTTTAAAGTATTTGGCCCGGGGTGGACCGAGGCACTGTGCCTCCACTCAAGAGTCCACCTAAACTCTATTGTGTTACCTTTAAGCTTAGACTTCGAGACCCCTCTTACCTCACCTAACTCACTTTGTTACACTTCTTTAGGCACCATTACTCTTACGGTGAGACTTATCATACGTTGATCGACGATGAACCCTAATAAACGAATTCGCGAACTAATAGGTGAGTGGGGTTGGGATTTGACTTAATTTGAGAGTGTTTTGCATTATGTTATGCATGTATGTCATTTCTCATGCATACTCATTCTTGCATTTTTATAACTATATTTATGAAAATTACGAATATATGCGTTATGGATGTGGCTTGTTAATGTCTTCATCATGCTTATAATTGGTCTATTATGCGCCGTGTTGTGCTGGTACCCAGTACAAGATGGAATGGGATGTCATGTGCCGGAATACCTCTCAATACGATAGTATCATATTACATCATACAGTTAGTGCTATTATATGGTCTGTCATGCGCCGTGTTGTGCCGGTACCCGGTACAAGATGGTATGGGACATCATGTGCCGGAATACCTCTCGACATGATTGTTCATATAAAATGGTTAGGATTTTCGATCCCCTTGCTACGACCCTTACCAACAGGGGTTTAGGTGTTGGGTAACCAAGGCTACCTGTGGTGCCTAAGGAGTGATACGAGGCCAGGTCAGGTGAGATCATTGGTTATCGGGGTTTACCTCTGGGTGGCGAGTGGCTTCTACCGGCGCGAGCTCCCTTGTAACAATTGAGGTTTCATCGACGGTGATAAGATAAGTGATCCGTGATGTTTCTTGAGTTGTTGCAGTAGCAAGTACCTAGTGACTTAGATATGCTTGCTAGGTGGATAACTGGTTAATAATTCATGCATCATGGACTATATGTTATTGCTTGTATGTTTCCCATCCCCTCACTGGGCTCAGTGGAGCTTACCCCTCTTTGCGTAACCCTTTTTAGATGCGTTGCAGGTGATGTTTTGGTGGAAATCTCTGTGGCTCTTTCTCTTGGATATGTTTTACTCGGTGTTGCTGACGTGCAGTCGGTGACTTATATCTATGATGTTGATGACTGTGTCAATGGGGCGCTTGGATCGAGATACTTATTTCTTTATTCCTTTTTAGTTTCATCAATTGTATAGTATAAACTCTCTAATAATTACTGTTTGTTCTTAATTTTAATTAACCTCTTGAGAAAGGATGTAATATATTATTTGTCTATCACATAGACTTTTGAACGCTTTTATTATTGTAAACGCTTTTTTTTTTTTGCATCTACATTTACTTTTATTGTAAATGTATTTCTTCCCGCACTCTGATGTACATATGAGTTGTATTGAGTTGACTGTGATTTGAGCCACTGCATCGAGATCCTGGCGGTGTGAGGTGACATGTGTCATCCTAATTATACCCCTTTTATTTGTATTTTATCCCTTTCTGGGATGGGAGTGTAACAGATTATAAGAGACATATTGAGGATATACATCGATTTACGGGACGATTTAGGGATCACCTGGATACACAAACGTTTAAGATTACATAATAGAAAATAAATGACCTTGTAATTTTTAGGTGGTTAACTTTCCCCACTAGTTTTATTCAATATAGTTTTTTTGGACCAATTGTCAATGGTCAGGACCTTATCAAGGGTGATAGTACATGTGAAGAATCCTACTATAATGTGAAAAGGGACTCAAGCAAACTGAGATCAGGAAAGAGAAACCCATAAAATAGAAAACAGGGGAGGGTGTTGATAATAAAGAAACTAGAATTTGAGAATTTAACTAGCAATGATTTTAATGCTAGAAAAGGTTAGGAACGTGATTCCCAACCTTTTAAAAGAGTAGAGGAGAGTTTCACGACAAGTTACAAAGACAAAGAAGCAGGGTGAACAAGAGAATAGAGTAAAGATGGTGCAAGTTTTAAACTTTGATTATGATGTTAGACCTGAGGAACAAAATGAGACATACAAGGAAGGTATCATGTTGAATAATGGCTAGGAACATGCTTCCTTACCACTCAAAAGAGTGAAGAATTTCATGGTAAGGTGAAGTCCAATTATGATGTCAAACCCGAAAGGGAGGGTAGGTCCTCTTGATTATACTTCTTTGGTACTTCTTGTGACTTCTCTCACCACCTCATCATACATAGGTCATTTGCACCTTCCACCCCATAGTAGATCATTTGCACCTTCCACCCCATAATAGGTCATTTGTACCTCACAATGCGTCTATCATCTTGATCATACTTCTATAGAACACCTTGAATGACTTCACCTCAACTTGTCACCTATTGTTGCCACTCCTAATTTCTTTCTCCTTGCTGAGGGGAATTAATGAACAAGCCCATAAGCAAGTCTAATCCATTATATAGAAGAGGTGAGTGGAGGTATTGGTGTGTACCATGTTAGTGCCTCCCTTGAAGTGAAGTTGAATTTCATAGGATATCTGGGGAACTCCTATAGTAGTTATATCCATGTCACTCAGAACTGTGGTACTCTTTGCTTCACTTCCTTTTAGCGCTCAGGACTCGTTAAAATTACTCAGCTACCTACCTTTAGCTGTGAGATTTTTGAGGTTCGGTCAATCTCTTCTCAAACAGCTTTGCCAAGTGTTCTTAAAACTCCCCACTATGATAGGCATTACAGTACCAAGATCTTCTGGCTCTTTATTTGGCTTTCAAGTACTTAGATGTTTGACATTAAGAGGAATTCATATTCAAGGAAACAACTAGGGCGAATCAAGGAAAATTATGTATATTAGTTTCTTATTTTGACCTTCCTAATTTTTTCAACACTGTAGTTCCCTTAAGCAACATTCACCTCCACTCATCTCAAAAACAACTATGGATAAAAAAAATAAAGAGAATAAAACTCAAAAGGTCCAAATATAACAGGAAGGGAGTTATTATTCTCTGAGTCTTAAAACTGTTATTTGTTGCTTATTATTTGCATATAGATATGTTCTATTTATGGCCCATTATGGTAGCTCTTGGTGAGTAAAACGTTTCTTGTATATGTAGATGTTAGAGAAACAAAAGATTTGTTGAAAATAGTATGTGGATGACAGTTTCCTGGATTTTTATAATCTAATTACATCAGTGATTTGTGATTGACATCATAAGTTTTTGGTATTCACTCTACTAGTGAGTTGGAGAAATCTTTGGGTAGTGTGAAGTGTGATGCTACATAGCTACATGTCATGGTTACTAGTAAAGTTTCTCAAATGAAAATGCACTTCTGGCTGAGCAAGTTTTAATCTCTTGAGTTGTTTACTAAGACATTATGTTTGACAATACACTTTTTCGTTACTGTTATTTGTATATGGTGATTGTGTGTGAAGTTGAACTCGTCTCTTCAAAATGCTACTGTCCTAATGAAAGGTACATTGGTCAATGCACATTTTAGAATAACATGGTTGTAGTAATTTCTTAGCTCAAGATGAATTCTATATGCAAATATTTTTTATTCTACTTACCTCCTTGCGTTACAAGTACTCATCAGTCTGATGATTTAAAAGGCGTCCCTGGATGTTACAGACTATGGTCTTCATTGTTTTGTTTTCCGATAGTCACTGTGTATATGACCGAGCCTGTTAAAGTATTGTGCCTGAATCCATATTATTTTTGTTGGGCCTATTTAGAAGGTTGTCATTTATGTTGATGCCTTTGTGTGCTCTCATTGGCCCCTCACTGCACTTAACCACATGAGCATGCAAAATTACTGTCCAGCTCCTCCTAAGATAAAAAAAAATCCCATCATGTTGATGCTCCTACGTGTACTCACATTGGCCCTACGCTAATGCAGAGGCTACACGACCAAGCAATGAAATCTTGCCAAAAAATAAATTAGTAGAGCGTTTTTGAGGACTCCTGTGTCAGGAAAACCTACACACTACACTAGTGGTGATGTAGAGAACTATATGAGAGAAAAATAGTACGTTGGCTTAGGGTTGTCAAGATGCAATCTGAACCAGTTGGACCAACCAAACAAAATCAAACCAAACTGAAACCTTGTTGGATGGTTTCAGATTGGGGTTTTTTAGAGACCAATCAAAAATGGAAACGAAAAATCGAACTGAACCAAGAATAAAAAAAAAAAAAGAATATACAAAACCAATAAGAAACAAAAAAAAAGGGGGGGATAATTTTATTGCTGATTTTTTTAATACTTGTATGTAATACCAAAAATCAAATCGGACTGAAAATGATATCAGACCGACGATAATAACCCGATAAGAGTAAAATCGAACTTCAACTTGATGGTTTGGCCGAGAACTAAATTGAAACTGTTTACCAAAACCAGACCAAACCAACTGAAACACCCTTACCCGACATTTAGGAAAACTTTTTCCCAAAAAATAATGAGAAAATTGAAGTAATCATGGTTGCGACCAGTTCAAAGTACTAGTGGGATGAACTAGCCCATTATTAATAACCATATGATTCACATTGCTTTTGCCTAATTATGTGGTTAATAAAGGGCAATACCCTATATACTTGATTGCATTTGATTATACGTGTCTAAGTGTGATGGATAAGATGAAAAGACAAAAAGAGACCCTAATAAAAAAGGATATTAAGAAAGAAAATATTAATCCCAATTAAAGAATGTGTTTCGGTTCCATTCATCATTCTTCTGTTTGTGTTTGGGTTTCGGAAATTCCTAACCTTACTTCAACATCTTCTAATTTTATTCTAGCTACTTATCACCTCTGTCCGCTCCAATTCCTCCAATTCCTCTAAAGAAAAACCCTAACCATGGCAGAGGTGAAGAATCTCCCAGAGGACTTAATCGGAGATATTCTTTCAAGGCTTCCAGTCAAGTTTATACTCAGGTTCAGGTGCATATCCAAAACCTGGTGTGCTCGTGTAAGCAAACCTTTTTTCATCAAGCTCCAACTCAGTCGATCAGTTGCAAGTCTCAATTTCATAGATTCCCCCCATCTTTTCTCTGCTAAATTGAATGTTTTTGAACAACAAGAAGAGGTAGAACTTGATCATATGTCTCTACATCATACGCCTCTAGAGTATGGACCCAGAGAAGTTTTGGGTTCCTGCAACGGCTTACTCTGCTTAGGGACCCTCCTTTTCAATCCTTCTACAAGAAAGCATCACAAAGTGCCTCTTCCACCAAAAGATCACTTCACTCCCTAGCTGATAGTTTGGGGATTCGGTTACGACCCCATCATCGACGATTACAAGCTAGTAAGGGTTGCGCAGTCTCAGTCTTGGTATTCGAAGGTAACGGTCTACTCACGTAACTCCAACTCATGGAGTAGTATCGGGTACAAGCCCTTCCTAACCATACAACCCCAATTTGATGCGATTTTTACAAATTTTACTTTGCATTGGGTAGCAACTCACAAGATGGGAGTCACGAAAATCAATGCAATCGTTTCCTTCGACCTTAAAGATGAGGAGTATCGAGAGGTGCCACTGACTGACTTTGTGGACAATGATTTTACCATGACCATCGGGGTTCTTGGAGGATAACTCTGCATGCTCTGTAGGTTCTTCATGTTCCATAAGTTCTTCAGTGTCCGTGTTGAGTTGTGGGTGATGAAGGATTATGGTGTGAGGGACTCTTGGGAGAAACCGTGCTCAATTGAACAATCGGGGGTCCTAGGGGCTTTTGGGTGTAGAATCAAGTGCTTACCAATCTCCCAAAAGACGCCTTGTGAGATAAGGTGCAACTTTAATTTCTTATTGCACACCAGCCAGTGCGTATCGCTCCACCCGAGCCAGGATCTGGACAGGGCATTTTGGGTCACCCCCAATAATTCCCCCAAATGCACTCCCAATAACAGAGCACCCACGGCATAGGGAGACTCGAACTCGCAACCACTTGCTCTGATAGTAATTGTAGAATCAAGCGCTTACCAATCCCCCAAAAGACGCCTTGTGAGGGAAGGTGCAACTTTAATTTCTTATTGCACACTAGCCAGCGCGCATCGCTCCACCCGAGCCGGATATGGGCAGGGCATTTTGGGTCACCCCCAACATTGGGCGCGTCGATCCTATATGCAATTTAAAGAATGGTGAAGTGGTAATTCAGAGGGATCGAGGATTTTGGGAGCGGGAACTGGTCCTGTTTCTATATGATTCCCGCAAAGGAAGAGGTAGGAATCTTAGGATTCATGGTTCTTTTTCAAAGATGGAACAATCAATGTTCTTTTTTTTTAATCTTTGAGAGCGCTGAGCGTCTTGTTTCTCCCAATATCAAAGGTGGAACTGAACAAGAAAAACGCAGAAAAAGAAGAAAAAAAAGAGACTGAAGTTGAAGGTGAAAGGTTAGTACTGTTCTTATTGAGACAGATTCATTTATCTTCTTATTGTGGTAGGTAGGTGGTGTACACAACCATGTTGTTTTACACTGAAGAGGATTTTTTTTTCAACGACTCAAAGTGACATACGTTATTGTGGGCCTGCTGATTAATTGGTTTGTCTTAATTTTTCCGTGTTTCTAATTCATATAATTCTTACAATTTGATGCAGGATTCAGAAATCACTCCTCTACAAGATGGTATGTAACTTTTAGTTTAGTAGCAATGTCCATCCTGATGTTGTCATTTCTTTTCATTATGGATTTAGTGACTTACATTCATGATCCATAGAAATTGGTGTGTTTGTGGTTGATTTCCTGAAGGTTACTATGGATACAGCTTCTTATATGTCTTATTGGCTGCCGCTGTGGTATGCATGTGGTTATATTCCTGTATTTTGTTATGCTCTACCTCACCATGTTTGTGACTTCATATGATTATGCCAAGGAACCTTCTTTCTGATGCTTGTTGCTAACTCAAAAAAGGGGGAGTGGGGACAGAAACCATGATGTTTTCTACTGGAGGATGCGGGATCTTTTTATGAAAAAAAAGGGCGTACCCAGTGCACAAGGCTCCCAGAGTAGGTCTGGAGAGGATCATAATGTACACAACCTTACCCTGTTTTGGAAAGAGGCTGTTTGTCGATTCAAACCCGCGGCTACTAGGTCGCAATGGAACAACCATATAATAAGATGCATGATACAATTATCTGGTATATAAACAAAAGGCGACGTTTTGAAGGCTAAGGTAATCTTTCTAGTACTATTATGCGCTTAATTAAATTGGACCTCAAAGATCCTTCAACCTTCATGCATTGCAAAATCCGATTCTTTCAAGACCTGGTAATTGCTCTACAGATCGATGTCACCTTCCAAAAGTCTAAATTCCATCGTATTATTGAAATAATATGGAGGAAGCCAGATATTGGATGGAGTAAATTCAACATAGATGGATGTTCTATGGGAAATCCAGGTCATTCAAGTGCTACAGGTATTTTTTGAAATTCTCAGGGCATTCCAACAGGCAGTTTCTCTATTTATTTGGGAATTTCGACAAATTTCTTCGTTGAGTTCTCAGCTTTCTTCTTTGGAGTCCAAACGGCAAGGGATAAAAATATCAACCTTCTTTGGGTTGAGGGAGATGCTGAAGTGGTGATTACGTCAATAAAGAATGGCAAGATCTCGTGGGAGTTTAAGCAAAAATGATTTGATATGGTGAATTATCTTCAAGCTATAACATAGAAAATAACCCACAGCTATAGAGAGGCAAATACAATGGCAGATCTATTGGCTAAAAGGATTACAACAATTCAGGTGTCTCATTGTTGGGTAGATTCTTCAACTTGTTGATCTAATGGCATATTGTTGTCATTGTTGACAACTTGGTGGACAGCAGTGGTGTAAGGAATGTGTTAAGCTTTTCTACAAGTTGGGAATAAGGAACACCGTGTGAGCCTCAAAGCTAATAAATAAAGTAAGTCCCCATGGCATGTGAGCTTCCAATGAGAAGATAGAAAGTGTGACCTAGAAAATGAAAGGGGCAGCAAAATCCTATGGCATGCGTGAGCATTCAACATTTTATCATATAAGCATTGCCAATAAAAATAAAAGGAAAAGAAAAAAGTAAAGCCGTAGAAAGGCAAAAACATTGGGTGCCTGACTCTTCTTGCAAGCCAGGTGATGCACATGAAAAATGCCCATAGCTCTCCAAGGGGTTTCCAACTCTTGACAATCCTGCTTAGGATGACATGACTCCTTGAGGTATGTCTTGGTAGCACACAGTAGCATTGTAGTTTCATTCATGCTTATTTTTCATGTTTGCATAGTATATTTTTCCATTGCATGAATGTGTGAGTGTAGGCCACCTTATTTAGTTATTTGAATATGCTCATAATCTCATAAATATTATATTTGAGGTCTAACAACCTTCCTCTCAGAGATCTGGAGGTTTTGTGTACAATTCATGGAAAACATGTACAGGGTTGAAGAGTGTATTGGATATGTTCCAAGAAAGTTCAAGGTCAAACTCGAGCTATATTGCCTCCTCAAGGTTCAAGTTCAAGATTTCTGAAAATTCAAGTCAAAACAGTGTCTTTCTTGGTTTGGAGGTTAGTTTGATGATTGGTAGGACTCATTAGTCTTTCGAGTGGCTATACATGTTCAAATTCTTGTTGGTGATGTGTTTCAAGTGTTATTTGAGCCAAACAATGGTTATTTGTGAAAATGACATGGTCAATTGCAAGTTTTCAAGTAAATCTAAAATTCAGTAACTGTGAAGCCTTTTTGAGACTCTTGAAAAGTGTGTATATGAGAGAGAAAAGACAACTGGTTTGTGCCAACATGTTTACAAAGTTTTTCTCTACAAGCGTGAACAAACCACACAGTCATTCGAGCTACAGGTTGGTGCGTGTGAAGGCCAGAAGAGTGCATCAGGATCATTGTCAGTGAAGTAGGACAACAAGCTTGAGTTAATTTTGAAGAGAGAGAAAGAGGAGAGAGTGTGTGGATCCCACCTGGGGGTGCCACGTGTCACGGGGTAGTAAGGTGGCATGTCCACCTTGGCATTTGATTGAGTCAACATGGCCATATGGCCATCACAGCCTTGACAGCATGGCTGCACAAGCACCATGGGCACAGCAGCCCAGACAGTAGCCCAGCAGCTCAGCCCCATGGGCACAGCAGCCCAGCCCTCTTAGGCATTTTGTCAAACAGATTGTGGATGCTCATATACTTAGAAAATATTTGGAGGTTTTGAAAATCAAGCTACTGGTAGTCATTCTCTGTAACAAGTTAGTGAATTTTTTGGAGCATCACATGGGAATTTCAACCGTACGGATGTGAAGCCCACGTGGCAAATAGTGGGAGATAAAAATTTCAGCTTTTTCTAACACGTGTACAGATCATGGATGAGTCATCGTTGTCCCAAAAACGCAAGCAATTGTGTGGCTGTGATTGATCTTTAAATCTGAATTAGAATCTCTTGTTCTGATTGGTTGATCTAAATCATAATCAATGGCTGAGATCAAAGATTCTAAATGGACACCTCAGAATTAAGCACATGCAAAATTGATACACTTAAGTGATGACTTCTCATTGGTGGATCAGGAATCTAATCTGATGGTTCTGTTTTAATCTCATATCAATGATGAGGATCCAACGGCTTATGTGTGCTCCACTCCCGTGTAAAGCAAAAGACGGAAGATTGAATCTTATTTTAATCTGATCCGTCCGTACGATCTGATCTAATGGCTCAGATTGACTCAATCTTTGCCTCGAACTTTGGGCTATTTAAAAGTCGAATTTTGGGATTTGTGTAGAGAAATTACCCCCCATATTTTGACATCCTCTACGCAGTGGTGAAATCGGATTTAGGGTTTGATGCCTTTGTGATTTAATGTTCGAATTTTCTCAGAGAAGAAGGCATTTTAAGTAGATCGATGAATTGGGATCTGTGTCAGAGGCTTCTAGGACATGTCGCACGCTGCTACTGATGTCCAGAAGGTCTGCATGGACAGTGATTGCAGTTCTACTTCGTTCTTGAGGTAGTTTTTCATTCAAGTTCCCCTTCTTATCATTTAGTCTTGTTGGGGAGTGAGATTCATGTAATTTTAAGTGTTGGGAATTTGGGTTAATCATATAAACTCATTTTTAGTGTTTAAAGTCTACTGTGCTGATACAGTTAGGTGTGTGGGAGTATTTCTTGTGATTCCTGTGTCAAATAGAACTATGTTGAACCTGTGTAATAAGGTTTTTAATAGAAATGTGCTGAGCAAAGCACGAAACCCATGAGGGGTATTGCTTCGTGGACATAGGTCATTATGCTGAACCATGTATATGCTTGTGTTGTGGTTTGATATTTTATTTTGAAGTGCTTACTTGCAGAGTGGGTGTGGTTCACTGATAGACCAAGCTACTTTGTAGTGATTGGTGCGTGACCATACGATTGTGTGTTAGCTGTTATAATCTGAGTTTGCGGAAAATTTTAATAAGCACAGATTCACCTCACCTCTCTGTGCCGAGTGCCATTCATCACAACTTTCGTCCATTATGAGATTGAATGGGACCTATAGGAAAGAAGTTGGTTTCGCTTTGCTCAGGGCTGAATTCTATCTATTCGTGTTTGGATTAGTCTGTTTCTCCATAACCCTGTTGATGGCCATGCCGAAGGTAGGGTTCTAGAGTAATAGCTCTAATCACTTTTGCTCCTCTAAAGTTACCTGTTGAAGAGGATTTGTTTTGGTTTTTCTATGGATTTTCCCTTTTGGGGACTTCTGATCTTGTAATTATTCCTATATTTTAATACACACTTTGCTAATCTTTAGCAAAACAAAATTTTTTTTTTGAAGAATATATGATATATTTAATTAGATATTGCTAGCGGTGCTCCTGGTTGCCCCATCATGCAAGTCAAACCCTCATATATTTAAAGATGGTTATCCAAATAGTATATATGGTGCCTTTGAGATAGAAATTAAAGGTTTAATAATGGGGGAAAGTCGATCGTATAAACCGTTTATGTGACAGGGTGGAAATTTCAAGGCATTAATTAATGGGTGGGGATTTATGACTTTTCCAACTCTTTGTGAGAGGTTCTTTCACATACACGGTTTACACAGCCATGTATGAAAACTATCCCCTTAATAATGCAACAAATAATATAAAGTTCCAAGGATTGATGGAGTTGTGCTAGCTTTACTTGTTTTAGACTTGACTTTTAGTGTGGACGGTGGTCCAACCAATTAAGCATGTTTTTTATGTAATAAGATTGATTCTTTGGTCTCAAATTAATTGACCGTGCTGTATAAATTAAAACCTCACTTTAAGGTGCTAGTGCTGATGAGAACCCGAGACATTATGGACGAAATTTTGAACATTCCTACTACAAGTGTAGCAACAAAATTTTTTCCAGAGGAGCGGAGGGTGCGCAAGAAAACCTGAGGCAGTACTAGGAAAAAATCAAGGGTGTGAAACAATAAATATGCTGTGAGCCCCAACTAAAACAACAAAGCAAAGGAAATCAATCCATTGGTAAAGGGGTGGTGCTACACTTGTAGGAGGAATGTTCCTACTGCTAGCCAAGGAAATGGAATAATTCACTCTTCCTTTGGGTTCATAAATACCCTCCTAGGTTTTAGTATTTTCTAAAATACCATTTAAGATCTCATTTCCTTGGCTACAAGTGTCGCAGCAAAAAAAATTTCATCCAAAAAGGATATGGTGTGGGCCCCACTTCTTCAATCCCTCTCTTGGAAGAAATTTAGCTCCATGTCACGGACAAAGCTTTGTAGTTAATAAATGTTGTCTTCTTACTTCCCACCCATGCAAACAAATAAATGGATTTTAAGGTGCCAGTGCTGATGAGAACCCGAGACATTATGGACGAAATTTTGAACATTCCTACTACAAGTGTAGCAGCAAATTTTTTTCCAGAGGAGCGGAGGGTGCGCAAGAAAACCTGAGGCAGTACTAGGAAAAAACATAAGGGTGTAAAACAATAAATATGCTGTGAGCCCCAACTAAAACAACAAAGCAAAGGAAATCAATCCATTGGTAAAGGGGTGGTGCTACACTTGTAGGAGGAATGTTCCTGCTGCTAGCCAAGGAAATGTAATAATTCACTTTTCCTTTAGGTTCATAAATACCCTCCTAGGTTTTAGTATTTTCTAAAATACCATTTAAGATCTCATTTCCTTGGCTACAAGTGTCGCAGCAAAAAAAATTTCATCCAAAAAGGATATGGTGTGGGCCCCACTTCTTCAATCCCTCTCTTGGAAGAAATTTAGCTCCATGTCACGGACAAAGCTTTGTAGTTAATAAATGTTGTCTTCTTACTTCCCACCCATGCAAACAAATAAATGGATTTTTTTAGAGTTTTACGAAGAAAAAAAAAAGAACGGATACCTAATGCACGAGGCTCCCACCACTACGGGGTCTTGGGAGAATCATAATGTATGCAGTCTTACCAGCTAAACAAACGGGCCCTAAGGAATCAACACCAACCAATTATATGTATACAATCACAACATAAGCATGCCATCTTTATTTTAGTATCGATCATTGCACAATTTAAATGTGGATTTGCTTTATATAAAGAAAAGGGCGGTTGGCATCACCACCACCACTACAAAGTACTAAAGAATCTACTACGTACCTTATTATCACCATCTTTAAATAAAATCATGTGTATATGTTGTTCATATGTAGTTTTAATATGATTAGGATCACTAAATTTAGTTATTTTTCGTTCTGTTTTGTATTAAATCCATTCTTTTTTAGTCTTGAATTAAAAATATGTTCACGGGATCTAATCAACTAGCTAAATAATCCTCTTCTAGAAAATAATATATATTTGTATTGAATTCTAACTTGTTTGTCTGTTATATCTAAATACGTGCAATGTAGACTCATACCCTATTGTATCGTAGACTAGGTTCTCTGTACCATAACTCATAAGGAGTCTTAGGAACAGATTTAGTTGGGAACCTATTCAAAATGTACATAATAGTTTCTAAAGAACCATATCCTGTCCAACATACACCTCTTATATGATTTTCTTCTTGATAAATCAAGTTGCTTCTTGTACAATATTAACTAACAGAATTATGGTCCTTATATTCTTGAATTCTAAAATTGAGTAAAAAATTTTTTTTGTTCTTTCAACGATCGTACACATATTTTTTTTTTTGAATTTATACAAATGTCATCCACCCCACAAAATGATTGTTGTTTGTGATGTCTTAATTATATTCCCTTTTTTTTTTTTTGGGGTAGGAAATGGCAAAAAACAGGGGTAACCAGGTCAACGAGGATTAGCCCAACCCTACTTAACCCTAAAATGGAAAAAAATAAGGAGCGCCAGCACCTGGCCCAACCCCCACTCAATTAGGGTCAATCAGGACAAGCTGGGTTGGGCTGAGCCCGGCAAGGGTGATCCTGGGCTGAGATCCCAACCTAATCTCAAGCTGGGATTGGCCTGGGCTGAGTTAAGGGGACCTAGGGTTAAGTTGGGGTTTTAAAAAACCCGTTCTAATCTAGCCCTTTTGAACCCCTATTCTAAACTATGAAACTTTATCCATTTTTCATAGTACCTTAATTCAATAAAAACATATAAATATATTAAAAAGAGAACCATGTTGGGTTCTTAGACAAATCATGAGAAAAGAACTTTAAAAAAAAAATACCAAGTAAAGTCATGTTTAAAAAAAAATAAAAAAAAGGGGAAAATTACACCCATTACCCTGTACTTTGCCCTAACTAAATATTCCTCCCCTTGACTTTCTCTAATTATACCGAGACCCCCTCTGGCTAACAGTGTTAACTAGCTGTTAGTGATAGTTTGGAAAAGACTATTTTACCTTGGTACTAAAACAGGAAATAAAATTACAATGCAACACTTCAACCACCATTGCGCCCCATCACACCCTCCTATGTACACCCACTGCCCCACCACCGATGCAAGGGATGTAAAATGATCGGATTCGGCTCGGATACAGATCAAATGTGATCAGATCCGGATATTCCCTGGCCGAATACAGGTACCTCTAAACGGATTCGGATGGATTCAGATACAGATCGAATTCAGATTTTTGACCATCCGTTTATATCTCTGCCTTGTGTAACCCGGATCTTCCTCCCTCTAGTGGATACAATTCACTCTCAATCCATATCTCTTAGATCATGATTCTCTTTTCCTAATATTCTAGAACCTTTTGAATCTTCAAAAACCCTCAAGATCATTATTTACTTAATTTTTCACTATTAAGTATTCAAATTTTTTTCCGGATGGATTTTTATCTAAGTATTCAGTTTTTTTTCCAGATTTCTTTAAATGAATACGGATGTCCCTAAACGGATGTGGATTGCGGATCGGATTCGGATTTTTGGATATCCTGTTGGATTTTTAATTGTTTTAAAATTAAAGATTCAAAATACGGTTTTGTTGGAGGGTTGAGTGCTTTCCTAATAGACACCTAAATAGCCAATAGGTGCCTATTAGAAGACTTGTTTGAGTGGCTAACAAACAAGCCTTATGGGAAAAGACATGAGTTGGGACATATATCTTGGAGAGATCCCTTAGTGGTGTCTCTTGCTCTCCTATAAAGAGAGGAGGTCTTGCTCATTCTCTAACAATTGTTTTTGAAATACATTTTTTTCTTCCCCACCGTAGTCGGTCAGTGTCGATGAATTAGTGAATATAGCCTTTGGATGCCCTTTGTAATCACATTTGGAACTGCAACCTATGTGATTAGAGAGTTGTTTTATCTTGGGGGTATAGATGCATGGTCAACCCGGATTGCAGAATTGGGGCATCTAAAAACCTTAAGGAGAGCACCGTTTGATGCGACTCGACTCTACCATTTATTGTTCGGGTTACACAAGAGGACTTTTATTGTTGACGCAGTGCGATACTATCTGTCATACCAATCAGATAAATCTTGTGTTTAATATTTGTTTATTGTGTTTCTAGTCTTATACTTGCTGCCCATGATATTGTTTCTAACAATCTTAAGGTTTTTAGACTTGAGTATAAGATGAAGTGGTTCACGGTATATGATTGTGACCATTTACCATTGCTACTTAATTACTTATCTTGACTGGGTAAAAGAATTGGGTAATTAGATTTATATCTTTAGTTTTGAGATGGGTCGTGACTCGTGAGAGTCATGGTCGGCCAATTCTTTTACTGGTACTATAATTTATGAGTTTAAGAAAGTAGAATTCAGAGGTTCTGTTGCTTCTTGGATTTGCATGAAGAGTTCCTTTTGAAGGAGTACCATTGTAGAACAACAGGACCTGCATTAGTAGAGGCGGTTCCTCAATGTTAATTTTTGTCAGTCCGAATATATGTTAAAGTTTAGTGAGTTCTAGATTGATTCTGGAAAATCCTTTTAAGTATATTCCTTGGACATTTCAAAGCCAAATCTTCAGATATACAACCGGCTCCATCAGTATATGCAAGAGGTTTCCCATATTCATCTTGGACAACAAACCCATTTTCATCCCGGCAAGTTTTGACTCTCTCGTATTGTGTAAAAGGCACTTTATCAAACAAATGAGGACCTTACAGTATTTCTCCCCAACACTGGAGGAAGCCATCAGTTGCCTCTGCAGCCAAAAGTTTGGTATCCGCTGCAATTGCCCGGATGGTACAACTTATGGGACGGGAAGATGCAATTAAAAATAGGACATGCGTGGAATTGAGAGAGTGGAATTTGGATGTATATTTTCCCTCACAAGCCTGTTGAAACGGTAAGAGATAATAGGGTACTTGTATGTCTAGGGGCTGTCACTATCGCATCTCTATGTCGCTTCTCTTTTCCAACTAGAAGGCAAGTATCTTTTAATAAATTTATTGTTTTATATATGTTGGAACTGATTGAATTTTTCCTAAGAGTTGCAACGGTCAGTGGAGGTGTATACAACTTTAGTGTTTTTCAATTGGCTCTTTAATCATTACATACATGTAAGGGATGGGTTGAGAGTACATGAACATGGGTAGAGATAGGATGTGGTCTGACCCATTCTGGAGATGAACCGGCATAAACGACATCGTAATTGCTTCGTGACTGTTGGACTCTGGAAGCAATACAAAGTTATATTCGGCTTGGCTTCTTAACTTGAATCATTAGTATCGACTTGATTGTGTCATGTTCATTATTATTATTACGACTGATTAGCACTTGCCATTTGGGATATACATGTTTAATTTGCAATTGTATTTCTTTTAGTTTTCCTTTTCATAACACGAGGGGGAAAGATGTCTATTCTTGGATTTTGGGCATGTTTGCATTATAATTTGATGACATGATCCTTCACACCACATGGAACGTTGCTGCCTCTCATGTGATTCGGTGTATGTGCATGGATCGGTTAAATCTATTGATTCCAAGGGCAACAATCACGAGAAATTTGTGATTGTTGGGTTAATCCATTGAACCATTATAACTTTTTGGAATGAGGATCGAGGAGAATTTGGACTAGTTCTCGTATCTCTTTTCTGTATAATATACGGTTGGGACAACTTTTTGATGATCTCGTGGCATGCAGATTTTCCTTGTGGGTTATAACGGTTTTTGATTCAGTGCATAATATTTATATATGCTGCTTGGTGATTGACCATTCTGATCTCGAATCTCTATTCTAGAATATTAATTTTCATATGATTGTTTTATGGAGATTTTTCTTCCCTTACTTTCCTATCAAACTGATTATATGCAACGGTTGACATGGCATAATGTTTTTGACTCAAATATTTGTTACTTCATATTCAATCATATGTTTGAATGCTTGGTTGATCACGTCTAATGGGCATTTATTTTGATTGGGTTATGATAAATCCAAGTATTGGCAAGTAAAGCCGAGTGACTGTATTTGTTGATCAAATTGGTTGTTGATAGAGACAAGTGATATTGTATACATATTGGTCGGGTGTTTATTCTATCAGTATTTGTGCATGGATTTATGTACATATTTGCTTGGGAGCATGAGTTTTATTTGAATACTATGCTATATTTGATATGCAAGTAAAGTTGCATAGGCAAATTAGTATGGAAGTGTGGGGGTTATAGTTTTCTCACAAGGACATTCTCATATTGTATTGGCTTATATCTCTGAATGCGATAAATCCAATATGTGGGGGTTATTATGAGAATATGTTTATTTTACATGTTGGGTCTCTTTTAAGAGATATATAAAGGCAAGTAGAGTGATAATCTCTACTTGGAAATTGAATCTAATAGATATGTTTAGGTTCGGTTATGTAAATATTTGGAAGGTTACTTTGGTTCAAAGGTAGCATGTAAAAACATGTGTTGGTGGTTGTGATTCTGTAATATAAGCCTAAGTTATAGGTTCCACCATGGTTTTATTTTTTATGGCTTCGTAAGAAAGCCGGATCTGGAGTCATAAGGCTATGAATATAAATAATAGATATATGGTGATGACCAAAGCCAAATTGTGTTACGAAATACAAAGCGTATGGTCAGTAGAGAAATAAAGACTAATATGTCTTGATTACATATATCTGGTGAGGCTAAGGAAGGTAGCGTTATCAACTCAGTATAGTCGGGACAAGAATGACTAATACTATTATATAGCCTCTGACCATTATTTTGGTATACATTTAAGGAATGAGTTTAAAGCCTGTGTCATAGGTCATGTGATGGACACCCAACATATGTGAAGAGGTTTAACTCTTGAATTAGGTTCAAAGAGTACAAACGAAGTCACCGGATGACCTGACTAGTACTACTAAAATTTACTCATTCTGGTTACATGGGAAAGTAGTACCACCACAATGAAATGAGGATGAGTTAGATACTCTTAATCAAGCCAAATCCTACGAAAATGTGGGGGTGTGTTAACTGTGGTGCACATTGGCTGACCTTAATGGATGTAGGAGGTGAGGCCGCCTACCGATGAGAGTTTTAAAGGCGAACTCTTTAAACATCTATGAGACCAAGATAGGGGACAAGGCCGATTTTAAAAATGTCCAATTTTTTCTTGAACGGGTTAAGTCACGTAAGGTCGACTGGTAGGATATGGATGGTGAGCTTGCCTGCTACGCCAATGAGGAAAGGTTCAAGAAGTCTGACTTCACCCGTACTCTGTAGCTAAGTTCATCAGACCTAGTGTAGGTTCAAGTCCGAAAGACACCTGCAACGATGTGTCCTACTATGTTTAATATATTCACTAATTCAGTGTTTTGTTTTATCGGTATTTTGAATCTGTGGGGGATTGTTGGATTTTTAAATGTTTTAAAATTAAAGATTCAAAATACGGTTTTGTTGGACGGTTGAGTGCGTTCCTAATAGACACCTAAATAGCCAATAGGTGCCTATTGGAAGACTTGTTTGAGTGGCTAACAAACAAGCCTTATGGGAAAAGACATGAGTTGGGACATATCTCTTGGAGACATCCCTTAGAGGTGTCTCTTCCTCTCCTATACAAAGAGAGGAGGTCTTGCTCATTCTCTAACAATTGTTTTTGAAATACATTTTTCCTTCTCCACCGTAGTCAGTCAGTGTCGATGAATTAGTGAATATAGCCTTTGGACGCCCTTTGTAATCACATTTGAAACTGCAACCCATGTGATTAGAGAGTTGTTTTATCTTGAGGGTATAGATGCATGGTCAACCCGGATTGTAGAATTGGGGTATCTAAAAACCTTAAGGAGAGCATCTTTTGATGCGACTCGACTCTACCATTTATTGTTCGGATTACACAAGAGAACTTTTATTGTTGACGCAGTGCGATACTATCTGTCATACCAATCAGATAAGTCTTGTATTTAATATTTGTTTATCGTATTTCTAGTCTTATACTTGCTGCCCATGATATTGTTTCTAATATATCCATTTACATCTCTGAAGCAACCTCCAATAAAGGGAGCCCCATGTCCTCCCACTCCCAACACATACAACATGGGTTTTTTGGTTCGGTTGCTCTCTAAAATCATGGGGAAATCGAATGTTCAGCACGTTGTCTCCCCGGCAACCTGCAAGCAAAAACCTTTCATTAAAACGAAAACTAATGAAAGGGAAATGATCGCAGAGGCAAAAGCACCTACTACGGTAAGGAATCTCTTGTTCTTCTCTTCGTTTACACTTTCTTTTTGTTATATGATATGATTATTGTTCATCCCTTTCCTGAGCTGTAGTTGTAGGCTTGTAGCCCTATTCAAATTAATCGATCTCCTGCATGTTTAGTCTAATTTGACTGAAATTTTGGTGGAGGGTTCTCCTTCCATGGGTGACCAAACCTTAGGATCTTACCCAATTCCTTATTGATTAGATTGATTTCGGCAACCAAGTCTGACCTCTACGCTACTGCCTGGGTAGATTTCAGACTTCAAATTTCTTCTGATAGCAATGGTTGCAGGATTCAGGGGGTTGGAATCAACGATTCACTGGTTCTTTGGAGGAAGAAGAAGAAGGAGAGGAGAAAGAATAGAAAGGAGGAGAAGAAGAAGAATAGAAGAAGGTAGATAGTATATGGACCAAGCTTCACTTGGAACTGGACTGGAATCTCATAGAGCATGGTGGGGGGCGGTGGTGGGCGGGTTGCGTCCCCAACAGGGTGGGGGCAGAGTTGCAAGAAAGGGGTTGCAGGAGGAGGAAGAAGTTAAAAAAAAAGAAAGGGTCAAAGGGTCATGTTACATGGACCCAGAGTTACTTTGAGAATTAAAAAAATACTATTTTGCTACGTCACGACTTAATAAATGGACAATAACAGCATGGGTGTAATAGTAATTTATTGTAAACTATAGTGGATACAAATGTAATTAAGAAAAGTAAAGGGGAAGGCCAATGTTTAACTATGGCAGAATATAGGGGAGGGAATGTAATTTTTCCAAAAAAAAGACCTTACTTGGTAACAAACGGACCTTATCGAAAATGGTTAGTCAAAGAACAAATGCTCTTTTTGCGGTAATAAACATCCAACAGTAAACCCAGTGAATTTTTTTTTTTTTTTTTTTTGATGCAAGGGACCCCCAAACCCCTCAAGGATGGGGAATGGGGGAATTTATTAAAACCTCAAAAGGCAAAAACTACATTACAATACTCATAAGGTCCTCTGGAAAAGAAGACAACCAAATGCCCACTCTAGGGTAATTTAAAGCCCACTTGAAAATAGAGTAAGTAATCACGTTTGCCGTCCTACCAACATGTCAAAAGGTGCAAAAACCAAATTAAGTCTTCAACAGAAGGATATTTTTGACAATAGTAGTAATTTTTCGTGGAGACAGTAAGGAGTTAGACGAGAGGCACTCAACAAGGAGTTGGCAATCTGAACAAATCAAAACCTGAGACATTCCTACCCTCTTAGCTGAACATAGGGTAAGACGAACAACTAAATGAACAGAGTGAAGAGTGGGTTTGGTCTTTTAGGTGGGTCTTGTACTCTTCCAAGGTTTTCAAGTATGACCGTACACTCTACATGGCCACAAATGAAACCTTTTGCCAAGATTATATTTGTATTTTATTTTCTAAAAAATATTTTTTAAGTCACAAGGGCACGGGTCCGAATCTGCTCCCCACTTGGGGACGATGAGGACAGCTCATAACCCTCCATGGGGCATGGATTCCACACTTCATAGCGGCGGGTCCCACAGCCTATGGAGGGTTGGGATCTGTCCCCATTGCTCTCCATATGGGTTGGGCACATCTTCTCTTTGTATATATATAGAGGGCAGATGTTCTTTGTGCCGCAGTGCAGCCTGTGCCCCATTCTGGGGGGCAAGGTGGTCATTTTGCCCACCCCATGTGTTTGGAGCAACCTGCACTCTTGGCACAACATTGTTGCGTTCTTTAATTTATTTTATTATTATTTTTTTTTAAATAAACTCATCTTATTGAATCTGAGAAGAGAAAATTTCCATCTGTTATTGGACAACAAAGTACAATCTTTTCAATAGCACCCGAAAACCATGGGTGAAAAAACATAGAGTCCACACCAAATACTAAATAGTAGAACCAAAAAAAGTAATAAAAAAATACAAATAAACCAAATCTGTTTACGCTCTGGTCCGGCCAACCCAACCAGAGCATCTAGAATTCTAAACACGAATAATTTATGGATTAACTGGGCATGAAATTGGAGCAGGTTGTGTTAAATAACTGTAGTGCAGGGACATATCCAAACTTCATATTAACGAGATCAAACTGCAAGACGGTATCTCCCAACTGATGTGCACCTATGACGATGGAAGTTGTTGGATTGGATCCTCCATCCAGAAAACCAAGACATATCACATCTTTCTTAACTCTCACCATCGAGTTAGGTGCTGCGTAGATCCTCATGGTTAAGTTCGAGTTCCGCATATCAAATTCGATGGTGGGCACAATTAATCCCGCCCCTCCCTCACCAATGCGCCAGGTACTGAAACACGCCTCAAAAGGCTTCACTGCCGCCACTCTCTTTATCCCAACCTCCGTTGCCTTCTCAACATAAGCATTTATTAGGGCTTTATAGATGGAGGACTGCAAAGTAGTGTAAGGTACCATTGTACTGATCTTGGTACCCCTAACCCCATAAACCTCATCGATTGACAATAGAGATCTATTAAATGAGATGGGTATGGAATCGATATTGATAGATCCCACCGGAATAAAGTAATCGTGGGAGACGTCGCCGGCCGTTGAACTAAGTGACATGCCCACCGGATTAGTGAGGAGGTCGGCATAACCGAACATCAAAGAGACATCAAAATTTGCCGGAGGTACAATGTAAGGGCCAGCACCAAAGTAGATCCCACCCTTGGCAGTGGTTGAACTTGAAGAACGCATACAGAGAGTAAAAATGTTTCTATAATTAGAAACGTGTTTGCTGGAGAGACTGAGGAGCTGATTGGGCATTGCATTGTAGCTTCTTGAAAGGGCAAGCATTCCATTAGCCCCAGCTGCTAGGTTTTCAAGTAGGACTGTGGTTTCAGAGCAGCTGATAGGGAATTAGTTAATGAAGGCAAGAGGGCCAAGTCTGGAACCGTTCTTGTAGGTGGAACGTAGTGCAATGACGTCCTCGCTGAGGACTGTCACCGTGATGCCTTCGCCGTTATCGACAATGACACCACACCAGGTTTTTTTGCCACAGGCGGGGAGGTAACAACCATTGCAGCCAGTGGGGCCCTTAGCAAGTTTGCATCTGTGGGATTTGCAAGGTATTGGGTGGAACGACGATGAGGTGTAGTTTTGGTCACAGTAGACCCATGACAGTAGGCCGCCAATGTCGACGACTAGTTTGACGGAGACAAGAGGAGTTCTTGCCTTGATGGTAGTCAAGTACTGGAGAGTCTTGGCATCCTTTGTGACGGGCAGAACATAACCAGAATAGGTGTTTCTTGTTGCTGCGTGTAAAATAGATGGGAGGCAAAGGAAGGAGCAAAATAGTATAGTGATCAGGTGAAGAAGAGAAGAAGCAGCCATTGATAAACGATTGGAGCTTGAATTGAGAGTTCGTAGATAGCTATGGGAAGAAGAATTTCTTAGCCATTTTATATAGGAGGAGCCCTCGTGGCTCGTGGTGGGTGGTAGGCCACCCTTCCCTGGATCTACTCACTCGAGGACCCAAAGAGGCTACCCTTTTATTAGTCTGGGAATGCCTGGACTTTACACCCTTATATTTTATTTTTTTTTTAATTCTATTCATTTGCTGATCTTTAGCAAAAAAATGGTGGTGGTGAGCTTTGTATATGTATGATTTTCATATGAATTTAGATCGTCTATGGTCTGCTACCCGCAGCATCTATAGTAGCGCCCTAATGAGGTGTGGTGCAATGATCGCCTTATCCCTGTTCGGGCAAAGCGCTCAGACAGGAGTAAGGCGATCATTGCACCACGCTTCATTAAGGCGTTGCTATGGCTGCTATGGGTAGACAGGCCGTAGATGATCTTAGTCCTTTTCATATTCCTTAGGCATGTAAATAGAAAATATAAAACAACCTAATAATTCATGTTTACAAAATGTACACGTGAACTTTTCCTTAATTTGTCACGTTTCATTTGAAGAATATATGATATATTTAATTAGATAGTGCTGGCCGCTGGCGGTCCTGGTTGGCCATCTTGCGAGTCAAACCCTCATATTTAAAGATGGTTATCCAAATAGTATATTATATGGTGCCTTTGAGATAGAAAATGTTTAATAATGCAACAAATAATATAAAGTTCCAAGGATTGATGGAGCTGTGCTAGCTTTACTTATTTTAGACTTGACCTTCAGTGTGGACAGTAGTCCAACCAATTAAGCATGTTTAAATTTAAGTAATAAGATTGTTTCTTTGGTCTCAAATCAATTGACTAAGTTCTATAAAACCTTACTTTAAGGTGCTAGTGCTAATGAGAGCCCGAGACATTATATATTAAGGGTTATGTTCGGCAGCGGAGGGTGCACAAGAAAACTTGAGGCAATCGGTAAAAGAGGACGAGAAACGATATGGTGTGAGCCCCAACTGAAACAACAAATTAAGCAAAGGAAATCAATCCATTGGTAAAGGAATGGTGTTACACTTATAGCAGGAATGTTCTTGTTGTGAGTCAAGGAAATGGAATAATTCACTTTTCCTGTGGGTTCATAAATACCTTCCGAGATTTTAGTATTTTCTAAAATACCATTCAAGATCTCATTTCCTTGGCTACAAGTGTCACAACAAAAAACAAAAATTTCATCCAAAGAGGATATGATGTGGGCCCCATTTCTTCAATCCCTCTCTTGGAATAAATTTAGCTCCATGACACCGGACAAAGTCTTGTAATTAATAAATGTTGTCTTCTTACTTTCCACCCATGCAAACAAATAAATGGCAAAATTTTGAAATTTTACAAAAAAGAAAGAAGTACCTAATGCACGAGGTTCTCACCATTGTGGGGTCTTGAGAGAATCATAATGTATGCAGCCTTACCAGCTAAACAAACGTACCTTAAGAAATCAACTTACACCAACCAATTATATGCATATAATCGCAACATAAGCACACCATCTTTATTTTAGTATCGATCATTGCACAATTTAAATGTGGATTTGCTTTATATAAAGAAAAGGGTGGTTGGCATCACCACCACCACTACTAAGTTCTAAAGAATCTACTACATACCTTATTATCACCATCTTTAAATGAAATCATGTGTATATGTTGTACATATGTAGTTTTAATACGATTAGGATCACTAAATTTAGTTATTTTCTGTTATGTTTCGTATTAAATTCGTTTTTTTTTATTCTTGAATTTTAAAAGTATGCTCACGGGATCTAATCAACTAGCTAAATAATCTTCTTCTATAAAATAATATATCTATACTGAATTCTAACTTGTTTGCCTGTTATTTCTAAATATGTGCAATGCATACTCAAACCCTGTTGTATCGTAGGTTAGGTTTTCGTCTGTACAATAACTCATAAGGAGTCTTAGGAACAGATTTAGTTGGGACCCTATTCAAAATATACATAATAATTTTTAAAGAACCATATCCAACACACACCTCTTATATGATTTTCTTCTTGATCAATCAAGTTCCTTCTTGTACAATATTAACTAACAAAATTATGGTCCTTGTATTCTTGAATTCAAAATTTGAGTAAAAAATTTTTTTTTGTTGTTTCAACGATCTTACACATTTATTTTTTGAATTTATACAAATGTCATCCATCCCACAAAATGATTGTTGTTTGTGATGTCTCATTTATATTCTTTTATTTTTTAGGGGTAGGAAATGGTAATAAAATAGGGGTAACCAGGTCAACGAGGATTAGCCCAACCCTACCTAACCCTAAAATGGCAAAATATAAGGAGTGCCAGCAACTTGGCCCAACCCCACTCAATTAGGGTTAGTCAAGGCAAGCTGGGTAGGGCTGAGCCCGGCAAGGGTGATCCTGGGCTGAGATGCCAGCCTAATCTCAAGCTGGGAAGGGCCTGGGTTGAGTTAAGGGGACCTAAGGTTCAGTTGGGGTTTTAAAAAAGCCATTCTCATCTAACCCTTTTGAACCCCTATTCTAAACTATGAAACTTTATCCATTTTTTATAGTACCTTAATTCAATAAAAACATATAAATATATTAAAAAGAAAACCATGTTGGGTTCTTAGACAAATCATGAGAAAAGAACTTAAAAAGAAAAATACCAAGTAAAGTCATGTTTAAAAAACAAAAATTATAAAAGGGGGAAATTACACCCACTACCTTGTACTTTGCCCTAACTAAACATTCTGCCTCTCGACTTTCTCTAATTATACCGAGACCCCCGGCCTCTGGCTGACGGTGTTAACCTGCTGTTAGTTACAGGTTGGAAAAGACTATTTTATCTTTGTCCTAAAACAAGAAATAAAAAATCTGAATACTTAATAATAAAAAAATTAAGTAAATAATGATCTCAAGGGTTTTTGAAGATTCAAAAGGTTCTAGAATATGAGGAAAAGAGAATCATGATCTAAGAGATATGGATTGAAAATGAATTGTATCCACTAGGGGGAGGAAGATCCGGGTTACACAAGGTAGAGATGTCAACAGATGGTCGAAAATCCGAATTCGATCCGTATCTGAATCCATCTGAATCCATTTAGAGGTATCTGTATTCGACCATATCCCTAAACAGATACGGATGCGGATCGAATTCGAATTTTTTGATATCTATTTACATCCCTGGATGCAACCTCCGACCACCACTGCGCAACTTGATGCAACCTCCAAAACAGGTAGCCCCATGTCCTCCCACTCCCAACACATACGACAGGGGTTTTTTGGTTTGGTTGCTCTCTAAAATCATGGGGAAATCGAATGTTCAGCACGTTGCCTCCCCGGCAACCTGCAAGCAAAAACCTTTCATTAAAACAAAAACTAACAAAAGAGAAATGATCGCAGAGGCAAAAACACCTACTACGGTAAGGAATCTCTTGTTCTTATCTTTGTTTACACCTTCTTTTTGTTATATGATATGATTATTGTTTATCCCTGTCCTGAGCTGTAGTTGTAGCCCTATTCAAATTAATCGATCTCCTGCATGTTTAATCTAATTTGACTAAATTTTGGTGGAGGGTTCTCCTTCCATGGATGACCCAAACCTTAGGATCTTACCCAATTCCTTCCCTATTGAATAGATTGATTTAAGCAACCATGTCTGACCTCTACGCTACTACCTGGGTAGATTTCAGACTTCAAATTTCTTCCGATACCAATGGTTGCAGGATTCAGGGGGTTGCAATGAACGATTCACTGGTTCTTTGGAGGAAGAAGAAGAAGGAGAGGAGAAAGAATAGTAAGGAGGAGAAGAAGAAGAAGAATAGAAGAAGGTAGATAGTATATGTACCAAGCTTCACTTGGAACTGGACTGGAATCTCATAGAGCATGGTGGGGGCAGTGGTGAGCGGGTTGTGTCGGCAGCAGGGTGGGTGCGGAGTTGCAAGAAAGGGGTTGCAGGAAGAGGAAGAAGTGAAAAAAAAAAAAAGGGTAAAACGGTCATGCTACATGGACCCAGGATTAATTTGAAGATTATAAAAATACTACTATGTCATGTCACGACTTAATAAATGGACAGTAACAGCATGGGTGTAATAGTAATTTATTGTAAATTGTAATGGATACAAGTGTAATTAGAGAAAGTAAGGGGGGAACATGTTTAACTATGGCAAAGTACAGGGGAGGGGATGTAATTTTCCCAAAAACATAAACTTTTACTTGAAAACAAACGGACCTTATCGAAAATGGTTGTCAAAGAACAGATGTTTTTAACTTACAACATTTTTAACTTACAACATTAAACCCAATGAAGTCTGGTGCATCAACACCTCTCTGAACAACTACCTCCACCCATCTGAAGAAACCATAATTGTGTGGATATGATATCAAATTACTTAGAACTAGCAGACTTCACTTCTAATTTCTCAATATTTCATTTTGCTTTATGTACTGTAAACTCTTTATGCAATTATGTCCATAACTTAGCTCTAAAGGCTATTGAAGGGATATCCAATACCCTTCAAGAGCATCATATGTAATTTTATTTTTATAGCTTTTATAAAATTTTCTCCTTTCCATAAAAAAAAAAAAATTACAACATTAAGAAAGGGAGATTTTGCGAACGCGAAGATCAAGTTTGGATGGGATTCTGGTTCTAAGATTTCCATGATTTATGAAAAATGATATGTTGAAGTGAGACTCAAGTTATATAATGGCATGCACTTTTACCAACAACAAGAAAATGAAGTTCCACCAATTCAATGGTCAAGTACAATGTGTTCCATAACTAGTCTAAGCCAGATTTGGTATGATTTTTATTTCAATTTTGCATTGATTTTATAAAATAGTCAACAAATAGATTTTTGATCAAAAATTGTAATTGTTTAGGTTGTATCAATATGAAATATTTCAAGAATAAAAAAATCCATACCTCCCTTGCCTTCTTAACATAGACGTTTATCCCTACCTCGGTTGACCTCATTGGTGCATATGCCGTGCCCTATGTAGCTTAGTTAAAATATTCTCTCCCATTACTTTATTATTGATTTTTTTTTTAAATAAAGACATCTTATTGGACAACAAAGTACCATTTGTCAACAACACATTGGTGAAAAAAAAAAAATGAGTCCCATCTATATCAAAGAAGAAAAAAAAAAAAACAAAATCCTAGGCGAATCTAGAAGCAAAAATCACATGCATTAGAATTCAGAAATGTATGGGCCACCCAATCCAACCACAGCATCTAGAATTTAAAACATGAATTATATATGGATTATTTGGGCATGAAATTAGAGCAGCTTGTGTTAAATAATCGGAGCGTAGGGAAGTACCCAAGCTTCATATTAGCGAGATCAAACTGCAAGACAGTGTCTCCCAACTGATGCGCACCTATGACGATTGAAGTTCTTGGGTTTGGTCCTCCATCCATGAAAGCAAGACATATCACATCCTTCTTAACTCTTACCATCGAGTTAGGTTCATAAAACCTTATGGTTAAGGTAGTGGAGGTCCTGTTCCACATATCAAATTCGATGGTTGGCACAGCTAGTCCCGCCCCTCCCTCACCAATGCGCCATGTGCTGAAACACGCCTCAAAAGGCTTCACTGCCGCCACTCTCTCTACCCCTACCTCCGTTGCCTTCTCAACATAAGCCTTTATGAGGGCTTTATAGATGGAGGACTGCAGAGTGGTGTAAGGTACCATTGTGCTGATCTTGGTACCCCCAACCCCATTATTGTCAAATAACAACAGGGATTTATCCAATGAGATGGGTATGGCATCGATATTGATAGATTCCACCGGAATGCAGTAATCATGGGAGACATCGCCGGCCGATGAAGTCAGTGACGTGCCCACCGGATTAGTGACAAGGTTGGCATAGTCGAATATCATTGAGGGATCAAAATTGGCCGGAGGTACAATGTGAGGGCCAGCTCCGAAGTATATCCCACCCTTAGCAGTGGTTGAAGAAGGCATACAGAGAGTAAAAATGTTTCTATAATTAGAAACGTGCTTGCTAGAGAGAAGGAGCTGATTGGGCATTGCATTGTAGCTTCTTGAAAGGGCAAGCATTCCATTAGCCCCAGCTGCCAGGTTTTCAAGTAAGACTCTGGTTTCAGAGCAGCTGATAGGGAATTGGTTAATGAAGGCAAGAGGGCCAAGTCTGGAACCGTTCTTGTAGGTCGACCGTAGGGCAATGACATCTTCACTGAGGGCTGTTGCCGTGAGGCTTTCGCCGTTGTCGACCATGACACCACACCAGGATTTTTTGCCGCAGGCGGGCAGGTAGCAACTATTGCAGCCAGGGGTGCCCTTAGCAAGCTTGCATCTGTGGGATTTGCAAGGGATTGGGTGGAACGAGGATGAGGTGTAGTTTTGGTCGCAGTAGACCCATGAAAGTAGGCCGCCGATGTCGACGACCAGTTTGACGGAGACAAGGGGAGTTCTTGCCTTGATGGTAGTCAGGTATTGAAGGGTCTTGGCATCCTTTGTGACGGGCAGAACATAACCAGAATAGGTGTTTCTTGTCGCTGCGTGTAAAATAGATGGGAGGCAAAGGAGGGAGCAGAATAGGATAGAGAGGTAATGAAGAAGGGAATGAGAAGAAGCAGCCATTGATATGTGATTGGAGCTTGCTTCGATCAATTGAGAGTTCGTAGATAGCTAAGGAAAGAAGAATTTCTTAGCCATTTTATATAGGAGGAGCCCTCGTGGGTCGTGGTGGGTGGTAGGCCACCCTCCCCAGCTGGATCTACTCACTCACTCGAGGACCCAAAGGAGGTGGTGGTGAGCTCTGTATCTGTATGATTTTCATATTCCTTAGGCAAGTCGGTATGTAACCACTTGTAAAATAGAAAATATAAAACAACCTAATACTTCATGTTTACAAAATGTACACCTGAACTTTTCCTTAGTTATATGATATATTTAATTAGATATTGCTGGCGGTGCTCCAGGTTGCCCCATCATGCGAATCAAACCCTCATATATTTAAAGATGGTTATCCAAATAGTATATATGGTGCCTTTGAGATAGAAATTAAAGGTTTAATAATGCAACAAATAATATAAAGTTTAGGGATTGATGGAGATCATGGCAATTCGATTCCTCTATTTTCACCGCCTGCCCCTACTGTCGTGTGCATTCGACACACAAACAAGGCAGAATGTACTGCCTTATCCCTGCTTGAATGCTTTGCCCAAACGAAGGTAAAGCGATATTTTCTGCTGCGCTTGTGTGTAGAAATATACGACAGTACCAAGCAGGCGGAAGTATAGAAATCGGATCCAGATCATGGAGCTATGCTAGCTTTACTTATTTTGGACTTTCAATGTGGCCTGTGGTCTAACCAATTAAGCATGTTGAAATTTATGCAATAAGATTCTTTCTTTGGTCTCAAAAAGACTGCTATATAAAAACTCACTTGAAGGTGCCAGTGCTGACTGCTGAGAGTCTCAGATTATTTTATATATTAAGGTCTCTGTCCGGGAGCGAAGGGTGCGCAAGAAAACTTATGGTGTGGGTTAAAAAACAAAGGGTGGGAAACGATGTATAGGAGTGGGAAAGGTTAGGGTGTGGGCCCCACTTCTTCAATCGTTTTTTCTGAATTTTAGTCAATCCATTTCTTCAATCCTTCTCTTTGGAATAAATTTAGTGCCCTGTCAACAGACAAAGTTCTGTAGTTAATAAATGTTATCTCCTTATTTTCTATCCATGCAGACAAATTAGTTGATTTTTTAGAGTTTATGAAAAAGAAAGGACGTACCTAATGCACGATACTTTCACCACTGCAGGTCTAAAAGGGTTGTACGCAGTCTTACGAGCTAAACAAACGGACTCTAAAGAATCAACATCAACAGATATATATATGCAAAGAATGTTTAATTGGTTGTCTGATTGCTATGCCAGACACAAGTGTACATGAAAAGACCGTTCAACCCTTAGTGAATTGTAAATCCCATCTAAAACAATGCCTGTGTAGTTAAAAAGTTTAAAAAAACAAAAAATTTAACCATTACAATTCATGATGTAGTTTCAATTCCCAAAATAGTGGAGGTATGCTGATTATTGGTATTTTTTAGTCTGGGAATCCATAGAAGACTCCACCTCTGTCATGTGGTTGGATTCTCTCCCATGTTCAATGTGTCTATTGGTCATTTACAATAAAAGAAAAACAGAGTCAGAGTCAATTGACATAATAATTTACTGTGAAACAATCCTAACATAAGCACACCATCTTTATTTTAGTATCGATCATTGCACACTTTAAATGTGGATTTGCTTTTTATTAGGAAAAGGGAGGTTCGCACTACTAAAGAATCTACTACCTTATTATCACCATCTTCAATGAAATTATGTGTATATGTTGTTCATATTTAGTTTTAATTAGGGGTGTCAATGGGTCGGGTTGGGCCGGGCCTGCCTAAACCCTGACCCTGACCATAGAGGCCATAATCTAAACCCTAACCCTGACCCAACCCTGACCCGACCCTGCCAGGGTTTTCCTTAACCCGGCCCGGCCCGACCCGACCCTGAACAATCGTAAGAAATGGTCAAATGAAGTCCAAACGAAGGAGTTAATTCAGAACTTTATCAAAAAAAAAGGAGATAATTCAGAAGCAGAGGATGGGTGAAATTCTCAGTGATGAGGCTTGGCAGTCAAAAATTGCTATTCCTGAGGAGATCCTTGCTCTCACTTTTGATGGTTCAGAAAATTCTAGGAAATTGGATCCTTCCTGGACACTGAAACTGCTCCTTGCATCTGCTGATGATTCAAACAGAAGATACAATCGAAGTGTGCCTTCACGTATCCTCAGTACTTTTGGTTCCCTGCTTTCCATTTTAACAAAAAGTCCAAACGAAGAAGGAAAAGAACACACGATATTCGAGAAATGGTCAAATGAAGTCCAAACGAAGAAAGAAAAGAAACCCATTTGAGATTAATCCGTTCTATTACTTGTAATTGAATATATCGATCAATCTCCAATGCCTGCTTATCAATCTGAGCAACAGCTAAAGACTCGGAAAACGCCATTGACAGAGAAGCAGAAGAAGAAAGCAGGGGACTATTTTCAAAACACAGATTGTGATTTCCCAATAAATTGATATTCTGTAAGTGTTGCATCTGTTCTTGCTGTTGAGGATTGAGATATAAATCAGAAAACCCATCCATTCCTGCGTACCGCCCCAAGTAAAATCCAGATTCTCTGGAAATTGCTTAGCTTGAACAGCCATTATAACAAAAATGATTTCCTAACCAAATCTTAAGAAATGGTCCAACCCTGGCCCAACCCTGCCAAGGTTTTCCAGACATCGCAGAAGGAAAGAGATGGGGTTTGGAGACTCCTCGTTAGCCTTCTCCTCCAAAGTCCAAACGAGAATGATAGATGAGGCTAATCCAGATATCGCAAAGGGAAAGAGATGGGGTTTGGAGACGGCGCATGAAGGGAAAGAGATGAGGTAGAGTGAAATGTGAATCGCATTTAGGTTTTGAGGGTTTTGAGTATTTTTTTATTATTTTTTGTTAGAATAAAGAAGAATATAATATATATAAATATCTATATATCTATATATTGTATATATAAAAGTATATATATATACTTATAAACAATTCAGGGTCGGGTCGGGCCGGGCCGGGATCAACCCGAGGCCTAAACCCGATCCCGACCCGACCCTGCCAGGGTCAAGCTATTTCTAAACCCTGACCCGCCCTTCGGGCTGAAAAATCAGGGTCGGGTCCGGGTCGGGCTCAGGGCGGGTTCGGGCCGAGCAGGCTTTATTGACACCCCTAGTTTTAATATGATTAGGATCATTAAATCTAATTTTTTTTTTTTTTTTCCATATTAAGTCCATTCTTTTTAATTCTTGAATTAAAAATATGCTCATAGGATCTAATCAACTAGCTAAATAATCCTCTTCTAGAAAATAATATATATTCGTACTGAATTCTAACTTGTTTGTCTGTTATTTCTAAATATGTGTAATGCAGATCCATACCCTAGTGTATCGTAGGCTAAGTTTTCGTCTGGACCATAACTCATAAGGAGTCTTAGGAATAGATTTAGTTGGGATCCTATTCAAAATGTACATAATAATTTCTAAAGAACCATATCCAACACACACATCATATATGATTTTCTTCTTGATCAATCAAGTTGCTTCTTGTACAATATTAACTAACAGAATTATGGTCCTTGTATTCTTGAATTAAAAAATTGAGTAAAATTTTCTTTGTTGTTTCAATGATCTTACACAGATTTATTTTTTGAATTTATACAAATGTCATCCACCCCACAAAATGATTGTTGTTTATGATGTCTCATTTATATTCTTATTTTTTACGGGTAGGAAATAGCAAAAAACATGGGTAACCAAGTCAATGAGGATTAGCCCAACCCTACCTAACCCTAAAATGGCAAAATATAATGAGTGCCAGCAACCTGGCCCAACCCCACTCAATTAGGGTCAATCAGAGCAAGCTTGGTTGGGCTGAGCCCCGTAAGAGTGATCCTGGGCTGAGATGCCAGCCTAATCTCAAGCTGGGATGGGCCTGGTCTGAGTTAAGGAGACAGGGATAAGTTGGGGTTTTTAAAAATCGTTTTAATCTAGCCCTTTTGAACCCCTATTCTAAACTATGAAACTTGATCCATTTATGACTGGAGCTTGAAGATGGAGAAGAAAGTAGATAGAACAACTTACTGACTACTGACATCAAGTACAAGAAGGCGGTCATTTGGCGACTGTAAGATAGATGGCGTGCCCTAGCCTGCTGGGTTAGGGCTCTGACACTGCAGTCGTCGCTAGTGAGACCATGCCTGCGGAGACGGTGGCAACTGGGAAGCTATACCATACCTGAAAGCGACGTTGGCTCCATACCTAGGACCGAAAAGAGTTGGTTGATTGCTCACAATTGAGTAAACAACTTTCTCTTTTCCATACCTAGGGAGGTGAAGATAGGACTCGCCATAACGCTATGTTAGAGTAAAAAATTCCCCAGTCGCCTTTACGAGCCATTTCTTCCGGATCTCTGTAGCTTTTATGAAGCTCCAATGTGGTAAACCACCATACCCTCGCCAATCTACTTTGCACATCTAGAGGGACCCGTGTCTCTATGATAGTTTTTCAACAGCTCATGAAGGCTCTTGCTTTGACTATAGAATAGATGAGAGTGACACATGCCATGATCAGACTAGAAAACAATTGGCCAAGGGAAATTCCAAGAATCTCCCTGGGAGTATTGAACGTAAATTTGTGCACGAGCCTATGCAAACAGGGTTAAAAGTGGTAGATAGCCTGGTTCCTATAGGCCGTGGTCAACGAGAACTTATAATCGCGGACCGAAAAACTAGAAAAGACGGTGGCAACTGGAAAGCTAGCATGCCATACCTGAAAGCGATGTTGGCTCCATACCTAAGACCGAAAAGAGTTGGTTGATTGCTCACAATGAGTAAGCAACTTTCTCTTTTCCATATATATATATTTTTTGTTACCCTGAATATTATATGGGACCCGGGGGAGGCCCCTAAACTTTATTGATAAAGAGAGCTAAAAAATAAAACAATGGGGCGGACATAGCCGCCTTACCTCAACCCAAAGGTACAAAATCTCTCGACAAATCTCACTTAAATCCCACCCATACATCGACACCAGAAAAAGACAAAACCTACTAAACATCAGCCTTAAAAACATTAACACCTTAGGGTTGGGAAACCCAATCTATCTTCCCAAAGAATCCTATTGAGATCCCGGGGGAGAGCACTCTCATCATGGAAAACAGTGTTAGAAAGAGTCTCACAAGCCTGATTGGCTAGATGATCCGCTGCCCGGTTGCTTTCCCTAAATGCAAAAACAATGTTCGCCCTGGACAGCGTACAAAAATTAAGGATTTCTTGGAACAGGTACCAGCCCTTCCACAGGGTGCATTTTTTTTTTTTTTTTTTGTGACCATTTGGGCCACCATAGCTGAATCGAAGTTAACCACAACATCTGATAACCCCAACTCCACACACCACTTTAGCCCATCTCGTAGCTCCCTCAGTTCAGCCACAGAGTTCGTGCATTCACTATAAAAATCGAAAAAAGCCAATATCATTCTTCCCTCCTTATCCCTAAGGATTCCCCCCCCCCCACCAGGCCCAGGATTACCTTTGCAGGCTCCGTCGACATTGAGTTTGATCGAAACAAACGGGGGGCACCAATAGACAGGTCGTGGCAATTTAGCCCCAGATGTCGTGCTTCTAAGTCCAAAGCATTCTAGGATAAGCACTTCCCCAGCACCCCCTGCATGTTTGAGTTTAGTAGGGTAGCAGAGACTATTCACCCATCTTTTTATTATCCATATAATAGTCCCTGCAGTTCTAACTCCTTCACTGTGCCTGCGATTATTTCTTTCACGCCAAAGCTCCCAAACTATTAGAGAAGGGAGCAAACCCATGATAAAACCGCAAAGATTGCTCCTGCTAGCGAAACCCTGCCATAGGTGAATCCTACTCCTTGCATCCTGAGCCTGCACAGATGCAACATCAAACACCATAGAAAAATGAGTCCATACTTTCTCTTTTCCATACCTAGGGAGGTGAAACAGAGCAGATAAAATAATGAAAGTCTTGGTGCCGAAAGAAGAGCAAGGAGCAACTTTCATCGTTCCCCCCAAAGGTTGGCTAAGGTGATCATATTTCATCGAGCTTCATCTCTCCCTCAAGAGATCCACCACCAGAGCCTATTGGCACTGGTTGGTGTGGCCGGTCCTAGTTGCCTTGATTCACACTAGTTGTTTCCAGTAGCTCAAATCCGGATTCCTCTTGATGTCGAAACACCCTACTACTCGAAAGCCGAAGAAAGAGCCCAGAAGATCAGAGTAGAGTATTGCCTATCATAGGTCAGGGGGAGACTGAGGAAGTCTTTCATTTAGCTGTTCGAGAAGAGACGAAATCAAAAAAGGGAGAGAATGCATCAGAGTTGCAAGGGCAACGGGGAGACCGAATTGCATCAAAGGTGCCGGTCGGGCGGCTAGGGATCAGATCTTTGGAACGGGGGCTTGCAGAGTCCATTTCTCTAGTTCCCACGGAATTGATACGGAAAGCGACACAAAAGAGTCTAGCTGAAACATCTCCAACGTCTCCACTGCCCATAGAACAATCGGCTAGAAGACAGAGCAGGGCAGCGGAGGGATTTCAAGTATTCATGTTCGCGCGCTACAACTAGCACTTTGAACCCAGCAAACGGTGCACCCTTACTATTCTTAAGTAAATAGAATAACTCGAAAGCCCCTAACCTGTAAACGGAGTGTGGTCGTAGTCAGGAATAGCGGGAAGATTAGCTCACTAGCTCATAGCTCAAAGTATGGCTGCCCTTACTCCATTCCCTATCAGTCATGGCTGGCAGGTTAGCTTAGCTCCTTTAGCTACTGGATTCCCCTTTGAGTTAGGTTGATAAGAATAAGAGGATCGCGGGTAGGCCATCCATTGCAAGGATTCCTTCACCATTAAAGGGTATCATCTCGCACCAGTCAACGAATCAGATGAGGATTGTCCTCTCCCTAAGAGAGAAGTTGCCTTCCTGTTCTGTTGAAGACTTGAACTCATCAGCTTCAGAGGACTGGTAATCCGCCCTCTTTGATTCCCAATTCCCCTCACGCCAACATAGGAGCACATCAACACAGGAGTTGGGGGGTACACCCATGCATATGTTTAGCTCTTGGGTCGGCTTTGGCCTCGCTCCCGCGAAGAGGTAGATAGGCCGAAAACCCCTTTGATCAATTCTGGCGCCCTTCCAACACAGGATAGAATCATTGCCAAGAAGAGAGTGGCGAGTTCCCTTTGTTGTAGTCGTGTAGTAAGTTTTATCAGTTTAGTCTAGCTTGTTCTGTAATAGTACTGTATAGTCTTGTTCGGCTCTATGGAAGGGTTTTGTGGCCTACTTCGTGTGCACCGAGGGGTTCATGATGGGCAAGGCTAAATTGATCAAAAGCACGACTGATCTACAACCACCTTTATTCTTCTCGACATGATGCCAACCAAGAGTACGCGGTAGGATAGATAGCAGCTAGCTCGGCTCGAAAGGGAACTGACTTCGGCCTGTTAGTGACACATCAAACAATGAATTTCGCCTAAAGCACACCTTGCTCGCCCTTGTTCCTTTTACAGTAGTGCTTGTTTTTTGAGCTTAGGTTATATCCCTGAGCCCCTAGGGCAAAGGATATTATGTTGTTTGTCTTAATAGTGGCCCTTGCCGAGGACTAATTATGTTATGTCATTATTGGGAATCTCATAGAGCATGGTGGGGGTAGTGGTGGGCGGGTTGCGTCGGCAGCAAGGTGGGGGCGGAGTTCCAGGAAAGGGGTTGCAGGAGGAGGAAGAAGTGAAAATAAAAAAGGTAAAAGGGTCATGTTACATGGACCCATGGTTAGTTTGAGGATTAAAAAAATACTATTTTGCCACATCACAACTTAATAAATGGGCATTAACAACATGGATGTAATAGTAATTTATTGTGAACTATAGGGGATACAAGTATAATTAGAGAAAGTCAAGGGAAAAAATGTTTAACTAGGACAAAGTAGAGGGGAGGAGATGTAATTTTCCCCCAAAAATACACTTTTACTTGGTAACGAACGGACCTTATCGAAAATGGTTAATCAAAGAACAAATGTTTATTTTTTCGGTAATAAAACTTACAACATTAAACCCAATGAAGTCTGGTGAACTACCTCCACCCATCTGAAGAAACCAGAATTGCCTGGAATATGATATCAAATTACTTAGAACTAGCAGACTTCACTTCTAACTTCTCAATAGTTCATTTTGCTTTATGTACTGAAAACTCCTTATGTAATTATGTCCGTAACTTAGCTCTAAAGCCTATTGACGGAATATCCACTACCCTTCAAGAACATCATATGTAATTTTATTTTTACAGCTTTGATATAATTTTCTCCTTTCCATTAAAAAAATACTTACAACATTAAGAAAGGGAGATTTTGCGAAAGCAAAGATCAAGTTTGGATGGGATTCTGATTCTAAGATTTCCATGTTTTATGAAAAATGTTATGTTGAAGTGAGACTCAAGTTATATAATGGCATGCATTTTTACCAACAACAAGAAAATGTAGTTGCACCAATTCACTGGTCAAGTATAATGTGTTCCATAACTATTCTAAGTTAGATTTGGTATGATTTTCATTTCAATTTCGGATTGATTTTATGAAATAGTCAGCAAATAGATTTTTGATAAATATTTCAAGAATAAAAAAAATCCATACCTTTGTTGCCTTCTCAAGATAGTGGTTTATCCCTACTTCCGTTGGCCTTATTGGTGCACTCCCCTATATAGCTTAGCTAAAATATTCTCTCCCTTTACTTTATTATTGATTTTTAAAAAAAAAAAAATAAAGACATCTTATTGGACAACAAAGTACCAATTGTCAACAACACATGGGTGAAAAAAAATGAGTCCATCTATATCAAAAAAAAATGCAAAACAAAACAAAATACTAGGCGAATCTAGAAGTAAAAATCACATGCATTAGAATTCAGAAATTTATGGGCCGGCCAATCCAACCAGAGCATCTAGAATTTTAAACATGAATTATGTATGGATTAACTGGGCATGATATTTGAGCAATTTGTGTTAAATAACCGCAGTGTAGGGAAGTACCCAAGCTTCATATTAACGAGATCAAACTGCAAGACTGTGTCTCCCAACTGATGCGCACCTATGACGATTGAAGTTCTTGGGTTTGGTCCTCCATCCATAAAAGCAAGACATATCACATCCTTCTTAACTCTTACCATCGAGTTAGGTTCATAGAACCTTATGGTTAAGGTAGTCGAAGTCCGGTTCCACATATCAAATTCGATGGTTGGCACAATTAATCCCGCCCCTCCCTCACCAATGCGCCAGGTACTGAAACACGCTTCAAAAGGCTTCACTGCCGCCACTCTCTTTATCCCTACCGCCGTTGCCTTCTCAACATAAGCGTTTATGAGGGCTTTATAGATGGAGGATTGCAAAGTTGTGTAAGGTACCATTGTGCTGATCTTGGTACCCCCAACCCCATTATCGTCGAATAACAACAGGGATTTATCCAATGAGATGGGTATGGCATCAATATTGATAGATTCCACCGGAATGAAGTAATTGTGGGAGACATCGCCGACCGATGAAGTCAGTGACGTGCCCACCGGATTAGTGACGAGTTTGGTGTAGTAGAAGATATCAGGGAGGTTAAAGTAGTCCGGAGGCACAATGTGAGGACCGGCACCGAAGTAGATCCCACCCTTCTGCAGTGGTTGAAGAAGGCATACAGAGAGTAAAAATGTTTCTATAATTAGAAATGTGTTTGCTGGAGAGAAGGAGCTGATTGGGCATTGCATTGTAGCTTCTTGAAAGGGCAAGCATTCCATTAGCCCCAGCTGCTAGTTTTCAAGTAAGACTCTGGTTTCAGAGCAGCTGATAGGGAATTGGTTAATGAAGGCAAGAGGGCCAAGTCTAGAACCGTTCTTGTAGGTCGACCGCAGTGCAATGACATCCTCGCTGAGGGCTGTTGCCGTGAGGCTTTCGCCATTGTCGACCATGACACCACACCAGGATTTTTTGCCACAGGCGGGGAGGTAGCAACCATTGCAGCCAGTAGTGCCCTTAGCATGCTTGCATCTGTGGGATTTGCAAGGGATTGGGTGGAACGACGATGAGGTGTAGTTTTGGTCACAGTAGACCCATGAGAGAATGCCGCCGATGTAGACGACTAGTTTGACGGAGAGAAGAGGAGTTCTTGCCTTGATGGTAGTCACATACTGAAGGGTCTTGGCATCCTTAGTGACGGGCAGGACATAACCAGAGTAGTAACTTTTGTAGTTTTCCGATGTGGGACTAAAGCATTTTTCCCAAAATAACAAATTATTTATTTAATCTCTCATTTATTACAATCTATCTAACAGGTGTTTCTTGTTGCTGAGTGTAAAATAGATGGGAGGCAAAGGAGGATGAAGAATAGGATAGAAAGGTGAAGAAGGGAATCAGAAGCAGCCATTGATTATTGATTGGAGCTTGCTTCAAGTGAGAGTTCATAGATAGCTAAAGGAAAAGAATTAGCCATTTTATATAGGAGCCTGGGCTCGTGGTGAGTGGTGGGCCACCCTCCCCAGGATCTCCCTCCTTCCATGGAAACATTGAGATTTGAGAGTGTGCCTAACCACTTGTAAATATAAAAGATAAAGCAACCTACTCCCAATAGTTGTTGTTTTAAATATATAAAATCTACACGTGAATTTTTACTCTATGACGTTGCATTTGAAGAATAAATTATATATTGCTGACGGTGCTGCCTAACCATCGTGCGAGTCAAAACCTTATTCAATGATCTTTGAAATAGAAAAGGTTTAATATTACCCCCAAAAAAAAAAAGGTATAAAAATTCTCTGTAGTTCGTGAATCTTGCAGTGCATTGCGGTGCGGGTTTCATAGAATGCCACATGGCACTGCATGATCGTGCAGTTGAAATTTCTCATGATCAATTTCAAATGAAATAAACCCCAAGGGGTTAGCGCAGCTGGCTTGGAGGGGACATGAGACTCTGCCTCAGGAAGCAAGGTCTCGTGATCAAACCTTCGCCGCTGTATAATTTCTTGGGGCCACCCGCCTGAGGCTCACTAGGGTCTAGAAGCTCTCGGTTCGTGCGTGGCACGGGGGTCATGTACAAGCCCAGGGAGGGATTTAGTCGGCCTAAAGTCGGATACCCCTCCAGTCTCCAAAAAAAAAAAAAAAATTTCAAATGAAATACCCATAGCCACTTCCCGGGTTGAGCTTTCACCTGTCTGACGACTGAAATGAAATCGTCTTCCCTCTCTCGATTTCCCTCCCTCGATCGTGCTTCCTCTGCGATTCCAAGCTATGGAATGAAACCAGATCTTCTCCAGTGCTTTTACAAATAGAAAAGTTTTGAAGGCCATTAACTAGAGTTCTCTTTGAAGCCAATGCAATTCAGCAACTGAGTCAGTCCACACCTCAATGCGCTTGATGCCCTGTTCTGCCACCACTCTTGAGTCTTAATTCAATAGCTTTTCCTTCTGCTTCATTTGTAGTTTCTATATAACCATAATCAAAAGATAAAATATAGATTTTATCCTTGGCTAATACAGCTGCCCAACCAACTTCATGTGTATGCTTTGGAACTGCCATTAGTGATGGGGACAAATCGACTTTCTCATGGGCTTAAACTTGGGGGAATTGGAAGTAGAGGAAAATCTTGAGAGGAAAGACTAAGACCATCAAAGGGATATGGATTTTGATTATCATACCTGTTACTAACCTGATTTCTCTCATGCCAAATGAAGTAAAGAATTATTGATCGTATTGACAAGATGTGTTTGACATCATTAGTCAACATATCACTTAGAAGATCTTTAAAAGAGTTTGCTTTTATAAACTCAATATAAGGCCAATAAGACTTGCGAACCAGATTCTCTTCGTAAAAGAGTAGCAGAAGAAGGGGTGCCAAAAAGACGTGTCAACTGATCTACATAAAACACAAGACTTGTTGGATGAATCTACTTAAATGATCTTTAGTCAATAGGCCATCATGACAACACTTCCACATAAAGATCTTAAATTTTGGGTGTCTGTTCAGCTTCCAAATAAACTTCCAAAATGAAGATTGAAACAACAGCATAACAGGTGTGCTATGAGACTTAAGGTTGTTGAGAAAACAAGTTGCAGTTTTGATGTTAACAGTTGCCATGTACAAAACTGAGCCCTTTGTTGTTAGACGGTCTATTATGAAAGCAAGTTGGAGGAGAAGCAATTTACTCAGTTGATCGAGATCAAGACCCAGCAGAGGAAGCACCCGTGACATGGTGTGATAGGAAACAGAAGCAGAGAAAGAGGCTAAGGCGGCTAAAGCAACAGCAAAGGCAGTGCTCCCTAAGGGCACCTACTTGTATGTGCCCAGATTTTGAAAAGAGCAGAAAAAGGTCATCAATGAGGCTAACAACTGGAAGTTTGATCTTCTAAATTTGATCCACAATGTTAGGGGGAAAGAGAGAAGCAATGGTAAATTCCAATTTCTTTAATTTAGAGTTAGCTTAGAAGCACAAGCAAAATTTGCATTCAGTGACAGTCTGGGATTTTAAAGCCTCGACTGGTAGGGACCAAAAGATCCAACCAAATTTTGATATATGAACCTGAGCCAACTCTTCAACAAATCAACTGCTGCAGTAAAAGATCTAATGGAAAGAATTCCCCTCCAAAACCTAGATCAGGGTCAAGGTATGGGGGCTTGCATAAAGGAAGAACTCCTGAAATAAGCCCCATTACAGTTGAAACTCTTCCCTCTACTCCCCACCCCCACCCCAATAGTATTCTCTTTTGGGAAACAACCGGCGCTTTGCTGTTACATAAGAATTTAAAAAAAAAAAAATGCCGCATCGCTGCCAGAGCAGACCATTTCTAACCATTGAGCAGCGGTGCAATCTCCATCAGTATTGACATTATTGACGCCAAAGGGTCTCCAAAAGCAAAGGGAGTACCATATGGAACTAAATTTCAATGAGATGCAACCAATCATGAATATGTGCAGAAGGGTTCTCATATTTTCCATCATTGTTTGATAGCCACCTTAGTCTGGATCTCTCATACTGATAAAGCAGCTATTTTCTCCACAGCCGAAATAAGAATATAAAATGGAATAGTCATATATCCAGTCAATTGTGAGACCAAAGTGTAACAGAGATGGGATAATCTAATGGCATACTTAGGAGGTCAAACACACAAAGATGTAGAATTGGCACTTGATTAATGCTATTCTTGACTATCCATCCAAACTGCAGCTGATTTCGACTTCATGAGCACAATTCTTGATACAATGACAGCATGGACTCCAGAGTGAAGAGTGCACATTGTGGGTTGTTTTCTGAACCTCCAAAAGAATGGTCTATCACGCTAGTGACCATATAATTTGATATTTAAGTCAAAGATGCAGCTTATTTCTCACCCAAAATCTCTACTCAGAGATGACTGTCCCTAAAAAGGTGAAGATGATTCTGATGCCTCACCACAATATCTTAAGCATCAACCATGAAGACAGACTTGGTAATGGAGCAATAGTTGTTTAAAGCATTATAAGTCATAGACCCTGGAATAGCACTGAGGGTGGATGCAAGCAGGCAGCAACCTGTTTCTACTATGCCTAGTCAATGCTCCTTTCTCGTTTTATTTGCCAATATCCAGCAAGTCAGAGAAATGATGTGGCACTCTGCATATCCTTTTGCATCTTGTCCAACATCATGTGGATCTCCTTTTACTTAATGAGCTTTACCACCTGGAGTTATTTGCAGTATCTCATCACTAAGTTCAATTATGCTGCAGCCTATCACAACCTTTGATCTGTTCTTCTGTCAGGATTTGTTTTGCTGATAATATCTGTGTATGGTATTGAAGTTAACAACATACTAAAAGTTCACCAAAAATCCCTATACAAACATGACCCATCCCGAAAATGGTGAAACCGGTACCGATCTCTCACCACAATTTCTCAACTATAGACCTTGGAAATAAACTTTGAAGCAGAGTGACATGTCACACATATCGTGCATCAAGATGTGTATAACACAATTCCACCCTTGAATGTCCCTGGACACTGAGCTCCCTGGAGAGGAATTGGATCCTCGAACAAATCATGCTTGATCAATGTGAATCATGTTTTTTTTATTTTTAATTGTAAATATATTTAATAAGTTTTTTTTTGGTAAACGATATATTTAATAACTAATATACATAATACCGAAAATGTGCAAAACCTTAGAACTTTTTACATAATTAAAAATGGTTGAAGGGCATTAAATAAAATAATCAAAGAATTATTATTAATATACATTATTAATTGCGACAACACATGCATTAATATATAATATCGGCCACTAAGAATGGGGAGCACCTTACATAGAAAACTGAAAGTGCATTAATATATGCATGTAACTAGAGGGTTATTACATATTTAAGAATGATAGATTTATATACTTTCCCTATGCAAAAAAGCCATGCCCTTATATTGGAAATTAACAAACCTTTTAGGGAAGGAGAGAGAGAGAGAGTTTTGACTAGACTCACTGAGTTTTGTGTGATTCGAGCATAAATATTGAGTCTATAATAACTTAGATTGTGTTTGGTCATTTTTATATTGATAGAGTCTACAAGATTCATGACTAGGTTTTGTAGATTTCTGACAATCGTCCGAATCAAAACCTGATTTTTCAAATATGCCTTAGACATGGGTGTGGGCCGTGTGGCTAATTACTATCTTTGAATGTCAAGGAAATTTTTTTTTTTGAATTTGAGTAGAGAGAGACATAAATCAATAATTGCATCATTATGATTTTTGTTTCATTATATTTTTTTTCTTCTAAACTTTATTAAATTAAAATTGAAAACAAAGAAATTTACCTACATCATCTTCTACTTTTATACATAGATTTCAATCCTTGGCTTTGAGAAGTGAAGATCCTAACTGCTTAACTATAATAAATCTAGAGATTAAGATTGAATTGAGATTCTTTTCATTATCACATGTGAGGCTGTTTTACAGTAAAATACAAAGAAGGGATTGAATCCCATTGAAATAAGGAAAGAAATAATTAAAAATATAATAAAAGAAAGATTGACACAATCTCAATGACTAGAGATCAACAAGGATATGGGAACCTAAAATCTCTCCCATATGAGATCACGTAATACTCCCCCTCAAGTTGGAACGTATAGATCACAAACGCCCAACTTGAAAAGAATACTATGGAAAGGATCACGACCAAGGGGTTTTGTAAAGATATCAGGGAGTTGCATGGCTAACGGAACATGGGCGGTAGTAAGGCAACCGGACTGAATGCGATCCCGAACGACATGACAGTCAATCTCGATGTGCTTCATGCACTCATGGAAGACAGGATTGGCGGCGATATGGAGAGCCACCTGGTTATCACAATAAAGGTGCATTGGTGTGGAATGAGAGACACCAAGGTCTTGGAGAAGGCTACGGAGCCAAACGAGCTCACATGTGGCGGTAGCCATGGAGCGGTATGCCGCCTCGACAGAAGAGCGGAAGATCGTACTCTGCTTGTTGGATTTCCAGGATAACGAACTACTGCTAAGAAAAGTAACGTAACTCGTGATAGAGCAACGTGTAGTAGGGCAGGTGGCCCAATCAGAATCCGAAAAAGCAGTGAGCTGCAGGGAACTCTTTGCCGAGAAAAACAAACCCATACCAGGGCTTGATTTTAGGCACCGAAGGACCCGAAGAGCAGCGTCAAGGTGGGGCTGTCGGGGCTCTTGCATGTGTTGGCTGAGCGTACTAACACAATACGTGATATCGGGTCGAGTAATTGTGAGGTAAATGAGGCGGCCAATAAGGCGATGATACTGGGCTGGATTGTCCAAAAGAGGGTCTGTATCAGGATCAAGCTTAAGATGTTGTTCCATAGGGAAGGGAACAGGTTTTGCCGCAAGCAAGCCAGACTCAGATAAAATGTCGAGAGTGTACTTGCATTGATTGATGAAGATGCCAGCCGGACTGCGAGCAACCTCAATGCCCAGAAAATACTTAAGCTGCCCAAGGTCTTTGAGGTGGAAATGTTGTTGGAGAAAACCAATAAGACCCTTAATGGTGGTGGAATCGTTGTTGGCGACGATAATATCATCAACATATATGAGCACAACAGTATAAGTGGCTCCAACCGAATGGGTGAACAGAGAATAGTCTGCTCGGGACTGGCGATAATCGGCGTCAATGAGGGCCCGAGTGAGAGTCGCGAACCAATTCCGGGACGCCTGCTTGAGCCCATAAAGGGACTTGTGCAATTTACAGAAGCGAGTTTCCGCCTTACGAGAATACCCTGGAGGAAGGCGCATATATACCTCCTCATGGAGATCACCATGGAGGAAGGCGTTGTGGACGTCAAGTTGATGAAGGTGCCACCCACGGATGGTGGCAACTACAAGAAGACTGCGAACAGTAACAAGTTTGGCAACAGGGGCGAAGGTATCCGTATAGTCAAGTCCTTCCTGTTGCATATAGCCCTTGGTGATAAGACGAGCTTTGTAGCGTTCAACCGTGCCATCCGCCTTTCGCTTGATTTTATATACCCACTTGCAACCAATGGGCGTTTTACCTGCAGGGAGAGGCTGCAAAGACCAAGTGTTATTCTGTTCAAGAGCATGTATTTTAGCTTCCATAGCGGCACGCTAGTGGGGATGGGTCATGGCCTCAGTAAAGCTAGTGGGTTCATGCTCAGATGAGAGAGCAGAGAGAAAAGAAAAAATGAGAATCAGAAAAAGATGCATAAGATAAGTAATTAGAGAGAGGATAAAGGGGAGTACCTGACAATGATGGCATGATGGAGGGGGAACCTGCAGCAGAGCAAACATAATCACCTAAGCGGGAAGGGGCGACGTGGGTGCGAAGGGAGCGACGAGGAGGGGTGGTGGTGGTGGCGGGGGTGGGGGAGAAGGGTGGGGGGAAGGGGGAACCGAGAGAGGGGTAGGGATGGTGGAGAGTGGAGAAAGAGGGGGGCGCAGAGCAACAAGAATTAGCTGCGTGGGGGGGGGGGTGTAGTAGGACAGCCGCGGTGGAAGGGGGGTGGAAAGTCAGGGAGGGGTAAGGGAATAACAAGAGCTGTAGGGGAGGGAGGGTTGGCAGGGACGTCTAAAGGGGAAGCGGAAAATGGAAAAATGGTCTCATGAAATGCAACGTCATGTGAAACAAATATGTGGTGAATGGTGAGGTCATATAAACGATAGCCTTCCTGGCCATATGGATAACCAACAAAGACACAACGGATGGCACGAGGGTCGAATTTAGTTCGACCCGGAGCATGGTTGTGAGCATAACCATAATAAATCTAGAGATTGAGATTGAATTGAGATTCTTTTCACTATCACATGTGAGGCTGTTTTATAGTAAAATACAGAGAAGGGATTGAATCCCATTGAAATAAGGAAAGAAATAAAGATACAATAAAAGGAAGATTGACACAATCTCAATGACTAGAGATTGATATCAACAAGGATATGGGAACCTAGAATCTCTCCCATATGAGATCACGTAATAAACTATATCGTTTTCATCACATCTTAAGGAAACTTGTTTAAAATTAGGGGAAGTGATACCCCACGACATTAGCATCAGGATCACTTTTGTATGCCACCATCCATTTTACTATAACACCCCCTTTGAAATTCCCATATACCCCCCTATAATCAAGGTTTCTCTAATACCTCCCTCCAATGCCTCAAACTGCATACGGGCGTCGAAGAGAACCCTCTCCCATAATTAAAAAAAACAAATGTTAAAAAGAAACTTAAAAGACCCCCAACCCCACACATCACCATCTTTTTTCAGAAGAAGAGACACCAAAGTATTAGAATCCATCACAACCTACAACATGTCATGTCGCTTCCTTACCACTCCTAAGACTCCTTGATCAAGGGCCCTGACTTCAGCGTCTCTTTGGTCACCTAGGCATCAAAAACCAAATCCAACAACAATAAACTGGTTTATGCGAATCAATAATCTAGCCCAACCTAGCCATAGTTGTGGTAGCATTAAAGATCGCTGCTACAACAAGAACAGGAGGATCTGGTTTATGCGAATTTGCTTTGCATATTTTAAGTCTTGGAATTCAGGTAGGCGGGTACACACTCTTCATTCGCAACTCTTAGAGGGCAACACACAGCCCCAAAGCCTGATATGACCTTCTCAACTACCTATATATATGTCTTCAGAATCTGATTAAGAGCACCCCAAATCCTTAGAAGAATGAAGAATCTTGGTAAAAGCGTAGAGGGTTTCTCCATAAAGAGATTAATCAAAGCAAACTCCGCAACATTCTCTAATAACCCATAAGCATTTGCCTAGTTGCAAGCAAGAGGAATGGGGGTTCCATCCGTAGTACCATCCATACTCAAATTACCCATGGCTATAAAAACTGGGACATGATCACATGAGCCCCAAAGGAACAACCAAGAGAGAAGATGAGACATTAAGGGGTTGGGGGCGCCAAGAGATCCATTTCACAAGACACAAAGGACCTTGGAATAGGAAGCCTTGATCTTGTAGAGAACCTTTCTACAAGTCATGGATTTTCAGGGATTATGGTGGCACCAAAGGCTACAAGTATCTTGCAGCAGGTCTGCACCAAGCAATGGCAAAAAGATTCAGAAATATAGAAGCATGGATGAGAGACACGTACTGATCTCTATTTATGGTTTACACAAAGCAATCTACAAGGATGGCCTTTTGAACTCTTTCAAATCTTATTGACATTACACATGTATTGTTACTATTGTTTGTAAGGAAACTTTTGTAGTATCAATAGTAACTAGGGCAGCTAATAAGGCTAAGACTGGTAACCTAACTTAAAACAATTACTGTGGATGTAGAGGCCTTTTTATTTAATTAATTTTTCATTTTCAAAAAAAAAAAAAAAAAAAAAAGAAAAAAAAGAAAAAAAAACCTGTCCAGGAGTGTGACCTACGCCAGCACTCCCATGAGTCTATCTCTCTCCTTCCCATATGAAAAGATACCTCTACCCCCTTGTTTTGAGAAGGAGAGAAATAAAAACATGGAAATGCCGGCATAGACCACACTCCCAAACAGAAAACTGCTTCGAAAAAAAAAAAAATTAAACATCTTGAGTCTTACCCACTTATTGACTGTGCCTTTTATCACCTATTGACAGATGACAACACTACATTCAAATCCTAACCCTCCTTCGTGCTCCCTTAGGATTGCCCTGATCCTAAACATAGGTAAACTGTGAATGCTCCAACCATACAAACTCAGTTCTGCACCTGCAACAGCAAGCGGGGGAGTCTTGCCCTCAGTGTCTGGGTTGTGTTGCATGACGCCCAATGCTGGTTTCTTGTAGAGTTACTATAATTGTCAACCAGTTATATTAGAAGCAAAAGTGGCCAATAATTCCGGATCAGGGAGACATGCGCCCAAGGTGCTGCCAGGGGGCATTTGGCAGCTGAGCTATGCCACACATATCTGGATACATGCGTAGGTATATATGCAGCACAATTCAACGGCTGGCAGCATCCTAGGCATGCTGGGCTCCCCGGAGGCGAGCTAAATTCAATAATTCCTCATATCCCCAAAGTCCAAGTAAAATGAAGAAAAAGAAGCGGGAAGAGAGGAGTTCCAGGGAGGAGAGAGAGAGAGAGAGAGAGAGAAAAGAAGGCACATCCCATCACACTGAATGGAAAAGTAACTACCCGTGACAATATATTGACGTTTGGAAAAGCCAAGTGCTAACCCCACAAATCTGGTCATAACAACACTAACAACATAAAGGGTTTTTGACATTTTGTATACCTGATGGATGATGAAATAAAGTTTAATCAGTTGGTTAGCTTTATTAGATGTATCACATGACATGCTCTGGATTAACCAACAAAAAAAGCTTTGGAAATTACAACCTTTACCCCACCATCATTTTTTAATGAAAAATACCCAATGTTCCTTGCAAACAATAACACAGGAACAAGCAAGTCATTACTACATGATGAAAATTCAGTTGTTTTCTCTTCTCTGCTTTTGTTGTATCTTTGTGACATCATCTGCTCCATCTCAAAGTTTGGCTGCAAATTTAAGCCATGACAATGCATCCGTGACCAACCCATTTTGTGAGCTAAGAGGAAATTATATGCAGGAAAAGCCGCCCCCCCCCCCTCCCCCTCCCCCTCTCTTATGATTCTAGTGTAGATACAAATGTCCCTACTAAAAGTAAAATAGCATAATTGAAACAAATGCACTGGAACTATTTCTAAATTCCTTTATTAGAGAAGTGTGTTGATGAATCTTACTGCCTTTTTCCAGTCATAATCTCCAAAGGGTAGGAATCATCGATGATATTTTAATTGAGTTAAATAAATTAAAGGCTCAGGGGGTTGTTGGTTGTGTTCTCTATCTTGCTAGATCAATTTATCTTAGAAAAAGGGAAAAGTAGTTTTGGGGTATCAAAGAAACTAGCCTTCTGGGATTTCTTGATGCGACTGTTTCATGCACTACCAATCTATCAACCTAAAAGAAGAAACCCTTAAAATTAAGGTGCTAGGTGGGCCATTGATTGAATTGCTAAAAGTTTGCATGGTGATAAGGAGATTCTATTACCAAACCCAAGTTAAGAGGCAAAGTCCTAAAAAAAAGGCAGAGGAAGAAAAAGATGAGGTTAAAAGAATTAAAAGATAAGATATTGTTAAAGGAATTAGTCACCTTCAATTCTTTTAAAAGGAATGGCGTGACCGCGTCCTGCCCTTACTCCGGAATGGCCTGCAAGCCTCAATGCTGAGATCCACAGCTGCAGCAAGTGCCATAAAGATGGCCGCATCCTCCACACAGGTCACATGCCGCATTGCGAGCTGAACTAATGGCTTGCTACTCCTCCCTTCTCCTTGCACTCTACAATTCATCACAAAACCCCCAACAATGGGACTCAGAGATGCAAAGTCACCACTGCTCTGTGGGCTTGGCACAGGTGTCCCTGATTGCGTCTGCTTATCAGTGTCGATGAAGAACACTCCGCCTTTGTCGGCACTGATCATGATCTCCGAGAAAAGGAGCTCTCCCCCCTCCTGACCTTCAGAAAGGAGGTGGAATCTACAACAGATTGAATCTTTAATGCCACGTTCACGCCAGGCCTCAAGTTTTCCCCATGGTTGCCAACTCTCAAGTCTACAGGCATCCGGACGGACAATGAGCCAGGCCCCAGGGTTGGATCGGGCTACACGATCACAGCCCATAGACGGCACAAACGGGGTTGCCATGAAAGCAGCAGCAACTGCTGAACCAGAAAGATCATGAATCATTATCTTCCAGCCCTTCCTCTCCCTCCTCTCAGCCTCCTGGTCAATCCCATTGGCTGAGTTTGACCGGTAACTGCTCATTGGGTCCCGCTGAGATCCTCTGCAGTTTTGACAAGATGCATAAAAAGTCATAACAATCTTATATAAAATCCAAAGCATGGAGTATCTCATCTAAAATCCAAAGCATGCAGTACCTCTATTATAGAAATTTAAACAATGACTAGCAGACTAGCGGCACCAATAAAGATAAAATGGACATTGAACAATGACTAGCAGAGTAGCAGTAGTAGTAGTAAATATGAAATGGAGACTGAAAAATTGAGTTCCTTTGCAAAAAAATGTAATTATGCCCATGATGGCACCAAACTTTATGGCCAGCATCAGATGCTGCACTTGAACCATACTAACAAAGCAATCTTAGTTTCTAACAGTTCCAATGTCAGAGCCAGAAGTTGAAGAGAGGTTCATACTCCATACATCAAGAGAGTTATTAGCCTAGACACTCATCAACTACTTGGCTTTGAGTTTTAGCCCCATCAAAAAGGTACTAACAGATACAGTCCAGATTAATAAATTCCTAGACTAATCCATAGATGGGTCATTTGGACAGCATTAGGCAAAGACAATATCAACAGACTCAGCCATACACATCAACAATTGACTTTTATCTACTACTATTTTTTTTTTTTTTTGGGGGGGGGGGGTTGAAATTATCAACTCTTATATGTTCATGTCTCAATGTAAGCTTTCCAGTTAGGTAATCCTCCCCCCCTCCCTTTTTTTTTTTTTAGAAAACAAAAAATATTATCAAAGAAAATTAGGTGTCTTTGATATAATGAACATTAATGTTCTAAAAAGAAATCATCTCTTACCGCCTGTCACGACTGAATTTGCAACTGAAAATGGGCTGCTTGATTGAGCCTTGCAACTGAACTATTTGAGGATTCAATGTTGTCTCGTCTTCAAACTGGAAAACATACCTTGGATCAGGATCTAACTTCACTCTTAGATGCAGCTCGGCTCTAGATTTACTAACTTCCTGCTTGCTTTTGCCAATGCCAATCCATCCATTGTGAAGTACTACTGGCTTCCCTTCTCCCCACTCAGCACCAACCTGCAACCTGAATGTCCCAATCTGCTGCTTCTTGCTGCCGACACCACAATTGAAGCCCTGAGACCAAGTGAAAATAGCAATCTCCAGATATGCATGAGAGGAATGGAAACAGCCAGGTGCCAACAGTGCTCTAACATCAGTTTCTTCTAGATAGAAGCTTGTTGCAATGCTGTTAAGTTCTGGTGTAGCTTCCGGGTAGGATATTAATGGAACCGTTGCCGTCTGAACAGGGAAGCCACGGAGACGTATCTCACAGAGAACTGGTGAAGACGATGCACAGATTCTATCTCTTGCTGTCTTTGAAGCTGCTACTGGGATTCTCAAGCCCAAGGATCCAATGGACAACCTCACAAAAGCTTGCGGGTCCATTCAGGTCACAAATCCTTCGGCATTGATACAAAAATTTGACTTTTTATTTGCTTGAGGACTCTGTTACAAAGTAGCAAATTAAAAATCAGGTAGAAAAAGCTGTGTGCAGCATTATTGAGCATACAAGCAATATCAAGTGAGCAATTTCCCTTGGTCAGTAAGATGATCTGCCAGCCTATCAAGTTCATCTCAATATATAGTTTTCCACTTTTAAAGAAGAAAAGCTAAAGAAAGGAGCCAATTGTTGTACATCTAGGAAATACCCCATCTGCTGAAAGAGAATGTGAGCAAGTTGTTCAAGCTTATTTTTTAATTAGGGACAAAGAATGCACTGCATTTATGTAGAAAGAGCTGCTTCAAAAGAAGGAAAAACAAATAGCAAAGCCCAGTTGCAGAATAATAAATCTGGAAGTGTGAAGCACTCAAATGCTGCAAAAAATGAATCGTGCCATTTAAGACAAGCCCAGTTGCAGAATAATAAATCTGGAAGTGTGAAGCTCTCAAATGCTGCAAAAAATGAATCGTGCTATTTAAGCCACAAGCTTTAACCAATTCGTGTATGCAAAGAGCAAATCTATATTAAAAAAAAAGAGATTTTTTTTTTCTACTGTGGGTTGCATCTTCTGTTGACAAATTACAGTATTTTGCTTTTGTTTGATGCTTTTGCCTGCCATATACAGTGTTGTTTCTACGTTCTTAATTCAAGAAAGAAACAACAAAATACAAGAAGCTTAGTCTTAGAGATTAGCAGGCTGGAATAGTTCGTGAGGGTAAACCCACTTCTGAAGCAGTCAAGTCCTTTTTAACTTAGAAGTAATCCCCATTCCCCACAAATAATGAGGAGTGAACATAAGGCAACTCTAGATTAATAAGTCGCTATTAAAAGATTTTCAAATTTTAACGACTAACCCTTTAAGTACTAAAGAGTAAAAGGAAAAGAAAACTAATATTTATTAGTGCTAAGTTTGGTATTTCTCTTTACCCATGGATAAAGTTGATACATTCCTAAGATGGGCAGCTTTATAGTAAAAGAATACAAAGAATGCAATTTTAACTTTTTGGTATTCTTTCACACCAGGCAAGGAAGATACCTAAACCTCCCCCACCATTTCGAATTAAGAACCCAAGGTAGCTCTCTCGCCAAGCTCCCAAGTACCAAATCAGATAGAGCATCATAAACTTGAGAAACCTGGGCGATTCTAGAATGTTTTCTTCTGCAGGACTCTCTCCATTTGTTCCCAATGCCAATGTCAAAGCTACTCAGAAGTGGAGGACGACGTACCAATCTCTTGGTATGGTGTGCTGCTATCATCTGCGCCATCTTTGCCATTGCAGTGATAGTAACGGGATTAGTTGTATTCATTGGCTACATGATCATCGCACCAAGGGTTCCCTACATCAGCGTCACCTATGCCAAGCTGGACAGGCTAGACAGCTCCCAGGCAGAGATACTGCAAATCCAGATGACCCTTGTCATCAGAGCACAGAACGACAACGCCAAAGCCCATGCCACCTACTCAGATTTCAATATCTTACTCTCTTTCCATGGATTGGAAATAGCGCAGCTAAGGAACAACCCTTTTGATATACCCAAGAACAGCTCTGCCGATTTTGAATATGTTGCAGAGTCGACGCCAATCCCACTAGACCCACAAGAGGAAGAAGAGGTCGGCCTGTCGCTGAGGCAGAATAAGATAACATTCGACTTGAAAGGGAGTATAAGGACTCGATGGAAGGTAGGAGTACTTGGATCTGTTAAGTTCTGGGGCCACTTAGATTGCCAACTCCAGTTTTTCCTTAACAATGGAAGCAGCATAAACCCAGATTGCACCACCAAGTCTCACTGATTATGTCATTTCATTCAAATGTTCTATTTTATCTGCAAATGTAAGCCAGATTTATTTATTTTCCCCTTTCTTATATTAGTTCATTTCAATGTACTTGCTTCCATCCAATTTGAGATTTGGGTTTAGGGAAGCATAGTTCTAACATTTAGTTGTAAAGAAGAGAAAAATAGAGGAGAATAAAAGACACCCTTTTTTTTTTTTTTTTCCTGCTGCACATTTGTTACAGATGAAATTCTGATTGTATTAAAAAAAAAAAAAAGAGCTGAATTTTTCAACAAAATCCATTACAGTAGCATGCATATCTGAAACCAAATCCATCCATTACTTAGCCAAATTGCAAAGAAACAGTTTAAAAAAAAAACAAATTTCGAATACTAAAAGTCAAAAATCAAACCATCACAGGCAAATTTTAGAATATCAATCTAGTATCGGCTCAAGAAAAGTGTGGAAAATCATAAGATGAGAGAGTAAGTAGCAGAGAGCGGACCTTTATATGAAGCTTTCTCTCTCTAACCAACACCAACACCAACACCACCCGGGCGCGAATTAGCAGAGGAAAAGCTGAAATCTCTACGAACAGAGCTGAAAATCCCCCACACCTCCCCTCCCAACCCCAATCCTCCCCCCCCCCCCCAAAAAAAAAGAAAAGGGACAAAAAAAGAAATGCTCCTTTGGACTCCGAAACCCAATAAAAAGTTTCTTGAGAAAGTATAAGAGGAAACCCAAAAGGAAAAAAAAAACGGTTTTTTTTTCCTGCAAATCACCAAATGGTTCCTTAAATCTGGGCTTGAAACCCTTCAGACAAATTTAAAGAACGACAACATTCCCTGGAATTATCTCTACTCGCAGAAACCAGAATTGAGGGGATCTCCCGATGGGTTGACCATATACACCCCTAGAATTCGACTTCCGACTCCGGTCACCGGAAAAGCCTCGAAAGTATAAAAAAGCTTTGCATTTGTAGGAAAGCGAAGGAATTAAGAAATTCAATAGAGAAAGGAGAGAGAGAGAGAAAGAGGCAAATGGGTAATGGGGTGAAGAGTTGGAGGGAGGGAGTCGATGAAAAGAGCTTGAATGCGATTGAACGGAAACCGACGACAAAAAAGATATAATTGAATTAAAAAAATCGAAAATTGCAACAAAGGAAGAAAACAAATATTTACTTTGCTTTTTTTTTTTTTTCCTTTCTTATTTCTTTCGTGATTTTAAATGAATTGGAATAATTGAAAATAATAAAGAAAAGAAGAATAGGGGAGAGAAGAACAGGGACGGTTGCTGGAATCGAAATCGAGTACAGCTGTAATGGAAGTTCAATGGGGGATCGCTACCTGACAAATTAGATGACTTCATCATCCTCATCCTAGCTGTAGAACACCAATCCAACCTCGCCAATAAATCGGCTTCATGTTAGAGAGAAATAAGAAATAGGTGTTCAAACGAAATTTTAGTTTTTTCTTTCTCAAAAACCCAAACGAGAAAAGTCTTTCTTTTCCTGCTTTTTCTTTTATCCTCCTAGTCAGACTTGCGTACTAGTTGGTTCATGCATGAAAAACACCGGCTCTCTCCGGTAGGGGGTGTCAATTGGTCGGATCCTAAGCTATCGGTTCGATTCTTTAACGATTCCAATCTTAAAGGGTCAAAGATCAAAATCGAACCAATAAGTTAATCGGTTTCAAACTTGAGATATAGAACCATTAACTAATGGGTGGAGGGCTGGTTCAGTTCCTAGACAATTCAAAGCAATCCAATTTTTTTTAAAACAAAAAAGAAATTCCCTAGCACATGCTATATATATTTAATAATATTATAATAAAACACTAATTTCAATCACATAAGAATTGGTCTTGACTTTAAACATCCACTTGTAACCGATAATATTTTTACCAATGGGCATTGGAACCAAATCCCAAATACAAGTCTGATGAAAAGCAACTAACTCATCTTGCATTGATTTCGCCTAGTTTGGATCAGTACATGCTTCTTTATAATTCTGAGGCTCATGAAAAGAGTGAATAGAGGCAAGAAAAGAACAAAAAGATGGAGAGAAGCAAGTATTAGTAAAACCAAGAAGACGAACTGAGGGATGACGAGTGCGAAGAGGATACCTTCTATCAGATGGTGCAGTCTCGGTAGACACAGTGGGAGGGTTAGGAGTGGGCGCATCCAAGCTAGAAGCCACTGTCTCCCTGTGAGAGTTTACATGAGAAAAAGGGGACATGAGAGAAGAACTAGAACCATCAGAATGAAGAGAGGGGAGACTAGAAGGATCCATGGTAGATGTGATCAATAGAGACAAGATCTTCCTTAGAAACTGGGGCAACACGAGAAGGAATAGTGTAGTATAGAATCCGTTCAAGAAAAACCACATGACGAGAGACATATAACTTGTTGGATACGGGATCATAACAATGATATCTTTTTTTATGAAGACCATATCCCAAGAAGACACACAAGACGGACCGTGCAGTAAGCTTGCTACGGTCACGTTTAGGGAGGAGGACAAAACAAGCAGAATCGAACACATGAAGCAATGAATAATTGGGAACATGACCAAGCAACTTCTCATAAGGAGAAATACCTGAAAGAAGAGGAGTGGGCATACGATTGAGAAGATAGACAGCAGTAAGGACAGCTTCCCCCCAAAAAACAGTGGAAACAGAAGAGGATAGCAATAAGGCTTGAGTGGTTTCAATAAGGTGGCGATGTTTGCTTTCAGTAACACCATTTTGTTGGGGGGTTTCAGAGCAAGAACATTGGTGTATAGTACCAGAAGTAGCAAGAAATTCTGTGAATTCTCCCAATAAATATTCCTCACCAAAATCCGAGTGGAGTTTCTTGATGGTAGTAGAGAACTGAGTCTGATCATGGAAGAGAAGTTGCGTTAGATCTTAAAAAAATTCAGATTTGTGATGCATAAGAAATACCCAACAGTAACGACTATAATCATCAACAAAAGAAACATAATAGACAGAGCCACCCTTTGTAGGAACATGAGAGGGTCCCCACACATCAACGACTATAATCATCAACAAAAGAAACATAATAGACAGAGCCACCCTTTGTAGGAACATGAGAGGGTCCCCACACATCAGTATGCACAATGGAAAAGGGAGAAATAGACAAAGAAGCACTTAGATTAAGGTAATGCTGTCATCTTAGCAAGTTTACATCCACTACAAGTTGAGACATCACTAAAAGAAACTTTCCCCAAAACACCAGAGGATACTAATTGTTTCAAACGAGGAAAGTGCTGAAAAACTAGAAGCAGGAAGATGTAAACTCTCCAAAACATATAGGTTGCTAGATCTACGCCCCAGTCCCAACCAACTTCTGTGACTTCCTATCCTGCACAACACAACCAGTAGAAGAAAAAAGAACATCAAAACCAGAGTCAGCCAAATTGACTAATGGAAAGTAGGCCAAGAGATAATTATGGAACATAAAAAACATCAGGTATAGACAAAGGAGAAGAGGGAGAAGGTAGAACGGAACCAATAGATTCAACTAGCATAGGAGAACCATTTGCAGTTAAAATATGAACAGGGGAAGATGGTGAAACACAATGGCTAAGAGATGAAAGATTAGTTGTCATATGGTGTGAAGAACCAGAATCAAAGATCCAATGATGAGGGGTTAAACCAAAAACCCACTCAAACCTATGTGTGTAGTGGTCATGGCAGATACATGAGACTGACCCAGAGTAGGAGAATGAAGCATAGACTGCAGCTGCTCAATCATAGACTGACCCATAGAGGCAGAGAGGTGATCACTCGATGCAGATGCAGTAGGCGCTGTAGTTGCTAGAGCTGTCGGACCATGAGTGAGCTGCTGGAAGTTAGTACGAGGAGGTTGTGGTAGAGTCTGTGAAGTGGAACGCCCTTTTTGGAGCTTAGGGCAAGAAGATTTCCAATGTCTTTTTTGACGACAAAAACTACACTCATCAATAGCAACACAAGGCTTTGGTTTCCCTGTAACTTGAACAAGTTGAGCCATGGGAGTAGGTAGCAATGGTGCAGAGGAAGTAGCAAAAACAGATTGCTGAGGAGAGGCTGTTTGAGCAACTTTAAAGCGAGTCTCCTCAGTGATCAATTCATGTGTGGCTGCATCAACACTAGTCAGAGGAGGGGAATGCAAGATAGACCCATGAAGGGGTTCAAACTGATCCCGGAGAGCCATAAGAAACTGAACGAACCTCTGGCGCTCTCTATAAGAAATATAGCTGTTGAAGGGTTGAAGTTCCTGAGGTTCCATGAGTGCTAGCTGGTCTCAATATGCAGTCATCTAGTTATAAAATTCCTGAATTGTTTTACCATCTTGCTTGGCACTTCTAATCTCCATTTCTAGCTGATATTGTTTGGCAAAATTAGATTCAAGATACATCTGACTTAAATAACTCCAAACTTCCTTCGCAGTTTTATACTTAGAACAATTCATTCCAATGCTAGGATCAATAGAGTTGTGTAACCAAGTGAGAACTTGTGCATTCTCCATTTCCCACTTGCCAATGCCAGTTGCATAGGTCTCTTCTTTAGGGTCAGTTGGTTTAACTGATGTACCAGTTACATAGCCCCACCGACCTTTGCCAAGCAAAAAATTTTCCATCACCGATGACCAATAAGAATAGTTTCCCCCATTATCGAATGCTAATTGGCTGATTCTTCTCATCCATATTTGTCAAATTTGCAAATGAAAAATGCAATAAAATGAGATCTGATTTGTGAAAGAGAAGAGAACCAGAGGGTGCTATCTGTTTATGCAATAGAACCAGAAGTTGTGCAATGGAGAGATGCTTGCTGTAGAACCAAAAGGTGCAACCAGAAGAGAGAGCCGACTAGAAGCTGTGTGATGAAGAAATGCTTGCAATAGAGAAATAGAAGAAATGCTTGCGATGACGAGAAATTGCAGCAGCTACGGTTCATATCCCAAGAGGCTGCTCTGATACCATGATCGAATTTGAGAGAAAGGCCATGTTCGTATTTGGGAGAAAAGCCATACGGCCAAGTTCTGTTCTTCAATATCTTGTATGCAAAGAGACAAAACAAGGTATAAATAATAAACCTAATCTACCCAAGAAGACCAAAATACCCTTAATGAGAAACTGCTACACCTTTAGTATATATCCAACTCACAGTTATAACTTAAAAATGATAGGAAAATGAAAACTTGGATTCAAACTTACAATAGCCACAATCACTAGTAAGGAAAATTATCTTTATAATTTCTTGGTGAAATTATCTTGAAAAATCTGTGTTGTAGTTTGTTGAGTTCATTACCAAGTAACTTTTTATGCTTTTGTTTTTCTTCTTTATTCCTTTCCTTTTCTCCACTTACTTACAACTGACAGTAGTCCATTCAAGATTCCCACGTAATATAGTTCAATATACACTCACACTTATGTCTCAGAATCAATATTCCTAAAAGTTATCTCGGAATCAACTTTCCTGAGAGCACACAGTGTGATGATCATATAAGCAGAATGTTCAATTTTTTCTCTAACCATGAACATTTATAGGTTAAGACTTATGGATAATGG